>NC_062579.1:54515326-59315326 GCF_022837055.1 Prionailurus viverrinus
TTCGTCCTCTGTGTTCTAAGTACTGAGATTTAGGATTCTCCATATTCTGCGTATAATCTAGCTACATTATTTTGGGACAGAATTCCTTGTAGAGACAGGGGAAAAGGGAGGTTAGAGGAGGACCAAATGTCTGCCATGGTATGTTTTGATCAAAAACAACAACCACAACAACAACAATACTAATTGCCTGCAGCCATTACGGGTTTACCATGTGCTGGGCCCCATGCCAAGGGCCTTCTCCATATTCCCTCCTTTAATCTTCACAGTAACATGGAAACACTGGTACTCTATTTCCATTTTATATATGAGGAAACTAAGGCTTAGTTTCGGTGGCCTACCTGAGATTAAGCAAATACAGCCATGGTTTCAGTCCAGCTTTGCGTCTAGTCCAGTTTTTCTGAAAGTGGGGTCCCCAGAACAACAGCATCAGCATCACCTGGGCATGTGTTAGAAATGCAAGTCATCAGGCCCTGCCCCAGACCTACTGAATCAGAAACTCTGTGGTTGGGGCCCAGCCATCTGTGGTTTAAAACGCCTTCCAGGTGATCCTGATGCACATTTGTAAAATGCTGTAGATGCTGGATGACTAAACTACTATTAAAGTTGTTGGTTTCTTTGACATGTGGGACTGCTTGCCAGGAAGCTACCTGTCCACTATGCAAGATGTTTGGGGTGTGTTCCTTATATTTATGGGAACTCAGGATAAGGAGAAAGCAAGTTGTATCTGACCAGTGATTGGGGTGGCGGTGGGAGGGGGCTTTGTTGAATGCAGAGGGAGCCCAGGCATCTCCATGGCCCTTTTTATTTTCCTGAACTTCGTGGAAAAGTTGACGAGTAACATGTGCACCTGGAGGAGGTAGTATACCTGCAGCATATCCTTATTTGGGGCCGGATGGCACAGGGGTGTGGGATGCCACTCCTTAAATCCCCAGCCCTCCTGGCCAAAGTGTTTCTAAAATTTTAATTTTGTAGGTTCCAGCATTTTAAGGCCTCTGTAGAACA
This sequence comes from Prionailurus viverrinus, assembly GCF_022837055.1. Lineage (NCBI taxonomy): Eukaryota > Metazoa > Chordata > Mammalia > Carnivora > Felidae > Prionailurus > Prionailurus viverrinus. The sequence continues at coordinate 54,516,329 of NC_062579.1, forward strand.
TGTGGCGGCTACCAGTATCCCAAACGATATATGCTCTTGTAGTCACCACCACCGGTAATTGACAGCTATTAAATTATCCTCACTGAGGTTCAGTGGCTACACGAATCTCTGCTTTGGGGAGGGCTGATGGGAAGGGCGACTAGGAGGTGCGGTGCTATGTGGAGCTCAAGGAAGAGGGAAACTACAGGAAACTCAGGCTGGTCATCAGCTGTTACTCGTCAACTTCTCCCTGAAGTTCAGGAAAATAAGAAGGGCCATGGAGATGGCTGGCCACCTCTGTAGCTCACGGCAGTACAGACAGACAGACAGAAGCATCTGTGTAATTCTCCGTGCTCCATGCCAGGGGCTCAAAGGGGAGGATTCAGAAGTGTTGTGGAATGTCCAGCCTCTCTGGTAAGTGGAATTCAGGTAAAAGGAAGGCAGAGTATCCATCTGGTGGTGGAATGAAGGAGGACATTGCCTGGTGTACTACATGGAGGCAGAGGATAGACTGAACAGTAGTGATGTGATCCTAGATTCAATCTTCTACCCCTTGGGGAACAGGTGGGGAAGCCTGTCCCTCTACCTGTGGACCCAGATACCTGGCTTCAGTATAGGTGCATGGTGGAGGGGGCATGGGGAGACACTTTTGCAGGCTGCTTTGCAGCCACAACTTCTGATTCCTTGGGAAATTGGGTAGACAGTGAATCAAATGGCCTGTGGCCTCCCTTGAGTTTTCATGGGTCTGATACACTGTATGTAGAGTTTGCTTATAGGCCCGAGTTTCAGTTTATTTCAGACAGTATTTCCACCCTCCCCTGCATCTGATTTGCTATCAGCAAAGAAGATTTGAGGGAGGCCCCATCTGGAAGAAAAATCTGTGTGTGTGTGTGTGTGTGTGTGTGTGTGTGTGTGTACGTTCATGTATATGTATATCTATGTGCACATATAATATAGAACATATATAATACACAACATATAACATAATATGTAATATAATTAATATATAATACGATATGCTATATTTTATATGTGTGTATAAATACGCGTGTGTGTGTGTATGTATGTATGTATGTATGTATGTAAAACAAGAGAATTTATGTGTTTGTCTGGGTTAGAAGAAGAAGTTTCGATTTGGGGAAAGGGTATAAAGTCCCACTCTCTGACATGCTTACACTAGCAATACTTGGATATGTCTTCCTCTTCTAGTTGTAGCATGGTTCTTAGTCTCTCAATACTGGCATTGGGGTCTCAAAGGAAGCACTCTGTAAGATCTGTAAATAGTCATACAGCAGTTTGGACCAAGCAGGCCAGCAGGGCTTTGAAACCTGTTCATAAGCCAGTCCCTGCTTATCTCCCATTGGTATAAGATGGTGGGGCTTACTGGTTTCCTTTTCCATCCTCTGAATGCCCTTTCTGACCTGTCTCTCACTTTCAGATTTGGGTTAAATTGCCTAATTGTGTGAGCTCTTTCTCTATAAGCAAAACTCAAAAGTGCAGTTTTGCATAAGCCAGGTGAAGTGTGCTCTATCCCATCATGTCTTAGGCCCATCTGTGCTTCTTCAGCACAACTGAGGAAGTAAGTGTAAACACGGGTAACTTATTTCCTCATTCAAGCCTATTCATACCACCCTCTCAAGCAAGAGCAAACCTGTATTCACAGGCCGAAAGGCCAGCAAAAGCTACAGTTTTCTGACTGTATCTTTCTGACTGGATCATAAAGAATGAACATTGTCTGATCTTGAACACCCAGTGTCACTATTTAAACTAAAACACCTTTCCACAAGATATTTAGTCCACATCTTCCATCTTCAAACTACTTATTTTTTTCATGCCCCCATCCCTACCCACCCTTCGGTTTCACAACTTATATTCTCTCTTCAAACCTCCAACACTGCCTCTCCCAGCCTCACTCTTAGCTGATGACCTCCCTTTCTAATTCACTGGGAACATTGCGTAAGAGTTAACCCGAATGAACAAGTCCAAAATTGAACTCCCCCATCTTCCCCTATGAACCTTCTTCAGCTGCAGTACTTTCCATCGCAGGGTAATGGCAACTCTATTCATTCAGCTGTTGTGCCATAGACTTGAGAGTGGTCCTTCACTATGCTGCTATACTCACCCCTCATTTTCAACGGGTCAGGAAATCCTGTGAGCTCTTTTTGCAAAATATGTCCAGAATCTGAGCACTTCTCATCACTTCCACTGCTAACATCCTGTTATAAGCCACCATCAGTTTTTCCCCCTAGCTTATTGGAATTGTTTCCTGACTTCTTTCTCTGCTTCACCCTCCTGCCCACCACCCCCCTCCAAACTGCCCCACTGATAATCAATCTAGCAGCCAGAATAATGCTATTAAAACATATAATCGGATCATATCGTGCCTCTGCTTAAAACCAAGAGCTTTCATTTCGTTCATGGTAAGTTAAGAGTCCTTATAATTGCCTACAAGGCCATATGTGATTTGTCCACTAGTTACCTCTTTTACCTTATCTCGTAGTACTCTCCTCTTCTCTCATTCCCCTTTGGCCACAGTGACCTTCTTGCTCCTAAAGGAAAGGCTTTGGCACCATCTGTTCTTTCAGTCTGGAACATTCTTCCCCCCAGATGTCTGCATGACCACTTCCTTCATCTCTTTTATGTCTTTGATTAAATGTCATCTTTCAGTGTGGCTTACCCCTAAACATCTATTCCAAATCCCCCTCCCCACCACACGTACAAGTCCCATTTATCTTGTCCTATTTTGTTCTCTCTTGAATGCATTTTGTTCTTTCAACACATTATGTGATTTACTTCCTTATTATGAGTGTTTGCATGTCTCTGCTCTCTAGAAGGCAAGCTCTTCGAACCCAGGGTTTTTGTTGTTGTTGTTTGGTATGTGTGTCCAATTCTTCACTAATTTGTCTCAGTAGAGACTGGCATATAGGAGGTGCTCAACAAATATTTGCTGAATGAATAAATATATATTACCAACATCCTCCATGTTTACTCAATTTTTTAATCCAGTGAAGAATGATAGGGAGGTGCTAATGTCCCCCACAAAAATTTGTTTCCCTCAATTTCCCCTTACGGTTGTGCCATCATCGACAAACTCCCAAGACAAAGAAAATATTTCTAACACATATAACAGGCAAAGGGTAAATAACCTTAAGGAACAAAAACAGACGAGAAATAGCACACCAAACAACAAAACAAGCAAGCGAAGGAAACACATTAGGGCACCCATGAATAAATGGACACTGTTCTCAAACAATTTGGTAGTGCTCGTGAGGGTAAGGAAACAAACAACTTTTGCTCAGCTGTGCTTACACTGAGAGTGTACACTGAGAGAAAGTATCTCCATGAGTGGTCATCGTCGTATCTGGTGTTAGGACAATGTTGAAGAGGAAGCTCACTCATTATACAGTAACCTCCCTAGGATGACTCATGGGAGAAACTTGTCTCCAGGAAAAGCATTGGTTACTCCTGTGCAGTCATTCAGGTTTGACCCCAGGGATGCTGTGACTCCTGCTCAAAAACATAGATCCACATCTCTGGCCAGCTGGCAGTAAATGTGTAGAACTTATGGCATGTGCTTTGCATTCAAGTCAGTCATCTGATTAGACTTCCACATCTTGATTTGGCCTTGATTTCCTCACCCAATATATTTATTAAAACTTTGATTTTCTTCTGTATTGATGTATTTCTGTAAGCTGTGTTATTCCTCAGCTCAAAGCCTGCCAATGGCTTCTGATCTCACCCAGAGTAAAAGCCCAGTCCTCAGCCTGTAAAGACTCTACCGGATTTAATTCCTGGCTAACTCTCTGGCCACTCTCCTTCACTCACTCTGCGCTAGTCAAACTGGAATCAGCTTCTACTTTTAAGAAAATCTTCTGTTTCTCAGGTGATTGAGCTATGTGATACACGACCACAGCCATAGACTTTGTTTGTTTGTTTGTTTGTTTGTTTGTTTAAAAACACAGCTTTTGAGGACAGGGTATGATGGCTCTCTAAGTCTGCTTACCCCTTGTGCATGCCAACATTTGGATAAAGCATATCTATCAATCCTATCCACAAATACTATGTATATCGCTACACTTTGCACCAGAAGCATCGCTGGTGTACCTGTCTGGTCAATGCCAAATTCTTGTTCTACAGCTCACCGTCTGGGAAGAAATATACAGTCACCAGCCACCGCTGAGACCATTGGATTGGTGGTGACAACTACCTTCCATCTTAGTGCATCCATCTTGCCTGCCAGATAAAGCAGCTCTGAGCCTATTTACTGGGGTCTTTCTAGAAAACAGCACTCATCATCCTAATGGTCATTTGTCTCTGGCTTTCTCTATCCATGGGAACCCACCGAACTTCCAAGGCTGCCTTCTCCAGACTATCCAGTATGACTGTCCCCTCCCTACTGGGATTATTTCACACAGCCTGCACTGCTAACCCAGGATGGGGAAGTGGAATATGAAATACAAGAGAGGCTAGACTTTCAGTGGCACTGTGGCACCTCCAAGCCTTCTTCACCTAGAAGGATCCTGTCAAAGGGACTGATCCCCAGAACCACTTGGAAAGTGCTCTGTTTAGGTCAAAACATTCTAACAAGTGAACCCTTGGAGATCCAGTCCTCTGGTATCCGTGGTATGGGATTTCATCAATGTGGAGGTGTACAGGGAAGCCAATGGGGCACAAATAGTTTGAGGGTCATGAATGAGGGTCATGAACCTGATGGTTCAGGGTCAAGGACCAGAAGGCTTCTCTTTCTTGCTTCCTTTCACCTCAGGGAGTGGCCTCAGGCAATGCCTCTGGAGCCAGTTCACTCAGTCTCCTCTGACCAGCACTGCCAGCCCTTTGTTCCAGATCTTGTTCTTGTGTTTAACTCACCATATAGACTTGACATGCTCACCAGAGAAAACTTGGAAAGCTGGGGAAAGTTACCACAATGAATTTAAAAATCAACCATAATTCTACAACCGATAAATAATCACTCTTAGTTCTGAATTTATTCCCCTGGTCTCTTTTCTATGGGAGTATGGTAATGTGGCATATAAACTACTACCATGAGATTCAGTGGTGTCCCTTGCTGCATTCCAGACATTGCTGAGCATGTGTGCTGACCTGCAGAAATGGCCTTCCTGCCCCCTGCCCACACACCCCATCCTTCATGAAAAACGGTGCTCAACCTCAACATGAGTCAGACAATAATATATATATATATATAATATATATTATATAATACATTATAATATATTATAATATAGAATAATTAGAATTCTATATAGAAGAATATTCTATATAGAATATATATAATATTCTATATAGAAGAATAATTAGAATTTTATATAGAAGAAGATAGAATATAATATATTATAATATAGAATATATATATATTAATTTTTTACTTAAATTCTGGTTAGTGAACATACGGTGTAATATTAGTTTCGGGTGTCCAATATTGTGTGATTGAACACTTCCATACAACACCCAGTGCTCATCACAACCTGTGCCCTCCTTAATCCCCATCACCTATTTAACCCATCCCTCCACTCACCTCCCTTCTGGTAACCATCAGTTTGTTCTCTCTAGTTAAGAGTCTGTTTCTTGGTTAGGCAATAAAATAATTTTAGTCACAGCGAGATAGCATTTCTTTTCTATCAGAGGACTATTTGATTTAGGGACAGAAAAGGATACTAGGAAATGACATCCTAAGGAAGAAAGAACCAGGAAGCCCAGTTTGGCCCCCTAATAGCACTATGGCTGTTTCAGGGGAGTGGTGATATCCCTTACTCAGGTTTGTCTCCTGGCCCAGTTCCCATAGGATAGACTATGAATCCAATGAGGGACTGAGACTAAAAACTGAAAGAGTTGTTTCTATAAGAGTGAGGAAGCAGTGCAAATCACTCAGCACAGGCCAAATAGCTCCCTTTCATGGTGGGTGATCACCATATGCAACTGGTGGGCCTGTGGTCAGAACAAAGGATGCTCCTGTGCCGCCAGGCACCACAGGAGCCACTCTCAGAGAAATGTGCTGGGGATACTTGGGTCCAGAGCCCTGGGATCTTTTGTAGATGTGGCTGAATAAAAACAGGGTTAACACCAGGGCAACCAAACAGGCTCATCACCGGTCTCATCCCTGCCTCTTGTCTGGATGCTCCAGAACTCCACTGAGCCCTGCATCAACATATTCAGCAGCCCCGGCTAGGGTGTGTGATGGCCACCAAGGTCATCACCGGGCTTGGACATGGGACAGGCTTAATGGCATATTCTGATATATGACTCCGTACCCCACCCAGGAATGGAATGGAATGGAATGGAATGGAATGGAATGGAATGACAAGGGAGATCTGAAATATGGGCGTGGGAAAGGCTTCAGAGAACTCTGTGAAGAATTGATCCAAGTTCTAAATGACCAAATTGTTGCGATCAATTAGGGGGGAAAGAAAAACAACTGAAATAAAAACATTTTCCACATTGCTAGCTGAGAAAATTTAGAGATGGGGCTTGGATTATCAAGTGTTAATAACATTAAAAACTGTTTTATGTTTCTATAAAAATGTCCTGTGATTATAAGAAAGCAAAAAAGAAAGAAGGAGCAGAGGGAGAGGAGAGGAGAGAGGCAGGAAGGAGGGAGAGAGCAACAGAGAGGCAGAGACACGCATAGAATAAAGACAAAGGAAGGAAAGGAGGGGAAGAGACAAAAGTGACTATGCATAGAGACCAGCCATGGGCTTAGTTCATGTTTCTTCTTGAAACCCAGGGCTGCTGCCTCTAACGCCCAAAGTCCTGATGATAACATTCTGGTATTGTGCTTGCTTAGTGAAGCTTTCAGAGCTTCCCTTGAGGAAAAATTATGACCCACTGCAGCAACACGGACATGACTGGGGTCTATGCCCAACCAATGTGACAGCCCTAGTTCACCATAGCACCAGGAAGTTGTAGTTGAAGCCATAAGTACCATGACTAACTTATGCCTATTTCTCCCCTCATTGCCCCAGGCCTCCCTCTCCCTTAGCAGATGTGGGACAAAGGAACCCTTGCAGAAAATAATCTCAGAGCCTCAGTCTGAGCTACGTCTGGAACGCCCATAGCATTCTGAATGATCTAGAATTTACTGAGCATTTACTAGGCTCCAAGGCCTTGTGCTAAGAGCTCACATGTCCACTTATTGTATAATGCCATCGTTAAAATAACCAAGCGAGGCAAGTGTGGCTATAACTTCCACTTTTGAAGTGAGGAAACCAAGGCTCAGTAAGCTCCAGAAACCTGCGTAAGGTCACAAAGATAATAAAATTCAAGTGTCTCTCAAATAAAAGATGACATACTTTGCTTTAACTATAAATCATCACGTCCCGGAGACTGAAGAGGAGAGGAAGTGATTTTAAGTCTGGCCTGATTTCAAATCACTTTGAATTACCCTTGGTGTGCCTAGGGAGGCCTTCTCTCTTAAACATCTACACACACACACACAAACACCCCGACTGGTGTGGCACAGTCTGAGTCCCATATGATCCAGACTCAGCAGTTAACAGAATGATTATTTCCTTACCCTTACTCATGAACAACATTAAATCAAAATTCCCAGAATTTTCTTGGAAACTCACTGCATCAGAAGCTTCCTTCCAACCTTAGCCCAAAATGTGTTCACTTCAGTTGTGCAGATTCCACCATCCCCGAAAGATAGCTTAGAACCCTTCTCTGTCTTCCCATAATTCCCTGGATGTATTTTCATTGATCCATTCATCCAACAAATAATCACGGAACTCCTCTGAAAGGGGAACACTTTTGCACTGTTAGTGGGAATGCAAACTGGTGCAGCCACTCTGGAGAACAGTAGGAGGTTCCTCAACATATTAAAAATAGAACTACCCTACGACCCAGCAATTATACTACTAGGTATTTATCCAAAGGATACAAAAATGCTGATTTGAAGGGGCACATGCACCGCAATGTTTAGAGCAGCGCTATCAACCATACCCAAATTATGGAAAGAGCCAAATGCCCATCGACTGATGGATGGATACAGAAGATGTGGTATAGATATACAATAGAATATTACTCGGTGATCAAAACACATGGAATCTTGCCATTTGCAACAGCGTGGGTGGAACTAGAGTGTATTATGCTAAGCAAAGTAAGTCAGTCAGAGAAAGACAACTATCATGTGATTTCACTCATATGTGGAATTAAAACAACAAAACAACAACAACAACAACAACAACAGGGGCACCTGGGTGGCTCAATCGGTTAAGCGTCCGACTTTGGCTCAGGTCATGATCTCACGGTCTGTGGGTTCTAGCCCCGAGCCCCGAGCCCCGTGTCGGGCTCTGTGCTGACAGCTCAGAGCCTGGAGCCTGCTTCGGATTCTGTGTCTCCCTCTCTCTCTGCCCCTCTCCCGCTTGCACTCTGTCTCTTCTCTCTCTCTCTCTCAAAAATAAACATTTTCAAAAATAAAAAACAAACAAACAAACAGATGAACATAGGGGAAGGGAAGGAAAAATAAGATAAAAACAGAGAGGGAGACAAACCATAAGAAACTCTTAAATACAGAGAACAAACTGAGAGTTGCTGGAGGGGAGGTGGTAGGGGGATGGGCTAAATGGGTGATGGGCATTAAGGAGGGCACTTGTTGGGATGAGCACTGGGTGTTATATGTAAGTGATGAATCACTAAATTCTACTCCTGAAACCAGTACTGCACTATAGTTAACTAACTTGGATTTAAATTTTTTAAAAATCATGGAAATTCTCTAATATATGCCAGCCACTATATTACTCCTTGGAATCTCTATCATTCCAATTATTACTATCTCTTTTTTTATGCTACCTTCTTTTTAATGATCAGGTTATTTTTTAAAATTTTTTAACGTTTATTCATGTTTTGAGAGACAGAAAGAGACAGAGCACGAGCAGGGGAAGGGCAGAGAGAGGGGGAGACACAGAATCCGAGGCAGGCTCCAGGCTGTCAGCACAGAGTTGGATGCGGGGCCCGAACCCACGACCCGTGAGATCATGGCCCGAGCCGAAGCCAGACACTCAACGGACTGAGCCACCCAGGCGCCCCAATGATCAGTTTTAATGTAACAATATCTCTCACTAGGATGAGTGCCTTGTAAGAAGGTACTGTGCATTATTCATTATTATATACCTCGGGCTTAGCCACATATGGGCACATCTCTGAGTAGGTTATCAACAAATATTGGAGATTGAACGAAAAATTTCATGAGGTATATACTACGTGTAAGACATTAGGAACACAAAGAGGAGATGAAACAAAACCTAAATGGAATGCAAATCCCACTAAGGGCAAAGAGATGATGCCACGTTGAAGGTGGGATACCAAGAAGGGAAGCTCTCATAATACCGACAAACACCCTTTGCAAAATAAACCCAGCCAGGGTCTGCACACTCAGATAAGCATACATCTTAGGTAGGATGGCAAAATAGCATCCATCCCTATAATGGGAGCCCTCTATTCTCAGTCTCCAGTCTGCTTTATGGGGCCCAGTCTGCCTATCATACTGTATGTAACACAATCCCCTGACACACCAGGGACAGTAGAAGTGAGAAGTAAAAGAGTATGAATATGAAAGTCATTCCTTTTAGGAATAGATACCTTATACTGCGACTCACTGGACTGTTTTGCCTGTCTCTCAAAGTATTAGAAGTTCTGAATCCCCAAAACCTACCAAGGAGAAGTGTTGCCACTCCAGACCTACATGCTTCCTAACTATGCATAGGTCTGAAGGGCCGGCTTTGCCTACCAGTTGCCCTAGAGTTTGCAGATTTTACCTGTGAATTCTGTTGATGGGACCCACCCCATATTCTGCAGTTTCCATATTGGCGTGGCCAGAGGCTCAACAAGCCAAGTACTGACACCAGCTTTTGGGCGGGGAAAATGGTTTTGTTGCAGGGCGCCAAGCAAGGAGACAGGAGAACATTTCTCATATCCGCCTCCCTGAAGGGTTGGGGTTGGGTGTATTTAAGGATAAGGGGTCAGGATGTCAAGGGGTCTGTAGGGTTGAATGGAATATGCTGACTGCACATAGGGGCATGTGCATTCAGGAATCATGCTTCTTCGTGGGACACATGTTCAGAAAATGGTGGCCTAAGCATGATGAACGGGAGAGATCATGGAGTGTGTCATCACAGAGGTTACTTTCATCCACTCTTGGCCCCTTCCACACAGCTGCAAGAATTCTCCCCGGTTTGCTTCCATCTTAGCTAGTCTCCTAGGTGGTTGGTCAACTTCTGCAAAACAGGTTCATAACTCCAATGAGCCAGCATTTCTTTAGGGTAGAATGATCAAACATTTGTCGACGTGTCAGTTTCACTTTTAATTTATCACCTTTTTTTTTTTTTTTTTTTTTTGCTAGACGAGGGACCTGAATTGTGTCATGGTCCCTGGTATAGTATTCATGGATCATGAGGGCCTCTGACTTCCAGGTGTGCTGAAGGTGGCAGTAGGGAGTAGCCTTTCCTTTCTTTATACAGCTACTGATTAATGGCAAACAAAAGTATAGTTTTCATAAATTGGGCAGCTCTCCTAAATTAGGTTTCACACTACATCATTGATGTCAGAATAACTCTACAAGTTAAGTGTTTTTCTTCCCATTTAATATTTGTAAAAAGAGAAAGAGGGAGAGAGACCTCTGTTTTTGTACAAAAACAGTAGATGGAGGGTTAAGACTTGAATTTAAGGTCTAAGTTTATCGCTAGTTGGTATTATGGATGTTAAATGGTGTTTCTTGAGTTTTCCTTCCTGAGAAGCAAATCTATTCGTCAGTTACAAAAGAGCAGTAGCTGGGGTCCATGGCCAGCCTGGCATCATTGTTTTATCACAGCACCCCTGGCGACACTAGAGCTACTTTTGATAGTAAGGGGGCAGGATGGAGGTGAGATTGTGGACATGACACAAAGCTGAGAGGGACTTATGGAGACTAGTGAATGGCCCTGCCTTTCTTTCAGTAAGGGAGAGGTATTTGGTGGTATCAGTTGTGGTGGTATCATGATGTCAACCCTTCCTGGCCACTGGGCCCCAAGACAGAGCAAGATTTTCAGGGACTTGTGAGGCCCTACATCAAAAGGAACACAGTGCATTGTGTCACCTGTGTCAGATGTAACAACTGTGTCAGATGGCCAGGATGGCATCTTAAGGGACTGTTGTACTTCCTCCTGACCACAAAACAGTCCTGGAATATATGATCACCACACTCACATGCAACAGCTTCAGCAAGATGGCACAAGCCATCTCCTAGACCTGGCCGCTGTTACATTTTGTAAATCAGGCTTTCTGTTTTCATGGAATACTCTCTCACATGATTTCTGACCATAGCCCCAGTTGTTTTTCCTCCCAGCTTTTAGTCACAAAGTTTCAAGGCCAATCGAATTTGCTTCCCTGTCTATAGTCCAATAGCTAAACAGTCCATAAGAACCACACCCCTGAATACCATCTGCCTATTTTGCTGTTCGATTTGTGCTTAATAGCTCACCGACCTCACTGCCCCAGGACACCCTACCTCACACAAATTATACCTTCTAGCCTGTCTGAGTGAATTGGACGCTGTCACTTTTTTTTTTTTTTTGGACATTTACTTTGTCACATGTTCCAATATATTTATCATACATGTTGCATGGATGCTTGACAATAAATAATGTGTATTATATAATTGTTGGGTTTGGGGCTCAGGATTTATCCATTCAGTCAAGTTTGTTCACATCTTCAAAACTTCTAAATTCTTATTAAGTTGTTGACTGTTTGAGCAGTCAATTGCTGAGAGACTTTTTTTGTTTGTTTGTTTGTTTGTTTGTTTGTTTTACTGGATTTGCCCATACCTACTTTCAATTCTTTCAATTTTTGCTGTATGTATTTTGGGGCTATGTTACAATGAGGTTTCTGGGACAAGTTCCAATTTGGGATGGCATCCAGGGGTCATTGTTGCACTCCCTCCTGACCATAGAACACACCCTGCGGACGCAATCACTCAAGATGTCATCTCTAACACCCTGTTTCTGCATGAAACACACTCTCCATAAGATGGCCACAAGCCAACCTCTGTAGGTATCATGAACCACACCTGTCACAGAAAACACTTTTATTTTCCAGATTTTACATTTTCATAGTAGACTAACTTACATGGTTAGGGACCATAGTCCTATTTTTCATCCCAAATTTTAATGACCATTTTCAAGGTCCTTCAAGTTTGTCTTCCCATATAGTCTGACAGCCACCAAGACCATGTGATCCATATTTTAAGGAGGATCTACATGACTTTACCGCCTGCAAATAGCAGCACTCACCCTTGCCAATGACAAACATATTTGATAATGGAAGATGCCTTCCTTACATGTAAGATTCCTTCTGCCACCCTATGGCTCCCTAGCTCCAGCAATTCTAGGTTTCATTTTCTCCCCTCTCCTCACTTTATCTCTGGCATTACAGATACTTCAGCACCTTAGTCAGGACTGGTGATGCCTTTGGCTCCATCCGTGGCATGTCCACATTACCTGCCAAAGGTCAACTCAGTGGTGCACTTCCAGAAAAGAATCATCCCAGTTGAACTTTCATCTCCAATTTTCTTGCCCCACACCAAAGGGCCTTTCTTCGATACGGTTCTGAAAGTCCATCAACTCTCCCCTTTTATTAACTGTCTTTTGTTACTGGCCCACTCCTCTTTCCCTTATTTCAATAGCTGCTACCTGGAGTCCATCTGAAACCATAGGTGTGAGTGCAAAGGCCAATGCTTATTTTGATATTTCTGCCTGGCCTGGCAATGGGAAAGACTCTGGGTGACAGTTACATCTCCTGCTGTTTGCGGGTACAGAGCATTTGGCTTTTCCAATCTTGTGAGTTCCCCAGTTTCTGGCCTCTGCAAGTATCTAAGGCTGTGAATACTTGAGCGGCGAGAAGTTAAGTCCCCCGATGTAAAAAAAAAAAAAAAAAAAAAAAAAGTAAAATAATCCTAACAAACTGTGCCTATACTATACATCATAATAACTTTTCTGTTTTATAAATAAAAGGCAATTAATCTGCCCAAAACATTAGATAAAGCAAATTACCTAAATGCTTCCTCAGGTAAAAGGCCAGTTGTGTTTCCTAAAATTCTATTCATATTCACTTGTTATGCACATATTTGGCCATCATCTTGAGTCTAACCCTCCATTTTACTGTTGTCTATTGACCTCCTGGTCAGACCTCCACATTCACAAACATTCAGCATCCGTGTGTATGACCCATCTTACAGTTGAACCTCTGGGTTAAACACAGACTGCTATTCTTGCAGAATCATGCCCTCTAGTTTTAGCTGTTCCCTGAGAATGTCCCTCCATCTCCTTGTTAGAGTGGTCTGCCCTTTCCTGTGAGCTGCTATGCAGGACTTCTAAGACATTCTTCTCAAGACAAGACTTTAACACATTCCCTCTTGCTCTCAGCTGCCTTCTCATGCTTCATAGACAAAACAGGAAGCTTCTGGAAGGAACACCTCAGTCTCCTGTTTTTACTACCTGTCTTCATTCAGTTTCTCTGGAGATACCTAGCTCACCCTCCAGGGAAGTCTTTTGTATAAGGCCAATTCCCCAGCACATGTAAGCCTTTCTAAACCTAAAATAATAATTTAAAAAGTCCCTGAGGTTCTTCAAAACATTAAAAACACAATTACCACATGATCCAGTAATTTCACTTCTGGGTATAAATCCAAAAGAAGTGAAAGCAGCGTCCCAAAGTGACATTTTCACACCCATGCTCATAGCAACATTACTCACAATAGCCAAAAGGGGGAAGCAACCCAAATACTCATGGATGGGTGAATGGATAAACCAAATGTGGTATATACATACAATGGAATATTATTCAGTCTTAAAAGCAAAGGAAATACTGTCACATGGCAACAACATGGGCAAACCTTGAGGACTTTATACTAAGTGAAATGAGCCAGTCACAAAAAAGACAAATACTATATGATTGCACTTATATGAGGTATCTAAGGTAGTCACATTCATAGAAACAGAAAGTAGTATAGTGCTTGCCAGGGGCTGGGGGGGCAGGGGAAATGGGAAGTTGTTGCTTTAACGGGCTGTAGCGTTTCCATTTTGCAAGAGGGGCTAGTTCTGTTGCACAGCAGTGTGGATATACTTAACACTATTGAACTGTGTACTTAGAAATGGTTAAGAGGGTAAATTTTTCGGTTATGTGTACTTCACCACAACTTTGAGGAGTCCCTGGACCTCATGTCTCTTTCTAGCTTCAACTCTTTGGAAGAACTTTCTATGGTCATTGTCATCTCTTCTTTAACTCCCACTCCCTTCTCAACCCACTACCATCTGACTTCTGCCCTGACCATTCCACTAAAAATTGTTCTTGCTAAGGTTGTCAATGACCTCTCAATATTTGTGGGCTTAGTGTACTCAACCCAGGGTATTGGATACTATTCGTTTCTTCCTGGAAGTTCTCTCACCCATTTGCTTTTGTGAGACTCTCCTTTGGTTCTTTGCTGATGTCTCACTGACAACTCTCTCTCCCTCTCTCTCTCTCTTTTACTCTTTTATTTCCCCTGCCTTTTTCTTCTTCTTCATAAATTGTTCTTTCTTTGGCCTGCCGCTCTTTGTGTCTTTACAGCTCTTCATAGTTTCCTCTGAACGGCTCAATTAAACCTAAAGAAACAGCTATATGATTTATATCTCTGATCACATCCCTCTCTAACTACTCAATTCTATCTGAATGCCCCATAGGCTCTTCAAACTCAACTCCTCAAATTAAGCTCATCATCCCTTCTCTTGTGTTTTTTAGCTCAATGCATGCATTCCCAAATCCCGTTTTGAAATCTGGGACTCACACTGGAATCCTGATTCTCCTTTATCCCCCATACCCAATTAGTCCATAAGTTCTACTGATTCTATTTCCCTTGTTAAGTCTCAGAATCCTTCTCAACTGTTATTGCCTTTGTTAAGTCTTCATCATCCTGTGCCTTCTGTTTGTTCTCTGTGCCGGCAAAATTGCCTTCTTCAAAGTTATCTTCCCCTCTTTCCTTTAATGATCTTCTTAGAACTTATTTTTCCTCACAAGACTGTCTATTTAAAGATATTTATTAGCCTACCATTCCTTTTGGTTAAAGTCTGAAGTCCTTAATATTCACCATAGAAAACCCAACTTTTCCCTTAAGATTATAAATGACTACTCTCTTACTGCAGCTTTTTTTTTTTTTTAACATTTGTAATAAAGTCCCGTTGGTTTTAGTTCTTAAGTTCCTTTTCACATGCAATTCTCTCTCCCTGGCGTGTCCTTCCTTGCCTGGTTGGCCTCTTTTGCTGGTTGCCCTTTATGATTCACTGTATTTATCCTCTCTTTCTGTTCCACATGCATAATGCTATTTCTTGACAACCACTTTAGATTCCCTCTCACTGTATGCTCTTCTTCCAAAACAGGGACTAACTTCTTTATCCCTTCATTCTATTGCCTAGCACCATGCTTGTTTGTAATTTACTCCCAAGGTGGAGTATTGGGGGTGTGTGTGCTGTATGGGTGTATGCACCTGCTTGCACAAATGGAGAGTGTGAATCCAAATCTCTGCTGGTCACTCAGCGGGTTGGGCACGCGAAAGCTTTCACTCAGGCTTTTCGCTTGATCACCAGTGATATTAATGAGCATTCAGCTATCTGAGACCCCCTCAAGCATCTCAGACTGTGCAACAAAGCCACACCCTTTTGAGCCCCGGCAGCACATCGGAGGCGGGGCCAGTGACTCCGCCTCCACCCTTCTCCAGGCGAGGGTGATTGCATGCAGGCACAGCCGGAAGAGAGCCAGTCTGGCCCGGCCCTCCTTTTCCAACCAACTGCAGAAAGAGCACACATATAGTCATTTCCGGGAAACGGGTGCTTGCTCTGTGTGTGCAACATGGAGGCGACTGGTGTGACTGCTGAGCCGGTGAGACGCTGCTCTGGGGTGGGTGGGGAATTCGAGCCGGGTCGAGCATTGAACATGACTCCCCTCTTCTTTTTCCCTTCCCAGGTTTCCGGGGAACTGGTGTCTGTGGCACATGCTCTTTCTCTCCCAGCTGAGTCTTATGGCAACGATGTGAGTATGACTCACCCCAGCTTCCACTCACCCAACTACCCTGGGATGTCTGCAGGACCTAACACGAAAATTGTAACCCCCTGACCTGATATCTTCTGTGAACCCTCTCCTTGCCGGCCAGAGACCACACTTTTTTATTAATTCTAATCTTTTTGATCCACAAACCCATGCCAAATGCCAATGGAAATTGTCCCCAAACTTTGCTGCAATAGTACCACCTGAGAAGCTATTATATGTTCTGTTGTCCAGGTCGCAATATATACCAATTAAATGAAAATATTTGGGAGGGGGATAAGATTGTGGAATCACTAATTTTTAAAGGTTCCTGAGTGATAACCTTATTCAGTAAAATGGCACTGACTTATGGTGTGTCTAGTTTAGATTCTTAAAGAGAAAGCACATGATATTTTTGAGATACAAGACACCTGGACATGACAATATAGTAACACTCAAAAATATCATTGATGTATACTAGATTAGGATATAAGATCTAAAGGAGTTTAGCCCAAGAAGAAACCCCTTAGAACTGAGACAGTAGAGGTCTTAAGACTTCACTGAGAAAGTGAATCTCTAGCTGGATCCTCAAAGTATAGATGGATAAAGTACATGGGTTGGCAGTTGGGAAAAGAACCTGGTGTAAGGTGTGGAGGCAAAAATGCAAGTGGCATTTCTGGGTTCAGTGAAAAAGATCCATCTAGCTGGAGTGGGAGATTTTAATGGAACAGGTGTGGGTACTTGGTAAGGCTTATTTATAACCTAGCTGGCTTCACAATACTGATTCATTTTTAAGTGTTGTAGGATGGGGAATTGGCTATCTGATAAGCACAAATGATGATTATAACATGCTACACTATTAAAAGTGAAGAATATTTCACTTCCATTATCTTACTTTGTACTCCCAACAACTCAGTATTGTATGTGAGTATATTATTTCAGTCAGTTTTACAGTGATTTAACTCAGTCCTGAGAAGGCAATTTATCTACCACTATATGTAGTCTCCTATGCTTTCACTAGCTGCTGGGAAAAGAGCCAGTGGCTTTTGCTGTTGATTAGACTGTGTAGGTAGCTTCTTTTGGTAGGTAGTTTCCTTCATAAGGATAAAAGTTTTATACTGTCCAGACCCATTAGTTCAGTTTTTATCCTTTGACAGTAACACCACATTTGGTAGTGTTATTGAGCATTAACTAGACCTCTACAGACATCCTTAATTTGTTCTCTAATAGC
This sequence comes from Prionailurus viverrinus, assembly GCF_022837055.1. Lineage (NCBI taxonomy): Eukaryota > Metazoa > Chordata > Mammalia > Carnivora > Felidae > Prionailurus > Prionailurus viverrinus. The sequence goes on from NC_062579.1 coordinate 54,533,580, forward strand.
GGGATTTGGAGATTCTGACCTGGCATTCATTCTTCACTCCTTTGCAGCCTGATATTGAGATGGCTTGGGCCATGAAAGCAATGCAGCATGCTGAAGTCTACTACAAGGTGAGTTGTCTGTCTTCATTATTAAGCAGAATTAAACATGTAATTGTAGTGTATGGTTCTTTGCTAATGACTGTGCTCAGCAAGTTAAGCAGTTGTATTTTGGAGATAATTTTTATTACTGTAAGATCTTACCCACAGAAAACAGGGGGGTGGAAGTGAATTTTGTTTTGACAATGAGGACTTGTATTTCTTTGCCCAGTTTTCTGCTGCTAACTGGCAAAATAATTCTTAGCCCATAGTAAGCAGTTAATAAATGTTTGATGACTGAATGAACAATTCATAGAGGGCAATATTCAGGCAGTACTAGGACCGAAAATGTTTAAATTGTGTAAAGGACTGTAGTAGATCATGGCCCTTGAAAACTATGTCATGATTTCAACTGGGACCTAGTCTGTCTGTACTTCCTAATAAAGTCTTCTGCCCTTAGAACCATAAGGATTTTCTGGGGAAGGAGGAAAGAAGTGTAGCAAATTAGAGATTAGCATCTGTGTGTTGTCTTATGTCTGGCAGCTCATTTCATCAGTTGACCCACAGTTCCTGAAACTCACCAAAGTGGATGACCAAATCTATTCTGAGTTTCGAAAAAATTTTGAGAAACTCAGGATAGATGTGTTGGACCCAGAAGAGCTCAAATCAGAATCAGCTAAAGAGGTAAGATTTCTCTCTCTTAAATATTACCTATAATCTGACCAACAATTATTGATTGTAAATACATTTTTATACATTTAAACTTTTTTCTGTCTGTTTTAAGGAAATATGTAAAGAACCAGGGCTTTTATGTAGTTATAATCAACTAATAAGTAAGTTATGAAACAAAATAAACATTTTCCTGGTTTATGAGTTTTTCATGTTCACTGGATCTCTTTCTTTTCTTTTCTTTTCTTTCTTTCTTTCTTTCTTTCTTTCTTTCTTTCTTTGACATTTCATCCCTTTCTACCCAGCCTTTTCAGGGGAGGAGAAACAAATTTACTTATGTTAGTAGTTTAGCCAGAAGGCTTGGATGGACGATTGGCAAATAGGGTACAGAGAGGTGTTGAATTATCTGGATTTAAGTTCACATTATTGTGGGCCATGGGTAATCGGAAAACTTAGGTTTCACATTACTTACCTGATTATCTTATACTTTGACAGTGTGCTAAAACTATTATAGTGGGGAAAATATTTCCCTGAGGGTAGGTCCTTGTCTTATGAAAAATGTAAACATTTAACACTTAGCGGGTTGTTACTGATCTTTGGAACATTGCCTCTAGTGAATGGACTTCTTTCTTAAAATTTAACTTTGTGACTTTGTGCCACATTCCTGCCACCTTGGTCTCATTTGTGCTTCAGTGGAGATGAATAGCTATTTTGGGCTGAGTTAACAATAACTTAAAAACAAAACAATATGTTTAAGAAATCAAATTTTAGGGGTGCGTGGGTGGCTCAGTGGGTTAAGCATCTGTCTTCGGCACAGGTCATGATCTTACAGTTCATGAATTTGGGTTCGTGAACTTGAGCCCTGTGGCGGGCTTTGTGCTGACAGCTTGGCACCTGGAGCCTGCTTCAGATTCTGTGTCTCCCTCTCTCTGCCCCTCCCCCACTTGTGCTCTGTCTCTCTCAAAACAAAATTAAAAAAAAATTAAATCAAATTTTAATTCTGTAGTTAAGGATTTAAATATTTTTGTCAAGTTAAAATATTGTTCATGTTGGGAAATACCAGTCTAAAGACAATAGTTAGCACAGAAACTCAATGCTAGTGAAACTAGAAATCAGCTCAGTCATAGTCTCTTTCCCTATGGCTATTTTCCTTACTGAGCAAGTGGAATCCCTTTCCCTGGCCTGACTTCACCAGCCTCCTGCATTTGTCATCTAGGGCATCTTTTTTGCCTTTATAGAAGTGGAGGCCATTTTGCTTGAAGTTTGACGGAATTGTAGAAGACTTCAACTATGGTACTTTGCTGCGACTGGATTGTTCTCAGGGCTACACTGAGGAAAACACCATCTTTGGTGAGATTCTTGCCTCTATAATTGTTTCTGTATAAAGAAAGTGAGGGATCTGGTTTTACTAAAGAATTAATGACATGAATAGTTTGGGGATCATTTTATTTGTTATATATTTAAAGATCATGTTACTGTTTGTTGAGTGACTGAGATAAGATAGTTGAGTATTTTCTGCCTCATTTAACAAGATTAGAATTCCACATCTCTCAAGTTTATGACTGTTCTGGAATACTTTGAATGTTAGTTCAGCTTTTTTGGTAGATTTCCAGTAGGTTTAGAGAAGTAACTGTGACTATGACCAATAATCAATTCTATTCACCTTTCAGCCCCCAGGATACAATTTTTTGCCATTGAAATTGCTCGGAACCGGGAAGGCTATAACAAAGCAGTTTACATCAGTGTTCATGACAAAGAAGTAGAGAAAGAAGGCAACCATGGAAGAGAGAAAGCTGACAGTGGAAGAGCAGAAGAGAAAGGAGCCAAAAGAGAAGGAGAAAAAGTGAAAACCAACAAAGGAGAAGAAAAAGAGAAAGAAGCCAACAAAGAAATCAACAAGAGTAGTGAAACAGCTATGTAAGCTAGACAAGGAATAGCCCCCTAGAAGCTGTGACTCAACTAAGTCTATAGATACCATGATACTGGCCGCACAGACTCCTGTGGTTAAATATATGTCATTGTGCAATTGAAAGACACGCAGAAGGACATCTTTCTAGCCTAATAATCAAGCGCTACTTTGGTTGTTCTCTTGTATGAACTGGCTTAAAGACTATAAGTGGGGTCTTAGTTGATTGTTGCTTGGTATAGTATTTCTTGGTTCTCACCACTGGTCAAGTAAGAAATTTTATAAATAAATTTCTTTTGGTTCTTATGACTATATCTGTGATTGACTTTTAAAAGATATTTCAAATTATTTGACACTTCAGATTTTTTTCAAGTATATAACCTCTTTATCATGTCATATAAAATGATGTATGCCTGTTTTTAAATGCTTATCATTGTTTCCTATGGTGAATGTTTCTCAAACCTGTTAAGTTGTATATGACTTTTTTTAAAGTGTATTTATTTTGAGAGAGAGAGAGAGAGAGAGACAGAGTGCTCACTTACATGAGTGGGGGAGGGGCAGAGAGAGAGAGAGAGAGAGAGAGAAAGAGAACCCCAAGCAGGCTCCACTGTCAGCGTGGAGCCTAGTACGGGGCTTAATCACATGAACCATAATATTATGACCTGAGCAGAAATCAAGAGCTAGACTCTTAACCTACTGAGCCACTCAGGTGCCCTGTTTATGGTTTGGGGATTAGAAGTTCGTATATAAGAGTTGACTCTTGGTATTTGAGTAAGTATAGCTTTCTTATTTTCTTTGATATATCTCACAAAATATTTGATAAATATTCTATGGTGATAAGAGCAGGGGCCTGAGCCTAACAAACTAGTGAATGTGGCCCAGTTCACATTAGAAGAGGACTGGACCTGCTTCAGTACCTGCTTCTCTTCTGGTACCCAAGTTGTTACCTGAAAGCTAGCTCAAAATAATAATTAATATAAAGCCTGGTAGAGTGACTTCCCTTTTATAATGCTAAGAACAATAACATACATTTATACACTATATATAAATGTAAAAATGAACATTTTTAAATATTTTGTCAGACTCAAAAAATAGACCAGTTGATTTTATATAGATTGGGAAGGGGGTTTCTTCTCATCTAATGACTTTTAAGAGTGCATGTCTCAGTTATCTTTATATATGTATAAAGTTTGTGCATGTCCCCATAGACCTACTGACCTTGATGCCAAAACTATTTAGAGGAAGCCACAATGTTTACAGTACAAATAGTAAATAAATACTTTTAAAACTAACCACAGCATGATCATTGAAGAAAGGATTTATCAGAGCAAAGAAGTGGGGAAAATGAGGCTTTTTCCCCCAGTGGACATAGAAGAAAAATAAAAGTTAAACTTAATTGATAAATTATTTTCTAGGCAAGAGCTGAACTAGAGATACATACAGCTAGTAGCAACAGTTGTGCATGAAGCACATAGGTTTCTCTATGAATTCTCTTTAGCCAATTCTTAAAAATATTTAAAACATCTGTTTAGACTTCATTTTATGAGAAATATGTTTTTAAATGGGTAGGAGAGTGTTAAATACTTCATACTAGACAGACTTTTTGAAATTAAGAACTTTTTTGCTATATTGACTTTCTCTAGTTCATTCATTCTTAAATATCCACGAACATATGTCCACACACATTGCCTGAGGGACTGGGGAAGAATAAAGATTGTTGGCTGCATACAATCCTGCCTATGGTGGTCTTTTCCAGGTTGCTCATCAGTCCAAGGACTAGGACATACAAACTGGGAAAAGGGAGGGGCATAAGAACACGGAACACTTCAGCAGCAGTGTAAGGTCAGGAATCCAAGGCAGCATCCAAGTTCAAAGGGGAAAGAGTGGGCAGAATTACGATGGTCCCAAGATTTCCACCCATGGCATACATGCCCTGTGTGATTCTCTTCGGTTGGTGTGGGCAAGCCTTGTGAATATGTGGAGATTTCATTACTGCATTTATCATTTAATTTCGATTTAAAAGGGAGATTGTCCTGGGTGGGTCTGGCCTAATCAGGTGAGCCCTTATAAGCAGCATCTGTTCACCTGTTGGCCTTAAGCTAAAAGCTGTGTTGTGAGTCAAGGGGGGCATGTGGCAAGGGCCTGAGGGTAGCCACTTGGAGCTGAGAATGCTCCCAGGCTGATAGCAAGAAAATGGGAATTTCATTCTAGTTAGAAGAAACTTAATTCTACCAACAAGCAGTGAACTTGGAAGAGGACCTTAAGTCTCAGATTGCAGTCCTGGCTGACACCAGACTGATACCCTGTGAGACCCTTAGCAGAGGACCCAGTTAAGCTGTACCCACAGGACTGTATGATAATAATGGGTGTTGTGTTAAGCTACTAATTATGTGGTACTTTGTTACAGAGCAGTAGAAAACTGCCCCAGACTCTGGTACTGGAAGTGGAGTGCTGCAGTATCAGGTACCTATAATGTAGGGGTGGTTTTGTAATCAAGCAGTGGGAGAAGGCTAGAATTTTGAGGAGCCTGATAAAGCCTTAAAATTGCCTTAAACGGGCTGTCACTAGTAATATGGACTTTAAGGATGCCTTGGATGAGGGCTCAAAAGGAAGTAAGGAACATGCTATTGGAAGCTAGAAGAAGGGGAATCCTATTAGTAGGTAATAGCCTTGTGATAGAGGTCAGGATGTTTGGGATTTGAGCCTTTGTTCTGAATTATTTGGAATATATGAAGCCAGCCTTGACATAGTGTTTAAACATCTATGATTTATTCAGAATGTGGTACCATTCCAGTTATTTATGTCCATGACATCTTTTGGAGGCAGGGAAAGGGCACAAAGTAATTTTGGCATTTACAAAAAAGAAATCACAGTCATTTTAAAGTTTTAGGCCACTAAATTTGTGGTAATTTGTTACAACAGCAATAGGAAATGAATAAAGAAGGCGTACTGAGACCACTTCAAAAGTAGAAACATTCATTTATTTCGAAACTATAGTTTAAACAAAGGTGTTGTACCAGATGATTGGAGACATAGAACCGTACCGAAGGCAAGCTTCAATGATTCTAAACCATTTTGAATTTATTTTTTGAAGGAGTTCTTGTAGCTGAGTCTGTGTGCATCAAGGGCCATTAGTATAATTGGGAGTTCCCTGTATTTGTTTATAGGTAACAATACAGTGCTTAGTAATGAGTAGGTTTCATTTGAAGCTTACATATATATTAATAAAACTTAACAGTAACTTAATCAATTGTTTAGACCTTAGACAAAATATTTTTTCTGGAGAGGTGTATTTTATCACTGACATTGTTTAAAATTGACAGAGCATGGTGATAATTCAAGCAGACCAGGTTTTTGTTGGTTTTATTAATGTTTTTAAAATTTTCTACAAATAATACAACCTTCTTTGCTTACTCACAATATGGATGATTTTCACTACCCTACATTAGTACACCACAATTACTTTCATATATTTTTTTATTCAGATAAATAGTCAATATCTTAATTGATCATTCAAAATTAAAGCATGTGGTGTATATATGTTCTGTGAGTGGCCATTTTTCCATGCCTACATGTTTCTTTTTTTTTTTAAGTAAGCTCCACGTCTAGCATGGGGCTTGAACTCATGACCCCAAGATCAAGAGTCATGTGCTCTACCAACTGAGCCAACCAGGTACCCCTCCATGTCTGTATGTTTCTATCTCTAAAATTATAGAAGCATTACAGATGTCAACATGATGTTGGTCTCCTGAACTGCACTACTTTCACATGATGACCACTTATATGTCTGGCTAGCTTTTATTTTTTTCTACTCTACTCAGGATTTGTCTGATTTTTTCAATATAAGTTGCATTTTCTTTAAGTCAAAATGTCTTCATTTTGTAAGAATTGATACTGAATTGTGGTGCCTGGCTGGCTCAGTCAACAGAGCATTCAGCTCTTGATCTCAGGGTTGTGAGTTCAAGCCCCATGTTGGGTGTAAAGCTTACTTAAAAAAATTGAGATTGGGGTGCCTGGGTGGCTGTGTTGCTTAAGCGTCCAACTCTTGCTTTTGGCTCAGGTCATGGGATTGAGCCCTCCATCACCAAAGTGGTGGTGTTGGGATTCAGGCCTATATGTTTTTATTATGAATCTCACTGTTTTTCCCAAATCCAAATCCCACTCTACAATCAGCTTCATGCTAGAATACAGACAAATAGTTTGAGTGAAGTATTCAATAATCAAAGTATTCAATAACCATAAGAGCATCCTATTGTACAGTGGTGTACATAGCTAGTTTAAGCTCTGAAAAATATTTATAATTTCTCTTTTTCCTTTTCCTTCTTATCTCTGCAAGAGTTTTCTTCCTGCATATGTAACTCAGACTTGTTCAAAAAACACTGCAGTAGAATCACTATAGTATACCACTGTAATCTTTCTTCAGTGTCCAAATTATATTTTAACTTTTTAACCTTTCTTGTGAACTGAAATTTGGCTGACACATTTTCTTCAAGTGTTTTGTAGGGTTTTTTTTAGGCTTTATTCTGTCTTTCTGAAATTCATATAAGCTTTTTCAGACTAAATCATTGGAAGTTCTACTGTGTATTACTGGTTGGTCTTTACATTGAAAAGAGAATAAAGGAAAATAAAAAATGCCTCAATTTAGAGAAGAATAGGCCTTTGCAACTAGAAGGTATCTCTGAAATCTAGTTCAAAAATCTCGTTTTTTCTGGTGAAAAAATAAGGTACTAAACAATGTGCTTTACCCAGTTGAAAATTCTCTATGTAAAGACTTTTTATTCATTTACTTATTACCCTTCCTGTTACACTAAGAACGCCATGAAGACATCATTCCATAAGGTTTCCTTTGTCCTAGATATACCATGCACAGGATTCCTTCCTCTAGAAAACAGTTTTAAAATAATCACCACGCTTACCCATGATTTAAGATTCTTCTGATGTCCTTTCTGTTTACACAAAAATCTGGCCAAAGTTACACAACTCTGAGAATTTGGATAATGTTTAAAATAAAAATCATAATAATTTAAAATTCATATGCTTTTTTGGATTAAAAAAAAAAGAAAACAGGATTCTAAAATGTTTATGAAGCTTAAGGTCATTTTTCTTCCACAAAGTCACTAAGGCTTACATGCTGTCGTTTGGTTTAGGGAAGATAAACCTGCCTCCAGCCCTGGACATCCATTGAAATAAGTTGATTGCCTTTTCATCCTGGATGGGATCATGAACTCTAAAGCCACTTGCTTACCTGCCAAGCTCACACCAATGGTAAATTTATTTAAAATTATATATACTATAATAGTATAATGATATAGTATAGTATAATGAACCCCTAAATACCTGTCATCCAGATTAACATTTGCCACAGTTGCTTTCTTTATCCTTTTTTCTTTTTTGAGACATTTTAAAACAAATCTCAGACATCATATTATTTTATCCCAATATATATTTCACTGTTCATCCCTAAAATATGGACATTTTCTTATATAATCATAATAATAAATAATATTTGCAACTGATACTCAATTATAGCAAAACTTGCAAGTGCATATTACAAATGATACTCAGGAAATAGTCCTTTAGAGTATATTTAAGGAATAGGTTGACTGAAGTATGAGTAAGAGGATATATGTGTATACAAGAGAACTGGTAAATGAGGTTGAAAATGTGTATTTGATTCACACTGTGGGCACTAATAATGAGTCCTACATACTGAGCTAGATATCTTACCTATATCTTATCCCTAAAATGTTATTAACCCCATTTTACACATTGGGAAATTTGGACTTGAGATTTTGAGTCCCAAGTTAAGAATTTTAGATTGAATTTAGCTAACAGTGGCTAGATATTGGAAATTTATTTTAATTTCTGGGTAGTGATGATGAAGACTGCTCAAGGAAGATTAAACAATGTATGATATTGAGTAAATTAAATATTAAGTACTTATTCTGGATTGATTGGTTCAACCTAATTCTTGAATTTATTCATTTACTTAGATATTTATGGAATGAATACTACACACCATGGATGTTAACAATCTAATGGGGAAGACAGAACTTAAATATATACAAGGATGTTGATATAGTTTGCTAAGGAAATATATAGTAGGACTTTTAGGAAATCTAGAAAGACTACAAATGTATGGAGGTTAATGCCTTTTGTGATTAAAAAGCAAATCTATGCTCATTTTTTGAAATATAGACATCAGAACCCACAAAGAAGACATTTTTAATTACTTGTTACTTACCACCAACATTGCCAAGGAAGGGGAAAACCTTTCCATGAAAGATTGTTTATTTTTATTGTCCTGTCTTAGAAATGATACACATCTTTTACTCATATCTTGTCAAATGGAATTCAGTCCATGCCACTGAATTGCAAAAGATGGTGGGAAATTTATTCTAAGTTGTGTCCTGAAAGATGAGGAAGAAAAAGGTTTTACTGACCACCCAGCCAGTCTCTGTCACAGCAGGTAAATATTGTTGTTTCCTACACATATTCATTAATTTCAGTTTATTCACTTCTCAAATTATATAAAGTGATTCTCAATCTGTGACTCTGGTGCTCAGTGAATTCCGAATTGTACAGTTGACTTCTTGAATCCATGTTCTTGGACATTGTGCCAATATGGTCTGAAGTAACAGGTTTCTTTTTGGACTCAACATGACTTCTTTTAAATGATAAAAAAGTGGGGTTTTTTTAATAAAAACATGTCACTCACTATTGCATTTTAAATATAGACAATGTAATCTGTGACTTATTTGTTTTTCGTTGAAACAGAGAGGATGTTTATTTCCTTATAATCTGTAATAGGTGTAGGACATTAAACCTGCTGTAGGTCAGATGAGCAAATCATGGAAGTGACAGTTTGGTTCAGACTTTAGGTAGGGAAGTGTGTATATGCCACCCAATAAACGTTATAGATTCACACAGAATGGACTTGGGAGTTGGCTCTGAAATTTGGTACTCTTAAATTTAACCCATTCTAAATTAGTCCAGCACAGTGTAAGAGACAGAAAGTGGATTCACAAGTAGAATTAATACAGAATTATTTGAATTACATATGATAAAAAATAAATAACTTCAGGGAAATGTTCCAGCAATATCATTACCAAAAAAAATTATAATTTATTCAAACAAGTATTAAATATTTCATCTAATCTTGGAGCTCATTTTATCATCCATCTATGTATTTGTTCATTTGTTCATGTGTTTATTTTTGTCTTTACCATGATTTAACGGGTAATCATTCTCTTCAAGATCCCTGCCACTTTCATTTCTGACTTATAACTCTCCTGCTTGTATCTTCAGCCTTGGTGCCTTTAGACTTGATATTTCCTTTGCCTAGAAAGCTTTCCTCACATATATTCATATGATATTCATTCACTTCTCAAAGATCTCTACTCAAATATCACCTTAATTGGTCTTTCCTGACTTCTTTATTTAAAATAACACCTCCCTTGGCGTTCCCTGTCCCCCTAACCCTGCTGTACTTTTCATTACAAGTCACCACTGCCCCCTCCACCCCTACTCTTGAGGACAGGAACATTGTTTTGTTTGCTGTTGTTTGCCTAGCACCTAGATCAATATTTGGCTAGTATATATTAAGATTCCTATTAAGATTCATTTAAAATAAACTTTTTAAACAAAAATAATATAAAAACAGGGAGAGGGACAAAACAGAAGAGACTCATAAATATGGAGAACAAACTGAGGGTTACTAGAGGGGTTGTGGGAAGGGGGATGGGCTAAATGGGTAAGGGGCACTAAGGAATCTACTCCTGAAATCATTGTTGCACTATATGATAACTAATTTGGATGTAAATTTTAAAAAATAAAAAAGTTTTAATTTAAATTCTAGTTAGTTAACATACAGTGTATTATTGGTTTCAGATGTACTACATAGTGATTCAACACTTCCATACAACACCCGATGCTCATTACAACAAAAGCACTCATTAATTTCCATCACTTATTTAACCCATCCCCCACCACCTCCCTTCTGGTAACTACCAGTTTGTTCTCTATAGTTAAGGGTCTATTTCTTTGTTCACCTCTCTCCCTCTCTCTTTGCCCTTTGCATTTTTGCTTGGTTTCTTAAATTCTACATATAGATGAAATCATATGGTATTTGTCTTTCCCTGACTGACTTATTTCGCTTAGCATAATACTCTCTAGCTCCATCCATGTCCTTGCAAATGGCAAAATTTCATTCTTTTTTTATGGCTGAGTAATATTTCATTGTATATATATACCAATCATCAGTTGATGGGCACTTGGGCTGTTTCCATAAATTTGGCTATTGTAGGAAATGCTGCCATTAACATCGGGGTGTATGTATCCCTTTGAATTAGTATTTTTGTAATCTTTGGGTAAATATCTAGTAGTGCAATTGCTGGATCGTAGGGTAGTTCTATTTTTAATTTTTTGAGGAAGCTCTATACTGTTTTCAAAAGCAGGAAAAATATCCAGTGGGAAAAAGACAGTCCCTTCAACAAATAGTATGGGCAAAACTGGACAGCAACATGCCAAAGAATAAAACTGGACCACTTTCTTACAGCACACACAGAAGTAAATTAAAAATGGATGGAATATCTAAATGTGAGACCCGAAACCATAAAAATCCCAGAGGAGAATACAGGCAATAACCTTTTTTACATCAGCCATAGAACCTTCTTTATAGCAATATCTTAATAAATATTTTTAATAAATTAGTGTATGAAATACCTACTATATGTCAGTCATAATTCCAATACACTGGGACCACAGTTGAGACACCAAATAGTCAAGTTGAAGTAAGATCCAAAATTTTTCCAGTGTCATTCTACCCACCCAGACAGGAATATGTTAGAAAAGAAAAATGATGGTCCAAATAATTCCACATTTTGAAAGGCCTTTCTACACTGGGCAGTAAGAGTTGAGAAGCCAACTCATGATCAAGATGCACTAGACAGATGCGTACTTTTCTCCAGGAACAATTGCAGTCATAACACAAGGTATATGAGATCACCTTTATAAAGTGAAATATGACTATGATTAAGATTCTAGATTTTTCAAAAATTCCTACAGCATATAGGAAGCCTTTGACTATCTCAAGTCAACCATATTACTATCCTCATTTCCCTAACCTGGCCTCCTCTGAATTCTTTTTTTTTTTTTTGTTATAACCATTTTTTTTGCATCATTCTGGCTTAAAATCTTGGCAATTTCTCTTCTTCCTTTTCTCTTTTCACTTTTCACTCTCTTCTCATTCATATGGCTTCCAAATTATATCTATACTACTCTGTGACTGAGGCCACCACATTGAGCAATTAATTCCAATGGATGGCATTCACATTTTAGTTTATATTAATGAAGTCATGCACTGCATAAGCCTGCACAACTATACACAGTGGTCTTGCATGTGGCTGAGACTGCAGTGTGACCTTGAAAGAAATAATTGTTTCTTATTAACTTCTTAGCTGCTTTTACCTGTGTCTGTTATGCGTGCATGATGAATGGCAGAGCAGGTTTTTATCTACTTAGTTCAAGCTAATTTTTTACTTTCTAACCTCTAACTTCGATAGTAATATTACTTTGCTTTTCCTTGTAAGATAATTTGTAGTTTCAAGATCCCTTTGAAATCAGGCTGAATCCAGACAAGTCTTCCTCAATGCCCATCACCCATTGTCCCCTCTCCCCCACTCCCCCATTGTATGTTTATATATATTCCTGTGTGTGTGTGTGTGTGTGTGTGTATCACATTTTCTTTATCCATTCAGTCAATAGACATTTGTGTTCTTTCCATAATTTGACTATTGTTGATAGCTCTGCTATAAACATTGGTGTGCATGTGCCCCTTTGAAATCAGGCTTATACGTACCGATTATAAATTAAACTTACAAAAATAACTGTCTGAAGTAGGAAAGGACAAACACATATGAAGAAACTAGACAGAAGGGAGGTTATATGATTTATCTGAGGTGGCATGCTAGCAAATGACTAGGCCAGAACTCAGGTTTAATTTCTGGTTCAGATGTCTTTTATTTACTTATTTTTAATTTAAATTCAAGTTAGTTAACATACAGTGTAGTCTTGGCTTCAGGAGTAGAACCCAGTGATTCATCTCTTAAATAAGACACCCAGTGCTCATCCCAAAAAGTGCCCTCATTAATACCCATCTACCATTTGGCCCATCCCCCACTCACCTCTCCTCCAACAACCCTGTTTGTTCTCTGTATTTAAGAGTCTCTTATGGTTTGCCTCCCTCTCTGTTATTATCTTATTTTTCTTTCCCTACCCCTATGTTTATCTGTTGTGCTTCTCAAATTCCACATATGAGTGAAATCATATGATATCTGTATTTCTCTAGCTGACTTATTTCACTTAGCACAATACACTCTAATTCCATCTACATTGTTGCAAATGGCAGTATTTCATTCTTTTTACTCACCGAGTAATATTCCATTGTGTGGAAAAGATACCACATTTTTTAAAAAAATATAATTTATTGTCAAACTGGCTAACATACAGTGTGTAAAGTGTGCTTTTGGTTTTTGGGGTAGATTCCCGTGGTTCATCACTTACATACAACACCCAGTGCTCATCCAGACAAGTCTTCCTCAATGCCCATCACCCATTGTCCCCTCTCCCCCACTCCCCCATTGTATGTTTATATATATTCCTGTGTGTGTGTGTGTGTGTGTATCACATTTTCTTTATCCATTCAGTCAATAGACATTTGTGTTCTTTCCATAATTTGACTATTGTTGATAGCTCTGCTATAAACATTGGTGTGCATGTGCCCCTTTGAATCAGAATTTTGGTATCCTTTGGATAAATACCTAGTAGTGCAGTTGCTGGGTCATAGGGTAGTTTTACTTTTAATTTTTTGAGGAACCTCCATACTGTTTTCAGAGTGGCTGCACCAGTTTGCATTCCTACTAAGAGTGCAAAAGTGTTCCCCATTTTCCTCATCCTTGCCAACATCTGTTGTTTCCTGAGTTTTTAATTTTAGCCATTCCTACACGTGTGAAGTGGTATCTCATTGTGGTTTCGATTTGTATTTCCTTGATGATGAATGATATTGAGCATCTTTTCATGTGTCTGTTAGTCATCTGGATGTCTTCTTTGGAAAAGTGTCTATTCATGTCTTCTGCCGATTTCTTCACTAGATTATTTGTTTTTGGGGTCTTGCGTATGATAAGTTCTTTATAGATTTTGGATACTAACCCTTTATCCGATATGTCATTTACAAATATCTTCTCCCATTCCGTGAGTTGCCTTTTAGTTTTGTTGATTGTTTCCTTTGCTGTGCAGAAGCTTTTTTATCTTGATGAGGACCCAATAGTTCATTTTTGCTTTTATTTCCCTTGCTTCCAGAGACACATCAAGTAAGAATTTGCTGCAGCCTAGGTCAAAGAAGTTACTACCTGTTTTCTCCTCTATGATTTTGATGGTTTCCTGTCTCACATTTTGGTTTTTGATCCATTTTGAATTTATTTTTGTGTATGGTGTAAGAAAGTGGTCTAGTTCATTCTTTTGCATGTCACTGTCCAGTTCTCCCAGCACCATTTTCTAAAGAGACTGTCTTTTTTCCAATGGATACTCTTTCCTACTTTTTTGAAGATTAGTTGGCCATACATTTGTGGGTCAATTTCTGGGTTCTCTATTCCATTCCATTAACCTATGTGTCTGTTTTTGTGCTAATACCATACTGTCTTGATGATTACAGCTTTGTAATACAGCTTAGTCTGGAATTGTGATGCCTCCAGCTTTGGTTTTCTTTTCAACATTACTTTGGCTATTTGAGGTCATTTGTGTTTCCATACAAATTTTTGTTCTAGATTCCTTTTAGCTTCTTTTTTTTATTTTTTTTTTATTTTTTAATGAAATTTATTGACAAACTGGTTTCCATACAACACCCAGTGCTCATCCCAAAAGGTGCCCTCCTCAATACCCATCACCCACCCTCTCCTCCCTCCCACCCCCCATCAACCCTCAGTTTGTTCTCAGTTTTTAACAGTCTCTTATGCTTTGGCTCTCTCCCATTCTAACCTCTTTTGTTTTTCCCTCCCCTCCCCCATGGGTTCCTGTTAAGTTTCTCAGGATCCACATAAGAGTGAAACCATATGGTATCTGTCTTTCTCTGTATGGCTTATTTCACTTAGCATCACACTCTCCAGTTCCATCCACGTTGCTACAGAAGGCCATATTTCATTTTTTCTCATTGCCACGTAATATTCCATTGTGTATATAAACCACAATTTCTTTATCCATTCATCAGTTGATGGACATTTAGGCTCTTTCCATAATTTGGCTATTGTTGAGAGTGCTGCTATGAACATTGGGGTACAAGTGGCCCTATGCATCAGTACTCCTGTATCCCTTGGATAAATTCCTAGCAGTGCTATTGCTGGGTCATAGGGTAGGTCTATTTTTAATTTTCTGAGGAACCTCCACACTGCTTTCCAGAGCGGCTGCACCAATTTGCATTCCCACCAACAGTGCAAGAGGGTTCCCGTTTCTCCACATCCTCTCCAGCATCTATAGTCTCCTGATTTGTTCATTTTGGCCACTCTGACTGGCGTGAGGTGATACCTGAGTGTGGTTTTGATTTGTATTTCCCTGATAAGGAGCGACGCTGAACATCTTTTCATGTGCCTGTTGGCCATCCGGATGTCTTTTTTAGAGAAGTGTCTATTCATGTTTTCTGCCCATTTCTTCACTGGGTTATTTGTTTTTCGGGTGTGGAGTTTGGTGAGCTCTTTATAGATTTTGGATACTAGCCCTTTGTCCGATATGTCATTTGCGAATATCTTTTCCCATTCCGTTGGTTGCCTTTTAGTTTTGTTGGTTGTTTCCTTTGCTGTGCAGAAGCTTTTTATCTTCATAAGGTCCCAGTAATTCACTTTTGCTTTTAATTCCCTTGCCTTTGGGGATGTGTCCAGTAAGAGATTGCTACGGCTGAGGTCAGAGAGGTCTTTTCCTGCTTTGTCCTCTAAGGTTTTGATGGTTTCCTGCCTCACATTTAGGTCCTTTATCCATTTTGAGTTTATTTTTGTGAATGGTGTGAGAAAGTGGTCTAGTTTCAACCTTCTGCATGTTGCTGTCCAGTTCTCCCAGCACCGTTTGTTAAAGGACGGTCTTTTTTCCATTGGATGTTCTTTCCTGCTTTGTCAAAGATGAGTTGGCCATACGTTTGTGGGTCTAGTTCTGGGGTTTCTATTCTATTCCATTGGTCTGTGTGTCTGTTTTTGTGCCAATACCATGCTGTCTTGATGATGACAGCTTTGTAGTAGAGGCTAAAGTCTGGGATGTGATGCCTCCTGCTTTGGTCTTCTTCTTCAAAATTCCTTTGGCTATTCGGGGCCTTTTGTGGTTCCATATGAATTTTAGGATTGCTTGTTCTAGTTTCGAGAAGAATGCTGGTGCAATTTTGATTAGGATTGCATTGAATGTGTAGATAGCTTTGGGTAGTATTGACATTTTGACAGTATTTATTTTTCCAATCCATGAGCAGGGAATGTCTTTCCATTTCTTTAAATCTTCTTCAATTTCCTTCATAAGCTATCTATAGTTTTCAGCATACAGATCCTTTACATCTTTGGTTAGATTTATTCCTAGGTATTTTATGCTTCTTGGTGCAATTGTGAATGGGATCAGTTTCTTTATTTGTCTTTCTGTTGCTTCATTGTTAGTGTATAAGAATGCAACTGATTTCTGTACATTGATTTTGTATCCTGCAACTTTGCTGAATTCCTGTATCAGTTCTAGCAGACTTTTGGTGGAGTCTATCGGATTTTCCATGTATAATATCATGTCATCTGCAAAAAGCGAAAGCTTGACTTCATCTTTGCCAATTTGGATGCCTTTGATTTCCTTTTGTTGTCTGATTGCTGATGCTAGAACTTCCAGCACTATGTTAAACAGCAGCGGTGAGAGTGGGCATCCTTGTCGTGTTCCTGATCTCAGGGAAAAAGCTCTCAGTTTTTCCCCATTGAGGATGATGTTAGCTGTGGGCTTTTCATAAATGGCTTTTATGATCTTTAAATATGTTCCTTCTATCCCGACTTTCTCAAGGGTTTTTATTAAGAAAGGTGCTGGATTTTGTCGAAGGCCTTTTCTGCATCGATTGACAGGATCATATGGTTCTTCTCTTTTTTTTTGTTAATGTGATGTATCACGTTGATTGATTTGCGAATGTTGAACCAGCCCTGCATCCCAGGAATGAATCCCACTTGATCATGGTGAATAATTCTTTTTATATGCCGTTGAATTCGATTTGCTAGTATCTTATTGAGAAGTTTTGCATCCATATTCATCAGGGATATTGGCCTGTAGTTCTCTTTTTTTACTGGGTCTCTGTCTGGTTTAGGAATCAAAGGAATACTGGCTTCATAGAATGAGTCTGGAAGTTTTCCTTCCCTTTCTATTTCTTGGAATAGCTTGAGAAGGATAGGTATTATCTCTGTATAAAGGTCTGCTAGAACTCCCCTGGGAAGCCGTCTGGTCCTGGACTCTTATTTGTTGGGAGATTTTTGATAACCGATTCAATTTCTTCGCTGGTTATGGGTCTGTTCAAGCTTTCTATTTCCTCCTGATTGAGTTTTGGAAGAGTGTGGGTGTTCAGGAATTTGTCCATTTCTTCCAGGTTGTCCAATTTGTTGGCATATAAGTTTTCATAGTATTCCCTGATAATTGTTTGTATCTCTGAGGGATTGGTTGTAATAATTCCATTTTCATTCATGATTTTATCTATTTGGGTCATCTCCCTTTTCTTTTTGAGAAGCCTGGCTAGAGGTTTGTCAATTTTGTTTATTTTTTCAAAAAACCAACTCTTGGTTTCCTTGATCTGCTCTACAGTTTTTTTAGATTCTATATTGTTTATTTCTGCTCTGATCTTTATTATTTCTCTTCTTCTGCTGGGCTTAGGCTGCCTTTGCTGTTCTGCTTCTATTTCCTTTAGGTGTGCTGTTAGATTTTGTATTTGGGATTTTTCTTGTTTCTTGAGATAGCCCTGGATGGCAATGTATTTTCCTCTCAGGACAGCCTTTGCTGCGTCCCAAAGCGTTTGGATTGTTGTGTTTTCATTTTCGTTTGTTTCCATATAGTTTTTAATTTCTTCTCTAATTGCCTGGTTGACCCACTCATTCGTTAGTAGGGTGTTCTTTAACCTCCATGCTTTTGGAGGTGTTCCAGACTTTTTTCTGTGGTTGATTTCAAGGTTCATAGCATTGTGGTGTGAAAGTAAGCATGGTATAATTTCAATTCTTGTGAACTTATGAAGGGCTGTTTTGTGACCCAGTATATGATCTATCTTGGAGAATGTTCCATGTGCACTCGAGAAGAAAGTATATTCTGTTGCTTTGGGATGCAGAGTTCTAAATATATCTGTCAAGTCCATCTGATCCAATGTCTCATTCAGGGCCCTTGTTTCTTTATTGACCGTGTGTCTAGATGATCTATCCATTTCTGTAAGTGGGGTGTTAAAGTCCCCTGCAATTACCACATTCTTATCAATAAGGTTGCTTATGTTTATGAGTAATTGTTTTATATATTTGGGGGCTCCGGTATTCGGTGCATAGACATTTATAATTGTTAGCTCTTCCTGATGGATAGACCCTGTAACTATTATATAATGTCCTTCTTCATCTCTTGTTACAGCCTTTAATTTAAAGTCTAGTTTGTCTGATATAAATATGGCTACTCCAGCTTTCTTTTGGCTTCCAGTCGCATGATAAATAGTTCTCCATCCCCTCACTCTCAATCTAAAGGTGTCCTCAGGTCTAAAATGAGTCTCTTGTAGACAGCAAATAGATGGGTCTTGTTTTTTTATCCATTCTGATACCCTATGTCTTTTGGTTGGCGCATTTAATCCATTTACATTCAGTGTTATTATAGAAAGATATGGGTTTAGAGTCATTGTGATGTCTGTATGTTTATGCTTGTAGTGATGTCTCTGGGACTTTGTCTCACAGGGTCCCCCTTAGGGTCTCTTGTAGGGCTGGTTTAGTGGTGACAAATTCCTTCAGTTTTTGTTTGTTTGGGAAGACCTTTATCTCTCCTTCTATTCTGAATGACAGACTTGCTGGATAAAGGATTCTTGGCTGCATATTTTTTCTGTCTAGCACCCTGAAAATCTCGTGCCAATTCTTTCTGGCCTGCCAAGTTTCAAAAGAGAGATCAGTCATGAGTCTTATAGGTCTCCCTTTATATGTGAGGGCACGTTTACCCCTTGCTGCTTTCAGAATTTTCTCTTTATCCTTGTATTTTGCCAGTTTCACTATGATATGTCGTGCAGAAGATCGATTCAAGTTACGTCTGAAGGGAGTTCTCTGTGCCTCTTGGATTTCAATGCCTTTTTCCTTCCCCAGTTCAGGGAAGTTCTCAGCTATGATTTCTTCAAGTACCCCTTCAGCACCTTTCCCTCTCTCTTCCTCCTCTGGGATACCAATTATGCGTATATTATTTCTTTTTATTGTATCACTTAGTTCTCTAATTTTCCCCTCATACTGCTGCATTTTTTTATCTCTCTTTTTCTCAGCTTCCTCTTTTTCCATAACTTTATCTTCTAGTTCACCTATTCTCTCCTCTGCCTCTTCAAGCCGAGCTGTGGTGGTTTCCATTTTGTTATGCATTTCGTTTAAAGCGTTTTTCAGCTCCTCGTGACTGTTCCTTAGTCTCTTGATCTCTGTAGCAAGAGATTCTCTGCTGTCCTGTATATTGTTTTCAAGCCCAGCGATTAATTTTATCACTATTATTCTAAATTCACTTTCTGTTATATTATTTAAATCCTTTTTGATCAGCTCATTAGCTGTTGTTATTTCCTGGAGATTCTTCTGAGGGGAATTCTTCCGCTTGGTCATTTTGGATAGTCCCTGGCATGGTGAGGACCTGCAGGGCACTTCCCCTGTGCTGTGGTGTATAACTGGAGTTGGTGGGCGGGGCTGCAGTCAGACCTGATGTCTGCCCCCAGCCCACCGCTGGGGCCACAGTCAGACTGGTGTGTGCCTTCTCTTTCCCTCTCCTAGGGGCGGGATTCACTGTGGGGTGGTGTGGCTCGTCTGGGCTACTTGCACCCTGCCAGGCTTGTGATGCTGGGGATCTGGCATATTAGCTGGGGTGGGTAGGCAAGGTGCACGGGGGCAGGAGGGGCAGGCTTAGATAGCTTCTCCTTAGGTGATCCACTTCAGGAGGGGCCCTGTGGCAGCGGGAGGGAGTCAGATCCGCTGCTGGAGGTTTGGCTCCGCAGAAGCGCAGAGTTGGGTGTTTGCGCGGAGCGAGCAAGTTCCCTGGCAGGAACTGGTTCTCTTCGGGATTTTGGCTGGGGGATGAGCGGGGGAGATGGTGCTGGCGAGCGCCTTTGTTCCCCACCTAACTGAGCTCTGTTGTCAGGGGGCTCAGCAGCTCTCCCTCCCTTTGTCCTCCAGCCTTCCCGCTTTCCGAGCAGAGCTGTTAACTTATGACCTCCCAGATGCTAAGTTGCGCTTGTTGTGGGAACACAGTCCGTCTGGCTCCTCCCCTTTTGCAAGCCAGACTCGGGGGCTCTGCTTGGCCGGCGAGCCGCCCCTCTGCCCCGGCTCCCTCCCGCCAGTCCGTGGAGCGCGCACCGCCTCGCCGCCCTTCCTACCCTCTTCCGTGGGCTTCTCTCCTGCGTTTGGCTCCGGCGACTCAGTTCTGCTAATCCTCTGGCGGTTTTCTGGGTTATTTAGGCAGGTGTAGATGGAATCTAAGTGATCAGCAGGATGTGCGGTGAGCCCAGAGTCCTCATAAGCCGCCATCTTGAAAAAAAAAAAAAACCCTTTTAGCTTCTTAAAAGCACTTTTTTTCAAACTTTCTCTTTTTGGAAAATGATTAGTGGGTCATATAACCAATGAGCTTAAACTTAGCATTACCTATCTACATCACACGCATCTGTTCAAGAAATAAAATCAAGTGTCTTTTTCCACTTCCTTATACAAATATAGGGCATAAATTGAAAAATAAAATAATTGTCTTATATTTACATTGCAAAACCCAACCATTGGTAGGAATGGGTGCCTCAAAAATACATACGAAATCAGTAAGATACAATACGGTTTTAAAAAGAATAATTTTAAAACACTTGAGAGGAATTTTCATTGAAAGAAAGGTATAAATATAATGTTTAAATTCAAATGAGACTACAGTTTTTCAATACTGTAAAGGTTCATTGAAGTGGCATTATATACTTGTTCTTATTGAAACCATTCATTTACTAAATCTGCATGGGTAATGAAAACTCTTCATGTTCTGTTTGACTCTATCTGTCATGAATGTATGTATGTATGTATGTATGTATCATCTGTCTTTCATGTTTCATCTTTAATCTATCATCTATATCTGCTTTTGTGTGTATGTTTGTTATGGATGGTTAGGGTTAATGATCAGACTTTCAACTTGATCATCCCTTTGCTTTAACTATTACCTATTCTCTCCTCCCATAAAAACATACTACATTGGGATCCTCTTTCCCTGCATCAATTCTCCATCTTTTTTAATAGTGGGATTGAAAGTTCTTTTTGTTCCAAATCACTTGTTGCTACTACTGTTACCTGGAGCAGAACATTCAGCAAGGCCAGAGTAAAACTAATTGTGATTATGGTTTGTAGAGCAAGACAATGACTAAGAGGTCTGAAAGTAAGGACATGGATTGAGGAATAAGCAGCCTTATGGTCCTCTAATATTTAAGCTTTTAAAGCCACTTCTGGGTCCTAGAATGGCACTTTGAATTTATTCTCTCTCTCTTTCCCTTTCCTCCCCAATTTACAACAACATGGATGGACCTAGAGGGTATGATGCTAAGTGAAATAAGCCAGATGAAGAAAATACCATATTATTTAACTCATATGTGGAACTTAAGAAAAAAAACAAATTAACAAAGAAAGAACAGAAGAGACAAACAAACAAACAAACAAAAAAAACCCAGACTCTTAAGTACAGACAAAAAACTGGTGGTGGCCAGAGGGGAGGTGCATATGGAATAGATGAGATAGATAAAGGGAATTAAGAGCACACTTATTGTGATGACCACTGGAAATGTATAGAGTTGTTGAACCATTGTATTGTACACCTGATGCTAATATAACATTGTATGTTAATTAAACTTCAATAAAAATTTAACTGAAACAACCAAATGGCAGTTTTAGTGGGCTAGAATAGATTACTCAGACAGATTGGCCTGGGTTGTACAAAAACAAACTTAGTCGAATGAATATCCATGCTATATGGAAAATATGAGTATAAATTTTAACAATTTTGAAATTTGATCCCCCAAAATACTGTGAAATATGGTTATTTTGGTGGTTGATAAAGTTAGTCGAGTGGGCTATAATGAGGCAAATAAAAATCTGCAGAGCAAACATCTATGCAATACATTTCCAAATCAGACTGATAAAAGTGTGTTATGTCACCAGCATCCATAGGGCCTAAAAGATATTTTCATTTGAATAGCACTCTGTGCCAAAAGGCCAAGCTGAAGAATGTGTTTATTCAGAAAATTACTTTTCCCACAGTTAAGAATAACATAGCAAATGTAAGAACATATTTTTGAAACATTTAAAAAATTGTATATAAAACATGGCTAAGAGACCTTGAATTGCAAAGTTTATTGTCAATAGCAATTGATGTCTATTTGTGTATTTGATAGAGGGAATTGCAGTGGCCACCCTCAACAAATGCCCTGTGATTTTCAGGGAATCTTATGTTTTGATTACAAATATTTAAAATCCAAGCTGTTACCTAGACAGTCCACTTGTAGTAACTGAGAATGCCAAGACACATAAGCAATATTGCTAATGGCAGAGACATATTTGTTAGGGCCTTCCTACACCAGGAAATTTCACTTAGATGAACACTGCTGTTGTTTGCTTGAAGATTCTAGGAATAATTGCAAAATGAAGGTGACTTTATCCATTTCAAGGTATGTCCTGTGTCATATATAGCTCTGTATTCCTACTAATGCAGGAGCTTTTGTAAAATGAACAAATAAGGTACTTTGTTATAGCCATTAAAAGAGTACTTGGATGCCTGGGTGGCTCAGTTGGTTAAGCGTCCTACTCTGGGTTTCGGCTCAAGTCATGATCTCACAGCTCTTGGGATTGGGCCCTGCATTGGGCTCTATGCTGATGGCATGGAGCCTGCTTGGGATTCTCTCTCTCCCTCTTTCTCTGCCCCTCCTCTGCTCTCTCTCTCTCAAAATAAATATTTTTAAAAGAGTACTTATTTCACAATACTACACTATAGGTTAACTTGAATTTATTATAAATAAAATAAACACACACAGACACCAACACACACACACACAAACACACACATACACACACACACACAGAGTACTTATTCCAATCCCTTAAATTTGGGCTCTATAGTTCAAAGAGTACTTTGCATTCGTTATCTCACTTAATTTTCACAACATCCATGAAGTGGATTGAAATAAGCAGGGCACAAAACACAACTCCAAGTTAAAAAAAATTAATGTTTTTATTTATTTTTAAAAGAGAGACAGAATGAGTGGGAGAGGGGCAGATAGAGAGAGGGAGATGGAGAATCAGAAGCAGGCTCCAGTCTCTGAGCATTCAGCACAGAGCCTGACATGGGGCTCGAACTCACGAACCATGAGATCATGACCTGAACCAAAGTTGGACGCTCAGCTGACTGAGCCACCAAGGCGCCCCTACAACTCCAATTTTATATGTGAGAAATATGAAGTTCAAAATAGTTGATTTGCTTAATGTCATACAGGTGATCAATTAGAAGAGCAAGTGTAAAAAAAAAAAAAAAAGAAAAGATCAAGGTCTTCTTGATCCTAGGCCACTGCTTGTCCATATATATATTTGATGAGGTCCAAAAGAGAATCTCAGATAAATGATGGGAAACCAAGCACAGGAATCTGTTTCAACCAAAACACAATGTGCAAACACAATGTGGTTAGTTTCTAGTCTGAGTTTATTTCTTTTGGTGACATACTTCTGTCATTGTAGTCTAGTGTTGGGAGGAAAAATTTAAGAGGAGCAAATAGATTTGAGAATTAATCATAAAAATGTAGATGATGGCAATTTTGTCAAAGACTGCTAATTATTAGTAAATATCCATTCTTCTCCCCAACTCCTCCTTCTTCTTTTAGTAATAGAGAATCTCTGGTTTTTAAGTTAGACACATGGCTACTCAATAAAAATTACATTTCCTAGGTTACTTTACATCTAAATATGAGCATAGAATTATTTTTTTTTGACAGAGGTGTCTTTAAAGATAGAAGACATACCCTGGTTCATCTTTTACCCCTGGAAGAGATGGAATGTGGACATGATGAATAGGGCTTAAGCAGCCATGTTGGATTTCATGGTGGAACCAGGTGTTTCAGTTGGCAGAACAAGACAGAAGGGATCTGAATCATAGACGAATAAGGAATCACCATACTATTTCTGGGCTATTTTCTTATGGATTCTTTTGCTTGAGAAAAACACAAGAATTTTCTATCTTACTTAGGCTATTTTATTTCGTGTTTCCTGGCACTTAAAGTGAGTACCTAACTCTAATTTTAATAGCATATGCTGTATGTAATGTAGTATGTAGTATGCCTTAGTCATATATAAAAACTGTATTTCAAGTTCAATTTAGACTTTATAGTTCAAAAATGTCACGACTATATTATATAATGTTGAGGGGAGAAAATATGGGACTATAATTTTTGAATTATTTTTTTAAACTTCACTCTCCTACTGGTACTTCCACCTAATTCTGGTAAGTCTGACCCTAATACTCCTTTTATTCTATTTTGCTTCTAGACACTCATCTCCTTAATGTCAGTCACATATATCGATAAATTTAATATTTTTAGCATCAATTGAATCATCTTTAACATTTGGACATCAAAAATTCTTCATTAGATTTTTAAAAAAGTAAATGATATAATGCTCATGAAGTGTTTATCACAGTGCTTTTTGTCACAGTGCCCTAGAATGTTATAATTGACCACAAAATTTGGACCAAGATAATGAGCTTTCAGAATTTGTGCTCTTGATCACTCAGACTTACTACCTCTCAGGTAGATATTAGTCAAAATAATATTTTATCAAATAATTTTGACTTTACTTATTCTCCAAGATATTTGTG
Organism: Prionailurus viverrinus; assembly: GCF_022837055.1. NCBI lineage: Eukaryota > Metazoa > Chordata > Mammalia > Carnivora > Felidae > Prionailurus > Prionailurus viverrinus. The sequence continues at coordinate 54,558,339 of NC_062579.1, forward strand.
GTTGTTTTGGGAGGCTAAAGTTGTGTCCTCAAAATGGATTCAGATTTTACTTCTGGTGTTCATACTTTTTAAAAACCTTTTAATTTAAATTCCAATTAGTTAATATACAGTGTAATACTAGCTTCAGGTTTACAATTTAGTGATTCAACATTTACATACAATACCCAGTGCTCATCACAACAAGTGCACTCCTTAATTCTCATCACCTATTTAACCCAACCCCTACCACTCTGGTAACCATCAATGTGTTCACTATAGTTAAGACTCTGTTTCTTGGTTTGCCTCTCCCTTCCCCTCCCCCATAATCATTTATTTTGTTTCTTAAATTCCACATGAGTGAAATCATATGATATTTGTCTTTTACTGACTGACTTATTTTGCTTAGCATAATAATCTCTAGCTTCATCCATATCATTGCAAATGGCAATAATTTGTACTTATCTATGATTAATATTCCATCGTATGTATCTCTATATATTTACCATATATTTTTTATTCATTCATCAGTCAAGGGACACTTGGGCTATATCCATAAAGTTTGCTATTGTAGAAATTGTTGCTATAATTATTGGGGTGCATGCATTGGTATCTTTGTATTCTTTGGGTAAATACCTAGTAGTGCAATTGCTGTATAGTAGGGTAGTTCTATCTTCAACTTTTTAATGTTTATTTATTTTTGAAAGAGAGCAAGAGAGTGTGAACCGGGATGGGGAGGCAAAGAGAGAGGGAGACACAGAATCCGAAGCAGGCTCCAGGTTCTGAGCCTGATGTGGGGCCCGAACTCACAAACCAGGAGATCATGACCTGAGCCAAAGTCAGATGCTCAATGAACTGAGCCACCCTGGTGCCCCTATCTTCAACTTTTTGAAGAATCTCCATATTGTTTTCCAAGTGGCTGCACCAGTTTGCATTCCCACCAATAGTGCAGTGGGTTCCCCTTTCTCCACATCCTTACCAACACCTGTTATTTCTTATGTTGTTGATTTTAGCCGACAGGTGTGAAGTGATACCTCATTGTAGTTTTCATTTGTATTTCCCAGATGAATAGTGATGTTGAGCATCTTTTCATGTGTCTGTTGGCCATCTGTATGTTTTCCTTGGAAAAATGTCTATTCTCATCTTCTGCTGATTTTTTAAATTGGATTGTTCATTTTTTTGGGTGTTGAGTTTTATCAGTTCTTTATATATTTTACATATTAACCATTTATCAGATATGTCCTTTGCAAATGCCTTCTCCCATTTTGTAAGGTTGCCTTTTAGTTTTGCTGATTTCTTCATTTGCTGTAAAAAAAAAACCAACTTTTTATTTTGATGAAGTTCCAACAGTTTATTTTTGCTTTTGTTTCCAATGCCTCAGGATACATATCTTGTGAGAAGTTGCTAAGTCTGATGTCAAAGAAGTTCCTGCCTGTGTTCTCAAGGATTATTATTATTTCAGGTCTCACATATAGGTCTTTCATCCATTTTGAATTTATTTTTGTGTATGGTGTAAGAAAGCATGTCATTCTTTTATATTTTGTTGTCCAGTTTCCCAGCACCATTTGTTGAAGAGCCTGTTTTTTTCCCATCAGATATTCTTTTCTACTTTGTCGAAGATTACTTGATCATGTATGTAGCTGTGGGTTCATTTCTGGGATTTCTGTTCTGTTCTACTGATCTATGTGTCTGTTTTTGTGCCACTACCATACAGTTCTGATTACTACAACATTGTAATATTACTTGAAATCTGGAATTGTGATGCCTCCAACTTTGATTTTCTTTTTCAAAAGTGCTTCTGCTATGTGGGGTCTTTTCTGGTTCCATACAAATTGTAGGATTGTTTGTTCTAACTCTGTGAAGAAAGCTGATGTTATTTTGATAGGGATTGCATTGAATTTGTTGATTGCTTTGGGTAGTATCGACATATTCCCAATATTTGTTCTTCCAATCCATAAGTATGGAATGTCTTTCCATTTCTTTGTGTTCTCCTCAATTTATTTCATCAATACTTAATAGTTTTCAGAATACAGGTCTTTCACTTATTTGGTTAGGTTTGTTCCTAGGTATCTTATGTTTTTGGGTGAAATTGTAATTGGGATTGATTCCTTAATTTATCTTTATGCTATTTCATTATTGCTATATAGAAATGCAACAGATTTCTGTACATGGATTTTGTATCCTGCAACTTTACTAAATTTGTTTATCAGTTGTAGCAGTTTTTGGTAGAGTCTTTCAGATTTTCTATATAGAGTATCATGTCATCTGTAAATAGTGAAAGTTGTACTTCTTCCTTACTGTTCTGGATGCTTTTTGTTTCTTTCAGTTGTCTGATTGCTATGGCTAGGACTTCTGTTTTAGTATGGAATGTTCTGAATGTATCTGTTAAATCCATCTGGTCCAATGTGTCATCAAAACCACTATTCCTTTGTTTATTTTCTGTTTCAATGATAGGCCTATCAAGGTAAGTAGGGTGTTAAAGTCCTCTACTATGATTGTATTACTATTGATAAGTTCCTTTAGGGTCTTTTTAACACTGTCTTATGTATTTTGGTGCTCTTTGTTGGGTGCATAAATATTTACAACTCTTATATCTTCTTGTTGGTTTGTCCCCTTTATTATTATATAATAATATAAAATCTCTTTTTACAGACATTGTTTTGTTTTATTTTTTGTTTCAAGTTTATTTAAATTCCAGTTAGTTAATATATAGTGTAATATTAGTGTCAGGAGTAGAATTTAGTGATTCATCGCTTACATATGACACCCAATGCTCATCATAGCAAGTACCCTCCTTAATACCGATCACCCATTTAACCCATCCCCCTGCCTGCCTCTTCTCCAGCAAACCTCAGTTTGTTTTCTATATATAAGAGTCTGTTTTATGCTTTGCTTCTCTTTTTGTCTTGCTTTTTTAGGAAGATCTCTTCCATTTTTTTATTTTCTTTTAAGTTTATTTATTCATTTTGAGAGATAGAGTGCAAGGGTGTAGGGGCAGAGAGAAAGTGAGAAAGAGAAAGAGAGAGAGAGAGAGAGGGAATCCCAAGCAGGCTCTTCACTGAAAGTGCAGAGTGTGATGTGGGGCTCGAACCCACGAACTGTGAGATCATGACCCAAGCCAAGTCAGATGCTTAACTGACTGAGTCACCCAGCCTCCCACCTCTCTCCTTTTTTCCCCCTATGTTCATCTGTTTGGTTTCTTAAATTCCACATATAAGTGAACTCATATGGTATTTGTCCTTCTCTGACTGACTTATTTTGCTTAGCGTAATACATTCTAGTTCCATCCACGTCATTGCAAATGGAAAGATTTCATTCTTTTTTTGATGACTGAGTAATATTCCATTGTGTGTATGTATACATACACATACAAACTCTTCTTTCCATTCATTAGTTATTGGACATTTGGGCTTTTTCCATAATTTGGCTATTGTTGATAGTGCTGCAGTAAGCTTTGGTGTGGATGTTCCCATTCGAATCAGTATTTTTGTATCCTTTGGGTAAATACCTAGTAGTGCAATTGCTGCATCATAGGATATTGTATTTTTAACTCTTTGAGGAAACTCCGTACTGTTTTCCAGAGTGGGTGCACCAGTTTTCATTCTCACCAACAGTGTAAAAGGATTCCCCTGTCTCCATATCCTCGCCAACATCTGTTGTTTCCTGTGTTGTTAATTTTAGCCATTCTGACAATTGTGAGGTATCTCATTGTGTTTTTGATTTGTCCTTTCCTGATGATGAGCGATTTGAACATTTTTTCATGTGTCTGTTAGCCAGGTATAGCTTCTTCAGTATCATAATGACTTGATCACTGACTGCAGCTTTGTAATATAACTTGATGTCCAGAACTACGATTCCTCCATCTTGTTTTTCTTTTTCAAGATTACTTTGGGTATTTGGGATATTTTGTGGTTCAATATAATTTGAGAACTGTTTTTTTTCTATCCCTGTGAAAAATGCTGGTGGTATTTTAATAGGGATTGAATTAAGTGTATAGATTCCTTTGAGTAATGTAGACATTTTAATATTTGTTCTTCCAACCCATGAGCATGAAATATTTTTACATTTCTTTGTGTCATCTTCAATTACTTTCCTCAATGTTTTCTAGTTTTTGGAATACAGATATTCTACATCTTTGGTTTTGTTTCTTCCTAGGTATCTTATTGTTTCTGGTGCAATTGTAAATGGGACTGATTCCTTGATTTCTCTTTCTGCTGAATCTTTATTGGTTTATAGAATGGCAAGAGGTTTCTATGCATTTATTCTATATCCTGTGACTTTACTGAATTTGTGCATCAGTTCTGGCAAATTTTTGGTGGAATCTTATGGGATTTCTTTATAGAGTACCATGTTATCTGCAAATAGCAAAAGGTTGATTTCTTCCTTATTGATTTGGATGCCTTTTTTTCTTTTTGTTTTCTGACTGCTGAGGTTAGTTCTTCCAGAACTATGTTAAATAACAGTGGTGATTATGGACATCCCTGTCTTGTTCCTGACCATAGAGTAATAGCTCTCAATTTTTCCCCATTGAGGATGATATTAGCTGTGGGTCTTTCATATATGGCCTTTATGATATTGAGGTATGTTCCATCTATCCCTACTTTGTTGACATTTTTTTTTATCAAGAAAGGATACCAGGGCAGCTGGCTGCCTCAGTCAGTAGGGCATCTGACCCTTGATCCCAGGGTTGTGAGTTCCAGCCTCACATTGGACGTGGAGCCTACTTAAAAATAAATAAATAAATAAATAAGTAAAATGGATGCTGTACTTTGTCAGATGCTTTTTCTGCATCCATTGAGAAGACCATATAGTTCTTATCCTTTCTTCTATTAATGTGGTGTCCCATTGATTGATTTGGGAATACTGAACAATGCTTGCAACACAGGAATAATTCCCATTTGATCGTGGTCAATAATTCTTTTAATGTACTGTTGAATTAAACTTGCTAGTATTTTGTTCAGAATTTGTGCATCCATGTTCATAAGGAATATTGGTCTGTAGTTCTCTTTTAGTGGAGTCTGGTTTTGGAATAGGTGTGATGCTGGCCTTGTAGAATGAGTTTGTAACTTTTACTTTCATTTCTATTTTTTGGAAGAGTTTGAGAAGAATAGGTATTAACTCTTCTTTAAATGTTTAGTAGAATTCTCCTGTGAAGCCATCTGGCCCTGGATATTGTTTGTTGGAAAATTTTTGATTACTTATTCCATTTCTTTCCTGGTTACTGGTAAGTTCAAGTTTTTTTTATTTCTTCCTGCTTCAGTTTTGTAAGTTATAAGTTTCTAGGAATATATTCATTTCTTCCATATTTCCCAATTTGTTGGCATCCAAATTTTTACAGTATTCTTTTATAATTGTTTGTATTTCTGTGGTCTTGGTTGTGATTTCTCTTCTCTCATTTGTGATTTTACTTATTTGGGTCCTTTCTGTTTTCTTTTTGAAGAGTAGCTAAAGGTTTATCAATTTTATTAATTTGTTTCAAGGAACCAGGTCCTGATGTCATAGAACTCTTCTACTTTTTTTTAATCATTTATTTCTGCTCTAATCTTTATTATTCCTCTTATTCTGCTGGTATTAGGCTTCATTTGTTGTTCTTTTTCTAGCTCCTTTTGGTGTGAAGTTAGTTACCTATTTGAGATTTTTCTTGCTGATTAAGATAGGCCTCTATTGCTATATAGTTTCCTCTTATAGTTTCCTCTTATGACCACTTTTGCTATATCCCAAATCTTTTGGACTCTTGTGTTTTCCTTTTCATTTGTTGACAGGTACTTTTTATTTCTACTTTTATTTCCTGGTTGTCCCATTTATTCTTTAGTAGCATGTTCTTAGACTCATGTCTTTATGGTCTTTCCAAGTTTTTTCTTGTGGTTGACTTTAAGTTTCATAGCATTGTGGTCAGAAAAGATGCATGGTATGATGTCAATCTTTTTGTAATTGTTGAGGGTTGAGTTTTGACTTAATGCGTTACATACTCGGGAAACTGTCATGTGCAGTCGAAAAGAATGTGTATTATACTGCTTTAGGATGGAATTTTCTGAATATATCTGTTAAGTCTATCTACTTCTGTGGGGGATAAGCTTAGGAACCCCCCCGGGCTTACACCAACGGGTTAACAAGGCATAAAGAAATACAAAGTCCTAAAATGCTCACACCCGAGTTTGGGTAACCAGACTGGCACTCCAAGAATAGGGAGGCACAAAAGTGTCAGGAGTAGGGAGGTGCAAAGGCACCCCAAAATAGAGAGGGAGAGGCAAAGGCCTGAAATAGAAACGGTGCAAAGGTGCTCGATACATAGGAATAACAAGATGAAAGCACCCAATTCAAGGTGAAAGCACCCAAAATTTAGTACTATAGCAGAAAGCTGCTTTCATAGGAGAATAAGGCCAGGTTAGGTAAATTGGTGAATAGGACTATGGACCGATGTGCTGCAGGCAATGCAGCCCAGAGCAGAGATGATTAACAAAGGAAAAGGTGCCTTGTTAAACCTGAGGTTATTCCCTCTGTTTCATCCTCTAGGCTGGCAAAAATAAACAGACACGATACCTCCTGTCTGTTGTTAACAACCATCTACCCATCTGCCCGGCACCTGGATTTTGCTTTATATTGACCCGAACCCCAAACACTGTATATCTTCAAAATCCCCTTTTCCCCCTCATATCCACAAGTTAATGTTCCTAGTTTCTTTGTCTCTTTGTACATGCCCATAATGTTTGCAAGCCATCTGATCAGAATAAATATGGGGAAAGGACCCTTATTCAGGGCTCTTGTCTTTTTCCCGGACATTAGTCATCTCTCGTTTTAATTCTGCATCTGCTCTTTTGCTAGACAAAAGATAACTTTAGAGTTAGAGTCCATGACATGCTTCATTGTGTCATTCAAAGCTATTGTTTCCTTATTGATTTTCTGCTTGGGTGATATGTTCTTTGATGTAAGTGAGGTGTTAAAGTCCCCTACTATATAATATTAATATCAATGAGTTCCTTTATATTTGTTATTATTTGCTGTATGTATTTGGGTGCTATCATGTTGGGACATAAATATTTACAATGTTGGATCTTCTTATTGACTAGACCCATTTATTATGATATAATGCCCTTCTTCATTTCTTATTACATTCTTTGGCTTAAAATCTAGTTTGTCTGTTATAAGTGTTGCTACTCCACTTTTTTTTTTATTTTGATGTCCATTTGCATGATAAGTGTTTCTCCATCCCTTTATTTTCAATCTGAAGGTATCTTTAGGTCTAAAATGAGTCTCTTGTAAGCAGCATATAGTTGGGTCTTATTTTTCTTTTTTTTTTCTTTTTTTAAATCAATTCTGACACCCTATCTCTTTTGTTTGGAGCATTTAGGCCATTTACATCCAGAGTAATTATTGATAGATATGTATTGAGTACCATTTTATTACTTGTTTTGTCATTTTTTTCTGGAGATTTTCTGTTTCTTTCCAGTTTTTGTTGCTTTTGGTCTTTCCCACTTAAAAAGTTCCCTTAATATTTCTTGCAGGGCTGGTTTAGTGCTCATGGACTCATTTAGTTTTCTTTGTCTGGGAAAGTCGTTATCTTTACTTCTATTCTGAATGATAGCCTTGAGGCACAGAGTATTATCAGATACAAATTATTTCCATTCAGCACATTGACTATATCATGCCACTCCCTTCTCACTTGCCAAGTTTCTGTGGAGATATCTGCTGCTAAAGAATTTTTTCTTTATCTCCATATTTTGTAAATGTAACTGTAATATGTCTTGGTGTTTGCCTGCTTTGTTGATTTTTATGGGAGTTTTCGGTGCCTCCTTGATATGGATGTCTGTTTCCTTCCCCAGATTAGGGAATTTATTAGCTATTATTTCCTCAAATAAAACTTCTGCTCCTTTTTCTCCCTCTTCTTCTTTTGGAAGCCCTGTGGTATGAATGTTATTATATTTTATGGAGTCACTGACTTCCCTAAGTCTGCTCTCATGATCCATCATTCTTCTCTCTCTTTTTTTCAGCTTCATTATATTTCATTATTTTATTTTCTATGTCATTCGTTCCTCTACTTCTTCCATTCTTGTGTTCACTCATCCAGTCTGTTTCATATCTCTGTTATTGCATTTTTCATTTCTTCCTGATTATTTTTTAACTCTTTTATCTCTGCAGAAAGGGTCTCCCTGAGGTCTTCCATGCTTTTCTCAAGCCCAGAGAGTATCCTTATAATTGTTGCTTTAATTTCTCCATCAGGCATATTACTTATATCTTTTTCAATTAGATATCTGGTTGTGACATTTTATTCTTTCTTTTTGGATGAATTCTCCCATCTTGGGATTTCGTCTACATCTCTGTCTTCTTCTCTGTGTTAGAAAAGCCTGCTTCGCTTCCTTCTGAGAGTAGTGGCTTTATGAAGAAGAGATCATATAGTGTCCAGGGCCTGACACTTCAGTGAGTGTCAGTGATATGTGCTGCAGGCCCTCTGCTGCTGTGTTTTGGCTGCTCTAACCCTCAGGTCAATCTTCTGTAGAGATTTTTCTTGCCTGCAATGAGCAGAATTTGGACCTTGGTCAGAGTGTGGCAAATTTTAACTAGGTGTGCTCTGGTCTTCTTGTTAAATGAGAATTGGTGGTACTTCCACTAGCCTTACAGAACTCTATCATTAGTAGATGGGGTACCTGTGGGGTTTCTGCTTGTCTTCTGGGAAAGGGTTCACTGTGCTGGTCCTTATGAACACTTGCCCAAGAAAAGCAGTACCAGCAGTGCACAGGGGACAAGGACTTGTATGCAGGTTAGGCATTCAGTGTTGGTGATGTGCTGTTTCCTGAAGTTCATTTATCCTGTGGGGCAGGTGAGAGAACAGGTGCCAGCCAGCTCCTCTGTCCCTGGAGACGTGTCTCTGTGCTTGCTGTTCTCAAGGAAGCACTCCCAGAAGAGTGAATTAGTTCTCCTGTATCCCAGGCATTTTTCAGATCACTGTTTTCTTGCTGTCTGTTTCCAGGTTTTGTGCCTGCCTGGAGCAATGTACTGCACATTGGGCTGTATCCCAGCCAAGGTGCTGACTTTTAAAATCTAAACTTTAGAGACCTTGTGTGGCAGGGACAAGCACTGGTCTTCTGGGGAAATGACTCACCACACTGGGACTTATGTAGACTTGACACAGAATGGCAGTCATGCTAGAGCACAGGGACATGGAAATTGGGGCAAAGCAGGCTAAACAGCCAGTGTCTGATTTAGCATCCCTCTGACTGACTTATTTCACATAGAATTATACTCTATGGTTCCATCTATGTTGTTATAAATGGAAATTTTTCATTATTTTTTTATGTCTGAGTAATGTTTATATATATGATATATATATCACCTTCTTTATCCATTCATCTATAAATGGACAATTGGGGTGCTTCTATATCTTGGCTATTGCAATAAACATAGTGGTGCATATGTCTTTTCATATTATTAGAGTAAATACCCAGTAGTGGAAATACTGATCATATGGTAATTCTTTTTTTAATTTTTTGAGGGACACTCATCCTGTTTTCCACAGTGACAGCACCAATTCACATTCACAACAAGAGGGTACAAGGGTTCCTTTTTCTTCACACTTCACCGACACTTGTTATTCCTTTTTTAAAATTTTTATCAATTCTGACAGGTGTAAAGACTTCCTATTTCTTCCTTATTCAGTCTTGGTAACTTGTTTGTTTTGAGTAATTTATTTATTTCTCCTATGTTATTCAATTTGTTGGCATACAGTTGTTCATGGTAGTCTATTATAATGCTATGTATTTTTGTAGGATCAGAAATATATCAGTGGTAATGTCTCCTCTTTTATTTATGATTTTATTTCTTTTGTCTTCTTGTGTAAATCTTGTTTAGGTAAAGGTTTATCTATTTTATCTTTTTGAAAAACTTTTAATCTCATTGATGGTTTCTATTGTTTCTCTAGTCTCTATTTTATTTATTTCTGCTGTGATCTTTGTCATTTCCTTCCTTCTGCTAACTTTGGGCTTAGTATGTTCTTTGGTTTCTAGTTTTTTGTGGTGTAAAGTTTGGTGGCTTATGGCTTTTGTGGTGTAAAGTTTGGGATTGCATTGAATGTGTAGATTGCTTTCGGTAGTATTGATATTTTAACAATATTTGTTCTCACAGTACATAAGCATTGAATATTTTTCCATTTCTTTGTGTCTTCTTCAATTTCTTTCATAAGTTTTCTATAGTTTTCACCATACAGATATTTAACATTTTTGGTTAGGTTTATTCCTAGGTATTTAATGGTTCTTGGTGCAATTGTAAGTGGGATTGATTTCTTGATTTCTTTTTCTGTTGCTTCATTAATGGTGTATAGAAATACAATTGATTTCTGTACATTGATTTTATATCCTGCAACTTTGCTGAATTCATTTATCACTTCTAGAAGCTTTTTGCTGGAGTCTTTTGGGTTTTCCGTGTAGAATAGCATGTCATCTGCAAAAAGTGAAAGTTTCACTTCTTCTTTGTCAATTTGGATGCCTTTTATTTCATTTTGTTGTCTGATTGCTGAGGCTGGGACTTCCTACACTATGTTAAATAACAGTGGTGAGAGTGGGCATCCCTGTTTTGTTCCTGATCTCAGGGGGAAAGCTCTAATTTTTCCCCATTGAGGATATTAGCTGTGGGCCTTTCATCTATGGCTTTGATGAAGTTAAAGTATGTTCCTTCTATCCCAACTTTCTTGAGGATTCTTATTAAGAAAAGATGCTGTATTTTGTCAAATGTTTTTCTGCATCTATTGACAGGATCATATGGTTCTTATCCTTTCTTTTATTAATGTGATGTATCACATTTATTTGCAAATATTGAACCAGCCCTTGTATCACTTATATGTATATATCACTCTATTGTTCATTCCATCAAGTGTATTTCTCATTTCAGTTATTGAGCCTTCCATTTCTTTTTTTTTAAGTTTATTTATTTATTTTGAGAGGAGAAAGAGAAGGAGAGGGAGAGAATCTCAAGCAGGCTCACACTGTCAGAGCAAAGAGCCTGATGCAAGGTTCAAACTCACAAACTGAGATCATGACATGATGTGAAATCAAGGGTCGGATGCTTAACCAACAGAGCTACACAGGTGCCCCTTGAGCCCTCCATTTCTGCTATGTTATTCCTTTTCTCTGTGTTAAGGGTCTCCCTCATGTCTTCCATTCTTTTCTCAAGTTCAGTGAGTATCCTATGATCATTACTATTTTTAAGAAATATAATTTTTAAGTAACCTCTACAAAGTGGAGCTCAAACTCACAACCCCGAGGTCATGAGTCACATGCTCTTCTAACGAACCCAGCCAGGCACCACTATGGTCATTACTTTAAATTCTCTATCAGGAATGTTACATATATCCTTTCCATTTAGATATCTGGCTGTGACCTTGTCCTGTTCTTTCATTTGGGATAAATTTCTCTGTGTTTTCATTTTTCTAAGCCTCTGTGCCTGTTTCTGTTTGTTAGCAACGTCAGCTGTCTCTCTTATTCTTGAGGGTAATGGCCTCATGAAGAAGAGGTTCTGTAGTATCCTGCAGTATAATGTCCTATTCCCTAGGGACTGGCACTTCTGTGAGTGTCACCAATGTGTGTTTCATATGCTCTGCTCTTTTGTTCTGGCTACTTTATCCCTCAGGCTAGTCATCTGCAGATGCTCTTTTTGCCTGTTGTGGGCAGTGTTTTGTCCCTGGACTGAATGTGGCATGTTTTAACTAGGTGTTCTCTGGTCTGCTTGTGAAAATGAGACTTGTCAATACTGCTGCTGGAACTGAGGCACAGCATAAGTCCTGTGTCAGGAGATGGGTTTGGGGGTGGTCTTCTGGGGCAGGGGGTCTGCTGCACTGGGACTGAGGCAAGTGTTACTAAGAAAGGCAGTTCCACCAGAGCATGGGGAGCAGGGGCTTTGTGTAAGCAAGTTAGGTAGGTAGGTTCCTGTACGTGGCCTTGTGCTGATGCTGAGGAACAGTTTTGGGGGGGGGGGTGGAAATGGTTGCTGATAGTTCCTTTGTTCCAAGAAGGATCTCTACATGAATGCTGTCTCTCTGAGATGTGCTCTGAGAACAAACAACCTTCCCACTGCCCCAGCCACTCTTCAAATCACTGTTTTCATGCCATGTACCCACAAGTTGCCTGTCCTCTCTCCAGAGCAGTGCAATTTCCTCTGGGATCTATCATAGTGAAGCCCACTTAACTTTAAAACTCCAGGCTTTAAGCCCCACTGATTGCAAGAATTCACAAAAGTCAGCCCCTCTCACTTTCCAAGTCAATTGCTATGGGGATTCATTTTTCCTGTGTGCCATGTGCTAGTCTGTTCCTCACCCTTCTCCATAACCGTGGCTCCCTCCCCACCACAATGGCCATGATCTATTTCTCTCACAAACTGAGTCTCCAAACTTTCTACCTTCTTTGATATGGCATTTTCTTTATCTTTATTTGCGTAGTTTATTGTGCCAGTCTTCAGGTCAGTTTCTGGTGTATTTAGGATGACTTGATAGTTATCTGTGTTTGTAGGACAAGGTGAGCCTAGGGTTCTCCTACTCTGCCACCATCTTTCAACCTTTTCATCTAGACCCTGTTTTTAATCTTGCCTTTTAATTCATCACTTGTTTTTGATTTCCTAATACTTTTCACTCAAGGATTCCATAAATGTACCTCATGGGTAAAACAAGTTATTTTATGACTTTATACTACTAATTTTAATATCCAAGTGTGTGCAAGGAGCTCATGGGGTACACACTTGTGTGTGATATATGTACAGTGTGTATGCATATATTCATGTATATCTGCTTATGTTGATAAGTCAGATCTTCAACAAAAAAGAGAGAATGTGGTCAAAGTTAGTGAAGGTATTATTTACTCAGGTGTGTTCAGTGAGTCAGAAAAGCTGGAGGTAGATAAAACAGTAACCGAAAGCTAATATGAGAAAGTCCATTACTATTCTTGGGCCTAAAGGAGCAAATGGAGGGGGCTTATAATTTCTGTCATTTCTATGTATAATGCATTCATGAATTGCTTCTAAACTAAGAAATTAGTGCATAATCATTAAAAGAAACACAATGTGGAAGGGTAGAGACTCGAGGAAAATATCATTGAAGTATGGATCTTATATTTTCAAAAGTTAATGATTAATGTCTGAGATGATTTTATTTTTCTAACAAAAAACTGACATGTAAGTAAAAGATAGGATAATTTTTTTTACAGATCGCAATAAAATATTCTTATTGCACACTTCTTTATCATACCAACCTCAATAGTAATTAGGAGATCCATATTTTTGTGGGAGACAGAGGTGGGAACAAATGCCTGTTCTTGCACTTATGGAAGTGACCATTTTAGTTCAGAGTTCCAAACCTCATCCCAAAATTTGCAAACCTACTAAACCTACTAAATCTACTTAAGAAAGGAAGTAGCACATTTTAGGTGTGTGTATGTGGATGTACATATATAAACAAGGCTGATTTTGGCTTCGAATAAAAGTGAAAAACCATTACACTAATTGTTAAAAACCAACTGACTAATCCAGGTAGGATTCACAAGGGCCCTTGCAGGCATAACAATAAGAAGATAACTCCACATGTTCATAAAATTTTACCAAGAAAAATAAGTGAAAAAGAGCCAGTTCAGTGTGTAAAAAAATGTAAGCCCTAATAATTTTGAATACAAATTTAAAATATTGTCATTTCCAAGTAGTAAATGTCAACATGTTTAAATAATGAGAGTCATCCTGAATTTTATTTAGCACTGTCATCAATAGTTCTCTATTGACTGAAAGGAGAAAGGAAAAAAATAAGACAGGATAAATCGAACTCTTGGCAAATAAACCATAATAATCATTTAAATTATCAATATACTGCTAAGTTTTTATGTTCTCAATAGCAGCTTTACTAAAACAAGAAATGTTAGAGTGTACTTAATATAAAATGGAAATCGACAGATTGCTCTTTTTTGAAATCAACAAATGTTTAATTATCACAGGCATTCACAGTCTTAAAGGAAGTAAATGAAAATAATCTGTGTATTTGCTATTGATGATTTTGATGCTGAAAAATGTATGTAAAACTTCTCTGTGGAAAGCATAACACTAGTAATTTTCTTCAGTTTTTCATTTTAAACGTGGAAGGTATTACACAGATCTTTGCAAGGTTATTACAGGCATAGGTTTTTTTTAATACTTTGTCTGTTACCTGTATGCCAGAGACACCTTGTAGGCCCAGTTTTAAGGACAGTAGTGTCAAGGTGAAGCAGAGAGATGAACTTGGTGACAGCTTTCCAAGATACCTTCCTGAACTTCCACACCAACGAATAGAATCTGTATCACACATCTCCAAAACCAATTTCATTTTCCTACCACTGCAGTTGGTTATCTTACAGATAATATTAAAAGGCTCTTCTAAAATTACAGTATCTGGGATTGTTTCCAAAGACAGCCTCATGTTTCCATAACCTGGAGCCTCTCTTTGAAGCTGGATTGTCTGTAGCATTGCCATCTCACCTAGATCTCTTTTCCACACTATATCTAATGTTCCCATTTCTATTAGTCCCCTAATGGTACCAGCTTTCTCAGAAAATTCCTGTTTAAACTCAAGGTAGTATAAATACTGGCGTCCTTCCATTGACTGTAAAAATGTTCTTGTTCCAAAGGTACACTGATCTTCACCAGCTTGATTGACAGTATTTAATTCTTCCCTGGTGTACATTTCAGGTGGCTTTAATAAAACTTTTTGTATAAAGACAGTTGAAGATGAAATATTCTGAATCTGGATTTCAAGAAATAAGTCACTCATCCCTGAATTGTAAAACTTTGTTTTAACTTCAAATGGAGGGAGAAAAGGAAATAAGCACAGTTTACTAAAAAACATCTTTCCTCCACACCATTGCATAGATACTGAACCTACAGGATGACTCTTCCAAGTGTCCTTATTTTGTCATGGATGACATCATCAATACAACAATTGAATGAATGTTCTGCCATGGTAGCCATGAAGACCAAAAGATGTAAAAGCTGAGTACTTGTCTGAAGATCAGTATTTTCAATATGATTTTACAACTTATTTGCAATCATTGGGAATCCTCACATAAATGGAATTTGCCTCTCAAAAATGTATTTCTAAATATTTATCATAAAGCCAACACCTCCCCCAAACATTGCCATTTCTGGTAGGGGGCCACCAGTTATCAGCTGGTTAGAGAAATTACCAGGTAAATCCCTATCTTCACATGTAACTGGAAAGTTGGTGAATAAACTATGCTTAGTAGATAGCACAACTTTGAGTGTCATAAAAATCTGTCTGGGTGGATTCCCTTCTATTTTGACCACAATTTTGCCCACTGTCTTATAAAGCACTGGGGTCCATTTGAGTCATGTATGGTGAAATGACAGACATGGAGATAATTGCTTTTGAATGAAGAGTTTAATACTTAAAATTCTTAAGAAATGGTGGCATGGTATGCCACACATGGCCACATGGGGATGCACTAAGGTTGGTCAGGAGGCAGAAGGAATGAAAGAAACACATAGGTCCAAGTCTTCGTTGGAATTTCTGTGGGAAAGACAAAGCAGTTAAAGTAAGCAGATTAGAGTTGGCTAATTTGAATAATGTCATCAGGCTCCTGGCTATAGGGACTTTCTCTAATTGCCTGGTACCTGTCCCTGAGGTTATATTAGGGCAAAGGGATAGTGGTTTAAACTGAAAGCTCCATAAAAGAGGTAGTTGGCTGGTGTGGGCTCCAGACTGTTTGGTTTGCATATAAAAGGCATTCTCACAGGGGAGTAATATGCTATCTAAAGGAAATAGCTTTCCCTGGGAGGGGCAGTCTCTCCTTGGTCAGCAAGGCCCCAATATGTCAAAACATCATAAAATACAAATGATTTTTTAACAAAACATGAGTAATATGCTCACCAGATGTAGTCACTGGGGATAAGAGGTACAGGCAGGCCCAGAACAAATCAAGGACACTACATAGAGGAAAGGACCTGGCTTCCAAACAACTGTATCAGTCAAGTTTCAACATGAGAAGTAGTACTAGTAGCAATATAGATGATGATAAATAGAGATAGCTAGATAGCTACATAGATATAATGATTTGGCTTACATAATTATTGGGGCTTCCAGTCCCTGTAATATTGTTTTTGCATCCAATGCAGGTGTTTGAAACCCACAGGGCAGGCAGAAAGGCAAGATCACGAGAAGGCTGTAATCTCATGAACACAAACTGGAAGGCAACAGGATGGACTGAAACCCATGTCCATTCTTAGTGATTTTGAGTTTGGTGGCAATAGTATCCTGTAGAATCAAGGCTCCCTTGTCCTGGAGCTATACACACATAACTGCCTCAGCTGCTGCTTCATCCTGAATTAAGTCAACAGATAAGCAATAACGTGTTTATGTTACAATATGCCTGTTGCCTTTGTTATTTCTCCAAAATCTTGGCAGAATCTTCCTTGTGGCCCATCCTAACTGGAAACATACAATACACAGAATTCTGGGAAATGTAGTTCAGCCTAGCAAAGTTGATACATTGTAAAATCTATCAATAACCTCCATCCTTGCAACCATGGCCATTTTGTGCATGAGCCTATTGGAAATGAGAGGCATGACTGGTAAAGGAGCCTGATGGATGTCTAAAGAATGGGCCATCTTATCCACCCGAGTAGTGAAAGCATTGTCTGCTAAAGTTACCCTTTGATGAGCATACACATAGTACACTAATAGCTTCATATTGTACTGATTTGGAGAGATCTATCCACATTTCTCATCCCCAGATCTCATCTCTGATTTTCTAATTGTGTTTCTTCCAAGTTCCAGGCCATCCTGTCACACTATTGGCCACAACTTACCAACTGCTATACACTCCTACCTCTGACCATTTCTTATTTTTTTATTAAAAATATTTTAATGTTCATTTATTTTTGAGAGGGGATGGGTAGGGACAGAGAGAGGGAGACACAGAATCCAGAAGCTCTGAGCTGTCAGCACAGAACTTGATACAGGGTTCAAACTCACAAACCATGGGATTTTGACCTGAGCCAAAGTCAGACACTTAGAGGAGCCACCCAGGAACCCTGGCCATTTCTCCTTTTAGGTAAAGTGAACAGTAGGAGCACTGATTAAAGTTCTGTGCATTGGGAGGATTTCGAGTCACTGTTGTCTTTTAGGGCTATCCCCAAAGAGTCTGGTAGTGCTACAGGTGTCCACTTTTGGGACATGCATGTGTATTGTGGAGAACCATCTGTAAAATAGAGAATTTTTGTTTCCTCAGTCAACCAGTCATAGGGAACTCCCAAAGAGGCCACAGATTCAGGTTGAGAGAATGAAGGTAAAGTAGCAGAAGTAGGATCTTATGGGCATTTGAGCCACTTCTTCATGCAATTTACTTGTGCCTTAAGAACCTGCTGAGCCTTATCTAATATATGTCACTTCCACATAATAATGGAGTGTTGTGGACACTCAACTTTGTATTTATGACTTGAGTCCCACAGTACCCAGTTTATGATGGGCAGATTATGTCATATGGTAAATTTTTGGCTCCTGGTTTAGTGTTTAGTCTCTACTAAGGCCCAGTAGCAAGCAACCCCAAAATTGTTTCTCAAAAGGGGAGTAATGTTCCACAGATGACTTGGTTTTGCCCCAAATCCTGAGTCTGTGAGTCACCTGTAGGGGTTTCCAAAGGCTCGAAAGATCATCTCTACATGCCACTTACTTTTCAAGCCCCATCATATCTTTTGGAGCAAATGACAGAAATGGAAATGCAGTTTTCACAGCAGCCTTGACCTTTTGCAAGATCTTCATTTTTTTCTGGGCCCCATTCAAAATCAGTCACTTGTGAATGGGTAAGAGTAGCATAGATAATGAGGTATGAGGTAAATGAAAAAACTTATTCTTCATCCTAAAAGGTATATCTTGTGCTCTAGACCAGTGGCCACCAGAAATTTTACTGAGGTAGAAAGTGGCTGAATTTTTGTGAGATTTCCTGTCCATCTTCTGGCACAGAAGTGTCTTGCCAAAGTAACTAGTGTAGGTGATACTCCCTGTTAACCAGGTCTAATCAGTACAATACTATCAATTTAATGGACCAGCATGGTGTCCAGTGGAAGAGAAAGACAATTGGGTCCCTGTGACTAAATTATGACATAGGTATGGAGAGTTGATATATTACTGAGTTAGGACAGTGAAGGTATATTTCTCGATCTACCAGCTTAAAGAAAACTACTTCTGGTGGTCTTTACTAACAAATACAGTTGCCCTTGATCAACACAGCTTTGGGCTGCATGGTTTCACTTATACACAGATTTTTTAAAAAAATAAATGCAATATAGTACTGTAAATGTATACTCTATTTCTTATGATATTCTTAATAATGTTCTTTTCTTTAGTTGATTTTATTGTAAGAATACAATATATATTACATATACAAAATATGTGTTAATCAGCTATTTATGCTCTCTGTAGGTCTTCTGGTAAACAGTAAGCTATTACTAGTTATGTTTTGGAGGAGTCAAGGGCTATATGAAGAATTTTAACTGCACAGGGGTTCAGTGCCCGAACCAATGCATTGCTCAAGGGTTACATGTATAGACAAAAATCATTTTCCAGATTAATAACTGCATACTAGGTTTAGGGAATGTATTAATTTGTTCAAATAATAAAATCACATTTAGAATAGAAGCTGCACTTGGAGCCACCACTTGATTAAACTTATAAGATCTACTGTTATTATTCATGATTCATCTGTCTTCTGTACTAGCCAAACAGGCCAGTTGAATGGGAATGTGATAAGAATTACTAATTTTTCATCTCTCAAGTCTTTGATGGTACACTAAAGTTGGAAATCCATCTAGAAATGTATTCTTTTTAGCTGACTATATTTAGAGATAGTCACAATAATAGGGGCTTCTACTTAGTCTTTCTTACCATAATATCCCCTCACTACACAGGTTAGGTAACCAATGTAGGGATGCTGCCAGTAGCTGAGTATGTCTTTTCCAATTATGAATTCTGGATCTGGGGGAAATAACTACAGGGTAGGTTTTGTGTACTCACTAAGCCAGAGAGATTTATCTGTGCTAAATTTCTAGTGATGACCTCCATAAGCCATACTCTATGTGCTGCAGATTCACAGTGAAGTCTCCAGGAATTGTCAGTTCAAAGCCAGTGTTCAGTAATCCCTTAAAAGTCTAATTATTTTTCTTTTCCCACTGCACAGGCCCCTGATTAATGATCAGATATCCCTTTGGGGAAGGTAGGCAGAAAGATTAACAATATAAGTTGCTAATAGTGTAGTAGGGTTTTTCCTCTATGGAACATGCCCCCAACCTTCTTTCAAAAGGCATTTGGATCTGTAAACTGGTTCCAGTCTGCAAACTTATCATAGGACTACCTCAATGTTTTAATGACTTTGTTCACTAAGCCTAGATCACTCCTGTGCAGACAGATCAAATAAAAATTTCATAAGCTGCCCATCTATTTCAGTTTTGGGGACTCCACAATCAATTATCTAATGCTGTAGGTCTCTGTAAGTCAGGCTATTCTGATTACTGATTTGGCAGTGCTGTCCATTACATTAACCATGATCACCTTCTCTTTGGTGATTAAGTGCCACACCTTGGCCCCAGCAATCCAGGAATCCCATTCTCCCTATTGAGTTTAGGGATCCTTGTTTGATGGTGACAGTTTCCCGTGTAACATTTGACCTACAGGGAATAGTGATCACAGAGCTTTTCAAGGATGCTAAAGTTCCCCTCACAAGTTTATTCTGCACAATCATGATGAAAGTTGTGTCCCTTGGACACTCCTGGGATGGACGAGCAGGTGTTATATGATAAATCCACTCTAACATCCAAATCTTCCTAATGCTTTGGATTACTTCCTCTTTTTTATACCAAGGCAGTTTTGGCTTTTCAATTTTATTTGATACAACTTTATATTACCATCACCACTATCATGATTCCACACCCTTAAAACACATTCTCACACATATTCTTCAGATAATTTTCTGTGTAAATAAAAATATAATGCAGCTCTGTTAGTGTATATCACACATACTCATATATCATACTTCGTGCTTCACCCATTGGGCCTACTGAGGCTCGAGTCTAGTTATATAGGTCTAGAAGCATGTAGGTCTAGAAGCAAAGAGGAAGTGGTGGGAGCAGGTCATAAGGAGAACTAGCAGTCTCTCCCAGGCATTTACCTAAGAAAATATCATTACAGGTTTTTCTGGTCAAAAGGGAATAACACATAGGGACAAATATGTTCCTTCTTTTGCAGTAGGCAGACATGAGCAGGAGGGGAGAAAGAAGGGTAAAAGATGGACAATTGCCAGGGACCACCTGATTTCCACCCAGAGACTGTCCTATCTCCCTTAGATCAACTGCTTTTGCAGTTTAACACAGACTGATAAGAGACGATACGGGATACAGAGACTTCTCCAACTTTGGAACATGTGCATTTAACAAAGACCTTACCTACTAGTAACCCTGAGGTTATTATAGTATTGGTGTTGTGGTTTGCCCCCCCCCCCCACTCCCGTGGGTTGCAGTTAGGTGCTTATGGGAAAATGACTAACACAAAGTTGTGCAAATGTTGAAGGGGAGGAAACCAAGGCGGATCTGAGGGTGGAGCAATAATAACAAGATGGGAGGGAGGAGACTGAATAAACCCCATAAAAAACACAATGAGAAACTCAGCACTGCTACCTATCCTTGGGTCAACCCACTCCTTTATCTCTAGAGTGTACTGTTGCTTTTTGTTAAATAAAAACCTTTGCTACTTAAACTCCCTATCAAGTCTCTCCACTGAATTCTTTCCTTTGAGAGGATAAGGACAGAGGAGTTACACAATCCACCACCAAGTAACACTTCTACTGGTAAAAAGGCTCAGCAGAATTGAGAGACTGAGGGTATTGTCACCACCTTCATTGAGATCTATGCAAATGTCCCTGTTCTAAATCTCAAGGTTCCATTACTTAATTCCCTAACTTTAGCAGAAGAGAACCTGTGAACCAATTTGTGTTGTAATTCAGCCACTCACAAGATGACACTCTGATTTTCAGAAATCACAGCCTTGTAGCTACAAAAAGATAAGGGTTTCCTTCAGGGAAGACAAAAGCTTTCAGGTCATTTTTGCAGATTAGATTAGAACTGAAGCTCTCAGATTTTTTTCTTTTTCTTTTTTTTAAGTTTACTTATTTATTTTGAGAGAGAGTGTATGCACATGTGAACAGGGAAGGGGAAGAGATAAAGAGAAAATCCCAAGCAGTCTCTGTGCTGTCAGTGCAGAGCCAGTTGCAAGACTCCATCTCAACCATGAGATCATGATCTGAGACAAAATGACTAAGCCAACCAGGCGCCTCAGCTCTTTTACTAATTTTTGACATGGATTTGCAATGTGGTCTTTATCGCTGAAAATAGAGGAATTAGTACCCGTAAACAGATTAGAGAAACAATTCCAGAAAACCCAGCAACATTTTTTTAAAAAAAGTGTCTTTAAGATTCTGTCCCTCCGGTACAACCTTCTTATACTGTTTACACTATCAACCAGATATATAATGAGTAAAGAGTATATCAACCAGAGACACACAAGGAAGGAGTATATAAATACATATATATAAATGGAATAATTTTTGGAGTAGGAGTTTTCACATACCTAGGGGTGTATATACAGAGAAGTACATAAGCTAGCATAACATTTTGTTAACAAAACAGTAATGAATCATTCCCACAATTTATATATTTTATATGTGAGCATAAGGAAGGATTTGGAAGGATCCACCTAGGAAAGGAGTAGAGTAGGGATATAATCATGGTGAGGGAGATTACAAATAAAGTAAGAGAAAAACCCATCAAGGTTAGAAAAAGCACTTATTATTAATATATACATAACAAGACATTTCAAGAAAAAGCCACTAACATGGCTATGATAGACATCATAGGGGGAAGAGATCTCAGGTGATTATTATTTTATCAGTAAACGTTTCCTTATTTTTTCCAAATTTGTATTTAAATTTCAAATAGTAAACATACAGTGTAATATTAGTTTCAGGTGCAGAATTCAGAGACTAATTACCTGCATACAACACCTAGTGCACAACACAATTGCCCTCCTTAATACCCATCACCCATTCAACCCATTCTTCCACCCACCTCCTTTCCAACAACCCTCAGTTTGTGCTATATAGTTAAGAGTCTGTTTCCCGGTTTGCCTCTCTTCCCCTACCCCCATGTTCATTTGTTTTATTTCTTAAATTCCACATATGAGTGAAGTCATATGGCACTTGTCTTTCTTTGAATGACTTATTTTGCTTAGCATAATATACTATAACTCCGTCATTGCAAATGGTAAGATTTCATACTTTTTGATGGCTGAGTAATATTCCATTGTATATCTATACCACTTCTTCTTTATGTATTCACTAATTTTTGTACATTTGGTTTCTTTACATAATTTGGCTACTGCCAAAATGCTCCTATAAACATCAGGGTGCATGTATCTCTTCAAATCAGTATTTTTGTATCCTTTAGGTAAATACCTAGTAGTGCCATTGCTGGATCATAGGATTATTGTATTTTTAACTTTTTGAGAAAACTTCATATTGTATTCCAGAGTGGCTGCACCAGTTTGCATTCCCACCAACAGTGTAAGAGGGTTCCCCTTCTCCACATCCTTGCCAAAACCGGTTTTTTACTTTGTTGTTAATTTTAGCTACTCCGACTGGTGTGAGGTGATAACTCATCATAGTTTTGATTTCTATTTTCCTGATTATCAGTGATGTTGAGCATTTTTTCATGTGTCTGCAAACCATGTGGAAGTCTTCATGGAAAAATGTCTATTCATGTCTTCTACCCATTTTTTAACTGGGTTATTTGTTTTTTGGGGTATTGAGTTTGTTAAGTTCTTTATAGATTTTGGATACCAACCCTTTATCAGATGTGTCATTTGCAAATATCTTCTCCCATTCCGAAGGTTCCCTTTTAGTTTTGTTGATTATTTCCTTTCCTCGCATAAGCTTATCTTAATGAAGTCCCAACAGTTCATTTTTACTTTTGTTTTTCTTGCCTCCAGAGACATATCTAGTAAGGGGTTGCTACAGCCGAGGTCAAAGAGATGGCTGCCTGTGTTCTCCTCTAGGATTTTGATGGTTTCCTGATTCACATTTAGGTCTTTCATAAAGACCATAAATTTGAATTTATTTTTGTGCATGGTTTAAGAAAGTGGTTTAAGTTCATTCTTTTGCATGTCACTGTCCAGTTTTCCCAACACCATTTGTTGAAGAGACTGTCTTTTTTCCATTGGATGTTCTTTCCTGCTTTGTCAAAGGTTAGTTGGCCATACATTTGTGGGTCCATTTCTGGGTTCTCTCTTCTGTTCCATTGATCTATGTGTCTGTTTTGTGTCAGTACCATGTTGTCTTGATAATAACAGCTTTGTAATACAGCTTGAAGACTGGAATTGTGATGCTTCCAGCTTTGGTTTTCCTTTTCAAAATTACTTTAGCTATTCAGGGTATTTTTTTGTTCCATACAAATTTTAGAATTGTTTGTTCTAGCTGAGAAAAATTCTGGTGTTATTTTGATAAGGATTGCATTAAATGTGTAGATTGTTTTGGGTAGTATTGACATTTTAACAATATTTGTTCTTCCAATTCTTGAGCATGGAATATTTTTCCGTTTCTTTGAATTATTTTCAATTTCTTTCATAAGCATTCTGTAGTTTTCAGAGTATTCTTAGTTATCTTGTGGGTTCTGGTGTAATTGTTAATGGGATTGATTCCTTGATTTCTTTTTCTGCCGCTTCATTATTGGAATATATAAATTCAACAGATTTCTGTACATTGATTTTGTATCCTGTGACTTTACTAAGTTCTTGTGTCAGTTCTAGCAGTTTTTTGGTGGAGTCTTTTGGTTTTTCTATATAGAGCATCATGTCATCAACAAATAGTGAATTTTTCACTTCTTCCTTGCTGATTTAGATGCTTTTTATTTCTTTTTGTTGTCTGATTGCTGAGGCTAGGACTTCTAGTACTATGTTAAATAACATTGGTGAGTGTGGACATCCCTGTCTTGTTCTAATAGATTAATTTAAAACATACAGTGGGAATTAAAGTGCAGTAAGTGAAAAGCAAGTGCTCAGCCACTTATTTAGGTGAACCAGAACTTTCTACAAAGGGGAATTTCATGAATAGGGAACCCTGGCTTTTTATCTAGTTGTGTAGGTGCCCATGTATTTATTCAAGATGAATGTCTTTGAAGTGGTTGCTTCAGACATCAAAAGCTTAATGTGAAACACTTACAGTATAAGCAAAAGAGCTCTTTGGTAAGTTCTTACACCATTAATCCTCCCTGTGATGCTGAGGCATCAGAGTTAACAGTGAAAATATTATCAGTTTGGATAGTAGATATATTAAAATTCGAGGATGTGGCATATTTTAACCAAGAAAGTACATATGTAATTAGGTTATAATAACAATTCCTATAATAATTAAAGAGACAATAGTCTCAAATACAGTCAATAGTCATTGTCCCTAACTTGTAGGGTCCAGTCATGACAAATAGATCAGTGAGCTCAAAGGGCTGTGGAAGTCTATTCAAAGATTTGGGTAACATTGTGGAATATGTTAACATATTGGGCTATCTTGTGTAAGTAGGTTTGAACTTGTCCTGAGGAAGAGACTCATGAGCCTGTTGCACAAGGGACAGGGTTTTATGTAGCCATTGTGCATGTTGGGGTAAGATAGCTGATAATTGTTAACTAGCCTCAGTTACCCAAGTTTGGGTGGCTAGGGCCATTGTACCAGTGCTCAACCCAGTCAATCCTAGTAAAAACTGAAATTCCCAGGACTAAGGGAATGAAAATAGCTCTTTTGGGTCATTGGTAACTTGCCATAGTAGCAAAAGCAGGGCATTTGTAACATGTAGGATAAATCTTCAGTGACAGGTCAAGGGAGACAATTGTGCATTGTAATACATGGACCAGGGGAAGCCAATCAGAGGGCTAGGGGAAACATAATGTATGATGTGAAAGCCTTGCAATGTAGACCTGCAATAAAAGGTAAAGGCAGAGGTTCCCATATAAAGCATTCAACAGAGCCTCCAGCAAGAAACCCAGTAATTTGTACACATTTATTGGATATTCTATACCAGACTTGATAATGCAGTTAAAACGTCTGTAGGCCAAGAGCTGTTTGTGCCTCCAAAATGACTCCTTGAGGATCAATTGAGCAAAAATTGGGTGGGGCATCTAAATGAAGGAAAACTGGGAGCAAAGACATTCCTGTTAATTTGTATTAGTTGAAATTGAATATATCACCAAGTAAGCATTTAAGGTGGGTACAGATGATTAGAAATCAAATGACTAGTCCAGGATTTCTGATTCCCAGTGTGTGGGTAGCTTCTCCAGCTCATTGGATTAAAGTATTGACAGTGTTTGTGAAGTGTCTTCCTGGTGTTGTAGAAGGAAAATGGAAATGAAGTGTGTTGTAAGAAGTAACAATAGTGATGGGAAGAATCATGGAAGAGATCATAATAATATCAGGAAGAAACATGATGGAAGAAAACATAATAACGTCAAAGGAAATTGTGGCAAGGGCTTGCAGTGGCCAGAAGTCATGGTCAGGAATTCCAATGTAGGCAAACAGAAGTTGAAGGTGAGGGGGAGCAGATGAGGCAGTCTAAATGGGCAGTATTTGTAGGCAAGGCAGCTGCCTAGTTCTGAATGCACATTCTGGCATGCAACAATGGGGAAATATGATAACGTTTCCCTGCAGTTTGTCAAAGGACATAATCACAATATGATAGGCCACTTAGAATAAGGTATGCATCAGACAAATTTAGCAAAATAATATTCCAGCTCCAATCAAAGGGCAATGTGATTGAATGAATAGAAACAAAACCATAACCCATCTATATGCTACCTACAAGAGATTCCATTCAGAACTGAAGACACACAGAAACTGAAAGTGAAGGAATGGAAAAAGACATTACATGTAAATGGGTATGAAAAAAAGCTCGGGTAGCAATACTTATATCAGACAAAATAGATTTTAAAACAAAGACTGTAACAAGAGACAAAGAAGTGCATTACACAATGATAAAAGCATCAATCCACCAAGAGGCTATAACAATTGTAAATTTCTATGCACCCAACATAAGACCACCTAGGACACAAAGCAAATATTAACAGACTTAAAAGGAAAAGTTGACAGTAATACAATAATAGTAGGGAATTTAAACACCCACTTATATCAGTGTATACATCATCCAGACAAAATCAACAGGGAGGCAATGACTTTGAACTATACAGTATATTGAGTGGACCTAACAGATGTATACAGAACATTCCATCCCAAAACAGCAAAATACACAATATTTTCAAGTGCGCATCGAACATTCTCCAGGATAGATCACATGTTAGGCCAAAAAAGAAGTCTCATTGAATTTATGAAGATTGAAATCACATCAAACATCTTTTCCAAAGAAAATGGTATAAAACAAGAAATCAATTGCAAGAAAAATATGGAAAAGAGCAAAAACTCTTGAGAGCTAAACTACATGTTACTAAACAACCAATGGGTCAAAAAATAAATCAAAAAAGAAATTTAAAAAATTAATGAAGACAAATGACAATGAAAACACAGAGGTTCAAAGTCTTTCAGATGCAGAAAAAGAAAACAGGTTTAAGAGAGAAATTTTTGGCAATAGAAGCCTACCTTAAGAAACAGAAATAATCTCAAACAAATAATCTAAAATTACACCTAAGGAACTAGAAAAAGGACAAAAGCCCAAAGCCAATAGAAGTAAAGAAATAATAAATATTAAAGAAAAGAATAAGTGAAGTAGAGACTGACAAAAAAATAGAAAAGATCAATGAAACCAAGAGTTGGTTCTTTGAAAACATAAAAAAGGTAAGCCTTTAGCAAGACTCATAGAAAAAAGAAAGGTTTAAATAAATAAAATCAGAAATGAAGGAGGACAAATAACAAATGACACCACAGAAATACAAAGAATTATAAAGGAATAGTATGAAAAATTATATGCCAACAATTTGGACAACCTATAAGAAATAAATAAATTTTTGGAAACACATAATCTTCTATATCTGAAGCAGGAGGTAATAAAAAATTTGAACAGATCAATGGCTAGTAATGAAATTGAAGTAGTAATGAACAAAAACTTCCAACAAACAAAAGTCCATGAATACATGGCTTCACAGGTGAATTCTACCAAACATTTATAGAGGAGTTAATATCCATTATTCTCAAACTATTTCAAAAAATAGAAGAGGAAGAAAAACTTCCAAATTTATTAAACAAGGTCAGAATTACCCTGATACCAAAACCATACAAAGACACTACAAAAAAAGGATTAAATCTACAGGCCAACATCTCTGATAAACATAGATGCAAAAATTCTCAACAAAATATTAGCAAACCGAATACAACAATATCTTAAAAAAATAATTCACCAACATCAAGTGGGATTTATTCCAGGGTACAAAGGGTGATTCAATATTCACAAATCGTGATATATCACATCAACAAGAGAAAGAACATAAACAAAATCATTTGACAAAATTTAACATTCATTCATGAAAAAAATATCTCAATAAAGTGGAGTTAAAGGAAACATACCTCAAAATATTATAAGCCACATATGAAAAACCCACAGTTACATCTTACCCAATTGTGAAAAATGGAATTCATGAGAAGATCATGAATAAGACAGAGAAGTTCCCTCTTAGTACTTTTATTCAACATAGTACTGGAGGTTCTAGCCACAACAATCAGACAAGCAAAAGAAATAAAAGGCACCTAAATAGGTAAAGTAGAATTTAAAATGTTGCTATTTGCAGATGACATGATAGTATATATATAAAACTTTAAAGATTCTACAAAAAATTATTAGAACAAATGAATTTAGTTACGTTGTGGGATATAAAATGAATATATCAAAATCTTTTGTGTTTCTATACACTAATAAGAAAGTAGAAGAAAGAGAAATTAAGGAATCAATTCAATTTACAATTGTACCAAAAGAGTAAAATATCCAGGAATAAATTTAATTGAGCCAGTGAAAAAGCTATATATTGAAAACTATAGGACATTGATGAAAAAATTGAAGACAACACAAACAAATGGAAAGATATGCCATGCTCATGGATTGAAAGAATTAATAATGTTAAAATGTTCATACTATCCCAAACAGTCTTCAGATTCCATGCAAATTCTGTTAAAATACCTATAGTATGTGTCACAGAACTAAAACTAATAATCCTAATTGTGTATGGAATTAAAAATGACTCTGAATATCAAAAGCAATCTTTAGAAAAAGAACAAAGCTGGAGGTATCAAAATCCCAGATTTCAAAATATACTACAGTGCTGTAGTAATCAAAATGGTATGGTACTGGCACAAAAATAGATACATAGATTGATGAAACAAGATAGAGAACCCAGAGAAAAACCCATGCTTATATGGTTAATTAAGACAAACTAGACAAGAATATACAATGGGAAAAATAGTCTCTTCAATAAATGCTTCTGGGAAAACTGGACAGTAACATGCAAAAGAATGAAACTGGGCCACTTTCTCACATAATACACAAATATAAACTCAAGGTAGATTAAAGACCTAAATGTGAGACCTGAGACCATAGAATCCTAAAAGAAAATATGAGCAGTAATCTCTTGAATGTTGGTCTTAGCAGAATTTTTCTGGATATGTTGCTTCAGGCAAGGGAAGCAAAGGCAAAAATAAACTATTTGCAATACACTAAAATAAAAAGCCTTTGCATAGCAAAGAAAAGCATTAATTAAGCAAAATAGCAATATTGGAGAACATATTTGCAAATGTTATATCTGATAAGAGGGTAGAATTGAAGATATATAAAGAATTTATAAAACTCAACATCCAAAAAACAAAAAAAATCAATTAAAAATGAGCAGAAGAAATGAATAGACATTTTTTTTTCCAAAGGAGACACCCAGATGGCCAACAGGCATGAAAAGATGTTCAACGTCTCTAGCCATTAGGGAAATGGTAGTCAAAACCACAATGAGAGATCCTCTGACACCAATCAGAATGGCTAGTATTGAAGACAAGAAATAACAAATGTTGGCAAGGATGCGTAGAAAAGGGAACCTTGTGCATAGCTGGAGACAATGTGAATTGGTGCAACCTCTATGGAAAAGTGTATGAAGATTGCTTAAAAAAATTAGACATAGATACCATATGATCCAGTAATTCCACTACTGGGTATCACCCAAAGGAAATAAAAACACTAATTCAGAAAGATATATGTATCTATGTTTATTGAAGCTATATTTACAATAGCCATGATATGGGAGCAACCCACATGTCCCTGGGAAGATGAATGGATAAAGAATATTTGAGATATATTTACAGGGAAGAGAGAAGAGTAGTAGGATGCTAAGCTCACTTCATTCCATAGATACATCTAGATAACAGCTACATAAGCGTAAATAACTCAGAAAATGATCCCAAGACTTGTGGATCATACTCTCCACAGCTAATTGTAGAGAAGAGACCATACTGAAGATGGTAGGAAAGGCAGAGATGATATTGGGAACCAAAGTGACCCATGAGACTGTATAGCAGAGGGAGGAAAACCACAAGAAATGAGAAAGGTAAGGAGCAGACTCCACACCAGCCACCTCAAGCATGACAAATTCCCAATAAAATTTGGCTATGAAAATCAGAAGGGCTTAAATATGTAAGTTTATGCAAGTAGTGGGGCTTAACACCTGCACCTTTAGAAATAAGTGTGCTCATCTCTGGGAGAGCCAAAGGGTGATAGGCAACTGAGTCTACACCCCTAAAGAGACAGAATAACAAACAATCCCACCAAGATCTAGCATAGAAGCAACAGTTTGAAAAAGGCCTGGGATATTTGGGAAGGAGATTTATTTATTAATCTCAGAATGTGTGCTGGAGGCACAGAGATCTTTAGGAGACTTCTCAAGAACAAAAGAGCTGGCAGGAAGCATTTCCCTTCCACACACCCTAGCCTAGATACATAGACACCTGCAGTAACTGACACAAACACATCACTTAGTTTGCTAACAACATGCCCTGCATCTGTGTTCCCCTTGACACAAACACACCACTTGGTTTGCTAACAACATGCCCTACATCTGTGTTCCCCTACAGATCCACACCATCCAACCTGCACTTAGCAGGAGTAGATCCAAAGTAGTGCCACAAGCATGGCATTGTGCAAGAAGCCCTGACAGTGGCCAGCACCACCCCAAGGTGGCTCTTTTTATGTGGAAAGGGGAAGATAACCACACACAGCTCCACTGTAGTCTTAACAGTGGGCTGGGGGAAGACATCTACTCTGACTACATGTCCTGCCCACCAATGAAAGCCTCGCAGGGGACAACACAGGGAGAGTACCTTGCTGTTTGGTATGACCACAGCTATGAAAAACAATTGGCCTAACTCAACTAAAGCCCAAGGCTGCTACAGATTGGACCTTAACAACACAGGGATCAAACACTGTCCAAAGCAGGCAAAGGATCGGTGCAGATGACTGGACTGAAGGCAAATGCAGGTTAACCACAACAATAGAACACACACAACACACATAGGCGACAACTCTGAAGGGGCAGCTTTGGGTAAACAGGGAACAAACAGTACATGGCAGGACACTAGAGGACCTCTTCTTCATAAGGCCACAACGTTCAAGAGCAAGAAATGTAGCTGACTTTCCTAACACATAGAAATGGACACAGAGAGTTAGACAAGATGAGGAGACAGAGAAATATATCCTAAATGAAAGAACAGGACAGAATCACAGCAGGAAAGCTACACAAAATGGAGATATATAATATGCCTGATAAAGAATTTAAAGTAATGGTCATAAAGTTACTCACTACACTTGAGAAAACAGTGAAGAACCTCAGTGAGACCCTCAAAATAGATATAAAATACTTTTTAAAAACAAATCAGAGATGAAGAACTCAATAACTGGCATTAAAAATACACTAGAGGGAATAAATAGGTGATAAGAAGAAGCACAAGAACAAATAAGTGATCTGGAAAACATAATAATCAAAAACACAACCAAATGGAGCAGGAAAAAGAAAAAAAAGAATAATAAAAATAAGAATACACTAAGAAAACTCAGCAACATCATCATCAAACATAATGATATTCACATTATATGGATCCCAGGAAGAGAAGAGAAAGAAAAGGGGAAAGAAAATTTATTTGAAGAAATAAAAGCTCAAAACTTCCCTAATCTGGGGAAGGAAACAGACATCCAGATCCAGGAGGTACAGAGAGCCTCCCCAAAATCAACACAATAAGGTCCACACCCAGATACATAATAATTAAAATTGAAAAATATAGTGATAAGGAGAGAATGTTAAAAACAGCAAAGGATTCACAAAACAAAAGGATGTAAAGCATGACACCATATGCATAAAACATGAGGGTGATAGTAAAAATTTAGTGCTTTTAGAAGGATTCAAATTTAAGAAGGCATCAACTTAATATGAACTTCTGTGTGTACAGAATATCATATATAAACCTAATACTAACAACAACTCAAAACCCTATAATGGATATCCACAAATAAAGAGGAAGGAATCTAAGGATATCTCTAAAGGAAGCCATCAAACCACAAAGCAACAGAAGAACTACAAAAACAACCATAAAACTAGTAACAAAATGACAATAAATGCAAACCTATCAATAATTACTTTGAATGTAAGTGGACTAAAGATTCCAATAAAAAGACATAGGGTGACAGAATGGATAAAAAAGCAAGATCCATCTATATCCTGTCTACAATCAACTCATTTCAGACCTAAAAACACATGCAGATTGAAAGTGAAGGCATAAAAATCATGTATGATACACATATAACTGAAATAAAAGATGGGGTAGGAATACTTATATTGGATAAAATAGATTTTTAAACAAAAACTGTAACAAGAGACAAGGAAAGAAACTACATAATCATAGAGTGAACAATCCAACAAGAAGACATACAATTGTAAATATTTATTCACCTAACATGGAAGCACCCAAAAACATAAAGCAGCTACTAACAAACATAAAGTAACCAATAATAATACAATAATAGTGGGAGACTTTAAAACTCCACTTACAATAATGGATATAATGCAAATAGAAAATCAACAAGAAAACAGTGGCTTTAATGACACATTGGACCAGATGGATCTAACAGATATACTCAAAACATTCCATCCTAAAATATACAAATACACTTTCTTTTCAAGTGCATAGGTGTCGCGACCGGCACGACAAACACCGAGGTCAGGGTCCTGAGGGTAGGGGAATGCAAGAAAAAAAGAGAAGAGAGAAAGTTTTGGAACAGGAGGGTCCCCTGGGCTGATGGCCCAAGTGACGGCTTTATTGTTGCTGTACACAATCTTTTATAATATAAGACTCTTATGGATCAGGTCATTCTAAGAATAAACAGGTTTCATATGATCACTGCCAGCCAAAACATTTAGTTCTGTATACCTTGTGAACTTTCTGAACGGGTCACAAGACCTTGTTGATAGATTGCTAGCAAAACACAGTTCCCATGTTTGTTTCTATCTGACTCGGGGTAGAAAAAGGGAGGTAGCATTACTGCCAACACCTGCAGACCACAGGCTTCAGGAATTAACTTTCTCAGCCTTGACAAGGCTTTTTGTATGCCCTTGAAAGTGGGGGAATGGAAGGGGGAACCACTGGGTTGGCTTGAGTCAACGGGGAACATTGCTCAACCCGGTCTCAACCTGGCACTGGGGCCCGGCCCCCCACACATAGGGAACATTCTCTAGAATAGATCACAGGTTAGGCCAGAAAACAAGTCCCAACAAATTAAAAATACTAAAGTCATATCATGCATCTTTTCCATCCTCAACACTATAAAACTAGAAATAAAAACAAGATGGGGAACCTGGGTGGCTTATTTCGTTGAGCATCCGACTCTTGATTTCAGCTCAGGTCATGATTTCATGGTTTGTGGGATTAAGCCCTACGTGGGGCTCCACACTTGGTATAGAGCCCGCTTGAGATTCTCTTTCTCTCTCGTGACTTCTGCCCCTCTTCTCCACTCATGCTCTCTCTCTCTCTCTGAAATTAAAGAAAAAAATCTGTAAAAAATACATCGAGGTTAAATTATATGTTACTAAACAATAAATGGATCAACTAAGAATTCAAGCAGGAAATAAAAAACTACATGGATATAAATAAAAATTAGAACACAATGGTTCAAGATCTTTGGGATGCAACCAAAGCAGTTCTAAGAACTTTATAGCAATAGAGGCCTACCATAAGAAGAAGGAAAAATCTCAAATAAATGACCTAACCTTATACCTAAAAGAGTTAGAAAAGGGCCAACAAATCCCAAAGTCATTAAAAGGAAAGAAATAATAATGATTACAGGATAAATAAATAAAATAAAAACAAAAATCCACAATAGAACATATAAATAAAACAAGGAGATGGTTCATTGAAAAGATCAACAAAATTGATAAACATTTATCCAGACTCATCCAAAAGAAAAGAGACAGAATGATTGAATGAATACAATAGGAAATGAAAGAGGAGAAATAAAAACTGACACCACAGAAACACAAGGGATCTTAAAAGAATATTATGAAAAATTATATGACAAGTGGACAACTTAGAAGAAATGGATAAATTCCTAGAAACATATAACTTACCAAAAGTGAAGCAAGAAGAAAAAAACAATTTGAGCAGACCAATTACCAGCAACTAAATTGAATTGATAATCAAAAAACTCCCAACAAACACAAGTCCAGGACTAGATGGTTTCACAGGTAGATTCTACCAAACATTTAAAGGCATCCAAATTGGTAAGGAAGAAGTAAACATGTGCCTATCTGCAGAAGACATGATACTCTATATAGAAAACCCTAAATACTATAGTGAAATACTACTATAATGGATAATTTCAGTAAAGTCGTAGGATGCAAAATCAATGTACAGAAATCTCTTGTGTCTCTATACACCAATAATGAAGTAGCAGAATGAGAAATTAAGAGAGGAACAATATTATTTATAATTGAAACAAAAAGAATAAAATAACTAGGAATAAACGTAACAAAGGAGGTGACAGACCTGTACTCTGAAAACTACAAAATATTGATAAAAGAAATTGAAGATGACACAAACAAATGGAAAGATATTCTATGCTCATAGATTGAGAGAGCAAATGTTACAATATCCATACTATCCAAAACAGTTTACAGATTTAATACAATCTCTATCAAAATACCAACAGGATTTGTCTCATAACTATAACATACAATCATAAAATTTGTGTGGAACCACAGAAGACCCCAATGAGCCAAAGTAATCTTGAAGAAAGTAGAACAAACTGGAGGTATCATAATACCAGATTTCAAGATATACTCCAAATCTGTAATAATCAAAGCAGCATAGTAGTGGCACAAGACACACAGATCCATACAACAGAATAGAGAGCCCAGAATATACACACAATTTCATGGTCACTTAGTCTATGACATAAGAGGCAAGAATATGCAACAGGAAAAGATAGTCTCCTCAATAAATGGTGCTGTAAAAACTGGTCAGCTATATGCAAAGTAATCAAGCTGGACCACTTTCTTACACCATACACAAAAACAAACTCAAAATGGATTAAAGCCCTAAAAGTGAGATCTGATACCATAAAAATCCTTAAAGTGAACACAGGCCTTAATCTCTTCAACATTAGTTGTAGCAACATTTTTCTAGATATTTCTCCTAAGGTAAAGGAAACAGCAAAAATAAACTATTGGGGCCACATAAAAATCACAGGCTTATGCATAACAAATGAAACAATCAACAAAACAAGAAGACAACCTACTTAATGGGAGAAGATATTTATAAAAAGATATCTGATAAGGGGTTAATATAAAAATATATAAAGAACTTACAAAAATCAACACCCAAAAAACAAATAATTTAATTAAAATAGGCAGAAGATATAGGCAGATATTTCTCTGAAGAAGACTTACATATGGCCATTACACAGAAGATAAGATGCTCAGAATCACTCATCATCAGGAAAATGCAAATCAAACCTCATACCTCTCAAAATGGCTAAAATCAAAAACAAAAAAACAACAAGTATTGGTGAGGATGTGGAGAAAAATGACATCTCATACACCATTATCCACTAATGAAAGTTCTTGAAAAAATTAAACATAGAACTTCCATATGATCCAATAATTTCACTACTGTGTATTTACCCAAATAATACAAAAACACTAATTCAAAAAGATATATGCACCCCTATGTTTATATCAACATTATTTACAATAGCCAAGATATGGAAGCAACTCAAGTGCCCATCAATAGATGAATGGATAAAGATGTGGTATATATGCAAAGAAATATTACTCAGCCATACAGAAGAATGAAATTTTGCCATTTGCCAACCTGGACGGGTAGCTAGAGGGTACAGTGCTAAGATAAGTCAGTCAGAGGAAGCACTTACCATATGATTTCACACACATGTGTAATTATGAAACAAAATGAATAAAGAAAAAGAGAGAATCAAAATATAATCTCTTAAATATAGAGAACAAACTGGTGGTCACCAGAGGTGAAATGAGTGGGGGAAAGGGGGAAATAGGTGAAGAGGATTAAAAGTACAATTATCATGATGAGTATTTCATTATATATATATATATATATATATATATATATATATAGAATTGTTGAATCACTATATTGCATGCATGCATGAATATACCATAACACTGTACATTAATTATACTGGAATTTAAAATGATATTTATATTAAAATCAGATGAAGAATATAAAATAAATATTACCATCCTTTTTTAACAATTAGTGTTTCCATATTTATATAGGAATATCATTTTTAAACTTGCCAGACAAGTGATTTCTTAAGTATATATTGTTAAGCTGCCACTAGTATTGAAGATAATAAATCCCTATTGTTATTTAAAAAAGGAATATGTGAGGTGTGTGTGTGTGTGTGTGTGTGTGTGTGTGTGTGTGATGGACTATTACTCATCCATAAGAAAAGAATGAAATCTTGCCATTTGTGACAACATGGAAGGACCTCTTACAAGGTATTGTGCTTAGTGAAGGACAAATAATGAAAGATTTCACTGATACATGGAATTTAAAAAACAAAACAAAAGAAAAGAAAAACAAAAAAAATGAACAGATTCTTAAATACAGAGAACAAACTTTTGGTTTCCATATTGGAGGATGGTGGAAGGATGGGTAAAATAGGTGAAGGGTATTAAGTAGTATAAACTTGTAGGCATAAAATAAATAATTCATGGATGTGAAAGTACAGCATAGGGAATATGGTAAATAATATTGTAGTCACATGATATGGTGACAGATGGTGACTACACTTACTGTGCTGAGCATTTAATAATGTATAGAATTATCAAATCACTATGTTTATACACCTTAAAATAATATAACATTGTATCTCAACTATCTTTCAATAATAATTTTTTAAAAAGCATGACCCAACAATATGCTGTCTAGAAGAAACACACTTTATATTTGTAGTCACACACACATAAACTGACAGTGAAGTGATTGAAGGAGATTCCATATACATATAAACCAAAAGCGAGCAGGAGTTGATATATTCTGCAAAAGAAAATTTAAGTGAGACCTGTCTAGAGGTATAAAAGAACAACATATGAAAATAAAAGTGTTACTGGTCCAAAATATTTAAAAATTATAATTAATATGCACACAATAGCAGAGCACATAAATATATTAAGCAAACACTGATAAAATTGAAGGGACAAAGAGGTAATGCAATAATAATAAGAGACTTAAACACCCTACTTTATTGTTTTTAAGTTGTTGTGGATCTTTTTTTTTTCAATACCTTACTTTAACCAGTTGTCCATGTGCACTTTATGGAGTGACCCCAACTGGCCCTGGTCCCTGCAACAGTTGCATGTCCCTGTGGTGGAGGACTGGTGGCCACAGCTTGTGGCACTGCACCCTGGCTTGCACACATACACACACACACACTTACACACACACACACACACACTTTGTGGGGTGGTCCCATTTCTCCTCAGTGGCTGCACATCCCCTATAGAGGAGGATCGGCAACATCTTGTTTAAAGTGCATGTTCCACACGTTACCTTCAAAAGCAAGAGTCATAGCTGACATTCTTAACACATAGACCAATACAGAGAGCTAGAAAAATGAGGAGACAGAAAAATGTGTCACAAATGAAAGAACAGGAGAAATCCATAGCAAGAGACCTTAAGCGAAACTGATATAAGTAACACGCCTGATAGAGGATTTAAAGTAATGATCATAAAGATACTGACTGGGGGTGTCTAGGGGCTCAGTCAGTTAAGCATCCATCTGTTGATTTGGGCTCAGGTCATGATCTTTCAGGTTCGTGTGTTCAAGCCCCACACTGGGCTCTGCACTGACAGTATGGAGCCTGCTTGGATTTCTCTCTCTCCCTCTCTCTCTGCCCCTCCCCCACTCATTCTCTCTCTCTCTCTCTCTCTCTCTCTCTCTCTGTCTTCCTCTCTCTCTCTCAAAATAAGGAAATAAACTTAAAAGGATACTCACTGGATTGAGCAAACAGTGGAGGACATCAGTGATACCCTTATGAGATAAAAAGCATAAAAAGAATGAATCAGAGATAAAGCATGCAATAAACTAAATTAAAAATACACTTGTAGGAATAAATAGGGTGGAAGAAGAGAAATGAATTAATGAACTAGAATACAAAGTAAGGAAAGTATTCAAGCTGAACAAATGAGAGAAAAAAGAATTATGAAAAATGAGAATAGACTGAGGGAACTCAGTAACTCCATCAAGCATAATAACATTCACATTATAGGGATCCCATAAGGAGAGGAGAGAGAAATGGAGGGGGGCGGGAGAAAATGTATTTGAAGAAATAATAACTGAAAACTTCCAAAACCTAAGGAAAGAAAACAGATACCCGGATCCAGGAGACATGAAGATCCCCCCAAAATCAACCAAAAGAAATCCAAAACAAGAAACATAGTAATCAGACTGACAAAAAGTAGTGATGAAAAAAAAAA
This sequence comes from Prionailurus viverrinus, assembly GCF_022837055.1. Taxonomy (NCBI): domain Eukaryota; kingdom Metazoa; phylum Chordata; class Mammalia; order Carnivora; family Felidae; genus Prionailurus; species Prionailurus viverrinus. Next base: position 54,596,384 of record NC_062579.1, read on the forward strand.
GTAAAACAACAAGTAAAAAGAAGACAGTTACATACAAAACCAACCCCATAAGGCTATCAGTGGGTTTTTCAGCAGAAACTTTGCAAGCCACAAGGAAGAGGCATGGTATCTTTAAAGTGCTGAAAGGGAAAAATCTCCAGCCAAGAATACTTTCTATAGCAAGGTTATAATTCAGAACAGAAGGAGAGATAGAGACAAAACTAAAGGAGTTCATTACCACTAAACCATCCCTACTAATAATATCAAAGTAGAAACACTGAGGGGAAAGGAAAGGCTATGAGTCAGAGTAAAAAAGTAGAAAACATAATAGTAGTAAAATAACTATCTTTGTAAAAAAATCAGTCAAGGGTTTCACAAAATTAAAAGATGTAAAATATGACACCATATACCTGAAACATGGCAGGGAGAAGAATAAATACTGGGTTCAAATTTAAGTGACCATTATATCATATAGACTGATATATGGAGAAGATGTTATATACAAACCTCATGGTAACCACAAATCAAAAACCTCTAACACATATGCAAATACCAAAGAGAAATAAATCCAAGTATATCACTAAAGAAAATCAGCAAACCATGAAAGAGAAAAAGAGAAAGAAAGGATCAGAGAAAAAGCTGCAAAAAACCCCAACAACTACAAAACAAGTAACAAAATGGAAATAAATATATATCTATCAATACTTTATTTGAATGTGAATTGACTAAATGCTGCAATTAAAAGACACACAGTGAGAAAATGGATAGGAAAACAAGGCCTATCTATATACTGGCTGGTAGAGACTCATTTTAGACCTAAAGATTTCTGCATATTGAAGCTGAGGGAATGGGGCACCTGGGTGGCTCAAATGGTGAAGCATCCAAGTCTTGATTTCAGCTCAGGTCTTGAACTCACAGTTCATGAGATTAAGCCCCATATTGGGCTCTGTGCTGACAGCACGAAGCCTGCTTTGGATTCTCTCTCTCCCTCTCTCTCTGCCCCCCTCAAAACGAATAAATAAACATTAAAAAAAGGAAGTGAGGGTATGGAGAAACATTTATCATGCAAATGGATGACAACAGAAACACAGGACAGCAATATGTATATCAGACCAACTAGACTTTAAAACAAAGACTGTAACAAGTGACAAATAAGAACATTATATAATAATAAAGTGGACAATCCAATAAGAAGATATAACAGTGGTAAATATTTATGCACTCAACATGAAAGTACTCAAATACATACATACATACATACATACATACATACATACATACAGGAACAGTTAATAACAAACAAATGAACTATTTGGTAGTGATATAACAATAGTATGGGACTTTAACACTCCACATACATCAATGAACAGATAACCAGCAGAAACATAAAATCGGCAAGGAAACAATTGCTTTGAATGACACACTGGAAAAGATGGATTTAACAGATATATTCAGAACATTCCATCCTAAGACAGCAGAATACACATTCAAGTGAACATGAAACACTCTCCAGAATACATCACATATTAGCCCAAAAAAGGCCTAAACAATTTCAAGATCAAAATCATACCATGCATCTTTTCTTTTTTTTTATTATTTTTTTAATATGAAATTTATTGTCAAATTGGTTTCTATACAACACCCAGGGCTCATCCCAACAGGTGCCCTCCTCAATGCCCATCATCCACCCTCCCCACCCTCCCACCCCCCATCAACCCTCAGTTTATTCTCAGTTTTTAAGAGTCTCTTATGGTTTGGCTCTCTCCCTCTCTAACTATTTTTTCCCTTCCCCTCCCCCATGGTCTTCTGTTAAGTTCCTCAGGATCCACATAAGAGTGAAAACATATGGTATCTGTCTTTCTCAGTATGACTTATTTCACTTAGCATTACACTCTCCAGTTCCATCCACGTTGCTACAAAAGGCCATATTTCATCCTTTCTCATTGCCACTTAGTATTCCATTGTGTATATAAACCATAACCATGCATCTTTTCTGACCACAACACTATGAAAGTAGCAGTTAACCACAAGAAAAAATATCTGTAAAGACCAAAAATATGTGGAAGTTAAATAATATGAGACTAAACAATGAATACATCAACCAGAAAATAAAATAATAAATAAAAAGTTACATGGAAACAAATGCAAATGAAAACACAACTGTCCAAGACCATTGGGATGCAACAAAAGTGATTCTAAGAGGGAAGTTTATAGCAATACAGCCTATCTCAAGAAGCAATAAAAATCTCAAGTAAACAATCTAACTTTACACCTAAGGAACTAGCAAAAGCAAATCAACAAAACACCAAAGAAGTAGAAGGAAGGAAATAATAAATATTAGAGTAGAAATAAATGATATAGAAAATAAAAGAACAATAAAACAGATCAATGAAACCAGGGGTTGGCTCTTTGAAAAGATAAAAAAAATGATAAACTTCTAGTCAGACTCATCAAAGAGAGAGAGAGAGACAGGACTCAAATAAAATCACAAATTAAAGAGGACAAATAACAACTCTACAGAAATGAAAACAATTGTAAGAGAATATCATGAAAAACTATATTCCAACAATTTAGACAACCTAGAATAAATGGATAAATTCCTAGAAACATAACCTATCATATTTGAAGCAGGAAGAAATAGAAAATTTAAATTTTTAATGTGTATTTTTGAGAGAGAGACATACAGACAAACAGAGAGTGCAGTGGGGGGAGGGCAGAGACAGAGGGAGACACAGAATCTGAACCAGGCTCCAGGCTCTGAGCTGTCAACACAGAGCCTGACGTGGGGCTCAAACTCATGGACCATGAGATCATGACCTGAGCCAAAGTTGAATGCTTATCCGATTGAGCCACTCAGGCTCTCCTAGGAAGAAATAGAAAATGTAAACAGACTACCAGTAAGGAGATAGCGTCAGTAATCAAAAAACTCTCAATTAACAAAAGTCCAGGACCAGATGGCTTCACAGATGAATTCTACCAAATATATAAAGAAGAGTTAATACCTATTCTTAAAATATTCCAAAAAATTAGAAGGAAAATATCTAAATTCATTCCATGAGGCCAGTATCACCCTGATATCAAAATCAGATAAAGACACTAGAAAAAAGAGAACTACAGGCCAATATATCTGATCAACATAGATAAACGCTAAACATAATATTAGCAAACATAATCCAGCAATACATTAAAATAATCATTCACCACAATCAAGTGGGATATAGTCCCCAAGGTTGGTTCAATATTTACAAACCAATCAATGTGATACTCACATCAATAACAGAAATGTTATGAGGAATTAATATGGTAGAGTAGTAGGAGAACCCTATGCTTGCCTTGTCCTTCAAGCACAGCTAGATAAGTATTGAATCATTCTGAACACCCAAGAAATTTATCTGAGGACTGAGAGAATAAACTATACATCTAGAGTGTGAAAAATAGCCACATCGTGGAAGGTAGGAAGTGCAGAGAGTTAATTTTGGGGAGAAAATAATTGTAGGTGCTGCAGAAGGGAGAGAGCCCTAACCACAGAGAAAGAGGGAGAGACAGAGAGAGAGAGAGTAGTACACAGGGGATTGCACAAGAAAAACACTTTCCCAAAATTTTTGACTGAGAAAAGGAGAAGGGCTGATTATCACAAGTTTTTCCAAGCAGCAGAGCTCAAAGGCTGAAGTTTTACAAGTCCACACCAGGGTCATGCCTGGTGGGCCTACCAGTGTTCTTATGAGGAAAGAGGGCAGAGATCTGGAATCAGACAGTGAGGACTAAGGATCCCCTGGGTTGCGTCAGGAGAAACAGTTCTCATTCTTGGAGTGCATTTGGGAGAGGTGGCACTGCATCTCAGGGGACAAAAGAGATGACAGGCAATACTGAGTGACTTTCTTAATTAGCATAGTAGCAGTGGCACCTGCTGAAGGCAGCTAACATGGAAGACAGCTTTTGACTGTGCTTTACGATAAACTCCAAGACTCCATGCAGTCATGCAACTGCTTTTCTGGGACAAACCAGCACAAGCCACAGTGCATCCTCACCAGAGGATGAGTGCAGGTCTGAACCAAGCTGGGTCTCCACAATTTGGAGTTTTGAAACCCAGCCACACACCTGCGATAAAACACAGGAGCACTGTGCTGCTAGTCAGGAAAACACCTCAGATACAGACAGAGTGATTGCAGGATTTTGACATAAGCCTGCAACACAGGAAGGGAGAATGTTTGGTCTTCTGTGAGGGCTTCCTGAACAGTGATGTGTGCCAATTCCCCTCTCCAGGAATGAGAGAGCAGGGTGATGCCATTTTCCCCCTACCCATCAGCACAGACAGACTTCAGTGACACAGCACCCTCAGTGGAGGCTGGGGCTACTTGCACCAAGGCCAAGCCCACTGTACCCTACAGATGTGTATATACTAGGTAAGTCCTTCTGAGAACAAGAACAGCTAGCCCCTCCTCCAGAAGACCAGCACAAACCCCACACACACCAAGTCTACTTATTATATAGTGCTGCAAAGCTTCAGCTCTGAGGGAAATAAGATCTAGCCTTTTCTAACAAGCTGACAAAAACACAGCAACTTACAACTCACCACACACTAAACAAGGTTCAAACACTGCACACTGCAGGCAAGGATAAACTCTGTAGAGGACTGATCTGAGGGAAAGAGCAGCCAAAACACAAAAGCAGAGTGCACACAGCATACACCAAAAACACTTCCTGAAGCTCCAGGCCCCAGACAGTATATGACCTCTTCTAAAGATAGCCATTACTTTGGGGAGCAGGAATGTAACTGTCTTTCTTTTTTTTTTTTTTTTAAATTTTTTTTCAACGTTTATTTATTTTTGGGACAGAGAGAGACAGAGCATGAACGGGGGAGGGGCAGAGAGAGAGGGAGACACAGAACTGGAAACAGGCTCCAGGCTCTGAGCCATCAGCCCAGAGCCTGACGCGGGGCTCGAACTCACGGACCGCGAGATCGTGACCTGGCTGAAGTCGGACGCTTAACCGACTGCGCCACCAAGGCACCCCTGTAACTGTCTTTCTTAACACAAAGAACACAGAGATCTATACAAAATGCCAAGACAAAGGAATTCATCACAAAAGAAAGAATAAGAAGAGGTTCACAGCCAGTGATATAATCAAAAGAGATACAAGTAATACTCCTGAACCAGAATTTAAAAGAATCATAAAATTACTAGCTGAACCCGAGAAAGCATAAACAAACTAAGGAGTCCCTTACTTCAGAGGTAAAAGAACTAAAAACTAGTCAGGATGAAATAGAAAGTGCTATAACTAAGATACAAAACTGTCTAGTGTAATGACCAAAAGGATGGAGGAAGCAGAGGAATGAATCAGTGTTATGGAAATAAAATTATAGAAAATAATGAAGCTGAAAAAAGAGGGAAAGTAAAATATTACATCACAAATGTAGACTTAGGACACTCAGCGATTCCATAAAGCATAATAACATTTGTATCATAGGAGTCCCAGAAGAATAAGAGAGGGAAAATGGGGCAGAAAGTTTATTTGAGCAAATAATAGCTGAAAACTTCTGTAATCTGGAGAAGGAAAGAAATTGAAATCCAGGCGGCACAGAGACCTATCAAAATCAACAAAAAGGACAATATGAAGACATAACATAGTACAATTTGTAAAATACAGAAATGAGGAAACACTCGTGAAAGCAGCAAGGGAAAAGAAGTCCATAATGTACAAGGGAAGACAAATCAGATTTGCATCAGAGATCTGCACAGAAACTTGGCAGCCCAGAAGGAAATGTCATGATATATTCAATGTGCTAAGTGGGAAAAAATATGCAGCCAAGAATAATTTATCCAGCAAGTCTCATTCAGAATAGGAGAGATAAGTGTTTCCCAAGCAAAACTAAAGGAATCATGACCACTAATCCAACCCTGCAAAAAATATTAAAGGACACTCTTTGAGTGGGAAAGAAAGACCAAAAGCAACAAAGAGTAGAAAGGAACAGAAAAAACAGACATTGCAGGTAATACGATAGCAATAAATTCATATCAATAATCACTCTGAATGTAAATGTACTAAATGCTTCAATCACAACACATAGGGTAACAGAATGGATAAGAAACAGGATCCATATATATTTTTTTATTTTTTAGGCTTATTTATTTATTTATTTATTTATTTATTTTGAGAGAGAGAGAGAGAGAGAGAGCATTCCAAACAGGCTCTGCACTCTCAGCACAGAGCGTGATGCAGAGCTCAATCTCATGAACCATGAGATCATGAACTGAGCCAAGATCAAGAGTTGGACACTTAACCAACTGAGCCACCCAGGTGCCCGAAGACTCATCTTTATGTTGCCTACAGGACACTCATTTTAGACCTACACACACCTGCAGATGGAAAATTAGGAGATGGAGAAGAATTTATCATGCTACTGGAAATCAAAAGAAAGCCAGAGTACCTGTACTTATATCAGAAAAATTAGATTTTAAACTAAAGACTATAACAAGAGATGAACAAAGACACTATATCATAATTAAGGGATCTATCCAACAAGAAGATCTAACCTTTGTAAATATTTATACACTTAATGTGGAAACACCCAAATATATAAATAAATTAATAACAAACATAAAGAAACTCATTCATAACAATACAAATATAATAGAGGTTTTTAAACCCCACTTACAGCAATGGGCATATGTAAGCAGAAAACAAAGAAACAATGACATTGAATGACAAACTAGACCAGATTGCCTTAAAAGATATATTCAGAACATTCCACCCTAAAGCAGCAGAATACACATTCTTTTTGACTGCACATGGAACATTCTCCAGAATAGGTCACATACTGGGTCACAAATCAGACCTCAAAAGAACAAAAAAATTGAGATCATAATATGCATATTTTCTAACCACAACACAATGAAATTTGAAGTCAACCACAAGAAAAAATTTGAAAGAACCACAAATTCATGGAGATTAAAGAACATACTACTAGAATAAATGGGTTAACCAGGAAATTAAAGAATAAATAAATACATGGAAGCAAATGAAAATGAAAACATGACCATCCAAATGGTTTGGGATTCAGCATAGGTGGTCATAAGAGGGATGTATTTAGCAATACAGGCCTACTTCAAGAGGCAAGAAAAGTTTCAAATATACAACATAACCATATGCCAAAAGAAGCTGGAAAAGGAACAGCAAAAAAGCCTAAAGCCAGCAGAAGGAAAATAGTAAAGAATAGAGCAGAAATAAATGATACAGAAACAAAAACAACCCCCAATGGAACATATCAATGCAACTAAGAGTTGGTTCTTTGAAAGAATTAATAAAATTGATAACCCACTAACCAGACTTATCAAAAAGAAAAAAGACTGAAATAAATAAAATAATGAATGAAAAATGAGAGATCACAACCAACACCATAGAAACACAAACAACTATCAGAGAATCTTTTGAAAATTACATCCCTAAAACTGGGCAATATGGAAGAAATGGACAAATTCCTAGAATCTCACATACTACTAAAACCGAAACAGGAAGGAACAGAAAATTTGAACTAGCCCATAAACAGCAATGAAATTGAGTCAGTAATCAACACTCTCCCAACAAACAAAAAGCTTAGGCCAGATGTCTTTCCAGGGGACATTCTGCAAGACATTGAAAGAAAAGTTAATACCTATTCCTGTCAAACTGTTCCAAAAAGTAGAAATGGAAGGAAAACTTCCAAACTCATTTAATAAGGTCACCATTACCTTAATTCTAAAAGGAGACAAAGACCCCACTAAGAAGAATTACAGGCCAATATCTCTGATAAACATGGATGCAAAAATTCTCAGCAACAAATAAGAAAACAAAATTCAACAGTACATTAAAAGAATTATTCACCTTGATCAAGGGGTAAATATTCCTGGGCTTCAGGGGTAGTTCAATATTTATAAATCAATCAATGTGATACATCACTTAATAAAAGACAGGATAAGAACCATATAATCCTCCCAATAGATGCAGAGAAAGCATTTGACAAAATACAGCATCCATTCTGATAAAAACATAACTCTCAACAAAGTAGGGATAGATGGAACATACTTCAACATCATAAAGGTCCTATACAAAAGACCCAAAGATAATATCATCCTCAATGATGAGAAAGTGAGAGTTTTTCTCTATGGTCAGGAGCAAAACAGAGATATACACTCTCACTACTGTTATTTAACAGTAGAGCTAGGAAGTCCCAGCTCCAGCAAACATCAAAAAAAGAAATAAAAGGCATCCAAATTGGGAAGGAAGAATTCAACCTTTCACTATTCACAGATGTCATGATATTTTACATAGAGAACCCCAGAACGATTCCACCAGAAAATTACTAGAACTGATACAGGAATTTAGCAAAGTTAATGGGTGCAAAATCAACACACAGAAAGTTTTTTCATATCTATACATCAATAATGAATAGCAGAAAGAGAAATCAAGGAATAAATCCCATTTACAATTGCACCAAAAAAAAATACCTAGGAATAAAACTAAAAAAAGAGATAAAAGATCTGTACTCTGAAAACTATAGAACACTTATGAAATAAATTGAAGATTACACAAAGGAATGGAAAAACATTCTATCCTCAGGGATTGGAAGAACATATATTGTTAAAATGTCTATACTACCCAAAGCAATCTACACAATTAATGCAATCCCTATCAAAATACCACCAGCATTTTTCTCAGAGCCAGAAAAAACAACCCCAAAATTTGTGTGGAACCACAAAAGACCCTGAATAGCCAAAACAATCTTGAAAAAGAAAAGTAAAGCTGGAGGCATCACAATTCCTGGCTTCAAGCTATATTACAAAGCTGTAGTCATCAAGACAGTATGATACTGGCCCCAAAACAGACACATAGGTCAATGGAACAGAATAGAAAACCCAGAAATTAACCCACATCTAACTATATGGTCAACTAATCATCAACAAAACAGGAAAGAGTAGCCAATGGGAAGCTGACAGTCTATTCAGCAAATGGTGTTGGGAAAACTAAACAGCAAAATGCTGAAGAATGAAATTGGACCACTTTCATACACCATGCACAAAAATAAATTCAAAATTGAAGAAAGACCTAAATGTGAGAGAGGACACCTAAAATCCTAGAGAAGAACACAGGCAGCAACCCCTTTTACCTCAGTCATAATAACTTCTTACTAGACACACCTCTGGAGGCAAGGGAAATAAATGAAAAAATGAACTTTGGGGATTTCATCAAGATAAAAAGCTTCTGCACAGAAAAGGAAGCAGCAATCAACAACGCTTAGAGACAGCCTATGGAATAGGAGAAGATATTTGCAAATGGCATATCCTATACAGGGTTAGTATCCCAAATCTAAAAAAAAAAACTTACCAACTCAATACCCCCCAAAATAAATAATCCAGTTAAGAAATGGGCAGAAGACATGAAGAGGCATTTTTCCAAAGAAGAATTCCAGATGGCTGACAGACACATGAAAAGATGCTCAACCTCACTATCCATCAGGGAAATACAAATCAAAACCACAATGAGATACCACTTCACATATATCAGAATGGTGAAAAAATAACAACACAGAAAACAACAGATGTTGGCAAGGATGTGGAGAAAGGAATACTCTTATACTATTGGTGGAAATGCAAACTGGTATAACCACTCTGGAAAACAGTTATGGGTGTTCAGCAAAATGTTAAAAATAGTACATAAAAATAGGAAAATATCCTATAACCCAGCAATGGCACTACTAGGTATTTATGCAAAGTATATAAAAATTCTGATTTGAAGTGGCATAAGCACCCCAATGTTTATATCAGCATTATCAACAATAGCCATACTATGAAAAGAACCCAAATGTCCATCAACTGATAAATTGATTAAAAAAAAGATGTGGTATACATATACAATGGAATATTATTCAGCCATCAAAAAGAATGAATTCTTGCCATTTGCAACAATGTGGAAAGAGCTAGAATCTATTATGTTAAGTGAAATAAGTCATGCAGAGAAAGAAAAACACCATATGATTTCAATCATATGTGAAATTTTACACATAACTAGAACAAACAGCCCAGTAATTTATATGGAGCCACAAAGGACCCTGAATAGCCAAATCAATTTTGGAAAAGGCAAGTAAAGTTGTAGGCATCATTATTTCAGATCTCAGTTTATATTATAAAGCTATAATAATCAAAGCATTATGGTACTGGCACAAAAGTAGACATATAGACCAATGGAACAGAATAGAAAACCCAGAAATAAAACCACAATTATATGATCAATTAATCTTCAACAAAGGAGGGAAGAATATACAATAGGGAAAAAAACAGTCTCTTCATAGATGGTGTTGGGGAAACTGGTCACCCACGTGGAATAAAATGAAACTGGACCACTTTCTCACACCATACGTCAAAATAAACTCGAAATGAATTAAAGGTGTAAATGTGAGGCCTGAAACAATAAAAATGCTAGAAGGAAGCACAGGCAGTAATATCTCTGACATTGACCATAGAGACTTTTTTCTAGATAGGTCTCTTGAGGTAAGGGAAACAAAAGTAAAAATAAACAATTGGAACTACATAGCAAAAGAAACAATTAACAAAACTAAAAGGCAACATACTGAATGGGAGAAGATATTTGCAAATAATTTATCTGGTAAAGGGTTAGTAACCAAAATATGTAAAACACATATACAACTCAACACACACACATATGCACGCGCACACACACACACACACACACACACACACACACACACAAATAATCTGATTAAAATATGCAGAAGACATGAACAGACATTTCTCCAAAGAAGACATATAGATGGCCACCAGACACATGAAAATATGCTCAACATCACTCACCATGAGGGAAATGATATAAACTACAATGACATATTATCTCATACCTGCCAGAATGGTTAAAATCAACACCACAAGAAACAACAGGTGTTGGAGAGGATGTGGAGACATTCTTGCAATGTTAGTGGGAATGCAAAGTGGAGCAGCCACTGTGGAAGATGATAAATTCCTCAAAACGTTAAAATAGAACTACCTTACAATCTAGTAATCATATTACTTGGTATTTACCCCCAAAACACACACAAAAAAACCACTGAGTCAAAGGGATATATGCCTCCCTATGTTAACAGAAGCATTATTTACAATACCCAAATTGTAGAAGAAGCACACATGTCCACTGATAGATGAATGGAAAAGGAAAATGTGGTATATAGAGAGAATGGAATGCTCTTTACCCATAAAAAGAATGAAATCTTGCCATTTTCAATAACACGGATGTGGCTAATGCTAAACGAAATAAGTCAGTCAGAGAATGAGAAATATAGCACATGATATAACTCATATTTGGAATTTAAGAAACAGAACAAATGAGCAAAAGAAAAAAAGAGCATCAAACAAATAAACTCACTCTTAAATTATAGAGAACAACCTGATGGTAACAAGAGAGGATTTATGATGCAACGGGTGAAATAGGTGTAGAAGATTAAGTAGTACAGTCGTCTTGATGAACACTTGGTGATATATGGGACTTCTAAATCATTATATTGTATACCTGAAACTAATATAACACTTTATGGTTTTTTTTATTTTTTAAATGTTTATTCATTTTTGAGACAGAGAGACAGAGAGAGACAGAGGGCAAGCAGGGGAGGGGCAGAAATAGAGAGAGACACAGAATCCGAAGCAGGCTCCAAGCTCTGAGCTGTCAGCACAGAGCCTGATGGGAGATTCAAAATCACAAACCGTAAGATCATGACCTGAGCTGAAGCTGGACACTTAACCTACTGAGCCACCCAGGCGCTCCGACTTTATGTTAACTATAACGGAATTTTTAAAAGTACCCTACTTTCAATAACACATAGAACACACAGACACAAGACAAATAAGGAAACATAACGTCAACAACCTAGTTATCAAATGCACCTAACAGACTCATAAAGAATTTTCCACACAACAGCAGCAGAATTTACACTCCTCTCAAGTGCACACAATCTTTCTCCAATGTAGATCACATGCTATGTCCCAAAACAAGTCAAAGAATTTATGAAGACTGAAATCATATCAAGTATCTCCTCTGACCACAGAATGGAATGAAAGAAGTAATCATAATCAATAGCAAAAACAAGTGGAAAATTTACCCATGTTGAAATTGAACAACACAGTCTACAATGGCCTACCATAGTACAAATAATAAATCAAAAAATAAATTAGAATATGAATGGAAACAAAATAAATTAAAAGACACAACATACCAAAATTTATGGTATGTAGCAAAAGTAGTGCTGATAGAAGTTCATAACAATAAAAGCCTATATTAAAAAAGAAGTAGTGGATGCCTGGGCAGCTCATTTGGTTAAGTTTCTGACTTTGGCTCAAGTCATGGTCTCCCAATCTGTGGGTTCAAGCCCTGCGTCAGGCTCTGTGCTGACAGCTTGGAGCCTGGAGCCTGCTTCAGATTCTGTGTTTCCCTCTCTCTCCGCACACCCCTCCACACTCTCTCTTTCTCTCTCAAAAATAAATAAACATTAAAAAAATTTAAAAAAGAAAAAATAAGTAGGATCCCAAATAAAGAACCTAGCTTTATACCTGAAGAAAGTTGAAAAAGAAGAACAAAGTACTCCCATTACCAATGAGAAAAAAAAGTTAGAATAGAAATAAATGAATTAGAAAATGGGAAAATGATAGAAAAGTGAAGATAAATAAGAATTAGGTTTTTTAAAAAAAACAAAACTGAAAAACTCTTTGCTATGCTAATAAAAAAGTGAACGCTCAAATAAATAAACCAGAAGTAAAAGGAGAGACAATACAATCAATGCCACAGAAATTACAGAGAATAAGAAACTACTATGAAAATTATATGCTATAAAACTAGATAATCTATAAGAAATGTATTAATTTCCAGAATTATAAAACCTAACAAGATGGAATCATGAATAAATTAAGAATCTGAACAGAAAATTGAGTAAGGAAATTGAATCAGTTAAAAAAAAAAGGCCTCACAACAACAACAACAACAAAAAACAGCAACAACAAACCCAGGCCTAGACAGGTTTACTGATAAATTGTGCCCAAACTTAAAATAATATTAATCCTTCTCAAAATCTTCCAAATCATTGAAGAGGAAGAAATACATCTAAACTCATCACATGAGGACAGCATTAAACTGTCACCAAAACTAGACAAAGACATTACAAGAAAAGGAAATTATAGACCAATATCCTGACTAATATAGATGCTCATTTCCTCAATAAATACTAGTAAACAGAATCCAACATCACATTAAAAGGTTTATACACCATGACCATGTGGGATTTATCTCTGCGATCTAAGGATGTATCAACATATACAAATTAATTCTTGTGATACACTCCATTAAGAGAATAAAGGAGAAAAATCACATGATGATCTCAATAGATGCCAAAAAGAGTTTTCCAAAATCCAACATCCTTTTGTTATTCAAACTCTCCACAAGCTAGCAATTAAAGGAGTGTATCTCAATATATGTAGGGCAATATATAACAAACTCAGAGTTAACATCATACTCAATGGTAAACATAAAAAGCTTTTCCCTCTTAGTTTAGGAAGAAAGCAAGGATGCCCACTCTTTCCACTTTAATTCAACATGGTATTGAAAGTACTAGTCAGAGCAATTAGGCAAGAGAAAGATATAAAATGCATCCAAAGAGAAATGGAAGAAGTAAAAATATTTCTGTTTTCAGATGACATGATCCTATATATATATATATATATATATATATATAAAACTGAAAATGTCAGAAAAATTGTGTTAGATGTAATAAATGAATTAAGTAAAGCTTCAGAAAAAATTTGCAATCCTATATACTAAAGATAAATCATTTGAAAAGGAAATTAAGAAAATATTCCCATTTACAATATAATCAAAAATAATAAAATCCTTGTGAATATGTATATATATATAACAAGGGAGGTAAAAGACTATATTGAAAAATACAAAACATTGATGAAAGTAATTGAAGACTCAAATAAAATGAAGACATCCTGTACTCATGGATTGAAAGACTTCATGTTAGTAAAATGTCTATACTACTTAAAGGAACCTACAGATTCAGTGCAGTGCCTATCAAAATACCAATGGAATTATTCAAAGAAATATAAAAATACCAATTCTACAATAAATACCACAAATAGCCCAAACCAATCCCCCAAGGAAAGAAACAGAGCTGGAGCCATCACACTTCCTGATTTCAAAAAGTTTACAAACCTAACTTTATTCAGCACATCATGCTACTCACATAAAGCAGACATATAGACAAATGGAACAAAATTGAACCCTGAAGTAAATCCATACACATATATCAACTAGTATTCAAAAAAGCATCAATGATACACAATGGGGAGAAGATAGACTGTTTAAAAAATGGTGTTAGGAAAATTGGATATTCATAGCAAAAGAATGAAATCATACCCTTATCTTACATTGTACACAAAAATCAACTCAGATTAAAGATTTAAACATAAAGCCTAAAACCATTAGACTTCTAGAATAAAACATGGAAGAAAACATGACATTGGTCTTGGCAATGATTTAAAGAATACGACACCAAAAATACAAACAACAAAAACAAAAATAAATAAATGGGAATGCATCATACTGAAACATTACTGTAGAGCCAGCAAAACACTCAGTGAAATGGAAAATCATACTATATGATGGGAGAAAATATTTGCAAATATATCTCATATGGAGCTAATTTTCAAAATATATAAGGAACTTCTACAATTCAATAGGAAAAATATTATAAGAATATCCTGATTTCAAAATGGGCTAATGACTTGAATAGATATTTCTCCAAAGAAACATACAAATGGTCAGAAGGTATATTTAAAAAATGCGCAGCATCATTAGTCATCATGGAAATGTAAATCAAACCATATTAGCATATCACCTCAAACCCATCAACACACCTGGAATTAAAAAAAAATAGGGAGGAGTTAAGATGGCAGAGAAGTAGGGGGATCTGTATTTTCTTCATCCCTCAAATACAGCTGTATTGAGGTCAGATCACTTGGGACACCCAGGAAACAGATCTGCAGAGTCACAGAAGGATCTCCACAGTTGGAGGGAGACAGCTTGGCAGGATCAAGGTGTGTCTATGTGACTTGGGGGAGATAAAATGGCTGAGCTACAGAGGAAAGGGAACCTTTTCTGTGGAAAGAAAAAAGGGAGAGAGACATAGAGGGGTTGTGAAAGGGCAGCATCGAGTTAGCACAAAAGGCAAACCTCTCTAGACTATGGAATGGGGAGCGAGATGTACCAAGTGTCCCAGTTCTTTTGTGTAAACACCCTTTGGAGCTGAAACTCAAGTTTTGGAAGTGCATGACTTTCTCCAGAGTGGAGCCTTGGTCAACGCCCCTTGGGAGGAGGGTGCTGGCCCTGGAGTGCATAATGTGGTGTAGCAATCTCTAGGGTGCACTGTGAGAGAACACACCCCTTCCTGGAGTACTTTGGGAAGAGGGTTTCTTTTACAAAAGACCCTGCAGGTGCCAGGCAAAGGCCTTTCATCAGCAAGGTGAGAGGCTCTACTCTAGAGGAGGGGAGTGGATCACACAATGTGGGTCCTTTAAGACATTGGGTTTGGAATCCCAGCTGAGCACCAAGGAGAAGGCATAGGAGAATTGTGGTGCAGGGCAAGCTGACTGCCCTCGCTATTTTGTGAGGGCTGCCTGAACAGCATGGGTTGAGATCCCTGGTCTGGGAAGGGGATATTGGGGTGACACAATTTTTCCCCCAACACCAACACGGTATGACTTCAGAGGGCAGCAGAGCAGCCCCCATTGAAGGCAAGGAGGAGCTCTGCAGAGGACTAACCAGTAGGAAAGAGCAGGAAAACACATTATCAGAGTGCATACAATATACAACAGAAACACTCCCTTGAGTGCCAAGCCCTGGACAGTGTATGACCACTTTTTAATATAGTAGTGATCTCGTCCTAGGTGCAGGACACAATACAGCTTTTAAAACGTGCAAAACACAGAAACTTAGTCACAATGACAAGACAGAGGAATTTTCCCCAAAAGAGAGGTCAAAAAGAAATCACAGCCAGAGACTTGCTCAAAACATATATAAACAATATATCTGAACAAGAATTTACAGTCATAAGAGTAATAGCTGGGTTTGAAAAAAAGCATAGGAGACAACACAGAAACCCTTGCTGAAGAGATCAAAGACCTAAGAACTAGTCAGGGTGAATTAAAAAAATCCTATACCTAAGATGCAAAATAAACTAAACAAAATGACAGTGAGGATTGAAGAAGCACAGGAGAGAATAGGAGAAATAGAAGATAAAATTATGGGAAAAAAATGAAGCTGAAAAAAAGAGGGAAAGGAAATTACTAGATCATGAGGGGAGAAATAGAGAACTAAGTGATATCAAGAAGTGAAACAATATCCATATCATAGGAGTCCCAGAAAAAGAAGAGTGAGAAACAAGGAGCAAAAGGTTTATTTGAACAAATTATAGCAGAGAACTTCCCTAATCTGGGGAAGAAAAACAGGCATGTAAGTCCAAGAGGCACAGAGAACTTCCCTCAAAATCAACAAAAACAGGTCAACACAATGATATGTTATAGTGAAACTTACAAAAAACTAAGATAAAGAGAGAATTCTTTAACAATCATCATCATCCAGTGAAGAAATAGGCTGTGGACATGAATAAACAGTTTTCCAAAGAAGACATCCAAATGGGTAACAGACACATGAAAAGATGCTCAACATCACTCATCATCAGAGTAATACATATCAAAACCACAATGAGATACTGCCTTGCACCTGTCAGAATGGCTAAAATTATCAGGTCAGAAAACAACAGACGTTAAGCATGCAGAGAGAGGGGAACCCTTTTAGACTGTTGGTAGGAATGCAAACTTGTGTATCCCCTCTGAAAAACAGTATGGAGTTTCCTCAAAAAATTAAAAATGGAGCTACTCTATGACCCAGAAATTGCACTGCTTGGGTATTTATCCGAAGTATACAAAAATGTTTATTCAAAGGGGCACAAGCACCCTAATGTTTATAGCAGCGCTACCAACAATAGCCAAAGTATGGAAACAGCCCAAATGTCCATCAGTCTATGAGTGGGTAAAGAAGACATGGTATATATATACACAATGGAATACTACTCAGCAATGAAAATGAATGAAATCTTGCCATTTGCAACAACGTAGTTAGTACTAGAGGATATTATGCTAAGCTAAATAAGTCAGTGAAAATTTGAGAAACACAACAAATGAGCATAGGGGAAGGAAAGGAAACATATTTTTTATTAGAGGAGTATTTTCACCTAATGGTTCATAAATTACCTCAATATTAGGCAATACTTTGTTTTCCCAGAGATCTTTGATGTTATATGTGGGGAATAAGCTTAGGAATCCCCTGGACTCACACCAATGGGTTAACAAGGCATAAAGAAGTACAAATCCATAGAATGCTCATGCCCGAGCTTGGGTAAACAAGATTAGGCAAATAAGGATAGAGAAAGGAGGCTTAGGCCCTCAGAATGGAGACCGGGTGCAGAGCCCCTAGAATAGAGAAGGAGGGGCAAAGGCCCAAAAATAGGAAGGTGTAAAGTCACCGATATAGAACATAGGTATATGAAATAAACAATATTAGATATTTAGGGTGGAAACATCCCCCAATTTAATACTATAGCAGAAAGCTGCTTTCACAGGAGGAAAGGACCAAGTTAGGTAAACGGGTAAATTGGGCTATAGACCGCTGCACTGCAGGTGAAGCAGCCCAGAGCAGAGATGATTAACAAAAGAAAAGGTGCCTTGTTAACTCTGAGGTGATTTGTCCTACCTGTCTCATCACCTAGGCTAGCCAGGATAAACAGAGGTGGTGCCTCATGTCCGCTGTAAACAACCTTCCGCCTGACTGCCCAGTGTCAGGATTTTGCTTTGTATTAACCCGAACCCCTCACCCCAAATATCTTCAAGACCCCCTTTTCCTCACGTCAACAAGTTAATGTTCACAGATTCATTGTCTATTTGTGCACGTCCATCGCCATGTTTGTAAGCCTTCTGATCTTAATAAAAACGGGACAGGGACCCTTATTTGGGGCTCTTGTCTTTTCCGGGACATTAGCCGTCTCTCGTTTTTCATCCTGCATCCCACTCTCCTGCTAGATGAGAGAACTTTAGATCCAGAGTCTATGATGGTTATATTAATTTATCTTTTTTTCCTTCACTGATTTAGGGGTAATTTCTCACAGTATCTTCAATTTACTTACTCAGTCCCCAGTCCTCTTCGTTCTGCTATTGAGTTCATCTAGTGTGTTTTTAATTTTAATTTTAATTCAAAAAAATCATTGTTTCTTATTTTATTTTATTTTATTTTATTTTATTTTATTTTATTGTGGGAAAAACACTTAACATGAGATCTACTCTCTTAACAATTTTGTAAGTTTTCACCTTTATTGCTTACTGTATGTACAATGTTGCACAACCAATCTCTAGAGCTTATTCACCTGGCCCAACTGAAACATTGCCCAACTTAATGGTCATAGATTACTAACTTCCTATTTATTGCTTCCTCCAATCCCAGCAAACCACCATTTAACTCTTTGGCTTTATGATTCTGATTATTTTAGAAACCTCACATAGTTGGAATCATACAGTATTTGTCTTTATGTAACTGGATTATTTCATTTAGTATAAAGCCTTAAATTGTTGCACAATTCAGAATTCCCATTTTCCCTCATGGTTTGTGTGTGTGTGTGTGTGTGTGTGTGTGTGTGTAATGGAATATTACTCAGCCATGAAAAGAATGAAATCTTGTCATTTGCAACATCATGGATGGAGCTAGGGAGTTTTATGCTAAGCAAAATAAGTCAGACAGAGAAAGACAAATACTATATGATTTCACTCATATGTGGAATTTAAGAAACAAAATAATCAAAGGAGAAAAAAACAGAAAAAGAAACCAAGAAACAGGCTCTTAATTACAGAGAACAAAATGATTGTTACCAAAGGGGAGGTGGGGGGGATGGGTTAAATAGGTGATGGGGATTAAGGAGTGCACGTGCTGTGATGAGCACCAGGTGTTGTATGTAATTGTTGAATCATTAAATTGTACAGCTGAAACTAATATTAGACTGTATGTTAACTGCAACTTAAATAAAAACTTAAAAAATAGAAAAATAAATAAATATGGTGTACTTTCAAGGAGAAAAAACAATTCCCATATTCTTTAAGATTAAATAGTGTTCCACTGTATGTACATATAATATTTCCTTTATTCATGTATTTGATGATGGACATTTAAATTGTTTCTTCATTTTGCTTATTGTAGATGGTGCTACAATAAATACGGGAATGCAGATATCTTTTTAGGATCCTAATTTCCATTCTTTTTGATAAATATCTATATGTGGGACTCCTGAATCATATGGTAGTTCTAATTTTAATTTTGTGAGGCACCTCCACACTGTTTTCCACAGTGACTGAACTGTTTTGCTTTTCCTGTAATAATAAGCAAAGGTTACAGTTTCTCTACATCCTGTTTTTCTTATTCCCATTTTTTAATTTTTTAATTAATTAATTATATTTATTTTTTATTTAAATTCAAATTAGTTAAAATACAGTGTAGTCTTGGCTTCAGGAGTGGAACCTAGTGTTTCATCTCTTGTATATGATACCCAGTTTTCATCCCAAAAAGTGCCCTCCTCAATGCCAATCAACCCCATCCTCCACCAACCTCCCCTCCAGAAACCCTCAGTTTGTTCTCTGTATTTAAGAGTTTCTTATGGTTTGCCTTCCTCTCTGTTTTTATCTTGTTTTTCCTTCCCTTCCCCTGTGTTCATCTGTATTGTTTATCAAATTTCACATATGAGTGAAAACAAATGGTATTTGTCTTTCTCTGATTTATTTCACTTAGCATTACACATTCTAGTTCCATCCACATTGTTGCAAATGGCAAGATTTTATTCTTTTTGATCACTGAGTAGTATTCCATTGTGTGTATATATATATGCGTATATATATGCATATATATATATATATATATATATACATTTTCTTTATCAATTCATCAGTTGATGGAAATTTGAACTCTTTCCATAATTTGGCTATTGATAACACTCTTATGATCTTTGGGGTGCATGTGACCCTTTGAATAAGCATTTTTGTGTATGGTGTAAAGAAGTGGTGCAGGTTCATTATTTTGCATGTCACTGTCCAGTTTTTCCAACAGCACTTGCTGAAGAGACATGGTTTTTCATTGGATATTCTTTCCTGCTTTGTTGAAGATTAGTTGGCCATACATTTGTGGGTCCATTTCTTGGTTCTCTATTCTGTTCCATTGATCTATGTGTCTTTTTTTGTGCCAATACTATACTGTCTTGATGATTATAGCTTTGTAATACAGCCTGAAATCCGGAATTGTGATGCTTCCAGCTTTTGTTTTCTTTTTAACAAGGCTTTGGCTATTCGGGGTCTTTTCTGGTTCCAATGTACTTATACACATAAGTTATAAACACTTATCTTAATGAAAGTTGTTACTTGAAAGATGCATTATATGCAGAATAGTTTCACGGACTTAAGCACAGGGCTATTCACTTATGCTTCTTACACTAAGGTTTATCATCACTTTTATGTAAAAGAAAGATGTTATTGAAACTACATTGTGTATAAAATGTGTTTCAAGTAACATCTTCAACTATTAAGACACAAGTGTTTCTAATTTTTAATGTTTATTATTTTTGAAAGATAGAAAGAGAGAGACAGAGTGCAAACAGGGGAGGGGCAGAGAGAGAGGGAGACACAGAATCCAAAGCAGGATCCAGGCTCTGAGCTGTCAGCACAGATTCTAATACAGGGGTTGAACCCACAAACTGTGAAATCATGACCTGAGTCGAAGTCTGATGCTTAACTGACTGAGTCACCCAGACACCCCAAGACATAAGTGTTTCTAAACCTATGTGTGGAAGCATACTGAAATAGCCCAGTACTTAACACACTGGAAATACCTGTGTATTATGTGTCTTTCAAATAACACCTTCTTTCACTAACACCTAAGTGTTTGCACACATATATGTATAAGCATATGGGAACAACTGTATGCTTAACTCATTGAACCTACACTGTGTACAAATGTTCTTCCAGGTAACATCTTTCATTAAGATTCAAGTGTTTGTAAAGTTTTGTGTAGAAGCATATGGGTTTAACCACATGCTTAACTCATTGAAATTACACTGTGTATAAAAATACCTTAAAGTAACATCTTTCTTTTAGATAAAAGTGACTGTAAACATTAGTGTGGAATCATGTGAATAGGCCTGTGCTTAAAGCCTTGAAAAACACCACTGTGCATAAAGTGCCTTTCAAGTAACATCTACTTTCATTAAGATATAAGTGTTATAAACTCCTGTGTAGAACAGTATAGGAATAGACCTGCCCTTAACTCCATGAATGTCCTTAACTCCAATGTTTATAGCAGCACTATTAAGAATAGCCAAATTATGAAAAGTGCCCAAATATCCATCAACTGATGAATGGAAAATGAAGATGTGGTATGTATGTGTGTGTGTGTGTGTGTGTGTGTGTGTGTGTGCGTGTGTGTGTGTGTGTGTATACATATATATATTATATATATATATATATATATATATATAATATTACTCAGCCATCAAAAAGAATGAAGTGGTGTTGTGTAGTTTAGTCAGTTAAGCATCTGACTCTTGATTTCAGCTCAGGTCATGATCCCAGGGTCATGGGATTGAGCCCTGTGTCAGGCTGCATGCTGAGCATGGAGCCTGCTTAAGATTCTCTCTCTCTCTCTCTCTCTCTCTCTCTCTCTCCCTACCTCCTTCCCTCTACCCTTTTCCCCTGCTTGTGCATGCTCTCTCTCTAAAAAAACATAGAAAAAGAAAAAAAATAATGAAATCTTCCTATTTGAAACAATGTGGATGGAACTAGAATATATTATGTTAAGTGAAATAAGTCACAGAAAGACAGATACCATATGATTTCACTCATATGTGGAATTTAAAAAACAAAACAGATGAACATAGGGGAAAAGAAGGAAAAAAACAACATAAGAGAAAAACAGAGAGGGAAGCAAACCATAAGCCTCTTAATTATAGAGAACAAACTGATGAGGATTGCTGGAGAGGAGGTGGGGGGATGAGCTAAATGGGTAATGGGCATTAAGAATGGCACTTGTTGGGATGAACACTGGGTGTTAAATGTAAGTGATGAATCACTAAATTCTACTCCTGAGACCAATACTATTCTATATGATAACTAACTTGAATTTAAATTAAATCTTGGAAGAAAAAGAAAGTCTGTGGAAATAGAATATGCTAAACTCATTAAAACTATGCTGTGTGCAAACTAAAAAAAAGAGAATAAGCATAAAACAAGCAAAAAGGTAGTCCAATTCAATCATATCAATATCATATCAATATCAATAATAATCATATCAATACTTTTAAGCATTAAAGTAACTGGTTAACTTTCTGACATCATACACAAAAATAAATTAAAATGGATTAAAGACATAAATATGAGACCTGAAACCATAAAAATTCTAGAAGAGAATACAGGCAGTAATTTCTGTGGCATCAGCCATAGCAACCTTTTTCTAGATATATCTTCTAAAGCAAAGGAAATAAAAACAAAAATAGACTATTGAAACTACATCAAAATAAAAGGGAACTATCTGAAACAGTCATCTAGACTCTTTGGATCCAGGAAGTCTAAAATGAAACATAAAGTCAAATTGTAATCAGGTAGATTTTTAAAGGTTTATAGTTAGTAGCGATTTTGTTTTTGATGTTGTTGTAAATTGCCTTGAACATATTATGTAAGTAACATTATAACTCATTTTTATCACTCCAAGTAATATTAACTTTATTTTACTATTTCATTTCCAATACCATTTATAGAAACATTCTAAATAAAATGAGTAATAGATTGTCTAAGAACCTAACAAAATAAAAACATAAATAGCTTTTGCAATCAAATGAAACCATCAACAAAATGAAAAGGCATATATTGAATAGAAGATATTTATAAATGATATATATGATAGGGGGTTAATGACAAAAATTTATAAAAACATTATACAACTCCACACCAAAAACACAATCTGATTAAAAAATGGGTAGATTGGGGCGCCTGGGTGGCGCAGTCGGTTAAGCGTCCGACTTCAGCCAGATCACGATCTCGCGGTCCGTGAGTTCGAGCCCCGCGTCAGGCTCTGGGCTGATGGCTCAGAGCCTGGAGCCTGTTTCCGATTCTGTGTCTCCCTCTCTCTCTGCCCCTCCCCCGTTCATGCTCTGTCTCTCTCTGTCCCAAAAATAAATAAACGTTGAAAAAAAAAATGGGTAGATGACCAGAATTGGCATTTTTCCAAAGAAGACATACAGATGACCAACAGATACATAAAAATATGCCGAACGTCATTTACCATTAGAGAAATACAAATCAAAACCCAATGAGATATCATCACCTTACACCTGTAAGAATGACTAAAATTAAAAAGACAAGAAATAACAGTGCTGGCTAAGATGTGGAGAAACGGGAACCCTCATATACTATTGGTGAAAGTGTAAACTGGTACAGCCACTGTGGAAAACAATATGGAGGCTCTCAAAAACTTGAAGATCGAAACACCATATGATCCAATAATTCCAGTACTGGATATTTACCCAAAGAAAACAAAAACATGAACTCAAAAAGATATATGCACTCCTATGTTTACTGCAGCATTTTTTATAATAACCAAGATATGGAAGCAACATAAGTGTGTCCAGCAATAGACAAATGATAAGGAAGGAGTTACACTTACACACACACACACACACACACACACACACACACACAGAGGATTATTCATCCTTAAAAAGGGTGAGATTGTGCCATTTATGACAACATGGTTGGACATAAAGGGTATTATGCTAAGAGAAATAAGTCAGACTGAGAAAGACAAATACAATACAATTGCACTCATATGTAGAATCTATAATGAAAACAAGTAGTAAACAAAAAGCAGAATCATACCTATAAATACAAAGAACTCATGATTGCCAGAGCAGAGGGGTGTGGGGAGATGGGCAAAATGGGTGAAGGAGAGTGAAAGATACAAGCTTCCAGTTATAGAAAGAATAAGTCTGAGAATAAGATAGCACAGCGTAAGAAACATAGTTGATGATATTGTAATGAATTGTATGGTGCCAGATGTTACTCATACTTGTGGTGAGCATAGAGTAATGTATAAATTTGTTGAATCATTATGCTGTACACCTGAAACTAATGTAACATTGTGTGTCAGCTATACACATATTAAAAAATGTTTAGGAGGAGGAGAGGCCAGTATGGTGGGGAAATAGGGGGATCCATACTTCCTGCATCTCTCTAAGAAGTGTAAAGCCAAAGGACTTTGAACTCCACAGTCTGGGAGGAAAATATACTGAATCCACCAGGAAGAAAATGGGAAAACTGGAGAAAAGATAGGTGGGTGATTGTGAACTGGGGGAGATAAAAAAGGCCTCATGGGCATGGAGGGGAGGGACCACCTTCTGCAGAGGGACAAAGGGAAGAGAAAGAGTGGCTAGGGAAGTGTAGGGCCATATCTGGACAGGAGAAAGACCTCGGGCTGATACTGAGAGGGATCCTATCTCTAACTGTGGGGCTTTCTTCGAATGGGGCTGGCTCCCTGTTCACTCACCTGGGGAAGAGGGGAGACAGCCCTGGGTGTTGTGGTAGGTCAGGGGCTCAGTCTGCACTGGGAGTAAGTGGTCCCCTCCCTGGAGGGATGCACGATAGTACAAAGCCTGCATCCACCACCCCTGGACTCAGTGGCTGGGCCAAGGGTACAGTCTGGAGAAATCGGCCCCCTCCCTGCAGTGCTGTGGGAAAAGACAAAACCTGCCTGTGTCTGCCTGCATCCGCCACCCCCAGGTCTTGGCAGCAAGGTCAGTGGTGCAGTCTGCAGTAGAAGGTGGTCCTCCCTGAAGTGTGGCAGACAAAGCCAGCTGGGACCACATATCAGGCCACACTGAGAGGCACTTCCACAGTGTCAGAGCGCATGGAGCAGGACTTTGAATCTTAGCCAAGCACAGGGTCATAGGAGTTGGTGGAGTGAGAAGAACCGCCCTGTCTGGGCCTGCGGCATAGTGAGGACAACTCAAACGGAGTCCACCAGGTCTGCCTCTGTGAAGAAGAGACTGGAGGATTACCATTTCCCCCACCCCCCCAAGGTGGGCCTCAGGAATCAGTACTGGGGCCCATAGTGGAGATGGGTCCAGATTACATCAAACCCCGCCCCTTCACACTGGGTAACTGCATACCTACAGGAGCTGGACAGACCCTGTGGACAGCTCCCTAAGACCAGCATGCAGCATTGCCTGGATTAACTGTAGGTCAATTCTGGATATATAGATATATTCTCCCCCACCCCCATTTCTCCTCTTTAACTCTTGCCTCCTCTACGCTGGTTACTCTGGTTATTGGTTTGTCTAAACAGACATATTTAATCCATTCTCTTGTTCATACATGTTCTACACCTTCTTCTTTATGTTCCTTTCTCTCCCTTGGGAATAATCAAGCCATATAGTTTGTCTGGGTAACTTTATCTTCATTTCTTTTTCCCCACCTCCTTCTTTATTTTCCTTCCTTTCTCTCTAGATTAAGCCTTTTAGTCTCTCTGCCTAGTCAATGTTTATTTTTTTCTTTGTCCCTGCTCCTGTCATTTCTCTCTTTGTATGTGGTCTTCCATCAGCATCACCTCTACCCTGTTCTTTACTGGTAGTCGGTGTTTTGGGGTTTTTTTTTTTTAGTTTTTAGTTTTTGTCTTCATTTGTTTGTTTGTTTGTGTTATTTGTTTGTGTGTTTGCATGTTTTTGTCTCCTGTTTGTCTTTTTGTTTTCCTTTACAGGGCTACTCCAAGGAACAAATCAAAGCACACTTGGTGGAGGGTCCAAAATATCACTAGGAGTAGGGAAACAAAATAAACAAACTCACAACTCCAAAGAGCAAGTAACAATCTCCAAAAAACACCTCCTGAAGGGCCAGGCCCTGGACAGTGTGTGAAAACCCTTTAATATAGCAGTGCTCACAGGTGCAGTGCACACAACAAGCTTTTAAAATGCATATGGGACATAAAACTAGCCAAAATGGTGAAACAGAAGAATTCTCCTCAAAAGAAAGTCCAGGAAGTAGCAACAGCTAATGAATTGATCAAACCCAATTTGAGCAACATAACTGAACAAGAATTTAGAATAATAGTCATAAAATTAATTGCTGGGCTTGAAAAAAGCATAGAGAACAGCAGAGAATCTATTGCTACAGAGATCAAGGGACTAAAAGTAGTCACAATGAATTAAAAAGTGCTATAAACGAGGTGCAAAATAAAATGGAGGTGGCCACAGAGCAGATTGAAGAAGCAGGGGGGAGAATAGGTGAATTAGAAAATAAAATTATGGAAAAAGAGGAAGCTGAGGAAAAGAGAGATAAAAAATTCAGGATAATGAGGGGAGAATTAAAGAACTAAGTGATGCAATCAAAAGGAACAATATCCGTATAATAAGAATTCCAGAAGAAGAAGAAAAGAGAGAAGGCGGCTGAATATGTACTTGAACAAATCATAGCTGAGAACTTCCCCGATCTGGGAAAGGAAACAGGCATTGAAATACAAAAGGCACAGAGAACTCCCTTCAGACATAACTTTAATCAATCTTCTGCATGACATGTCATAGTGAAACTGGCAAAATACAAGGATAAAGAGAGAATTCTGAAAGCAGCTATGGATAAATGGGCCTTAACATACAAATAGACATATAACAGTAGTAGTGGACCTATCTACTGAAACTTGAAAGGCCAGAAAGGAATGGCAGGAAATCTTTAATGTGCTGAACATAAAAAATATGCAGCCAAAATATCCGTTACCCAGCAAGTCTGTCATTCAGAATAGAAGGAGAGATAAAGGTTTTCCCAAACAAACAAAAACTGAAGGAATTCGTCACCACTAAACCAGCCTTAAAAGATCCTAAGGGGGACTCTGTGAGTGAAATGTGGCAAGGACCACAAAATACCACAGACATACTACAAGCATGACACCTACAGACATCACAATGACTCTAAACTCATATCTTTCTATAATAACACTGAATGTAAATGGACTAAATGCTCCAACCAAAAGACATAGGTATCAGAATGGATAAAAAAACAAGACCCATCTATTTGCTGTCTACAAGGGACTCACTGTACACCTGAGGACACCTTCAGATAGAAAGTGGGGGGATGGAGAACTATCATGCTACTGGAAGTCAAAAGAAAGCTAGAGTAGTCATACTTATATCAGACAAACTAGACTTTAAATTAAAGGCTATAACAAAAATGAAGATGGGCATTATATAATAATTACAGGGTCTATCCATCAGGAAGAGCTAACAATTAAAAATGTCTATGTGCCAAATATGGGAGGCCCCAAATATATAAAACAATTAATCACAAACATAACCAACCTTATTGATAAGAATGTGGTAATTGCAGGAGACTTTAATACCCCACTTTCAGCAATGGATAGATCATCTAGACACAGGATCAAGAAAGAAACAAGGGCCCTGAATGAGACATTGGATCAGATGGACTTGACAGGTATATTTAGAACTCTGCATCCCAAAGCAACAGAATATACTTTCTTCTCGAGTGCACATGGAACATTCTCCAAAATAGCTCACAAACTGTGTCACAATACAGCCCTTAATAAGTATAAAAGAATTGAGACCATACCATGCACATTTTCAGACCACAATGCTATGAAACTTGAAATGAATCACAGGAAAACATCTGGAAAACCTCCAAAAGTATGGAGGTTAAAGAACACCCTACTAAAGAATGAATGGGTCAACCAGGCAATTAGGGAAGAAATTTAAAAATATATGGAAACATATGAAAATGAAAAGACAACAACCCACTTTGGGATGCAGCAAAGGCAGTCCTGAGAGGAAAATACCTTGCAATCCAGGGCTATCTCAAGAAACAAGAAAAATCCCACATACAAATCTAACAGCACAGCTAAAGGAAATGGAAGCAGAAGAGCAAATACACCCCAAAACCAGCAGAAGAAGAGAAATAATAAAGATCAGAGCAGAAATAAACAATATAGAATCTAAAAAAAAAAACTGTAGAGAAGATCAATGAAACCAAGAGTTGTTTTTTTTTTTTTTTTGAAAAAATAAACAAAATTGATAAACCTCTAGCCAGGCTTCTCAAAAAAAAAAAAAGGAAATGACCCAAATTGATAAAATAATAAATGAAAATGGAATTATAACAACCAATCCCTCAAAAATACAAGCAATTTTCAGGGAATAATATAAAAATTATATGCCAAGAAACTTGGCAACCTGGAAGAAATGGACAAATTCCTCAGCATCCACACACTTCCAAAACTCAAATGGGAAAAACAGAGAACTTCAACAGACCAATAACCAGCAAAGAAATTGAATCACTTATCAAAAATCTCCCAACAAATAAGAGTCCAGGACCAGATGGCTTCCTGGGGAATTCTACCAGACATTTAAAGCAGAGACAATACCTATCCTTCTCAAGCTGTTGCAAAAAATAGAAAGGGAAGGAAAATTTCCAGACTCATTCCATGAAGCCAGCATTACTTTGATTTCCAAAGCAGACAGAGACCAAGCAAAAAAGAGAAGTACAGGCCAATATCCCTGATGAATATGGATGTAAAATTCTCAACAAGATACTAGCAAATCGAATTCAACAGCATATAAAAAAAATAGTCACCATGATTAAATGGGATTCATTCCTGGGCTGCAGGAATGAATTCATTCAATATTCGCAAATCAATCAATGTGATGCATGACATTAATAAAAGGAAAGATAAGAACCATATGATCCTGTCAATCGATGCAGAAAAGCATTTGACAAAATATAGCATCCTTTCTTAATAAAAACCCTCGAAAAAGTCTGGATAGAAATAACATACTTAAACATCATCAAAGCTATTTATGAAAAGCCCACAGCTAGTGTCATCCTCAATGGGAAAAAACTGAGAGCTTTCCCCTTGAGATCAGGAACACGACAGGGATGACCACTCTTACCACTGTTGTTTAACATAGTGTTGGAAGTCCTAGCATCAGCAATCAGACAACAAAAGGAAATCAAAGGCATCAAAATTGGCAAGGAAGAAGTCAAACTTTCACTTTTTGCAGATGACAAGATACTCTACATGGAAAACATGACAGACTCCACCAAAAGTCTGCTAGAACTGATACATGAATTCAGCAAAGTCACAGGATACAAAATTAATGTACAGAAATCGGTTGCATTTCTATATACAAATAATGAAGCCATAGAAAGAGAAATAAAGAAACTGATCCCATTCATAATTGCACCAAGAAGCATAAAATACCTAGGAATAAACCTAACCAAAGATGTCAAAGATCTGTATGCTGAAAACTCTAGAAAGCTTATGAAGGAAAATGAAGAAGACACAAAGAAATAGAAAAACATTCTGTGCTCATGGATTGGAAGAATATATATTGTCAAAATGTCAATACTACCCAAAGCTATCTACACATTCAATGTAATCCCAATCAAAATTGCACCAGCATTCTTCTCGAAGCTAGAACAAGCAATCCTAAAATTCACATGGAACCACAAAAGGCCCCGAATAGCCAAAGTAATTTTGAAGAAGACCAAAGTGGGAGGCATCACAATCCCATACTTTAGCTTCTACTACAAAGCTGTAATCATCAAGACAGCATGGTACTGGCACAAAAGCAGACACATAGACCAATGAAATACAATAGAGACTCCAGCAATGGACCCACAAATGTATGGTCAACTGCTCTTTGACAAAGCAGGAAAGAATATCCAGTGGAAAAAACACAGTCTCTTTCACAAATGGTGCTGGGAGAACTTGACAGCAACATGCAGAAGAATGAAACTAGACCATTTTCTTACACTACACACAAAAATAAACTCAAAATGGATACGGACCTGAATGTGAGACAGGAAACTAACAAAACCATAGAGGAGAAAGGAGAAAATCTCTCTGACCTCAGCCCCAGCAATTTCTTACTCGACACATCTCCAAAGGCAAGGGAATTAAAATCAAAAATGAACTACTGGGACCTCATCAAGATAAACATCTTCTGCACTGCAAAGGAAACAATCCACAAAACTAAAATGCAACCAACGGAATGGGAAAATATATTTGCAAATGACATATCAGATAAAGGGCTCATATCCAAAATCTATAAAGAACTCACCAAATTCCACACCCGAAAAACAAATAATCCAGTGAAGAAATTGGCAGAAGACATTCATAGACACTTCTCTAAAGAAGACATCCAGATGGCCAACAGGCATATGAAAAGATGTTCAACGTCACTCCTCATGAGGGAAATACAAGTGAAAACCCCATGAGATACCACCTCATGCTAGTCAGCGTGGCTAAAATGAACAAATCAGGAGACTATAGATGCTGGCGAGGGGGTGGACAAACAGGAATCCTCTTGCACTGTTTGTGGGTATGGAAACTGGTGCAGCCACTCTGGAAAACAGTGTGGAGGTTCCTCAAAAAATTAAAAATAGACCTACCCTATGACCCAGCAATAGCACTGCTAGGAATTTACCCAAGGGATACAGGAGTGCTTATGCATAGGGGCACTTGTACCCCAATGTTTATAGCAGCACTTTCAACAATAGCCAAATTATGGAAAGAGCCTAAGTGTCCATCAACTGATGAATGGATAAAGAAGATGTGCTTTATATATACAATGGAATACTACTTGGAAATTGGAAAGAATGAAATATGTCCTTTTGTAGCAATGTGGATGGAACTGGAGGGTATTATGCTAAGTGAAATAAGTCAGGCAGAGAAGATAGATACCATATGTTTTCACTCTTATGTGGATCCTGAGAAACTTAACAGAAGACCATGGGGGAGGTTAAGGGGAAAAAAGTTAGAGAGAGGGAAGGAGGCAAACCATAAAAGACTGTTAAATGCTGAGAATCAAGTGAGGGTTGATGGGGGTAGGGGAGATGGGAAATTGGGTGATGGGCATTAAAGAGGGCACCTGTTGGGATGGGCACTGGGTGTTGTATGGAAACCAATTTGACAATAAATTATATTTAATATACAAAAAAATAAAAAATGAAAAAATAAAAGTATAGGAATAGCTGCCATTAATTGAGCATGTACTGTTTTAAACATGTTATTTCAATTAATTAAATTAATCTTCATATCAAAAATAAAAAATAAAATAAATAAAAATGTTTAAAAATAACTGGTCTGAACAGACTAATTACAAGGCACAAATTGTTAAAATAGATAAAATGACATGACCCAACATGTTCACAGGAAAAGTAACTGTTGGCTACAAGCAACCTATTGTAAATACAAAGACACATATACATTAAAAGTATAAGGACAGAGCACATTATATCATGTTAATACTAACCAAAAGAAAGCTAGAATTGCTATATTAATTTCAGACAAACAGGTTTTAGAGCAAGAACTGTTAAAAGGGTTAAGAAGGATATACATAATAATATTTGGGTCAGTTCTCCCTGAAGACATAATAATTCTCACTGTGTATGCACCTAATAACAGAGTTCAAATACATAAGGACAAAACTGATAGAACTACAAGAACAAATAGTTAAATCCACTATTGTTTTTGGAGAGTTCAGCATATCTGTTACAGAAATAGATCCAACATGAAGAAAATAAGGAAAGACATGGCTAAACTCAGCAGCACCATTATTAACTGGATATAATGAACATCTATACATTAAAAGATTTAGAAATTATACAATATGTGCTCTCTTATGACAATGGAATTAAACTAGAAATCAATAATAGAAAATAATCTACATGTAACATCTCAAAGTACACGTAGATTAAACAACATATAACTAAATAATACATGGGTGAAAAAGGAAATTTTAAGAGAAATTAAAAAATAGTTTGAGATATTTGAAAAGGAAATAGACCTTACCAAAATTGCGAGATGCAATGAAATGTGTGCTTAGAGGAAAATTTATAGCCCTGGATGTATTTATTAAGAAAAAAGAAATATATAAAATCAATAAAGCTACCACCTAAGGAAACTAAAAAAATAAAAGCCAAATTTAATCAAAACTAAGCATAAGAAAAGGTATAATAAAAATTGGAACAGAAATCAAGGAATTTGAAAAGTGTCTATCAATAGAGAACATCAACCAAACCAAAAGCATATTCTTCCAAAACATCAATAAAATTAATAAGCCTCTACCAGCCTAACTACAAAAAAGGAGAAATGACACAAATTAGTAATATCAGAAATGAAAAAGGGAGCATTACTGAAGATTCCATGGGCATTAAAACCATAATAAATGAACAACATAATGCCCATAAATTTGATAACCTAGATAAAATGAATTAATTCCTTGAAAGACACAATCTGCCAAAATTCACAGAAGAAACAATCAGAATAGTCATTCTTCTATTAATTAAATTGAATCAACCTTCCAGAACAGAAAGCACCAAGCCAAAATGGATTCACTGGAAAATTCTACTGAAAATTTAAAGAAGAAATGTACAATCCTCCATAACCTTTTTCAGAATATAGAAGCAGAGGAAATACTTTCTAACTTATCCCCAAAATGTCAGTATTATCCCAATACCAAAACCAGACAGAGTCATAGCCCCAGCCACTGTGGAGTGTGGCCTCCGTCCCCATTTAACGGGGAAGGCTGGTGAGAACACCTGGAAGTTGCTTAACCCAGTAACAGTCAAGCTGACTGGACGGTGGGAACTGATAACCTTCAGAGCAAAGCCAGTACTGGCACGGAGAATTCCCCTGCTAATACCAATGCAGGGGAGTTAATTTATATTCCCATCCACTGTGGAGACTGTATCCAAGGCCCTTCCAACTGATCATTCTATACAGGAAATTTTGGGAGTTGCCTCAGGTAGGCCCTCCCATTTCCACCCAGGGATAAGAGCTGAGAAGAGATGGCTTCCAGCCACATCTGACAAGAAAGACTAGAGAGAATACCTGGAATCTCTATAACCAAGCAAACCTGGTGCTTAGTAGCAGGTGAGCAAAGCTGATTGCTCTCAAAGCTAAACAAGCACTGAGCATGGATAGTTCTCCTGATATACCTATGCAAGGGGGTAATTAATTCATAGCCTCACCTGCTGCTGAGTGTAGATTCCAGGCTCTCTCAACTGGAAAGTTTGTTCAGGAAAATTTGGGAGTAGTCTGAGGTGGGCCCTCCAAGATCTGCCCAGGCCAGAGAGCCAGGACTCGTTCCCACCTGCAGTGGAGCATGGTTCCCAGTCACATCTGACAGGAAGGGCTAATGAAAACACCTGTAAGCTGCTGAAAAACCCTTAAACAGCATTTAAGCCAAGAGGTGAGAGATAGAGATAATTGCCCACTGAGCAAAGGTAGTGGTACAGTACATACAGGGAAATTGAGGCATGGGTTGTCTTGAGTCAGAAGCATAAAGAGCCTTACAGCCTTGGAGCTGCTCCTCTTTCCGTGTCTGGGCAAGAAAACGAATTCATAGTTCCCTTTATTGCTCAATAAAGCCTTCAGCCTGCACCACAAGGGAACCTTAACCAGTGCACACAGGAAGCTGTGTAGCCTATCCAAAAGCCTGCTTACAGTGACACTTGAACAGAGAACATAACCTGTGATTTCCTTGTCTACTAATCAAAAGTAATGCCCTCATCTGACCAGTATATTCAGTAAAAGACCTTGCCTAATTCATGTTTCCAATGAGCCATGAAGACCCTGGATTCTCCCCTGATGCCTCATCACAGCAGTAAAATTAACTCATAGCCCCACCTACTGGTATATATATATGGTTCATCACTTATATATAACACCGGGTCCTCATCCTAACAAGTGCTTTAGTTAATACCCATCACTCATCTAGCCCATCTCCCACCCACCTCCCTCCATCAACCTGCAGTTTGTTCTCTATCATTAAGAGTCCTCTCCTGTGGTTTGTTTCCTTTCTTCTCTTCCTCCTTTCCTATATGTTCATCTGTTTTGTTTCTTAAATTCCACACATGAGTGAAACCATATGATATTTTTCTTTTTCTGAATGACTTATTTCACTTAGCATAATACATCCTAGTTCCATCTACACCATTGCAAATGGCAAGATTTCATTCTTTTTGAAGGCCGAGTAACAATCCATTGTGTATATATATATATATACCCCATCGTCTTTAAAAATTCTCAAAAAAAATACTAGCAAATCTAATGCAGCAGCACATTAAAAGGATTGTTTGCCATGATCAATTAAAATTTATACATGGGATGCAAGCATGATTCAATATACACAAATAAAAAAACAAATTATATGAATAAAATGTAAGAAAAATTATAATTTGTAATGTTTATTTATTTTTTATAGAGAGAGACAGAGCACAAGTGGGGAAGGGGCAGAGCTCTAGAGAGAGGGAGACAGAATTCGAAGCAGGCTCCAGGCTCTGAGCTGTAAGCACAGAGCTCAATGCAGGGCTTGAACTCAAGAACTGCAAGGTCATGACCTGAGCCAAAGTCATATGCTTAACTGACTGAGGCACCCAGGCACCGCATATGTAAGAAAAAAATTATAGATCATCTCAATAGACACAGAAAAATCATTTGACAAAATTTAACATTTGTTCATGATAAAACTTAACAAATTAGATATAGTAGGCATGTACCTCAAAATAATAATGGCCATATATGGTAAATTCACAGCAAATATCACATTCAATGATGAAAGTTGGGAAGCTTTTCCTTTAGGATTAGGAATTAAGGGAGTCCAATCCCACCACTCCTATTCCACAGCATGCTGAAAGCCCTTGCCAGAGAAATCAGGCAAGAAAAGGAAATAAAGCATGAGAATTGGAAGGAAGAAATAGAATTGTCTCTATTTTCAAATGAGATAATTTCATATATACTAAATCCTAAAGAACCCATGAAAAAGCTGTTAAATCTAATCAATGAATTCAGCAAGTACAGAATACAAAATCAACTTATAAAGAAGAGCAGCTTTTCTATACACTAACGAAAAATCATGAAAAGAGGTAAAAAAATACATTTTACAATGGCATAAAAGACAATAAAATAGTTAGGAACAAACTTAACAAATAAAGTCTAAAATCTCTACTCTGAAAATTACGAGACATTGATCTACAAAATCAAACATGACACAAACAAATGGAAGAATATAGCAAGTTCATGGATTAGAAGAATTAACATTGTTAAAACAGTAATACTACCAAAAGCCATCCATAGATACAATTCAATCCCTATCAAAACTCCAAAGACAGTTTTTAAAGAAGTAGAAAAACTCCTAGAATTTGTATGGAATCACAAAAGACCCCAAATTGCTAAAACAATCATGAGAAAAAAAAAGCAGGAGGAATCATACTTCCTGATTTCAAAGCTATACTATAAATGTTAGTAATCAAAACAGTATGGTACTGGCATAAAATCAGAAATATAGGTCAATGGAACAGAATTAAGAACTCAGAAATAAACCCAAGCTTATATGGTCAACTAAGATTTGACAAGGAAGCCAAGAATACTTGATGGAGAAAAGACAGTCTTTTTGATAAATTGTGCTGGGGAAATTAGATATTTGCATGTAAAAGAATGAAACTAGACCTCTCTCTTACACCACACGCAAAACTTAACTCAAAAAAATGAAGGACTTAAATATAAGACCTGAAACCATGAAGTTTCCAGGAGAAAAAATAGGCATAAAGCTCCTTGACATAGGTCTTGCAAAAAAGTTTTTTTTTGATATGACACCTAAAGCACAAGCAACAAAATAAAAAATAAAAAAATGTAACTACATAAACTTTTAAAACTTTTTGCAAAACACAAGAAACAATATAGTGAAAAGAAAACTTATAGATCGGGAAAAATATTTATAAACCATATATCTGATACAGAGTTAATATCCAAAATATGTAAAAATTCACACAACTCAATAGTAAAAATACCCAAATAATTCAATTAACAAATAGACAAAATAGCTGAATAGGCATTTTTTTCCAAAGATGATATATGAATGCCTGTCAGGTACATGAAGTGATCACTAGTCATTAAAGAAATGCAAATCAAACCCACAATGAGATATCACCTCACAGTTGTTAGAATGGCCATCACTAAGAAGATAAGAGATAACAAATTCTGGGAGGATGTAGAGAAAAGAGAATTACTTTGCACTGTTGTTGATTGTAAGCTTGTATAGTCATTATGGAAAACAGTATGAAGGATTCTCAAAAATTTAAAAATACAACTAAAATAAGATCCATCAATTCTACTTTGGGGAATATATCCAAAATAAATGCAAACACTTACTCAAAAAGATGTTTGCACCCTATTTTGATAGCAGAATTATTTACAATAGCCAAGACATGAAAACAACCTAAGTGTTCATCAATGGGTGAATGAATAAAGATGATAGATAGATGATAGATAGATAGATAGATAGATAGATAGATCAGCTGTAAAAGAAACAAATAAATCCTGCCATTTGTGACAACGTGGATGGACCCTGACCCTGAGAGCATGCTGCTAAGTGAAATAAGTCAGACAAAGACAAATATTATACAATCCCACTTACATGTAAAATTAAAAAAAAAAACACTAAACTAAAACACACAGAAAGAGATCATATTAGTAGTTACCAGAGGATAGGAGTTGGGGAGGGTGAATTGGAAGAAGGTGGTCAAAAGATATATGCTTCCACTTATAAGATAAATAAGTGCTAGGGATGTAATGTATAACATGATGACTATAGTTAACACTGCTGTATGATATATATGAATGTAGTTAAGAGAATAAATCCTAAGAATTCTCAAACAAAATAAAACAACATACTCTCAGCCAACTAGGAATAAAAGAGAACTCCCTCATCTTGATTAAGAACATCTACAAAAAACTACAGGTAACATCATACATAATGGTGAGAAACTAGAAGCTTTCTTGCTAAAATCAGGAACAAGGTAGGATGTCCTTCTCATGAAACCTTCTATATTATACTGAAAGTCCTAGATAATACAATAAGTCAATAAAGGGAAATAAAAGATATGTGAATTAAAAAAAATAGAAATGCACCTGGCTTTGTTTGCAGGTGATATGTTTATCTATGTAGAAAATCCAAAAGAATTAACCAGCTTTTTGAAAGAATAAGCAAGTATAGCAAAGTTGCAGGATACAATATTAACATATTAAAATCAATTGCTTTCCCTTATACCAGCAATGAACAAGTAGAATTTGAAATTAAAAACAATACCATTTACATTAGTGCCCCCCTATGAAATACTGAGGTATAAATCACAATATGTACAAGGTACATATGATGAAAACTGAAAAGCTCTGATGAAGGGAATCAAAGAACTAAATAAATGGAGAGATATTCCATATTCATAGAATAGGAAGACTCAAAATTGTCAAGCTGATAGTTCTCCTTAACTTGATTCAATGGAATCCCTATCAAAATCTCAGCAAATTAGGTCAGGATATAGAAAAATTAATTCTAAAGTTTAAATGAACAGGTAAAATATTCAGAATTATCAATTCAATATTAAAGTAGAATGACAAAAGCAGATAAATGACACTACCTGATATCAAGACTTACTAAAAAGCTATTATTACTTATAGTATTAGTTACTATAGAGCTGTTTTGTTGCCCTAAAGTAATTAAAGCACTGTGGTATTGGTGAAAGAATAGACAGATGGTGGAGGAAGATGGAGGTGGACTAGGAAGACAGTAGGCTCAACTCATTCCATGAATACAACTAGATAACTATCAAATAAACCTAAATACCCCAGAAATTGACCTGAAGACTGGCAGAAGAAACTCCACAACTCAAGTTAGAGAAGAGGCCATATCAAAGAGGGCAGAAACACAGTGGGCAGCAAAGCAGACCACAGGTCATGTATGGGAAGGAGGTCATTACAAGAGTGGAGAGGAGAGAAACAAACCCTCACACTGGGGACCCTATATGGGGATGACGAATTCCCATAACATTTGGCTTTGAAAACTAGATAGTCTGAATTTTGTGACTTCTTAAAACCAGTGGGACTTAAAGCCTGGAATTTAAAAAAATACTCAGGTTTATCAGGCACATGAAAATATGCTCAACAACATGCATCATCAAGGAAATACAAATCGAAACTACAATGAGAGATCACCTCACACCTGTCAATATGGCTAAAATTAACAACACAAGAAACAATAGGTGTTGGTGAAGATGTGGAGAAAGTGGAACCCTCTTGCACCATTGGTGGGAATGCAAACTGGTGTAGCCACTCTGGAAAACAGTATGGAGGCTCCTCAAAAAGTTAAAAATAGAAAGTCACTTGGGTGACTCAGTTGGTTAATCATCTGACTCCTGGTTGTGGCTCAGGTCATTATCTCATGGTGTGTTTGAGCCCCACATAGGGCTCTTTGCTGACAGTGCGAAGCTTGCTTGAGATTCTCTCTCCCTTTCTTTCTGCCCCTCCCCCGCTCAACTCTTTCTGTCTCTCTCTCAAAAATAAATAAAGTTAAATTTTTTTTAATTAAAAAATAAGAATTAACCTATGATCCAGCAATTGCATACTAGGTATTTACCCAAGGGATACAAAAATACTAATCCAAAGGGATACATGCACCCTGATGTTCATAGCAGCATTATCAACAGTAGCCACATTATGGAAAGAGCACACATGTTCATTGACTGCTGAATGGATAAAGACGAGGTGGTATATACATAGATTGAAATATTACTTGTAATATTGTAACAACAACAGTTGTTGTAAACAAACTGGCTTGTTTGAAGACAATGAGCCAAAATTAGTTCTCCAATAATCACAAGTGGCACTTGGGGGAATAATTTGGCACTATAAGGTATTCTATATTCCTTTTAATTTAATTGGGTACAATGATATGTTTAGTTGTTATCTGGAAATTTAGTGTTAAATACAAAGAAATGTATGTCTCTCTTTGCACATTCTGACCATTTAGTATGTGGGTGGACCCCCAGACTGGTACTCTAATGAAACAGGGACCACAAACATTCCCCACGATAGGTAAAGAGAGCAACTGGAGATAAAAACATGGCCAAGACAAAACAGTAGGGTGAATGCAATTTTAGCCATAAAAAGAATGAAATTTTGCCATTTGCAATGATGTGGGTGGAGCTAAGGAGTATTACGCTAAGTGAAATAAGTCAGAGAAAGACAAATACCATATAATTTCACTCATATGTGGAACTTAAGAAATAAAACAAATGATCATAAGGGTAAAAGAGAGAGAGAGAGAGAGAGAGAGAGAGAGAGAGAGAGAGAGAATAAAACCAAGAAACAAACAAATGCTTAACTATAGAGAACAAACTGGTGGTTACCAGAGGGAGGGAGGTGGGGGACTGGATTACATAGGTGATGGGGATTAAGGAGTGTATTTGTTGTGATGAGCTCTGGGTATTGCATGTAGGTGTCAAATCATCAAATTGTACACCTGAAACTAATATTACACTGTATGTTAACTAACAAGAATTTAAATAAAAACTAAAAATTTGGGGCACCTGGGTAGCTCAGTCGATTAAGTGTCTGACTTAAGCTCAGGTCATGATCTCATGGTTTGTGAGTCTGAGCCCCGCATCGGGCTCGGTGCTGACAGCTCAGAGCCTGGAGCCTGTTTCTGATTCTGTCTCCCTCTCTCTCTGCCCCTCCCCTGCTTGCTTTCTTTCTCTCTCAAAAAAGTGAATAAACATTAAACAATTAAATAAAAACTAAAAATATATAAATATATAAATAAAAAAATCACTGACAAAAAAGTCAGTAGGATTGGTTCTGGGAGAGCCTGGAGGGTTACAGGAAGATGAGTCACCACCCTTCTTTTCTTTTTAAGTTTATTTATTGAAAGAGAGAAAGAGAGGGAGAGAGAGAGAAAGAGCACAAGCAGGGGAGGGGCTGAGAGAGAGTGGGAGAAAGAATCCCAAGCAGTCTCCATGCTGTCAGTGCAGAGCCCAATACAGGGCTCAAACTGACGAACCATGAGATCAAGAACCTGAACCAAAATCAAGAATTGGATGCCTAATCGACTGAGCCACCCAGGCTCCCTGAGTTACCATACTTCTATAGATAGGTTGACAAAGAGCTAGTGGAGATATAGCATAGAAGCATCAGTTTGAAAAATGCCTTGGGCATACAGGAAGGAAAGTTATTTACTAATCTAAGAGTCTTTCTTGGAAGTTCACTGAGGGACTTCTCCAGGATCAAAGGAACTGGCAGGTACCATTTCCCTCCCCTACCCCCCTCCCCAGCTAAACACACAACCACCTGCAGGAATGAGCACAGCACTGGAATTCATTACCTAACTTGCTTTCACCAAGCCCTGCCTCCCTTGCTTCCACAGATCTACCATTTCCAATCACACTTACCTGAGTTCCAGTGCTGTGGGTCCCCTTCCTCAGAAGACAAGTGCAAACCTTGCCAATACCGGATCTCCAGACTTGTTCACTTTGCAGGGACACAGTTCCAGCACCGGCAGTGGTGGGCCCCGTGGAAGAGAGACACACACCTTAAAATTGCAGGCCCAACCATGAGCACTGTGCAGACACACATTGGCCAGCCCTGGTCCCAGTGGCCATTGCAGCAGGTCTCATTTCTCATTGAGAAGTTGAGATCATTTCTCAATTTCTGAGTCTGCAATCAGACTGGCATGAACCTTGTTAAAACTTCAATTCTCACCCCACTCTGGCCCACTTCTGGCAGCGGTAGCACATACTCTCCAATACACTCTTGGCTGAAGCCCATTCAAAGCAGTGCCACAAGCCTGGAAGTGTGCCAGCAGCCCCAACAGGGGCCAACAACACTCCAAAGTGATTCCTTTCTTGAAGTAAAAGAAAAATAACTACACAGACCAGTGAATCAGAGGCCCAGAAGTGGGCTGGGGGCACAGCTGGTCAGATTGCAGGCCCTGCCAAACAATGAAAACTTCTCAGGGAAAAACACAAGAAAAGTGTCCTGTAGTTTGGTGTTACCGTATCTCTGGCAAATGCATGGTCTGACTCAAAGCAAGACCAATGGAGCCCTAGACTGGTCCTCTAATGAAACAGGGACCACAAACATTCCCCACGATAGGTAAAGAGAGCAACTGGAGATGAAAACATGGCCAAGACACAACAGTAGGGTGAATGCAATGCACATAGGAGACATCCCCGAAGCACCAACTTCTGGTAAAGCATGGCAGGGCACTGTAAGGCCTCTTCTTCATCAGGACATTACTTCTAAGAGCAGGAGACGTAGCTGACTTTCCTAACACAGAAAAAGGGACTCAGAGAGTTAGACAAGATGATAAGACAGAAGAGTTTATCCCAAGTGAGAGAACAGAACAAAAATCACAGCAAGAGATCTAAGCAAAAAGGAAATAAGTGATATTTCTGATAGAGAATTTAAAATAACGATCATAAAGATACTCACTGGACTTGAGAAAAGAGTGGAGGACATCAGTGAGAATCTTAACAAAAATATGAAAAAGAACAAATCATAGATGAAGAACACAATAAATGAAAATAAAAAACACACAAAATAAATAGCAGGCTAGAGAAAGCAGAGGAATGAATTAGCAATCTAGGAGACAGAGTAATAGAAAGTAATCAAGCTGAGCATGTGAGAGAAAAAAATATTTTATGCAAAATGAGAATAGACAGGGAACCCAGTGAGTCCGTCAAGCATAATAAATTTTGCATTAAAGGGATCTCAACAGAAGAGAGGAAAGGGGACAAAAATTTATTTGAAGAAATAATAGCAGAAAACTTCCCTAATCTAGGGAAGGAAACATATTCAGGTAAAGAAGGCACAGAGGGGGCGCCTGGGTGGCTCAGTGGGTTAAGCGTTTGACTTCAGTTCAGGTCATGATCTCATGGTACGTGGGTATGAGTCCCACATCAGGCTCTGTGCTGACAGCTCAGAGCCTGGAGCCTGCTTCAGATTTGTGTGTCCCTCTCTCTCTGTCCCTCCCCTGCTTGACTGTCTCCCTCTGTCTCTCAAAATAAATAAACATTA
Source organism: Prionailurus viverrinus (assembly GCF_022837055.1). Taxonomy (NCBI): domain Eukaryota; kingdom Metazoa; phylum Chordata; class Mammalia; order Carnivora; family Felidae; genus Prionailurus; species Prionailurus viverrinus. The sequence continues at coordinate 54,638,435 of NC_062579.1, forward strand.
ATAAGGTTTTAATAAAAAAATTTAAAAAAGAAGGCACAGAGATATTTCAACAAAATTAACCTAAGGAGGTCCACACAAAGACATAGAAATTAAGATGGCAAAAAGTAGTGATAAAGAAAATATTTTAAAGCAACAAGAGAAAAGAAGACAGTTACACACAAGGGAACCTGATAAGGCTATCAGCTGATTTTTCAGCAGAATCCTTATAGGCCAGAAGGGAGTGGCCTGATATATTCAAAATGCTGAAAGGAAAAAAACTGCAGACAAGAATACTCTATCCAGGAAAGCTAAATTCAAACTAGAAGGAGAAATAAAATATTTCCCAGAAAAACAAAAGCTAAAGGAGCTCATGACCACTAAACCAGTCCTATGAGAAATGTTAAAGGGGCCTCTTTTATTGGAAATGAAAGACCATAAGCAAGAGTAAGAAAAGTAGGAAGCACAAAAGCAGTAAAAATAAGTATACTTACTAAAATCAGTCAAGAGACTCACAAAATAAAATATGTAAATTATGACACCATATACTTCAAATGTGAAGAGAAGAGAAGTTAATAATGGGTTCAAATTTAAGTGACCATCAACTTGATATATACTGCCATATACAGAAGATCTTATATACAAATAAAATGGTAACCACAAATCAAAAATCGGTAATAGATATATAAAAAATAAAGAGAAAGGTATCTAAGTATATCAAAAAAGAAAGCCAGCAAATTGTGATAAAAGAGAGCAGGACAAGAAAGGAACAGAGAAGAACTACAGATAAACCACAAAACAAGTAACAAAATGGCAGTAAAATATATCTATCAATATTGACTATGAATGTAAATGGAATAATGCTCCAATAAATATGGGAAATGGATTGGATACAAAAGAAGACCCACATATATGCTGCTTACAAGAGACTCATTTAAGATGTAATGATACATGCAGACTGACAGTGAGGGGATGGGGTAATACCTATCATGCATATGGATGTCAAAAGAAAACCAGAGTAGCAATATGTATATCAGAAAAAACAGATTTTAACACAGACTATAAAAGAGACAAAAAAGAACACTATACAATAATAAAGGGGATAATCTAATAAGAAGATAATGACAATTGTAAATATTTAGGCACTCAACATTAAGGCAACCAAATGTATAAAACAGTTAATAACAAACTTAAAGTAACTAATTGGTAGTAATATAATAATAGTAGGGGAATTTAACCTCACATCAATGAACAGATCATTGAAACAGAAATTCAGTAAGGAAACAGTTTTGAATGATGGATTTGATGGACCAGGTGAATTTAACAGATTGGACCAGGTGGATTTAACAGATACATTCAGAACAGTCCATCATTAAAAAGCAGAATACACATTATTTTCAAATGCACATGGAATATTCTCTAGAATAGTTAGATAGGCCACAAAACAAGTCCAAACAAATCCAAAAAGACCAAAGTCTTACCATGCGTCTTTTCTGACCACAATGCCATGAAACTAGAAATCAAACACAAGAAAAAATCTGGAAAGCCACACATACATGGAGGTTAAATAACATGCCACTAAACCATGAATGGATCAATGAAAAAATCAAAAGGAAAATTAAGAAAATATATGGGGAGAAATAAAAAATGAAAACACAACAGTTTAAAATCTTTGGGATGGAGCAAAAGATATTCTAAGAGAGAAATTTATAGCAATAGAGGCCTAACTCAAGAAACAAACAAACAAAAAACCTCAAATAAACAACATAATATTATACCTAAAGGAGCTAGAAAAAGAACAAACAAAACCAAAAACCAGCACAAGGAAGGAAATAATAAAGATCAGAGCAGAGATAAACAATATAAGAACTAAACAAATACACAACAAAATAGTGCATATCAATGAAATCAGGAGCTGGTTCTTTGAAAAAAAATCAACAAAACTGATAAAACATTAAAAAAAAGGACTCAAATAAGCAAAATTAGAAAAGGAAGAGGATAAATAACAACCAACACGACAGAAATACAAACAAGAAAATATGAAAACCTATATGCCAAAAAATTAGACAACCTAGAAGAAATGGATAAATTCCTAGAAACATATAAACTACCAAAACTGAAGGACGAAATAGAAAAATTGAACATACTGATTTTCAACAATGAAATTGAATCAATAGTCAAAAACTCTCAATGAACAGAAGTCTAGGACTAGATGGATTCACATACAAATTCTAACAACAACTTAAGAGTATTTCCAAAAAAATATAAGATGAAAGAGAACTTCCAAATTCACTCTATGAGGCCACCATTAACCTGACACCAAAACCAGATAAAGACTTCACCAAAAAAGGAGAATATAGGCCAATATATCTGATGAACATAGATGCAAAAATTGACACAATATTGGCAAACCAAATACAACAATACATTTAAAAAATCGTTCACTACAATTAAGTGGGTTTTATTCCCAGCATTCAAGTATGGTTCAATATCCTCAAATGAACCAATGTGATACTTCACCTCAACAAGAAAAAAAGGATAAAAACTATATGATCATTTGAGTAGATGTAGAGAAAGCATTTGACAAAGTACAATATCCATTCGTGATAAAAAAAAAAACCCTCAACAAAGTAGATTCAGAGGGAGCATACCTGAACATAATAAAGGCCATATAAGAAAAACCCACAGCAAACATCATACTCAATGGGGAAAACCTGAGAACATTTCCCCTAAGGGCAGGGACAAGACAAGTATGTCCACTCTCATTACATTTATTCAACATAGTACTAGAAGTCCTGGCCACAGAAGCCAGACCACAAAAAGAACTAAAAGGCATCCAAATTGATAAGGAAGAAATAAAATTTCTAATATTACAGATGACATGAAATTATATATAGAAAACCCTGGGGCGCCTGGGTGGCTCAGTGGGTTAAGCGTCCAACTTCAGCTCAGGTAATGGTCTTGTGGTATGTGAGTTTGAGCCCTGCATCGGGCTCTGTGCTGACAGCTAAGAGCCTGGAGCCTGCTTTGGATTCTGTGTCTCCCTCTCTCTCTGCCCCTCTCCCACTCATGCTTTGTTTCTCTTTCTGTCAAAAATAAATAAACATTAAAAAAATTAAAAAAAGAAAACCCTAAAGACTTCATGAAAAAAACTACTAGAATCTATTAATAAATTCAGTAAAGTCACATGATTCAAAATCAATGTGCAGAAATCTGTTACATTTCTATACACTAATGATAAATCAGTAGAAAAAAATTAAGAAAACCATCCCATTTGCAATTACAGCAAAAATAATAAAATATCTAGGAGCAAACTTCACAGAAATGAAAATCTTGTACTCTGAACACAATAAAACATTGATTAAAGAAATTGAAGATGACAGAAACAAATGGAAAGTTATCCCATGCTCATGAACTGGAAGATCAAATATTGTTACAATGTCCATACTACCCAAGGTAATATACATATTCAATTCAATCCCTCTCAAAATACCACTGGCATTTTTCACAGAACTAGAACAGTTTTAACATTTGTATGGAAGCACAAAAGACCCTGAATAGCCAAAGCAATCTTGAAAATGAAAACCAAAACTGAATGTATTTCAAGTTATAGTACAAAGCTGTAGTAAACAAAATAGTATGGTACTCACACAAGAATAGACACATAGATCAATTGAACATAAAAGAAAGCCCAGAAGTAAACCTATGATTATATGGGCAATTAATCTATGACAAAGGAGGCAAGAATATACAACGGGAAAGAGAGAGTCTCTTCAAAAAAATGGTGTTGGAAAAACTGTACAGCTACATGCAAAGGAATGAAACTGGACCACTTTCTTACATGATACACAAAAATAAGCTCAAAATGAATTAAAGACCTAAACATGAGACCCGAAACCACAAAAATCCTACAAAATACCACAGGCAGCAATTTCTCTGACATCAACCGTAACAACATATTTCTAGCTATATCTCCTGAGGCAAGAGAAACAAAAGCAAAAATAAACTATTGGGACTACATTCCAATAAAAATCTTATGCACAATAAAGGAAACAATCAACAAAGCAAAAATACCACTACTGAGTGAAAGAAGATATTTCCCAATGACATATCCCATAAAGGGTTAGTATCTAAAAAAATACAAAGAACATTTACAATTCAGCACCAAAAAAAGCCCCCCACAAATAATCGAATTAAAAAATGGGAAGAAGGCATTTCTCCAAAGACATACAAATAAATAGTCAAGAGACACACGGAAAACTTCTCAATATCTCTAATCATCAGCGAAATGCTAATAAAAAACCCCAAGGAGATATCACCTCACACCTGTCAGAATGGCTAAAATAAAAACCACAAAAAAACAACAAGTGCCGGCAAGGATGTCTAGAAAAAGGAACATTTGTGCACTGTTGCTGGGAATGCAAATTGATGTAGCCACTGTGGAAAACAGTATGGAGCTTTCTCAAAAAATTAAAAACAAAATTACCATATCATCCAGTAATTCCACTACTGGGTATCTATCCAAGGAATATGAAAACATTAATTCAAAAAGATTATGCACCCTTATGTTTAATGCAGCATTAATTGCATTAAGCCAAATAATGGAAGCCACCAAAGTGTCTATCAATGAATGGATAAAGAAGATATGGTATATATTTATAATGGAATATTACTCCCCCCCCCAAAAAGGATGAGATCTTGCCATTTGTGACATAGATGGCTTTAGAGGATATTATTCTAAGTGAAATAAGTCAGTCAAAGGAAGACAAATACTATATTATTTCACTTATATGTGGAATTTAAGAAACAAAACAAAGGAACAAAGGAAAAAGTGACAAGCCAAAAAACAGATTCTTAAATATAGAGAACATTCTGATGATTATAAGAGAGTAGGTGGGGGTAGATGGGCAAAATAGGTGAAATGGATTAAGAGTACACTTATCATGATGAGTACTGATTACTGTATAGAATTGTTGAATCACTATATTATACACCTGAAACTAGTATAACACTGTATGTTAACTATACAGGAATTATTTTTTAAAGGGATGGAGAAATATATATTATGCAAATAGTAGTCAAAAGAAAACTGGTGGGGGTGCTTGGGTGGCTTGGTCGGTTAAGGTCTGACTCTTGATATTGGCTCAGGTCATGATCTTGCAGTTGTGATATTGAGCCCCACATCAGGCTCTGTGCTGAGCATGGACTCTGCTTCGAACTTGCTCTCTCTGCCCCTCCTCTGCTTGCACACTGTCTCTCTCAAAATAAATAAATAAACATTAAAATAAGAAAACCATGGGATTCCTGGGTGGTTCAGTTGGTTAAGCATCTGACTTCAGCTTAGGTCATGATCTCATAGTCATGAGTTCGAGCCCTATGTCAGGCTCTGAACTGACAGCTCAGAGCCTGAAGCCTGCTTCAGATTCTGTGTCTCCCTCTCTCTTTGCCTACCCCTTGCTCATGCTCTGTCTCTCTCTCAAATATAAATAAATGTTAAAAAATAATAAAAAAATATAAAAATAAAACTGTTGTAGTAATATTAATTTCATAAAAATAGTCACAACAAAGTATTTTATCAGAGATAAGTAGGGACATAACATTTAACAAAAAGTAAATAAATGAGTCATTTATGATACAAAAAAAGAACACACCTAACTATATGCACCCAAAAACAGAATTTTAAAATTTATAATCCTAAAACTGATAGATCTGAAAAGAAAACTAATGTAAAATCATAATTGGAGACTTCAACACTTCATTTTCAGTAATTTATATGGTAAATAGGTACACATTTTGAATATAGAAAGAGATTTTCAGACCAGGATGGCAACAAGGAACATTCTGAACTCCTTACCTCCATGGGCACACCAAATTAACAACTTTTTATAGAGCAATTTCTCCTGAAGAACTAAGGGCTGACTGAACAGCTTCTGCATAACAAAAGATAGAATGGCTAGAAATATAGAGACATGATAACAAAGGGAATCCCCACCCCCGAAGCTTAGAATCACAGTGGGGAGGAATAGTAGTCAAGGTCTGAGAGAAGATTCATCAGCCTGGGGGACAGATAAAAAGCCCCAGTTTAAAAGAGCAATTGGTATATGAAAGATTCAGCTTTAGAACCCTGCCAAATGGTGGGGGAACTGATGAAACTCTCTCTAAGTTAAAGGGGCTGATGAGCACACAGTTTACACTCTTCTTCCACCTTTATAGCACAGATGGGAACAGGGTTCTGGATGCCATAGTTGGTCTCCCACCTCAGAGAGCACTGGGCCTCCAGTCCACACCAGCCCTGGACACCCCGGGGCACAGAAAAAAAAATATAATTCAAATGAGGAACTACAATATAAATGAACTAGACTTTGAAACCTGCAAGATGGCAGTGGAACTGCTGAGTTGGAGGAGCTAGTGAGAACCACAGGTTACATTCTCCCTCTACCTTGATATCATGGATGGGAGCACGGTTCAGGTGTCCTAACCAGCCTATTGCCTTAATGAGCCCGAGGCTCTTAAACCACACCAGTCCCAGCTGTCTGACCAAGGTGGCCCCAGCACACACTTAGTGCTCACTATAGCCTCAGCCATTCTTCCAAGGTAATACAGGCAAAAATCAATGCAGAACACTCTAGACCCACACCACTTTAGCTTCAGATGGGCACCCCCAGGGCAGAGCACTCTGGGATGTCTCAGTTTACATCTGCTTTGGCTCTAGCTACTCACCTGAGTGCTCCTTGAATGGATCACCCTAAGAAACTTCAGCCTATGCCTGCCTCAGTTCCAGTCTCCCCACCAGGGCACACTCTAGCTGGACATCCCAAGACACCCTGGATTGCACACACTTCAGCTGTTCTGACAGGGATCCCTATGCATGAAGTACCCAAGGGCTTCTCAGCCCATGCCCCCTCTCAGTTTCACCTGCTCCACCAAAGAACACTCTGTATGGAGATTATCAAAACACCTGGGCTTGCACTGACTTCAGCTCCAGTGGTCTTGCCAGGATGCCCTCTGAGTGAAGAGCCCTGGGACCACTCTAGCCCTTGCCCACTTTAAATACAGCTGTTCTGCCAGAGCACTCCCTTGCATTGAGCACCCAGGGACCCCTTGGCCCATGCCCCAACTTGGTTCCAGCTGCCCCACCAGGGCACTCTTTGCATGGAAGTCCCAGAACACCATCATTTTCAACTACTTCAGATTCTGCTTTCCTACAAAAGTGACTTTAGCAGATACAGCACTGAGACACCCAGCTTGCCTCCACTTCTGCTTTAGCAGTAATATCAACTCTTCAGAGAGCCACAGTATTCCCCAGCTGGCACCCACTTCTGCTTCAGCTATCCTGCCAGGATGCCCTTTGCTTATAGAGCCCCAGGACCCCCCATAGCCTGTACCCATATCAGATTCAGCTGTGCTTACAGGGCACCTGGTGCACAGAGGGCAAGGATCATATTGGCCCATGCCCAGTTCAGTTTTAGCTGGCTTGCCAGGGCACACACTGTTCAGTGAACCCCAGGGCCCTTCAGGTTGAACACACTATGGCTTATTGCTGTCCCACCAGACACTTTCCCACGGAGAGTCACAGTACTAACCCAACACACACCCACTTCAGCTTTGACCATCCCACTAGGACAGCTCCAACACAGAGTACCCCTTACCCCCAGCAAATACTAACCACAGCTCCAGCCACTAGCAAAAGTTACCAGGCACATACAATCTACAAAGGGGATAACCATGCACAAAACCATTCCTTCAAGATTAGGAGCAGTAGCTGCTTGGCTGAATCACAGAAACACAGAAAGCAAAGTAAAAAAAGAAAAGGAAAACCAAGGAATATTCTCAAATGAAGACACAAGCCAAAACCTTAGGAAAAGTTACAAATATAAAATGGATAATCAATATGCCCGGTAAAGAGTTTGAAGTAATGGTTGTAGGAATGCTCACTGGACTAGAGTAAAGAATAGATAAACTCAATAAATAGCTTCAGCAAAAAATTAATAAATATATTTAAAAGAAATAATCAGAGTTGAAGAATATAATAACTGAAATGAAAAATATGTGGCAAGGAAATAACAGTAGATTAACAGACACAGAAGAATGAATCAGCTATCTGGAAGACAGAGTAATACAAAACAGCAAAACTGAACAGCAAATAATGACACAAAAACACACACACAACAACAGCAACACAAAATTGAAATGAGGATAGGATAAGGGATCATTGGGGAAATATTAAATTAAAAAAAAACAGTTGTGTCATAGGTGTACTAGAAGAAGAAGAAGAAGAAGAAGAAGAAGAAGGGAAAGAGAGACAGAGAAAGAGGTATAAAGCTTATTTGAAGAATTAATAGCTGAAAACCCTAAGGAAAAAATAGATATTGAGGTTCAGGAAAGACAGAGTTCTAAGCAAGATGAAGCCAAAGAGGTCCACACCACAACACATGATAATTAAAATGTCACAGATTAAAGATGAAGAGAGAATATTAAAGAAGTAAGAGAGAAGCAAAAAAGTTATATACAATGAAATACTCATAAGGGTATCAGCTGATTTTCCAACAGAAACTTTGTAGGAAAGGAGTGACATGGTAAGAAAGTGCCAAGAGGGAAAAAAACCTACAATCAAGAATACTCAACACAACAAGGTTATCATTCAGAACTGAAGGACAGATCAAGAATTTCCCAAACAGATGTTAAAGAACTCTATCACCATTAAACTGACCTTAGAAAAAATGTTAATAAGAATCCCTTAAGTGGAAAGAAAAAAAACATAAATAGTCATAAGAAAATTATTAATGAAAAGATGTAAAATATGACAACATATACATAAAACATGGAGAGGGGAGTAAAAAAGAAATGTTTTAAAGATTGTGTTTGAACTTAAATAACTATCAACTTAATATAGACTGCTACACACTTAAAATGTTATATATGAACTTCATGGGAACCACAAACCCATAGCCTGTGATAAACCCTCACAAAAAAAGATAAAGAAAGCCAAAAATAACATAACAGAGAGACATCAACATAACAGAGAGACAAAGAAAAAGAGGAAGAAGAAAGGAACAGAAAAGTGCTAGAAAAACAACCAGAAATTAAGAAATAAGCAATAAGTTCAAAACTATCAATAATAAATTTAAATTGAAGTGGTATAAATGATCTGATAAAAAAACATAGGGTAGTAGAATGGATAAAATAATGAGACCCATTTGTATGCTGTCCAGAAGAAACTCAGCTCCGACCTAAAGATACATGCACTAAAAATGAAGAGATGGAAAAAGATATTCCATGCAAATAAAAGTGAATTAAGAACTGGGGTAGCAATACTTATATTAAATTAAAAAGCTGTACACACAAAGATGTTAACAACAAAGAGGACACTACATAATGACAAAGGGAACAATCCAACAAGAGAACATAACAATTGCAAATATTTATGAATCCAACATGAGGCACCTAAATATACAAAGACTATTAACAAACAAAGGAGAAAATTGACAGCAATACAATAATAATAGGAAACATTGGCATCCCACTTAATCAATGGATAGATTATTCAGACAGAACAACAAGGAAACATGGGCTTTAAATGACATATTGCACCACATGAAATAACAGGTATATTCAGAATATTCCATCCCAAAGCAGCAGAGTACACATTTTTTCAAGTGCACAAGGAATATTCTTCAGAATAGATCACATTTTAGGCCCAAACACCAACTCTCAAAAATTCAAAAAGATTAAAATTATATCATGCACATTTTCCAACCAAAATGGTATGAAATTAGAAATCAACCACAAGAAAAAATCTGGAAAGAACACAAACATATGCAGGTTAAATAACATTCTACTAAGCAATTATAGGTCAACCAAGAAATCAAAGAAGAAATAAAAAAATACATGGAGACAAATGAAAATGATAACACGACAGTCCAAGATATTTGGGATGCAGCAAAAGCTGTTCTAAGAGGGAAGATTATAGCAATACAGGTCTACCTCAAAAACCAAGAAAAACTCAAATAAACAACTTAACTTACAAATAGAAGAGCTATAAAAGAGGAAAAAGCAAATCTCAAAGACAGTAGAGAAAAAGAGATAATAAATATTAGAGCAGAAATAAAGAAATAGAGACTTAAATAAACCAATAAAACCAATCAATGAAACCAGGATCTGGTTCTTTGAAAAGATGAACAAATGTTTAGCCAGACACTTCAACAAAAGTAGAGAGGATTAAAATAAATAAAATCTGGGGTGCCTGGGTGGCTCAGTCGGTTAAGCGTCTGACTTTGGCTCAGATCACGATCTCACTGTCCGTGAGTTCAAGCCCCATGCCGGGCTCTGTGCTGACAGCTCAGAGCCTGGAGCCTGCTTCAGATTCTGTGTCTCCCTCTCTCTCTGACCCTCCCCCAGTTCATGCTCTGTCTCTCTCTCTGTCTCAAAAATAAATAAACATTAAAAAAATTTTTTAAAAATAAAATAAAATAAATAAAATCAGCAATTAAGGCGGAGAAATAACAACCAATACCACAGAAATATGAAATATTATGAGAAAATATTATGAAAAATATATGCAACTTGAATAACCCAGAAGAAATGCATAAATTCCTAAACACACATAACCTTCCAAAAATGAATGAGGAAAAAATAGAAAATTTGAACAAATTACCAACAACGAAATTGAATCAGTAATAAAAAACTCCCAAGAAACAAAAGACCAGGATCAGAAATATTTACAGATGAATTTGACCAAACATAAAGAACACTGATTTCAAACTAATTCTAAAAGGCTAGCATTACCCTGATACCAAATCCAGGTAAGGACACTATGAAAAAACAAACAAACCAAACACTACAGTTCAATATCTCTGATAAACACAGATGCAGAAAACTTCAGCAAATATAAACAAACCAAATTCAACAAATATTTAAAAAATAATTCACCCCAGTTCATTAGGATTTATTCTGGGAAGACTGGGCTGTATAATATTCAGAAATCAATCAGCATGATATATCTCATTAACAAGAGAAAGAAGAAAAACCATATGATCACTTAAATAGATTCAAAAATACATTTGACAAAATACAACACCAATTCAGATTAAGAACCATCAATAAAGAAGGTTTAGAGGGAACAACCCTCAACATAATAAAGGCCATATATGAAAAACCCACAGCTAACACCATACTCAATGGTGAAAAACTGACAGCTTTTCCTTTAAGATCAAGAATAAGACAGGGCACCTGGGTGTCTCAGTCAGTTAAAGGTCTGACTTCAGCTCAGGTCATGATCTCCCAGTGTGTGGGTTTGAGTCTTGCATTGGGCCCTGTACCGACAGCTCAGAGCCTGAAGCCTTCTCTGGATTCTGTGTCCTCCTTTCTGTGTGCCCCTCCCGTGCTCGCACTCTATCTCTCTCTCAAAAATAAATAAACATTTAAAAACTTTTTAAAAAGAATAAGACAGAAATGTACACTTTCAGCATTTTATTCACCATAGTACAAGAAGTAATAAGCCCAGCAATCAGAGAAGAAAAATAAATAAAGACATCTAAATTGGTAAGGAAGAAGTAAAACGTTCACTATTTGCAGATGATCTGATTCTATATATAGAAAACCCTGAAGACTTCAACAACAAAAAAATAGGACTCATAAATAAATTCATAAAGTTCTCAGAATACGAAGTTAATATACAGAAATTTGTGTACACTACTTATAAAGTAGAAGGAAGAGAAATTTCAGAAACAATCCCATTTATGTATTTATGTATTTATTATTTTTTAATGTTTATTCCTGAGAGAGAGACAGAGCATGAGCAGGGGAGGGGCAGAGAGAGGGAGACACAGAATCCGAAGCAGGATCCAGGCTCTGAGCTGTCAGCACAGAGCCCGATGCAGGGCTCGAACTCAGAAACTGTGATATCATGACCTGAGTTGAAGTCAGACACTCAACCGACTAAGCCATCCAGGTGCCCCCCAAAACAATCCCATTTAAAATTGCACTGAAAAGAATAAAGTATCTAGGAACAAATTTAACAAAGGAACTGAACGACCTGTACTCCAAAGTCTATAAAACACTGATGAAAGAAATTGAAGATGACACAAATAAATGGACAGAAATTTCATGCCCATGGATTGGAAGAACAAGCATTGTTAAAATGTCCTTACTACCCAAAGTAATTACAGATTTAATGCAATACCTATGAAAATATCAACAGAATTTTTCACAGAAATAGAACAAATAATACTGAAATTTGTATGGAACTAAAAAGACCCCAGATAGCCAAAACAATTTTGACAAAGAACAAATCTGGAGATATGCCAATCCAAGATTTCAAGATATACTACCAACTGTAGTAACCAAAACAGTATGGCACTGGCACAGAAACAGACCCATAGATCAATGGAACAGAATGAAGACTCCAGAAATAAATCCACAATTACATGATCAATTAATCTATACTAAATGAGGGAAGAATATACAATGGGGAAAAGATAGTCTCTTTAACAAATGGTGTTTGGAAAACAGGACAACTATATGCATATAATGTAACTGGACTATTTTCTTTCACCAGACACAAAAATAAACTAAAAATGGATTAAAGACATAAATGTGAAACATGAAACCATAAAATTCATAGAAGAAAGCATTGGTAGTAATCTCTTTGATATCAGTCATAGAAACATTATTCTACATATATCTGCTTTGGCAAGGAAAACAAAAGCAAAATTAAACTACTAGGAGTGCACCAAAATAAAAATCTTTTGTAAAGCAAATGAAATTCTTAACAAACAAAAAGACAATGTACCAAGTTGAACAAGATATTTGTAAATGTATCCAATAAGATGTTCATATACAAAATATATAAATAACTTATACAACTCAACACCAATAAAACAAATAATCCAATTAAAAATGAGCACAGGGCATGAATAGACATTTTTTTCAAAGAAGACACACATATGGCCAACAGACACATGAAAAGATAATTATCAGGGAAATGAAAATCAAAACTACGATGAGATACAGTCATATGCCTTTTACAATGGCTAAAATAAAAAGTACAAGAAATAAGAAATGTTGGCAAGAATGTGCAAAAAAGGGAAACTTGTGGACTATTGGTTAGAATGTAAATTGTTGCAGCCACTGTGGTAAACTTGTGAAAACTCTGGAGCTTCCTTAAAAAATTAAAAATAGAAGTTCCCTGTAATCCAGTAATTCCACTACTGGGTATTTATGCAAAGAAAAAGAAAACATTAATTTGAAAAGATACATGTATCCCTATGGTTATTACAACACTATTTACAATAGAGAAGATATGGAAGCAACCCAAGTGTCTATTCGTAAATGAATTGATAAAAATGTGGTAAATATATATAATGATATATTACTCAGCCATAAAAAAATAGTAAAATATTCCATTTGCAATGACATGGATGGATCTAGAGGGCATAATGCTAAATGAAATAAGTTAGTCGGATAAAGACAAATACTATATCATTTCACACATATGTGGAATTTAAGAAACAAAACAAATGAGCAAAGGGAAAAAAGAGAGAGAGAGAAGAGAGAGGCAAACCAAGAAACAGACTATTAACTATTGAGAACAAACTGATGATTACCAGAGGGAAGGTTGGGGGGGTGAAATAGGAAGGGGGTTGGGTGAAATAGATGATAGGAGTTAAAGAGTAAACTTATCATTATGAGCACTGAGTAATGTATAGGATTTTTGAATTACTATATTGTATATCTGAAACTAATATTATATGTTAACTCAACTGGAATTAAAATTAAAAACTTAAAAAAAAGAACTGCACACCTTTTCCTCTTATCGATAAATGGACCCTTTAATCAATATATATAATCCATCTTTTTCCTTTGTCACAATTTCTGACTAAAAGTCTTCTTTATATGATATGAGTATGGCTCTTCAGCATTCTTTTGGTTACTATTTGCACGAAATATATTTTTCCATCAGTTCACTTGCATTCTATTTGTCTCTCAATCTAACTATATAACTGAATCTTATCATTCTAACCTAAAACTATTCTAATCTAATTATATAGTTGAATCTTATTTTTTCATCCATTTTGTCATCTCTGTCTTCATTGGGGAGTTAATAAGTTTACATTTAAAGTAATTACTTGTAGAGAATTATGTCATCAAGATGTTGATATAGATTGTTCTCAACTTCTTTCCTCCTCACAAGAAGAAAAATTAACTATTCGTTGAAAATAGTTTACAAGTAAAAACATATTAAATCACGTTGGTGAGACTGAAGCACACCCTGCACTACAGAGACCAAGACATACTGGATTATAGGAGTAAGAGAAATAGGTACAAACTAATCACATCAACCCTCCCCAAGGATGGTGTGGCAGCATAATAAGAGTTCTCTTCTGAACCTACATGTCCTCCAATGGGGGAAAAGTGCATAGGGTGGTCATCTAGCTCCCCCAACATTGTGGATTGATTCTTGGGAATCCTACGGTGGTATCATCTCATAGGGAATGTGGAGGAAACCGAAACTCTGGGACACTGGGAATCTGATTGTGATGAAGAAGGGGATGGAGGTTTGCAATAACAATGTTCCAATCTTGACAGACTGAGTTCCTACCTGCAGTGCCCAAGTAGAAATCCCATCCAGTGGCTTTGCTCATCTGCAGAGACAAGATGATGGTGTAGTATGACCAGGTAATTAAGTGGGGCACAGGTCTACCTGATTTTTGTTTTCAAACTACAATCCTTGCCAACCCTGGAGCTTACTGTGTGCCCCCCAATCCCAAGGAGGGGAGCTAATTCATAGCGCACCCACTGCTGAGTATAGCTCCTGGCCCCACCTTAATAGAAACCCTGACAGGAACACCTAGAAACTACGTATCTCAGCAATCCTCAAGTAGAGACTATGGCACGCAGACCTAAATTAACCACACTACAAAGCCAGGGGCATAGTTCAGTCAGAGAATTTGGGGTGCAGGTTGGCTTGAATCAAGACAAAAAGCAAAAAGTCTCACATGGCATGGAGCTCTTTTACTATTCAACCAGGAGGGGAGATAGTTGTTTTTTTAAATAATTTTTTTAATGTTTATTTATTTTTTAGTAAGAGACACACACACAGTGTGAGCGGGGGAGGGTCAGAGAGAGAGAGAGAGGGAGAGAGAGAGAGACAGACACAATCTGAAGCAGGCTCCAGGCTCTGAGCTGTCAGCACAGAGCCTGACGTGCGGCTCAAACTCACAAACTGTGAGATCATGACTTGAACCGAAGTCAGCTGCCCAACCGACTGAGCCACCCAGGTGCCCCAGGGAGATAATTTCTAATGTCAACACTGCTGAGTGTATCTCTTGGCCCTTACTGACCAGAAAGCCTGACCAAGAACACCTGAGAAGGTGCTTGATTCTGGCTTTCTTGCTTTTCTCAGGCAAAAAGTTAATTCATAGCCCTAGCTACTGCTGAGTGTAACTTCTGGCCCTCTTCATTAATTACCTGACTGAGACCATGTAGAGAGCTATGAACCTAAGCAACAAGCAAGAAGAGTCTAGCAGGCAGGGCTGTTTGTTCATTTGTTTGTTTGTTTTTCAATATATGAAATTTATGTTCAAATTGGTTTCCATACAACACCCACTGCTCATCCCAAAAGGTGCCCTCTTCAATACCAATCACCCACCCTCCCCTCCCTCAACCCCCCATCAACCCTCAGTTTGTTTTCAGTTTTTAAGAGTCTCTTATGCTTTGGCTCTCTCCCACTCTAACCTCTTTTTTTTCCCTTCCCCTCTCCCATGGGTTTCTGTTAAGTTTCTCAGGACCCACATAAGAGTGAAAACATAGGGTATCTGTATTTCTCTGTATGGCTTATTTCACTTAGCATCACACTTTCCAGTTCCATCCACGTTGCTACAAAGGGCCATATTTCATTCTTTCTCATTGCCATGTAGTACTGCATTGTGTATATAAACCACAATTTCTTTGTCCATTCATCAGTTGATGGACATTTAGGCTCTTTCCATAATTTGGCTATTGTTGAGAGTGCTGCTCTAAACATTGGGGTACAAGTGCCCCTATGCATCAGTACTCCTGTATCCCTTGGATAAATTCCTAGCAGTGCTATTGCTGGGTCATGAGGTAGGTCTATTTTTAATTTTCTGAGGAACCTCCACACTGTTTTCCAGAGTGGCTGCACCAATTTGCATTCCCACCAACAGTGCAAGAGGGATCCTGTTTCTCCACATCCTCTCCAGCATCTATAGCCTCCTGATTTGTTCATTTTGGCCACTCTGACTGGTGTGAGGTGATACCTGAGTGTGGTTTTGATTTGTATTTCCCTGATGAGGAGCAACGTTGAGCATCTTTTCATGTGCCTGTTGGCCATCCGGATGTCTTCGTTAGAGAAGTGTCTATTCATGTTTTCTGCCCATTTCTTCACTGGGTTATTTGTTTTTCAGGTGTGGAGTTTGGTGAGCTCTTTATAGATTTTGGATACTAGCCCTTTGTCCGATATGTCATTTGCAAATATCTTTTCCCATTCTGTTGGTTGCCTTTTAGTTCTGTTGGTTGTTTCCTTTGCTGTGCAGAAGCTTTTTATCTTCATAAGGTCCCAGTAATTCATTTTTGCTTTTAATTCCCTTGCCTTTGGGGATGTGTCGAGTAAGAGATTGCTACAGCTGAGGTCAGAGAGGTCTTTTCCTGCTTTTTCCTCTAGGGTTTTTGATGGTTTCCTGTCTCACATTCAGGTCCTTTATCCATTTTGAGTTTATTTTTGTGAATGGTGTGAGAAAGTGGTCCAGTTTCAACCTTCTGCATGTTGCTGTCCAATTCTCCCAGCACCATTTGTTAAAGAGACTGTCTTTTTTCCATTGGATGTTCTTTCCTGCTTTGTCAAAGATTAGTTGGCCATACGTTTGTGGGTCTAGTTCTGGGGTTTCTATTCTATTCCATTGGTCTATGTGTCTGTTTTTGTGCCAATCCCATGCTGTCTTGATGATTACAGCCTTGTAGTAGAGGCTAAAGTCTGGGATTGTGATGCCTCCCGCTTTGGTCTTCTTCTTCAAAATTACTTTGGCTATTCGGGGCTTTTTGTGGTTCCATATGAATTTTAGGATTGCTTGTTCTAGTTTGGAGAAGAATGCTGGTGCAATTTTGATTGGGATTGCATTGAATGTGTAGATAGCTTTGGGTAGTATTGACATTTTGACAATATTTATTCTCCCAATCCATGAGCACGGAATGTCTTTCCATTTCTTTATACCTTCTTCAATTACCTTCATAAGCTTTATATAGTTTTCAGCATACAGATCTTTTACATCTTTGGTTAGATTGATACCTAGGTATTTTATGCTTCTTGGTGCAATTGTGAATGGGATCAGTTTCTTTATTTGTCTTTCTGTTGCTTCATTGTTAGTGTTTAAGAATGCAACTGATTTCTGTATATTGATTTTGTATCCTGCAACTTTGCTGAATTCATGTATCAGTTCTAGCAGACTTTTGGTAGAGTCTATCGGATTTTCCATGTATAGTATCATGTCATCTGCAAAAAGTGAAAGCTTGACTTCATTTTTGCCAATTTTTTCGCCTTTGATTTCCTTTTGTTGTCTGATTGCTGATGCTAGAACTTCCAACACTATGTTAAACAACAGCGGTGAGAGTGGGCATCCCTGTCGTGTTCCTGATCTCAGGGAAAAAGCTCTCAGTTTTTCCCCATTGAGGATGATGTTAGCTGTGGGCTTTTCATAAATGGCTTTTGTCATGTTTAAGTATGTTCCTTCTATCCCGACTTTCTCAAGGGTTTTTATTAAGAAAGGGTGCTGAATTTTGTCAAATGCTTTTTCTGCATCGATTGACAGGATCATATCGTTCTTATCTTTTCTTTTATTAATGTGATGTATCACATTGATTGATTTGTGAATGTTGAATCAGCCCTGCATTCCAGGAATGAATCCCATTTGGTCATGGTGAATAATTCTTTTTATATGCTGTTGAATTTGATTTGCTAACATCTTGTTGAGAATTTTTGCATCCATATTCATCAGGGATATTGGCCTGTAGTTCTCTTTTTTTTCCTGGGTCTCTGTCTGGTTTAGGAATCAAAGTAATACTGGCCTCATAGAATGAGTCTGGAAGTTTTCCTTCCCTTTCTATTTCTTGGAATAGCTCGAGAAGAATAGGTATTATCTCTGCTTAAACGTCTTTAAACGTTTAAACGTCTTTAGAACTCCCCTGGGAAGCCATCTGGTCCTGGACTCTTATTTGTTGGGAGATTTTTGATAACCGATTCAATTTCTTCACTGGTTATGGGTCTGTTCAAGCTTTCTATTTCTTCCTGATTGAGTTTTGGAAGCGTGTGGGTGTTTAGGAATTTGTCCATTTCTTCCAAGTTGTCCAATTTGTTGGCATATAATTTTTCATAGTATTCCCTGATAATTGTTTGTATCTCTGAGGGTTTGGTTGTAATAATTCCATTTTCATTCATGATTTTATCTATTTGGGTCATCTCCCTTTTCTTTTTGAGAAGCCTGGCTAGAGGTTTGTCAATTTTGTTTATTTTTTCAAAAAACCAACTCTTGGTTTCCTTGATCTGCTCTACAGTTTTTTTAGATTCTATATTGTTTATTTCTGCTCTGATCTTTATTATTTCTCTTCTTCTGCTAGGTTTAGGCTGCCTTTGCTGTTCTGCTTCTATTTCCTTTAGGTGTGCTGTTAGATTTTGTATTTGGGATTTTTCTTGTTTCTTGAGATAGGCCTGGATTGCAATGTATTTTCCTCTCAGGACTCCCTTCGCTGCATCCAAAGCATTTGGATTGTTGTATTTTCATTTTCGTTTGTTTCCATATATTTTTTAATTTCTTCTCTAATTGCCTGGTTGACCCACTCATTCTTTAGTAGGGTGTTCTTTGGCCTCCATGCTTTTGGAGGTTTTCCAGACTTTTTCCTGTGGTTGATTTGAAGCTTCATAGCATTGTGGTTTGAAAGTATGCATGGTATAATTTCAATTTTTGTATACTTATGAAGGACTGTTTTTTGACCCAGCATATGATCTACCTTGGAGAATGTTCCATGTGCACTCGAGAAGAAAGTATATTCTGTTGTTTTGGGATGCAGAGTTCTAAATAAGTCTGTCAAGTTCATCTGATCCAATGTATCATTCAGGGCCCTTGTTTCTTTATTGACCGTGTGTCTAGATGATCTATCCATTTCTGTAAAAATTTTTTTTTCCAACGTTTTTATTTATTTTTGGGACAGAGAGAGACAGAGCATGAACGGGGGAGGGGCAGAGAGAGAGGGAGACACAGAATCGGAAACAGGCTCCAGGCTCCGAGCCATCAGCCCAAAGCCTGACGCGGGGCTCGAACTCACGGACCGCGAGATCGTGACCTGGCTGAAGTCGGACGCTTAACCGACTGCGCCACCCAGGCGCCCCTGATCTATCCATTTCTGTAAGTGGAGTGTTAAAGTCTTCTGCAATTACCACATTCTTATCAATAAGGTTGCTTATGTTTATGAGTAATTGTTTTATATATTTGGGGGCTCCCGTGTTCAGCGCATAGACATTTATAATTGTTAGCTCTTCCTGATGGATAGACCCTGTAATTATTATATAATGCCCTTCTTCATCTCTTGTTACAGCCTTTAATTTAAAGTCTAGTTTGTCTGATATAAGTATGGGTACTCCAGCTTTCTTTGGCTTCCAGTAGCATGATAAATAGTTCTCCATCCCCTCACTCTCAGTCTAAAGGTGTCCTCAGTTCTAAAATGAGTCTCTTGTAGACAGCAAATAGATGGCTCTTGTTTTTTTTATCCATTCTGATACCCTATGTCTTTTGGTTGGTGCATTTAATCCATTTACATTCAGTGTTATTATAGAAAGATACGGGTTTAGAGTAATTGTGATGTCTGTAAGTTTTATGCTTGTAGCGATGTCTCTGGTACTTTGTCTCACAGGATCCCCCTTAGGATCTCTTATAGGGCTGGTTTAGTGGTGATGAATTCCTTCAGTTTTTGTTTGTTTGGGAAGACCTTTATCTCTCCTTGTATTCTAAATGACAGACTTGCTGGATAAATGATTCTCGGCTGCATATTTTTTTCTTTTCAACACATTGAAGATTTCCTGCCAATCCTTTCTGGCTTGCCAAGTTTCAAAAGACAGATCAGTCACGAGTCTTATCGGTCTCCCTTTATATGTTAGAGCACGTTTATCCTTTGCTGCTTTCAGAATTTTCTCTTTATCCTTGTATTTTGACAGTTTCAGTATAATATGTCATGCAGACTATCGATTCAAGTTACGTCTGAAGGGAGTTCTCTGTGACTCTTGGATTTCAATGCCTTTTTCCTTCCCCAGTTCAGGGAAGTTCTCAGCTATTATTTCTTCAAGTACCCCTTCAGCACCTTTCCCTCTCTCTGCCTCCTCTGGGATACCAATTATGCATATATTATTTCTTTTTAATGTATCACTTAGTTCTCTAATTTTCCCCTCATACTCCTGGATTTTTTTTATCTCTCTTTTTCTCAGCTCCCTCTTTTTCCATAATTTTATCTTCTATTTCACCTATTCTCTCCTCTGCCTCTTCAATCTGAGCCGTGGTCATTTCCATTTTATTTTGCATCTCGTTTAAAGCGTTTTTCAGCTCCTCCTGACTATTCCTTAGTCCCTTGATCTCTGTAGCAATAGATTCTCTTCTGTCCTCTATATTGTTTTCAAGCCCAGCAATTAATTTTATGCCTATTATTCTAAATTCACTTTTTGTTATATTGTTTAAATCCTTTTTGATCAGTTCATTAGCTGTTGTTATTTCCTGGAGATTCTTTTGAGGGTAATTCTTCCGTGTGGTCATTTTGGATAGTCCCTGGAGTGGTGCGGACCTGCAGGGCTCTTCCCCTGCACTGTGGTGTATAACTGGAGTTGGTAGGCGGGGCTGCAGTCAGACCTGATGTCTGCCCCCAGCCCACCGCTGGGGCCACAGTCAGACTGGTGTGTGCCTTCTCTTCCCCTCTCCTAGGGGCGGGATTCACTGTGGGGTGGCCTGGCCCATCTGAGCTACTTGCACACTGCCAGGCTTGTGGTGCTGGGGATCTGGCGTATTAGCTGGGGTGGGTAGGCAAGGTGCACGGGGGCAGGAGGGGCAGGCTTAGCTCACTTCTCCTTTGGTGATCCACGTCAGAAGGGGCCCTGTGTCAGCGGGAGGGAGTCAGACCCGCTGCGGGAGGGGTGGCTCTGCAGAAGCATTGGGTGTTTGTGTGGAGCAAGTAAGTTCCCAGGCAGGAACTGGTTCCCTTTGGGATTTTGGCGGGGGGATGGGCGAGGGAAATGGCGCTGGTGAGCGCCTTTGTTTCCCGCCAAACTGAGCTCTGTTGTCCCGGGGCTCAGCAACTCTCCCTCCCTTTGTCCTCCAGCCTTCCCGCTTTCTGAGCAGAGCTGTTAACTTATGACCTCCCAGATGCTAAGTCATGCTTGCTGTCAGAACACACTCTGTCTGACCCCTCCGCTTTTGCAAGCGAGACTCGGGGGCTCTGCTTGGCTGGCAGGCTGCCCCTCCGCCCCGGTTCCCTTCTGCCAGTCCGTGCAGGGCGCACCGCTTCTCCACCCTTCCTATCCTCTTCCATGGGCCTCTCGTCTGTGCTTGGCTCCAGAGACTCCGTTCTGATAGTCTCTGGTGGTTTTCTGGTTTATTTAGGCAGGTGTAGGTGGAATCTAAGTGATCAGCAGGACGTGTGGTGAGCCCAGCATCCTCCTACGCCGCCATCTTCTCAGCAGTCCTGTTTGTTTAAGAGTTTTTTTAAATGTTTATTTATTTTTGAGAGAGAGAGAGAGGGAGGGGAAGAGGGAGAGGAGACAGAAGATCCAAAGTGGGCTCTGGACTGACAGAGAGCCGATGTGAGGCTCAAACTCATGACTTGCGAGATCATGACCTGAGACTAGGTTGGACACTTAATTGACTGAGCCATCCAGGCGCCCCAAACTTTTTTATCTTAGTTCCAGTTAGTTAACAGTGTTATGTTACTTTGATGTGTACAATACAGTGATTCAACAGTTCCATACATCACCTGCTTCTCATCACTACAAATGCACTCCTTACTTCCCGCCACCCATTTAACCCATTCTCCCACCCACCTCCCCTCTGGTAAACATCAGTTTGTTCTCTGTAATTAAGAGACTGTTTCTTTATTTCTCTCTCTTTCTTTCTATATATACACAATGGAATACTATTTGGTGATGAAAACGAATGAAATCTTGCCATTTGCAACAACGTCAATCAAATGGAAGGTATTATGCTAAGAGAAAGAAGTCAGTCAGAGAAAGACAGATAACACATAGTTTCACTTGTTTGTGGATTTTGAGAAACTTAACATGTGATCATAGTGGAAGAGAAGGAAAAATAAGATAAAACTGAGAGGGAAATAAACTATAAGAGACACTCAAATACAGAGAAAAACTGAGGGTTGGTCGGGGGTAAGGGGGTAAAAAATGGGTGATGGGCACTAAGGAAGGCACTTGTTGGGATGAGCACTGCGTGATATATGTAAGTGATGAATCACTAGATTCTACTCCTGAAGCCAAGACTACACTGTATGTTAACTAAATTAGTCATTAGTTAACAAAAAAAGTCATCAAAAGATCTACAACTGGTGGGTTGTTAGGAAATATACACTGAAGTATTTGGTGATGAAAGGTCATGATGTCTCCAACTTACACTTAAATAGTTTTAATGTGTGTGTGTTTATGTTTATGTGTGTATTAAAACAAATAAGGGAGAGGCGCCTAGGTGGCTCAGTCGGTTAAGTGTCTGACTTCTGCTCAGGTCATGATTTCACAGTTCATGAGTTTGAGCCCCGCATCGCACTCTGTGCTAACAGCTCAGAGCCTGGAGTCTGCTTCAGATTCTGTGTCTCCCTCTCTCTCTTCCCCTCCCCTACTCACACTCTACCTCTCTCTTTCTCTCTTTCTCTCTTTCTCAGAAATAAACATTAAATTAAAAAAAACAAATAAGGCAAAATGTAAACACTCAGCTAAAATAGAGAGTACATGTAAGTTCCTTTTCTTTTTTTGTAACTTTTATATAATTTTGAAATTATATAAAATTAAAAAGTTCCTCTCAAAATGAAAAACAATAACAAAATAAAATGAGTCTCCTGTAGACAACATATAGATAGGTCTTGTTTTTTTTATCCATTCTGTCTTTTGATTGGAGCATTTAGCCTATTTACATTCAAAGTAATTATTGATAGATATGTATTTATTGCCATTTTATTATGTATTTTGCTATTGTTTCTGGAGATTTTGTCAGATGCTTTCTTTTCTTTGATACTTTTGGTCTATCCTTTTCACTCAGAGTCCCCTTTAATATTTCTTGGAGGGCTTATTTAGTGGTCATACACTCCTTTACTTTTTGTTTGGGAAAATTTTTCTCTTTCTATCCTCAATGATAGCTTCACTGGATACTGTATTTTTGACTACAGATTTTTCCCACTCAGCACTTTGAGTATATCATGTCACTCCCTTCTGGCCTGGAACATTTCTGTTGACATGTCTGCTGATAGCCTTATGGGGTTTCCCCATAAGGGGAAGACATGTAACTGTCTTTCTCTGTCTTTCTTATGAAGAAGAAGTTGTATAGTGTCCGGGACCTTGTGCTTCAGGGAGTGCCTCTGATGTGTGCTACATGTGCTCTGCTGTTGTGTTTTTGGCTGTTGCAGGCCAGTTGTCTGCAGAGGTTCTCATTGCCTGCTGTGGGAAGTGTTTGGCCCATGGCCTGAATGTGGTGAAGTTTAAATAGGTGTGCTCTGGTCTGCTGTGTAATGAAACCTGACATCATCTTCTACCAGAACTGAGGCCCTGCAGAACTCTCTGGTCAGGAGACAAAGTGTGGGCAGGGGTTTGTGCTGGCTTCTGGGGGAGGGTCTTGCCATGCTAGGACTGAGGCAAGTGTGTAGGGTAGTCCCACCAGAGTGCAGGGGGGTGGGGCCTGGTGTACACAAGGTAGGTACCCAGTGTTGGCACTGCTCTGTTTTCCACATGTGGCTCTGTGTTTATGCTGAGGCATAGGGGAGGGAAATGGTGTGAGCCAGCTCCTTTGTTCCCAGAGAGAGTAACAGTCTCTGTGAAGGCTATTTCCCATATATGCTCTCTGAGAAGAGCTAATAGTCTCCCTTCAGTATGTACCAGTGCTCTTCAGATTGCTGTTTCCACTATCTGCTCCCAGGTTGTTTGCCTGTCTTCTCTTAATGATCAGTGCAGTGCCCTCTGGGCTCTAACCCAGCCAAGGCTGCTGACCTTTAGAACCCAGGCTTTAAGCCCTGCTGGTTGCAAAAACTCACACAACTCATCCCTCTCATTTTTTAAGCCAATGACTTTGGGGAATCATTATCCCAGTGCCTTTCCTTATGTACCCTTCTCTCTCTCACCCTCCTCCACAACTATGGCTCTCTCCCTTCTGCAACACCCAAGATCTGTTTCTCCTCCAAACCACATGTCTGCACCTCCTACCTTCTTTTATGTGGCTTCTTCTCTCCTTTTAGTTGTGGAGATTGTTCTACCAGTCTTCAGGCTGATGTCTGGCATATTTAGGATAATTTGATAGTTATTTAGTTGTATTTACAGGATGAAGAGACACTTGATCCTACTCTGCCACCATCTTCCCCTCCTCCCTTCATTAGCTTGTTATTTGTTCATAGGATCTGTCTCTGATTTTTGTTATTTATTTTTTTGTTCTGTTTTTTAGATTCCACATATAAGTGAAATTATATGGTATTTGTCTTTTTCTGTCTGACTTATTGCATTTAGCATAATATCTTCTATTGTTGTCTCTAGTTGTGTTCACCATCTTCCTCTCTCCATGTGTTTTTTTATTGGAATATTTAGTATATTTATATTCAAAGTGATTATTTCCGACTTCAGCCAGGTCACGATCTCACGGTCCGTGAGTTCGAGCCCCGCGTCAGGCTCTAGGCTGATGGCTCAGAGCCTGGAGCCTGTTTCCGATTCTGTGTCTCCCTCTCTCTCTGCCCCTCCCCCGTTCATGCTCTGTCTCTCTCTGTCCCAAAAATAAATAAACGTTGAAAAAAAAAACAAAGTGATTATTAACAGATATATATTTATTGTCATTTTATTACCTGTTTTATGGTTGTTTCTGAAGATTTTCTCTCATCCTTTCTTGTCTTTCTCTCTTTCATGGTTTTCTGGTTTTCTTTAGTGATATATTTGGATTTCTTTCTCTCTATTCTTTGCATATCTATTAGTGTTTTTTTTTTATTTTTGCTTACCATGCAGGTTGTATATAAAACTTTGGCATATAGCAGTCTATATAAATTGATGGTCTTTTAGTTTTGAATCAATTCCTTACTCCTCCCCATGTTTCAGATTTATGGTGTCACATTTTACATACTTTTATTTTGTGAATTCCTTGACTGATTTTACTGCTTTTGTGTTTCCTATCTTCATTCTGTCACTTTTGGTCCTTCCTTTCCATTCAGAGTCCTGTTTCATATTTCTTGAAAGGCTGGTTTAGTGGTCATGGACTCTAGTTTTTGTTTATGTGGAAACTCTTTATCTATACTTCTCTTCTGAATGATAGCTTTGCTGGATAGAGTATTCTTGGTTGCAGATATTCCCCATATAGCACTTTGAGTAGATCATGCCACTCTCATCTGACTTGGAAAGTTTCTGTTGAAAAATCCCCTAACAGCCTAATGGGGTTCCCCTTGTATGTAACTATTTTCTTCTGACCTGCTACTTTAACATTTTTTCTTTATCATTACATTTTGCCATTTTAATTCTATGTCTTGGTGTGGATCTGCTTTTGTTGATTTTGTTGGGGATTCTCTGTGCCTCCTGGATCAGGATATCTGTTTTCTTCCCCAGAATAGGGAAGTTTTCAACTATTATCTCTTTAAATAAATTTTCTTCCCCCTTTTCTCTATCTTCTTCTGGGATCCCTATAATATGAATGATATTATGTTTGATAGAGTCACTGAGTGCCCTGTATATTCTCCTTTTGCCTAATTCTTTATTCTTTCTTTTGTTCAGTTTGGTTACTTTCCATTACTCTGTATTCTAGGCCATTAATTCATTCCTCTGCCTCTTCCAGCCTGCTATTCATTCCATGAAGTGGGTTTTTCAATTCATTTATTGAGTCCTTTATCTCTGCTATGTTATTCCTTATCTCTGTGTTAAAAGTCTCACTGATGTTTTCTGCTCTTTTCTCAAGTCCAGTAAGTATCTTTATGATTATTATTTTAAATTGTCTATTAGGCAGGCTACTTATATTTGTTTCACTTAGATCTCTGGCCATGGCCTTGTCTTATTCTTTCATTTGGGATAAATTCCTCTGTCTTCTCATTTTGTCTAAGTTTCTGTACCTGCTACTGTGTGTTAGAAAAGTCAGCTACATCTTCTGTTCTTGAGGGTAATGGCCTTCTGAAGAATAGGTCCTGTAGCACCCTGTTCCCCAGGGCCTGCAATCCAAGATTGTCTCCAATGTGTGCTTCCTATACTCTGCTGTTTTGTCTTTGCCACTTTATCCTTCAAGCATTCACCTGCAGAGGCTCTCTTATCCTGTTGTGGGCAATGTGTAGACCCTGGCCCATATTTGGTGCATTTCAACTAGATGTACTCTGGTTTGCTTGTAAAATGAGACATTCCAACACCCCCACTGGAACCGAGGCCCTGCAAAACACCTGGGTTGGAAGACGCAGTGTGGGCAGTGGTCTGGCCTGTCTTGGGGAGAATTGGCCCACTGCACAGGGACTGATGCAAGCGTGACTGGGAAAAGCAGTTTCACTGGTGCATGGGGTGGACAGGGCTTGGTGTAAGCAAGTTAGGTAATGAATGTGCTGTACTGTTTCTTGAAGGTGGCCCTGTGCATATGATGAGAGGCAGGGAAGAGAAATGGTACCATTCAATTCCTTTGTTCCTAGAGGAATCTTTCCATGAATGCTGTCTCTCTGGGACATGCTCAGACATGACCAAATAACCTCTCCACTCTACACCCCCCAGTGCACGTCAGATCTCTATTTCCATACTGTATGTCCATGACCTGTTTGTTCTGCCTTCTTTCCAAGTGAAGCACCAAATATCTCCAAGCTGTCCCTGAGCCAAGCCTGCTGACATTTAGAGCACCAAGCTTTAAACCCCACTGATTGCCTGAACTCACACAATTCGATTCTGCTTGTTTTCCAAGCCAGTTTTTATAGGGATTTGTCTTTCCTGTGTGCTAGTCTGTCTCTCACCCTTTTTGTGACCATGGCTCCCTCTGCACTGCAGCAGCATGTTCCATTTCTCTCTGAAACCTTGTCTCTGCATTTCCTACTTTCTTCTATGAGACCTCTCCTATACCTTTAGTTGTGGAGTTTGTTATGCCAGTCTTCAGGTTTACTTCTGGAGTAATTAGGATAATTTCACACTTCACCACCATCTTCTCCTCCCTTCATCAGTTTGTTCTTTGTATGTAAGGTCTGTTTCTGCTCTTTGTCTTTTGTTTATGTTTTGTTTTGTTTTTTTAGATTCCACATATAAGTCAAATCATATGGTATTTGTCTTTCTCTGTCTAACTTATTTCACTTAGCATAATACACTCCGTGTCTATGTACATTGTTTCAAAAGGCAAGATCTTGCTTTTTATGGCTTACTAATATTCCTCTGTGTGTGTGTGTGTGTGTGTGTGTGTGTGTACAACGTGATACAACATGTCTTGTTAACCATTATTTCTTTAAATGAATGTTCTACATGTTTCTCTCTTCTCCCACTGGTATTCTAATGATGCATATGTTGTTCCTCATATGGCATCCAATAAAAGCCATGGGCTTCTTTATTCCTCCTCATTCTTTTTTTCTTTTTGCTCCTCTCACTGTCTGTCAGAGGTCTGTCTGCAAGCTCAATGATTCTTTTTGCTGATTGGCCTAGTCTTATGTTAAAGCTTTTTATTGAAATTTTTAGTTCATTTGTTATATTTTTCAGCTCCAAAATTTGTGTTTTGGTGTTCTCTATCTATTGAACTCTTCACTTTATTCTTGTATTGTTTTTGCTGATGTCACTAAAATGTTTGTCTGTATTCTCTGTTACCTCTCTAAGCATCTTTATTACAATTATTTTAAGTTATTTTTGTCAGGCAATTAGTGGATTTCTATTTCTTTGGGTGCAGTTGGGTGGAGGTTTACTGTATTTCTTTGGTGGAGTCAAGATTCCTTGATTCTTTTTGACATATATAGACTTGTGTATGCCTGCATTTCAAGATGCAGCCACTTCTTCCAGACTTTATGGACTGATTTCAGTAACAGAAGGCATTTATCTATGGGTTAGTGCATTCTAGAGTGTGTTGTGATCTGGAGTCCAGTAGTACAGAGAACAAAGTATAAGGTTTTGTGGTGGCATCGGGGGGGGGGGGGTATTGTGGCTCATTGGGTAGTCATTTGAGTTCACAACATTGACAACTACACGGTCTTTGGTGAGCATTGTTGGGGTCTTGCTGAGGCAGCAAGTGTTGTTGGGGACTCAGCATACCTATAGGTTCAGCAGGTAGGGACCAGGACAAACATCAGTAGTGACCAGAGCTAGTAATGTGCATACAATCAGCTTCAAGGTCCAGATTCAGGTGCCCATGTAATGTTACATTCTGGTTTCAAGCACACATGTAATGATAGCACCCAGAGCAGGCAGCAAGTTAGGGTCAACCGTGATCACACTTGAAGCTTCAGAGGAGTTGCCTATTGTCCTGCACTACTGTGGCTGCTTCATCTCATTTTTTTGAGCATGGCAATTGAGGACAGTGATAAGGATTTAGCTGGACAGGTGCACAGATGGAAGGGCTAGCTGTAGATGCATTCTGGCTTCAAGCCAATAAGAGAAGATAAGACCTGATATAGGCCCATAAGCAGCTGCAAGGATCCTAGATGTCAGGATGCTTTCCTGTGGCTGCACAGTCTCTCCCAGTCATGAGCATAGCAGTGGAGGCTGGTAATGGCTTCAGACTGGCAGTATGCAATTGCACTGCTGAAGGGGCTAGCCCCAATTTCACACATTCATGGTGGGAGTCAACTGTATAAGCTTGACTCTTGCATCCACATAGCCACAGAGGCCTGGGATGGCTGCCAGTGTGGTTGCTAAGCTCTGTAAAAGTTTGGAGTGGGAAAAGACTGGGCAGGTACTCAAGTGGCTGGTGACAATAAATGCAAATACATGTAGAGTAACACCAGTAAAATCTGCATGGGTCCACATTGGCTATGTTGGTCAGTGGTTTCTTCAGTGAAGAAAGCTGATGAGTTTGCCTACATAGCAGACCACTGGGAATGACAATCATTACCAGTGCATTGCTGCTACTGCTAGCCCATGGTTTTCTTCCTTGTTCATAGCCACCTCTGTACATCTTACCTTTACTGGTCTCCAGATAGTGTGAAGCTGAAGTGGGATTTTCATGCAGTGGTCTGAAAGGCTGGTCA
This sequence comes from Prionailurus viverrinus, assembly GCF_022837055.1. Taxonomy (NCBI): domain Eukaryota; kingdom Metazoa; phylum Chordata; class Mammalia; order Carnivora; family Felidae; genus Prionailurus; species Prionailurus viverrinus. The sequence goes on from NC_062579.1 coordinate 54,667,814, forward strand.
CTCATTCCACTTTTCCTTTCCCTGTGAAACCAATTCTTTCTAGCTGAGGAGTTCTCCCTTGGTGCTGAGGAATGCTGGCTTAGAGGATGAAGTTGACTTTATTTCTTATTTCTGTGGTTATTCTCAATTTTTTTGTTCCACTGTGTTACTGAAGTTTCTTAAGTGAATTCCAGAGCTGTCTCAGAGGGTTTTTTGTTGATGAATAGCTAATTGTTGATCTTTATCAGGGGATAAAGGCTGAAGTCTTCTGCTCTGCCATCTTGGTGATATCATTTCTGTCTGATTTTGGAAATTTAATTATAACGTGTCTCCGTATAGCCCTTTTCAAATTCAACCTATTTGGGGTCTTTTGGGCCTTATAATTCTTGATGTCCATTTCTGTCACCACTTTTGGGAAGTTTTCAGCCATTTTTCCTTTAAATAGACTTTCTGTCCCGTTCTGTTCACTTATTTTTCTGGGATTCCTATAATGTATATATTCTTATCTTGATGGTATTCCCAAAGTTCCATAACTTCTCTTCTCTTCCCTTCCCTTTTCTTTCTTTCTTTCTTTCTTTCTTTCTTTCCTCTATCCTCTAACTGGATAATTTCAAATGAGCTATTTTTGAGTTTATGGATTCTTTCTTCTTCTTGACCAAGTCTGTTTTTGAAGCCTCTCTTGAATTTTTTGGTTAAGTAATTGTATTCCTTATCTCTAGAATTTCCAGGGTTTTTTTTTTTTTAGTTTTTATTTTTTCATCAAACTCATTTTGTTCATGCATTATTTTCCTAATTTCATTTAGTTGTCTGTCTCTGTTCTTGTAGTTCACTGAGCTTCTTTAAGAGGATTATTCTCACTTATTTGTTTGACAGCCCATAGATATCCATTTCCTTAGGGTCAGCTATTGGAACTTTAATTAGTTTCCCTTAGTAGTGTCATGTTTACTTAATTCTTTATGATCTTTAATTCCTTGCATTGGTGTCTGTGCCTTTGATAAAGTGGTCTCCTCTTCTGGAATTTATAAGTTTGTTTCATCAGGAAAATATCTTCACCAGTCAGTTAAGCTTGGGGTACTGGACAGGTTTCCTGGTGGCATTCACAGTCAGATAGCATCTCTAGTAGGAAGAGGACATTACCCATGCTCTGAAGTTATGTGTGTTGGGGTGCCACTTGTTGAGAACCATGGCTGAGTGGGCCTATATTCTGGAATTCATATTCAAGAGGGACTTCTGGTTGGACTCCCTGGTTGGGTGGGGCTGATTACTATGCCATGTGGTCAGACGGGACCACTAACTAGGCTCTGCAATCACTTCTGGGCAGGCAAGTTGCAGGTTATGTTCCCTGGCAGGGCAGTGCCATTGGTTGGATTCTGTAATTGGGCAGAGCTGCTGACTGAGCTCAGTAATCACTCCTGTTCTAGTAGGGTCTCAGGCTGTGCTACCCAACTATATATGTCACTATAATCTGTTCAGGAAAGACAGCAGGTAGAACTTCACAATCAGATTATAACTTAGGCTGTGTCCTGAAGTAGGGCAAAACTGCAGACCCGGCTTCATGTTCAGGTAGGTCACTGGATATGCTCTGGTTTGGGTAGGGACTCTGTCCAGGACCTCTGGTTTAGTGGTGTGTCCAGCTGTACTCTATTGTTAACTCGTGTTCTCTGGTCACATGATGTCATTACAAGGTCATTCTGGTTAGGTGGAACCACAGGCTATCCTCCACAATTGATTAGGGTTACTTGTTGGGCTCCCTAACTAGTGAAAACACAAGCTGTGTTCAGCAACTGGGAAGAACTATAGGCTGGACTCCAAGTCTGCCAGTGTCACTATTCAAGCTCCCTGATTAGGTTGGGCCAGAGGCTATGCTCAACATTTGTTCAGGGCTGCTGGCTTGGCTTCCTGAATGAGTAGAACTATAATACAGACTATAACTTCCCAGGTTCTCTGGCAAGGCTTTCTCATCTGGCAGCTATACTCAGCAGTTGTGTGGGGCTGTGAATTTATTTCCCTGCCCAAGTGGGGCTACAGAAGAGGATCAACAGCCAGTAGGGCTCACTGACTATTGATACAAATTAGGTAGAACTGCCAATTGAGCTACCTGGCTAGACAGAGCCACCAGCTCAGAACTGAAGATGGGCAGAGCCACAGACTGGGATCTTTGCTTGAGCATCTCTATAAGCAAGAATGCAAACTGCCAAGATCTGGGTGCTGGTTTTTGTAAGCCTTGCTTCTTCTTCTTCATCTCCACCTAATCTCGGGTGGCTGAGCCCCACATATTCCTCTAGTGATCCCCATGACACAGACCAGAAAGTAGGCCTCTGGGAAACATCCCACAATTCTGGGGGTCTGAAAATCCTACTTGGGTTTTCCTTTTCCACTGGAGAAACAACAAGCCCAGGGTGCTCTCTCAGTATGATGATGTGCCAACCTGGAGGAGGAGTGAGGTGGACAAAGTGAAATCACTCCTTTTATCTTTCTAATGTAGTTCTTCTGTATCTCCATAGTCCAGTCTTACCCCCAGTTTCTAAGATTTTCACAGTGGTTTTTTCTATGGATACTTGTAAATTGGTCTTGTGAGGGAGACTGAAGTCAGGAATGGTCTATGTTGCTATCTTGATATTGTTGCCATCTCCAAGTATGTGTTGAAAACAACAATGAAGCCCTGACTTGCAGAAATTGCCTTCACTGTTAGGCAGTCAGTCTTGACTCCAAAAAAAGGGCATCATTCGGAAAGAAGTAGAAAAATCCAGATTTGAATTTGAGGTAGCTTCCTAGAACTGAGCTAGACAGTTCCTGTCCATCCTTGCTTCTATTGCCTTGCTTTGTACATTAAGATGAGCTTCTTAAATTACTACGATTCCTCACCTACTCCAAACTAGAGATATTGGCAGCCTCCAATTTTCAACAATTATGAAATTGTGACCTTGGAAATGAGAGGTAGTGATGGCAAACATTTTTTGATCAAATTTTACTGGTATTTCTATCAGTACTACCTCCAAATTTATTCTTTATCTTAGTCCACATAACTTTTGATTTGGAAATAGAAGTGCTTGTCTGACCTACATGTGTCCTTTTGTATTTTACCATTTCTAACTCACACTTAATCCCACAAAACCATCCTCAAGAATCAAAGTAGAAAAGAGGAGCAGAGAGGATGATATATAAGTCCTTACCTACGTTTCTTCCCACTCCTTCAGTTGCTAATATTATAGCAGTCTTGATATGGGTAGAAGCAGGAGTGAGGATTTGAAGCCACCTAGAGCAGAAATCTGAGCTTACACATTAAATGCTTGCAAGACCTCAGTAGCTGTTTTGTTTTCTTTAAGATCAACAAGGACTTCGTTTTGTTTTGTTTGGTTTGGTTTGGTTTGGTTAGAAATAGCCAGTTCTAGGGCCATCTGGGTTGCTCAGTTGGTTAAGCATACAGCTCTTAGTTTTGGCTCAGGTCATGATCTCATTGTTTGTGAGTTTGAACCCCATGTCAGGCTCTGCGCTGACAGTGCAGAGCCTGCTTGGTACTTCTTTTCTCCCCTCTCTCTCTACCCCTGCTTATGCTCGCTCTGTCTCAAAATAAATAAACTTAAAAAATTTAGAAGTAACCAAGTCTAGTATATGTATCCTTATCTCCAGTTATTTTGATAAGAATGTGCAATTCTCTATTTGATGTAGAGTTGTATATATTTTACCTATTTGATCACAATTCTTATTATTCAAATATTCTATATTATTTTTTGTGTGTTCTTGTGTCAGTTTCTAAAATTGGTGAATCAAAGACTCCCCTTTGATGGTGAATTTTCTAGTTTCATCTACTATTTCTAACAGTGTTGTTTCATATATTTTGAAATATGTTGTTGAATAAACTATAGTGATTATACTGACTTCCTGCTAGACAGTTTTATCAGTATAAAACATACTTAAAACATTTAATGCTCTTTTACCATGAATTCTAGTTTGTCTAATATAAATATTGCTACATCTACCTGGTATATATTTTTATGCTTTTATTTCCCCCAATCTATGTCATATATATATATATATATATATCATTCTTATAAGCAGCAGAATGCTATATTTTTTGTTTTGTTTTGTTTCACTTTAGCCTGCTTTATTTAATTTGACAATGTAAGCCAGTAGAGGGATTTATTTTATTATTTTTATCTAAGTAATATATTCATACAATAAAAATGAAAGTGAATTATTCATAGGGCTCATAATAAATAAACTGCCTTGAGCTCCTATTGCCTCTTCCATTCCTACAATTTTAAAGATTTCTTTTTTTATTCTCAGTGATATCATTCTTAAGTTTAAGGAATATGCTTATATCGTGATTATTTGATTTATAAGCTTTAGACATCATCTCTTTTATTATAACAATGAAAGTTTATGTCACACTTCCTTCAAAGTTTAAATTTAAATTTTATAATTTTATTTAGTTTTTATATCTTGTTCCATCTATATTTGATAATATCTCTCATATGTCCATTATGTATTATGCTAAATATATGACGCCTCAATTTTTGTAATTAAAAGATTACTGAAAGAAATTCATATGGCTCATCTTAATTTTTTTAGAAGTTAGTAGTATTCCCATCCTCTTATTTTTCTTCCCCACTTTTTACCTATCACCTCTGTCAGCCATACCTTTATTTTTACATTTTGAAAGTTGCCAATGTTATTTAATGTTATAAAGTCATAATTAAATATTCACTGCTGTATGTAATGACTGAAAAACTAGTAAATAGAATCATTTGCATTATTATTAAAGAAAAATTAGAAGACGAATCTGAGAAAATCTAGAAGAGAGAGAAAGAGAATAAGAAACAGATGGGTATTATGAAAATGTGAGATATTGAGAAACAATCCAAGATAGCCAACTTCCAGTTACAGGAGTTCCAGAAAGAAGAGGAAAAAAAAATAAAGCAAAGGCAACTCTCAAAGATTATAGAAAATTGCCCATTTCCAAAATGTCCAAAATTTAAATGCCTGTTGTTTGTTGACTGGGAAGAAGGGGGAAAGACCCTGCAACATCATGGAATTTAGAACAAGGATAAAGAGAAACTCTTAAAAATTCCAAAATTAAAGGAAGGGACAACTGACTTGAAAGAAATGAAAAGTACACTGATATATCTGTCATTAGTAACATTAATGCTAGAAGACAGGTATGTAGGAAAAAATCCTTAGAATTGTTGGCAGAAAGTATGTAAACTAAAACACTTTTGTTGATACTGCAAATTATTTCCCTAAAATGTTTAGTTTACCTTCCTAAAAATTGTTTAAAAAATACTAATTTCTTTGGGTGCCTGGGAAGTTCAGTCAGTTAAGAATTCAACTTTTGATTTCATCTCAGGTCATGATCTCAGGGTTGGTGGGTTTGCATTCCTCATCAGGCTCCATGTCATGGAGGCTGCTTATGTTAATGTCTCCCTCTCTCTCTGCCCCTCCTCTGCTCATGTGCATGCTCTCTTTATCAAAATAAATTAATAAAACTTAAAATAATACTAATTTCTCTGCGTTCTTACCTATACTGAATAAATATTATCTTTTAAAATTTTTGTTTTGATTTAGTATCAATCTGACAGATGATAATAATTGTTTTAATTTTCATTTGGCTGACTGCTGGTGAAATTGAACATTTAAAAAATATATTTGAATGCTATGTTCTTTGACCTTTTTCTATAGAATTTGGATAGATTGTATTAGTGCTAAAACTATTTGCTGTGCTTCCCTATAGGGCATCTCCCTATAATAAGCTTATACTCCTGTCCCACAGATATTGAACTTGGCTGTGTGACTAGTTTTGGCCAACAGAATGCAAGTGGAAATATGTGTCACTTGGAAGAAAAGTTTGAGACCAACTTTCCTCTGCCACAAGATTAGCAGTGTCTTAGATACAGGCTACTCTTTCAACTTGATTTAATTTTTTTTAATGTTTATTCATTTTTGAGAGAGAGAGAGAGCGATCAGGGAAAAGGCAAAGAGAAGGAGACACAGAATCCAAAGCAGGCTTCAGACCCTGAGCTGTCAGCACAGAGCCTAATGCGGGGCTCAAACTCATGGACCATGAGATCATGACCTGAGCCAAAGTTGGACACTTGACTGAGCCACCCAGGTGTTCCTCAAACAGGTTTTTTGGAGTAAAATGAAGAAAGAAGAGCCACAGCTGACCTGAAAAGAATATGTAGCTCGAGCAAGAGAGAAACCTTTGTTGTAAACTATTGAAATTTAGAGGTTATTTTTTTATCCTAGTATAACATAGGATAAACTAACTGATACAAAAATGCTCATCAATTTTTTCATTAATTTGAAAGAGCTCTTTTAATGTTAAATATATTCATTTTTGCCTGTTGTGTATAGTAAAATTAGTTCCACTGTTATGCATGTATTTTAATCTTGTTTATTCTATTTTATTCTCATCTTTATTATTTACTCTTAGGAGGCTTTGTAATTTCTATGCAGTCAAATCTGTCAGTAATTTCCATTACGGGGGTGCCTAGGTGGCTCAGTTGGTTGAGCATCTGACTTCGACTCAGGTCATGATATCACAGTTCGTGGGTTCAAGCTCCATAGCAGGCTCTGTGCTGACAGCTCAGAGCGTTGAACCTGCTTCAGAATCTGTGTCTCCCTCTATCTCTGCCCCTCACCTGCTTGTACTCTGTCTCTTTCTGTCTCTCAAAATTGATTAAACATTAAAAAAATTAAAATAATTTCCATTATGGTTTGAGACTTAAATCATATTTAGAAAAAAAAACTTTCCCAAAACTATAATTATAAAAATGTTTATCCATATTTACTTTCAACCCACTGTAGTTTCATTTTACACATTTAAAATATTTAACTATCATTTCCAGAGAAGTCGGTGGAGTAGGAGGACCCTAGGCTCATCTGGTCCCACAGATACTAGATAACATTCTCATCAGTGTAAATAACACAGAAAATGATCTAAAACTGGCATAATAAGCTACTAAACAAATGTAGAGAAGAGGTCACACTGCAAAGGGTAGGATAGGCAGAGATGCGGTCAGGAACTAAACAAACACCTGGGACTGGCATTGGGAAGGAGGAACACTGTTGGCACAAAGAGGGGAGAGAAACACACCCACACACTGGGAAGCCCGTATGGGAAAGACAAATCCCCATAACAACGGGCTTTGAAAACCAGATGGGCTGAAAAACAGTGAGACTTAAAATATATAATTAAAAAAAAATTAACAGGCTTGACTTTGGGAGGGCTACAAGGGTGAGAAGAAATGGAGTCCCCACCCTTAAAGAAACAGCACAACAAACAGCCCGTGGAGATACAGTGTAGAAGCATCAGTTTGAAAGGTGCCTGGGGCATATGAGAGGGACAGTTATTTACTAATCTCAGAGCTGTCCTGGAGGGAAAGAAATCATTGGAGAGCTCCTCTAGAAAGAAAGAAACTGGAAGGCACCATATCCCTCCCCCTCTCTAGCATAAACACGTGACCACCTGCACAAATGACTACCCAACTTGCTAGCACTGCTGCCTTACCCTCTCTGTTGTGCTTCCACAAATCCAACCCTCCAGACAGGATGCCTCACTTCAGGCACTGCAGAGACCTTGCAGAGGACTGTGGGTGCCCAGAGATTGCTAGTGCTGCTGCCCCACTGCAGCATCTCCCAACCCAATGCTTTGGTGGATCCTCCTTCTCCAATACTCTCTTAGAAAGAGCCCATACAGGGCAATGCTGAAGGCCTGGAAGTGTGCAAGCAGCCCCTCTACTGGCCAGCACCACTCCTGCCCCAGAGACAGGCAAAGATAACTACACACACCAATCAGAGACCCCAACAGTGGATGGGAGGCAGACAAGTGGTCTGGCTGCAGGTTCTTCCCACCAATGAAAGCTTCTCCGTGGACAGCACAGAGAAAGCACCCTGCAGTTTGGAGCTACTGCATCTCTGCTTAAGGCCTGATCTGACTCAAATCCAAGTCATTCCCAGACTGGCCCACTAACACCACAGCAACCAAATGCTGCTTGCAACAGGCAAAGAGAGGCATTGCAGATGACTGGACTGAAGAAAAAAGTGGCTCAACCACAACAGCAGGGTGCACCTATCACACATAGGAAACATCCTTGAAATGACAGGTCCTAGTGAACAGGGCACATTGCATGGCAAGGCATTACAGGACCTGTTCTTCATAAGGTCATTACTTTTAAGGGCAGAAGATGTAGCTGGCTTTCCAGCCAAACAGAAACAAGCTCAGAGTCAGAAAAAAGGAAGAGACAGAAGACTATGTCCCAAATGAAATAACATGACAAAATTATAGCAAGAGACCAAAATAAAATGGAGATAATTACCATGCATGATGGAGAACTCAAAGTAATGATCATAGAGATACTCACTGGACTTGAGGAAAGAGTGGAGAACCTCAGTGAGACCCTTAACCATGAGGTAAGAAATAACCAATCAGAGATAAAGAACACAATAAATTAAATTAAAATTACACTATATGTAATAAACAGTAAACTATATGAAACAGAAGAATAAACAAGTGACCTGGAGGAAGGAGTAATGGGAAGTAATCAAGCTGAGCAGTTGAAAGGAAAATAATTATGCAAAGTGGGAATAGACTTAAGGAACTCAGTGACACCATCAAACATAATACATTTGCTTTGCAGAGATCAGAAGAGGAGAAGAGAAAGGGGGAAGAAAATTTATTTGAAGAAATAATAGCTGAAAATTTCCCAAATCTGGAGAAGAAAACAGATATTCAGATCTAGAAGGCAAAGAGATCCCCAACAAAATCAACCAAAAGAAATCCACACCAAGACAAATATAAATTAAGGTGGCAAAAAGTAGTGATATAGAATTTTAAAAGTAGGAAGAAAAAAATCAGTTATATAAAAAGGAAACCCCATTAGGCTATCAGCAGATTTGTCAGCAAAAGCTTTTCAGGCAAGAAAAGTGCTGAAAAGAAGGAATCTGCAGTCAAGAATACTCTGTTCAGCAAGGCTATTAATCAGCCTAGAAGAGAGATACACGGTTGCCTAGACAAACAAAAGTTAAAGGAATTAATGACAACTAAACAAGTCCCACAAGAAATGTTAAAGAGGACATTTTGAGTGGAAAGAGCATAAGCAAGAGTAAAGAAAGTAGAAAACACAAGAGGAGTATGAATAAATATATCTGTGAAAATAAGTCAAAGGGCTCACAAAATAAAAAGATGTAGAGTATGACACCAATACCTAAATCGTGGGGAGGAGAGGGGTAAATTAATGGATTCAATTGTAAGCGGCCCTCAACTTAATATAGACTACTATACACAGAAGTTGTTATATACAAGCCAAGTGGTAACCACAAATCAAAAACACTAATAGATATGCAAAAAAGAAAAATAAATCCAAGTATATCACTAGACAAAACCAACTAACCATGAGAAAAGAGAGCAAGAAAACAAAGGAAGGGAGAAAAACTACAAATCAACCATAAAACAAGTAACAAAATGGCAACAAATACATACCTACCAATAATTATTTTGGATGAAAATGGACTAAATGCTCTGATCAAAAGGCACAGGGTGAGGGAATGGATTAAAAAAAAACCCATCTGAATGCTGCCTATGAGAGACACATTTCAGACCTAAGGACACATGCAGATTGAAAGTGAAGGTATAGAGAAAGGTTTATCATGCAAATGGGTGTGCAAATAAAACTAGGGTTGCAGTACTTGCAGGACAAGATAGATTTTAAAACAAAGACTGTAACAAGAGACAAAGATGGGGGCGCCTGGGTGGCTCAGTAGGTTAAGCGGCCAACTTCGGCTCAGGTCATGATCTCACAGTCGGTGAGTTCAAGCCCCGCGTCGGGCTCTGTGCTGACAGCTCAGAGCCTGAAGCCTGTTTCAGATTCTGTGTCTCCCTCTCTCTGACCCTCCCCTGTTCATGCTTTGTCTCTCTCTGTCTCAAAAAAATTAAAAAAAAAAAGAGACAAAGATGGACACTATATTATCATTAAGGGGACAATGCAACAGTAAGTTATAACAATTGTAAATATTTTTACTTCCAACATGGAGGCACCCAAATACTTAAAGCAGTTAATAACAAACATAAAAGAAGTTTATAGTAATACAATAATAGTAGGGGACTTGAACAGCCCACAGACATTGATGAACAGATCATCCAAACAGAAAATCAACAAGAAAACAGTGGCTTTGAATGACACATTGGACCAGATGGATTTAAAAGAGATGTACTCAGAACATTCCACCCTAAAACAGCAGAATACACATTATTTTCCAGTACATATTGAACTTTCTCCAGAATATACCACATATTAGAACATAAAACAAATATCAACAAATGCAAAAGGATGGAAGACATAGCATGCATTTTTTTTCTGACCACAATGCTATGAAACTAGAAATAATCACAATAAAAAATCTGGAAAGAGCACAAACACATGGAGGTTAAATAACATGCTACTAAACAATGCATGAGTCAAGCAAGAAATCAAAGAGGAAATAAAAAAAATACACGGAGACAAATAAAAATGGAAACACAACAGCCCAGAACTTTTGGTATGCACCAAAAGCTGTTCTATGAGGGAAGTTTATAGCAATACAACACTACCTCAAGAAGCAAGGAAACAAAAACTCAAATAAACAACTTAACCTTACAAACCTAAAGGAAACAAATAAATAAAACCCAAAGCCAACAGAAGGAAGGAAATAATAAAGATTAGAGCAGAAATAAATGATACAGGCACTACAAAAAAACACACAAAAAGACAGACAATGGATCAATAAAACCAGGAGATGTGTTTTGGACAAGATTAAAAAATTGATAAACTTTTAGCCAGATACCTCAAAAGAGAGAGAGAGAGAGAGAGAGAGAGAGAGAAAGGAATCAAATAAACAAAGTCAGAAATGAAATAAGAGAAATAACTGACATCAAAGAAATACAAAGGTTTATAAGAGAATATAGTAAAAAAATATATATGCCAACAAATTAGACGGCCTACAAAAAAATGGGATAAATTCCTAGAAACATAAACTACCAAAATTGAATTGGGAAGAAATAGAAAATTTGTACAGACTTATTGTGAGCAATGAAATTAAATCAGTAATAAAAAAATTCTCAACAAAAGACAGCCTCACAGGTGAATTCTACCAAATATTTAAAGAAGATTTAATACCCATTCTTCTCAAAGTATTCCAAAAAAGTGGAAGAGGAAGGAAGACTCCCAAAATCATTGTACAAGGCATGCACTGATTCTGATAGCAAATAAGGACACCACAAGAAAAGAGAACTATAGGCTAGTATCTCTGATAAATGTGGATGCAAAAATCCTCAGCGAAATATTAGGAAACTGAACCGAACAATACCTTAAAAAAATCATTCGCTATGATCAAGTTCAATTGATTCTCAGGATGCAAGGGTGGTTCAATATTCACAAATCAATGAATGTGATGTATCACATCAATAAGAGAAAAGAAGTAGTTAAGATGGCGGAGGAGTAGGGGAACCCTAAGCATATTTCGTCCCTTGAACACAGCTGGGTAATTTCCAAATCAATGTGAACACCCAAGAAATCAATTGGAGATCTGACAGAACAAAAACTGCAAATCCACAAGTACAACAGTGACCACTTTTTGGAAGGTGGGAGGTGCAGAGAGCTGACCTGGGGGAGATATTGTGAGTATGGTGGCAGGGAGGGAGCCCTGCTTATGAGGGTACTGCAAAGTATTATAAGCAGTGGAGTGCAAAAGTGAACTTTTGGAAGCCTGCTACAGTGGGGGATGTGACTAGCTTAAAAGTGCTCCAGTCATGAAGTAGGGTATAGTCCCAGGAGAGATGGCTTGGTCTGAAGATCCCCTGGGTCACAAGAAGAATGGGTGGCACCGATGTGCTACACTGTTCCCAGGCATAGGAATGGGGACACTGGCTAAGAGCAGTGAGTCTTGGTGCCAGGTTTCTTCTCTGTTTTGCCATAAACTTTGAACTTCTTCATGGTTGTGCCACCACTTTCCTTGCATGCACAGCCCAGCAAATGGCAGAGTGTGGCAAGACCCTCCCCCAGAGGAACAGTGCAGATCTGCACCATAGGAGTCACTAAAATTTGGAGTTTTGAAACTCAGTCATGTGCCTGGGATATAAAAACTTGGACACTGGCAGGGTGAATGCAGGGTTCTAACAGAAACAGGGACTCAAGAGGGGTGATTGATTGTTCTTTGAGGTTTTCCCGAAGACTCAAGAGGTGTGAATTTTCAGCTCTGGGGCTACAGAATGGGGCACCACCATATTGATCCCACCCATCAAAGGTGAAAGCCTTCAGCAAAGTAGCTCACCCTAGTGGATGACAGTGCTGCTTACATCAAGCCCTGCTTCCATGGGCCCTGGAGGTGCATTTCCATTAGGACAATTCCACCTGAGAATCAGAAGACCAGCACAAACCAGAAGACCAGCACAAACAACTCCCTAGCACCAAGTCTACTGATCATAGAATGCTGCAAAGCTTCAGTTCTAGGGGAAATAGGTTCCAGTTTCCTTTTTACTTTTATCCTTTACTTTTGTAATCTTACTTTTTATTTTCTTATTTTTTTCAATTCCTTTTTAATTTTTAATTACTTTTTAAAATTTTAATACTTATACATTATATTTGTTTCTTTTCTTTTCTTTTTTCTTTTTTTTTCTTATTTTTGGATCCAAGTTCTCTTAAGAAGCAGACCAAAAACACCCAGGATCTAGTATTTTGGGTTTTTTTTGTTTTTTGCTTTTTCCTTTGTTTTTTGTTTTGTACTTTCTTTTTATTTCTTTCTTCTTTTCTTCTATGGACACAATGATGAGATGGAGAAGTTTGCCACTAAAGAAAGAACAAGAAGTACAACTCATGGACAAGGATTTAATCGAAACAGCTATAAGTAAGATGTCCAAACTAGAATTTAAAACAACAATTAAAAGGATACTATGTGGGATTCAAAAAAAGTATAGAAGACACTAGAGAATCTTTTACTACGGAGATAAAAGAATAGAAATCTATATGGGTGATACGTATTAAAGAAGATACTTTTGATGAGCATTAGTATGTTATGTAAGTGATAAATCACTGAATTTTACTCCTGAAACCAATATTGCCAACATTGTTAACTAAAATTTAAATAAAATGTTTAAAAAATATGTAAAACTTATTTAGTACTGGGGAAAAAAATCTAGCCATCTCGAATTAAAAATGCTATTACTGAGCTGCATTCCTTTATAGATGCCATAAAAACGAGGATAAATAGAGGCACCTGGGTGGCTCAGTCAGTCAAGCATCTGGCTTTGGCTCAGGTCATGATTATGAGGTCCATGAGTTTGAGCCACATGTCAGGCTCTGTACTAATAGCTCAGAGCCTGGAGCCTGCTTTGGATTCTGTGTCTCCCTCTCTCTCTGCCCTTCCCCTGCTCTCTCTCTCTCTTTCAAAAATTAATAAACTTAAAAAATAAAAAAGAGAAATTGAAAAAACTTGGATAAATAAAGCGGAGGAGTGAATCAGTGGTATAGAAGATAAAATTATGGGGCGCCTGGATGGCTAGGTTGGTTGAGCATCCGACTTTGGCCAGGTCATGATCTCATGGTTTTTGGGTTTGAGCCCCACGTAGGGCTTTGTACTGATGGCTCAGAGCCTGGAGCCTGCTTCAGATTCTGTGTCTCCATCTCTCTCTTCCCCTCCCCCACTTGTGCTCTGTCTCTCTTTGTCTCTCAAAAATGAATAAATGTAAAAAAAATTTAAAAAAGAAGATAAAGTTATGGACAATAATGAACAGAAAAGAAGAGAGTAAGAAAGGTAATGGATCATGAAGGTACACATAGGGAAATAAGCAACATATTAAAACATGAAAACATTTATATCATAGAAGTCCCAGAAGATGAAGAGAGAGAAAAGGGAGGGGGGAGGTCTATTTGAATAAATTATGGCTGAAAAGTTTCCTTATCTGGGGAAGGACACAGACATAAAATCTAAAAAGCATAGAGAATTTCCATGAAGTTCAACAAAAGCCCACCAAAGCCTAGGCGTATTATAGTCCAATTTACAAAATACACAGATAAGGAAAGAGTACTGTAAGCAGCAAGGGAAAATAAGTCCTTAACTTACAAGGGAAGACAGATCAGATTCACAGCAGATCTGTCCACAGAAACTTGGCAGGCCAGAAAGGAGTGGAAGGATATATTCAATGTGCTGAATGGGAAACATATGCAGGCAAGAATTCTTTATATAGCAAGGCAATTATTCAGAATAGAATGAGACATAAAGATTTTCCCAGACAAACAAAAACTAAAGGAGTTTATGGCCACTAAACTACGTCTGAAAGAAATTTAAGGGGGACTCTGAGTGGAGCAAAAAAGACCAAGAGTAACAAAAACTCGAAAGAACTAAAGAACATCACCAAAAACACTAACTCTACAGGTAACACAACAGCACTGATTTCATATCTTTCAATAATCACTTTGAATATAAATGGACTAAATGCTCCAATCAATAGACATTGGGTAAAAGAATGGATAAAAAAAAAACCCAAGATGCATTTATGTGCTGCTTACAAGAGACTCTTTTTAGACCTAAAGAAACCTACAGATTGGAAGTGAGGGGTTGGAGAACCATGTATCGTGTCAATGGACATCAAAAGAAAGCCAGAGTGGCCATACTTATATCATACAAAATAGATTTTAAAACGAAAACTGTAAGAAAAGATGAAGAGAAGGATCATATCATAATTAAGGGGTCTATCTATCAAGAAGATCTACAATTGTAAATATTTATGACCCCAAATGGAGAGCACCCAAATATATAATTCAATTAATTACAAGTATAAAGGAATTCATTAACAATAGTACAATAATACTAGGGGACTATAACACCACACTTACATCAGTAAACAGATTAAGTAGGAAATCAACAAGGGAAAAATGGCTTTGAATGGTGCACTGGACCAGATGGACTTAACAGATATATTCACAACATTTAATCCTAAAGCACCAGAATACACATTCTGCTCGAATGTACATGGAACATCATCCAGAATAGATCACATACAGGGTCACAAATCAGATTTTAAAAGTACAAATACAATGAGATAATACCATGCATATCTTCAGAACACAAAGCTATGAAACTTGAAGTAAACCACAAGAAGAAATTTAGAAAGACCGCAAATACATAAAGGTTAAAGAACACCCTACTAAAGAATGAATGGGTTATGGGGTGCCTGAGTGGCTCAGTGGGTTAAGTGTCTGACTTCAGCTCAGATCATGATCTCGTAGTTCCTGAGTTTAAGCCCTATGTCGGGCTCTGTGCTGACAGCTTAGAGCCTGGAGCCTACTTCGGATTCTGTGTCTCCCTCTTCCTCTGCCCCTCCCCTGCTCACGCTCTACCTCTCTCTCTATCACACAAAAATAAATAAACATTAAATTTTTTTTAAAAACGAGTGGCTTAACCAGTAAGTTAAAGAAGAAATAAAAAAATGAATGGAAGCAAATGAAAATGAAAATACAACAGTCCAAAACCTATGGGATACAACAAAGGCAGTCCTAAGAGGGGAGTATATTCTAATTCAGGCCTACCTTAGGAACCAAGAAAATCTCAAATACACAATGTAACCTAACACCTAGGGGGCTAGGAAAGGAATAGCAAATAAAGCCTAAAGCTAGCAGAACAAGGGAAATAATAAAGATTAGAGCAGATAAACAATATAGAATAAAAAAAAGAATAGAACACATCAATGAAACTAAGAGTTTGTTCTTTGAAAGAATTAATAAAATTGCTAAACCCCTAGCCAGACGTATCAAAAAGAAAAGAGAAAGGACCCAAACAGATAAAATCATGAATGAAAGAGGAGAGATCACAACCAACCCCACAGAAATACAATTACAAGAGAATACTATAAAAAATGATATGCCAGAATATAGTATCAGTCTATATATGCCAGAATATAGATCAGTCTATAAAAAATGGACAAATTCCTAGAAACTCATCCACTACTAAAACTCAAACAGGAAGAAAGAGAAAATTTGAACAGGCCCATAACAAAAATTGAGATTCGAGGGTGTACAGGCACCTCAATGTTTGTAGCATTATCAACAATAGTCAAACTATGAAGAAATACCAAATTTCCATCAACTGATGAACTGATGAAGATGTGGCATATTTATATAATGGAGTATTACTCAGCCATCTAAAAGAGTGAAATCTTGCCATTTACAATGATGTAGATGGAGCTAAAATGCATTATGCTAAGTGAAATATGTCAATCAGAGAAAGACAAATATGGTATGATTTCACTCATATGTGGAATTTAAGAAACAAACCATATGACCATATCAGAATGGGGAAAAAGAGAGAGGGAAACAAAGCACCAGAGTCTCTTAATGATAGATAACAAACTGAGGGTTTATGGAGTGAGGTGGGGGGGGATAGGCTGGATGGGCAATGGGTATTAAAGAGGGTACTTGTTGTGATGAGCAGTGGGTGTTATATGTAAGTGATGAATCACTAAATTCTAATCCTTAAACCAATATTGCAGTGTATGATAGCTAACCTAATTTTAAAAAAATGAGGGGAGCCTGAGTGTCTCAGTTGGTTAAGCATCTGACTTCGGCTCAGGTCATGATCTCTTGGTTTGTGTGTTTGAGCCCTGCGCTGGGCTCTGTGCTGACATCTCAGAGCCTGGATCCTGCTTCAGATTCTTCGTCTCCCTCTCTCTCTGTCCCTCCCCCTCTCATGTCTGTGTCTCAAAAAAACAAACATTAAAATTTTTTTTAATGAGAAAAGAACCATAAGACCCTTTCAATAGATGCAGAAAAGCAGTTGATAAGCCAAAGTATCCATTTATGATAAGAATCCTCAACAATGTAGGTTTGGAGGGAAGAATCTTCAACAGAAATAAGGCTTTATGTGAAAAATCTACAGCTAACTTTATATGCAATGTTGAAAAGCTGAGAGCTTTTCCTCTAAGATCGGGAACCAGACAAAGATGTCTGCTCTTACCACATTTATTCAATATAATACTGGAAATCCGAGCCACAGTAATCAGACATCAAAAAGGAATAAAAGGCATTCAAATTGGTAAGGACGAAGTAAAACTTTCTTATTTACAGATGACATGATACTCTATATGGAAAACCCTAAAGACTCCACCAAAAAACTACTATAGCTTATAAATTAATTCAGTTAGGTTGCAGAATACAAAATCAATGTAGAGAAATCCATTGAATCTCTTTACACTGACAATGAAGCAACAGAAAGAGATTAAGAAAGCAATTCCATTTACAATTGCACCAAGAATAGTAAAATACCTAGGAATAAACTTAACCAACAAGGTGAAAGACCTGTACTCTGATAATTATAAAACATTTTTGAAAGAAACTGAAGATAACAAACCAATGAAAGGATATTCCTTCTTATGGTTTAGAAGAACAAATATTGTTAAAATGTCCATGCTGCCAAGTGTAATCTACAGATTTAATACAATCTTTATCAAAATACCAATATCATCTTTCACGGAGCTAGAAAAAATAATCCTAAACTTTGGAACTACAAAAGACCCCAAACAGCCAAAGCAATCTTGAAAAAGAATAACAAAGCTGGAGGTATCACAGTTCCAGACTTTAACTTATCCTGCAAAACTGTAGTAATAAAAAGTGTATGGTACCATCACAAAAAATAGACACAATATCAATGGAATAGAATTGAAAACCTGGAAATGAACCACAGATATATGGCTAATTAATCTTCAACAAAAGAGGAAAGAATATACAATGCGAAAAAGACAGTCCCTTCAAGAAATTGTGTTAGGAAAATGTGACAGCTACCTGATCAAGAATGAAACTGGACCACTTTCTTACATCATACACCAAAATAAACTCAAAGTGGATTAAAGACCTAAATGTGGGACCTGAAACCATAAACATCCTAGAAGAGAGTACAAGCAGTAACTTCTCTGTAACTTCTCTTCCTGTTCTTTAGCTGTAGCAACATTTTTCTAGGTACATCTCCTGAGGCAAGGAAAATAAAAGTAAAAATGAACTACTAAGACTGCATCAAATTAGACAGCTTTTGCAAACTGAAGGAAACAATCAACAAAACTAAAAAGTAACCTATGGAATGGGACAAGGTATTTACAAGTGATATATTTGATAAAGAGTTATTATCCAAAATATATAAAGAATTTATTAAACTCAACACACCCAAAAAGTAATCCAATTTAAAACTGGGCAGAAGACATGATCATGCAATTTATCAAAGAAGACATACAGATGACCAAAAGACACATGAAAAGATGCATAACATCACTCACCATCAGGGGAATGCAAATCAAAACCACAATGAGATATCACTGCACACCTGTCAGAATGGCTAAACTCAAAAACACAAGAAACAGGTGTTGGCTAGGATGTGGATATAAAGAAACCCTCTTGCCCTATTGGTGGGAACACAAATTGCTTCAGCAGCTCTGGGGAACACTATGGAGGTTCCTCAAAAATTTAAAAATAGAACTACCTTATAGTCCAGTAATCATACTACTGGGTATTTTACCAAAGAATGCAAAAACTCTAATTCTCAAGGATATATGCACCCTTATGTTCATTGCAGCATTATTTACAATAGCCAAATTATGCAGCCAAAGCGTCCATGATACATGAATGGATAAAGAAGATGTAGGGAGGAGTTAAGATGGCAGAGAAGTAGGGGGATCCTGGGCTTTCCCAATCCCTCAAACACTGCTGTAGTGAGGTCAGATCACTTGGAATACCCAGGAAATCAATCTTCAGAGTGGAAGAAGGATCTCTACAGTTGAAGTTAGACAACTTGGCAGGTGTGAAGTGCATAGATGTGAACAAGAGGAGAGAAAAACTGCAGTGCTGCAGAAGAGAGGGAACCCTTTCCGTGGGGAGACAAAAAGGAAGGAAACAGAGTGGTTGATATAGGGCAGCATCAAGTTAGCACAAGAGGAAAACCTCTCTGGACCACAGACTGGGTAACAATTACTATCCCACTTCTTTTTTTTTTCCAAACAGCTTTTGGAGCTCAAACTCTGAAGTTTTGGAAGTATGAGACTTTCTCCAGAGTGGAGCTGTGGTGTGCACTCCTGGTAACGAGGGAGCTGGCCACAGAGTGCATAGCATGGTAAAGAGATCTCCAAGGTGCACTGGAAGAGAACAGTCTCCTTCCTGGAGTATTTTTAGAAGAGAATTTATTGCTTCCCCAAGGAAAAAAGACCCAGCAGGTGCCAGACATAAGTCTTTCATCAGCAAGGTAGAGGGGCTCTACTCTGGAGGAGGGGAGTGGGTCCGAGCAGTGCCATGTCCTATAAGGCTTTGGGGTTTGAATCCTAGCCATGCACCAAAGAAAAAACACAGGAGAGTTGTGACGCAGGGTGAGCTGACTTCCCTCGCTATTCTGTGAGGGCTGCCTAAACAGCAGGTGTTGACATCCAGGGAGGAGAGATTGAGGTGGCATACTTTCCCCCCACTAACACCAAAATAGTAGGACTTCAGAAAAAAAACACAGTGGCCCCCAGTGAAGGCGGAACCCATTTACACCAAACCCTGTCCCTCCGTGCCTAGGAACTGTTTATTTACTGGGGCAAGACTGACTCTGCGCCAATGCAACTGACTCTGCGCCAATGAAGCTGGCCTCTCCTCCAGACAAGCACAAGTCCCCCCACCATGAACAAACAGACAGATATTTTTTCATTTTTTCTTTCTTCTTTTTCTTCTTTTGGAATCAGGCTCATTGTTGTTTTATCTCCTTCTTCTTCTTCTTCCTCTTCTTTTTCATTTCCTTTTCTCTCTTTCTTGGATCAGGCTTTTTTATTATGTTTCCCTTCTTTTTTCAATTATTCTGATTTTTTTCTTTGTTTTCCTTTCTTTTTCTTTGGAATAAGCCTTACAGATTTTTATTCAGTTTCTTTTTCTTGTGCCTTTTCCTTTCCTCTTTTAGCATCAGGCTTTCCCTCCCCCTTTTTCTCAAGGGTTAATTCAACCAATAAATAAAAATTAAAGGTCCAAACACTCTGCCACTGCAAACAAAGACAATCTCTGCAGAGGACTGACAGTGGGAAAGAGCAGACAAAATGCAACAGCAGAGTACACACAGCATACACCACAAACACTTTCTAAAGTGCCCTGGACTGTGTATGACTCCTTTTAAATACAGCAGTACTCTCAGGTACGGGAAATATAGCAGGCTTTTAATACATGCAAAAGACAGAAACTTAGACAAAATGACAAGATGCAGGAATTCTCGTCAAAATGAAAGATCAAGAAGAAATTACAGCCAGGGACTTGCTCAAAATAGATAAAAGCAATATATCTGAATAAGAATTTAGAATAATAGTCATAAGACTAGTAGCTGGGCTTGAAAAAAATCTTGGAAAAAACAGAGAAATCCTTGCTGCAAAGATCAAAGACCTAAGAACTAGCCAGAATGAATTAAAAAATGCTATTACTGAGATGAAAAATAAACTGGATACAGTGACCATGAGGACTGCAGAAGCAGAGGAGAGAATAGGTGAAATAGAATATAAAATTACGGAAAATGATGAAACCAAAAAAAGGAGGGAAAGGAAACTACTAGATCAGGAGGGGAGAATTAGAGAACTAAGGGATTCAATGAAATGAAACAATATCCATATCATAGGATCCCCAGAAGTAGAAGAGAAAGAAAGAGAGGCAGAAGGTTTATTTGAACAAATTATTGCTGAGAACTTCCCTAATTTAGGGAAGGAAACAGGCATACAAGTACATGAGGCACAGGGAACTCAGAATCAACAAAAAGAGGTGAACACCATGGCATATCATAGTGAAACATGCAAAATACCAAGATAAAGAAAGCAGCTGGGGGCAAAATGTCCTTAACCTACAAGGGTAGACACATAAGGTTCATAGCAGACCTGTCCATGGAAACTTGGAAGACCAGAAGGGAATGGCAGGAAATATTCAATGTGCTAAGTAGGAAGAATATGCAGGCAAGAAAGCTTCACACGGCAAGGCTGTCATTCACAATAGAATAAGAAATAGACTTTTCCAAACAAAAACTAAAGAAGTTCATCACCACTAAACTACCTCTGCAAGAAATTTTAAACAGGAACTCTTTGATAGGAGAAAAAAAAGAAGGCCAAAACAACAAAGACTACAGAAGACCAGAGAGCATCACCAGAAATACCAACTCTACAGGTAACACAATGGCACTAAATTTCAATCTTTCAGTAATCACTCTGAATGTAAGAGGACTAAATGTTCCAATCAAAAGACATAGGGTAAGAGAATGGATTAAAAAAACAAGATTCATCTATGTGTAGCCTACAAGAGATTCATTTTAGACCCAAAGACACCTACAGATTGAAAGTGTGGGGATGGAGAACCATGTCTCATGCTAATTAATGAAGGTCAAAAGAAGCAAGAGTAGCTATACTTATATCACACAAACTAGATTTTATTTTCATTTTTATTTTTTTAACGTTTATTTATTTTTGGAGACAGAGACAGAGAGCAGGAGTGGGGCAGGGTCAGAGAGAGAAGGCAACATAGAATCCAAAGCAGGCTCCAGGCTCTGAGCTGTCAGCACAGAGCGCAAGGCAGGACTTGAACTCATGAACCATGAGATCATGACCTCAGCCAAAGTCCAACGTGTAAACAACTGAGCCACCCAGGCACCCCAGAAACTAGATTTTATACATATACATATATATATATATATATATATATATATATATATATATTATGGAATTTATTGTCAAATTGGTTTCCAAACAACACCCAGCGCTCATCCCAAAAGGTGCCCTCCTCAATGCCCATCACCCACTTTCCCCTCCCTCCCACCTTCCATCAACCCTCAGGTTATTCTCAGTTTTTAAGAGTCTCTTATGGTTTGGCCCCCTCCCTCTCTAACTTTTTTTTCCTTCCCCTCCCCTATGGTCTTCTGTTAAGTTTCTCAAGATACACATAAGACTGAAAACATATGGTATCTGTCTTTCTCAGTATGACTTATTTCACTTAGTATAACACTCTCCAGTTCCATCCACATTGATACAAAGGGCCATATTTCATTCTTTCTCATTGCCACATAGCACTCCATTGTGTATATAAACCACAATTTCTTTATCCATTCATCAGTTAATGGACATTTAGGCTCTTTCCATAATTTGGCTATTGTTGAAAGTGCTGCTATAAACATTGGGGTACAAGTGCCCCTATGCATCAGCACTCCTGTATCCCTTAGGTAAATTCCTACCAGTGATATTGATGGGTCATAGGGTAGATATATTTTTGTTTTCTGAAAAATTCCACACTGTTTCCCAGAGTGGCTGTACCAGTTTGCATTCCCACCAACAGTGCAAGAGGGTTCCCGTTTCTCCAAATCTATGCCAGCATCTATAGTCTCCTTATTTGTTCATTTTAGCCACTCTGACTGTTGTGAGGTGATATCTGAGTGTGGATTTGATTTGTATTTCCCTGATGAGGAGTGACGTTGAGCACCTTTTCATGTGCCTGTTGGCCATCTGGATGTCTTCTTTAGAGAAGTGTCTATTCATTTCTTCTGCCCACTTCTTCACTGGATTGTTTTTCGGGTGTGGAGTTGGTGAGTTCTTTATACATTTTTGATACTACTTATAGATTTTGGATACTTTGTCTGATATGTTATTTGCAAATATCTTTTCCCATTCTGTCGGTCCCCTTTTAGTTTTGTTGATTGTTTCCTTTGCAGTACAGAAGATTTTTATCTTCATGAGGTCCCAATAGTTCATTTTTCCTTTAATTCCCTTGCCTTTGGAGGTGTGTCAAGTAAGAAATTGCTGCGGCTGAGGTCAGAGTTTTTTTCCTGCTTTCTTCTCTAGGGTTTTGATGGTTTCCTGTCTCACTTTCAGGTCCTTTATCCAGTTTGAGTTTATTTTTCTTTTTTTTTTTTATTTTTTTTAACGTTTATTTATTTTTGAGACAGAGAGACAGAGCACGAATGGGGGAGGGGCAGAGATAGAGGGAGACACAAAATCGGAAGCAGGCTCCAGGCTCTGAGCCGTCAGCCCAGAGCCTGACGCGCGGCTCGAACTCACGGATCGCGAGATCGTGACCTAAGTTGAACTCGGACGCTTAACCGACTGAGCCACCCAGGCGCCCCTGAGTTTATTTTTCTGAATGGTGTAAGAAAGTGTCTTGTTTCATCCTTCTGCATGTTGCTTTCCAATTCTCCCAGCATCATTCGTTAAAGAGACGTTTTTTCCATTGAATATTCTTTCCTGTTTTGCCAAAGATTAGTTGGCCATACTTTTGTGGGTCCAATTCTGGAGTTTGTATTCTATTCCACTGGTCTATATGTCTCTTTTGTGTCAACACCACGCTGTCTTGATGATTACAGCTTTGTAGTAGAGGCTAAAGTCTGGGATTGTGATGCCTCCCGTTTTGGTCTTCTTCTTCAATATTACTTTGGGTATTCTGGGTCTTTTGTGGTTCCATACAAATTTTAGCATTGCTTGTTCTAGCTTCGAAAAGAATTCTGGTGTAATTTTGATTAGGATTGCACTGAATGTGTAGATAGCTTTGGGTAGTATTGACATTTTAGCAACATGTATTATTCCAATCTGTGAGCACAGAATGTTTTTCCATTTCCTGGTATCTTCTTCAGTTTCCTTCATAAGCTTTCTATAGTTTTCAACATACAGATCTTTTTACATCTTTGGTAAGGTTTATTCCTAGGTTTTTTATGATTCTTTGTGCAGTTGTGCATGGGATCAGTTTCTTTATTTGTCTTTCTTCTGCTTCATTAGTAGTGTATAAGAATGCAACTGATTTCTGTACATTGATTTTGTATCCTGCAACTTTGCTGAATTCATGTATCAGTTCTAGCAGACTTTTGGTGGAGTCTCTCGGGTTTTCCACGTATAATATCATGTCATCTGCAAAAAGTGAAAGCGTGACTACATCTTTGCCAATTTGGATGCCTTTGATTTCCTTTTGTTGTCTGACTGCTGAAGCTAGAACTTACAACACTATGTTCAACAACAGCGGTGAGAGTGGACATCCTTGTCGTGTTCCTGATCTCAGGGGGAAAACTCTCAGTTTTTCCCCATTGAAGATAATATTAGGTGTGAGATTTTCATAAATGGCTTTGATGATGTTTAAGTATGTCCTTCTATCCTGACTTTCTCGAGGGTTTTTATTAAGAAACGATGCTGAATTTTGTCAAATGCTTTTTCTGCGTCGATTTACAGGATCATATGGTACTTATCTTTTCTTTTATTAATGTGATGTATCACATTGATTGATTTGAGAATGTTGAGCCAGCCCTGCATCCCAGGAATGAATCCCACTTGATCATGGTGAATCATTCTTTTTATATGCTGTTGAATTCGATTTGATAATATCTTATGGAGAATTTTTGCATCCATATTCATCAGGGATATTGACCTGTACTCTTTTTTTTGCTGGGTCTCTGTCTGCTTTGGGAATCAAAGTAATGCTGGCTTCATAGAATGAGTCTGGAAGTTTTCCTTCCCTATTTTTTTGCAACAGCTTGAGAAGGATAGGTATTTTCTGTGGTTTAAATGCCTGGTAGAATTTCCAGGGAAGCCATCTGTTCCTGGACTCTTATTTGTTGGGAGATTTTTGATAACTGATTCAATTTTGTCACTGGTTATGGGTCTGTTCAAGTTTTCTGTTCCTTCCCATTTGAATTTTGGAAGTGTGTGGGTGTTTAGGAATTTGTCCATTTCTTCCAGGTTCTCCATTTTGTTGGCATATAATTTTTCATAGTATTCCCTGATAATTGCTTGTATTTCTGAGTGATTGGTTGTAATAATTCCATTTGCATTCATGATTTTATCTCTTTCAGTGGTCTCCCTTTTCTTTTTGAGAAGCCTGGCTAGAGGTTTATCAATTGTTCATTTTTTTCAAAAAAAAAAAAAACCCAACTCGTGGTTTCATTGACCTGCTCTACCATGTTTTTAGATTCTATATTGTTTGTTTCTGCTCTGATCTTTATTATTTCTCTTACTCTTCTGGGGTTTGGGGGTATTTTCTGTTATGCTTCTATTTACTTCAGCTGTGCTGTTAGATTTTGTATTTGGGATTTTTCTGGTTTCTTGAAGTAGGCCTGGATTGCAATATATTTTCCTCTCAGGACTGCCTTCGCTGCATCCCAAAGCATTTGGGTTGTTGTCTTTTCATTTTCATCTGTATCCATATATTTTCTTAAATTTCTTCTCTAATTGACTGGTTGATCCATTCATTCTTTAGTAGGGTGTTCTTTAACTCCATGCTTTTGGAAGTTTTCCGGATGTTTTCCTGTGATTCATTTCAAGTTTCATAGCATTGTAGTCTGAAAGTGTGCATGGTATGATCTCAATTCTTTTATACTTATTAAAGGCTGTTTTGTGACCCAATATGTGATCTATCTTGGAGAATGTTTCATGTGCACTGGAGAAGAAAGTATATTCTGTTGCTTTGTGATGCAGAGTTCTAAATATATCTGTCAAGTCCATCTGATCTAATGTATCATTCAGGGCTCTTGTTTCTTTATTGATCCTCTGTCTAGATGATCTATTCATTGCTCTAAGTGGGACATTAAAGTCCCCTGCAATTACCACCTTCTTATCAATAAGGTTTCTTATGTTGTGATTAATTGTTTTTATATATTTGGGGGCTCCCATATTCGGTGCATAGACATTTACAATTGTTAGCTCTTCCTGATGGATAGACCCTATAATTATTATATAATGCCCTTCTTCATCTCTTGTTACAGCCTTTAATTTAAAGTCTAGTTTGTCTGATAAAAGTATGGCTACTACGACTTTATTTAACTTCCAATAGCATGACAGATAGTTCTCCATCCCCTCACTTTCAATCTGAAGGTGTCCTCAGGTCTAAAATGAGTCTCTTGTAGACAGCAAATAGATGGGCCTTGTTTTTTTATCCATGCTCTTACCTTATGTATTTTGGTTGGCTCATTTAGTCCATTTATATTCAGTGTTGTTTTTGAAAGATAGGTTTAGAGTTATTGTGATGTCTGTAGGTGCCATGCTTGTAGTGATGTCTCTGGTACTTTGTGGTCCTTGCAACATTTCACTCACAGAATCCTGCTTAGGATCTCTTGTAGGTCTGGTTTAGTGTGATGAATTCCCTGAGTTTTTGTTTTTTTGGGAAAACCTTTATCTCTCCTTCTATTCTGAATGACAGACTTGCTGGATAAAGGATTCTCAGCTGCATATATATTTTTTCTGTTCATCACATTGAAGATTTCCTGCCATTCCTTTCTGGCCTGCCAAGTTTCAGTAGATAGTTCTGCTTCTACTCTTATGTGTCTACCTTTGTAAGTTATAGCTTGTTTATCCCTAGCTGCTTTCAGAATGTTCTCTTCATCCCTGTATTTTGCCAGTTTCACTATGATCTGTTGTGCAGAAGATCGATTCAAGTTACGTCTGAAGGGAGTTCCCTGTGCCTCTTGGATTTCAATGCCTTTTTCCTTCCCCATATCAGGGAAGTTCTCAGCATGATTTGTCCAAGTACACCTTCAGCCCCTTTCTCTCTCGTCTTCTTCTTCTGGAATTCCTATGATATGGATATTGTTCCGTTTGATTGCATCACTTAGTTCCCTAATTCTCCTCTCATACTCCTGGATTTTTTATCTCTCTTTTCTCAGCGTCCTCTTATTCCATAATTTTATCTTCTAATTCACCTATTCTCTCCTCTGCCTCTTCAGTCTGTGCCATGGCTGCCTCCATTTATTTCATTCTGCATTCATAGCATTTTTTTGGTTCCTCATGAGTATTTCTTAGTCCTTTGATCTCAGTAGCAATAGATTCTCTGCTGTCCTCTATGTGTTTTTCAAGCCCAGCAATTAATTTTTTGACTATTATTCTAAATTCTTGTTCCATTACAATGCTTAAATCATTTTTGATCAATTCGTTAGCTGTCGCTACTTCCTGGAGTTTCTTTTGAGGAGAATTCCTCCATTTCATCATTTTGGGTGTTCCCTGCAGTAGCTCCAAACTGCAGGGCGCTTCCCCTGTGCTGTCTGGAGTAACTTGTGTTGGCGGGTATAGCTGCAGTCAGACCAGATGTCTGTCCCCAGCCCACCCCTGGGGCCACAGTCAGACTGGTGTGTATTTTTTCTTCCCCTCTCCCAGGGAAAGGACTCACTGTGGAATGGTGTGTCCCCTGTCTGGGCTACTTCCACACTGCCAGGCTTGTGGTGCTGCTTTGATGGGATCTGGCCAAGGGTGTATTAGCTGGGGTGGATGGGCAAATTGCACAGGGGCGGGAGGGGTAGGCTTAGCTCACTTTCATCAGTGGACCCCTGAAGGATGGGCCCTGCAGCACCAGGAGGGAGGCAGGCCCTTCAAAGGGATGGATCGACAGAAGCACACTGTTGCTGTTTGTGTGGTGCAAGCAAGTTCATTGACAGGAATTGGTTCCCTTTAGAATTTCAGCTGGGGGATGGGAGAGGGAAATGGCACTTGCCAGCGCCTTTGTTCCCCCACTGAGCTGAGGTTTGTCTTCCTGAGCTCAACAACTCTCCCTCCCAGCATCTTCTCACCCTCCCTGCTCTCCAAGAGCAGTGCTGTTGACTTTTAACATTCCAGATGTTAAGTCCTGCTGGCTGCCAGAACTCATGGAGTCAGGCCCCTCCACTTTTGCAAGCCAGACTTCAGGAGCACTGCCTTGCCAGGTGGGCTGCCCCTCCACCCCCTTGGCTCCCTCCCACCAGTCCGTGTAGCCTGCACGGCTTCTCCGCCCTTCCTACCCTCTTCTGTGGGCCTTTTGTGTATGCTTAGCTCTGGAGAGTCCATTCTGCTAGTCTTCTTGAAGGTTTCTGGGTTATTTAGGCATACGTGGGTGGAATCTAAGCAATCAGCAGGATGAGGTGAGCCCAGCATCCTCCTATGCTGCCATCTTCCTCCAGAAACTAGATTTTAAAAACAGACTGTAACAAGACATGAAGAAGGACATTATATCATAATTAAAGAGTCCATCAGGACTCTATCCATCAGGAAGATCTAACAAATGTAAGTATTTATGCACAAAGTTCGAATGCACCTAAATATACAAATCAATTACTAACAAACATAAAGAAAACCATTGATAATAATTCCATAATAGTAGGAGACTATAAAACCACACTTGCATCAATGGATACATCATCCAAGCCAATAATCAAGAAGGAAACAATGGCTTTGAATGACACAGTGGACAGATGGGTTTGACAGATATATTCACATTACATTCTAAAGAAGCAGAGTACACATTCTTCTAGAGTGCCATGAAGAATTTTCCAGAATAGATCACATACAGGGTCACAAATCAGCCCTCACCAGGTACAAAAATGTCGAGATCATACCATGCATATTTTCAGATCACAACGCTATGAAACTTGAAATTAGCCACAAGAAAATGTTTGGAACACCCTCAAATACATGGAAGTTAAATAGCATCCAATTAAAGAATGAATGGTTAAACCAGGAACTGAAAGAAAAAAAAATATGGAAGCAAATGAAAATGAAACCATGACAGTCTGAACCCTTTGGGATGTTGCAAAAGCAGTCTTAAAAGGAAACTACATAATTCAGGGATATATCAAGAAGGAAGCAACATCTGAAATAAACAACCTAACCTTTTACCTAATGGAGCTAGAAAAAGATCATCAAATAAAGCCCAAAGCCAACAGAAGAAGGGAAATGATTAAGATTAGAGCAGATATAAATGACATTGAAACAAACAAAAAAACCCAGTAAAACAGACCAATAAAACTTAAAGCTGGTTTTTTGAAAGAATAAACAAAATTGACAACCTTATAGCCAGACTTCTCAGAAAGAAAATAGAGAGGAAACAAACAGGTAACATGAATGAAAGGGAAGAGGTCACGACAAAGATCACAGAAATACAATTAGAAGAGAATACTTTGAAGAATTATATGCCAACACACTGGACAATCTGGAAGAAATGGATAAATTCCTAGAAACTCACACACTAGCAAAACTCAAACATAACCAGCAAAGTAATGGAATCAGTTATCAAAAATCTCTGAACAAATAAAAATCCTGGACCATATGGCTTCCCAGGGGAATTCTACCAGACATTTACCAAAGAGTTAATACCTATGCTTCTCAAGCTGTTCCAAAAACAGAAATGGAAGGAAACTTCCAAACTCATTGTATGAAACCAGCATATCTTGATTACAAAAGCAGACAAAGTCTCCACTAAAAGGGAGAATTACCAGCCAATATCCCTGATGAACCTGTATGCAATAATTCTCAATTTAAAAATTGCAAATTGAATTAAAAGGTGCACCAAAGAATATGCACCATGATAAAGTGGGATTTATTCCTGGGCAGCAGGTCTAGTTCAATATTTGCAAATCAACCACCATTTTACACCCCATTAATAAAAGAAAGGATAAGCACCATATGATCCTTTCAATAGATGCAGAAAAAGCATCTGACAAAATATAACATCCTTTCTTGATAAAAACCCTCAAGAAATTCAAGAAAGAACTAACTTAACCACCATAAAAGCCATATATAAAAGATCCACAGCTAATTCCCCCTATGCTCAGGAACACTACAGAGATGTTCACTCTCACCACTGTTGTTCAACCTAGTACTGTAAGTCTTAGCCTCAGCAGTCAGACAACAAAAACAAATAGAAAGCATACAAATTGGCAAAGAAGAAGTCAAATTCTCACTTTATCCAGATGACATGATATTCCACATGGAAAACCCAAAAGGCTTTACCAAAAAACAAAACAAAACAAAACAAAACTGCTGGAACTCATATGTAAATTCAGCAAGTCACCAGATATGAAATCAGTATACAGAAATTGGTTGCATTTCTATATACTAATAATGAAGCAACCGAAAGAGAAATCAAAGAATCTATCCCATTTACAATGTCACCAAAAGCCATAAGATATCTAAGAATAAACATAACCAAAGAGGTAAAAGATCTGTACACAGAAAACTACAGAAATCTTATGAAAGAAATTGAAGAAGACATAAAGAAATGGGAAACATTCTATGCTCATGGATTGGAAGAACAAATTTTGTTAAAATGTCTATGCTACCCAAAGCAATCTACACATTCAATGCACTCCCTATCAAAGTAACACCAGCATTCTTCACAGAGCTAGATCAAATAATCCTAAAATTTGTATGGAACCAAAAAGACACAGAATAGCCAAAGAAATGTTGAAAAAGAAAACAAACCTAGAGATGTCACAATTCTGGACTTTAAGCTGTATTACAAAGCTCTAACCATGAAGACAGTATGGTATTGGCACAAATACAGACACATGGATAAATGGAACAGAAGGGAGAACCCAGAAATGGACCCACAAATGTATGGCCAGCTAATTTTTGACAAAGCATAAAAGAGTATCCCATGGGAAAAAAGATAGTCTCTTCAACAAATGGTGTTGAGAAATTGGACATTAACATGCAGAAGAACGAAACTGAACCACTTTCTTATTCCATACACAAAAATAAACTCAAAATGGATGAAAGACCTAAATGTGAGACAGGAAACCATCAAAATCCTAGAGGAGAAAACAGGCAGCAACCTCTTTGACCTCAGCTGCAGCAACTTCTTACTTGACATGTCTCCAAAAGCAGGGGTGGGGGGAAACAAAAATGAACTACTGGGACCTCATCAGGATTCAAAGCTTCTGCATAGTGAAGGAAACAATCAGCAAAACTAAAAGACAACTGACGGAATGGAAGAAGAAATTTGAAAATGGCCTATTGGAAAAGGGGCTAGTATTCAAAATGCATAAAGAACTTATCAAACTCAAGACCCAAAACAGAAATAATCCAGTGAAGTGATGAACAGAGGACATGAACAGACACATTGCCAAAGAAGACATCCAGTTGGCTAACAGACACATGAAAAGATACTCAACATAACGCATCATCAAGAAAATATAAATCAAAATCACAATGACATACCACCTCACACCAGTCAGAATGGCTAAAATTAGCCACTCAGGGAACAACAGATGTTGGCAAGGATGTGGAGCAACAGGAATGCTTTTGCATTCTTGGTGGGAATGCAAACTTGTGCAGTATCTCTGGAAAACAGTATGGAGGTTTCTCAAAAAATTAGAAATAGAACCACTCTAGGACCCAGCAATTTCACTACTAGGTATTTATCCAAAGGATACAAAAATGTTGATTCAAAGGGGAATAGGTACCCCAATGTTTATAGCAGAGCTATCAGCAATATCGAAATTATGAAAAGAGCCCAAATTCCCATTGACTGATGAAGCTAAAAAGAAGATGTGATAATGTATGTACAATGGAATACTACTCGGTGATCAAAAAGAATGAAATCTTGCCATTTGCAACAATGTGGATAGAGCTAGAATGCGTTATGCTAAGTGAAATAAGTCAGAGAAAAACAAATATCATATGATTTCATTCACATGTAGTATTTAAAAGACACACCAGATGAACATAGGGGAAAGGAAGGAAAAATTATATAAAAACAGAGAGGGAGGCAAACCATAAAGTATTCTTAAATACAGAGAACAAATTGAGGGTTTCTGGAGGTGAAGTGTGTTGGGGATGGGTATATGTATGTATACATATATATTTAATACTACAAAGTTAGATCTGTTTTAGACCTCTGTCTGTTCCAGTGTTCTGTCAGACTATTTCTGTACTTGTATCAAACTATTTTAATTACTGTATATTTATTTATTTTAGTCTTTGGTAGAACTTTCTTTCATTATTTCTTTTTTTTTCAGAATTGAGTTGAGAATTGAGTTCGAGCCCCTCATCGCGCTCTCTGCTGACAGCTTGGAGCCTGGAGCCTACTTCAGATTCTGTGTCTTCTTCTCCCTCTGCCCCTCCCCCCACTAGCACTCTGTCTCTCTCTTTCTCTCTCTCAAAAATAAAAATAAAAACATAAAAAAATTAAATGTTTCCTTTTTGAGGGGATGAGATTTAGAAACCTTTAATCTAATAAAAATATAATTTCTATCATGTCATTCCACTGTTTTAAAACACTCAGGCCTTTTCTCTTCTGTGTCACCTTCTGTGAGTTGTCACAGTAATCCCAGATGACAAATTGGAGTACATTGTGAAGTCAGTTTTGAATTCCAAGTAGTAGGAATTCAATGTCATCATGAGAATCCACCTCTCACTTCCAAAACATCCCAGAATGTATGGTACATTCCAAAAGAAGAATAAATTTGGGGATACACTGATTTCATCTAATTCTGGAAAAACCAAGTGAGAGGCATAAGTGTTCCATCTTATTCCCACAAACCCAATTGAACCTCCCATACACCATTACTGTATAAACATATAAAAGCCAGCATCAAAAACTGGTGATGCTCTAGGCCAGTGTATTTAATATTCTTATTATTCTTCAAATGAAATTTCATGTGGAAATTCAATATAAAAAATATAAACTGGGGTCTCTGGTTAAAATGAAGAGTTTCCTGACCACTTCAGCTGAACCCCTAGCACTCCATGAAACACAATTAACAAAGTACTTTTTAGCAATCCCCCCAGAGATGTTGATACTGACTTGCTTGTTTAGCATATTCTATCATCCCATCCCTTTGTCATAGGGTCTCTTATTTTCACTGGTTAAGACTCACAGCCCCTCAGAGATCTATTCCAGCCACTTAAATGGCTCAGGAGTAGGCATGTCTTAACTAGCTTATTAGTGACTACTAATGGAGGGTAAGACTGGCTCCTTTATGATTCCTGTTGTGTTGACTTTGGCAAAGACAGGAAATCAGCCTATATATAAAGTCTATTTCTTTTTCTCCTCTCATCTCTATTTCTCTCCCTTGTCCTAGGTGTTTCTTTAATATTTTTCTTTTGGTGGCAGTATTGCTACACTGAAATGAAATCATTCCTTTCTCCCACTCTTTTATTTTGAAAAACACCTACAGTTCAAACAAATGTATTTTACTTGAAAAGAGTAACTTGCATCTGGGTCTGTGATTTGCATCTAAGGGAGATTTCCTAGAACCCATCTCCTAATAATTCTCTTCCCAGCCTTTGTTGATTATATAAGAAAGGAAGGTCAAGTAGATCCCATGATCTCTCAGTTTCTTTTCTTCATTTATTTTTCTTTCCAATAACTTTTCCATGAATATAAAATATACATATGCTAATTGCAGGAAATTGGGAAAATACATAAAGATTAAAGAAAATAAGTACCGTCCATTACAATCCCATAAACAAGACAGAACTAATAGTTTGAAGCAAATCTCTCCAGTGTGTTTTTTGTACATACTTTAACATAATTGTGATAATATGGTACATATAATTTAGTATTCTGGTTTTTATCACTTGTATATCATAAACATGTTTACATGCTCTTTGTTAAAACATTTTTAGATATCATTCTTAGTGACTAGAATAATCTATCATATGGATGTATCAGATTGTGTCCTTTAAAATGAAACATTTAGGTTGCTTCTAAAATACCTGCTTTTTAACATGGAAGCAACCTAAATGCTTATTGATAGATGATGGGTAGGGGAGATGCAGTATTTGTGTGTGTGTATGTGTGTGTGTGTGTATGAATGTGTGTATACACATATATAGAAATATTTCACAACCATAAAACAAATGAGATCTTGCCATTTGCAACAACATGCATGGACCTATAGGGTATTATGTTAAGTAAAATAAGACTGAGAAAGACAAATACTACATGATTTAATTCAAATGTAGAATCTGAAAAAAAAACACAAATGAATAAACAAAAAGTAGAATCAGACCTACAAACACAGAGAACAAAGTTGCCAGAAGGGCGGAGAGTGGGACGGTAGGTTAAATGGGTGAAGGGGAGTGGGAGATACAGACTTCTAGTTATGGACTGAATAAGTCACAGGAATAAAAGGCACAACATAGGAAAAATAGTAAATGATACTGTAATAGTGTTGTATGGTAAAAGATAATCAATTGTGGTGAACATTGCATAACATGTAAAGAAGTTGAATCACTATGTTGTACACCTGAAACTAATGCAACATTGCATGTTAACAATACTCAAATTAAAAAAAATTAAAAATCTGTATTTTAGGTAACATTTATATCAAATGAATGAACTGGGTATTCCCTTGTTTAAAAAGACAGAATGCATCTTTGAGCAAATAAAGACCAAATGAAGACAACCTTCTACCTTATATTGGAGAATATAACATTTGAGGTATTTTCTCATTTTGCCCTAAAACTCACCTACTTAAGGAAGAGAAGAAATTCATAAGAGAAGAAAATAATTTAAAAAAACATGTAATTATGCTCTTGTCTAAAACAAACTAGCTGTACATCATTGAAATTGGCGTACTCAATTCTATGATTGGCATTCCTTCCCAAGAGAGCTCAAATCCATGGAATTGTCACTCTTTCACATGTTTTAACAGAAGCTGTTCTTCTCCTAGCCAAAAATCTATCTTTTTGTATCCAGAGATTTTTTGAAACGAGGATCACCTTTAAGGGATGAGATATGAGCTATCAGGTATCTGGCACCCGGAGCAGACAGAGTTAATCAAAAAGTTGAATCCACTGGTGGTGCCTGGGTGGCTCAGTCGGTTAAGTGTCTGACTTCGGCTCAGGTCATGATCTCGCTGTTTGTGAGTGTGAGCTCTGCATTGGGCTCTGTGCTGACAGCTCAGGGCCTGGAGCCTGCTTTGGATTTTGGTGTCTCCCTCTCTCTCTGCCGCTCCTCTGCTCTCTCTGTTTCTCTCTCAAAAATAAATAAACATTTAAAGTTTTTTTAAAAAGTCAATCCACTGAATATACCCTGGAATTTTTGTTTTGTTGAGTTGTTTTTCCCCTCTGATTTAGTTTTATAAAGTCCAAATTACCAAATGCCTTGCCTCCATCTCCACTAATCCACTTAGTCTTCTATCACTCTTCTACATGTAGTTTACAAATTTCTACTTAGTACACCATGCTCAGAAACCCATTCCAGATGGATATAGAAGAAGAATAAGTAGTACAGGAACTACAGGATTCCCACTATTGCCACAACCAATTGCAATATTTAGTACAATGCAAGAAATAACCCAAAAGCGTAGCCAGCAGACTCCAAATACCACCTAAGTAGTGGACCAGAATGCTTTAGAACATTTCCAAATGCAAAAAGTACCAAGTTACTTCATCCTTGATCCACTCCTTAGTTGAATCTATCTGACTCATTCTTTCTTATGTCCTTACTAGACGTAGGATCACCCACTCCCAGATCATAGTATTTATGCAACCAGAGCTACCATTATTAACTATCTTGTCTTCAAACATACCTAACTGAAAAGTAGGGCACAATTTATCCAATTCCTCTCTCCCTTCCTAACTCTTCAAATAAACTCACTAGTCCTTTGTGTTTTCAGGCTATTTACCACTAAAAATGGATAAAAGAAACAAAAATAGCAAACTTGAACACTGACAAAAGTTTAACATTTAATAAAATTACAAAGTTCTTGGTATGGTCTTCCTGAATGTTTTTCTAGTTTATGCCATCTAAAAAGCTTCATTGTATGTTTGGTGGGTTTTTCACCACAAACCTTACTCCAGTCCAGGTACTCACTTTCTTTAGATTATTTAGATTCTTTTTTTCATGAAGGTTCACTTTGCTAGACTTTAGGTTTGAGGAAGCAATAAAGCATAACAATTTAAAGGACATGCTTGCAGACTGGTCTCAGTCAACACTCCAGCTTGGTTATTTAATGTCCATGTGTCTTATTTGACTGATATGGAAGTCTTTCTGCACACAGCAGTGTCCTGGGACAGGTGGATATAGCTAGAAAGTGCGCAGCAGCCCTCAAGGCCCTCAGCAGTGTGTCCACAGGTGGGCTGTTTAATTGTGCACCCTGTGTAGTTTTGGAAAAGTGGAAGACCTACATCAGGGAAAGCCCTTGGTTGAGGTGTCTGTCCTTTTTGGAGGTGTAGAGTCTACTCCCTCATGTCACTTGTTGGCATGTTAATAAACTTCCTTTGATTCTTCCCCCCCCCCCGCCAATATCCATGTCTCTTTGTGCAAGACACATCTCACATTTTGAACCTGTAAAACACAGAGGACAGACTGCATTACTTTTACATTTCCTGTAAAATTCAAATTCTGTGTGAAATTCAGCATTCAGTGTGGACTGGGATTATCAAGAAAGTCTGTAATGCCAAAAAGGGTGTTATGTGTGTGTGAGGTGGACTACTAAAAAATGAAAAAGTTTTGAAAAGAACACAAAAATATCTGTTGCTTACATTAGCTGTATCTTCTGACCTCTTTACCCTTCTTGATTTTCTCCTTCCATTCTGTATTACTCTATGCTTTTATTAAATACTGTGTTGTTTTAAAACAGATATTTAAATATAAATAAATGTGAAAGGTTAGCAGTATGAAAAATGAGAGCAAGCGAAGCCCACATTGTGTATGGAAAGGACAATATTGTCACAGATGAAAGCTGTAAAGGGCCTTTGAGTTTCACAGTCTGCCTTTAGTTTCTCTGAGAATATAAACCCATTCTAGGCAAAGCCTTGAGTTAGGCCCAGAAAACTTAGGTTTGTCAACGTGGGAATATATGGCAGGGTAGTAGTGTGATATTGGGTATCTGACAAGAAATGGACTGATTTATATATTTTTTTCCCTTCTAAACTTACTATGGCCAATATCTTTTCAGGAGCATATCAAAGCAAAATGCTTTATTTGAGGCTTATTAGTTAGGGAATGCTAGTAACTAACAAAATTTCAATAGATTAATGCAATAAAATTGTATTTTTAACATATATCACAGTCCAATGTAAGTAAGGAGGGTGAGAATTTTATGTCATTTTAACCTGATCTACATAGTATGAAAGGGAAAATAACTTCAAGAGCACTTGATCTAGAAAAGTCAGAAGAATCTGGGCCAAAACCCCTAGGTTACAAAATCAAGTAGTCTCATAGCAGCAGAATCTTGTTGATGACTTCCCTTGACATGTCTGTCCTGAGCTCTACTGCAGCATTCTAGACTGATTGCTTTCAATATTTGGTGCAAAGCTGAGATCTCTCATCACCATTATCCTAGGGAATTTCTTTGACCCTTTCATGTATTTTATTTTCAGGTTTTTTTTTTGCATTCTATGTTTTTCTCTTTCATCATTTATTACCTAATTTTGGTGGGGCACATCTTGTAGTTTCCACATGAGGAATAGTGCATGGTAGGCAGATTTTTTTTGAAACTTCATATATTAGTTTGTTAGGGCTTCCATAACAAAGTACTATAAACTGAGTGGCTTACCCAACAGAAATGTGTTGTTTCACTGTTCTGGAGGCTAGAATTCCAAAATTGAGGTGTCAACAACTTTGATTTCTTTTGGGGGTTGTGAGGAAAAAAATGTTCTATACAGCTTTCCTAGCCTCTTGTGGATTGTTGACAATCTTTGGCATTCTTTGTCTTGTAGACAAATTACCTCAATCTATACCTTCATATTCATGTGGCATTCTCACAGTGTGTGTATCTGTGTCCAAATGTGCCTTTTAAATCTACTGGTAAAATGAATGGATAAGGAAGATGCCACACACACACACACACACACACACACACACAGACTGAATGGGATATTATTCAGCCATAAAAAGGATGTTTGTGCCATTTGTGACAACATAGATGACCTAGAGGGTATTATACTAAGTGAAATAAGTCATACTGAGAAAGACAAATACTCTATGATTTCACTTATATGTGGAATCTAAGAAAATGAATAAACAAACAAAAAGCAGAATCCGACCTACAAATACAGAGAACCTGATAGTTGCTAGAGGGAAGGGGGGTGGAGGGGTAACAAAATAGGTGAAAGGGAATGGAAGAGACAAACTTCCAGTTATGGAATTAATAAGTTACAGAAATAAAAGTCACAGCATAGGAAATACAGTCAATGGCACTGTAATAGTGTTGTATGGTGACAAATGGTAGCTATACTTGTGATGAGCATAGCATAATGTATAAACTCACCAAGTCACTATGTTGTTTACCTGAAACTAATGTAACATTGTGTGTCAACTATTCTCAAATTTAAAAAAAAATTAAAAAAAAACCAAATTTCCCCTTTTTATAAGGATATAAACCTTATGGATTAAGGTTCCACCCTGCTCCAGTATGATCTCATATTAAGTAAAATTATATCTTTAAAAATCTTATTTCCAAACAAACTCACATTTTGAGGTAATGGGGGGTAGGATTTCAATATAGGAATTTGAAGGGAACATAATTAAATCCACGACAATTCACATATCTGAAAGTGTTTTCATGTACCTTAATATTTGGTCATAAAATTAAATGTTGAAAATAACTTTCCTTCAGAATTTTGAAAGTATTTATTCCTTCTTCATTTTCTAGTTTCTAATGTTGCCTATTGAGAAATCTAGTCATTCTAATTCTTGATTATTTTTACATATGGCCTGTTCATATTTCTCTGGAAGCTTTAACATTTTTTTCTTTTCTTCAAGCACCCTGAAATCTTACAATTTCACCTGTTGTAGATCAATTTTTCTTCCCATCATTAAAGGCACTCTATGGGCCTTTTCTAGAAATCCAAGACATTCAGTTCTAGGATATTTTCTTGAATTTGTTAATGATTTGATGATTTTCATGTTTCTATTTTCACTGTTTTCTCTCTGTAGAACTCCTATTATATGGATGTTAGATCCTCTGGATTGGTCCATGACTATTTCACCTTGTATCTCCCATATACTATTTCTCTGTTTTGTTTACTTTTCTGGGAAATTTTTTCAACTGTCTTCAAAAGTTTCTATTAAGTTTTTCATTTTTGCTATCACGTTTACAAGTCCCAAAGTCTTTTTTATTTTCTGAATGCTACATTTGTATAAATTCTTATTTTTGTTTGTATCTCTACCTGCATAATTTTTGTTTGCTCTACATTTCTTTCTCTGTTAGTTTCCTCACTGTCTCATAAGTTTTAGTTACCTGTTCTTACTTCTTTTTACTGATTGGAATCTCTGAGTTCACATTTATGACTTGTTGACTTTGAACTTTATTTTAAGGTTATATTACTATACTGTCAGTATGATTATAAAAGTTTATTTAAGGATGGTTTGATTGCCCCAAAAATACTTTTCAGTATCCTGCTTAAAAGGCAAAGACTTATCTGCTACCTTTTAAGAAGAAGGTGGAAGTGGAGGACGAAGTTATGAGGGAGGTAGTTTCACTTTAGTACAATAGCCCTATCTTCAGCTATAACTGGTGTTCTTCACTCAAGATAGCTTTTGTTTCACCCTCTCCAAAACCCAGAGAATAAAAAAGACTTTGGGACTTATAAACAAGATAGCAAAAAATGAAAAACTTAATAAAACTTTTGAAGATAGTTGAGAAAATTTCCCATAAAATTAAACAAAACAGAGAAATAGTATATGGGAGATAAAAGGTGAAATAA
Organism: Prionailurus viverrinus; assembly: GCF_022837055.1. Classification (NCBI taxonomy): domain Eukaryota; kingdom Metazoa; phylum Chordata; class Mammalia; order Carnivora; family Felidae; genus Prionailurus; species Prionailurus viverrinus. The sequence goes on from NC_062579.1 coordinate 54,707,169, forward strand.
TCATGGACTAGTCCAGAAGATCTAACATCCATATAATAGGAGTTCCACAGAGAGAAAACAGTGAAAATAGAAACATGGAAATCATCAAATCATTAACAAATTCAAGAAAATAAATGCCCAGGTTTCTGCCATTGTTATATAGAGCACAGAAAAAAATATATAGGGCTCAAAACAGCTACTTAAACAGTTTTCAGGTGATACTATTTATTTATGTTTCCTTTAAGGTAGACATTAGGGCAATACAACAATAACTCAGCTTTCCTCATTTCACTTCCCCATCTTCTTTGAAGATTAAACACAGCCATGTGACTTGTTTTGGCCTTGAAATGTAAGGAGATGAAATACGTCATTTCCAGGCAAAATTCTAAAGAGTAAAAAGGGGTGCCTGGGTGGCTTAGTCAATTAAGCATCTATCTGACTTCATGATCTCATGGTTCATGGGCTTGAGCCCCCTGTCTGGCTCTGTGAGGACAGCTCAGAGCGTGCTTCAGATTGTGTCTCCCTCTGTCTCTCCCTTTCTCTCTCTCCCTCTCTCTCGGTCTCTCTCTGTCTCTCTCTCTCTCAAAAATAAATAAACATTTAAAAAATAAAGAAAGAGTAAATGTATGATTTGACATGTTACTTTTCCCTTCCTATGGCAATCATGAAAGAATATTTCAAGGTGGAGCCCCCATAAACCTCATTTCCTGAGTTATTACATTGAACATGTAATGTGAACAAATCTTATGTTTTCAACCTATGAGATTCTGGTTACCACAGTATAACCTAGGCTATCAGTCATAGACTCTACTTTATCCTTACTTCCAAATTAACTATGGCCACCATTTTTGAGCTTTTTTGAGGATGATTCAGCATAAACTTATTTGTTCTTATCTTTCCCTTTTTGCCAACATAGGATTATGTTTTCTTGAGCATGGTTAGTTGGTTCCTACCTGTCCATCTGTATTCTGGCTAATCAGACTTAATGGCTTCCATCTTCTCTCCTATTTTCCCCCTCGTTGTGGATTTATGATTTTTAAAAAGATACCTTTGTTCTAGTTTTAACAAGGTTTCAAGAGGTAGTGACATTAGATGTGTGCATTCAAGTTGCCATTTTTACTCAGAAGTTTCACCACTCCATAGAAACTTGAAACATTCAGAAAATGAAGGAAAATTGAAGGACTTGCTGAATTTTGGATCTATTTCCTAGCTCCTTTGGATTCTTGCCACCTGCCACAGTTTGAGATGTTGGGGAGAACCACCCATGACCTCCAGAGGCTGAGTCAAGGAAGCTATTTTGGTAAGACTTTGTGTTTACCATAAGGGCCCTAAGGCTTGAATGTACTTATCACACTCTGGTGTCTAGTCAAACTTCCCCCAATAAATAGTTGCCTTAGGTATTGGGTCTGGCATCAGCTTAAAGAGCATGGGGCCAATCTAGTACAGTGCGTTCTGCAGTTTTAAATTTTCTGGTGGCAACATTTCTGGCGCATGCTTATGTTTCTTGGCATTCCTTAGGTCTTTTATTAATGCACCCTAAGATTCACCCATGTTTTGTCTTGGGGGAAGCCAGGAAATAGTGTACAAGGTATGGGGGAAAATTGAGTCAGAAAGGAAATATTTGGAAGTTTTTGGAGATCTTTCCACTGATGTGGTATGTCCTAAAAGATAAGAGCTGCAGAGTCATCTAAGGCTGATACCTCTGAGGTCCTAAGGAACTCTAGCCTGGGCTTAGTGAATCTGAGTTATAGACTATACTCAGTTATTAACTCCTTGTGTGATATTGGGAGACAATTTCACCTCCCTGAGCCTCTGTTTCCTAAAATCTCTTCCAGCTAAAACACTGTAATTCAGTAAAGCTTACCAGTACTTGGAATTGTTCTGCTTAGCGTAATAATGGTTTAAGGAGGGAAATGAGTAGGCTGAGTAAAGTGTGATCTTTCCAAGAGATACAAAATTGTTTCCCAATTAAATGTACATATCTTAAGCCAGTTCCCAGTTACTGAACCTGTGTGAGTCAGCCTCATGTTGGGGCTGCATGGACAGGAATTCAGAGTCTGGGAAGTGGGTGTCAATAGGCACACAATACTTTTTATCTTTCACAGCAAAGCAGGACTGTGGTGCTCAGAGTTGAGTGTCACATTTTAAGGGAACAAGGAGAGGCTGGAGAGTTTTTAGGGCTATAACCAGGACGATGAAGATATTTTGAACTATGCCACATGAAGAAGAACACATGGGTTCAGGGAGTGAGTAGCTGGCACAAGAACACCAGGAAGGTCTGGCCCCCTGGTTTTAGCTATCTGAAGGGCTCTAATGGGGAAGGGGAGAGTGATTTCAAACCCAGCTCAACAGGTGTAGTGGGTTTTGGTAGTTACACATAACAAATGGACAGATTTAAAGTCAATAGAAAGATCCAGCTAGATTTTAGACATATAGAATCCCTCAGAAATGAGTAGATTTCTGCTGTTGAAAGTTTTTTGAGGAGAGACCCAATTACTATTTCATAGGAATAATGTAGAAAGGGTCAGATATTAGGTGAAGAATTGGATCAAATTTTCCAAATTATCAGAGTACCTTTCAAATCCTGAGGGTTGATCACTCATGTCAGTGGTCAAGTCAGTGGAAAGGGAATTTTAATCATGAGGGCTACAACTCAAAGCCAGGGAATACTTGTATACCACCATTTATAAGGCTGGTCCTGTTCATTGGCCACTGGAAAAATATCTGATTGCCTTCCTGAAGACTCAATCTTAAACCCAGCACTGTTGTGATTGTTTTCCAATATTCAAAATTTACATCTCTTTCAGTTTGTACATTTCTTTCTGTTTCTTCAAGTACAAATTGAATATTTGAACCACAATATCACAAGGTTGTTGAAATTTAAATATAACGAATATGAAGCTGTGTGGTAAGATGTAACCTGCCACAGAAAAATACAAGTTTATTATTGCTAGTGTTGTTATGTTCACTGACCTAAGTACAATATGGTCTCTGATAGAGTTAATGAAGGACAGCTTCCCCAAAGTAGGAAGAGGTAAATAGTTTTCTGAGTAATTACCTCTAACTCTGACAATGATTGCTAACCCTTACAATCACCTCTAGAATCATCTACTTTTCCCATTAGAGCCATGTGAAAAGAAAATGGAAAGAGATGGTTGAAGGCAATAAGTAGTTGAAGGTAGGAAAGTGCAGACAGAACAGCAAAAGCTATATAATAGCATGTGGGAAAGGGACTGGGTACAGCAGAACCAGAACCAGGAATAGAACATGTGAAAGCCAATAAGATAGTCAGCGTCTTATGCAAATGCTTCTAGTACTTTCCAAATGAAAACTTTTAGAAATGTGTTCTCTTTTTTGTACAAGATTGTTTAGGTGGTGCCACCACAGGACAGAGATCATTTTCCAAAGCCTGGGGACTCTAAGAAAGTACAAAAGCCTCTACTTTCTTTGGCACAGGTATGTTGGTTGGGGAACTTCATCTCTGCAAATGGGTTGACTAAAGAACTAGTATAATGGGAAAGGGAATTGGATCCCTGGAATGAACTCTGGAGCTGGCAAAAACAGCTGATATTCTTCCCTATACTCCCAGCTGTTTCTAGGAAACAAGCATTGTTTACCTTTTGAAGAGGAGGGAAAAAAAGGATGTTTCTTTCAGTGGGGAGGAAAAAGGATGACTCTAATTATCTCTGGGCTTGGGCTTGTTTATTTATCAGCTGCTAGGAACCAATTGTTTTCTGATGCCAAGTCCCAGTTCACAGGGCCTATGTAAAGAAAAGATGTATCATTAATGAGAAGTGGATATCAGCATCACTGTGCTTAGTAACACCTCAACACTCTTGATATAAGTCTTTCTCGGTTGTTCCTCTTTCTCTTTTCTGTTTTGTTTCACTCTATGCTCTTTTCATTTCTCCCCCTCTTCATTTTCTTTGTATTTAATTCTTACCTATATTTCCTAGTTCTTTCCCATTATCCCTGTTCTACATTCCTTCTTTCTTTTTCTCCCTATGTATGGGTTTCTCTTGCTTCTTATCATCCCCAGCTGACTCAGACTCCATGCAGATGTGCATCCAGGAGACATTTCCACCCCTGCCTCAAAAAAAAAAAGATACAAATCCCTTATTAGCTCATCTTCTTGGTTTTCCAGCCAGGGAAAAATTGCTCCCCAGATAGATACAACTTTACCTTAATTCAATTCAATTCAATATGAAATGACTCAAACCAAGGGACTTCCATATCTGCCCTTGGAAATGATCATTACATGGTTTAACAATACATGCTTTCAATTTTCCTTCTCCTTGGTCTACTATTTCTTTTGTTTCACTTTAACCCACTACTCCTGCTTAGATTATCTAAGATCACCCTAAACTTTTCTGCTTTTCCTTCATGTTTATTGTTTTATAGGGCTTGAGTGTACTTATCACACACTCCCACAGAGTAATGCTTTTGCCCACTAAAAAATTATGTTCCATGGCCACTGCTCCATGAAGTAGTTAGCATTATCACCATTTTTTAAATATGGAAATTGAAATCCAAAGGGATTAAGAAATTTACAAAAGAACAAAGAGTTACAAGTAGTGGGCGTGAGATCAAAACTACATCTGCTTGATTCCAAAGCCCATGATGGTCTGTTCATAACAGCAAAACAGGCTTAGCACTGCTTATGAAAAAAATCTCACAAAATACTTCTCTAGTCACTTGACCAAACCTCAGGTATAGTCCAAAATTCACCTGAAGTTTTGATTTTGAAGTACATGAAAGGAAGCATGGTATATAAGAATTCCTGAGCTATAGTTCTAGACACACACATACATTATACACACATATGTATATAAGAATTCCTGAGCTTATAGTCCTAGATACACACATACATTATACACACATATACTGTGTGTGCCACGCATTAATCTAAGTACTTTATGTAAACTAACTCATTGTTTTTATCTGCATTTCAAAGATGGAGAAAGTGAAGCAAGTGAAGTTAAGTAATACTCAAGGTCACCCGGCTATTAAGTAGCAGAATTAGGTCCAAACTCAGATAGTCTGACTCTAGAACATTATCTCTTGCCAAACATCAAGCATAACTTTGGCTCCACTGGTCTTTTTCCTTCTCAGATGCTTATCCATATACAAAATGAGCAGCTTGGACTGATGCAAAGGTCTGCAAGCTATATTTTTTAGAACACTGAGGTTCCATAGATGTATCTTAGGGGCCAGAGAAAAGAAAAAAGGTAAAAAAGAAGAGACCAACCAACAGTGCTCTAGATCTCCCAGCTTTCTTTCAAACCAGAACAGATCCACTTTTATGTGCTTTATGTATTAGAGTTCCCCCACGAAAAAATATGTTTGAAAATACATTTAAATGATGAAGCAAATGGGTAGCAGAATGTTTTGAAAAAAGGCAAACACTTTCCTTTCATTTTAGTGTTCACCTATATTTAGCCCTTGTATTTAGTCTCTCACAGGAGACCATTTATTTTCATGAATTTTATTTTTGCTCCAAGACACTGCAAGTTGCATCTAGGTGTTCAAATTATTTCCTTTGTATCTTTTGCACTATCTTTATCTGTTTCTTAAAGACATCAGGTCTAATCCTACTAATTTTCAATCTCAGTACTTCTCACACCACATATCTATTATCATCCAAAGATTATGAAATTCTTTGAATTCCTAGGAACATGGTTATTTTTAGTGAGGTGAGATGAAATTTTTATTAGAGTAAGGATTCGAAAGTTTTGGCAACTATTTTGTTATAGCCTAGACTTAAGTTCACAGTTTTATTACACTCAGATAAATCTGTGAACCAAGGATATGTTAAGTACAGTATAATCTAAATATGAGGCTAAACAAAAATGCAGAGTACTAATTGAAATAATGTGGGGGAAAGGGAAGAGTTAAAAGTCCTAAATCAGCTGCTTTATCTCAAATTATAACTAAAATCCCATATGGTACTTTTTCTTCTCTCTAACTGATGTTAAAACGTTCTCATGTGTGTTGGGAGACTGAATTAAGCTGCATTTAGGAAGTTTGTAAGGTCTGTGACATTGAGGTCAGACATCTTATTAACACTTCCATGAATTACAGACCTTTCTTGGAGTAATCTTCATTAGACCCAGTCACATTCCAATATTCATGGAAACTTATGGAGGAAAAAAGATGAGTCAGTTTTGAAAACTGGTGGCCATAGTTAAATTCCAACATCAAATTCATCATCTATATATATTTTACTTGACGTAATAAAGCAATAATGTCATAATAATATGTTCCATATTAGATGGCTCCTTTGAAAGTTACCACATATCAGATGACTGCTTTGAAAAAAAAAGATGAATTTCTCTGGATTACTAAAGTATGACTGAGTTGATCATTTGACTCACCTATCATGGTATGTGTAATATAACAAAACCACATTATGAGGCAAGAGACAAAAAATGGAATGAACCTTTTTTGTTTTATATCAGATATAGCATAATTAGACAACAAAAGTGAATGTGATATTTTGAGGGTCTATATAATCACCAGGGTAACCTATTAGCCCTTATTTTTACTTCACATTTATTGTATCATTGGAATTTCATAATATATTTTTGAGAAATGCCTTACTGAAACCTCACTCTTTCTGGTTCTGTGAAAGAAGAACCATTTGTCTTTTCCAAGTGAGTAATAAATTGGAGGCTTCAATGCTCTTTTCTACTTTGTTTATCTTAGAGAAATATGAGAATTTTATGATTACTCATGGAAAGAATAATCATCTGGTTTTTCACCCATTGTTTTCTTCCAAAATAGCTGCCTACCTCGGTCTCTCTGCAATGCACAGAAGACATAAATAAGAAAATGAAGTGAATAGATGAGTCTAAAATTTTTACAGAACAAAAATTTCTACTGAGTTCCTCAGATAATGTGAAATAGAGTTTATGAATCAGAGAAACTATGAGAGATTGAAAAGACAAACGTTTCTCAACTTGGTTATTTTTAATGCTCATTTTTAAACTTTGTTTTCATCCATTTTTGTTTCTAGTAATGTTTAATAATGTTTTTAGAAACATTAGTAAAACATAGTAGTTAACAGTTGAGTTAAAGATAACAAGGAAAAAGGAATGCTTTTGTGTCCAAAGTCTGGGTGGAATGGGAAGTAGTGTTTTTTTTTTAAGTTTATTTACTTTGATACAGAGAGAGAAAAAAAATAACATGAGCAGGAGAGGGGCAGAGAGAGAGGGTGAGAGAGAGAATCCTAAGCAGACTCTGCACTTTCAGCACAGAGCCTGATGCGGGTCTCAAGCTCATGAATCATGAGATCATGACCCAAGCCAAAATCAAGAATTGGAAGCTGAACCAACTGAGCCATCTGGAAACCCCAGAAAGGGAGTGTGCTTTAATGTGAATTCCACAGAAGAGTACAAAGGGGAAACTATTTCAAGCCATAATCTACCGTTTAGAGACTTAATTCCCAGAAATCTCTACTCCATCTTTGGAAATTTTGTTTTTGATAACTAGAAGGGTTATTGCTTTGGCAAACTCACCAAAAGGTGCTATTGAACACTAAATTATTAAACTGCCTCTTCTTTCATTGATATATATATTACTACACACTTCATATTCAATGATATGTTATTCAACCAATCAAATGTCTAAACTATGTAATGGTTAATACTGAGATAAGTTTTGTCCTCAGATTCACAATAATAGTTAATATCATTAAATACACTGCTACTCTTCAGTTAAAGTTCAGCCTGTGAAGAGAAAACTACAGAGAAAGGAGATTTTTGCAAAGTACTCTAGGCCACAAGTTTTGGCTGGAAAGTTTTAGGATGTAATAACTTAAAAGGAATTCACATTTTATCCCCTTCAGTGCTTATGAGACCCATGAGTCCTCACATATATTGGCAGACTAAATTAGGTTTAGTTTGGCTAAAATTTGTCTCTGTTAAATTGGAGTTTGTTTTATTAACACACATACATTTCAATGCCTAAAATTTTGGCTTACAAGAATTTTACTCCTGAAAATTTTCTGTTCTGTTTACTCTAACTTGGCTGCATACAGAAGAAGGCAAGTCACCAGTATGCCAGGAAAATGGGAATTGTGCTGGACTTCAGACTCTATGAAGAGGAAGACAGCACACTTAGCTCAATATTACTTCTAGAATTAAGTTAAAGATCTAAGTAATTAAAAATTTAGATTTTTCAACTTGATTACTAGGAAGCAGATGTTACTTACTGTGCTATTTAAGCTTTTGGGGTTTTTTTTTTACTAGTTTCTGTCTTTATTGGATTTTGGATCAGTTGGCCTGTGTTTTTTCTTATTAAATGTTTAATTTTAATTCCAGTATAGTTCACATACAGTGTTATATTAGACTCAGGTGTACAACAATGTAGTGATTCAACAATTTTATACATCATTACTCAGTGCTCATCATGATAAATGTACCCTTAATCCCCTTTACCTACTTCACCCATCCCCCAATCCACCTCCACTCTGATATGTTTTATTTTAAGTGAGTACCCTCTGTTAAGTGATATTAATATTTTTCAACAAGACTTGAATCATTCTTCATAGTACATGGTTGTAAAAGATATATATAAAAGATTCCATTCAAGAAAAATAGAATGTAGGGGCGCCTGGGTGGCTCAGTTGGTTGAGCGTCTGACTTTGGCTCAGGTCATGATCTTGTGGTTTGTGGGTTTGAGCCTTGCGTCGGGCTCTGTGCTGACAGCTCAGAGCCTGAAGCCTGCTTCAGATTCTGTCTCCCTCTCTCTCTCTCTCTCTCTGCCCCTCCTCTACTCATGCTCTGTCTCTCTCTCCTTCAGAAATAAACATTTAAAAAATTTTTAAAAATAGAATGCACATTTTCTTCAATTACACATAGAAATTTTCTGTGGTTAAATCACATACAAACAGACATAATAAATATAATACATTTAAAAGACCAAAATCACAACAAGTATATTTTCCAAACACAATGGTACAAAATTAAAGATCAACAATAAACCACCCTGGACCCAAAGCAACTTACACATTTAATGCAATCCATATCAAAATATTAACAACATTTATCATAGAACTAGAACAATCCTAAAATTTGTATGGAACCAAAAAGACCCCAAAGAGCCAAAGCAATCTTGAAAAAGAAAAGCAAAACTGGAGGCATCACAATTCTGGACTTCAAGTTATATTACAAAGCTGTAGTGATCAAGACAGTAAGCTATTTGCACAAAACCAGACACATAGATCGAAGGAACAGAATAGGAAACTCAGAAATGGACCCACAACTGTATTGTCAATTAATTTTTGAGAAAGCAAAAGCATTGGAAAGATTATCCGATGGAAAAAAAAGATAGCCCCTTCAACAAATGGTGTTAGGAAAACTGGACACCACCACACAAAATAATAAAACGACCACTTTCTTACACAATACACACAAAAAATTCAAAATGGACAAAAAACCTAAATGTGAGACAGGAAACCATCAAAATCCTAGAGGAGAACACTCACAGTAATCTATTTGACATCGGCCATGGCAACTTCTTACTAGATATGTCTCCTGAAGCAAGGGAAACAAAAGCCAAAATAAACTATTGAGACATCATCAACGTAAAAAGCTGCTGCACCGTGAAGGAAACAATCAATAAAACTAAAAGACAACTTTTTTATGGGAACTTTTATAACAAGAAAATATATTTGCAAATGACATACTGATAAAGGGTTAGTATCCAAAGTCTATAAAGAACTTATCAAACTCAAAACACAAAAAATAAATGATTCAGTGAAGAAATGGGAAGAAGATATGAGTAGATAATTTTCCAAGGAAGACATCCAGATGGCTAAAAGACACATGAGAAGATGTCCAACATCATTCATCACAGGGAATTACAAATCAAAACTACAATGAAATATCACCTCACATCAGTCAGAATGGCTCCAATTAACAACACAGAAAACAGGTGTTGGTGCAGGTGAGAATGCAGAGAAAGGAGAATGCTTTTACACTGTTGGTGGGAATGCCAACTGATGCAGCCACTCTGGAAAACAGTATGGAACTTCCTCAAAAAGTTAAAAGTAGAACTACTCTATGATCCAGCAATTTCAATACTAGATATTTACTCAAAGGATAAAAAAATATAGTTTCAAAGTAACACATGCACCATGATGGTTATAGTAGCATTATCAACAGTAGCCAAATTATGGAAAGAAACCAAATGTCCATTGACTGATGAATAAAGAAGATGTGATACATATATATATATATATATATATATATATGTGTGTGTGTGTGTGTGTATGACACAATAATACACACACACACACACACACACACACACTAGACTATTACTCAGCCATAAAAAAGAATGAAATCTTGTCATTTGCAATGAAGTGGATGGAGCTAGAGAGTATTATGCTAAGCAAAATAAGTTAGTCAGAGAAAGAAAAATACCATATGATTTCACTCATATGTGTAATTTAAGAAACAAAACAGATGAACATAGGGGAAAAAGAGAGAGAGGCAAACCAGAAAACAGATTTTATAGAGAACAAACTGAGGGTTGCTGGAGGGGAGGTGAGCAAGGGGATTGATTTAAATGGGTGATGGGTATTAAGGAGGGCACTTGTTGAGATGAGCACTGGGTGTTGTATGTAAGTGATAAATCACTAAATTTTCCACTGAAACTAATATTACACTATATTAATGAACTGGAATTTAAATATAAACTTAAAACTACAAATAAATAAACAAATAGAAACAAAACTAGAAAATCCACGATGTAAATGTTAGCTATTTAATATATAAATATTAAATACACACTACTTTATAAGCAATGGATCAAATAAGAAATCAAGTGGCAAATCAAAATATGTCTCAAAACAAAAGAAAAAGACACCACAATATTCCAAAACCTATGGAATGTAGCAAAAGTAGATGTTAGAGTAAAATTTATGATATAAATGCTTATATTCAGAAAAAAAAGTTCAAATAAACAACTCAATAATGCACCACAACGAATTAGGAAAAGTAAAAACTTAGATGAAATTTAATAGAGGAAGGAAATACCAAAGAAAAATCTGAAATAAGTGAAATAGAGACCAGAGTAAACAATAATATAACATTGAAAGTAATGACCAGTTTTTCCAAAAAAAATAAACAAAATTGGCAATGTTTTAACTACTCCAACTAAGAAAAAAAGAGAGAGAAGCCTCAAATACCAAAATGAGAAATGGAAGAGAAAACAATACAACAGACAACCCCAGAAATACATAGTGTGATAACAGATGTAGGGGACCTAAGATGGCAGCATAGTAGGAAGACCCTAGGCTTGTCTACCCCTTGAACACAGCTGGATAACTATCAAATCATTTTGAATACCCAAGAAATATATCTGAGGCCTGACAGAACAAACTGTACAACTAGAGACCATATTGAGGAAGATAGGAAGTATGGAGATATGGTTTGGAAGAGAAATGGAGCACAGAGCCTGCAGAAGGTAGGGAGTGCTGGTCAAGGAGAAAGGCAAGAGGCCGTGAAATGCACAGGGATATGCACGAAGAGAACACTTCCCCAAAACCATTGGCTGGGAAAATGAGAGGAGCTGATTTTCATGAGTTTTTGCAAACAGTGGGGCTCAAAGACAGGAGTTTTAGAGGTCTGTATGCTTGGCTGGGATAGAGCCCTGAGGGTGCTTTCCTACTCCTGGAGAGAAGGCAGGCAAGCTGCCCAGGGGCTGACTGATGGCACAATCTGAGAATTGTCTAAGGCACATGGGGAGAAACTGTTCACTCTTCTTGGATGGAGATCATCTATGAGAAGTGATGTTCGCAGACTCGCCTCTCAGGGAACAAAAGAGCTGACAGGTGCCATTTCCCTCACCCGTCCCTCAGCATGTGTGCAGAGACACATACTGAAGGCAGCTAAATCAGACACTGGCTGTTTAGTCTTCTTTTCTCCAAATCCCATGTTCCTGCGCTCTGGCATGACTACCCTTCTTGGTGAAACATGCATCACTCCCAGAGCAGCAAGACCTTCCCCTAGAAGACCAGTGCAGGTCCCTGACACACCATGTCACTAAAGTTTCGAGTTTTAAAAGTCAGTAGGCTTGGCTGGGATAGAGCCCAAACTGCACTACTCTGCTCCAGGCAAACAAGTGACTGGGAGACAGACAGCATGAAAACAATAATCTGAAAAATGCCTGGGATGCATGAGGGGAAATTACTCTTCTGTGCGAGTATACACACACACACACACACACACACACACACACACAATGGAGTATTACTCAGCCATAAAAAAAGAATGAAATTTTGTCCATTTGTCAGTGGATTGAGCTAGAGAGTATTATGCTAAGTGAAATAAGTCAGAGAAAGACAAATACCGTGATGATCACTCATATGTGGAATTTAAGAAACACAACAGATGAACATAGAGGAAAAAGAAAAAGAGAGATAAACCAGAAAATGGGGTCTTCAGTATGGAAAACAAACTGAGGGTTATTGGATGGGAGGTAGGTGGGGGAATCAGTCAAATAGGTGATGGATATTAAGGAGAGCACTTGCAATGAGCACTAGGTGTTTTATGTAATTTCTCCACTGAGGCTAATATTACGCTGTATCTTAATTAAGTGTAATTAAAAAAAATATTTTTAACTGTTTTAAAAATGTTTTATTTATTTTTGAGAGATAGAGACAGAGCACAAGTGGGAAAGGGGCAGAGAGAGAGAGGGGGAGGCTCAGAATCTGAAGCAAGCTCTAGGCTCCGAGCTGTCAGCACAGAGCTGGAGGCGGGTCTTGGACCCACGAACTAGGAGATTATGACCTGAGCTGACATCAGACACTTAACCGACTGAGCCACTCAGGCTTCCCTTGTAAATATTTTTTTAAGTTTATTTATTTATTTTGAGAGAGAGAAAGCGAGAAAGCATGCGCACAAGTGGGGGAGGGGCAGAGAGAGAGAGGAGGAGAGAGCATCCCAAGCAGGTTCTGCACTGTTAGCACAGAGCCCAACACGGGGCTTGAAATCACGAACTGTGAGATCATGACCTGAGCTGAAATCAAGAGTTGGACACTTAACAGACTGAGCCATCCAGGTGCCCTAACTGGAAGTTAAGAAAAACTTGTAAAAAAATAAATACCTAATGTGATAAACAGTTATAAACAGTTATAAACTAAAATGAGTATAACAGATTAGTATAAACAGTTATAAACTAAAATGAGATAACTTATTTTTCTAATTGAGATTAGGTGAATATTTATTTTGTATGTATTTGTTATGACCACAAAACAAAATGCTAATAATAGTGGCTACCAGTTAGACAATTTAGAATATGCCCTAGTATTATAGCATGAGGTTGCAGTAAGCAGTGGACTAGCAGACTGGCCTGAAGTTTAACAGGGAGGTATGGGAAATGAGACAGATATGATAAGCTCTCCACATATCCATTCAGGATAGCCTGAAGAAGACCCCAAAATCCCCATATCCCTGGCTAAAGCATGAGACTGTATTGCCTGCAAAGAGCTGAAGCCAGAAGGCCTAGTGGGAAGTAAAATCCAAGGCATTATTGAAAACTGATTGATTAATTCAATAATAATACTTTCTTTACGTTATTTAATTGGGCTTAAAAGGCCATGATAGGATTATATAATTCTTTCTATTTTTGTAAATTCTTTGTAATTTCTAAATAGTTAATTTAGAAGTACACTAGAATTGGGAATAGTTTTTTAATCTCTGAATTGTGATTCTTTGAAATCTTTCTCCCCATCTACAGAGTAAAACTCTTAATTACCTTTACTGCCTCTTTTAGTTTTAGAGAAATAATATCAATAGAGAACTTTAGAATGTTAATAATAGCCAATATTTATTGAGCACCTTTTATTAGCCAATGCTATGCTGACTTTACACATTTTATGTCATTTAATTCTACAGTGTCCTTAGGGTAATAACAAATCAGATAATTTAGACCAAAAAAAAAAAAAAAAACCAGGTAATTCCTAAGAGCACACAAGTTAATACAATTGAATCATGAATCTTGAGTTCAAGAAATAGAAAATTTTCTTAGACCAGTAACAAGAATGAAATTTGTATTAAAAATCAAAAATCTCCCCGCATAGAAAACCCTATGACCACATAGTTTCATTGGTGAATTCCAACACACATTTTAATAATAATTAATGACAATCTTTATCAAAATCTTACAAATAATGGAATAGAGAGAACACCTTCAAAGTCATTCCATGAGACCAGGACTACCTTGATATCAAAGCAGCATAAAAACAATACAAGAACAAAAACATCTAGATTTTTCAATATAAGAATTGCTACTCTGACTTTATTTTGTCATCCATTTGCATGACAAGTGTTTCTCCACCCCCTCACGTTCAGTGCACAGGTGTTCTGGGGTCTGAAATTTTTCTCCTGTAGGCAACATATAGGTGGGTCCATTTTTTAATCCATTCTGACGCCCTATGTATTTTAATTGGAGCGTTTAGTACTTTTACATTCAGAGTAATTATTGATAGATATGTACCTAGTGACATTTTATTTCTTGTTTTGTCATTGTGGAGATTTTCTCTGTTCCTTTCTTGTCTTTGTCACTTTTGGTCTCTCCTTTTCACACGGAGTCCCCTTTAATATTTCTTGCGGGGCTGGTTTATTGGTCATAAACTTCTTTACTTTTTCTTTGTCGGGAAATTCTTTATCTATCCTTCTATTCTGAATGAGAGCCTTTCTGGATAGAATATTCTTGGCTGCAGTTTTTTTTTCCATTCAGCACTTTGAATATATCATGCCACTCCCTTCTGGCTTGCCAAGTTTCTGTTGCAAAATCTGCAGCTAGCCTTATGGATCTTTGCTTGAAAGTTAAGGACTTCGTTTGTTTTGCTGCTATAGAGATTTTTCTTTACCACTATATTTTGTGTATTTAATTACAATATGTCTTGGTGTTGGCCTGCTTTTGTTGATTTTGATGGGAGTTTGCTGTGCCTCCTGGATCTCGATGTCTGTTTCCTTCCTCAGATTAGGAAGTTTTCTGCTATTATTTCTTGAATAAATTTTCTGCTCCCTTTTCCCTTTCCTCTTCTGGCACCTGTTTAATATGAATGTTAATATGTTTGATGGAGTCATTGAGTTCCCAAAGTCTATTCTTTTTTTTTTTTTTAAATTTTTTTTTTCAACGTTTATTTATTTTGGGGACAGAGAGAGACAGAGCATGAACGGGGGAGGGGCAGAGAGAGAGGGAGACACAGAATCGGAAACAGGCTCCAGGCTCTGAGCCATCAGCCCAGAGCCCGACGCGGGGCTCGAACTCACGGACCGCGAGATCGTGACCTGGCTGAAGTCGGACGCTTAACCGACTGCGCCACCCAGGCGCCCCCCAAAGTCTATTCTTATGTTCCAGAATTCTTCTTTCTTTCTCTTATTCAACTTCATTATTTTCCATTATTTTGTCTTCTAGGTTACTAATTGGTTTCTCTGCTTCTTCCAGCCTGCTGTTCTTTGCATGACGCCTGTTTCCAATCTCGTTTATTGCATTTTTCATCTGTTTCTTTTTTTATCACTTTATCTCTCTTGTAAAGGACTTCCTTATGTCTTCCATTCTTTTCTCAAGCCCAGTTAGTATCCTTACAACTGTTGCTTTAAATTCTCAATAAGGTATGTTACCTATGTCTGTTTTGCTTAGATCTCTGGCCATAGTGTTATCTTGTTCTTTCATTTGGGTTGAATTCCTCTATCTTGGCATTGTGTCTAAGTCTCTTCCTTCTTCTCTGTGTTAGAAAAGACAGTTATGTCTCATACTTCTGAAAGTAATGGCCTTATGAAGAAGAGATCTCTTTAGTGCTTAGGGCCTGGCACCTCAGGGAGTGTCTCTGGTATGTGCTGTTTGTGGTCTGTGGTTGTATTTTGGCTGCTTTATTCTTCAGGCTAGTCATCTGCAGAGGCTCTCCTTGTCTGCAGTGGGCAGTGTTTGGTACCTGGCCTGAGTGTGTTAGTTTTACCGAGGTGTTCTCTTGTCTGAAATGAAACCTGACAACACCTCCACTAGAGATGTGGCCCTGCAGAACTCTCTGGTTGGGTAACATGGTTTTGGCAGGGGTTTGTGCTGGTCTTCTGGGGAAGGGACTTGTCACACTGGGACTGAAGCAAGCTTGATTGAGAAGGGCAATTCACTGGGTGGGGGGGAGGGGTCTTGCTGTAAGCAAGTTGAGCAGCTAGTGTCCATGCTGAGCTACTTCCCTTCAATGGCTCTGTGCTTATGTTGAGGGGTGGGGAAGGGAAATGGTGTCTGGTGCTGGCCAGCTCCTTTATTTCCCAAAGAGGTATCTCCCTGAATGCTTCCTCTCAGGGAAGTGTTCCTAGAAGAGTGGATAATCTTCCCACTGTGTGCCCCAGGAGTTTTTCAGATGGCTGTTTCCACAGTGTCTGCCCCCAGGTTGTTTGCCTGCCTTCTCTCCAGGGGCAGCATAGTGCTCTCCTGGGGCTATCTCAGCCATGTGTGCTGACCTTTAAAACTCCAGGCTTTAGATATGTGGTGTGGGCTGGGCCTTGCACTGGTCTTCTGGGGGAGGGGTCTGCCATTTTGCGACTGAGGCAAGCTTGACTGAGAAGGGCAGTCCTGCCAGACTGCAGGGGGGGTGGTGAGGCTTGGTGTAAGCAAGTTGGTCAGCCAGTATTGGCATTGAGCTGCCTCCCACAGATGGCTCTGTGTTTATGCTGAGGGGTGGGGTAGAGAAATGGCACCTGGCCAGCTTTCCTATTACAACAGAGGTGTCTCTGTGAACATTGCCTCCCAGGGACACTCCCCAATATGAGTTAATAATGTCTGCACTGTGTGCCCCAGATGTTCCTCACTTTGCTGTTTCAATGCTGTCTGCCCACAAATTATTTTCCTGCCTTCTCTCCAGGAGCAGGGCAGTGCCCTCTGGGCTCTATCCCAGCCAAACCCACTGACTCCAGGCTTTAAGCTCCACTGGTTGCAAGAACTCATGAAATTTAGCCCCTCTCATTTTCTAAGCCAATGACTTTGGGGAAATGTTCTCCTTGTGGATGTCCCCATGTGCTCCTCTCTCTTGCCCTTTTCCATGACTATGTGTCCCTCCCTTGCAGGATCTGTGATCTGTTTCTCCTTTAAATAATGTCTTCTCACTTTCTACCTTCTTCGCTGTGGCCTCTTCTCTCCCTTTAGTTGTGGAGTTTGTTCTGTCAGTCTTCAGGTCAATTTCTGGGGTATTTAGAATGATTTGATAGTTATCCAGTTATGTTCATGGAACAAGATGAGCTTAGAGTCTTCCTGTGCTTCTGTCATCTTTGATGCCTCTTATTTAGGCTTTTTAAAAGTTGTTGGTAGTTATTCATGAGCCATGAATTCAGAGTGTTTTACAACCTCTTTGTTGTATCTGTAATGCTCAGTGTTGCATTATTTACATCTAGACCAACATATGTCCAAAATCCTTTGTCCATTTAAATTTGAAATGTTACAGTTTTATTATAAAAACTCCAGGCCTGCAGTTTTTGAGAGCCTATTGCTGTTTATTATCAGTATCTCTTAAAAAAATCCACACACATATGTCCACTTGCCCCAATTAAAACAAAACAAATGATTAGTTGTTAGGGAAGTATAAAATTTACTTGGTCAATAGACTTAGTTTTGGTTGTCTTTCCTATGGATATTGATTAACACAACATGGCCTTCCACATAATAACCTAATGGAAAGAACAAGGGATTTGAAGAAAATACACTTGAGTGCTCTGGATCACATTTAGTTGGGTTATCCTTGGGAAAGTCACTTAACTGGTTTGAACCTTATTTACTTTAACTGTAAAATGGAAAAATAGAACTAATATTGTGCAGATGCTGTGATGGCTAAATAAGATAATTTGTAGAAATTTCCTAGCACCATGTAGATGCTCAATAATTAGTGGTTGTTCTACTACGTGGATGATCTTTGAGGACACTATGCTAAGTGAAATAATCCAGTAACAAAAAGATAATAACCATGACTCCACATACATGAAGTATCTAAAAGAGTAAAATTCATAGAAACAGAACATAACACTGTGGTTTCCAAGGACTGGGGGGAGGGAGCAATGGGAAATTGTTGCTCAATGGATATAGAGTTTCAGTTTTGCAAGATGAAAAAGTTCTGTAGTTCTGTTGCCCAACAATGTGAATATAGTTAATATTACTGAACTGTATAGTTAAAAATGGTTATGATGGTAAATTTTGTGTTATGATATGTTTTACTACAATTAAAAATAAATAAATTAATTAAAAGTAATTAGTAGTTGGGGTGCCTGGGTGGCTCAGTCAGTTGAGCGTCCGACTTCAGCTCAGGTCATGATCTCGCAGTTTGTGAGTTTGAGCCCTGCATCGGGCTCTGTGCTAACAGGTCAGAGCCTGGAGCCTTCTTCGGATTCTGTGTCTCCCTCTCTCTGCCCCTTCCCCACTCATGCTCTGTCTCTCTCTGTCTCTCAAAAAAATGAATAAACGTTAAAAATTTTTAAAAAAATAATTAGTAGTTGTTATCAATTATATTAATTATGATTTTTGATTAAAATTAACATATTGATCCCGAGTCTGCCTTTCTACTTATATATTCATTGCCTAAACATACAAGCCAGACCCTGTGGAACATCTAACCAACAGGTCAGAAGCCAAGGTAGGAATAAAATGCAATTTCTATGCAAATTGGATATTGAACCATTTATTAAACCATATATCATCATCAAATGATATATCATCAAAATATAGCTAGTATGATTACTTTGTAAGAGCCATAGAAACCTGGGATCAGTAGAAGGGTACTATTTCTAACGAATATTTATAATTATGGAAGATTAATTTTTGACTTGTTGTAGGGATGGGTGGTAGCAAGGCTGGCTAGGTGAAGATAGAGTCCAAGCTTTTGTCTTAGAACATACTGTGATAATGGAAATTGTAATTGCTAATTGTATGTGTCCACTTAACTGGGATACAGGATACCCAGATAACTGACAAAACATTATTTTTGTGTGCATCTGTGAGGATAGTTCTGGAAGAGGTTAGCACTTGAATCAGTAGACTGACCAATAACATCTGCCTGTCACCAGTTTGTGTGTGGTCATTATCCAATCTCTTGAGGGCCTGAATAGACCAAAAAGGCAGAAAAAGGGCAAATTTTATCTCTCAAGTTTTTTAGATGTTTATTTTTGAGAGAGAGAGAGAGAGCAGGGGAGGGGTAGGGAGAGGGGGGAATAGAGAATATGAAGTGAGCTCTGTGCTTACAGCAGTGAGCCTGGTGTGGGGTTCAAATTAACAAAGCCTGAGATCATGGCCTGAGTTGAAATCCAGCACTCAACTGAATGAGCCACCCAGGAGCTCCTTCTCTCTCAATTTTTAATTAAGATATAATTGACATACAACACTATATTAGTTTCAGGTGTATAACATAATGATTTGATATATGAATGTATTGCAAAATGAACACTAGAAGAAATTTAGTTAACATTCATCACCATACATAGTTACAAAATTTTTGTTGTAATAAAAATTTTTAAGACCTACTCTCTTAGTATGTTTAAAATCTACAATACAGCATTATGAAGTATAGTCACCATGCTATACATTACATCCACAAGAATTATTTACTTTATAACAGGACAGTTGTACCTGTTGACCACATTCACCTATTTTGCCCCTCATTCTCACTTCTGGCCTCTGAAAACCATCAAACTACCAGTCTGATCTCTGTACCTACAAGTTTGGTTTTTGTTGTTGTTTTTAGATTCTACATATAAATGAGATCATATGGTATTTGTCTTTCTGTATCTGACTATTTCACTTAGCATAATGTTCTCACAGTTCATCTATGTTGCCACAAATGGCAGTATTTCCTTCTTTTCTATGACTGAATAATATTCCATTGTGTGTATATGCCACATTTTCTTTATCAATTCATTCATTCATGAATGTTTGGGTTGCTTCCTGGACTACATTTGTGTAAATAATGCTTCACTGAACATAGGGGTACAGATATCTTTTCAAGTTCGTGTTTTAGTTTCCTTTAGATAAATAACAAGCAGAATTGTGGAATCGTATCTTAGTTCAATTTTTATTTTTAAGGGAAACCTTCATACTGTTTTTCATAGTGGCTTCAACAGTTTACTTATCCATCAATAGAGCACAAGAGTTCCCTTTTCTCCCTATCTTCAACAACACTTGTTCTTTTTGTCCTTTTGGTAATAGCCATTATTATTTAGTGTACTAAATAATAAAATGGTTAATTAATATTAATAGCCATTAATATTAAGTGATATTTCATTGTGGTTTTGATTTGCATTTCCCTGATGGTTAGTGATGTTTGGCGTCTTTTTCTGCATCTCTTGGGCTATCGGTGTCTTTATTGGAAAAATATCTATTCAGATTTTTTAATTAGATTGAGATTATTGCTATCGGGTTGCATAAAATCATTATTTTGGATATTAACCCTTTATCAGATACATGATTTGCAAATATTTGATCCTATTCTATAGGTTGCATTTTCATTTTGTTGATTGTTTCCTTTACTATGCAGAGGATTTTTCATTAGATTTAGCCTCATTTGTTTTTTGTTTGGTTTGGTTTGTTTGCCCTTGCTTTTGGTGTCAAATCCAAAAAATCATTGTCAAGACAATGTCAAGGAGTTCACCCATGTTTTCTTCTAGGAGTTTTATGGTTTTAGGTATTATGATCAAGTCATTAATCTATTTTGAGTTATTTTTTTGTGTATGGTATAAGATAGTGGACCAGTTTCATTCTATACATGTGGTGGTCCAGTTTTCTTAGCATCATTTAGTGAAGAGACTGTTCTTTCTCTGTTGTATATTCTTGTCTCCCTTTTCATAAATTACTAGACAGTATTTGCATTGGTTTATTTCTAGGCCCTCTCTTCTGTTCCTTTGGTCTATGGGTCTGTTTTTATGCTAATACCATACTCTTCTGATTACTATATCTTTGCAATATAGTTTGAAATAAGGAAGTCTGATGTTTCTAACTTTGTGTTTCTCAAAATTGCTTTGGTTATTTGTGGTCTTCTATGAATCAATACAAATTTTTTGTTACATTTGTATAAATATTGTCAGTAGAATTTTTATAGGGATTGCATTGCATTTGTAAATTGCTTTGGGTAGCATGGACGTTTTAACAATATTAATTCTTCCAGGTCATAAACATGATATATTTTTCCATTTATTTGTGTCTTGTTCAATTTGATTCATCAGTGTTTTACAGTGTTCAGGGTAAGAGGTATTTTAACTTATTGGCTAAATGTACTCCTAGGTATTTTATGTTTTTGATGCAATTTTAAGTGGGAATGTTTTCTTGCTTTCTCTCTCTGAGAGTTCGTTACTATTGTATAGGTGTACAGCAGATTTTTGTATATTGATTTTGAATTCTGCAACTCTTGGTATGTTACATTTCCATTTTAATTTTTCTCAAGAAATTTTTTTGATTTCTCCTTTATTTCTTCCTTGACCCATTGATTTTTCAGAAGCATGGTGTTTAATCACCACATATCTGTGAATTTTCCATTTTAATCTGTAATTGATTTTTAGTATTATAACATTGGGTTTGAATTCAATCTACTTAATTTTATTATGACTTTTCCTATGGCCTAATATATGATCTATCCTGGAGAGTGTTCCATTTGTGATTGAGAGAAATGTATATTCTGCTGCTTTAAGATGGAATATCCTGTATCTGTTTTTTGTAGGCAGAAAATACATAGGTCTTGTTTCTTTGTTGATGCTGTTGTTGTTTTTGTTTTTTTATTTAAGTAGGTTTCATGCCCAGCATGGAGCCCAAAGTGGAGCTTGACCTCACAACCTTGAGGTCAAGACCTAAGCTGAGATCAAGAGTCAAATGCTTAACTGGCTGAGCCACCCAGGCATCCCAGGGGTCTTGTTTTTTTATCCATTCAGCCAATCTTTTCTTTAAAAAAAGTTTATTTATTTATTTTGAGGGGGGTTGCAGAGAGAGAGACAGAGAGACAGAGAGAATCCAAAGCAAGCTCCTTGCCATCAGTGCAAAGCCCAATGTAGGACTTGAACTCATGAACTGTGAGATCATGACCTGAGCAGAAATCAAGAGTAGGGTACTTAACTGATGCACCAGGCACCCCAGCCAATCTGTCTTTTGATTGGAGCATTTGCGTCTAAAGTAATTACTGATAGGTACAGAATTATTGCATTTGTTCATTGTTTTCATGTTATTTTGTAATTCTTTGTTTATTCTCTTGTTCTTTTCCTTTGTGATTTGATGATTTTCTATAGTGATATGATTACATTCCTTTCTCTTTATCTTGTGTGTTTCTAGTATAGGTTTTGCTTTGTCATTACCCTGAAGCTTACATGAAACAACTTCTATTTATAATAATTGATTTTAAGTTGATAACAATTTAAGTTTGAATGCATTCTAAAACTCTACATTTTTACTACCCCTCATCTTTTATGTGTTTGATGTTACAATTACATCTATTATCTTGTGTATATATTAATAAATTATGTACATTGTCTTTTAACCTTTATACTATACTTTCATAAGTGATTAACTCACCACCTTAGCAACATTAGATTATTATGGGTTTTGCAATATATTTACATTTGCTAGTGAGATTTACATTTTCATATGCTTTCCTGTTACCAATCTGTGCCCTTTTATTGTAGCTGAAAGAAGTCCCTTTAACATTTCTTGTAAGACTGATCTGGTGGTAATGAACTCCTTTCACTTTTGTTGGTCTAGAACGGTCTATCTCTCCTTCAATTCTGAAGAACAATTTTGCTGGGAAGAGTATTCCTGGTTAGCAGGGTTTTTTCTTTCAGAACTTTGAATATATCTTGCCACTCCATT
The DNA here is from genome assembly GCF_022837055.1 of Prionailurus viverrinus. Lineage (NCBI taxonomy): Eukaryota > Metazoa > Chordata > Mammalia > Carnivora > Felidae > Prionailurus > Prionailurus viverrinus. Next base: position 54,729,987 of record NC_062579.1, read on the forward strand.
CTGGCATGATAATTTTCGGCTAAAAAATCTGTTGGTAGTCTTATGGAGTTCCCTTGCACATAACAAATTGTTTTTTTCTTGCTGCTTTTAAAATTCTCTCCTTGTCTTTAAGTTTTGACAATATATAATGTGTCTTGGTGTAGGCCTCTTTGGAATCATCTTAATTTAAACTCTCATGGCTTCCTGGATCTGGGTATCTGTTTCCCAAGGTTAGGAACATTTTCAGCCATTATTTCTTCAAATAATTTTTCTTCCCCTTTTTCTTTTTCTTCTTCTTATGGGACCTCTATAATGAGAATGTTGGTCCATCTGATGTCACTCCATAAATCCCTTAAGCTATATTCAGTATTTTACATTTTTTTTGTTTTTGCTGTTATGATGGATGCATTCTACTTCCCTGCTTTTGAGTTAACTGTCCCTTTCTTCTGTTTCATCTAGTCTGTTACTTAAACTCTCTACTTTATTTTTCAGTACAGTTATTGTATTCTTTAGTCATGTGACTTCTATTTGGTGCTTTCCTTTATTTTCTATCTCTTCTTTGAAATTCTCAATTTGTTCATGTATTGCCCTCCTGACATCAGTGAGTATATTTATGACCAGTACTTTGAACTCTTTATCAGGTAAATCACTTTATTTATTTACAGTCTTTTGTGTATGTTTTATATTATTCTGTGTTTGGAACATATTCCCCTGGTATTCACTTTCCTTAACTCTGTTTTGTTTTGTATGCATCAGATAAAACAGCTATTTCTCACAGTCTTGAAGCAATGGGCTTGTGTATGGTATGAACCTTATTGTTCATCTGTGCCCTAGCTCTTGGTTGTTTCTCAATCCTGTGTGATTATCCAAGCAGCTTACTTTGTTCTTAATGGTTCCCAGTAGTTGAGGGTATGCCAAGACCCATCAGTGTCCCATAAGGGAGAATCTCAGTCAGCATCTAGATTCAGGCTGATTGGAAGCCAGATCCACATGCAGCAGCTTTTAAGGTATGCAAATGTACATTTTTCCAGGGAAGACTAGAAGATGGGAATTTTTCTTTTTGTCCTCTGCACTGAGCCTTGAGGTGATAGCCATTTTAAGATTTGCTTCTTTGTTTGCCACTGTCCCATTGAACCTGAAAATGCAAGCTCCACCCACTGAACAAGGGAGCTAGGCTATTAACGGGTGTGTCTTCTGGACAGTAGCCATAAAACCTGGAGCACCAGATGGGAACACAAGTTTGTTTTTTTGTTTTTTGTTTTTTTCTCAGACAATATTGGGAACCTGGAGTGAAGCAGAGGGAATGCACAAAAATAGCACCCACGTTATGAGGTCTATGGAATGGGTTATAGTTAATCCTTAGATGTGTGTTTGATTACAATGTTCTCCCTCAGGCCAAGTCATGAAGATAAACTAATAAGAATCTTTCACAGAATACTGAATGTTTCAGTCTATTGTCTCTCTGGTGCCCTGGAGTATAGCTGCTTAAGAACTCTCTGTTTGCTATGGTTCTTTTTGACCCATGAATGTAAGCCCCAAAAGCCACCAGAGCCAGACAATCAAGGGATTTCCTCTGGGCAACAGCAGAAAAAAAAATCAAGGATCTAGATGTGTTCACAAACTCCTTTCTGGAAGTTACCAGGGACCTGTAGCAAGGCAGAAAGTGCAAAGAGGGCATTCACTGGCTTCCATGGTTTTTGGAGAGTATTTCAACAGCCCTTAACTATATGTTAAAGTAAATGCATTCCCCTCAGGTCTGAGCTTTAAGATAAGAAAACAAACCTCTTTCATACAAAGACTGGGAACATTTCAGTCAAGTGCATCAACACTGGGCCCTGGAGAATCTATGTGAACCCTTTAAGAATTGTTTCTCATTTCACTATAGCCTTATGGGTGTAATAGACACAAGCACTTTGGCTTCCAAAGCTAGACGTTTTGGGGACTCACCTCTTAGGTTCAGGTCTTAAAAGTTGGGATTCCAAGGGTGCCTGGGTGGTGCAGTTGGTTAAGCATCCAACTCTTGATCCCAGCTCGGGTCTTGATCTCAGAGTCGTGAGTTCAAGCCCTGCATTGGACTCTGCACTGGGTATCAAGCCTACTTAAAAAAATTCGGGGTGCCAAATGTGGAGTCAAGCCCTTCACTTTTCAGGGAGAGGCTTGGTGTTTGAGTTCCTCCCTGATTGTGGGGTTTTTGACAAGATTGTTTCACCCTCACTTACCCATTTGGATATACATATTTTTTTCTCATTTGCTTGATTTGTAGGAATTGCTCAGCTAGTTTTGGATTTCTTCAGGGAAAATGTTCCATATACAGCTATAGACTCAGCATGTTCATGAGAGGAGGTGAGTTCAAGTTTCTTCTGTATCACCATCATGAACTGGAACCTCTCTCTCTTCTTGAGCTGGGACTTGTATCTTCTGCCCATAGACATCAGAGCTTCTAGTTCTCAGGCCTTCAGACTTCAGGAATCATACTAGCAGATCCCCCTTTCCAAGTTCTGAAGCATTCAGCCTCAGACTGAAATTTACACTATTGATTTTCTTGGTTCTCAGGCTTTGGACTGGGAATGAATTATACCACTGACTTTCCTTGTTCTTTAGCTTGTAGATGGCATATTGTGGCATATCTCACCCTCCATAAATGTGGTAAGCACTGCATTAGACAGTGCTGATTTAGAATTGCAAATAAATGATTATATCAATCTAAAAAGCAATAAAGTAATTGATTTACTTGAACCTAAAAGAGCTAGTATTGTCAAGAAAGTATTTCAGGCTAAAGACAAGTCCCGTGAAGTCATCTAAAGAAGGAATATTCAAATATTTACCCTAGGTCTAAGAGTACAGGTTCCAAACACAAACACAAAGGAATCAAGCAGGTAATATATATGAACAAGGAAAGACAGGTATAGGGTAAATAGCCAATATGAATGGGGCAGTACTACTCAGTTCCAGTCAATTGCTGGCAAATGAAAAGGCAAATCCAGGATTGCCAAATCTTCTGATTTTCAAAAGAAACTAGGAGTGTTGATTTTTTAAATGTTAGATCTCTCACTTTTAAAATGTTGGCTTAATTTAAAGACCTATGCATGCCAAACAAAACACATATGTAGTCTGAATCAGACACTAAATTTATGTTCACTATAGACAATGGTCAGTGTCTAGAGGTAAGTAAGAGGTCACTGCCTACCACTGTTGCTGCTAAAAACAAAATGACTGGTACAGACTCTCAGGTCAAAGGAGGTCACAACAGTGAGCGTGTGTTAGTGTCAAATATTAGGAAAAAACATTTGGAGAAGATGTGATGTGATCTGAGCTTTAAAATCTAAGAAACATGTAGATAGATGGAGCTCAGAGAAAGAATAAGGACATTCTAGGTCATGGAGTAGATATAACACAAGTAAAAATGTGAAAGTAGGTATTCACATTACATGTATTTTGGTGCTTGTTTTTTTCTTTTTTTTACATTTTTTAAAAAAGTGAGTATAACTTTTTTATCTTGATGAGGTCCCAATAGTTCACTTTTGCTTTTATTTCCCTTGCCTCCAGAGACATGTCTAGTAAGAAGTTGCTGCGACCCAGCTCAAAGAGGTTGCTGACTGTTTTCTCCTGTAGAATTTTGATGGTTTCCTGTCTCACATTTAGGGCTTTCATCTATTTTGAATTTAGTTTTGTGTACAGTGTAAGAAAGTGGTCCAGTTTCATTCTTCAGCATGTTGCTGTCCAGTGCTCCCAGCACCATTTGCTAAAGAGACTGTCTTTTTTCCATTGGATATGCTTTCCTGCTTTGTCGGAGATTAGTTGGCCATACATTTGTGGGTCAATTTCTGGGTTTTCTATTCTATTCCATGAATCTATATGTCTGTTTTTGTGCCCATACGATACTGTCTTGATAATTACAGCTTTGTAATACAGGTTAAAGCCTGGAATTGTGATGCCTCCAGCTTTGCTTTTCTTTTTCAGCATCGCTTTGGCTATTTGGGGTCTTTTATGGTTCCATACAAATTTTAAGATTATTTGTTCTAGCTCTGTGAAGAATGCTGGTGTTATTTTGATAAGGATTGCATTGAATCTGCAGATTGCTTTGGGTAGTATTGACATTTTAACAATATTTGTTCTTGCAATCCATAAGCATGGAATGTTTTTCCATTTCCTTGTGTCTTCTTCAATCTTATTTCATAAGATTTATTTCATAAGATTTATTTCATAAGATTTAGTTTTCAGCATACAGATCTTTTACCTCTTTGGTTAGGTTTATTCCTAGGTATCTTAGGAGTTTTGGTGCAATTGTAAATGGGATCAATTCCTTGATATCTCTTTCTGCTGCTTCATTATTGGTGTATAGAAATGCAACCGATTTCTGTACATCGATTTTATATCCTGTGAGTATAGTTAACACAACGTTACATTAGTTTCAGGTATACAAGTTAGTGATTGAGCAAGTTTATACATTATGCAATGTTCAGCACAAGTGTAGCTATCACCTGTACCATAACATCACTATTATAATATCATTGATTGTGTTCTTTATGCTGTGCCTTTTATTTCTGTGACCTACTCATTCCATAACTGGAACCCTGCATCTCCTTCGCCCTTTCACCCATTCTGCCCAACCCTCTACCTACCTCCCTACTGGCAATCATCAGTTTTTATAGGTCTGATTCTGCTTTTTGTTTATTCATTTTTGTATTCCATTTATGAGTGGAATCTTATGCTATTTGTTTTTTTTTCAGACCAACTTACTGTGCTTAACATAATACCCTCTTGGTCCATCCATGTTGTGTCAAATAGCAAGATCTCATCCTTTTAACGGCTGTGTAATGTTCCATTACACACACGCACACACGCACATACACATATCTTTCTTTTCCAATCGTCTATTGATGGACACTTAGGTTGCTTCCATATCTTGGCTATTGTAAATAATGCTGCAATAAACATAGGGATGCATATATCATTTCAAATTATTTTTCCCTTATTTTTATATGAATACATAATTGAATTATTGGATCATATGTTATTTCTATTTTCAATTTTTTGAAGAACCTCCATACTGTTCTTTTCAGTGGCTGTATCTCATATGACATGTTTTGATAAACAGAAGGGTTGACTGCAATAGAATTTTCATGCTGGGAAATAGGAGATTCATTTATAAAACCAGTACCCTATTGTGAAGAACATTGAATTTCAAGCTAAATTGCATATTCAGAAGGTGCTAATAACATTAATCTACAGTCAGTACTACCAAATAAATGCTAATGACCTCCTCCCTTTAGCTCTATGCTAAAATCATTGCCAAATTCAGTTTCCCAAGATTGTTGTGTAATATTCATTCAAGCAACCTTCTATATGTAAACCACTCTGCCAAGTACATTGGGAAATAAAGAAATAAATAAGTGTATAACATATGTCTTGTGGAGACAGTTACGGGGCTTCTGTCCATGTGCATGCAAATGTAAAAGAATTATAAATTAAAAGGCCCTTTTGTTATGGACAGTTTCATTTTAACCCCTCCTGCTGCTCTCCCTTTTTCCTTTTCCTCTTATGTAACCAATAGGCTTAGCTTTCCCAGTAATATTTGTGTTTGTGTCCTAAAGGATGAGAAATCATATTTTGATTAATGGTGTCCCCTTAGAAGAAAGAAAACTTGAGTTAAGACTACATTTCAGTGCAAATGTTGGAAATTACCCCAAATTGCCACGAACAGGACTTACATCAATGTTTCTGCTTGACCCTTTTGCAGAAGGAAAAAATACCTTCTGGAAATGCACAGCAAACAAAAATATTTTGGAAGTGAAATAAGTAAGGTAGCCTTTCCTCTTCATAACACATACTGGTAGAATTATTGCTGTTCATTAACAGTCCTTATAATGAATCATAAAAATGCAGGACGTAAAGTGTGTGTGGTTGAGCTCCAAGCTCTAAAGAGAAATTCATTTAATTCCTCTCCCAATTATTTGAGAGTGTTTGGATCTCATCTCTTATTTTCTCTGTCCAGATCATTAGCTACAATTTTGAAAATAAAATGATTCAGTGCCTCATGGCTTGAAAGCAAAGGCAGGCTTCTCATTTGTATACATCTCTTTACAGTAGTTAACTTCTCTTTATGTCTCTTTTCTGCTGTATTTAAAAGTCATCATGTTTCTCATGATGACCCCTTGGTGGCCTTGGGTAGCTAGCAAAATGTCACCAGCTTCTTTTTAACTCTGGTCATACAACTTGGGGTGGGTTGAAATGGTCCAGAGATAGTATCTTGAGGTAACACAAGCATGCCAGTGAGACACCCAAGGAGACACTTAGGGAGTTTTTTAGGTTGACTTTAAGGTGAAGGGGCTGAGCAGATTGTTTTATCTTCACTTGGGATCTGCTTATGAGAAAGTTTTGGTAAATCGGTTTCAAAATCACATTTCCTTCCTGCCTACTCCATGAAACCGAAATAGGTGCAGTGTGTTGGATTGGGGGAAATAAAAATGAATGACTTTAATTGGCCATATCAGCTGTTATTCTGGATTACTGCTTCAGGGTATAACCACATTTTGTTTGTTTGTTTGTTTTGTGTTTGAGAAGCAAGGAGGGAAAGGAAGCTAGGGATTAATGGAAACAGAATAAAGACATCACTAAATTTATAGGGGAACTTTTATAAATACCAATTGTTTGGAAGTGAACAAAATTTCAAATATTCTGGGACATTCCAGAAAATGGAATGTCTAATTTTAAGTCTCACAGGCACATTTTAGGAATTTAAGAAAATCCAGAAAAGTGCTTGAAACAGTCAATTTAGGTCATAGCGCCATCCTACAGATAAACAAAATAGGTAGGTGACTATATGCAGTCTTATTTGAGGACCACAGATCCATACTTGCCATACTTGCCTTCAAATATCTCCTTCTTGTTTTTTTTTTTCTGAAATTTATTGACAAATTGGTTTCCATACAACATCCAGTGCTCATCCCAAAAGGTGCCCTCCTCAATACCCATCACCCACCCTCCCCTCCCTCCCACCCCCCATCAACCCTCAGTTTGTTCTCAGTTTTTAACAGTCTCTTATGCTTTGGCTCTCTCCCATTCTAACCTCTTTTTTTTTTTTTCCTTCCCCTCCCCCATGGGTTCCTGTTAAGTTTCTCAGGATCCACATAAGAGTGAAACCATATGGTATCTGTCTTTCTCTTTATGGCTTATTTCACTTAGCATCACACTCTCCAGTTCCATCCACGTTGCTACAAAAGGCCATATTTCATTTTTTCTCATTGCCACGTAATATTCCATTGTGTATATAAACCACAATTTCTTTATCCATTCATCAGTTGATGGACATTTAGGCTCTTTCCATAATTTGGCTATTGTTGAGAGTGCTGCTATGAACATTGGGGTACAAGTGGCCCTATGCATCAGTACTCCTGTATCCCTTGGCTAAATTCCTAGCAGTGCTATTGCTGGGTCATAGGGTAGGTCTATTTTTAATTTTCTGAGGAACCTCCACACTGCTTTCCAGAGCGGCTGCACCAATTTGCATTCCCACCAACAGTGAAAGAGGGTTCCCGTTTCTCCACATCCTCTCCAGCATCTATAGTCTCCTGATTTGTTCATTTTGGCCACTCTGACTGGCGTGAGGTGATACCTGAGTGTGGTTTTGATTTGTATTTCCCTGATAAGGAGCGACGCTGAACATCTTTTCATGTGCCTGTTGGCCATCCGGATGTCTTCTTTAGAGAAGTGTCTATTCATGTTTTCTGCCCATTTCTTCACTGGGTTATTTGTTTTTTGGGTGTGGAGTTTGGTGAGCTCTTTATAGATTTTGGATACTAGCCCTTTGTCCGATATGTCATTTGCGAATATCTTTTCCCATTCCGTTGGTTGCCTTTTCGTTTTGTTGGTTGTTTCCTTTGCTGTGCAGAAGCTTTTTACCTTCATAAGGTCCCAGTAATTCACTTTTGCTTTTAATTCCCTTGCCGTTGGGGATGTGTCGAGTAAGAGATTGCTACGGCTGAGGTCAGAGAGGTCTTTTCCTGCTTTCTCCTCTAAGGTTTTGATGGTTTCCTGTCTCACATTTAGGTCCTTTATCCATTTTGAGTTTATTTTTGTGAATGGTGTGAGAAAGTGGTCTAGTTTCAACCTTCTGCATGTTGCTGTCCAGTTCTCCCAGCACCATTTGTTAAAGAGGCTGTCTTTTTTCCATTGGATGTTCTTTCCTTCTTTGTCAAAGATGAGTTGGCCATACGTTTGTGGGTCTAGTTCTGGGGTTTCTATTCTATTCCATTGGTCTACGTGTCTGTTTTGGTGCCAATACCATGCTGTCTTGATGATGACAGCTTTGTAGTAGAGGCTAAAGTCTGGGATTGTGATGCCTCCTGCTTTGGTCTTCTTCTTCAAAATTCCTTTGGCTATTCGGGGCCTTTTGTGGTTCCATATGAATTTTAGGATGGCTTGTTCTAGTTTCGAGAAGAATGCTGGTGCAATTTTGATTGGGATTGCATTGAATGTGTAGATAGCTTTGGGTAGTATTGACATTTTGACAATATTTATTTTTCCAATCCATGAGCAGGGAATGTCTTTCCATTTCTTTAAATCTTCTTCAATTTCCTTCATAAGCTTTCTATAGTTTTCAGCATACAGATCCTTTACATCTTTGGTTAGATTTATTCCTAGGTATTTCATGCTTCTTGGTGCAATTGTGAATGGGATCAGTTTCTTTATTTGTCTTTCTGTTGCTTCATTGTTAGTGTATAAGAATGCAACTGATTTCTGTACATTGATTTTGTATCCTGCAACTTTGCTGAATTCCTGTATCAGTTCTAGCAGACTTTTGGTGGAGTCTATCGGATTTTCCATGTATAATATCATGTCATCTGCAAAAAGCGAAAGCTTGACTTCATCTTTGCCAATTTGGATGCCTTTGATTTCCTTTTGTTGTGTGATTGCTGATGCTAGAACTTCCAGCACTATGTTAAACAGCAGCGGTGAGAGTGGGCATCCTTGTCGTGTTCCTGATCTCAGGGAAAAAGCTCTCAGTTTTTCCCCGTTGAGGATGATGTTAGCTGTGGGCTTTTCATAAATGGCTTTTATGATCTTTAAGTATGTTCCTTCTATCCCGACTTTCTCAAGGGTTTTTATTAAGAAAGGGTGCTGGATTTTGTCAAAGGCCTTTTCTGCATCGATTGACAGGATCATATCGTTCTTCTCTCTTTTTTTGTTAATGTGATGTATCACGTTGATTGATTTGCGAATGTTGAACCAGCCCTGCATCCCAGGAATGAATCCCACTTGATCATGGTGAATAATTCTTTTAATATGCCGTTGAATTTGATTTGCTAGTATCTTATTGAGAATTTTTGCATCCATATTCATCAGGGATATTGGCCTGTAGTTCTCTTTTTTTACTGGGTCTCTGTCTGGTTTAGGAATCAAAGTAATACTGGCCCCATACAATGAGTCTGGAAGTTTTCCTTCCCTTTCTATTTCTTGGAATAGCTTGAGAAAGATAGGTATTATCTCTGCTTTAAACGTCTGGTAGAACTCCCCTGGGAAGCCATCTGGTCCTGGACTCTTATTTGTTGGGAGATTTTTGATAACCGATTCAATTTCTTCGCTGGTTATGGGTCTGTTCAAGCTTTCTATGTCCTCCTGATTGAGTTTTGGAAGAGTGTGGGTGTTTAGGAATTTGTCCATTTCTTCCAGGTTGTCCAATTTGTTGGCATATAAGTTTTCATAGTATTCCCTGATAATTGTTTGTATCTCTGAGGGATTGGTTGTAATAATTCCATTTTCATTCATGATTTTATCTATTTGGGTCATCTCCCTTTTCTTTTTGAGAAGCCTGGCTAGAGGTTTGTCAATTTTGTTTAGTTTTTCAAAAAACCAACTCTTGGTTTCCTTGATCTGCTCTACAGTTTTTTTAGTTTCTATATTGTTTATTTCTGCTCTGATCTTTATTATTTCTCTTCTTCTGCTGGGCTTAGGCTGCCTTTGCTGTTCTGCTTCTAGTTCCTTTAGGTGTGCTGTTAGATTTTGTATTTGGGATTTTTCTTGTTTCTTGAGATAGGCCTGGATTGCAATGTATTTTCCTCTCAGGACTTCCTTCACTGCATCCCAAAGCGTTTGGATTGTTGTCTTTTCATTTTCATTTGTTTCCATATATTTTTTAATTTCTTCTCTAATTGCCTGGTTGACCCACTCATTCGTTAGTAGGGTGCTCTTTAACCTCCATGCTTTTGGAGGTTTTCCAGACTTTTTCCTGTGGTTGATTTCAAGTTTCATAGCATTGTTGTCTGAAAGTATGCATGACATGATCCCAATTCTTGTATACTTATGAAGGGCTCTTTTGTGACCCACTATGTGATCTATCTTGGAGAATGTTCCATGTGCACTTGAGAACAAAGTATATTCTGTTGCTCTGTGATGCAGAGTTGTAAATATACCTGTCAAGTCCATCTGGTCCAATGTATCATTCAGGGCCCTTGTTTCATTATTGATCCTGTGTCTAGATGGTCTATCCATTGTTGTAAGTGGAGTATTAAAGTCTCCTGCAATTACCACATTCTTATCAATAAGATTGCTTCTGTTTGTGATTAATTGTTTTATATATTTGGGGGCTCCTGTATTCATCGCCTAGACATTTATAATTGTTAGCTCTTCCTGATGGATAGACCCTGTAACTATTATATAATGTCCTTCTTCATCTCTTGTTACAGCCTTTAATTTAAAGTCTAGTTTGTCTAATATAAGTATGGCTACTCCAGCTTTCTTTTGGCTTCCAGTCGCATGATAAATAGTTCTCCATCCCCTCACTCTCAATCTAAAGGTGTCCTCAGGTCTAAAATGAGTCTCTTGTAGACAGAAAATAGATGGGTCTTGTTTTTTTTATCCATTCTGATACCCTATGTCTTTTGGTTGGCGCATTTAATCCATTTACATTCAGTGTTATTATAGAAAGATACGGGTTTAGAGTCATTGTGATGTCTGTATGTTTTATGCTTATAGTGATGTCTCTGGGACTTTGTCTCACAGGGTCCCCCTTAGGATCTCTTGTAGGGCTGGTTTAGTGGTGACAAATTCCTTCAGTTTTTGTTTGTTTGGGAAGACCTTTATCTCTCCTTCTATTCTAAATGACAGACTTGCTGGATAAAGGATTCTTGGCTGCATATTTTTTCTGTCTAGCACCCTGAAAATCTTGTGCCAATTCTTTCTGGCCTGCCAAGTTTCAAAAGAGAGATCAGTCACGAGTCTTATAGGTCTCCCTTTATATGTGAGGGCACGTTTACCCCTCGCTGCTTTCAGAATTTTCTCTTTATCCTTGTATTTTGCCAGTTTCACTATGATATCTCGTGCAGAAGATCGATTCAAGTTACGTCTGAAGGGAGTTCTCTGTGCCTCTTGGATTTCAATGCCTTTTTCCTTCCCCAGTTTAGGGAAGTTCTCAGCTATTATTTCTTCAAGTACCCCTTCAGCACCTTTCCCTCTCTCTTCCTCCTCTGGGATACCAATTATGCATATATTATTTCTTTTTAGTGTATCACTTAATTCTCTAATTTTCCCCTCATACTCCTGGATTTTTTTATCTCTCTTTTTCTCAGCTTCCTCTTTTTCCATAACTTTATCTTCTAGTTCACCTATTCTCTCCTCTGCCTCTTCAAGCCGAGCTGTGGTGGTTTCCATTTTGTTATGCATTTCGTTTAAAGCGTTTTTCAGCTCCTCGTGACTGTTCCTTAGTCCCTTGATCTCTGTAGCAAGAGATTCTCTGCTGTCCTGTATACTGTTTTCAAGCCCAGCGATTAATTTTATGACTATTATTCTAAATTCACTTTCTGTTATATTAAATCCTTTTTGATCAGCTCATTAGCTGTTGTTATTTCCTGGAGATTCTTCTGAGGGGAGTTCTTCCGCTTGGTCATTTTGGATAGTCCCTGGCGTGGTGAGGACCTGCAGGGCACTTCCTCTGTGCTGTGGTGTATAACTGGAGTTGGTGGGCGGGGCCGCAGTCAGACCTGATGTCTGCCCCCAGCCCACCGCTGGGGCCACAGTCAGACTGGTGTGTGCCTTCTCTTCCCCTCTCCTAGGGGTGGGATTCACTGTGGGGTGGTGTGGCTCGTCTGGGCTACTTGCACCCTGCCAGGCTTGTGATGCTGGGGATCTGGCATATTAGCTGGGGTGGGTAGGCAAGGTGCTCAGGGGCAGGAGGGGCAGGCTTAGATCGCTTCTCCTTAGGTGATCCACTTCAGGAGGGGCCCTGTGGCAGCGGGAGGGAGTCAGATCCGCTGCTGGAGGTTTGGCCCTGCCGAAGCGCAGAGTTGGGTGTTTGCGCGGAGTGAGCAAGTTCCCTGGCAGGAACCGGTTCCCTTTGGGGTTTCGGCTGGGGGATGGGCGGGGGAGATGGCGCTGGTGAGCGCCTTTGTTCCCCACCAAACTGAGCTCTGTTGTCAGGGGGCTCAGCAGCTCTCCCTCCCTTTGTCCTCCAGCCTTCCCGCTTTCCGAGCAGAGCTGTTAATTTATGACCTCCCAGACGCTAAGTCGCGCTTGCTGTCGGAACACAGTCCGTCAGACCCCTCCGCTTTTGCAAGCCAGACTCGGGGGCTCTGCTTGGCCGGCGAGCCGCCCCTCTGCCCCGGCTCCCTCCCGCCAGTCCGTGGAGCGCGCACCGCCTCACCGCCCTTCCTACCCTCTTCCGTGGGCCTCTCGTCTGCGCTTGGCTCCGGCGACTCTGTTCTGCTAATCCTCTGGCGGTTTTCTGGGTTATTTAGGCAGGTGTAGATGGAATCTAAGTGATCAGCAGGACGTGCGGTGAGCCCAGCGTCCTCCTAAGCCGCCATCTTGCCACAACTCCAAATATCTCCTTCTACTATCATATCCTACCCTCCTCTCCTGCTGGGATCAAATCTATGTAATTTAAATTATTCTCCTGGGTCAAATTGCAAGAAGCCTGCTACTGGGTGAAAATGCAGTATGTATCTGAGTAAGAGAGATTTCTAGCCCTCTTCTATAAAAACATTGCTTGTGTGAGTTTTTTGACCAGCTTATTACCCTCACAATTCTGCCTCCTGGACTGGAGGGTAGGGGATGAGAAGAAAGACAGGAGAAATCATGGGTGGTTTGGTACTCTTGAATTCTAAATAGCAGGATCAGCAAAAGCTGGGGAGAATGGCCCCTGAGTAATGGGGGATCTGATTTAGGGAGATGCCCCAAAGAGTAGGAGCCACCAAAAAGGCTGTAACATCAAAAATGAAAGAGGGCCCCAAAGATAAAATCATCAGCTTTACTGCTTTTGTTGGTAGCATTATAGGTCAGATACTTTTTTTTTTTAAGTAGGCTCCACACCCAATGTAGGTCTGGAACTCAAGATCCTGAGATCAAGAGTCACATGCTCTACCACTGAGCCAGCCAGGTTCCCCAGGTACCTTTTCAAAGCTCAAGATAGACTCATGCTCAGCTTAAAGTTTTAGGTACTACTCATTTCTTGAGCATTAACTCCTCTTCTTTTCAAATCCATGCAGACTCCAAGCACCCAGAGATCTCATGCTACTGCTAAGAGACTGAATATTCAAACAATGACCAAACCATATATCAAAATAGAACTGTGACCCACAATCTACAATAACCTACCCAGGAACTCAACATGTTATCTACAGTAACCAGTCCAGGAAGCTAGCTATCTGAGTTAGACTTACAGGAAGCCTGAATGTTTTCTCCAGTAATTTATCCAGAAAGCCAAATAACCCCTGGGAGAATTGTTCCCAAATGGCCAGCATTTGATTAATAACTGGCAGCTTTCCTAATTTCTTTCCATTTCCAACTTAGAACCAGCCATAGAAAGTCAAATATGCAACTCTCACCAATCATACAGGATGTCCCACTTCTAGTTAACCCACTTACATCTTCCCCCATGACAGCAACCTTCAATTAGAGGTATGCCTGAAACCTTCCCTTTTGTCCACTATAAATTTTTCTCATTCCACTTCAAGCCTTTGTGTCAAAACACAAATGATAGTGCCTGATTCTCTTGCTATAGAAAGCTCTAAATAATCAGTCTCTGCTTGATCTCATTTTGTTGGTCTTCATTTATTCCCATGCTGCTCAAGGGGTCTTGAACCAGCAAGCCAGAACAATCTTATCAAAATGCATACGTGATCACATCACGTCATTTCCCATCCCCACATAAAATACATTAGTCACTTTTCATAACTTTTTAAAATAAACTTCATTTTTAGAACAGTTTGATTTTTAAAAATTAAGATAATGCAGAATTCCCATATACCCATCATCCAGTTTCTCCTATTAACTACTTACGTTATTATAGTACGCTTGTTACAATTAATGAAACAATATTGATTCATTATTATTAACTAAAATTCCATACTTCACTCAGATTTTCCCAATTTTTACCTAATGTCCTTTTGCTCTTCCAGGATCCCATCCAGGATACTTTGTCACATTTAATCATCATGTCTCCTTAAGCTGCTTTTGACTGTGACAGTTTCTAAAATTTTTATTGTTTTTGATAATCTTGATTATCATTTTGAGAAATACTAGTCAATTATTTGCATAATATTTTTATTTGGATTTGTCTAGTGTTTTTCTCATGATTAGACTGGCATTACTGGGATTTGGGGGGAATACCACAGAAGCAAAATTCTATTCTCCTCATGATACATCAAAGGTCAATACTATCAACATAACACTGTTTATGTTGACCTTGGTTACCTACTTAAGGTAATATTTGTTAGATTACTCCACTATAAAATAACTCTTTTTATTGGCCCTTTCCATACTGTACTCTTTCGAGAGAAATTATTATGAACAGCCCACATTTATGGGGTGGAAATTTATGCTCCATCTCCTTGAAGGCAGAGTATCTACATAAATTATACGGAATTTTTCTGCATCAGAGATCTATTCAATTATTTATTGATATCAATATGAATTCATGGATATTAATTTTTTCCATGGGTTATGATTCAATAGTAACTTATTTTATTGCTCAAATTGTTCCATCTCTGGCCACTGGAAGCTCTTGCAGTTGGCTTCTATGTCCTTTGATACACTATCAGCCTTGTGAATTTTTTGCTACTTCTTTACTTTGTGGCACTACAAGATGCTCCAGGTTCATTTGTATATTTATTTCCCCAGTCTTAGAATCAGGAATTTCTACATTAATCCCTTGTTCCTTCTTTTGGAGAATCTTATTAGAAACCAAGATCTGGGTGCTAAATGTGCCTGTTGCTACTGATATATTTTTTTTTCTTTCATGCCCTCTCAATTAACAGAGCAAAAAGAACATGTGTCTATGTACTAACCTGGTTAAATACACATATCTATGAATATTTATATAAGTAAGTATTTGTATCTATATTAAGTTAAATATGAGTTCATATTGATGTCTCCAACTTGATTCTATTACCAATTAGGTTATTTTAACCTCCTCCCCTTGTTTTTCTATAAACTCCTACTCTACTCCAACGATGAGAAATTGGCTTCTACCATCCACTCTTCATTTACTTGTTTAATTCCATTATACATGCATACTAATATCATAATTGTTAACCCTTACCCCCATGGGAAACAACTTTATAAACTAGAGTGCAATGCTTATGCACAGCTTCTTTTGCTTTTGGTCTGCTCATTTCCAAAGTTACTTAGGTCAACATTTTTTCCCACTGAGGTTGTTTCATCCACTTGTAATACAGTTTTATTGTTTTTGGGGTTTTTTTGTTTCATTTTTTTAAATGTTTTGTTATTTTTGAGAGAGAAAAAGAGAGAAAGACAGACAGAGTATGAGCAGGGGAGAGGCAGAGAGAGATGGAGACACAGAATCTGAACCAGGCTCCAAACTCTGAGTTGTCAGCACAGAGCCCCACGCAGGGCTTGAACCATGAGCCATGAGATCATAACCTGAACTTAAGTTGGATGCTTAACTGACTGAGCCACCAAGGTACCCCTGGTTTTTTTTTCATATTCTGAATGCCACTCTGAGATCCTCCAACCTCCTATATAAGGTTTTTTATTTGCATATATTAGGGTTCACTCTGTGCTATAAAGTTCTATGGGTTTTGACAAATGGATAGTGTTATATACCTACTATTACAGTATCATACATAATAGGTTTACCACCCTAAAAACTCCCCTGTGCTTCACCAACACACCTCCCTTTGGTAACCAATGTTTTTTTTTTTTTTTTGTACTGGCCTTATAATTTTGCTTTTTCCAAAATATCATGTAGCTGAAATAATATATAGAGTTTTCAGACTGGCTTCTTTCACTTAGCAATATGAATTTAAGATTAATCCATGTCTTCATATGAATTGGTAGCTCATTTCTTTTCATCACTGAATAGCACTCCATTGTATGGATGTACCACAGCTTCCTTACTCATTTACCTATTGAAGGGCATTCTAGTTGCTTCCAATTTTTGGTGATTATAGAGTTGCTATAAACTTTCATGGTCAAGTGTGGACATAGTTTTTTAATGAATTGGATAAATACTTAGGAATGTGATTGCTGGATCATATGGTATTATTGTGTTTATCTTTACAATAAACAGCTAAACTATCTTCCAAAGTGGCTGTTTCCTTAATTTTTCAGGTAAATAAAGATCAAAATCCCTAACATGGACTACATCGTCTTTAGTTCCTACATATCCAGCCCCATCTTTCATCACTTTTATCTTCACATTGATGCTTCAGATACACCCCCATGCTCCCTATAGCCCCTGAGAAACTATTCTGCTCCCTAGGCCTGGAAATGACTCCTTCCACTTCTGTAAGTCCTCTGCATCCCAACTTGGTTATCATCCCATTCTTTCATCACATCACATTTTAAGCATATTTTCTTCAATAAAGCCATCACTGACCTCACTGGATAGGTCAAATCCCCCCAAGATAGGCTCCTATAGCTCAAAACATCTCACATTTGTAGCATTTATTATAGTTGTGATACTATATTTGTGTTTTGCTATACCACTTACTAGACTGTAAGTACCATAAAATCAAGACCAGATTTTTCTCATTATTTTATTCCTAATACCTAGCACAGTAACTGATATGTAGAAGCAGCTTACTATACCTTTTTATTAGAGAAACAAATGAATAAATACAATAAAAGCATCAATTACTGTCAAAAGTCAATGGCATACATTTATAACAACATGGATGAAATATGAGGGCATTATGCTAAATGAAATAAGTCAAATAAAGACATATACTACATAAAGACAAATACTATATTCCACTTATATGTGAAATCTAAAAAAGCAAAACTTATATAAAGTACAGTGGTGTTTACCAGGGCTGGAGGTTGGGGGAAATAGGAAGATATTGGTTAAAGGATTCAAACTTCCTGTTATATGATGAATAAGTTCTGAAGATCTAATGTACAACATGGTGGTTATAGTTAATAATACCATATTATATATGTGGAAGTTGCTAAGAGAGTCGGTCTTAAATGTTCTTACCACACACAAAATGATAATTACACAGCATGATGGAGATATTAGCTAACACTATGGTGATGATCACTTTGCAATATATAAGTGTACAAATGAAAACCTTGGAAACCTTACTCTTACACAACGTTATATGTCAATTATATCTCAATAAAGCTGGAAAAATGTCAATGGTAAAATATTCTTTACCTTTAAAGATGTCAGCTAAATTTGTAAAATTAATCATAACCTTTTTCAAAATATGCCATTTTCAACATTTTATAACATAGTAATGCCATACTATAATTGCCATAGTACATTTAAGTAACCACTAAATCTAATGAAAACTTCAAGCTAATGAATACTATTCAAGCTATTTATTTACAACACTTAGATTAAAGTGTGTTTGGAAAAGATCACTTTATTTTTTATGTAAAGTTGGTTTATTTTACCTGCAGCTCCTCCAATATAAACTGAATGTAAATGATGATACTGAGAAATATTAGGATAGTTGTCAATATGTCAAAAAATCATGCCTTCCAATCCATCCTCCATGAACTTTTTATAAAATGCCATACATTTGGCCACAATCACAATGCTTCCAAATCATAAATGGCTTTGCTACCCAGCTGCAGACGATGTTCATAGTAAGTCATCATTTGGGTCACTTCTCCTTTCAGTTGTCCATCACAGTTATGTAAAATTTCTGAGAGAAGGCCCTACATTATTATTTCAGGAGGAATACATTGAGTTAGAAGCTCAAAAAGTCTTCCAAGAACTTTAAGGAGACTTTGTGGAGTCTGATGATTGGCAATAGCATTGGCAGTCTCCTTCAGATACACCTCCCAATCTGTTTCAGGGATTTCTTGATCTGCAGCAAAAATATATTGTTGCACTCTTCAGGCTTCACACATAAGTAGGGTGTTTTTGGAGATTCCTGAAGGACTTCTCTGCAAGTCTAATGAACCAGTTGTGAAGGAAGATTCAGACCTTCCTTGGCTTACACACAATATATAACACATGACAAATATCTTCAATGCTGAGAGCAGGCACGCAAACTGTCAGGCACCTCCTACAAATAGGTGGTATCACTTTAGATGTAGAATTGCAACACAAGATCAATCTGAAGTGGACATATATTTTCCATGGTTCTATGCGAGGCACGTTGAGTATTTTTGGTGAGTTTGTCAACCTCTATCAATAATACCACTTTAAAATCTCTTTGAGAATTTGCTTCAAGTTGCTGTGATTGTACCACTGTTTTCAATATCTCCTGGATTACTACCCAATCACTACTTCCAGCATCACTGGGATTAACTTCAGCGATAATTGTTTGCAATACCACTAATTTCAGTTTTCTTTTTAGATGGAGTTGTGAAGGTCTGGTGTTCAATTCTCAATTTTTCCACTCACACACCATAAAATTCAAGAATACACATAATTCTTGTCTTTTTTCCAAGCACCAGATGAACCATACACAAAAGATGAGGAAAGTCACCACGTTGCACCACGTTGCAAAGCTGGGCCGCCTGCTTGTGATGATAGTCCAGGTATGCCAAGTATCAGCAACAGTACTTGTCCACCTGGAGGCTCATTCCATCTCAAATTCCCAGGGTCCCATGCTTGAAAGCCCTGCACGCATGTTGTCCATTGGGATGTGTACACAAGTTCCCTAAAAAGACCACTTTAGAGCAGAATTTTTTTTTCAGCATAGTACTCAGTTTTCCTAAGGTTGTTTTGTTTTGTTTTGTTTTGGTTTGGTTTGGTTTGGTTTGGTTTTGGTTGTTTATTATTATTATTATTATTATTCACTGGGTTCCAAGCAGGGACAAAATGATATAAAGCATCTACCTAAAAAATCTGTGACTTAAAGGTGTTTTGCTTTGCTCTTTGTCAAGAGATTCAAGTGAAAGTGGATGGATACATTGCTTCCAGTCAACCAACTTGGCCATTTTTTAAAGTAATCTCTACACCCAATGTGGGTCTCAAACTTATATCCCTGAGATCAGGAGTCACATGCTCTACTGACTGAGCCAGCCAGTTGCTCTTGGCCATTGATTCTTAATTGGATCCCAAGAACCTACATGTGGTTAACTGAAAGTGTAAATGGCCCACTAAAGAACAAAAACTATTTCAGTCCTAAACTACATTAATAGAATCTCATTATTTTTAACTAACCTTTATTTGTGCACGTTTTAAAACTAAGTGTAAAAAAAAGTATTCCTTTAAATTTCTTCTTGTTTCACCTATAAGACTAGTCATTTCAGATTATTAGGTTTAGAAAAAGACAGATTTTATCTAGTTAAGCTTTCCACCCATTATATACTTTTCTTTAACAATATTTGGCCTCTTTTTTATTATCTCCAATGATGGACATCCTACTTTGTGCTGACACTGTCTATTTGACTTTGAAAATTTCTCATCTATGCATAAGTGATCAAAACTTTAAATAGGAGAGAATCTAGTACAGAGAAATGAGCATGCAGCAGACCAACATTGATTCAGTAGGCAGTGCTTTTCAGGTTTTGTTCAACTTTGCACCATTCTAATTATTGTTATCAAAATTCATTTCTGTATACACCTGAAACTAATGTAACATTGTGCTAACTATACTTGAGTTTTTTTAAAAGGCTACATTTCTCAATCTTATCTATGGATATAGTATTGTCTTTATGGGAAACAGTAGAATTTTATTCATATTCTATCACTCTCCAACATAGACTTGCTATACCAGCCAGCTTGGCTTATCCCTACTCCAACTCCCAATTAAATTTTTTCATGTGTGCATCTTTGTGCGCAGAACCATTTTCCAATTTCTCTTCACCTAAATTCATCACATCTAGAAATCTGGATCTCTCTCTTCTTTAAACCCCAGATTAGGAATCCTCCATCCAAATCCTCTTTGATTAACCTTGCTTCACTCCAATATTTGAACTTGATGAAATAGCCAACATACATGGTTTACCCTACATCCAATTCAATTACCCTAGTTATAGTAATTACTCTGTGCTCTTTGGATACTGAAGTGAAGAAGAGATAAGTTAAGGAGTTCCCTGATTAGCATAGTTTAAGCACTGAGAGATGTATCCCTCAAATACATTTGAGAATTTGGAGGTAAGAGAGAAGAATACAGATTGAAGGAATAAGAAAGACTTTGTGGGAAAAAAAATAGTATTTAAGCTGGGCCTCAAAAAGATGGCTCTGAGAAAATATTGAAAGTAATACCAAGAAAATCCATTTTACATAGAAGGAATAGCTGGAACAATGGCATGGGTATATGAAAGAAAAAAAATGTATATGAAGAACTATATCTTTAGTCCTCTGGCCAGAACAAAAGTTTATAAAAAGGTCAGGGAAAGGGAAAGGTAGAAGATGCAGGGGCCTTGTTTGCCATTCTGAGGTGCTGAGACTTTATTTCATAGGTAGTAGGGAGCCATTGAAAATAGGTAGCAAAGTGATATGGCCAGATTTATTGTTTTAACAAATAATAAGAAAACTAACAATAATTCTTTAAAGTTGTAATACCAGGGGTGCCTGGGTGGCTCAATTGGTTAAGCCTTTTATTCTTGATTTCAGCTCAGGTAATGATCTCACTGTCCGTGAGTTTGAGCCCTACATCAGGCTCCTCACTAACAGTGCAGAGCCTGCTTGGGATTCTCTCTCTCCCTTCCTCTCTGCCCTTTTCCATTCATGCTTTCTCTCGCTCTTTCAAAATAAATAAACTTTTTTTTTAAAAAAGTCATAATTTCAGATGGTAAGGAAAATTGTTTTGTATCAGGGACCCTTTTGACACATTTTCAATATCTACTGACATCTTACAGTTTGAGTTTGCAATTCAAGGAAAAAGTGGTAAGGATTGGAAAAAGAATAATGAAATTATTGAGAAATTGCCATATTCTGGACATTTTTAGTTGCTTTTTAGCCGACTATGTTAATACTACTATTATTCCCATTTTATAGATGATAAAACTGAGGCTCAAATAGTTTAAAAAGCTTGATCAAGGTTAATTAAGGAGTGGTAGAGCTTGAATTTGAATCCTCCAACTTGAGGACAGTGTCTGTGCTCTAAAGCACTATATTGCTTGGCCCTCAAAAGCTGAGTAGCTACCAAGCCAGAGCATCAGAACTGAGAGACACTTGTAAACAACTTGTTCAACCTTCTTACTGTCAGATGATAAAGCTGAAGACCTGCAGATGGGATAGCATCTTGCTTTAAGTCACATAATTTATTAGGAGAAATTTCTGGGTAGAGCAAAGACCTCCTAATTCCCAATTCAGTGTTATGCTATTGTTCTAGCAAAAATGAAGGTTATGTATCTCCTCAACACTAGGTTTGGGGCTTTTCAGGAAACCAGATTAAAAGATAAAGTCCCTAAAATCCAAATTACATGGTAAGTCAAAAATTCCATACATATGGTGCGTGTGTGCATGCACGTGCACACGTGCGTGTGTGCTATGTGGCTACATCAGGTTAGAGATGCAGGTGAAAGGTCCCAACTTTGAGGAGAAAATAATCTATTCTATCAGGGATTTCCCCTCAACATCCCCAGGTGCATGTCTTCCTTTTTTCTTTTTTTAAATACCCTGGGAGTAAGGCTGCTCCAAGCATGTGACTCCTGTACTCTGAAGTCTGAAGCAGCCACCTGTGTGCTTTGGAATACAATTCCAGTTGTTGAGATTAATCAATCTCAAGGGCCATACATTTTTCAGGCTACAGTTTCTGGAAGAGTTGCCTATTTCAGCTCAAACTTCCATGTGACCATTTCAAAACACCACCAAAATTCTTGATAAATAGGAGGCCAGGAATCTCTCAACTCTTGCTAAAATATAGGTGGGTAGTTATTTTATTTTCCTACCACAGCTGCCACTTTCTGACTTTTCAAGTTTTAAAGTGAACTGGAGTCAATTCAATTTGGCCATAGCAAAGAGAAAACTTTGTCCCAGGAGTTTCTGTGGTGATCCTTCTCAAACACTGATGAATACCAGGTAAATTGTAAAAAATTAAATACTCTGGCTTTATCTCTAAATATTCTGATTAAGTTAATCTGGAGTGAGAATCAGAAATCTTCACTGTTCACAAGACCACCAGTGGTTCTATTATGCACTCAAGTTTAAAAACTACTGATCTCGGAATTACATGTTAAGTATGGAAGCTGCAGGAATTCTTAGAGGCATTGTGACTAAGGTTGTGGATACACATTGATGCACACATGAAAACTTCCTTCTCTCCAGTCACTTCTAAAATCCTCAGCCACTTTTGCTTGACTCACTATACTCAGGAGTACAACTCATTGGCTCATTCAGGACAATTAAGTGGACTCTTCACAGGTGCAGCAGTAGGTTGCCAATATTTCTGACTTGCCCACATATTCCTACCTATACCAGGTCTCCAAAGATACTGATACTGATGCTGATACTGCAGCATTTCAGACCCTACACCAGACCTGCTAAAACATAATCTGCATTTTAACAAGATTTACAGGTCTGAACCAGTGGTTCTCAAAGTGTAGTCCCAAGAACACTACCATCAGCCTCATGTGGAGATTTGTCAGAAATACACATTCTTGGGGTGCCTGGGTGGCTCAGTAAGTTAAGTGTCTGACTCTCGATTTCAGCTAAAGTCATGATCTCACAGTTCATAGGATTGAGAGTCGCATCAAATTCCTGCGCTAGCAGTGCAGAGCCTGCTTGGGATTCTTTCTCTCCCTCTCTCTCTGCCCCTTCCCAAATCGCTTTCTCTCTCTCAAAATAAGTACACATTTTTTTAAAAAAGAAAGAAATGCACATTCACAGGCCTCACCAAGGAAATTATGAATCAAAAACTCTGGAGTTGAGGCTCAGAAATCTGTATTTTAAGAATGCCCCCAAGGTGATTTGGATACACACTCAGTTTGAAAACCACTGTAGATCTTTCCTCTGCTTTCAGGCAATATTGTCTTTCAGTCATAGAAGAAGGGCAGGTTTTCAAGGTAGAAGATTCCACTATCAATCTGAGAAAGCATCCCCTATTTTATGAAAGCCTTATGCTTCCTGCTATATATTAAATCTTTTTGTGCCCTCAGATTCATATATTGAAACAAAATTAATCCCCAGTGTGGTAGTATTTGGGTTTTTTTAAGTGTGTATTTATTTATTATTTTGAGAGAGAGAGAGAGAGAGAGCAAGAGAATGAGAGCACAAGCAGGGGAGGGGCAGAGACAGAGGGAGAGAGAGAATCTGAAGCAAGTTCAGAGCTGTCAGTGCAGATCCTGATGCGGGGCTCTACCCCATAAACTGTGAGATCATTACCTGAACCAAAGTCAGAAGCTTACCTGAATGAGCAACCCAGGTGCACCCCCAATGTGGTAGTATTTGGAGGTGGAGCCCTTGGAAGGTGATTAGATCATGAAAATGGAGCTTCCACGAATGGGATTAGTCCCATTACAAAAGAGACCTCAGAAAGTTCCCTTGCCCGCTCCACCATGGCAAAACATAGTGAGAAGGTGGCTGAACCAGGAAGTGGGCTCTCACCAGATACCAAATCAACCAAAGACTTAATGTTGGACTTCCCAGTCTCCAGAACTATGGCAAAAATTTCTGATGCTAATATGCCACCCAGTCTATGGCATTCTGTTGTAGCAATCTGAAAAAACTAAGACATTGCCTTCTCTCCACCTAGAACATTCCTTCTTATTGACAATCCTTTTCTTTTTAATTAAATTTAATTGAATTTTAAACACCTCTATAGCTAACATACAGTGTTTTATTAGTTTCAGGTGTATTATATTCAACAATTCCATACATCAGCCAGTGTTCATTTACACAAGTGCAGTCCTTATTCCCAGTTGTATTTTTTACCTATCATGCACCCACCTCCTCTCTGGTAACCATCGATTTGTTCTCTATATTTTTCTGTTTCTTGGTTTGTTTCTCTCTCGTCCTTTTTTATTTACTTGTCCTTCTCTGTATGTTTGTTTCTTATATTCCACATATAAATGAAATCGTATGGCATTTTACTGACATTTCACTTGCATTATACTCTCTGGCTCCATTCATGTTGTTGCAAAAGGCAAGATTTTACTTTCTTTTATGGCTGAGTAAAATTCCATTGTATATATACAACACATCTTCTTTATCCATTCATCATTCATGGACACCTGGGCTGCTTCCATAATTTGGCTATTGTAAATGATGCACTCTAAACATAGGGGTTCATGTATCCCTTTGAATTAGTGTTATTGTATTCTTTGGGTAAATACCCAGTAGCATGATTGCTGAATTGTAGGGTAGTTCTATTTCTAATTTCCCAAGGAGCCTCTGTACTGTTACCCAGAATGAATTAACCAGTTTGCATTCCCACCAACTGTGCAAGAGAGTTCCTTTCTCCATATCCTTGCCACCACTTACTGTTTCTTGTGTTTTCATTTCAGTCATTCTGACAGGTCTGAGGTGATATCTCGTTGCAGTTTTGATTTCTGTTTCCCTGATTATGAGTGCTATTGAGCATCCTCTCATGTATCTTTTGGCTATCTGTATACCTTCTTAGAATAATGTCTGTTCATGTCTTCTGAACATTTTTATTTGGATTATGTGTTCTTTAGATATTGAGTTGTATCAGTTTTCTATATTTTTGGATGTTATCCTTTATTGGATATGTCGTTTTTAAATGCCTTCTCCAATTCAGTAGATTTTCTTTTAGTTTTCTTTATTGATTCCTTTGCTATGCAGGAGCTTGGGGTTGTTGTTGTTGTTGTTTACATTTTATTTATTTTTGAGACAGAGCACAAGTGTGGGAGGGGCAGAGAACGAATGGGACACAGAATCCAAAGTAGGCTCCAGGCTCCGAGCTGTCAGCACAGACCCCAACACGGGGCTTGAACTCACTAACCATGATATCATGACTTGAGCTGAAGTCAGATGCTTAACCTACTGAGTCAACCAAGTGCCCCAATACAGGAGAGTTTTATTTTGATGTAGTCCCAATAGTTTATTTTTACTTTTATTTCCTTTGCCTCAGTAGACATATCTAGAAAGATATTGCTATGGTAGATGTCAGAGACCTTACTTCCTGTGCTCTCTTCTAGGATTCTTATGGTTTCAGTTATCACATTTAATCTGTTTTTAATTCATTTTTGTGTATGGTGTAAGAAAGAAGTCCCATTTCATTCTTTTGCATGTTGCTATCCAACATTTGTTGAAGGACTTTTTCCCATTGGACATTCTTTCTTGCTCTGTTGCAGATTAATTGACCATAGAGTTGTGGGTTCATTTTTGGGTTTTGTATTTTGTTCCATTGATCTAGGTATCTATTTTTGTGCCAGTACTGTTTTGATTACTACAGCTTTGTAATATAACTTGAAATCCAGAATTGTGATGTCTTCAGCTTTGCTTTTCTTTTTCAAAATTGCTTTTGCTATCCAAGCAATTTTGTGTTTCCATACAAAATTTAGGATTGTTTATTCTTATTCTATGAAAAATGCTGTTGGTAGTTTGATAGAGATTGCATTAAATGTATGGGTTGTTTTGGGTAGTATAGAAATTTAAACAATATTTGTTCTTCCAATCCATAAGCATGGAATGTCTTTTCATTTCTTTGTGTCATATTTAATTTCTTTCATCACTGTGTTACAGTTTCCAGAGTATAGGTCTTTCACCTATTTGGTTAGGTTTATTCCTAGGTATCTTATTACATTTGGTGCAGTTGTAAATGAGATTGTTTTCTTAATTTCTCTTTGTTGCTTCATTATTAGCACATAGAAATGCAACAGATTTTGTATCCTGTGACTTTACTGAATTTGTTTATGAGTTCTAGTAGTTTTTTGGTGGAATCTTTTGGATTTTCTATATATGGTATCATGTCATCTGCAAATAATGAAAGTTTTACTTCTTCCTTGACAATTTGGATGCGTTTTATTTCCTTTTGTTGTTTAATTGCTGTGGCTAGCGCCTCCAGCAGCACTATGTTAAATAACAGTGGTGGGGAGTTCCTGGGTGGCTCAGTCAGTTAAGCATCTGACTTCAACTCAGATCATGATCTCACAGTCCATGGGTTTGGCTCTGTGTTGACAGGGTAGAGCCTGCTTGGGGTTCTCTGTCTCCCTATCTCTCTGCCCCTCCCTCTCTTCCCCTCTCTTCCCCTCTCCCACTCGTGCTGTCTCTGTCTCAGAAATAAAATAAATCATTATTTTTAAAGTGGTGGGAGTGGACATCCTTGTCTTATTCCTAACCTTAGGGTGGAAAGCTCTCATATTTATCCATTGAGTATGATGTTCACTGGGGTTTTTCATATGTATGGCCTTTATTATGTTAAGGTATGTTTCCTCTAAACCTACTTTGCTGGGGGCTTTTATCAGGAGTGAATGTTGTATTTTGTCAAATGTTTTTTCTGCATCTATTGAAATGATCATTTTTTTCCCCTTCTCTTGTTGATGTGATGTATCACATTAATTGATTTGTGAACACTGAACCACCCTTCCAAACCAGGAATAAATCCCACTTAATCGAGCGAATGATTTTTTAATGTATTATTGGATTCTGTTTTCTAATATTTTTTGAGGGTTTTTCATTTATGTTCATCAGAGATATTTGCCTGTATTTGTCCTTTTATTCAGTATGTTTATCTGGTTTTGGTATAAGGGTGATACTCACTTGATAGAATGAATTTGGAAGTGTTGCCTCTTCTTGTATTTTTTGGAATATTCTGAGAAGAATAGGTATCAAATCTTCTTTAAATGTTTGGTTTCACCTGTGAAGCCATCTGGCCCTGGTCTTTTGTTCATTGGGAGTTTTTTGATTACTGATTCAATCTTCTTGCTGGTACTCTGTTAAAATTCTCTATTTCTTCCTGATC
This sequence comes from Prionailurus viverrinus, assembly GCF_022837055.1. Lineage (NCBI taxonomy): Eukaryota > Metazoa > Chordata > Mammalia > Carnivora > Felidae > Prionailurus > Prionailurus viverrinus. The sequence continues at coordinate 54,757,199 of NC_062579.1, forward strand.
TAGTTTCAGTAGATTATATGTTTCTAGGAATTTATCCATTTCTTCTAGGTTGTCTAATTTGTTGGCATATAGTGTTTCATAATATTTCATTACAATTGTTAGTATTTCTGTGGTGTTGGTTATTTCTCTTCTTTCATCATTGATTTTGTTTATTTGAGTCATCTCTCTCTCTCTCTCTCTCTCTCTCATGAATCAAGCTAAAGGTTTATTAATTCTGTTGATCATTTTGGAGAACAAGCTCCTGCTTTCATTGATCTGTTCTATTGTTTTTTTTCTTTCTATATCATTTATTTCTGCTCTAATATTTATTATTTCTTTCCTTCTGCTATTTTTAGGTTTATTTTTTGTTCTTTATCTAGCTCCCTTAGGTTTGTAAAGTCAGGCTGCTTATTTTAAAATTTTCTCGCTTCTTGAGGTAAGCATGTATTACTATAAACTTCCCTCTTGGAACATATTTCTCTGCATTCCAAAGGTTTTGGAATATTGTGTTCTCATTTTCATTTGATTCCATGTACTTTTTGACTTCTTTGATGTCTTATTTGACCCATTCATTGTTTAGTAGCATGCTATTTTTTTAATCTTATTTTTTATTTTTTAAAATTTACATCCAAATTAGTTAGCATATAATGCAGCAATCATTTCAGGAGTAGATTCCTTAATTCCTCTTACCCATTTAGCCCATCCCCCCCCTCCCAGAATCCCTCCAGTAACCTTCAAGTATTTTTTGTCTTTCTAGATTTTTTCTTTTCTTTGAATTCTAATTTAATAGCATTGTGGTCCAAAAATATTCATGGTATGACTTCAGTCTTTTTAAATTTGTTGAGGCATGTTTTGTGGCATAATATGTGATCTATTCTGGAGAATATTCTGTGTACCCTTCATATCTTACTATTTTACGATGTAGTGCTCAGAATATATCTATTAATTTCATCTGGTCCAATGTGTCAATCAAAGTCACTACTTCCTTGTTGGTTTTCTCTTGGATGATCTGTCCATTGATGTAAGTGGGGTGTTAACGTCTTCTACTATTATTGTACTACTACAGATTAGTACCTTTATGTTTGTTATTAACTCTCATATATTTGGGTGCTCTAATATTGGAGATATATATATATAGATAGATAGATAGATAGATATAGATATATATTTGTTATATCTTTTTGTTGGACTGTCCCTTTATTAATATATACTGTCCTTCTTTGTCTCTGTTTACAGACTGTGTTTTAAAGTCTTTTGCCTGATAAAAGTATTGCTACTCTGGCTTTCGTTTGACATCACTTTGCATGATAAATATTTCTCCAACCTCTCACTTTCAATCTGTAAGTGTCTTTAGGTATGATATGAGTCTCCTGTAGGAAGCATATAGATGAGTCTTGCTTTTCCATCCGTTTTGTATCCATCTATGTATTTTGATTGTAGCAATTAGTCCATTTAAATTCAAAGTGATTATTGATATTGGTTTATTACTATTTTGTTACATTTTTTCTTTTTTTTTTCTAGTTTTTCTCTGATCCTTTCTTCTATTTCTCTCTTTAATGGTTTGCTGGTTTTCTTTAGTGATATATTTGGGTTCCTTACCTTTATTTTTTGCATGTCTATTAATATCTTTTGATTTGTAGTTACCATTTAGTTTATATATAATATCTTCTGTACATAAGTCTATATTAAGCTGATGTTTGTTTATTTTTGAGCTTATTCTTTACTTTTGTCCCCTCCACGTTTCAGATATTTGGTATTGTCTTTTATATCTTTTTATTTTTTGCTTCCTATTTTTCTTATGCTTACTTATGGTTTTTGTTTTCCACTCAGAGTCCTCCTAAACATTTCTTGTAGGGCTGGTTTAGTAGTCATAAATTCTTTTAACTTTTGTTTGTCTGGGAAACTCTTTATCTCTCCTTTTGTGAATGATAGCCTTCATGAGTACAGTGTTTTTTGCTGCACATTTCCCCCTTTCAGCACGTTGAGCATATCATATCACTCTTTTCTTGCCTGCAAAGTTACTGCTGAAAATGTAGCTAATAGCCTTACAGGGATTCTTTATATGTAATTGTATTCTTCTCTTGAGGAGCCTGTAAAATTTTTCTTTATCACTATTTTTTTTGCCATTTTAATTACTATATGTCTTGGTGTGGACCTCCTTGGGTTCAATTTGTTGGGGATATCTGGGCCTCATGTATCTGGATCTCTGTATCTTCCCCATATTCATGAAGTTTTCATCTATTATTTCTTCAAACTCATTTTCTGCCACTGTTTTCCTCTCTTCCTCTTCTGGGGTCCCTATAATGTGAATGTTATTTTGCTTGATGGAGTCAGTGAGTTCTTTAAGTCTATTCTCATTATGAAGTATTTGTCTGTCGCCTGTTCAGTTTGCTTTCCATTACTCTATCCTCCAGGTCACTGATATGTTCCTCTGCTTCCTGTAGCCTACTATTTATTCCTGTAGCCTAGTATTGTATTTTTAGCTTCACTTATTGAGTTCTTAATCTCTGGTATGTCATTTTTAATATGTTTTTAAGGATCTCACTGATGTCCTGCACCATTTTCTGAAGTTCAGTGCATATCTTTATGATCGTTACTTTAAATTCTCTATCAGGCATATTACTTGTTTCTCTTTCACTTTGATCTCCTTCTGTGATTTTGTCATGTTCCTTAACTTGGAACATATTTCTCTGTCTCCTCACTTTGTCTACTTCTGTGTCTGCTTCTCAGCTACACCTGCTACTCTTGTAAGTAGTGGTATTATGAATAAGAGGTCATGTGATGTCCTGACATCATTCTCCCTTGTTCACCAGAAACTGGCACTTCAGGGCAGCCTTCTATGTGTGTTTTTTCATCCTGTTATTGGATGTGAGTCACATTCCTTTCAGCCCATGGGTCTTCACTGATCCTTTGCCTTTTGTTGGCTTTGCTTGCTCACTGTGATGTTAGAGAGACCCAAGCAAGCTGGCTATCACAGGGCATGACAGTACAAGGGCATGGGGGTGGGGTAATGGTGGTAGCAAAATTTGTGCTGAGCCAATACTCCTAGGCCAGTTCCTCCATAGCCAGGTGGCCACCAATGGTGCGGGGTTCAGGACAGTGGTGGTGGCTGGGAGTATTTGACATCTGTGTGGGTGGCAGCTGGGCTGGGCATGCACATGGCATTATCAAAATTTTCAGTGAGCTACTAGTCCTAGGCTGGCTTTCCTGAAATGCAGGGGTGGCCAGGGATGTGGCACACAGAAGAAGTGGTGCCCAGGGCATGCAGTGTCTATACTCTTTCTCCTGGGTGGGACAGGCATGGCATTAGCAAAATTTGCATTGGGCCCCAATCTTAGACCAGAACCCCTGAAGCACATTGGCCATGATGGCATGGTATGCAAATCTAGCAGTTGGGTAAGGTGGGCAGCATTAGCAAAAACAGCACCGAGCCCACGACTGAGACCAGCAGGCTTGAAGTGGGTAAATCTTCAGGAGAACTCAGGGGCAGGATGCACTGCTAGAAAGCTAGGTAGCAACTGTCTGTGCAGAGCTGCCTCTGGCAACTGGCTCTGTGTTTATTCTGGGGGTTGGAGGAGAAAAATGGTGACTGCCAGCTTCTTTGTTCTCAGAGAAGTACCCTAACATGCTTCAAAATCAGTATAAAGAGATCTCTCTTCTATTGTACAGATTGTCACTTCCATGTTGCCTTTCCTCAGGCTGTTGTCTCTTTGCGATTGGGAACTTGGCTATCACTCACATTCCCCACCCCCACTTACTGAGTCAGCTGACTTTTAAAGCTCCAGCCTCTAAGTTCTGCTGGTTACACAAACTCACAGAATTCAGCTCCTCTGTTTTTCAAGGTCAGTGTTTATGGGGATTCATTTTCCTCATATGGACTCCCTGGTCCTTTCCCCTCTCTGTGCCCTCAGCTCCCTCCTTCCTGGGGGCAGCTCCCAACCACCAGTTCTGCCCTTCCTAATCCCTCTGATATGCTTTCTTTTCTACATTTAGTTGTGGATTTTTACTGCTAGTCTTTGGATCGTTCTCCATTTTATTGACAAGGATGTGAATGATATCTAGTAAACATGGGATGAGTTGAACTTAGGGTCCTCCCATTCCACCATCTTCCCAGCACCCACTCGTCTTCCTATTTTAAAAAAATTTTTTTTTCAACGTTTATTTATTTTTGGGACAGAGAGAGACAGAGCATGAACGGGGGAGGGGCAGAGAGAGAGGGAGACACAGAATCGGAAACAGGCTCCAGGCTCTGAGCCATCAGCCCAGAGCCTGACGCGGGGCTCGAACTCACGGACCGCGAGATCGTGACCTGGCTGAAGTCGGACGCTTAACCGACTGCGCCACCCAGGCGCCCCTTTTTTTTTTTTTTTTTTTTTTTTCTTTTTATTTATTTATTTTTTCGTCTTCCTATTTTTAAATTGGATTATTTAGGGTGCTTTTTTCTTATTGAATTGTATAACTTATTATATATTTTGAAGTTAACACCATATATATGACTTGCAAATATATTCCCCCATTCAGTGGTCACCTTTTTATTTTGTTAATGGTTTGCTTCACTGTGCAGAAGCTTTATGGTTTGATGTAGTCCCGTTTATTTATATTTATTTATATTTTCCTTGCTTTGGAGTCAGATCCAAAAAAACATGATTATGAATGATGTTAAAAACCTTACAATCTAGGTTCTTTTTTTCTAGGAGATTTAGGTTTTCAGGTCACATATTCAAGTCTTTAATCCATATTGAGTTTGTTTTTGTATATGGTGTAAGATAGTGATTCAGTTTAATTGTTTTTTCACCATTCTTTTTCAGGTGTGAGGTGATATCCCATTGTAGTTCTGATTTGCATTTCCCTACCAGTAATGACCATCTTTTTATGTGTCTGTTGGCCATCTGTATATCTTCTTTGGAAAAATGTCTATGCACATCTTCTGCCCATTTTTTAATGGATCACTCATTTTTTGAGCTATGAGTTATATACATTCTTTATATATTTTGGGTACTAACCCTTTATCAGGTATGTTATCTGCAAATATCTTCTCCCATTCCATAGGTTGCCTTTTAGTTTTCTTGATAGTCTCCTTCACTGTGCAGAATCTTATGATTTTGTTGACGTCCCAATAGTTTATTTATGCTTTTGTTTCTCCTTCCCCAGGAGATGTATCTAGTAAGAAGTTCCTACAGTCGATGTCAAAAAGTTAATGCCTGTGTTCTCTTTTAGGATTATTATGGTTTCAAGTCTCACATTTAGGACATTACCGTTTTGAATTTATTTTTGTATATGGTGTAAGAAATTGTTCCAATTTTTTTTTCTTTGCATGTTGCTGTCCAGTTTTGCCAACACTGTTGAAGAGACTGTCTTTCTCTCATTGGGTTTTTTTTCTTGCTTTGTTGAAGATTAATTGGCCATATAGTTGTGGGTTTACTCCTGGGTTTTCTATTCTGTTCCATTGGTCTATGTTGTCTGTTTTTGTGCCAGTACCATACTGGTTTGATCACTACAGCTTTGTAATATTACTTGAAGTCTGGAATTGTGATACCTCCAGTTTTGCTTTTCTTTGAAGGTTGCTTTGGCTATTCAGGGTCTTTTGTGGTTCCATACAAATTTTGGGATTGTATGTTCTAGCTTTGTGAAAAATGCTGGTGGTATTTTGACAAGGATTGGATTAAACGTGTAGATTGTTTTGGGTAGTATAGATATTTTAAATAGTATTTGTTCTTCCAATCTATGAGCATGGAATGCTTTTACATTTCTTTGTGTCATCTTCAACTTCTTTCATCAGTATTTTATAGTTTTCGTAGCACAGGTTTTTACCACTATGGTTACGTTTATTTCTAGGTATGTTATTGTTTTTGGTGCAATTTTAAATGGGATTGATTCCTTGATTTTTCTTTTCACTGCTTCTTTATTCATGTATAGAAATGCAACATATTTCTATACACTTATTTTGTATATTGTGACTTTACTGAATTCATGTCTCAATTCTAGCATTTTTTAGTGGAGTCTTTCAGTTTTTCTATATAGACTACCATGTCATCTGCAAACAGTGAAAGTTTTACTTTTTCCTTTCCGATGTGGATGCCTTTTATTTGATTTTATAGTCTGCTATCTGTGACTAGGGCTCCTAGTACTATGTTAAATAACAGTGGTTGGAGTGGACATCCCTGTCTTGTTCCTGACCATAGAGGAAAACTTCTCAGTTTTTCCCTGTTAAGTATGACGTTAGCTGTGGCTTTTAAATAAATAGCCTTTATTGTCTTGAGATATGTTCCCTCTAAACCTACATTGATTGGGGGTTTTATCATGAATGGATATTGTACTTTGTCAAATGTTCTTTGCACAACTATTGAAAGGGTCATACGGCTCTTATCATTTCTTTTATTAATGTGGTGTACCACACTGATTGGTATGTGAACACTACAACACCACTGCACCACAGGAATAAATCCCACTTGGTCATGTAGAATGATTATTTTTTAGAATTATTTTTGCTGGGAAAAATATTTATTTTTTTCTTCAAATTTTTATTTAAATTTTAGTCAAATAACACATAGTGCCATATTGGTTTCAGGAATAGAATTTAGTGATTCATCATTTACATAAAACACCCAGTGCTAAACACAAAAATTGCCCTTATTAATATGGATTTTTTTCAAAAAACTACAAATAGAATGATTATATTTTAATATGAAATTTATTGTCAGTTTGGTTTCCATACAACACCCAGTGCTCTTCCCAAAAGGTGCCCTCCTCAATGCCAATCAAACACTTTCCCCTCCCTCCCACCCCCCATCAACCCTCAGTTTATTCTCAGTTTTTAAGAGTCTCTTATAGTTTGCCTCCTGCCCTCTCTAACTTTTTTTCCCTTCCCTTCCCCCACGGACTTCGGTTACATTTCTCAGGATCCACATAAGAGTGAAAACATATGGTATCTGTCTTTCTCTGTATGACTTATTTCACTTAGGATAACACTCTCCAGCTCCATTCACGTTGCTAAAAAAGGCCATATTTCATTCTTTCTCATTGGCAAGTAGTATTCCATTGTATATATAAACCACAAGTTCTTTATCCATTCATCAGTTGATGGACATTTAGGCTCTTTCCATAATTTGGCTATTGTTGAAAGTGCTGCTATAAACATTGGGGTACAAGTGCCCCTATGCATCAGCACTCCTGTATCCCTAGCATAAATTCCTAGTAGTACTATTGCTGGGTAATAGGGTAGATCTATTTTTAATTTTTTGAGGAATCTCCACACTGTTTTCCAAAGTGGCTGCACCAGTTTGCATTCCCAAAAGTGAAAGAAGATAACCGTTTCTCCACATTCTCTCCAACATCTATAGTCTCCTGATTTGTTCATTTTAGCCACTCTGACTGGCATGAGGTGATATCTCAGAGTGGTTCTGATTTGTATTTCCCTGATGAGGAGTAACATTGAGCATCTTTTCACGTGCTTGTTGGCTATCTAGATGTCTTCTTTAGAGAAGTGTCTATTCATGTCATCTGCCCATTTCTTCACTGGATTTTTTTGGGGGGGTGTGGAATTTGCTGAGTTCATTATAGTTTTTTGATACTAGCCCCTTGTCCAATATGTCATTTGCAAATATCTTTTCCCATTCCATTGGTTGCCTTTCAGGTTTCTTGATTGTTTCCTTTGCTGTGCAGAAGCTTTTTATCTTCATGAGGTCCCAATTGTTCATTTTTTCTTTTAATTCCCTTGCCTTTGGAGATGTGTCAAGTAAGAAATTGCTGCGGCTGAGGTCAGAGAGGTTTTCTCCTGCTCTCTCCTCTAGGGTTTTGATGGTTTCCTGTTTCATATTCAGGTCCTTTATCCATTTTGAGTTTATTTTTGTGAATGGTATAAGAAAGTGGTCTAGTTTCATTGTTCTGCATGTTGCTGTCCAGTTCTCCGAGCACCATTTGTTAAAGAGACTGTCTTTTTTCCATTGGATGTTCTTTCCTGCTTTGTCAAAGATTAGTTGGCCATACGTTTGTCGGCCTAGTTCTGGGGTTTCTATTCTATTCCATTGGTCTATGTGTCTGTTTTTGTGCCAATACCATGTTGTCTTGATGATGACAGCTTTGTAGTAGAGGCTAAATTCTGGGATTGTGATGCCTCCTGCTTTGGTCTTCTTCAAAATTACTTTGGCTATTCGGGGCCTTTTGTGGTTCCATATGAATTTTAGGATTGCTTGTTCTAGTTTCGAGAAGAATGCCGTGCAATTTTGATTGGGATTGCATTGAATGTGTAGATAGCTTTGGGTAGTATTGACATCTTGACAATATTTATTCTTCCAACCCATGAGCACAGAATGTTTTTCCATTTCTTTATATCTTCTTCAATTTCCTTCATAAGCACTCTATATTTTTCAGCATACAGATCTTGTACATTTTTCGTTTGATTTATTCCTAGGTATTTTATGCTTCTTGGTGCAATTGTGAATGGGATCAGTTTCTTTATTTGTCTTTCTGTTGCTTCATTGTTAGTGTATAAGAATGCAACTGATTTCTGTACATTGATTTTGTACCCTGCAACTTTGCTGAATTCATGTGTCAGTTCTAGCAGACTTTTGGTGGAGTCTATCGGATTTTCCATGTATAATATCATGTCATCTGCAAAAAGCGAAAGCTTGACTTCATCTTTGCCAATTTGGATGCCTTTGATTTCCTTTTGTTGTCTGATTGCTGATGCTAGAACTTCCAACACTATGTTAAACAACAGTGGTGAGAGTGGACATCCCTGTCGTGTTCCTGATCTCAGGAGGAAAGCTCTCAGTTTTTCCACATTGAGGATGATATTAGCTGTGGGCTTTTCATAAATGGCTTTGATGATGTTTAAGTATGTTCCTTCTATCCTGACTTTCTCAAGGGTTTTTATTAATAAAGGGTGCTGAATTTTGTCAAAGGCCTTTTCTGCATCGATTGACAGGATCATATGGTTCTTATCTTTTCTTTATTAATGTGATGTATCATGTTGGTTGATTTGAGAATGTTGAACCAGCCCTGCATCCCAGTAATGAATCCCGCTTGATCATGGTGAATAATTCTTTTTATATGCTGTTGAATTCGATTTGCTAGTATCTTATTGAGAATTTTTGCATCCATATTCATCAGGGATATCGGCCTGTAGTTCTCTTTTTTTTTAATGGGTCTCTGTGTAGTTTAGGAATCAAAGGAATACTGGCTTCATAGAATGCATCTGGAAGTTTTCCTTCCCTTTCTATTGTTTGGAATAGCTTGAAAGGATAGGTATTATCTCTGCTTTAAATGTCTGGTAGAATTCTCCAGGAAGCCATCTGGTACTGGACTGTTATTTGTGGGGAGATTTTTGATAACTGATTCAATTTCTTCGCTGGTTATGGGTCTGTTCAAGATTTCTATTTCTTCCTGTTTGAGTTTTGGAAGTGTGTGGGTGTTTAGGAATTTGTCCATTTCTTCCAGGTTGTCCAGTTTGTTGGCATATAATTTCTCATAGTATTCCCTGATAATTGCTTGTATTTCTGAGAGATTGGTTGTAATAATTCCATGTTCATTCATGATTTTATCTGTTTGGGTCATCTCCCTTTTCTTTTTGAGAAGCCTGGCTAGAGGTTTGTCAATTTTGTTCATTTTTTCAAAAAACCAACTCTTGGTTTCGTTGATCTGCTCTACCATTTTTTTAGATTCTATATTGTTTATTTCTGCTCTGATCTTTATTATTTCTCTTCTTCTGCTGGGTTTGGGGTGTCTTTGCTGTTCTGCTTCTATTTCCTTTAGGTGTGCTGTTAGATTTTGTATTTGGGATTTGTCTTGTTTCTTGAGATAGGCCTGGATTGCAATGTAGTTTCCTCTCAGGACTGCCTTCCCTGAATCCCGAAACATTTGGATTGATGTATTTTCATTTTCATTTGTTTCCATATATTTTTTAATTTCTTCTCTAATTCCCAGGTTGACCCATTCATTCTTTAATAGGGTGTTCTTTAACCTCCATGCTTTTGGAGGTTTTCCAGACTTTTTCCTGTGGTTAATTTCAAGCTTCATAGCATTGTGGTCTGAAAGTATGCATAGTATGATCTCAATTCTTGTATACTTATGAAGGGCTGATTTGTGTCCCAGTATGTGATCTATCTTGGAGAATCTTCCATGGGCACTCGAGAAAAAAGTATATTCTGTTGCTTTGGGATGCAGAGTTCTAAATATATCTGTCAAGTCCATCTGATCCAATGTATCATTCAGGGCCCTTGTTTCTTTATTGACCATGTGTCTAGATGATGTATCCATTGTTGTAAGTGGCGTATTAAAGTCCCCTGCAATTACCACATTCTTGTCAATACAAATGTTTGTGAGTAATTGTTTTATATATTTGGGGGCTCCTGTATTTGGTGCATAGACAGTTATAATTGTTAGCTCTTCCTGATGGATAGACCCTGTAATTATTATATAATGCCCTTCTTCATCTCTTGTTACAGCCTTTAATTTAAAGTCTAGTTTGTCTGATATAAGTATGGCTACTTCAGCTTTCTTTTCACTTCCAGAAGCATGATAAATAGTTCTCCATCCCCTCAGTTTCAATCTGAAAGTGTCCTCAGGTCTAAAATGAGTCTGTTGTAGACAGCAAATAGATGGGTCTTGTTTTTTTATCCATTCTGATACCCTATGTCTTTTGGTTGGAGCATTTAATCCATTTACATTCAGTGTTATAGAAAGATATGGGTTTAGAGTCATTGTGATGTCTGTAGGTTTCATGCTTGTAGTGATGTCTCTGGTACTTTGTCTCACAAGATCCCCCTTAGGATCTCTTGTAGGGCTGGTTTAGTGGTGATGAATTCCTTCAGTTTTTGTTTATTTGGGAAGACCTTTTTCTCTCCTTTTTTTCTAAATGACAGATTTGCTGGATAGAGGATTCTCGGCTGCATGTTTTTCTGTTAAGCACATTGAAGATTTCCTGTCATTCCTTTCTGGTGTGTCAAGTTTCAGTAGAGAGATCTGTCACTAGTCTTCTCGGTCTCCCCTTATATGTTAGAGCACGTTTATCCCTAGCTGCTTTCAGGATTTTCTCTTTATCCTTGTATTTTGCCATTTTCACTATGATATGTCATGCAGAAGATCGATTCAAGTTACATCTGAAGGGAGTTCTCTGTGCCTCTTAGATTTCAATGACTTTTTCCTTCCCCAGATCAGGGAAGTTCTCAGCTATTATTTCTTCATGTACACCTTCAGCCCCTTTCCCTCTCTCTTCCTTCTCTGCAATACCAATTATGCGTATATTATTTCTCTTTAGAGCATCACTTAGTTCTCTCATTTTCCCCCTCATACTCCTGGATTTTTTTATCTCCATTTTTCTCAGCTTCTTCTTTTTCCATAATTTTATCTTCTAGTTCACCTATTCTCTCCTCTGCCTCTTCAATCCGAGCTGTGGTCATCTCCATTTTATTTTGCCCCTCATTAATAGCATTTTTTAGCTCCTCCTGGCTGTTCCTTAGTCCCTTGATCTCTGTAGCAAGAGATTCCCTGCTGTCCTCTTTACTGTTTTCAAGCCTAGCAATTAATTTTATGACTATTATTCTAAATTCACTTTCTGTTATATTGTTTAAATCATTTTTTATCAGTTCGTTAGCTGTCACTTCCTGGAGGTTTTTTTGAGGGGAATTCTTCCATTTTCTCCTTTTGGATAGCCCCTGGAGTGGTGCGGAACTGCAGCCTATTCCCCTGTGCTCTCTTCAATAACTTCCGTTGGTGGGCGAGGCCACAGTCAGACCTGATGTCTGCCCCCAGCCCACCTCTGGGGCCAGAGTCATAGTGGTGTGTACCTTCTCTTCCCCTCTCCTAGGGGCGAGATTCACTGTGGGGTGTCATGGCCCATCTGGGCTACTTGCATACTGCCAGGTTTGTGGTGCTGGGGATCTGGCGTATTAGCTGGGGTGGATCCACAAGGTGCACAGGGGCGGGAGGTGTAGGCCCAGCTTGCTTATGCTTCCTTGATCCGCTTTAGGAGGGGCCTGTGGCACCGGGAAGGAGTCAGACCTGCCAGAGGGATGGATCAGCAGAAGCACAGTGTTGGGTGTTTGTGCAGTGCAAGCCAAGTTCCCTGACAGGAGCTGGTTCCCTTTGGGATTTTGGCTGAAGGATGGGAGAGAGAGATGGCGCTGGCAAGCACCTTTGTTCCCTGCCAAGCTTTGCTCTGTTGTCTGGGACTCAACAACTCTCCCTCCGGTTGTCCTCCAGCCCTCCCATTCTCCGAGCAGATCTGTTAACTTATAACCTTCTAATTGTTAAGTCCCGCTTGCTGTCAGAACACACTCCGTCTAGCCCCTCTGCTTTTCCAAGCCAGACTTGGGGGCTCTGCTTTGCCAGCAGGTTGTCCCTCTTCCCCGGCTCCCTCCCACCAGTCCGTGCAGTGTGCACCGCCTCTCCACCCTTCCTACCCTCTTCCCTGGACCTCTCATTTAAGCTTGGCTCTGGAGAATCCGTTCTGCTAGTCTTCTGGTGATTTTCTGGGTTATTTAGGCAGGTGTGGGTGGAATCTAAGTGATCCACAGGACGAGGTGATCCCAGCATCCTCCTATGTCGCCATCTTCCTCAGGAGTGAGGTGGTTTTGATGTGTATTTCCCTAATGATGAGTGAGGTTGAACATCTTTTCATATATCTGTAGGCCATCTGGATATCTTCCTTGGAAAAATGTCTATTCATGTCTTCTGCCCATTTCTTAACTGTGTTGCTTGTTTTTCCAGTGTTGAGTTTGATATGTGCTTTATAGATTTTGGATACTAACACCTTTATCTGATATGTCATTTGCAATATTTTCTCCCATTCTCTATGCTGCCTTTTAGTTTTATTGGTTGTTTCCTTTGCTGTGAAGAAGATTTTTATCTTGATAAGTCCCAATTTCATGTTTGCTTTTATGTCCTTTGCCTTCAGTGACATGTCTAGTAAGCAGTTACTGTGGCTCAGATTAACAAAGTCACTGTCTGTGTCCTTTTCTACGATTCTGATAGATTCCTGTTTCCCATTTAGGTCTTTCAATCATTTTCAATTTATTTTTATGTATGGTGTATGAAAATGATCCAGTTTCATTCTTCTGTGACTCATTGTCCAATTTTGCCAACACAATTTGTTGAATAGAGTGTCTTTTTTTCATTGGATATTCTTTCCTGCTTTTTCAAAGATGAGTTGACCATATGGTTGTGGTTCCTTTTCTGGGTTTTCTATGATGTTCCATTGATCTATGTGTATGTTTTTGTGCCAGTACCATGTTTTCCTGAAGAGTACATCTTTGTAATAAAGCTTGAAATCTGGAATAGTGTTGCCTCCAGTTTTGTTTTTCTTTTTCAGGATTGCTTTGGCTCTTCAGGGTCTTTTGTGTTCTATACAAATTTTAGGATTATTTGATCTAGCTCTGTGAGGAATGCTATTGGTATTTTAATAGGGATTCCATTAATGTGTAGATTGCTTTGGGTAGTATAGAAATTTTAACAATGTTTGTTTTTCCAATCTATGAGCATGGGATGTTTTTGCATTTCTTTGCGCCCTCTTTAATATCTTTCATAATTCTTCTATGGTTTTCAGAGTACAGATCTTTTCCCTCTTTAGTTAAGGTTATTCTTAGGTATCTTATTGTTTTTGGTTCAATTGCAAATGAGATTGATTCCTTAATTTCTCTTTCTGATGCTTCATTATTGGCGTATAGAAATGCAAGAGATTTCTGAACATTGTTTTTATAATTTTATAATTTCTGTGACTTTGCTGATTCATATATTAGTTCTAGGAATTTTTTGGTGGAGGCTTTCGTGTTTTCTACATAGAGTATCATGTAATATGCAAATAGTGAAAGTTTGACTTCTTCCTTGATGATTTTGTTCTCTGCTGAGGCTAAGACTTCCTATTCTATGTTTTGGAATTGTTTCAGAAAAAAAAGATGTTAACTCCTTCTTAATAATTTGGTAGAATTCACCTGTGAAGCCATCTAGTACTAGACTTCTGTTTGGGATTTTTTGATTACTGATTCAATCTCTTTCTTCTTATTGGACTTCAAGTTTTGTATTTCTTATGCTTCATTTTTGGTAATTCATGTTTCTAGTAATATATATATGTCTTTCAGGTTATTCAATATTTTGGCATATAGTTTTTTAATAATATTCTCTTATAAATATTTGTATTTCTGTGGTGTTGGTTTTTATTTCTTCTCTCTCATTTGTGGCTTTATTTGAGTCCTGTCTTTTTTCTTTTTGATAAGGCTAGCTAGAGGTTTATCAATTTTATTAATTTTTTTTCAAGGAATCACCTCTTGATTCCATTAATCTGTTCTATTGTTTTCTTTTATTTCTAAATCATTTACTTATGCTCCAAACATATTATTTCCTTCCTTTTACTGGCTTAGGCTTCATTTGTTGTTCTTTTTCTAGCTCCTTTAGGTTTAAAGTTTGGTTGTGTATTTTACATTTTTCTTGCTTCTTGATTTAGGACCATATAGCCTTGTACTTTCCTCTTAAGGCAATTTTTGCTGCATCTCAAATGTTTTGGTCCATTGTGTTTTCATTTTCTTTTTTGCCCATGTAGTTTTTATTTCTTATTTAATTTGCTGATTGTCCCATTTACTGTTTAGTAGCATTTTTTAACCTCCATGTATTTCTACTCTTTTCCAATTTTTTCTTGTATTTAACTTATAGTTTTGTAGCATTGTGGTCAGAAAAGGTACATGGTATGACTTCAGTATTTTTGTGTGTCATTCAAAGCCATTGTTTCTTTGTTGATTTTCTTTTTTTAAATCTTATTTTCTTTCTTATTTGAGAGAGAGAGAGAGCAGAGGAGGAATGGAGGGAGAAGGAAGAAAGAATCCCATGCAGGCTCTATGCCCATTGCAGAACCTGACATGGGGTTCGATCTCACAACAGTGAGATCATGACCTGAGCCAAAATCACATATTGGCTGCTTAACTGACTTAACCACCCAGGCACCCCATCTTTGTTGATTTTCTGTTTAGATGATTTGTCAATTAATGTAAGCGGGCTGGTAAAATCCTGTGTTATAATTGTAGCATTAATTATTTCTTTTATGTTTTTCATTAATTGTTTTACATATTTGGGTTCCTCCATGTTGGATGCATAAACATTTACAATTGTTATATATTCTGTCGGATTGTCCCCATTATGATCATATAGTGCCCTTTTTTGTCTTTTTGTTACAGTCTTTGTTTTAAAGTATATTTTTTCCTGGGGTGCCAAGCTGGCTCAGTCAGGAGAGCATGAAACTCTTGATCTTGTGGTTGTGAGTTCTAGCATGACATTGAGTATAGAGATTACTTAAAAATAAAATTAAAAAAAAAATAAAAAAATAAAGTCCAGTTTGTCTGATATAAGTATTCCTACTCTGGCTTTCTTTTGACATCCATTTGTATGAGAAATGTATCCCCATTGTCTCACTTTCAATCCGCAGGTGTCTTTAGCTTTAGCTCTAAAATGAGTCTGTTGTTGGCAGCATATAGGTGGATCTTGTTTTTTTTTATACATCCTGACACGTTTTGTCTTTTGATTCAAGTGTTAGTCCATTTACATTCAAAGTAAGTTTTTATTTATATCTATTACATGTTTTGTCATTTTATGAAAAAATTTCTCTGATACTTACTTGTCTTTGTCAATTTTGGTCTCTCCTTTGCACTTAAACATTCCTCTTTGATATTTCTTTCAGGGCTGGTTTAGTGGTCATGAACTCCTTTAGTTTTCTTTGTCTAGGAAACTCTTTATCCCTCCTTCTATTCTGAAAGGTAGCTTTAGTGGATTGAGTATTCTTGGAAGCAGATTTTTCCCATTCAGCACATTGAATATATCATGCCAGTACCTTCTGGATTGTCAAGTTTCTGGTGAGATATCTCTAATTAGCCTTATGGCCTTATGGTTTTCCCTTGTAACTTACTGGCTTCTTTTTTCTGCTGCATTTAAGATTTTCCTTTACCAGTATATTTTGCAAATTTAATCACAATGTCTTGATGTTGATCTGCTTTTATTGATTTTGAGGGAAGTCCTCTGTGCCTCCTGGATCTGAGTGTCTATTTCCTTCCCCAATTTAGGGATGTTTTCAGGTATTAGGTCTTCAAATAAATTTTATGCCCACTTCCTCTCTTTGTTTCTTCTGGGACTCCTATAAAATCACTGTTATTAGATTTGATGAGGTCACTGAGATCCTTAAGTCTATTATTGTGTCACATAATTCTTCTTTCTTTTGTTCAGCTTCATTAATTTCTATTAATTTTTGTTCTAGGTCACTCATTCTTCTGATTCTTCCAGCCTGCTGTTCATTGAACTAAACCTCTTTCGAATCCCATTTATTCTGCTCTTCATCTCTGATCCTTTTTTATGTCTTTTATCTCTATGGTAAGGGTCTCACTGATGTCTTCTATTCTTTCCTCAAGCTCAGTCAGTATCCTTAGTATTCTTGCTCTAAATTCTCCATTAGGTGTTCTTTTTGTATCTGTTCCTCTTATATCTCTGGCCATAGCTTTTTCTTGTTCTTTCATTTGGGATAAATTCCTCTGTCTTGGCATTTTGTCTGTCTCTACCTTCTTCTGTGTTTTAGAAAATCTGGTTATGTCTCCTGATCCTGAAAGTAATAACCTTATGAAAAAGAGGTTGTGTAGTGCCTAGAGCCTGGAACTTCAAGGAGTGTCTTCAATGTGTGCAATGTGCTCTCTGCTATTGTGTTTTATCTGCTCTATCCTTCAAGCCAGTCGTCTCTAGAGGCTCTCCTGCTGTGAGCAGTGTTCGGTCCTTCATCCTAAGGTGGTGAGTTTTATATAAGTGTGCTTTGGTCTGTTTGTGAAATGAAACCTGGGATCATTTCCACCAGAACTGAAGTCTTGCATATCTACACAGAAGATGCAGGTGTTTGTGCTGGTCTTCTGGGTAAGGGCCCTAATGCACTGGGAATGAGGGAATTGTGACTGAGAAGGGCAGTTCCATTAGAAGGCTGAGCGGGGGAAATTGGTGTATGTTAGGCAGCCAGTGTTTGTGCTGTGATGCTTCTTGAAAGTGGCTCTGTGTTTATATTGAGGGTCAGTGATGTAAATGGTGCCAGCCAGATCCTTTGTTCCAGGAGAGGTGTCTCAGTGAACTCTGCCTCTCCTGGACATGCTCTGAGAAGAAGGAATAATCTCTCCACTGTGTGTCCCAGGCATTCTTCAGATCATTGTTTCCATGCTGCCTTCTCCTGGGGTTTTTGCCTGCCTTCTCCAGGTGTAGTGCAGTGCTCCCCAAGCTCTTTCACTTCCAGGCCCACTGACATTTAATACTCCAGGCTTTAATCCCTCTGGTTTCAAAAATTCACAAAATCTAGCCCCTCTCATTTTCCAAGCCAATGGCTTTGAGGTAATGTTCTCCTTGTGTAATCCCCTGTGTGCTTGACTCTTTCACCTTTCTCCAAGACTGTGGCTTCCTCCCCTCTGTGGAAGCCAGTATCCATTTGTCCCCTAAATCACATCTCCATACTTAGTATCCTGCAATTTTACTGACTTCACTTATGAATTTCCCTTTTAGAACCACTGTTTCTATATCCCATAGACTTTGATGTGTTGCATTTCTGTTTTTGTTTGTATTTAGGTATTTTTTGTTTCTCCTTTGAGTAATTCTATTTCCCAGTATTTTTAAAGTAACATATTGTTTAATTTCCATGTATTTGTGGTTTTTCCAGTTTTCTTTTTGTAATTAATATCTAGTTTCACACCTTTGTGATACAAAAACATGCTCGATATGATTTCAATCTTTTTTATTTTATTAAGAGACTTGTTTTGTGGCCTTACATGTGATCTATACTGAATAAAGTTCCATGTGCACTTGAGAAGAGTGTGTATTCTGCTGCTTTTTGATAAAACATTCTGTTAAGTCCATATGGTCTAATGTGTCATTTATGGACAATGTTTCTTTATTGATTTTCTATCTGGATGACCTACCATTTATTGATGTAGGTAAGGTATTAAAATCCTATACTATTATTATTATCCCTTTATGTCTGTTAATATTTGCTGTATAAATTTTGCTGCCATCTATATTGGGTGCATATATATTTATAAATGTTATATTTTATTGCTTGATTGACTCTTATCATTATGTAGTGCTTACCATTTGTTTTTTATTAGTCTTTGTTTTAAACTCTTTTTTGCCTCATATGTGTATAGATACAGCAACTTTCTTTTCATTTCCATTTGCATGGAGTATATTTTTTTATCCCTTCATTTTCAGTCTGTGTGTGTCCTTATTTCTGAAGTGAGTCTCATGCAGGAAGTTTGCATATATGTCCTGCTTTCTCATCCATTCAACAACCCTGTTTTTTGATGGGAGAATTTAGTTCATTTACAGTCAAAGTAATTATTCCTAAGTATTTATTTGTTGCCATTTTGTTAATTGTTTTTGGCTGTTTTTGCACTTCTCCATTCTTTCCTTCTTCTCTTGCTCTGTTCCCCTGTGGTTTGGTAAGTTGTTTTAGTGTATGTTTAGATTACTTTCTTTTTTGTGTGTGTATTTACTGTAGGTTTCTGGATTGTGATTACCGTGAGGTTCACATATTTCATCCTGTGTATATAATAGTATGTTTTAAGTTGATAACAACTTAAATATTAACATATTCCAAAACTCTATATTTTCACCCTGCCATCATTTTTATGTGTTTTACATCACCTTTTACATGTTTTTATTTTATATATTCTTTAACTAATTATTATAGTTTTAGTTAACTTTACCACTTTGTATTTTAACATTCTTAACAAATTTATATGTGATTATTCCACAACTTTTATCTTTACTTTATTTTTTTCAGTAATATTTTTACTTTTGTATATTTTCTTGTGATTAATTAGTATCATTTATTTTCAGGTTAAACAAGTCCATTTAATATTTTTTGTAAGTCTAGTTTACTGGCAATGAACTCCTTTAGTTTTTGCTTGTCTGGGAAACTCTTAATCTCTCCTTCAAATCTGAATGATAATCTTTCTGGGTATTCTTGGTTTGAAGTTTTTTCCTTTCAATAATTTGAATATGTTATGCCATTCCCTTGTGGTGTACAAACTTTCTGCTGAGAAATCTGCTGATATCCTTATGGTATTTCCCTTGTACATAAAAATTTGTTTTTCTCCTTTTGTTTTAAAGATTCTCTATCTCTAACTTCTGACATTTTAATTATAATGTGTCTTGTAATGGTGCTCTTAGAGCTCATCTTATATGGAATTTTCTGGATTTCCTGGATCTGAATGTCTATTTCCATCCTAGCTTAAGGAAATTTCCAGCCATTATTTCTTTTTTCTTTTTTCTTTTTTTAATGAAATTTATTGACAAATTGGTTTCCATACAACACCCAGTGCTCATCCCAAAAGGTGCCCTCCTCTATACCCATCACCCACCCTCTCCTCCCTCCCACCCCCCATCAACCCTCAGTTTGTTCTCAGTTTTTTTTTTTTTTTTTTTTTTTTTTTTTTTTTTTTTAATTTTTTTTTCAACGTTTTTATTTATTTTTGGGACAGAGAGAGACAGAGCATGAACGGGGGAGGGGCAGAGAGAGAGGGAGACACAGAATCGGAAACAGGCTCCAGGCTCTGAGCCATCAGCCCAGAGCCTGACGCGGGGCTCGAACTCACGGACCGCGAGATCGTGACCTGGCTGAAGTCGGACGCTTAACCGACTGCGCCACCCAGGCGCCCCTGTTCTCAGTTTTTAACAGTCTCTTATACTTAGGCTCTCTCCCATTCTAACCTCTTTTTTTTTTTCCTTCCCCTCCCCCATGGGTTCCTGTTAAGTTTCTCAGGATCCACATAAGAGTGAAACCATATGGTATCTGTCTTTCTCTGTATGGCTTATTTCACTTAGCATCACACTCTCCAGTTCCATCCACGTTGCTACAAAAGGCCATATTTCATTTTTTCTCATTGCCACGTAATATTCCATTGTGTATATAAACCACAATTTCTTTATCCATTCATCAGTTGATGGACATTTAGGCTCTTTCCATAATTTGGCTATTGTTGAGAGTGCTGCTATGAACATTGGGGTACAAGTGGCCCTATGCATCAGTGCTCCTGTATCCCTTGGATAAATTCCTAGCAGTGCTATTGCTGGGTCATAGGGTAGGTCTATTTTTAATTTTCTGAGGAACCTCCACACTGCTTTCCCGAGCGGCTGCACCACTTTGCATTCCCACCAACAGTGCAAGAGGGTTTCCGTTTCTCCACATCCTCTCCAGCATCTATAGTCTCCTGATTTGTTCATTTTGGCCACTCTGACTGGTGTGAGGTGATACCTGAGTGTGGTTTTGATTTGTATTTCCCTGATAAGGAGCGACGCTGAACATCTTTTCATGTGCCTGTTGGCCATCCGGATGTCTTCTTTAGAGAAGTGTCTATTCATGTTTTCTGCCCATTTCTTCACTGGGTTATTTGTTTTTTGGGTGTGGAGTTTGGTGAGCTCTTTATAGATTTTGGATACTAGCCCTTTGTCCGATATGTCATTTGCGAATATCTTTTCCCATTCCGTTGGTTGCCTTTTAGTTTTGTTGGTTGTTTCCTTGGCTGTGCAGAAGCTTTTTATCTTCATAAGGTCCCAGTAATTCACTTTTGCTTTTAATTCCCTTGCCTTTGGGGATGTGTCGAGTAAGAGATTGCTACGGCTGAGGTCAGAGAGGTCTTTTCCTGCTTTCTCCTCTAAGGTTTTGATGGTTTCCTGTCTCACATTTAGGTCCTTTATCCATTTTGAGTTTATTTTTGTGAATGGTGTGAGAAAGTGGTCTAGTTTCAACCTTCTGCATGTTGCTGTCCAGTTCTCCCAGCACCATTTGTTAAAGAGGTTGTCTTTTTTCCATTGGATGTTCTTTCCTGCTTTGTCAAAGATGAGTTGGCCATACGTTTGTGGGTCTAGTTCTGGGGTTTCTATTCTATTCCATTGGTCTATGTGTCTGTTTTGGTGCCAATACCATGCTGTCTTGATGATGACAGCTTTGGAGTAGAGGCTAAAGTCTGGGATTGTGATGCCTCCTGCTTTGGTCTTCTTCAAAATTCTTTTGGCTATTCGGGGCCTTTTGTGGTTGCATATGAATTTTAGGATTGCTTGTTCTAGTTTCGAGAAGAATGCTGGTGCAATTTTGATTGGGATTGCATTGAATGTGTAGATAGCTTTGGGTAGTATTGACATTTTGACAATATTTATTTTTCCAATCCATGAGCAGGGAATGTCTTTCCATTTCTTTAAATCTTCTTCAATTTCCTTCAGAAGCTTTCTATAGTTTTCAGCATACAGATCCTTTACATCTTTGGTTAGATTTATTCCTAGGTATTTTATGCTTCTTGGTGCAATTGTGAATGGGATCCGTTTCTTTATTTGTCTTTCTGTTGCTTCATTGTTAGTGTATAAGAATGCAACAGATTTCTGTACATTGATTTTGTA
Source organism: Prionailurus viverrinus (assembly GCF_022837055.1). NCBI lineage: Eukaryota > Metazoa > Chordata > Mammalia > Carnivora > Felidae > Prionailurus > Prionailurus viverrinus. The sequence goes on from NC_062579.1 coordinate 54,778,568, forward strand.
TCCTGCAACTTTGCTGAATTCCTGTATCAGTTCTAGCAGACTTTTGGTGGAGTCTATCGGATTTTCCATGTATAATATCATGTCATCTGCAAAAAGCGAAAGCTTGACTTCATCTTTGCCAATTTTGATGCCTTTGATTTCCTTTTGTTGTCTGATTGCTGATGCTAGAACTTCCAGCACTATGTTAAACAACAGTGGTGAGAGTGGGCATCCCTGTCGTGTTCCTGATCTCAGGGAAAAAGCTCTCAGTTTTTCCCCGTTGAGGATGATGTTAGCTGTGGGCTTTTCATAAATGGCTTTTATGATCTTTAAGTATGTTCCTTCTATCCGACTTTCTCAAGGGTTTTTATTAAGAAAGGGTGCTGGATTTTGTCGAAGGCCTTTTCTGCATCGATTGACAGGATCGTATGGTTCTTCTCTTTTTTTTTGTTAATGTGATGTATCACGTTGATTGATTTGCGAATGTTGACCCAGCCCTGCATCCCAGGAATGAATCCCACTTGATCATGGTGAATAATTCTTTTTATATGCCGTTGAATTCGATTTGCTAGTATCTTATTGAGAATTTTTGCATCCATATTCATCAGGGATTTTGGCCTGTAGTTCTCTTTTTTTACTGGGTCTCTGTCTGGTTTAGGAATCAAAGTAATACTGGCTTCATAGAATGAGTCTGGAAGTTTTCCTTCCCTTTCTATTTCTTGGAATAGCTTGAGAAGGATAGGTATTATCTCTGCTTTAAACGTCTGGTAGAACTCCCCTGGGAAGCCATCTGGTCCTGGACTCTTTTTTGTTGGGAGATTTTTGATAACCGATTCAATTTCTTCGCTGGTTATGGGTCTGTTCAAGCTTTCTATGTCCTCCTGATTGAGTTTTGGAAGAGTGTGGGTGTTCAGGAATTTGTCCATTTCTTCCAGGTTGTCCAATTTGTTGGCATATAAGTTTTCATAGTATTCCCTGATAATTGTTTGTATCTCTGAGGGATTGGTTGTAATAATTCCATTTTCATTCATGATTTTATCTATTTGGGTCATATCCCTTTTCTTTTTGAGAAGCCTGGCTAGAGGTTTGTCAATTTTGTTTAGTTTTTCAAAAAACCAACTCTTGGTTTCGTTGATCTGCTCTACAGTTTTTTTAGATTCTATATTGTTTATTTCTGCTCTGATCTGAACCCAATAAGGTCCACACAAAGACAAAAAATAATTAAAATGTTAAAGATTAAAGATTAAGACAAAATTTTAAAACCAGAAATGGAGAATACTAGTTATATGCAAGGGAAACACCCTCAAGGCTATCAGCATATTTTTCAGCAGAAATTTGGCAGGCCAAGAGGGAGTGGCATGATATATTCAAAGTGCTGAAAGGAAAAAAAAACCTACAACCAAGAATACTGTACCTAGCATGGCTACCATTTATAATTGGAGATATAGTTTCACAGACAAAAGTTAAAGGAGTTCATCACCACTAAGCCACTCTTACAAGAAATGTAAATGGAAAAATTTTAAGTGGAAAAGAAAGGCTGTAATTAGAAGAAAATTATGATTTGTATTTCCCTGATAAGGAGCGACGCTGAACATCTTTTCATGTGCCTGTTGGCCATCCGGATGTCTTCTTTAGAGAAGTGTCTATTCATGTTTTCTGCCCATTTCTTCACTGGGTTATTTGTTTTTTGGGTGTGGAGTTTGGTGAGCTCTTTATTTCAGAAAAAAAAAATTAAAAATTAAAAATTAAAAAAATTAAAAAAAAAGAAAAGAAAATTATGAAAGGAAAAACTATATGAGTAAAAGCTAACATACAGTAAAGGTAGTAGAGCAATCACTTATAAATCTATTATGATGGCAAAAGTAGTAAATGCAAAAGTAGTAAAATCAAGTATGTCTAAAAAATAAGTTTGATGGCAAAAGTAGTAAAGTGGTAAAGTAGTAAAGGCAAAAGTAGTAAAATCAAGTATGTCTAGAAAATAAGTTAAAGGGACTCACAAAATATATAGAGGTAAAATATGACAACATAGACATAAAATGTGGAGGGGGTATAAATACAATTTCTTTTATAATGTATTCAAAATAATTTTTTTAAATATTTCCGGTTTTTATTTAAATTACAGTTAGATAACATATCGTATAATAGTAGTTTCAGGTGGAGAATTTAGTGATTTATCACTTACATATAACACCCAGTGCTCATCACAACAAGTGCCCTCCTTAATACCCATCACTCATTTAGCCCATCCACCTGCCCACCTCACATCAGCAACCCTCAGTTTGTCTCTATAATTAAGAGTCTCTCTTATGGTTTGCCTCCCTCTCTCTTTTTTTCTTTCCCCAATGCTCATCTGTTTTGTTTCTTAAATTCCACATATGAGTGAAATCATATCAAAATCAAGTGACCAAAGCTTAATATACACTGATATATACTTAGAATATGATATATGAACCCCATTGTAACCACAAACCAAAACCTATAATAGATACAAAAAAGATAAAGAAAGCCAAGCACAACACCAAAGAAACTTATTAACCACAAGGAAAAAGATCAAAAGAAGAAACAGAAAAGAACGACAAAAACAACAAGAAAACAATCAACAAATTGCAGATAAGTACATACCTATCAATAATCTCCTTTAATGTAAATGGTCTAAATGATCTAATCAAAAGACATAAAGTGACAGAATGGACAAAATAACAACAGCCATTCATATGTTGCTAGGAAAAGACTCCCTTCAAACCTAAAAAAAATGCATACTGAAAGTGAAAAGATGGTAAAACATATCTCATACAAATGAAGACAAAATAAAAGCAAGGATAATAACACTTAAGTCAGACAAAATAGACTTTTTTAATGTTAATTTATTTTTGAGAGAGAGAGACAGAGCATGAGCAGGGGAGGGGCAGAGAGAGACACACAGAATCTGAAGCAGGCTCCAGGCGCTGAGCTGTCAGCACAGATCCTGATGTGGGGCTCAAACTCGCAAACCACAAGATGACGACCTGTGCTAAAGTTGGACACTTAACTGACTGAGAACCCAGGTGCCCCAGACAAAATATACTTTAAAACAAAGATTAGGGGTGCCTGGGTGGCTCAGTTGGTTGAGCATCTAACTCTTTATTTCAGCTCAAGTCACAATCTGAGGGTTGTGGGATCAAGCCTCACATCGGGCTCCATGCTAAGCATGGAGCTTGCTTAAGATTCTCTCTCTCTCTCTCTCTCCCCCTACCCTGTCCTCTGCCCACAGTCTTTCTCTCTCTTTCTTTCTCTCAAATAAATGAATAAATAAATAAATAAATAAAAGATTAGAACAAGAGAAAAAGAAAGGCATTGCAAAATTATAAAGAAGTCATTCAACAAGAGGGTATAACAATTATAAATATCTATACACTCAACATAGGAGCACCTAAATACATAAAGCAAATATTAAAAGATGTTAAAGGAGAAATTGACGCTACTACAATGATATTAGGGGACTTTAACACCCTGCTTATGTAAGTGGATAGATCATCCAACCAGAAAATATATAAGAAAACAGTACCTTTAAATGACACATTAGATTAAATAGACTTTACAAATAAATACAAAAAAATTCCATCCCAAAACAGCAGAATACACATTCTTTTCAATTGCACATGGAACCTTCTTCAGGATACATAACATGTTATAACACAACATGGTAAGCATCCTTACCCACCATACAATATGAAACCAGAAATCACATGTAATAAATACAAACTGGAACAAAGACAAACACATGAAGACAAAACATACTACTAAACAACCAATAAGTCAATGAAGAAAACAAAGAATAAAAAAATAAATGCAGACAGAAGAAGCTTGGGAAGATGGCAGAATAGGAGGACTCTGAGCATATCCTGTCCCACATTTACAACTAGATATAATCCATATTCAAGCAAATAAACTGGAGAGCGGTCCAAAGACTGCCAGAACAAACTCCACAACTAAATATAGAGAAGCTGCATCTGAAAAGTTAAGGTCAGAAACACAGAGGGAGGCTGACCACAAGAGGGAGGGAGCTGCTTAAATGTAAAGGGCAGAGAAACCGGCCCTCACACCAGGGAGCTCACATGGGGAATACTAATCCCCATATCATATGTCATTGAAAACCAGAGGGACTGAACTACATGAGTTTGTATAACCAGTGGAACTTAGAGCCTGAAGCTTTAAAAGTCAGCTCACTCAGCACTGGGTGAGAAAGGAGGGTGGGTGATAGCTAGGTCACCATCCTTGAAAAGACAATAAACTGTGAAGACAGGCAAAATAAAATTGCAGTTTACACAACACCAGAGGCAAACAGGTGATAGATATGTTCATATTGATTTTGGAGCATGTTGGTGGAATTCTCGAAAAATGAAGAGGTAGGCACCTTCTTTCCCTACCACCTAAACAGGGATATCTGTAGGAAGTGAAGCTTCACATACATTTGCTCCCTAACCTGTTAGCAGTTCACCATTCCCACAAGTCCTCCTGAAGACTCACAAACTCCAAGCCTGCTACCTTCAGGCCTGGGCTCAGGGAAAATTTTGTTAAACCATTGCATGCATGCTTCTGGTTTAAAGCTGCTATCACACACTGCACCCAGCCTTGTGCCCCTAGATGCCAAAGATGGAGGCTTCTAGCTGCCACAATGCTTCAGGGGATCCGGCATAGGACTAGTGAACCAGCTCTAATTTTGCTAACGTGGCCTCCCACTCTCAAGTTAGCCAGTAGGAATGCCACCTAATAGCTGGCCTACCTGGATACCACTAACAACAAAGAGAACAAGCACACCCACAATAGGCAGAGAGACAGTGCAGAAAATATCACTGAAGGGAAAAGTAACTCAGACACAACAGTAGGGCATAAGCAACACACATAGGATACTCTCCTGAAGTGCCACATTCTGGTGAACAGGAAAAAATGCATACAGAGCACTCCAGGACTTCTTCAGCAAGTCACTTTTTTCAAAATCAGAAGACATGACTGACTGTCTTAACACAGAGAAACAGACAGAGAAGAAGACAAAATGAGGAGACAGAAATTTATCCCAAATGAAAGGACAGGGAAAGGCCAAGGCAAAAAATCTAAGCAAAATAAGCATAAGTCTTATAAAGAATTTAAAGCAGTGATCATAAGGATACTCACTAGTATTGAGAAAAGAGTGGAAGACATCATTGAGATCCTAACCACAGAGATAAGTAATAATATAGCAGAGATAAAGGGCTCAATAAAGGAAATGAGAAACATGCTATTGATAGAATGCATAGCAGGATGGAAGAAGCAGAGGAATTAATTAGTGACCTAGAAGACTGAGTAATGGAAAATAATGAAGCTGAAAAAAGAGGCAAAAAAAATAATTATGCAAGACAAAAATAGACTTAAGAAACTAAGTGACTCCATCAAATATAATACCATTTGTATTACAGGAACTCAGAATAAGAAGAGAGAAAAAGTTGCAGAAATTTTATTTGAAGAGATAATAGCTGAAATCTTTCCTAAACTGTGGAAGGAAAAATATATCCAGACCCAGGAGGCACAGAGAACTCCCATCAAAATCAACAAAAGAAAACTAACACCAAGAAATATTTTAATCAAATTGGCAAAATATAGTGGCAAAAAATTTTAAAGTAGCAAGACAAAAGAAGACAGGAATTTACAAGAAAAAAACAACAAAAACTACCAGAAGATTTTTCAAGAGAAATTTTAGAAGCCAGAAGGTAGTGGCATGATATATTCAAAGTACTGAATGGGAAAAATCTGCAGCCAAGAATACTCTACACAGCAAGGCTATCATTCAAAATAGGAAAGATAAAGAATTTCCCACAACAAACAAAAACTAAAAGAGTTCATAACCAGTAAGCCATCCCTGCAAGAAATATAAAAAGGGTCTGTTTAGGCAGAAAGGAGAGACCAAAATTTAAATATAAAAGTAGGAACCAGAATTGCAGTAAAAATGAATATTTCTATAAAAAATCAGTCAAGGAACTCACCAAAACAGGGTGTAAAATATAAAAATATATACCTAAAACATGGGGAGGAGAGGAGTAAAGAATGTGTTCAAACTTAAATGACTATCAACATAATATAGACTGCTATATGCAGAAAAGGTTATATACCAACCTAATGGTAACCATATATCAAAAACCACTAATAAATATGCAAAGAACAAAGGGAAATAAATCCAAATATATCACTAAAGAAAATCAACAAAACATGAGACAAAGACAAGAAAGTATCAGAGTAAATCTTCAGAAACAACCACAAAACAAATAATAAAATGACAATAAATACATATCTATCAAACATTACTTTGAATGTAAAAGGACCAAATGCTTCAATCAGAAAACATACGGTGACAGAATGAATAACACAAGACCAATTATATTCTGCCTACAAGAAATTCATTTTAGACCTAAACACACCTGCAGATTGAAAGTGAGGGGATGGCAAAAAAAAAGGAAGTGAGGGGATGGAGAAACATCATGCAACTGGATATCAAAACAAAGCTACAGTAAGAATACTTATATCAGACAAAATGGACTTTAAAACAAACTAACAAAAACCAAAAAAGACACTATATAATAATAAAAGGGACAATCCAACAAGAAGATATAATAATTATAAATCTTTATGCCCCTAACATAGGAGAACTGAAATACATAAAACTCTCAATAACTAATAGATAATAATACAGTAATACTGGGAGACTTTAACACTGCACTTACATCAATGGAAAGATGATCTAAACAGAACATCAAGGAATCAATGGCATTGAATACACTAATAATGAATCAGCAGAGAGAGAAATTAAAACAGTCCCATTTACAGTTGCACCAAAAATAGTAAGATACCTAGGAATAAATCTAACCAAAGAGGTGAAAGACCTATACTCTGAAAACTATAACACTGATGTGCGAAATTGAAGATGGCACAAAGAAATGGAAAGACATTCCATGCTAATGCATTGGAAAAATATGTATTGTTAAAATGTCTATGCTACCGGGGGCATCTGGGTGGTGCAGTAAGTTGTGCCTGACTCTTGATCTCGGGTCAGGTAATGATCTCACAGTCCTTGAGTTGGAGCCCCACCTCAAGCTCTGTGCTGATAATGAGGAGTCTGCTTGGGATTCTGTCTCTCCTTCTCTCTGTTCCTCCCCAGCTTGTTCTCTCTCTCTCTCTTTCTCTCTCACAATACATAAACTTCTAAAATGTCTATACTACCCAAATCAATCTACACATTTAATGCAATCCTTATCAAAATATTAACAGCATTTTTCACAGAACTGGAACAGTCTTGAAATTTGCATGAGACCACAAAACACCTCAAATAGCCAAAGCAACCTTTGAAAAATAAAAGCAAATCTGGAGGCATCACAATTCCAGACTTTGTTATATTACAAAGTTGTAATAGTCAAAACAGTATGATACTGGCACAAAAAGTAGACATAACGATCAATGGGACAGAATAGAAAACACAGAAATGAACCCACAACTCTATGGTCAATTAATCTTCAGCAAAGTAGGAAAGAATATCCAATGGGAAAAAGACAGTCTATTCAACAAATGGTATTGGGAAAACTGGACAGCAGCATACAGAAGAGTGAAACTGGAACACTTTCTTACACCATACACAAAAATAAATTCAAAATGGATTAAAGACCTAAATATGAGACAGGAAACAAATAAAATTCTAGAGGAGAACACAAGTGGTAACTTCTTTGACTTCAGTTGCAGCAACTTCTTACTAGATATGACTCCTGAGGCAAGGGAAATAAAAGCAAAAATAAACTATTAGGATTTCATCCAAATAAAAAAACTCATGCATAGAGAAGGAAACAGTTAACAAAACTAAAAAGCAACCTACAGAATGGGAGAAATTTTCAAATGGCATATCTGATAAAGGGTTAGTATCAAAAATATATAATGAACTGATACAACTCAACACTGCAAAAATGAATAATCCAGTTAAAAATGGGCAGAAGACATGAATAGACATTTTCCAGTGAAGACATACAGATGGTCAACAGACACATAAAAAGATTCTCAACACCACTCATCATCAGGAAAATACAAATAAAAACTACAATGAGATATTACCTCACTCTTGTCAGAATGGCTAAAGTCAACAACACAAGAAACAACAGGTATTGGTGAGGATGTGGTGAAAGGGGGACCCTCTTGCAGTGTTGGTGGGAATGAAAAATGGTGCAGCCACTCTGGAAAACAGTATTGGGTTTCTCAAAAAGTTAAAAATAGAAGTACCCTATGACCCAGAAATTGCACTACTAAGTATTTACCCAAAGAATACAAAAACACTAATTCAAAGGGATACATGTACCCTAATGTTTATAGCAGCATTATCTATACTAGCCAAACTATGGGAATAACCCAAGTGTCCATTGACTGAAGAATGGACAAAAAAGTGGTATATATATTAAATATATACCATAAAAATGCAATCTTGCCATTTTCAATAAATGGATGGAGCTAGAAAGTATTACACTGAAATAAGTCAGAAAAAAGACAAATATCATATAACTTCACTGATTCGTGGAATTAAAAAAAATAAAACGAATGAGCAAAAGGGGAATAAAAGAAAGAGAGGCAAACCAAAAAACAGATTCTTAACTATAGAGAACAAACTGATAGTGACTAGAAGGGATGCTCATGAACAGATGGGTTAAATAGGTGATGGGGATTAAGGAGTGCACTTGTAGTGATGAGCACTGGGTGATGTATGAAGTTGTCGAATCAGTATATTGTACACCAGAAACTAATATGACACCGTATGTTAACTATACTGGAATTAATTTTTTTAAAAGTCTTTAAATTGTTAAGAAGTAAATCTGTCACTATTTGCAGATGGCATGATAATATACATACAAAACCCTAAAGACTACACCAAACAACTATTGGAAGTAATAAATGAATTCAGTATAGTTCAGCATACAAAATTAATATACAGAAATCAACTGAATTTATATACACTAATAATGAAGTAGCAAGAAATAGACATTACAAAACCAATTCCATTTATAATTACAGCACAAGGAATAACCAAGAAATTTTCACCAAGGAGTTAAAAGATCTGTACTTTGAAGTCTGCAAAACATTGATGAAAGAACTTGAGGATGACACCAAGAAATGAAATACCATGCTCATGGGCTGGACGAACTAAAGTTGTTAAAATGCCCATAGTAACCAAAGATACCTACAGATTTAATGCAATCCTTATCAAAATTCTTATAGTATTTTTAACAGAAATAGAACAAAAAATCCTAAAATTAGTTTGGAACCATGAAAGACCCTGACTGAATAGCCAAAATTATCTTGAGAAAGAAGACCAAAGCTGGTGGTATCACAATCTGAGATTTCAAGACTTACTACAAAGTTAAGGCAAATACCATATGATTTCATTCATATGTGAAATTTAAAAAATAAGATAAATGAATAAATAAAAAGAATCAGATGTATAAATACAAAGACAAAACTGATGTTGCAAAGGAAGATGGGAATGGGCAAAATAGGTAAAGGGGATTAGGAGATACAGGCTTCCAGTTATGGAATAAATAAGTCACATAAATCAGGCACAGCATTGGTAATGTAATCAATGATAATGTCACAGCATTTCATGGTCATAGATGGTAGCTGCACTTGTTGTGAGCATAGTATAATGTATGGAGAAGTTGAATCACTATATTGTACAACTGAAACTAATGTAACATTGTCAACTATATTCAAATAAAAATTAAAAAAAACCAGAATGGTTCTGGAACAAAACTAGATGCATAGGTAGATGGAATAGAATAGAGAACCCAGAAATAAGGCAACATGTATATGGTCAATTAATTTACAACAAAATAGGCAAGAATATACAATGTGGAAAAGACAGTCTTTCCAATAAATGGCACTGAGAAAACTGGACAACTACCTGTCAATAAATGACAGAGAAAACTAGACAAATACATGCAAAAGAATAAACCTGGACCATTTTCTTATACCATACAAAAAAATAAATTCAAATTGGGTTGAAGATCTAAATATGAAACTTGAAACAATAAAACTCCTAGAAGTTTTATAAAGGTAGTAATCTCCTGGACATCAGTCTTAGCAACATTTTTCTAAATGTGTCTCCTCAGGAAAAATAAGCAAATGCAAAAATAAACTACGGGGACTACACCAAAATTAGAAGGTTTTGCACAGTGAAGGAAACAATCAACAAAGTGAAAAGGCGACCTAATGTATAGGAGAAGATATTTGCAAATGGTATATCTGATAAGGGGTTAATATCCAAAATATATAAAGAACATACACAACTCAGCACCAAAAATACCCAGATAATCATATTAAAATAGGTAGAGGACCTGAATAGACATTTTTCCAAAGAATACATACAGATGGCTAACAGACAAATGAAAAGATTCTCAACATCACTAATTGTGGGCATGCAAATCAAAACCACAATGAAATAGATCTTACTTTACACTTGTCAGAATTCTTGTTATCAAAAAGACAAGGAATAATGTGTTGGTGAGGATGTGGAGAAAAAGAAATCCTAGAGCACTGTTGGTGAAAATGTAAATTGGTACTGCCACTGTGAAAAACAGTATGGAGGTTCCCCCAAATTAGAAATACTATACAATCCAGTAGTTCCACTTTTGGGTCTTTACCCAAAGAAAACAAAAAGACTAATTTTAAAGACACATACACCCTATTTTTATCGCAGCATTATTTACAACAGCCAACATATGTGAACAACCTAAGTATCCATCAATAAATGAATGGATAAGGAGATTGTGATATATATATTCAATGGAATATTACTCAGCCATAAAAAATCCAATGAGATCTTGCCATTTGCTACAACATGGGTGGACCTACAGAGCATTAGGCTAAGTGAAACAAGTCAGCCAGAAAAAGAAAAATACTATATGATTTCACTTATATTTGGAATCTGAAAAATGAAATAAATGAAACAAATGAAACAAATGAAATAAAGTTGAAATAGACCCACACATACAGATAACAAACTGGTGGTTTCTAGACAGGATGGTTGGGGGGGGGGAATGGGCAAAATGGGTGAAGCAGAGTGAGAGGTACAGGTTTCCATTTATGGAATGAATAAATATTGGAGATGAAATCTACAGCATACAGAATATAGCAAATGGTATTGTAATAGCATTGTATGGTGACAGCTTGTCACTACACTTGTGGTGAGCATAGGATAAGGTGTAGAGTTGTTGAATAACTATGTTGGGAATATGAAACTTTTGTAACATTGTGTGTCAACTATACTTCAATAAAAAAATTTAAAAAAAGAAAATATTCAAAGTAAGGTAAGTCACTGACTTTATAGCCTTTTGATCTTAGCAAACTATATAAATGTCTATCCAGTCTACCATTTACCAGTTTTGGAAATCTGATACAGAAGCCCTTTTCTTCATATGGTTTCTTAGCAGATTTTGGTGAACACCTAGGTTAGGGAAGCTCAAATAACTGGTTTAAGGAGTCCTGGACTCAGAGTATTATGAAAAGAACAATTGGGGAGTGTATGACCCCTGAGGAAGCCTTTTATTTACAGAAACTATCAAAGTAGTTTAAATTCCTCCATTAGATAAACATAGGTAAAATTCACCCCCAAAACCTCACAAGAGAGGAGGCTCAGGGGGAACAGGGTGTAATACCCAGTTTCTACTAGTATTTTCAATAATCCCAGAACTCATTACCACAGTGTGGGTATAAGTAAGATAGTTGGTCATTAATCATTACCAAAATTCTCCTTTGATAATTCCTTGTTGTACTTGAGTTTGGTAAACCAGCCATATCCCACAGCTGTTGGTCTCACCTTAGACTAACAGCTGTTATTCTAATTTTTGCTTACACTGGGATTACACAGTGCTGAGCCATCCGATGCAGATGGTCAAGTTAATCGTATTCCTCAGTTAATGCCACATTATCATTAGTCCATACAAGACTTTTCTAATTTTATTTCTTCTTACCCTTACACACGTAGGCAAGAATTCTAATATAGTTAATGTGTATATTTTTGTTTGCTGCTATAAAATATGTATTGATTTTTTGTGGGCATGTTTTTTTTCAATTTAAACAACATATATATATAATTTATATATATAATATATTTAATATGTAACATATAAAACATATAAACTATGTATTTATTATCACATAAAATTTTTAATACTTTTCCCATTATTAAGCATTGCTTTTTTAAATGTTTATTTATTTTTGAGAGAGAGAGACAGAGTGTGAGCAGGGGAGGGACAGAGAGAGAGAGAGAGAGACAGACAGAATCTGAAGCAGGCTTCAGGCTTTGAGCCATCAGCACAGAGCCAGATGCGGAGCTTGAACTCAAGAACCAAAAGATCATGACCTGAGCTGAAGTCGAATGCTTAACTGACTGGGTCACCCAGTCATCCCTACTAAGTATTGCTTTTAATACCCTTCAATTTGGTTACATGTACATCTAAGTTATTTCTTACTGCTGCACAGTACTCCATGACATACATCCACCACATGTTACATATCCACAGTTCCAGTGAGTTCCATCCAAATTACCCTAAATTCCCACCACCAAGAACAATGACACAATGAAACAAAGTGAATATCTTTCAGACATTTATTGACTCTTATGAGCTTATGTGGAAATACTTTAAGAATATACACTCAGGAGCAAAATCATTGGAAGTATCCATATAATTAATCTGACCTAGTGCAAGATTTTTTTGTCCAGAATGACTCTATCAGTCTACTCCTACCGACCTCCAAAGGTTTCTAGATTCCTTTACTACCATTTAAGGATTATTCAGCTTTCTAATATTTGTCAGTCTAAACAGTTATAAAGTGATATACTATTGTTACACTTGAATTTATCCCATTACTGAATTAGAGGATATATTTGAATGCTTGTTGGTCTTAAGGGTCTTTTCTTCTGAAATTATGTATTCATCTCCTTTGCCATACTTTCTATTGATTAAGGGTTTTTCTTATCAATGTGTGGGTTTTTTTGTATATTCTAGACATATTCCCTTTATTTCCTTCTATTCTGTCATTTGATTTTTCCCCTGTGACAATTAAAAGAAGACTTTGTGCTCTTTGCAGTTTTACTTAACAAAATCAATCTCTGCCCTATGTCAAAAATATATTTCCTACATTTTCTTCCATTGACTGTTCCATTTTACCTTAGACATTTAGATCTTTAATCCATCTGACAGTCATGTTTTTCAATGTGGTGTTAGGGAAAAAATGCAGTTTCATTTTCCTACATGAATCAAGCTAGTTTTTCTCATCTTATCTTCTAGATAATCATTTCAGCACTGAAATATGGAGCCATCTTTATCATAAATTGGCTTTATATGCGTGTGTGTGTGTGAGTATAATACTAATGATATTACTGTAATTTTAAGGTATGACAATACCTAATAGGGCAAGTCTCCCCTTAATATTCTTTTCAACATTGACTTAGTTAGTTTTGGATCTTTATATTTCTACATACATTTTGAGCAAGCTTATCAGTACTTTGAAAATTTCAACTACATTGTTTGGAACTGCTTTGAATTAAACATTCATTTGGGAAACATATCTTTATAATATGTGCTATCCTAATCATGAGTACAGATTCTCTTTCCATTTATTCAGAACATATTCTATGTTCTAAAGTTAGAAATATTTTACATAGATATCTTATATATTTTTAATTTTACATAGATATCTTATATATTTTTAATTTCGTTCCTCAAAATTTTAGAGTTTTTGGTGCTACTGTGAATGTCATCTTGTTTCTTATTACATTTTCTTGTTAATTATTGTGGGTATATAGAAATTATGTTGATTGTTATAATTTTCCATCTACCTGTCCACTCTGCTAAACTCTTCTAATAGTTAACTTATTCTATTGGTTTTCCAAGGTAGATTACATAAACTGCATATAAGAAGAGTTTTATCTCTTCCATTCCAATCCTTTTCTAAATTATCTAGTTTTCTTTCCCTACAATATTGGTTAAAGTCTCAAGTCTTACCATTAAAACATAATAGTTGAAAGTGGACATCTTTATACAGTTTCGGATATTAAAGGTCAAAATTTCTCTATCACAAGTAGAATGTTTACTGTAGGGTTTTGGTATAGAACATTTCTTGTTAAATAAGTTTTTTCTTAGTCTTGATGTTTAAATAGTTTATACCATAAATATGCACTAAACTTTATAAAAAGGATTTTCTGTATTTAAGATAATGTATAAAATGTGTCCTTTATTCTATTAATATGGTGAAATGCAGTGATAAATTTTCTAATGTTCAACAATTCTTGAATTTTTGTAATAAAATACACTGATAAAGATAAGTTTTTAAAAATTTAATACTGAACATGGTTAACTAATATTTTATTCAAGATTTTGTATTTAAATTCTGAAGAGAAATAGTTCTATAATTTTTTATCATGTATTTTCCTTATCTGGTTTTGAAATCAAGATTATACTGGCCCCATAAAATGAACTTTCAGCCTCCATTTATTTTCTTTTTTGGAAATACTTGCATAAAACAATAAGCTATACTTTAAAAGTGTGTTGGGGTAGGGGTTCCAAGACATGGCATAGGAAGATCCTGAGCTGTTCTCCTCCTATGGACATACCAAATCTACAGATAGTTATGGATCATTGAAACAGAGAGAAACTTAGCATGTCTGACTCCATACTGCTTCAATTTCCCTTGCTTGTGTGACTATAGCTTAGAAACTTCTGCTTAGTCTTCCATGTAAGCATGTTAATCGTTGCAGGAATTTTGCTTATAGATGATAATTGGGGGAAAAAAACAAATAAAACAAACTGCTTTTTAACCAAAAACTTCACTGAGGAGATAAGTACATACAGAAATGAATGTGCTATGTTTAAGATTTAGAGGAACAATATGACCAGATTCCTGTGTGCAAAGATCAATTGACCAAAGACAAAAGAATTTACAAAAACTTTGCGAATGTCTACTGACATCAGTCACATTTTGACTCCAGCCTCTTCCTTCTACCCCAACTTCCTAACATAAAAGAAGCTCAAATCTCATGCTGGCGAAGATAGTTCTTTGGGACAATAATCTACCATATTCTTGGCTTGCTGGATTTCTGAATAAAGTCACTTTCATTACACCAACATCTTGCCCCTCAACTTACTGGCCTGTGATGTGGTGAGCAGAATGATCTTGGACTGGGTTACATCATTTCCCTCTGAAAAAGATCTAAAACACAGATGAATTTCTTTCTACAACAACGAATACAAGGACCACATCAAGATAGGTAGGAGACAGAGACATGAACTCACAAACCTAAACCCTGGTGCAGCAACACACATTAGGGAATTATCTCACCATACAAGCACTTTCCCCAGAGGAGTGAGGGGTTGGTGCCCCACATTGGGCACCCTGCTCCCTGGCATTTGCACTGGAGTGACAAGTTCCAGAATGTCTGCTTTGGGAAGCCAACTCAGCTGACATCTGGGGGACAAAAAGTGCTATAGGAAACTGAGATTCCCCTCTTGAAATGCTATGTCATCTCACTCTCAATATGACTTAGTGAAAAAAAGAAAACCGAAATTTAATAGTTCTTAGTCTATATTAGAAGCAGGTTAATTGCTGATATGGGGGTATGTTGGTGGAGGTGCTGTTGGGTGCCATTGTAGCACTCTCCCCATAACCTGCTAGCACAGTCAGACAAGCTCAGATGTGGCATCCTCTTGCAGGGATGGGGAAGGGGGCAGGATGAGAAGCCACAACATTTGCCAAGGCCAAAAAGAGTGAATGTTGCAGTGCTCCCTTACTCGCTCGTAGTGGTAGTTGAGCACTAACAGTTGTAGAGTACTCCCATTAACTAGCTAAAGTCTGCTAGTATAGACAATTGCAAAACTCCTTACTACGGCTGGTGACAGTAGGCAATTATGGCATTCTCCTGCTCTCATCGTAAAGCCAGAATATATGCACAAACAAGGTATTCTCCCACTACATTCTGAAGACAGAAGACATATAAAATAGTTTTTCAACTGCCTTTCTGAAGCTATAGATTATGTGCCACCCTGTACAATCTCCAGATGCTTTGCTAAAGTCAGCAGCCCTGTGCAAACCACACAAGGGACAAACCTTGATCACCTGGCCATGGTGGCCAAAAGGACTGGATTTCCAGAGCTTCATGGGATTGTGACAATCAAAAAGACAATTGTTGGCAGGCAAACATAATCAGAGCACTGTACAGAGTGGACTAAACCACAACCCAAGTTTTCCTGTGAAAAGGGACTATTTACATATCCTGGAATTCATTCTGACAGACAGGCTTCAGGTTTCCCAAACATGTAGAAGCCAAAGAGGCACTCCAAAAAAACTTAAGCAGGAAGACACTATCCTTACAAACCCTCTGTACCTCACTACAGCTTGATGATACTTTCCTGAAAGAAACTCATACACTCATCTGGAGCCCTGAATTTTTGCAACTGTTATCCAGGGCACAACTCCAGATCTCCTGGTCTGGAGGCCCACAGGGATTACAACTGTAAACCCACAAGAGTGTATATATTAGCATACTTGAAGAACTGCTGCCTGAGAATCTGGATTCCAGTCATCCTGAAAAGGTACTAAATGAGATTCTTTCCTTTGGATCACTAACAGGTCCTGGTGCACCCTCAAAATGGGGCATATCAAGAAAAATCAGGTGGTTTAAGCAATCACAAAGGTGGGAGAGACAACTAAGAGCTAGGGCAAGGTTGAACAAGAAGGATCATCACCTACACAAGGACACTCCTTCAAGAACGAAGGAGGTAGCTGTTTTGGCTAATACATAAGAAAAAAGTACAGAGAGTCAAGCAAAATGAGGAAACAGAAAAATTCTTCAAATGAGAACAAAAAGACAAAACCTTAAGATGAGACCTTAATAATATGAAGATACATAATCTACCTGATAAAGAATTCAAAGTGATGTTCATAAAGATGCTCACTGAACTCAGGAGAATAATGGATGAACACAGTGATAATTTCAACAAAGAGAAAACATAAAGTATAAAACAAAATTCACATAGCCGATGAACACAATAACAGATGAAAGTTTTATCAGATGTGTTCAACAGCACACTGGATAAAATAGAAGAATGGACCAGTAAACAGGAAGATAAAGGAATAAAACTCACTCAGACATAGCAGCCAAAATTAAAAGAATTTTTTTAAATGAAGATAACTTAAGAGCCCTCTGGGAAAATATCAAGTGGAATAGCATTCACATTAAGCAGGTCACAGAAGAAGAAGAAAAAGAGAAAGGGAAGAGAACATATTTGAAGATGTAATGGCTGAAAACTTACCTAACCTGAAAAAGAAAACAGACATTCAGGTCCAGGAAGCCCAGGAGTTTCAAATAAGATGACCCCCAAAAGTGCCACACCAAAACACATTATTAATTAAATGTCAAAAGAGATAAAGAATTTTAAAAGTAGCACGAGGCAAATTGTTACATGCAAATGAAACCCCATAATGCTATCAGCAGTTCTTTCAGCAGAAAATTTGTAAGCCAAAAAGGAGTGGCAAGGCATATTTGAAGTTCTGAAAGGAAAAAAAAAACTTACAACCAAAATACCTTACATGGAAAATTTAACATTAAGATTCAAAGGAAAGGTGAATATTTTTCCAGACACACAGATGAAAAACTAAAAGACTTCATCATTTCTAAAATGGCCTTACAAGAAATATTAAAGGGACTTATTTAACCTGAAAAGAAATGGCTTTAATTAGCCCTAAGAAAGAATACAAAAGTGAAAATCTCACTGGAAAAAGGTAAATATGAAATAATGGTATAAGATTAATCACTTACAAAGTTACTCTTAAGAAGGTAAAGCAGTAAAGTTAATTAGTAGCACAATAATTAATTAAGGGATACATAAAATAAAAAAGATGTAAAAGATGACATCAAAATATAATAAGATGTGAGGGAGTAAAAATGTAGAGTTTTGGAATGTGTTCAAATTTAAATTGTTATTAATTTAAAAGAGACCAGTCACAGGATTATATATGTGAACCTTATGTTAACATTCATAGTAAATACACAAAAGAAAATGAAAAAGAATTTTAAACATAACACTAAATAAAGCCATCAAAACACAAGGAAAGGGAGCAAGAGAATCAAGGAACAGAGAGAAACCACAAAAACTGAAAACACATGGCAATAAGTACATACCTATCAAAATCACTTTAAGTGTAAATGGACTAAATTCTGCAATTGAAAGATAAAGAGTGGCTGAGTGGATAGAAAAAGAGACATATCTATATGCTGCCTAAAAGAAACTCACTTCAAAAGTAATAACACAAAAAGAGAGTGAAGAAATAGTAAAAAATATTCCATGCAAATGGAAATGAAAAGAAAGCTACTGTGTGTATTGCGTATCTGACAACACAGACTTTATAACAGGGATTTTAAGACAAATAGTGGTGCTTCATATGATAAAGAGGTCAATTCAGCAAGAAGATATAACATTGATAAATATATATCTTAGTATATAGGTTATTTAGATAAAAAAGTCAATAAGGAAACATTGGCTTTATTTATTTATTTTTTTTTTTTAAATTTTTTTTTTCAACGTTTATTTTTGGGACAGAGAGAGACAGAGCATGAACGGGGGAGGGGCAGAGAGAGAGGGAGACACAGAATCGGAAACAGGCTCCAGGCTCTGAGCCATCAACCCAGAGCCCGACGCGGGGCTCGAACTCACGGACCGCGAGATCGTGACCTGGCTGAAGTCGGACGCCTAACCGACTGCGCCACCCAGGCGCCCCAGGAAACATTGGCTTTAAATGACACATTATAATAGATAGACTTAACACATATATAAAGAATATGACATCCAAAAGCAGCAGAGTATACATTCTTATCAAATGCACATAGAACATTCCCAGAATATACCACATGTTAGGTTGTAAAACAAGTCTCAATAAATTCAAGAAGATTAAAATGATATCAAGCATCTTTTCCAACCACAAAAGTATGACACTAGAAATAAACTACAAAAAATAAAACTGGAAAAACTACAAATATGTAGAGATTGAAAACATGCTACTGAACACCATTAGATAATAGAATAAATTGAAGGAGAAGCAAAAAATACCTATAGGAAAATGAAAGAAGAAATGCAATACACCAAAGTCTATGGAATACAACAAACATAGTACTAAAAGGGAAGTTTATAGCATTACAGTTATAGTATGCTTCTCCTACAGCATTACTTCAAGAAACAAGAGAAATCTCAACAGTTTAACCCTATACCTAATGGAACTAGAAAAAAAATACAAATAAAGCCCAAAGTTAATAAAAGAAAGGAACAAAGAAAAAACAAATGAAATACAGATTTTAAGACAATACAAATATCAATGAAACTAAGAGCTGGTTCTTTGGAAAGATAAACAACATTGACAAACTTTTAGCTGGACCCAACAAGAAAAAAATGAGAGGAAGCTCTAATAAATTAAATCAGAAATGGAAGGGGAGAAGTTACAATTGATATGACAGAAACACGAAGAATAAGAGATCACAATAAACAATTACACATCAACAAATTGGACAACCCAAAGGAAATGGATAAATTCATAGAAACATACAATCTTCCAAGACTGAATCATGAAAAAGTAGAAAATCTGAATAGACCGATTACTAGTAAGGAGATTGAGTCACTAATCAAAAACCACACAAAAACCTCCCAATCCAAGATCAGATGGCTTCACTGGTGAATTCTACCAAATATTCAAATATTGAATACCTATCTTTCTCAATTCTCTTCAAAATTATTGAACAGGAACAAAAGTTGCATACAGTGTAATATTAGTTTCAGATGTACAATTAAATGAATCAATACTTCCATACAACACCCATCACTTATCATAACAAGTGCACTCCTTACCTGTAACCTATTTAATTCATGCCCCCCCATTTCCACTCTGGTAACCATCAGTTTATTCTCTATAGTTTAGTCTGTTTCTTGGTTTGATTCTCTCTTGTTTTTACCTTTGCTTTTTAGTTTGTTTCTTAAATTCCACATATGAGAAAAATCATATGGTATTTGTCTTTCTGTGACTGACTTTATGTCATTTAGCATAATATTCTCTAGCTCCATACACGTTATTGCAAATGGCAAGATTTTGTTCTTCTTATGAATGAGTAATATTCCATTGACTATATATATCATTTCTTTATCAATTCATTAGTAAAGGCACATTTGGGCAGTTTTCATAAGTTGGCTATTGCTGATAATGCTTCTATAGACATCAGAGGGCATGTATCCCTTTTAACTAGTGTTTTTGTATTCTTTAGGTAAATACCGACCAGTGTTATTGCTGGATTGTAGGATATTTCTATTTTTAACTTTCTGAAGAACATCCATAGTGTTTTCCAAAGTGGCTGCACCAGTTTACATTCCCATCAACACTGAGAGAGGGTTCCCTTTTCATCAACATCTGTTGTTTCTTGTGTTGTTGATTTTTGCCATTCTGACAGGTGTGAGGTGATACCTCATTGTAGTTTTGATTTATATTTCCTTGATGATGAGTGATGTTAAGAATCTTTTCATGTGTCTGTTGGCCATCTGTATGTCTTCTTTGGAAAAATATCTACTCATGTCTTCTGCCCACTTTTTAATTGGATTATTTGTTTTTAGGATGTTGAGTTTGATAAATTCTTTGTATATTTTGGATACTAACCCTTTATCAACTAAAAATTTGCAACTATCTTCTCCTACTCCATAGATTGCTTTCTAGTTTTGTTTATTGTTTACTTTGTTGTGCAGAAGCTTGTTATTTTGATGTATTCCCATTTGTTTTTGATTTAGTTTCCCTTGCCTCAAGAGACATATCTAGTGGGGTGCCTGGATGGCTCAGTTGGTTAAGTGTCTGACTATAGGTCGGTCATGATTTCATGGTTCATGAGTTTGAGCCACACATCAGGTTTTCTGCTGTCAGCACAGAGTCTGCTTCAGATACCCTGTACCCTTTTCTTTCTTCCTCTCCCCCACTTTCTCTCTCTCTCTTTCTCAAAAATAAATAAACATTTTTTAAAGTGACATCTAGAAAGAAGTTTCTATAGCTGATGTCAAAGAGGATACTCCTTCTATTCATCTCTGAATTTTTATGATTTCAAGTCTCACATTTATGTATTTAATCCATTAGCTAAAGGAATTTAATAACACACGGAAGAACCATGATCAAGTGGATTTATTCCTGTGATGCAAGGATAGTTCAACACCCACAAATCAATCAACTTGTTACACCATATTAACAAAATGAAAGAAAAATTATGATACAATTATGTCGATAGATGCAGAAAAAGCATTTGGCAAATTCAACATTCATTTATCATAACTCTCAGTGAAGTGGGAATAGAGGGAACATACCTCAACATAATAAAAGTCATATATGAAAAAACACACAGCCATGATCACACTCAATGGTGGAAACCTGAAAGGTATTCTTTTAAGATCATGAACACAATAAAGATACCTACTATCCATAGTTCCCACTTGTATTCAACAATATATTGCCTGGCGGCAAGATGGCGGCTTAGGAGGACGCTGGGCTCACCGCACGTCCGGCTGATCACTTAGATTCCATCTACATCTGCCTAAATACCCAGAAAACCGCCAGAGGATTAGCAGAACGGAGTCGCCGGAGCCAAACGCAGACGAGAGGCCCACGGAAGAGGGTAGGAAGGGCGGCGAGGCGGTGCGCGCTCGACGGACTGGCGAGAGGGAGCCGGGGCGGAGGGGCGGCTCGCCGGCCAAGCACAGCCACCGAATCTGGCTTGCAAAAGCGGAGGGGCCTGAGGGACTGTGTTCCCACAACAAGCGCGACTTAGCGTCTGGGAGGTCATAAGTTAACAGCTCTGCTCGGAAAGCGGGAAGGCTGGAGGACAAAGGGAGGGAGAGCTGCTGAGCCCCCTGACAACAGAGCTCAGTTTGGTGGGGAACAAAGGCGCTCGCCAGCGCCATCTCCCCCGCCCATCCCCCAGCCGAAATCCCAAAGGGAACTGGTTCCTGCCAGGGAACTTGCTCGCTCCTCGCAAACACCCAACTCTGCGCTTCTGCGGAGCCAAACCTCCGGCAGCGGATCTGACTCCCTCCCGCTGCCACAGGGCCCCTCCTGAAGTGGATCACCTAAGGAGAAGCGATCTAAGCCTGCCCCTCCTGCCCCCGAGCACCTTGCCTACCCACCCCAGCTAATACGCCAGATCCCCAGCATCACAAGCCTGGCATGGTGCAAGTAGCCCAGACGAGCCACACCACCCCACAGTGAATCCCGCCCCTAGGAGAGGGGAAGAGAAGGCACACACCAGTCTGATTGTGGCCCCAGCGGTGGGCTGGGGGCAGACATCCGGTCTGACTGCGGCCCCGCCCACCAACTCCAGTTATACACCACAGCACAGGGGAAGTGCCCTGCAGGTCCTCACCATGCCAGGGACTATCCAAAATGACCAAGCGGAAGAATTCCCCTCAGAAGAATCTCCAGGAAATAACAACAGCTAATGAGCTGATCAAAAAGGACTTAAATAACATAACAGAAAGTGAATTTAGAATAATAGTCATAAAATTAATCGCTGGGCTTGAAAACAGTATACAGGACAGCAGAGAATCTCTTGCTACAGAGATCAAGGGACTAAGGAACAGTCACGAGGAGCTGAAAAATGCTTTAAACGAAATGCATAACAAAATGGAAACCACCACAGCTCGGCTTGAAGAGGCAGAGGAGAGAATAGGTGAACTAGAAGATAAAGTTATGGAAAAAGAGGAAGCTGAGAAAAAGAGAGATAAAAAAAATCCAGGAGTATGAGTATGAGGGGAAAATTAGAGAATTAAGTGATACACTAAAAAGAAATAATATACGCATAATTGGTATCCCAGAGGAGGAAGAGAGAGGGAAAGGTGCTGAAGGGGTACTTGAAGAAATAATAGCTGAGAACTTCCCTGAACTGGGGAAGGAAAAAGGCATTGAAATCCAAGAGGCACAGAGAACTCCCTTCAGACGTAACTTGAATCGATCTTCTGCACGACATATCATAGTGAAACTGGCAAAATACAAGGATAAAGAGAAAATTCTGAAAGCAGCAAGGGGTAAACGTGCCCTCACATATAAAGGGAGACCTATAAGACTCGTGACTGATCTCTCTTTTGAAACTTGGCAGGCCAGAAAGAATTGGCACGAGACTTTCAGGGTGCTAGACAGAAAAAATATGCAGCTGAGAATCCTTTATCCAGCAAGTCTGTCATTTAGAATAGAAGGAGAGATAAAGGTCTTCCCAAACAAACAAAAACTGAAGGAATTTGTCACCACTAAACCAGCCCTACAAGAGATCCTAAGGGGGACCCTGTGAGACAAAGTCCCAGAGACATCACTATAAGCATAAAACATACAGACATCACAATGACTCTAAACCCGTATCTTTCTATAATAACACTGAATGTAAATGGATTAAATGCGCCAACCAAAAGACATAGGGTATCAGAATGGATAAAAAAACAAGACCCATCTATTTGCTGTCTACAAGAGACTCATTTTAGACCTGAGGACACCTTCAGATTGAGAGTGAGGGGATGGAGAACTATTTATCATGCGACTGGAAGCCAAAAGAAAGCTGGAGTAGCCATACTTATATCAGACAAACTAGACTTTAAATTAAAGGCTGTAACAAGAGATGAAGAAGGACATTATATAATAGTTACAGGGTCTATCCATCAGGAAGAGCTAACAATTATAAATGTCTATGCACCGAATACCGGAGCCCCCAAATATATAAAACAATTACTCATAAACATAAGCAACCTTATTGATAAGAATGTGGTAATTGCAGGGGACTTTAATACACCACTTACAGAAATGGATAGATCATCTAGACACACGGTCAATAAAGAAACAAGGGCCCTGAATGAGACATTGGATCAGATGGACTTGACAGATATATTTAGAACTCTGCATCCCAAAGCAACAGAATATACTTTCTTCTCGAGTGCACATGGAACATTCTCCAAGATAGATCATATACTGGGTCACAAAACAGCCCTTCATAAGTTTACAAGAATTGAAATTATACCATGCTTACTTTCAGACCACAATGCTATGAAGCTTGAAATCAACCACAGAAAAAAGTCTGGAAAACCTCCAAAAGCATGGAGGTTAAAGAACACCCTACTAACGAATGAGTGGGTCAACCAGGCAATTAGAGAAGAAATTAAAAAATATATGGAAACAAATGAAAATGAAAATACAACAATCCAAACGCTTTGGGACGCAGCAAAGGCAGTCCTGAGAGGAAAATACATTGCAATCCAGGCCTATCTCAAGAAACAAGAAAAATCCCAAATACAAAATCTAACAGCACACCTAAAGGAACTAGAAGCAGAACAGCAAAGGCAGCCTAAGCCCAGCAGAAGAAGAGAAATAATAAAGATCAGGGCAGAAATAAACAATATAGAAACTAAAAAAACTGTAGAGCAGATCAACGAAACCAAGAGTTGGTTTTTTGAAAAAATAAACAAAATTGACAAACCTCTAGCCAGGCTTCTCATAAAGAAAAGGGAGATGACCCAAATAGATAAAATCATGAATGAAAATGGAATTATTACAACCAATCCCTCAGACATACAAACAATTATCAGGGAATACTATGAAAAATTATATGCCAACAAACTGGACAACCTGGAAGAAATGGACAAATTCCTGAACAACCACACTCTTCCAAAACTCAATCAGGAGGAAATAGAAAGCTTGAACAGACCCATAACCAGCGAAGAAATTGAATCGGTTATCAAAAATCTCCCAACAAATAAGAGTCCAGGACCAGATAGCTTCCCAGGGGAGTTCTACCAGACGTTTAAAGCAGAGATAATACCTATCCTTCTCAAGCTATTCCAAGAAATAGAAAGGGAAGGAAAACTTCCAGACTCATTCTATGAAGCCAGTATTACTTTGATTCCTAAACCAGACAGAGACCCAGTAAAAAAAGAGAACTACAGGCCAATATCCCTGATGAATATGGATGCAAAAATTCTCAATAAGGTACTAGCAAATCGAATTCAACGGCATATAAAAAGAATTATTCACCATGATCAAGTGGGATTCATTCCTGGGATGCAGGGCTGGTTCAACATTCGCAAATCAATCAACGTGATACATCACATTAACAAAAAAAAAGAGAAGAACCATATGATCCTGTCAATCGATGCAGAAAAGGCCTTCGACAAAATCCAGCACCCTTTCTTAATAAAAACCCTTGAGAAAGTCGGGATAGAAGGAACATACTTAAAGATCATAAAAGCCATTTATGAAAAGCCCACAGCTAACATCATCCTCAACGGGGAAAACCTGAGAGCTTTTTCCCTGAGATCAGGAACACGACAAGGATGCCCACTCTCACCGCTGCTGTTTAACATAGTGCTGGAAGTTCTAGCATCAGCAATCAGACAACAAAAGGAAATCAAAGGCATCCAAATTGGCAAAGATGAAGTCAAGCTTTCGCTTTTTGCAGATGACATGATATTATACATGGAAAATCCGATAGACTCCACCAAAAGTCTGCTAGAACTGATACAGGAATTCAGCAAAGTTGCAGGATACAAAATCAATGTACAGAAATCTGTTGCATTCTTATACACTAACAATGAAGCAACAGAAAGACAAATAAAGAAACTGATCCCATTCACAATTGCACCAAGAAGCATGAAATACCTAGGAATAAATCTAACCAAAGATGTAAAGGATCTGTATGCTGAAAATTATAGAAAGCTTATGAAGGAAATTGAAGAAGATTTAAAGAAATGGAAAGACATTCCCTGCTCATGGATTGGAAAAATAAATATTGTCAAAATGTCAATACTACCCAAAGCTATCTACACATTCAATGCAATCCCAATCAAAATTGCACCAGCATTCTTCTCGAAACTAGAACAAGCAATCCTAAAATTCATATGGAACCACAAAAGGCCCCGAATAGCCAAAGGAATTTTGAAGAAGAAGACCAAAGCAGGAGGCATCACAATCCCAGACTTTAGCCTCTACTCCAAAGCTGTCATCATCAAGACAGCATGGTATTGGCACCAAAACAGACACATAGACCAATGGAATAGAATAGAAACCCCAGAACTAGACCCACAAACGTATGGCCAACTCATCTTTGACAAAGCAGGAAAGAACATCCAATGGAAAAAAGACAGCCTCTTTAACAAATGGTGCTGGGAGAACTGGACAGCAACATGCAGAAGGTTGAAACTAGACCACTTTCTCACACCATTCACAAAAATAAACTCAAAATGGATAAAGGACCTAAATGTGAGACAGGAAACCATCAAAACCTTAGAGGAGAAAGCAGGAAAAGACCTCTCTGACCTCAGCCGTAGCAATCTCTTACTCGACACATCCCCAAAGGCAAGGGAATTAAAAGCAAAAGTGAATTACTGGGACCTTATGAAGATAAAAAGCTTCTGCACAGCCAAGGAAACAACCAACAAAACTAAAAGGCAACCAACGGAATGGGAAAAGATATTCGCAAATGACATATCGGACAAAGGGCTAGTATCCAAAATCTATAAAGAGCTCACCAAACTCCACACCCGAAAAACAAATAACCCAGTGAAGAAATGGGCAGAAAACATGAATAGACACTTCTCTAAAGAAGACATCCGGATGGCCAACAGGCACATGAAAAGATGTTCAGCGTCGCTCCTTATCAGGGAAATACAAATCAAAACCACACTCAGGTATCACCTCACGCCAGTCAGAGTGGCCAAAATGAACAAATCAGGAGACTATAGATGCTGGAGAGGATGTGGAGAAACGGGAACCCTCTTGCACTGTTGGTGGGAATGCAAAGTGGTGCAGCCGCTCTGGAAAGCAGTGTGGAGGTTCCTCAGAAAATTAAAAATAGACCTACCCTATGACCCAGCAATAGCACTGCTAGGAATTTATCCATGGGATACAGGAGCACTGATGCATAGGGGCACTTGTACCCCAATGTTCATAGCAGCACTCTCAACAATAGCCAAATTATGGAAAGAGCCTAAATGTCCATCAACTGATGAATGGATAAAGAAATTGTGGTTTATATACACAATGGAATATTACGTGGCAATGAGAAAAAATGAAATATGGCCTTTCATAGCAACGTGGATGGAACTGGAGAGTGTGATGCTAAGTGAAATAAGCCATACAGAGAAAGACAGATACCATATGGTTTCACTCTTATGTGGATCCTGAGAAACTTAACAGGAACCCATGGGGGAGGGGAAGGAAAAAAAAAAAAAGAGGTTAGAATGGGAGAGAGCCAAAGCATAAGAGACTTAAAAACTGAGAACAAACTGAGGGTTGATGGGGGGTGGGAGGGAGGAGAGGGTGGGTGATGGGTATTGAGGAGGGCACCTTTTGGGATGAGCACTGGGTGTTGTATGGAAACCAATTTGTCAATAAATTTCATAAAAAAAATAAAAAAATAAAACAACAACAACAACAACAATATATTGCCTTAGCAATTAGGCAAGAAAGAAATTAAATGTATCCAAAATTGGAAAGGAAAAAATAAAACTTTTACTATCATCAGATGACCTGATACTGTATATAGAAAGCCCTAAAAACCCCATTAATAAACAATTAGATGAATAAATACATTCAGTAAATTTTCAGAACACAAAATTAATATACAAAATCTGTTGAATTTTTATACACTTGTAATGGACTATCAGAAAGATAAATAAAGAAAAATATCATTTACAATTGTATCAAAAAGAATAAAACTTCTAGGAATAAATTTAACCAAGAAGGTGAAAGACCTGTTGACTGAAAACTATAAGGCATGAATGAAAAAATTTGAATAAGATACAAATAAAAGAAAAGATATTTTGTGCTCATGCACTGGAATAATTAATATTTTTAAATGTCCATACTACACAAAGGTATCTACAGATTTAATACACTCCTGACGAAAGCTCCAATGTTATTTTTTTTACATAAATAAAACATAGAATCTTAAAATTTGTATGAAAACATAAAAGACCATGTATAACCAAACCAATCTTGAGAAAGAACAAATCCAGAGGTTTCATGCTCCAGATTTCTAAGTGCACTATGAAGGTACTGTAATCAAAAGAGGATGGTATTGGCATAAAAATAGGCACTGAGATTAATGGAACAGAATAAAAAACCAAGAAATAATCCCACACTTATATGGCCAATTAAATTTTGACAAAGTTGGTGAGAATATATAATGGAAAAGAAACTCTTTTCAATAAATGATGTTGAGAAACTGGAAAGCTACATACTAAATAATGAAACTCGAGCACTATCATACATGATATATGAAAATGAGCTCAAAATGGATTAAAGGCTTTAATGTAAGACCTGAAACCATAAAACTGACAGAAGAAAACATAGATGGAAAGTTTATTGACAATTGTCTTAGTGATTTTTTTCAAAAATATGACTTCAGAGGCAAGGAAAACAAAGCAAAAATAATTGAATGGGACTAAATTAAAATCAAAAGCTTCTGGGGCACCTGGATGGCTCAGTCAGCCATCTGCTTCAGCTCAGGTCATGATCTCCCAGTCTGTGAGTTTGAGCCCCACATCGGGCTCTGTGCTGACAGAGTTTCTGTGTTTCGTATTCTGTGTTTCCCTCTCTCTCTCTGCCCCTCTCCCACTCGTGCTCTGTCTCTCTCTCAAAAATAAACATTAAAAATATTTAAAAATAATAAAGTAAAAAAGAAGAAGCTTCTGCACAACAAAGGAAACCATTAACAAAATGAAAAGGCAACCTACTGAATGGGAGAATATATCATGTATCTGATAAAAATTTAACATCAAAAATATATGAAGAATTACAGCTCAGAAGCAAAAAAAATAGATTAAAAAATGGCAGAGGATGCCTTAAACTTATAAGTAAGGAAAATAACGATTCAAAGTGACACCCAAATACTCACTGCTAATGGGAGACTAATTTATGAGCAGCTGAAGGTTGCCTTTAAGGTGACTCACCTACTTTCAGCATGCCTGAGAGTCACCATCTGCCCATCCCCTTTTAACACTTAAAAAGTAGAAGTGCGCCTGGGTGGCTAAGTTGGCTAAGCATCCAACTTTGGCTCATGTCATGATCTCCTATTCCTGGGTTTGAGCCCCAGGTAGGGCTCTGTGCTGACAGCTCAGAATCTGGAGCCTGCTTTGGATTCTGTGTCTCCCTCTTTCTCTTCCCCTCATTCACATTCTGTCTCTCTCTCTCTCTCTCAAAAATAAAAAACGCTAAAATATTTTTAAAAACACTGAAAAAGTACAGTGATAGGACAGTAGTGAACAAGATTGAGAAGGTGCCTATAACAAAGAGGATTAACCCTAGAAGGTTTATGGGCCCAAGGTCAGCAACTCGTGGAGCAGTTTGTATTTGTCTTCACTACTCCCTGTGTTACCTGAATCTTCTAAAAAAGATGGGCAGAGGATTTGAACAGACATTTTCCCAAAGAAGATATTCAGATGGCCAACAGGCACATGAAAAGATGCTCAACATCACTAATCACAGGGAAATTCAAATCAGAACAATAATGATATATCTTATACCAGCAATAATGGCTATAATTAAAAAGACATGTAACAAACAAGTGTTGGCAAGGATGTGGATAAAACGGAATACTTAGGTATTGTTGGTGGTAATGGAAATTGACACAGCTACTATGAAAGCAGGTTTTTCTTTTTTTTTATTTTTTAAAAATTTTATTTAAATCCAAGTTACTTAACATATAGCATAATAATGGTTTCAAGAGTAGAATTTAGGAAGCCATGGAAGTCACCATAAACGTCAGTAGTTGCCCTGCCCTTGCCCTCGCCACCCTCTGGTGTTTAAAAGGCTCCAATGTACCCTGAGAGCATGGCCTCTGGAATCAGACCACTTAGGTTAAAATCCTAGCTTGACCACCTACCATCTGAATGCTATCCAGCAAGTTATTTCACTTCTCTGGGTCTCAATTTCTTCATCTGTAATAATAGGATTTACCTCAGAGGATGACTGTGAAGAAATAATGAGTCAATATTTGCAAACAGACATTTTAAGGAAGGTAATATCACATTTTATTGAGAAGATGGTGGCCTAGGAGGACGCTGGGTTCACCTCATTCTGCTGATCAATTAGATTCCACCCAAACCTGCCTAAATAACCCAGAAAACCTCCAGAAGACTAGCAGAACAGACTCCCCAGGACCAAGCATAGACAAGAGGACCACAGAAGAGGGTAGGAAGGGAGGAGAGGCATGCACGCTGCACAGACAGGCAGGAGGGAGCCTGAGCGGTGGAGGGGCAGTCCACCCTGCAAGGCAGAGCCCCTGAAGTCTGGCTTGCAAAAGTGGAAGGGCCCAGTGCGTGAGTCCTGACAGGGGGCAGGACTTAATATCTAGAATGTTATAAGTCAGCAGCTCTGCTCAGAGAGCAGGAGGGCGAGAGGACACTGGAAGGGAGAAGTGTTGAGCCCTGGATGACAGAGCTCAGCTCAGCGGGGAACAAAGGCACTGGCAGGCTCCATCTCCCTCTCCCACACCAGAAACGAAATTCCAAAGGGAACCAGTTCCCATCACCAAACTTGCTCGCACCACTCAATACCCAATGTTGTGCATATGTGGATCCATCCCTCCTATAGGTCTGCCTCCCTCCTGGTGCTGCAGGGCCCCTCTGCAGGGGAGACCACCAATGGCAAAGTGAACTAAGCCTGCCCCTCCCATCCCTGTGCACCTTGCGGATCCATCCCCAGCTAATACTCCAGATCCCATTGAAGCAGAACGACAAACCTGGCAGAGTGCAAATAGCCCAGACAGGGGCCACACCACCCCACAGTGATTCCTGCCCTGGGAGAGTGGAAGATAAGGTACACACCAGTCTGACTGTGGCCTAAGCTGTGGGCTGAGGACAGACATCGGGTCTGACTGCGGCCCTGCTCACCAACACAATTTACTCCAGACAGCATGGGGAAGTGGCCTGCAGTTTGGAGCCACGCCAGGGAATACACAAAATAACTAAACAGAAGAAGTCTCCTCAAAAGAAACTCCAGGATGTAGCAAGAGCTAATTAATTGATCAGAAACGATTTTGGCAATATAATGGAATAAGAATTTAGAATAATAGTCATAAAATTAATAGCTGGGCTTGAAAAAACCATAGAGGAGAGCAGAGAATCTATTCCTACAGAGATCAAGGGACAAAGAAATTGTCATGAGGAGCTAAAAAATGCTATAAATGAGGTGCAAAGTAAAACAGAAGTGACCACAGCATGGATTGAAGAGGCAGAGGAGAGAATAGGTGAGTTAGAAGGTAAAATTATGGAAAAAGAGGAAGCTGAGAAAAAGAGAAATAAAAAAATCCAGGAGTATGAGGGGACAATTAGAGAACAAAGTGATGCAATCAAACGGAACAATATCTGTATGATAGGAATTCCAGAAGAGAACAGAGAGAGAAAGGGGCTGAAGGTGTACTTGAAGAAATCATAACTGAGAAAACCCCTGATGGGGGAGAGGAAAAAAGGCATTGAAATCAAAAAGGCACAGAGAACTCCCTTCAGAAGTAACTTGAATCAAGCCTCTACATGACATATCATAGAGAAACTGGCAAAATACAAGGATAAAGAGAAAATCTGAAAGCAGTTAGGGATAAACAGGTTCTATTGTACAAAGGGAGACCCATAAGACTAGTGGCAGACCTATCTACTGAAACTTGGCAGGCCAGAAAGGAATGGCAGGAAATCTTCAATGTGATGAACAGGAAAAATATGCAGCCAAAAATCCTTTACCCAACAAGTCTGTCATTCAGAATAGAAGGAGAGATAAAGGTCTTCCCAAACAAACAAACAAAAACTGAGGTAATTCATCACCACTAAACCAGCCCTACAAGAGATCCTAAGGGTGATTCTGTGAGTGAAATGTTGCAAGGACCACAAAGTACCAGAGACATCACTACAAGCATAAAACATTCTCAAAGATAGATCACATAGTGGGTCACAAAACAGCCATTCATAAGTATACAAGAATTGAAATCATACCATGCACACTGTCAGACCACAATGCCATGAAACTTGAAATCAGCCACAGGAAAAAGTCTGGAAAAGCTCCAAAAGCATGGAGATTAAAGCAGTCCCTACTAAATAATGAATGGGTAAACCAGGAAATTAGAGAAGAATTTGAAAAATATATGGAAACAAATGAATATGAAAATAAACAATCCAAATGCTTTGGGATGCAGCGAAGCCAGTCCTGAGAGGAAAATACATTGCAATCCAGGCCTATCTCAAGAAACAAGAAAAATCCCAAATACAAAATCTAACAGCACACCTAAAGAAACTAGAAGCAGAACAGCAAAGCCACCAAAAACTCAGAATAGATAAATAATAAACCAGAGCAGAAATAACAATATAAAATCTAAAACCATGGTAGAGCAGATCAATGAAACCACGAGTTGTTTTTTTGTTTTTTTTTTTTTACAAAAATGAACAAATTGATAAACTCTAGCCAGGCTTCTCAAAAAGAAAAGGGAGATGACCCAAATAGATAAAATCATGAATAAAAATGGAATTATGACAACCAATCCCTCAGAAATACAAACAATTATCAGGGAATACTATGAAAAATTATATGCCAACAAAATGGACAACCTGGAAGAAATGGACAAATTCCTCAGCACCCACACACTTCCAAAACTCAAACAGGAAGAAATAGAAAACTTGAACACACCCATAACCACCAATGAAATTGAATCAATTATCAAAAATCTCCCAACAAATGAGAGTCCAGGACCAGATGGCTTCTCTGGGGAATTCTACCAGACATTTAAAGCAGAGATAATACCTATCCTTCTCAAGATATTCTAAAAAATAGAAAGGGAAGGAAAACTTCCAGACACATTCTATGAAGCCAGCATTACTTTGATTCCTAAACCAGACAGAGACCCAGTAAAAAAAGAGAACTACAGGCCAATATCCCTGACGAATATGGATGCAAAAATTCTCAACAAGATGTTAGCAAATCAAATTCAACAGCATATAAAAAGAATTATTCACCATGATCAAGTGGGATTCATTACTGGGCTGCAGGGCTGGATCAACATTCTCAAATCAATGTGATACATCACATTAATAAAGAAAAGATAAGAACCATATGATCCTGTCAATCGATGCAGAAAAGCATTTAACAAAATTCAGCATCTTTTCTTAGTAAATACTCTTGAGAAAGTCGGGATACAAGGAACACACTTAAACATCATCAAAGCCATTTATGAAAAGCCCACAGCTAATATCATCCTCAATGGGGAAAAACTGAGAGCTTTCCCCCGAAATCAGGAACATGACAGGGTTGTCCACTCTCACTGCTGTTGTTTAACATAGTGTTGGAAGTGCTAGCATCAGCAATCAGACAACAAAAGGAAGTCAAAGGCATCAAAATGGGCAAAGATGTAGTCAAGCTTTCACTTTTTGCAGATGACATGATATTATACATGGAAAACCCAAGAGACTCCACCAAAAGTCTGCTAGAACTGATACATGAATTCAGCAAAGTCGCAGGATACAAAATTAATGTACAGAAATCAGTTGCATTCTTATACACTAATAATGACGCAAATCAAGACAAGTAAAGAAAATTATCCCATTCACAATTGCACCAAGAATTATAAAATAGCTACGAATAAACCTAACCAAAGATGTAAAAGATCTGTATGCTGAAAACTATAGAAAGCTTATGAAGGAAATTGAAGAAGACACAAAGAAATGGAAAAACATTCCGTACTCAGGGATTGGAAGAATACATATTGTTAAAATGTTAATACTACTCAAAGCTATCTACACATTCAATGCAATCCCAATCAAAATTGCACCAGCATTCTTCTCAAAGCTAGAACAAGCAATTCTAAAATTTGTATGGAACCACCAAAGACCCCCAATAGCCAAAGTAATTTTGAAGAAGAAGACCAAAGCGGGAGGCATCATAATCCAAGATTTTAGCCTCTACTACAAAGCTGTAATCATCAAGACAGCATGGTACTGGTACAAAAACAGACCCATAGACCAATGGAAAAAATAGAGACTCTAGCATTGTACCCACAAATGGATGGCAAACAGATCTTTGACAAAGCAGGAAAGAATATCCAATGGAAAAAAGACAGGCTCTTTCACAAATGGTGCTGGGAGAACTGGACAGCAACATGTAGAAAGATGAAACTAGACCACTTTCTTATACCATTCACAAAAATAAACTCAAAATGGATAAAGGACCTGAATGTGAGACAGGAAACCATCAAAACCCTAGAGGAGTGAGCAGGAAAAAACCTCTCTGAATTCAGCCGCAGCAATTTCTTATTTGACACATCCCCAAAGGCAAGGGAATTAAAATTAAAAATAAACTATTGAGATCTCAAGAAGATAAAAAACTTCTGCACTGCCAAGGAAACAATCAACAAAACTAAAAAGCAACTGATGGAATGGGAAAAGATATTTGTAAATGACATATCGGACAAAGGGCTAGTATCCAAAATCTATAAAGAACTCACCAAACTCCACACCCAAAACACAATAATTCAGTGAAGAAATGGGCAGAAAAGATGAATATACATCCAAATGGCCAACACGCACATGAAAAGATGCTCAATGTCTCTCCTCATCAGGGAAATACAAATCAAAAGCACACTGAGATATCACCTCACGCCAGTAAGAGTGGCTAAAATGAACAAATCAGGAGACTATAGATGCTGGCGAGGATGTGGAGAAACGGGAACCCTCCACTGTTGGTGGGAATGCAAACTGGTGCAGCTGCTCTGCAACACAGTGTGGAGGTTCCTCAAAAAAATAAAAATAGATCTTCCCAATGACACAGCAATAGCACTGCTAGGAATTTACTCAAGGGATACATTAGTGATGATGCATAGGGGCACTTGTACTCCAATGTTTATAGCAACACTTTCAACCATAGCCAAATTATGGAAAGAACCTAAATGTCCATCAACTGATGAATGGATAAAGAAATCGTGGTTTATATACACAATGGAATACTACATGAGAAAGAATGAAATATGGCCTTTTGTAGCAACGTGGATGGAACTGGAGAGGGTTATGCTAAGTGAAATAACTCATACAGAGAAAGACAGATACCATATTTTTTCACTCTTATGTGGATCCTGAGAATCTTAACAGAAGACCATGGAGAAAGAGAAAGGAAAAAAAGTTAGAGAGGGCAGGAGGCAAACCATAAGAGACTCTTAAAAACTGAGAACAATCTGAGGGTTGATGGGGGTGGGAGAGAGGGAAGGTGGGTGATAGGTATTGAGAAGGGCACCTGTTGGGATGAGCACTGGGGATTGTAGGGAAACCAACTTCACAATAAATATCATATTAAAAATAATAAAATAAAATAAAATTAAATTAAATTAAAGAGTAGAATTTAGTGATTCGTCACTTACATATAACACCCAATGAAAGCAGATTATTCAAGAAATTAACAATAGAGATAATATATGATTGAACAATTCCACTACCGAGTACCTATTTCAATTAAATAAAATATTAATTTGAAAATATATATATGAAGTATATATATAACATATGAAGTATATAGTATAGGTTACTACTCAGTCATAAAAAAATGATATCTTGTTATCTGTGACAACATGGATGGAACTTGAGGGTTTTATTCTAAGTGAAAGAAGTTAGGAACTGTAGGACAAATACCACATGATTTCCCTTATGTGTTGAATCTTCAAAACAAAACAAACAAAGTAGAACAAAATCCCAATTCACAAAAACAGATTACCCATTGATGGTTGCCAGAGGGAAGAGGTGTTGGGGACATGAAATGGGTAAAGGGATTTAAGAAGTAAAAATGTTCAGTTATAAAATAAATATAGTTGACCCCTGAACACAGGTTGTTTGAACTGCATGAGTCCACTTATGTACACATTTTTGCAGTATAATACTGGAAACGTATTTTCTCTTCCTTGTGATATTTTTAATAACATTTTCTTTTCTCTGGTTTACTTTATTGTAAAAATACAGTATATAATACATATAACAGAAAAAATATGTTAATTAAAAGTTAATCAACTGTTAATCAACTATTTGCCAGTAAGACTTCTAGCCAACAGTAGACAATTAGTGAAATTTGGGGGAAGTCAAAAGTTATATGCATATTTTTGACTGTGTGGATGTCAGCACCCCTAACCTCATGTTGTTTGACAGTCGTGGAGATGCAAATCATGGAGATGTAGGAATATAGTCAATAATATTGTATTACCTTTTTGAGGTGACAGGTGGTAGTAGATATAGCAGTGACCATTTAGTAAAGTATACAAATGTCCACCTGAAAGTAATTTAAAATTGTATGTCAATTATACCTCAAACAAAAAAGTTTGGTAAACCATCTGTAGCAGAGGTTTCAGGAAAAATGAGGTCTTTGATTAACTTATCATTTTTAAAATATTTATTAGTTTATTAAAATTATTTCTTCAGTCAATTTTGGCATTTCATATTTTCCTAGGAATTTATCCATTTCACCTAGGTTTTCAAATTATGGGCATTACTTTTTTCATGATACTCTATTAGTTTTTATTTTTGTTATGTCAAAAGTTATTTTCTATTTTTTATTGTATATGTTTTATTTGCACCTTATCTTTCTATTGGTGAGTTTCACTAGAGATCCTTCTATTTATTACTATTTTTAAAGAACCATAATTTGGTATTCTTATTTATCTCCAGTTTGATTGTCTAATTAATTTTTCTCTTGATCGTTATAATTTCTTCCTTTCTTAGTTAGATTTGCTCTATTCCTTTTCTTCAACCTCCTAAGTTGAATGTTTACATAATTTAGGTACTATATTCTGATTTGTTTATTTAAAGCTACATACTTTTCTCTAAATAGTGCTTGATCTGATTATTTTTTTAAGGTTTTTATTTTTAAGTAATCTGTACACCCAATGTGGAGCTCAAACTCACAAGCCCAAGATCAAGAGTCACAAGCTCTACCCACTGAGCCAGTCAGGCACCACTGGCTGATAAGTTTTGACATGTACTATTTTAATTATCATACTGTTATAAATATTTATTAATATCCTTTATGATTTTCTTTAAAAAATTTTTTTTTTACATTTATTCATTTTTGAGAGACAGAACAGAGCGTGAGCTGGGGAGGGGCAGAGAGAGAGTGAGACAATCCAAAACAGGCTCCAGACTGTGAGCTGTCAGCACACAGCCTGATGTAGGGCTCAAACTCACTGACTGAGAGATCATGACCTGGGCCAAAGTTGGATGCTTAACCTACTGAGCCACCCAGGCGCTTCCCTTTATGATTTTCTTTAACTTAAGCATTAAAAGTGTCAAAGGGTTATTTAGGAATATGTAATTTAGTAAAACAACACACAGGATTTTGTTGCATTTTTTGTTACAAGTTTTTAATTTGTTAAATTATTATCAAAAAGTAGTCTAGATGATAATGACCTTTTGGAGTTTTCTCAGGCTTTATTTATGGCTTAGTGCATCATTGCTTTTTATGGATATTCCATGTACAGAAAAAAAATTCTCTGTTGTGTGTGGAACTTTCTATAAATAAAATAGTTTAAGTGTATTCCATTTATTGTTCAAGTTGTCCACATCTCTACTTTTTAGGTTTGTTTTGATTTTTTTTTATTTGAAACAATTTTAGATATATAGAAGGGTTTAAAAGTAGAGAGTACAGAGATTACCCATATACTCTTCACTCAGCTTCCCTTAAGGATGGAATTTTATAAATAAAACACATTTATCAAAACTAATAATTTGTATAATACTATTAAAATACAGACTTTATTCTGTCTTTTTTCATTAAAGTCTTTATTGACATCACCATCCCATCAGAAACATCATATTGCATTCAGTCTCCTTAATCTTCTCAAATCAGTAACACTTTCTTAGTCTTTCCTTGTTTCTTAAGACCTTGACAATTTTTAAGGGTAGTGTCCAGGTACATTATATTGCTTGTAAATTTGGGTTTTTCTGATGTTTTTAATTTATTTGATGTTCCTTTCTCAATACTTCATATCAGAGGGTAAATGATATCAACATGACTTATTAAAATGTTAATCTTGATGACTTGGTTAAAGTGGTATCTGCCAGATTTCTCCACTATGAAGGTCCTCTTTTTCCTTTGATTACTTTTATTTGAAAGAGTCTAAGTTCAGCTAAGTCTAGCCTACAATTGAGTAATGGAGAATTAAGCTCTTTTGTCTGAAGAAAAAAAGCATAGAAGAAATTCTGGGCATATGTTAAAACTACTAGAAAACTGATAGTCTTCAGAAGGATATATTTTGAGGCTATGCAAATATATCCAGTTTCTTCCTCTAATTTAAGCTTTCATGAGTGTATTTTGTCCTCAGCAATTATTACTGTCATACTATGTCTCTGTTTCTTCTACAAGTATTTATTAGAATTATTTGGCAAGAAACTTGGGTGCCTGGGTGGCTCAGTTGTTTGAGCATCCAACTCTTGGTTTCAGCTCAAGTAATGATCTCACAGTTAGTGAGTTGAGTGCCACTTTGGGCTCTATGCTGATGTTGTGGAGCCTGCTTGGGATTCTCTCTCTCTCCTCCCACTCTCTGCCCCTACCCTGCTTGTGCTCGCCTCTCTCTCTCTCTCAAAATAAATGCATAAACATAAAAAAATAAAAATTAGAATTATTGCTAACAAATTTGTTATTTATTGTTTATTGATGAATTCAATGATTTCTCATATCAGCAAGACTTATGGGTACTTTTTCCATTGGAATATAACATAATACTGTTATTTATTTATAGCTCAAATCATTCCAGATTTGGCTATGGGAAACTCTTTCAGCTTGGATCTGTGTCTTTTGGACATGTCCCCATCTCTGCTTAGTTTTTATCTGCTTGAGTATTAATTTTTCCCCAGTTTTATTGAGACATGATTGACATACAACACTTTATAAATTTAATTTGTGCAGTATAATGACTTATATTTATCATGGAATGACTACCACAATAAGTTTAGTTAACATCTACCATCTCATTCAGATGCAAAAAAAGAAGAAAAAGTAAACAATAGTTTTTCTTTTTAGTGAGAATTCCTAGAATCTATTCTCTTAACCACTTTCATCTATATCACACAGCAGTGTTAGCATAGTAATTATGTTATACATTATATTCATATTACTTATTTATTTTATAACTGGAAGTTGTACTTTATGACTATTTTAATCTAATTCTCCCTCCTACCACCTCTTGCTTCTGGTAACCGTAAATCTTTATTTTTTAAATTTTTATTTAAATTCCAGTTAGCTAATATACAGTGTAGTGCTACCTTCAGGTGTACAGTTCAGTGATTCAACACATACAACACCTGATGTTCATCACAATAAGGGCAATCCTTAAACTCCCCACCTATTTAACCCACCTCTCCAGCCCACTGCTCCTCT
The DNA here is from genome assembly GCF_022837055.1 of Prionailurus viverrinus. NCBI lineage: Eukaryota > Metazoa > Chordata > Mammalia > Carnivora > Felidae > Prionailurus > Prionailurus viverrinus. The sequence continues at coordinate 54,818,012 of NC_062579.1, forward strand.
GTTAACCAGCAGTTGAATCTGTTTCTTGGTATGCCTCTCTTTTTTCTCTTATGATCATTTGATTTGTTTCTTAAATTCCACCTATGAGTGAAATAATATGGTATTTCTTTTTCTCAGACTGACTTATTCTGCTTAGCATAATAATCTCTAGCTCCATGCATGTCATTGCAAATGGCAAGATTTCATTCTTTTCCATAGCTGAGTAATATTCCATTGTAAATATAGTTAAACCTTGGTTTGAAAGCATAAAATTTATTAGAAATGTTTTCCCATCTTATGGAACACTTGCAGAACAAGCTACTCACAACCCAAGGTTTTACTGTATTTACTACATCTTTATCTATTCATCAGTTAGTGGATATTTGGGCTGTTTCCATAATTTGCTATTGTAGATAATGTTGTTATAAACATCAGGGTGCATGTGATCCCTTTGAATTAGTATTTTTGTATTCTTTGAGTGAATACCTAGTAGTGCAATTGCTAGATAGTAGGGTAACTTTATTTTTAGCTGTTTGAGTACCTCCATACTGTTTTCCAGAGAAGCTGCACCAGGTCACATTCCCACCAAAAGTGTAAGAGGGATTCCCTTTCTCCACACGTTCACCAACACCTGCTGACAACTGTGTCACTAATTTTAGAAATTCTGACGGGTCTGAAGTGATATCTCATTGTAGTTTTTATTAACATTTCCCTGAAGATGAATGATGTTGAGCATCTGTCACATGTCTGTTGGCCATCTGGATGTCTTCTATGAAATATGTCTATTCATTTCTTCTGCCCATTTTTTAACTAGCTTATTTGTTTTGTTTTGTTTTGGTGTTGGGTTTTATAAGTTCTTTATATATTTTGGATACTAACACTTTTATCAACATTTGCAAATATCTTCTCCCATTCCAAAAGTTGCCTTTTAGTTTTGTTTATTGTTTCCTTTTCTGTGCAGAAGCTTTTTATTTTGATAAAATTCCAATAGTTTATTTGTGATTTTGTTTCCCTTGCCTCAGTAGACATATCTAGTAAGCGGTTGCTATGGCTGATGTCAAGGAAGTTGTTCTCCTCTAGGATTTTGATGTCTTCCTATATCACAGGTATTTCATTCATTTTTAATTTATTTTTGTTTATGATGTAAGCAAGTGGTTCAATTTCATTCTTTTGCATGTTGCTGTCCAGTTTTCCAAACACCATTTGTTGAAGAGACTTTCATTTTTCTATTGGATATGCTTTCCTGCTTTGTTAAATATTCAATTCCCATTTAGTTGTGTGTTCATTTCTGGGTTTTCTATTCTATTCTTTTGAACTATGTGTCTATTTTTGTGCTAATACCATACTGTTTTGATCACTACAGCTTTGTAATATAACTTGAAGTTGGAATTGTGATGCCTCCAGCTTTGCTCTTCTTTTTCAAGGCTGCTTTGGGTATTCGGGGTCTTTTGGTTTCCACACAAATTTTAGGATTATTTGTTCGAGGTTTGTGAAAAATGCTGGTGGTATTTTGATAGGGATTGCATTAAATGTGTAGACTGCATTGGGTAATATAGAATTTTAACAATATTTCCCCCCAAACCATGAGCATGGAATGTTTTTTTCCATTTCTTTGTGCCATCTTCAATTTCTTTCATCAGAGTTATAGATTTTCAGAAGACAGATCTTTTAATCTGGTTAGGCTTATTCCTAGGTATCTTTTGGTGCAATTGTAAATGGGACTGATTCCTTGATTTCCTCTCTGCTGCTTCATTATTGTGTATAGAAATGCAATGTACATTGATTTTGTATACTGCGACTAAACTGAATTGGTGTATCAGTTCTAGTAATTCTTTTTTGGTGGAGTCTTTTGAGTTTTCTATATAAGTATCATGCCATGTGAAAATAGTGAAAGATTTACTATTTCTTTGCCAATTTGGATGTCTTTTATTTCTTTTTGTTGTCTAATTGCTGAGGCTGATTTCCAATACTATCTTAAATAACAGTGATGAGAATGGACATTCTTGTCTGGTTCCTGACATAGAGGAAACCTCTCAGTTTTTCCCCATTGAGGATGATATTAGCTGTGGGTTTTTTCATATATATGGCCTTTACTATGTTGAGGTATGTCTCCTCTAAGCACACTTTGTTGAGTGCTTTTATCGTGAATGCATGTTGTACTTTGTGAAATGCTTTTTTTTCTATTGAAAGGATCATATGGTTCCTATCTTTTCTTTTATTAATGTGTAGTATCACATTGATTGATATGTGAATATTGAACCGACTTTGCAGACCAGAAACAAATCACACTTTATTGCGGTGAATAATTCTTTTATATAGTTATATTTGGTTTACTAGTACTTTATTGAGAATTTTTGCATCCATGTTCATCAGAGATACTGGCCTGTAGTTCTCATTTTCACTGGAGTCTTTATGTGGTTTTGGTATCAGGGTAATGTTGGACTCATAGAATGAATTTGGAAGTTTTCCTTTGTTTTCAATTTTTTTACTATTTTGAGAAAAGTATTAACTCTTTTTTAAATGTTTGGTAAAGTTCACCTTTGAAGTTCACCTTTGAAGCCATCTGGCCCTGGATTTTTGTTTGGTTTGAAATGTTGATTACTAATTCAATTTATTTGCTGGTTATCTGTCTGTTAAAGTTTTCTGTTTCTCCTTTTTTAGTTTTGTTAATTTAAATGTTTCTAGGAATTCACCCATTTCTTCCACTCTGTCTAATTTGTTGGTATATAGTTTTTCATAAATTATGTTATAAATGTTTGCATTTCTGTGGTCTTGGTTGTTATTTCTCTTCTTCCATTTACGATTTTATTTGAGTCCTTTCTCTTTTCTTTTTGATAAATCTTGCTAGGTGTTTATCTATTTCATTAATTTTTTTCAAAGAACCAGCTCCTGGTTTTTTTATCAGTTTTTTTTTACTTCTATATCATTATTTCTGCTCTAATCTTTATTACATTCCTTCTGCTGTCTTAAGGCATCATTGGTTCTTCTTTTTGTAGTTCTTCTAGGTGTAAGGTTAGGTTGTGTATTTGAGATTTTTTTTTGCTTCTGATATTGGCCTGTATTGCTGTATACTTTCCTTGTAGGACCACTTTTGCTGCATCTTAAAGGTTTTGGGCAGTTGGGATTTCATTATTACTTGTTTCCATGTATTTTTTTATTTCTTCCCTGATTTCCTGGTTGACTCATTCATTGTTTAGTAACATGCAGTTTAACATCCATATAATTGTGGTCTTTCCAAATTTTTTCTTGTGGTTGACTTCAAGTTTCATAACATTATGGTCAGTAAAAATGCATGACATAGTCTCTATCTTTTTGTACTTGTTGAGGTCTGATTTGTGACCTAGTATTTGATCTATTCTGGAGAATGTCCCATTTGCACTAAAAAAGAATGTGTATCCTATTGCTTCAGGATGGAATGTTCTGAATGTAGCTTTTATATGTAACTCCATCTGGTCCAGTGTGTCATTCAAAGCCATCATGCCCTTGTTGGTTTTCTGTTTAGATTATCTGTCCATTGATGTAAGTGGGGTGTTTAAGTTCCCTAGTATTATTATATTATTATCAATTAGTTCCTTTATGTTTGTCATTGTTTTTATATGTTTGGGTGCCTCCATGTTGGGGAATATGTACAATTGTCAGATCTTTGTGTTGGCTAGTCCCTTCATTATGATATTGTGCCCTTCTTCATGTATCATTATAGTATTTGATTTAAAATCTTATCTGACATAAGTATTACTATTCCAGCTTTCTTTTAATGTCCATTTTCATGATACATGTTTCTCCATCCCTTCACCTTCAATCTGAAGGTGTTTTTAGTCTAAAGTGAGTCTCTTGTAGGCAGCATATAGATGAGCCTTGGTTTTTTTTATCCATTCTGCCACCTTATTTTTTATTGGAGTGTTTAGTCCCTTTATATTTGGAAGAATTATCAATAAATATGTAATTAATGCCATCTTTTTACTTGTTTTCTTTTTATTTGTGGAGATTTTCTGTTTCTTCCTTGTCTTTGTACTCAAAGACACTCCACTCAAAGAGTTCCATGTAGTATTTCTTACAGGACTGGTTAGTGGTCATAAACTCCTTTAGTTTTTCTATGTCTGGGAAACATTATCTCTCCTTTTTTTCTGAATGATAGTCTTGCTTGATACAGTATTCTTGGCTGCAGATTTTTTCCATTCAGCACATAGAATATATCATACCACTACTTTCTTGCCACATTTCTTTTTGGGACATCTGCAGTCAGTCTTATGGGTCTTCCTTTGTAAGTTAGGAACTTCTTTTTTCTTGCTGATTTTAAGATTTTTTTCTTTATCTCTATATTTTTCAAAGCTAATTGTAATATGTCTTGATGTTGGCCTGTTTTATTTGATTTTGATGAAAGTTCTCTGGGCCTCCTGGATCTGGATGTCTGTTTCTTTCCCCAGATTAAGGAAGTTCCAAACTATTATTTATTCAAATAAATTTTCCACCCCTTATCTCTATTTTTCTTCTTCTGGGACTCCTATAACACAAGTGTTATTATGTTTGGTGGAGTCACTGATTTTCATAAGTCTATTCACATGTTCCATAATTCTTTGTCCCTTTTGTTTAGCATCATTATTTTCCATTATTTTGTCTTCTATATCACTTATTTATTCCTCTGCTTCTTCCAATCTGCTGTTCATTTCATCAAGCCTGTTTCCAATCTTAGTTATTGTATTTTTTCATTTCTATTTTTCAATTCTTTTATCTCCATTGTAAGGTTCTCCCTGAAGTCTTTCATTCTTTTATCAAGCCCAGTGAGTGTCTTTAAGATTGTTGCTCTAAATTCTCTGTCAGGCATGTTACTTATATCTGTTTCCATTAGATCTCTGGTGTGAACTTATCTTGTTCTTTCATTTGGGATGAATTTCTCCATCTTGGCATTTTGTCCTAATCTCTGTCTTCTCTGTGTTAGAAAATACCATTATGTTTCCTGTTCCTGAGTGTAATGGCTTCTTGAAAAGAGGTCATGTAGTGTCCAGGACGTTGTGCTTCAGGGAGTGTCTCTGTTGTGTGCTACATGTGCCCTGCTGCTGTGTTGTGGCTGCTGTATCCTTCAAGCCAGTCATCTGCAGAAGCTTTCCTTGCCTGCAGTGGGCAGTATTTGGTTCTTAGCCAGAATGTGATGAGTTTTAACTAGGTGTGCTCTTGTCTGCTTGTTGAATGAGACCAGCCACGACTCCACTGGAATTGACTCTCTGCAGAACTCTATGATCAGGAAACATGGTGTGGGCAGCTGTGGGCAGGTGTTTCTGCTTGTCAGCACAAGGCATCTGCCACCTTGTACTCAGTCAAGCTTGTTGGGAAAGGGCAGTACTTCCAGAGCGCATGAATTTGTGACTTGATGTAAGCAGGTTAGGCATCCAGTTTTGGTACTGTGCTGCTTCCGACAGGTGACACTGTGTTTATGCTAAGAGGCAGGGGAGGGAAAATGTGCTATATGGCTCATTTGTCCCTGGAGAGAGGTCTCCATGAATGCTGAATCTCAGGGAACCTCTCTGAGAAGAGTGAATAATCTCCTCCCTGTGTGGCCCAGGTATTCTTCAGATCACTGTTGCCACACTGTCTGCCTCCAGCTTGTTTGTCTACCTCTCTACAGGAGCAGTGCAGTGGTGCTTTTGGGCTCTTTCTCAGCCAAACCTTGACTTTTAAAACTCTAGGCTTTAGGGATGTGATGTGGGCAGGCATTTGTTCTGGTCTTCTGGCAGAGGGGCCTGCTATGTTGGGACTAAGACAAGCTTGACTGAGAAGGTCAGTCGTGCCAGAGTGCAGGAGAGTGGGTCTTTTTGTAAGCAAGTTATGTAGCCAGTGTGGGCTCTGTGCTACTTCCAGCAGGTGACTTTGTGTTTATGCTCAAGGGTGAGGGAGGGAACTACTGTCACCAGGGTCTTCTTTGTCCCCAGAGAGGTGTCTGTGAACTCTTCCTCTCACGGATACCCTCCAAAAGGAACAAATAATATCCCATAATGTGTCTCAAGCATTGTTCAGATTGCTGTTTCCATGTCTTCTGCCCCTGGGCTGCTTGCCTGCTTTCTCACAAGTTGTAGGGCAGTGCCCTCAGTACTCTATCCTAACCAAGCTCACTGATCTTTAAAATTCCAGTCTTTAAGCTTGCAAAATTCCAGTCTTTGCTTGCAAAAACTCAGAAAAGTCACTCCCCCTCATTTTCCCAGACAATGACTTTGTGGAGGTTTTCTTCTCGTGTTTTCCCCAGTGTGATCCTCTCTGGCCTTTATTTATGACCACAGCTCCCTCCCCTCTATAATACCTGTGATCCATTTCTTCACCACGTATCTGTAGTTTCTGCACTTCCTACTTTCTTTGATGTGGCTTCTTCTCTCCCTTTAGTTGTAGAGTTTGTTCTAACAGCCTTCAAGTTGATTTCTAGGGTATTAGAATGATTTGATAGTTACATGGTTATGTTTGAGGGGTGAGATATGCCTAGGGCCTTCTACTCCACCACCTTCTTAGCCCCCCCTCTGATAACCATAAATTTTATTCCATGAGATTCTAAGATTCTAAGTGATCTTTGATCTCTTATTCTATGAGGTATTTTTTTTTCTGATTCTACATATAAGTAAGGTCATACAGTATTTGTTTTTCTCTGATTTATTTCATTATCATAATGCCATTGAGGCCCATCCATATATTTGCAAATGGCACAATTTTGTTTATTGATGAATTTTATATATATAGTATAATCATTTATATATATATATATATATATTCACAACTTCTATATTTGTTTAACTATTAATGAACACTTACATTGTTTTCATGTCTTGGCTATTTTAAATAATTCTGCTATTAATGTGGGGGTGCCAATAAGCTTTTTGACATAGTATTTTATTTTTCTTCAGATATATTCCCAGAAATGGGATTGATGGATCATATGGTAGTTACATATTCAATTTTTTGAGGAAACTCCATACTGTTTTCCATGTGACTGTACCAGTTTCAAGTCCCACCAACAGCACAGTTTTCCGTTTTCTCCATATCCTCAACAGCGTTTGTTATGTATTGTCTTTTTGATGCTAGCCACTCCAACAAGCATAAGGAGATATTGTATTTTCATTTGAAGTTCCTTAATTATTTGTGATACTGTATGTGCTTTAGTGTATCTGGTTACCATTCATGTCTTTTCTGGAAAAACTGTCCATTTCAGTCATTTGCCCGTTTTTAATCAGATTATTTTTCCTGTTAAGTTGTATAAGTTCCATGTATATTTTGTATATTAACCCTTTATCAGATATGTGGTTCTCAAAGATTTTTCCCATTGTATAAATTGTCTTTTTACATTATTGTTGCTTTTGCTGTAAAGAAGCTTTTAATTGTCATCTCATGTTTATTTTTTATTTTGTTGCTTGTGTTTTAGCTGTCATATATAAAAAATTATTGTTAAGACCTATGTCAAAGAGCTTTTCTTCTATGTTTTTGTCTAAGAATTTTATGCCTTCAGGTCTTTCATTTAAGCCTTTAATCCATTTCAAGTTACGTTTTGTGAGCCATGTAAAATAGAGATCTACTTTTACACTTTTACATGTGGATACTCACTTTCCCCAGCACCATTTATTGAGGAGACTGTTGTCCCTCCATTGAGTATTCTTTGCTCTCTTGTCAGATATTATTTGACTATATAGTCTTGTGCTATTTCTGGTCTCTAGGTTCTGTTCCATTAATATATGTGTCTGATTTGATTACTACATAACTTTAGAGGATAGCTTGAAATCAAGAAATTTGATGCCTTCTCTTTTCCTCTCTCTCATGATTGTCTTAGCTTTTCAAGATCTTTTCTGGTGCCATATAAACTTTAAGATTTTTTTTTCTGCTTTAAAAAACGCCAATAGAATCTTGATGGATATTGCCCTGGATCTATAGATGGCTTTTGGAAATATTGACATTTTAATAGCGTTAATTCTTGCAATTCTTGAACATGGGACATATTTCCAGCTGTTTCTCCCTTCTTTTATGTCTTTCATAAACACCTTGTAGATTCTGGATTAGAGATCTTTCATCTCCTTGTTATATTTAGTCCTAATTATTTTGATATTTTTAATGTTATTGTAAAGGTGGTCAGTTTCTTCATTTCCTTCTTGGATAATTTGTTATTCATGTGTAGAAACCCTGCTGATTTTGGTATGTTAATTTTTTTATCCTGAAAATTTTCTGAACATGTTTATTAGATCTAACATTTTTGGGTGAAGTCTTCAGGATTTCTATATCTAACATTTTTGGGTGAAGTCTTCAGCATTTCTATATATAAAATAGTGTTATCTACATATACAGACAATTTTATTTTCTTTTTTTCCAATTCTGATCGTTTTCTTTCTTTTTGTTCTTGATTGCTCTGACCAGGAGGGTGGAGTTAAGATGGCAGAGAAGTAGGGGCACTAGGATTTCCTCATCCTCAAACACAGCTGAATTGAGGTCAGATCACTTGGAACACCCAGGAAATCAATGCGTTGAGTGGCAGAAGGATCTCCACAGTTGGAGGGAGACAGTTTGGTAAGACTGAGGTGTGTATATGTGAATTGGAGGAGATAAAATGGCATAGGCATGGAGGGTAGGGAAACCTTTCTGTGCAGAGACAAAAGGGAGAGAAAGAGAGAAGGTTTCCATGTCTAATTAGCACAAGAGGAAAACCTCTCTGGATCATGGGCTGGAGAACAAGAAATCCAGAGAATGCCTGTTTCTATTTTGCAAACAGCCTTAGGAGCTGAAACTTGGAGGTTCCAAAAGTGTGCGACTTTCTCCAAAGAGAATCTGGAAGCCAGGTGTGTGCTCTCCTGGGAAAGAAGGAGCCATCCCAGGAGCACTGTAGTGATATCAGGGGCACACTGGTAGAGAACAGTCCGCTTCCTCGAGTACTTTGGGGAGAGGGTTTATTACCTCCCCAAGGACTAAAGGTCTTGCAGGTGCCAATCAAAGGCCTTTTATCAGGAGTGCAGAGTAGTGCTACACCAGAACAGGGTCCAAGGGGTGCACTGTCCTTTAAGACATCTGGTTTTGAATCCCAGCCAAATGCTTAGAAGGCACAGGAGAACTGTGGAGCAGGGAAAGCTGACCACTCTCACTGTTCTGCGAGTGCTACCTGAATAACGTGGTTTGAGATGCCTGGTCTGGGGAAGAGAGATTGGGCTGTCACGATTTTTCTCCCCAAAACCAACACCATGAGACTTCAGAGAGCAACACTGCGGCCCCCAGTGGAGGTGGACCTGCTTACAACAAACTCCGCCCCTCTGTGCCTGGCAACTGCTTACTTACTAGAACAACTCTGACTGACCCAAGACAGCTGGCCTCTCCTCCAGACCAGCACAACCACCGGTCCCAGACCCCAACAGAAAACTGTTTTGTTTTGTTTTGTTTTGTTTTGTTTATGTTTGTCTGTTTGTCTTTCTTTTCTTTTTTTTCTTTTTCTTAATGTTTATTTTTGAGAGAGAGCAAGACAGTGTGAGTGGGAGAGTGGCAGAGAGAGAGGGAGACACAGAATCTGAAGCAGGACCCAGGCTCTGAGCTGTCAGCACAGAGCCAGATGTGGGGCTTGAACCCATGAACAGTGAGATCATGACCTGAGCCGAAGTCACTTAACCAACTGAGCCACCAAGGTACCCCCGTCTTTTTCTTTTATTTTCTTTTTTCTTTTCTTTTCTTTCTTTTCTTTTTTTCTTTTTCTTCCTACCTTCTTTTTTTTTAAATCAGGCTCATGGTTTCTGAGTTGTTTTTGGTAAATTCTTATTATATATATATATTATATATATTATATATATATATTATATATATATGGTTTGATCAGGCATTTTTACTATTTTCTTTTCTCACCATTTTGATGTGTCTTCTTTATTTTTATTTCTCTTCCTCTGGATTTAGCCTTATAGTTTTTTTTATTCTCTTTTTGGTCTTCTTTTCTCCCATTTCATTTTTCTTTTTTTTATGGGATCGGGCTTCCTTTGTACCCCTTTTTTTTCCTTCTTTTTTTCCAGGGTTACTTCAACAAACAAATCAAAGCACACCTGATTGAAGGCCCAAACACTCCACCAATACAAAGGAAGGAGAGGCTTTGCAGAGAACTGACCAATGGGATAGAGCAGCCAAAACACAACAGAGTGAATGCAACATACACCATAAACACTTCCTGAAGTTCCAGGCCCTGGACAGTGTATCATCCTTTTTAATATAATAGTACTTGCAGGTGCAGGACACATAACAAGCAATAAAAACATGCAAAAAATGAGAAAGAACGAAATATGGCCCTTTGTAGCAACGTGGATGGAACTGGAAAGTGTGATGCTAAGTGAAATAAGCCATACAGAGAAAGATAGATACCATATGTTTTCACTCTTATGTGGATCCTGAGAAACTTAACAGAAACCCATGGGGGGCGGGAAGGAAAAAAAAGAGGTTAGAGTGGGAGAGAGCCAAAGCATAAGAGACTCTTAAAAACTGAGAACAAACTGAGGGTTGATGGGGGGTGGGAGGGAGGGGAGGGTGGGTGATGGGTATTGAGGAGGGCACCTTTTGGGATGAGCACTGGGTGTTGTATGGAAACTATTTTGACAACAAATTTCATATATTGAAAAAAAACATGCAAAAGACAAAAACAGACAAAAATGACAAAACAGAAGAACTGTACCCAAAAGAAAAGTCAGGAAGAAATCACAGCCAGAGAATAGCTCAAAACAAATATACACAATATATATGAACAAGAATTTAGAATAATAGTCATAAGACTGATAGCTGAGCTTGAAAAAAAGCATAGAACAATGCAGAGAATCTATTGCTGAAGAGATCAAAGACCTGAAAACTAGTCACGACTAATTAAGAAGTGCTATAAATGAGATGCAAATTAAACTAGATACAGTAACAGTGAAGATGGAAGAAGCAGAGGAGAGAATGGGTAAAATAGAAGATAAAATTATGGAAAATGATGAAGCTGGAAAAAAGAGAAAGGAAATTACTAGATCATGAGGGAGAATTAGAGAGCTAAGTCATTCCATGAAATGCAATATCCATATCATAGGAGTTCCAGAAGAAGAGCGGGAGAAAGGGAAAGAAGGTTTATTTGAACAAATTATAGCTGAGCAATTCCTTAATCTGGGGAAGGAAACAGGCATCCAAGTCCAAGAGGCATAGAGAACTTCATTCAAAATAAACAAAAACAGATTAACACCATGACATATCATAGTGCTCTGACCAGGAATTCCAGTACTATAGAAGTAGTGTGAGTAGGCACTCTTGCTTTCCTCCTGATCTTGAAGGAAAATATTTCAACCTTTCACCATTATGTTAACTGTGGACCTGTCATATGTGGCCTTCATTATGTTGAGGTACATTCCTTCTGTACTTATTTAAGAGTTTTTTCATGAATGGCTGTTGAATTTTGTCAAATGCTTTTTCTGCACCTATTGAAATGATTATATATTTTTTCTTTTATTACATTAATGTGATGTGTCATATTGAATATTTTGCATATTTTCAACCATCTTCACATCCCAGTGATAAGTCCTACTTGATCATAGTGAGTGAGCCTTTAAATATGCTGCTAAATTTGGTTTGCTAGAATTTCACCAAGAGTCTTTGCATCTACGTTCATGAGGGATATTGACCTTTGGTTTTCCTTTCTCGTGGTGTCCTTTTCTGGCTTTGGTTTGGGGGTAATTCTGGCCTTGTAAAAATGATCCTTCCTCTTAATTTTTCTGGAAGAGTTCAAAAAGTATTGGTGATAATTCTAATTTAAATGTTTGGTTAAACTTGCCAGTGTAGCCATTTATTCCTGGGTTTTCATTCATTGGGAGATTTTTGATTATTTATTCTATCTTACTAGTAATTGTTCTAATCAGATTTTCTATTTCTTTATGATTCAGTTTGGGCAGGTTTTATGTTTTTAAGAATTATTCCATTTCTTCTTGGTTGTTCAGTTATTTGACCAATAAATAATTCATAGTATCCTCATAAGATATCTTGCACTTCTGTGGTATGTTATAATGTCTATTTTTCTATTTATAATTTTATTGATTTGACGGGTGCCTGGGTGGCTCAGTCGGTTGAGCATCCGACTTCGGCTCAGGTCATTATCTTGCAGTCTGTGAGTTCGAGCCCCGCATCAGGTCTGTGCTGACAGCTCGGAGCCTGGAGGCTGCTTCTGATTCTGTGTCTCCCTCTCTCTCTGCCCCTCCCCCACTCATGCTCTGTCTCTCACTCTCAAAAATGAATAAATGTTAAACAATTTATAATTTTACTGATTTGTGTCTTCTCTGTATTCGTTGGTTAGTCTAAAGAAAGGTGTGCCAACTATATTTACCTTTTGAAAAAGCAACTTTTAGTTTTGTTACTTTTTTTCTATTTTTTCCTATTCTCTTTTTGTTTTATTTCTCCTCTAATCTTTATTATTTCCTTCGTTCTGCTAATTTTGGACTCAGTTTGTCCTTTTTCTATTTCCTGAAGTTGTAGGATTCAGTTGTGTATTTGAGATCTTTCTTATTTTTTAATGAGGTGATTATTGTTACAACCTTCCATCTGAGACCTGCTTTTGCTTCATCCAATAAGTTTCATATATCGTATCTTCATTTTCTTTTGTTTCAAGATACTTTTTTATTTACCCTTTAATTTCTCCTTTAACCCATTGGTTTTTTAGGAGAATGTTTTCTAATTTCCATGTGTTGATGAATTTTGCCATGTTCCTTCCATTACTGATTTCTAGCTTCATATTTTTATGATCACAAAAGATACTTGATACGATTTCAGTCTCTTTGAATTTTCTAAGAACTTGTTATGTAGCCTAACATCTATTTTAGAAAATGTTCCATCTATGCCTAAAAAGAATGTGTAGTCTGCTTTGTTGGATAGGTTGCTCTGTATTTGTCTGTTAGGTCAATTTGGTTTATACTGCTGTTCAAATCTGATGTTTCCTTGCTGATTACTTGCCTGGATGATTAGTCCATTAAGACTGGAGTATAAATTCAACAACTTTTATTGTATTTTTTTTAATTTCTCCTTTTAGTTCTGTTAGTTTGGGCTTTATATATTTAAGTGGTTCAATGTTGGGTATATAAATATTTATAATTATTTTAATCTTGAGTGATTCACCTCGTTACCATTATTTATTGATTTTTTTGTCTCTACCATTTTTAGTTTAAAGTATTTCTTCCAACATAAGTCTAGCTATGCCTAATTTGTTAGTTACCATATGCATAAAATAGATTTCCTTTCACTTTACTCTCAGTTTATATGTGTCTTTAAGACTAAGCTGAGGGCGGCGTAGGAGGATGCTGGGCTCACTGTGTCCTGCTGATCACTTAGATTCCACCCACATTGGCCTAAATAACCCAGAAAACCACCAGAAGACTAGCATAACAGATTCTCAGGAGCCAAGCGTAGACAAGAGGCCCACAGAAGGTAGGAAAGGTGGAGAGGCAGTGCGGGCTACACAGACTGGCAATAGGGAGCCAGGGCAGTGGAGGGGCAGCCCTCCCTGCAAGGCAGAGCCCCAGAGTCTGGCTTGCAAAAGTGGAGGGGCTTGGCAGAGTGTGTTCTAACACCAGGTGGAAATTAACATCTGGAATGTTAGAAGTCAACAGCTCTGCTCCCAGAGTGGGAGGACTAGAGGACAACGGGAGGGAGAATTGAGCCCCAGAGGACAGAGCTCAGCTTGGTGGGGAACAAAGGCACTGGGAAGCGACATCTCCCTCAGCCATCCCCCAGCCAAAATCCCAAAGGGAAACAGTTCCCATCACAGAACTTGCACTGAGCAAACACCCAACGATGTGCTTCTGTGGATCCATCACTCTGAGGGGTCTGCCTCCATCCCAGTGTCACAGGGCCCCTCCCACAGTGGACCACCAAAGGCAAAGTGAGCTAAGTCTGCTGCTCCTGCCCCTGTGCACCTTGCAGATCCACCCTGGCTAATATGCCAGATCCCAAAAAAGCAACACCACAAGCCTGGAAGTGTGCAAGTAGCTCAGACAGGGGCCACACTACTCCATAGTGAGTCCTGCTCCTGGGAGGGGGGAAGAGAAGGTACACACCAGTCTGTGGCCCCAGCGGTGAGCTGGGAGCAGACATCAGGTCTGACTGCATCCATGCCCACCAATGAAAGTTACTCCAGACAGCACAGAGGAAGAGCCTTGCAGTTCCACACCACTCCAGGGACTATCCAAAATGATGAAACAGAAGAATTCTCCTCAAAATAAACTCCAGGAAGTAGTGACAGCTAATGAACTGATCAAGATGATTTAAGCAATATAACAGAAAATGAATTTAAAATAATATTCATAAAATTAATCACTGGGCTTGAAGAAAGTAGAGAAAAGCAGAGAATCTATTGTTACAGAGATTAAGGGACTAAGAAACAGTCAGGAGGAGCTCAAAAATGCTATAAATGAGGAGCAAAATAAAATGGAGGCAACCACAGCTCGGGTTGAAGAGGCAGAGGAAAGAAAGGTGAATTTAAAGACAAAATTATGGAAAAAGAGGAAACTGAGAAAAAGAGAGACAAAAAAATCTAAGAGTAAGAGGGGAGCATTAGTGAACTAACTGGTGAGATGAAACACAATGATATACGCATAACTGGGATTCCAGTCGAGGAAGAGAGAGAGAAAGGGGCTGAAAGTGTACTTGAGGAAATCATAGTTGAAAACTTCCCTGATTGGGGGAAGGAAAAAGGGATTGAAATCCAAGAGGCACAGAGAACTCGCTTCAGATGTAACTTGCATAGATCTTCTGCATGACATGTCAGAGTGAAACTGGAAAAATACAAGGATAAAGAGAAAATTCTGAAAGCAGCTAGGGATAAACACACTTTAACATATAAAGGGAGACCAATAACACTAGTGACGGATCTATCTACTGAAAATTGGCAGGCAAGAAAGGAATGGCAGGAAATCTTCAATGTGATGAACAGAAAAAATACGCACCTGAGAATCCTTTAACCAGCAAGTCTGTCATTCAGAATAGAAGGAGAGACAGAGGTCTTCCCAAAAAAACAAAAACTGAAGGAATTCATTACCACTAAACCAGCCTTACAAAAGATCCTAGGGGGATCCTGTGAAACAAAGTATCAGAGACATCACTACAAGCATAAAACATACAGACATCACAATGACTCTAAACCTATATCTTTCTATAATAACACTGAATGTAAATGGACTAAATGCTCCCACAAAAAGACATAGAGTATCAAAATGGATAAAAAAACAAGACCCATCTATTTGCTGTCTACAAGAGACTCATTTTAGACCTGAGGACACCTTCAGATTGAAAGTGAAAGGATGGAGAACTATCTATCATGCTACTGGAAGTCAAAAGAATGCTGGTGTAGCCATACTTTTATCAGACAAACTAGACTTTAAATTAAAGGCTATAACAAGAGATGAAGAAAGGAATTATATAATAATTACAGGGTCTATCCATCAGGAAGAGCTAACAATTATAAATGTCTAGGCGATGAATACAGGAGCCCCCAAATATATAAAACAATTAATCACAAACAGAAGCAATCTTATTGATAAGAATGTGGTAATTGCAGGAGACTTTAATACTCCACTTACAACAATGGATAGACCATCTAGACACAGGATCAATAAAGAAACAAGGGCCCTGAATGATACATTGGACCAGATGGACTTGACAGGTATATTTACAACTCTGCATCACAGAGCAACAGAATATACTTTGTTCTCAAGTGCACATGGAACATTCTCCAAGATAGATCACATAGTGGGTCACAAAAGAGCCCTTCATAAGTATACAAGAATTGGGATCATGTCATGCATACTTTCAGACAACAATGCTATGAAACTTGAAATCAACCACAGGAAAAAGTCTGGAAAACCTTCAAAAGCATGGAGGTTAAAGAGCACCCTACTAACGAATGAGTGGGTCAACCAGGCAATTAGAGAAGAAATTAAAAAATATATGGAAACAAATGAAAATGAAAAGACAACAATCCAAACGCTTTGGGATGCAGTGAAGGAAGTCCTGAGAGGAAAATACATTGCAATCCAAGCCTATCTCAAGAAACAAGAAAAATCCCAAATACAAAATCTAACAGCACACCTACAGGAACTAGAAGCAGAACAGCAAAGACACCCGAAACTCAGCAGAAGAACAGAAATGATAAAAATCAGAGCAGAAATAAACAAGATAGAATCTAAAAACATGGTAGAGCAGATGAAACCAAGAGTTTGTTTTTTGAAAAAATAAACAAAATTGATAAACCTCTAGCCAGGCTTCTCAAAAAGAAAAGGGAGATGACCCAAACAGATAAAATCATGAATAAAAATGGAATTATTACAACCAATCCCTCAGAAATACAAGCCATTATCAGGGAATATTATGAAAAAGTATATGCCAACAAAGTGGACACCCTGGAAGAAATGAACAAATTCCTAAACACCCACACACTTCCAAAATTCAAACAGGAAAAAATAGAAAGCTTGAACAGACCCATAACTGGGACAAAATTGAAGTTATCAAAAATCTCCCCACAAGTAAGAATCCAGGAAGAGGCAGCGTCCCTGGGGAATTCTACCAGACATCTAAAGCAGAGATAACTATCCTTCTCAACTATTCCAAGAAATAGAAAGGGAAGGAAAACTTCCAGACTCGTCGTATGAAGCCAGCATTACTTTGATTCCTAAACCGGACAGAGACCCAGTAAAAAAAGAGATCTACTGGTCAATATCCCTGATGAATATGGATGCAAAAATTCTCAATAAGATACTGGCAAATCAAATTCAACAGCATATAGAAAGAATTATACACCATGATCAAGTGGGATTCATTCGTGGGCTGCAGGGCTGGCTCAACATTCGCAAATCAATCAATGTGATACATCACATTAATAAAAGAAAAGAGAAGAACCATATGATCCTGTCAATCAATGCAGAAAAAATAATTTGACAAAATTCAGCATCGTTTCTTAATAAAAACCCTTGAGAAAGTCGGGATAGAAGGAACATACTTAAAGATCATAAAAGCCATTTATAAAAAGCCCACAGCTAATATCATCCTCAATGGGGAAAAACTGAGAGCTTTCTCCCTAAGATCAGGAACACGACAGGGATGTCCACTCTCACCGCTGTTGTTTAACATAGTGTTGGAAGTGCTAACATCAGCAATCAGACAACAAAAGGAAATCAAAGGCATCCAAATTGGCAAAGATGAAGTCAAGCTTTCACTTTTTGCAGATGACATGGAAAATCCGACAAACTCCACCAAAAGTCTGCTAAACTGATACATGAATTCAGCAAAGTCGCAGGATACAATGTCAATTAATAGAAATCAGTTCCATTCTTATGCACTAATAATGAAGCATAAGAAAGACAAATAAAGAAACTGATCCCATTCACAATTGCACCAAGAACCATAAAATACCTAGGAATAAACCTAACCAAAGATGTAAAAGATCTGTATGCTGAAAAGTATAGAAAGATTATGAAGGCAATGGAAGAAGATATAAAGAAATGTAAAGACATTCCCTGCTCATGGATTGGAAGAATAAATATTGTTAAAATGTCAATACTACCCAACACTATCTACACATTCAATGCAATCCCAATCAAAATGGCACCAGCATTCTTCTCAAAGCTAGAACAAGCAATCCTAAAATTTGTATGGAACCACAAAAGTCCCCGAATAGCCAAAGTAATTTTGAAGAAGACCAAAGCAGGAGGCGTCACAATCCCAGACTTTAGCCTCTACTCCAAAGCTGTCATCATCAAGACAGCATGGTATTGGCACAAAAACAGACACATAGACCAATGGAATAGAATAGAAACCCCAGAACTAGACCCACAAAAGTATGGCCACTAATCTTTCACAAAGCAGGAAAGAATATACAATAGAAAAAAGACAGGCTCTTTAACAAATGGTTCTGGGAGAACTGGGCAGAAACATGCAGAAAGATGAAGCCACTTTCTTACACCATTCACAAAAACAAATTCAAAATGGATAAAGGACCTGAATGTGAGACAGGAAACCATCAAAATCCTAGAGGAGAAAGCAGGAAAAGACTTCTCTGACCTCAGCCACAGAAATTTCTTACTTGACACATCCCCAAAGGCAAGGGAATTAAAAGGAAAAATGAACTATTGGGACCTCATGAAGATAAAAGGCTTCTGCACTGCAAAGGAAACAATCAACAAAACTAAAAGGCGACCAATGGAATGGGAAAAGATATTTGCAAATGACATATCAGACAAAGGGCTAGTATTCAAAATCTATAAAGTGCTCACCAAACTGCACACCTGAAAAACAAATAAACCAGTGAAGAAATGGGCAGAAAACATGAATAGACACTTCTCTATAGAAGACATCCAGAAGGCCAACAGGCACATGCAAAGTTGCTCAGCGTCACTCCTCATCAGGGAAACACAAATCAAAACCACACTCAGATATCATGTCACGTCAGTCAGAGTGGCTAAAATGAAAAAATCCGGAGACTATAGATGCTGGCGAGGATGTGGAGAAATGGGAACCCTCTGGCACTGTTGGTGGGAATGCAAACTGGTGCAGCCACTCTGGAAAACAGAGTGGAGGTTCCTCAAAAAATTAAAAATAGATCTACCCTATGACCCAGCAATAGCACTGCTAGGAATTTACCCAAGGGATACAGGAGTGGTGATGCATAGCGGCACTTGTACCCCAAAGTTTATAGCAGCACTTTCAACAATAGCCAAATTATGGAAAGAGCCTAAATTTCCATCAACTGATGAATGGATAAATTGTGGTGTATATACACAATGGAATACTACGTGGCAATGAGAAAGAATGAAATATAGCCTTTTGTAGCAATGTGGAAGGAACTGGAAAGTGTTATGCGAATTGAAATAAGTCATACAGAGAAAGACAGATACCATATGTTTTCACTCTTATGTGGATCCTGAGTGAGACACTTAACAGAAGTCCTTGGGGGAGGGGAAGAAAAAAAAAGAGTTTAGAGAGTAGGGAGCCAAAGCATAAGAGAATCTTAAAAACTGAGCACAAACTGAGGGTTGATAAGGGGTGGGAGCAAGGGGAGGGTGGGTGATGGGTATTGTGGTGGGCACCTTTTGGAATGAGCACTGGGTGTTCTATGGAAACCTATATGACAATAAATTTCATATTTAAAAAGAAGAATATAAAACCTTTTGTTTAACCATTTATCAGTAAATGGTTATTTGGATTGCTTCCATTTTGCCAATTTTTGGGTGCTATGAATCATCCTGCTATGAACATAAAAGTACAAGTCTCTTTGAACACATTTTTTTCCTTGAGTAGAAACCTAAGAGTTGAATTACCTTATTTTTGTTAATATGAAATAGAGAGTCGCCATGAGGGTAAAAGACTTACTCCTAGTCACCTAGCTTATTAGTTGTAGGTTAGACAGGACTAGACCCTAACTTTCATGGCCTCCCTATTCTCTGTCCAGAGCTAGCACCACACTACCACTTTTGGCATGTGCCATGGAACACCTTTCCATGGGTCCTCAAGTAAAGTCTTATGTTATTTGTACTCCTTACAATCACAGAGATCACCTTTTTGAATTTAGTTTTTATTGGTGACCCAAAAGTTGATAGTCACAAAGACATTTGAATGATTTCTTTTCATTTGTAAATCTAGTTTAAAAAGGAGAAAAAGGTGAAGCCAGAAGGACAGTTGGGATGGAATTAAAGTCCTGTGAGAAGGTTGAGGATGAGCTATAACACAATGGTTTGGATATATTTTTTTGTTTCAAATTTTTATTTAAATTCTAACTAGTTAACATACAGTGTACTATTGGTTTCAAGAGTAGAATTTAGTGATTCATCACTTACATATAACAACCAGTACTCATCATAACAAGTGCTCTCATCATAAGTGCTCTTCTTAATACCCATCATCCATTTAACCTACCCCCCACCCGACTCCCCTTCATCAACTCTCAGTTTGTTCTCTATCATTAGGAGTCACTTATGGTTTGTCTCTTTTTTCCCTTTCCCTTTGTGCATCTGTTTTGTTTCTTAAATTCCACTTATGGGTGAAATCATATCTTATTTTTCTTTCTCTGATTGACCTATTTCACTTAGCATAATACATTCTAGCTCCATCTATGCCATTTCATTCTTTTGGAAAGACTTCATTGTGTTTGAAGTGTGGGTAATATTACATTGTATATATATATATATATATATATACACCACATCCTATTTATACACTCATCTGTTGATGGATATTTGGGCTTTTTCCATAATTTGGCTCTTGTTGATAATGCTGCTAATAATCATTGTTGTGCATGTGTCCCATTGAATCAGTACTTTTGTATCCTTTGTTTAAATAAATACTAATGCAATTGCTGGTTCATAAGGTAGTTCTATTTTTAAACTTTTTGAGGAACCTCCATCCTGTTTTCCAGAGTGGTTGCACCAGTTTGCATTCCCACAAACAGTGTAAGAGGGTTCCCTTTTCACCCCATCTTGCCAACATCTGTTGTTTTCTGCGGTGTTAATTTTACTCATTCTGACAAGTGTGAGGTGGTATCTCCTTGTGGTTTTGATTTGTATTTCCCTGATGATGAGTGATATAGCTCATCTTTTCATGTGTTTGTTGGCCATCTGTGTGTCTTCTTTGGGGTTTGGATATATTGAAGAAAATAAAAATTGTTCTGAATAGTGGGAATAAAGAGTAAATGTGCTAAAGTGTTTTGAGAACAGGGTGGAGAATTAACCAGGGCTGGATCCTGAAATGCCTTATAAGCCATGATCAGGAGTTTGGATTGTATTCTGGAGGACATGAAGTGCCACTAAAGGGTTGTAAGGAATAATGTGGCAGAAGGTTTGAAATAGCATTCTTATTTTATGACAAAACAGAATTAAAGCAAAAAAAGATAAAATACGGCAAGAATATGTAGCCAAAATAAGCACATATTTACCAAACAATACAGCCTCAAAGCGGATTAAGCAACTACCTACAGACTTGTATGAACAAATAAATATATCAACAATTGTGGTTGGAAGTTTTAATGTAGTCTCAAAATCTAATGATCAGGAGAGTGATATCACCAAGATGGGGACATAGTTGTTTCTGACTTTTCTTCCCCTCACAAAGAGAACAACTAACAGCCATTCATGAAGAAAACACGACTGAGAGAACACTATAGTATGGAAGAGAGGCTGAACCACTCTCTGCACCACAGACACCAAGATAAACTGCATTAGAAGGTTAAGAGAATTGGCTATATGCTGACTATGTTTCTTCAACCCTAGGCCAGTGCACTACAATGAGAGGTCTCCTCTGAGCCTACAGTTCTCCCAGAAGGAAAGAGCACCTTTGGTGGATGGACATCCAGCTCCACCAGCATTGTGGGTCACTTCTTGGGAACTTCTACTTTGGTATTACTCCACAGGGATTGGAAGGGAATCAGTGGGGCGTGGCCATTGGGAATCTAATTGTGATGTAGCAGAGAGTAGGGGCTTTAAACAACCAGCACTTGGATCTTGGCAGACAGCATTCCACCCTGTGGCACCCAGGTAGCAATTCCACCCAGCATATTTGCTTATTTACAAAGCCAAGATAGTGGCAAACTTTGATGAAGGAACTCAGACGATTATAGGTCTGCCTGATTTGGGTCCTCAAGCAAAGAGTTTTTAATGCTTTGCAACGTGGTTTTCCTTTGCCCAAGAAGGGGAATTAAATAATAGCCTGGTCCACTGCTGTGTTAGCTCCTGGTCTTGCTTGACTTAAAAGACTGGCCAGACCTCCTGGAAATCTGCATAACCCAAAATTGTTATAGCTGACTATGGCAGGCAAAGCTATTCATCTGAAAAACAAAGCCATTGGCCCTGTTCAGCTAGAAAACTTGAGGCATGGGTAACCTTGAGTATAGTACACAAACAAAAATTTTGCTGGACTTTGGAGCAATTTCTCACACTGTATTTGGGCAGGGAAATTAATTCATAGCCCTGTCCATTGCTGAATATAGCTTTCCCCCTACCTATGCAGGGAACCTAACCAAAGCACACAGGTAACTGTGTAGTACACCTAACAGCCTTGTTTACAGTAGCACTTGAGAAAAGAGATCTGTCCATGCTTTTTCCTGTATGCACAGCAAGACAGTGACCCCCCTCCCCCGCCCCTGGCCAGGTAATTCAGGGAAGTCTTGCCTGGTTCAGGTTCTCAAACAATCAGGATTGGAGCTAGTACTGCTGCCCTGCCAGGGCAGGGAAGTTAATCAATAGTGCCATCTACTATTGGATATAGTGCCAGCCCCAACTATCTAGTAAGCCAGAACAGAGAAACCAGGCAAATGTGGAGTCCATCCTACAGCTTCACTTTGGAAGGAACCAAGCCAGCAGTCCTCTAAATTGTTCTCATCCCACAGCAACTCTCCCCCACCCGACTTCAGAGGGTGGCCATGGCTTTACACAAAAATAGACCTTGATAGCAAGCTTCACCGGCCAAAGGATGATACAAGTAGCCACATCCAGAAACCCAAACTGAGCTGACCTTTGAAGAACTCTTTCTGCCAAAGTGAATTTTTAAAGTCTGGAATAAGAAAATGCTTACTCAAACATGCAGATACTGAGGTAAGGATTCAAGGATTATGAAAAATCAAGTAAACAATACACCATCAAATAAAACTAATTAACTCCCAATGACACACCATAAAAAATGGAAGATCTATGAATTGCCTGAAAAAGAATTCAGAATAGTCGTCTTAGAAAGGTTTAATGAACTACAAGTACACATGACAAAAAAACAAAACAAAACAAAACAAAATTAGGAAAACAATGCAGGAACAAAATGAGAAATTCAACAAGGAAATAAGAAACTTAAAAAAATTTCAAGTAAAAATCCTACAGCTAAAAAATACAGTGACTGAACTGAGGGTTTCAACAGAGAGCTTAAGGAACAGACTCAACAGTGCAGAGAACAGAATCAAAGATCTAGAAGGCAAAACAGTTGAAGTTATCCACTCAGAGGAGAAAATAATATAAATGAGTGAAGGAAGACTGTGGAACTTATAGGACATTTTCAGAAGAAACAATATTTGCATTATAGATATTCCATAAAAAGCAAATAAATATAAAGAAACAGTAAGTATGTTTAAAATAGTAATTCTTGGGGCGCCTGGGTGGCTCAGTTGGTTGAGCATCTGACTTCAGCTCAGGTCATGGTCTCACAGTTCATGAGTTTGGACCCTGCATCAGGCTCTGTGCTTACAGCTCAGAGCCTGGAACCTGCTTCGGATTCTGTGTCCCCCCGCCTCTGCCCCTCCCCCACTCGCACTCTGTCTTTCTCTCTCTCTCAAAAATAAATAGGAAAACGGTGTGAAGGTTCCTCAAAAAATTAAAAATAGATCTACCCTATAACCCAGCAATGGCACTGCTAGGAATTTACCCAAGGGATACAGGAGTGCTGATGCATAAGGGCACTTTTTCCCCAGTGTTTATAACAGCACTTTCAACCATAGCAAAATGATGGAAACAGCCTAAATGTCCATCAACTGATGAATGGATAAAGAAATTGTGGTTTATATACACAATGGAATACTACGTGGCAATGAGAAAGAATGAAATATGGTCTTTTGTAGCAATGTGGATGGAACTGGAGAATGTTATGCTAAAAGACTCCAAATACATTAAATCTGAAAAAAGCTATGCTTAGATACTTATGATTAAATTGAAGCCAAAGATAAAGGAAAAATTCTGAAAGCAACAAAATAAAAGAGAAGTTACATATAAGGAATACCCATAAGGCTATTGGATTTCTCAACAGAAAATTTTTGGCCAGGAGAGAATAAGATGATTTACTTAAAATATTGAGGAAAAAAAAGCTTGCCAACCAGGAATTCTATAACAGGAAAGCTGACCTCCAGGAAAGAAAGGGAGAAAATATTTTCCCAAAAAATTAAAAGCTGAGGTAGTTTATCACCCCTAGACCTTCCTTACAGGAAATGATAAAATGAGGTATTTGAATGAAAATAAAAGGATGATAATAACATAAAAAGGTAGTATAAAATTTATTGTTACTGGTAAATATATAGTAAAGGTTAGATTCTGTAATGTGGTAGTGGCAGTGTGTAAGCCACTTACAACTCTAGTTTAAAAGTTAAAAAAGGGGGCACCTGCGTGGCTCAGTCAGTTGAGCATCTGACCTCGGCACAAGTCATGATCTCACAGTTTGTGAATTCAGGCCCCACACTGGACTCTGTGCTGACAGCTCAGACCTTGGAGTCTGCTTCGCATTCTGTGTTTCCTCTATCTGCCCATCCCCTGTGTGCATGCACTCTCTCTCTCAAAATATAATCATTAGGAGGTTTAGGGAAGATGGCAGCATAGGAGGACTCTGGGCTCACTGCGCATCCTGCTGATCATTTAGATTCCACCTACACCTGCCTAAATGACCCAGAAAACCGCCAGAGGATTAGCATAATGGAGTCTCCAGAGCCAAGCGCAGATGAGAGGCCCACGGAAGAGGGTAGGAAGGGCGGCGAGGCGGTGCGCGCTCCACGGACTGGCAGGAGGGAGCCGGGGTGGAGGGGCAGCCTGCCAGCCAAGCAGAGCTCCCGAGTCTGGCTGGCAAAAGCGGAGGGGCCTGACGGAGTGTGTTCTGACAGCAAGCGCAACTTAGCGTCTGCGAGGTCATAAGTTAACAGCTCTGCTGGGAAAGCAGGAAAGCTGGAGGACAAAGGGAGGGAGAGCTGCTGAGCCCCCGGATGACAGAGCTCAGTTTGGTGGGGAACAAAGGTGCTCGCCAGCGCCATCTCCCCCGCCCATCCCCCAGGCAAAATCCCAAAGGGAACCAGTTCCTACCAGGGAACTTGCTCGCTCTGCTCAAACACCCAACTCTGTGCTTCTGCGGAGCCAAACCTCCAGCAGCAGATCTGACGCACTCCCACTGCCACAGGGCCCCTCCTGAAGTGGATCACCTAAGGAGAAGTGAACTAAGCCTGCCCCTTCTGCCCCCGTGCACCTTGCCTACCCACCCCAGCTAATATGCCAGATCCCCAGCACCACAAGCCTGGCAGTGTGCAAGCAGCCCAGAAGGTCCATGCCACCCCACAGTGAATCCCGCCCCTAGGAGAGGGGAAAAGAAGGCACACACCAGTCTGACTGTGGCCCCAGTGGTGGGCTGGGGGCAGACATCAGGTCAGACTGTGGCCCAGCCCACCACCTCCAGTTATACACCACAGCACAGGGGAAGTGCCCTGCAGGTCCTCACAACTCCAGGGACTATCCAAAATGACCAAACGGAAGAATTCCCCTCAGAAGAATCTCCAGGAAATAACAACAGCTAATGAGCTGATCAAAAAGGACTTAAATAACATAACAGAAAGTGAATTTAGAATAATAGTCATAAAATTAACCGCTGGGCTTGAAAAAAGTATAGAGGACAGCAGAGAATCTCTTGCTACAGAGATCAAGGGACTAAGGAACAGTCACGAGGAGCTGAAAAACGCTTTAAACGAAATGCAAAACAAAATGGAAACCACAAAGCCTCGGATTGAAGTGGCAGAGGAGAGAATAGGTGAACTGGAAGATAAAGTTATGGAAAAAGAGGAAGCTGAGAAAAAGAGAGATAAAAAAATCGAGGAGTATGAGGGGAAAATTAGAGAACTAAGTGATACACTAAAAAGAAATAATATACGCATAATTGGTATCCCAGAGGAGGAAGAGAGAGGGAAAGGTGGTGAAGGTGTCCTTGAAGAAATAATAGCTGAGAACTTCCCTGATCTGGGGAAGGAAAAAGGCATTGAAATCCAAGAGGCACAAAGAACTCCCTTCAGACTTAACTTGAATCGATCTTCTGCATGACGTATCATAGTGAAACTGGCAAAATACAAGGATAAAGAGAAAATTCTGAAAGCAGCAAGGGGTAAACGTGCCCTCACATATAAAGGGACACCTATAAGACTCCTGACTGATCTCTCTTTTGAAACTTGGCAGGCCAGAAAGGATTGGCACTAGATCTTCAGTGTGCTAAACAGAAAAAAATATGCAACCAAGAATCCTTTATCCAGCAAGTCTGTCATTTAGAATAGAAGGAGAGATAAAGGTCTTCCCAAACAAACAAAAACTGAAGGAATTTGTCACCACTAAACCAGCCCTACAAGAGATCCTAAGGGGGACCCTGTGAGACAAAGTCCCAGTGACATCACTACAAGCATAAAACATACAGATATCACAATGGCTCTAAACCCGTATCTTTCTATAATAACACTGAATGTAAATGGATTAAATGCGCCAACCAAAAGACATAGGGTATCAGAATGGATAAAAAAACAAGACCCATGTATTTGCTGTCTACAAGAGACTCATTTTAGACCTGAGGACACCTTTAGATTGAGAGTGAGGGGATGGAGAACTATTTATCATGCGACTGGAAGCCAAAAGAAAGCTGGAGTAGCCATACTTATATCAGACAAACTAGACTTTAAATTAAAGGCTGTAACAAGAGATGAAGAAGGGCATTATATAATAGTTACAGGGTCTATCCATCAGGAAGAGCTAACAATTATAAATGTCTATGCGCCAAATACCGGAGCCCCCAAATATATAAAACAATTACTCATAAACATAAGAAACCTTATTGATAAGAATGTGGCAATTGCAGGGGACTTTAACACTCCATTTACAGAAATGGATAGATCATCTAGACACACGGTCAATAAAGAAACAAGGGCCCTGAATGAGACATTGGATCAGATGGACTTGACAGACATATTTAGAACTCTGCATCCCAAAGCAACAGAATATACTTTTTTCTCGAGTGCCCATGGAAGATTCTCAAAGATAGATCACATACTGGGTCACAAAACAGCCCTTCATAAGTTTACAAGAATTGAAATTATACCATGCTTATTTTCAGACCACAATGCGATGAAGCTTGAAATCAACCACAGGAAAAAGTCTGGAAAACCTCCAAAAGCATGGAGGTTAAAGAACACCCTACTAAAGAATGAGTGGGTGAACCAGGCAATTAGAGAAGAAATTTAAAAATATATGTAAACAAACAAAAATGAAAATACAACAATCCAGACGCTTTGGGATGCAGCGAAGGCAGTCCTGAGAGGAAAATACATCGCAATCCAGGCCTATCTCAAGAAACAAGACAAATCCCAAATACAAAATCTAACAGCACACCTAAAGGAACTAGAAGCATAACAGCAAAGGCAGCCTAAACCCAGCAGAAGAAGAGAAATAATAAAGATCAGAGCAGAAATAAACAATATAGAATCTAAAAAAAACGGTAGAGCAGATCAACAAAACCAAGAGTTGGTTTTTTGAAAAAATAAACAAAATTGAGAAATCTCTAGCCAGGCTTCTCAAAAAGAAAAGGGAGATGACCCAAATAGATAAAATCATGAGTGAAAATGGAATTATTACAACTAATCCCTGAGAGATACAAACAATTATCAGGGAATACTATGAAAATATATATGCCAACAAATTGGACAACCTGGAAGAAATGGACAAATTCCTAAACACCCACACTCTTCCAAAACTCAATCAGGAGGAAAGGAAAGCTTGAACAGACTCATAACCAGCGAAGAAATTGAATCGGTTATCAAAAATCTCCCAACAAATAAGAGTCCAGGACCAGATGGCTTCCCAGGGGAGTTCTACCAGACGTTTAAAGCAGAGATAATACCTATCCTTCTCAAGCTATTCCAAGAAATAGAAAGGGAAGGAAAACTTCCAGACTCATTCTATGAAGCCAGTATTACTTTGATTCCTAAACCAGACAGAGACCCAGTAAAAAAAGAGAACTACAGGCCAATATCCCTGATGAATATGGATGCAAAAATTCTCAATAAGCTACTAGCAAATCGAATTCAACAGCATATAAAAAGAATGATTCACCATGATCAAGTGGGATTCATTCCTGGGATGCAGGGCTGGTTCAACATTCTCAAATCAATCAACGTGATACATCACATTAATAAAAAAAAAAAAGAGAAGAACCATATGATCCTGTCAATCGATGCAGAAAAGGCCTTTGACAAAATCCAGCACCTTAATAAAAACGCTTGAGAAAGTCGGAATAGAAAGAACATACTTACACATCATAAAAGCCATTTATGAAAAGCCCACAGCTAACATCATCCTCAATGGTGAAAAACTGAGAGCTTTTTCCCTGAGATCAGGAACACGACAAGGATGCCCACTCTCACCGCTGTTGTTTAACATAGTGCTGGAAGTTCTAGCATCAGCAATCAGACAACAAAAGGAAATCAAAGGAATCCAAATTGGCAAAGATGAAGTCAAGCTTTCACTTTTTGCAGATGACATGATATTATACATGGAAAATCCGATAGACTCTACCAAAAGTCTGCTAGAACTGATACATGAATTCAGCAAAGTTGCAGGATACAAAATCAATGTACAGAAATCAGTTGCATTCTTATACACTAACAATGAAGCAACACAAAGACAAATAAAGAAACTGATCCCATTCACAATTGCACCAAGAAGCATAAAATACCTAGGCATAAATCTAACCAAAGATGTAAAAGATCTGTATGCTGAAAAGTATAGAAAGCTTATGAAGATAGTTGAAGAAGATATAAAGAAATGGAAA
This sequence comes from Prionailurus viverrinus, assembly GCF_022837055.1. Classification (NCBI taxonomy): domain Eukaryota; kingdom Metazoa; phylum Chordata; class Mammalia; order Carnivora; family Felidae; genus Prionailurus; species Prionailurus viverrinus. The sequence continues at coordinate 54,846,548 of NC_062579.1, forward strand.
GACATTCCCTGCTCATGGATTGGAAGAATAAATATTGTCAAGATGTCAATACTACCCAAAGCTATCTACACATTTAATGCAATCCCAATCAAAATTGCACCAGCATTCTTCTCGAAAGTAGAACAAGCAATCCTAAAATTCATATGGAACCACAAAAGGCCCCGAATAGCCAAAGTAATGTTGAAGAAGAAGACCAAAGCAGGAGGCATCACAATCCCAGACTTTAACCTCTGCTACAAAGCTGTCATCATCAAGACAGCACGGTATTGGCACAAAAACAGACACATAGACCAATGGAATAGAATAGAAACCCCAGAACTAGACCCACAAACGTATGGCCAACTCATCTTTGACAAAGCAGGAAAGAACATCCAATGGAAAAAAGACAGTCTCTTTAACAAATGGTGCTGGGAGAACTGGGCAGCAACATGCAGAAGGTTGAAACTAGACCACTTCCTCACACCATTCCCAAAAATAAATTCAAAATGGATAAAGGACCTGAATGTGAGACAGGAAACCATCAAATCCCTAGAGGTAAAAGCAGGAAAAGACTTCTCTGACCTCAGCTGTAGCAATCTCTTAGTCGACACATCCCCAAACGTAAGGGAAATAAAAGCAAAATTGAATTACTGGGACGTTATGAAGATTAAAAGCTTCTGCACAGCAAAGGAAACAACCAACAAAACTAAAAGGCAACCAATGGAATGGGAAAAGATATTCGCAAATGACATACCAGGCAAAAGACTAGTATCCAAAATCTATAAAGAGCTCACCAAACTCCACACCCGAAAAACAAATAACCCAGCGAAGAAATGGGCAGAAAACATGAATTGACACTTCTCTAAAGAAGACATCCAGATGGCCAACAGGCACATGAAAAGATGTTCAACGTCGCTCCTTATCAGGGAAATACAAATCAAAACCACACTCAGATATCACCTCACACCAGTCAGAGTGGCCAAAATGAACAAATCAGAAGACTATAGATGCTGGAGAGAATGTGGAGAAACGGGAACCCTCTTGCACTGTTGGTGGGAATGCAAATTGGTGCAGCCGCTCTGGAAAGCAGTGTGGAGGTTCCTCAGAAAATGAAAAATAGACCTACCCTATGACCCAGCAATAGCACTGCTAGGAATTTACCCAAGGGATACAGGAGTGCTGATGCATAGGGGCACTTGTACCCCAATGTTTATAGCAGCACTCTCAACAATAGCCAAATTGTGGAAAGAGCCTAAATGTCCATCAATTGATGAATGGATAAAGAAATTGTGGTTTATATACACAATGAAATACTACGTGGCAATGAGAAAGAATGAAATATGGCCTTTTGTAGCAACGTGGTTGGAACTGGAGAGTGTGATGCTAAGTGAAGTAAGGCATACAGAGAAAGACAGATACCATATGGTTTCACTCTTATGTGGATCCTGAGAAACTTAACAGAAACCCATGGGGGAGGGGAAGGAAAAAAAAAAAGAGGTTAGAGTGGGAGAGAGCCAAAGCATAAGAGACTGTTAAAAACTGAAAACAAACTGAGGTTTGATGGCGGGTGGGAGGGAGGGGAGGGTGGGTGATGGGTATTGAGGAGGGCACCTTTTTGGATGAGCACTGGGTGTTGTATGGATACCAATTTGACAATAAATTTCATATATTGAAAAAAATTTATTACACAAGCTCAAAGTCATGAAAATGTAACTCACAAGCAGGAGAAACAGCAGTCAATTGAAGAATAACCAGAAATAAAAGAGATGATGCATTTTGAAGGTGATATTAATATATATGCAAAAGTCAAGTATTGAAAAGAAATCATAAACATAGTGATGAGAAAAATTCAAAGATTAAATAAAACAAAATACCAATGTATTCGTAGAAGGTTCAAGATGTTAATGTAAAAGACTCCAAACTCACTTCTTCCCATACACACAACAAATTCACAGCTACATATGAAATTATTTTCCTTTGAAAAGGACATAAAAACTAAATTAATAGAATCTTACAACACAGAACAAAAAGGATACATTGAGAAAAGCATGAAAGTCAAAGACATGGTCTCACCCAGGATCCCACCCCAGATTTAGTGACCCTCACAAGCAGGAGTGATCCCCAAAATATGGAACATTTACTCAAGGAGTGAAAGGATTATTCCCCACACCAGATACCATGACCCTAAGAGTCAGTACTGAAAAGACAATGCCACAAAATGCCTGGTTTTGAAAATCAACCTGAATTAAGAACAGGAAAATCAAATAACTATAGGAAAAAAAGATCCCACCCTGAGATCTGGCACAAAAGCAACAGATTAAAAAGTGGCTACATCATAAGTTACAAAGACTTTTTACTAATTATAATTAAATGCTATAAGATCTCTCCTTAATAAGCTAGGAAAACAAGAGCAAATTAAACCCAAAGTAATAGAAGGAACTAAATAAATATAAGAGCAGAAATCAATGAAAATGGAAATAACAGAAAAATAAGTAAAACCAAATTTGGGTTATTTTAAGTTATAAGGTAAATAAAATTTATGAACTTTGAAAAGAAAAGGACAAAATACAAAATTCCAATATCAGCAATTAAAAAAAGTAATATTATTATACATATTACCAACATTAAAATTTAATAAAGAAATATTAACAAAGTAATGCCAAAAATTGCACAACTTAGATGAAATAGACAATATTTTGTGGAACAAGACTTACCAAAACTGACTAAAAGAGAAATAGAAAATAGTGTTATATCTACTAAATAAATTGAATTTGTAATTTAAAACCTCACCACAAAGAGCTTCCTGGTTAATAAACAAATCAAAGTGCTGATAGAACTACACACTGAGAGAACACAAAGAAGCTCCATGCCAATCCCTGCCCTCATTTATTACCCTATGCATCTTGCATTTGGTAGGCCTGAGTTGTATACAATTGTTCATGCTTTATTATTGAATATTTATAAATAAAATTAGCATTTACTCTTGACAAATTGTGGAGTTATTTATAGAGAGTGTATTGGAAGCCCTGGCAAAGTGAACAGGGTAATTGTTGAAACGTCAGTGATGTTCTGGTCTCAAGGCTGTCGAACGCAATAACACTATGAGAACAGAGCCCGATGATCTCCTGGGAGCCAGTTAAGGAACAGACCCACTATAATTCCTTAGCAATCCTTGAAACTGCACATTTTCCCTACATGCTTTCACATAAACACCAGATGTGTGTTTGGTCTACGTCTAGAGGCTCCTTATGTTTTCCTCCAATGCTTTAACATTCTTTGATGTTTATGTGATGTTTATACCCGGCGACATGAAATAAAGACTATGTGCAGTTTTCTGGTGCTGCTGTTTCACTGGCAGAGGCAGTCCTGCACATCCTGTCAGTCTAAATGTCTGAGAACTTTTTCTTCAGTGCACAACTACAACAAATAAAATATATTTCCATAATTAAAAAAATAAAAACCTATCACAAGAAAACTCCAGGATGAGTAGACTTTACTGGTGAATTCTATCAAACATTTCAAGAAGTATAATACCAATTCTATACAATATATTTCATTTTGTAAGGCTTGTATTATGCTTATACCAAAAAGAGATAAAATCATAACAAAAAATTAAACTACCATCCACTATCCCTCATAAAAAATCTTAAAAGGATTTTAGCAAAGGAAATTCAGTAGTATATAAAAATGATAACACACCATGACCAAATGAGGCTTAAGTCAGGACTACAAGATGGGTTTACCATTAAAAGTACTGTAAATCAACATACTAAGACAATAAAGGAAAAAATCTTATGTGATTATCAGAAAGGATGCAGAAAAATTATATGGCGAGTTTAATACACATTCATGATAAAAACTCTCATCTGACTAGAATAAGAATAGAACCTATTAAATCTAAGAACAAGCATCTATTGACCAAAAAAACCCAGTTAACACCATACATAATGTAGAAAGGCTAAATATTCCCCTATACTAAGATCAAGAACAAGGCAACAATGATCACTCTCACTACTCATATTTAATATTGTGCTGAAGATCCTAGCCATTTCAATAAAAAATAGAGACCATAAGCATTGGAAATGAAGGGATAATAATCTTAATTTATAAATGGCGTGATTATTCATGTAGAAAATTCTGAGATATCTACAAGAAAAAAACAACTAAAAATAAGGAAAGTTAGCAATGTCACAGAATACAAGGCCAAAATACAAAGTCAGTTGTATTTCCATATATATTAATACACTATTGTAAATTAACATGTTGAAGATATAATTGAAAGTAGCATAAAACATATAAAATGCTTAAGGGTAAATTTAATAAAATATGCACTAGACTTACAAAATGAAAACAATAACAACAAAAAAAACCTTGCTCAGAGAAATAAAAGGAGAAAAAAATAAATTAAGAGTCAGACCATATAAATAGATTGGAAGACTCAATATTGTCCAGATATAAAATTTCCTCAAAATTTGTCTAAAGAAAGACTATAACTACCAAGAGAGTGTGATAATGTCATGTGAATGGACATATAGACAGAGAAACAAAATAAAATCCATGAATAGACTCATACATGTATAGTCAAATAATTTTTATTAGTACTATGGTAATTAAATTAGGGAAGGATAGTTTTCAAAACTTCGCTGGACATTGTTATTACCTCACACCTTACATAAGAATTCATTCATAATGGATTATTGACCAAAATTTAAAAGGTAACACTGTGAAACTTCTAGAAGAAAATATAGGAAAAAAATGTTTACAATATTGGGATAAACAAAAATGTCTTGAGACACAAAATCACAAACCATAAATGGGAATAATAATGAACTTTGTTTCATGAAAAGTTTATTTCTTATACATACACATCTGACAAAGGGAATATTCCTGGATAAATAAAAAATCTAAAATTCAAAAATAATACAAATAATTCAATTTAAAAAATGTGTGTGTGTGTGCATATAGGTATACAAGTGATGGATGGATAGATAGATATGTAGAGAAAAAAAGAATCCTACAAGCACCAATACAAAAGATGTCTTTGATTTTCAAGAGAAAATCCCCATAGCAAGCTGGAGATTTCTCAACAGAAACGTGGCAAGCCAGAAGGGAATGGCATGACATATTCAAAAGGCTGAAGGGGAAAAAATCTGCACCCAAGAATACTCTATCTAGCAAGGATATCATTCAGAATAGAAGGAGAAATAAAGAGTTTATGATAAAAACAAAAAATGAAAGAGTTCATGACCACTGAACCATCCCTCCAAAAAATATTAAAGGGGAATGTTTGAGGGCAAAGGAAAGACCAGAAGTGAGAAAGGCAGGAAAAGATAACAGAAAATCTCCACAATGACAAAAAAAAGTAATACAATGGCACTAAAAACATATCAATCACTAATGGCTCTGAATGTAAATGGACTAAACGGTCAAACCAAAAGACATAGGATATTAGAATGGATTTAAAAAAATAAGGATGCATCAATATGTTGCTTACAGATGAATCATTTTAATTTAATTTAATTTAACATTTTATTTTATTTTATTTCCTTTTAAAACAATGTTTTCCTTTTTAAAATTATTTATTTTTTAAATTATTTATTTATTTTTGAGTGAGAGAGAGAGCAAGTAGGGAGGGGGAGAGAGAGAATTCCAAACAGTCTCCACACTGATAATGCAGAGCCTGATGTGGGGTTCAAACTCGCAAACCATGAGATCATCATCTAAGTCAAAATCAAGAGTCAGATGCTCGATTGACCGAGATACCCAGGCACTCCTACAGGAGACTCATTTTAAACACAAGGCACCTCCATAATGAAAGTGAAGAGGTGGAGAAATATTTATCATTTTAATGGACATCAAAAGAAAGCTGGAGCAGCCATATGTATATCAGACAAACTAGATTTTAAATGAAAGACCGTAATAAGGGAAGAGGTAGGGAACTATACCAAAATTAATGGGTCTATCCAATAAGATCTAACAACTGTAAATATTTGTGAACCCAACTTAGGAGAAAGCAAATATATGAATTAATTAGTAACACACTTAAACTAAACTCATTGATAATGATACAATAATAGTAGGGGACTTTAACACCCTATTTACATCAGTGGATAGACCATCTAAGCAAAAGATCCACAAGGAAACAATGGTTTTGAAAGACACACTGGACTAGAAGGACTTAACAGATATATTCACAGCATTTCACCCTAAAGAAGCAGAATACACATTCCTTTCATGTGCACATAGAACATTATCCTGAATAAACCATATACTGGGACACAAACCAGTAACTAGGAGAATTACAGGCCAATATCCCTGATGAACATGAATTCAAATATTCTCAACAAGTTACTAGCAAATGGAATCCAACAGTACTTTAAAAGAATTTTTCACCATGATCACGTGGGATTTATTCCTGGGCTGCAGGGGTGATTCAATATCCACAAATCAATCAATGCTATGTAGTACATTAATTTTTGGAAAAGGTAAGAAACATATAACCATCTTAATAAATGCAGAAAAAGCATTTGATAAAGTACGGCATCCTTTTTTTGATAAAAACCCTGAAGAAAGTAGGGATAGAAAGAACATCCCTCAACAGTATAAAGCTCATATATGAAATATCCACAGCCAATATCATCCTCAATGGGGAAAAATGGAGAGTTCTTCCTCTATAGTCAGGATCAAGACAAGCATGTCTCTCATTACTGTTATTTAACATAGTACCGGAAATACTAGTCTCAACAATCAAACAACAACAGCAAATAAAATAAAATATAAGGCATCCAAATCAGCAAGGAATTAGTCAAACTTTCTCTATTTGCAGAAGACACGATACTCTATATAGAAAACCCAAAACACCCTATCAAAAAAATATTACTAGAAATTATACATGAATTCAGTAAAGTCACCTGATACAATATCAATGTACAGATATATTGTATTTTAATACACCAATGATGAAGCAGCAGAAAGAGAAATCAAGGAATCTATCCCATTTACAATTGCAACATAAAATAAGGTATCTAGGAACAAACCAAACCAAAGAGGTAAAAGATCTATACCCTGAAAACCATAGAACACATATGAAAGGAATGGAAGAAGACACAAGTTGAAAAAACATTCCATGCTCATGGATTGTAAAAGCAAATATTGTTAAGATGTCTATATTACCCAAAGCAATCTACACATCCAATGCAATCCTTATCAAAATAACACCAGCAATACTCACAGAGCTAGAACAAACAATCCTAAAATGTGTATGCAACCAGAAAAGACCCTGTATAGCCAAAGTAATGCTGAAAAAGAAAAGAAAAGTGGGAAGCATCACTATTCTGGACTTCAAGCTGTATTACAAAGTATAACCTGCTTACACCAAGTTCTGCCTCCCTGCACTCTGCTGGTACTGCTTTTCTCAGGAAAGTGGGCCTAAGGACTGGCACAGCAGGTCCCTTCCCCAGAAGAGCAGCAGAAACCTCTACACACACGTCTACTGACCAAAGAGTTCTGCTAGGCTTCAGTTCTAGTTCAAGTAGCATCAGATCTCATTTAACACAGAGACCAGAACACATCTAGTAAAAACTCACTACACTCTTCCCTCTCTCTCTGCCCCTGCCCTGCTTGAACTCTGTCTCTCCCCCCAAAATAAATAAACATTTAAAAAGTTTTTAAAACAAGGGGCACCTGGATGGTTTAGTCAGGTAAGCATCCCACTTTGGCTCAGGTCATGATTTCATGTCTTGTGGGTTCAAGCCCTACATCATGTTCTGTGCTGACAACTGAGAGCCTGGAGCCTGCTTCATATTCTGTGTCTCCCTCTCTCTCTTCCCCTCCCCCACTTGCACTCTATCTCTCTCTCTCAACAATAAATAAACATTAAAAAAAAAAACTCACCACACTCTGGCTAAGGTCCAAACACTGCCCACTGCAGGCAAGCAGTCTTTGAAGATGACTTATTGTGGGATTAAGCAGCCAAAAACAGCAGCAAAGGGCACATAACACCCACCAGAGACACTCCTTGAAGTGCCAGGCCATAGACACTGTATTATCTTTTCTTCATAAAGCCATTACCTTCAAGAGCAGGAAACATAACAGGCTTTTCTAACACAGAAAGGAAGACAGACATGGACAAAATTCCAAGACAGAGGAATTCATCCCAAGAGAAAGAACAAGAAATGGTTATGGCCAGTGATTAAATCAAAACATACATAAGTAATATGCCTGATGGAGAATTTAAAGCAATAGTCATAAGGATTCTTGCTGGTCTTGAGAAATGCATGGAAGACATCAGGGAGACCCTTACTGCAGAGATAAAAGAGCTAAAAAACAATCAGGCAGAAGTGAAAGATGCATTAACTGAGATTGGAAACAAACTTGGTGTAATGATCACAAATATGGAGGAAACATAGGAATGAATAAGTGATATAGAAGAAAGAATAATGGAGAATAAGGAAGCTGAACAGAAGAGAGAAAGAAAAATCATGGATAATGAAAGTAGATGGTACTCAGTGACTCCATCAAATGTAACAACATTCATTTTATGAGTCCCACAAGAAGAAGAGAGAAAATGGGATATACATTTTATTTGAGGAAATAATAGCTGAAATTTTCCCTAATCTGGGGAAGGAAACAGACATTCAGATCCAGAAGACACAGAAAACTCTCAACAAAATCAACAAAAGCAGGCCAACACCAAGTGATATTGTAATTAAATTTGTAAAATATAGATATAAAGAAAAAATCTAAAAACAGCAAGACAAAAGAAGTCCTTAACACAAAACAGACGACACATAAGTTTAGAAACTGACCTCTCCACAGCAACTTAGCAGGCAAGAAGAGAGTGGCATGATATATTCAACCTGCTGAATGAGAAAAGATATGCAGCCAAGAATACTTTATCTAGCAAGTCTATCATTGAGAAGAGGAGATGTAAAGAGTTTCCCAAACAAAAACTAAAGGAGTTTGTGACCACTAAATCAGTGCTGCAAGAATATTAAAGGGGATCTTTCAGTGTGAAGGACACACCAAAATTGACAAAGAACAGAGAAAAATCTCCACAAACAACAACAGCAACAACAAAAACAGAAGTAATAAAATTGCATTACATACCTGTCTATCAATAATTACTCTGAATGTAAATGGACGAAATGCTCCATGAAAAAGAAATCAGGTGGCAGAATGGATTATACAAAAAAAGGCCTATCTATATGCTGCCTATAAGATACTCATTTTAAATCTAAAGACACCTTTATAGGGAAGGTGAGGAGATGGAGAATTATTTACCATGTAAATGGATGTCAAAAGAAAGCCAAAGTAGCACCAATTATATCAGTCAAACTCAATTTTAAACCAAAGTTTGTAACAAGAGAGAAAGAAGATCACTATATCATAATAAAGGAGACTATCCAATAAGATGTAACAATTGTACATATTGTGCCCCCAACATGATACACCCAAATATATAAAAAAGTTAATAACAAACATGAAATAACTCATTGATAATGCAATCGTATTAGGGGATTTTAACACCTGACTTACGTCAATGGGCAGACATCATCTAAGCAGAAAATCAGCAAAGAAGCAATTACACAACCTAACCTTACACCTAAAGGAACCTGATAAAAGTACAACAAATGAAGCTAAAAGCCAGCAGAAGGGAAATAATAAAGATTAAACAGAAATAAGTGGCAAAGGAGGAGCAAAGATGGCAGAAGAGCATGGAAGTTTTTGTGTGTCTCATGTCCATGAAATGCAGCCAGACCAACACTAAACCATCCTACACACCTAGAAAACTGATTGGAAGATTAACGCAACAATCTGCACAACCTGAACCACTGAATTCAGCAGGTACACGACACGAAGAGCTGAACTTGGGAAGCAAGAAGCCGCGAAAGGTAGGGAACCCCTTTTGCAGGTGGAGAGAGGACAGAGACTGGGGAGGGAGGGAGCATATGGGAAAAGCACTCCTCCCCAAAAGCAGCTGGAGAGAAAGTGAAAAATTGGAAACAGCCACAGGGACTAAAGTAAAAAGGGAGAAAGGAGAAAGGAGAAAGGAAAGGGTTTAAATTCCATTAAGACTGTAAACAAGGGGAGTGCAAAGTCTACAACTCTGCAGCTTGATACCTGGTGAAGCTCTGGTGGGAAAGGTGAATCCCCAGGAACATAGTGGGGTCTGGGAGGTTCTCAGGCCACACAGGAAAAAGCGGTTCCACTGCTGGAGGACATTTGGTAGAGACTATTGAAGCCACTTGGTCCCAGCAGACCGAAGAAGGCAGCCACATTCGCTGGTGCTGGGGCAAGGTCATTGAGAGTGAAGCCTGGTGCCAGATGTGTGTTGCGATTTTCCATAATCCCTGAAAAGCTAATGCTACATTGTCTTGCAATCTTGTTTTGGGGCGGACGGGCACCTGGCCGCCGTCACGGGGCACCGGCAACAGCAGGGTCCAGTGGGCATTCCTGGGTTTAGCCAACATTTGGCCATTTCTCATTCAGCCATTGCTCGGTGAGACCCTCCAGCAGAGGGGCGGAATGGGTAAAAGCCACAGTCCTTCGGAAGTAAGGGACTGGGGAAAACAGCGGCATCTGAGACAAAACTTGGGAGAGAGGTACTTCCTGGGGCCTGGTCAGGGAGAGTGGAAAAGTGGGGAGTGGATGAGAGCTGAAGACAGAGGACCGGTGCACGAATGCTGATCCAGAAGAACAGACTGGGTAGCTGGGTGGCGCCATTTTCACCACTCCTGCACACCTACGAGCACTGCAACGATCCACCTCAGTAGGCTAGCAGAGCCATCTAGTGGAGAGAGGAGCTGTTACACCAAACCCCTGCCAACTGGGCCAACTTTGCTCTTCAAGAACATAAACGCCACCACCAGCTTAATTTATGGACTATAAACAGCTACATGGACTGACCTCTAGGGGAAAATTAATTAATTTCAGTTCTACTTCAATATATTAGCAGGTTCATCTATTCAATTTTATCTTTTTCTTTTTTTTCTGTTTTTCCTTTCTCTTTTACACTTCTTTTCTTTTTCTTGAATACAGAAAGAGAAAAAATTATTTTTATTTTTAATTTTTATTAAAAATATCTGTCTTTAATTTTTATTACTATATTTTTTACTTTTGTGTATTTTTTCAAATTCTACTTTACTTCCATCATTTTATTTTAGTCTACTTCAGTGTACTCTCCTTTTCACATTTTCAAACAATTTCCTTTATTTTCTTTCTTTTCCTCTTTTCTCTTTTTCATTTCTTTTCTTTTTCTTGAATGCAGAAAGAGAAAAACTTCATTTTTTTTTAATTTTTTTTAACTTTTTTTAAATTTATTTTTGAGACAGAGAGAGACAGAGCATGAACAGGGGAGGGGCAGAGAGAGAGAGGGAGACACAGAATCTGAAACAGGCTCCAGGCTCTGAGCTGTCAGCACAGAGCCCGACGCGGGGCTTGAACTCACGGACCGTAAGATCATAACCTGAGCCGAAGTCGGACGCTTAACCGACCAAGCCACCCAGGTGCCCCGAAAAACTTCATTTTTACTTTCAATTTCTTTTTAAAATATTTTTATTGAATTTTTATTACTATATTTTTGGCTTTTATGTAAAGTTTTTCAAATTCTATCTTATTCCCATTATTTTATTTCAGTCTACTACAGTGTATTCACTTTTTTAAATTTTTCAAAATTTCTTTCTTTCTTTTCTTTTCTCTTTTTATCTTTTTCTCTTTTTCATTTCCTTTCTTTTTCTTAAATACAGAAAATTTAAAAATTCATATTTTTAATTTTTATTAAAAATATTTTTCTTTATTTTTTTCCAATACATTCTCTACTTTTGTGTATATTTTTTCAAATTGTCTTTTACACACATCATCTCATTTTAGTCTACTTTGGTGTATGCATTTTTTCAAATTCTCAAATGATTTCCTTTTTTTTCTCCCCCCTTTTTCTTTTTTTTTCTAATCTGTCAAACCACTTTCAACATCCAGACCGAAACACACCTAGGATCTAGCATCATCTATTCGATTTGTGTGTGTGTGTGTTTAATATTTAATTTTAATATTTTTTTAATTTTAATTTTTTAATTTCAATTTTTCTACCTCATTAATTCCTTTTCTCCATTTAAAATGACAAAACGAAGGAATTCACCCCAAAAGAAAGAGCACGAAGAAATGACAGCCAGGGATTTAACCAACACAGATACAAGCAAGATGTCTGAACAAGAATTTTGAATAACGATAATAAGATTACTAGCTGGAGTCAAAAATAGATTAGAATCCCTTTCTGCAGAGATAAAAGAAGTAAAAAATAGCCAGAATGAAATTAAAAATGTTATAACTGAGCTACAATCATGGATGGATGCAGCAGCAGCAAGGATGGATGAGGCAGAACAGAAAATCAGCGACATAGAGGACAAAATTATAGAGAATAATGAAGCAGAAAAAAAGAGGGAGACTAAAGAAAAAGAGCATGATTTAAGAATTAGAGAAATCAGTGACTCATTAAAAAGGAACATCAGAATCATAGGGGTCCCAGAGGAGGAAGAGAGAGAAATAGGGGTAGAAGGGTTTTGTGAGCAAATCATAGTGGAAAACTTTTCTAACCTGGGGAAAGACACAGACATCAAAATCCAGGAAGCACAGAGGACTCCCTTTAGATTCAACAAAAACCGACCATCAACAGGGCATATCATAGTCAAATTCACAAAATATGTAGGCAAGAAGAGAATCATGAAAGCAGCAAGGGAAAAAAAGTCCTTAACCTACAATGAAAAACAGGTGAGGTTTCCAGCAGACCTATCCACAGAAACTAGGCAGGCCAGAAAGGAGTGGCGGGATATATTCAGTGTGCTGAATCAGAAAAATATGCAGCCAAAAATTCTTTATCCAGCAAGACTGTCATTCAAAATAGAAGGAGAGATAAAAAGTTTCCCAAACAATAATTAAAGGAGTTTGTGACCACTCAACCAGCCCTGCAAAAAATTTTAAGGGGGAATCTCTGAGGGGAGAAAAGATGAAATATATATATATATATATATATATATATATGTATATATATATATATATATATATATATATATATAAACACCAAAAGCAACAAAAGATTAGAAAGTACCAGAGAATACCACCAGGAACTCCAACTCTACAAGCATCATAATGGCAATAAATTCATATCTTTCAGTACTCACTCTAAATGTCAAAAGACTCAATGCTCCAATCAAAAGACATAGTCTTACAGAATGGATAAGAAAACAAGATCCATCTATATGCTGTTTACCAGAGACCCACTTTAGACATAAAGACACCTTAAGATTGACAATAAGGGGATAGAGAACAATCTATAATGGTCAACAAAAGAAAGCCAGAGTAGCCATACTTACATCAGACAATCTAGACTTTAAAATAAAGACTATCAAGAGATGCAGAAGGGCATTATATCATAATCAAGAGGTCTATCCACCAAGAAGACCTAACAATTCTAAACATTTATGTGCCAAATGTTGCAGCACCGAAATACATAAATCAATTAATCACAAACATAAAGAAACTCATTGATAGTAATGCCCTAATAGTAGGAGACTTGAATACCCCACTCACAGCAATGGACAGATCATCTAATCAAAAAATCAACAAGGAAACAATGGCTTTGAATGACACATTGGACCAGATGGACTTAACAGATATGTTCAGAACATTTCATCCTAAAGCAGCAGAATATACGTTCTTCTCCAGTGCACATGGAACGTTCTCCGGAATAGACCATATACTGGGACACAAATCAGCCCTAAGTAAGTACAAAAAGATCGAGATCATACCATGCATATTTTCAGACCACAATGCTATAAGTCTCGAAATCAACCAGAGGAAAAAATTGGGGAATGTAACAAATACTTGGAGACTGAAGAACATCCTACTAAAGAATGAATGGGCTAACCAAACAGCTAAAGAGGAAATTAAGAAGTATATGGAAGTCAATGAAAATAATAGCACCACAATCCAAAACCTCTGGGACGCAGCAAAGACAGTCATAAGAGGAAAGTGTACAGCAATCCAGTCCTTCCTAAAGAAGGAAAAAAGACCTCAGATACACAAACCCTAAACTTACGCCTCAAGAAGCTGGAAAAAGAACAGCAAATAAAACACAAAACCAGCAAAAGACAGGAAATAATTAAGATTACAGCAGAAATTAAAGCTATCAAAACCAAAAAAGCAGAAAAGATGAATGAAATCAGAAGCTGGTTCTTTGAAAGAATTAGCAAAATTGATAAACCACTAGCGAGTTTGATCAAGAAGAAAAAGGAAAGGACCCAAATAAGTAAAATCAAGAATGAAAGAGGAGAGATCACAACCAACACAGCAGAAATAAAAACAATAATGAGAGAATATTATGAGCAATTATATGGCAATAAAATGGGTAATCTGGAAGAAACGGACAAATTCCTAGAAACATACACACTACCAAAACTGAAACAGGAAGAAATAGAAAATTTGAACAGACCCATAACCAGTAAGGAAATCGAATTAGTAATCAAAAATCTGCAAAAAACAAGAGTCCGGGGCCAGATGGTTTTCCAGGGGAATTCTACCAAACATTTAAGGAAGAGTTAACACCTATTCTCTTGTAACTGTTCCAAAAAATAGAAATGGAAGGAAAACTTCCAAACTCTTTCTATGAAGCCAGAATTACCTTTACCCCAAAACCAGACAGAGACCCCACTAAAAAGGAGAACTATAGACCAATTTCACTGATGAACATGGGTGCAAAAATCCTCAACAAGATATTAGTGAACTGGATCCAATAATACATTTAAAAAAATTATTCACCATGACCAAGTGGGATTTATGCCTGGGATGCAAGTTTGGTTCAATATCCACAAAACAATTAACATGATTCATCACACCAATAAAATAAAGGACAAGAACCATATGATACTCTAAATAGATGCAGAGAAAGCATTTGACAAAATACAGCAATGTTTCTTGATAAAAACCCTCAAGAAAGTAGGGATAGAAGGAGCATAACTCGAGATCATAAAAGCCATATATGAACGACCCAACGCTACTATCATCCTCAATGGGGAAAAACTGACAGCTTCCCCCTAAGGTCAGGAACAAGACAGGGATGTCCCCTCTCACCACTGTTATTCAGCATAGTTTTGGAAGTCTTAGCCTCTGCAGTCAGACAACACAAAGAAATAAAAGGCATCTAAATTGGCCCAGAACAGGTCAAACTTTCACTCTTCACAGATGACACGATACTCTATATGGAAAACCCAAAATATTACACAAAAAAACTTCTAGAACTGATTCATTAATTCAGCAGTGTTGCAGGATATAAAATCAATGCACAGAAATCGGTTGCATTCCTATACACCAACAATGAAGCGACAGAAAGAGAAATCAAGGAATCGATCCCGTTTACAGTTGCACAAAAAACCGTAAAATACCTAGGAATAAATCTAACCAGAGGTGAAAAAAATCTATACACTGAAAACTATAGAAAGCTGATGAAAAAAATTGAAGAAGACACAAAGAAATGGAAAATGATTCCATGCTCCTACATAGGAAGAACAAATATTGTTAAAATATCAATACTACCCAAAACAATCTACATATGCAATGCAAATCCTATCAACGTAATCCTACCAACATTCTTCACAGAGCTAAAACAAATAATCCTAAAATTTGAATGGAACAAGAAAAGACCCCGAATAGCCAAAGCAATATTGAAAAAGAAAACCAAAACAGGACACATCACAATCCCAGACTTCAAGCTATACTACAAAGCTGTAATCATCAAGACAGTATGGTACTGGCACAAGAACAGACACTCAGATCAATGGAACAGAATAGAGAACCCAGAAATGGACCCACAAACGTATGGCCAACTAATCTTTGACAAAGCAGGAAAGAATATCCAATGGAATAAAGACAGTCTCTTCAGCAAGTGGTGCTGGGAAAACTGGACAGCGACATGATGAAGAATGAACCTGGACCACTTTCTTACACCGTACACAAAAATAAACTCAAAATGGATAAAACACCTCAATGTAAGACAGGAAGCCATCAAAATCCTCGAGGAGAAAGCAGGCAAAAACCTCTTTGATCTTGCCCGCAGGAACTTTTTACTCAATACATCTCCAGAGGCAAGGGAAACAAAAGCAAAAATGTACTCCTGGGACCTCATCAAAATAAAAACTTTTGAACAGCGAAGGAAACAATCAGCAAAACTAAAAGGCAAACGACAGAATGGAATAAGATATTTGCAAATGATGTATCGGATAAAGGGTTAGTATCTAAAATCTACAAAGAACTTATCAAACTCAACACCCAAAAAACAAATAATCCAGTGAATGAATGAGCAAAAGACATGAATAGACAGTTCTCCAAAGAGGACATCCAGATGGCCAACTGACACATGAAAAAATCCTCAACATCACTCATCACCAGCGAAATACAAATAAAAACCACCATGAGATATCACCTTACACCTGTCAGAATGGCTAACATTAACAACTCAGGCAACAACAGATGTTGGCGTAGATGCAGAAAAAGAGGATCTCTTTTGCATTGTTGGTGGGAATGCAAGCTGTTGCAGCCACTCTGGAAAACAGTATGGAGGTTTCTCAAAAAACTAAAAATAGAACCACCCTACAACCCAGTAATTGCACTACTAGGTGTTTATCCAAGGGATACAGGTGTGCTGTTTCAAAGGGACACATGCACCCCCATGTTTATAGCAGCACTATCAACAATAGCCAAAGTATGGAAAGAGCCCAAATGGCCATCGATGGATGAATGGATAAAGAAGATGTGGTATATATATACAATGGAGTATTACTCAGCAGTCAAAAAGAATGAAATCTTGCCATTTGCAACCACATGGATGGAACTGGTGGGTATTATGCTAAGTGAAATTAGTCATTCAGAAAAAGGCAAAAATCATATGACTTCACTCATATGAGGACTTTACGAGACAAAACAGATGAACATAAGGGAAGGGAAGCAAAAATAATATAAAAAATAGGAGGGGGACAAAACAAAAGAGACCCATAAATATGGAGAACAAACTGAGGGTTATGGGAGGGGTTGTGTGAGGGGTGATGGGCTAAATGGGTAAGGGGCATTAAGGAATCTACTGAAATAATTGCTTCAGTACATACTAATTTGGATATAAGTTTAAAAAAATAAAAAATAAAGTTAAATAAAAAAAAGAAAAAAAAGAAATGATAGATGGCTTCCTGGGGCCAATGGTTGGTGGAAAGAAACATAGGACATAAGGAAAGTTATTAGTGTGATGAAAATATTCTACATTTGAATTGTGGTAGTGGTCTTACAACTATGTACAATTACTAAAATTCATCAAACTGAACACTTAAAATGGGTAAATTCTTAAGTCAATCAGAGAAAGATAAATACCCTAAGATTTCACTCATATGTAGAATTTAGGAAATAAAACCAACAAGCAAAGAGAAAAATTAAGAGCAAGTGACAAGTCAGGGCATAGATTATTAACTATAGAGAACAAACTGATGGTTGCCAGAGGGGAGGTGGTGGGGGGGGATGGATGAAATAAGTGATTGGGAGTAAGAAGTACATTTGTTATACTGAGCACTGGGTGATTTACACAAGCGGTGACTCACTATATTGTACATCTGAAACTAACATAACACTTTTAACTAACTGGAATTAAAACAAAAACTTAAAAGGTAAAAAATAAAATGGGCAAATTCGCTTGTATATAAACCATACTTCAGTAAAACCAGAATGTATATTGAAAAAAAAAGACGTGGTATATATACATACAATGGGCTATTATTCAGCCATAAAAAAGAATGAAATCTTGCCATTTGCACAGACATGGATAGAGTCAGAAAGTGTTATGCTAAGCAAAGTAACTCAAACAGAATAAGACAAATATCATTTGATTTCACTCATATGTGGAATTTAATAAACAATACAGAGGAATATAGGCAAATAAAAGAAAGGGAGGCAGAAGAGCAAACAGACTTAACTATAGATAACAACCTGATGCTTGCTGAAGGGGATGTCAGGGGATGGGTTAAATATATGATAGGCATTAAGGAGGGCACTTGTGATGTGCACTTGGTGTTGTATATAAGTGATGAATCATAAAATCCTCCACCTGAAATGAATATTACATTGTATGTTAAAAAATTGGAATTTAAATAAAAACTTGAAAAAAGAAGTACGTGGGAAAAGCCTTGTTCTTATTGAATTGAAACTACACTGTCTAATCAGTCATTCAAGTAACATCTTCTCTCATTAATATATATGTGTTTGTAAAGGAATGTGCAGAAGCATAAGGGAAGAGCTTGGTGCTTCACTCACTGAACTTCACTTTATATAAACTGTCATTCCAGTAATATATTCTCTCATTTACATAAACTCCCTAATACCCTAACCCCCTAACCCTAAACCCTAACTGCCATTATAATCTCTAACCCCAAACCCTATCCTTACCCCTAACCACTACCTCCTAAACTTAACCTTAACTCAAATCCTCTGAATAGTTTTCTAAAATGCAGGATAGCAGGCACATATCTTCACCCTGGCCCTAACCCTAATCCTAACCCTAATCCTGGCCATAAATCCTAACTCTAACCCTAAATCTGATATTTATAACAAAAGGAAAAAGATGGAATATTGCAATTGTATTAGCATTATGCTAACAGAAATAAGTCAGTCAGAGATTTCACTCATAGGTGGAATTGAAGAAACAAAACAAAGCAGCAAAGGGGAGAAAAGAGAGAGAGAGTGTCAAACCAAGAAATGGACTCTTAACCATAGAGAACAAAATAATGGTTCTAGAGGGAGAAGAGTTGGGGCATTAGTTAAACAGATAATAAGGATTAAGGAGTGCACTTGTTGTGATGCACACCAGGTGTTGTACAGAAGCATTGAATCCTTTTGTACACACGAAACTAATATTACATGTATGGTAACTAACTGAATTTTTTTAGACTAACTGGAATTTAAATAAAAAATTAAGAAAAAAATACTAGCAAACTGAGTCCAACAATAAATTTAAAAAAATATTCACCACAATCATGTGGGATTTATTGCTGGGTTACACGGGTAGTTCAATATTCACAAATCAATCAACATGATTCAGAACATTAATAAAAGAAAGGATAAGAACCATATGATTCTCTCAATAGATGAAGAAAAAGCATTTGACAAAGTAGAATATCCATTCATGATAAAAACTCTTAACAAAGTAGAGAAGAAGGAACATACCTGAACATAATAAAGGCCATACATGAAAACCTACAGGTAATATCATCCTCAATGGGGAAAAAATAAGAGCTTTTCCTCTACAGTCAGGAACATGACAGGGATGTCTACTCTCACCACTGTTATTTAACATAGTAGTGGAAGTTCTAGCATCAGCAATCAGAGAACAAAAATAAATAAAAGGCATCCAAATCATCAAGGAAGAAGTCAAACTTTCTCTATTTTCAGATGACATGATACTCCATAGAGAAAACCCAAAAGAATTGACAAAAAAAAAACTGCCATAACTGGTAAATGAATTCAGTGAAGTTGCAGGATACAAAGTCAACATACAGAAATCTCTTGCATTTCTATACACTAATAATGAAGCGACAGAAAGAGAAATTAAGGAATCAGTTCCATTTACAATTGCATCAAAAGCAATAAGTCACCTAGGAATAAGTCTAAACAAAAAGGTAAAACATCTGTACTTTGAAAACTATTAAAACACATACGAAATTAATTGAAGATGACACAAAGGAATGCAAAGGTATTCCATGCTAATGGATTGGAACAACAAATATTGTTAAAATGTCTCTACTACCCAAAGCAATCTACACATCTAATGCAATCCCTATCAAAATACCACCACCATTTTTCAGAGCTAGAACAAGCAATCCCAATTTTGTATAGAGCCACAAAATTTCCTGAATAGGCAAAGAAACCTTGAAAAAGAAAAGCAAAGCTGGAGGCATCACAATTCTGGAATTAAAGTTATATTGCGAAGCTGTAGTGATCAAATCACCATGGTACTGACATAAAAACAGACACATGGATCACTAGAGCAGAATAGAATATTGAAAAATGAACTCTCATTTTTACTACTTTTGTGTGTCCTACTTTGATACTCACTTTTGGTCTTTCCTTTCCACTCAGAGTCCCCTTTAATTTCTTGCAGGGCTCTTTTAGTGGTCAGAAACTCCTTTAGTTTCTATTTGGCAAACTCTTTATCTCTTCTATTCTGAATGACAGCCTTGCTGGATAAAGTATCCTTGGCTGCAGATTTTCCCCATTCAACAGTTTGAATATATCATGCCACTCCCTTCTGGCTGCAAAGTTTCTGCTGAAAAGCCTTATGGTTTTTCACTGATAGCCTTATGGTTTTCCCTTATATATAACTGTCTTCTGTCTTGCTTTTAAAATTGTATCTTTACCACCACATTTTCCCAGTTAAATTACAAAATGTGTTGGTGTGGATCTGCTTTTGTTGATTTTGTTGGGGGTTCTCTGTGCCTCATGGATGTGGGTATCTCTGATGTTCCCAAAATTAAGGGACATTTTCAGATATCATATTTTCAAATAAATTTTCTGCCCCCTTTTCTCTCTCTTCCTCTCGGATCCATATAAAACAAACGTTATTATGTTTGATGGATTGACTGAGTTGGCTAAGTATATTCTTTTGTAGAATTCTTTTACTCTCTTTTTTGAGCTTGATTACTTTCCATTATTCTTATTTATAGGTCATTAATTATTTCCTCTGCTTCTTCCAGCTCTTCATTCTGTCAAGTGTGCTTCTCATTTCATTTATGGAATCTTTATCTCTTCTGTGTTATTCCTTATCTCTGTGTTATGGGTCTTTCTGATGCCTCCCTGTTTTCTCAGGTCCAGTGAATATCTTTATGATATTTACTTTAAACTCTGTATCAGACATGTTACCTATATCTGTTTCACTTAGATCTCTGGCTGTGGCCTTGTTCTGTTCTTTCATTTGGGACACATTCCTTTATCTTCTCATTTTGTCTATGTCTCTATGACTTTTCCTCTGTTTTAGGAAAGTCAGCTAAATTTCCTTTTTGTGAGGGTAATGGCCTTATGAAGAAAAGATCATATAGTGCCCTACAGTGTAGTGTCCCCTGTTCCCCAGATCATGGCACTTTAGGGAGTGTTTCCAAAGTGTGCTGCATGCACTCTGCTCTTGTATCCTGGCCATTTTATCTTTCAGACAAGTTGTCTGCAGATGATTTATTTGCTTGTTTCCAGCAGTGTTTGGTTCTTGGCCTGAATGTGGTGTGTTTTAACCAGATGTGCTCTGGTATGTTTGTGAAATGTGACCTGTCACCACTGTTACCAGGCAAAAGCCCTGCAAATCTCCCAGGTCGGGAGACATGGTGTTGGAAGAGGCTTGAGCTGGTCTTCTGGGGGTGGGGACCCACCACACTGGGACTGAGGCAAGCATGGCTGGAAAGGGCAGTTCCACCAGAGCATGGGGGTTAGTGTTTTATGTAAACAAGTTAGGTAATGAGTGGCAGTGTTGTGCTGGTTTTGATAGGTGGCCCTGTGCTTATACTGAGGGACAGGGGAGGGAAACTGCACCTGCCAACTCCTTTGTTCTCAGAGCGGTCTCTCCATGAACACTGCCTCTCTGAGACACTCCAAGATGAGAAACCAACCTCCCTACTGTGTGCACCAGGTGCTCTTCAGATAACTGCACGCTGTATGTCCATGGGCTGTTTGCCTTGTCTTCTCTACAAGAGCAACCCCAATGCCCTCTGATCTCCCCCCTGAGACAATGAAACTGACCTTTAAACCAGGATTTAAGCTCCACTGGTTGCACGAAATAAAGGAATTCAGCCCCTCTCAACTTTCAATCCAATTTCTAAAATGGTTCATTTTACACTGTGGGCTCCCTTCTGTGTTTGTCTTTCTCTGAAACTCTAGCTTCATTCCCACTGCAGCAGCTGTGCTCCGTTTTGTTCCCAAATTGTATCTCTGCACTTCCTACCTCTTTGATGTGGCCTCTGCTCTACCTTTATGTGTGGAGTTTGTTCTGCCAGTCTTCATGTAGATCTCTGGGGTATTTAAGATGATTTGCTGGTTATCTATTTGTATTCGTGGGAACAAGTGAACCTAGGGTCCTCCTATTCTACTGGCATCTCTTTCTCTCCAAGAATTAATATTGTTTGTTTTTTTCAATTTTTTTAATGTTTATTTATTTTTGAGAGAGAGACAAACAAAGAACGAGCAGGGGAGGGGCAGAGAGAGAGGAAGACACAGAATCTGAAGCAGACAACAAGTTCTGAGCCATCAGCACAGAGCCCCATGCAGGGCTCAAACCCATGAACTGTGATATCATGACCTGAACCAAAGTTGGGCTTTCAACCGACTGAGCCACCCAGGCACCCCAGAATTAATATTGTTATAATGTTCATAGTACTCAAAGAAATCTACAGGTTCAATGCAATCCTTGTAAAAATATCCATAGCATTTTTTCACAGAATTAGAACAAATAACATTAAAATTTTCATGTAATTATAAAAGACCTTGAATAGCCAAAGCTATCTTAAGAAAGAACAAAGCTGGAGATATCAAAACCCCAAATTTTAAGTTATACTATAAAACTATAGTAATAAAAACATTATGGCACTGCCACAAAAATAAACACATAGACCAATTGAATAGGATGGATCCTAGAAATAAACCAATGCCTATATAATCATTGACAAAGGAGGCAATAATATAAAATGATGAAAAAACAGTCCTTTCAATAAATTGTTTTGGAAAAACTGGACAGCTACATACAAAATAATGAAACCAGATAACTTTATAATACGATATATAAAAATAAACTCAAAATAAAGACCTAAATGTGAGACCTGAAAACATAAAACTTTTTAAGAAAATTGAAGCAGTAATCTCTTAGTCATATCTGTCTTAGCAACATATTTATGGATATGTCTCCTCAATAATGGGGGGGACAAAAATAAACTATTGGCACTGCACCAAAACAAAACACTTATGCACAGCAAAGGGAGACATCAACAAAACAAGAAGAAAACCTAGTGAATGGGAGAAGATATTATAAATGATATATTAAATAAGGGATTAATGTCCAAAATATATAAAGAAATTATATAACTACAACACGAATAAAAAATCCAGTTAAAAGCTGGGCAAAGAACCTGAATAAATATTTTTCCAAAGAAGACACACAGGCCAACAGACACATGCAAAGATGCTCAGTATCACTAATAATCAGAGAAATGAAAATCAAAATCACAAAGACATATCACCTTACACCTGTCAGAATGGGTACAAATAAAACACAAAAAAGAATAAAGGTTGGGAATTATGTGGAGAAAAAGGAAACTTTGTGCACTGTTGGTGGGAATGCAAGTTGGTACAGCCACTGTGGAAAACAGTATGGAGGTTTATTTATCAAGAAATTAAAAATAGAAATACCATATGACCCAGTAATTACATTACTGGGTATTTACACAAAATGAAAACATTATTTGAAAAAGATACTTGTACCCTTATGTTTAGAGCAGCAATATCTACAATAGCCAAGATATGGAAGCAACACAGGTGCCTACCAGGAGATGAATGGATAAAGAAGATATGGTATATTTCCAGAATGAAATATTACTCAGCCTTAAAAACAGTAAGATGTTTAAATTCACAATAATATGGGTTACCTAGAGGGTATAATGCTAAAAAAATAAATCAGGCAAAGACAAATACAGTACAATTTATTCATATGTGGAATTTAAGAAAGAAAATAAATGCACAAAGAAAGAAAAAAAGAGAGTCAAAAAAGACTCTTGAATACATAGAACAAATTTGTGGTTTCCAGGGGAGAGGTGGGTGGGTAAATGCGTGAAATAGGTAAAGGGGATTAAGAGGTACAAACTTTCAGTTACAAAATAAATAAGTCATGGAGATGAAAAGTACAGCATAGGGAATATAGTCAGTAATATTTTAATAATGGTGGCTGGTGAATAAACTTATAGTGAGCACTGATTAATATATACAATGTTGGATTCATTATGTTATACACTTGAAACTAATATAACTATATGTTTATTATACCTGAATTAAAATTTTAAAAATACAAGAAATGACAGGTAAGGATGTGGAACAAATGGAACCCTCATGCACTTTTGTTGGGAATGTATATTGGTACAGCCACTGTGAAAAACAGTACAGAAGTTCCTTAAAAACTTAAAAATAGAAATACCATATGATCCAGTATTTATATTACTGAATATTTATCCAAATGAAACAAAAACACTAATTTGAAAAGATATATGTACTCCTATATATATTGAAGCATTATTTACGATAGCCATGATATAAAAGCAACCCAAGCCTCCAATGATAGATTAATGGATAATGAAGAGGGGCGCCTGGGTGGCTCAGTCGGTTGAGCGTCCGACTTCAGCTCAGGTCACGATCTCGCGGTCTGTGAGTTCGAGCCCCGCGTGGGGCTCTGGGCTGATGGCTCAGAGCCTGGAGCCTGCTTCGGATTCTGTGTCTCCCTCTCTCTCTGCCCCATCCCCCATTCATGCTCTGTCTCTCTCTGTCTCA
This sequence comes from Prionailurus viverrinus, assembly GCF_022837055.1. Taxonomy (NCBI): domain Eukaryota; kingdom Metazoa; phylum Chordata; class Mammalia; order Carnivora; family Felidae; genus Prionailurus; species Prionailurus viverrinus. Next base: position 54,871,118 of record NC_062579.1, read on the forward strand.
AAAATAAATAAATGTTAAAAAAATTAAAAAAGATGTGGTATATATACACGATAGAATATTACTTAGATATAAAAAAGAATGAGATCTTGCCACTTGTGGCAATATAGATGGACCTTTATAGAAGGTATTATGCTGAGTGAAATAAGTTCGACAGTAAATGACAAACACCATGTGGTTTTACCTTTATGTGGAATCTAAAAAACAGAATGTACAAAAAAAACCAAGTAAACAAATCCTAAATACAGAGAACAAACTGGTGCTTGCCAGAGAGGAAGGAGGTTGAGGTTGTACAAAAAAATAAATAAACAAAACTTAAATACAGATAACAAACTGGTATTTGCCAGAAGGGAAAGATGGGTGAGACAGATGAAAAGGATTAAGAGATCCAAATTTCTAGTTATAAAATAAATAAGTCATGAAAATGAAAAGTACAGCATAGGGAATATAGTCAATAATATCACAATAATTTATGGTGACAGATTACTTTTATTGTGGTGGGCACTGAAAAAATGTATAGAATTGCTGAATCAATATGTTGTACACCTGAAACTAATATAATATTGTATGTTTATTATAATTACATTTTTAAAAGTCCATATATCCTGAATCCATCATGCTGGAGAAATTACATATAGAGACAATATAGAAATAACAAGAGATATTTGGGGAACTCCCAACCATTTGAGTCTTCTGACCTAGGTATCAGAGACATGAATAAAGTATCCAAGATGTTTTGAACTCCACTGCCGTCTGACAGCAACCGCATAAGAGACCTCAGTTCAGAGCCCCTAACCAAGCCAAATCAGCCCCAAGATCTGTGGGAGGAAATAATAATGTTTTTTTGTTGCTTATCATTACTAAGTTTAGGGTGTTTTGTTACACAGCTGTAACTAACTAGAACTCCTTTTGTGAGCAATCTATCTAAATTTTTGTTCTCCAACTATTTTCTTTATATATCCTCATTAAATTAATCTTTCATAGATTAAATCTTAATCTGAACTTTTCTTATATGTTTACTTATTTGTTGTCTGTTTCTCTCTATGAGATGTAAGCTTCAGCTACTAGAATATTGACCAGGACACAGTGGCTATTTAATAAGCATTTTACAATGAATGAATAAATAGGAGAAATTGTTGGATCAGAGAGAGGAAGAAAACAGTCTACTTACCAGGTTGTTTCTGAGGCCACACCCAGAGGTCCTGTACCACACTTGATCACTTGATCTTCACAGTCTTTCTCTGGACCACCCTCCAATCTGACCCCATATCCCTTTTGATGTTTCTGTCCTTCAAGTGCTTTAGGTGTTCTTTTCTCCATGAGGCACTCTCTGTGGCCTTACATCATCCTGGCACACTTCTTCCTAAGACCTTATTTTGTGGTATTAAAAGAATTGGTTACCTCTTTGTCTCCTTGAAGATGTCTGACTCATTACTATATACTAGTGCATAATAAAACAAGGCCAGCATATAGCAGGTGTTCAGAAGTTGGTTGTTGAATTGAAATGAATAGGTGGCCTTTGGGTAAGTCTATTCTCTAGGTACTCCTCCAGTGTAGAAGGGTCTCAGGTACCATTGCAGACTTAAGTGAAATTATGGCCTTATAGGTTTGGATGAAATGGATCTGGCTTCTTATAAAAAGTGTTCTGGTGGCCTCCTATTTACCCCATTGGTGAGAGAGGGATTTCCATCCTAGGGTTATGGGGATGGCCAAACACATAATGCCCAACATTGAATGGAGGAGATAAACAGCAGTTTATTAGTTACATACATTCACAGTCCAAAGTAGGAGATCATTGCACACAAAGCAGGGCGATATGGGTGTTGTACTCAGGAAAAGAGTGAACAGGCAGAATCTGTGGAAAACAAATTTTAGAGTGTCAAGGGGTGAGGTGCCGCCTAGTTCCCACAGGAGGATGGGATTTACTTGTATGAATAAATCTGAAGACTGACAAGAAACTGAAAAACTGTGTGATACAACAGGGATAAGCAGGAACTATATTTAGTCCCATAGAGAAGGAGAGTTGTTTGACTAGGGGATATCATTCATAGGAACAGAGTGGAGAGGGGAACTTGTGGTTAGTACTTTGAATGTCCTCCCAGTTTTATCAGGTGTCAAGGCATTGCATAATATTAAACATTTGTTTTAGTCCTTAGACCACAATGGAGATAGCAGTGAAGACAATCTAGACAAGAGATGTTGTTTCTGCCACTCACTTGAGGGGCCAGTTTGTTCCCTATCAAAGCTAGAGCCTGACTTCTCTTCACCCAGTATGTTACTGGCCACTATGGTTTTTCCCAATAAGGAACTTCAAGGATGTTGGTGTCCATATTTATGTGTATAGTTTGTTAGGGCAGCCATAACAAAATATCACAGACTGGGTGACTTAAACAACATACGTTAATTACCTTAGAGTTCTGGAGGTTATCAGTCCAAGATCTAGCAGGTTGGGGTTCTTCTGAGGCACCTCTCCTTGGCCTGCCTTCTCACTGTGTCCTCACATGATCTTTCCTCTGTGCAAGCATTGTGGTGTCCCTTTCTGTGCCCAAATTTCCTCTCCTTAAAAGGACATCAGTCAGATTAGATTAGGGACTCGGATTAGATTAATATGGGCTCATTTTAACTTAATTTCCTCTTTGAAGTCCATATTTTCAAATAAAGTCATATTCTGAGGTATTGGGCATTATGGCTTCAACATATGAATTGGGGGAGACACAATTCGGCCCATAATTTTGTGTAAGAAGACATTAGATAAGTGACAGATATTAAAAGTTGTGCCAACCCTCCCTCTTATTCCATCCCTCCTATAGCTTGCTCTGCTACACCCTAATCCAGAGAAAAGGGAGCAGTCCTGTTTGCAAACAACCCTCCATATCTGGCACCCACAGATGGATCTTAGGGTGGGCCCCCTCACCAGCTGGAATGATAAACATGTTCTCCCAGAACAATATTTCTCTTTGTCTTAGAGGAGAAGAGTAATCCATGCTGTGGCCTTCCTAGAGCATGTCATTACCTACAGCCATCAAAATCAGGAAGCTTCTCTAAGCTATAGTCCAAGGCATTGGAATAGAGGGCAGCTTCAGAAGAAATGACTTTGCTTGCATCTATCTCCCTTTCCCTGTATAACTTGAGGCAAGGGAACTTTAAGAGGACAGAGACTCTACCCTGGCTGGCTCATACCAAACCATAAGAGAACTTTGAAACAGGCTGCTTGGACCTTAGTACTCAGCTCCTAAATCCTGTCCTAAACTTTATGCCCTTAGAAGAGAAGTCATTCTCACTGACTGGGGTCCCTGAGTGATAAGAAAGGGAAGTAGTCTCTCTTAAGACACCAAGACCTACTTAAATATACTACCCATAAGCCTGAAAAAATGTATTTGCACTTGTATCCATTTTATTTGTTGTCCATTCTGTTAAAATAGAAGAAAAATCTCTACTTCTAAATCCCACCTTTCCAGTTGTGCTATAGGTCTCAATATCTCTTACTTTCTCATAGACTTTAATCCTACAATACAATTGCATTATCCATTACTCAATCTCTACCATAGAGTCTCATAATTATATACCATCTTCTATCTTTAAAAAGCATCCACTCTTGACTCCACTTCCTTCTTTCCTAATGTCTATCCCACTCTACACTACATATCAAACTTCTTCAATAGGTTTTGTTACTTGATGTCTATAATCTTCTTCAATTATCTCAAACTAACACCACTTAGGCTTTCAATGACACCAGGTCAAAGAATAGCATTCTTTTTTTCTCTGGCTATCCTTTTCACTCAAGTGATCCTATCTATACCCATGCACTTAACTAAATACTGTCTCTCTAAAGATGACTCACAAGTTGAAATCTCCAACTAGGACCTCTCCTGTACACCACAAGCAGCTTCCCTGACAGATCCCATTTGTAACGGGGTGTCATCCTACCACTTTTATTCTCATCTATTGCTAATTGCCTAGATATATGCTGGTGCCTACATACAACCAGTGTTTCCCTTTCCATGGATGTTATTTCCTGAGTTTTTTCTTCTTAGGTGCTATGTCCTAGTGGAATGGCCTTCCTCACTATCAACCACTGATTTTTCTAAACCTGCCTGTGCATCAGAATCACCTGAAAAGCTTCCAGGGGCTCTGAATCAAAAGATGAGAAATAGACACTAATGAATCTACTTTTGAAATCATTGTTGCACTATATGCTAACTAATTTGGATGTAAATTTAAAAAAATAAAAAATAAAACAAGTTAAGGAAAGAAATATGCACCAATAATTTCTCTTTTTAATAAGCATCTTTTGGCTTTTACCATATATTCCAGATAGTGAAAGTATTGCCTTAGAAAATTCCCTGCTGTAGGCAAATGTCACCTTTTTGTGAATTTTTGTTATACTGCTGAAGGCATGATTAAGGACTCCTTCCCCTATAATTCAACATTTTTTTTTACTTAGCTCTCATTTATCTTGTGTAATGCTTTTCTCTAATTGGCCTTTTTGTGATTATGTCTTTATTCTCTGCATCCCCATGGTCTAACACAACATCTTCCACATTTTGGGAGCCTAGTAAATGTTTGCCAACTGACTGAATGAGGAACAAATGATTTGAGGATCCAAGAGATCATCAGGGTTATGAAAACAGAGTTCTAGGAATTAAGCCTTCTCTCTAAATGTACACCACATATCCAATTCTCTACTTAACATCTCCACTATCTTATCTAAATTGTATACTACCAAAATATTTAGTCCCGTCACTTCTCTCAAGTCTTTCCCATCTCCTTAAATAGAAGCTTCATAAATTGATTTGCTTAAGTAAAACTTAGTTCCTTTCTCTATTTCACATATCCCCTCAATTCAATCCACCAAGTCTATTCATTCAATTCTATCTTTATTCCCACTGAGATCAGTGATTCTATTGGGAATGCAGCCTCTCTAATGAACAACCTTGATGTGAAAATAAAGCCTGGAAGAGCACCTTTTGAATACTTCTGTTACCTCATTAATCTAATCCTAATGAAAGAGCGAGAAAAAGAAAAAGTCTTATGGGCGCTATAAAAGTATGTAATAAAGGTGAGCAGGTGGCCAGGACACACAAGGAATCCAATCTCACTACCCTCCAATCTTTTTATTGTATTAAGCTGAAATTTACATAACATGAAATTAATCATTTCAAAGTTTACAACTTAATGCCATTTAATATATTCACAATGTTGTACAATCACCACCTATAACAACTTTATAAAGATTTTTATGACCTATATAGACACATCATCATCACACAAAGCCTATAGTTTACAGTTCACTCTTAATGGGTTTGGATAAATGTATAATTATATGGATCCATTTTTATGCTATCATACAGAGTTTTTTCACTCCCTTAAAAATCCTCTGTGTTCCACCTATTCATCCTCCTGTCCATTCCAATGCCTGGTAACTACTGATCTTTTCAATGTCTCTATAATTTTGCCTTTTTCAGAGTCATAAAGTTGGAACCATACATTATGTAGACTTTTCAGATTGGCTTCTTTCATTTAGAAATATGCATTTTAGGCTCCTCTATGTGTTTTTCATAGCTTGATAGCTCATTTATTTTTAGTCATGAATCATATTCCATTGTCTGGCTGTACCATATTTAATTATCCATTCACGTACTGTAGAACATCTTTGTTGTTTCAAATTTTTGGCAATCATGAATAAAGCTAGTATAAAAATCTATGTGCAGATTTTTTAAAGTTTATTTGCTTGAGAGAGACAGAGATAGCATGAAAGGGGAAGGGACAGAGAGAGGAAGAGAGAATCCCAAGAAGACTCTACACTGCCAGCACAGAGGCTGATGTGGGGCTTGAATTCACAAAACTGTGAGATCATGACCTGATCCAAAACCAAGAGTTGGACACTTAACTGACTGAGCCACCCAGACACCACCTGTGAGGATATAATATTCAACTCCTTTGGGTCAATATCAAGAAATACAATTTCTGGATTGTATAATAAGACTATGTTTAGTGTTGTAAGAAACTGCCAAACTGTTCTAAAATGGAGTATTATTTTCCATTCCCAGCAGCAATGAATGAGAATACCGATTGGTCCACATGATCACCAGCATTTGGTACTGTTGGTGTTTCAGATTTTGGCTGTTCTAATAGGTGTACAGTGGTATGTCATTATTGTTTTAATTTGTATATCCGTGTGACATATGTAAGCAACTTTTTATATGTTTGCTTGCCATCTGTATATCCTTTTTAATGAAGTGTCTGTTAAGGCTTTTGGTCTTTTGTTAATCAGGTTCTTTTTTTTCTTATTGTTGACTTTTAAGAGTTTTTTTTTAATATCTTGAATAACAGTCCTCCATCAGACATGTCTTTTGCAAATATTTCCTCTCAGTCTGTGGCTTCTCTTTTCATACTCATGACATTGTCTTTGGCAGAGCACCATTTTTTAATGTTTATTAATTTTGGAGAGAGAGAAAAACAGAGCACAAGCAGAGTAGGGGCAGAGAGAGGGAGACACAGTATCGGAAGCAGGCTCCAGGTTCTCAGCTGTCAGCACAGAACCTGAAGCAGGGATTGAACTTGCAAACCATGGGATCATGACCTGAGCTGAAGTCAGATGCTTAACTGAGCCACCCAGGTGTCCCCAGAACACAAATTTTTAATTTTAATAAAGTAAAGCTTATCAATTTTTCTTTCATGGATCATGCATTCGGTGGTATACCTAAAATGTCATTGCCATACCCAAGGTCATCTAGGTTTTCTCCTATGTTGTCTTCTGGTTCTTTTATAGGTGTACATTTTACATTTTAGGTCTATGATCCATTTTTAGTTAATTTTTGTGACGGGTATAAGGTCTGTTTCTAAATTAGTTTTTGTGGGGGGTATAGATATCCAATTGTTTCAGCACCATTTGTTAAAAAAAAAAAAACTACCTTTGCTCCATTGTATTACTTTTGCTAATTTGTCAAGGCTCAATTGACCATATTTATGTGGATCTATTTCTGGGTTCTATATTCTGTTTCATTGATCTATTTTTCTTTTTTTTTTCACCAATACCACACTGTCTTGACTATTGTAGCTTTATAGCAAGTCTTGAAGCTGGGTAATGTCAGTCTTCCAACTTTGTTCAATATTGTGTTGACTGTTTTGGGTCCTTCTTCTTTAGAATCAGTTTGTCAATATCTACAGAAAATTTTCTGGGATTTTTGATTGAGATTACATTGAATATATAGATCAATTTGTAACTGACTAACATTTTGACAATACTGAGTCTTCCCATCTATGAACATGGAATATCTCTCTATTTACTTAGTTCTTCTTAGATTTTATTCAGTAGAGTTTTGTAGTTTTCCTCGTATAGACCTTGTACATATTTTGTTAAATTTATACCTAAGTATTTCATATTGGGTAGGTGCTAATTTTAATTTGTATTGTGTTTTTAATTTCAACTTTCACTTGTTCATTGCCAGTGTATAGGAAAGCAGTTTACTCTTGTATATTAGCCTTGTATCTGGTGAACTTGCTATAATCAATTATTAGTTTCAGGTGTTATTTTGATTGATTGTTTTGGATCTTCTATGTAAATGATCATGTCATCTGTGAACAAAACAGCTGTCTTTCCTCCTTTTCAATCTATATGCCTTTTGTTATCTTTTCTTGTCTTATTGCATTAGCTAGAACTTCCAGTATAATGTTGAAAAGTAGTGGTGAGAGGAGACATACTTGCCTTGTACCTGATCCCAGTGGGAAAGCTTCGAGTATGTCAACATCAAGTATGCTGTTGGCTGAAGTATTTTTGTAGGTGTTCTTTATCAAGTTGAGGAGGTTCTCTTCTATTTCTAATTTACTGAGAATTTTTTATCAACAACGGGTGTTTGATTTAGTCAAATACATTGCTTGTATCTGTTGATGTGATAATGTAATTTTTCTTTTTTTAGAAATAATCAATGTAATGTGATTGATTACATTAATTGATTTTCATATGTAAGCCAGGTTTACAAATCCATTTGGTCTTAATGCATATTTTTTAAAATAAATTGTTGGATTCAACTTGATAACATTTTGTTTAGGATTTTTATATCTATGTTCATGAGAAATATTGGTCTGTAGTTTTCTTGTAATGTCTTTGGCTTTGGTATTGAGGAAATAAGACTGGCTTTATAGAAGTAATTGTAGAGAATTGGTAAAATTTCTTCTTTAAATATTTTGTAGAATTCACTAGTGAACTCATCTGGGTCTGATGCTGGTTGGAAATATTATTAATTATTGATTCATTTTCCTTAATAGATATAGTCTTATTTAAATTACCTAATTCTTCTGAATGACTTTTGACAGATGTGTCTTTTAAGGAATTTGTCCATTTTATCTAGGTTCTCAAATTGGTGGGCATAAAATTGTTCACAGTATGTTTTTCTAATGTTGTTTTGTCTTTTTTATTTAAATTCAAGTTCACATACAGTGTAGTCTTGACTTCAGTATTAGAACCCAGTGATCCATCTCTTACATAAGACACCCAGTGCTCATTCTGAAAAGTGCTTTCCTTAATGTCCATCACCCATTTAACCCATACTCCAACCCACCTTCTCTGCAGCAGCCCTCAGTTTGTTCTTTGTATTTAAGAGTCTCTTATGGCTTGCCTCCCTCTGTTTTTATCTTATTTTTCCTTCCCTCCCCCTATATTCATCTGTTGAGTTTCTCAAATTCCACATATGAGTGAAATCATATGATACCTATCTTTCTCTGACTGACTTAATTCGGTTAGCATAAAATACTCTAGTTCTATCAATGTTGCAAATGGCAAGATTTCATTCTTTTTCATTGCTGAGTAGCATATACACATATATGCACACACACATACATACCACATATTCTTTCTCCATTTGTCAGTAGATGGACATTTAGGTTCTTTACATAATTTGGAAATTCTGGAGCATAGAGTAGTTGTATTTTTAACTTTTTGAGGAACATCTATACTGTTTTCTACAGTGACTGCACCAGTTTGCATTTCCACCAACACTGTAAGAGGATCCCCCTTTCTCTGCATCCTCGCCAATATCTGTTGTCTTCAGAATTGTTAATTTTAGCCATTCTGACAGGTGGAGGTTGTATGTCATTGTGGTTCTGATTTGTATATCTCTGATGATGAGTGATGTTGAGCATTTTTTCATGTGTCTATTAGCCATTTGTATGTCTTCTTTGGAAAAATGTATATTCATGTCTTCTGCCCATTTCCTCACTAGCTTATTTGTTTTTTGGGTGTTGAGTTTGGTAAGTTCTTTATACATTTTGGATACTAACTCTTTATCTAATTTGTCATTTGCAAATATCTCCTCCCATTCCATCAGTTGCCTTTTAGTTTTGTTGATTGTTTCCTATCTTGATGATGGCACAGTAGTTTATTTTTGCTTTTATTTCCCTTGCCTCCAGAGACATGTCAAGTAAGAAGTTGCTGCAGCTTACATCAAAGAGATTGTAGACTGTTTTCTCCTGTAGGATTCTCATGATTTCCTCTTTCACGTTTAGGTCTTTCATCCACTTTAAATTTATTTTTGTGTATGGTGTAAAAAAGTGGTCCAGTTCCATTCTTCTGCATGTCGCTATCCAGTTCTCCCAGTTATTCAGGGTCTTTCTGGTTCCAAACACATTTTAGGATTGTTTGTTCTAGCTATGTGAAGAATGCTGGTGTTATTTTGATAGGGGTTGCATTGAATGTGTAGATTGCTTTGGGTAGTATCAACATTTTAACAATATTTGTTCTTGCAGTCCATGAACATGGGATGTTTTTTCATTTCTTTGTGTCTTCTTCAATTTCTTTCATAAGCTTTGTATAGTTTTGAACATACAGATCTTTTCCGGCGAGGCTAAGAAAGGATCCATGATCTGTAATGATGCCCTCTCTTTAACTTCTGATATTAGTGATTTTTGTCTTCTCTCTTTTCTTAGCCTAGATGGAGATTTATCAATTTTATTTATCTTTTTTAAAAAAGAAGCTTTTAGTTTTGTTTATTTTCTCTATTGAATTCCTGTTTTCAATTTTGTTGATTTATGCTATACTTTTATTATTCTTTTGCTTACTTTGGATATAATTTTCTATTCTTTTTCTAGTTTCTTAAGTTGGAGGCTTAGATTACTCATTCTAGATCTTTGTTATTATCTAATATATGTATTAAATGCTAAAAATTTTCCTCTAAGTACTGCTTCCAGGTGCCCCACAAATTTTGATATAAAGGATATTTTCATTTTCAATTAGTTCACAATATTTTAAAATTTCTCTTGAGATTTATTTTTTGATCCATGTGCTATTTAGAAGTGTGTTGTTTAATTTCCAAGTACTTGGAGAATTTCTAGTTATCTTATTTTTTTTAATGAAGGGGACGGGAGATGAGTTAAAAACATGATGGGGATTAAGGAGTGCCCTTCTGATGAGTGCTGGGTGTTATATGGAAGTGTTGAATTATTATATCGTACACTTGAAACTAATATTACACTGTATGTTAACTAACTGGAATTTAAATAAAAAATTTAAAAACCTATACTTGATTTTTCCAGTTATCTTTTTGTTATTGATATATATTTTAATTCCATTGTGGCCACAGAGTAGGCATTATATGATTTCCATTCTTTTACAATTTTTAAATGTGTATTATGGTCCAGAGTGTGGTCTATCATAGTGAATGTTTTATATGTGCTTTAGAAGAATATGTATTCTGCTGTTGGTGGTGAATTAGTATATAGATATGAATTAAATTCAGTTTATTGAATTCAAATATGTCCTTACTGATGTCCTTGTAGACCTGTTGGGTCTATTTCTTTTTTTTTTAAATGGGTCTGTCTATTTCTGATAGGGGTTTTAGAAGTGTCCAACCATGTTAGTGGATTAATCTGTATCTCGTCATAATTCCATTAGTTTTTGCCTCACATAGTTTGATACTTTATTATTAGGGGAATATATGTCAAAGATTATTAAAGCTTCTTGGAGAGTTGACCCCAATAATAAATGATGAAAATACATAAATTGATTAATAATCATTATGTAATGTCTTTCTTTATCCCTGCTGACTTTATATTGAAGTTTTCTAGGTCTGAAATTAATATAGTTTCTTTTCATTCATGTTAACATGGTGTTCTTCCCTCCACAATTTACTTTTAATCTATATATGTCTTTATATTTAAAATAGGTTTCTTAGAAAGTAGAACAGTGGTTGCTAGGGAATGCAGGGTGAAGGAAATGGAGAGAGGTTGGTAAAAGGGTACAAGCTTTCAGTTGTAAAATGAATAAGGTCTGAATACCTAAAGTTTAACACGGTTACTGTAATTAATAATACTGTATTGTATAATTGAAATATGCTAAGAGAGTAGCTCTTAAGCATTTCTACAAAAAAAAGAAATGCAAATATGTGAGGGATGAGTGTGTGAATTAACTCAGCTGTGGGAATCCTTTCACAATTCATATGCATATCAAATAACCACATTGTACATTTTATAGTGTAATTATATTTGTCAACTCTACCTCAATACAGCTGAAAAAATAAAATGAGTTTTGTACACAACATATATTTGGGTCTTATTTTTTGATCCATTTTGACAATCTCTGTCCTTCATTGGTGCATTTAGATTATTGATGTTTAAAGTGATTATTGATATGGTTGGATTCTTATCTACCATATGTGCTACTGTTTTCTATTTGTTGCACTTGATTTTTGTTCCTGTTTTTGTCTTCCACTATTTTTCTACTTTTTATGGTTTTAACTGAGCATTTAATATAATTCAATTTTCTCTCCTTTCTTAGCATATCTGTTATACCTCTTAACCTTTTTAGTGGTTGCCCGTTTGAGATATGCACTTATATTTAATCCAAGTCCACATTCACATAACACCACACCACTTCATGAGTAGTACAAATATTTCATAATAAAATAATCTTAATTTTCCCCTCCTGTACCTTGTATCACTGCTGTCATTCATTTCACTTATATATAACCAAATATATATATACTTATTTTTTAAATATATTCATTTATATTTAAAGTATATATATTTATATTTAAAATATGTACATAAGCATATATACTCGAATATATTGCGGACATTACTATTTTGAACAAATTGTTCTCCAATGGATCAATTAAAGGTAAGACAAAATAAGTTTTATTTTACCTTCACTTATTCCTTCATTGATGCTTTCTCTTATTTTATGGGTATAAAAGTTACTGATCTGTATAATTTTCCTTCTATCTAAAGAAGTTTTAATATTTCCTGCAAGGAAGGTATACTGGAAATAAATTCCCTCGATTTTTGTTTGCCTGAGAAAGCATTCTTTCCTCATTTTTAGAGGATAATTTTACTGGGTATAGAATTCTAGTTTGGTAGGTTTTTTTCTCTCAATACTTTAAATATTTCACTCTACTGTCTTCTTGCTTACATGGCTTCTGAGAAGTCAGATGTAATTTCTACGTTTGTTCCTCTATAAATATTTTTTCTCTCATTTCTTTAGAATTTTTTTCTTTATATTTGAGTTTGGGTAGGTTGAAAATGATATGCTTAGTTGCAATTTTTTTTTTTTACTTTTATCCTGCTTGATGTTCTCTGAGCTTCTTAGATATGTGGTTTGGTGCTTACATTAATGTGGGGAAAATCTCAGTCATTATTGTTTCAAATATTTATTCTATTTCTTTCTCTGTTTATTCCTGTTGTTCAAGTTACACCTTTTGTAATTGTTTAACAGTCCTTAGTTATTCTGTTCTGTTTTATTTAATCTTTGTTCTCTTTGCTTTTTAAGGATTCTATTGATATATACTGTAATTCAGTGATTCTTTTATTAGCTCTATCCAGGCTACTAATAAACTCCTCAAAGGCATTATTAATTTCTATTTTCATGCTATTTACCACTAGCATTTCTTTTTGGTTCTTAAGATTTTGATATTTCTGCTTATGTTACCCATCTGTTCTTGCATGCTTTCTGCTTTATCCATTGGATAATTTACCATATAAATCATAGGAATTTTTAGAATTCCTAGTCTAAAAAACCAACATCCCTGCCATATCTGGTTCTGATACTTGCTCGGTCTCTATATTGTGTTTTTGTCTTTGGTATGCCTTGTTATTTTTCTGGATAGCTGGACATGATGTATCCAGTAGATAGAACTGCTTTAAGTTGGCCTTTAGTAATGTAGTTGTAAGGTGTGGAGAGAACGGAAGCATTCTATAGCCTATACTTAAATCTCAGTCTTTCAGTGAGCCTATGCCTCTTGTCTGTGAACTTCACAAGATTTTCTGTTTCTTTCTCCCCACTTAAGTGGTACAAGGTGGCTAAGGAGAGCTGGAGTTGGCTATTTCCTTTAGCCCATGTGTTAAGTGAGAGCTGCCGGGTGTTTCCCAAGTCAGTTAAGATCTGCTAATAGCCCAGTAGATTTGTCTCCAATTAACTAGTTTCCTCTGAGAAAAGGCCTTGTTAAGAACAGAGTGCTCTGGTATCTTTCAAAATCGTTCATTTTTCCCTTCTCCTGCCAGAAAAAAGAGAAAAATTTTCTCTGATATTTACTGTGGGAACCTGATCAAGCTCCAGTAGGTAAATCTCACATTATTGTGAGGGCCCACCTATGACTGGCTCTCTCTGGAAAATTTAACTCTGAGCATCCAGCAATTCATAATTTATAGTTCGGGTTTTCCTAATGCAGTGCTGGTTCCCACAGAACATTTCACTTGTGATATGCCATAACTCCCTGTGTTTTCCTGTCTCTTCAATTTTAGGAGCAACAGCTTTCCCTGTGTCTTCCCCTCTCTTATAGATTAAAGAGGAGATACTGATTTTTTAGTCTTTTCAGCTTCTTACTTGTTGGGATAAAGTGGTAATATCCAAGCTCTTTTTTATCCAGAACCTAAGTTCAGAAAACATTTTTATCACTACACAACAAACTCCCATATTCATTAATCAGTCATGCCAATTTTCCCCTTTCTCCAACCCCCGGCATCTGCCAATCTACTTTCTGTCTCTACAGATTTACCTACTCTGGATATTTCATATAAATAGAATGATACAATATGTGACCTTTTGGCCTTCTTAGTATCACTTAGTATCATGCACTCAAGGTTCATCCATGTTTTAGTGGTTTTCAATATAACAAGCTTTCATTGTTTTGTTTTGTAGTTTCAAGTTTTTATTTAAATTCAAGTTAGTTAACAAACACTGTAATATTAGTTTCAGGAGTAGAATTTAGTCAATCTTTTTTTGTTAAATAATATTCGATTATATGATTATATCACATTTGTTTATTCATTCATTGATGAACATTTGAGTTTTTCCCACTTTAGTTGCTATGAACTCATGTATAAGTATTTGTTTGAGTGCCCATTTTCAACACTTTTGTATATACTGAAGAGAATTGCTGAGTCATATCATAATTCTATGTTTAACTTTCTAAGGAGTCACCATACTGTTTTCCACAGCAGTAGCACTTTAGACATTTCCACCAGCAGTGTATAAGATTTCTATTTTCCCCACATCCACTAAAACTTGTTATTTTCCAATTTTTTATTATAGCCATTCTAGTAGGTGTGAAGTGTATCTCATTGTAGTTTTGATTTGCATTTCTCTGACAGCTAATGATGTTGAGCCTCTTTTCATGTGCTTATTGGCCATCTATATAATTGAATGCCCATGTTAATTGGTTTGTTTAACCTCTGGTGTTGAGATTTAAGGGTTCTTTATAAATTCTGGATACTAGACCACTATCAAGTATGTGATTTACCTTTTTTTTTTTCATTCTCTAGGTTTGTTTTTTCACTTACTTGAAAATGTCCCTTGATGCAACATAAGTTATATTATGAAGAGCGATTTGTCCTTTTTTTTTCTTTTATTATCTACCTTTTGGGTGTCACATCATAAAATCTATTAAAAAATACAAGATCATGAAGATTTACCCCTATATTTTCTGCTAAAAATCGTAATGGTCAAATTTTTTAAAGTTTCAATTTAAATTCCAGTTAGCATACAGTGTAAAATTAGTTTCAGGTGAACAATATTCAACAATTCCATACATCACCTAGTGCTCATGACAGTGAATTCCTTAATCCTCATCACCTATTTAACCCAATCACAACACTTCTGGTAACCATCAGTTTGTTTTTTATAGTTAAGAGTCCATCTTGTGGTTTGCAACTCTCTTGCTCTCTCTTTCTCCTTTGCTTGCATGCTCTCTTTCTTAAATTCTACATATGAGTGAAATCATACAGTATGTGTCTTTCTCTGACTGACTTATTTCATTTAGCATAATACTCTACAGCTCCATCCGTGTCATTGCAAATGGCAAGATTCATTCTTTTTATGACTTAGTAATATTCCATCATATATATACATATATAAAAATATTGTATATATATTTATAATGTATACATTTATAATATATATAATATATAATATATATATCACTTCTTCTTTATCCATTCACCAATTAATTGACATTTGGGCTGCTTCCATATCTTGGCTATTGCAAATAATGTTGCTATAAACATACGAGTGCATGTATCACTTTGAATTAGTGTTCTTGTATTCTTTGTGTAAATAAATACTCACTAGTGGGATTGCTATATCTCAGGGTAGTTCTATTTTTAAATTTTTGAGGAACCTCTATAATGTTTTCCATGTGACCTCACCAGTTTGCATTCTCACCAACAGTGCAAGAGGGTTCCCCTTTCCCCATATTCTTGTGAACACCTGTTGTTTCCTGTGTTGTTGATTTTAGCTATTCTGACAGGTGTGAGGTGATATCTAGTTGTAGTTTTGATTTGCATTTCTATGATCATGAGTGATGATAAGCATTTTTTCATGTGTCTGTTGGCCATCTGTATGTCTTCTTTGGAGAAATGTCTGCTCATGTCATCTGACCATTTTTAATGATATTATTTGTATTTTTTGTGTTGATTTTTATAAGTTCTTTCTATATTTTGAATATTAACCCATTATATGATATGTCATTTGAAACTAGTTCTCCAATTCCATGGGTTGCCATCTAGTTTTGCTGTTTCCTTCAGAGTGCACAAGTTTTTAATTTTGATGATATCACAATAGTTTATTTTTGCTTTTTTGTCGATTCAAGTGACATATTCAGAAAGAAGTTGCTATGATAAATGTCAAATAATTTACTGCCTGTACTATCTTCTTGAATTTTTATGGTTTCCTGTCTCCCATTTTGGTCTTTTGTCCAGTTTTCAAAACACGATTTGTTAAAAAGACTCTTTTTCCCAATGATATTCTTTCATGTTTTTTAAATTTTATTTTAGAGAGAGAGAGTGGAGGAGGGGCAGAGAGAGAAAGAGAGAATCTCAAGCAGATTCTATTCTCAATGTGGAGCCCTACATGGGGATTGATCCCATGACCCTGGGCTCATGATTGAGCTGAAATCAAAAGCAGACATTCAACTGACTGAGTCCCCCAGGCTCTCCTCTTTCTTGCTTTGTTGAAGATTAATTGACCATAAAATTGTAGGGTTCATTTCTGGATTTTCCACTCTGTTCTGTTGATCTATGTGTCTATTTTTGTGATAGTACCATGCTGTTTTGATTACTACAGCTTTGTAATATAACTTGAAGTATGGAATTCTGATGCCTCTGTCCACTTTTCTTTTTCAAGGTTGCTTTGACTATTGTTTTTTCTGTTTTTTATTTTTTGTATTTTTGTGATTCCATACAAATTTTAGGATTGCTTGTTCTCGCTCTGTGAAAAATGCTGTTGGTGTCTTGATAAGCTTTGCACTAAGTGTGTACACTGCTTTGTGTAATGTAGATTTTTTAACAATATTTGCTCTTCCAATCCATGAGTATGAACTATCATTCCATTTCTTTGTGTCATCATCAATTACTTTCTTTTATAATTTTTTATAGTTTTCAGAGTACAGGTCTTATACCTCTTTAGTTAGGTTTATCCCTAGGTATCTTATTTTTTTTGGTGCATTTGTAAATGGGATATCTTGATTTCTCTTTCTGCTTCTTTATTATTGCTATATAGAAATGCAACAGATTTCTGTACATTGAGTTTTTATCCTGCAACTTTACTGATTTTGTTTATAAGTCCTAGCAGTTTTTTGGTGCAGTTTTTCAAGTTTTCTAAATATAGTATAATGGCATCTGCAAATAGTGAAAGTTTTACTTTTTCTTTATGTATTTGGATACCTTCTATTTTTTTCTTCACTGATTGCATTGGCTATGATATCCAGTAGTATGTTGAATAAAAGTGGTGACAGTGGACATCTCTGATTTGCTCCTGACCATAGAGGAAAAGCTCTCAGTTATTGCCCATTTAGGATGATATTAGCTCTGGGTTTTTTATATATGGCCTTTATTATGTAGATGTATGTTCTCTCTAAACTTACTTTGTTGAGGGTTTTTTTTTAATCATGAATGTATATTGTACTTTGTCAAATGCTTTTTCTGCATCTATTGAGAAAATAATATGGCTTTTATCCTTTCTTTTCTTAATTTGATGTATCAAGTTGAGTGATTTTTGAATGCTGAACCAAACTTGCAACCCAGGAATAAATCCCACTTGATCCTGGGGAACGATTTCTTTAATATATTCTTGGATTCAGCTTGCTAGTATTTTGTTGAGGATTTTTGCATCTATGTTCATCAGACATATTGGCTTGTATTTCTCTTTTTTCTACTGTCTTTATTCCATTTTGGTATGAGGGCCCCATAGAATGAATTTGGAAGTTTATCTTCCTCTTCTAGTTTTTGGAATAGTTTGAGAAGAATAGGTATTAACTCTCTCTTAAATGTTTGATCAAGTTTGTCTGTGAAATCATCTGACCCTGAACTTTTGTGTTTTTTGGGGGGAGATTTTCGATAGCTGATTAAATTTCTTTGCTGGTTATCAGTCTGTTCAAGTTTTCTTTTTCTTCCTTTTTTCAGTTTTGTTAACTTATATGTTTCTAAGAATTTATCCATTTCTTCCAGTTTGTTCTATTTGTTGGCATGTAATTTTTCATTATATTTTCTTATAATTGTACTTCTGTGGTATATGTTGTAATATCTCCTACCTTATTTATGATTTAATTTATTTGGGTCCTTTCTTTTTTGTGCTAAGTCTGGCTAATTTTATCAATTTTATCAATCTTTTAATTTTATAAGTCTTTTAAAGAAACAGCTCCTGGTTTCATTGATCTATTTGATTGTTTTGTTTTGTTTTGTTTTAGTTTCTAAATCATTTATTTCTGCTCTGATCTTTATTTCCTTCCTTCTGCTGGATTTAGGCTTCATTTATTCTTCTCTTTCTTGTTTCTTTAGGTATAAAGTTAGGTTGCTTATTTCAACTTTTTCTTGCTTCTTGAGGTAGGCCTGTATTTCTATATACTTCTTTCTTTTTTAAGTTTATTTATTAATTAAAAAAAACTTTTTAAGTTTATTTTTGAGAAAGAGAGAGACAGCATGAGTGGGGGAGGGGCAGAAAGAGAGGGAGACACAGAATCTGAAGCAGGCTCCAGGCTCCAAGCTGTCAGCACAGAGACTGGCGCACAGCTCAAACCCACAAACCACATGATCATGACCTGAGCCAAAGTCAGACGCTTAATCAAGTGAGCCACCCAGATGCCCCTTAAATTTATTAATCTTGAGAGACAGAGAGAGAGAGACAGAGAGAGAGAATGCATGAGTGGGGGAAGGGCAGACACAGAGGGAGAGAGAGAATCCCAAGCACGCTCCATACTCAGCATGGAGCCCAATGCAGGGCTCCTTCTCACAACCATGAGATTATGACCTGAGCTGAAATAGTCAACTGCTCAACAGACTGAGCCACCCAGGGGCCCCAACACTTCTATCTTAATACCGCTTTTGCTGCATCCCAAGGGTTTTAGATCGTTGTGTTTACATTTTCATCTGTTTCCATGTATTTTTAATTTCTTTGATTTCCTGGTTGACCCATTCTTTGTTTAGTAGCATGTTATTTAACCTCCATGTATTTTTGGTCTTTCCAAATATTTTTCTTGTGGTTGTCTTCTATTTTCACAGCGTTGTGAAAAGATGTCAGTATGACTTCAATATTATTGAATTTATTGAAGTCTGTTTTGTGGGCTATATGTCATGTATTCTGTAGAATGTTCCATGTGCACTTGAAAAGTATGTGTATTCTGCTGTTTCAGGATGGAATGTTCTGAATATACCTGTTAAATCCGTAGGTTCCACTGTGTCATTGAAAAGCATTATTCCTTTGTTGATATATAGTTTAGATGATCTGTCTATTGACATAAGTGAGGTGTCAAAGTCCCCTACTATTATTGTATTTTTATCTACTAGTTCCTTTATGTTTGTGATTGTTTTATGTATTTGGGTGCTTTCACGTTTCGTGCATAAATATTTACAATTGTTATATCTTCTTGTTGGATTGTCCTCTTTTGATTATATAGTGTCCTTATTTGTCTCATGTTTTGTGCATAAATATTCACAATTGTTATATCTTCTTGTTGGATTGTATTCTTTTGATTATATAGTGTCCTTCTTTGTCTCTTGTTACAATCTTTGTCTTAAAGTGTAGTTTGTCCAGTGTAAGTATTGATAACTTGGCTTTCTTTTGACAACCATTTGCATGATAAATGTTTTTCTATCTCCTCACTTTCTTCTTTTTTTAATATTTTTAATGTTTATTTTATTTTTTAGAGAGAGAGGGAGCACGCATGAGGAGGGGAGGGGCAGAGAGAGAGGGGGACAGATGATCTGAAGTGGGCTGTGCTGACAGCAGAGTGCCCAATGCGGTGCCCAAGCTCATGAACCATGAGATCATGACCTGAGCTGAATTCGGTCACTTAACCAACTGAGCCACCCAGGAGCCCCCATCCCCTCACTTTCAATCTGCAGGTGTCTTTAGACCTCAAATGAGTCTCTTGTAAGCACTATATAGATTGGTCTTGTTTCTTGTCCATTATGTCACCCTATGTCTTTTGCTCCATTTACATTAAAGAAAGTATTGATAGATATGCATTTATTGCCATGTTATTACTTATTTTGTCATTGTTTCTGGAGATTTTCTCTGATACTTTCTTGTCTTTCTCTCTTTCATGTTTTGCTGATTTTCTTTAGTGATATATTTGGATTTCATTCTTTTTTGCATGTTTATTACTGGTTTTTGATATATGGTTACCACTGGTTGGTATATGACCTTTCCTGCATATAACAGTCTATGTTAAGTTGATGATCATTTTAGTTTGAAATCTTCTTCTTCTCTCCTTCTCATATACTTCCCTGTGTTAGGTATTTGTTGTCATATTTTATATACTTTTTTTGGTGAGTTCTTTGATTTTTTATAGAAATATTCAGTTTGACTGTTTTTCTGTTTCTTACCTTCATAGTGTCACTATTAGTTTCTTCCTTACACTCAAAGAGTTCCCCTTTAATATTTTTTGCAAGGGTAGTTTAGTGGCTATGAACCCCTTATTTTTTGTTTGTCTGGGAAACTCTATCTCTCCCTCTATTCTGAATGATAGCCTTGTTGGATAGTATGTTCTTTGCTGCAGTTTTTTCCCATGCAGCACTTTGTATATATCATGCCACTCTCTTCTGGCCCACAGTTTCTGTTGAAAAATATCCTGCTGGCCATATGCATTTCCCCTTGTAGCTTACTATTTTGCTTGTAGCTTTGAAAGTTTTTTCTTTATCACTATAAATTACAAGTTTAATTACAAAGTGTCTTAGTGTAGACCTGCTTTAGTTGATTTTGATGGGAGTTCTCTGTGCTTCCTGGATCTGGATGTTTGCTTCCTTCACCAGATTAGAGAAGTTTTCAGCTACTATTCCTTGAAATAAATTTGCTGCCCCCTTTTCTCCCTCCTCCTTCCTCCTCTTCCTCCTTCTTCCTCTTCTGGGATCCCTATAATACAAATGTTATTACATTTGATGGAGTCACTAAGCTCTGTGCCCATTCTTGTTTTTGCATAATTCTTCTCTCTTTTGTTCAGCTTTATTGTATTCCATTACTTTGTCTTCGAGGTCACTAATTTGTTCCTCTGCTTCTTCCAGCCTGCTATTTATTGCATCAAGTATGTTTCTAATCTCATTTATTATATTCTTATTCTCTGATTGATTCTTTTTTTTAACTCTTTTGTCTCTGTATTAAGGGTCTCACTGATGTTTTCTATTCTTTTCTCAAGTCCAGTGAGTATTCTAGTGATTGTTTCTTTACATTCTCTATCATACATGTTACTTATATGTATTTCACTTAGATCTCTGATCTTACCTTGTTCTTTCATTTGGGATGAATTCCTCTGTCTTCTCATTTTGTCTAAGTCTCTTACTGCTTCACTGTGTTAGAAAATCCAGTTATGTCTCCTGCTCCTGAAAGCAATGGCCTTATGAAGAGGAAGCCATGTAGTACCCAGGGCCTGCTGCTTCAGGGAGTGTTTCTATTGTGTGCTGCATGCACTCTGATGTTATGTCCTGGACACTTTATCTTTCAAGTGAGTCATCTACAGAGGCTCTTCTTACTTGCTGTGTGTAGTGTTTGGTCCCAGGCCTGAATGTGGAGAGTTCTAAATAAGTGTGCTCTTGTCTGTTTGTGAAATACCTTCACCATCTCCACCATAACTATGGCCTTGCAGAACTCTGGTCAAGAGATATGGTGTGGGCAGTGGTTCATGCTGGTCTTCTCAGGGAGGGGCCTACTGCAGTTGGAATGAGGTAAGTTTGACAGAGTGATATTTCCACTGGAGCACAGGGGGCTGGAGCTTAGTGTAAGCAAGTTAGGCAGGCAGTATCAGTGCTAAACTTATTCCCACAGGTGGCTCTGTGTTTACTCTGAGGGGCAAGGGAGGGATATGGTCCTGGCCAGCTTCTTTGTTCCCAGAGAGGTGAATGCTGCCTCTCAGGGACAAGCCTCAAGAAGATCAAATAATCCCCCCAGTGTTTTCCCTGGGCACTCTTCTGATCATTGTTTCCATGCCTTATACCCTGGAGTTGTTTGCCTGCCTTCTCTCCAAGAGTAGTACAGTGCCCTCCAGTCTATCCCGGTCAAGCTTGTCGACCTTTAAAACTCCAGGCTTGGGGCACCTGGGTGGCTCAGTCGGTTAAGTGGCCAACTTCGGCTCAGGTCATGATCTCACAGTCCATGAGTTCGAGCCCTGCATCAGGCTCTGTGCTGACAGCTCAGAGCCTGGAGCCTGTTTCAGATTCTACATCTCCCTCTCTCTGACCCTCCCCCATTCATGCTCTCTCTTTGTCTCAAAAAAATAAATAAACGTTAAACAAATTTTTTAAAAAATAAAAAATAAAAAAAAACTCCAAGTTTTAAGCCCCACCAGTTGCAAGAACTTATGAAACTCAGCTTCTCTTGTTTTCCAACCCAATGACTATGGGGAAACATTCTCCTTGTGCATTCCCCTGTGTTCTCCTCTCTCACCCTTGTGTATGACCAGGGAGCCCTCCCCTCCATGGGAGCCAGGATCTGTTTGTCCCCTAAACTAAATCTCTACACTTCCTAAATCCTTACATGTAGCCTCTTCTCTCCCTTTAGTTGTGTGGTTTGTTCTTTCAGTATTCAGGTCAATTTCTGGAGTACTTAGTGTGATTTGATATTTGCCTAGTTGTATCCTTGAGACAAGGTGACCCTAGGGGCCTCCTACTCCACCTCTATCTTCCTGTCTCTGTGTGGAGTGAAGTAACAATATTCTGGATGTTTCTGTGAGGGTGTTTCTGTATGAGGATAACATTCACTTTTTAACAGTTTTATTGAGATATACTTAAAATAAAAAACTGCACATATTTAAGTTATACAAGTTGATAAATATGCATACACCCATGAAATCATCACCACAGTCAAGATAATATACATATCCACAGGCTGCAAAATTTCCTTGTGACCCGTTGGGTTTTTAGGGATAATGCCTAACACAAAATCTACCTTCTTAAGCATTTTTTAATACATAATATAGTATTGTTAACTATAGGGCGCTATACTTTGCAGAAGTCTAGAACTTATTCATGGTGCATGACTGAAATTTTACACTCACTGAAATACAACACACCATGTCCCCTTCTACCCTGACTCTGGTAACCCTCATTCTACTCTCTTTCATGAATTGGATTACATAACTCATGTAAGTGGAATCATGTAGTATTTGTCTTTCCATAAGTGGTTTATTTCACTTAGCATAATGTTCTCCACTTTTATTCATATGAATGATATGACAGGATTTCCTTCTTTTTATACTGAATAATATTCCATTGGAAGAATATACTACTTTTATTTTATCAAATCATATTTTGATGGAAACTTAGGTTGTTGCCATATCTTAGATTGTTTCCATATCTTGGCTACTGTGAATAATGTTGCAATGAAAATAGCAGTGCAGATATCTCCTAAAGATCATGATTTCAGTGATTTGGGACATAGGACTAAAAGTGAGATTTCTGGAGGATAAGGTAGTTCTATTTTAAAATTTTTAAAAAACCTCCATGCTGTTTTCCAAAGTGACTGCATGATTTTGTACTCCTACCAACAATATATAAGGGTAATAATTTCTCCACATCTTCAGAAACACCCACTAACTTTGTTTTTTTATTATACCCACCTTAAAAGGTGAGATGATATCTCAATGTGCTTTTGATTTTAATTACTCTGATGGAGAGTTGTTGAGCCCTGGAAGACAGAGCTCAGCTCACAGGGGAAACAAAGGAGCTAGCAAGCGCCATTTCCCTCTCCCATCCCCCAGCCGAATTCCAAAGGGATCCAGTTCCCTTCACTGAACTTGCTTGCACTGCCCAAATGCCCAACATTGTGCTTCTGTGGATCCATTCCTCTGACAGGCCTGCCTCCTCCTGGTGCTGCAAGGCCCTTCCCTCAGGGAACCACTGATGGCAAAGTGAGCTAAGCCTGCCCCTCCAGACCCTGTGCTCCTTGCAGATCCATAAAATCTACTACACCCTTGGCCAGATCCCATTGAAGCAGCACCACAAGTCTGGCAGTGGGAAAGTACCCAGAGAGGGGCCACACTACTCCAAAGTAAGTCCTGCCCCTGGGAGGGGGGAAAATAAGGTACACACCAGTCTGACTGTGGCCCCAGCAGTGGGCTGGTGGCAGACATCAAGTCTGACTGCGACCAGCCCGCCACCACAAGTTACTCCAGACAGCACAGGGGAAGTGCCCTGCAGTTTGGAGCTACCTCAGGGACTTCCCAAATGATGAAATGGAAGGATTCTCCTCAAAAGAAACTCCAGGAAGTAGTGACAGCTAATGAATTCATCAAAAACAATTTAAGCAATATAACAGAACAAGAATTCAGAATAATGGTCATAAAATTAATCGCTGGGCTTGAAAAAAGGATAGAGAACAGCAGAGAATCTATTACTACAGAGATCAAAGGACTAAGAAATAGTGATGAGGAACTAAAAAAATTATATAAATGAAGTGCAAAATAAAATGGAGGCACCCATAGCACGGACTGAAGATGCAGAGGAGAGAATAGAAGATAAAATAATGGAAAAGAGGAAGCTGAGAAAAAGACACATAAAAAATCCAGAAGTATGAGGGGAGAATTAGAGAACTACGTGATGCAATCAAACAGAACAATATCCGTATAATAGGAATTCCAGAAGAGGAAGAGAGAGGGAAAGGGGTTGAAGGTGTACTTGAACAAATCATAGCTGGGAACTTCCCTGATCTGGAGAAGGAAACAGGCATTGATTTCCAAGATGCACACAGAACTCCCTTCAGACGTAACTTGAATCGATCTTCTGCACTATATATCATAGTGAAACTGGAAAAATAGAAGCATAAAGAGAAAATTCTGAAAGCAGCTAGGGATAAACAGGCTCTGACTTATAAAGGGAGACCGATAAGAATACTGGCAGACCTATCTACCGAAACTTGGCAGGCCAGAAAGGAATGGCAGGAAATCTTCAATATGATGAACAGGAAAAATATGCAGCCAAGAATCCTTTATCCAGCAAGTCTGCTATTCAGAATAGAAGGAGAGATAAAGGTCATTCCAAACAACAAAAACTGAAGGAATTCATCACCACTAAACCAGCCCTACAAGAGATCCTAAGGGGATTCTGTGAGTGAAATGTTGCAAGGACCACAAAGAACCAGAGACATCACTACAAGCATGAAACCTACAGACATCACGACTCTAAACCCATATCTTTCAATAAAAACACTGAATGTAAATGGACTAAATGCTCCAACCAAAAGACATAGGGTATCAATATGTACAAAAAAACAAGACCCATCTACTTGCTGTCTACAAGAGTCTTATTTTACATCTGACACCTTCAGAAGGAAAGTGAAGAGATGGAGAACTATCTATCATGCTACTGGAAGTCAAAAGAAAGCTGGAGTAGCCATACTTACATCAGATAAACTACACTTTAAATTAAAGGCTATAACAAGAGATGAGGAAGGGCATTAGATAATAATTACAGGGTCTATCCATCAGGAAGTGCTAACAATAATAAATGCTATGCACCGAATACAGGAGCCCCCAAATATATAAAAGAATTAATCACAAACAGAAGCAACCTTATTGATAAGAATGTGGTAATTGCATGGGACTTTAATACTCCACTTACAACAATGGGTAGAACACAGAAAATAAATAAAGAAGGGCCCTGAATGATACACGGGATCAGATGGACTTGGCAGATATATTTAGAACTCTGCATCCCAAAGCAACAGAATATACTTTCTTCTCGAGTGCACATGGAACATTCTCCAAGATAGATCACATACTGGGTGACAAAACAGCCCTTCATAAGTATAAAAGAATTCAGATCATGCCATTCACACTTTCAGACCACAATGCTATGAAACTTTAAAACAACCACAGGAAAAAGTCTGGAAAATCTCCAAAAGTATGGAGGTTAAAGAACACCCTACTAAAGAATGAATGGGTCAACCATGCAATTAGAGAAGAAATTAAAAAATATATGGAAACAAATGAAAATGAAAATACAACAATCCATATGCTTTGGGATGCAGCAAAGGCAATCCAGAGAGGAAAATACAATGCAATCCAGACCTATCTCAAGAAACAAGAGAAATCCCACATACAAAGTCTAACAGCACAGCTAAAGGAAATGGACGAAGAACAGCAAAGACACCCTAAACCCAGCAGGAGAGAAATAATAAAGATCAGAGCAGAAATAAACAATATAGAATCTAAAAAACCAGTAGAGGAGATCAATGAAATGAAGAGTTGGTTTTTTGAAAAAATAAACCAAATCGATAAACCTCTAGCCAGGCTTCTCAAAAAGAAAAGGGAGATGGCCCAAATAGATAAAATCATGAATGAAAATGGAATTATTACAACCAATCCCTAAGAAATACAAGCAGTTATCAGGGAATACTATGAGAAATTATATGCCAAAAAACTGGACAACCTGGAAGAAATGGACACATTCCTAAGCACCCACACACTTCCAAAACTCAAACAGGAAGAAATAGA
The DNA here is from genome assembly GCF_022837055.1 of Prionailurus viverrinus. Classification (NCBI taxonomy): domain Eukaryota; kingdom Metazoa; phylum Chordata; class Mammalia; order Carnivora; family Felidae; genus Prionailurus; species Prionailurus viverrinus. The sequence goes on from NC_062579.1 coordinate 54,897,517, forward strand.
AAACTTGAACAGACCCATAGCCAGCAAAGAAATTGCATCAGTTATCAAAAGTCTCCCAACAAATAAGAGTCTGGAACCAGATGGTTTCCGTGCGGAATTCTACCACACATTTAAAGCAGAGTTAATACCTATTTTTCTCAAGCTGTTCCAAAAAAATAGAAAGGGAAGGAAAACTTATGGTCTCATTCTATGAATCCAGCATTACTTTGATTCCCAGTGCAGAGACCCAATTAAAAAAAAAACTACACGCTAATATCCCTGATGAATATGGATGCAAAAAATTCTCAACAAGATAATAGGAAATCAAATTCAACACCATAAAAAAATTATTCCCCATGATCAAGTGGGATTCATTCCTGGGATGCACAGCTGGTTCAATATTCGCAAATCAATCAATGTGATACATTACATTAAAGAAAGTAAAGATAAGTACCATATGATCCTGTCATTGGCTACAGAAAAAGCATTTGACAAAATTCAGGATCCTTTCTTAATAAAGACCCTCAAGAAAGTTGGGATGGAAAGAACATAGATAAACATTATAAAAGCCATTTATGAGAAGCTCACAGCTAATATCATCTTCATTTGTGAAAAACAGAGCTTTCCTCCTGAGATCAGAAACATGACAGGGATGTCCACTCTCACCGCTGTTGTTTAACATAGTGTTGTAAGTCCTAGCATCAGCAATCAGACAACAAAAGAAAAGAAAAGGCAGAAAAATGGGCAAGGAAGAAGTGAAACTTTCACTTTTTTGCAGACGACAAGACAGTTTACATGGAATACCCGAAAGACTCCACCATAAGGCTTCTAGAACTGATACATGAATTCAGCAATGTCACAGGGTACAAAATTAGTGTAAGGAAATCAGTTTCATTTTTATACACCAATAATGAAACAACAGAAAGAGGACTAAAGAACTAATCCCATTCACTATTGCACCAAGAACCATAAAATACCTAGGAAAAATCCTAAGCGAAATGTACAAGATCTGTATGCTGAAAACTATAGAAAGCTTATGAAGGAAATTGAGAAAGATACAAAGAAATGGAAAAACATTCCATGCTCATGGTTTGGAAGCATAAATATTGTTAAAATGGCAATGCTACCCAAAAAAATCTACAGATTCAATGCAGTCCCAATCAAAATTGCACCAGCATTCATCTCAAAGCTGGAACAAACAATCCTAAAATTTGTATGGAACGACAAAAGACACAGAATAGCCAAAGTAATATTGAAGAAGAAGACCAAAGTGGGAGGCATCACAATCCCAGACTTTAGCCTCTACTACAATGCTGTAATCATCAAGACAACATGGTATTGGCACAACAACAGACACAGACCAATAGAATAGAACAGAGACTCCAGATTTGGACCCACAAATTTTAGCCAACTAATCCTTGACAAAGCAGGAAATAATATCCAATGGAAAAAAGAACAATGAAACTAGACCACTTTCTGACACCATTCCCAAAAATAAACTCAAAATAGGATGAAGGACCTGAATGAGAGACAGGAAACCATAAAAACCCTAGAGGAGAAAGCAGGAAAAAACCTCTCTGACCTCAGTCGCAGCAATTTCTTACTTGAACACATCCCCAAAGGCAAGGGAATTAAAAAGCAAAAATGAACTATTTATTGGGACCTCATCAAGATAAAAGGATTCTGCACTGCAGAGGAAACAATCAACAAAACTAAAAGGCAACTGACGTAATGGGAAAAGATATTTGCAAATGACATATCAGACAAAGGGCTAATATCCAAAATTTATAAATTTTGTAAATTTATAAAGGAGAACCCACCAAACTCCACACCCAAAAAAACAAATAATCCAGTGAAGAAATAGGCAGAAAACACGAACAGACACTTCTCTAAAGAAGACATCCCTAGCAGTTCAAGACTGTTAACTTTATTTACATTATTGTGAAACAACACCTCCAGAAATTTTTCATCTTGTAAAACTGAAACTCTATACATATTAACAACAACTCCCATTTTTCCCTTCTTCCACTCTCTGGTAAACACTATTCTGTTTTCTCTGTCAATGAATTTGTTTACTTTAGACACGTCATATAACTGGAAACACAGTATTTTTCTTTTTTTTGACTTGCTTATTTCATTTGCCATAATACCCTGAAGTGTCAACCATGTTGGAACATGTGTCAGAATTTCTTTCCTGGAGGGTGAGGTCTAAGATAGTGACCTAGGAAGACCCTGGACTCAACCCCCCATGGAACACACTAAATTATACCTATTTATAAAACAATTCTTCCTGAAGAAAAACTGCGAGTGACTTAACAACTCCACAACAAAAGATAGAACAGAAAAACAAAACAACGAGGGAGATGGAGACACAGCAACAAAGGGAACCTCCAGCCCTGACACTGCAAACTAGAGTGAAGAGGGATAATACTGAGGAACCATGAACATATTCATCTGTCTTTTGACACAGGAAAACAAAAGCTGTGGTTTAAAAGACCACCTAGCATATAAAAGAGATAACACTATAACCCCACCAAATGGCAGAGGATCTGCAGAATGATCTTTGGATCAGAAGAGGGAGAACAGCATGGTTTATACTCCCTCTCCAACTTAAAAGTGCATACCAGAGCAAAGTTTTGTTGCTATAACTGGCTTGACACCTCAGCAAGTCTGTGAGCTCACACCAGAAAAAAAAAAAACAAGTTTCTGTTGTCATTTTGTCTCTCTTTTTTTCTTTTCCTTTCTTTTTTACAGCTGCAGTTTAAAAGAGCAACTAGCATATAAAAGACAGCCTTGGAACTCCACCAAATGGTGGGGGGTAGCTGCTGAAATGCTCTCTGGGTGGGAGGGGCTGACAAACATGAACTACACTACCCCCCACTATATATAAAAGCATATATTGGTACACAATCTGAGTACCAATACTCACTACACAAACTAGCTTGCCACCTCAGTGAGCCTTAAGCCCCTAGCTCACACCAGCCCCAGCCATCCTACCAAGGTGATCACAGGGTGGTACACACCAGGACATCCGTATAAAGGCTCACTATAAACCCAGCCTTCAAGCCAAGTTGACAAAGGTGCAAAGCACGCATTAACAATACAGGTCCACACACTTTAGCTTCAGACAGCTTGCTAGGTCGCCCTCAATGCAGAGCACTCCAGAAGCTCTTAGCTGTTATCTGCTTCAGATTCAGCCACCTTTCCAGGGTGGCCCTTGTGTAGAGCACCTTGGAATACTGTGGCTTATGCTTGCACTGGTTTCAGCCACTCCATCAAGTGTGTGGAGCACCTCAGAACACTCCTGACCACACTGGCCTTGGCTCCAGTCACAGCCAGAGGCCCCCTGCAATGATAACCTTGGGACACCTGAGTGTCCACTAAATTCAGCTTCAACTGTCTTGCTAGGGCACAATTTGCATGAAGACCCCAGAGATCACACTGGCCTGCACCCATTTTAGCTTTAGTTGCCCTTCCAAGGTGTCCCCTATGTGGAGCATCGAAGGACCTCCAGGCCTATAGCACATCAGCTCCAGCTGCCCCTTCAAATCACCCTCAATTTAGAGTCATAGTATACCCCAGTTTACATCCACTTCAGCTTCAGCTAGTGTGCCAAATTTTTTTCTGTGTGTAAAGCCATGGGTCCCCTGTGTTTGCACCCACTTTAGTTTCAGCTATCTTTTGAGCACAGAGAGCTCAGGGACCTCCTGGCTTGCACACTGCCTCAGCTCCAGCTTCCCTGCCAGAGAGCCCCTGAACAGAGCACCCCAGGACACCCTGGCTTGAACCCATTTCAATTTCAGCTGTCCAGCCAGAGCACCCTTAGCACATAGAACCTCAAGACATCCCACCATGCATCCACTTCAGCTTTCGCTTGCTTAACAGGAAACCCACTGAATGGAAAACCCCAGAACCCAGAGTCCATGCCAACCAAAATTCCAGCCAGCCAACAAAAGTCACCAAAATAAAAGTCTACATAAAAGATTAGGATACAAAAGACCATTTTTTAAGCTTAGAAGTAACTGATCCAGTTAATCCATATAAATAAAAGGGAGACAAAATGGGGAGCAGAATGGGAAGACAGAAGAATATACTCCAAAAGAAGAAACAAAACAAAAACCTGAGGAAAAAACAAATGTAATGGAGTGAGCAATATGCTTGATAAAGAATTTAAACTATTGATTATGAAGATGTTTGCTACGTTGGAAAGAAGAGTTTAAGAACTCAGAGGTACCTTCAATAGAGAGATAGAAAAATATTAAAAACTAACAGTTGAGTTGAATAATATGATAATTAAAATAAAAACACACTAGAAGGAATTAAGAGTAGATTAATTGATGCAGAAGAATGTATCTGCAATCTGGAAGACAGGGTAATGGAAAGCATCCAAGCTGAACAATAAATAAATAAATAAATAAATAAATAAATAAATAGAATTTTAAACATGAGGATAGGTTAAGGGATCTCTTGAACAAAATCAAGTGAACAAATGTTTACATTATATGGGTCCCAGATCAAAGAAAGAGAAAGGGGTAGAAAACCTACTTGAGGAAATATCTGAAAACATCCTTAACCTAGGGAAGGAAATAAACATCCAGGTCCAAGAAGAACATAGAGTTCCAAACAAGATGAACTCAAGGACATCCAAACCAGGATATATAATAATTAAAATGTCAAAAATTAAATATAAGGAATCTTAAAAGCAGCAAGAGAAAAACATAAAGATACCTATAAGAGAAAACTTACAAGGCTATTAGCTAATATTTCAGCATATACTTTGGAGACCAGAAGGGATTGGCATAATATTCAAAGTGCTGAAAGGAAAAAACCTACAACCAAGAGTAATCTACAAGCAAGGTTATCACTCAAACATGAAGAAGAGATAGTTTTCTAAACAAAAAGTAAAGGTGTTTATCAGCACTAAATCAGCCTTACAAAAAATGTTACAGAAAATTCTTTAAGTGGAAAAGAAATGACCATAATTAGACATAAGAAAATTATGAATAAAAAGAGGTAATATATGACAACATATGCAAAACAACTGGAGGAGGGAGTAAATAAAAGTTTGTTTATTCTAGAATGTGTTTAAACTTAATTGGCCATCAAATACATATAGACTGCTGTTTACTTAAGATATTATATAGGAACCTCATGATAAAGAGAAATCCCAAACTTGTCATAGATAAAGAAAAATAAAGACAAAGAAAGTCGAATAGGACACCACAAACAATCATCAACCACAAAGAAAGAAAACAAGAAAAGCAAAAGAAACACAGAGAAACTACAAAAACAACCAGAAAACAATTTAAAAAATGGTAATAAGTACATATGCAAAAAGTAATTACTTGAGGTAAATACCTACTAGTGCAATTGCTTGATCATAGGGTTGTTCTATTTTTAACTTCTTGAGGAATCTCCATACTGTTTTCCAGAGTGGTTGCACCAGTTTGCATTCACACCAACAGTGTAAGAGGGTTCCTCCTTATTCACATCCTTGCCAACATATGTTTCCAGTGTTGTTCACTTTAGCCATTCTCACAGATGTGAGGTGGTATCTCATGGTGGTTTGATTTGCATTTCCCTTATGATGAGTGATGTTGAACATCTTTTCATGTCGGTTAGCTGTCTCTATGTCATCTTTGAAAAAATGTCTATTAATGTCTTCTGTCCATCTCTTAACTGGATTATCTGAATTTTGGGTGTTGAGTATGATAAGTTCTTTATAAATGATGGATACTAACCTTTTATCAGATACGTCATTTGCAAATATCTTCTCCTATTCCACAGGTTGCCTTTTAGTTCTGTTGGTTGTTTCCTTTGTTATGAAGAAGTTTTTTTTATGTTAATGAAGTCCCAATAGTTCATTTTTGCTTTTGTTTCCCTTGCCTCAGGTGACATGTTTATTAGAAAGTTGCTGCAGCCTAAGTCAAAGAGGTTGCTGCTTGTTTTCTCCTGTAGGATTTGGATGGTTTTCTGTCTCACATTTAGGTCTTTCTACCATTTTGAATTTATTTTTTGTATGGTGTGTTGCAGGGAATATGGCTGAAGTCACAGAAGATAGGTCCACAAACAAAGTGCAGTTAAGTGAAGGTCCTCATACTCGAGTAGGAATGAGGCCCCGACTCCAGAATGAAGCTTCTTTTTATTAGGATAAAAGACATTGCTAAAGATTACATGCATAAAGTCAGCTAAGCAAGTGTGCTAATCAATTTAATGGTTTAGCTTTTCAAGGTTGAATTTGAAGTTAATTGGTTTCTATAATGCTAGGAAGGGTCAGGTGTGAAAGAGGATCTGGCCCTGGACAGTGTTAATGGCTCTAGGCTTTTTTTACAAGCTGCAGCCATGTTCAGCTATGTAAAGCCATGTTCAGCTATGTCCTAAGGCCCTGCGCCTTCTCCAGCCCTTCCCTTTTGAAGTATTTTCCTTTCATGCTTCTCTACTGCATCTCTCATAATGGTGTAAGAAAGTGCTCCAGGTTCATTCTTCTACATGTTGCTGTCCAGTTTTCCCAACACCATTTGTTGAAGAGACTTTCTTTTTTTCCACTAGATATTCTTTACTACTTTGTCTAAGATTAGTTGACCATATAGTTGTGGGTCCAACTCCGGGTTTTCTATTCCATTTCATTTATCTATGTGTCTGTTTTTCTGTCAATATCATATTGTACCAAAGGATACAAAAATACAGATTCGAAGGGGTACATGCACCATTATGAACAATAGCCAAACTACAGAAAGAGCCCAAGTGTCCATAAAATGATGAATGGACAAAGAAGATGTGATATATAAATACAATAGAATATTACTCAGCCATCAAAAAGAATGAAATCTTCCCATTTGCAATGACATGGGTGGAGCTAGAGTGTATTATGCTAAGCAAAATAAGTCAGTCAGAGAAAGACAAATACTATATGATTTCACTCATATGTGGAATTTAGTAAACAAAACAGATGAACATATGAGAAGGGGGGAAGGGGGAAAAAGGAGGGGAAGTGAACCATAAGATACTCTTAATGATAGAGAACAAACTGAGGGTTGATTGAGGGAAGTAGGTGGGGTATGGGATAAATGTGTGATGGGTAATAAGAAGGCCTTTAGCATGATGAGCATGGAGTGTTATATGTAAGTAATGAATTACTAAGTTATATTCTGGAAACCAATATTATACTATATGTTAACTAACTAGAATTTTTTTTTAAATTTGGAATGAAAATTGTTATTACTTTAAATGTAAATAGCCTAAATTCTCCAGTCGAGAGACATAAGGTGGTGGAATAAATAGAAAACCAACACCATCTGCCTAAAGGAGACTCAACTCAGACCTAAAGACTCATAAAGACTTAAAATGAATGAATGAAAAAGCATTTACCTGCAAATGGAAGGGGAAAAAAAGATGGGGTAGCAATACTTATATCACAGAGCATACACTTTGAAACAAAGACTGTAACAAGAGACAAAGAAAGGCATTACATACTGATAAGGGAATCAATCCAACAAAAGGATATAACAATTTTAAATATCTACACACCCAACAACAGAGTATCTAAATACATAAAGCAAATATTAACAAAGAGAAAGAGCTGAATTTATGGTCATACAATAATAGTAGGGGGCTTTAACACCCCATTTATACCAACAGATAGGTCATCCAGGCAGAAAATCAATAAAGAAACTGGTTTTGAACGACAGATTGGAACACATGGACATAACAGATATATACATTATATTCCATCCCAAAACAATAGCATACACATTCTTTTCTAGTTAACATGGAATATTCTTTTTTTTTTTTTTTTTTTTTTTTTTTTTTTTTAATTTTTTTTTTTCAACGTTTATTTATTTTTGGGACAGAGAGAGACAGAGCATGAACGGGGGAGGGGCAGAGAGAGAGGAAGACACAGAATCAGAAACAGGCTCCAGGCTCTGAGCCATCAGCCCAGAGCCCGATGCGGGGCTCGAACTCACAGACCGCGAGATCGTGACCTGGCTGAAGTCGGACGCTTAACCGACTGCGCCACCCAGGCGCCCCAACATGGAATATTCTTAAGAATACATCACATGTTAGACCAGAAAACAAGCCTCCATAAATAAATTTACAAAGATTGAAATCAAACCATGCATTTTTTCTGACCACAATAGTATGAAACTAGAAATAAATTACAAGAAAAAAATGGAAAAAATGCAAATACGTGGTGACTAAATAATATACTAAACATTTACTGGGTCAATGAAGCAATCAAAAAAACTTAACCATGAGAATAAGTAAAAGTAAAATTGTAATGGTCAAGAATCTTTGGGATGCAGTGAAAGCAGTTATAAGACAGAAATATATAGTAATACAGGCCCACCTCAAGAAACAAGAAGCTCAAAACAAAACAACAACAACAACAAAAACAATCTAAACTTACACCTAAAGGAACTAGAAAAAGTACAAAGCACAAGGTGAGTAGAAGGAAATAATGAAGATCAAAGTAGAATAAAAGAACCAAAAAAAAAAAAATAGAAAAAAATATATCAATGTAACCAAGAACTGGTTGTTTGAAAAGACCAACAAAATTGATAAACCCTTAGCCAAAGTCATCAAAAAAAGAAAAAAAAACAAATAAATTAAATCAGACATGAGAGAGGAGAAGTAACAACTGATACCACAGAATACAATGGATTATAAGAGAATACTATGAAATATTATATGCCAACCAACTTGACACCCTAGAAGAAATGGAAAAATTCTTAGAAACATACAATCTTCTAAAACTGAATCAAAATGAAATACCAAAATCTAAACAGATGAATTAGTAGTAATAAAATTGAATTGTCAATCAAATAACTACCAAAAAATAACAGCCCAGGACCAGATTGATGCACAGATGAATTCTACCAAACATTCAAAGAAGAGTTAAGGGTGCCTGGATGGCTCAGTCAGTTAAACGTTCTTCTCTTGGTTTCAACTTAGATCATGATCTCATAGTTGGGGAGTTCAAGCTCCATGTCAGGCTCTGAGCTGAGAGCATGGAGCCTGCTTGGGATTCTCTCCTCTTTTTTTTTTTTTTGTTCATTTGTTTTGTCTCTTAAATTTCACACCTGAGTGAAATCATATGGTATTTGTCTTTCTTTGACATACTTATTTCACTTAGGCCTATACCCTTGTTGCAAATAACAAAATTTCTTTTTTTATGACAGATTAATATAATATTCCATTATATTATTATTATAATTATATTACACCACTAATATAACATTGTCTATTAATAATACTGGAATTAAAATTTAAAACATTTTTTGAAATGAGAAGAGGACCTGAATAGACATTTTTGTAAAGAAGACACAGACATGGCCAACAGGTAAATGAAAAGATGCTCAATCTCATTAACCATTAGGGAAATGCTGATCAAAATCACAATGAGATATCACCTCACACCATTCAGAACAGCAAGTATCAAAAAGACAAGAAATAACAAGTGTCATCTAGAACATAGGGAAAAAGAGCACTGAATCTGTTGTAGGGAATGTAAATTGATACAGCCACTTTGGGAAACAGTAGGAGGTTTCTCAAAACATTAAAAATAGAATTACCATATGATCCAGTAATTCCACTACTGGGTATTTACCTAAAGCAAATGAAAACACTAATTCAAAAAAGATATGTGTACCCCTATGTTTATTGCAGCATTGTTTGCAACAGCAACAATACAGAGGCAACCTAATTGTCCACTGAAAGATCAATGTGCAAGGAAGAAGTGGTACATGTATATGTATATGTATATGCATATATATGCATATATGTATGTGTCTATGTACATATAATGGAATATTATCCAATCATAAAAAAGATGAGATCTTGCCACTTGCAACAATGTGGTTGGACCTAGAAGGTATTATGCTAAGTGAAATAAATCAGACTGGAAAGACAAAAATACTATATTATTCCACTCATATGTGGAGTCTAAAAACAATACAAAGCAAAACCGATAAATAAATGAACAAAAAGCAGAATTAGACCTATAAATACAGAGAACAAACTGATGGTTGCTAGGGGGTGGAGGATGTGCAGATAAGCCAAATAGGTGAAGGGGAGTGGGAGATACAGGCTTCCAGTTATGGACTGAATAAGTCATGAGAACAAAAGAGACAGCATAAGGAATATAGTCTGTGGGGGGCCAGGCCCCGGTGCCAGGCTGAGACTGGGTCGAGCAATGTTCCCCGTTGACTCAAGCCAACCCGGTGGTTCCCCCTCCCATTCATTTGGGAGGCCAGGCCCCGGCACCAGGCTGAGACCGGGTCGAGCAACGTTCCCTGTTGACTCAAGCCAACCCGGTGGTTCCCCCTCCCATTCCCCCATTTTCAAGGGCATACGAAAGCCTTGTCAAGGCTGAGAAAGTTAATTCCTGAAGACTGTGGTCTGCAGGTGTTGGCAGTAATGCTACCTCCCTTTTTCTACCCCGAGTCAGATAGAAACAAACATGGGAATTGTGTTTTGCTAGCAATCTTATCAACAAGGTCTTGTGACCCGTCTAGAAAATGCACAAGAAACACAGAACTAAATGTTTTAGTGGGCAGCAATTATGTGAAACCTGTTTATTCTTAGAATGACCTAACCCATAAGACTCTGGTTATAAAAGATTGTGTACAGCAACAATAAAGCTGTCACTTGGACCATCAGTCCAGGGGACCCTCCTGTTCCCAAACTTTCTCTTCTCTCTTTTTTTCTTGCATTCCCCTACCCTCAGGACCCTGACCTCGGTGTTTGTCGCGCCAGGCGCGACAATAGTCAATGATATTTTAATAGTGTTGTATGGTGGCAGATGAGAGCTACGCTTGTGGTGAACACAGAATAATGTATAAACTTGTAGAATCACTATGTTACACATGAAACTAATGTAACATTGTGTTTTTACTATACTTAAGTTAAAAATAAATAAATAAGGGTGCCTTGGTGGCTCAGTCATTAAGCATCCGGCTTCAGCTCAGGTCATGACTTCATGGTTCCTGAGTTCGAACCCCCATGGGGCTCTGTGCTGACAGTGTGGAGCTTGCTTTGGATTCTCTGTCTCCCTATCTCTCTCTGCCCCTCCCTAGTGCTCTCTATCTCTCTATCCCTCTCAAAAATAAACATTAAATTAATTAATTAATCTGTTCTACTGAAAGTAAAAAAAAAATTGTGACAGTGTTACATTAGTAGTATGCACAAGTTCTTTATTTTAGCTTAATTTAGCTCTATATTTGCTTTATTAAGGCAGGTCATTTTGGAATTCTTTGTCTTTTAGAATGTAGAAGGACTGAAATAAAAGATGTGAAACTGGGGCGCCTGGGTGGCGCAGTCGGTTAAGCGTCCGACTTCAGCCAGGTCACGACCTCGCAGTCCGTGAGTTCGAGCCCCGCGTCAGGCTCTGGGATGATGGCTCGGAGCCTGGAGCCTGTTTCCGATTCTGTGTCTCCCTCTCTCTCTGCCCCTCCCCCATTCATGCTCTGTCTCTCTCTGTCCCAAAAATAAATAAAAACGTTGAAAAAAAAAATTTATAAAAGATGTGAAACTCCAAGAGAAAAGGACTTTCCTTCCTTTATAAGGAAGGATATACATAATATGTATTTGCATAATATTCTATGTATACATAACCTATTTTTTATTCATCCATTTGTCAGTAAATATCTGGGTTGCTTCCACCTCTTTGCTATTGTGAGCTGCAATAAATATTGATATGCAAATATCTCTTCAAGACCCCATTTGTAATTCTTTGGTTATAAACTCAGAAGCAGAATTACTTGATCATATGTTTTTGTTTCTATTTTTGTTTTGAGAATCCATGGTGGTATTTTGCACAGCACATTTACCGTTTCACACTCTGACCTACAGGGCACAAGCATTCCAATTTCTCCTTGCCAACACTTCTTATTTTCTTGTTGCTTTTATCTTTTTATTTTTTGTATTGAATATAATTTATGGTCAAATTGGTTTCCATACAATACCAAGTACTCATCCCAACAAGTGCCCTCCTCAATGCCCATCACCCACTTTCCCCTTCCTCCCACCCCCATCAACCCTCAGTTTGTTCTCAGTATTTAAGAGTCTCTCATGGGAGAGTCTCCCTCCCTCTCTGTAACTTTTGCCCCCTTCCCCTCCCCCATGGTCTTCTGTTAAGATGAATAGACAGTTCTGTAAAGAAGACATCCAGATGGCCAACAGGCACATGAAAAGATACTCAATGTCGCTCCTCATCAGGGAAATACAAATCAAAACCACACTCAGATACAACCTCACGCCAGTCAGAGTGGCCAAAATGAACAAATCAGGAGACTATAGATGCTGGAGAAGATGTGGAAGAACAAGAACCCTCTTGCAATGTTGGTGGGAATGCAAACTGGTGCAGCTGCTCTGAAAAACATTGTGGAGGATCCTCAAAAAATTAAAAATAGATCTCCCCTATGACCCAGCAATAGCACTGTTAAGAATTTACCCAAGGGATACAGGAGTGCTGATGCATAGGGGCAATTGTACCCCAATGTTTATAGCAGCACTTTCAACAATAGCCAAATTATGGAAAGAGCCTAAAAGTCCATCAACTGACGAAAGGATAAAGAGGATGTGGTTTATATGACCTTTTGTAGGAACGTGGATGGACCTGGAGAGTATTATGCTAAGTGAAATAAGTCAGTCAGAGAAAGACAGATACCATATGTTTTCACTCATATGTGGATACTGAGAATCTTGGTGCTTTTTTAAAAATAGTATCGGGGGGCGCCTGGGTGGCTCAGTCGGTTAAGCGTCCGACTTCGGCTCAGGTCATGATCTCACGGTCTGTGAGTTCGAGCCCCGCGTCAGGCTCTGTGCTGACAGCTCAGAGCCTGGAGCCTGTTTCAGATTCTGTGTCTCCCTCTCTCTCTGCCCCTCCCCTGTTCACACTCTGTCTCTCTCTGTCTCAAAAATAAATGAATGTTAAAAAAAAATAGTATCAGTATTGTTCAGGGTTCTCCTGATAAACAAAATCAATAGAGAGAGAGAGAGTGAGAGGGAGTGTGTATAAAATGATTTATTACAAGGAATTGGCCCATACAATTATGGAGGCTAACAAGTCCCAAGATCTTCAGGAAAAGTTGGCAAGCTGGAAACACAGGAGAGTCAATGGTTAGTTGCAATCCAAGTTTGAAGGCTTGGGAGCTGGGAGAGCCAATGGTGTAGTTCTATTCTGAAGGCTGGCAGACTAAAGAAAAAGGAAGAGCCAATGTCTCAGTTTGAGTCCAAAGGCAGGAAAATAGCCAATATCCGAGTTCAAAGACTGTCTGGTAGGAGAAATTCTTTCTTTCTTGGGCCGGGGGGGAGGGTCAGCCCTTTTATTCTAGTCAGGCCTTCAAATGATTAAATAAGGACCACCTAAATTATGGAAGGCAACATTCTTTCCTCAGTCTTACAATGTAAATGTTAATTTCATCCATAACAAGCTGAGAGAAACAACAAGAATAATGTTTAACCAGTACCTGAGTACATCCATGGCCCGGTCAAGGTGACACATAAAATTAACCATCACAGTAGCCATCCTAATGAGTCTGATGTGGTTTACATTTATTTATTTTTATTTTATGACATTTCGTTTTTTTAATTGAAGTATAATTTACATGCAATGTTATTATTAGTCTCAGGTGTACAACATATTAATTCAACAATTCTAAGGGAGCTAAGATGGCAGAGTTTCAAGAGGAGCCTAGGCTAGCCTCAACCCTCAAACATACCTAGATATCAAATCATTCTGAAGACCCAAGTAATTATCTGAGGGCTAAAAGAACAAACTGCACAACTAGAGGGAGAGAAGAGCCCACATCATGGAATGTAGAAGGTATGGAGATGTGATTTGGGGGAGAAATGGACCACAGGTCCTATGGAGGGAAGGGAGCCCTGATCATGAAGAGAGGTGAAAGAGAGAGGAGTGTACAGGGGATCACACAAGGAAAACACTTCCTCAAAGCCATTGACAGGAAAAACAAGAAGGGCTGATCTTTGAGTTTTTACAACCAGTGGGACTCAAAGATTGGAATTTTAGAGTTCTGTTAATGGACAATGTAAAGTCCTGAGGGCACTGCAGTGTTGCTATGGAAAAGGAAGGCAGATAGCCTGGGAGAAAAAAGTTTAATCTGAGGATACCCTGGAATGCACTGGGAGAGATGGTTCCCCCTTTTTAGGGTGCATCTGGGAGAGGTTTCATTGCCTTTCTGGAGATAAAAGAATGGTGGGCACCGTTACCATCCCCTGCCCCTCAACATAGGTGCAGAGACACCTTATGAGAGTAAATAAACTGGCCATTGGCTCTTTTCTGTGCTTTACTCTTCATTTTCCACCCCTGAACTTTGGCACAACAGCCATTCTGGTACAAACCTACATCAGTCCCAGTGTGGCAATACCCTCACCCAAGGGACCAGCATGGGGCCTTGCCAACCCAGTTCTCTAAAGTTTGGAGCTTTAAGACTCATACAGCCTTCTTTAGAAAGACCCCAAGGTGCACAGCACTGCTGTGTGGGTAGTAGTCCAGAAACAGACAAGGTAAAGTCAGTAATCTGAAGAAGGCCTGGGACCCTAGAGAGGAGATTGTTCTTCTGGGAGAGTTTCCCAGACAACAGTGGGCATGAACTTACCTTTGCAAGGACAAGAGAGGGGGCTTGCTCCATTTTTCTCCCCTTCCCCTCAATATAAACTAACTTAAGTAAGAAGCACAGCTACAACAGTGGCTGTCTAAACTGCCTACACCAAGTCTTTCCCCTTGCACTCTGTAGGTGATGCTTTTCTAAGGCAAGGGTGCCTAAGAACCTCCCCAAGAAGGTCAGTACAAACCCCCCTTATGCACCATATCTATTTACCATAGAGTGCTGCAAAGTTTCACCTGTAGTGGCAATAGCATAAGGTCTCTTAAGCATATAAGAGCATTCCTATTTAAAAATCACCACACTCTTTGGGTGCTTGGGTGGCTCAATTGGTTGAGCATCTGACTTTGGCTCAGGTCATGATCTCACGGATTGTGAGTTCAAGCCCCACATTGGGCTCACTGCTGTCAGCTTGGAGCCCACTTTGGAACTTATGTCCCCATCTCTCTCTTCCCCTCCTCTGCTCATGCTCTCTCTCTCTCTCTCTCTCTCAAAACAACAACAACAACAACAACTCACCATAAGTCTGAACAGTCCCCACTGCAGGGAAGGAGAAACTCTGCAGAAGACTGACATGAGGAAAAGAGCAGCCAAAACAGAGCATCAGAGTGGACACAGCATACACCAGAGACACTTTCTGAAGCACCAGGCCCTGGACCATATATAACCTCTTCTTTATGAAGCCAGTACTCTCAGTAACAGGAAATGTAACAGGCTTTCCTAACACAGAAAGGAAGAGAGAGACATAGACAAAATGCCAAGAAGGAGAAATTCATCCCCAAAGAAATAACAAGAAAAGGTCACAGCCAGGAATCTAGCTGAAACAGATATAAGTAATATGCCTGATCCAGAATTTAAAAGAACAATGATAAGGATACTAGCTGGACTTGAGAAAAGCATAGAAGACACTGGGAAGTCCCTTACAACAGAGATAAAAGAAACTAGTCAGGGAACAATGAAAAATGCAATAAATGAGATGCGAAACCAACTGGATGTAACCACCATATAGATGGAAGAAGCAGGAGAATGAAGAAGTGATATAAAAGATAAAATTATGAAAAAAAGATAAAATTATGGAAAATAATGAAACTGAAAATAAGAGAGAAAAAAATATTAGATCATGAATGTAGACTTAGGAAACTGAGTGACTCCATAAAACCTAATAACATTCATACTATAGGAGTCCCAGAAGAAGAAGAAAAGGGAAAGTGAACAGAAGATTTACTTGAGGAAATTATAGGTGTAAACTTCCTTAATCTGGGGAAGTAAAACAGACATCCAAATCCAGGAGGTACAGAGAACTTCCATCAAAATCAACAAAAGCAGGCCAGCACCAAGTCATATCATAGTCACATTTGCAAAATAGAGATAAAGAAAAAATCCTAAAAGCAGCAAGACAAAATAAGTCTCTAACTAACAAGGAAAGACAAATAAGGATAGCACCTGATCTCTACCTAGAAACATGGCAGGCCAGAAGGGAGTGGCATGATATATTCAACATACTGATTAGGGAAAATATGCAGCCAAGAATACTCTATCCAGCAAGGCTGTTTCCCGGACAAAAACCAAAGGAGCTCATGACCACTAAACCAGCCCTGCAAGAAATATTAAAGGGGACTCTTTGAATGGTAAAGAAAGACAAAAAGTGACAAAGACTAGAAAGGAACAGAGAAAATCTCCACAAATGACAAAACAGGTAAGAAAATGGTACTAAATTCATATCTATCAATAATTACTCCAAACGTAAATGAACTAAATTCTCCAATGTCAGGATGGTTAAAAAATAAAACAAGAGTCATCTGTATGTTGCTTACATAAGACTTATTTTAGTCCTAATGACACCTTCAGATTGAAAGTCAGGGGATAAAAAAACATTTATCATGCTAATGGATATCAAAAGAAAACCAGAGTAGCAATACTTATATCAGACAAACCAGATTTTAAACCAAAGACCATAGAGATGAAGAAAAGCACTTTATCATAATTAAGGGATCTGTCCAAAAAGAAGAGTTAATAATTCTAAATATTTATATCCCCAACTTGGAACACCCACGTATAGAAAACAATAACAAACATAAATAAACTCATTTATAATAATAGAATAATAGTAGGGGATTTTAACACCCCACTTAAAGTGATGGACAGTTCATATAAGCAGAAAATCAACAAGTAAACAGTGGCTTTGAATGACATACTGGACCAGATGGAATTAACAGATATATTCAGAACTTTTCATCATAAAGCAACAGAACACACATTCTTTTTGAGTTCACATGGGACTAATTTCCAGAATATATGACATGTAAGGTCACAAATCAGGCCTCAACAAGTAAAAAACAAAAAACAAAAAAGATTGATATCATACCATGCATATTTTCTGAACACACTATAAAAATTAAAGTTAAATACAATAAAAACATTTGGAAAGACCACAAATACAGGATGTTAAAGAATAACCCACTAAAGAATGAATGGGTCAATGAGGAAATTAAAGAAAAAATGGAAAATACATGGAAACAAATGATAATGAAAACTCAATGGTCCAATACCTTTGAGATGCAGCAAAAGTAGTCATAAAAGGGAAGAATTAAGCAATACAGGCCTACATCAAAAAATCAAGAAAAAATCTCAAATATACAAACTAACATTACACCTAAAGGAGCTAGAAAAAAATGAAGCCTAAAGCCAGCAGAGAAGGAAAATAATAATTAGAGCAGAAACAATGGATAAACAAATATACAATTGATACACAAAACAACAACAACAACAATAACAAACAGTAGAACAGATGAAGGAAACCAGGAACTGGTTCTTTGAAAGAATGAATAAAATTGATAACCCCCTAGACATACTTATCAAAAACAAGAAAGGACCCAAATAAATAAAATCATGGATGAGAGAGAGGAGAATATAAGCAACACTACAGAAATACAATTATAAAAGAATATTATGAAAATTATATGCCAACAAATTGGGCAGCCTCAAAGAAATGGATAAATTCCTAGAAACATATAAGCTATCAGAACTAAAATGGGGCGTGGGGCACCTGGATGGCTCAACGTCGGTTGAGCGTCTGACTTACACGCAGGTCATAATCTCGTGGTTTGTGAGTTTGAGCCCCACATGGGGCTCACCACTGTCAGCACAGAGCCCTCTTCAGATCTTCTGTCCTGCTCTCTTAATCCCTCCCCCAACTTGTGCTCTCTCTCTCTCAAAAATAAATGAACATTTTTAAAAAAACTGAAATAGGAACAAATAGAAAACTTGAACCAACCAATAAACAGCAGAGAAATTGAATCAGTAATCAAAAATCTCCCAAGAAACAAAAGTCCAGGGCTAAATGGCTTCATAGAGATACTCTGCCAGACATTTAAAAAAGAGTTAATGTGGATTCTTCTCAAACTATTCCAAAAAAACACAGAAATGGAAGGAAAACTTCCAAACTCATTCTACAAGGCCAGCATTACTTTGATTCCAAAACCAGATAAAACTTCACTTAAAAAAAAGAGAATTATAGGCCAATATCCCTGATGAACATGAATGAAAAAATTCTCATCAACATACTAACAAATCAAATCCAGCAATATATTAAAATAATTATTCACCACATCAAGTGGGATTCATTCCTGAGCTGCAGGGGCAGCTCAATATTCACAAATCAATCACCTTCCTTCTGGCAACCACCAGACTCTGTTTTGCAGTCTGGTGTGATTTTTGTTCATTTGGTTTTCATTTTAGATTCCTCATATAAGCAAAATCATATGGTATTTGTCTTTCTCTGTATGACTTATTTAACTTAGCTCAACAACCTCTGGGCCATCCATATTGTTACAAATGGCAAGACCTCATTCTTTTTTATGGTTGAGTAATAGTTCATTCATACATACACCACATCTTCTTTATCCATTCACCTATTGATAAACAGGTTGCTTCCACATCATGGCAACTGTAAATAATACTTCGATAAACATAGATATGCATATATCTTTTTTGAATTAGCGTTTTCATTTTCTTTGGATAAAAACCCAGTAGTGTAATTACTAGGTCACATGGCATTTCTATTTTTAATTTTTGGAGAAAGTGCCATACTGATTTCCACATTGGCTGCACCAATTTACATTACTACCAACTATGCATGCAGGTTTCTTTCTCTCCATATCTTTCCCAGCACTTATTTTTGTCCTTTTGATTCTAGTCATTCTGACAGGTTTAAGGTGATATCTCATTGGGTTTTGATTTGCTTTTCCCTGATGATTAGTGATTTTGAGCATCTTTTCATCAGTCTGTTTGCCATCTGTAAGAATTCTTAAAAACAATGTCCGTGAAGGTCTTCTCATTTTTTTGTCAGATTATTTGGTGAACGGGATGTTGAATTGTATAAATTCTTTATCTATTTTGTATAGTAACCCCTTATCAGATGTAATATTTGCAAATATCTTCTCCCATTCATTAGGCTTCCTTTTTGTTTTGTTAATGTTTTTATCCCTCTGTAAAAGCTTTTCATTTTGTTGTAGTCCCAATAGTTTACTTTTTCCTTAGTTTCCCTTGCCTGCGGAAACATGTCCATGAATATGTTTCTAAGTCTATGTCCAAGAGATCACTGTTTATGATTTCTTTTAGGAGCTTTATGGTTCCAGGTCTTGCATTTAGGCTTTTAATCCAGGTACTCTCATGTATCCCTATTTATAATTGTCAGATTACAAAATTCAGAAACCAACTTTATGTTAAACCAAAAAAAAGTAAATAGAATTTATTAGGCTGAAAATAGATTATGTCATAAAATCCAAGATGTCACAGTAGCTTTGGGGTCTCAGCAATAGGATTGTTTGAGCCTCATAAAATGTCTTAATATTAAAATGATGTAGTTATCCTTTAGTTTCTCTGTGTCTAAGTTGAAAAACACGACTTTACAAGGGAGAATCTGATTAATCCTGTTTGGATTAAGTGTATTTATCCCTAAACCAATTATCTATAACTAGGAGGAATGGAGACAGGATTATATAATACTGTTATATATTAAAAGATATATTATACATATTATATGCTATGATATGAATATTTGTGTCCACCCAAAATTCATATATTGAAATCCTAATGCCCAATGTAATGGTATTAGGAGATGGGTACTTTGAGAGGTGTTTAGGTCATGTGGGTGAAGTTTTCATGAATATGATTAGTACTCATAAAGGAGACCCCAATCAGCTCCTTAGCTCCATGCCATCACATGAGGATACAATAATAAGTTGGTAGTCTGCAATCCAAAGAGGGCTTTCACCAGCCCTTGACCATACTTACACCTTGGTCTTGGACTCCCCAGCCTCCAGAACTGTGAGAAATAAATTTATACTGTTTATGAGCTATCCAATCTATGGTACTTTGTTATAGCAGCCTGAATGGACTCAGTATATCTAGAGATACATTATATAGATATTACAGATAATAGTGTATGTAATATATGTAAGGAGAGATTTATTAGTAATTGGGTAATGTGATTTGGGGGCTGCCTAGGCAAATCCAAAATCCATAGGGCAGGTCATCAGGAAGTACAAGCTAGACCTCTTGAGCACAAGCTGAAGCTTCTATCCATAGGCAGAATTCTTCTTCTTTAGAAAAGGTTCTACTTTCCTCTTATGACCTTACAATTGATTGGATAATAGCCATCTGTATTATCTAGGATAATCGCCTTAAAGGTATTTGATTATATACTTTAATCACATCTAAAAAAACACTTTCCCCAAAAACAAAAATATTAGTGTTTGATTGAATGATGGACTGTAGCCCAGCCATGTTGATACATGAAAATGACCATCACATTGAGTGAGGTTCAATCTCTGTGGCTCTGGACTCAGCTCTGTAGAATAAAACAGAGTAGTAACCAGAAAAGGAGGAATTGCCAAAATCTAGGAAGGCAACCCTATGGGTATCCATAATATGTCCACTTAACAGTTCATAAGTTCACTTGAGTAGCAGTATAATTTACTGAGACATTGACTTCTGAGGGATTTTCCTTATATGTATTTTTTTCTATCCCATTACAAAAACAAAGTCAGGCTTTTTGTACTTCCTTGCTTCAGAGAACTTAGAACCAAGACCTGGAGATACCTATATAAAATTTCCTGTTTGGTAAAAAAATTTCTTCACCCATAGTTGACACATAAACTATGGAGCTGCCATATTTCAAAGGTAATAAACAGGCATGCACAGTGAAACTTTCATTGGTAACCTCCATTGTTGAAGTGCTACATAAGACTCTCATATTCTTCTATGACATATGGAAAGGGGAGAACCTCAAACATGACTTCCATTTAATTTCCCAGTAGCTCAGTGGGGTTAAAGTTTGGAGTTAGGTTTAGTTAAGCTTAAATAAAATTATGTGGCATTCCTTGCACATCTACTGTGAAGTTAAGAATTAAACTTGCTACACAAATAGTAAGCTTGGCCACAGAAAACATTTTCTCCCCTCATTGCAAGTCTAAGTTTGTAAGAAAGGGACTCTGAACAGCTCTGTTGAGTCTGATACTCATCCCTGATCCAATCAACTATGATCATAGGAAAAGTGTATTGATTATTATTATCATAAGAATAGTGAAATATTGAAACATGGCCACTGGAAACCCACCTCTGTAACTATGTAGATTAGGAATGTCGTTAACCAGAGGAAGTTAAGGTCATCAGTTTAAAATAGCCACTACAGGGGCTCCTGGGTGGCTCAGTTGGTTAAGCGTCCAACTTTGGCTCAGGTCATGATCTCAGGGTTCATGAGTTCAAGCCCTGTGTCAGGCTCTGTGCTGACAGCTCAGAGCCTGGAGCCTGCTTTGAATTCTGTCTCCCTCTCTCTCTGACCCTCCCCCACTCATGCTCTGTCTCTCTCTGTCTCTCAAAAACGAATAAACATTAAATTTTTTTCTTTAAAATAGCCACTACACTATCATTGACTTCTTCCACTCAGTCCAATCCAAAGAGTGTCATCCTATGCCTATTATCTGGTCTCTTCAGCAGCTTCAGTTTGAGTCATCTTCCAGAAGTGGTGCAGTTCCAAAATATATTTAAGCCTCAAGTCTTTCCGTGTCCTATGGTTCTAAAGTTAAGATCTTAAATACCCAAATCCTCCCGATGCTTACCACTGATAGCGCCAACTCTAACTGGCCTTCCATGGATATGGGTTGATATCTCATATAGATATTTAATATACATGTTTCCTAAGGAAAAATGAAAGGCTGGTGCTTCTAGAATCTTGACTACTAAGGAGGGTGTTGGGATGAGTGGTCCTGTTCATTCTGCAGCACATGGGAGGATATTGTTTTCAATCGGATATGTAAGGATTATTTATGGTTTCTGATTGCCATTTTGTTATGTTTGTTTTTCCCACCCAGGGATTTCTGGGTGGAAACGCTAGATAAATATTTTTTATTTATAAAATAAATATAACTTTTATCTGACATTTATGAGGAAATACTGAATAATGAGGAAATACTACATAAATAATCACAGTTCAATCAAAAAATATTTACCAAATGTTTTCTACTACTAGATACTGGTACAGGTACTAAATACACATCCCCTCTCAATCTACCAATCTAAGTGACAAGGATATACATTGCACAAGCATAATTATTCTACAAATAATACAATAGAATTGCTCTAAAATTACACAAATATTTCCCTCACATTTAACCATATATGTGCTCTTTCCCTCCCACAAAGCTCATCAGAGAAGAGTGTTTTTCAGAATATAACTGTATCATTATACTTAAAATAATATAGTAACATAAATATAAAACACTAATGGTATTCTCCTTCACATTTAACAATACAACCCCTCACCCCGGAAAGCTCACTAGAAAAGTTATGCATTTTATACAATAAAAGAGTGTTACCAAATAAAATATTACAGCAACACAAAATGTCAACTATCCTCTACTCTCTAACATTTAAACTACTAGGCCCCTACTATTAATTCAACCACTTCTTCAAAAATAAATTAAACCTTCAAAATATTTACAAAAAAAAATCCTTCTTCTCTCCTCCCTCCTTATCTTCTCAGTGTTCTGAGCTCAAACTGAAAATTCCTTATTGGAGCCCAGGTCTCTTCTTTAGTTATAGAATGGAGTGCCTTGGGTATAAGTAAAAAGTCCTGCTGTTATACTGTTCCAACCAAATCTTCCATGTGTTCTATAATCTTCAAGTTTTCTGATGTGATACCAAGAATCTCCCTTCTGGCATCCACCTCCGCAGCAGATAACAGCAAACATATTTCAAATAATGTATTTCTGTACAAATCTGTTCCTACTATCAAATAAGGATCTTGATTCTCCAGAAAAAGGAAAGTTCCAACATTTTTAAATATAGCTTTCATTTAATGTTTAATCCCAGGGAGAGAAATCTTATTCTCAAAGAACTTGGTTCGATTCTGGCTCTCTTTAGCAATTGTACATTGATATTTCTCCTGTTGGAAGTGATAAAGCACCTCTGAAGTCTTTCATGCATCTCAGTTTTCTAAAGTTCAAAAAGCAGCTATCAGAGCATATAAGAATATAACATGAGTCCACTCTCATGAAAGCCTATAAAGAAAAACAAATTCTTGAAATAAATGTGATCCTTGAAGTGGCTGACACTCCAAAAACCCATCTCTTATATATGAGCACTTCCCAAGTAGAAGTGATATTCTTAGAACTACATTTTTTATTAGAAAAATAGTCCATAACAGAGGCTTAATGCTTTTTGAACAAAAAGGAGTAAGAGAGAATTAAAGAGATAAAAAAGGCTGCCAGTCAGTCCATGACAGCTACGATTCCACTAAGTATGAATTTAATTGTTTCATTTAAAATCCACCACTCATTCAAAATACTTTCTGTCTTCAGAAGATCACCTAAGATATATTTCTGTGTTTTAGACATATTCAGAAATTTGCAATATTACCACCTGTATTTTCAGGTTCTCTTTACTTTCCAGCTTATGTATTAAAATATATTTTTCACTGTACCTAACATAATCTCCATTTTGTCCTACAACACACCCTTGTCTCCTGTGTTCCAGGTCTCTTTTTTCTAAATTAGAATGTGTATACAGGGACTGATTAGGGTATTTCCCTTCTTACTTCCTTGACATGTTACTGGAGAATTGGCATTTATGGCAGTATGCAGAAGTAATTCTTGGTGTCCAAATGCTCTTAGGACCTTGGGTTGTGGACAGTTCCAGGCCAGTTTTTAGAATATAGAAGTATGCTCACTGGTTGTTCCCCTTGGTGGATCTGATGAATGGCAGCTGTAGCCAGAAACACCTAGATGAAACAAACAAACATAACCAGGTGGTAGTCAGAAACCATGAACAATCCTCACATGACCAATTGAAAGACAATGTTATCCTATGTGCTATGGAATGAGCAGGATAATTCCTCCTAACACTGTCCTTAGTAAAGATTTTAGAAACAACAGTCTTATAGATTTTCTTAGGGAATATATATAAGTAGATACTTTTGAATTTTAAAATATTTGTAATTTTTATGAAGAGGCCTATCTATATGGAATTCCTATTTTTATTTTCCAAAGGATTGAGCTAAACTTGCATTGAGGGTGCTTCAGGGAGTCTGTGGAAAGGAGAACTTATGTATATATATTCATCGGCTTTAGCTCTCCCTTACCCCCTAATAGCTGGTACTTCTCCATTAAAGTTACTGTTAGTCTCCATTTGTAGAGTTTATTCAACCTTCTAATTCATGCTGTAGAGACTGAAAGAAAAAAGTCACCCAGAGAAATGTGTGAAGTTAAGGAGAGCCTCTTACCTGCAATTATGGTGTGTAGATCTGAAGTAAGAATACAGAACATCAGGTCTGAAGGAAGGTGCCAAATTCAAGGCAGGTACACATGTCCAAAGTAACTCATCAAGCTTTTAAATGAGCATGAGTTGAAAATCAAAAGCCAAGGTATGAAGCCAAATGGGATTCAGAAATTCTGGAAACAAGAGCAGTAGGTCTAAGCAGGAGAAGCAATTCATTTTATTCTCAGGAAAAAAAGCATTTCACATTCACCCACAGCTGACTTTTTACAAATCAACATCCCGTGTTTGTCTGAACAAGTTGATCTAATGAGATGGCTGTATTGGGATAAACATACTTTCCAAAGATACCCTTCCTTAAGCCCTAAAACATTTTTACAGGTTTACCCATAGAAAGCCCTAATGCATTTCAGTGCATTCCTGAAGGGAAAGGGAATTTCCATGACTATTTTTGTGATCTTTTCCCTTCCAGAGAACAAGGTACCAAAATTGGTCATTTTGTCACTATGGTTATAGCATCTCTTCTGTGTTATACTTGTATTCTCTTTCATGGGTTGGAGAAATAAGTAGGATATATGGCGGAGGGTCATACCCAATGAAATATAAAACATGGAAACTGCGGGGCGCCTGGGTGGCGCAGTCGGTTAAGCGTCCGACTTCAGCCAGGTCACGATCTCACGGTCCGTGAGTTCGAGCCCCGCGTCGGGCTCTGGGCTGATGGCTCAGAGCCTGGAGCCTGTTTCCGATCTTGTCTCCCTCTCTCTCTGCCCCTCCCCTGTTCATGCTCTGTCTCTCTCTGTCCCAAAAATAAATAAACGTTGAAAAAAAAAACATGGAAACTGGAATAAATGTTTATGAATTGTCATAGGCATACAATATAAAATTGTAAGGAAAGGAGCTAAATGGTGTCTCCCACTTAGGTGTCCTTGCCTGGGACTTTGTATTGGTTAGAATACCTTTTAAGTCTCTCTTTATATCTTGTCAAGATAAGAATGAAACTAAAAGATTAAAAATGGTAACAAGATTGGCAATCATAATTTCTCTGAAAGAAAATGTTCAGGATGAAGTTCTGAAGCAGTGAGTAGTTACAAAGGGATATCATGGCAACAAAATAACCCAGGTAGATTACCATATTACCTTGTTTGATATAAGTAAGTCAACCATTAGTTTGCATGTGTTTGGTAAGAGGATGTGGATATGTGGGGTTCACCAGCAGGATTCAAATTTGCAATAAAAATAAGGATTCAAGCTAGGCACAGTAGTCAAGATCTGACAGCTGGACATCCCAGAGAGGTGGAAGACTATCTTCAGGAATTAAGTATCCTTGGTCTGTGCTGTAAAATATTTGGAAAGATTGTAATTTTTATGGACATGTTAGCCACAGAATTAGATTTCTTTTATGGACAAGATGACCATGACCAGGAAAGAGAAAAAGGTGGAAGACCTTCTTTTATCATCAAGGTAAGCATGACTGGTACAGATCAAAAAAAAAAAAATGGAAAGCTTCTTTCATGAAAAAACTATGCATAGATAGTCCATTTAAAACTGAAAGTGAAGGACTTATGTGCAAATTGCCATCATCACTGCTGACAAAAAAATAGATTTGTTCACGAACAAAATAGAAACAATGCTGAGGCAGTAAGGCAAATGGGAGATGTATTTCTTGAACAAAGTAGTCATGTGGTCAAGAAAACAGGATGATAGAATACTTTTTTTGTGACCCTGTGGTTGGTAGAAACTGGGGGAAAGAAGACATTTTATGATCTAAGTAGACATGACTAGTACATATTAGAAAGCAGACTGCATTTTTATTCTATTTGGGTTGAGATATCAAAATACCACACAATGGCGTGTCTTATAAACCATAGAATTTAATTTCTCATAGTTCTGAGGCTGAGAAGTTCAAGATAAAGATAGCAGCATATTTGGTGTCTAATGATGGCTCACTTCCTTGTTCATAATTAGCTGTATTTTTGCTATAATCTTACATGATGGAAGGGGCTAAGGAGTACCTTAACGGTCTCTTTTATAAGGTCTCTTTTTATAAGGTCTCCATCCTCATTACCTAAGCACTTCCAAAATGCCTCAGTTCCTAACACCATCATCTTGGGGGTTAGGATTTCAACATATAATGTGGGGAGAACACATTTAGACTATAGTACACATCTTTTGTGAGCAAAGTATCATCAATGGTGCTGACAAAGAGGTAAAAGTCTTCTTTTCCAAACAAGATAGCCATGGCCAGTGCAAAGAGCAATAGGGAAGATGTTTTAATAAAAATTGTACCCATGGTTATTGTAGGCATGTGAAGTTACACAATTATTCATGAAAAAAGCACTTAGGCCTGGAACCCTTTATACATTTTTCTTTTTCTAGTTGATTTTTAATGGTATATATGCACAAATACTTCCCAACACTTGTAGTACTTACTGTGTGTTTTAGATGTTTTACATACATTATTATATTTCATCTTGAAAATGACTTATTAACTAAGTATTATTGCTGATGTTTTCCTAATCTCACACATGGGGAAACTGCAACATGAATCAATTGAATTAATTGCTCAAGGTTATACTTCAAATCTAAGACGTATGACTAGACGTTCTGGCCGTAATGACTTTATGACACTCTTTGTGCAGGGAAGTGGGATATTTACTTAGTGAAAAAACTGGCCATGGTAAGTTCAAAGAGGAAGAGAGCAGACCAGTTTTCATAGGAAAGCAGCTCAAAGGCTGAAGCATGTACAGATGTCAAAGACTTCTTTCATGAATACTGAAGCTGTGGTTGGGGCAGACAAGGAAGTAGAAAAATGCATGTGGGTGTGGATGTATGGTTGTTTGAGGTATGGAAGAAAGGAGAATTTATCTCATCAGGTCATGAAAATGGAAGACTTTTGCTAAATAAAGTAGCTATTCCCTTGCAGGCATGGAAAGAAACATTCTTTTGTTTATAAATTTACTGTGGCTAGTGAAGATCACAAGGCTTGAGGCAGAAGATGTGTTTACTAAGTACATTTTCTATGCTTTTTTAAAGAAATATGGAAGATTTATTTCATGCACAAGTTTAAAGGGGAATTAGAAGGCTTCTTCTAATGAGCAAAGTAGCCATAGCTGGGCAGATACAAGGAATACTGCTCTTTTGAACAAGTGACCATTGCTAATGCAAAGAAAGATATGAGAAAACTTCTTACAAGAATTGGGTAACCATGCCAAGTTTAGAGAACAAAACAACTATTCCTGAGACACTCAAAAAATAGGAATGCTTATTTCATTATTTTTTAAAGGAAAATAAATATATGCCCAGTGAAAACATAGCGAAGACTTTTCATATGAAGGAGGCAGGGGTGAAAGGTGAAAGATTTCTGTCATGAACAAAATAACCATTGCTATGACAGTTAAGAAGATGAAATAAATTTCAATTAAGTTGCTATACCAGCACATATAAGTAAATGGAAGACTTTCATGAATAAGGTAGGAATGTCTAATATAAATAAGGCAGTAGGATGATAAGACTTATAAATAATATACTTGAAGGCATTCAAGACAAAAATAAAAAAAATTCTGTAAGACTTTTCTTTCCTGAACAAAGTAGCCTTAACTGGTAAAAACTGAGAGATGGAAAATTTCTCTCCTAAATCATGTTGTCATTGCCAATATAAATTAAGAAGCAAAAGGCTTATAAAACACTTATACTATTTCAGGCTGGAGAAATGGAATTATACTTTAATTAAAAAGGTGGGAGGGGGTTTGACATGGTCAATCTGGAAATGAAAGTAGAATAAGCACTCAAAGAAATAATGGCTGAAAATTTCCATTCATGGCAAAATTATACAGCTACAGATACAAGAAGTTGAATTAACCACAACAAGAATAAACCCAAAGAAACCCAAGTTGAGATATACCATAATCATATTATGAAAACTAAAGAAAAATTTAAAAAAACTTTCTCACAAAAGTGAGAAAAGCACCTTACCTTAATCCAAACAAGTTTTTCATCAGAAGTTATGAAAGACAGAAGTAAATGGCACAACACTTTTTTTAAGTATGGAAAGACAAGAATTGCCATCCCAAGTCTACAGTCAGTTATATATTCTTTAATAATGAAGGGGAGGGAGAAACTCTCAGAAAGGAAAACAAAGAACATTAGTTGCCCACAGACTTTATCTTAAAAAATGGCTAAAGGAAGTTATCTGATCCAGAAGTAAATAATAAAACACCTCAATAGGCAACATGAAAATCCTTAAAACTAATAAAATTTAGAAAATTTTAACAAAAAAGAGTCCCAATAAAGAAATGAAAGGAATAAAGGAGAAAAAATTGGAATAACATGAAATGTAGGGAAAATATTTTTTAAAAAATGAGGAGTAAAAATATGAGTAAATACAATTGACCTCCTTCTCTCCTTGAATTTTCCCAATTATGTTTCACAGTCAAAGCAAAATATCACCATAAATGTAAATATTTAAGATAATTATAAACGGAAGAGGGTAAAATGCTCTAAATATAAATAAGATTTCTAGAGAGAAAGATAGGAAAGGATCAGAGAAAATATTTAGAAACAACCAGAAAACAATGAGTAAAATGGCAGTAAGTACAACTCAATCAATAATTACTTTCAATGTGAATTGGTTAAATGCTACAGTCAAAAGATATAAGATGCCAGAATGGATTTAAAAAAAAATAAGACCCATCTACATGCTGTCTACAAGAGATCCATTTTAGACCTAAAGAAACCTTAAGGTTGAAAATGAGAGAATGGAGAAATATCTATTGTGCAAATGGATGTCAAAAGAAAGCTGGAGTACCAATATGTATATCAGAAAAAATAGACTTTAAAACAAAGAGTGTAACAAGAAACAAAGGACACTTTATAATAAAGGGGACAATACAACAAGAAGATATAACAATTGTAAATATTTATTCTCCTGACAAAGAAACACCTAAATACACAAAACAGTTAATAGCAAAAGTAAAGGAACTATTTGATAATAATACTGTAATAGTAGAGGACTTCAAAACCTCACTTACATCAATGGACAGATCATCTAATCAGAAATTCAATGAGGAAACAATACCTTTGAATGACACATTGTAACAGTGGATTTAAGAGCGTATTCAGAACATTCCATCCTAAATCATCAGAATACATATTCTTTTCAAGTGCACTTGGAACATTCTTCAGAATAGGTCACATATTAGCCCATAAAACAAACCTTGATAAATTCAGGATCAAAATCATACCATGTATATTTTCTGACCAAACCTCTATGAACGTAGAAGTCAACTACAAGGAAAAAATCTGTAAAGACCACAAATAAATGGAGTTTAAATAACATGCTACTAAACAATGAACAGGTCAACCAGAAAATCAAAGAAGAAAATTTTAAAAAACACATAGAAATAAATGAAAATGAAAACACAATGGTCCAAAACCTTTGGGATGGAACAAAAGCAGTGCTAAGAAGGACGTATATAGCAATACAGGCCTACTTCAAGAAGCAAAGAAGTCTGAAATAAGCTAATCTTACACCTAAGGGAGCTAGAAAAAGAACAAATGAAGCTTAAAACCAGCAGAAGGAAGGAATAATAGAGATTAGAGCAGAAATAAAAGATATAGAAACTTAAAAAAAAACAAAAACAAGAACAAAAATAGAACAGATCAGGGTAATGAGGAACAGGTTCTTTGAAAATAAAGTATAAAATTGATAAACCTCTAGCCAAGCAATCAAAAAGAAGAGAGAAAGGTCCCAAACAAATAAAATCACAAATAAGAAAAGAAAAATAACAAATAACACTACAGAAATAAAAACAATTATAAGAGTATATATACTATACACATAGCATACAACTATACATACAACTATAGTTTTATGAAAAACTATATTCCAAAAAATTGGACAACCTGGAATAAATGGATAAATTCCTAGAAACATATAAATTACCAAAACTGAAACAGGAACAAGTAGAAAACTTGAACAGACTGATAACCAGCAAAGAAATTGAGTCAGTAATAAAAAAAAATCCCAACAAACAAAAGTCCAGGACAGATGGCTTCACAGGGGAATTCTGCCAAACATTTAAAGAAGAGATAATACTTATCCTATTCAAACTACTCTAAAACATAGAAAAGGAAGGAAAACTTCCAAATTCATTCTATGAAGCCAGCATTACCCTGATACCAAAACGACACAAAGACTCCATTGAAAAAGAGAACTTACAGGCCAATACTCCTGATGAAGATGAATGCAAAAATTCTCAATAAAGTACTAGCAAACCAAATGCAACAATACATTAAAAAATCATTTATCACGGTCATATGGGATTTATTCCTGGGTTGCAAGTGTGGTTCAATATTTGCAAATCAATGTGATATGTCACTTTATCAAAACAGAGGATAAGACCAGTATGAACATTTCAATAGATACAGAAACAACATTTGACAAAGTACAGCATCAATTTATGAAAAATCCTCAGAAAGTAGGTCTAGGGGAAACATACCTCAACATAATGAAGGCCATACATGAAGAACACACAGCTCACATCATCCTAAATGGGGAAAAACTGAGATCTTTTCCTCTAGAGTCAGAAACAAGACAAGGATTTCCACTCTCACAATTGTTATTTGATGTACATTGGAAGTCCTAGCCTCAGCAATCAGACAAATAAAAAAAGCATATAAATCAGCAAGTAAAAAGTAAAACTTTCAGTATTTGGAGACGACATGATAGTCTATATAAAAAAGAAAAAATAAAATCTGAAATACCACCAAAAAACTGCTGAAACCTACAACACAAATTCAATAAAGTCACAGGATACAAAATGAATGCACAGATATACATAGTTCAGCAAAGTCACAAGATATAAAATCAATGTACAGAAACCTTGCATTTCTATACAACAATAACGAAGCAACAGAAAGAGAAATTAAGGAACCAATCCCATTTACAATTGCACCAAAATCCATAAAATAACTGGAATAAACCTAACCAAAGAGGTGAAAGTCTTGTACTATGAAAACTGTAAAAGACTGATGAAAGAAATTGAAGAGGACACAAATGGGAAAACATTTCAAGCTCATGGATTGGAAGAACAAATATTCTTAAAATATGTATATTATCCAAAGTAATATACATATTAAATACAATCCCTATCAAATTGCCAATAGCATTTTTTTACAGAGCTAGAAAAAACAATCATAAAATTTGAATGGAATCACAAAAGACTCCAAATAGACAAAGCAATCTTAAATAAGAAAAGCAAATCTTGGAGGCAGAACAATTCTGGACTTCAAGTTAAATGAGAAAGCTACTGTAATCAGAATAGTATGGGACTGGCATAATAGTAGACACATAGATCAATAGAAGAGAATAGAAAACCCAGACATGAACCCACAATTATATGTTCAACTAATCTTTGACAAACCAGGAAAGGACATCCAATGGGAAAGACAGGCTCTTCAACAAATGGTGTTAGGACTGTTTCCGATTCTGTGTCTCCCTCTCTCTCTGCCCCTCCCCCGTTCATGCTCTGTCTTTCTCTGTCCCAAAAATAAATAAACGTTGAAAAAAAATTAAAAAAAAAAGGGGCGCCTGGGTGGCGCAGTCGGTTAAGCGGCTGACTTCAGCCAGGTCACGATCTCGCGGTCCCGTGAGTTCGAGCCCCGCGTCGGGCTCTGGGCTGATGGCTCAGAGCCTGGAGCCTGTTTCAGATTCTGTGTCTCCCTCTCTCTCTGCCCCTCCCCCGTTCATGCTCTGTCTCTCTCTGTCCCAAAAATAAATAAACGTTGAAAAAAAAAATTAAAAAAAAAAACAAATGGTGTTAGGAAAAGTTGACAGCAACATGCAAAAGAATGAAAATGGGTGATTTTCATATACCATTCATAAAAATAAATTCAAAATGAATTAAAGACCTAAATGGGAGACCTGAAACCATAAAAAAAAAACCTAGAAGAGAACACAAGAAGTAACCTCTTTGACATTGGCCATAGCAACTTCTTTCTATATGTCTCCAGAGGCATGGGAAACAAAAGCAAAGATAAACTACTAGGACTACATCAAAATAAAAAGCTACTTCACAGCGAAGGAAATAATCAACAAAATTAAAAGGCAACCTACAAAATGGAAGAAGAATGTCTACATGGCATATTTTATAAAGGACTAGTATCCAAAATATATAAAGAACTTTTGAAACATAACATCCAAAAAACAAATAATCCAGTTAAAAAATGAGAAGACATGAATAGACATTTTTCCAAATAAGACATACAGATGGCCATCAGAAATACGGAAGCATGCTGAGCATCACTTATAATCAGGGAAATGTAAATCAAAATCACAAGGAACTATCACCTTATACCTGTCAGAATGGCTAAAATAAAGAACACAGGAAACAACAGGCATTGGTGAGGATGTGGAAGAAAAGGAACATCCATGCACACTTGGTGGGAATGGAAAGTATTGCAGCCACTCTGTAGAACACTATGGATGCTATCCAAAAAGTTACAACTAGAACCACCTTAAAATCCAGCAATTGCACTATAGGCATTTACCCCCAAAATACAAGAAAACTAACTCAAATGGATACATGCACCCTTATACTTACAGCAGTATTATTTACAACAGCCAAGATATGGCAGCACCCCAAGTGTCAATCAATTGATGAATGCATAAAGACGATATGGTGTATATGTTCAATGGAATATTACTGAGCCATAAAAAGTATGAAATTTTGGGCCGCCTGAGTGGCTCAGTCAGTTGAGTGACGACATCGGCTCAGGTCATGATCTCACAGTTTGTGAGCTCAAGCTCCACGTCTGACTCTGTGCTGACAGCTTAGAGCCTGGAGCCTGCTTCTGATTCTATGTCTCCCTCTCTCTCTGCCCTTCCCCACTCATGCTTTGTCACTCTCTGCCTCAGAAATAAATAAACATGCTCTCCAGAGGAAGATGGCGGCGTAGGAGGACGCTGGGCTCACCGCGTCCTGCTGATCACTTTGATTCCACACACATCTGTCTAAATAACCCAGAAAACCACCAGAAGACTATCAGAACAGACTCTCCAGAGCCAAACATAGACAAGAGGTGCACGGAAGATGGTAGGAAGGGTGGAGAGGCGGTGCACGCTACACGGACAGGCGGGAGGCAGCCAGAGTGGTGGAGGGGCAGCCCACCCAGCAAGGCAAAGTCCCTGAGTCTGACTTGCAAAAGTGGAGGGGCCTGAAAGAGTGTGTTCTGACAGCCAGCGGGACTCAAATTCTGAAAGGTTATAAGTCAACAGCTCTGCTTGGAGAGTGAAAAGGCTAGAGGACAAAGGGAGGGAGACATGTTGAGCCCCGGAAGACAGAGCTCAGCTCGGCAGGGAACAAGACACTGGGAAGCGCCATCTCCCTCGCCCATTCCCCAGCCAAAATGCCAAAGGGAACCAGTTCCCATTTGGAACTTGCACTGCGCAAACACTGTGCTTCTGTGGATCCATCTCTCCAAAGGGTCTGCCTCCCTCCCAGTACCACAGGGGCCCTCCTGCAGTGAACCACTGAAGTCAAAGCAAGCTAAACCTGCCCCTTCCACCCCTGTGCACCTTGTGATTACACCCCGGCTAATATACAAGATCCTATAGAAGCAGCACCACAAGCCTGGCAGTGTGCAAGTAGCTCATACAGGGGTCACACCACTGCAGAGTGAATCTTGGCCCTGGCAGAGGGGAAGATAAGGTATACACCAGTCTGACTGTGGCCCCAGCGGTAGGCTGCAGGCAAACACCAGGTCTGACTGCAGCCCTGCCCACCAACACAAGTTACTCCAGACAGTACAGAGGAAGAGCCCTGCAGCTCCACGCCACTACAGGAACTATCCAAAATGATGAAACGGAAGAATTCTCCTTAAAAGAAACTCCAGGAAGTAGCGACAGCTAACAAATTCATCAAAAATGATTTAAGCAATATAACAGAAAATGAACTTAAAAAAATAGTCATAAAATTAATCGCTGGGCTTGAAAAAAGCATAGAGGACAGCAGAGAATCTATTGCTTCAGAGATCAAGGGACTAAGAAAGAGTCAGGAGGAGCTAAAAATGCTATAAATGAGGTGCAAAACAAAATGGAGGCAACCACAGCTCGGATTGAAGAGGCAGAGGAGAGAATAGGTGAATTAGAAGATAAAATTATGGGAAAAGAAGAAGCTGAGAAAAACAGAGATAAAAAAATCCAGGAGTATGAGGGGAGAATTGGAGAACTAAGTGACATAATTAAACGTAATAACATATGCATAATTGGGATTCCAGAAGAGGAAGAGAAGGGAAAGGTGCTGAAGGTGTGCTTGAAGAAATCATACCTGAGAACTTCCCCCATCTGGGGAAGGAAAAAGGCATGAAATCCAAGAAGCACAGGAACACCCTTCAGACGTAACTTGAAACGATCTTCTGCATGACATATCACAGTGAAACTGGCAAAATACAAGAATAAAGAGAAAATTCTGAAAGCAGCTAGGAATAAGCATGCCCTAACATATAAAGGAAGACTGATAAGACTAGTGACGGATCTATCTACTGAAACTTGGCAGGCCAGGAAAGAATGGCAGGAAATCTTCAATGTGATGAACAGAAATAATATGCAGCCATGAATCCTTTATCCAGCAAGTCTGTCATTCAGAATAGAAGGAGAGATAAAGGTCTTCCCAAAACAAAAACTGAAGGAATTCATCAACACTAAACCAGGCTTACAAGAGATCCTAAGGGGGATCCTATGAGACAAAGTACCAGAGACATCACTACAAGCATGAAACCTACAGACATCACAATGACTCTAAACCCATATCTTTCTATAACACTGAATATAAATGGACTAAA
This sequence comes from Prionailurus viverrinus, assembly GCF_022837055.1. NCBI lineage: Eukaryota > Metazoa > Chordata > Mammalia > Carnivora > Felidae > Prionailurus > Prionailurus viverrinus. The sequence goes on from NC_062579.1 coordinate 54,932,733, forward strand.
TGCTCCCACCAAAAGACATAGGGTACCAGAATAGATAAAAAACACAACACCCATCTATTTGCTGTCTACAAGAGACTCATTTTAGACCTGAGGACACCTTCAGATTGAAAGTGAGGGGATGGAGAACTATCTGTCATGCTACTGGAAGTCAAATAAAGCCATAGTAGCCATACTTTTATCAGACAAACTAGACTTTAAATTAAAGGCTGTAACAAGAGATGAAGAAGGGCATTATGTAATAATTACAGGGTCTATCCATCAGAAAGAGCTAACAATTATAAATTTCTAAGTGCTGAATATGGGAGACCAAAATGTTTAAAACAATTACTCATAAACACAAGCAACCTTATTGATAAGAATGTGGTAATTGCAGAGGATTTTTACCCCACTTACAACAGTGGATAGATCATCTAGACACAAGATCAATAAAGAAACAAGGGCCCTGAATGATACATTGGATCACGTGGACTTGACACATATATATATAGAACTCTGCATCCCAAAGCAACAGAATATACTTTCTTTTCAAGTACACATGGAACATTATCCAAGATAGATCGCATACTGGGTCACAAAATAGAACTTCATAAGTATACAAGAATTGAGATCATATCATGCACACTTTCAGACCACAATGCTATGAAGCTTGAAATAAACCACAGGAAAAAGTCTGGAAAACCTCCAAAAGCATGGAGTTTAAAGAACACCCTACTAAAGAATGAATGGTCAACCAGGCAATTAGATAAGAAATTTAAAAATATATGCAAACAAATGAAAATGAAAAAACAACAATCCAAACACTCTGGGATGCAGCGAAGGCAGTCCTGAGAGGAAAATACATTGCAATTCAGGCCTATCTCCAGAAACAAGAAAACTCCCAAATACAAAATATAACAGCACACCTAAAGGAAATAGAAGCAGAACAGCAAAGATAGCCTAAACCCAGCAGAAGAAGAGAAATAATAAAGATCAGAGCAGAAATAAACAATATAGAATCTAAAAAAAACTGTAGAGCAGATAAACGAAACAAAGAGTTGGTTTTTTGAAAAAAATGAACAAAATTGATAAACCTCTAGCCAGGCTTCTCAAAAAGAAAACAGGAAGAACCCAAATAGATAAAATCATGAATGAAAATGGAATTATTACAACCAATCCCTCAGAAATACAAGCCATTATCAGGGAATACTATGAAAAAGTATATGTCAACACACTGGACAACCTGGAAGAAATAGACAAATTGCTAAGCACCCACACACTTCCAAAACTCAAACAGGAGGAAATAGTAAACTTGAACACACCCATAACCATCAAAGAAATTGAATCAGTTATCAAAAATCTCCCAACAAATAAGAGTCCAGGACCAGATGGCTTCCTGGGGAATTATACCAGACATTTAAAGCAAAGATAATACCTATCCTTCTCAAGCTATTCCAAAAATAGAAAGGGAAGGAAAACTTCCAGACTCATTCTATGAAGCCAGCATTACTTTGATTCCTAAACCAAACAGAGACCCAGTAAAAAAAAAAAGAGAACTACAGGCCAATATCCTTGTTGAATATGGATGCAAAAATTCTCAATAAGATACTAGCAAATCGAATTCAACAGCATATAAAAAGAATTATTCACCATGATCAAGTGGGATTCATTCCTGGGCTGCAGGCATGGTTCAACATTCACAAATCAATCAATGTGATTCATCACATTAATAACAGAAAAGATAAGAAGCATATGATCCTGTCAATGGATGCAGAAAAAGCATTTGACAAAATTCAGCATCGTTGCTTAATAAAAACCCTCGAGAAAGTTGGGAGAGAAGGAACATACTTAAAGATCATGAAAGCCATTTATGCAAAGCCCACAGCTAATATCATCCTCAGTGGGGAAAAATTGAGAGCTTTCCCGCTGAGATTAGGAACACAACAGGGATGTCCACTCTCAATGCTGTTGTTTAACATAGTGTTGGAAATCCTAGCATCAGCAATGAGACAACAAAAGGAAATGAAAAGCATCAAAATTGGCAAAGATAAGTCAAGCTTTCACTTTTTGCAGATGACATGATAGTATACATGGAAAATCCGATGGACTCAACCAAAAGGCTGCTAAAACTAATACATGAATTCTGCAAAGTCTCAGGATACAAAATCAATGTACAGAAATCAGTTGCATTCTTATACACTAATAATGAAGCTACAGAAAGACAAATAAAGAAACTGATCCCATTCACAATTGCACCAAGAAGCATAAAATACCTAGGAATAAACCTGACCAAAGATGTAAAAGATCTGTATTCTGAAAACTATAGGAAGCTAATGAAGGAAATGGAAGATATAAAGAAATGGAAAAACATTCCGTGCTCATGGATTGGAAGAATAAATATTGTCGAAATGTCAATACTACCCAAAGTTATCTACACCTTCAATGCAATCCCAATCAAAATTGCAACAGCATTCTTCTCGAAGCTATCACAAGCAATCCTAAAATTTGTATGGAACCACAAAAGGCCCCGAATAGCCAAAGTAATTTTGAAGAAGAAGACCAAAGTGGGAGGCATCACAATCCCAGACTTTAGCCTCTACTACAAAGCTGTCATCATCAAGACAGCATGGTATTGGCACAAAAGCAGACACATAGACCAATGGAATAGAATAGAGACCCCAGAACTAGACCCACAAAAGTATGGTCAACTAATCTTTGACAAAGCAGGAAAGAATATCCAATGGAAAAAAGACAGTCTCTTTAACAAATCGTGCTGGGAGAACTGGACAGCAACATGTAGAAAGATGAAACTAGACCACTTTCTGACACCATTCACAAAAACAAACTCAAAATGGATAAAGGACCTGAATGTGAGACAGGAAACCATCAAAACCCTAGAGGAGAAAGCAGGAAAAGACTTCTCTGACCTCCGCCACAGAAATTTCTTACTTGACACATCCCCAAAGGCAAGGGAATTTAAAGCAAAAATGAAGTATTGGGACCTCATTAAGATAAAAGCTTCTGCACTGCAAAGGAAACAATCAAGAAAACCAAAAGGCAACGAATGAAATGGGAAAAGATATTTTCAAGTGACATATCGGACAAAGGGCTAGTATCCAAAATCTATAAAGAGCTCACCAAACTCCACACCCAAAAATCAAATAATCCAGTGAAGAAATGGGCAGAAAACATGAATAGACACTTCTCTAAAGAAGACATCCGGATGGCCAACAGGCACATGAAAAGATGCTCAACGTCGCTCCTCATCAGGGAAATACAAATCAAAACCACACTCAGATATCTCCTCACTCCAGTCAGAGTGGCTAAAATGAACAAATCAGGAGACTATAGATGCTGGCGAGGATGTGGAGAAATGGGAACCCTCTTGTACTGTTGGTGGGAATGCAAACTGGTGCAGCCACTCTGGACAACATTGTGGAGGTTCCTCAAAAAATTAAAAATAGATCTACCCTATGACCCAGCAATAGCACTGCTAGGAATTTACCCAAGGGATACAGGAGCACTGATGCATAGGGGCACTTGTACCCCAAAGTTTATAGAAGCACTTTCAACCATAGCCAAATTATGGAAAGAGCTTAAATGTCCATCAACTGACGAATGGATAAAGAAATTGTGGTGGAATACTACGTGGCAATGAGAAAGAGTGAAATATGGCCTTTTGTAGCAACGTGGATGGAACTAGAGAGTGTTATGGTAAGTGAAATAAGTCATACAGAAAAAGACAGATACCGTATGTTTTCACTGTTATGTGGATCCTGAGAAACTTAACAGAAGACCATGAGGGAGGGGAAGGAAAAGAAAAAAAGGTCAGAGAGGGAGAGAGCCAAAGCATAGACACTCTTAAAACTGAGAAAAACCTGAGGGTTGTTGGAGGGTGGGAGGGAGGGGGGGGTGGGTAATGGTTTTGAGGAGGGCACCTTTTGGGATGAGCACTGGGTGTTGTGCGGAAACCAATTTGACAATAAATTTCATATTTTAAAGAAATAAATATAAATAAATAATACTGACAGGAAAGTACAAAAGAAGTATGAGTAAACCAGATTTCAACTGATATAATGAATAATAATATTGCACAAATTTACAAGAAGAGTAATTTTTAAAATCAATATATTAAAAGATGTTAATTTAATTTTACATAATTACAAACTTGAAAGAAAAATGTTATTTCATGAATGAATAATCATAAAATAAAAAAAGAAAGAGAAACAAAAAATTTTTTAATAAAAAAAAGTATTAAATCTTGCCTTTTGCAATGACATGGATGGAGATAGTTGGTGTAAAATAAATCAGTTCATAAAAGAAAAATGTCACATGATTTTACTCAAAATTGGTATTTAAGAAACAAACAAGCAAAGGAAAAATAAGAGAGAGGGAGAGAGATGGGGAGAGAGAGAGAGATCATGAGACAGACTCTTAATTACAGAGAACGAATTGATGGTTCAAGAGGGTAGGGCAGTGGGCAGATAGGAAAATAGGTGATAAGGATCAAGGAGTGCACTTTTTGTATTGAGCACCAGGTATTTTATGGAAGAGCTGAATTACTATATTGTATACCTGAAACCAATATAACACTATGTTAACTAGTTGGAATTAAAATAAAAACTAAAAAAAGAAAAGAAAACCTGGAAACTTACTGTCAGAACTCAAGTTTCCAAAGGTTTATGACAACTAAAAAAATGCTGAATCAGCAAAAAAGGCAATATACATATATATATATATATATATATATTTTTTTTAAGTTAGAAAGATTTGTGGTGTTTTTATTGCCCTTGCCTCCTTTTCATCTTGGTAGCAATTTTTTTTTTTACTTTTTTAATGTTTATTCATTTTTGAGAGAGAGTGAGACACAGCATGAGTAGGGTAGGGGCAGAGACAGAAACACAGAATCTGAAGAAGGCTCCAGGCCCTGAGCTCTCAGCACAGAGCCTGATGTGGGGCTTAAACCCATGAGCCTCGAAATCATGACGTGAGCCGAAGTCGGACCAGCTTAACCAACTGAACCATCCAGGTGCCCCAACATCTTGGTAGCAGTTTTGAAGATGGGGTCCCACAGTGTGGGACCTTGGTCCCTTGCTCCAGAGAAAGCTGAGCAGACTTTATTTAAAAATTATTTTTTCTTCTCTTCTAAACTATGTGAGGACTACATAGAAGGCTGACAAAAAGGATTTGTTCTGTGTTGCCTAACTGGGAACCCACTTAAGGTGAAAAAGGGTCAGGCATTGCCCAAAAGTTTTATCACTTCTGTTGAGATTTTCAAAGAACCAACTCCTGGTTTCATTGATCTGTTGTACTGTTTTTTAGTTTTTATTTTATTTATTTCTGTTCTAATCTTTATTATTTCCTTCCTTCTACTGGTTTAAGACTTTCTTTGTTCCTTGTTTTCTAGCTCCATTAGGTATAATGTTGGTTGTTTATTTGAGATTTTTCTCGCTTCTTAACGTAGGCCTGTATTACTGCTATATACTTCCCTCTTGGGATAACTTTTGCCACATTCCAAATACTTTGGACCATTGTGCTTTTATTTTCATTTATATCCATGTATTTTTAATTTATACTTTAATTTTTTGGTTCATCCATTCATTGTTTACTAGCATGTTACTTAACTTCTGTGTATTTGCGCTCTTTCCAGGTTTTTTTCTTGTGGTTGACTTCCAGTTTCATAGTGCTGCTTTTGGAAAAGATGCATGAATCTTTGGACAAGATTTCAATCTTTTTGAATTTGGTGAGACTTGTTTGTGGCCTAATATGTGATCTATTCTGAAGAATTTTCCATGTGCACTTGAAAAGAATGTGTATTCTCCTCTTTTTGGATGGAATGTTCTCAATATATCTGTTAGATCCATCTGTTCCAATGTGTGATTCAAACCCACTGTTTCCTTGTTGAATTTGTCTATCCTTTGCTGTAAGTGGGATGTCAAAGCCCCCTACAATTATTATGATGCTATCATTTTCTCCCTTGTATTTTTTTCAATGGCTTTAGGTATTTGGGTATTCCCATGTTGGATGCATAAATATTTACAATTGTTATATGCTCTTGTTGAATCATTTCCTTTATGATTATGTAGTATTCTTCTTTGACTCTAATCACAGTTTTTGTTTTAAATTATATTTTATAAAAAAATGATTTTTTTCAATAGAAGTATTGGTATTCCACCTTTCCTTTCATTTCCATTTTCATGATAAATATTTTCTATCCCTTCACTTTCAATCTGCATGTGTCTTTAGGTCTAAAATGAGTCTCTTGTAGACAATATACAGTTGGGCTTTGGTTTTTATCCATTCAGTCACATTATGTCTTTTGGTTGGAGCGTTGAGTCAATTTACATTCAAAGTAATTATTAATAGGTATGTATTATTGACATATTTTACTTATTACTTATTTTACATTTGTTCTATTCGTTTCTAATGGTGCACTCTTCCCTTTTGGCTTGATGGGTTCCTTTAAAGCTATGCTTAGTTACGCTTGTCTTCATTTATTATACGTTTTTGATTTGTGGTTACCATTATATATATATACATATATATGTATATATATACATATGTATACATATGTATATTTATATATGTATGTATACATATGTATACGTATATATATGCATGTATACATATGTATACGTATATATATGCATGTATACATATGTATACGTATATATATGCATGTATACATATGTATACGTGTATATATGCATGTATACATATGTATACGTATATATATGCATGTATACATGTGTATACGTGCATATATGTACATATACATATATGCATGTATACATATGTATACGTATATATGTATGTATACATATGTATATATATGTATGTATACATATGTATATGTATATATATGTAATATATTATGCATACAGCAGTCTATATTAAGTTGATTGTTAAGTTTGATCCCATTCTAAGAACAATGAATTTTTACTCTCCACACCACATTTTATCTATATGGTGTCATACATTACATCCTTTTATTCTGTGACTCCTTTGACTATTTTTATAGATATCATTGATCTTACTGCTTTTGTGCTTTAACCTCTCTGCCGGTTTTGTAAGTGTTTAATCAACTACTTTATCCTTATATGTACCTGTGAAATTTTTTCTTTTCTATTTTTCTTAATCTTGCTTATAGTCTTCCTTTATACTCAATCAGTTTCCTTTAACATTACTTCTTTCTTATGGATTTGGATGTCTTTTATTTCATTTTGTTGTCTGATTGCTTACTCTAGGACTTGTAGTAATATGTTGAACAACAGTAGTGAAAGTGGACATCCCTGTCATACTCCTGATCTTAGGGGGAAAGCTCTCAGGTTTTCCCCATTGAGGATATTAGCTCTGGGTCTTTCATATAAGGCTTTTATGATGTTAAGGCATATTCCTTCTATCCATACTTTCTTCAGGGTTTTTATCAAGAAAGGTGTTATATTTTATCTAGTGCTTTTTCTGCATCTATTAAAAGGATCATCTGGTTCTTATCCTTTCTTTCATTAATGTGGTGTATCATTTTGATTGATTTGCAAATATTGAACCAGCCCTGCAGCCAAGAAATAAATCCCATTTGACCATGGTGAATAATTCTTTTAATATACTGTTGAATTCCTTTTGATAGTATCTTGTTGAGAATTATCCAGGTTAATCAGGGATATGGGTCCATAATTCTCCTTTTTCTTGTGGTCTTATCAAGATAAAAACTTCTGCACAATGAAGGAAACAATCAATAATACTAAAAGGCAACTTACAGAATGGGAAAAAAATATTTGCAAATGACATATACCATAAAGGGCTAGTATCCAAATTGTATAAAGAACTGATAAAAACAATGCCTAAAAAACAAATATACAGATCCCTTTATACACTGCCTACAGGAGACTCATTTTAGACCTAAAGACACCTACAGGTTGGAAGTGAGGGGATGGAGAACCATCTATCATGCTAATGGACATCAAAAAAAAGTCACAGTAGCCATACTTCTATCAGACAAACTAAATTTTGAAATGAAGACTGTAATAAAGGATGAAGAAGGTCGTTATATCATACTTAAGGGGTCTATCCACCAAGAAGATATAACAGTTGTAAATATTTATGCCGAAACTTGGGAGTACCCAAATATGTAAATCAATCACAAACCATAAAGAAACTCATTGATGATAATGCCATAATAGTAGGAGACATTAACACCCCACTTACAACAATGGACAGATCATCTAAGTAGAAAGTCAACAAGGAAACAATGGCTTGGAATAACACACTGTACTGGATGGACTTAACAGACATATTTAGAACATTTCATCCTAAAGAAGCAGAATACACATTGTTCTCAAGTGCACATGGAACATTCTTCAGAATAGATCACATAATGGGTCACAAATCAGCCCTCAACAAGCACAACAAAATCAATATGATACCATGCATATTTTCAGACCACAATGCTATGCTACTTGAAATCAACCAGAAAAAACAATCTGGAAAGACCAAGAATAATTGCAGATTAAAGAAGGGTTTTTATGAGGAAAGAATGCGGTATTTTGTCAAATGGTTTTTCTGCATCTATTGAGAGGATCATGTGGTTCTTATCCTACTAAACAATGAACAGGTAACCAAGAAATTAGAGAGAAAATTAAAAAATACATAGAAGCCAAAGAAAATGAAAATATAACAGTCCAGAAAACTAGGGGCACCTGGGGGAGGAGCCAAATGGCAGAACATCATGGAAGATTTTTGTGTGTCTTGTGTCCATGAAATACAGCCAGACCAACACTAAACCATCCTACACACCTAGATAACTGACTGGAGGATTAACACAACAATCTGCACAACATGAACCACAGGATTCAGCAAGTATGCAGCACAGAGAAGTGAATTTGGGGAGTGAGAAGGTGCAGGAAGGGAGGTGCTTTTGTGAGCAGACAGAGGATGGAGACCGGGAGGGGGGGGAATATGGGAAAAGCAGCCCTCCCCAAAAGAAGCTGGAGAGAAAGTGGAAAACTGGAAACAGCTGCAGGGACTAAACTAAAAAGGGAGAAAGGAGAAAGGAGAAAGCAGAAAGGAGAGGGTTTAAATTCCATTAAGACTATAAACAAGGGGAACGCAAAGCCTGCAACTCCGCAGCTTGATACCTAGCAGTGCTCTGGTGGGAAGGGAGACTCCCCAGGAGCAGAGTTGGGTCCAGGAGGTTCTCAGGCTACACGGGGAAAAGTGGTTCCACTGCTGGAAGGACATTTGGTAGAGACTGTTGAAGCCACCTGGTCCCAGGAGACCCCAGAAAATGGCCACATTCGCTGGTGCTGGAACAAGGTCATTAATGGTGAAGCCTGGTGCCAGATGTGTGTTGTGATCTTCCATAATGCCTGAAATGCTGCTGCTACACTATCTCACGAACTTTTTCTGAAGTGGGCTGGCATCTGGCCATAATCTCAGGGCACTGGCAACAGCAGATTCCAGCAAGTGTTCCTGGGTGAGCCGACATTTAGCCATTGCTTATTGGGCCATTGCTCGGTGAGACCCTCCCGCAGAGGGGTGGAACAGGTCAAAGCTACAGTCCTTCAGAAGTAAGGGGCCGGGGAAAACAGCCACATCTGGGACAAAACTCAGGAGAGAGGTACTGCCTGGGACCTGGTCATGGAGAGTGAAAAAGCAGGGAGTGGACGAAAGTTGAAGACAGAGGATGGTGCGCGATTGCTGATCCGAGAGTGGGTAGCTGGGTGGCGCCATTTTCACCGCTCCCGCACATGCGCATAGGCATCTATGAGTGCCACAAAAATCCACCCCAGTAGGCTAGCAGCGCCATCTAGTGGAGAACGGAGCTGTTACACTGAGCCCCGCTCAACTGGGCCAACTTCACTCTCAAGAACACAACAAGTCTCACCACCGGCTTAGTTTATGGACTCTAAAGTGCTACATAGACTGACTTCTAGGGGAAAATGAAGTCCTTTCAGTCCTACTTCAAACCGATAGCAGGTACATCTATTCAATTTTCTTTCTTTTTTTTCTCTTTTACACTTCCTTTCTTTTTCTTGAGTACAAAAAGAGAAAAAACTTATTTTTTTCAATTTTCATTAAAAATATTTTTCTTTCATTTTTATCACTATATTTTTTACTTTTGTATAATTATTTTTCAAATTCTATTTTACTTCCATCATTTTATTTTAGTCTACTTCAGTGTATTCACCTTTTCAAATTTTCAAACAATTTCCTTTTTTTCTTTTTCTTTTTTCTCCTTTTCATAATTTTTCCTTGAAAGCAGAAAGAGAAAAAGCTCATTTTTACTTTCAATTTCTATTAAAAAATCTTCTTTACAGTCTTTACTATATTTTTTGCTTTTATGTAATTTTTTTCAAATTCTACTTACTTCCATCATCTTATTTTAGTCTAGTACAGTGTATCCACTTTTTCAAATTTTCAAATGATTTCCTTTTTTTTTCTTTCTTTTTTTTATCTTTTTAAAATCTTTTTTCTCTTTTTGATTGTTTTCTTTTTCTTGAATACAGAAAAAGAAAAGTTTCAAATCTATTTTTAATTTTTACTAATTTTATTTAATAATTTTCTACTTTATTCTTTACTTTTGTGTATATTTTTTCAAACTCTATTTTACTGCCATCATGTAATTTTATTCTACTTCAGAGCATTCATTTCTTTCAAATTCTCAAATGATTTCCCTCCCCCCCCTTTTTTTCCTTTAATATATCAAACCACTTTCAACACCCAGACCAAAACAAACCTAGGATCCAGCATCATTATTCGATTTGTGTGTGTGTTTTAAATTTTTAAATTTTAATATTTTTTAATTTTCTTTTTTATTTCCATTTTTCTACCTCATTAATTCCTTTCCTCCCTTCAAAATGACAAAACGAAGGAATTCACCCCAAAAGAAAGAGCAGGAAGAAACAACAGCCAAGGATTTAACCAACATAGATACAAGCAAGATATCTGAATCAGAATTTAGAATCACGATAATAAGAATACTAGCTGGAGTCAAAAATAGATTAGAATCCCTTTATGCAGAGATAAAAGAAGTAAAAAATAGCCAGAATGAAATTAAAAATGTTATAACTGAGCTACAATCATGGATGGATGCAGCGGCAGCAAGGATGGATGAGGCAGAACAGAGAATCAGCGACATAGAGGACAAACTTACAGAGAATAATGAAGCAGAAAAAAAGAGGAAGATTAAAGCAAAAGAGCACAATTTAAGAATTAGAGAAATCAGTGACTCATTAAAAAGGAACAATGTCAGAATCATAGGGGTCCCAGAAAAGGAAGAGAAAGAAATAGGGGTAGGAGGGTTATGTGAACAAATCATAGCAGAAAACTTTCCTAACCTGGGTAAATACACAGACATCCAAATCCAGGAGGTACAGAGAACCCCCATTAGATTCAACAAAAACCAACCATCAAGGCATATAGTCAAATCCACAAAATACTTACGCAAGAAGAGAATCATGAAAGCAGCAAGGGAAAGAAGTCCCTAACCTACAATAGAAAACAGATCAGGTTTGCAGCAGACCTATCCACAGAAACTTGGCAGGCCAGAAAGGAGTGGCAGGATATATTCAGTGTGCTGAATCAAAAAAAATATGCAGCCAAGAATTCTTTATCCAGCAAGGTTGTCATTCAAAATAGAAGGAAAGGTAAAAAGTTTCCCAGACAAACAATAATTAAAGGAGTTTGTGACCACTTAACCAGCCCTGCAAGAAATTTTAAAGGAGACTTGCTGAAGGGATAAAAGATGAAATGTATGTATATATATATATATATATATATATATATATATATATTTTTTTTTTAAACATAAAATATATTAAATACTTTAAATATATTTAAATTTAAAATATATTAAAACATAAAAATATATATAAAAGATGAAATATATATGTGTATACATATATATATATATATACACATATATATATAAATCCAAAGCAAAAAAAAATTAGAAAGGACCAGAGAACACCACCAGAAACTCCAACTCTACAAGCATCATAATGGCAATAAATTGATATCTTTCAGTACTCACTCTAAACGTCAATGGACTCAAAGCTCTAATCAAAATACATAGGGTAAACAGAATGGATAAGAAAACAAGATCCATCTATATGCTCTTTACGAGACCCACTTTAGACATAAAGACACCTTACCATTGAAAATAAGGGGATGGAGAAGGATCTATCATGCTAATGGTCAACAAAAAAAGCTGGAGTAGCCATACTTATATTAGACAATCTAGACTTTAAAATAAAAACTGTATCAAGAGATGCATAAGGGCATTATATCATAATCAAGGGTCTATCCACAAAGAAGACCTAACAATTCTAAACATTTATGTGCCAAAAGTGAGAACATCCAAATATATAAATCAATTAATCACAAACATAAAGAAACTCATTGTTAGAAATACCATAATAGTAGGAGACTTCAAGACCCTACTCACAGCAATGGACAGATCATCTAATCAAAAAATCAACAAGGAAACAATGGCTTTGAATGAAAGATTGGACCAGATGGACTTAACAGATATGTTCAGAACATTTCATCCTAAAACAGCAGAATATACTTTCTTCTCCAGTGCATATGGAACGTTCTCCAGAATATACCATATACTGGGACACAAATCAGTCCTAAGTAAGTACAAAAAGATCAAGATTATACCATGCATATTTTCAGACCATAATGCTATGAATCTTGAAATCAACCACAGGAAAAAATTGGGGAATGTAACAAATACTTAGAGACTGAAAAACATCCTACTAAAGAATGAATGGGCTAACCAAACAGCTAAAGAGGAAATTAAGAAGTATATGGAAGTCAATAAAAATAATAGCACCACAATCCAAAACCTCTGGGATGCAGCAAAGATGGTCATAAGAGGAAAGTGTACAGCAATCCAGTCCTTCCTAAAGAAGGAAGAAAGATCTCAGATACACAACCTAAACTTATGCCTTAAGGAGCTGGAAAAAGAACAGCAAATAAAACACAAAACCAGCAAAAGACAGGAAATAATTAAGATTACAGCAGAAATTAAGCCTATCAAAACCAAAAAAGCAGTAGAACAGATCAATGAAACCAGAAGCTGGTTCTTTGAAAAAATTAACAAAATTGATAAACCACTAGCCAGTTTGATCACGAAGAAAAAGGAAAGGACCCAAATAAGTGAAATCAAGAATGAAGGAAGAGAGATCACAACCAACACAGCAGAAATAAAAACAATAATAAGAGAAAATTATGAGCAATTATATGCCAATAAAATGGGCAATCTGGAAGAAATGGACAAATTCCTAGAAACATATACACTACCAGATCTGAAACAGGAAGACATAGAACATTTGAACAGACCCATAACCAGTAAGGAAATCGAATTAGCAGTCAAAAATCTGCCAAAAAACAAGAGTCCAGGGCCAGATGGCTCTCCAGGGGAATTCTACCAAACATTTAAGGAAGAGTTCACACCTACTCTCTTGAAGCTGTTCCAAAAAAGAAAAAGAAACCGAAGGAAAACTTCCAAACTCTTTCTATGAAGCCAGAATTACCTTGATTCCAAAAGCAGACAAAGACCCCACTAAAGAGGAGAACTATAGACCAATTTCCCTGATGAACATGGATGCAAAAATCCTCAACAAGGTATTAGCCAACTGGCTCCAACAATACATTAAAAAAATTATTCACCACGAACAAGTGGGATTTGTACCTAGGATGCAGGGTTGGTTCAATTTCTGCAAAACAATTAATGTGATTCATCACATCAATAAAAGAAAGGACAAGAACAGTATTATCCTCTCAATAGATGCAGAGAAAGAATTTGACAAAATACAGCATCCTTTCTTGATAAAAACCCTCAAGAAAGTAGGGATAGAAGGAGCATACCTCGAGGGTATAGAAAAATCTATACACTGAAAACTATAGAAAGCTTATGAATAAAATTGAAGAAGACACCAAAAAATGGAAAAAGATTCCATGCTCCTGGATAGGAAGAACAAATATTGTGAAAATGTTGATATTACCCAAAGCAATCTAAACGTTTAATGCAATCTCTATCAAAAAAACACCAGCATTCTTCACAGAGCTAGAACAAATAATCCTAAAATTTGTATGGAACAAGAAAAGACCCCAAATAACCAAAGCAATCTTGAAAAAGAAAACCAAAACAGGAGGCATCACAATCCCAGACTTCAAGCTATACTACAAAGCTGTAATCATCAAGACAGTATGGTACTGGCACAAAAACAGACACTCAGATCAATGTAACAGAATAGAGAACCCAAAAATGGACCCACAAATGTATGGCCAACTAATCTTTGACAAAGCAGGAAAGAATATCCAATGGAATAAAGACAGTCTCTTCAGCAAGTGGTACTGGGAAAACTGGACAGTGACATGCAGAAGAATGAACCTGGACCACTTTCTTACACCATACACAAAAATATACTCAAAATGGATGAAAGTTCTCAATGTCAGACAGACAGCCATCAAAATCCTCGAGGAGAAAGCAAAACCTCTTTGATCTTGGCCACAGCAACTTCTTACTCAACATGTGTCCAAAGGCAAGGGAAACAAAAGCAAAAATGAACTACTGGGACCTCATCAAAATAAAAAGCTTTTGCACAGTGAAGGAAACAATCAGCAAAACTAAAAGGCAACTGACAGAATGGGAGAAGATATTTGCAAATGACATATCAGATAAAGGGTTAGTATCCAAAATCTATAAAGAACTAATCAAACTCAACACCCAAAAAACAAACAATCCAGTGAAGAAATTGGCAAAAGACATGAATAGACACTTCTCCAAAGAAGACATCCAGATGGCCAACCAACACATGAAAAAATGCTCAAGATCATTCATCATCAGGGAAATACAAATCAAAACCACAATGAGATACCACCTTACACCTGTCAGAATGGCTAACATTAACAACTCAGGCAACAACAGATGTTGGCAAGGATGCGGAGAAAGAGGATCTCTTTTGCATTGTTTGTGGGAATGGAAACTGGTGCAGCCACTCTGGAAAACAGTATGGAGGTTCCTCAAAACACTAAAAATAGAACTACCCTACAACCCAGCAATTGCATACTAGGCATTTATCCACGGGATACAAGTGTGCTGTTTCAAAGAGACACATGCACCTCCATGTTTATAGCAGCACTATCAACAATAGCCAAAGTATGGAAAGAGCCCAAATGTCCATCAATAGATGAATGGATAAAGAAAATACGGTATATATATACAATGGAGTATTACTTGGCAATCAAAAAGAATGACATCTTGCCATTTGCAACTACGTGGATGGAACTGAAGTGTATTATGCTAAGCAAAATTAGTCAGAGAAAGACAAATATCATATGTATTCACTCATACCAGGAACATAAGATACAAAACAGATGAACATAAGGGAAGGGAAGCAAAAATAATATAAAAAAAGAGGGGGACAAAACAAAAGAGACTCATAAATATGGAGAACAAACTGAAGGTTATGGGAGGGGTTGTGGGAGGGGGGATGGGCTAAATGGGTAAGGGGCACTAAGAAATCTACTCTGGAAATCATTGTTGCACCATGCGCTAACTAACTAACTAACTATATATATATATATACACCAGTGAAAAACCTCTGAGATGCAGGAAAGACGGTCGTACGAAGGAAGTATTTAGCAACCCAAGCCTTTCTAAATAAGGAAGAAATGTCTCAAATATACAACCTAACCTTACATGTAAGGAGCTTAGTGAAAGAACAGCAAATAAAGCCCAAAGCCAGCAGAAGAAAGGAAAAAATAAAGATTAGAGCAGAAATCAGTGATAGCAAAATTAAAAAAAAGTAGAACAAAGGAGCTAGTTCTTTGAAAGAATTAACAAAAATGACAAAACCCTAGCAAGAATGATCAAAAAGAAAAAGGAAAGAGCCTAAATAAATAAAATCATGAATGAATGAGATCACAACCAACACCACCCAAATAATAATAAGAGAATATTATGAGCAATAATATGCCAACAAATTGGGTAATGTGGAAGAAATAGACAAATTCCTAGAAAAATACAAACTACCAAAACTGAAACAGGAAGAAATAGAAAATTCGAACAAACCAATAACCAGTAAAGAAATTGAATCAGTACTCAAAATCTCCCAAAAAGCAAGGGTCCAGGGCTGGATAACTTTCAAGGGGAATTCTACCAAACATTTAAAGAAGAGTTAATACCTATTCTTTTGAAGATTTTACAAAAAATAAAAATGTTATTTACAATAACTTCCAAATTCATTCTATGAGGCCTGCATTACCTTGATTCCAAAACCAGACAAAGCCCCACAAAAAGGACAACTACAGACCAATTTCCCTGATAAACATGGATGCAAAAATTCTCAACAAGATACTAGCAAACTGGATCCAACAATACATTAAAGGAGTCATTCACCACGATTAAGGGGGATTTATTCCTGGGCTACAGGAGTGGTTCAATATCCACATGTCCATCAATGTGATGTACCACTTTAATAAAAGAAAGGATAAGAATCACACAATCCTCTCAAAATATGCAGGAAAAGCATTTGACAAAATACGGCATCTTTCTTGATAAAAAGCCCTCAAGAAAGTAGGGATAGAAGGAACATGCCTCAAGGTCATAAAGGCCATTTATAAAAGTCTAACAGCTAATATCCTCAATGGGAAAAAACTGCGAGCTTTCCCCCTAAGGTCAGGAACATGACAGGGATTTCCACTCTCACCAATGTTGTTCAACATAGTGTGGGAAGTCCTAGCCTTATCAGACAACAACAAAGTCACAGGATATAAAATCAATGTACAGAAATCAGTTGCATTTCTATACACCAATAATGAAGCAGCAGAAAGAGATATCAAGGAATTGATCCCACTTACAAGTGCACCAAAAACCATAAGATACCTAAATGTAACCAAAGAGGTAAAAGACCTGTAAGATGAAAACTATAAAAATCTTATGAAAGAAATTGAAGAAGACACAAAGAAATGGAAAAACATTCCATGCTCATGGATTGGAAGAACAAATATTGTTAAAATGTCGATACTTCCCAAAGTAATCTACACATTCAGTGCAATCCCTATCAAAATAACACCAGCATTCTTCACAGAGGTAGAACCAACAATCCTAAAATTTGTATGGAACCAGAAAAGATTCCAAGTAGCCAATGTAAAGTTGAAAAAGAAAACGAAAGCTGGAGGCATCACAAGTCCAGACTTCAAGTTGTATTATAAAACTGTAATCATCAAGACAGTATGGTATTGGCGCAAAAAAAGACATGTGGATCAATGGAACAGAAGGGAGAACCCAGAAATGGACCCACAAATATATGGCCAAGTAATCTTCAACAAAACAGAAAAGGGTATACAATGGAAAAAATGAGTCTCTTCAGCAAATAGTGATGGGAAAAGTTGACAGCGACAAGCAGAAAAATGAACCTGAGGCACTTTCTTACACCATACACGAAAATAAATTCAAAATTGATGAAAGACCTAAATGTTAGATAGGAAACTTAAAAAATCCTGCAGGAGAAAACAAACAACAACCTCTTTGACCTTGGCTGCAGCAACTTCTTGCTTTAGATGTCTCTGGAGACAAGGGAAACAAAAGCAAAAATGAACTATTGGACTTCATCAAGATAAAAAGCTTCTGCACAGTGAAGGAAGCAACCTACAGAATGGGAGAAGATATTTTCAGGTGACATATTGGATAAAGGGTTAATATCCAAAATCTGTAAAGAACTTATAAAACTCAACACCCAAAAAAGAAATAATCCAGTGAAGAATTGGGCAGAAGGCATGAATAGACACTTTTCTGAAGAAGAATTCCAGAAGAAGACAGGAAACTTTTGAGACTGTTTCACGTCAGTTGGAGGAGAAAGATAATATGAGTAAAAGGAATAACTGAATGAATAAAATAAAGGACAGACCTTGTGAAGATCAAAGGCAATAATGTGCTACTAACCCAGGAGTTTGTTTAATTTAATCTTCAGCTTTTGAAGGTGGGTAATCAAACAAATTTAAAAAATTAAAATAATGAATTGAACACTTTCCTCCAGCAATGTTGGATTAGGTAATTTAGAATATCCTTTCCACTGAGACAATATAGAAAATTGGTACCCACAATGACTCTAGGTGGCTCAAATAGCTAGCTAGGTAGTGAAAATTTACCAAGCCATGTCCTAGAGGATACCTAAACAGAGAGCTATGAACCTGGTATTAGATATTAGATGTTTAACAAATTGGGAGTAAAAAGATGAGTGCTGAACAGTGTTGTTTACAGTCTCATGAGGCTTGGATGACAAAATAAGAATCCAGAGCCTGCCAAAGGTAATTATGTTGGTGAGGGACAATAACAAAGGCTACACTCTAGGTGTAACAGTGAACAGGAAATAACATTTTGCATTCAAATATTGTGGATCAGCATTGGAGAATCTCTGTAGTCCATAAAATCATTTTATTTATTTATTTGTTTATTTATTCATTCATTCATTTATTTTAACGTTTATTTATTTTGGAAAGACAGAGCATGAGCAGGGTAGGGGAAGAGAGAGAGGGAGACACAGAATCCAAAGCAGGCCTCAGGCTCTGAGCTGTCAGCACAGAGCCCGATGTGGGGCTCAAACCCATATACCATGAGATCATGATCTGAGCCGAAGCTAGATGCCTAACTGACTGATCCACCCAGGTGCCCCAAGTCCACAAAATCTTACTCTCTGGCATCAGATTTATATAATTTCAGAATGCTAATGCCAAAAGTTCCTGGAAACACATGTCAAAAATCATCTGAGGAAGTATTTAAATTCAAACACAACTTGAAATGACATTTATCAATGATTTTTCAAAGAAATTATCAAACATATACTCCAAGATATGAAGAGATAAAAAATGGATTAGAAAGAGAAAAATGACAGACAATAGATCCACAAAAGCTCTTGATGTTAGAATTTTTGGATGCACAGCTAAAACACACACGCACACCCACCCACACAGAGTTATGTTAACTATGTCCAAGGATATAAAAGGAAAAAATGTCAATATTGACAGAAAACGAATGCATAAAATGATAGAAAACTTTTTGAAAAAGAACTAGCTATAATTTTGGAACCATGAAATGGATTGGCTGATATTAATTCTGAGGTGTTTTATAACACCAACAACCAATTCTTGATTCTCCAGACACAAACTGGGTGTTCAACAATTCCGTTAAATTCTGAGACTAACTACTCTGTATTAGTGCAGACTTCATGGGTTAAGGGCTCAGTATTCCAAGACTGTCTCCAATTTCAGATGCCAGTCACAAGTCTTAGGCCTCCCAAACTTCTCACCAATTGGTTATAGGTTAGGAGTTCCCATGACTCTTTCCTCAGGTTTGGTAATTCTCTGGAATGACTCACAAAGTCAGAAATATGCTCTACTTACATTTGCTGATTTATTACAAAGGATATTATATAAAACTACAAATGAACAGCAGAATGAGGAGGTACATAGGGTAAAGTCTGGATGGGTCCCAAACGCAAGAGCTTCTACCCTGTGGAGTTGAGGTATGCCACCCTCCTAGCACGTGGATGTGTTCACAGACTCAGAAGCTTTCTGCACTCCATTGTTTAGGGGTTTTGATGAAGGTTTCATCACATAGGCAAGGCTGAAGGTTACAAGAACACACAAAAATCAATAGCATTTTTATTTACAAACAATAAACATGTGGAAAACAAAATTTAAACACATTTATAATCACTACAAAGAAAATGGAATACATAGGTACAACAAAAAGGAAAAGAATCCACATGCTGAAAATTACAAAATGCTGATGACAGAAATCAAAGAATACCTGAGTAAACAGAGATGCCATATTCGCAGATAAGAAGGTTCAACCTAGTAAAGATGTCAATTCTAAGTTGATCTATATGTTTGATGCAATTCTTATCAATTTCCTAGAATGATGTTTTGTAGATATACACAAGCTTATTCTAAAATGTGTCATGGGAAGGAAAGAAACTAGAATAGCTAAAAACAATTTTGAAAAAGCAAAATGAATTAGGAGGAATCATTCCAGATGATAAGGCTTACTACAGAGCTACAGTAATCAAGATAGTGTGGTATTGGTGGAGAGTTAAACACATAGATCAACAAAACAGAATATAGAACCCAGAAACAGATCCACACAAATGTGCCTGATTAACTTTTGACAAAATGGCAAAGATAAATGAATGGCGAAAGGATAGAATTTTCAACCAATGGTGCTGGAGCAACTAATATCCATATGTAAAAATAAAATGAACTTTGACCTAGCCTTCACACCATCTACAATAATTAAGTCAAAATATATCATGATTTTTATTATTTTTAAACATTTTTTAACGTTTATTATGTTTGAGAGACACAGAACATGAGCAGGGGAGGGGCAGAGAGAGAGAAAGGGAAACACAGAATCTGAAGCAGCCTCCAGGCTCTGAGCTGTTAGCACGGAGCCCAACACGGGGCTCGAACTCACAGACCATGAGATCATGACCTGAGCTAAAATTGGACCCTTAATGGACTGAGCCACCCAGGTGCCCAAAAATGTATCATGATTTTAAATGTAAAACATAAAAAGATAAAACTTTTAGGGAAAAAAAATGGAAAATGTTTGAGCCTTAAGGTACACGAAAAGTTTTCAGACTTGACACTAAAAGCACAACTTATAAGACGAAACATTAGTAAATTGGACTTCAACAATATTAAAAATCTCACTCTGCCAAACACCCTCTTTAGAGGATGAAAAGATAAGCTACAGAATGAGAGAAAATATTTGCAAACCACGTTTTCAAAAACATTTTTGTATATATAATATATAAATAACTCTCAGTTCTCAGCAATAGAAGAAAAATATCAGTGAAATTAGAAAATGGGCAAGATATAAGAACATACAGTTCACTGAGGAAGATATACAGATGGTAAATAAGCACATGAAAAGATATGAAACATGATTACCCATTAGATGCATGCAAATTAAAACCACAATGAGATATCACTGCACACCTATCAGAAAGATAAAATTAAAAAGTGAAAACACCAACTGCTTGTGAGAAAGAAGAAACACTAGATCTTCATACATTGCTAGAATGAATATAAAATAAGCTACTCTGGAAATTAAATTGACAATTAAAAAACAAACAGAAAGATAATTTCTTTTAAAGTGAAACATGCAGTTATGAAGTGACTCAGTCATTGTATTTTTGAGAATTTAATTTTTTGTTTTGCTTTGCTTTCTTTTATTGAAGTATAATTAACATACAGTGTTATATTAGTAATATTTGTTCTTCCTATCCAGCAGCATGGAACCTTTTTCCATTTTTTTTTGTGTCTTCTTCAATTTCGTTCATAAACTTTCTATAGTTTTCAGTGTATAGATTTTTCACCTCTTTGGTTAGATTTATTCCTAGGTATTTTACGGTTTCCTGTGCAACTGTAAATGGGATCTATTCCTTGATTTCTCTTTCTGTCGCTTCATTGTTGGTGTATAGGAATGCAACCGATTTCAATGCATTGATTTTATATCCTGCAACACTGCTGAATTCAGGAATCAATTCTAGCAGATTTTTGGTGGAATCTTTTGGGTTTTCCATATAAAGTATCATGTCATCTGCGAAGAGTGAAAGTTTGACCTCCTCTGGGCTGATTTGGATTCCTTTTATTTCTTTGTGTTGTCTGATTGCTGAGGCTAAGACTTCTAATACTATGTTGAATAACAGTGGTGAGAGTGGGCATCCCTGTCTCATTTCTGACCTTAGGGGGAAAGCTCTCAGTTTTTCCCCATTGAGGTTGATATTAGCGTTGGGTTGTTCATATATGGCTTTTATGATCTCAAGATATACTCCTTCTATCCCTACTTTCTTGAGGGTTTTTATCAAGAATGGATGCTGTATTTTGTCAAATGCTTTCTCGGCATCTATTAAGAGGATCATGTGGCTCTTATCCTTTCTTTTATTGATCTCATGAAACACATGGATTGTTTTGTGGATATTGAACCAGCCCTGCATCCCAGGAATAAATTCCATTTGGTCGTGGTGAATAATTTTTTTAATGTATTGTAGGATCTGGTTGGCTAATACCTTGTTGAGGATTTTTGCATCCATGTTCACCAGGGAAATTGGTCTATAGTTCTCCTTTTTAGGGGGGTCTTTGTCTGGTTTTGGAATCAAGGTAATTCTGGCTTCATAGAAAGAGTTTGGAAGTTTTCCTTCCATTTCTATTTTCTGGAACAGCTTCAAGAGATTAGGTGTTAACTCTTCCTTAAATGTCTGGTATAATTCCCCTGGAAATCCATCTAGCCCTGGACTCATTTTGGGGGAGATTTTTGATTGCTAATTTGATTTCTTTACTGGTCATGGGTCTGCTCAAATTTTCTATTTCTTTCTGTTTCAGATTTGGTAGTTTATACGTTTCTAGCAATTTGTCAATTTCTTCCAGATTGCCCATTTTATTGGTGTATAATTGCTCATAATATTTTCTTATTATTGTTTTTATTTCTGCTCTGTTGGTTGTGATCTCTCCTCTTTCATTCTTGATTTTGTATATTTGGGTCCTTTCCTTTTTCTTCTTGATCAAACTGGCTACTGATTTATCAATTTTGTTAATTATTTCAAAGAACCAGCTTCTGGTTTCATTGATCTGTTCTACTGTTGTTTTCTGTTTGTTTCTTTTTTTGGCTTTGATAGCATTGATTTCTGCTCTAATCTTTATTATTTCCTGTCTTCTGCTAGTTTTGGGCTTTATTTGCTGTTATTTTTCCAGCTCTTTAAGGTGTAAGGTTAGGTTCTGTATATGAGACCTTTATTCCAACTTTAAGAAGGCCTGGGTTGCTATATACTTTCCTCTTATGACAGACAGCCTTTGCTGAGTCCCAGAGGTTTTGGGCTGTGGTGTTCTAATTTTCATTTCTTTCCATGTATTTTTAACTTCATCTTTAACTTCTTGGTTAGCCCATTCATTCTTTAGTAGGATGTTCTTTAGTCCCAAAGTAATTGTTACCTTTTCAAATTTTTTCTTGTGGTTGATTTTGAGTTTCATAGCATTGTGGTCTGAAAATACGCATCGTATGACCCTGATATTTTTGTACTTGTTGAGGGCTGGTTTGTGTCCCAGTATGTAGTCTATTCTGGAGAACGTTCCATGTGCACTGGAGAAAAATGTACATTCCACTGCTTTAGGATGAAATGTTCTGAATATAACTGTTAAATACATCTGGTCTAATGTGTCATTCAAAGCCATTGTTTCTTTGTTGATATTCTTTTTAGATGATCTGTCCATTGTTGTAAGTGGGGTGTTGAAGTCCCCTACCATTATGGTATTATTATAAATGAGTTTCTTTATGTTTGTGATTAATTGATTTATATATTTGGGTGCTCTCACATTTGGAATACAAATGTTTACAATTATTAGATAATCTTGGTGTATAGACTCCTTAATTATGATACAATGCCCTTTTTCATCTCTTGTTATAGTCTTATTTTAAATTCTATATTGTCTGATATAAGTATGGCTACTCTGGATTTCTTTTGTTGACCATTACCATGATAGATGGTTCTCCATCCCCTTACTTTCTTGGAAGGTGGGTCTTTAGGCCTAAAATGGGTCTCTTGTAAACAGTATATAGATGGATCTTGTTTTCTTATCCATTCTGTTACCCTGCGTCTTTTGATTGGAGCATTGAGTCCATTGACGTTTAGAGTGAGTACTGAAAAATATGAACTTATTGCCATTATGTTTCTTATAGAGTTGGAGTTTCTGGTGGTGTTCTTTGGTCCTTTCTAGTCTTTGTTGCCTTTGGTCCTTTTTTTCACCCTTCCTCCCCTCAGAGATTCCCCCTTATAATTTATGGCAAGGCTGGTTTAGAGGTCACAGACTCCTTTAATTTTTTTTGTCTGGGAAGCTTTTAATCTCTCCTCTATTTTGAGTGGCAGCCTTGCTGGATAAAGAATTCTTGGCTGCATATTTTTCCAATTCAGCACATTGAATATATCCTGCCATTCCTTTCTGGCCTGCCAAGTTTCTGTGGATAGGTCTGCTGCAAACCTGTTCTGTCTTCCCTTGTAAGTTAGGGACTTTCTTTCCTTTGCTGCTTTCATGATTCTCTCCTTCCCTGAGTATTTTGTGAATTTGACTATGATATCCCTTGTTGATTGTCAGTTTTTGTTGAATCTAATGGGGGTCCTCTGTGCTTCCTGGATTTTGATGTCTGTGTCTTTCCCCAGGTTAGGAAAGTTTTCTGCTATGATTTGCTCACATAACCCTTCGACCCCTTTTACTCTTCTTCTGGGACCCCTATGATTCTGATGTTGTTCCTTTTTAATGAGTCACTGATTTCTCTAATTCTTAAATCGAGGTCTTTTGTCTTCGTCTCCCTCTTTTTTTCTGCTTCATTATTCTCCATAAATTTGTCCTCTACACCACTGATTCGCTGCTCTGCCTCATCCATCCTTGCCGCCATGGCATCCATTCGAAATTGCAGCTCAGTTATAGCATTTATTTCATTCTGGCTAGCTTTTAATTCTTTTATCTCTACAGAAAGGGATTCTTATCTATTTTCGACTCCAGCTAGTATTCTTATTATTGTGATTCAAAATTGTGGTTCAGATATCTTGCTTGTATCTGTGTTGATTACGTCTCTATCATTTCTTCCTGCTCTTTCTTTTGGGGTGAATTCCTTCGTTTTGTCATTTTGAAGTAAGAAAAGGAATTAATAAGTTAAAAAATTGAAATTAAAAACAACACACACACACACAGAGAAATGAAATACATGATGCTAGATCCTAGGTGTGTTTTGGTCTGGTTGTTGAAAGGAGCTTGATAGATAGAGAAAAGAGGGGGGAGGAGGAAAACATTAGAAAATTTGAAAAAATGGATACAATGAAATAGAATAAAATGAAATAATGAAAGTAAAATATAATTTGCAAAATTTACAAAAAGGTAAAAAAATATAGTAGAAAAAAATGAAGAAAAATATTTTGAATAATAATTGAAAATAAAAATAAATATTTTCTTTCTGTATTCAATAAAAAGAAAAGAAATGAAAAAGAACAAAAAGCAAAATTGAATATATGGACCAGTGAACATACTGAAATGAGACTGAAATTACACCGTTTTCCCCTAAAAGTCAAACTCTGAAGCACATTGTAGTCCGTAAACTAAGCAAACGGAGAGATTATGGTGTTCCTGAAGAGCAAGGTTGGCCCAGTTGGGTGGGCTTAGTGTAACGGCTGCATTTTCCACTAGATCGTGCTGCTTAGCTTACTGGGGTGGATTGTTGTGGTGCTTGTACATGTGTATGTGCATGCTTGGGAGGGGTAAACGTGGCTTCACACAGCTACCCAGTCTCTCTGTCAGATCACTGTTCTCCCCAATCAGCAATCACTCACCCGTCCTCTGTCTCCGACTTCCATCCATTCCCTGCTTTTACACTGTCTGTGACCAAGCCATCAGGTTGCCATGTGGCACCTCCCTTCAGTTTTATCTCAGATGCGGCTGTGTTTCCTGACCCCTCACACTCTGAGCGACTGCAGCTTTAACCCATTCTGACCCTTTGCAGGACGGTCTCACCAAGCTATGGTTGGGTGCTTGCCACACCCATGAACATTTGCAGGTTGTACTGCTGCCAATGCCCACCCCAGAAAAAGTTCATGCAATCGTGTAGCAGCAGCATTTCAGGAATTATGGAAAATTACAAAACACATCTGACAAAAGGCTTCACCCTTAATGACCTTGTTCCAGCACCAGCAAATGTGGTTGTTCTCTGAGGTCCACTGGGGCCTTTGCCTGTGGGGTAGCCACACAGCCTCTACCAAATGTCCTCCCAGCAGGGTAACAATATCCCCCCCACGTGGCCCAAGGAACTACTTAACTTCACTCAGCTCCTGGGTATTAGACATTCCCACCACAGTCTAGCTATGGAGTTTCAGACTCTGCACTCCCCATTTATAGAGTATAAATGGAATTTAAACACTCTCCTTTATCCTTTGTCTCTTTTCAGTCCCTATGGCTGTTTCCACTTTTCCACTTTCTCTCCAGGTGCATTTGGGTAGGGGGTGCTCTTCCCATACTCTTCCCCCACTGTCTCCATCCTCTCTCTGCAAGCAAAAACACTTCCTTGCCCTCCACAGTTTCTCTCTCCCCCAGGTCACCTCTCCGCTCCATGTACCTGATGAGTTCTGTGGTTCAGGTTGTGCAGATTCTTGTGTTAATCCTCAATTCAGATTTCTAGGTTTGCAAGATGGTTTAGTGTTGATCTGACTGTATTTCATGGACCCAAGACACACACACAAGAAAAAACTTCCATGCTGTTATGGCATCTTGGGTCCTCCTAGAAACCACATCTTCTTTATCAATTCTTCAGTAGAAGGACATTTGGGCTCTTTCCATAACTTGGCTGTTGTTGAAACACTGCTATAAACATTGGGGTACATGTTCCCTTATGCATCAGCACTTGTATCACGTGGATAATTCCTAGTAGTGCTATTGCTGGGTTGTAGGGTAGTTATATTTTTAATTTTTTGAGGAACATCCACACTGTTTTCCAGAGCAGCTGCACAAGTTTACATTCCCACCAACAGTGCAAGAGGGTTCCTGTTTCTCCACATCCTAGCTAGCATCTATAGTTTCCCCATCTGTTCATTTTAGCCACTCTGACCAGCATGAGGTGATATCTCAGTGTGGCTTTGATTTGTATTTCCCTGATGATGAATGGTGTTGCACATCTTTTCATGTGTCTGTTAGCCATCTGGATGTCTTCTTTGGAAAACTTTCTACTTATGTCTTCTGCCTATTTCTTCACTGGGTTATTTCTTTTTTGGTGTTGAGTTTGGTAAGTTCTTTACAGGTTTTGGATACTAACCCTTTATCCCATGTGTCATTTGCAAATATCTTTTCCCATTCCATTGGTTGCCTTTTAGTTTTATTGATTGTTTCCTTTGTAGTGCAGAAACATTTTATCTTGGTGAGGTCCCAATAGTTCAGTTTTGCTTTTAATTCCCATGCCTTTGGGATGTGTTGAATAAGAAATTGCTGTGACTAAGGTCAAAGAGATTGTTGCCTGCTTTCTCCTCTAGAGTTTTGATGTATCCTGTCTCACATTTAGGTCTTTCATCCATTTCAAGTTTATTTTTGTGTGTGGTGTAAGAAAGTGGTCTAGTTTCATTCTTTTGTATGTTGGTGTCCAGTTCTCCCAGCACCACTTGTTAAAGAGACTGTCTTTTTTTCATTAGGATGCTCTTTCTTGTTTTGTCAAAGATTAGTTGGCCATACTTTTGGGGGTCCAATTCTGGAGTTTCTATTCTATTCCATTGGTCTATGTGTCAGTTTTAGTGCCAATACCATGCTGTCTTGATGATTACAGCTTTGTAATAGAAGCTAAAGACTGGAATTGTGATGCCTCCCACTTTGGTTTTCTTTTCAATATTACTTTGGCTATTCAGGGTCTTTTGTGCCTCCTTACAAATTTTAGGATTATTTTTTATAGCTTTGAGAAGAATGCTGGTGCAATTTTGGTTGGGATTGCATTGAATGTGTAGATTGCTTTGGGTAGTATTGACATTTTAAGAATATTTATTCTTCCAATCCATGAGCATGAAATGTTTTCCCTTTCCTTTGTGTCTTCTTCAATATCCTTTATAAGCTTACTATCGTTTTCATCATACAGATCTTTTACATCTTTGGTGAGGTTTATTCCTAGGTATTTTATGCTTCTTGTTGCAATTGTGAATGCGATCAGTTTTTATATTTCTATTTCTGTTGCTTCATTACTGGTGTATAAAAATGTAACCAATTTCTGTACATTGATTTTGTACCCTGTGACTTTGCTGAATTCATGTGTCAGTTCTAGGAGTCTTTTGGTGGAGTCTTTTATGTTTTCCATGCCGAGTAACATGTCGTCTGCTAAAAGTGAAAGTTTGACTTCTTATTTGCCAATTTTGATGCCTTTTATTTCATTTTGTTGTCTGATTGCTGAGGCTAGGATTTCCAACAATATGTTGAGCAACAGAGGTGAGAGTGGACATCCCTGTCATGTTCCTGATCTCAGGGGGGAAAATTCCCAGTTTTTTTCCCATTGAAGATGACATTAACTGTAGGCTTTTCATATATGGCTTTTATTATCTTTAAATATATTCTTTCTATCCTGACTTTCTTGAAGATTTTTATTAAGAAAGGATGTTTCATTTTGTCAAATGCATTTTATGCATCTATTAACTTAATCATATACTTCTTATCCTTTCCTTTATTTTTAAAGTTTTTTTAATGTTTATTTACCTTTGAGACAGAGAGAGACAGAATGCGAGCAGGGGAGGGGTAGAAAGAGATGGAGACACAGAATCTGAAACAGACTCCAGCTCCAAGCTCAAACTCATGAGCCATGAGGTCATGACCTGAGCCGAAGTTGGCCACCCAACTGACTGAGCCACCCAGGCACCCTGATCCTTTCTTCTATTAATGTGATGTATCACATTGATTTGTCAATATTGAACCAGCCCTGCAGCCCAGAATGAATCCCAATTGATCATAGTGAATAACTCTTTTTATATGCTACTGAATTTGATTTGCTACTATCTTGTTGAAAACTTTTGCCTCCATGTTCCTCAGGGATATTGGCTTGTAGTTCGTTTTTGTGAGGCTTCTGTCTACTTTGAGAATCAAGGTAATGCTGGCTTCATAGAATGTGTCTGGAAGTTTGTGTTCCATTTCTATTTTGGAACAGTTTGAGAAGGATAGGTATTATTTATGCATTAAATATCTGGTAGAATTCTCCAGGGAAGCCATCTGGTCCTGGACTCTTATTTGTTGGGAGATATTTGATAACTGATTCAACGTATTCACTAGTTATGGGTCTGTTCAAATTTTCTATTTCTTCCCATTTGAGTTGTGGTAGTATGTGGTTGTGTAGGAATTTGATCATTTCTTCCAGGATGTACAGTTTGTTGTCATATAATTTTTCATAGTATTCTCTGATAATTGTTTGTATTTCTGAGGGATTGGTTGTGATAAATCCATTTTCATTCATTATTTTATCTATTTAGGCCGTCTCACTTTTCTTTTTGAGAAATCTTGCTAAGGGTTTATCAATTTTATTTATTTTTTTCAAAAAACAAACTCTTAATTTTATTGATCTGTTCTGCTGTTTTTTTGGATTCTATATTGTTTATTTATGCTCAGATATTTATTATTTCTCTTCTTCTGCTGGCCTTGGGTTTTCTTTGCTGTTCTTCTTCTAGTTCCTTTAGGTATCCTGTTATATATTGTATGTGGTATTTTTCTTGATACTTGAGATGGCTTGGATTCCAATGTGTTTTCCTCTCAGGACTGACTTTGCTAAATCCCAAAGGTTGTGGACTGTTCTGTTTTCATTTTCATTTGTTTCCATATACTTTAAAAATTTCTTCCTGAATTGTCTGATTGACCCATTCATTATTTAGTAGGATATTCTTTAACCTCCATGCATTTGGAGGTTTTGTACACTTTTTCCTGTGGTTAAATTCAAGATTCATAGCATTGTGATCTAAAACTGTGCATGGTATGATCTCAATTCTTTTATACTTATGAAGGTCTGTTTTATGACCCAATATGTGCTCTATCTTGGAGAATGTTCTATGTGAACATGAGAAGAATGTGTATTCTGCTGCTTTAGGATGAAAAGTGCTAAATTATCTGTCAAGTCCGTCTGCTCCAGTGTATCATTCAGGGCCATTGTTTCTTTGTTGATTTTCTGTCTATATGATTTGTCCATTGTTGTAAGTGGAGTCTGAAAGTCGCCTGCAATTACCACATTCTTACCAATAAGATTGCCTATGTTTGTGATTGTTGTATAAATTGGGTGCTTCTGAAATTGGTGCATAAACATTTAAATTGTTAGCTCTTCTGTATAGATGTGCCCAGTAATTATGATATAATGCTTTTCTTCATCTCTTGTTATACACTTTAAAATCTTGAGGAGACTGTGAGGAGATGGCGGCATAGGAGGACACTGGGCTCACCTCGTCCTGATGATCACTTAGATTCCACCCTCATCTGCCTAAATAACCCAGAAAACAGCCAGAGGACTAGCAGAACGGACTCTCTGGAGCCAAGCATAGACAAGAGGCCCACAGAAAAGGGTAGGAAGGGCGAAGAGGTGGTGCTTGCTACACAGACTGGCAGAAGGAAGCCATGGCAGTGGAGGGATAGCCAGCCAGGCAAAGCTCTGAAGTCTGGCTTGCAAAAGCAGAGGAGCCAGACACCATGATTTCTGACAGCCAGTGGGACTTAACATCTGGAATGTTAAAACTCAACAGCTCTGCTTGGAGAGTGGGGAGGGTGAGAGGACACTGGGAGGGAGAGTTGTTCAGCCCCAGAAGTACAGACCTCAGTGGAGGAACAAAGGCATTGGCAAGCACCATTTCCCTCTCCTATCCCACAGCCAAAATTCCAAAGGGAACCAGTTCCCATCACCAAACCTGCTTGCACCATGCAAACTCCCAATGCTGTGCTTCTGTGGTTCCATCCCTCTGACAGACCTGCCTCCCTCCCGGTGCTGCAGGGCCCCTCACGCAGGAGACCACCAATGACAAAGTGAGCTAAGCCTGCCCTTCCCTCCCCTATGCTCCTTGGATCACCGAGGCTAATACACCCTTGGCCAGATCCCATCAAAGCAGCACGACAAACCTGGCAGTGTTCAATAGCCCAAACAGGGGCCACACAACTCCACAGTGAGTCTATCCCTTGGGAAAGTGGAAGATAAGGTACACACAAGTCTGACTGTGGCCCGGAGGTGGGCTGGCGGCAGATATCTGGTCTGACTGTGGCCCTGCCCACCAACAGAAGTTACTCCAGACAGCACAGGGGAAGTGCCCTGAAGTTTGGAGCTACTTCAGGGATAACCAAAAATGACAAAATGGAAGAAATCTCCTCAAAAGACACTCCAGGAAGTAGCGACAGCTAATGAATTCATCAAAAACGATTTAAGCAATATAATGGAACAAGATTTAGAATCATAGTCATAAAATTAATCACTGGGATTGAAAAAAAGCATAGAGAACAGCAGAGAATCTATTGCTACAGAGATCAAGGGACGAAGAAATAGTCATGAGGAAATAAAAAATGCTATACATGAGGTGCAAAATAAAATGGAGGTGGCCATAGCATGGATTGAAGAGACAGAGGAGAAAATAGGTGAATTAGAAGTTAAACTTATGGAAAAAGAGGAAGCTGAGAAAAAGAGAGATAAAAAATCCAGGAGTATGAAGGGAGAATTAGAGAACTAAGTTATGTATTCAAGCAGAACAATATCCATATCATAGGAATTCTAGACGAAGAAGAGAGAGAAAGGGGCTGAAGGTGTACTTGAACAAATCAAAGCTGAGAACTTCCCCAAGCTGGGGAAGGAAAAAGTCATTGAAATCCAAAAGGTGCAGAGAACTCCATTCAGACATAACTTGAATCGCTCTCCTGCACGACATATCATAGTGAAACTGGCAAAATACAAGGAAAAAGAGAGAATTCTGAAAGCAGATAAGAATAAATGGACCTTAACATACAAAGGTAGGTACATAAGGGTAGTAGCAAACCTATGTACTGAAACTTGGCAGGCCAGAAAGGAATGGCAGGAAATCTTCAATGCGATGAACAGAAAAATATTCAGCAGAGAATCCTTTATCCAGCAAGTCTGTCATTCAGAATAGGAGAGATAAAGGTCTTCCCAAACAAACAAAAACTGAAGGAATTCATCACCACTAAACCAGCCCTAAAAGAGATACTAAGGGGGGCTGTGTGAGTGAAATGTTGCAAGGACCACAAAGTACCAGACATCACTACAAGCATGAAACGTATAGACATCACTATAACTCTAAACCTATATCTTTCAATAACACTGAATGTAAATGGACTAAATGCTCCTAAACCTGTATCTTTCAATAACACTGAATGTAAATGGACTAAATGCTCCAACCAAAAGACATAGGGTATCAGAATGGATTAAAAAAAAAAACCAAGACCCACCAATTTGCTGCCTACAAGAGATCATTTTAGATCTGAGGACACCTTCAGATTGAAAGTGAGGGGATGGAGAACTATCTTTCATGCTACTGGAAGTCAAAAGAAAGCTGGAGTAGCCATACTTACGTCAGACAAACTAGACTTTAAATTAGAGGCTGTAACAAGAGATGAAGAAGGGCATTATATAATAATTACAGGGTCTATCCATCAGGAAGAGCTAACAATTATAAATGTCTATGCACCGAAGAGGAGAGCCCTCAAATATAGAAAACAATTAATCACAAACATAAGCAAACTTATTGATAAGAATGTGGTAATTTCAGGGACTTTAATACTCCACTTACAACAATGGATAGATGATCTAGACAGAGAATCAATAAAGAAACCAGGGCCCTGAATGATACATTGGAACAGATGGACTTGACAGATATATTTACAACTTTTCATCCTAAAGCAACAGAATATACTTTCTTTTCAAGTACACATGGAACATTCTCCAAGATAGATCGCATACTGGGTCACAAAACAGAACTTCATAAGGATACAAGAATTGAGATCATAACAGGCATACTTTCATACCACAATGCTATGAAGCTTGAAATCAACCACAGGAAAAAGTCTGGAAAACCTCCAAAAGCATGGAGGTTAAAGAACACCTTACAAAAGAATGAATGGGCCAACCAGGCAATTAGAGAAGAAATTTAAAAATATATGCAAACAAATGAAAATGAAAAAACAACAATCCAAATGCTTTGGGATTCAGTGAAGACAGTCCTGAGAGGAAAATGCATTGCAATCCAGGCCTATCTCAAGAAACAAGAAAAATCCCAAATACAAAATCCAACAGCACACCTAAAGGAAATAGAAGCAGAACAGAAAAGACACCCCAAACCCAGCAGAAGAAGAGAAATAATAAAGATCAGAGTGGAAATAAACAATATAGAATCTAAAAAAAACTGTAGAGCAGATCAATGAAACCAAGAGTTGGTTTTCTGAAAAAATAAACAAAATTGAGAAACCTCTAGCCAGGCTTCTCAAAAATAAAAGGGAGATGACCCAAATAGATAAAATCATGAATGAAAATGGAATTATTGCAACCAATCCCTCAGAAATACAAGCCATTATCAGGGAATACTATGAAAAAGTATATGTCAACACACTGGACAACCTGGAAGAAATGGACAAATTGCTAAGCACCCACACAATTCCAAAACTCAAACAGGAAGAAATAGAAAACTTGAACAGACCCATAACCCACAAAGAAATTGAATCAGTTATCAAAAATCTCCCAACAAATAAGAGTCCAGGACCAGATGGCTTCCTGGGGAATTATACCAGACATTTAAAGCAAAGATAATACCTATCCTTCTCAAGCTATTCCAAAAAATAGAAAGGGAAGGAAAACTTCCAGACTCATTCTATGAAGCCAGCATTACTTTGATTCCTAAACCAGACAGAGACCCAGTAAAAAAAGAGAACTACAGGCCAATATCCCTGATGAATATGGATGCAAAAATTCTCAATAAGATACTAGCAAATAGAATTCAACAGCATATAAAAAGAATTATTCACCATGATCAAGTGGGATTCATTCCTGGGCTGCAGGCCTGGTTCAACATTCACAAATCAATCAATGTGATACATTACATTAATAAAAGAAAAGATAAGAAGCATATGATCCTGTCAATGGATGCAGAAAAAGCATTTGACAAAATTCAGCATCGTTGCTTAATAAAAACCCTCGAGAAAGTTGGGATAGAAGGAACATACTTAAAGATCATGAAAGCCATTAATGCAAAGCCCACAGCTAATATCATCCTGAATGGGGAAAAATTGAGAGCTTTCTCCCTGAGATTAGGAACACAACAGGGATGTCCACTCTCACTGCTGTTGTTTAACATAGTGTTGGAAATCCTAGCATCAGCAATCAGACAACAAAAGGAAGTCAAAAGCATCAAAATTGGCAGGGATGAACTCAAGCTTTCACTTTTTGTAGATGACATGATATTATACATGGAAAACCTGATAGACTCCACCAAAAGTCTGCTAGAACTGGTACATGAATTCATTAAAGTCGCAGGATACAAAATTAATGTACAGAAATTAGTTGCATTCTTATACACTAATTATGAAGCAACAGAAAGACAACTAAAAAAACTGATCCCATTCACAATTGGACCAAGAAGCTTAAAATACCTAGGAATAAACCTAACCAAAGATGTAAAAGATCTGAATGCTGAAAACTATAGAAGGCTTGTGAAGGAAATGGAAGAAGATATAAAGAAATGGAAAAATATTCCATGCTCATGGATTGGAAGAATGCATACTATTAAAATATGAATACTACCCAAAGCAATATACACATTCAATGCAATCCCAGTCAAAATAGCACTAGCATTCTTCTCGAAGGTAGAACAAGCAATCCTATAATTTGTATGGAACCACAAAAGGCCCCGAATAGCCAAAGTAATTTTGAAGAAGACCAAAGGAGGAAACATCACAATCCCAGACTTCAGCCTCTACTACAAAGCTGTAATCATCAAGACAGCATGGTACTGGCACAAAAACAGACATATAGACCAATGAAATAGAATAGAGACTCCAGAATTGGACTCACAAAAGTATGGCCAACTAATCTTTGACAAAGCAGGAAAGAATATCCAATGGAAAAAAGACAGTCTCTTTAACAAATGGTGCTGGGAGAACTGGACAGCAACATGCGGAAGGAGGAAACTAGACCACTTTCTTACACCATTCACAAAAGCAAACTCAAAATGGCAAAGGACCTGAATGTGAGACAGGAAACCATCAAAACCCTAAGAGAGAAACAGGAAAAAACCTCTCTGACTTCAGCCGCAGAAATTTCTTTCTTGACATATCTCCAAAGGCAAGGGAATTAAAAGCAAAAATGAACTATTGGGACCTCATTAAGATAAAAACCTTCTGCACTGCAAAGGAAACAATCAACAAAACTAAAAGGCGACCAATGGAATGGGAAAAGATATTTGCAAATGACATATCAGACAAAGGGCTAGTATCCAAAATCTATAAAGAACTCTCCAAACTCCACACCTGAAAAGC
Organism: Prionailurus viverrinus; assembly: GCF_022837055.1. Taxonomy (NCBI): domain Eukaryota; kingdom Metazoa; phylum Chordata; class Mammalia; order Carnivora; family Felidae; genus Prionailurus; species Prionailurus viverrinus. The sequence continues at coordinate 54,967,779 of NC_062579.1, forward strand.
AAATAATCCAGTGAAGAAATGGGCAGAAAATATGAATAGACACCTCTCTAAAAAAGATATCCAGATGGCCAACAGGCACATGAAAAGGTGCTCAATGCCGCTCCTCATCAGGGAAATACAAATCAAAACCACTCAGATACCACCTCAAGCCAGTCAAAGTGGCTAAAATGAACAAGTCAGGAAACTATAGATTTGAGTAAGATGTGGAGAAATGGGAACCCTCTTGCACTGTTGGTGGGAATGCAAACTGGTGCAGCTGCTCTGCAAAACAGTGTGGAGGTTCCTCAAAAAATTAAAAATAGACCTACCCTACGACCCAGCAACAGCACTGCTAGGAATTTACCCAAGGGATACAGGAGTGCTGATGCATAGGGGCACTTGTACCCCAATGTTTATAGCAGCACTTTCAACAATAGCCAAATTATGGAAAGAGCCTAAATGTCCATCAACTGATGAATGGATACAGAAATTGTGGTTTATATACACAATGGAATACTACGTGGCAATGAGAAAGAGTGAAATATGGCCTTTTGTAGCAATGTGGGTGGAACTGGAGAGTGTTATGCTAAGTGAAATGAGTCATACAGAGAAAGACAGATACCATCTATTTTCACTCTTATGTGGATTATGAGAAACTTAATAGAAGACCATGGGGGGCAGGGAAAGGTTAGAGATGGAGGGAGCCAAACATAAGAGACTCTTAAAAAGTGAGAACAAACTGAGGGTTGGTGGGCGTTGGGAGGGAGGGGAGGGTGGCAGATGGGTATTGAGGAGGGCACCTTTTGGGATGAGCACTGGGTGTTGTATGGAATCCAATTTGACAATAAATTTCATATGAAAAAAATAAAAAATAAAATGTGTTTCTTGTAGACAGCATGTAAATGGTCTTGGTTTTTTGTATCCATTTAGATACCCTATGTATTTTGATTGGAGCATATACTCTATTTACATTCAGTGTTATTATTGAAAGATATGGGTTTAGAGCCATTGTGTTATCTGTAGTTTTCATGCTTGTAGTGATGTCTCTGGTCCTTGGTGATCTTTGCAACATTCCATCACAGGGTCCCATTAGGATCTCTTTTAAGGCTGGTTTAGCTATGATGAAGTCCTTCAGTTTTTGTTTGGGAAAACGTTTATCTCTCCTGTTACGAAAGAAGTCTTGCTGGATAAAGGATTCTTGGCTGCATATTTTTTTTCTATTCAGCACATTGAAAATTTCCTGCCACTCCTTTCTGGCCTGCCAAGTTTTAGTAGATAGGTCTGCTACTACCCTTATGTGTCTTCCCTTCCCTTATGGCCCATTTATCCCTAGGTGCTTTCAGAATTCTCTCTATGTTTGTATTTTTCCAGTTTCAGTATGATATGTCGTGCAGAAGATCAATTCAAGTTATGTCTGAAGGGAGTTCGCTGTCCCTCCTGGATTTCAATGTCTGTTTCCTTACTCAGATTTTTGAAATTCTCAGCTATGATTTATTCAAGTACATCATCAACCCCTTTCCTTCTCTCTTCTTCTTCTGGAACTCCTATGATGTGAGCACTACTTTATTAAAGGGTCATACACTGTCCAGCACCTGGCCCCTCAGGAGGTGTTTTTTGGAAAGTTTTACTTTCTCTCTTTTGTTGTGACTTTGGTTACTTATCTCCCTACTCATAGTGATGTTTTGTACCTTCCACTAGTTGTGCTTTAATTTTTTCATTGAAGTAGCCCAGGAATGGAAAACAAACAAACAAACAAAAAGAAAACAGAGAACAAAACCATGCAAACACACAAAGAAAAACAAAAACAAGAAATCAGAAACACCAGCTACAAGTAAGCAACAGTGTGGAGGTGGTGCTGATGGAAGCGCCCTCATCCCATACAAAGAGAGAAGTGACAATGGTGGGGAAAAAGAAAAGGTAAAAATTGAACAGAGAAACTATACAGTTTAATCCAGAGAGAGAGAGAAAGGAAAATAATGAAGTAGGTGGGGGGACAGAAAAGAAAATAACGTTTACAGACAGAGAAACTCTACGGCTTAATCCAGAGAGTAAGGAAAATAAAGAAGGAGGTGGGGAAAAGGAAGAGAAAATAAAATTGACTAGACAGAGAAACTACATGGTTTAATCCAGAGGGAAAAAGGAAAATAAAGGAGGTGTAGAGCATGTATTAAAAGAATGGATTACATATATCTGCTTAAACAAACCAATTACCAGAGTAACCAGACTACAGGAGGGAAGAGATAAGAAGGAGAAGAGGAAGGAAGATTATATCTATATAACAAGAATTGTCTGAGAATTAAACCAGACAATGCAACAGTGCTTATCTGGAGGAGGTGCTTCCTAGTTCATCAGCATCAATCCTGCTCCAGTAGATACACAGTTACCAGACATGGAGGCGCATGGTTTGTTGTAGGTGGGTCCCGCCTCCACTGTGGGCCTGCTGTCCATTCCCTGAAGCCCCACCTTGTTGGTGATGGGGAGAAAAATGGCGACTACCCAGTCTTTCCTCCATGGACCAGGTGTCCCAAACCACTCCGTTCAAGCCATCCTCACTATGCCGTGGGTGTAAACAAGGCGGTTTTCCCCGCTTCACCAATTCCCATGTCTCCCTGGTGCTTGGCTAGAATTTAAACTCCAGTTCTGTGTGACCTGGCACTGGGAGAATGCTGCTCCATGCCGCCCAATATATGGTCTCTGGCTGGCGGGCACAGAGTGAGTATATACCCTCTTCCCACAGCACTCCAGGGAGGTGATTGCTTTCTCCTACTGTGGACTGCACCCCTGACCTAGACACTGAGCCTGGGACTGGCTCCCCTCATCCCCAGGTGTGCGATTCAGGGCAGCTGGCCCCGCTATGGAGAAAGCCCCTCAGTTAGAGATGGGATCTTTCTCCGTCCCTGTCTGTGGTTTTTCTCTTGTCCAAATACAGTCCTATGCTTCCCCAGCTTCTCTTTCTCTTCCCTTGCTCTCTCTGCAGAAGGGGATCCCTTCTCTCCACTCGTTTTGTCTCTCCCAGATTGCAATCACTCACCTATGGCCTGTCAGGTTGTCCCAGTGGGTCCCTGGAAGCGACTGTCTCTTTGCCTCCCAGACTCTTGGAGTTCAAAGTGCTTTGGCTTCAACACTGCTTTGTTTGAGAGATGAGGGAACTTCAGATCCCCCTACTTCTTCGCCATGCTGCCCCCCCTTATTAATTTTATATTATTAATATTACTTTTTTCCTCTGGTACCAGTCCAAATAATTGTTCCTAATTTCTAATATTTGTGGGCTATTATTATGGTTCCCTCCTTTCTCACAGACCTTAGCAGGCAGTCAGTCCCAGTCTCCCTATTCCTAGAGCCTTCAAGCTGCTTCCATCCATCAGGTGGTTCTTGACTCTATCTAGCTGATCCCAGTTATCTTTCAATATCTCCCTTGAAATTTCTCCAATTTGCAGAAATCTGTTTAAAAGAAGGATGTAGTTGAGCCTTCCCTGGGCTTCTCAGAACCAGCACAATACTATATTTCCATGACAGTAGATTTAAGGTACTGATGAAAAAATGCCACATTTGATCTCTTAAGTTCTTATCATCTTTCTGTGCCTCCATTCATTCCTCAGTTTCTCAGGTAAATGTGATTTAGGATGAAAAGTGAAACGTTGATCCAACTTGCCTTTCATTCCCATTTCATTTTATAATTCTAAAGCTGCACCAAATGTCTCCTGTTGAAGAGCAAATTGATCTGATAAAGGTATTTATATTGAAGTGCTGAAGCGTTAAGATGGTATCCTTTCATAGGATATTGCATTTTTAAAGAAGCTAATAGAAGGCAATGATAACTTCAGAAGGTAGGATATATGACTAAACTAGCATTCCTGAAAAAGAAGTTTGATCCATCACCCCTTAAGGACTTAGCTCTGACAGTGTGAACTTATACAAATTATTTCACCTTTCTGGACCTTGGAAGATACTTATTGGTATGAAATGATTTGGACCAGTTGACACTAAGATTTCTTCCAGTATTTAAATTCTCTGAATTGGCAAAGATGGAGACCTTCCCAAAAGTCCTCAAATTGCACCATGAAGGCTATTTCAATTGCTTATGAATAAAGCTGGTCATTAATATGAGTTCTTGTCTTCCCCATCTATAAGAGTACAGAAACTGAGAATTAATTCTGCCTGAGAGTTTTGAAATAAACTTCACAGAGAAGGTAATGCATGCAGGTCAAGTAGGATTTTTTCAGATGGCAAATGATAGATAAAGAGATTCCAGGTAAAGTATAGGAAATAATATTCCGTATGTAAGAATTTGCTGTATTCAAGAAATAGGGAGTGGTTGGATGAGGCTGGAGAATAAGATATATGAGAATAATGATGGGAGCTGGACTTAAGGCAAATTAGGTACAGGTTGTGAAAGGCCTCGAATGCAAGTGTTAGGAGTTAATGTGTTAGAGTTAGGAATTAATCCTATAGGGTTAATCTCAATCTCAATATTTCCTCAATAGCCACTGAGGAGTTGGAAAATAGGGGGTGGCAGGACTGCATCTATGCTTTAGGACAAAACCTCTGACTATAGTGTAATGTTTGGGTTTGAGGGAAGCAGGTTGGAAGCAGAGAGGCTTGTTGGAGGAATTTAAACAGAAGGTGATGAGATCCTGGATCTCTCTTTCTAGGAGAGCATGAGGAAGGTTATGGTGCAAAAAAAATGGGTGGTACTTCTGGAGAAAGTAAATCAAATTAACCACACAGTTCACCTGGGGTGGGGAAAGCCTTACACTTCTTTCCATCCTCCACAACTCCTAGTTCTTTGCTGGGTCACAACAGACATAGGATACACTTATTTCCAAAAGTTGAAGCCTCAGGGAGTTATGGCTATACTAAGCCCTCTAAGCTAGCTTTCACTTTAGGTAACACAGAATTGAACATTGAGAAGTCCACACAAATATGTTCCAGGTGAGTCAAGAAGTCTGGTTTGGATAACTTCAAGCTGTTGTGTTCTTGATAAAGGGTTAGTTTAGTGGTCTCTGCCAAAAAGGCAGGACAAGGCTTTAGTAATTTTTTTTTCCTTCGTGGAAAATTATTATGCATCTTTCAACTAGAAACTTTCTTTCTTGGACCATATTACCTGTTGTTATTTGTATCAAAAATTATGTCTTAAAAAAGGATACAGAGAGAGGGGAACCCTCTTACACCATTGGTGGGAATGCAAACTGGTGCAGCCACTCTAAAAACAGTATGGGGTCTCCTCAAAAAGTTAAAAATAGAATTACCTTATGACCCAGAAATTGCACTACTAGGTATTTACCTAAAGGATACACAAATACTAATTCCAAGGGATACCTGCACCATGATGTTTACAGCAGCATTATCAATAATAGCCAATTGATGGAAAGAGCTCAAATGTCCATCTACTGATTAATGGGTAAAGAAGATGTGGTAAACACACACACACACACACACACACACACACAAACACCACACAATGGAATATTACCGAGCCATAGAAATAGTGAAATCTTGCCATTTGCAATTATGTGTATGGGCTACAGAGTATTATGCTAAGAAAAATAAGTCAGAGAAAGACAAATACCATATGATTTCTCTCATATGTGGAATTTAAGAAATGAAACAAATGAACATAGGGGGGAAAAAGAGAGGCAAACCAACAAACATACTCAACTATAGAGAACAAACTGAGAGTTACTGGAAGAAAGATAGGTTGGGGGATGGGTTAAACAGGTGATGGGTATTAAGGAGGGCATTTGTGGTGTGCATTGGATGTTGTATGTAAGCAATTAGTAACTAAATTCTACACCTGAAACAAATATTTCATTGCACGTTAACTAGATAGAATTTAAATAAAAACTTGTGAAAAAATTATGCCTTAAACTTTATTTAACTACTCCCCATTCCAGCCTAATACAGGGTATCCCTCCACAATATCCCTGGCAAGTGTTATCCAGCCCAGAACCTGCCTAAAATTTCCCAAGGATGGAATTCCCACTACTTCCCAAGGTAACTAGATTCAGAATCTAAGGTCAGAGGAGTTTTTTTCGTCATTTTTAAGTTATTTTATGACCATGTACTAATTTTCCAACGCCAAGGCAAATATTTTGAGCATGCAAAAGTTTGTTCTTGGCACTGCTCAACCTTCTACCCTCCACTTTAATAGCACTGTTTATATGTTTATAGCAAATAACAGCCATATTTAAAGTATTAATTATTTCAGCAATACTTATTGAACTCTTACTATGTGCATAGCCATGCTGCAGCTGGGCGGTGGAGAGGGAAAGGTGGTATAATGGGGATAGAGAGGGAAAGTTTAACATCTGCTAGGACCAGATCAGTGGTGCCAAATACAACACAAGCCACTGGTGCAAGATCATTTACCAAGCAGGTATGATTAGGAACATAGCTTAGTCTCCTGAGAAGGGACAAAATCAACTTCTCTAATAAATCTTCTAAATATACTCAGTGGCTTGCCATATAATGAAAAGTGTTTACTTCCTGATTTCAGATTTTGTTGACATACCACCACTTACTCTGTTCTGTGGCTGGCTTGCAGGCTATCATAGTGAATGATGGCCTCCAAATTCCACTCTCTCTTTAGCCCTTAATCATTGTGTATTGTCCAGTAAAGGAACCAGATTTTAAAATGCTTCCTAAATGGGGCACCTGGATGATTCAGTTGGTTGAGGGTCCAACTCTTAGTTTTAGCTGGGGTCATGATCCCAGGATTATGGGATCAAGCCATGAATCAGTCTTTGTGCCGCCAGTGTGGAGTCTACATGGGATCTCTCTCTCTCTCTCTCTCTCTCTCTCTTTACCTCTCTCTGCCCCTCTTGCTCTCTCCTCTCTCATGAATAAATAAATAAATAAATAAATAAATAAATAAAATGCTTTCTTAAGGATTCCAGTATTTGTTGATGAATTCCAATCTAAAGAATATCTAAAACCATTACTTTCTCCACGCTGGGACTCCAAAGCTCTATAGTTCCCCTGAATTGCCAAGAAATGCTATTAGCATTTGGCAGAAGGGACAAAAAAAGCACTATATCACCGTGTTACCGTTTATGACCTTTAAAAGGCCAATAAACTTTATTGGCAAGAGTATCCTCTCTTGCCTTTAATCATCATATGAACTGTTACTTCCCCCAAAATAACCACACCTTATGTTTGAAAAACATTTATGTCTTATAACATTTTTTCTCAGTATGAGAAAAAATCCAAGGTATTGTGGTGAGGGTTTTCAATTTGATTAGGATGAGTATCTTAGAGCCTTACTTGTAAGAACCATGAATTCCATATAAACAAAGTAGATGGAATATAATTTAAATTTGTCTTAATGACTCAAGGTTTCCACTATAAGCATGAATTGCTTTACTATGCTATGTTACTCTCAGGTGAAATTAAGATGTGTAGGTAAATTAGCCCCTAAGCTAACTGATTCCATATTACTAGTCTTAAATAATTCTCTCCACTTTTATCTCCTCCTCAGTGTAAGTTACCCATTCTTGTTGCTGTCAGCATGTCTGACTCTAGATCAAAAGGCTGCTTTCTGCTTTGCAATGGATTAATGTGTTATCTCATTAACTAATTGAGCTAAAAATTAATGGATAAAAATAGTTTAATATCCCTTATTGATCTGCCAGCCTTAAATGAACCTGAATTCCTTTCTAAGCTATGTTCTCTTCCTGCACCACCTCTTAAAATAGCAAGTTCAATGTGATTACCACCTTTTTTATTTTCCTAAATATACTTGAAATTTTGGTATGCAAGAATATAGGCAGCCTAGTGAAGGATTCTAGAATTTGGTAAACAAATCCAAGTTCACCTAATCCACATCCTTACAGACCTCAGTGAAAACTCTTTCACTTCTATCTTTCTGGATAATAAGTTCCCATCTTTTTAGACTATCCTTATATGATGTCTTATATATGATCTTTATATAACATCTTTTGCTACTGGTACTTTTTATTGCCCTTCTTCATTTCCCACACTTTTTTTCTTTTACAGGATTATGACATCATTCCTCACACACAGTGATAAGGCATTTATGCAATGCCTCTCTGTATTGGACACTGCCAAGAATTTCAGTGTCCTTTATTTGTAACTTAGTAGATGTCACCTTATGTTCTTTTTTATCTTTGTATCATCAATAACAGCCAACATTTAATAAGTGAGTGACATAGAAAGGAATAAACATCTGTTCTTTAGGGCATTGTTAATCTCAAATAATCTACCTAAATTTTAAAATGATGTACTTTAATTTTTGGTTTGGAAAATATGGTCACCATAAGTACAAAGCATACATGAAAATATCACACAGCAAATATTTAGATAAGTGCAATTCAGTGCCTGGGGCAATGTTAACTTAAATAAAGGCTAAAGGAGTTCAAAGAAAAGACATACCAGTGTGGTCTGAAGCAATTCAGAGGGCTTCAACAGAGGAGATAGGACTGAATCGGGTTTAGAACTCATGGTTCATATCTGGATACAGTGGGGATGTAAATGGGAGTGATGGTCATCATCTAAACAGATTAAAAGGCCCATTTATGACTGTCAAATCCTACTTAGAAGCATCTTACCATACCAACCAATTCCTTTGTACCTATACTAGATTCTGAGGTCAATTGTCAGAAGACCCTGCGCTGTCACTCAGATGTTTCCTTCTTAGTCCTACTTATCTTGCCTATTCATTTCCTGTCCTCATCTTGCTGGGCTCCAGTTCCATTGGTCAATCAGAAGTTTACCAAATCTGTTTAGTTGCCTAGATGGACTAGAAACGTTCCAGCTAGAGAGGGTAAATAATTCTAATCAGTGATTTGATATGACCTTAGCACTCAAAAGCTGGACTAATTCAACTTATTTTTCTTCGTCTCCAAATTGATTTGGGGTGGTTATGTAGACATAACCCATAGCAGACAATGCTAACATAAACCAAAATGTAGATCATTTCAAAATAGTATATGAAAATAATATAAACTTAAGCAGGAAACAAATATATAGAATTAAACAATTACACCATGTGTAGACCAAGGGCCATTAGCAGGGAAGTGCTCAGGGACAGGCAGGAAAAGTTTCATGTTTAGACAGATCGAAGTTTGTAAAGTTATCTGATTTCTTTTGAGTGGCCTGGGAAAGCTTGAAGGCATTAGTGTATCAAAAACTAGTTGGATAGAATGTAAAGATCTGGGGGGAAAGGCAAGGGATCTTGGGATAGAGCTTGTGAACAAGAATAAGAAAATCTGGATGAGGCCTTAGAGTATCTGGAAAACAACATTCCTTTTATTATTATTTATTGGTTTCTTTTATTCCTAGTCCTTCTTAAAATAAGCATGTCAAAAGTTCTGTATCACCCAATAGCTATTAAAAATCCAGGAACCCATTAAAGCTATGAAAATAAACTCTAGTATTACTAGAGTTATGATTAATATCTAAATACACAAACAGATAAATAAGTAGAATTATTAAAGCCAATGTTATAATCCAGGGATGGCACGGAGGTGGCCAGTTTGCATCTTGAAGGTTTCCTATATATTTCAAGTATGTTGCTGGTTGCATATATGTTACAGGTATTGTGAACAATTTCTAGGAATGACTTACAAACATTATACACATTGCCTAGGAATTGTTTACAATTCCTGATTTAACATTCTGCCTGTAACATAAATACCAGTTAAATTACAAGGAATTGATCATACATTGGCATCAATCAGAAGGCTGTATTTCTTCAGACCTGTCATATAACCAGAAGGTTGATTTGCATGTTAAAAATGTAACACAGCATAGGAAATTGCCAAATAATCATAGTATACTTTTTCAATACCCATAAGTAGAAAGCTACAAATAAATCAACTGAAAGAACCTAGGTGAAAAGAAAAACTTGATTCAGTACTTTTGAAAGTAAGCGAATTTTATAACTGCTTACTGAGTTGTATGACTCTAAGTCCAAACATAGTAATACATATAAAAAAATCTAAGTGTTTTTTCTTACTTCACTGTTTTTTAGACAAATTAACTGACAACTTAATATTTATTTTAATAACATACCAGAACTTGTACATCCAACTGCATGTTGTATTTTTCAAAGTAGTCCCCTTGGGGATATATATATATATATATATACACTTATATACACTTACTACAATTATGCTGCTATTGCTCAGAATATTTTTGAAATGCTGTTTTTGGAGCTGCCTTCAGAGCCAGTTTATGAAATACACAATTAAAAGTCACATTACTTTCTATCATATTTCAAAAGGTGATGTATACAATATACATCAGCTATACAAAATATATCAGCTATATAATTTACATAAACCATATTCATCTGATAAATCAAAATATAGTCATATTATTATTAAAGCCCTTTCCCAAACCACCCTCCGAGCCTTTTCTCAGGTTAGATCCAAGACTATCTCCTCCCTCTCCACCCAACCCTGCCTCCCAGAAGACATGTTCAGTTGAAAAGTATTGACCATAATTGTTTCAAAAAGCTAGACTGAATTTACCTCAGTGAAGTTTCTTAGTATATTATATTTGACCAGAACAGGCAGCTAGACTGTAAGCTTCATGATGGCAGGGACTTTTGTCTGTCCTCTTCACTGATATATCCCCAGTGCTAAGAACAATGTCTGGCATGTTGTAGTTGCTCAATAATTATTTGTTGGATGGATGGATGGATGGATGGATAGATGGATATGTAGATGGATGAATTAATAAAATTCCTGTAAAAGTAATTATGGATCAACAAACATTGGCAAATGTGAACAAATAAGGTAATGGCTATATTGAAAGTAAGACTATGCTTCCAGCTGACAATGAGCTCAAAATATCACTGGCAGTGGTTAACAAAGATCCTGGTAGTGGTTATAGTATGTCTCTGGATTAGGAGCCAGTTAGCTTAGTATGACTTTAGAGGCTGATATCATGCCCCATGTGGACCAGTTTGTTTATATCATATTCCATTCATAGATTAGGACTCTGGTATAGGCCAGGTAGGCTACAAATAAGTGTCAGTGGGGTTTTATTTTCAAGGGCACTTACTGAAACCTAGAGATATAAAGAGGCTTGCACTATACACATAGCAAACTAATGAAGAGTGGAAGAGTGTGAGTCTGAGATAAGAGAAATAAAATTCTAGGTTTCTGCACTCTTCTGGTATTTACCTTATTCCAAGCTATAATTACAGTCCTGCAATCTTCCTTGACACTACTACCTTCTACATAAGCTAGGAAATCATTACCTTGAGGTATTCAACTCCCCAACTCATTTGGGAAAAGCTCTCATTACCAGTAATAGTGGTGGTAGTAGCAGCAGCAGCAGTAGTAGTTGTTGTTATTGTTGTAGTAGTTATAGTAGTGATAGTAGTAGAAGAAGCAATGAAGGTAAAAATACTTCTAGTAGTAATGTTAATAATATTGTCTAGTGCTTATTGAGTGCTTAATACATGATGTGAACTATGCAAACTCTTTATATGTGATATTTCCTTTCAGTCCTCTTCATAAACATATCAAGTAAGCAATTATAGGTTTTACAAACGAGGAAAATGTGGCTCTGAGAGATTAAATCACTCAGCTAGTCAGAGGTCTAAGCCCTTGTCTGCCTAACTCTGAAGCTGAGGCACTAAAACACAAGAAAATGCTGCCTCCTGAGCATTATCCTCTTTTATCTAGCCCATTCTTCTCCTGGCCCACAATAAAGTATAAGAAAAATCTGAAAAGCCATCATAGTTCAAACCTTGAAGTGATTTGGTTCTACTTATAGCATTCAATAATAATGGCTGTAAAGCAACACAATTCTCCTAGAGACTGAACATCTGTTTTAAGACCTTGAGTATGTTTTTCTGGAATATCCCTTTAGAAATGTTTTTTGAACATTTGCTCAAACAAGTTAAGGTCTGGACACCCTCTCAAGCTTTTCTTGATTGGTTATGTGCCAATTATGACATGATCCTTCTGCATGTGGTTTTAGTTAGGTAGAAGCATTATACATGCCTGAGACACTGGGCAAGCCCTCCAGAGCTGCCCCTAGATCCAAATGAGCAGGCCCACTGACTAAATGGCAGCTGTGAGGTGACTGGGCTGGGGCCACTAATTGGCTGGGTCACCCCACAACCCCCACTGAGGAGGCAGCCTTTGCCTCACAGCTAGGACTTCTGTGTTCTCCTAACCTTTCCTTTACCTCTGCCTGGATATTTTCCAGTCTTTGAGGCAAGTTCTAGAAACACCCAATGGACTTCTCATACCTTGTGGCTTAAGAGTTTCAAGATCCCAAACAACGAACCCAGTGCTGCTATGACCTTACTTTCTTACTACAAGCTACCTGAGCTCTATCTGATGTGCCATGAAAGTATTTGGAAACTGATTAATGTCATTGGCAGGTGCCTCAGTGCACATAACTGGAAGGGACTACAATTCTAGACAGTTTTACAGCTTTGGCAGGATGGAAGTATACTCTGGATAGATTGAATGTCACCTCTTGGCCTATGTTTGTAGGAGATGGCTGTAGAGCCCATCAGCGAAGCTGCCACGTGGCCAAGTACATGTGAGTGATGGAAACATGACTGTGGTAAGAGGCCAAGGCTGGTAAAGAGGGAGGAGACACTAAAACCTAAGGGGAATCCCTGAATTCCCAACATCTGTGAAATGGATCAGATGAGGCTAGAGGGCAAAAAGCAACAGAAAAACATTCAGCTGATATAAGTGTATACAAAAAGAAGCAAAGAAGATCAATCATCATGCTGTGGACAAGGGGAAAGCTATAGATGTCGGGTCTATTTTAACATCCAAAGTAGAAATAAAACATACAATGAGAGAGCTTCAGAGTTAGACACAAATGTAATTATGCAAGCATCTTAGTCCACTTAAAACTACTGAAATTTCCTCCATTTCAGGAAGTCTTGAAAACTTATGCTATTCCTTCTTCTTATCTCTCAATAAAAAATGCATATGTATCACTAAAAATTGAGAATATCACTTTCCCATAAACTTGGTCTAACATTACTGGTGGGACTACTGGTGGGAAAAGAAATTAAGCTAAAGGTTGCTCTAGGCTTTTATTGATTGAAGTTGGCAAGGTTTAGAAGGAATGGATCAGATAAAAATGTTATTCATTATATTTGAAATGAGAAGTTATGAAGGCTTAAATGAAGGTGGTAGTAGTAAGTATGCATAGGAGTTTTTTTTTCCTCATGAGAGAGATTATGGAGGAATATCCATACGTGGCAATTGATTGGATTTAGTGAGGCAATAGAAGAATCAGATATATTGATAAAGTTATTAGTCTTAGTGATTGGAGTGGGGGAATGGTTGTGCCAGTAATAGGAACAATGAATCCAGGGGGAGAAAAGGATCTTAAAGGGACGATAAATGAGTTCATGGTGCCATATTGAGAGATAGAACAGGCAGTTTGAAATTCCAGTCTGGTACTCAGGAGAGATTTGGGCTGGAGATAAAAATTCAGGCAGACATGATCTGCCCACTACTTCACCTAAGTTCAAACCTTCTGGCTCCCAATCCCTATAAGCAGAGGCCATACATAAAGGATATTTGAAACCTCCTTCTCTCTGTTTCTTCTGCTCTCCCTCCTCACTCCCCAGATTTTTCTGCCCTATAATTATCTCCAGAACCTTACAGTAGAGAAGCCCAGTTGGCCTCTTTGTCTATTCCAAGCATCCACTGTAAATGTCTAGTTTTAAGAATGGATTTTTATCCCAAACACATGTCATTTGTAAGTAATAAGTGATATAAGCAGATTACATTTATAGAAAGTTTCCATTGCATTGAATGTTATTACACCAACGAAAAAAATGATATACATGAGAAAAGCCTAGAAAGGAAAGATAAGGTGAGTGTTATAAAGTTATGGTGACCATATTTTCTGAAGCAAAAATAAAGCATTGGCTTCTATTGAAAAAAAATATATGTCCTGAAGTTCATTCTGAGTGAATGAGGCAGTTTAGGAGATTCAATTGGAATGGTGAAATATTGCAATTACCAGTAATTTGGATTGCTTCTAGGGAAAATAGGACAAGATATTTATCCTGGGAAATATGGAAAGTAAAATTCTAATAACATAATGCATCAATTCATACTTTCTCTTTTTGCACTGAAAAATTATTTTCTTTTATTATTATTATTTTTTTAAACTGGCAAATAAAATTTAATTCTCGATTTTTATTACGTACACAATTCAGTGAAGTTTGGACTTAAGACATTTTAAGGAAAAAGCATTCAGAAAACATTCGAAGTGCTCTGTGTTTATAACTTTATTGGCTGATAGTTGTCTCATGTTCTCATGCTGTTATCCTGAATTAAATATACAAAGGAAAGCAAAGAACAAAAAAGATACCCTCAGAATTCAACAAAAGTTGAACAGGTGGGGAAAAATGCTTATGGTTAGAAAATAAAATTTGTCTCTTAGAGAAAAATTTTCTTTGTACACCATATTTTAAAATACAGTTTGTTTTCCACTTAGGAACTGTGGAAAACATCTGTATAAAATGTCTTTGGAAGGGTACCCCAATTTGAAATGTACAGTCTTGCAGACTTTTTGGGCTACAGATGTAAAGAGGTATTCCATGGCATTCTCACTTCCACAAGTTGATGTTGCCTGGCAGAGACTTCCATTATTCAGCTTTCTGACATTTTATCAAGAATGAGTAGAGGGGCAAGAATTCTTGCCCGATTCGTTTCCTCAATGCAGCCATTCAACACCATCTCATCCAAAATAATGTGTACTTTATCCAAATTAAACATTATATCTAATTCACTCACGCGGCTGAAGTACTCATCTAAAACTTCCACAAAGTTATGGATGAATTCATAAGTTGTCATCTCGTTCTCAGTGTCATTAACTCCAACCACAATGAAGAGAGTTGCATACTGTCGATATATCAGCTTAAAATCCTTAAATTCAATGAAAGAGCATTGCTCATTGGATCGGGAGAGACAGCTCCTTATGACTTCCGTTTCTAGAAGTGTACGCTTATTAATCTCCACATGTTCATAGTATTTAGAAAGTCGGGTCTGCCCTTGTTTATTCACCATGAGGAAAAATTGTATCATTTTTCCTGGCCAGTATTTTTCCAGATAGCTCAAAAGTTATGTCAAGGGGTATCTGAACCTAGAACCTGTGCAGCTTGGCGGGGGAGGGGGGGGGAGCGATACTCCTGCCTATGGTTCTGGCCACGGTTCTTCCGAGAGCCCCCCTTCCCCTTTCCCACAGAAGCTTGTTCCCCAACCCTTCTTAGTTGCGCGGTGCGGGCTTCCTTGGGGCAGCCATTTTGACTTTTAGTCTCTTTTATTATTTCATATTCCTTAACTTTCTGTTTGTGATACCTGATAGTCTTGTTATTTGCTCCCTCTCCAAAGAACTTTGAGGACCCAAAGTGCTGAAGGTCAGAGTAAGAACGTACCTTGGAAATCAGTTAATCCAACCACTTTTTTAATATAAAGAAACTGAGGGTCAGAACTAAGAAATTACTTTCCCAAGTCCCCACATGAAGTCAGTGACAGAACTGGGATTAGATTCTGAGTATCTTGTCCTCCCAAACATCCTTTTTTTCCGAATGCCTTTTGAAAAGCCTCCATTTGAGCAAAGAATTTTCACTCTTTCTTCTTCACATCTCATCTCCACCATTTGCCATGTAAATCCTTGGAGGAATGGGGCCCACTGCTAAGAGGGCACCATGCAAAGTGCAGAAACCCCAATACCCATTATCTCAAATTATCTTGATCTATAGCAGCAGTATCCTCTCCCCTCACCCAGACATCTTTCCCTTTATCAACTGAAATACACACACATCTGTTATAGCAGATGTCTTAGGGCCAAATGGGACATCAAGGGGAAACACAGGTGGAATTTGGATACCTGATATTGCCAGAATTGCATTCCTAGATGATTACAGGTTGAGAACTTTGCACACACTGAGACTACTGGAATGTCAGCACATTTCCTGCTTCCCAAGCTTCTCTCAAAATTGTTGGAAGGGCCAAACCTCATATTCAGGAACAAATATTCACTATAGGGAAAAATTCATTGATGGTTATACCTCATTCTTTGAAGTTTGTTCAATCCCTCCCTATAGTTAAGCAGGAAAATATTATTACTTTGTATATCTTGCAAGAAGTGACTTGCCCAAAATCAACACAATAGGGCTAGAACCTAGGACTTATACTTCATATATCCTAGATCTTTTCTATATTCCCTAGTGCCTTCTAAGCCTGTCAGAAAAAACAGTGGCTCATTTAGCATATAAACCACAATTTCTTTATCCATTCATCAGTTGATGGACATTTAGGCTCTTTCCATAATTTGGCTATTGAGGGCTGATGGGGGGGTGGGAGGGAGGGGAGAGTGGGTGATGGGTATTGAGGAGGGCATCTGTTGGGATGAGCACTGGGTGTTGTATGGAAACCAATTTGACAATAAATTTCATATATTTAAAAAAAAAGAAAAAGAAAAAAAACAGTGGCTAAAAATGGAAGAGGGGTGGCTCATACTCCCTCATGCATGACTTTATATGGAACAAGCTTCATAATCCCATTAACCATGCAAGACATTTTAGATTTTACCCCTCTGAGACAATGAGCTTTTCAGCTTCTTGAAGAAAAGACTGTAGATAGATTGGCGTGTTTATCTACAGGGCCTAAGATGTGGCCTATATGTGTATCACAAGCACTCAAGTAATTATTTATGGGACTAAGCTGAAAGAGTGATTATATTAGGAGATTAAAATAGAAAGGGAGACCAGGACCAGAGTGTGAAGGACTTTGAATGACATTCCTGGGATCTATAGTTTCACACATAGTCCGTGACTGTGTATCTTTGTGTATTATGTAAAACAGAACACTTTAAACATTGGAGTATAAATCCATGACAAGTAAGAATTTGGAAACTATTCCCCTCTTTACTTCAGTGCCTGTACAAGAAGTATTCAGCCTTCTTTTAATATATGAGGAACTAATAGTTCCCAAGCACACACTCCAATATGTCGCAAGCAATTTGACTGAAGTATTGTATATACTGTGGGCCTGAGACCAACTGTGAGAAATTCCACCCTTTAAGAAAAACCATTGAGGCAGCTTAAGGTAATGGAAATTGGTGCTTTGGACTAAACCTGTATATTTCCATCTGTGTTTTTGGTGCCTGGATAATGACTTTGAAGGAAAACACAGAGAGCATGTAGCTTAAATACTTTTGAGTTAAAGAGGGAAGAAAGACGGGGTGCCTGGGTGGCCCATTTGGTTGAGCGTCCGACTTTGACTCAGGTCATGATCTCACAGTTCATGGGATTGAACCCTGCATTGGGCTCTGTGCTGACAGCTCAGAGCCTGGAGCCTTCTTCAGATTCTGTATCTCCCTCTTTCTCTGCTCCTCCCTCACTCTCTCTCTCTCTCTCTCTCCCTTCCTCCCTCTCTCTTTCTCTCTCTCTTTCAAAAATAAATAAACATTAAAAAATAGGGAAGAAAGACAAAATTGAGACAATATGGAGATATGTTCTAGTCTTTAATTCATGTCTCAACTGAGATCTAAAGAGTAGCATACAAAGAACACTTTCAAATCAGCAACCCACAGGCCAGTATGTTCCATTGACACAACCAAAGCTTAGAATATCTTTTGAGAGAAAGGCAAGAGAGGACCAGAGAAAATCTTCAGGAACAAGCAAAAAACAAGTAATAAAATGACAATAAATACATATTTATCAATAATTAGTTTGAGAGTAAATGGACTAAATGCTCCCATCAAAAGACATAGGGTGAGAGAATAAATAAAAAAGAAGACCCATCTGTATACTACCTACAAGAGACCCATTTTAGACCCAAAGCACCTGATAATTGAAAATTAAAGGGTGGGGAAATGTCTATCATGAAAATGGACATAAAAACAAAGCCACAGTAGTGTTGCTTATATTGGACAAAATAGACTTTCAAAAAAAGACTGTGGCAAGAGACAAAGGGCAGTATATAATTATGAAGGGGACAATACAACAGGAAGATATAACAATTGTAAATAGTTATGCACCCAACATAGAAGCACCCATATAACGTAAATAGTTAATAACAAATGTAAAAGAACTAATCAATAATTATACAATAATAGTATGGTACTTTAACAGCTCACTTACATCAATGTACAGATCATCTAAACAGAACATCAACAAGGAAACAATGGTTTTAAATGACACACAGGAAAAAATTGATTTAAGAGATGTATTCAGAACATTCCATCCTATTCAAACAGCAGAATACATATTCTTTTCAAGTACACATGGAACATTCCCTAGAATAGAACACAAATTAGCCCACAAAGCAAACCTCAACAAATTCAAAAAGATCAAAATCATACCATGCATATTTTCTGACCACAACACTATGAAACTAGAAGTCAACCACAAGAAAAAAAATCTGGAAAGACCACAAATACTTGGTGGTTAAATAACATGTTACTAAATAATGAATAGGTCAACAATAAATCAAAGAAGGAATTAAAAAGTACATGTAAACAAATCAAAATGAAAACATGATAACCCAAACTTCTGGGCTGCAGCAAAAGCAGTTCTAAGAGGGAAGTTTATAGCAATACAAGTCTACCCAAGACACAAAAAAATCTCAAATAATCTATTGATGCACATAATGGGAGCTAGAAAAAGAACAACGAACAAAACCTAAAACCAGCAGAAAGAAGGAAATAATAAAGATTAGACCAGAAATAAATGAAACAGAAACAACAACAATAACAGAACAGATTAATGAAGCCAGGAGCTGGTTTTGGAAAAAAATCAATAAAATTTATAAAATCCTAGCCAGACTTAGTGAGAAAAAAAGACAAAGGACTCAAATAAAATCACAAATCAGAAAGGAGAAATCACAACCAACACCACAGAAATATAAACAATCATAAGAGAGTATTATGAAAAACTACATGTTAACAAATTGGACAAGCTAGAAGAAATGGATAAATTCCTAAAACATATAAACTACCAAAACTGAAACAGGAAGAAATATAAAATTTGAACAGATCCATAACCATCAAAGAAATTGAGTCAGTAATCAAAAAGCTCCCAACAAACAAAAGTCCAGGACTAGATGGCTTCACAGGTGAATTCTACCAAATATTTAAGAAGAGTTAAAACTTATTCTTCTCAAACTGTTCCAAAAAATAAAAATAAAAAAAGGTAAGAAAACTTCCAAATTCATTCTATGAGGTTGGCATTACCCTGATACAAATACCAGATAAAGACACCACTGAAAAAGAGAACTACAGCTCAATATCCCTTTTGAACATAGTCGCAAAAATTCTCAGTAAAATACTAACAAACTGAATTCAACAATACATTAAAATATCACAAACCACAATCAATATTGTGATTCAATATTCACAAATCAATCAATGTGATACATCACATCAATCAATGTGATACATCACATCAATAAGAGAAAAGAGAACAATATGATCGTTTCAATAGATGTAGAAAAAAGCACTTGACAAAGTTCAACATCCATTCATGATAAAAACCATTGGAGCACCTGGGTGGCTCAGTCAGTTAAGAGTCTGATTCTTGATTTCAGCTTAGGTTATGATCTCACGATTTGTGGGATTGAGCCCCATGTTGGGCTCTGCACTGGCAGTGTGGAGCCTGCTTGGGATTCTCTCTCTCTCCCTCTCTCTCTCTCTCCCCTGCTCACATTCTCGCTCTCCCTCTCTCTCAAAATAAATAAATAAAAACATTAAAAAACCATCAAAAATAAGTTTATGTGGAACATACCTCAACATAATAAAGGCCATCTATGAAAAATCCACAGCTACCATCATCTTTAATGGGGAAAAACTGAGATCTTTTCCCCTAAGGTCAGAAACAAGACAAAAGTGTCCACTCTCACCACTTTTATTCAACATAGTGCTGGAAGTCCTAGCCACAAGCAATCAAACAAAAAGAAATAAAAGGAATCCAAATCAGTAAAGAAGTAACTTCCACTATTTGCAGATGACATGGTACTATATATAGAAAACCTGAAAGACTACACACACACACATACACACACACACACACACACACACACACACACACAAACTGCTAGAACTGATAAACAAATTCAGCAAATTTTTAGGATACAAAATCAATGTACAGAAATCTGTTGCATTTCTATACACAATAATGAAGCAGTGGAAAGAGAAGTTATGAAAACAGCCCCATTTACAGTTGCATCACAAAAAAGATAAATAGGAGTAAGCCTAACCAAAGAGGTGAAAGACCTATACTCTAAAAAACTATAAAACACTCATGAAAGAAATTGAAGATAACACAAAGAAATGGAAAGACATTCCATATTCATGAATTGGAAGAACAAATATTTTTAAACTGTGTATACTATCCAAAAAACAATCTACACATTTAATGCAATCCCTATCAAAGTACCAACAACATTTTTCACAGAACTAGAAAAAAACGATCCTAAAATCTGTATGGTATCAAAACGATCCCAAAGAGCCAAAACAATCTTGAAAAAGAATAGCAAAGCTGAAGGCATCATAATTACAGACTTCAAGTTGTATTACAAAGCTGTAGTGATCAAGACAGCATGGTACTAAAAAAAAAATAGACACTATGGTATTAGCACAAAAATAGACACATAGATCAATAGAACAGAATAGAAAACCCGGAAATGAACCCACAACTATAAGGTCAATTAATCTTTAACACAGCAGGAAAGAACATCCAATGGGGAAAAGACAGTCTCTTTAGCAAATGGTGCTGGGAAAACTGGACAGCAACATAGAAAAGAATGAAATCGGACCACTTTCTTACATCATACACAAAAATAAATTCCAAATGGGTGAAAGACCTAAATGTGAGGCCTGAAACCATAAATATCCTAGAGGAGAACACAGGTAGTAACCTCTTTAACATCAGCCATAGAAACTTCTTACTAGAGATATCTCCTGAAGCAAGAGAAACAAAAACAAAAATATACTACTGGGACTACATCAAAATAAAAAGCTTCTGCACAGACAAGTAAACAATCAACAAAACTGAAACAAAACCTACAGAATAGGAGAAGATATTTGCAAATGACTTATCTAATAAAAGACTAGTACCAAAAAAATACATAAAGAACTTTTAGAACTCCACACCCAAGGGGAGTCCGGGTGGCTCAGTTGGATAAGTGTCTGACTCTTGATTTCAGCTCAGGTCATGATCTTGTGGTTCATGCAATCGAGACCCACATCCAGCTCTGCGTTGACAGCATGGAGTCTGCTTGAGATTCCCTCTCTCCCTGTCTCTCTGCCTTTCTCCCACTCACACTCTCTCAAAATAAATAAATAAACTAAATTTTTTAAAATAAAAATAAAATAAAACTCGACACCCAAACCAAATAATCCAATTAAAAACTAGGTATAAGACATGAACAGACATATCTCTGAAGAAGACATACAGGTCACCAACAGACACATGAAAAGATGCTCATCACCACTTATCATCAGGAAAATGCAAACCAAAACTTCAATGAGATGTCACTTTACACTTGTCAGAATGGCTAAAACCAAAAACACAAGAAACAATAGACATTGGTGAAGATGTGGAGAAAAAGGAGCACTTGTGCTCTGTTGACAAGGATGGAAACTGGCGCAGCCAGTCTGGTAATCACTATGGAGTTTCCTCAAAAAGTTAAAAATAGAACTACCTTAAAATCCAGCAATTGCATTACTGGGTATTTACCCAAAGAATACAAGAACACTAACTCAAAAGGACACATACACCACGATATTTATAGCAGTATTTAGCAGTATTATTTACAATAGCCAAGATATGGAAGGAGCCCAAGTGTCAATGGATGATAAACAGATAAAAAAGAGGTTGTATAGTCAGCCAGAGACACAGAAATACCATCCGATTTCACTCATATGGAATTTAATAAACATATCAAACAATCAAAGGGGAAAAATGTGTGTGTGTTGAATTAATACACTGTACACCTGAAACGAATATAACACTGTATGTTAACTAACTGGACTTAAAATTAAAACTTTATTTTTTAACTTTTTAAAAATTTAAACCCAAGTTAACATATAGTGTAATAACGATTTCAGGAATAGAATTTAGTGATTCATCACTTACATATAACACCTAATGTTCATCCTAACAAGCACCCTCCTCAATGCCCATCACCCATTGAGCCCGTCCCCCCACCCAACACCCCTCCAGCAACTCTCAGTTTGTTCTCTGTATTCAATAATCTCTTATGGTTTGCCTCCCTCTCTGTTTTTATCTTATTTTTGCTTCCCTTCCTCTATGTTCATCTGTTTTGTTTCTTAAATTCCACATATGAGTGCAAAATTAAAACTTAAAAAAAAGAATATCTGCTCTTTATACTGAAATACTGGACTATGTCCTTTCCCCTTGTCTTATTCTATATTCCAAAGCTTGATTTACTACACTGTTGGAAATGAAACACTGAAGGTTAACGGTACATAAGTAGCATATAGCCTAGTTAACTATTAACTATTACAGTTTTAAATGCCTTAGTTGTAGGAAAAGGAGTATTAATAAAAATAATCAACATTTATGTAAACTGTTAACATCCTCAAAGATCATTTTTTTGAATTATTATTCACAATACTGAGAGGTAGATATTTTTATTAGTCCGCTTGAGCCTCCATAACAAAATACCACAGACTGGGTGACTTAAACACACATTTATTTTCACACAGTTCTGAAAGATAGCAGTCCAGGAGTGAGGTGCTGGGGCCAATTTCTGGTGGTTTCTAATAGTTTCTGGATGGTGAGATCTCTCTTCCTGCCTTGTAGATGGCTGCCTTCTCATTATGTCCTCACATGGCCTTTCTTCTGTGCTTATGAAGAAAGAGTTGTCTCCAGTGTCTTGTCTTCTTCTTATGAGGTCAGCATATTAGGAGGCATTTATGCCTCATTTAACCTTAATTACCTCCCTAAAGGCCTTATCTTCAAGTACAATAACATGGTAGGGGGTTAGGACTTCAATATATGAATTTTGGAGGAATACAATTTAGTCCATAACAGTATTATTAACCGTACCTTACTATTGAAGAGACTGAGGCTCAAAGAAGTTTAGTGATTTGTGCATACTAATAAGTAATAAAATCCATGATTAGAACTCTAGCCTTGTGTCCTTTCTACTATATCATATTGCTCTATTGAATGCATTAAGAAACATTCTTTCTGCTTCTATTTTCTGGAAGAGATTATAGAAAATTGGTATATGTCCTTTTTAAAATGTTTGGTAGAATTCACCAGTGTACCCATCTGTGTCTGGTACTTTCTATTTTAGAAGATTATTATTTTTTTTATTTTTTTTATTTTTTATTTTTTAATTTTTTTTTCAACGTTTATTTATTTTTGGGGGGACAGAGAGAGACAGAGCATGAACAGGGGAGGGGCAGAGAGAGAGGGAGACACAGAATCGGAAGCAGGCTCCAGGCTCTGAGCCATCAGCCCAGAGCCTGACGCGGGGCTCGAACTCACGGACCGCGAGATCGTGACCTGGCTGAAGTCGGACGCTTAACCGACTGCGCCACCCAGGCGCCCCAGAAGATTATTTTTTTTATTGTCCTCATTTTATTTTTTTTTAATATGAAATTTTTGTCAAATTGGTTTCCATACAACACCCAGTGCAATTATGGAAAGAGCCTAAATGTCCATCAACTGATGAATGAATAAAGATTATTGATTTAATTTATTTACTAGATACAGGCTTATTTAGATTATCTCTCTCTCTCCCTGTGTGAGTTTTGGTAGATTGCATCTTTCAAGGAATACGTCCATCTCAGCTACATTATCAAAATTGTGGTCACAGAGTTCCTCGTAACATTCTTTTATTATCTTTTAAATATTCCAGTAATTAGTAGGGATGGTCCCTCTTTCACGTCAAATATTAGTAATTTGTGTCTTCCCTTTTTTTTAGACTGGGTAGAAGTTTATCAAATTTATTATTTTTTAAAAGAAATAGCTTTTAGTTTGTTAATCTTATCTATTGATTTCCTATTTTTAATTTCACTGATTTCTGCTTTAATTTTTATTACTTCATTTTTTCTGCTTGCTTTGGATTTAATTTGCTTTTTTCCTAGTTTTCTGAAGTAGAAGCTTAGATTATTAATCTTATATCTTTCTTCTTTTCTAATATACAAAATCAGTATTATAAATTTTCCTCAGTGCTGCTTTTGCTGCATCCCGCAAATTTTGATGTTATACTTTTTCATTTAATGTGAAATATTTTAAAATTTCTCATGAAACTTCTTTGGCCTATGTGTTATGTACAAGTGTGTTAATAGGCAAGTGTTGTGGGGTTTTCGAACTATTTTTCTGTTATTGATTTTTTGGGGGGATCTGAGAACATACTTTTTTATTTCTAAACTTTTAAAAATTTGTTAAGGTATGTTTTATGACCGACAATGTGGATTTATCTTGGTGAATGTTCTGTGTAAGCTAGAGAAAAATGTACATTCTGCTGCTGTTGGATAAAGTATCTTATAACATACTTATAGAATTTATTAATCAAGTTGACTGATGATGCTGTTCAGTTCAACTGTGTCCTTACTGATTTTCTGCCTGTTGGATCTATCAAGTACTAATAGAAAAAGATTGAAATCTCCACCTATCATAGTGGGCTCATCTATTTTTCCCTGCAGTTCTATAAGTTTTTGCCTCATATATTTTGATACTTTGTTGTTAGATGCATACATATTAGGGATTTCTGTGTGTTCCTCAAGTATTGACCCCTTTATCATTATATAGTGCCCCTATATATCCCTGATAATTTCCATTGAGCTGAAGTCATCTTTGTCTTTTATTATTTTCATAAATATGTATTTTATTATATCTCTTCCAGTCATCTTTTGATTATGTTAACATGGCAAATATTTCTCTATTCCTCTACTTTTAATCTATCTTTGTCTTTATATTTAAAATGGGCTTCCTGAAGATGGCGGCTTAGGAGGACGCTGGGCTCACCGCACGTCCTGCTGATCACTTAGATTCCATCTAAACCTGCCTAAATAACCCAGAAAACCGCCAGAGGATTAGCAGAACAGAGTCGCCGGAGCCAAACGCAGACGAGAGGCCCACGGAAGAGGGTAGGAAGGGCGGCGAGGCGGTGCGCGCTCCACAGACTGGCGGGAGGGAGCCGGGGCGGAGGGGCGGCTCGCCGGCCAAGC
Organism: Prionailurus viverrinus; assembly: GCF_022837055.1. Classification (NCBI taxonomy): domain Eukaryota; kingdom Metazoa; phylum Chordata; class Mammalia; order Carnivora; family Felidae; genus Prionailurus; species Prionailurus viverrinus. The sequence continues at coordinate 54,992,934 of NC_062579.1, forward strand.
AGAGCCCCTGAGTCTGGCTGGCAAAAGCGGAGGGGCTGGGCGGACTGTGTTCCGACAGCAAGCGCGACTTAGCGTCTGGGAGGTCAGAAATTAACAGCTCTGCTCGGAAAGCGGGAAGGCTGGAGGACAAAGGGAGGGAGAGCTGCTGAGCCCCCTGACAACAGAGCTCAGTTTGGTGGGGAACAAAGGCGCTCACCAGCGCCATCTCCCCCGCCCATCCCCCAGCCGAAATCCCAAAGGGAACTGGTTCCTGCCAGGGAACTTGCTCGCTCCGCGCAAACACCCAACTCTGCGCTTCGGCGGAGCCAAACCTCCGGCAGCGGATCTGAATCCCTCCCCCTGCCACAGGGCCCCTCCTGAAGTGGATCACCTAAGGAGAAGCGATCTAAGCCTGCCCCTCCTGCCCCCGAGCACCTTGCCTACCCACCCCAGCTAATATGCCAGATCCCCAGCATCACAAGCCTGGCAGGGTGCAAGTAGCCCAGACGAGCCACACCACCCCACAGTGAATCCCACCCCTAGGAGAGGGGAAGAGAAGGCACACACCAGTCTGACTGTGGCCCCAGCGGTGGGCTGGGGGCAGACATCAGGTCTGACTGCGGCCCCGCCCACCAACTCCAGTTATACACCACAGCACAGGGGAAGTGCCCTGCAGGTCCTCACCACGCCAGGGACTATCCAAAATGACCAAGCAGAAGAACTCCCCTCAGAAGAATCTCCAGGAAATAACAACAGCTAATGAGCTGATCAAAAAGGATTTAAATAATATAACAGAAAGTGAATTTAGAATAATAGTCATAAAATTAATCGCTGGGCTTGAAAAGAGTATAGAGGACAGAAGAGAATCTCTTGCTACAGAGATCAAGGGACTAAGGAACAGTCACGAGGAGCTGAAAAATGCTTTAAACGAAATGCATAACAAAATGGAAACCACCACAGCTCGGCTTGAAGAGGCAGAGGAGAGAATAGGTGAACTAGAAGATAAAGTTATGGAAAAAGAGGAAGCTGAGAAAAAGAGAGATAAAAAAATCCAGGAGTATGAGGGGAAAAATAGAGAATTAAGTGATACACTAAAAAGAAATAATATACGCATCATTGGTATCCCAGAGGAGGAAGAGAGAGGGAAAGGTGCTGAAGGGGTACTTGAAGAAATAATAGCTGAGAACTTCCCTGAACTGGGGAAGGAAAAAGGCATTGAAATCCAAGAGGCACAGAGAACTCCCTTCAGACGTAACTTGAATCGATCTTCTGCACGACATATCATAGTGAAACTGGCAAAATACAAGGATAAAGAGAAAATTCTGAAAGCAGCAAGGGGTAAACGTGCCCTCACATATAAAGGGAGACCTAGAAGACTCGTGACTGATCTCTCTTTTGAAACTTGGCAGGCCAGAAAGAATTGGCACGAGATTTTCAGGGTGCTAGACAGAAAAAATATGCAGCCAAGAATCCTCTATCCAGCAAGTCTGTCATTTAGAATAGAAGGAGAGATAAAGGTCTTCCCAAACAAACAAAAACTGAAGGAATTTGTCACCACTAAACCAGCCCTACAAGAGATCCTAAGGGGGACCCTGTGAGACAAAGTCCCAGAGACATCACTACAAGCATAAAACATACAGACATCACAATGACTCTAAACCCGTATCTTTCTATAATAACACTGAATGTAAATGGATTAAATGCGCCAACCAAAAGACATAGGGTATCAGAATGGATAAAAAAACAAGACCCATCTATTTGCTGTCTACAAGAGACTCATTTTAGACCTGAGGACACCTTCAGATTGAGAGTGAGGGGATGGAGAACTATTTATCATGCGACTGGAAGCCAAAAGAAAGCTGGAGTAGCCATACTTATATCAGACAAACTAGACTTTAAATTAAAGGCTGTAACAAGAGATGAAGAAGGACATTATATAATAGTTACAGGGTCTATCCATCAGGAAGAGCTAACAATTATAAATGTCTATGCACCGAATACCGGAGCCCCCAAATATATAAAACAATTACTCATAAACATGAGCAACCTTATTGATAAGAATGTGGTAATTGCAGGGGACTTTAATACACCACTTACAGAAATGGATAGATCATCTAGACACACGGTCAATAAAGAAACAAGGGCCCTGAATGATACATTGGATCAGATGGACTTGACAGATCTATTTAGAACTTTGCATCCCAAAGCAACAGAATATACTTTCTTCTCGAGTGCACATGGAACATTCTCCAAGATAGATCATATACTGGGTCACAAAACAGCCCTTCATAAGTTTACAAGAATTGAAATTATACCATGCTTACTTTCAGACCACAATGCTATGAAGCTTGAAATCAACCACAGAAAAAAGTCTGGAAAACCTCCAAAAGCATGGAGGTTAAAGAACACCCTACTAACGAATGAGTGGGTCAACCAGGCAATTCGAGAAGAAATTAAAAAATATATGGAAACAAACAAAAATGAAAATACAACAATCCAAATGCTTTGGGACGCAGCAAAGGCAGTCCTGAGAGGAAAATACATTGCAATCCAGGCCTATCTCAAGAAACAAGAAAAATCCCAAATACAAAATCTAACAGCACACCTAAAGGAAATAGAAGCAGAACAGCAAAGACACCACAAACCCAGCAGAAGAAGAGAAATAATAAAGATCAGAGCAGAAATAAACAATATAGAAACTAAAAAAACTGTAGAGCAGATCAACGAAACCAAGAGTTGGTTTTTTGAAAAAATAAACAAAATTGACAAACCTCTAGCCAGGCTTCTCAAAAAGAAAAGGGAGATGACCCAAATAGATAAAATCATGAATGAAAATGGAATTATTACAACCAATCCCTCAGAGATACAAACAATTATCAGGGAATACTATGAAAACTTATATGCCAACAAATTGGACAACCTGGAAGAAATGGACAAATTCCTGAACACCCACACTCTTCCAAAACTCAATCAGGAGGAAATAGAAAGCTTGAACAGACCCATAACCAGCGAAGAAATTGAATCGGTTATCAAAAATCTCCCAACAAATAAGAGTCCAGGACCAGATGGCTTCCCAGGGGAGTTCTACCAGACGTTTAAAGCAGAGATAATACCTATCCTTCTCAAGCTATTCCAAGAAATAGAAAGGGAAGGAAAACTGCCAGACTCATTCTATGAAGCCAGTATTACTTTGATTCCTAAACCAGACAGAGACCCAGTAAAAAAAGAGAACTACAGGCCAATATCCCTGATGAATATGGATGCAAAAATTCTCAGTAAGATACTAGCAAATCGAATTCAACGGCATATAAAAAGAATTATTCACCATGATCAAGTGGGATTCATTCCTGGGATGCAGGTCTGGTTCAACATTCGCAAATCAATCAACGTGATACATCACATTAACAAAAAAAGAGAGAAGAACCATATGATCCTGTCAATCGATGCAGAAAAGGCCTTCGACAAAATCCAGCACCCTTTCTTAATAAAAACCCTTGAGAAAGTCGGGATAGAAGGAACATACTTAAAGATCATAAAAGCCATTTATGAAAAGCCCACAGCTAACATCATCCTCAACGGGGAAAAACTGAAAGCTTTTTCCCTGAGATCAGGAACACGACAAGGATGCCCACTCTCACCGCTGCTGTTTAACATAGTGCTGGAAGTTCTAGCATCAGCAATCAGACAACAAAAGGAAATCAAAGGCATCAAAATTGGCAAAGATGAAGTCAAGCTTTCGCTTTTTGCAGATGACATGATATTATACATGGAAAATCCGATAGACTCCACCAAAAGTCTGCTAGAACTGATACAGGAATTCAGCAAAGTTGCAGGATACAAAATCAATGTACAGAAATCAGTTGCATTCTTATACACTAACAATGAAGCAACAGAAAGACAAATACAGAAACTGATCCCATTCACAATTGCACCAAGAAGCATAAAATACCTAGGAATAAATCTAACCAAAGATGTAAAGGATCTGTATGCTGAAAACTATAGAAAGCTTATGAAGGAAATTGAAGAAGATTTAAAGAAATGGAAAGACATTCCCTGCTCATGGACTGGAAAAATAAATATTGTCAAAATGTCAATACTACCCAAAGCTATCTACACATTCAATGCAATCCCAATCAAAATTGCACCAGCATTCTTCTCGAAACTAGAACAAGCAATCCTAAAATTCATATGGAACCACAAAAGGCCCCGAATAGCCAAAGGAATTTTGAAGAAGAAGACCAAAGCAGGAGGCATCACAATCCCAGACTTTAGCCTCTACTACAAAGCTGTCATCATCAAGACAGCATGGTATTGGCACCAAAACAGACACATAGACCAATGGAATAGAATAGAAACCCCAGAACTAGACCCACAAACCTATGGCCAACTCATCTTTGACAAAGCAGGAAAGAACATCCAATGGAAAAAAGACAGTCTCTTTAACAAATGGTGCTGGGAGAACTGGACAGCAACATGCAGAAGGTTGAAACTAGACCACTTTCTCACACCATTCACAAAAATAAACTCAAAATGGATAAAGGACCTGAATGTGAGACAGGAAACCATCAAAACCTTAGAGGAGAAAGCAGGAAAAGACCTCTCTGACCTCAGCCGTAGCAATCTCTTACTCGACACATCCCCAAAGGCAAGGGAATTAAAAGCAAAAGTGAATTACTGGGACCTTATGAAGATAAAAAGCTTCTGCACAGCAAAGGAACAACCAACAAAACTAAAAGGCAACCAACGGAATGGGAAAAGATATTCGCAAATGACATATCGGACAAAGGGCTAGTATCCAAAATCTATAAAGAGCTCACCAAACTCCACACCCAAAAAACAAATAACCCAGTGAAGAAATGGGCAGAAAACATGAATAGACACTTCTCTAAAGAAGACATCCAGATGGCCAACAGGCACATGAAAAGATGTTCAGCGTCGCTCCTTATCAGGGAAATACAAATCAAAACCACACTCAGGTATCACCTCACGCCAGTCAGAGTGGCCAAAATGAACAAATCAGGAGACTATAGATGCTGGAGAGGATGTGGAGAAACGGGAACCCTCTTGCACTGTTGGTGGGAATGCAAATTGGTGCAGCCGCTCTGGAAAGCAGTGTGGAGGTTCCTCAGAAAATTAAAAATAGACCTACCCTATGACCCAGCAATAGCACTGCTAGGAATTTATCCAAGGGATACAGGAGCACTGATGCATAGGGGCACTTGTACCCCAATGTTCATAGCAGCACTCTCAACAATAGCCAAATTATGGAAAGAGCCTAAATGTCCATCAACTGATGAATGGATAAAGAAATTGTGGTTTATATACACAATGGAATATTACGTGGCAATGAGAAAAAATGAAATATGGCCTTTTGTAGCAACGTGGATGGAACTGGAGAGTGTGATGCTAAGTGAAATAAGCCATACAGAGAAAGACAGATACCATATGGTTTCACTCTTATGTGGATCCTGAGAAACTTAACAGGAACCCATGGGGGAGGGGAAGGAAAAAAAAAAAAAGAGGTTAGAATGGGAGAGAGCCAAAGCATAAGAGACTGTTAAAAACTGAGAACAAACTGAGGGTTGATGGGGGGTGGGAGGGAGGAGAGGGTGGGTGATGGGTATTGAGGAGGGCACCTTTTGGGATGAGCACTGGGTGTTGTATGGAAACCAATTTGTCAATAAATTTCAGAAAAAAAATAAAATAAAATAAAATGGGCTTCCTGTAGACAACATATATCTGAGTCTTTTTACAAAATCCACTCTAAAAGACTCTGTCTTTATTTTTTTTTTAGTTGACACACAATATTACATTCGTGTCAGGTGTACCACATAGTGATTTAATTTCTCTATATCTTATCCTATGCTTACCACAAGTGTAGCTACCGTCTGTTGCCATATAACGCAATTACAATATTATTGACTATATATCCCCTATGCTGTGCCTTTTATTTCATGACTTGCTCATTCCATAACTGGAAGCCTGTATCTCCCACTCCCTTTCACTCATTTTGCCCACCCCCCTCCCACTGGCAATAATCAGTTTATTCTCCATAATTATAGGTGTGATTATGCTTTTTGTTTGTTTATTCATTTGCATTATTTTTAATGTTTATTTATTTTAGAAAGAGAGAAAGAGCACATACATGCAAGCAGGGGAGGGCAAGAGAGAGGGAGAGAAAAATCCCATGCAGGCTTCACACTGTCAGTGCAAAGCCGGGCATGGGGCTCGATCTCATGAACCATGAGATCATGACCTGAGCTGAAATCAAGAGTTGGACGCTTAACCAACTGAGCCACCCAGGTGCCCCCATTTGTGTTATTTTTTAGATTTCACCTATGAGTGAAATCATATGGTATATTTCTTTCTCTGTCTTACTTATTTCACTTAGCATAAACCCTCTAGGTCCATGCATGTTGTTGCAAATGGCAAGACCTCATCCTTTTATGTGGCTGCATAATATTCCATTGTATATATGCCACATCTTCTTTATACATTCATCTATCAAAGTACACTTAGGTCGCTTCCATATCTTGGCTATTGTAACTAATGCTGCAATAAATATAAGGGTGGATATACCTTTTTAAATTAGTGTTAAGACTATCTTTTAAATGGGGTAATTAGACCACTGACATATAAAGTGATTATGATATACTCGGATTAATATATACCATATTTGTTAATGTTTTCTATGTGTTGCCTATGTTGTTTCTTTTTTGTCATTCTATTTCTTCCTTCTCTGGTCTTAAATACTTTATATGATTCCATTTCTCTCTTAGCATATCAATTGTACTTCTTTTACTTTTTTTTAGTAGCAGCCCTAGAATTTGCAATTTGCACTTACAGCTAATCCAAGTACACCTGAAACTAATGTAAGATTGTGTGTCAACTATACTCAATTTTTTAAAAAATAAATAAACACTCCCCCCAAAACACAAATAACACTATATCACTTTGCAGGTAGTACAAATACCTTATAATACAGCATTTCCAATTCATTCTCCCCATATTTTATAACCTTGTTGTCATTCATTTCACTTATGTATAAGCTATAATTACCAAATGCATTGTTACTTTATTACTTTGAACAGTTATATATCAGATAAATTAAAAATAAAAATAATATATTTTATTTTACCTCCATTTAAAAATAATATATTTTATTTTACCTCCATTTATTCCTTCTTTAATGCTCTTCCTTAATGTAGATACAAGTTTTTGACCTATGTCATTTTCCTTATTTCTGAAGAACTTTTAAGCACGTCTACCAGTGACAAAGTTTTTTGTCTAAGAAAGATTTTATTTCTCTTTCAATTTTGACGTATAATTTCTCTGGATGCATAATTCTAGGTTCGTGGGCTTTATCTTTCAGTACTTGAAATATTTCATTCCACTCTTTTTTGAAGATAAATCTGATGTAATTCATATCCTTGCATCTCTATGGGTAAGGTGTTTTATTCATCTAGTTTCCTTCAAGATTTTCCTTTGTCCTTGATTTTCTGCAGTTTGATTATGATATGTCTGGGAATATGTTTGTTTGTGTGTTTTAATATTTATCTTGATTGGTGTTCCATGAGATTCCTGCATTTGTAGGTTTATTTCTTTCATTCGTTTTAGAAAATTTTCAGTCATTATTACTTAGAATATTTCTTCTGCTCCTTTCCCTCTTCTTCTAGTATTTACATTATACATACATTACACCTTTTGTAATTGTCCCACAGGTCTTGTATATTGTTTTGTCTTTTTCATTCTTTCTTCACTTTGCATTTTATCCTTAGAAGTTCCTATTGATAATCCTTCAATCTCGATTCTTTCTTCAGCTGTGTCCAGTATATTGCTTTTGATGTGTCCATCAAACGTTATTCTTTATTTGTTACAATGTTTTTGATTTGTAGCATTTCCTTTTGATTCTTTAAGAAAGTCTCCATATCTTTTTGCTCAGATTACCCATGTGTTCTTGCAAGTTGTCCATTTTTTCATTAGTCCCCTTATCATATTAATACAGTTGTTTTATATTCTCAGTTTGCTAATTCCAATATCTCTGCTATATTTGAATCTGGTTCTGATGCTTGCTCTGTCTCTTCAAACCATGTTTGGTTTTTCGTCTTTTCATATGTCTTTTAATTTTTTAGAAATAGCCAAACATGATTACCTACTAAAAGGAACTGAGGTAAATGGGCCTTTAGTGTAAGGTTTTGTATTTACCTGCTAGGGGTTTGACTATGTTTACCATTTGCTTTAGCCATAGATGTCAGAGACTAAAATTTCTTCTGGTGCTCTTGTTTTGTTTTGTTTTATTTCTCTATCTGTCTTCTGTTGTCTTTGGGTTTCCTTAGGGACTTATTAAATAATATGTGAGACACAAATTTCTTTCAATTGCATTCCTCTGATATACGAAAGCACATTGATGTGATGGTAAGGTGTAGGGAGAAGGAAAGCACTCTATAGTCCTATGATTAGGGCTCAACCTTTTAGTAAACTTCCAGTACTAAGCCATGATCTTTACAAGTGTTTCTCCCTTTTTACCCCGTTAGGTGAGACAGGAAGCCTAAATGAGGTTGAAGTTTGGTATTTCCTTTCCCCTAGGTCACTTTGGCTCTGGTAAAACCCATGTCTGTTAGACTCTAATATAGTTTCACTTGAGGTCAGATCTTGTTAAAAGGAGCAGAATTTGGGGGGCATAGTTAAAAATGGTTATTTTCCCACTTCCTCTACTGGAAGCACAAGGGGATTTTTTTGGATCCTCACTTTGAGAATTTGGTAGGGCTCCAGAAAATAAAACAAATGAAAATGTGGGGGACTCCCCTAAAACTGGTCCCTTCTGTAGCTTTTAACTTACAAACTTGTCCACACTGAGCCTCCAGCAATTTGCCAATTCCAATTTGTTTTCCTACCTCAGTTATACTTCCAGTGGCATTTTTTACTCCTGGGCTTTTGCTCTGGTAAGTTGTGATTCTCTGTATTCCTGTCTGAGTCTCCAATTTTGGGGGTAGCAGTTCTCTGTGATCTCAGTTCTCCAGTGCATCTAAGAAAGGTTATAGATGTTTATTTGTTCCTTTTTTCTTGTTATGAGAACAGGAGTGATGACTTCCAAGCTCTTTACATACCAGAGGAGACACCAGAAGTTTCATGTTGTGTCAACATACAAGATCTTATTTTTCTGGTTCCAGTCACTTTTAACTCTGAGATCTTTAGTTTGTTCTTGGAATCCCTAGATCTAGGAAACACTCAAGCCTATCCTGCTGTTTCAAATCCCCTTTACCCCATGCCTCATCTTTTTTTTTTTTTCAGGTCAAAACTGCCCAGGCTTTATGGTCAATATCTTCCTCTTACTAGAATCTACAATTAAAATATTTTTGTGTTGTTCCAATGAGTATTTGCCCATATAAAATGAAAACACTAATTTTAAAAGCCATATACAGCCCTATGTTTATTGTGGCATGATTTATAATAGCTAAATTATGGAAGCAACCCAAGTATCCATGGATAAAGAAGATATGGTATAGGGGCACCTGGTGGCTCAGTCAGTTAAGCGTCTGGGATTTGATTTCAGCTCAGGTCTTTATCTCAGGGTTGTGAGTTCAAGCCCTGCACTGGGCTCCACACTGGGCATGAAGTCTACTTAAAAAAAAAAAGATGTGGTATATATATACAATGGAATATTACTCAGCCATAAAAAGAATGAAATCTTGCCATTTGCAATAACATGGATGCACCTAGAGGGTATAATGTTAAGTTAAATAAGTTAGAGAAAAACAAATACCATATGATTTCACTCATATGGGGAATTTAAGAAAAAAATGAACAAATTAAAGGAGACAAACATAAAAACGAGACTTTTATATATACAGAATAAACTGGTGGTTGCCAGAGTGGAGATGGGTGGGTGATGGGTAAAATAGATAATAGGATTAAGAGTACACTTAACTCGATGAGCACTAAGAAATGTGTTGATTGTTACATCATTATATTGTATACCTGAAACTAATAAAAAAAATTGTGTGGCTCCACTACTGGTTTTGTTTCAAGTCCATTAATTAGCTATGGATTTGAAGTCCATTAATTAGCTATGTCTGTGTACAAGTTCAAAGGCCTTGTTTATGTATATTTTTGTATTCCCTATACAGTTTGTCACATAGTAGGTATGCCATAAATAGGAAATTTCTTTAAACGGATTTTTTTCTAATGACTAGGGCAAATGCCATAATGTGTATGATCAATTCCATGTGTTTGGAGAGAGCTTTATGTTTGGGAATGATAAAGAAAGGCTTCATGATGGAGGCTAAAATTGAATCTTGCCCTGAAGAATGAACAGTATTTATATTGATTGAGAGGAGAATGAAATGGCATTTCAAATTTTGAGCACAGCATGAGCAAAAGTGCAGAGACAGGATAAGAAAAAAACATCTGCTTCTGAGGAACATATTCAGTCTGCTATTAAGGAAAGCTGTTCTTGGGATAGCTTGAGTGACTTAAAAGTTTCAGAAATAATGGGGCGCCTGGGTGGCTCAGTCGGTTGAGCGTCTGACTTTCGCTCAGGTCACGATCTCGCGGTCTGTGAGTTCGAGCCCCGCGTCGGGCTCTGGGCTGATGGCTCAGAGCCTGGAGCCTGCTTCCGATTCTGTGTCTCCCTCTCTCTCTGCCCCTCCCCCGTTCATGCTCTGTCTCTCTCTGTCTCAAAAATAAATAAATGTTAAAAAAATTAAAAAAAAGTTTCAGAAATATTAACATACTTCAGAGTTGACTACGTAGGGTTACATGGAGAAACTATACCCAGTTTGGAAGATATTGACTGAGTCAGTAATAAGTAATGATCAAAGTTTAATACAAAGAACTTACTGGTTAATCATTGTTGCTGCTATTTTTATGATATTGGGAAGATCTCAAATGCCTTTGTGGACCCAGGTAGAGGCATATATGTAGAAGAATTTGTCAACTGGATTTCAAAGATATAAAGCAACTTCCTCAGTGTCACCCAGTAAGTTGTATAGACAGGATTCAAATACAGGTCCATCTAACTTTAAAAAGATCATGTTATTTAAATAACACTGTGCTTTGAACATTGGGGTACAATGGAATACTACGTGGCAATGAGAAAAAATGAAATATGGCCTTTTGTAGCAACGTGGATGGAACTGGAGAGTGTGATGCTAAGTGAAATAAGCCATACAGAGAAAGACAGATACCATATGGTTTCACTCTTATGTGGATCCTGAGAAACTTAACAGGAACCCATGGGGGAGGGGAAGGAAAAAAAAAAGAGGTTAGAGTGGGAGAGAGCCAAAGCATAAGAGACTGTTAAAAACTGAGAACAAACTGAGGGTTGATGGGGGGTGGGAGGGAGGGGAGGGTGGGTGATGGGTATTGAGGAGGGCACCTTTTGGGATGAGCACTGGGTGTTGTATGGAAACCAATTTGTCAATAAATTTCATATATTAAAAAAAATAACACTGTGCTTTGTCTAAATAAGAGAAGTCCAAAAATGGAATAGGCTGCCTTGTGAGGGAGTGACTACCTTGTTCTCCAAGTGTGTAACCAGAGTCTGGATCACTATCAGAAAAGAATTTCACAGAGGTGATTAAAACACAGGATTAAGGAATGGGGTGCACTTGCTGCCTATTAAAGATCCTTTCCAACTCAGAGTAGATGCACGCACACACACACACATACACACACACACACACACACACACGCACAATTTAACAATTAATTACTTTTTCTTCCCAGCAAAATTCCCTGCAGGTACCCTTCCTTGGAACTTATATTTCAGCTTCCCAGTATTCTCAATCATTAAGATTTTCTGACTGGCAAATGTCTTCTGAGAAGGCTTCTTTTATTCTGAAACAAATCATTAGGCCCTCTACTCAGGAATGTTGATCCTGCAGAGTTCCCCAGACAAAACTCAGGTTGTCATAGTTACTGCAAGGCAAAATGGCTGTCTGGTGTGTACTCTGGAAGTGCACAAAATAGCTGAGCCTATCACTACATTAATTTAGAAGCATTATAGAAAAAAACAAGCCTCCATTGCTTGAAGTAAAAACAAACATATCAAGAGTATCACTGCAGATGTTTGGGAACTATTAAAATCTTATAATGCTGTTGAGTTTACTTAACACTATTAGTGTGTTCCACTGAGCTTTGTGAAAGAAAAATAAACATTCACAGCACATGGTAATCATTGCATTCTGGCTATCAAAACATCTGTGTGAAATATCTTTGGTGATAAGGCCTCTGATTTCCTCTCTGAGTCCCCATCCTGGCTGTAGAAAAACTGAAATTTCATAGCTATAATGATCAAACAAGTTTTAATAAAATGAATCTTCTGATTTAGACAGTCAGAGGAAGACAGCTTGAATCAGGCTTGAATAGCTGTCAAGAAAAATATCTTGTTTCATCTCTCTTCCCTCCCACCCTCTGGGTTTAGCGTCAATCACCTGGAACTGGGATAAACCTCAGCAGCAAATCTTTGGTTCAGACGAGATGATAATTTGTAATGCTTGTTAAATATGACAACAGGGTTTAGTTTGCTTAGCATAACCTAATTGAAGTACCCTATTCCATAATCTAGTTGAATTACCCTATTCAGATCTTCTCCATAATTTCTTTTTCTTTTTACTTCTTTTGCTTTTGATTGAGTTGTAGAAAGCTCCCTGCCTCCCAATGCTTCATTCCCTCTTTCTCCCATAATCCCTCCTCTCTCTATTCCTCCCTCTCTCTGTCTCCATTTCTCTTTCCTCCAACTAAAATTATAAGAATAAACACTGTTCAAGTCAGCCCACCAAACTTCCTTTTATGACAACATGAAAGATGGGGAATACCTCTCTCCTACTTGAACACAAATTAATTCATTAAAGACCAACCACAATTTGACAACTTGAGAGTCCCCTGCTAATAATAGCCTTAATATAATAGTATTTAAAAAGCAGCAAACTAGGTCTGTAACACTGATGTCCACCTCCACTGCATTTCTACCAGCTCCATCCTCTTGCAAGGAAACCAAGGATAAAACACAACTGTCATATTTAAAGATTTGGAAAAAATATCTGGGGTCAAAAATCACCATTTGGCCATAAATTAAAGACAAGCTGGAGTTAAAAGTTGCAGCCTGTGCTGAAAGCCTAGGAACCAGGGCAAAACTAAAGCAGTTATCTATATCCAACGGTCTTTTTCCAGAACTGAACCCGACTAAAAATCTTCCAGAACAGATTTTGAGCAAATTTCTTTGAGGAGTCAGTCTTCCAAAGATTTCCCAAAGGCTATTACGAAGTCTAAGACAGTGAACTCAGTACTCTCTCTGTCCAGCTGCAATTCCTCTATTAGATATCATCTTGAAATTAGAACAAAAAAAACTGAACTTGACTCTTACAGCCTGTTATTTTGATTCTTAATGGCTCTGAGTTTATGCAGCATAAAATCCTAAAAGCCAAAAAGAATAATATCACAGATTTGGGCATTTAATATGGGATCTTATCTGATGAGTGAGTGAATTTTTCCAACTACTATGTATACTGTATTTGGAAGAGAAGAATGAGCCATGAAAGAATGAAGTATTTTTATTAATGATTTCATACACTTAGCTTTACCAAGGAGTGAAAAGGTTAGGTGAAATGAGGAGACAAGAGCATACCCAAGATCTGGGCTGCCATTATGGATTTCATCGTCAGTGGAAATACTAGACAGTAAATAACAAAACAACAACAACTATGATGACTATGGCAACAACAACAAAAAAAAACATTTTTACTAAGCTCTTACTATGTATTTGCACTGTTTCAATGGATACAGTAAAATAAAAGATAGTCATGTGTCCTCAAGGAGCTCTTACAATCTAACAGGGTAGACTCTCCCACAGACACTCCAGTTTGTGCTTCTTTATCACTGAGTTTATAAAACTCTTTTGTCATCTCTATGTTCATAACGAATGTCTCCCCAGCTGGGCTGTGAAGTCCTCAAGAGCAGTTCTTTTCACTTATATATCCAGCAAAGATATTAGACAACCATCGAAAAATATTTGAATGAATCAAGAAATTAGCAAATAAGACAGGTATGGACTACACAATACAAAATTAAGAACAAGTCAAGGTTGAAAGCTTCTAATCTCATCTTTCTCTAATATACTCTCTACACTTCTATCAGCATGAAATTTCCCATGAAGTTGATCAGATCTGCCCTAGCTGAATGGGTCTGCATTGCCTTGGGGATAAAATCTGAACCCCTAAGCATTGTACACAAGGCCATCAAAGATGTGCCCTCTGCCTGCCTCATCTCTCTCCATAGCATTGGTTATACTTTTGTATTCATGGATGACTCCAACTAGACTGTAAGTTCCTTAAGGATAAAAATCTTGCCTTATTTTTCTGTAGAGTACCACTGCCTAAAGTGGTGTGTTTTAATACCTACTAAACATTCACTATATACCAGATCCTTCCAGTGGTACTTGGATGTTACCACACATTCATTAATCCTCATATTCTCTTTCATTTAACTGTGCCTCATATCCCTTATACAATTTGCCAAATAAACAATAACTCTATATGCTTCTTTATGAATCAGCTAACTCAGCTTCTACTCCTGGCTTTTTTGCTATCTAGCTGAATTTATCTCTCCTTGTTTCCTCACTCACATATGAAAAATAATACCACCTATACTTTTTACTTTACATGATCTTCCAACACACTCTGACATACTTTCTGGAATATGATAAAGTGTAAATAAATATCTGTATACACAAATGTTGTAATAAACAAATAATGTAATTATACTAATGCAAAGTAGTAAAGTTATAACAATGTATATGGATTGACTGAGTCTGGAACAAGATTGCCTGGATTCAAACAACCTGTGATCAAGGGTTCTCTGTTTATCACTTTCTTCATCTATAAGGCATAATAACTGTACTTATTCTTAGGGTTGTGTTAAAGATTAAATAAGTAAATTTATGTAAAATGCTTACAACATTACCTAGCATGGAGTAGATATTCAACAAGTGTCAGCCATTTTTTCCAGTTATCTGACACTTGATTGTGGCAGTGACTGTCAGGTTATCCATCCAGTAAACACATAATCTGTACACATTTGATGGCTTCCCAAGCCCTAAGAAATTAACTTCAGCATGCTCAGAGATAGACTCACCTCTAAATTCTACCCAAAATGTAATACATATGGCCAACTCTTGAGAAATTTCCAAAAACTTAAGATATGCCATCTGGTACTCAAGATGGAGCATATTTTCATTTACTTAGAAACTGAGAATTTGCCCCAATAACTAGGGACAGCTCTGAGTTTACATATTTCCAATGTAAGAGCCAACTCCTCACAAGTAGGTGTGATATGAGGGGTTCCCCCAAACCTGTTTTCCAATAAATCCCTACAAATTTCTCTGTCCCACCACCCTCAACCTTAATAAGAAAACCAATTGTCATATCCCCCTTGAGTCAGCAAGAGTTCCAAAGAATGAAGGGTTGGGGAGAACTTTTTATCACCTCTAAGAAATGCAAATAGGGTACCTAAACTCCCTTGAACCAGTTTAGCTAGGATTATATCTTATGACAGTTTTCCAAATCTGTTCAAATAATAGCATAGAGAATTTTATTTGGAAGGGAAATCAGGAAGGAGGTTTGGGGAAAAAAAGGAAGGGTTGTACACAGAAAGTAAATGTGTTTGATTTTAGACATTTGAATTTGCAGTGTAAGTAGAATAAGCAGTCCTTATCGATCCTAAAGATGCAGACTCCTAAGGATGGAAGATTTTTTACTATCTCCCAAAATAAAACAGATTTGAAAAGGCAATTTCAATGGAGGGTAGAAGCTACAGGTAATTTTCCAAAGACAAAAGAGATTTGAGGCCTATAGTGCAATATTAGTTTCTGGTGTAGAATGGACCTGGGAAGGAAGAGAAAAAGAGTTTATCAAATGGCTTCCTCTAGAAAAACTTATCTAAAGATGAAATACAAAGATAGGAAGTCACTATTTTGGCCTAACTCTGATTGCCTCATGTCTATCCCAGACATGCATCTACCAATATATAAGATAGGTATTATTTTGGTTTCTATAATTCTGTTAAAGTTGCATTTATGATGCTTGCAGTCAACTCTAAGTATGTTTTTGATGTGTGTGTTTTTATCTACCCTCCTTTGATCTTTTTATTTCTTTTTGTATTTTACTTTCTTTTATTTTAGAGTGAGGGAGATGGGCAAAGGGAGAGAAAGAGGGAATACCCAGCAGGCTCCATGCTGAGCATGGATGTATGGGGCTTGATCCCACAACCCTGGGATCATAACTTAAGCCAAAATCAACAGACTCCCAACAGACTGGGCCACCCAGACACCCCTGATGTACTTATTTTTTATGTTACTTTTGAAATGACCTATTTCTGTCACTTCTGCAGATCACACACAATTCCCAATAACTAATTTTAACTTTCACCTGATTCCAAGAATAAGCCAATGCCTAGCAGAGTGTTGGTGTTATTCTCAGAAAACTGCACTCTCCAAAAAGAGAAGTGCAGCACAAGCCTCCCATTCATCAGCCCAATGGTCATCTCTGGATAGTTAATAGACCTAGATAGGAGACACATGATGTCTAGCCCAAAAATTCTCAATCAAAATTTCAAAGTTATTCCTTTTGAACTCCTACACTCCAAGGAGACAAAAATGTCCAAATTATTTAATTCACTTCTAACTTTTCTTATAATCAACATGGTGCTATCAAATTAATCATTTTGTCTTAACAAATTAGTTACCTGTCTCTAACAAGGAAAGAGTTGATTCAGTCATATGAACAGTCAAGTCCATTTTTCAAGTCAATATAAAGAGAAATTAAGTCAATTTGGTCAAGGAAACATTCTGCCAGTCAATTAAGCAATTACTTCAGTCAAATAGAGAACTCAGGCTAACAACAAGTCAGTTCTGCCTCACAGCTAATTAATTTAGCATAACCATTTATCAGTTCTGTCAATCAATTCATGCAGTATATCAAACAACCAGATTTAACAGATTCTATTCACCGCCACTTAATAAGCTGAAAAGAATAGACAGAAATGCTTAGGGGTGAGGGGAGAGGGAAAGGGGACAAAGAGTTCCTTAAAGATTCCCACATCCAAAGTAACAGGATGCTCTCTTTCCTGGTATGTATTGAATGTACTTACCCAAAGCAAATATAGAAACCCTGGACTGAGGGATAATTTGTGGGAAAATAAAATTGCAAATAATAGCTTATTAATATGATATACTCAAGATGGACTGAAAGGAACATTTTTTTAATGTTTTTATTTATTTTTGAGATGGGGAAAGAGAGAGAGAGAGCATGAGCAGGGGAGGGGCAGAAAGAGAGACACAGAATCTGAAGCAGGCTCCAGGCTCTGTGCTGTTAGCACAGAGCCCGACACGGGGCTCGAACTCATGGACTGTGAGATCATGACCTGAGCCAAAGTCGGACGCCCAACCTACTGAGCCACCCAGGCGTCCCATGGAAGGAACATTTTTAAATGTATGATTTACAACTTAAAATATTGGTTCAGAGTTTTCAGTCACTGTGAGAAAGAATATTATCAATTTTATCCTTAATAGACCATTCCATAAATTTGATAACATTTTTAGATGTATCATTCATACCTCGACATGTTGATTCAGAGTTTTCAGTTTCACTGTGAGAAAGCCCTCTGAAAGACATAGCTCTTCAGCTGAGCATCAGTTCAGATTTTTATTCAGTCATTTTGATACCAGGAAATTTTTGACCCAGATAATTAACCCAGCCATTTTGATGTGCCTAAAACAACACACCATTACACTTTCAGCTGTTTTATAAATTACCAAGTAATGTGTAAAACAAATGACCTTACCCCATTCCTGACAGTCAGTCACCCTAATGCCAGCCTCTACCCCTGGAAAAAGGTTCAAATGTGGAGTGGGAATTTGGCATATTTATGTTTTTCAAATACCGAGAATGGTGTGTTGACCACCCGTGGTCATCTCATAAAGAGCCAACAATTATACTCAATAAACTATTTTCTCACTTTCTAAGAATTTAATTGTATTTTGATAGATATTTCAAATGACCTTATTTTTCCCCTAAAAGTCAAAGACACTGGGGAGAGAAGGTATTTTAGTTACATTATTATCTCTTCTTCTGAGATCCAGGCTATACAGGAAATCTTTAGTTGAATTTCTTTTTTTTTTTAACGTTTATTTATTTTTGAGACAGAGAGAGACAGAGCATGAACAGGGGAGGGTCAGAGAGAGGGAGACACAGAATCTGAAACAGGCTCCAGGCTCTGAGCTGTCAGCATAGAGCCCGATGCGGGGCTCGAACTCACGGACCGCGAGATCGTGACCTGAGCTTAACCAACTGAGCCACCCAGGTGTCCCTTTAGTTGAATTTCTAACAGTAGTCTCAGGCATCTCAGTAATATACATATATTTAACATCATAATATTCCTTTAATTGAGGGTTTCAAAAAACATGATCAACACTTCCTCAGAAGTTAACCTTGCTGGTTCTAACAGATATATATTCTTTAATTCTTTTTGTCTAAATATAAAGGTAATATACTTATCAAAAGTTTTAAAATAAAAAAAATTAATAAAGGAGAAAGTGAAAGACCAAGATAAATAGGATTGGAGTTAGGTAGAGACGTGTGCTCTAAATATCAACTGATAAGTTTAAAACAATAATAACCATTCCTAGTTGAAACAGTTTCACCAAAATAACCAGATCAAAATGTTCTGCTTTGAATTTTTGACAGTAGATGTTAGTTGATTTAGAAAAGATAGGGGACCAGAATAAAAGACTAATTAGTTCATGCGGGGCGCCTGGGTGGCGCAGTCAGTTAAGCGACCGACTTCAGCCAGGTCACGATCTCGCGGTCCGTGAGTTCGAGCCCCGCGTCGGGCTCTGGGCTGATGGCTCAGAGCCTGGAGCCTGTTTCCGATTCTGTGTCTCCCTCTCTCTCTTCCCCTCCCCCGTTCATGCTCTATCTCTCTCTGTCCCAAAAAAAAAAAAAAAAAAAGTTGAAAAAAAAAAAAGACTAATTAGTTCATGATAACTAAGAACATTTATCAGATTAAGGAAAATTATTATCAAATGAGACTCTACTAATGCCAACATCATACAGAGAAATGCATAGTAATTTATAAAATGGAGAAGTAGGTTGGGCATCTGGGTGGCTCAGTTGGTTGGGCATCTGACTTTGGCTGAGGTCGTGATCTCTCAGTTCATGAGTTCAAGCCCCTCATTGGGCTCTGTGCTGACAGTTCAGAGCCTGGGGCCTGCTTCGGATTCTGTATCTCCCTCTCTCTCTGCCCCTCCCCTGCTTGCTCTCTGTCTCTCTGTCTCTGTCTCTGTCTCTCTCAAAAATAAATAAACATTTTTTAAAAATTTGAAATAAAATGGAGAAGTAGGGGTGATATAATACTCCATGTAAGTGAAGAAAACTTAAAGCAATGAAGGTGGGATGAAATTAAATAATGACATAAAAATAGGTAAGAAAGTTTTTAATTTGTATATGTTTTTGTATTTCTGTTGATCTTGTTCTATATATGAATTATGGAATATCTACAAAAAAATAAAGATTAATATTTATGCTATTTATATTTATGCTTTTATTTTACCTAAAGTATAATATGCTAAATGATCTACACACCCAACTATTCTGAACTAGAGCATGTCTAGCTAGTGGATCTACATGGTGAAACATAGGATTCCGCCATTCACCTTTCAACCAATACCTAAATACCAGGAAAATAAACTAACCAGGGCCAAGCCTATAAATCTGAATTTATGTAACAGTGATTCTTAAATTTGGAGGATTTTGTATCCTTAGATAATCTGGTCAAAATTAAGGACTCCACAAAAAATGCACATATACATAGGCACATGAATTTTTTTGCATACAATTTCTGGAGTTTCATAGACTTGAGGTTAAAGACATGTCTCTTGGTTTCTTTTGACCCTGAACACAGTGCTTCTTTTCTTGGTTAAAGATATATCTTTCTTATCTTGATGCTTGTGAGCTCACGTTCCAAAGACATGCTCCTTGCTTCCTCTGTGCCTCAGGTGCTATAATGAAGTGTGGATAGTGACACAGCTTAACTTCACTTGGGGTCCTTGGGAAACAGGAATATTGCCATAACTGATAACCCTGTCTTATAAGCTAATGTTCCAGGTCATGCATAACAATAACATAGTAAAAATAATAGAACAGGAATTCCCCAAACCTTTTTTTTTATCCAGTACACTGACAGGCATGCAAAACCTGACTGGAGGTATAATTTTTTTGCCTTCTTTCTACATTAATTTTCTTCCTAATTTCAATTAGCCAAACTTGAATGGAGATTTTACAGACAGCTCAACTCCACCTCAGAGCTCTGCAGACAGCTCTTGCTGCCAACCTGTCTATCACCAAGACAACTAGACCAATGTGCTTTGTATCTGGGTAAATACCTCATCAGGGCCAGTGGCATAAGGAGCCTCTTTGCAATGACCTCCCATCATATCAAAATCCTTACTATCATCAATTGAAAATAATTTTTGAAAGTACATGGGGTATAAATAATCATTAACATTTTAAAATAATTCTCTATGCTGATTAACAGGAGGCTATTTCTAGAAATAGTCTCACATGAAGGCAGATTCTTTCAAAAGATCTACAAATTTCCTCTCCTTCCCAGTAATTCTAAAGTTCTATTTGGGAGACATTATTTTTTTCCTTTGCATTAATTATAAATTTCTTCCAACACCTTCTCCTTAGCCACCAATTCCCCTGAAATGGTCATCAGTAATATGGCAATCTTCAGTCTTTAGTCTCCTTGAAACATTTGGAATAGGAAGACATGATAAAAGGTATGATGGTTGGCATTCTTACCTCAAATGAAATATGAAGGAGATAGGTTAACTCTTTGGACACAGTGGCATTCAACAAAGTGATATTTTTTATAAGTTCAGTACATATAAATGAGTCAAAAACAGAAAAAACTCTACTTCCAGAAGATTCAAAGAAAGTTTTTTAAATTTTCAGCAAAAAAAAAAAAAAAAAAACCTAGGTTTTGGACCTTAAGAGACCCAGAAGAGGTGCCAAATCATTGTACTCCTACAAACCAGGTTCCACTACTGCTGATACACCCTCAGGAGTTTTCTGAGCAGCCCCTCACAGCTTTATTGTTTGCTGGTCTCCTTGGGGCAGGTGCCTTTTAATCAAAGGCTTAAGAAGATGTGGGGCTTAGGAATCAGCCCTGACTGGAAGGAAAACTTTCCATTTAGCCTTGGGCAACAATATTGGAGCTTTTTTGAATGTTGTAATCAACTCTGTGCCAAGTGGGGTCCATTATCCCCCTACACAGCCCCAGGAATCCAAAGAAAGAAGTGTTTTCAATTCTCTTCAGAACGTCTGATCTCCCACACTGCAGACCAAATAAAAACAGTCTGGGCCAATGCATCTCCTCCTACCCCCATTTACTGTGGAATCTGCCTGGGAGAAACAGGAAAGTTGGCCTCAGGCCAGCACTGGCCTTCTGTAAAGGCAGAAAACCTCCTTCACCTTCCTTCCATGGACTGTCTTAGAAACCAAAAGGAGAAACCATATCTCAGATATTCCATGCAGAAGGGAAGCTGTGGGGGTCAGGGCAGGACCTAAGATGATATAGCTGCGATATCAAGGCCTAAAAATTTCTAATACTTGATTTGGTATTTTCTGTGTACTTATTATTTTGTTACTTCTATTTTCTCTTATTAAGTAGACTGGGAAGAAAAGTGGAAAGAGTTGCTTGGGAGTTGAAATAGCAACGGACTGAACCTTAGCACCAATACTTACTAACTATAACATTAGACAATTTATTTTACAGATCAAAGTTCTTATCCCATTTCTCCCACTAACTAGCTCTGTGACATTGACCAAATCCCTACATCTACTTTTGTCACCTCATCATAAAAATGAGTAGGTTGCACTAGAAGATCTCTAAGGTCCTCTTCAAGCCTAATAATTTAAGTCACTTCTGGGATTCTGAATTTGGAAAACACCCATGTGGTATTAGACACTTGGAAATTATTGTTTATTCCATCCCCAACCTCCACCAACTTCAACAAGCTTTGGCCATAGTTCTTTAAGCCATTTTTTCTTGGGGTACCAACTGGGCCTAAGAATGAGGAGCAGGAGTAGGCAATGCAAGGCCAGGTCCACAACAGAAGTCCAGGTGGCCATGTTCAAAGTAAGAGTAGCTCAAAACTGCAGGTTTCCAGGAAAGAAATACCAGTTTCCAAGATGAAAATAAAATAACAGCAACTTTTCCCTAAGAATTTTATCAAGCAAAGCTTGTCAGGTGATTGAGGGGTACCCTGGAGAATATGGCTCAAAACTGCCATAGCCAAGGCTCAGATGGAGTCTTCAGATAATATATCCCAACAATATTAAAGCAAGAGTAAGTGGCTCAGTGAAGGGGAATCAGAGAACATGAGGCTGGGAAAGTTCTTGGGGACAGAACTATAGAAGGGAACACATCTAAGAACCCAACAGAAGGACACAAGGACAGAAAGCCTTTTCATGCTGCAGGGGTTATCAAATATGTGCCAGAGGAGATGATGCCAAAGGCCTAGATAAGCCACAGACAAATACTGAAATGAGGAGTCTTGGAAACTAAAACTCCTTTTAGAATCTAAATGAACAAAAAGTTAAAACTAATAATCAAATTTCAGATATTGTCTTAGTTTGTTAAGGAAAACATCTGGAGGAGTGAGATGAGATAGTGATGTTGTAAAGAAACCTATAGAATCCTTTTTTTGTTCTTAAGATAGAACCATCACAACTGGAAGCTGTTGGGGGTAGGAATGTGAGGGAGAATATAGTAGAATTCTAAACAATATGATACTTGCAGTTAGAAACAGGCTATTTACATATTCAAAACATTTAAGTCTGAGTTTATTAAAATAAAACTAAATAAATAAATCCAAAATAAAACTAAGTGAAAAAGAGAACAAGGCTAAATTCAAACTTACGTTTCTGCGTTCAAGACACTAAATAAACATATTTTACTGAGTTCTCTCTTTTTAACTAGTTGGTTGGTATTGTGTAGATGCAGCCAACATTTAATATGCTTTCAATTGTGTCCTCAGCCCTCAAGACCCTGGGGGTCTGAAATCTGAGCCAACTTTGTAATTTAATCCAAAACCCAAAGCAGTTCAGGTTCCAAGTAACCTGTTACCCTCTGTTAGCAAAACATCACTTGTGGTTTGAAAAATACCATTTTTAACAACCCCTTTTCAGTTTCCTGGCAGGCCCCCAGCTTCACTTCAAAGTTGATTTTCCCCAGTGAGAATACAGCTGGAAGAACCTAGAAGTGCAATGTGCCACAATCCCACTACCCCAGGTTATGAAAGCTCAGCTCTAGGGCAATGAGGAAGGCTGGGGTGGGAAGGCAGGCACTGGAAGGAGCAGGTTGTAGATCACAGAAAAACGGCCTCAGCTCAGGCCCTCCCAGAGACAAAACAATGCATCACTCTCAATAGTGAACAACTAAAGAAATTGAATCCAAATTGAATTTTGGATTATATCATTTTGGCTTATTTTTAAATAAATTTGTTAAAAAGACACCACTATAATTTGAGCTGCCTCTTGAATGCCATGTTTGTTTGTTTTTCAGTGACCCACTCTTCGGATGTCACACAAATGCCAAGAAAACAATAAATGAAGAAAGGCACGGGAGGCAGGAGTGGAGGCAAGAAAACAGAATTTCATCTTCAGAGACCTAGGATCTCTTAACATGTGTAGACTAAGCTCATCTTAAATTCCAAGACAGTAGTAGCCTTGAAGTCTTGAGTTTGCTCTTGTATTTCTTGCCCAGGACTAGTGAAGTTGAGGTTGCCAATAAAGTGACCATTTTGCTCAAAATGTTGCATTTAAAATCCAAGTATTCTTAGAACAGAAGAGTAGGGTTTGGGCCAGAAAGTTCTTTCTAGTACAAACACTAGTACACTTTTACAAGGCAGGTAAAGCTCAAAATTATGTTGCTAATTAATTCTATAGTTCCTCTAGCTTCCTAGAACCCACCGTAGCCCAACATTCTTCAATTGGGATTTTGCCAAGAATTCAGATAATGGACCATGCCAACAGCTGAGGTCATGCTTTCTATTTAAAGAAGAAAAAAGAAAGAAAAAATAAATATGCAAGGATTCACGGAAAGTGCATATTAGGGGATAGGAGCAAAAGGGAGAAAAAAGATAAGAGGAAAAAAATCTTTATATGTCAACCAACCCCAAATGGACATGCATACCAGAGGAGGGTCTTTGTAAAAATGAAGCAAAACAGAAGAATGAAGTGATTGTAGAAAATGTAAGAGAAGCAACAGTTTGATATAAAAAAAAATAACCTTTACCCCCTCCAATATAAAAAAAATATGAAAAAGGAAAGTCCTGATGTCTTACATCATGGCTGGCACAAATGCTCTGTTATGTGCATGTCAGGAATGTGAATTGCTTGCTACTTGGTTTGGGGTTCTGTAATTCTAAGTCCTCTATTTTTTTTCAGCACAAACTCAGATTCCAAGGACTAGAAAGAACCTCTACAAATTACAGAATACTGAATATTAGAGTTAGAAAAGAACTTGGATCTCATCTAATCTAATTGTCTCCATTCTAGGAATGAGGAAACTGAGGAAAATGGAGAAAAAACTTGACTAAATGTCACAAGCAAATTAGTGGCAGAGTCAAAACTAGAACCAAGATCTACTGGGGTAGTTCCTAAATATCAGTTCTTAATAAACATCACTGGTCCAAGGGAAATATGAGAAATACAAGGATTAGGTTGTGATTGTTTTATAAAGTTAAAATTTTTAACTATTTTTAATTTTGACATTATGTACATTCTTTTTTGATGTTAAAATAGCTCTTATTTTATGAAATGATGATAAGCACAGAGAATACTTGTTATTTTATGGTGTCTTTAATTGGCAAAATAGTAAATTGGCAGTCCCATGTGAAGTCTAAACATTTTTTGGAAAATATTTGGTGCATGAAAACTGTAAGTCTTCTACTACTAGAATAGTCTGATCCCCTGGCATCAGGCAGGATATCATCACTCAATCCAAGGTCTCTTCTGACCCCAAAAGGTTTTGTACCCACTGAATATGCCAATGGAGTGTCATATAGTGAACAAAGTGTCAGAAAGAGACTGATTTGGCTGGGGTGTGGGGGGGAAGACAAACTAGAAAAAATGCACATGGCAG
Organism: Prionailurus viverrinus; assembly: GCF_022837055.1. NCBI lineage: Eukaryota > Metazoa > Chordata > Mammalia > Carnivora > Felidae > Prionailurus > Prionailurus viverrinus. Next base: position 55,018,119 of record NC_062579.1, read on the forward strand.
AACATGGAGAAACAAACTGGTTTGTGATCAATGCATCATCCTGGTTTTTGTTATGGTGAATTCAAGTTATCATACTACACTGATTTAATAGGTAATAGCTTTTTCACTATATATATTTTTCATTTGTGATTAAATTCGAATTTTTATCATGAGGAAAAAAGACACACTCAATTTCTATGAGGTAGGTATATTGTGTAGAAGAAGCTAAGAGATGTTAACTGACTTGCCCAAGACAACTTGGTTCACATGGGATTGAGCCAGGACTAAAGCTTAGAATTTCATTCTAGATTCCATAATTATTCCTCTTGTCCACATTTCTATCCATTGTACATCTTAACTCAGTTTCTAGGTATGCCCCTTCAGCTGGCCAATGACATTGTGGTATGCATGATCTGTCCCCAAAGCACCCAGCATCACCACTCTAGGTGTCAGGCCCAAGCAGCACGAGACTCCAGGGCCCAGAAGGATTAAAAGGTCACTGGGAATATAAAGGCCTCTGGCTCCTGGCTACTCACTAGTGTGATTTGTGAGGGATAGGTGGCCCAACAGCCTTATCACTGTAGCCAACTGTTGTTACCATTTCTAGCCAGATAAAGGCCAGAGGAGAGAACTGGTGTATCAAAATGGACACACAAGCATCATCATCATTATCAGTATTATCAAATTTTCAGTGATTCTCATTGAGATGATTTGACTTATGGATTACCTAAATACAATGTTTCATCCTAGCTATTACCTTCCACCACTAAATCAAGACCCAATCTGAGAATCCAAACAGATTTTAACATCAACCTAGCCAAACAGTATTTTAAAGGTAAATAATACTAACCAAAACTATCACATAATGTACTCCAAAGCCAAACCCAAATTTCTTTAAGGTTCCTGCCATTTGGAACTGTCACTGCTTGGGATTGCTGCTATTTAGGATTCCAGATGTTTAGGACACTATCTATGTACCCCCTTTACATGGTCAGGAATCACATCTGTTTTAAACCAGACTGCCGGGGCGCCTGGGTGGCTCAGTCGGTTAAGCGTCCGACTTCAGCCAGGTCACGATCTCGCGGTCTGTGAGTTCGAGCCCCGCGTCAGGCTCTGGGCTGATGGCTCAGAGCCTGGAGCCTGTTTCCGATTCTGTGTCTCCCTCTCTCTCTGCCAGTCCCCCGTTCATGCTCTGTCTCTCTCTGTCCCAAAAATAAATAAACTTTGAAAAAAAAAATTTAAACCAGACTGCCTTATGGCTCCTGGTTAGGTTAGTGGTTACCAACTTCCAGGGCCCTGACTCAGCACAGTACCAGGAGGAACTACATAGTAGTCACTTAGCTGTGGCCCAGCCAGCAACTGCTTTCATTCACAATAAATCAACTTTGAAAGAGAAACCAGTATCTCTATCTGGACAGGCATACTCCAATACAGATCTCAGACCTGGCCCATCGATAACAGGTTTATCTCTAGACCCTGGGATCAGGGGTTTTGGGTAAAACAGTCAGCTTCCCAGACTCACATGAGAAAAGAGTTAATATGGTGGTAATGAGCCACTTAAATGCCTGTCTGCCTATGTTACAATAACATGCCCTTTTCAATCCTTCCAATGGCTCCCAAAGGGTGCTGTGGACAGCTGCATTTTGTGGGGACTTCTCCCACTCCATACACCTACCCACAGAAAGCAAATCACTTCTTATCTCTCCCAAACTTTGATTTTTATAGTTATTGGGGCTTCCCCTTTCCTTTAAGTATTTTATTTTTGCTTTGGTTTTCTTTCTTTTGTGCTTTTTGTCATTTGGGATTTTTTCTTTTAATCTTTTTATTGCTTGGGTATTTTTTCCCTTTGTTGTTTTTGTTGCTGCTGCTGGCAATGATGATGATGATGATGATCTCTGTCCTTTCCTTCATTTTCCCATTGTTTTTTCTTTTCTGTTGTGTTTTGGGGAAATTTCTTTTTTTGGAGGGATTGACTTTACCTTTATGTGTTTTCAGATTTTTTTTTATCGGCTTTTTGATTTGTTTTGTTTGCTTTGTTGTTTTATGAGGTTTTTCTCTGGTTTATTAGTTTCTTTTTTGTTTGGGGTTTTAACTCTTTTTCCTGGGCTTTCTTTGCTTTTTTTTTTTTATTCCTCTTTTTTTGTATTTTTGTTTTCTATGCTTTCCCCCCCTTTCTTTGGATTTGTGTTTTTTTTATGTTTTTATTTTTATTTGGGAGTTTTAAAGAAATTTATAATTTAGGATTTTTCATCTTCTTTAAAGTTTTCCTTTTCTTCTGTATATTTAATTTAATTTAATTGTTTAATGTTTATTTATTTATTTTGAGAGAGATATTGAGCAAGGGAAGGGCAGAGAGAGAGGGAGGGAGAGAATTCCAATCAGGCTCTGTGCTGCCACCACATGACCTGAGCCAAAATCAAGAGTTGGACACAATAGACTGAGTCACCCAGGCACCCCTCTGTTTCTTTATTTAAAAAAATATATTTTTATCTCCTCTTTCTTATTTAAGTGCATTTTTCTTAATTTTTTGTCTCTCTTTTTTTTAACTTTTTAGTACTATTTTTACTTTGGAATCATTTTAGATTTACAGAAAACTCACAAAGATAATACAAAAGGTTCCTATATACTCAATACCAAGTTTTCACTATATTGATATCTTTCATTAGTATGGTACATTTGTTACAATTAATGAACCAATTCTAATATGTTATTGTTAACTAAAGTCCATACTTTATTTAGATTTCCTTAGTTTTTACCTAATGTCTTTTTTCTGTTTCAGCATTCAATGCACGGTACTATATTACACTTTGTTGTCATATCTTCTTAGGCTCCTCTTGGTTTGACAGTTTCTCAGACTTTCCTTGTTTTTCATGATCTTGAGGGTTCTGAGGTACTGGTCAGGTATTTCATAGAATTCTCCTTAATTGGGATTTTTCTAATGTTTTATTCATGATTAGACGTGGGTAATATGTTGGGAGGGAGACCACAAGTGAAGGGCTCTTCTCATCCCATAAAAAAGAGGGTACATACCTGCTATCAGCATGACTTACCACTACTTTTTTGGTCAGTCATAGATTTTATTTTTTTAATATTTTTATTATTTATTTATTTATTTATTTTTAGTTTCACATTTTTATTTAAATTCTAGTTGGTTAAATACACAGTGTAATATTAGTTTCAGGTGCAGAATTTAGTGATTCATCACTTACATATAACACTCAGTGTTCATCACAGGTGCCCTCCTTAATACCCATCACCTATTTAACCCATTCTCATGCCCACCTTCCCTCCAGCAACCTTCAGTTTATTCTCTACAGTTGAGGTTTTTTTTTTATGGTTTGCCTCTCCTTTTTTTCCATATATTCATTTGTTTTGTTTCTTAAATTACACAAATGAGTGAAATCATGTGGTATTTGTCTTTCTCTGAATTATTTCACTTAGCATAATATTCTTTAGTTCCATCCACATTGTTGCAAATGGCAAGACTTCATGGCTGAGTAATATTACATTAGATGGATGGATAGATAGATACAGATGATAGATACAGATATAGATAGATATAGATAGATATATCACATCTTCTTTATAGATTAGTCAGTTGATGGACATTTGAGCTCTTTCCATAATTTGACTATTGTCAATAATGCTTCTGTAAACATCAGGGTGCATGTATCCCTTCATATCAGTATTTTTGTGTCTTCAGGTAAATACCTAGTAGTGCAATTGCTGGATCATAGGGTAGTTCTATTTTAACTTTTTGAGGAACATCCATACTGTTTTCCAAAATAGCTGCACCAGTTTGTATTCCCACTAAGAGTGAAAGAGGGTCCCCATTTCTTCGCATCTTCGCCAACATCTGTTGTTTCCTGTGTTGTTAATTTTAGCCATTCTCACAGGTGTGAGGTGATGTCTCATTGTAGTTTTGATTTACATTTCCCCAATGATCAGTGATGTTGAGCATGTTTTCATGTGCCTCTTAGTCATCTGTATGTATTCTTTGGAAAAATGTCTTCTGCCCATTTTGTAACTGGATTACTTGTTTTTTGGTTGTTGAGTTCGATAAGTTCTTAATATATTTTTGGATACTAACCCTTTATTAGATATGTCATTTGCAAATATCTTCTCCAATTCTGACGGTTGCCTTTTAGTTTTATTGATTGTTTCCTTCATTGGGCAGAAGCATTTTATCTTGATGAAGTCCTAATAGTTCATTTTTTGCTCTTGTTTCCCTTGCCTCTGGCGACGTGTCTAGTAAGAAGTTGCTACAGCTGAGGTCAAAGAGGTTGCTGTCTGTTTTCTCCTCTAAGATTTTGATGGTTTTCTGTCTCCCATTTAGGTCTTTCATTCATTTTGAATTTATTGTTGTGTATGGTGTAGGAAAGAGGTCCAGTTTCATTCTTCAGGATGTTACTGTCCAATTTTCCTCCACCATTTGTTGAAGAGACTTTTTATCCATTGGATATTATTTCCTGCTTGTCAAAGATCAGTTAACCATATAGTTGTGTGTCCATTTCTGTGTTATATATTCTGTTCCATTGATCTGTGTGTCTGTTTTTGTGCCAGTATCATACTGTCTTTATCACTACAGCTTTGTTATATACCTTGCAATCAGAAATTATGATGCATCCAGCTTTGTTTTTCTTTTTCAAGACTGCTTTGGCTATTTGGGGACATTTGTGGTTCCACACAAAATTTTCAATTGTTTGTTCTAGCTCTGTGCAAAACTCTGGTGGTATCTTGACAGGGATTCCATTACATGTGTAGATTACTTTCAGAAATATAGACATTTTAACAGTATTTGTTCTTCCAATCCATGAGCATAGAATGTTTTTCCATTTCTTTGTGTCATCTTCAATTTCTTTCACAAGTGTTCTATAGTTTTCAGAATACAGGTCTTTTACCTCCTTGGTCAGGTTTATTCCCAGGTATCTTATGATTTTGGGGGCAATTGTAAATGGGACCGATTCTTTGATTTCTCTTTCTGTTGTTTTATTATCGGTATATATAAATGCAACAGATTTCTATACATTGATTTTTGTATCTTGCAACTTTACTGAATTTGTGTGTTAGTTCTAGCAATTTTTTGCTGGAGTCTTTTGGGTTTTCTATATAGAGTACCATGTCATCTGTGAATAGTGCAAGTTTAACTTTTTCCTTGGCAATTTGGATGCCTTTTATTTCTTTTTGTTGTCTGATTGCTGAGGTTAGGACTTCCAGTACAATGTTAAATAACAGTGGTGATAGTGGACATCCTGGTCTTGTTCCTGATCATTGAGGAAAAGGTTGCAGTTTTTCCCCATTGAGGACGATATTAGGTGTGTGTTTTTTACATATGGACTTTATGACTTTGAGGTATATTCCCTCTGTCCCTACTTTGTTGAGGGTTTTTATCAAAAATGGATGCTGTACTTTGTCAAATGCTTTTTCTGCATTTTTGAGAGGTTCGTATGGTTCTTATCCTTTCTTTTATTAATGTGATGTATTGTGTTGTTTGATTTGTGAATATTAAGCTATCCTTGCAACCCAGGAACAAATCCCACTTGATCATGGTGAATGATTCTTTTTGTGTACTGTTGTATTTGATTTGCTAGTATTTTGTTGAGAATTTTTACATACATATTCATCAGAAATATTGGCCTATAGTCCTCTTCTTTAGTGGGGTCTTTGGCTGGTTTTGGAATCAAGGTAATTCTGGCCTCATAGAATGAGTTTAGTTTTCTTTCCATTTCTATTTTTTTGATACAGTTTGAGAAGAAAAGGTATTAACTCTTCTTTAAATGTTTGGTAGAATTCCCCTGGGAAGCCACCTGGCCCTGGACTTTTGTTTTCTGGGAGATTTTTGATTATTCATTCAATTCCTTTGCTGGCTATTGCACTGTTCAAGTTTTCTATTTGTTCTTATTTCAGCTTTGGTACTTTATATGTTCCTAAGAATTCATCCATTTGTTGCCGTAATATCTCATAATATCTCATAATATCCTCTTATAATTGCTATATTTCTGTGGTGTTGATTTTAATTTCTCCTCTCTCATTCATGATTTCATTTATTTGAGTCCTTTCTCTTTTCTTTTTGACAAGTCTGGCCTAGAGTTTATCAATTTTATTAATTCCTTCAAAGAACTCGCTCCTGGTTTCATTGATCTTTTCTATTGTTTTGTTGTTGTTGTTGTTGTTTCTATATAATTTATTTATGCTCTATTATTTATTATTTACCTTCTGCTGGCTTCAAGCTTCATTCGTTTTTTTTTTCTAGCGCATTTAGGTATAAGGTTAGGTTGTGTATTCGAAATTTTTCTTGAAGAAGGTTTATTTGGGGAAATTATAGCTGAAAACTTCCCTAATCTGGGGAGGGAAACAGACATCAGTATCCAGGAGGCACAAAGAACTCTCATCAAAGTCAACAAAAGTAGTTCAACAGCAAGTCATATCATAGTTAAATTTGCAAAATATAGAAATAAAGAAAAAATCTTAAAAGCAGAAAGACAAAACAACTCCCTAAGTTACAAAGGAAGACAAGTAAGTTTAGCAGCAGATTTCTCCAAAGAAACTTGGCAGGCAAGAAAGGAGTGGCGTGATATATTCAACATGCTGAATGGGAAAAACACGCAGACAAGAATACTCTATCCTTCATGGTTAGAATAGAAGGAAAGATAGAGTTTCCCAAACAAAAAGATTTTGTGACCACTAAATGAGCCCTGCAAGAAATATTAAAGGGAACTCTGTGAGTGGGAAAAAAAGACCAAAAGCAATTAAGACTAGAAAGGAGCAGAGAAAATATCCAGAAACAATGACAAAACAATGAATAAAATAGTACTAAATTCATATCTATGAATAATTACTCTGAGTGTTAATGGACTAAATGCTCCAATCAAAAGACATAGGGCTTCAGAATGGAAAAAATGAAAACAAGACCCATCTATAAGTTGCCTATAGGGGCTCATTTTAGACCTAAAGGCACATGTAGATTGAAAGTGAGGGGATGGAAAAATATTTACCATGTAAATGGAAGTCAAAAGAAAGCCAGAGTAACAGTACTTATATCAGACAAACAAGATTTTAAACCAAAGACTGTAACAAGAGATGAAGTAGAGCACTATATCATAATTAAGGGGACTATCCAATAAGAATATCTAACAATTGTAAATATTTATGCTCCCACCTTAAAAACACCCAAATATATAAAACAATAACAAACATAAATGAACTCATTGATAAAAATACAATAATAGTAGAGGACTTTAACACCCCACTTACAGTAATGGATAGATCATTTAAAGAAAAAATCAACAAGAAAAAAATGGCTTTGAATAACACAGTGGACCAGAGGTACTTAACAGATATATTCAGAACATTTCATCCTTTAGCAGCAGAATACACATTCTTCTCAAGTGCACATGAGACATTCTCTAAAATAGATCACATACTATGTCACAAATCAGGCCTCAACAAGTGCAAAAAGATTTAGATCATACCATGCATATTTTCTGATCATAACGCTATGAAACGTGAAGTCAATCACAAGAAAAAAATTGTAAAGGCAACAAATACATGGAGGCTAAAGAACATCCCACTAAAGAATTAATGGCTCAACCAAGAAATTAAAGAGTAAATTAAAAAAATACATGGAAACAAATGATAATGAAAACACAATGGTCCAAAACCTTTGGGATACAGCAAATACAGTCATAAGAAGGAACTATATAGCAATAGAGGATTTATCACTATTGATGTTAACCTCAAATATCTGGCCAAGATGTGTTTGCAAAGATACTCCACTATAAAATTACTTTTTACCCTCTTCCAAACTGTACTTTTTGAAATCAACTCATTAAATTTAGTCTATATTTAGAATAGAAAAGATTAAGCTGTACCTCCTGGGAGTGGGGGGCAGGTCTCCAAATAAATGATTTAGAATCCAGTATTGTGTTATCGATTTTGTTGCTCCAATCGTTTCAGTTTTGGCTAATGGACATTCTTTCAGGATTGTTCCTGTGTTTTTTTTGACATTCTCTCTTTTTTTTTTTCCACTTGTTTAACTTTTGAAAATTAATTCCTCCTCCCTTTTCTTTTAAATTAAATTTCTTTCAGTTTCCTTTTTTCATTCCTATTGTCTTTCTACTCTAATTTTGCCTTCCCTCTTTTCTCTTCTCTGTTAGCTTTAAGTATTTTCTCTTTTCCTCCTTTTTTCCCTTTTTTCTTTTCCACTTATGTTTTGAAAATAATTTTCTCCTTCCCAGTATTTTTATCTTTTTTTTCCTTTTTACATAGCATTATGTTAATTAAAAATTCTAAATACATTCTGCATGATGATGAGTTCACTGTAACTATAAAACAATATAAGGGGAGGGGCGCCTGGGTGGCTCAGTCAGTTGAGCGCCAGACTTCAGCTCAGGTCATGATCTCGCGGTCTGTGAGTTCGAGCCCCGCGTTGGGCTCTGTGCTGACAACTCAGAGACCGGAGCCTGTTTCAGATTCTGTGTCTCCCTCTCTCTCTGCCCCTCCCCCACTCACGCTCTGTCTCTCTCTCTCTGTCAAAAATAAATAAACATAAAAAATTTAAAACAATATAAGGGGCAAAAAGAAAAAAATATATACTCTCACTTCTTCCCTCTTAGCCTTACTGCCAATGTCCTTGGGCATCTGTGAGATTTTATAGCTCCCCTGTAAATCTTTGTGCTCCTTCACAAGAATGACCAGAAGACTCTGCGTGATAATTCCAGAGGGTCTACTAGCTTTCTTGAGAATTCTATTCCTCCAAAAGTCATATTCATTAAACTGAAGATTAGTTGGAATACAAAAGCAGTTAGTAAATCATTTAATGTCTTTCTTACATACAACTATCCACATTAAAATCACTTTGGCTGGCTATGAGTAGAGGAGAAATGTTTTATGAAGTCCTTATCTAAGATCTAGTTCCTAGCATCAGGAGAGTGTGTATATGTATATGCATGTATTCCCATGCTCTCTGTCCCCAAACTCAGGGAGTTATTGGGAACCAGGGGTAAGAAGTGGGTGGAAAACTAGGGAACGTAGAGAAAAAGACCTTTTAGAAAGGAGATATTCATGTAGATAGAAGGTACCAGGAAGACACTGGAAGCTACACAACTCAGGACCAAGAACACAAGTGTCCTAGTTGAAGGCCCCATTCTGTCTTCACGCTCTCATCTTAACTGTTTACTCTCTGTTTAGGTATGTTTTCTGGGAATCTGACATTCCAAGCTTAACCCCATATGCAGCCAAATTGGCAGATGAAGCTGGGTCCCCAAATTCCTTTGTTTTCTTGCACTCCAGTTTCTCAGAGTGAAAATGGAAGTGGCAATCCACCTTCCTGACAAGTTCTGACAAGTTCGGCAGTTAAGAGCTTATTTCAGGCATAATCCTGCATGGGAGCTAGGGGTGAGGGAGAGAAGAATGAGGTGAATTAGATGACCTTTAAAGCCTCCTTTTAATAATGTGACTCAGTCATCTGAGGGCTTTGTCAGCTGTCAGCTGAGGTTGACACCAGGGACCAAGCAGACTCTGTGAGCTAGGATAAAGCTGGATCACTTTTGAAGCTAGGGAGAGGAAAGAACATCATTATAGATCCTACCAGAGCCTTCTACAGTTCCCTTTCATTATCATGCCATCTGTTTAGAAGAGAAGCCAGAGACAATTCCATTAAAATCCTGTCACATCCTTCCAAGCAAGGGATTCCTTCCAACCCAGCCTGATTTGTAATGGTGTTCCAGCTCTAGGGCCTTAACCTGGAGCAGTTTGCTGACTAGTAGATCCACTCCACAGTGTCAGAGAGCTGCTCTTCCTATCTTCCTATATATCAGCCAAGGTCTTGAGACCATGTGACTTATCTTCCTTAAGGATGGTATTAATTTTCACCAAGAAAAAAAAAAAGAAAGTGGTTAATAAAAATCAGGCACTTAAGGCAAGAAGGACAGAGTTTTGCCTTAGGGTAAAGCAATGAAACCCTTAGTTTCATTTTCCCAGAATTCTCAGCCTGATTCTGAGGTCATCAGCAAGTACTTTGGGGGCAGTATAAATACATGAGGTGAAGCCTTTAACCTGGGACCTGGAGCCAGAAGAAATCCACTAGTTCAAGAGCACAGTGGCTTTAAGTGTTCTGTATGTTGGAGGCCTTTTCAACAATGGGGCTGTAATCTACATAGTTACCAGATTGAGCAAACCAGCTCTGGGCAGTAACTTCAAGAGGGTAAAAGTAATGTTGAGGTGTGGTGGGGGGGTGGTACAAGAGTATCAAGGGAAGCTCCAGGAGAATGATAAACTTTCTGTTTTGTTGGTCTTTTCCTTGTCTATGGCTGGTAAAGGATCACTGTTTATAGGCTAAAGGGGGACATTAGAAAGACCTCCACCCAAACATCAGCTTCTTTAGGACCAGATATTTCACTGTTAATGTTAACAACATCTATGGTTAAAACAATGTGAATTCCCTGAGATGCCTCTGGGGGGAAAAAAAAGTACATTCAATCTCTGACACCATAATTCCTAATGAAGGTGTAAAAAGAGGGCCAAGTGGGAGGATTGTCCTTTGGAATGTGAAATACTTGCTTTAAGTAAACCAAAGACTTATAGAGAGTATGTGACCTTAGAGATCATTTAATTTGCCTTTAAATTTAACTATAATAAACAGTTCCTTCAGGCTAACAATTAAAAATGAGGCTGAGGGTTTGGACTGGAAATAGAGAGAGGCTCTGGGTTGTTTAGGGGGATTGAACCAGGAAAATATTTTCATTTTTAGGGGGTTTGGTATATGACTTTGAAGCGTAGCAAAAAAAAATAGCACTGAGAAAAGTGAAGGGTCACAAACAAAACTAGGCCAGTGTATATGGGGCAAGAGTGTGTTGAGGTCTAAAATTAAAAAAAAATAATTTTTAATGAATTCCAAGGGTGTAGAGAACTCTTTTGAATGGCTTTCTTTTTTGATGGTTTTCTTTAGTTTATGCCCTCAGGCTAATTGATATAGAATGTTTATATTAAAGGAAACACCCAGTAGACTTCAGATCTAGTTATACCCCCATTCAAATAAAGGTATAGGTAGGAATGGTGGCAAATGTCTATATTTTTCTGTATGTGTAATATAAAATATAAAATGTATACTTTTGAGGTTTGTTATGGAACTATTTTGAATATCATAAGATACAATAATCCCTCTTAGGAAAAAAAACGGCAAATATTGCAGCAGCAAGTTTTTTCCTATTATATTTATTTCCCCTACTCTAACTCCTATTATGGAGTGTTAAAGCGTTATTTAGGAGAAAACGTAAAGGAGGAAATGGAATTTTCAGAAGAGTATTTGGAAAGTTATTCTCTTTTACTATCTGTGTTTTTTGTATTATTTTTAGTTTCAAAAGGATAATCCATGCACATGGTAAACATGTACACACTAATACATGCACAGAGTTAACCTCACTATAGGGAAACACTGTTAAAAGCTCCTGTGTCACCTTCCAGAAATAATCTACATATTTACAAGCATATATATATATAAAATAATTTTAGATGTTATAAAAACTTCTGGGGTGCCTGGGTGGTTCAGCTGTTTAAGCGTCCGACTTTAAGTTTTGGCTCAGGTCATGATATCACGGTTCGTGTGTTCAAGCTCCACGTTGGGCTCCATGCTGACAGTGCAGAGCAGGCTTGGGATTCTCTCCTTCCCTCTCTCTCTCTCTCTCTCTTTCTTCTCTCTGCTCTTCTGCTCCCTCTCTCTCTCTCAAAATAAATAAATAAACTTAAAAAAAAAACTTCTGTGAAGGCTTCTATCTGTCAGGTTTGCTTCAGAGCAACACCTGATTCCCACAGCATGGTCTAAACTATGTAGCCAAAACTGTCTCTAAAGATTCAGCCAAGCAGCAGTCTCTATATTTTTCTCTATTATACCCCCATTCAAATAAAGGTATAGGTAGGAGTGGTGGCAAATGTCTATATTTTTCTCTATGTGTAATATAAAATATAGAATGTATACCCAGGACCCAAGTTACCACAGTAGGGGTAGAGTGGGAATAAATCCTTGGATAACAATGTGTACTTCTTTTAGGAAAATTGGGATATTAGTACCTCTCTCACAGGATTGTTGCAATTCCTAAAAAAAATAATATGCATAAAGTGCTTAAAACAGTGCCTACTACGGAGTAAGTGCTATATAAGTGTTAGCTGCTGTCATCATTTGTATTGTTGTTTGCTGTTGTTACTTAAGATAGCCTGGGGCTTCTTGAAGCCATTCCTTATTTTCTCTGGGTTTTCCTTTCGGGTACCTCCAAAGTTGGGAACCTCTACATTGTTACTACTCTCCCTCACCAGGATCTAAACTCTGGAATCAATTGGTAACCAAAACTACTTCAAAAGCTCTTCTGGACACAAGGAAAACCTGGCTTCACTACCTAATGTTCCCTCATGGCATCAAGGAGATAAACTTTTATATGTTATTACTCATTACTGTTTTCCTAAAGAACAGTATGGGAAATGGAATGGATAGACTGGCAGCTACCACATTTTCTGAGAAATTACTCAGCCCAGAACATACTGCTTACATCTCCTTTGTCTGATTTAGTTCCTCCTCATTCCTACACCTCTCACTGCTTCTGAGGAATTCCACATTACTGGCTAGCCACAAACACTACACTGGTTTACCCTGCAGGCTAGACCTTTAGGAAGCTGGTACTGCTGGGACAGGTTGGACTCCACAGTCACAGGTCAAATATCTGAATCCTAAGTCTGCTATCTTGTTCCCTTAGAAGCCCTTTGAGGATGGGAAGCCAAACTCACAGATACTCAGTACATCTTCTCTCACTTATCTCTTTATCTAGAATGGTAAGTGAATGACAAGTGAAACACTCACTAGCTTTCTCCTACTAGTTAGTCTTGTTACTGGCATCTGCCTACTTCCTGGTTTCTCCCAGAAATAAATTGAATGTTTGGCTCCTGATGCAAGTTTTTGTTTCATCATGGAGGGACTTTAACATCCATGAAGATAAACCACAGAGTACTACTTTCTTTGCTCAATTCCAGTGACCTTTCCCTGCATTTTAGTTATCAACAACCACAGTCTCATCCATGATCTTTTTACCACTCAGAACTGCTCCACCTCTAAAATCTTAAATTCATATATCCCAGTCACTAGCTGCTTATTTTTCACATTAAATAATTTTTACTTCTTCATACCTATTACTGATATTCATTGGTCCCCTATTTGCTCCCAGCGTATTGGTCCCCTTCAGCCTAATTTTCTTCCCTGACTGGCCTGACCCTAAAAACCATTATTTCAACCACTACCTTTTTCTTTCTCTTAAGTTACAATATTTTGACTTAGTGTCACCCAAAAATTCATGGTCTCTGGCTTCAGAAAAATTCTCAATGCCACACAACAATTTTTCCAAGAATTCCTGACCAGCTTTATCTCCCAACCCTTCCTATACCTTCCAATATGTCTTTTCATTAATCACTGCCCTTATTCCTGAATCTTCACCCCTTCTCTCTCTGCTGTTTCTTTTTCCTCTATACAATATGTTCAGACCTCTCATTATTTAAGAAATAGTCCCTGAACCCTGTATCTCTGTTTGCTGCCTTCTGTCTCCTTTTCTTTCCAACCAATATTCTCAAAAGAACAGTCTACATTCACTGTCTTCACTTCCTCTGTCCACATTTACCCCTCAGCACACTGCAAGCTGGTTCTGTTTCTGGAGTAGGTCACCTTCTACCCTTGTTTGTACCTCTGTCTAAAATCTCATCACTTTATTGCAACCACCACTAAAGCTAAGCACCTCAAAAAGCAAGACCTTGTCTAACTTATCTACGTGGTCTCAGAGCCTAGCACAGTGCTTGATTGATAGGAGGTGCTCAATAAACGAATTATGTCACAAACACTTACTGAACACCTACTAGGAACCAAGCACTGTAGCGGTTCTGTTAGAATCCACACCACTTGGACTCTCATAACTCACCACCAGAATTATATTCAAGTATCTTCATTCTTACAGAAACTTTCTTCCTTTAGTGAATAACAAGTCAGTACATTTAATTAAGCCACACCACCCTTGCTATATGTTGTGCCTTACTCATAGTAATCATTTAACATTTGTTGAAGGAATGCCTGATCTCATCAGACCCAAGAGCTGCTATTGTAAATGGCCACAGAGGGGCCCCTTTGGGATCTGGTTCCTTACAGAGAGCTTTTTGGGTTTTTTTAAAAATCACTTCTAAACAGTTCCCTATAAACACATCCATTTGCAACTCCATCTCAATATTGCTGATAGTTTGAGTAAGCTAATAGCCTTTTCCTTTATCTTCAACTTCTCTCCCTTTTCTCCAAGCTTTTTCCCCTCCACCTATAAACAGGTACAAAATTCAATCTTAGCCACAAATAAATACAAAAATTATAAGCCCTCTTTTAACCCCAAAGTCTCACTTTACCCCAAAGCATTGCTTTCTCCACTTATCTTTTATTTTTATTTATTTTTTATATGAAATTTATTGACAAATTGGTTTCCATACAACACCCAGTGCTCATCCCAAAAGGTGCCCTCCTCAATACCCATCACCCACCCTCCCCTCCCTCCCACCCCCCATCAACCCTCAGTTTGTTCTCAGTTTTTAACAGTCTCTTATGCTTTGGCTCTCTCCCATTCTAACCTCTTTTTTTTTTCCTTCCCCTCCCCCATGGGTTCCTGTTAAGTTTCTCAGGATCCACATAAGAGTGAAACCATATGGTATCTGTCTTTCTCTGTATGGCTTATTTCACTTAGCATCACACTCTCCAATTCCATCCACGTTGCTACAAAAGGCCATATTTCATTTTTTCTCACTGCCACGTAATATTCCATTGTGTATATAAACCACAATTTCTTTATCCATTCATCAGTTGATGGACATTTAGGCTCTTTCCATAATTTGGCTATTGTTGAGAGTGCTGCTATGAACATTGGGGTACAAGTGGCCCTATGCATCAGGACTTCTGTATCCCTTGGATAAATTCCTAGCAGTGCTATTGCAGGGTCACAGGATAGGTCTATTTTTCATTTTCTGAGGAACCTCCACACTGCTTTCCAGAGCGGCTGCACCACTTTGCATTCCCACCAACAGTGCAAGAGGGTTCCCGTTTCTCCACATCCTCTCCAGCATCTATAGTCTCCTGATTTGTTCATTTTGGCCACTCTGACTGGCGTGAGGTGATACCTGAGTGTGGTTTTGATTTGTATTTCCCTGATAAGGAGCGACGCTGAACATCTTTTCATGTGCCTGTTGGCCATCCGGATGTCTTCTTTAGAGAAGTGTCTATTCATGTTTTCTGCCCATTTCTTCACTGGGTTATTTGTTTTTCGGGTGTGGAGTTTGGTGAGCTCTTTATAGATTTTGGAGACTAGCCCTTTGTCCGATATGTCATTTGTGAATATCTTTTCCCATTCCGTTGGTTGCCTTTTAGTTGTGTTGGTTGTTTCCTTTGCTGTGCAGAAGCTTTTTATCTTCATAAGGTCCCAGTAATTCACTTTTGCTTTTAATTCCCTTGCCTTTGGGGATGTGTCGAGTAAGAGATTGCTACGGCTGAGGTCAGAGAGGTCTTTTCCTGCTTTCTCCTCTAAGGTTTTGATGGTTTCCTGTCTCACATTCAGGTCCTTTATCCATTTTGAGTTTATTTTTGTGAATGGTGTGAGAAAGTGGTCTAGTTTCAACCTTCTGCATGTTGCTGTCCAGTTCTCCCAGCACCATTTGTTAAAGAGACTGTCTTTTTTCCATTGAATGTTCTTTCCTGCTTTGTCAAAGATGAGTTGGCTATACGTTTGTGGGTCTAGTTCTGGGGTTTCTATTCTATTCCATTGGTCTATGTGTCTGTTTTTGTGCCAATACCATGCTGTCTTGATGATGACAGCTTTGTAGTAGAGGCTAAAGTCTGGGATTGTGATGCCTCCTGCTTTGGTCTTCTTCTTCAAAATTCCTTTGGCTATTCGGGGCCTTTTGTGGTTCCATATGAATTTTAGGATGGCTTGTTCTAGTTTCGAGAAGAATGCTGGTGCAATTTTGATTGGGATTGCATTGAATGTGTAGATAGCTTTGGGTAGTATTGACATTTTGACAATATTTATTTTTCCAATCCATGAGCAGGGAATGTCTTTCCATTTCTTTAAATCTTCTTCAATTTCCTTCATAAGCTTTCTATAGTTTTCAGCATACAGATCCTTTACATCTTTGGTTAGATTTATTCCTAGGTATTTTATGCTTCTTGGTGCCATTGTGAATGGGATCAGTTTCTGTATTTGTCTTTCTGTTGTTTCATTGTTAGTGTATAAGAATGCAACTGATTTCTGTACATTGATTTTGTATCCTGCAACTTTGCTGAATTCATGTATCAGTTCTAGCAGACTTTTGGTGGAGTCTATCGGATTTTCCATGTATAATATCATGTCATCTGCAAAAAGCGAAAGCTTGACTTCATCTTTGCCAATTTTGATGCCTTTGATTTCCTTTTGTTGTCTGATTGCTGATGCTAGAACTTCCAGCACTATGTTAAACAGCAGCGGTGAGAGTGGGCATCCTTGTCGTGTTCCTGATCTCAGGGAAAAAGCTGTCAGTTTTTCCCTGTTGAGGATGATGTTAGCTGTGGGCTTTTCATAAATGGCTTTTATGATCTTTAAGTATGTTCCTTCTATCCCGACTTTCTCAAGGGTTTTTATTAAGAAAGGATGCTGGATTTTGTCAAAGGCCTTTTCTGCATCGATTGACAGGATCATATGGTTCTTCTCTTTTTTTTTTTGTTAATGTGATGTATCACGTTGATTGATTTGCGAGTGTTGAACCAGCCCTGCATCCCAGGAATGAATCCCACTTGATCATGGTGATTAATTCTTTTTATATGCTGTGGAATTCGATTTGCTAGTGTCTTATTGAGAATTTTTGCATCCATATTCATCAGGGATATTGGCCTGTAGTTCTCTTTTTTTACTGGGTCTCTGTCTGGTTTAGGAATCAAAGTAATACTGGCTTCATAGAATGAGTCTGGAAGTTTTCCTTCCCTTTCTGTTTCTTGGAATAGCTTGAGAAGGATAGGTATTATCTCTGCTTTAAATGTCTGGTAGAACTCCCCTGGGAAGCCATCTGGTCCTGGACTCTTATTTGTTGGGAGATTTTTGATAACCGATTCAATTTTTTCGCTGGTTATGGGTCTGTCAAGCTTTCTATTTCCTCCTGATTGAGTTTTGGAAGAGTGTGGGTGTTCAGGAATTTGTCCATTTCTTCCAGGTTGTCCAATTTGTTGGCATATAATTTTTCATAGTATTCCCTGATATTTGTTTGTATCTCTGAGGGATTGGTTGTAATAATTCCATTTTCATTCATGATTTTATCTATTTGTGTCATCTCCCTTTTCTTTTTGAGAAGCCTGGCTAGAGGTTTGTCAATTTTGTTTATTTTTTCAAAAAACCAACTCTTGGTTTCGTTGATCTGCTCTACAGTTTTTTTAGATTCTATATTGTTTATTTCTGCTCTGATCTTTATTATTTCTCTTCTTCTGCTGGGTTTAGGCTGCCTTTGCTGTTCTGCCTCTAGTTCCTTTAGGTGTGCTGTTAGATTTTGTATTTGGGATTTTTCTTGTTTCTTGAGATAGGCCTGGATTGCAATGTATTTTCCTCTCAGGACTGCCTTTGCTGCGTCCCAAAGCGTTTGGATTGTTGTATTTTCATTTTCGTTTGTTTCCATATATTTTTTAATTTCTTCTCTAATTGCCTGGTTGACCCACTCATTCGTTAGTAGGGTGTTCTTTAACCTCCATGCTTTTGGAGGTTTTCCAGACTTTTTTCTGTGGTTGATTTCAAGCTTCATAGCATTGTGGTCTGAAAGTACGCATGGTATAATTTCAATTCTTGTAAACTTATGAAGGGCTGTTTTGTAACCCAGTATATGATCTATCTTGGAGAATGTTCCATGTGCACTCGAGAAGAAAGTATATTCTGTTGCTTTGGGATGCAGAGTTCTAAATATATCTGTCAAGTCCATCTGATCCAATGTCTCATTCAGGGCCCTTGTTTCTTTATTGACCGTGTGTCTAGATGATCTATCCATTTCTGTAAGTGGGGTGTTAAAGTCCCCTGCAATTACCACATTCTTATCAATAAGGTTGCTTATATTTATGAGTAATTGTTTTATATATTTGGGGGCTCCGGTATTCGGCGCATAGACATTTATAATTGTTAGCTCTTCCTGATGGATAGACCCTGTAACTATTATATAATGTCCTTCTTCATCTCTTGTTACAGCCTTTAATTTAAAGTCTAGTTTGTCTGATATAAGTATGGCTACTCCAGCTTTCTTTTGGCTTCCAGTCGCATGATAAATAGTTCTCCATCCCCTCACTCTCAATCTAAAGGTGTCCTCAGGTCTAAAATGAGTCTCTTGTAGACAGCAAATAGATGGGTCTTGTTTTTTTATCCATTCTGATACCCTATGTCTTTTGGTTGGCGCATTTAATCCATTTACATTCAGTGTTATTATAGAAAGATACGGGTTTAGAGTCATTGTGATGTCTGTATGTTTTATGCTTGTAGTGATGTCACTGGGACTTTGTCTCACAGGGTCCCCCTTAGGATCTCTTGTAGGGCTGGTTTAGTGGTGACAAATTCCTTCAGTTTTTGTTTGTTTGGGAAGACCTTTATCTCTCCTTCTATTCTAAATGACAGAATTGCTGGATAAAGGATTCTTGGCTGCATATTTTTTCTGTCTAGCACCCTGAAAATCTCGTGCCAATTCTTTCTGGCCTGCCAAGTTTCAAAAGAGAGATCAGTCACGAGTCTTCTAGGTCTCCCTTTATTTGTGAGGGCACGTTTACCCCTTGCTGCTTTCAGAATTTTCTCTTTATCCTTTTATTTTGCCAGTTTCACTATGATATCTCGTGCAGAAGATCGATTCAAGTTACGTCTGAAGGGAGTTCTCTGTGCCTCTTGGATTTCAATGCCATTTTCCTTCCCCAGTTCAGGGAAGTTCTCAGCTATGATTTCTTCAAGTACACCTTCAGCACCTTTCCCTCTCTCTTCCTCCTCTGGGATACCAATTATGCGTATATTATTTCTTTTTAGTGTATCACATAGGTCTCTAATTTTCCCCTCATACTCCTGGATTTTTTTATCTCTCTTTTTCTCAGCTTCCTCTTTTTCCATAACTTTATCTTCTAGTTCACCTATTCTCTCCTCTGCCTCTTCAAGCCGAGCTGTGGTGGTTTCCATTTTGTTATGCATTTCATTTAAAGCGTTTTTCAGCTCTTCGTGACTGTTCCTTAGTCCCTTGATCTCTGTAGCAAGAGATTCTCTGCTGTCCTCTATACTGTTTTCAAGCCCAGCGATTAATTTTGTGACTATTATTCTAAATTCACTTTCTGTTATATTGTTTAAATCCTTTTTGATCAGCTCATTAGCTGTTGTTATTTCCTGGAGATTCTTCTGAGGGGAATTCTTCCGCTTGGTCATTTTGGATAGTCCCTGGCATGGTGAGGACCTGCAGGGCACTTCCCCTGTGCTGTGGTGTATAACTGGAGTTGGTGGGCGGGGCCGCAGTCAGACCTGATGTGTGCCCCCAGCCCACCGCTGGGGCCACAGTCAGACTGGTGTGTGCCTTCTCTTCCCCTCTCCTAGGGGCGGGATTCACTGTGGGGTGGTGTGGCTCGTCTGGGCTACTTGCACCCTGCCAGGCTTGTGATGCTGGGGATCTGGCATATTAGCTGGGGTGGGTAGGCAAGGTGCACAGGGGGGCAGGAGGGGCAGGCTTAGATCGCTTCTCCTTAGGTGATCCACTTCAGGAGGGGCCCTGTGGCAGCAGGAGGGAGTCAGACCCGCTGCCCGAGGTTTGGCTCCGCAGAAGCACAGAGTTGGGTGTTTGCGCGGAGCGAGCAAGTTCCCAGGTAGGAACTGGTTCTCTTTGGGATTTTGGCTGGGGGATGGGCGGGGGAGATGGCGCTGGCGAGCGCCTTTGTTTCCCACCAAACTGAGCTCTGTTGTCAGGGGGCTCAGCAGCTCTCCCTCCCTTTGTCCTCCAGCCTTCCCGCTTTCTGAGCAGAGCTGTTAACTTATGACCTCCCAGACGCTAAGTCGCGCTTGTTGTGGGAACACAGTCCGTCAGGCCCCTCCGCTTTTGCAAGCCAGACTCGGGGGCTCTGCTTGGCCGGCGAGCCGCCCCTCTGCCCCAGCTCCCTCCCGCCAGTCCGTGGAGCGCGCACCGCCTCGCCGCCCTTCCTACCCTCTTCCGTGAGCCTCTTGTCTGCGTTTGGCTCCAGCGACTCCTTTCTGCTAATCATCTGGCGGTTTTCTGGGTTATTTAGGCAGGTGTAGATGGAATCTAAGTGATCAGCAGGATGTGCGGTGAGCCCAGCGTCCTCCTAAGCCGCCATCTCGCCTGTTCTACTCCACTTATCTTTTATAAAAGTAGTCTATATTTGCTAGCTCAAATTTCCTTTTTCCCACTGGCTTCTACATCAAATGGTCAGAAAGGATAAGATATGGGTTTGTCAGAGAAAAGCCTCATAGACAAATAAGACCGTACGACACAGGGGAAATTCTGAGATTAAAGTACAGGAGATGTAAATGTATTGGGGGAGTATGAATTTTTTCTATGTTTTCTGTAGTCTGTTTCATAATTTTCTTCTTTTACACAGATAACACTTGCATATGATACAAGTTTAGAGGGTACGAAGGATACAAAGTGAAAAGTAAGTGTTTTTCCCACTCCTGCCTAGGCCCTCCCTTTGCAGGCAATCACTGTCAAAAGTTTTTTGTGTATCACTCCAGGAATAATCTATCCATTTACAGATATTTGCATAGATGGAGTCTCTATACACATGGTAAAAAAAACAATAGTAATTGCCATGAGAAGGATGAACTGACAAGTACAGGAAGAGGTGTTAAAGAATTAGGAAATATGATCTTTTCTCCAAAATAGTCTTACTCCTCAGTCCCCACTCCCATTAGTGCCTTTCCATCCTCCCAAGTTGCCAAACCTCAAAGCTTCTTAGCATCTAACTTTGGCACAACCCTGTGAACTAAGCAGAGCCTTAATGGTTATCTGCAATTACAATTAAGTTGATTAATAATTTATCCACCCTTGCTACTGCTACATTCATTTTTACTTCCAAAATGTAAAGGGGCACCTGGGTGGCTCAGTCAGTTAGGCGTCCGACCCTGGCTCGGGTCATGATCTCATAGTTTGTGAGCTTGAGCCTCGTGTCGGGCCCTGTGCTGACAGCTCAGGGCCTAGAGCCTGCTTTGGAGTCTGTGTCTCCTCTCTCCTCTCTCTGCCCTTCCCCTGCTTTAGCTCTGTCTCTCTCTTCTCAAAAATTAATAAACATTGAAAAAAAATTTAATGTAAATTACATACATCCATTCCTCACTACCTCCACTATCTCACCCTCCTTTAGACCCTTATTACTTGTCATTTGTAAAACTGGAATAGTTTCCTACTTTATGGAGTTAAGTATACTCATTAAAATCAAACAAGATAAGAACTGTAACACTACAACAAATTTTTGTTCTTAAGAAATATCTGTCCTCTTCTCTTTCTGTCCCCAATATCTCCCCATCCTTAATCCATTCTCTACATTACATACCTGATTCATCAAAATAGTGTAGAATTCTTGATTTTTTTCTCTATGTCCATCCTCTATTGATCTCAACATCAAGGCATCAGAATATGATAATTCACCTGGAATCTGAGGAAAAGCACTAGAAAATTCATGGTGCAGCCATACCAAAGGAAAATCACTCTCACTGTCTCTCAAAGGCATTGATTTTACAATCATTGACATTTAAAAGCTAAGAAAGTCAAGATATGCCCTGTATTTTCTACCTAGAAAAATCCTGAATATCCTTATTACTCAGCTCAAATGTTACCTTCTTCTTGAAGCCTTCCAAGATCCTGCCCATATTATCTCTTATCCCAAATCTGAATGAATGCTTCTTTTCTCTGCATTACCAAAAATGGAAGGAGGGAAAGAAGAAGGGAAAGAAGGAAAGAGGGAGAGAAGTAGAATGAGGGAAAGGAAGAGAGTGGAAGAGAAAGATAAGATGAGTGAAGGGGGAGGGAAGGGATAAGAGAGGGAGTTCAACTTCTATCCTTTCTTGGTCTGGTCCAGCCCAGTGATTCCCAGTTCCCATTCTAACAAAAAACCATTGTCCCACCTCCTAAAGTATGCCCAACTAAATAAGGTTAAAATGATGATTACCAGGCAGCAGGTAAGGAGATCCCTTCCACCCTAGTTTGTACGTACAAATTAAAGACACATAGACAAAAATATGCTTTACTTTTAAATAAACTTAATTATTTCCAGGTTAATTTAGCTTTCGTATATATAATATCACCATAATTTAACTTTATCATATATTTCATAATATGCTCATATTGATTAAATCATGAACATTTTCACATTTCATTAACTTTCTTTAAAAAATATTTTTAATAATTTTATAGGTCTTCTGTTTCTATTCACAGTATATCCATTCCCCTATTCTTGGGCATTGTGATTTTTATTCCCATTCTCCTTTTCACAAATGTCATACTGAAGATACATAAATCTTTATCTGAATCTCTATTTTCTCAGGAGAATTCTTAAAGGTTGAATTTCTGAATCGTAAGATATAAAGATTTTTAGAGCTGTTGATATGTATCATTAAACTACTTCCCCAAATAACATATCAATTTAATCCACTGGCAATATACAAGAATGACTATCTCACTGCACTCTAACCAGCATACAGTATTATCTTTCCCATCTTTTTCTAATTTTATAAGCAACAAAAAATGACACACCATCATTGCTTCAATTTGATTTCTTTGGTTACTAGCAAAATGGAAGAGTTTTTTCAATAATGTTAACATATATGGTTTATTTTCACTTTTCTGCAAATTACCTATGTATCTCCTTTGCCCATTTTTTTGGCCTGGGATCTTGCTCTTTTTTCATTTTTATATATTTAGCATGTTATATAGTTATATAGTAATCATAATTATGTAATTATGTATCTCATTATTCACGGTAGTTATGTTTTATAAAGTCACTGCAAACACTAAATTAATAAATACTGAACCATTGTTCCTGGGGAAATACAGAGTTAGGTTCCTGTGAGAATCATTCACAACATTTTTGTCAATAAATCAATACATACATTGTTTATGTGTTTCTGTCTAAAGATACTTTATTTAATATGCATTGTTGATTCATTAACATTGAACGTACAGCCAACTGCGTTGTAACCCATACGTGAACTAAGCTTATCTGACATATGTGTTTTCTCTGTAAGGCACATTGCAGCTTTCTTGTGCTCAGGAACACTACATAGCACTTCAGCACCACTTGGGGGACATCTTAAACAGGAAAATCACCAAGAAAAAGCACAAAAATGTGAAAAATGTGGCACTAAATAGACTGTGAAAAGTACACTTATTTACAATATGAGAGCTAAAATAAGAAGACAGAGAATTACCTTGTTGGACCTCAGCTGGAAGACCTCAGCTGAAAACATGCATATCAGGCATTTGAAACGTTGCCACTCTGTATATATCAACAAATGACCACAAAAGTACCACAGGTATTGACTTTGGTGTGACAAATTTTAGTGAGTAGATGAGTTCACAAATATAGAATCCACAAATGAGTATCAACTGCATTTGTCATATTTGTTGCAGTTTTCCAGTTCATTATTTGTATTTCAATGTTTTTCATGTTTTAGATTTAAAGAGGTTTTCATTTTTATATATGAAAAATATAACCTTTTCCTTTGTGACATCATATATTATTTTAAGCATATGCAAAGAGGAAATGATTCATTTCTCTACATTTTCTTCTATTTTTAAGTCTTTAATATTTTGCATAAAACTGTTTATTATACCTGAAATTTATTTTGGTGGATGGTGTATTAAATTTTAGGGGGAGGTAAGAAGCCACCAATCACCAATGAACCTTACCTTTTGAGCCTTCTGTCACTCTAGCTCCCAATGAAGTGCCTTTCTAAATACAGGTAAGCCAGTTCCAGAGTACCTAAGAAGCTTCAAAAAATGAAAAAGCAAGGGAAAAAAGTTTTACCTTTTGCACTAAATCCAAGAGTTTGATATCCAGAAATGAGATGGGGCTGGTGATATCCAACAACCACTTTGTGGCTGCATTCTGCAGTGAAGCAAGACCAGGCATGGAGCTAGAAGCGAAGTCAATGCCAGGGACTAGAATGGTTCAAATGCAGCTCTCTTTATGCCATAGGACAGTATTTCTCAGGGTACTGTCAAGGACAACCTGCATCAGAGTCATCAAGTGTATAGTGTATAAAACCAAAATATGATATATCCTCAAAAGGACAATTTGGCTGATGAAGAGGCTGGAATTCAAGACATTCAGAATTATCTTTGATCTAGGGATGGCAAGCCTAGAGAATTGAATAATTGTGATAACATGATTGTCAACCTCAAATAGTTACAGAGCCATCATGTGGGAAAAAATCCCTCTGCCAGGCAATGTCATCCATGCATGTGGCTTTATTTACCTTCTCCTTGGCTGTTGATTCTCAAATCTGTATCTCCAGATGCAGTCATTCTCCTGAGATTCATTCAGCCCTTCCTTAATCTCTCCACCTGGACTCTCCACAAGCACCTCAAACTCCACATTGTTAAAATCAAACTATTATTATTCACATTTTCATAAATAATGAATCTGAGGCTCAAAGAAACTAAAGAATTTCCCATGGGTTCCAGTTAAAGGAATTAAATCCAACCTGTCTATGCTTATGCTCTTTCCACTTTTATGAATGCTGATTTCTATAATATTAGTGGGGAGGAAACCAGAACATTACATATCTATCTCATAGCTCTGAAACAGAGTAGCACATTTCATAGGAGAGTTGGTCATTTCTGAAAAACAAATCTGTTCTAAGCAGCTCTAATCCTATATTTGCTAATCTACATTTAAAAAAATAAGTTTCTGGCAATATCAGGGGCACAATTATTAAGTGGAACAAGTTTGAAAAGTCCCGTCCCCTCTCTAGACCACAGTTTTCTGTTCTTCAAAATAGATATACTTCTCTGGACTTTGAAAATCTGTATGCCCCTTGACAGCTGTGCCATTATGCGAGTCTATGGAGGACAGTGTTCCATATAAGGTACAGACTTATGAATAAACAGTCATGCCATTTAGCCTGTGTAATAGCTCAGTTGGATTCCAACACTATCTTCCAGGACCTGCTGGACTAGAGACTGATCATATATCTTTATGATATTCTCATCTACTCCAGGCACCCAGCCCAGCATGACACACTTGTCCACACAGTTCTGACTTGCCTCTGGCAATATCAAGTCTTTACTCAACTGGAGAAGTGATCAGGTAAAAAGTAGAAATTCTGTCACATCTTTCCCTACATAGGGTTCTGATATGCTCCCCCAATGTCACTCACTAGCTGCATGAACTTGGGAAAGTCACTTAACCTTTCTGAGCCTCCATTTTCTCATCTGTAAAAGAAATGCTAATAATACACAATTCACATGATTGTTGCAAGAATTAAGAAATAATGTGTGTAAAAGCGCCAGGAAAGGCATATACAAGATGCTTAGTAAATGCTTTGTTCCTTCAGTGTCATACTTGGCTGAGCAACACCAGCTAACCCCAAGGTTTCCTTAGATTAACTGGTTATTATCAAGGTTATCTGATACCTCTCATTTCTGATCACCAACCTCTCCATCAACCAGACGACATTCAAAAAATGCTCATGGCAATTGTCTCAATGCACTGAATTGTAGCAATTAAGGCTGCATTTGAGGTTTTATAGTAAAACTTAAATTCCTAATAAGTAGTCAGCTAGTTCCTGCTTAAAAGTTTCCAATGATAGGGAACTCATTCCCTTCCAACACAGCCCAATTCATCTTCAGTCTGCTCTGCCATAAACAACTTACACCTAACAATCCTATTTCTGTCCCTTGGGACCACATCATACAAATACAATCCTCTTTCTTATGACAGCCTTGTAGATACTGGAAGACAGCAATCATGCCCCACTCCATCCTTCAAGCTTCTCTTTTTAACCTCTATTTTATATTTGTACTAGGCACAAATACTTGAGGTGTGGTTCATTCAAACTTAGAAAAGAGTGAAATAATTACCGCCTTCAATCTAGACACTCTACTACTATTAATGTAGCCTGAGTTGGCACTAACTTCCCTGGAAGCCTTATCAAACATATACCCATCCTATAGAATTGCTGATTGTTTTAATTTTATTAAATTTATAAATAATGTCACATTTTTTCAAGTTAAATTTTTTGTTTTTTATCCATCTTTACATTCTAGTAAATTCTTCTTGGGTTCTTAGTTCTGGTATCCTTTTATTTTTATTTTTTAATGAAATTTATTGTCAAATTGGTTTCCATACAACACCCAGTGATCATCCTAACAGGTGCCCTCCTCAATGCCCATCACCCACTTTCCCCTCCCTCCCACCTCCCCTCAACCTTCAGTTTATTCTCAGTTTTTAAGAGACTCTTATGATTTGGCTCCCTCCCTTTCTTTTTTTCCCCCTTCCCATTCCCCACTGTCTTCTGTTAAGTTTCTCAGGATCCACATAAGAATGAAAACATATGGCCTGGTATCCAGTATATATACTTCCCCTCCCACTCCAGTTCTCTCTTAAAATTTGGTGAGCATACTTTTCTACATATACATCCAATCATTAATTAAAATGTTGAAACCAAGACAGCCAGGTACAGAGTCCTACAGCTTACTACCAAGGATGTCTCTTTGCAATAGTGAATCTCAATCTTTTTCCTGCCTTCAACACACCTTAAGGCCCTTCCTACCACCCATTTACATCAATCACAGTAGCTCACAAAACATCATAAATACCCAAGGAGGGGCAGGCCTTCTAAGGGGAGTACTATAATGGGGGAAGGGCCTATGTGGTTTATAAAAACTTTCATCCGGGTGATTCTGTTAAACCCCTCAGAAAATGTGCTCTCATCCTCCCTTTCACACTTATAAAGAACTTCTGCTCCTCCAGAGAAACATAGAATTAATTATCAGTGCCATTTGTAAATGGTTTCCTTATCTGTATGATGGAGATAATTACACATAGATCATAAGGCTGTTGTCAGGATTAAATGACTAATGCATAAAGTACTTAGGACAATGCCTGGTATATAGTAAGTACTCAGTAAATAGTAATACTTAAAAAAACTTGCAGATTCCAACTAAAGGAACACTGTTACAGTTCGTGTTTTCTCCATCTTGTTAACCAGGATGTCATAAAAATAAAAATCTTTGTGATGCGTCTTGCTGTAATACATGTACACTGAAACTATCACATACACATCTATTAACCAAATGACCCTATTTAAAAAGGCCACATTTCCAAACCCACAAATCTGAGTGCAGGACACAGCTCCCTAATGAAGCCAAAAATACACTGAAATTTAATGTTTTTTCCAACTCAAGCTCTACTGTTATGAATGTCAGAATCAGGGCTTCCATATTCATGAAGGTCCACATTATTGCCCTTCCTGTTGCTTCTTTACCTGATCCTGCTGTTTTCAGGGAGGGTGACAGAATCCAGGTGAAGTAATACAGGTTTGCTTTGAATTAAATAATTTCAAGATGTTTGTGGTTGAAAGACAGTTTGTTATAACCCACCAGGCCACATCTATCACCTATATCTCTGACATGATTCCTCCACCTCCTATCCCCCACCTTGTGTCACCACAGGTTATGATCATGTATACCACATCTCAGGGCTTCTGGTGGCCACAGGTACAAGATTCAGTAGGAAGTGAATCTGGAACCAGAGATATCTATGAGTCTGAAACACTGAAAGCCATTTTATGCTGTGGATTTTCCAAGTGTCACTTTAATGATCAACATATTATTATAAAAATAACAGTTTCTGATATCTATATGCACTTTCTAGTTTATAAAGCACTTCAATGAACAATTTCTCCTTAGCTCCTCATAACAGTACAATAGCTTCATCTGGGTATACATCATTGCTGACAATTAAAAAAAACTGTCTTTATCAAAACAAATTATGTATTATTTTTCCACACATACACAAAAATAACCTCTGCCACATAATTTAATCATACAAAAATGTTGAATGGCAGCTACTTTGCTCCAAGAAGCATTAAACTTTAAGGTTCTTTTTTTATGGAAGATAATATTAACTTTATTTTACAAATGAAAAAAGTAAGTCTTTAGGGGGTTAAATAATTTGTTCAAGGTCCACATAGCAAATAGAAGAAATTGGATTCAAAACCTGGGTTATCTGACTCCAAATGTTCTGATATTTTATTTTACCTTGACATTTGGAAGTGCCATTCAACTGCTTTGATTAAAATGGCCACCTTTCTTCCTGTCAAAAAATAGGCAATGCCTAACTGAATCCATCTTCCTAAAAGACATCTTTCAAATTATAGGATTCTAAGCCAAATTCTTTCACAAAAGGATCAAATTCCTTCCCAGGCAGCTAAGTTCCTATGCCATTCTAATCCTCCTTTTTTTTTTTTTTACCTGATAGGTAAACAGCCATAGAGCCTCATTCATCTGCAGAAAAGATGTTGAGACATACTACACCAAACCAGAGCTCCAGCCCACCCTCAATCTTGCAGCATTCTGTCACTCATCATCAAAGCATCTGGCCTCTTGCCACTGTCCCACTGCAGAAATTCTTCACAAATTAGAAATGCTAAAATCTATGAAAATTCCATTTTTCAGATTCCATTTGTTTTCAATCCCTACTGCAGTCCCCACAAAGGACAGAAGGACAACCACCTGGGAGAAATCCAGACATCACAGGCCAATTTTTACTTCAGTCAACAACAATAAGGAGATAGGTAACCAGTCTCACAGGCAAAATATTAGATACTGTTCTCAACCTGCCACCTTCTCTTACATACCTCTCTGAAAATTTGCAAGTTATAGTAATCAACTCGATTCTAGTTAACTGATTCATTCATTTCATGATTTACCTACTGTAATTAGCTTTTTTCTTCAAGGTTTACCAATCCCTTCTTCTAACCTAAATAGGCTCTCTAAATAGCTAAAAAGCATCATGACCATCCACAGTTAAAGGAGTGGGAAGGTTGTCATTGTGGTTTAGGACTCTAGTAATTGCAAACTGAGATGAGGCCAAACGCAAAGAATGGCCCCTGGGGCTGGTTTGCAGAACCAGGCATCACTGGGGCCACACACAACTCAGTCTCAGCTCCGGCTGGATGGGGCTGCTAGATGGTATCAGCTTCCATACTGATTCCCAGACATACAAAGGCAGAGCCCAAGATCCTGCATTACCTCCTCAAAATGGCCTCTCACCTTTCAAAACAAAATAGGTTTGGATGCAACTAATCCCCTTTGAGCTTTCCTCCACCAACCCGGGCTCCTGTATTTTCCTCTCTCATTTGATCTCTTTTATTTCCTAGTTCTCAGCCCATTTTCAACTTCTGTAAGTACCTGATTCCTTGCTCTGGCTCGAATCAGCATCATCTTCAGCCATCTTCCTGAGTCTACCAACCTCAGGCTCCAGCTCTGCAAAATTAGTTTGAACTGGTCAAAATAGATTTTAACTGGTCAGAACTGATTTTTCCTTTTTGAGGAAAGATTGAATTGGTCATGAGTAAGTTCTGACCACATTAAACCCATTTTGGCCAGTTTTATATTGTTAATTCAAGAACAAGCCACTGAAGGGATCAACTTGAATCAGGAATGAGATGAAGCAGTTTCAATCTGCTTAGAAGACCAGTGTGGGGTGCAAAAAGGACCTGATGCTAAGGACCATACCATTTGTGCTGGTGATGCTAGAGGGGGGATTCAGAGAGGACCTAATAGTCTGTGAGGTAGGATCAAACCACTGTAGACCCCGGGGGAGGAGCTAAAAGAAACTGATGCTTAATGACGTAGGATCAAATTATTGGTGTGAGACAGGAGGAGAAAAGATACTGATTCTCTCCAGATAAGATCAAACCAGGTATGCTTTTCTATAAGGTGTCATCAAACCACTCTGGGATAAGCATAGAAAGGAGAAGGGAAAGTAAGAACATAAAGGGACTAGTAGTCTGTGAGACAGGAGCAGACTACTGTGAAGTGGCAGAAAGGGGATGCTGTTCTAAGAAGCAGGATCAAACCACTGTGGAAGGGAGGGGAGCAAAAAAGATGAAATTTCCTAAAGAATTTTAGATTTTTTTTAGTAAAGTAAAAAAGGATATAATATGCTGAAAACAGAATCAAACCTGTTTTTATTATTAACAAAGGGCAATTACATGTTTAATCTCTTTTGCTCTTTACTCTGCCCTGAAGGTTGGGTCAGACCATCTTCCCAAAAAGGCCCCTGCTGTAATTTCCAGCTGCCCCTGATGGTTTCTAGGCAACAATATAGCTGCTGCCTGATGAACCTCGTCCTTTTGACATTAACTCCTGGGTTTCTGGAATGGAAAGAATATACACACATAAAAAATGGGGAGCAAATTGAAACAGTATCATAAATGCTAGGTGGGTAAAAGTAGGAGAAAGGTAACAGACTTTCAAAAATTAAAGGAAGACTTCAAGTAGTTGGAAATGATGGATATGTGGAAGAAGAAAAATTCACAAAAGCAAAGTCCTGTAGACCTAGAAAACATCAAGTCTAAGCCCACACAAAATCTTTGAGTCCTCCTATGAGATCCTTAACCAGTGGCGCTTTAAGATCTTCAGTGAAAAATGAGTAGTTTTTTTAAAATGTTTATTTCCTGAGAGAGAATGAGAGAGAGAGCAGGGGGGAGACATAGAGATAGAGGGAGAGAGAATACCAAGCAGGCTCCATTCTGTCAATGCAGAGCCCAGCTCAGGGCTCAATCTCACCAACTGTGAGATCATGACCTGAGCTGAAATAAAGAGTTGTACACTTAACTGACTGAGTCTACCAGGCGCCCTGAAACATGAGTAGTTTTAACTTACTAGGGAATAGATTCCATTTTTCTATAATTCTGATCATTTTTTAAAATTTTGAGCCAAATAATTTCTACCCCGGATTCTGAGTTCTGTCTTCTAAAGCAGAGGTTAGCAAACTAGGGCTTGCCGGCCATATCCAACTATCACCTATTTTTGTGAAGAGTTTGACCTAAGAATAGTTTTTAGATTTTTCAGTGGTTGAAAAAGTCAAAAGAAAAATATTTTGTGATATGTGAAAAATTATATGAAATTCAAATTTTACACCATAAATAAAGTTTTATTGGAGTATAGCCACATTCATTTATTTACATATTATCTGTGGCTGCTTTCCTGCTACCATAGCAGAGTTGAGTAGTTGCATCCAAGACTCTATGGCTCTCAGAGCCTAAAATATTTACTATCTTGCCCTTTACAGAATCCGTGTTCTGACTCCTGATATACAGCAACAAAGAATTAGCATTTCATAGGACTCTGCTTAAGAATCTAATGGTAACATTAGATATGAAAGAGAATGAAGAGACCTAGACCTCACAAAGAATCCCAAATTCTCAAAGAGATGGAGGGGACTGGTACCAAAGTTTTGTGAGCCTACAAATAACTTTAAGCCAATTATAATGGGCTTCAGGGGATAAGGAGGAGATTTAGCTGGCATGAAATTGCTGGGAATCTCCAAAAAGAATGAGAAAACAGCTGAAAGGGAAGATTGAGATCAGTGTGTGAAAGGCTTTGAATGCCAAATACATCCTGAAAGAAATGGAAGAGCCAGTATTGAGTTTCAGTTTGGGATACAAGGTACAGGAGAAACTTGAGAAATATGATTAATACCTCCAGACATCACTCTAGTTCTATTCAAGCTGTAGACAAGTCATAGTGTCTGAGAAGTTCAAATCATTTTGGTCACTCAGGTTCAGTATCCTAAGGTCACTCAGGATACAAGTATCCTAATCTGAACATAATCTTGTTGGAAACCAGGATTCTACAGTAAGTCAAAGATATGTGTTGAGTCAGTTTCAAAGGATTTCTGCCTTAGGAACATAAGAAAACTCTCATCACATCTTTATCTCATTCTTACTCACTTTTCAGGGCCCAACATAAACCCATATCTCTCCTAGCACTCTTGCCCTCCTCTGAACTCCTTTAGCACTTCTTTGTGCTACTCACATGAGCCTCACTGTACTCTAATATGAGAAGTATCTCTTTGTGAAATGGGTTTGTTTCCCCAGAAAGACCTTGAGATTTCAGAAAAAAAGGGATCCTGACTGATACCTTTCTGTGTTCCCATGGTTGGTTGATAAGGATATTGATCCAATGATCTAGTGGTCCCTCAGTGTGTGGAGACCCCCATTTAGCAGAGCTCAGGCACTTTTGGAGCTATGTCAGCTCTAGCCACACATCCACCTTCCTAGACTTGATAACCTGGGAAAGGATGAGGCATAGTGATATATTACAGCCAATCCCGTGCTGCAATGACCATGCAAAGAGCAGCTAGCTCTTTCTGGCCCTAATTCCACAAGGCCCAGATCCCCATCATTCCTGCCTTCATAGGCTCAAGGCAAAATGCCATGGTCAGGAAGACAAAGCCCACAGTTCTGGCTGCCAGGCATTCAGTCCCATTTTCCATGGCCTCTGTTGATCCTGGACCCAGACTTCAGGCTGGACTCAACAGATTCAAGATGAAAATAGGCCCTTGGCTGGGAAGGCTGGCTTTCCACAAAGTGCTGTTTCCTCCAACAGCCAAAACAAACGCTGCCGGCTGGCCGGGGCTGAAAGCCAGCCAGCCGTTCCCGACCTCTGATGGCCAGCACCAAAGAGCCCCAGAGTCAACAGTGCATGGATAGGTCTCCTCTTTCATTCCTTCTCATACCTCCGATATCAGATTTCCCTTCAGTGAATCTAAACAACCAAATAGAACTAAGGTCAGCTCTAGCCTCTAGGAAAATGTCAAAGATCCCTCATGGGCCTAAATTGCTAAGATTTGGAAATTCAGCACACCCCTTACCTTTTTTCTCCTCAGCCTCTCAAGGGTGCCAAAGCCCACAGGCGACCTTCTAGAGTCTCTCTGTTTGAATTGCCTTCCTATGCTCCCTCAGAGGAAAGGAAAGAGGTATACAGGAATAAATTGTCAGTACTCACTGTTCTTACTGG
The DNA here is from genome assembly GCF_022837055.1 of Prionailurus viverrinus. Taxonomy (NCBI): domain Eukaryota; kingdom Metazoa; phylum Chordata; class Mammalia; order Carnivora; family Felidae; genus Prionailurus; species Prionailurus viverrinus. The sequence continues at coordinate 55,051,161 of NC_062579.1, forward strand.
CTCACAGGTCAAGCTGAGATTCAAAACAGAGTTCAACCTATCATTTTTCCTGAATTAACTTTCCAGCTTCCCTTCATCATTATGGGGATGGGGCCAAGTCTCAAACACTAGTTGAGAGGGACATGGAGAGAGGTAGAAGAAGAAGGAGAAGGAAAAGGAATGTAAGAGAAGCCAGGCAGAAACAGAGTGAAGTATTTTTTTTTCAACGTTTATTTATTTTTGGGACAGAGAGAGACAGAGCATGAACGGGGCAGGGGCAGAGAGAGAGGGAGACACAGAATCAGAAACAGGCTCCAGGCTCTGAGCCATCAGCCCAGAGCCTGACGCGGGGCTCGAACTCACGGACTGCGAGATCGTGACCTGGCTGAAGTCGGACGCTTAACTGACTGCGCCACCCAGGCGCCCCGAGTGAAGTATTTTTTTATCTAACATACAGAAGTCTCTTCTGAAAGAGTGAATTTTGACTGATGAGTAAGAGTAGAGGAGTGAGAAAATCTTGGCAATAGTGAAGCTAGAAAATGGCATTGCTTTGAGAATAAAGCTTTCTTCTCTATGCACATAGAAATCACTCTTCCCTCTCAAACTGGGGTGAGTTGGTGCTGACTTAGAAAAAACCTATGACTAGAATAGATTACTACCAAAAAGTGACATGTCTCTCCTCAGGGATATTCAACATCTGAGTCAAACTACTAGGTCAGCATCCTCTTTGGTACCCAGATCCCTTCTAATAATAATCACAGATATTTTACAATAATAATAAAAACCATGTACTTAGCACCAACTATGTGCCTGGCAGTGTTCTATTCCCAAACTATTCACCAAGGCACCCCAGGTGCCAACTTACAAGGGTACTTACTGTAAGATATCTTACATTTTTGAGGGAAATGCAGCAACCTCTGTTGGGCACAACATGAACTACTATTATTACATTGTTTGTACTTAATTACTTAATACACAGAAGTTTTAAATATTTCTTTAGGCTTGGATGCTGTGAAAATAATTACCGACACAGGAAGGGTACAGTGAACCAAGAAACTTTGGGAACTTGTGCTATATACATTAAGTGGATTATCTCATAGTCTTCAGGCCTTATGAGGTAGGTCTTAATATTGTTTCCATTTTATAGATAAGTAAACTAAGGCTCCAAGAGATGAATTAATTTGTCCAAGGTGCCCAGATAAGTGATGGCAGAGCAGAGTTGAGAGCCTAGATATGGCAGACTTCAGAGACTGCTAGTAAACCATTTGCAACACTTCCTTTGTATAATTAACTTTGTCCACTATTTTCATTGCATATGCAAGGTGTGAAGAATACCTTGATAGGACAAGTGACCTTTCTGCTATAAAAATAGTATTACTATTCTGAAGTCCAGAATTTAGTCTGTAAATCAGCACACACACTGTAACAGGCATGGGCGAAGGGATATCATTTAAAAGCAAAAATTATACAAAAAAGAAACATAACCTGAAACTAAGGCTACCCTCAAGATATTTGAACTCTTTAAGTGCTTTTAAAATAATTTTTGGAAGACTTCCCATGCCTACTAAATCCTGCTGTAAATCTTACCTGTCCTAAACCACTAAGTTTCACTTTTGTGTCATAGTGTGAGAAACAATGCTCACTACCTCACTGGATATAAAAGAAGCATCAGCACTGGTTGCCACTGTTTTCTCTCTTGTAATGGTAAGGGAAACCAGCTTGAGGACAAAGCCAACACACAGAAGAGTGCAGAGTCAAAAGAATCATAAAGAAAAGGAGCAGTCATGACTAAACCATGCTTAAAGCCTGCCCTAACTGTAAATTTCCCATTACATGAGTCAATAAGTCTCTAGTTTGTTTCAGCCAGTTTAAGTTGAGTTTTCTGTACTTTGCAACCAAAATCATCCTGAGTAATAATTACTCTTCTAAAGCCCCTAACACAGTGCTTGGTATATTTCATCCATAAGAGCTCAGTCCCAATGTCAGTTCCCCCAGTGAAGCTGTTCTGAATCTCCAAACAGAATTTATTGTTCTATCCTTTGTGCACTCAGAGCTCACTATACATAACTTTACTGTATAACATATCACACTGGATTATATATTTATAGTTACTTCTTTACCTATTGTCTCTCCCACTGTAAGGTGAATCTGTGGTGACTTATTAAATGCCAAGCACATAGAAGACACACCATAAGCATGTTGATCTGAACTGAAATGAAATATTAAGTATTCAATCAATGTTAGTTCAATTATCCTTCCTCTGGTAGGTAGAATGATGCCTGACAGGCCCTATTCTTATTGTAAACTCTGAGGGCTCATGGACCTGACTGACTCCAGCTCCAGGCACACGCAGAACAACTGCAAATGGCAATACGCAGTCTAATATCCCAGCACCCAACACATTGCACAAGACCTGGCAAAAGTCAATCAAGGGAGGTTTCTAGGACAAGCCATGGTCCCACTGCATCCAACCCAGACAGTAGCAGCACAATAATGGCCACCACAAGTGCAGCCAACTTTTCAATCAGGGCAGCACAAAGGTATTTTTCAGGAAGGTCCAAAAAATATACTCATTTAATTCTCTCCTCTCTGCCCCATCTCCAAGTCTGCAATTCTACATAGGAAGTTAATTGTGTTAACTGAGGGCTTTGACTATTTTCAACTGCCAATTCCTCTCTGTAAAGTAGTTCACCCTTTGCTGAACTCCCAGAGTGCTTTATACATTCTTCCAGTATCACTTTGCTTATTAGCTTGTGACTATCTGTATATGTGTCTACCCCACTAGACCGTGAGCTCCTTGAGGATAAGAACTGTGTTTTCTCAGTCTGCATCTTAGGGACCTAATGTAGTGCCTAAAACATAATAGATTCTAAGAAATTATTTGTTGAAATGAATTATTGTTGACTCTCTCTCAAAAGAATGGGTTAGATTAATATGTTAGTTTGATGCCATTTTGATCTTTCTTACCTCTTTGTGCAGTGGAAAAGTTTAGGAATTGTAGATGGCAGTAGAAGACATGGATTAGAGCCTGACATGGGAAGTTATTAACCCTATATCCTTATATCCTTTATCCCTATATTGCTCAAGTACTGTAACCTCTCTGAACCTTAGTTTCTTTACCCTCACAATTAGAGCAGTCATAAAGATCCATTACAAGGTTATAGTAAAGAGAAAATACATTGTCTGAGGCAGCACTTTGAGAATGTGATATCTTGTGAAAATCAAGTTGTTATATAATTTAATTGAATTGAAAGAGAATATTTTTTTTCATAATTCTTTTTGCCTAGGGATAGATGGGGGGGGTTCCTTCAGAGAGCTTCAGAGATTGCCAGCATGTGTGCTGGATGTGCCTGCAAGAACTTTTTATGGCTGTAGGCTTCTTCTCCCCACTCCCTGTTAGATAATAAGCAGCTTTCATCCTTCCTTAGCCATCCTTCCTCAGTGGTGTTCATGGCTGACAAATGGTAGTGGGAACAACCCAGATCTGGCTCTTAGAATCAGCAGTAGAATGATTTTCTTGCAGTTGAGAAGCCGTCCACATTCAACCAAACTTTAGTTAATATTAACACCAATTTATGTTTCCTGAGCACCTGCAGGCTGGATGGTGAAAGAAGCCATCTAAGAACAGGGATGATGATGGGGAAAATGTCACCTCTCAATGCCAGACTATAGCCTGCCAAATTGAACTACTTACTGCTCCTTATACATGGCTTGTGACTTTTCTACCTTTGGATCTTTGCTCTTGTGTTACAGAGGTATGAAGTGGCCTAATTCCACCCTTTCCCAATGTCAAGTGCCAACTATCTTTCAGGGCCTGGTTCAAATTATATCTTTATGAATCTTTCCCCCATATAATACCTCCCTGCTTCACCTGAAAATTGTTTCTCCCTCTATGATATTCCCCAAAACACCTGGCTTCTGGCACTTACTACTTTTCTGTTATCTCTCTTAGTATCTCTCTAATTTATCCTCTCCTCCTAGGCATTGCATTCATTATCCCTTGCCTGAAATATTACAGTTGCATAGTAAATCTCCTTGCTATGGTTTTTCCTTCCTTCAGTCTATACTCTATGCTAATTCCAAAGGTGGGTGTCTGAAAAATAGACCACTTCTCTGATTTAAAATTTCTTATGGCAGGAGAAAAATCTAAATTCAGTAACATGATATAGCATAGTAGCTACTAAATACAGATCCATGAACTCATTACATCAGAATCATGTCAGGGGGGAAGAGATGAGGGAGTAGCTTGTTAAAATCCCAATGAGATTCTGTTTCCTGAAAATCTGTAACTTTAAAAGCATTGTAGTCAGTCAAGGATGGCAAATATGTCTCATCTCATAAATCAATTCAAATTGACTGCAAGTGGTCATTTGGAATCCTGTGCTCAGAAGGATTCTAAACCCTACCCAGGTTATGTCTGATTAAAAATTTCTGCTACAGACATGGGAGGAGCTGGTAGTGATGATCATGCAAGACACTTACCATATCTGCTGTACACACACAGAGCACCTAGCCATTCCCTAAACAAGTCAGGCAATGCCAACCTTTGTAATTTTCCATTTATCTGGAATGTATCCCCCTACCCACATCTCCCATTCCCAATTCCCTAGAAAACTCCTAATCATTGTCTGAGTTCAATTCAAATATCACCTAGTCTGGAAAACTTTGACTAATTCACTTTTGCATCATTTCTTCTCTCATGTGGAATCTCATTACAATTTGATCATAAGCAGAACTTACCATGTTTGCCACCTTAAATCCATTTTTTAATGAAGGAAAATATAAATAGGGGTACCTGGGTGGCTCAGTCAGTTAAGCATCTGACTTTTGATTTTGGCTTAGGTCATGATCTCATGGTTTGTAAGATCGAGCCCCATGTCAGGGTCTGTGCTGACAGCACTGAGCCTCCTTGGGATCCTCTCTCTCCCTCTCTCACTGCTTCTCCCTGTTCGCACACTCTGTCTCTCTCAAAATAAATAAATAAACATTAAAACATGAAAAATAATAAATTGAGGAGAATACAAATAAACTAATTTTTTCAATATTGAATTATTTTATAAACACGTGTATATCCATCTGACCTGTTAGACTTTGACCTACTACAGGTAAATGACCATGGCATATTTATATTTTTATTCCAAGCCCCTGGCCCAGTACCTGGTATCCACAAGGCACTCAGTAAAAATGTATTGAACTAAAGCAGATTCTATTTGGGAGGAGTGAGAAGACGAGGAAGCATGAGGCCTGGTAACGCCATCAAACACATCATCCTTCCCCAAAGAGCCACAGAGATAGGGTCAGATCCATGGATGCAAGTGAACACTTCTAAATGAAGGAAGACAAAGCACTGACAGTTTTGCAACATTGAATAAGTGCAAATATGTCTCCTTTCTTCCATAATGCCTTCTTGAACTACTTTAGCCCTCAGTGATGTCCTGTTATTCTCAACAGTTCTTATTGTCACATGTCACAATTTGGCATCTGCTTATCTCAGAAAGATGAGTCTTGCTTTCACCGCTAGACTGTTCCTAGAAAGTAGAAATAAATGCTGAACATTTTCATATCTCTTAAGCATCTAGCACAGGTCTAGGCACGTGTTAGGCATTCAGAAAAGCCTTGCTACTTGATTTATTGAATGACTGTTATTTTTGGTTTAATAAGTCAGGTATTTATGTCATACTTGGCCCAGTTGTTATTGCTCTTCAAAACCAGAGAGGAAAATATCTGGGGAAACTCCTGTTCATATAAAATCCAAATTCTTCTAACTTCCACATTAATCTTCCCGGAGCTTACTTCTCCAGACTGACAATGCCTTACCTTTGCCCTGTAGTTGGAAGATAAACCAATTTATGTGCCTAGCATGTATAGTAGCAAAAATTGTGAATCTAAGCCTAGATAACTTGAACTCTTCTGACTCTGTCAACAACTTGTTATATGGCTCTGGGCAATATTCTTCCCCTCAGTCTTACCATCTATTAAGTGAGGGAGATAGACAACAGATCTCTAAATGCCTTTTCTGCTCTAACTTCCATTGTTCTATTAAGACAAGTATGTCTACAATGAGGAACATCAATGGGAGAATTGAAAAGTGTCTGCCCTTAGGCTTTTTATGGTTTTATTTATTTCTTCATCCAACAGAATTTTAAAAAATATCTACTATGTGCCAAGCACTGTTCTAGAAACTGGAAATATAACATTGGACAGAACAAAATCCTTGTTCTCAAGCAACTAATATCTTAGTGAGGAGAGATAGATCATTATCAAGTAATCAAAATCATAATATGTCAATGAATGCAATAAAAATAAAGCAGAACAAGAAGGAGAGTGCAAAGGTGTATCATTAATACTTCACATAGGATAATGAAAAAAGTCCTCTTTTATAAAGTAACATTTGGTTAGAGACGTGAAGGAGCCAACCTGTATCTGGGGGAAGATAATTCCAGGCATAGGGAACAGAAAAAACATAATCTCTGAGAAAGAATGCACTGGATACATGAAAGGAACTGCAATGAAGTTCATGTGACTGAAGCAGAGCAAGCAAAGGGAGAATTCCTTCCAAATCTCTTCCTTCCAAAGACAGGAAGTCAGAGGTGACAGGCAGATGAAGGGCATGGAAGGACCTTGTAGGCCATTGTTAAGACTTCGGATTTTACTCTGAGTGAAAGTGGGAAGTTTTGATCATGGGAAGTGTTATGATATGACATGTATCTTAAAAGAAACACTCTAGCTTGTATATTGAGAGTAGATTATAGGGAGGGTAGTAAAAGCTCAAACAGGGAAAAATCAGAAGGCTTTGTTATAAATGATAATGGCTTGTTAGGGGAACACAAACATCTACACATGAAACAATCAGAGACTTAAACAAGGATAATAAAATGACTACACATGAATATAGTTTAAGTACTATGGTTGATGAGTAGTTGAGGGACAGTGTGAGAATAGAATTACTATAGAGGAGGTAAAGCTCAAGCTGGGTCTTAGATGAAAAGACGGGATGTATCAAATGAGAATAAGAATCCATGCACTATCAACCCCACAGGATTTATGTGAAACTCAACTGAGAGCCTCGACTGAAGACAATTATGTAAAACAAGATGTAGCCCACAGAGGTAAGGAATTATTACCCCTGCTCCTTGAACTTGCCTTCTCATGAGCAACCAGAGAAAAGGGACTGGTAACTGTGTAATTTCATACAGCCACAAATGCTCAAATTCCACTAAGAAATTGGCCACCAACTCAAAAGACGTGCACATATGGTAGTCTTTATGACTTGCCCTATTCCCATGGGTAGGGCAGCCCTGTCTTATTAACTAAAGCCCAGCAGTTATACAACATTTGAGTCTGAGAGCCAAGGCTGCACTAGCAGAAAATATTATCAACATCAAGGTTGGCCCAGTTGGAAAGGCCCAGTGTTTGATAACCAGCACCACAGAAGCTCCTCCAACCCCTAAGCCTGAGGATTCTTCTTTACTGTTCTGTGTAATCACTGAGAAAACTGCCAATGCCATAGGATACAGCCCTATCCCTTTGCTCCTTCCTCATCCCTGTAATACCCATATTACTCAGGAAACCTCCACAAATTCTTGAATAAGCTGTAAGAAGAGGTGAGCAAAGGTTTCCAGTGCTATTGCCAGGCGAGCAGAGTCACAGAGTACCTGATCTAGCAGGTACCTCAGATACCATCTAGTCTAGTGATTGACTCTGTTAAAGCAGAAGGATGACTAATAGTCCTGGTTGTTTTTATCACATCCATATCCACTTCAATAGGCCCTGACAGGGCTCTCCACACCTATGGTGTACCATAGAGAATAATTTAAAAGCCACTCATCTATCCAACCAAGTATCCTCATTCATAGATGATATTGGGGCCCAGAGAGAGGGAAAATGTCCAGTCACAAATTAAGTTCACAGCAGAGGTAGCCTAAAAATCGGTTTCCTAACTCTCTGCCTCATGCCATTTCTACTATAATCAAGCTGCCTTGTTTCATCTAGGTTTGCACGTTAACTTTTCTCAGATGATCATCATTTGCACCTAGGAGACCTAGATGTACCCACAATACAAAGAACTCATTTGGACTCTCCTATCATGTTTCAATTTGGATACTTTTTAATGAATGCTTTCGTGCTGGGAAACCTCATCTGAGACAGAAAGTTACTCTATGTTTCTATATGAATCACTATTTTGCCAGGCTCAAAACCCTGGAGTTTTTTCTGCCTCTCCCTTATCCTTCATCCCCTCAGTTTTTCCTGCTCTTATCATGTCACTCTGATTCTCAAACCCTATCTAAAATTATAACCCTCACACACATAGCCATCCTTCATCCGTGTTTTAGCATTTAATACATTCTAATATACTATATGTTTTATTGTTTGTCTATCCCTTCTTCCAACTGATGAATCGATGGATGCATTGAATGCAGATCATTCAGCAGTGTGTTTGGCACACAGCAGATGCCAAGCCCTTTACTCCAATATTAAGGTGCTATTACTAGTAAACATGTCTTAAATATTCACTGAAAATGGTGGCCTGGGGGCACCTGGGTGGCTCAGTCAGTTAAACATTTTACCCTTGATCTTGGCTCAGGTCATGATTTCATAGTTCGTGAGTTTGAGCCCCACATTGGCTCTGTGCTGATGATGTGGAGCCTGAATGCCTGCTTGGGATTCTGTCTCTCCTTCTCTCTGCCCCTCTCCCATGCTGTCTCTCTCACAAAATAAATAAACAAATTTAAAAATAAAAGAATATTGTGGCCTGAAGGTTAGGTGATCATCTTTGTATTAAAATATGTTGCTTCCAAGTAGAAAAAACACTGGATTGCAGGGCTGATTACCTGGGATCCATCATTCAGTTATTCAGTTATTCATTCAATTAATCAAATAATATCTGTAAGCATCCTTTATATGCCATGCCCTGTGCTACATGCTAGAGACATGGTGAAGAGTTAAATTGGCATTGTTCTTGATCTTATAACACTTACAATTTACCAAAAGAGACAGACAAGTAAACAGATGAGTATAATATAGCATAATAACAGTTATATTAACAAGTAGTCTGGGGTGCAGTAGGAGTTCAGAGAAGAGGCAATTAACCCATTGCTGAATATGGAGAGAGGTGATGGGAAGGTTCTTAGAGAAGGCAATATCAGAACTTAGGGCTTGAAAAATAAGCAGGGAGTTACCAAGTGAAGAGGAGTGGGGTAATTGAGTAAGGCAGGCAGAAGAAATAGCATGTGTACAGACTAGAGGCAGAATCTTCAAAGTCTTGAAAAATTTCAAAGTTATTGAAGAATAGAATGCAAGAAAGGAATGGGAATCAATAGAGTTAATGGACAGCTAAGCCATACAGACCATATGGCACTATGTAGGCCAGATTCAAGAGCTTGTTCTTTTTTTTTTTCAATATATGAAATTTATTGTCAAATTGGTTTCCATACAACACCCAGTGCTCATCTCAAAAGGTGCCCTCCTCAATACCCATCACCCACCCTCCCCTCCCTCCCACCCCCCATCAACCCTCAGTTTGTTCTCAGTTTTTAACAGTCTCTTAGGCTTTGGCTCTCCCCCACTCTAACCTCTTTTTTTTTTCCTTCCCCTCCTCCATGGGTTTCTGTTAAGTTTCTCAGGATCCACATAACAGTGAAAACATATTGTATCTGTCTTTCTCTGTATGGCTTATTTCACTTAGCATCACACTCCCCAGTTCCATCCACGTTGCTACAAAGGGCCATATTTCGTTCTTTCTCATTGCCATGTAGTACTCCATTGTGTATATAAACCACAATTTCTTTATCCATTCATCAGTTGATGGACATTTAGGCTTCAAGAGCTTGTTCTTTACCATAAAGAGGAATTAGATAGGTTTTATACAAGAAAGTATCATGATCAGCTTAACACATTCAAAATACCACACTGACTGCTATCTGGAAAATTGACTGAAGGGCTTGGGCTATAGTGACAATGAAAATGAAGAGAAATGGACTGATCAAAAATGAAGTAAAGAAGAAAATCATCTTATGTGGATCCTGAGAAACTTAACATAAGATCATGGGGGAGGGGAAGGAAAAAAAAAGGTTAGAGAGGGAGGGAGCCAAAACATAAGAGGCTCTTAAAAACTGAGAACAAACTGAGGGTTGATGAGGGGTGGGAGGGAGAGGAGGGTGGGTGATGGGTACTGAGGAGGGCACCTATTGTGATGAGCACTGGGTATTGAATGGAAACCAATTTGACAATAAATTTCATATTTAAAAAAATCATAAAATCATCCAGACTTGGCAGTTGACTAGAAATAGAAAGAAAGGAGTCAAGGATGCTCCCAAGGTTTTTCCATTCTTAGCCTGGCACTATCACTTAATAACTAGAGGGCCTTGGCCATCAGTTCACTCTACTAAGCTTTAGTTTCTTTGTGTATCAAATGAATATAACAACTCCTGATGTACTTGCCTCCAACTTATTAGGAAGACTAAAATGAAATAATGGCTGTGAATACTCTTTCCATCCTACAAAGGGCTATAAAACAGGAGGCCTGAAGATAACTTATGGATTTAAGCTCACTGAAAATGTAATTATATGATCAACAGGTAATAAAATTCCTAGTCCAGTTACTTTCTTAGGTTTTCTTTACCTTTTTTGTTTGGTTTGGTTTAAAATGCTCCATACAAGAGCCCCTGTAAAAATAAGAAAAGAAGAAGAGGAAGAAGAAGAAGAAGAGAAGAAGAAGAAGAGAAGAAGAAGAAGAAGAAAGCATCCTACTCTACTCTCAGTATGTGAGCCCTGAGATCTCACAGTATTGCTGGGTTACTGCCAAAGCAACTATATTATTATCCAGGCCCTCTCATGAGCAATGCAGGGCTGTTCATCTGGCTAGTGGCTACCATGCTGGACAGCATATGTCTAGATCTCAAGAGGCCAGTAAGTCAGAAATAGGACTGCCAGAGCACAGGTAGAACCAAAGTGACCTCTGATGCAAGGGCAGAATCTCTTTGTTCTCTGTACTCTCTGAAATCCCTTTCCAGGTATGCAGCCCAAGTAAAACCATGAAACAAAGGGAAAAAGAGGCTTGGAGATACCAAAGCTAGACCAAGGCTCTGACAATCCAGTCAACCAATGAAGGCAATTTCTAGATGGGATTAGCACCAATCCAGGACATAATGGTAAAAGGCACTCTCCTTCTTCCTGATACCTTATGTGTCACCCCTGATACAAACATCTTATTTCCCATTATCACAGGATTTTGCTTCCAGCTTGCTGTCAACATCTCCTTGAGAAGATTTTAGGGTATACCCACTTGCATGTTGGGTTATGCTACTCCTTATACCACTATTCTTTCCTTTGCCCAAGACTACCTAAATCCTTGGAGACTTTCCCATACTCTGCCATTTTACCAACATCATAGGACAAGGAGAAAGGAAATAAGAGCAATTAGTTTAGTTCCCTAGGTCTTAAGAAATAAGAATAAAGTCCTAGCATCCTTTCATTTCCCCTAGCACATTCATCAATGTCCTCCACTCCTTGTTTTTACTCCATATATGTAAGCAGCAGGTAGTAGTAGCTCCACTTTAAATGGAAGAAGTGGGGCGCCTGGGTGGCGCAGTCGGTTAAGCGTCCAACTTCAGCCAGGTCACGATCTCCTGGCCCGTGAGTTTGAGCCCCGCGTCAGGCTCTGGGCTGATGGCTCAGAGCCTGGAGCCTGTTTCCGATTCTGTGTCTCCCTCTCTCTCTGCCCCTGCCCCGTTCATGCTCTGTCTCTCTCTGTCCCAAAAATAAATAAATGTTGAAAAAAAATTTTTTTAATAAAAAATAAATGGAAGAAGCTGAGGCATAGAGATGATACTGACTTGCTTAAAGCCACAATACAAGTTGATGACAAAGCCAGGACATAAACCCAGGTCTCCTACCTCCCAGCCAGCTAGATTCTCTATCCAGAGAAATATGCTTCTTCATCAGGAGATGAATTCTTCCTGTTGGAAGTCAGTCAAAGAAATGCAACCAGCTGCAAGCAGGGATCCACCCAGCAGGAGCTTATTCCATGAACCCCTCTTCCTCATCCCCAGCTCCAACCCCAGGGACCCAATTTCAGGCCTGAAAAATGCAAGCACTAGCCAGGCTTGGGGGGGGGGGTACATAATCCTGGTCTCCTCCTTCTCTCCCTCTCCAGATTCCTGGAGCTTGAGCCTTGGAAAAGCCACGCATTACAGGGAGGAGGCCGCCCCATGACAGCTGCAAGCAGGTTATTCCAGAGAACATTGAGATGGCAGGAATATTTTCCAGTTGAAATCAACCCAATTCCCTTTGCGTTTGAGTCTCGGGAACATTCATGATGAAAATCTAGACAGCATGACATTGTATGAACTCTGAAAGCCAGGCTAATGCTTCTCTGGTTGGTGTTGCCTTTGGCTCACACTGAAAACCTAGTCAGAGTCCTGGAAACGTCTGGCCAAAGCAGCTTCAGCTAAAGACTCTGTGCCATCTATATTTTAAAGGCTGACTATGTGTAGTGGTGACCTGGTCTCTCAATGATTGGCTTTTTGTACTGTCCAAGGAAGATCTGGAGTTGTGATCCTCTCCATTTAGGATAACCCATGTAAAGGGAGTTCCTAGGTTGCATCTTTGTTCCAGCTGCCAGGATGAAGACAGAGAATAGCAAAAAAGAAACATGACAGGCTGCAGGCAAAGGTGACATATTCTTATGCAGAGTATCACTGGCATCAGACAGGCAGAGAGTACAAGGTTATGATCAGGCAGATCCAAGGATTTTTCCCACTGAGGTCTGTCAGTACATTCAAGGGAGGCAGCATGTTATTGAGGGAGGGACCTTGGGCTAGAAATGAAGAGAAATTTGGTTTCCTGATCTTCTGTTTCCTTCTCTGCCCCAGCCTTGTTTGAGATCTGACAGAGCTCTTAGCACACTCATAAAAGTGATCATCACAACCCCAACAATGCAAATGAAATCATGGAATATTGCCTAGAAGGCAGAATAAGTAAGCTGTACCACTCACTGGCTGAATAACAAGTTACTTTCCCTACTCTGGTCTTCACTTTCATGTCATTAAACTGTAATAAGCCTGCCTGTCTCATAAGGATCTAATGAGAATGAAATGAGATAATGGGAAGGAATGAACTTCAGAAGCTATAAATTATGAAGCTTGTAGCTAGGGTCTCTGGAAGGAATTGGGTGATGCAACTGGCATGGTAACATGGATAAGTGACTTCTTTGAGCCTGGGGCTTTGTGAAAAGAATGAAAGGAACAGCATAATATCTCCTAAACTCTGGGCCCCTGCCTCATAATACATAATAATCTGGGTGCAGAATGAAACCAGAGAGCAGCACTGAGATTTAGCAAGGGCTAGTCTAGAGTGAAGTCCAGGGAAGAGATCTCCAGTATGATCTTCCAGGGTCAGGAAGACTCCAGCTCCCAAATATCCCTATAACTAGTGGCTTAAATCCCATGAGAAAACCCATGTTTTTGCACTTATATTGTTTCTTCTGTTAAAAATACAAATGCATTCATGGCATGGAAGGGGGGGCAAGTCTATGGCATTTCTAGCCTACATTTGGAGCTACTCCTTAGTTGTTTTGCTCCCACCAAGTACTCTCCCAGTCCAATCCACCAGGTGCTGCTGCACTAAACCATTTGAGTAACATTCCTAAATCTCAGGTGATGCCATACCATAGCTCCAGAACCTTTAACCATGTCCCATTACCTACAGGAGAAATTCAAAAATTTCAGGCTGGCATTTCAAGTTCTCTACAGTTGCACCCTAGCCTCCTTCCAGCTGTACCTCTAACACGTGCCTTTTAAACTTTATTTTGGTCAAACTTCTCCATTCCAGAAACTTCTGAGCAAATACAGATTACAAAGGAAAGGCACCAGATTAGAAGTCAGGAGAACTGGGTTCCAGTCCCATTAATTTTCTGTGTGACTTGTAGAAATCATTTATTCAACCATAATGTATGGGATATTAAGATCACTTTAAAGCGTGTTAAAATACATTTGTCACTAAAGTATAAATGTTTGTGAATGACTTAATTTTTATATTCTAGAACAAAGTTTACGTCCTCCATATTCATTTTTTTTCTAATATATTTTCAGAATGGGAAGGATATGACTGGTGTTACAGCCAACACCCAGGAGATCACCCACAACTCTGGATATATATAAGGATATTTCTAGTCTTAATGTTATAACAAGCTGAAGTCATACAACTTTTTTTCTTTTGTGCCTCTGCTTCACATTCATACATTATAATGTTCTCCTATCTTCCTGGAAAGTGTTTAAATTCTCTCCATCCCTCAAGACCTTACTACTACTAATACTAAGAGTTCTTTCCAATGCCACAACCCCCCAGCCCACACCTGAGTGCTCTCTCTCTCTCTCTCTCTCTCTGTCACACACACACACACACACACACACACACACACCAGTCTTTAATACTGGCTGTGCCTATTCTCTGGATCTTCAAAATAGTTGTCCTGTGATTTTTTCTCTGTCAACCAACCGTCTGGAACAGCTTGTCTTACCTAATTTACCTACTCACATAGATATAAGCTCCTGCGGGCATATCTTTGTCTTACAAGACTTGGGAGAAATTCCATGCGGGTGGGGTAAACAGTTCTTGGCTTAGGGAACCAACCTGACTGCCAAAGTATGGTTTAATATCAACAGGAGTATCATTGTTATCATCATTATTGTCATTGTCACTATCATCATCCCTGAAATGTGTAAAGCACAGTTTAGAATGTATTTTTACATCCATTATCTCATACAATCAGGACATCAAAGGTGGAAAGGTTTTAGATTATTCTAGTCTAATGGTTCTCCTTGCCTAGAAGACTTGTTAAAACATTCTGGGCCCCAATTCCAGAGTGTTTGATTCACCAGGTCTGAGATGAAGCTTTAAAAATTGAATTTTTTAAAAAATTCCCAGATGATATTCTTATTTTGGTCTCGGGATAACCACTGATCTGATCCAATGCTACCACTTTACAAATGAGAGCAGAAGAGACTTGTCCAAGTTTACCTCACAAGTCAGGGACCAAGCTGTGGCTCCTGATTCCTAAGTCATAGCTCTTTCTTTACCACAACAGTTAAACCTTCTCCCCTTCTATTCTCCTTCCTAAGGGTGCAGAAAGATGAATTAAATGCTGTCTGGAAAAGCCCTTTGGGTTCTGCAAAGCTAAGATGCTCATAACCAGGTGGCAGTGTTATTGCTCTGCAGAGACAGATCTTATCCCAATTAGGGCTCTCCTCTTCTCTGCCTGGACTCTGATGTTGGATGATCCCCTTTGCCTCCACCCCTCCCAACTGGGTTTGCAACAAATAGCCACACTTTTTGGTACAGAGACACATTGGTCCCCTGTTACTAGCTGTGCCTTCTTTGATGCTGTGTGTACATGTAATGGCCCAGCTCAGCCAAGAGGACTGTGGGGGAGGGGAAATGGTTTGCTTTAAGCAGTGTTCCAAATGGGCCTAAGGCTCAGGCTCCACCTGTGACTTGTACTTTCTCCCACCCTCCCTAGGCCCAGCCAAGAGCAGTTTGGAAATTGCAGGCTGTACATAGGTCCTATTGGGGATGGAAGATGATCTATACTCTTCTCAGTGTGCACTTGTTCATGTGTGCAGGGGAGCATTGCTGGGGTCACACCGTAGATTGTCCAGGGGTCAGTAACCAGTGGTTCATATGTTGAATTTTGTCCATGACCTGTTTTTGTAGTGTCCAACAATCTAAGAATGTTTTTTTACATTTTAAATAGGTTTGAAGAAAGAGGAGGAGGAAGGAAGGAAGGTAGGGGAAAGAGGACGGAGGAGGAAGGAAGAAGAAGGAGGGACAAGGAAGGAGAAGTGGAATACAAAGCCTAAAATACTTACTATCTGGTCTTTTACAGAAAAACTTTGCTGACCTCTGAACTTTATATGATACCAAGGGAACCCTCAAACTACAGAATGTCAGGATTGAAAGAGCTTTGAAAGCTCCGTTAGTCAAGGATCAAACTACATTCCTTGGTGTCCTGGGGTCCTAGAAGTGGCTCAAAGTATGCCTCTGAGGTGACCAGAACCTATAGCCCCTATTCAACTTGCTTTTTCAACCATAGAAGCCACACTGACTTCATGTTTAAGATTAAATTCTCAGCTTTTAAAAATATTAAAAATCACTGACATAAACCAAAACCTCTCATTTTATAGATGTGAAAAAAGAACCAGAGAAGGAAAGGTTAATATTCAAAGGAACATATTCACATAGCAACTTAGAGCCAGAGCCAGAATAAAAACCTACCTGTGCTTGACTCCTTTATGCAATAATGTTTATACATTAACATCCCACAAATAAAGGAGAACATAACCATAACCATGGCAATTATCATTTACATAGGTTTTGTCACTTTACAACGTGCCTTTACATGTTTGTCACCCCAACAGATAACAAACACATTAGCAGGACTTTGCTGATTCCATTAATAGAATATTACATCATCTCATCCAATCCTCTCATTATACAGGTGAAAAAACTGAGATCCAGAAGATGCGGATGACTTACCCAAGGTATAAAATGAACCCAAAGTATAAAATGAACCAAGGTATAAAAGCCTCACTTTTTCTATTGCACCACACTTAGAAATCCAATAATACCAATCTGGGAAAAAGAACAAAGTTTCTTCCTCCAAGGAGATGAGTTTCCACAGCTTCCTAGCTCATTGATGAACTGTGGCCTGAGAACTTTAATGGAACCTCTTTTCCCTCTGCACTTAGTCCCTAATTTATTTCATCATTTCAGATTTCTTAAAATGGTATCTGTTTGCTGACAACGCTAAAATTATATCTCTAGCCAAAACTGTTTCTTAAATTCCAGACTTAGATATCCAGTTGCCTCTTCAACATCTCTGTTCAGCCGTAGAATAAACCTCTCAAACTCAACATGTCCAGAACCAAACCAATCTCCTCCATCTTCCAAAAAGAGGGCATAAGCACCCATCCACAGAGAATAAGCACCAATGGCTTAAAGACCACATGAACCAACCCAAAGAATAAAAGGAGTTAGTATAGTGATGAGTAAGACACTGCCAATATCGTTAAAGTCAGGCTCTTTTCCAAAGGGGAAGCTGGACTTTGTCTCCTTTCTTCCCACCAGAGCAATCTGGGAGAGCACAAAAACATTTAACCTCAGGCAACATGCAATTAAAAGTAAATACAAATTCAAAAGTGGTTTGTGAGATGTTTTGTTTCATTGATAGTTACTGTGAGGGGTAGTGGGAAAATGGAGGTAAGATAACCCCAAAACTGATCATCTTTGTTTAATGACTAGAAGAGGGTGGACTAGTCATAGGGAGGTAAGAGAAGAGACAGTATGAACAGGAAGCAATTAGAAAGGAAAAAGTAAGGATAACCAGACCCTGAATCCCCCTACATCTTGAAGTTCAGGCTCAAGAAAATCCCCAAAATTACCAAATATGGCCTGAGGAGGCAATTGTACCCTCCCCTGCTCTCAAAGCTCTGAACTCTTTCCCTTCATAATGGTCAGCTACAAATAGTCTGGCCCACAGTGTGACTTAACTCTATTTATAACAGACTCCTGACTTGTCTTTTTAGAACTGCCCTGTACAGGACATAACCAGTTCAATGAGGTAAGATGGGTTGTTAGAGAGTACTGGACTTTGAAAAAAAAAAAGTACTGGACTTTGAATCAGAAGACCTGGGTTCAAGGCCCAGATACTTTCTATCTATGAGAACTTACCCCAAGCTTGGGCTTCATTTATATTATATTAAAAATAAGAGGGGGCACCTGGGTGGCTCAGTCAGTTAAGCATCCGACTTCAGCTCAGGTCATGATCTCACAGTTTGTGAGTTTGAGCCCCGTGTTGGGTTCTGTGTTGACAGCTCAGAGCCTGGAGCCTGCTTCGGATTCTGTGTCTCCTCTCTCTTACCCTCCCCAACTTGTTCTCTGTCTCTCTCAAAAATAAATAATTGTAAAGAAATTTTTTTAATAAATAAAAGGACTACACTTGGAGTAATATATCTTCTTCCAAGCCTGTAGGAATCCTTCAGTGTCTCAGTCCCACTACGTGTTTTTACTACTTTCAGTCAGCCCCATTCAGATCTCTGTACTCCACTCCAGCAAATATACAAAAAAGTGAAGCTCCTGTAGAAACTACTAGATGTGTGCCCCTCTCATTAAGGTTTAGATATAGGAACTTATTAATTAACCCTCACTCATTTTTAGATAGGGAAACAAGAAACTAAGGCCCAGAAAAGAAATGTAATTTTTCTATTGCCACATAGGAAACTGGTAGCAACAAACATTGCTGCCCAGACTTGAAAGGGAACAATCTGTGAGTGAAGGGTGGTTGATGGGAGCTCTCACAGGAAATGATCAAAGGGCCAACTGGGACATGATAAGGACACAAAACAACATGGAATTAGCCCTGGAATGGGAATGGAGCAGTCCTTCTACCTCTAGTTCTACCTCTGCCACTAATTAGCTGTGTGGCCTTGGATAGGTTCCTTCACCTTTTAGGATTTCAGATTCTTCATGAGTAAAATAAATGACTTGAAGTAAACATTCTCTAAGGATCTATTCCTTACTGTTCATACTCTGTGTGATATGATTCTGAGCTGAGCTCCTTTCTCTGAGCTTGAGTTCCTGATGTGGCTGTTCCCAAGGAAACTTACAGCAGACTATGAGGATAATAATACACCTGGATATGTCTTCTCCTTCTTACGTGTTTTCCTTATGGACTCATTCTAAGCCATAGAGACTCACACTGAAGCATCATCTCATCTTCAAGGCCTTCTCTGACTCCCCAAAGCAGAAATAATCACAGCTTCTTTTGGGCTACTATGCTTTGTATAAATGCTTCCATAAAGCACTATTTTTTCTAACTTTGCCTTTCAATTATGAAATTAATGAAATCACTATAAATATGGGAAAGAATGAATGTTGGGGAATAGGAGATCAAAGCTGGAGTAAAGTGTTAGAAGTTTTAAAAGCTAAGCAGAGGCCTTAACCAGACGAGGGTACAATAGTGAGCCAGTGATAAGAGCAGTTTTGTGCAAAGTGTTCATTAAGGGAGAATAAAGATGTGGAAGTGAGAATGATCCTGAAGTATAAGTGTCTGCCTGTGTGCTGAAAGGGTGGAGGAAATAGTGAGAACCCAGACCTGACTTTTTGTGGCCCACACTAAACTACGGGCATTTCATGATCTATTTTATGTTAGATGGACCCAAGTAAAGTCCTCTAAACCATGACAAGTGGTTTTTAAAAGGTGTCTAAAGCAGCTTCAAATGGGAGCGTGAAGACAGGCTGGGCAAGGGAATTGGGGACAGGGATAGGACTACTATCAGGTGGCAGTAGGGTCAATATCCCATTTTGCTTTGGACCACTTAAGAGGTAAGAAGGAATGAGAATAGCTGGATCCAAGCCTCTACCCACAATGCACTGTGGTACCTCAGGAGTCAGCTCAGGGATTGCCCTTATACACACATACCCCTGGGAACCCTTAGGGCTTTCACACACAAGGGAAAACCAATCTTCCCAGTAACCTGTGAAAATGTCAGGCAGCTGAGAAACCCCTAAAGAGAAGATTCAGAAAGTATAAGAGGGTTCATGGAATGGCTGGGCACAGTGACCAGCAAAACTTTTGGACTCCTACTTCAAGTGGGCTTGACCTGGTACTGCCAAACAAGACAGAAAAGGGCTTAGTTTGGTTTTGGCCTGACTTCAGAGTGGGCAATAAGTGCCCACAAACAGTCTTCTATGGAGAAAGAAAAAGTTTTCCTCTGGAAAATAGTGGCCTTTAGCACATTCCCTAAAATGACATCAACCAGGGAACAGTGCCAAAAATGTGACTTTCATGTTTCTGCAGCAACAATTTCCTCTCCCTACTTGCTTTTTTTCTTATATGTATAAATAAGAGAACCATTCAATCGTTCAAAAAATAAGAACATCTTAAATAAACACTTCCAGGCTTTGAAAGTAGTAATTATTATTAGAAGCAGGTGACTATGCCTCTTTAAAATGTTATTTCATGTATCTTTTTTCTGGTTCCTTAAAGGAGATTTATATATGCAGCCATGCTGAACTGAAATAATAAAAGCTGACAAAATGACCACACCAAAATGGATTTTTTTCCTACTTGATTTATTTCACCAACTTTGCACATGAATATTCCATTTGGTCTGCCCAAAGACTCTTAAGCCAAAGGGCAAGGGACTGGAGGTCATCCAGCCCATGGTGACTGAGAATAGAATCAACCAGGGCAAAGAAGGAGTACAGAAACATCAGGGAAGCCCAGTTTTCTGACTGGCCCACTTTTGTTCAGACTTACCCAGAGGTCACCCTAAAGTCTAACAATGAGGGAAAAGTAATATTCATTGTTCAGTATTTGCCCATAACCTCTATTTCCTCACTCTCATTTCCTTACTTAATCTACCTTTCTTCTTGAGCCATAGCATTAACCTAAACTTTGGAAAGTTTGACTTACTCCATAACTACCTGGACTGCTCTTTGTTTCCTCTCCACCAATCACTTGCCTCATCAGCTTTCCCAGTATGACAGAACCTTAAAAAGTGAACCCAGCTACACAGCTCAGGTCTAGTTGCATCATAGGCAACAGGCTTTCACTGTGAGCTTTATAGCTGGGGCTATAAAGAGAACTAAAGTTCAAAAATGTTTCTATCTACTCAGGTGGGAGGGGAGGGTTCTGATTTACCTAGAATAGAATGGGCTACTTACAGGTTCATACTTTATGTAAATAGCCTTCTATGCTGCTAAAAGACTTTTGCCCTGTGGCTATTATGTTTAAGCAGTTATCTAGCTGAGGGAGAGCTTCCTCACTCCAGGAGGTGGCAATAGAGATGCTAAAATAGAAGTCTCTGTAGTATAAGTCTGGAGTGAAATTTTACTTCAGAAAACATGTATCTTCAGTCAGGAGTCAGAGAGCCAAGAAATACCAGCTAAGTGTTTATATCAGTGATTTATTGAAAGTCAAAAACAGGTGAAATTAAGCTGGGGCCAGTTTTTCAGAGTCCTGAGATTCAAGAGCCAACCTAAAAGACCATATATTTTCTTACAGAACTCTGATGACGATATTATCCATGTTCTTTAACATAAGGAGATCCTTCCAAAATCATATGAGAATCAAAAGAAATGTTGGAAGTCCTTGGGCCTTGCCAGCATACCAGCTCTAATATGTATTGACTTTGTCTGGAGCCCATCAAAACAACCCATAGGGAAATAGCAGGTACAAAAACCTCAAATATGGCCTGATTCAATTTGTATTTTACAGATTTAGTTAAAGGTTTGAATTGTCATTAGTTCTCTGGACTTAGCCCCTTAGAATAAATGCTCCAATCAAAAGACATAAGGTATTATAATGGATAAAAAAAAGCAAGACCCATCTATTTGCTGTCTAGAGGAGACCCACTTTAGACCTGAGGACATCTTCAGATTGAAAGTGAGGGGATGGAGAAACATCTATCATGCTACTGGAAGTCAAAAGAAAGTGAGAGTAGCCATACTTAGACAAACAAGATTTTAAACTAAAGGCAGTAGTAAGAGATGAAGAAGGACATTATATAATAATTACAGGGTCCACCCATCAAGAAGAGCTAACAATTATAAATGTTTATGCACCCAGTTAAAAGCACACAAATGCATAAAACAATTAAACACAAAGATAAACCGTCTTATTGGTAAGAATGTGGTAATCACAGGGGACTTTAATACTCCACTTACAACAATGGACAGATCATCTAGACAGAAAATCAATAAAGAAAGAGTGGCCCTGAATGATACACTGGACCAGATGGACTTGACAGATATATGGAGAACTTTTCATCCTAAGGCAGCAGAATAAACATTCTTCTCAAGTGCACATGGAACATTCTCCAAGACATATCACATACTGGGTCACAAAACAGCCCTCAATACATATGAAAGAATTGAGATCATACCATGCACATTTTCAGATCACAATGCTGTGAAACTTGAAATCAACCACAGGAAAAAGTGTGGAAAACTTCCAAATGCATGGAGGTTAAAGAACATCCTACTAAAGAATGAATGGGTCAACCAGGCAATTAAAGAAGAAATTTAAAAATATATGGAAAGAAAACAAGACAAAAATATGGAAACAAATGAAAATGAAAACACAACAGTCCAAACCCTTTGGGATGCAAAAAAAAGGCAGTCTTAAGAGGAAAATACATTGCAATACAGGCCTATCTCAAGAAACAAGAAAAATTCCAAATACAAAATCTAACAGCACACCTAAAGGAACTAGAAGCAGAACAACAAAGAAATGCTAAGGCCTGCAGAAGAACAGAAATAATAAATATCAGAGCAGAAATAAACAATATAGAATCAAAACTTAACAGAAACCCATGGAGGAGGGGAAGGAAAAAAAAAAACAAAGAGGTTAGAGTGGGAGAGAGCCAAAGCATAAGAGACTCTTAAAAACTGAGAACAAACTGAGGGTTTATGGGGGGTGGGAGGGAGGGGAGGATGGGTGATGGGTATTGAGGAGGGCACCTTTTGGGATGAGCACTGGGTGTTGTATAGAAACCAATTTGACAATAAATTTCATATATTGAAAAAAAAAGTAAACATTCCTACCTAAAAAACAAACAAACAAACAAAACAGTAGAACAGATCAATGAAACTAAAAGCTAGTTTTTGAAAAAATAAACAAAGTTGATAAACCCTTAGCCAGACTTGTCAAAAAAAAGAAGAGAGGACCCAAATAGATAAAATCACGAATGAAATTGGACGTATCACCACCAACCCCTCGGAAATACAATTATCAGAGAATACTATGAAAAGTTTTTGCCAACAAACTGTACAACCTGGAAGAAATGGGCAAATTCCTGGACACCCACACACTACCAAGACTCGAAGGGGAAGAAATAGAACATTTGAAAAGACCCATAACTAGTGAAGAAATTGAATCAGTTATCAAAAACTCCCAAGAAATAAGAGTCCTGGACCACATGGCTTCCCAGGGGAATTCTACCAGACATTTAAAGCAGAGGTAATACCTATGCTCCTCAGGCTGTTCCAAAAAATAGAAATGGAAGGAAAATTTCTGGACTCATTCAATGAAGCTAGCATTACCTTGATTCCAAAACCAGACAGAGAACCCACAAAAAAAGGGGAATTACAGACCGATATCTCTGATGCAAATGGATGCAAAAATTCTCAACAAGATACTAGCAAATCAAATTCAACAGCATATAAAAAGAATTATTCACCATGATCAAGTAGGATTCACTCCTGGGCTGCAGGGTTGGTTCGATATTCACAAATCAATCAATGTGATACATCACATTAATAAAAGAAAGGATAAGAACCATATGATTCTGTCAGTAGATGCAGAAAAAGCAATTGACAAAATACAGCATCGTTTCTTAATAAACCCTCGAGAAAGTCAGGATAGAAGGAACATACCTAAACACCATAAAAGCCATTTATAAAAATCCAACAGCTAATATCATCCTCAGTGGGGAAAAAATAAGAACTTTCCCCCTGAGATCAGGAACATGACAGGGATGTCCACTCTCACCACTGTTGTTCAACAGTGTTGGAAGTCCTAGCCTCAGAATCA
The DNA here is from genome assembly GCF_022837055.1 of Prionailurus viverrinus. NCBI lineage: Eukaryota > Metazoa > Chordata > Mammalia > Carnivora > Felidae > Prionailurus > Prionailurus viverrinus. The sequence goes on from NC_062579.1 coordinate 55,074,733, forward strand.
GACAACAAAATGAAATAAAAGGCATCAAAATTGACAAGAGAATTCAAACTTTCACTTTTAGCGACATGATACTCGACATGGAAAACCCAAAAGACTCCGCTAAAAGTCTGTTGGAACTGATACATGAATTCAGCAAAGTCGCAGGATACATACTCAATGTAAAGAAATCGTTTGTATTTCTATACACCAATAAATTAAGCAACAGAAAGAGAAATAAAGAAACTGATCCCATTCACAATTGCACCAAGAACCATGACATACCTAGGAATAAATCTAACCAAAGATGTAAAAGATCTGTATGCTGAAAACTATAGAAAGCTGTTGAACGAAATTGAAGAAGACACAAAGAAATGGAAAAACATTCCATGCTCATGGATTGGAAGAATAAATATTATTAAACTGTCAATACTACCCAAAGCAAGCTACACATTCAATGCAATCCCAATCAAAATTGCACTGGCATTCTTCTCAAAGCTAGAAAAAAAATCCTAATATTTGTATGGAACCACAAAAGACCCCAAATAGCCAAAGTAATATTGAAAAAGAAAACCCAAGTGGGAGGCATCACAATCCCAGACTTCAGCCTCTACTACAAAGCTGTAATCATCAAGACAGTATGGTACTGGCACAAAAACAGACATATAGACCAATGGGATAAAATAGGGAACCCAGAATTGGATCCACAAATGTATGGCCAACTAATCTTTGACAAAGCAGGAAAGAGTATCCAAAAGAAAAAAGACAGTCTCGAGTTGCGGCAAGATGGCGGCTTAGGAGGACGCTGGGCTCACCGCACGTCCTGCTGATCACTTAGATTCCATCTACACCTGCCTAAATAACCCAGAAAACCGCCAGAGGATTAGCAGAACGGAGTCGCCGGAGCCAAACGCAGACGAGAGGCCCACGGAAGAGGGGCCCCTCCTGAAGTGGATCACCTAAGGAGAAGCGATCTAAGCCTGCCCCTCCTGCCCCCGAGCACCTTGCCTACCCACCCCAGCTAATACGCCAGATCCCCAGCATCACAAGCCTGGCAGGGTGCAAGTAGCCCAGACGAGCCACACCACCCCACAGTGAATCCCGCCCCTAGCAGAAGGGAAGAGAAGGCACACACCAGTCTGACTGTGGCCCCAGCGGTGGGCTGGGGGCAGACATCAGGTCTGACTGCGGCCCCGCCCACCAACTCGAGGTATACACCACAGCACAGGGGAAGTGCCCTGCAGGTCCTCACCACGCCAGGGACTATCCAAAATGACCAAGCGGAAGAACTCCCCTCAGAAGAATCTCCAGGAAATAACAACAGCGAATGAGCTGATCAAAAAGGACTTAAATAACATAACAGAAAGTGAATTTAGAATAATAGTCATAAAATTAATCGCTGGGCTTGAAAACAGTATACAGGACAGCAGAGAATCTCTTGCTACAGAGATCAAGGGACTAAGGAACAGTCACGAGGAGCTGAAAAACGCTTTAAACGAAATGCATAACAAAATGGAAACCACCACAGCTCGGCTTGAAGAGGCAGAGGAGAGAATAGGTGAACTAGAAGATAAAGTTTTGGAAAAAGAGGAAGCTGAGAAAAAGAGAGATAAAAAAATCCAGGAGTATGAGGGGAAAATTAGAGAATTAAGTGATACACTAAAAGGAAATAATATACGCATAATTGGTATCCCAGAGGAGGAAGAGAGAGGGAAAGGTGCTGAAGGGGTACTTGAAGAAATAATAGCTGAGAACTTCCCTGAACTGGGGAAGGAAAAAGGCATTGAAATCCAAGAGGCACAGAGAACTCCCTTCAGACGTAACTTGAATCGATCTTCTGCACGACATATCATAGTGAAACTGGCAAAATACAAGGATAAAGAGAAAATTCTGAAAGCAGCAAGGGGTAAACGTGCCCTCACATATAAAGGGAGACCTATAAGACTCGTGACTGATCTCTCTTTTGAAACTTGGCAGGCCAGAAAGAATTGGCACGAGATTTTCAGGGTGCTAGACAGAAAAAATATGCAGCCAAGAATCCTTTACCCAGCAAGTCTGTCATTTAGAATAGAAGGAGAGATAAAGGTCTTCCCAAACAAACAAAAACTGAAGGAATTTGTCACCACTAAACCAGCCCTACAAGAGATCCTAAGGGGGACCCTGTGAGACAAAGTCCCAGAGACATCACTAGAAGCATAAAACATACAGACATCACAATGACTCTAAACCCGTATCTTTCTATAATAACACTGAATGTAAATGGATTAAATGCGCCAACCAAAAGACATAGGGTATCAGAATGGATAAAAAAACAAGACCCATCTATTTGCTGTCTACAAGAGACTCATTTTAGACCTGAGGACACCTTTAGATTGAGAGTGAGGGGATGGAGAACTATTTATCATGCAACTGGAAGCCAAAAGAAAGCTGGAGTAGTCATACTTATATCAGACAAACTAGACTTTAAATTAAAGGCTGTAACAAGAGATGAAGAAGGACATTATATAATAGTTACAGGGTCTATCCATCAGGAAGAGCTAACAATTATAAATGTCTATGCGCCGAATACCGGAGCCCCCAAATATATAAAACAATTACTCATAAACATAAGCCACCTTATTGATAAGAATGTGGTAATTGCAGGGGACTTTAATACACCACTTACAGAAATGGATAGATCATCTAGACACACGGTCAATAAAGAAACAAGGGCCCTGAATGAGACATTGGATCAGATGGACTTGACAGATATATTTAGAACTCTGCATCCCAAAGCAACAAAATATACTTTCTTCTCGAGTGCACATGGAACATTCTCCAAGATAGATCATATACTGGGTCACAAAACAGCCCTTCATAAGTTTACAAGAATTGAAATTATACCATGCTTACTTTCAGACCACAATGCTATGAAACTTGAAATCAACCACAGGAAAAAGTCTGGAAAACCTCCAAAAGCATGGAGGTTAAAGAACACCCTACTAACGAATGAGTGGGTCAACCAGGCAATTAGAGAAGAAATTAAAAAATATATGGAAACAAACGAAAATGAAAATACAACAATCCAAACGCTTTGGGACGCAGCAAAGGCAGTCCTGAGAGGAAAATACATTGCAATCCAGGCCTATCTCAAGAAACAAGAAAAATCCCAAATACAAAATCTAACAGCACACCTAAAGGAACTAGAAGCAGAACAGCAAAGGCAGCCTAAGCCCAGCAGAAGAAGAGAAATAATAAAGATCAGAGCAGAAATAAACAATATAGAAACTAAAAAAACTGTAGAGCAGATCAACGAAACCAAGAGTTGGTTTTTTGAAAAAATAAACAAAATTGACAAACCTCTAGCCAGGCTTCTCAAAAAGGAAAGGGAGATGACCCAAATAGATAAAATCATGAATGAAAATGGAATTATTACAACCAATCCCTCAGAGATACAAACAATTATCAGGGAATACTATGAAAACTTATATGCCAACAAATTGGACAACCTGGAAGAAATGGACAAATTCCTGAACACCCACACTCTTCCAAAACTCAATCAGGAGGAAATAGAAAGCTTGAACAGACCCATAACCAGCGAAGAAATTGAATCGGTTATCAAAAATCTCCCAACAAATAAGAGTCCAGGACCAGATGGCTTCCCAGGGGAGTTCTACCAGACGTTTAAAGCAGAGATAATACCTATCCTTCTCAAGCTATTCCAAGAAATAGAAAGGGAAGGAAAACTTCCAGACTCATTCTATGAAGCCAGTATTACTTTGATTCCTAAACCAGACAGAGACCCAGTAAAAAAAGAGAACTACAGGCCAATATCCCTGATGAATATGGATGCAAAAATTCTCAGTAAGATACTAGCAAATCGAATTCAACGGCATATAAAAAGAATTATTCACCATGATCAAGTGGGATTCATTCCTGGGATGCAGGGCTGGTTCAACATTCGCAAATCAATCAACGTGATACATCACATTAACAAAAAAAGAGAGAAGAACCATATGATCCTGTCAATCGATGCAGAAAAGGCCTTCGACAAAATCCAGCACCCTTTCTTAATAAAAACCCTTGAGAAAGTCGGGATAGAAGGAACATACTTAAAGATCATAAAAGCCATTTATGAAAAGCCCACAGCTAACATCATCCTCAACGGGGAAAAACTGAAAGCTTTTTCCCTGAGATCAGGAACACGACAAGGATGCCCACTCTCACCGCTGCTGTTTAACATAGTGCTGGAAGTTCTAGCATCAGCAATCAGACAACAAAAGGAAATCAAAGGCATCCAAATTGGCAAAGATGAAGTCAAGCTTTCGCTTTTTGCAGATGACATGATATTATACATGGAAAATCCGATAGACTCCACCAAAAGTCTGCTAGAACTGATACAGGAATTCAGCAAAGTTGCAGGATACAAAATCAATGTACAGAAATCAGTTGCATTCTTATACACTAACAATGAAGCAACAGAAAGACAAATAAAGAAACGGATCCCATTCACAATTGCACCAAGAAGCATAAAATACCTAGGAATAAATCTAACCAAAGATGTAAAGGATCTGTATGCTGAAAACTATAGAAAGCTTCTGAAGGAAATTGAAGAAGATTTAAAGAAATGGAAAGACATTCCCTGCTCATGGATTGGAAAAATAAATATTGTCAAAATGTCAATACTACCCAAAGCTATCTACACATTCAATGCAATCCCAATCAAAATTGCACCAGCATTCTTCTCGAAACTAGAACAAGCAATCCTAAAATTCATATGGAACCACAAAAGGCCCCGAATAGCCAAAGGAATTTTGAAGAAGAAGACCAAAGCAGGAGGCATCACAATCCCTGACTTTAGCCTCTACTACAAAGCTGTCATCATCAAGACAGCATGGTATTGGCACCAAAACAGACACATAGACCAATGGAATAGAATAGAAACCCCAGAACTGGACCCACAAATGTATGGCCAACTCATCTTTGACAAAGCAGGAAAGAACATCCAATGGAAAAAAGACAGTCTCTTTAACAAATGGTGCTGGGAGAACTGGACAGCAACATGCAGAAGGTTGAAACTAGACCACTTTCTCACACCATTCACAAAAATAAACTCAAAATGGATAAAGGACCTAAATGTGAGACAGGAAACCATCAAAACCTTAGAGGAGAAAGCAGGAAAAGACCTCTCTGACCTCAGCCGTAGCAATCTCTTACTCGACACATCCCCAAAGGCAAGGGAATTAAAAGCAAAAGTGAATTACTGGGACTTTATGAAGATAAAAAGCTTCTGCACAGCCAAGGAAACAACCAACAAAACTAAAAGGCAACCAACGGAATGGGAAAAGATATTCGCAAATGACATATCGGACAAAGGGCTAGTATCCAAAATCTATAAAGAGCTCACCAAACTCCACACCCGAAAAACAAATAACCCAGTGAAGAAATGGGCAGAAAACATGAATAGACACTTCTCTAAAGAAGACATCCAGATGGCCAACAGGCACATGAAAAGATGTTCAGCGTCGCTCCTTATCAGGGAAATACAAATCAAAACCACACTCAGGTATCACCTCACGCCAGTCAGAGTGGCCAAAATGAACAATTCAGGAGACTATAGATGCTGGCGAGGATGTGGAGAAACGGGAACCCTCTTGCACTGTTGGTGGGAATGCAAAGTGGTGCAGCCGCTCTGGAAAGCAGTGTGGAGGTTCCTCAGAAAATTAAAAATAAACCTCCCCTATGACCCAGCAATAGCACTGCTAGGAATTTATCCAAGGGATACAGGAGCACTGATGCATAGGGCCACTTGTACCCCAATGTTCATAGCAGCACTCTCAACAATAGCCAAATTATGGAAAGAGCCTAAATGTCCATCAACTGATGAATGGATAAAGAAATTGTGGTTTATATACACAATGGAATATTACATGGCAATGAGAAAAAATGAAATATGGCCTTTTGTAGCAACGTGGATGGAACTGGAGAGTGTGATGCTAAGTGAAATAAGCCATACAGAGAAAGACAGATACCATATGGTTTCACTCTTATGTGGATCCTGAGAAACTTAACGGGAACCCATGGGGGAGGGGAAGGAAAAAAAAAAAAAAGAGGTTAGAATGGGAGAGAGCCAAAGCATAAGAGACTGTTAAAAACTGAGAACAAACTGAGGGTTGATGGGGGGTGGGAGGGAGGAGAGGGTGGGTGATGGGTATTGAGGAGGGCACCTTTTGGGATGAGCACTGGGTGTTGTATGGAAACCAATTTGTCAATAAATTTCAGAAAAAAAAAAAGAAATTAAAGCATATTTAAAGATGAAAAAAAAAAGACAGTCTCTTTAGCAAATGGTGCTGAGAGAACTGGACAGCAACATGCAGAACAATGAAACTAGGCCACTTTCTTACACTATCCACAAAAGTAAACTCAAAATGGATGAAGGACCTGAATGTAAGACAGGAAACCATCAAAACCCTAGAGGAGAAAAGAGGCAACAACCTCTCTGACCTCAGCCACAGCAATTTCTTACTTGACACATCTCCAAAGGCAAGGGAATTAAAAGCAAAAATGAACTATTGGGACCTCATGAAGATAAAAAGCTTCTGCACTGCAAAGGAAACACCAAAAGGAAAAGGCAACTAACGGAATGGGAAAAGATATTTGCAAATGACATATCGGATAAAGGGTTAGTATCCAAAATCTATAAAGAACTTACCAAACCCAACACCTGAAAAACAACCCAGTGAAAAAATGGGAAGAAAACATGAATAGGCACTTTTCCAAAGAAGACATCCAGATTACCAGCAGACACATGAAAAGATGTTCAACATCAATCATCATCAGGGAAATACAAATCAAAATCCCATCTCACATGGGTCAGTGTGGCTAAAATTAACAACGTAGGAAACAACAGATGCTGGTGAGGATGTGGAGAAACGAGAACCCTCTTGCACTGCTGGTGGGAATGCAAACTCGTGCAGCCACTCTGGAAAACAGTGTGGAGGTTCATCAAAAAATTAAAAATAGAGAAGACTTCCGGTCAGCGTGGTCTGCATGCCATCTGCGAGTTTCTGACTTTCCTGCTTTCCAGGTAACATATGGCTAAAACCTTATGGAGTAAGTGGAAAAGGAAGATGCATTCTGAAAAGAGATAAAAGGGTACCCCACAGGAACTCAGCAGACTTAAAAGTATTCTTAAATTAGATAATGATGTTTTAATGAAAGATGTTCGAGAGATAGCAACTGTGGTGGTACCTAAACATTGTCAAGAGAAAACTGAATGTGTGGTACAAGATGAAAAAGATGACATGAAGATGGAGACTGATATTAAGAGAACCAAAAAGAGTCCTCTAGACCAGCATGGACAATACCCCATATGGATGAACCAGAGACAAAGGAAAAGGCTGAAGGCATAGTGAGAAAAAGGGAAGGGGGAAAGCAAAGCAAAAGCAGTAAAGGCAGAAAAGGGTTTGGCCTGGTAGACTCTTTAAAAACTTGAAAAATCCTACATGGGACAGGTCTTCGATTAGAATGTATATGTGGATTTCAACTTTCATCAGATGAAAACTGTGTTCCCAGATTTACCTTGGCCTTTCTCTTCAAACCCAACTTAACTCCTCAAATTTGTTTTGGGAGCTTGATAAGATATTTTCTTTGATAAATGAAAGCGACACTGACATTTTAATTGGATGCTGTCCAATGTCCAGGGGTTCTCAGACATCAAAATTCTGTCAAGTGTTACTGTGGTTGTAGTTGTTTTGGTCTCCATACAGATAAAAAAAGATATTATACTGACACATTTGAGCTAATTCAGGTTTAAAGAAAACTTACACAACTAAAAATATTTCAGGGTATCTTATAAGCACTACTTCTTTAGAATTTTGATTTTGTTTAATTCAGAATAAAAGATATTTTGTCTAAAAAATTTTTTTAAAAAGAACTACCCTACGACCCAGCAATAGCACTACTAGGAATTTACCCAAGGGATACAGGAGTGCTGATGCAGAGGGGCACTTGTACCCCAATGTTTATAGCAGCTCTCTCAACAATAGCCAAATTATGGAAACAGCCTAAATGTCCATCAACTGATGAATGGATAAAGATGTGGTTTATATATACAATGGAATACTACTTGGCAATGAGAAAGAATGAAATCATGCCATTTGCAGCAACGTGGATGGAACTGGAAGGTATTATGCTAAGTGAAATAAGTCGAAGAAAGACAGATGTCATATGTTTTCATTCATATGTGGATATTGAGTAACTTAACAGAAGACCATGGGGGAAGGGAAGGGGAAAAAATAGTTACAAACAGAGAGGGAGGGAGGCAAACAATAAGAGACTCTTAAATATAGAGAAAAAACTGAGGATTGATGGGGGTGGGGGAGAGGTGAAAAGGGTGATGTGCATTGAGGAGGGCACTTGTTGGGATAAGCACTGGGTGTTGTATGTAAGCAATGAACCACAGGAATCTACCCCAAAAACCAAGAGCACACTTTACACACTGTATGTTAGCCAATTTGACAATAAATTATATTTTTTTAAATAAAGAATAATTTAAGCAATATATATCAGTGATTAAGTGCATGACTTTCATAATCACAAACCTAGGCATAAGCTTCCTTGATGTATGATACAGTGTAAGGTACTCAACCTCCCTATACCCCAGTTTCCTAATTTATATTATGATAATAATGATAGTACCAATTTAATAAATTTGTGGCAAGGATTGGGCTCCTGGGTAGCTCAGTTGGTTGAGCGTCTGACTTTGGCTCAGGTCATGACCTCATGGTTTGTGGGTTCGAGCCCCGCATTGGGTTCTGTGCTGACAGCTCGGAATCTGGAGCCTGCTTCAGATTCTGTGTCTCCCCCCCTCTCTTCCCTCCCCTGCCTGCACTGTGTCTCTGTCCCTCAAAAATAAATAAATATTTTAAAAATGTAAAAAAAATTGTGGCAAGAATTAACAAAACTATATACATGTACACACATATACCTGTACATACACACACACACACACACACACACACTCACACACACACCCCAATTCATGAAGTGCTTGGAACATAGTAAGCAACCAATAAATGGTAACTATAATAATCATCTAGATGATTATCTCTTTATTAGGTCACAAAATATATAAAGCTTAACTCACAGACACAATGTAGAACATTATAGATATCAAATGTGATGAATCTATGTCCACAAGGCCTGTATCTCATTTAGCATGCCATCCTACAAGTCCAGCGATAACACTGTTAGCCCCAAAAGAACCAGGTTTGTAAAACTAGAGGTAGTAAAAAGTAGGTTAGGCAAGTCAGGGACACAGATTACATTGCACATCTTACAGATCAGGACTTCCCTATTCTTTATGATGAAAATTACAGTTGTCTAAGTAAGGGAAGTAGAAGAATAAAAGGAATATTTGCAAAGGTTAAATGCAAGAAAGTGCTAACAGGCTTGACCATCGTCTCTTTTTCCCCGTATGCTGTGCCTTTTATTCCTGTGACTTATTCATTCCACATCTGACAGCCAGTATCTCCCTCTTCTCTTCACCAATTTTTCCCAGCCCTCCACTGCCATCCCCTCTGGAAACTATCAGTTTGTTCTCTATATTCAGAGGCCTGCTTCTTCTTTTTAGATTCCACTTATGAGTAGAATCATATGGCATTTGTCTTTCTCAGTCTGACTAACTCCACTTAGCATAATACCTTCTAGGACCATCCATGTGTGTCAAATAGCATTATTTCAACCTTTTTTATGGCATATATATATATACATATATATATATCACATCTTTCTTATCCATTCATCTATTGATGGACACTTACATTGCTTCATATCTTGGCTATTATAAATAATGCTGCAATAAACATAAGGGTGCATATATCTTTTTGAATTAGTGCTTTCATTTTCCTTGAAAATGTCCAATAGTGGAATTATTGGATCATAATGGTATTTCTATTTTAATTTTTTGAGGAACCTCCATATTGTTCACATTGGTTGCACAAATTGACATTTCCACCAATACTATGTGAAGGTTCCTTTTTCTCCACTTCCTCACCAACACTTGTTATTTCTTCTATTTTATTTTGCCATTCTAACAGGTGTAAGGTAACATCTCCTTGTGGTTTTGATTTGCATTTCCCTGATGCTTAATGATTTTGAGCATCTTTTCATGTGTCTGTTGGCCATCCATATGTCTTCTTAAGAAAAGTGTCTATTCAGGTACTCTGCCCATTTTTTAATCAGTTTTTTTTTTGTTTTGGTGCTGAGTTGTATAAGTTCTTTATGTATTTTGGATATTAACTCTTTTTAGATATATCATTTGCAAAAATCTTCACCCACTTAATAGGTTTCCTTTTTGTTTTGTTGATGGTTTCCTTTGCTGCACAGAAGCTTTTTATTTTGGTATATTCCCAATCATTTATTATTGCCTTCATTTCCCTTGCCAGAGAAGATATAGCTAGAAAAATTTTGCTACTGCTGATGTCAAAGAAATCATTGCTTATGTTTCCTCCTAGGAGTTTTATGATTTCAGGTCTTTAATACATTTGAGTTTATATTTGTGTGTGGTGTTAGAAAGTGGCCCAGTTTCATTCTTTTGCATGTAGCTGACCAGTTTTCCAACACCATTTGTTATAGAGACTGTCTTTTTCCCATTGTATATGCTTGCCTTATTTTTGGAAGATTAATAATTAATCATATAATCATGGGTTTATTTCTAGGCTTTCTGCTCTGTTCCATTGAACTATATGTCTATTTTTTGGGCCAGTACCATACTGTCTTGATGACTACAGATTTGTAGTATATCTTGAAATCTGGGATTGTGATACCTCTAGATTTGTTTTTTTGTTGTTCAAAATTGATCTGGATATTTGAGGTCTTTTGTGGTTCCAAACAAATTTTAATATTTGTTCTAGTTTTGTTTAAAATGCTGTTGGTATTTTGATAGGGATTTCTTTTTTTATCCAACAAGAAGCCATAACTTTATTAGTGATAGAAACAGTACAAATTTCAAACCAAGCTTCAGTTATTCTTTTGAAACACCAACAAATGATCCTCATTTTCAGATGGTTATGTTGTTAATTCCATAATAGCATTTACAATGTCATTACTGTTGTTCCACAGGGCTTTGCTCTTGACACATTTGCTAGTGACGTGACAAATTCTATGTCCTTAATCTTTACACCTGTTCTAAAAACCTCATCCTTTTCACTTTCCTCTTGTACAGTTGGAGTCTGTGTGTTTTCCTGAATGTTGAATTCAGCTTCACCTTGAACTTTGAATTTCTCAGCAGCTACTAGTTGTGCCTCCTGACATAAATCCAATTACTTGGCTTCCCCTAAAACTATGTAGATATCAGAAGCTGGGTGTTTGTAGACATCTGGTTTTGTGATGACAAAGAGAATATTCTTAGGTTTCTGGACAGTGACTCGTAACCTGTTGAAGACTCAGTTTGGACATAGCCTTCCATGCCTTCTTTTCTTTCTGGCTCTGTTGTGCTTTTTCTGACTGGTTCTTCATTGATTTCAGCTGCTGCTGCCAGTTGAGCTTATTGCATATTTGCCAGTGTGGAATCCTGTTCCTCTAGCTATGGTAATGATTCATCACTATCAGATTCTTTTTTTTAATTTTTAAAAAATCTTATTTACTTTTGAGAGAGAGAGAGAATGTGAGCAGGGCAGGAGCAGCGAGAGAGACACAGAATTGGAAGCAGGCTCCAGGCTCTGAGCTGTCAGCACAGAGCCCGACGCAGGGCTTGAACTCACAGTGAGATCATGAGCCAAAGTTGGCCGCCCAACCGACTGAGCCACCCAGGTGCCCCATCACTGTCAGATCCTGTTCCAGACCCTGTCTCACAGCCTGGAGCTGTGGAAACTCCTACTCTGTAGAGAGGTTTTAGGGACTTCACCAGGCATTTTGTGCAGGGAATGCAAAACCAAGATTGCGGCAGAGAGTGAGCTAATAAGGACTTCATTGAATATGTAGATTGCTTTGGGTAATGTGGACATTTTAACAATATTAATTCCTCTAATCCATAAAAATGGAATATCTTTCCATTTTTTTGTGTCACTTTAATTTCTTTCATCAAATGTTTTATAGATTTCAGAGTACAGGTGTTTCACATTTTTTGTTATTTCAAGGTATTTATTCTTTGGAGGGCAATTGTAAATAAAGTTGTTTTCTTCATTTTCCTTTCTGCTACTTTGTTATTAATGTATAGTAATACTACAGATTATGGGTATTTATTTCGTATCTTGCAACTTTACTGAATTAATTTATTACTTCTAGTAATGCTGGTGGAGTCCAGGATTTTCTATGTATAATATAATGTCATCTGCAAATAGTGACAGTTTAAATTATTCTTTAACAATATAAACACTTCTGAGGAGCCTGGATGGCTCAGTCAGTTGAGTGTCTGACTCTTGATCTCAGCTCAGGTCTTGATCTCAGGGTCATGAGTTCAAGCTCCATGCTGGGCATGAAGCTTACTTTAAAAAACAATATAGATGCCTCTTATTTCTTTCTCTTGTCTGATTGCTGTGGCTAGGTCTTCCAGTACTATGTCAAATAAAAGCTGTTAGAGTGGACATATTTGTCTCATTCCTGATCTTGGAGGAAAATCTCTCAGGTTTTCACCACTGTGTATGAAGTTAGCTGTGGGTTTTTCATATGTCCGTGGTCTCTCTTTAAGTCTTTAAGTTTTTTCTAGTTCAGGATCTTCTGAAACCTGGACTTACTCTCTTCTACATTATTATCTTATTCTGGTCTAGTGATCATTCCTATCAGCATGCAAATGAGGAAAAAAGAACCCTCTCATTACTCCATGCTCCCTTTCTGCTACTGCCCAAATCCTCTGCTCTTTACGACAGAAAAACATCTTTAAACTATCACCTAGAGTCACTGTATCCACTACTTTACCTAAGTTTCTAAACTCAAACCCACTCCAATTGGAATTAAAAATTAAAATTCCACTGAAATTATTCTTTTCAAGGTCACTAATGGCATCTATATTACTAATCGGTAGAAACTTCTTTGTCCTTATTCAAGCACTGGGAAGCAATCACTCTCTCTTATTCTCGAAATACTTTTTTCTTTTATCTTATTGTCACAATATTCACCTGGGTCTCTTTTTACCTAACTGGCCTCTCCTCATTTCCCTTACTTATTTCTCTTCCTCTGTTCAATCTCTAAATGTTGGTATGTCTCAGTGTTTGAAACCCCTCTTTCCCATCCACACTTTCTCTCTAGAAAATTTTATGCAGCTGCACAACCATATACAAACCATCTATATGGGGATGGAACTCTTTTAACTATATTCCTGAACTCCAGACTTGTATATCCAACTACTTAATTTATCTCACCACTTGTATATTCAATAGGCATCTCAAACTTAACATACCCAAGCAGAAACCTTGATGTCACAAACACACAAAACCTGATCTTCCTCCAGCCTTTCCCACCGCATGAAATGGTACTACTATCCATCAGGTCACTCAAACAAACAAACAAAAAAGGGAATAAACCTTGATTCTCTTCTTTTACTATAGTCCTAAACCAAATTTGCCAGACTTTCCTATGAATTTTTCCTTGAAAGAATATCTCAAATCCATCTACATTCCTCCATATCTATGGCTAATACCTTATCCAATAATTTCTCTTGCCTAGATTGCCACAATAGCCCCCTGACAGGTCTGCATACTTACATTGTTACCTCAGTATGGTCCATTCTACAAGAGCAGTGAAGGTCATCTTTTTCAAATATAAGTTAGATTATTTAATTACCTTCCCTAAAGACCTCCAAAAGCTATCTATTACTGTCATTTAAAAATCAAAATATTTTAACACAAACAACTAGATCCTATTTGATTTGCTTCTACCCCGTTTCATGTCATACCACTACATCTTTATCACTATGCTTCAGCCATACTAGCCTTTCTGTCCCACTGACATGTAACACTCTTAGTTCTTCTTCTGTCTATAAAGATTTTTCCCCAGACTTCACATGGATGGGTTCTTCTAATCATCCAAATTTCAGTTCAATGTCACCTAGTTACTCTATATCATATCACCTTGTTTTCTTTTACCTTAAAACTAATCATTATCCAACATTATCTTCCTTTTTTTATTACCAGTCTACTCCCATATAAAACCATAATATAAGCTACACAAGAATAGGGACTTTGCTATCATGTTCAACATTATACTCTCTACCTCTAGAACAGTGTTTGGCAGTTAATAAGCGCCATGAAGTCAGAATTGTGGCATGTTTATCACTATATCTTCATGGCCTGGAAGAGTTCCTGATGTATAGTAAGTACTCAGTAAATATTTGTTGAGTAAATAAATAAATAGTGGGAATGAAATAAATATTTGCACAATTAATCTCAGTCTAAGGTTAGCCAAGTTTTGATTTAGACCAATTATTTGTCTTAGGCTTGATACTGTACACAGTGTGAGCCTTGAAAATATTCATAAGATACAAAGAGAAAGTAATCCTGTAGATATCACTCATTCCTTGCTTTAATCATCAATCCTCTTCCGTTTAGAGACACAGGTTCCTGTCTCTCTCTAACACCTCTCTTTTCCATCCATTTTCCTAAAAATTTTTACCCACCCACAAAACTCTTACAGACCACTTTTTGAGAATAAGTCCCACATTTTAATTATAATACCAGTTAGCCTTCACATTCAGCTATTACACCTTAGGTGCACAAAATTTCCTAACACCACCCTTGGAGATGAACATTGACCATTTCAGAAGAATCAGTTTAGGATTTTCCTGGGAGTGTCAATGCTTTCAGAATATGCTTGATGCTAAGGAAGATAATACCATTGATGGTTGGATAGAACCAAGGAAATTTTCCACATGCCAAAGAAAGAAAGAAAAAGAAAACACAGAAAAGACAAGAAAATTAGAGGACTGTCATGGAAGCCCAATAACTACATAATATGACTCACAGAAAAATAAAAGAGAAAAAAATGGGGATTAAATAATCAATGAATTTTTTAAATTTTTCCAGAACTGAACAATATGAGTTACTGGAATGCAAGGGTCCACAAATTCCTGGTACAATGGGTAAAAATATACCCGCATTGGTGTATAATCATAAAATTGCATACCACTGGGTACAAAAAGACCACAAACTTCTGCAGACAAAAAAAGGTTTTATCTAGAATCAGTATGGTAATGAACTCATCAATAACAACACTGAGGCTGAAAAACAGTTAAGCAATGCTTTAAAAATTCTAAGGGACATTTATTTCCAACGTGAAACTCTATCTCCTAAAGGACCAATTAAGTGTGAATGCAGAATTTAAAACTTTTTCAGACATTAAAGAATGAAAGTAATTAATAAATGCTTTTCATGTACCTTTTATCAAGAAGCTAATAACAGATAAACCCACTAAAATAAGAGAGGAAACCAAAAACAAAAAAAAGAGGACCCTAAGTTCACTTTGTCCCATCAGGATAACTAACACAGAAAATGACCCCAAAACTGGCAGAACACAATCACCACAGTTAACTGTAGAGGGGTAGAACAAAAAGGGTAGAATGGGCAGAGACACAGTTTGGAACCAAACTCCTGGTAAGACTAACCACAAACAGGAGGGACACTATAAGCTTTGAGAAGGTAGAGGAACAAACCCTACGTCAGGCACCCCAGACCTGGGGTACCTGAAATAAGAAGATGAATCCCCATAACACTTGGCTTCAAAAACCAGTGAGGCTTAACTTTACAGGTTTGAACAGCCAGCAGGGCTTCACTCTGAGTATTTTAAAAATAAGCAGACTTAGGTCTGGGACAGCCAGAGGGTGATAGGGAACTGAGTACATACCCTTAAAGAGACAGTATAATAAACAACCCCTCCAAAATACAGCATGGAATCAGTAGTTTGAAAAGCGCTTGAAATATATGAGGAGATTTATTTACTAAACTCAGGGTGTGCACAGGAAGGGCAGTGATCTTTAGGAGACTTTTCCCAAACGAAAGAGCTGGTGGGCACTATTTCTCTCCCCACCCAGCCTAGATGGCTGGACACCTGTGGGAACTAGCATGACACTCTCCACCTAGCTTGCCAACACCATGTACTCTGCACACTTCATTCTCTTGTGGATCTACCCATATAAACCACCCCATTTGGCAGTAGTCCATCCAAAGTGGTTCCTGATACATCTTATTTTGCAAGTAACCATAACAATGACCAGCACCACTCCAAAGTGACTCCTGCCCAAGAAAGGGAGAAATAACCATACACATGAATTCAACTTCAGCCCCAGCAGTGGGTTGGAGGCAAACATTTGATCTGACTGCTACCCCACCCACCAACAGGGGGAAGCACAAAGATAAAGACCTATAGTTGCAGTCATTGCAACCCCAACAGACAGACATCTGATCTAACTGCAGACCATCCTCTCAGGGAACAATACAGGAGAGCACCCTGTACTTTAGTGGCACCACAGCCCCAGAAAATGAGTTGAAGGCAGGCATCAGCTTTGACCCAAGTACAGGCCCAATGTAGCCCAAGACTGGTCCTTAACAACAAAGGGAACAAACTCTGCCAACAGCAAGCAAAGTGGTCCATTGCAGCTGAATGAAGGGAAATATGGTTCAGCCACAATAGTAGAATGCAGACAACTCACATATAAGACACCCCTGAAGCACCCGGTTCTGGTGAACAGGGGACATAATTCTACAGGGAATTTCAGGAACTTTTCTTGGTAAGGTTACCACTTTCAAAATCAGGAGATATAGCTCACTTTCTTAATACACAGAAACAAACACAGAGAGTTAAACAAATGAGGAAACAGAGGAATATGTCATAAATGAGGGAATAGGATGAAATCCCAGCACTATAGCCAAATGAAACAGATAAGTAATATGACCAATAGAAAATTCAACCTGCTGCTCTTAATATACTTACTGGACTTGAGAAAAGAGTGGAAAATCTCGGTGAGACCTTCAGCAAAGAGATACATCATGTTAAAAAGAACCAATCAGAGATGATGAACTCAATAGATGAAATTAAGAATATTCTGCAGGGAATCAATAGTGGATTAGAGGAAGCATAAGAACAAATCAGTGAGCTGGAAGAAAAAGTGCTAAAAAAGCAACCAAGCTGAAAAACAAAAACAAAAAAAGAATAAAAAGTAAGTATAGGTTAAGGGAAGGGTGCCTAGGTAGCTCAGTCAGTTA
Source organism: Prionailurus viverrinus (assembly GCF_022837055.1). NCBI lineage: Eukaryota > Metazoa > Chordata > Mammalia > Carnivora > Felidae > Prionailurus > Prionailurus viverrinus. The sequence goes on from NC_062579.1 coordinate 55,091,883, forward strand.
AGAGTCCAACTCTTGATTTTGGCTCAGGTCATGGTCTCGTGGTTCATGAGTTCAATCCTTGCATCAGATTCTGTGTTGGCTGTGCAGAGCCTGTTTGGAATTCTCTCTCCCTCTCTCTGTGTCCGTCCCTGCCCCTCTCTTTCTCTCTCTCCCTCTCTCAAAATAAATAAATAAACTTAAAAAATTGGTTAAGGGAACTCAACAACATCATAGAGCATAATAACCTTGCCATTATAGTGACCCCAAAAGAAGAAGAGAGAAAAAAGGTGAAGAAAATTTATTTGAAGAAATAATAGCTGAAAATGTCCCTAATCTGGACAAAGAAACAGACATCCAGATCCAGGAGATACAGAGATTTGCCAACAAGATCAACCCAAATAGGTTCACACAAACATAATTAAAATGGAAAAATAGTAGTGATAAAAAAATAATTTTTAAATCAGGAAGAGAAAAGAAAACAGTTACATACAAGGGAAATCACATAAGGTGATCCACTGATTTTTTATCACAAACTTTGCAGGCCATAAGGGAGTGGCATGATGTATTCAAAGTGCTGAAAGAAAAAAAAATCAACCAAGAATACTGTATCCAGCAAGACTGTCATTCAGAATTTAAGGATAGGTAAACAGTTCCCCACACAAATAAAAGTTACAAGTGTTGATCACCACTAAACCAGCCTTACAAGAAATGTTAAAGGAAATTCTTTGAGTGGAAAAACGCCAAAATCAGAAGTAAGAAAATTAAGAAAGGGGAAAACTTCAGTTAAATCGAAACACAATAAAAGTAGTAGATTAATTACTTATAAAATCAATATGGAGGTTAAAGCACAAAAGTAGTAAAAGCAATTATATCTATAAAACTCACTCAAGGGATTCATGAAATAAAAGGATGTAAATATGACATCATATACATAAAATGTTGGGGGAAAATAAAATTTAATGCTTTCAGAATGGGTTCAAACTTAAGCTACCAACAATTTAATACAGACTGCTATATGCATAGGATGTTGTCCGTCAACCTAATGGCAACCACAAATCTAAACCCTATAATATGTATGCAAAAAAACAAAAAGAAACGAATCCAAGCATATCACTAGAGAATATAATCAAAGCACACGGAAGGAGCAAGAGAAGAAACAGAGAACTACAAAAACAACAAAAGAAAACAAATAACAAAATGTCAATAAATACGTATCTAACAAGAATTACTTTGAATGAAAACGGACTAAACGCTCCAATAAAAAGACATAGGGTGACTGATTGCACAAAAAGAACACACACTATATGATTACATTCATACGTGGAATTTAAGAAAAAAAACAAATCAGCATAGGGGAAAAGAGAGAGAGAGAGAGAAAACAAGAAAAAGACTCTTAACTAAAGAGAACAAATTGATAGTTACCAGAGCGGAGGAGGGTGGGACCATGGGTTAATAGGTTATAGGGATTAAAAGGTTCACTTGCTGTGACGAACACAGTGATGTATGAAATTGTTGAATCACTATATAGCACACCCAAAACTAATATTACACTGTATTCTAACAAACTGGAACTTAAATAGAAATGTTTTTAATAAATAAATAAGACACAATCATATGTTGCCTACAAGAGACTCACTTCAAACCTAAAGAAACATGCAGATTGAAAGTAAAGGGATGGACTTATATTCCACCCACATCTGCCTAAATAACCCAGAAAACAGCCAGAAGACTAGCAGAATGAACTGTCTGGAGCCAAGCGTAGACAAGAGGTGCAAGGAAGAGGGTAGGAAGGGTGCAGAGATTGTGCACACCACATGGACTGGTGGTAGGGAGCCAGGCGGTGGAGGGGAAGCCCAACCAGCAAGGCAGAGCCCCCAAGTCTGACTTGCAAAAGCAGAGGGGCCAGACCCCATGAGTTCTGACAGCCAGCGGCACTTAACATCTGGAATGTTAGAAGTCAACAGCTCTGGTCCAAGAGTGGGAGGAGAGAGGACAACAGGAGAAAGAGTTGTTGAGCTTTGGAAGACAGAGCTTGGCTCCACGGGGAATAAAGGTGCTGGCCAGTACAATCTCCCTCTCTCATTCCCCAGCCAAAATCCCAAAGGGAACCAGTTCCCATCACCAAACTTGCTTGCACCACACAAACACCCGATGCTGTACTTCTGAGGATACATCCCTCTGAAGGCTCTGCCTCCCTCCTGGTGGTGCAGGACCCCTCCCGCAGGGGACCACTGATGGCAAAGCAAGCTAAGCCTGCCCCTCCCACCCCTGTGCACCTTGCAGATACACCCCGGCTAATATGCCAGATCCCATAGAAGCAGCACCACAAGCCTGGCAATGTGCAAGTAGCCCAGACAGGGGCCACACCAGTCCACAGTGAGTCCTTCCCCTGGGAGAGGGGAAGATAAGGTACACACCAGTCTGACTGTGGCCCCAGTGGTGGGCTGGGGACACACATTGGATCTGACTGCGGCCCCGCCCACCAACACAAGTTACTCCATACAGCTCAGGGGAAGTGCCCCACAATTCCTCGCCACTCCAGGGACTATCCAAAATGATGTAACAGAATTCTCCTCAAAAGAAACTCCAGGAGGTAGTGACAGCTAACGAATTGATCAAAAATTATTTCAGCAGTATAACGAACCATGAATTTAGAATAATAGTAATAAAATTAATCACTGGGCTTGAAAAAAGCATAGAGGACAGCAGAGAATCTATTACTACAGAGATCAAGGGACTAAGAAACAGTCATAAGGAGCTAAAATTGCTATACATGAGGTACAAAATAAAATGGAGGCGACCACAGCTCAGATTGAAGAAGCATAGGAGAGAATAGGGGAATTAGAAGATAAAATTATGCAAAAAGAGGAAGCTGAGAAAAACAGAGATTAAAAAAATCCAGAAGTATGAGGGGAGAATTAGAGAACTAAGTGATACACTCAAACGGAACAATATCCGTATAATAGGGATTCCAGTAGAGGAAGAGAGAGAAAGGTGCTGAAGGTGTATTGAACAAACCATAGTTGAGAACTTCACTTATCTGGGGAAGAAAACAGGCATTGAAATCAAAGAGGCACAGAGAACTCCCTTCAGATGTAACTTGAATTGATCTTCTGTGTGACATATCATAGTGAAACTGGCAAAATACAAGGAAAAAGAGAAAATTCTGAAAGCAGCTAGGGATAAACATGCTCTAACATATAAAGGGAGACCTATAAGACTAGTGACGAATCTATCTACTGAAACTTGGCAGGCCAGAAATGAATGGCAGGAAACTTCAATGTGATGAAGAGAAAAAATATGCAGCCGAGAATCCTTTACCCAGCAAGTCTGTCATTCAGAATAGAATGAGAGAGAAAGGTCTTCCCAAACAAACAAAACCTGAAGTAATTCATCACCACTAAACCAACCCTACAAGAAATCCTAAAGGGGATTCTGTGAGTGAAACATTGCAAGGACCACAAAGTAACAGAGACATCACTACAAGCATGAAACCTACAGATATCACAATGATTCTAAACCCATATCTTTCTATAATAACACTGAATGTAAATGGACTACATGCTCCAATCAAAAGACATAGGGTATCAGAATGGATAAAAAAAAACCAAGACCCATCTATTTGCTGTCTACAAGAGACTCATTTTAGACCTGAGGAAACCTTCAGATTGAAAGTGAGGGGATGGAGAACTATCTATCATGCTACTGGAAGTCAAAAGAAAGCTGGAGTAGCCATACTTATATCAAACTAGACTTTAAATTGAAGGCTGTAACAAGAGATGAAGAAGGGCATTATATAATAATTGCAGGGTCTCTCCATGAGGAAGAGCTAACAATTATAAATGCCTATGCACCGAATACGGCAGCCCCCAAATACATAAAACAATTAATCACAAACATAAACAACCTTGTTGATAAGAATGTGGTAATTGCAAGGGACTTTAATACTCCACTTACAGAAATGGATAGATCATCTAGACACAGGATCAATGAAGAAACAAGGGCCCTGGATGATACATTGGACCAGACGGACTTGACAGATATATTTAGCACTCTGCATCCGAAAGCAACAGAATATACTTTCTTCTCGAGTGCACATGGAACATTCTCCAAGATAGATCACATACTGGGTCACAAAACAGCCCTTCATAAGTATGCAAGAATTGAAATCATACCATGCATACTTTCAGACCACAATGCTATGAAACTTGAAATCAACCACAGGAAAAAGTCTGGAATGCAAACTGGTGTAGCCGCTCTGCAAAACAGTGTGGAGGTTCCTCAAAGAACTAAAAATAGATCTACCCTATGACCCAGCAATAGCACTGCTAGGAATTTACCCAAGGGATACAGGAATGCTGATGCATATAGGCACTTGTACCACAATGTTTATAGCAGCACTTTCAACAATAGCCAAATTAGAGAAAGAGCCTAAATATCCATCAACTGATGAATGGATACAGAAATTGTGGTTTATATACACAATGGAATACTACGTGGTAATGAGAAAGAATGAAATCTGGCCTTTTGTAGCAACATGGATGGAACTGGAGACTGTTATGCTAAGTGAAATAAGTCATAGAGAGAAAGACAGATACCATATGTTTTCACTCTTATGTGGATACTGAGAAACTTAACAGAAGACCATGGGGAAGGGAAGGAAAAAAAAAGAGGTTAGAGAGGGAGGGAGCCAAAACATAAGAGACTCTTAAAAACTGAGAACAAACTGAGGGTTGATGGGGGTGGGAGGGAGAGAAGGGTGGGTGATGGGTATTGAGGAGGGCACCTTTTGGAATGAGCACTGGGTGTTGTATGGAAACCAATTTGACAATAAATTTCATATTTAAGAACAAAAAAATTAAAGGGATGGAAAAACATTTATTATACAAATGGAAGTGAAAAGAAACCTAAAGATAACAATACTTATATTAAACAAAACAAACTTTCAAACAAAGATTATAATAAGGGACAAAAAAGGATAACATATAACCATAAAGGGTACAATCCAAGAAGAAAATATACCAATTACAAATACTTATGAACCCAACATGGAAGTATCCAAATATATAAAACAATTAATAACAAGCATAAAGGAACTCACTGATAATAATACAATAATAGGGGACTTTAACACCCCACTTACATTAATGGACAGATCATCTAAACAAAATCATCAAGGAAACCAAACAATTGGCTTTGAATGACACACTGCAACTGATAGGTTTAACAGATGTATTCAGAACATTCCAATCCAAAAGAGCAGAGTACACATTGTTCTCAAGTGCACATGGAACATTCTCCACAATAGATCACATGTTAGGTTACAAAACAAATATCAACAAATTTGAAAAGATTGAAATAACATGCATCTTTTCAAACCACAACACTGTGAAACTAGAAATCAACCACAAGAAAAAAATCTGAAAGGCCACAACTACCTAAGCTAAATAACATATGACTAAACAATAAATGGGTCAATGAATAAATCAAAGAGGAAATTTAAAAATGCATGTATTGTGGTTTTGACTTGTATTTCCCTGATGATGAGTGATATTGAGCATTTTTTCATGTGTTGGTTGGCCATCTGGATGTCTTGTTTGGAGAAGTGTTTATTCATGTCTTTTGCCCATTTATTCACTGGATTATTTTTTGGATGTTGAGTTTGATAATTTCTTTATAGATTTTGGATACTAACCCTTTATCTGATATGTCATTTGCAAATATCTTCTCCCATTCTGTCAGTTGCCTTTTAGTTTTGGGTGTAAATTAAAAAAAAATAGAAAATAAAACAAGTTAAAATTAAAAAATAAAAAATAAATAAAATAAATAAAAAATGCATGCAGACAAGTGAAAATGAAACACAACAGACCAAAATCTTTAGAATGCAGCCAAAACTGTTCTAAGAGGGAAGATTATAGCAATACATACCTACATAAATGAGCAAGAAAAAAGAACAAGCAAAGTCCTAAGCCAGTGAAAGGAAGAAAATAATAAAGATTAGAGCAGAAATAAATAAAATAGAGACTAAAAACACCCAATGTAACAGGTCAATGAAACCAGGACCTGATACTTTTGAAAGGTCAGAAAAATTATAAAACTTTAGACAGACTCATCACAGAAAAAAAGACATAAAGGGGGACTCAAATAAATAAAATTAGGAGGAGAAATAAAATAAATAAAATAAAATGAAGGAGGAAAAATAAAAACCAACACCACCAATATACAAGGGAATATAGGAGAATATTATGAAACAGTATATGCCAACAAATTGAATAACCTATAAGTAATGGATAAATTCTAGAAAGATATAATCTTTCAAAACCAAATCAGGAAATAATAGAAAATTGAAGAGACTGATTACTAGCAATAAAACTGAACCAGTAAGTGAAAAACTGCCAACAAATAGAAGTCCAGGATCAGATGGCTTCACAGGTAAATTCTACCAAACATTCAAAGAGAAGTTAATACCTATTTTCTTGAATTATTCCAAAAAAAAATGGAAGATGGAGGACAGATTTCAAATTCAATCTACAAGGACAGCATTACCCTGATACTAAAAAGAGATAAAGACACCCCCAAAAAAGAAAACTACAGTCCAATACCTCTGATAAACATAGATGCTAAAATTTTTAACAAAATATTACCAAACCAAATCCAAAAATGCATCAAAAAATCATTTAACATGACCAAGTGGGGTTGATTCCCAGGATGCAAGGGTAGATCAGTATTATAAAATCAATGTGATACATGACACTAACAAGAGAAAGACAAAAGCCACATAATCATTTCAGTAGATGCAGAAAAAGCATTTGACAAACTACAACATCCATTCATGATAAAAATTCTCAACAAACTAGAGTTATAGGGAATATACCTCAACATAATAAAAGCCATATATGAAAAACCCACAGCTAACATCATGCTCAATTTTCATCTAAGATCAGGAACAAGGTAAGGGTCTCCACCCTCACCAATTTTAGAAACCCTAGCCACAGCTATCAGACAACAAAAGTATAATAAAATAAAATAAAATAAAATAAAATAAAATAAAATAAAACAATACAATACAATACAATACAGTAAAGAAAAGGCATCCAAACTGGTAAGGAAATTTTAAAACTGTCACTATCTGCAGATGACCTGATACTGTATAGAAAAAAAAAAAAACTAAAAATTCCACCAAAAACTACTAGAACTGAAAAATGAACTCAGTAAAGTCTCAGGATACCAAATTAATATACTGAAATATGTTGCATTTCTATACACTAATGATAAAATAGCAGAAAGAGAAATTAAGAAAGCCATCCCATTTAAAATTGCACCAAAAAGAATAAAATACCTAGAAATAAACTTAAACAAGGAGGTGAAAGACTTGTACTTTAAAAGCTATAGCACACTGATAAAAGAAGTTGAAGATAACAAACAAATGGAAAAAAAAATATTCCATGCTTACGGATGGGGAGAACAACTATTGCTAAAATGTCTATACTACCCAAAGCAATCTACAGGTGTAATGCAATCCCGATCAAAATACCAACAGTATTTTTCACATTACTAAAACAAACACTCCTAAAATGTGTATGGAAACATAAAATACCTTGAATAGCCAAAGCAATCTTGAAAAAGAAAACAAAACTGGAGGCAACACAATTCCAGATTTCCAGATTACACAGTTAGAGTTATCAAAACAGTATGGTACTGACACAAAAATAGACACATAGATCAATGGAAGATAATAGAAAAAAAAACAGAAATAAACCCATAATACTAGAGCCAATTATTCTTTGATAAAGAAGACAAGAATATCCAATGGGAAAAACACAGTCTCTTCAATAAATGATGTTAGGTAAAGTGCACAATTACATTCAAAAGAATGAAACTATAACATCTTCTTACACCATTCACAAAAATAAATTCAAAATGGATTAAGGACCTAAATGTGAGATATGAAACAGTAAAAATCCTAGAAGAGAGCAAGGATGTAGTTTATCTGATATCCCCTGTGGCAACATCTGTAATAATAAAAAAAAAAGATCTATAGATCTGTCTCCTGGGGCAAGGGAAACAAAAGTAAAAATACACTATTGGGATTCCATAAAAATACAGAAGATTTGAACAGCTAAGTAAGCAATCATCAAAACTAAAAAACAACCTACTGGATGGGAGAAAACATTTGCAAATGGCATATCCCATAAAGGGTTAGTATCCAAAATATATAAATAACTGATACAACTCAACACACAAAGAACAAAACAATCCAATTAAAAAATGGACAGTACACATGAGCAGACATTTCTCCAAAGAAGACATACACATGGCTAACAGACACATGAAAAGATGCTCAACGTCACTTTTCATCAGGGAAATGCAAATCAAAACTACAATGTGGTACTACCTTGCACCTGTCAGAATGGCTAAAATCAACAACAGGATAAACAAGAAGTTTTGGCAAAGATGTGGAGAAATAGGAACTCTTTGCACTGTTGATGGGAATGCAAACTGGTGCATCCACTCTTGAAAACAGTATGAGGCCTCCTCAAAAAGTGAAAAATAGAACTATCTTATGATCCAGTAATCACAAGACTAGATATTCACCCAAAGAATACAAAAACACTAATTTTAAGGAACATATGCACCCCTATATTTATAGCAACATCATTTGCAATAGCCAAATTATGGTAGCTCAAGTGTCCATCAATAGATTAATGTATAAAGAAGAGGTTATATATATATATATATATACACACACACACACAATGTATATATATGTGTGTGTGTAATGTATATATACATATAATATATACATATAATATACATAATAATATAATATATAATGTATATATATGTGTGTGTGTAATGTATATATACACAATGTATGTATACATATATATAGTATATAATATATGTGTGTGTGTATATATATATATATATACATACAATGGAGTATTACTCAACCATAAAAAAAAGAACAAAATCAGGATACCTGGGTGGCTCAGTCACTTAGGTATCTGACTCGATTTCGGCTTGGGTCATGATCTCATGGTTCATGAGATCAAGCCCAACTTTGGGGTCTGCGCACTGACAACATGGAGCCTGCTTAAGATTCTCTTTCTCCCCCCCTTCCACTCTCCCCCTACTTTCTCTCTCGCTCTCTCAAAATAAACAAGTAAACTTAAGAAAAAGAATGAAATCTTGCCATTTACTATTACATACATGGAACTAGAGAGTACAATGACAAATAAGTCAGAGAAAGACAAATACCATATGATTTCACTCATATGTGGAATTTAAGAAACAAATGAACAAAGTAAAAGAAAGAAAGCATGGAGAGAGAGAAACAAACCAAGAAACAGACTTAATTATAGAGATCAAACTGATATTTATCAGGAGAGAGGTGGGTGAGGACATAGGTGACATAGGTGAAATAGGTGACGGGAATTAAAATGTACACTTATCATCATGAAGACTGAGTAATGTGTAGAATTGTAGAATCACTGTATTGTACACCTGAAACTAATACAATGTATGTTAACTTTACTGGAGTTAAAATTAAAAGCTTTAAAAAAAGAAATGCATATGTTTTTCCTCATCCTTTGATTGGCACACAAAGCAATAGATTAGTTTCTTCCAGATGAAGATATTCAGCAGATCAGATAGGTGTCTACAGAAGATAACTGGAATCTGGCCTGAGAAATCACACTCTGGGAAGAAGTGGAGTCTAAGGAACTCTACCTAGAGGCAAAGCATGATGAAAATGTACCCCCAACAGGTCTATTTTAAGCCCTCCCAGAAGGCCTTACATGTATGTGTGTGTGTGTGTGTGTGTGTGCTTATTGGCATTGGAGGTAGGAACAGGAAGATCTGAGAATGAAAACACAATCCTTTTGACTGTCAGCAATCCATCTTACCATAAAGAAAAGGCATTTTTTCATCACACACTATCCAATATCAGTCTTCTTTTCCTCACACTTACACAATCCATTTCACTTTTCAGTGCAATGGAATCAAAGAAGAGGAGGTCAGAATAGATAAGAATAACAACAACAAAATATTGCTTCAGGGAGGATTCAGAAAAAAAACTACCTGCTAAGAATATCAGGCAGCATTTTTCCTATTGTTCCTACAGTGGAGAACCTCTGGCTAACTAACATGACCCAGAACTCTAAATGTCATATGGTCCATAGCTTCTTGATACTGAATGCCTAAGCCATAAAAATACAACACAACGCTAAACATAAATCATACTACCATGAAGAACACAAGACATAAGATATCAGGGAAATATATAGTCCTTTTTTGGTAAAGAAAATAAGACCCCTTCATTGCAACCCAAGATTCATAGGAAGAAATAAGGGTTATTTTACCAAAAATTAAAAACAGAAAGGATTTCAATGTTGCATGTGGTTCCGATCCTCAAGTTGGAAATATAACATTGCTTTTTTAATCTAAACATGTTTAGCCTTTACTAAAAATTCAGAGGCGTGCCTGGGTGGCTCAGTTGGTTAAGCATCCAACTTTCGCTCAGATGATGATCTTATAGTTTTTGAGCTTGAGCTCCGCATCAGGCTCTGTGATGACAGCTCGGAGCGTGGAGCCTACTTCAGATTCTGTGTCTCCCTCTCTCTCTGCCACTCCCCCCTCTCTCTAAAAAATAAATAAACATTAAAAAATTCAGAAATGTTTGCCTCCTTTAAAAACTAGAGTTGCTTTTGTCTTGGATGATGGCAGAGGAGTAGGAAGACCCTAGGCCCAGCCCATTCCATGAACACAGCTAGATAACTATCAAATCATTCTAAATACACCAGAAATTGACCTAAAGAGTGGCAGAACAAACTTTACAACTAAAGGCAGAGAAAAGGCCACATCAAAGAAGGGAGGAAGTGTAGAGATACAGTTTAGAAGAGAAACAGATTGTGGCCACTGACACGGAAAGGGAGCTGCAGTCATGTACAAGGAAGAGAGACAAACTAACACACAGGGGAGTGCACAGGAACACTGAATCCCCATAGCAATTGGCTTGGAAAATAAGAGGGGCTGAATTACATGACTTCTGGAAATGAGTGGGGTTTAATGCCTGGAGTCTTAAAGGTCAGTGGGTTTGCCTGGGATAAAGCCCAGAAAGCATTACATTACTTTTGGAAAAGAGGCAGACAAACAACCCATGGACATACAGTATGGAAACATCAATCTGAAGAGCAACTGGGGCTCATGGTGGGTAGGTTACTTGCTGTTTTTGGAGTGCATCCTGGAGAGGCAGCAGTCATAAAGAGAACCCTCCAGAACTGAGGAAATGGCTGTAACCATTTTGCTCCCCCATATCTCAGCATAACCACAGGGCTACCTGTGGGAAACACCACAGTGCCAACACTCACTACCTACCTTTCTTACCCCAATCCCTGCCCCCCATGCTACAGTGCATCTGCCCTTCCCAGTCACTCTTACCCCAGTTCCAGTATGGTGGGCCTTCTCCCCCAGAACACTGGCCCAAACCACTCCCAACACCATATCTCCAAACCTGAGAGTTTTGCAAGGCCTCAGTACTGGTGGCAGTGGTGACAAGCCTCATTTCACAAGTAGACCAGAGCACACCTAGTACCGCATGCAGACCAGGATCTAAACACTGCCCACAACAAATAAAGAGAGCCTCTGCAGACAAATGGCCTGAGAGATAGAGTGGACAGAACAAAAGAAAAAACACATGCAGCAAACATTGGAGACACTCTTAGAATCACCAGGACCAGGGGAACAGGGGACACTACATGGCAGAGCATTACAGGATTTCTTCATAAGACCATTACCCTCAAGAACAGGAGATGTAAATGATTTTCCTAACACACAGTAACAGGCACAGAGACTTACACAAAATGACAAGACAGAGAAATTTATCTCAAATGAAAGAACAGGACAAGGCCAGATATAAGTAACATGTCTGAGTAAATATTTAAAACACTGATCATAAGGATACTCAATGGATTTAAGAAAACACTGAAAGACATGAGTGAGTCCTTTAACACAGAAATAAGGAATAACATAGCAGAGATAAAGGGCTCAATAAATAAAATGGGAAACACGTGATGGAATGAACAGAAGGCTGTAAGAAAAAGGAATGAATTAATGACCTAGAAGACAGAGTAATGGAAAGTAATCAATCTGAACAAAAGAGAGAGAAAAAATTATACAAAATTAGAATAGGTTTAAGGAACTCAGTGACTCTATCAAATGTAATAACATTGGCAATATAGGAGTCCCAAAAGAAGAAGAGAGAGAAAAGGGGGAAGAAAATTTATATGAAGAAATAATAGCAAAAAACTTACCTAATCTGGGGAAGGAAGCATATATCCAAATATAAGAGGCACAGAGACACCCAACAAGATAAACATAAGTGGAGTTACACTAAGATATATTATAATTAAATTGGTAAAATACAGTGATAAAGAAAAAAGTTTTAAAGAAGCAAGTCAAAAGAAAACAGTAACATATAAGGGAAATCCCATAAAGCTAGCAGGCTTCAGCAAAAATTTCCAAGACAGAGGGACTGGCATGACATAATCAAAGTGCAGAATGGAAAACATCTGCAGCCAAGAATATTATAACCAGCAATGTTATTATTCAGAATAGGAGAGATAAAGAATTTTCCAAACAAAATCTAAAGAAGTTCATGTAATTAAACCATCCATACAAGAAATATTAAAAGAGATTCTTTGAGTAGAAAGGAGAGACCAAAACTGACAATATTAAGTTATGAAACACAAAAGCAGTAAAAGTAAATATTTCTGTAACAAAGGAACTCACAAAATAAAATGAGGTAAAGAATGACAACATATACCTAAAACATGAGAAGGAGAGGACGAAATGGGTCCAAACTTAAGGGACCATCAACTTAATATAGACTGCTATATGAAGATGATATATACAAACATAATGGCAACCACAAATCAAAAACCACTAATAGATATTTAAAAAAGGAGAAAGAAATTCAAATATATCAACTAAAGAAAATCAACAAACCATGCCAAAGAAAGAAAGACAAGAAAGGATAAGAGAAAATCATCAGAAACAACCACAAGATGAATACTAAAATGACAATAAATACAAATATATCAATAATTACTTTGAATGTAAATGGACTAAACACTCCAATCAAAAGAAAAAGAGGAGACAAAAAAAGAGGGGCAGCTAGGTGTATCAGTTGATTAATCATCAAACTCTTGATTTTGACTCAGGTCATGATCTCACTGTTCATGAAATCGAGCCCCACAAAGGGCTCTGTGCTGACAGCACAGAGCTTGCTTGGTATTCTCTCTTTTCCTCTCTCTCTGCCCCTACCCCACTTGCTCACGTGCTCCTTCTCTCAAAAGAAATAAACATTAAAAAAAAACAAGACACATCTATATGCTGCCTACAGGAGACTCATTTTAGACCTAAAGACATCTGCAGATTGAAGGTAAAGGGATGGAGAAATATCTATCATACAAAAGTCAAAAGAAAACCATAGTAACAAAACTTCTATAAGACAAACTAGGTGTTAAAGACTGTAACAAGAGACAAAGAAGGACATCACACAACAATAAAGGGGATAATCCAACATGAAGATATAATAATAGTCAATATTTATGTACCCATCATAGAAGACCAATATATATAACATAGTTAATAACAAACATAAAGTAATTGATAATTATACAATAATTGTAGCAGACATTTTTTAAATATGAAATTTATTGTCAAATTGGTTTCCATACAACACCCAGTGCTCATCTGAACAGGTGCCTTCCTCAATACCCATCACCCACCCTCTCTTCCCTCCCACCCCCCATCAACCCTCAGTTTGTTCTCATTTTTCAGAGTTAATTGTAGCAGACTTTAACATGATACTTAATGGACAAATTATCTAAACAGAAAATCAGTAAGGAAACAATGGCTTTGAATGACACACTGGAACAGAGGGAATTAACAGATTCCAAACACACCATCCTAAAGCAGTAGAATACACATTCTTTTCAAGTACACAAGGAACATGTTCCAAAATAGATCACATATTATACCACAAAACAATTCTAAACAAAGTAAAAAGGTCAAAGTCATACCATGTATGCATCTTGTCTTTTTTCAAATATTTTTAATGTTTACTCATTTTTGAGAGAGAGAGAGACAGAACGTGAGTGGGGAGGGTCAGAGAGACAGGGAGACACAGAATTTGAAGCAGGCTCCAGGATCTGAGCAGTCAGCATAGAGCCTGATGTGGGGCTCAAACCCATGGATGCAAGATCATGACCTGAACCAAAGTCGGAGGCTTAACCGACTGAGCCACCCAGGTGCCCCTGTATGCACCTTTTCTGATGACAACACCATGAAACTAGAAGTCAACCAGAAAAACAACCTGGAAAGACCACAAATACATAGACGTTACATAACACGTTACTAAACAATGACTGTGTCGAGCAGAAAATAAATGAAGAGATCCTGGGAAGATGGCGGCATACGAGGATGCTGGGCTCAGCACGCATCCTGCTGATCACTTAGATTGCACCTACACCTGCCTAAATAACCCAGAAAACCACCAGAAGACTAGCAGAACGGAGTCTCCGGAACCAAGCACAGATGAGAAGCCCATGGAAGAGGGTAGGAAGGGCAGGGAGGCGGTGTGCGCTCCACGGACTGTCGGGAGGGAGCCTGGGCAAAGGGGAAGCCCGCCGGCCAAGCAGAGCCCTGGAGTCTGGTTTGCAAAAGTGGAGGGCCTGGACTGAGTGTGTTCTGACAGCAAGCGGGAATTGACATCTGGAAGGTTATAAGCTAACAGCTCTGCTCCGAGAACAGGAGGGTTGGAGGAAACAGGAGGGAGAATTATTGAGCCCCGGATGACAGAGCTCAGTTTGGCGGGGAACAAAGGCCCTCGCCAGCGCCATCTCCCTCGCCCATCCCCCAGCCAAATATCCCAAGGGAACCAGTTCCTGCCAGGGAACTTGCTTGCTCCCGCAAACACCCAACGCTGTGCTTCTGTGCATCCATCACTCCAGCGGCAGGTCTGACTCACTCCCGTTGCTGCAGGGCCCGTCCCGAAGCAGATCTCTGAAGGAAAAGCAAGCTGACCCTGCCCCTCCCGCCCACGTGCATCTTGCCAATCCACCCCAGCTAATATGCCAGATCCCCAGCACCACAAGCCTGGCAGTATGCAAGTAGCCCAGATGGGCCACACCACCCCACACTGAATCCCTCCCCTAGTAGAGGGGAAGAGAAGGCACACACCAGTCTGACTGTGGCCCCGCCAACCAACGCAAGTTATTCAACACAGCACAGGGGAAGTGCCCCGCAGTCCCGCACCACTCCAGGGACTATCCAAAATGATGAAACAGAAGAATTCCCCTCATAAAAACATCCAGGAAATAACAACAGCTAACGAACTCATCAAAAACGATTTAAACAATATAACAGAAAATGAATTTAGAATAATAGTCATAAAATTAATCGCTGGGCTTGAAAACACTGTAAAGGACAGCAGAGAATCTCTTGCTACAGAGATCAAGGGACTAAGAAACATCCAGGAGGAGCTAAAAAATGCTATCAATGAGCTGCAAAATAAAATGGAGACAACCATGGCTCGGATTGAAGAGGCAGAGGAGAGAATAGGTGAACTAGAAGATAAAGTTATGGAAAAAGAGGAAGCTGAGAGAAAGAGAGATAAAAACATCCAGGAGTATGACGGGAAAATGAGAGAACTAAGTAATGCACTAAAGAGAAATAATATACGTATAATTGGTATTCCAGAGGAGGAAGAGACAGGGAAAGGTGCTGAAGGTGTACTTGAAGAAATCATAGCTGAGAACTTCCCTGATCTGGGGAAGGAAAAAGGTATTGAAATCCAAGAGGCATAGAGAACTCCCTTCAGAGGTAACTTGAATCGATCTTCTGCACGACATAGCAGAGTGAAACTGGCAAAATACAAGGATAAAGAGAAAATTCTGAAAGCAGCTACAAATAAACGTGCTCTAACATATAAAGGGAGACCTGTAAGACTCGTGACTGATCTCTCTACTGAATCTTGACAGGCCAGAAAGGAATGGCAGGAAATCTTCAATGTGATGAACAGAAAAAAATATGCAGCCGAGAATCCTTTATCCAGCAAGTCTGTCATTTAGAATAGAAGGAGAGATAAAGGTCTTCCCAAAGAAACAAAAACTGAAGGAATTCATCACCACTACACCAGCCCTACAAGAGATAATAAGGGAGATCCTGTGAGACAAAGTACCAGAGACATGGCTACAAGCATGAAACCTATGGACATCACAATGACTCTAAACCCATATCTTTCTATAATAACACTGAATGTAAATGGATTAAATGTGCCAACCAAAAGACATAGGGTATCAGAATGGAACAAAAACAAGACCCATCTATTTGCTGTCTACAAGAGACTCATTTTAGATCTGAGGACACCTTCAGATTGAAAGTGAGGGGTGGAGAACTATTTATCATGCCACGGGAAGGCAAAAGAAAGCTGGAGTAGCCATACTTATATCAAACTAGACTTTAAATTAAAGGCTGTAACAAGGGATGAAGAAGGGCACTATATAATAATCACAGGGTCTATCCATCAGGAAGAGCTAACAATTATAAATGTCTATGCGTCGAATACAGGAACCCCCAAATATATAAAACAATTACTCACAAACAGAAGCAACCTTATTGATAAGAATGTGGTAATTGCAGGGGACTTTAACACTCCACTTACAGAAATGGATAGATCATCTAGACACACGGTCAGTAAAGAAACAAGGGCCCTGAAAGATACATTGGATCAGATGGACTTGACAGACATATTTAGAACTCTGCATCCCAAAGCAACAGAATATACTTTCTTCTCAAGTGCACATGGAACATTCTCCAAAATAGATCACATACTGGGTCACAAAACAGCATTCAAAAGTATACAAGAATTGAAATCATACCATGCATACTTTCAGACCACAATGCTATGAAACTTGAAATCAACCACAGGAAAAAGTCTGGAAAACCTCCAAAAGAATGGATGTTAAAGAACATCCTACTAAAGAATGAATGAGTCAACCAGGCAATTAGAGAAGAAATTAAAAAGTATATGGAAACAAACGAAAATGAAAATACAACAATCCAAACGCTTTGGGATGCAGCGAAGGCAGTCCTGAGAGGAAAATACATTGCAATCCAGGCCTATCTCAAGAAACAAGAAAAATCCCAAATACAAAATCTAACAGCACACCTAAAGGAACTATAAGCAGAACATCAAAGGCACCCCAAACCCAGCAGAAGAAGAGAAATAATGAAGATCAGAGCATAAATAAACAATATAGAATCTAAAAAAACTGTAGATCAGATCAACGAAACCAAGAGTTGGTTTTTTGAAAAAATAAACAAAATTGACAAACCTCTAGCCAGGCTTCTCCAAAAGAAAAGGGAGAGGACCCAAACAGATAAAATCATGAATGAAAATGGAATTATTACAACCAATCCCTCAGAGATACAAGGAATTATCAGGGAATACTAGGAAAAATTATATGCCAATAAACTGGACAACCTGAAAGCAATGGACAAATTCCTAAACACGCACACGCTTGCAAAACTCAATCAGGAGGAAATAGAAAGCTTGAACAGACCCATAACCATCAAAGAAATTGAATCAGTCATCAAAAATCTCCCAACAAATAAGAGTCCAGGACCAGATGGCTTCCCAGGGGAGTTCTACCAGACGTTTAAAGCAGAGATAATACCTGTCCTTCTCAAGCTATTCCAAGAAATAGAAAGGGAAGGAAAACTTCCAGACTCATTCTGTGAAGGCAGTATTCCTTTGATTCCTAAACCAGACAGAGACCCAGTAAAAAAAGAGAATTACAGGCCAATATCCCAGATGAATATGGATGCAAAAATTCTCAATAAGATACTAGCAAATCAAATTCAACAGCATATAAAAAGAATTATTCACCATGGTCAAGTGGGATTCATTTTGGGATTCAGGGCTGCTTCAACATTCGCAAATTAATCAACGTGACAGATCCCATTAATAAAAGAAAATATAAGAACCATATGATCCTGTCAATCGCATAAAAGGCCTTTGACAAAATTCAGCAACGTTTCTTAATAAAAACCTTCGAGAAAGTTGGGATAGAAGGAACATACTTAAAGATCATCAAAGCCATTTATGAAAAGCCCACAGCGAATATCATCATGGGGAAAAATTGAGAGCTTTTCCCCTGACATCAGAAACACGACAGGGATGCCCACTCTCACCGCTGTTGTTTAACACAGTGTTGGAAGTTCCAGCATCAGCAATCAGACAACAAAAGGAAATTAAAGGCATCAAAATTGGCAAAGATTAAGTTAAGCTTTCACTTTTTGCAGACGACATGATATTATACATGAAAAATCTGATAGACTCCACCAGAAGCCTGCTAGAACTGATACATGAATTTGGCAAAGTCGCAGGATACAAAATCAATATACACAAATCAGTTGCATTCTTATACACTAATAATGAAGCAACAGAAAGACAAATAAAGAAACTGATCCCATTCACAATTGCACCAAGAAGCATAAAATACCTAGGAATAAATCTAACCAAAGATGTACAAGATCTGTATGATGAAAACTATAGAAAGCTTATGAAGGTAATTGAAGAAGATATAAAGAAATGGAAAAAAATTCCGTGCTCATGGATTGGAAGAATAAATATTGTCAAAATGTCAATACTACCCAAAGCTATCTACACATTCAATGCAATCCCAAGCAAAATTGCACCAGCATTCTTCTTAAAGCTAGAACAAGCATTCCCAAAATTCATATGGAACCACAAAAGGCCCCGAATAGCCAAAGTAATTTTGAAGAAGAAGACCAAAGCAGGAGGCATCACAATCCCTGACTTTAGCCTCTACTACAAAAGCTATAATCATCAAGACAGCATGGTATTGGCACAAAAACAGACACATAGACCAATGGAATATAATAGAAACCCCAGAACTAGACCCACAAATGTATGGCCAACTAATCTTTGACAAAGCAAGAAAGACTATCCAATAGAAAAAAGACAGTCTCTTTAACAAATGGTGCTGGGAGACCTGGACAGCAACATGCAGAAGATTGAAACTAAATCACTTTCTCACATCATTCACAAAAATAAATGGATATTTATCAAAAAATTAAATGGATATTACAAAAAATGGATATTTACAAAAAATAAATGGATATTTATCAAAATGGATAAAGGACCTGAATGTGAGACAGGAAACCATCAAAACCCTAGAGGAGAAAGCAGGAAAAGACCTCTCTGACCTCAGCCACAGGAATTTCTTATTTGACACATCCAGAAAGGCAAGGGAATTAAAAGGAAAAATGAACTATTGGGAACTTATGAAGATAAAAAGCTTCTGCACAGCAAAGGAAACAACCAACAAAACTAAAAGGCAACCAACAGAATAGGAAAGATATTTGCAAATGACATATCAAAGGGCTAGTATCCAAAATCTATAAAGAGCTCACCAAACTCCACACCCGAAAAACAAATAACCCAGTGAAGAAATGGGCAGAAAACATGAATAGACACTCCTCTAAAGAAGACATCCGGATGGCCAACAGGCACATGAAGAGATGCTCAACGTCGCTCCTCATCAGGGAAATACAAATCAAAACCACACTCAGATATCACCTCACGCCAGTCAGAGTGGCCAAAATGAACAAATCAGGAGACTATAGATGCTGGAGAGGATGTGGAGAAACGGGAACCCTCTTGCACTGTTGGTGGGAATGCAAATTGGTGCAGCCACTCTGGAAAACAGTGTGGAGGTTCCTCAAAAAATTAAAAATAGACCTACCCTATAACCCAGCAATAGCACTGCTAGGAATTTACCCAAGGGATACAGGAGTACTGATGCATAGGGGCACTTGGACCCCAATGTTTATAGCAGCACTCTCAACAATAGCCAAATTATGGAAACAGCCTAAATGTCCATCAACTGATGAATGGATGAAAAAAATTGTGGTTTATATACACAATGGAGTACTACGTGGCAATGAGAAAGAATGAAATATGGCCTTTTGTAGCAACATGGATGGAACTGGAATGTGTTTTGCTAAGTGAAATAAGCCATACAGAGAAAGACAGATACCATATGGTTTCACTCTTATGTGGATCCTGAGAAAGTTAATAGA
Source organism: Prionailurus viverrinus (assembly GCF_022837055.1). Taxonomy (NCBI): domain Eukaryota; kingdom Metazoa; phylum Chordata; class Mammalia; order Carnivora; family Felidae; genus Prionailurus; species Prionailurus viverrinus. Next base: position 55,112,037 of record NC_062579.1, read on the forward strand.
AACCCATGTGGGAGGGGAAGGTCAAAAAAGGAGGTTAGAGTGGGAGAGAGCCAAAGCATAAGAGACTGTTAAAAACTGAGAACAAACTGAGGGTTGATGGGGGGTGGGAGGAAGGGGAGGGTGGGTGATGGGTATTGAGGAGGGCAGATTTTGGGATGAGCACTGGGTGTTGTATGGAAACCATTTTGACAATAAAGTTCATATACTGGAAAAAAAAAGAAAATAAATGAAGAAATAAAAAAGGACATGGAAACCAATGAAAATGAAAACAAAATGATCCAAAACCTTTGCGATGTAGCACAAACGGATTTAAGAGGAAAGTTTATAGTAATACAGGCCTACTTCAAAGGAGCAAGAACTATATTAAATAAACAACCTAACCTTGCATCTAAAAGAGTTAAAAGAACAACAAACAAAACCTAAAAACAGCAGAATGAAGTAAATAATAAAGACTGGAACAGATATAAATCACATTGAAGTAAAAAAAAAAACAAACAAAAAAAATAGAAGAGATCAAGGAAACCAGGAATGGGTTGTTTGAAAAAATCAATAAAATTGATAAACCTCTAGCCAGATTTATTGAGAGAGAGAGAGAGAGAGAGAGAGAGAGAGAGAATGACTCAAAAAATAAAATCACAAAGAGGAGAAATGACAACCAACACTACAGAAATACACAAATTTATAAGAGAATATAATAAAAAACTGTATGCCAACAAATGGGACAACCTACAAGAAATGGATAAATTCCTAGAAACATATAAACTAACAAAACTGAATCAGGAAGAAATAGGAAATTTGAAAAGACCAATAAGCAGCAAATACATTTAAGCAGTAATCAAAACACTCCCAAGATAATTCCTGGACCAGATGGCTTCACAGACAAATTCTACCAAACATTTAAGGAAGACCGGCATGAGGTGGTATCTAACTGGTTTTGATTTGTATTTTCCTGATGAGGAGTGACGTTGAGCATCTTTTCATGTGCCTGTTGGCCATCGGGATATCTTCTTTAGAGAAGTGTCTATTCACGTTTTCTGCCCATTTCTTCACTCGATTATTTGTTTTTCAGGTGTGGAGTTGGGTGAGTTCTTTATAGATTTTGGACACTAGCCCTTTGTCTGATATGTCATTTACAAATATCTTTTCCCATTCCATTGGTTGCCTTTTAGTTTGTTTCCTTTTCAGTGCATAAGCTTTTTATCTTCATGAGGTCACAATAGTTCATTTTTGCTTTTAATTCCCTTGCCTTTGGGGATGTGTCAAGTAAGAAATTGCTACGGCTTAGGTAAGAGAGGTTTTTTCCTGCTTTCTCCCCTAGGGTTTTGATGGTTTCCTGTCTCACATTCAGGTACTTCATCCATTTTGAGTTTATTTTTGTAAATGGTGTAAGAAAGTGGTCTAGTTTCATCCTTCTGCATGTTTCTGTCCAGTTCTCCCAGCACCATTTGTGAAAGAGACTGTCTTTTTTCCATTGGATATTCTTTCCTGCTTTGTCAAAGATTATTTGGCCATACCTTTGTGGGTCCAATTCTGGAGTCTCTATTCTCTTCCATTGGTCTATGTGTCTGTTTTTGTGCCAATGCCATGTTGTGTCTTGATGATTACAGCTCTGTAGTAGGGGCTAAAATCTAGGATTGTGATGCCTCCTGCTTGGGTTTTCTTCTTCAATATTGCTTTGGCTATTCAGGTTCTTTTGTGGTTCCATACAAATTTTAGGATTGCTTGTTTTAGCTTTGAGAAGAATGTTGGTGCAATTTTGACTGGGAGAGAAAGGAAAGAAAACATTCCAAGCAGTCTCCCTGCTCTCAGTGCAAGCCTGATGCAGGGGTAGTTCTCACAAATAGTTCATGGTCTGAGCTGAAATCACAAGTTGGAGGTTTAACCGACTGAGCCACCCAAGCACACTGAAACTGGACCACTTTAATTCATTATAAACAAAAATAAATTCAAAATCTATGAAAGACCTAAATGTGAGAACTAAAACCATAAAAATCCTTGAAGAGAGCACAGACAGTGACTTCTCTGACACTGCACAGCAACTTATTTCTAGATACATCCACTGAGGCAAGGGAAACAAAAGCAAAAATAAATGAATGGGAATAAATTAATATAAAAAGTTTCTGCGCAGCAAAGGAAACAGCCAACAAAACTAAAAGGCAACACATGGAATAAGAGATGATGTTTGCAAATGACATATCTGATAAAAGGTTAGCATCAAAACTATATGAAAAAACTGATACAACTCAACAACACCCCCAAAAAACAAATAATCCAATTAAAAATGGGAAGAAAACATGAACAGACATTTCTCCAAAGAAGAAATAACAGATAGTCAACAGACGCATGAAGAGATACTCATCATCAATTATCATCAAATCAAAACTGCAAAGAGATATGTCACACCTGTCAGGAAACAAATAAACAGTAGATATTGGTGAAGATGTGGAAAAGGGAAACCCTCTTGCACTGTTGCACATGTTAATTTTCTATTTCCAAACCAGACAAAGTCAAATACAAGCTGGAAGTTCAAAACAGAATGAGTTTGTGAACAATGAAATGGGGTGAGTGAGCCTCCATTTCCCAAGATGCGTGTATAAGTAGATGTCAAATATTCCCATGGATATGATACCCTGTTTGATACCTGAAAATTTTCCATTTTTCTCCCATCTCTGCAGCCTAATTTCTCAAATATTGCTGAATAATCAGGTGAAAATTAGGCCCTCTGTTGGCTATTCACTGAGCCAGCTGATGGGGCCCTACGCATACAGTCCATCTACAAGGCAATTGGCTTCCCAAGAGGTTTCTTTCCTTTATTAATATCTCACACATTGCCTGGATCAATTTGTGCTGATTGAATTCTAGTTCATTGGATGGAACTAAGGCATACACATGTAAATAACTAGTAAACAAGCTCAATATATGTTGCATTAACTCATTCAACAGGTATTTATGAGCACCTAGAATGTGATCAAATGTGAACAAGAAAATCATAGTTCCCATTGTGTAGTTTACTTCAGTGACTAACCAAGAGAATAATATGGGAGCTACATTAGAGTGTAACCAGAGAAAGACTCTGAGGGAGGTGATAATTGTACTGAGACTCAAAGTATAAGGAAGATTCATGGGCTCCTGGGTGGCCCAGTCGGTTAAGTGTCCGACTTCAGCTCAGGTCATGATCTCACAGTTGGTGGGTTCAAGCCCTCTGTCTGGCTGTGTGCTGACAGCTCGGAGCCTGGACTCTGCTTTGGATGCTGTGTGTCTCCCTCTCTCGCTCTGCCCCTCCGCCATTCACACTCTGCTTCTGTCTGTCTCTCAATTATAAACATTTTTTAAAAAGTAAAAAAGAAGATAAAAAGAAAGAAAGAAAGAAAGAAAGAAAGAAAGATTGATTGATTCAGGCATGGGTAAGGTGGAATGTTGACTAGTCCAGGCAGAGAGAAACTCATGTGCTAAGGCTTTGTGGTAGAAAGTAGCCTGATGGTTTGAGATAAGGCCAATGTGGCTGGAGCATAGTGGGTCCCAAGGAGAGTGGTAAGGCATGAAGCTAGTGAGATAGGCAGGGGCCAGATTACATAGGGGATCTTTTGACTTTATTCCAAGAGGATGGGAAAACACTGGAGGATTTTAAGAAAAAAATAACATGACCTGGCTTACATTTTAAAAAGATAACTGTGGATACTATGTATAAGATGGATACTAGATACAATGGATAGTAGCTACAATGTATATGGATTTCTGTATGCAAATATAAGTAGTAAAGTAAGTGTAGAAGCAAGGATACAGTTTATGAAGCTGTTGCAATAGTTCAGGAGATGAAATAATGGTATCTTGGACCAGAGTACTGGCAGTGAAGGCCAAAAAAAGTCAATGGGTTCAGCATTTTACAGGTAAAATCCAAAAAACTTAAAGAAGGATTAGACATAGAGATTAAGGGAAGAGGAAGGGATCAAGGATGACTCCCAGGTTTCTGGTTTGGGTAACTTTAGCCCAGAATCCCCACCCCCTGAAGCAACATATCTGACCAAGAGAAAGAGCAAGCATTCTCCATAGTCCTCAATAAGAGCCCACAATATTTCTTATTTGTTTTATTTTGCTTTTTCACTATCTGGGTTCTTTTTGAGCTGCTTAGTAACTGCCTACACATAGGACAATCCATTGTCACAATTTTTAGGTCTATAACTTTTCTGTAAGTGTCACCTGTTTACAGGCACTGACAGGGGTCATCTGAAACTAATAACCGATGTTTCATTAGCTCTGGTTCATACCTGCATAATGGAAGACTTCAAGCCCTTGAAAACTTCTCACAAGCATTTCTGGGAGTCCTTGGGGGTATCTCACATGTGTTCACCACCAGTGCTCACATAGTTTAGTATCAAATTCCATAATTAGAGTCATTTTATCCTTTCTGGCTCCAAAATACGAAAAAAAAACCCTGCAATGTGGAAATAAATGCTTAATGTATATGTAAACTTCAATCACCGTTACTTTCAATGTTCATAAAAAGTTGCACTACATTTGAAAACAATTTGTGGGTTTTATTTTCTCACTTCACAAGAATTCCCAAGTATGCATGATGATTACTTACAAATCATAGCCAATTGTAAATTAAAGGAGTTTGTTGTAGCCAAATAATTCCAAAAGCAACATTTAAAAAATTTTTCTAATTTTTATTGCAAAAAATTGTATTTCATGTGTACTATGGATGCATTTTATTATGTTTGATATGATAATTAGTGGAAACTTCAAACTCTAGAGTCCCTAAAGATTTGTAAATGTCCCTACCCACAAGCAATGCCCACAGCTCTTAAAGCTATTTGCAAGTAGCACCTCCCCACTGTCACTGTGGGGAGGTGAGGTTTCTTGCAGGTACTCCAAAGCTGTAAACTTTCTTTTTCCCAAAGCATTTCTGGATTCTCTAGAGTTCTTAGGGCACCAAAATCACACTTTATTGCATACAGGTATAGGGAGAACATCTCTACTTATTGCCACACAGTATTTCTTCTCAGAAACATCTGTACGTTGTGACACAGTGCCTCGCAGACTCCCATGATTAATCTTCCCCTTCTACATATATATTAGAGTCCATAGAGCTATCTGGTTTTCTTCCCAATCCTTCTTCTCATTCTTCTCATTCTTCTCTAAACAGCAAAAATAAAATAAATTTTCTGAAGGCGAGGCCCAGCAGTGAAGACCAGCCTTCATGAATAATGGCTTAGGCTCAAGATGGCTACCACCAAAGATATTTCAAAGGACAAATCATTGCTTTCAACCCACACCAGTATTTCTTTTTCTGCTGCTTCCACAGCAACTAGATTTTTTCCAGATTTCTGAAGAGGTGTTAGAGACTTTAAGAAGTGGTATGAGCCACTCTTATTCTATAAAAGCAAGGTCACTCTGGGTTGAGATTAATTTCATAGAGGTACTAGGCCTAAAGTTGAGAAAAATAAACTATTTGTATAGTCTACTATGTAATCTACATACAGCATTCACATACATTGTCTCATCTAATCATCACAATAGCCCTATGAGGTAGTAATAACATTAGTCCCTTTTTTAAATTTTTTAAAATGTTTATTTATTTTTTGAGAGATGCAAAGTCCAAGCAGGGGAGGGGCAGAGAGAGGAAAACACAGAATCCAAAGTAGGATCCAGGCTCTGAGCTGTCAGAACAGAACCCGACTTAGGGCTCGAACCCACAAACCGTGAGATCATGACCTGAGCCAAAGTTGCATGCTTAACTGACTGAGCTACCCAGGCACTCCCCATTAGTCCCTTTTAACAGATGAAGAAATGGAGACTCAAAAGGTAACCTGTTTCTCAGCTGAGATCAGAAGAAGCTGTAATTTGAGTATACGTCCTCTGACTCTTTTTAGCTGTTTCTATAATATGCTTTGAGCTGGTATAAATGCATTATTAGTGGGTTTAATCCTCTAGTAAGCCCAGTGATTCCCAAATCTGAGTATACATCAGAATCATGTGAAGGACTTTAATGAATATTTAATAAACACAGATTTCTGGGCACCATCCCCAGAGTTATTGATTCAGTATGTCTGGTGTGGGCCTGAGAATCTGCATTGCCAACATTTCCCAGGTGATGCTGATGCTGCTTATCTGGGGACCACACTTTGAGAACCACAAGTCTAAGGCCAGGTGCTCTGGATATAAAACCTATTGCTCTCGGGCGCCTGGGTGGCGCAGTCGGTTGAGCGTCCGACTTCAGCCAGGTCACGATCTCGCGGTCTGTGAGTTCGAGCCCCGCGTCGGGCTCTGGGCTGATGGCTCAGAGCCTGGAACCTGCTTCCGATTCTGTGTCTCCCTCTCTCTCTGCCCCTCCCCCGTTCATGCTCTGTCTCTCTCTGTCCCAAAAAATAAATAAATGTTGAAAAAAAAAAAAACAAAAAAAACAAAAAAAAAAACAAAACCTATTGCTCTCTACACTGCAAGAATGGATACTAATCCATAACCTTACAAAGAAAATATAAGCAGTACTGAAAGCTCAGTGAGTTATTATGCAACCATTAGAAAGGATAATTATGAACACTGTGTAGCAACACAGAAGATGCTTTAAATATGATGTTAAGAGCTGACAATAAAGAGGATAATAGAAGATTGTTAGACTAAGGTAGTGCCTTCTTACAGCATTACCACAATTCCTAAACCATACAAAGACCCTACTAAAAAGGAGAGCTACAGGACAATATCCCTGATGAACATGGAGGCAAAAATTCTCAACAAAATACTACCAAATCAAATCCAATAGTACACTAAAACAATTATTAACCACAATAAAACAGGATTTATTTCTGGGTTGCAATGGTGGTTCAATATTCACAAATCAATCAACATGACACACCACATTAACAAAAGAAAGGATAAGAAACATGATCCTCTCAAGAATTCAGAAAAAGTCTTTAAGACAAAATATAGTATCCATTCTTGATAAAAAAAAAATCCCTCAACAAAGTAGGAACAGAGGCAACATACCTCAACATCACAAACGCCATATGTGAAAGACCCACATATAGTATTATCCTAAATTGGGAAAAACTGAGAGCTTTTCCTCTATGGCCAGGAACAAGACAGGGATGTCCACTCTTACCATTGTTATTTAGCAGAGTATTGGAAATACTAGCCTCAGCAATCACACAACAAAAAGAAATAAAGGTATCCAAATTAGCAAAGAAGTCAAACTTTCATCATTTGCAGATGAAATGATACTGTCTACAGAAAACTCAAAAGACTCAAAACCCTGCTAGAACTCATACATGAATTCAGCAAGGTCACCGTGTATAAAATCAATGTACAGAAATCTGTTGCATTTTTATATATTAATAATAAAGCAACAGAAAATAAATTAAAGAGTCGATCCCATTTACAATTGCACCAAAACCAGTAAGATATCTAGGAATAAACCTAACCAAAGAGGTAAAAGATTTGTACTCTAAAAACTATAGAACACTTATGAAAGAAATTGAAGAGAACACAAAGAAATGGAAAAACATTCCATACTCATGGACTGGAAGAACAAACATTGTTGATATGTCTATATGACCCAAAGTAATCACACAGTTAATGCAATCCCCATAAAAATACCACTAGCATTTTTCACAGAGCTAGAACAATCCTAAAATTTGTATGGAATACAAAAGAACATGAATAGCCAAAGCAATCCTGAAAAAGAAAAGGAGGCATGACGATTCCTGACTTCAAGCCATAATACAAAGCTGTAGTCATCAAGGCAGTATAGTACTGGCATAAAAACAGACACATAGATCAATTGAACTTAATAGAAAAAAAAAAGAAATTGACCCGCTATATAGCAAACTAATCTTTGACAAAGCAGTAAAGAATAGCCAATGGAAAAAAAAGTCTCTAACAAATGGTGTTGGGAAAACTGGACAGGATCATACAGAAGAATAAAATTGGACCATTTTCTTCCACTATACACAAAAATAAATTCAAAATGGTTGAAAGACCTAAATATGAGAAAAGAACCCATGAAAATCCTATAAGAGAACACAGGCACCAACCTCTTTGACCTCGGCCAGAGTAACTTCTCACTAGACATGTCTCTGGTGGAAAGGGAAACAAAATAAAAAATGAACTATTGGGACTTCATCAAAATAAAAATTTCAGCACAGTGAAGGAAACAATCAACAAAACTGAAAGGCACTTATGGAATGAAAGAAGATATTTGCAAATGACCTATCTGATAAAGGGTCAGTATTCAAAATCTATAAAGAACTCTCAAACTCAACACCCAAAAATTGAATAATCCAGTTAAGAAAGGGCAGAAGACATGAATAGATAGTTTTCCAGAGAAGACATCCAGATGGCTAACAGACACATGAACAGATGCTCAATGTCACTCATTATCAGTAAAATACAAATCAAAACCATGATGAGATACCACCTCACACCTGTCAGAAAGACTAATATTAACAACACAGGAAACAACAGATGTTGGTGAGGATGCAGAGAAAGGGGAACCCTCTTACACTGTTGGTGAGAATGCAAACTGGTGCAGCCACTCTGGAGAACAGTATGGAGGTTCCTGAGAAGGTTAAAAATAGAACTACCCTAAAATCCAGTAATTGCCACACTAGGTATTTACCCAAAGGACACAAAGTACTGATTCAAAGAGGGCACATGTACCCCAGTGTTTGGCATTATCAACAATAGCCAAACTAGGGAAAGAGCCCAAATGTCCACTGACTGATGAATGGATAAAGAAGAGTCAGGGAAAGAAAAATACTATGTGAATTCATTAATATGTGGGATTTAAGAAACAAAACAGATGAACATACGTGAAGGGAAAAAAAGAGAGAGAGAGAGGAAAGCAAACCATAAGAGACTCTTAAATACAAAGAAGAAACTGAGGGTTGAAGGAAGGAGGTTGGTGGGAGAAGGGCTAAATAGGTGATGGGCATCAAAGATGACACTTGTTATAATGAGCACTGGGAGTTCCATGTAAGTGATGAATCACTAAATTCTACTCCTGAATCCAATATTACACTGTATGTTAACTAACTAGTATTTAAATAAAAATTTGGAACAAACAAAAATAAATAAATAAGAATAGTGCCTCCTTGGGGCGCCTGGGTGGCGCAGTCGGTTAAGGGTCCGACTTCAGCCAGGTCACGATCTCGCGGTCCGTGAGTTCGAGCCCCGCGTCAGGCTCTGGGCTGATGGCTCAGAGCCTGGAGCCTGTTTCCGATTCTGTGTCTCCCTCTCTCTCTGCCCCTCCCCCGTTCATGCTCTGTCTCTCTCTGTCCCAAAAAAAATAAATAAACATTGAAAAAAAAATTTTTTTTAAAGAATTGACATTTATTGTGCATCTACTATTGGCCAAGAAGAATATGGTGCTTAACATATCTTATCATATTTAATTTAATCCTCAAAACACCACCATGGGATAGATGTTATTGTCACTTCTTTTTTTTTTACGAGTAAAGCTTAAGAGAGGTCAGTGCATTGCCCAAGGCCACAAAACTATCAAGTGATAAAAGTAAGATACAAACTCATATATGTCCAACTCCAAAACTCTTTCTTCTAAAAAATGTATTCATAACTATAATACACAATGGAAAAAGAAAAGTACCTTAAGAGTTTAGAAATAAAGTGAGTCTTGAGAATTAAACCAAAAAAAATTATTTAAAAACAAGTGAGGGGTATCACAAAGGAAGTAACATTTAAGCTGGACCCTAAAGAATGGGTAAGGTTTGTTTATTTAAAAGGGGAAAATAGGGCAGAAGAATAGCCTGAGCCACTAATTATTACCTCTTGTTGTTATTTTAGTCACATTCCTTTGAGAATCTAAAGACCTTCTCCTCGAGAAAAAAAAATCACATATTTCCAGGCTCACAAAGTTTTCCATATAATTTGTATATGTTCGTGGACTGCTTGACCTTCTTCCATTGATGCATAGACTCCATTGACTATAGATTCTAAACAGAAGAAACAACATGAAGCAAGTCACTAAGAAATGAAAGCATACAAAGCATATGGATAAAGCAGTAAATACAGTTTGGCTGAAGTATAGGCTGCTTAAATATAAGTGGTGGAAATGAGGTTATAAAAATAAATAATAGTATTTGAGGGCCTTGAATGCCCTCTTAGTAAAAATGCACCAGAAGTGATGACATCAGTGAAAATGTCAGAGTAAGGAGTTCCAAATGTCCATCCCTCCATAGAAACAAAAAAAAATGAGCAGAAACTCTTAGTATCAATTTTTTCAGAACTCTGAAAAATAATCAAAGGCTTATAGAAAACAAGTAAATGCTGAATCAAGGAAAATGTGATTGGAAAAAGGTAGGAGAGCTTTGAGGCATGTTAACTAAATTTGCCCAACCAGTATTGCCAGTGAAGTAGTTGTATTGAAGATACCAGTCTGCATTCAGGTGTAGACACCTGGTTTCTGGAAGGACAGAGTGGAACATGTTCATAAAAAAATTGAAGCAGCAGAAAGAAATTAATAAAACAATCCCATTTACAACTGCACCAAAAATAGTAAAATACCCAGGAAGAAGCTTAAATAAGGAGGTGAAAGACCCGTACTCTGAAAACTATAAAACACTGGTGAAAGAAATTAAAGACAACAAACAAATAGAAGGACATTCTGTGCTCATGGATTGGAGGAATAAATACTGTTAAAATGGTCACACTACAACCAAAGCAATCTAGAGTTTAATGAAATCCCTATCAACATACCAGTAACACTTTTAACATAAATGGAAAAAAACAATCCTAAAACTTGAATGGGAAGACAAAAGACCCTGAATAGCCAAAGCAATTATGAAAAAGAAATACAAAGCTGAGAGTATCACAGTTCCAGACTTCAAGTTATATTACAGAGTTATAGTAATCAAAATAATATGGCACTGGCACAAAGTAGACACACAGATGAATAGAGAGCCCAGAAATAAACCCACAATTATATGATCAATCTTCAGCAAAGCAAGAAAGAATATCCAATGGGAAAAAGACAGTCTCCAATGACTTATGTTGAGAAAATCGGACAGCAACATGCAAAATAATGGAATTGTTCCACTATCTTACACGATACATAAAAATAAACTCAAACTGGATTAAGGGTCTAACTGTGAGACCTGAAACCAGAAAAATCCTAGAAGGGAGTACAAGCAATAATTTTTCTGACATCTGCCCTTGCAACATCTTTCTAGATATGTCTCCTGAGGCAAGGAAAACAAAAGCAAAACTACACTAGTGGGACTACATCAAAATTAAAACCTTCTGCATGGCAAAGGAAACAACCAACAAAACTGAAAGACAACATACTAAATGAGAGAAGATTTTTGCAAATGACTTATCTGATAGTATACAAAACATATAAAGAACTTATAAAACTCAATACACACACAAATAATCCAGTTTAAATATGTGAAGAAGACATGAACAAATATTTCTCCAAAGAAGACATACAGATGGCCAACAAACACATGAAAAGATGTTCAACATCACTCATCATCAGAGAAATGCAAATCAAAAGCACAATGAGATACCTCACACCTGATCAGAATGGCCAAAATAAAAAACACAAGAAACAAGTGTTAGTAAGGATGTGGAGAAAAAGGAGCCCTCATGTTCTGTTGGTGGGAATGCAAACAAGTGCAGTCACACTGGAAAATGGTATGGAGGTTTCTTTAAAAATTAAAAATACAATTACCAGAGCAGAGGGAAGATGGCGGCATACGAGGACGCTGGGCTCACCGCGCATCCTGCGGATCACTAAGATTCCACCTATACCTGCCTAAATAACCCAGAAAACTGCCAGAAGACAAGCATAACGGAGTCTCCGGAGCCAAGGGCCGACGAGAGGCCCGCAGAAGAGGATAGGAAGGGTGGAGAGGCAGTGCACGCTCCACGGACTGGCGGGAGGGAGCCAGGGCGGAGGGGCGGTGCGCGGCCAAGCAGAGCCCCCGAGTCTGGATTGCAAAAGTGGAGGGGCCAGATGGAGTATGTTCCAACAGCAAGCGGGAATTGACATCTGGAAGGTTATAAGCTAACAGCTCTGCTCCGAGAACGAGAGGGCTGGAGGAAACGGGAGAGAGAGTTGTTGAGCCCTGGACGACAGAGCTCAGTTTGGCGGGGAACAAAGGCGCTCACCAGCCATCTCCCTCGCCCATCCCCCAGCCAAAATCCCAAAGGGAACCAGTTCCTGCCAGGGAACTTGCTTGCACTATGCAAACACTCAACGCTGTGCTTCTGCGGATCCATCCCTCCAGCAGCGGGTGTGACTCCCTCCCGAGACTGCAGGGCCCCTCCCAAAGGGGATCTCCAAAGGAAAAGTGAGGTGAGCCTGACCCTCCTGCCCCCATGCACCTTGCCGATCCACCCCAGCTAATAAGCCAGATCCCCAGCACCACAAGCCTGGCAGTGTGCAAGTAGCCCAGATGGGCAACGCCACCCCAAAGTGAATCCCGCACCTAGGAGAGGGGAAGAAAAGGCACACACCAGTCTGACTGTGGCCCCAGCAGTGGGCTGAGGGCAGACATCAGGTCTGACTGTGGCCCTGCCCACCAGTGCAAGTTATTCAAGACAGCACAGGGGAAGTGCCCCGAAGTCCCACACCACTCCAGGGACTATCCAAAATGACGAAACGGAAGAATTCCCCTCAGAAAAATGTCCAGGAAATAACAACAGCTAACGAACTCATCAAAAACGATTTAAACAATATAACAGAAAGTGAATTTAGAATAATAGTCATAAAATTAATCGCTGGGCTTGAAAACACTGTAAAGGACAGCAGAGAATCTCTTGCTACAGAGATCAAGGGACTAAGAAACATCCAGGAGGAGCTAAAAAATGCTATCAATGAGCTGCAAAATAAAAGGGAGACAACCATGGCTCGGATTGAAGAGGCAGAGGAGAGAATAGGTGAACTAGAAGATAAAGTTATGGAAAAAGAGGAAGCTGAGAGAAAGAGAGATAAAAACATCCAGGAGTATGATGGGAAAATGAGAGAACTAAGTGATGCACTAAAGAGAAATAATATACGTATAATTGGTATTCCAGAGGAGGAAGAGACAGGGAAAGGTGCTGAAGGTGTACTTGAAGAAATCATAGCTGAGAACTTCCCTGATCTGGGGAAGGAAAAAGGTATTGAAATCCAAGAGGCATAGAGAACTCCCTTCAGAGGTAACTTGAATCGATCTTCTGCACGACATAGCAGAGTGAAACTGGCAAAATACAAGGATAAAGAGAAAATTCTGAAAGCAGCTACAAATAAACGTGCTCTAACATATAAAGGGAGACCTGTAAGACTCGTGACTGATCTCTCTACTGAATCTTGACAGGCCAGAAAGGAATGGCAGGAAATCTTCAATGTGATGAACAGAAAAAAATATGCAGCCGAGAATCCTTTATCCAGCAAGTCTGTCATTTAGAATAGAAGGAGAGATAAAGGTCTTCCCAAACAAACAAAACCTGAAGGAATTCGTCACCGCTAAACCAGCCTTACAAGAGATAATAAGGGAGATCCTGTGAGACAAAGTATCAGAGACATGGCTACAAGCATGAAACCTACAGACATCACAATGACTCTAAACCCATATCTTTCTATAATAACACTGAATGTAAATGGACTAAATGTGCCAACCAAAAGACATAGGGTATCAGAATGGAACAAAAACAAGACCCATCTATTTGCTGTCTACAAGAGACTCATTTTAGATCTGAGGACACCTTCAGGTTGAGAGTGAGGGGATGGAGAACTATTTGTCATGCCATGGGAAGGCAAAAGAAAGCTGGAGTAGCCATACTTATATCAGACAAACTAGACTTTAAATTAAAGGCTGTAACAAGGGATGAAGAAGGGCACTATATAATAATCACAGGGTCTATCCATCAGGAAGAGCTAACAATTATAAATGTCTATGCGTCGAATACAGGAACCCCCAAATATATAAAACAATTACTCACAAACAGAAGCAACCTTATTGATAAGAATGTGGTAATTGCAGGGGACGTTAACACTCAACTTACAGAAATGGATAGATCATCTAGACACAGGATCAATGTAGAAACAAGGGCCCTGAATGAGACATTGGATCAGATGGACTTGACAGATATATTTAGAACTCTGCATCCCAAAGCAACAGAATATACTTTCGTCTTGAGTGCACATGGAACATTCTCCAAGATAGATCACATACTGGGTCACAAAACAGCCCTTCCTAAGTGTACAAGAATTGAAATCATACCATGCATACTTTCAGACCACAATTCTATGAAACTTGAAATCAACCACAGGAAAAAGTCTGGAAAACCTCCAAAAGAATGGATGTTAAAGAACACCTTACTAAAGAATGAATGAGTCAACCAGGCAATTAGAGAAGAAATTAAAAAGTATATGGAAACAAACAAAAATGAAAATACAACAACCCAAACGCTTTGGAATGAAGCAAAGGCAGTCCTGAGAGGAAAATACATTGCAATCCAGGCCTATCTCAAGAAACAAGAAAAATCCCAAATATAAAATCTAACAGAACACCTAAAGGAAATAGAAGCAGAACAGCAAAGACACCCCAAACCCAGCAGAAGAAGAGAAATAATAAAGAGCAGTGCAGAAATAGACAATATACAATGGAAAAAAACTGTAGAGCAGATCAACGAAACCAAGAGTTGGTTTTTTGGAAAAATAAACAAAATTGACAAACCTCTAGCCAGGCTTCTCAAAAAGAAAAGGGAGATGACCCAAACAGATAAAATCATGAATGAAAATGGAATTATTACAACCAATCCCTCAGAGATACAAGGAATTATCAGGGAATACTATGAAAAATTATATGCCAATAAACTGGACAAACTGAAAGCAATGGCACAAATTCCTAAACACACACACGCTTGCAAAACTCAATCAGAAGGAAATAGAAAGCTTGAACAGACCCATAACCATCAAAGAAATTGAATCAGTCATCAAAAATCTCCCAACAAATAAGAGTCCAGGACCAGATGGCTTCCCAGGGGAGTTCTACCAGACGTTTAAAGCAGAGATAATACCTATCCTTCTCAAGCTATTCCAAGAAATAGAAAGGGAAGGAAAATTTCCAGACTCATTCTATGAAGCCAGTATTCCTTTGATTCCTAAACCAGACAGAGAGCCAGTAAAAAAAGAGAACTACAGGCCAATATCCCTGATGAATATGGATGCAAAACTTCTCAATAGGATACTAGCAAATCGAATTCAACAGCATATAAAAAGAATTATTCACATGGTCAAGTGGGATTCATTCCTGGGCTACAGGGCTGGTTCAACATTCGCAAATCAATCAACGTGACAGATCCCATTAATAAAAGAAAATATAAGAACCATATGATCCTGTCAATCGATGCATAAAAGGCCTTTGACAAAATTCAGCAACGTTTCTTAATAAAAACCCTCGAGAAAGTTGGGATAGAATGAACATACTTAAAGATCATAAAAGGCATTTATGAAAAGCCCACAGCTAACATCATCCTCAATGGGGAAAAACTGAGAGCTTTCTCCCTGAGATCAGGAACACGACAGGGATATCCACTCTTACCGCTGTTGTTTAACATAGTGTTGGAAGTGCTAGCAACAGCAATCAGGCAACAAAAGGAAATCAAAGGCATCAAAATTGGCAAAGATGAAGTCAAGCTTTCACTTTTTGCAGATGACATGATATTATACATGAAAAATCTGATAGACTCCACCAGCAGTCTGCTAGAACTGATACATGAATTTGGCAAAGTCGCAGGATACAAAATCAATATACACAAATCAGTTGCATTCTTATACACTAATAATGAAGCAACAGAAAGACAAATAAAGAAACTGATCCCATTCACAATTGCACCAAGAAGCATAAAATATCTAGGTATAAATCTAACCAAAGATGTACAAGATCTGTATGCTGAAAACTATAGAAAGCTTATGAAGGTAATTGAAGAAGATATAAAGAAATGGAAAGACGTTCCCTGCTCATGGATTGGAAGAATAAATATTGTCAAAATGTCAATACTACCCAAAGCTATCTACACATTCAATGCAATCCCAATCAAAATTGCACCAGCATTCTTCTCGAAACTAGAACAAGCAATTCTAAAATTCATATGGAACCACAAAAGGCCCCGAATAGCCAAAGTAATTTTGAAGAAGAAGACCAAAGCAGGAGGCATCACAATCCCTGACTTTAGCCTCTACTACAAAAGCTATAATCATCAAGACAGCATGGTATTGGCACAAAAACAGACACATAGACCAATGGAATAGAATAGAAACCCGAGAATCAGACCCACAAAAGTATGGCCAACTAATCTTTGACAAAGTAGGAAAGAATATCCAATGGAAAAAAGACAGTCTCTTTAACAAATGGTGCTGGGAGAACTGGACAGCAACATGCAGAAGATTGAAAATAGACCACTTTCTCACACTATTCACGAAAATAAACTCAAAATGGATAAAGGACCTGAATGTGAGATGGGAAACCATCAAAACCCAGAGGATAAAGCAGGAAAAGACCTCTCTGACCTCAGCCGTAGCAATTTCTTACTTGACACATCCCCAAAGGTAAGGGAACTAAAAGCAAAAATGAATTACTGGGACCTTATGAAGATAAAAAGTTTCTGCACAGCAAAGGAAACAACCAACAAAACTAAAAGGCAACCAACGGAATGGGAAAAGATATTTGCAAATGACATATCGGACAAAGGGCTAGTCTCCAAAATCTATAAAGAGCTCACCAAACTCCACACCCAAAAAACAAATAATCCAGTGAAGAAATGGGCAGAAAACATGAGTAGACACTTCTCTAAAGAAGACATCCGGATGGCCAACAGGCACATGAAAAGATGCTCAACGTCACTCCTTATCAGGGAAATACAAATCAAAACCACACTCGGGTATCACCTCACACCAGTCAGAGTGGCCAAAATGAACAAATCAGGAGACTATAGATGCTGGAGAGGATTTGGAAAAACGCGAACCCTCTTGCACTGTTGGTGGGAAAATTAAAAAATAGAAAATTAAAAATAGACCTACCCTATGACCCAGCAATAGCACTGCTAGGAATTTACCCAAGGGATACAGGAGTACTGATGCATAGGGGCACTTGTACCCCAAGGTTTATAGCAGCACTCTCAACAATAGCCAAATTATGGAAAGAGCCTAAATGTCCGTCAACTGATGAATGGATAAAAAATTGTGGTTTATATACACAATGGAGTACTACGTGACAATGAGAAAGAATGAAATATGGCCCTTTGTAGCAACATGGATGGAACTGGAGAGTGTGATGCTAAGTGAAATAAGCCATACAGAGAAAGACAGCTACCATATGGTTTCACTCTTATGTGGATCCTGAGAAACTTCACAGAAAGCCATGGGGGAGGGGAAGGAAAAAAAAAAGCTAGAGTGGAAGGGAGCCAAAGCATAAGAGACTCTTAAAAGCTGAGAACAAACTGAGGGTTGATGGGGGGTGGGAGGGAGGGGAGGGTGGGTGATGGGTATTGAGGAGGGCACCTTTTGGGATGAGCACTGGGTGTTGTATGGAAACCAATTTGACAATAAACTTCATCTATTGAAAAAATAAATAAATAAATAAATAATAAATAAACAAAATCCTTGGTTCCCAGGATTTCAAAAAAAAAAAAATAGAATATCCATATGATGCAGTAATTGCAGTACCTGTTATTTATTCAAAAAGTATGAAAACACTAATTCAAAAAGATATATGCACCCTTATGCTTATACAGCATTATTACAAGAGTAAATGCAATATATATGTGTATATATATATATGTATATATATATACATATATATGTATCTATATAACAATAATAAACATCCATAAATAATATGAAATCCTGCCATTTGGAACAACATGGATCGAATACAATGCTAAGCAAAATAAGTTACAGAAAGAAAAATAGCATATGATTTCACTCATATGTGGATTTTAAGAAACAAAACACATGAACAAAAGGGGAAATAGAGACAAAACAAAACTACAACAAACCAGACTCTTAAGTATAGAGAACAAACTGATGGTTACCAGAGGGGAAGTGGGTGGGGATATGGGTGAAATAGGTGAAGGGGATTAATAGTACATTTATCTTGATGAGCACTAGTAATTTATGTAATCAATGAATCACTATATTGAATACCTGAAACTAATATAACACTGTGTGTTAACTCCACTGGAAGTAAAATAACAACAACAACAAAAAGAATTATGTTTGTTGATTTTGACTTCTCTAGGGGCTCCTTGAAGGAATCATGCAAGGACACTTTTTTTTTTTCATAATCACTCTTTCAGGCATTAAAGTGGCCATGTGAAGGGCATTCCTTGAAAAGACAGGCAAATGAACAAGCTGCTACCACTGGAGGCAAAAAAGTACAGCTATGCAAATATTAATATTATGAAATCTTGGCAGGAAAAGCTGAAGTTACTTTGGGAAATAAAGATTGTGAAAAAGCTCTTGTGTTCTATAAACCTAAATTTTCTCTAAAAATTAAATTCTATTAATTAAAAATAATAATAAAGGATTAACTAAATGGACTTACCAGCAGATTGAGCATAGTAGAAAAATATGTTACTGAAGTTGAAGATAAATTACTAGCAATTATCTAAACTGAAAGACAAATAAAAATAAAAGCAAAAAACAACAAAACTTCTTCATATTAACAATGAATCTAAGTGCTTTCCCAGTCTAGCACAAGTGTTCAAAAAAGACCCGAGAAAACCCTTAGCTTTCACTCCGGCTGATCTTTATTTAGCCTCAGTGCAAGCAGGAGATGAAAGCTCAAGTAGACTAGTAAGCAGATTGGCTTAGTCTTAAAAGGGTGCCCCAATGGGCATCTGGGTGGCTCAGTTGTTTAAGTGTCCAACTTCAATCAGGTCATGATCTCACAGTTCATGAGTTTAACCCCCACGTCAGGCTCTCTGCTGACAGCTTGGAGCCTGGATCCTGCTTCAGATTCTGTGTCCCCCTCTCTGTCTCTGCCCCTCCCCCATTCATGCTCTGTCTTTCTCAAAAATAAAATAAACATTAAAAAATAATTTAAAGGGTGCCCCAAGACAAAGCCAATATACAAAGACTGAAACAGGGGTTTTTTTTGTTTTTTTAACTTAGGTGTCTGCAAAAATCACACTCAAATCATTATCTAACCACTATCAAAAGGAACAGAGACATCAGAGACCATCCAAAACAAAGAATATTATTTTTTTAAATTAGTTTAAAAAATTGTCAGTCATTAAACAAACAAAACTCATGGTAAACAACAATTGCAGATGGAGAAGAATCTAATTTGCACAGTTATAACATTATAATATTCAAAATGTCCAGTTTTATCCCAAAAAAATGAGGCATGCAAAGGAACAAGAAAGTATGTCCTATTAATAAGAAAATAAATAAATAAACTGACAGAAACTATCCCTGAGGAAGCCCACAGATTGTACTTACTACTGGAGGACTTTAACCCAAGTCTTAAGTATGCTAAAGGAGCTATAAGAAACCAAAGAAAAAGAACTAAAGGAAACCAGGAGAATGATATCCTAAAAATAGAGAATATCAATAAAGAGAAATAATAAAAAGGAACTCAAATAGAAATTCTGGAGCTGAAAACTATAACTGAAATGAAAAATTCACTAGAGGATTTCAACAACAGATTTGAGAAAGCAGAAAAGAATCAGCAGACAGGAAGACAGGGCAATTGAAAATATTCAGTATGAGAAGCTGTAATTAAAAAAAATTAAAAAAAAATGAACAGAGCCTAAGATATCTGTGGGACACCATATAGTGTACCAACATATAATATGATAATGGGAGTCCCAAAAGGAGAGGAAAGGGGAGGAGAGAATACTTGAAGAAATAATGTTTAAAAACTTCCCAAAGCTGTTAGACGTCATGATCTACACATATAAAAAGCTCAATGAACTCTGAATAATATAAAAAAGAAAAAAAGGTCCACACTGAAACACACTATAATCAAAGTGTTTAAAGCAAAAGACAATCTTGAAAGCAGTAGAAGTAATTCATCATGTAAAAGGCATAGTCAACAATATTAGCAGCCGATTTCTTAACAGAAACCAGAGACAACTGAAGGAAGTGGGATGACATATTCAAGAGTGCTGAAAGAAAAAAAAACTGTCAACAAAATATTTGAAATCCAGCAAAGCTATCCTATAAAAAACAATGAGAAATTAAGGCATTCTGAGGCAAAGCTGAGAAAGTTCATTGCCAGCAAACCTACCCTACAAGAATGCTAAAGGGAATCATTCAGGCTGAAATGAAATGTCACTAGACACTAAATTGAAGCCATTTGAAGATACAGTTGACCCTTGAACACCACAAATTTCATTTGTGCAGGTCCACTTATACACATAATTTATTAAAGAGTTGACAGAAAAAGCCACAAGGCATTTATTTACAAGTACCCACCCCAGACTCCATGAAACCAAATTGAAAATGACTGGGGCAGAAGTCACACCTGCTGCCCTCCGAGTACCCAGGGAGGCCTGCTGAGGCCATCAGCGGTGCCGAGGGGCCCTAGACCTGTGAAGGGCTACAGGTAACACCATTTGCCTACGAGGTGGTCACGTTCAACACTCAGTAGTGCCAAATAGGAGGTTGGGCTGAAGTAGAGGAACAGGCCTGGAGGGCAGGAACAGTATTGCACAGGGAGCCCTGTGCCATGGTTGCCCCACCCAACAAGTCCTGTCGAGTGCCTGTAGCCTTCAAGCTCCTCCCAGACCAAGCATACATCCCTTCCTCTGGAAGTATCCTGGGCCAATGGCCTCCCAGAGGCTGGCATATTTATGTGTGCCCACAGCTGCCAATGATCACAGGCTGGTGTTACACCTCCAGGCATATGGGGTAGCTGTACTGCACCTCCAGGCTCTGTCACTTCTCATGGGTATTTTAGGCAGCTACTGATGCTGATCCAAGGCCACCAGGCTATGGAACATCGCCATCCTGGAGCCAGTCCTGATGTTTGCCACACTTGTCTCAGCTGGCTACACATGGATTTTTTCAATAAATTACATACAGTATAATAAATGTATTTTCTCACCCTTATGATTCTCTTAATAACATTTTCTTTTTGTTAGCTTACTTCATCATAATAATGCATTACATAATAAAAATAACATACAAAATATATGTTAATTGACTTGTTTATGTTATTGGTAAAGTTTCCTGTCTCTAGTAGGCTATTGTTAAGCTTTAGGGGAGTCAAAAGATACAGCAGATTTTCAACTGCACAGCAGTTGGTGGCCCAATTCCTATGTTGCTCAAAAGTCAACTGTATAAAGAATCCTGGTAAAAATAAATACTCAGGTCAATATAAATGCTAGTATTACTGCATTTATATTGACCTGAGTATTTATTTACTGTATTTGTCATTTTTGTTTCTATATCATTTAGAAGACAAAAGCATAAAACAATGATTATAAATCAATATTAAGCAGTATAAAGTTGTAATTAGTGACATTGACAACAAAAAGGGTAACAAACCTATATAAAACAGAGATTTTATACAATAATGTAGCAAAGTTTATACTGTTTCAAACTAGATAGTTATAACTTTCAGTTGTTTCTTTTTTATAATGTTTATTTTAATTCCAGTTAGTTAACATGCAGTGTAATATTAGTTTCAGGTGTGCAATTACGTGAATCAAAGCTTCCATACAACACCCAGTGCTCATTATAGCAAGTGTACTCCCTGATCCCTGTAACCTATTTAATCCATGCCCTAACCCACTTCCCCTCTGGCAACTCTAAGCTTGTTCTCTATAGTTTAGTCTGTTTCTTGGTTTGATTCTTTTTTCCCTTTGCTCCTTGGTTTTGTTTCTTAAATGCCACATGTGAATGAAATCATATGTGACTGGCTTTATGTCACTTAGCATAATATTCTCTAGCTCCATCCACGTAATTTTAAATGGCATGATTTCATTCTTCTTATGTCTGAGTAATATTCCATTGAATATATATACCACTTCTTTATCTTGTTGATGGACATTTAGGTTGTTCCCATAATTTGTATATTGTTGATAATGTTGCTATAAACATCAGAGTGCATGTATACCTTTGAATTAGTGTTTTTGCATTCTTTGGATAAATACCTACTACTGCAATTGCTGGACTGTAGGGTAGTTCTATTTTTAACTTTTTGAGGAACCTCCATAGGGTTTTTCAGAGTGGCTGCAACAGTTTTCATTCCCACCAAGAGTGAAAGAGGGTTCCCTTTCTCCACATCCATGCCAATACCTGTTGTTTCCTGTGTTGTTGATTTTAGCCATTCTGACAGGTGTGAGGTGATACCTCATTGTAGTTTTGATTTGTATTTCCCTGGTGATGAGTGATTTTAAGCATCTTTTCATGTTTCTCTCAGCCATCTGTTTGTCTTCTTTGGAAAAATATCTATTCATATCTTCTGCCTATTTTTAATTGGATTATTTGCTTTTTGGGTGTGGATTTGATAAATTCTTTATATGTTTTGGATACAAACCTTTTATCAGATATATTACTTGCAACTATCTTCTCCCATTCCATAGATTGCCTTCTAGTTTTGTTTATTGTTTCTTTTTTTGTGCAGAATCTTTTTAAAAATATTTTTTGCTATTTATTTGTTTTTGCAAGAAAGACAGACAGACACAGTGTGAGCAGGGGAGGGGTAGAGAGAGAGGGAGACACAGAATCTGAAGCAGGCTCCAGGCTCTGAGCTGTCAGCACAGAGCCCAATGCGGCACTTGAGCCCACCAGCTGCAAGATCATGACCTGAGCCAAAGTTGGACACTTAATCAACTGAGCCACTCAGGCACCCCCAGAAGCTTTTTATTTTGATGTAGTCCCAGTAGTTTATTTTTACTTCTGTTTCCCTTGCCTCAAGAGACATATCTAGAAAGAAGTTGCTACAGCCAATATAAAAGAGATTACTGCCACTGTTCTCTAGAGTTTTTATGATTTCAAGTCTCACATTTAGGTCTTTAATCCATTAGCAAATTGAATTTAACAATACAAGAAAAGAATCGTGATTAAGTGGATTTATTCCAGTGATGCAAGGATGGTTCAACACCTGCAAATCAATCAACATGCTGCACCATATTAACAAAATGAAAGGAAACTAATCATACAATCATCTCAATATATGTAGAAAAAGCATTTGGCAAATTCAACATCCATTTATCATAACTCTCAACAAAGTGGGTATAGAGGGAACATACTTCAACATAATAAAGATCAAATATGAAAAACCCACAGCCAAAATCATACTCAATGGTGAAAAAAATGAAAGGTTTTCCTTTAAGATCAGGAACAAGGCAAGGATGTCTGCTATCCACAGTTAACATTTTTATTCAACAATATATTGAAAATCTGAGCCATAGCAATTAGCCAAGAAAAAAATTAAATGCATCCAAAATTGGAAAGGAAGAAATGAAACTTTTAGTATTAGCAGATGACCTGATAGTATATATATAAAGCCCTAGGAACCCCATCAAAAAATGATAGAATGAATAAAAACATTCAGTAAAAATACCAATTAATATAAAGATCTCTTGAATTTTTATACACTTGTAATGGACTATCAGAAAGATTAGTCAAGAAAAAAATACCATTTATGATTGTATCACAAAGAATAAAACATCTAGGAATAAATTTAACCAAGGAGGTGAAAGACATGTTCACTGAAAACTATAAGGCATGGATGAAAAAAAATGAAGAAGATACAAATAAATTAAAAGATTTTTGTGCTCAAGGATGGGAAGAATTAATATCATTAAAATGTCCATATTACCCAAAGATATCTGCAGATATAATGCACCCTTGATGAAAGGTCCAATGCTATTTTTTACATGAATATAATAAACAACCCTAAAATTTGTATGAAAATGTAAGAGACCATGTATAACCAAAGCAATCTTGGGAAAGAAAAAATCAGCTGTCAGCATAGAGCCCAATGTGAGCTCGAACCCACGAACCACAAGATCATGACCTGAGCTGAAGTCAAAAGTTCAACACACTAAGCCACCCAGGCGCCCCTCATGCTCTCTGATTTCTAAGTGCACTATGAAGCTATTGTAATCAAAACAGTATGTTATGGGCAAAAAACAGGCACTGAGTTTATTTTTTTTATATCATTCTTTCTTTTTTTTTTATGAAATTTATTGACAAATTGGTTTCCATACAACACCCAGTGCTCATCCCAAAAGGTGCCCTCCTCAATATCCATCACCCACCCTCTCCTCCCTCCCACCCCCCCATCAACCCTCAGTTTGTTCTCAGTTTTTAAGAGTCTCTTATGCTTTGGCTCTCTCCCATTCTAACCTCTTTTTTTTTCCTTCCCCTCCCCCATGGGTTCCTGTTAAGTTTCTCAGGATCCACATAAGAGTGAAACCATATGGTATCTGTCTTTCTCTATATGGCTTATTTCACTTAGCATCACACTCTCCAGTTCCATCCACGTTGCTACAAAGGGCCATATTTCATTTTTTCTCATTGCCACGTAATATTCCATTGTGTATATAAACCACAATTTCTTTATCCATTCATCAGTTGATGGACATTTAGGCTCTTTCCATAATTTGGCTATTGTTGAGAGTGCTGCTATGAACATTGGGGTACAAGTGGCCCTATGCATCAGTACTCCTGTATCCCTTGGATAAATTCCTAGTAGTGCTATTGCTGGGTCATAGGGTAGGTCTATTTTTAATTTTCTGAGGAACCTCAACACTGCTTTCCAGAGCGGCTGCACCAATTTGCATTCCCACCAACAGTGCAAGAGGGTTCCCGTTTCTCCACATCCTCGCCAGCATCTATAGTCTCCTGATTTGTTCATTTTGGCCACTCTGACTGGCGTGAGGTGGTACCTGAGTGTGGTTTTGATTTGTATTTCCCTGATAAGGAGCGACGCTGAACATCTTTTCATGAAACAGGCACTGAGTTTAATGAAACAGAATAAAAAGCCAAGAAGTAAACCCACACTTATATGGCCAATTAAATTTTGGCAAAGTTAACAAGAATATACAATGGAAAAGAAACAGTCTTTTCAATAAATACTGTTGGGGAACTGGAAAGCTACATATAAAAAAATGAAACTGGAGCACTATCATACACCATATACAAAAATCAGCTCAAATGGATTACAGTCTTTTAATGTAAGACCTGAAACCATACAACTGATATGGGATGCCTGGGTGGCTAAGTTGCTTAAATGTCCAGCTTTGCTCATGTCATGATTTCAAGGTTTATGAGTTTAAGCCCCACATGGGATCTCAGCACAGAGCCTGCTTCACATCCTCTATCCCCCTCTCTCTTTCCCTCCCCCACCTCTCTAAAATAAATAAAAACATTAAAAAAACATACCTGGTAATCTCCTTTACATTTGTCTTAGTGATTTTTTAAAATACGATTTCAAAAGCAAGGAAAACAAAAGCAAAAATAAATGAATAGGACACATCAAAATAAAAAGTATTTGGAGAGCAAATGAAACCATCAGCAAAATGAAAACACAACCCACTGAATGGGAGAATATATCATACATCTGATAAAAGGTTAATCCAAAATATATGAAGAAATACAACTTAGTAACAATAAAATAATAGCTTTAAAAAAGGGGAGAGGATGACATAAACCTATGAGTAAGGAAAATAATAATTCAAGGTGGTGCCCAAATTCTCACTGCTAATGTGAGATTAATTTTTGAGCGGATAATAGCTGCCCCCAAAGGTGACCTGCCTACTTTGCAGGACGCCTGGGAGTCACGATCTGCCCATCTCCCTTTAACACTGAAAGAGTAGAGTGGTACAACAGTAATGAACAAGATTTAGCAGGTGCTTATAATAAAGAGGATTAACCCTCGAGGTTTTACACGCCCAAGGTCGACAACTCCCACAGCAGCCTTGCACTTGCCTTCACTACTCCCTGTGTTACCTGAAACTTCTAAAGAAAAACATGGGCAGAGGATTGAATAGACATTTTTCCAAAGAAGATATACAGATAGCCAAAAGGGACATGAAAAGATGCTCAACATCATTAATCATCAGGGAAATTCAAATTAGAACCATAATGACATATCTTACACAAGTCATAATGGCTATTTACTTTTTTAAATATGAAATTTATTGTCAAATTGGTTTCCATACAACACCCAGTGCTCATCCCAAAAGCTGCCCTCCTCAATACCCATCACCCACCTTCCCCTCCCTCCCACCCCCCATCAACCCTCAGTTTGTTCTCAGTTTTTAAGAGTCTCTTAGGCTTTGGTTCCCTCCCTCTCTAACCTCTTTTTTTTTCCTTCCCCTCCCCCATGGACTTCTGTTAAGTTTCTCAGGATCCACATAAGAGTGAAACATATGGTATCTGTCTTTCTCTGTATGGCTTATTTCACTTAGCATAACACTCTCCAGTTCCATCCATGTTGCTACAAATGGCCAGATTTCATTCTTTTTCATTGCCACATAGTATACTATTGTGTACATAAACCATGATTTCTTTACCCATTCATCAGTTGATGGGCATTTAGGCTCTTTCCATAATTTGGCTATTGTTGAAAGTGCTGCTATAAACATTGGGGTACAAGTGCCCCTATGCATCAGCACTCCTGTATCCCTTGGGTAAATTCCTAGAAGGCTACTGCTGGGTCATAGGGTAGATCTATTTTTAATTTTTTGAGGAACCTCCACACTGTTTTCCAAAGTGGCTGCACCAGTTTGCCTTCCCCCAAATAGTGCAAGAAGGTTCCCGTTTCTCCACATCCATCCTCGCTGGCATCTATAGTCTCCTGATTTGTTCATTTTAGACACTCTGACTGGTGTTAGGTGATATATGAGTGTGGTTTTGATTTGTATTGCCCTGATGAGGAGCAACGTTGAGCATCTTTCCATGTGCCTGTTGGCCATGAAGCAGCATTACTTTGATTCCTAAACCAGACAGAGACCCAGCAAAATAAGAGAACTACAGGCCAATATCCCTGATGAATATGGATGCAAAAATTCTCAATAAGATACTAGCAAATCAAATTCAACAGCATATAAAAAGAATTATACACCATGACCAAGTGGGATTCATTCCCAGGCTGCAGGCCTGATTCAACATTCGCAAATCAATCAATGTGATACATCACATTAATAAAAGAAAAGATAAGTACCATATGATCCTGTAAACCGACGCAGAAAAAGCATTTGACAAAATTCAGCATCCTTTCTTAATAAAAACCCTCGAGACAGTCGGGATAGAAGGAACATACTTAAACATCTTAAAAGCCATTTATGAAAAGCCCACAGCGAATATCATCTTCAATGGGGAAAAACTGAGAGCTTTCCCCCTGAGAACAGGAACACGACAGGGATGTCCACTCTCACAGCTGTTGTTTAACATGGTGTTGGAAGTGCTAGAATCAGCAATCAGACATCAAAAACAAATCAAAGTCATCAAAATTGGCAAATATGAAGTTAAGCTTTCACTTTTTGCAGATGACATGATATTATACATGTGAAACCTGATAGACTCCACCAAAAGTCTGCTAGAACTGATACATGAATTCAGCAAAGTCGCAGGATACAAAATCAATGTACAGAAATCAGTTGCATTCTTATACACTAACAATGAAGCAACAGAAAGACAAAGAAACTGATCCCATTCACAATTGCACCAAGAAGCATAAAATACCTAGGAATAAACCTAACCAAAGATGTAAAAGATCTGTATGCTGAAAAGTATAGAAAGATTATTAAGGCAATGGAAGAAGATATAAAGAAATGGAAAAACATTCCGTGCTCATGGATTGGAAGAATAAATATTGTTAAAATGTCAATACTACCCAAAGCTATCTACACATTCAATGCAATCCCAATCAAAATTGCATCAGCATTCTTCTCGAAGCTAGAACAAGCAATCCTATAATTTGTATGGAACCACAAAAGGCCCCGAATAGCCAAAGGAATTTTGAAGAAGAAGACCAAAGCAGGAGGCATCACAATCCCAGACTTTAGCCTCTACTACAAAGCTGTCATCATCAAGACAGCATGGTATTGGCACAAAAACAGACACAGAGACCAATGGAATAGAATAGAAACCCGAGAATCAGACCCACAAACGTATGGCCAACTCATCTTCGACAAAGCAGGAAAGAACATCCAATGGAAAAAAGACAGTCTCTTTCACAAATGGTGCTGGGAGAACTGGACAGCAACATGCAGAAGGACGAAACTAGACCACTTTCTGACACCATTCACAAAAACAAACTCAAAATGACAAAGGACCTGAATGTGAGACAGGAAACCATAAAAACCCTAGAGGAGAAAGCAGGAAAAAACCTCTCTGATCTCAGCTGCAGCAATTTCTTACTTGACACATCCCCAAAGGCAAGAGAATTATAAGGAAAAATGAACTATTGGGACCTCATGAAGATAAAAAGCTTCTGCACAGCAAAGGAAACAATCAACAAAACTAAAAGGCAACCAATGGAATGAGAAAAGATATTTGCAAGTGACATATCGGACAAAGGGCCAGTATCCAAAATCTATAAAGAGCTCACCAAACTCCACACCCGAAAAACAAATATTCCAGTGAAGAAATGGGCAGAAAACATGAATAGACACTTCTCTAAAGAAGACATAATGGCTACTTAAAAGACAAGATAAAACGAGTGATGGCAATGATGTGGTTAAAAGGCAACACTTATGCGCTGTTGGTGGCAATGGAAATTGACGCAGCTACTATGAAAGCAGGTTTTTCAAGAAATTAACAATAAAGATAGTACTTACGATTGAGCTCTTCCACTACTGGGTATCTATTTAAATAAAACAAAAATATTAATTTGAAAAGATATGTGAAATATATATATATGTATATATATATATAGGATATATATCACAAAAAATGATATCTTGCCATCTGTGATAACATGGATAGACATTGAGGGTTTTATTCTAAGTGAAATAAGTCAGAACAGGACAAATACCACATGATTTCTCTTACATGTTTAATCTAACAAGCAAAACAAAACACAATCCCATTTCATAAAAACAGAGAACAGATTGGTGGTCGCCAGAGGGGAGGGGCATTAGGGACATGAAATGGGTGAAAGGGTTTAAGAAGTACAAATTTCCAGTTATAAAATAAATATAGTTGACCCCTAAATACTGCCAATTTGAACTGCATGGGCCCACTTATATACACATTTTTACAGTAAAATACTGGAAATGTATTTTCTCTCCTTTGTGGTATTTTTAATAACATTTCTTTTCTCTAGCTTACTTTATTATAAGAATACAGTATATAATACTAAGAATAGTACATAATACATGTACAAAATATGTGTTAATCAAAAGTTAATAAACTGTTGATCAACTACCAGTAAGACTTCTTGTCAACAGTAGACTATTAGTAAAGTTTTGGGGGAGTCAAAACCTACATGCAGATTCTTGACTCTGTGGATGTCAGGACCCTTAACCCCAAGTTGTTTAACAGTCATGTACATGTAAGTTGTGGAGATGTAACGTATAGCATGAGGAACATAGTCAATAATACTGTATGAACTTTCTGAGGTGACAGGTAGTAATTGGAAATAGTAGTGACCATTTAGCAAAATATACATATGTACACCTGAGACTAATATAACATTGTATTTCAATTATACCTCAAACAAAAATGTTTGGTAAAACAATCTATAGCTGATGTTTCAGGAGAAAGGAGGCCTTTGATTAACTTATCAATTTCTTTAATACTTATCAGTCTATTAAAATTCTTTAGTTTTACTTAAGTCAGTTTTGGCATTTTATATTTTCCTAGGAATTTATCCATTTCACCTAGGTTTTCAAATTATGGCCATTGCTTTTTCATGATACTCTATTAGTTTTACGTTTCTGTTATGTCAAGATTCATTTCCTATTTTTCATTGTATATGTTTTATGTGCACATTATATTGTAAGTTTCACCAGAGATCCATCTATCGTGTTACTATTTTTAAACAACCATAATTTGGTATTATTTATCTCCATTTTGATTCTCTAATTTATTGTCTCTTGATCATTATAATTTCTTCTTTTCTTTTTTAGACTTGTCCTATTCCTCTTCTTCAACTTCCTAAATTGAATGTTTATATAATTTAGGTACTATATATGATTTATTTATTTAAAGCTGCATACTTTTCTCTAAATACTGCTTGATCTATCTGACGACTATTTTAAGATTTTATTTTTAAGTAATCTCTACACCCAATGTGGGGCTTGAACTCACAACCGTGAAGTCACGAGTTGTGAGCTCCACTGACTGAGCCAGTCAGGCACCCCTGTCTGATAAATTTTTGACATGTACTATTTTAATTATCATACTGTTTTAAATATCTATTTATATCCTTTATGATTTTCTTTAACTTAAGCATTAAAAGTATCAAAGGTATATTTAGTAATATATAATTTAATAAACCAACACATGTGATTTTGTTGCTATTTTTTGTTACAAAATTCTTATTAAATTATTGTCAAAAAGTAATCTGGACGATAGTGACCCTTTGGAGTTTTCTGGGGTTTTATTTATGGCTTAGTACATTATTGCTTTTTATGGATATTCCCTATGTGCAGAAAAAAAGTCTTTACTGGTCGTGTGTGGAACTTTCTAGAAAGATAATCGTTTAAGTGTATTCTATTTATTATTCAAGTCGTCAGTATCTCTACTTTTTATGTTTGTTTTAAATTTTTTTCTATTTGAAACAATTCTAGATTTACAGAAAAGTTCCAAAGGTGATATTACAGAGATTACCCATATACTTTTCACTCAGTTTTTGTTAAGGGTAGCATTTTATAAACAAAACACATTTATCAAAACTAGTAATTGGTATAATGCTACTAACTAAACCACAAACTTTATTCTGTTTTTTTCCACTAAAATCTTTATTGGCCTCATGACCCAATCAGAAACACCATATTGCATTCAGTCGGCATATCTCCTTAATCTTCTCAAATCAGTAACACTTTCTTAGTCTTTCCTTGTCTGTCGAGACCTTGACAATTTTTTAAAAGTACCGTCCAGGTATATTACAGATTGCATGCCAGTTTGGATTTTTCTGATATTTTCTCATTTCTTTGATGTTCCTTTCTCAATACTTCCTATCAGAGGGTAAATGCTAATCTTGGGGCGCCTGGGTGGCTCAGTCAGTGGAGTGTCCGACTTCAGCTCAGGTCATGATCTCATGCTTCGTGAGTTCAAGCCCTGCATTGGGCTCTGTGCTGCCAGCTCAGAGTCTGGAGCTTCCTTCGGATTCTGTGTCTCCTTCTCTCTCTGCCCCTCCCCTACTAATGCTGTGTGTCTCTCTCTAAAAAAAACATAGGTAAACTTTTAAAAAATTATGAAAAGTAATGTTAGTCTTGATGACTTGGTTAAGGTGGAAAAAAATGTTAATCTTGATGACTTGGTTAAGATGATTTCTGCCAGATTTCTCCACTATAAATGTTCTGTTTTTCCCTTGACATTTACTTTTCTTTAAAAGTGTCTAAGTTCAGCTAAGTCTAGCCTACAGTTGAGTAATATGGAATTAAGCTCCATTGTCTGAAGAAAAAAGTATAATAGAGTTTTGAGGAATATGTTAAAACTACCAGAGTAATTAATAGACTTCAGTAAGATATACTTTGAGGCTATGCCGATATATCCAGTTTCTTCCACTAATTTAAGCTTTCATGAGTGAATTTTGCCCTTAGCAATTATTACTGTGATATTATGCTGCTGGTTTTCTATTTGTCTTTTTTCTACATGTATTTATTAGAATTATTTGCTAAGAAACTATTATATATTATTTATTGATGAATTCAATCATTTTTCATATCAGCAAGATATATGGGCATTTTCCATTAGAATATAGCATAATACTCATATTTGTTTATAGCTCAAGTATTTCCAGATTTGGCCATGGCAAGCTTTCATGTTGGATCCTGTGTCCTTTGGACATGTCCCTATCTCTGCTTAGTATTTATCTGCTTGGCCATTAATTTTCTCCCAGTTTTATTGAGACATAATTGACATACAACACTGTATAAGTTCAATTTGTACAGCATAATGACTTGATTTATATTTATTATGAAATGACTACCTCAATAAGTTTAGTTAACATCTATCTTCTCCTAGACATACAAAAAAAGAAGAAAAAGAAAACAATAGTTTTTCCTTTTAATGAAAATTCTCAGATTCTATTCTCTTAACCAATTTCACATATGTCACACAGCAATGTTAACCATAGTAACATACATTACATTCCTAGTACTTATTTCTTTTATAACTGAAATTTGTACTTTTTGACTACCTTCATCCCATTCCCCGTCCCACCACTCCTTGCTTCTGGTAACCATAAATCTTTATTTTTTAATTTGTATTTAAATTCCAGTTAGTTAGCATACAGTATAATGTTAGCTTCAGGTGTACAAATCAGTAATTCAACAGCTACATCAAACACCTTGGACTCATCACAACAAGGGCAATCCTTAAACTCCTCGCCTATTAACCCATCCTTCCAGCCCACTGCCCTTCCCTCTGTTAACCATCAGTTTCTCCTCTATAGTTAAGAGTCTGTTTCTTGGTTTTCCTCTCTTTTTTCCCCTATGATCACTGTATATTTTTCTTAAATTCCACATATGAGTGAAATCATATGGTATTTCTCTGTCTCTGACTGACTTATTTTGCTTAGCATAATAATCTCTAGCTCTATGCACATCATTGCAAATGGCAAGATTTCATTCTTTTTCATGGCTAAATAATAGTCCATTGTAAATATATACTACATCTTTGTCCATTCATCAGTCAATGGACATTTGGGCTGTTTCCATAATTTGGCTATTATAGATAATGCTGCTATAAACATCGGGGTGCATGTTATCCTTTTGAATTAGTATTTTCATGCCCTTTGGATAAATACCTAGTAGTGCAATTTCTAGATAGTAAGGTAGTTTTGTTTTTAACTGAGCTACCTCCACGCTGCTTTCCAGAGAAGCTGCAGGAGTTTGCATAATCACCAGAAGTGTAAGAGGTATTCCCTATTTCCACATTCTCACCAAGAGCTGCTAAAGTGTTGTTAACTTTAGCAATTCTGACAGGTGTGAAGTGATAAATCATTGTAGATTTTATTAGCATTTCCCTGATGATCACTGATATTGAGCATCTTTTCACATGTCCCACTAACAGTGTAATAGAGTTCCCTTTTCTTCACGTCCTTGCCAAACTTTTGTTTCTTTTGTTGTTGATTTTAGCCATTCTGACAGGTGTGAGGTGATATTGTAGTTTTCATTTGTATTTCCCTAATAACGAGTGATGTTGAGCATCTTTTCATGTGTCTGTTGGCCATCTTGTCTTATCTTCTTTGGAAAAATGTCTATTCATGCCTTCTGCCTATTTTTAATTGGATTATTTGTTTTTGAGTGTTGAATTTTATGTGTTTAATATATTTTAGGTACTAACCCTTTATCAAATATTTTAGTTGCAAACATCTTCTCCCATTCTGAATATTGACTTTCAGTTTTGTTGATTGTTTCCTTTGCTGTGTAAAACCTTTTTTTTTATGTAGTCCCAGGGATTTATTTTTGCCTTTGCTTCCTTTGCCTCAGGAGACATATCTAGAAAAAGTTGCCACAGGAGCTCTCAAAAAGTTACTGCCTATCTCCTCCAGGATATTTATGGTTTCAGGTCTCACATTTAGGTCTCTAATCCATTCTAAATTTATTTTTGTATGAGATATTGTATAAAGGGCTAGAATACAAAATATATAAAGAACTCACCAAACTCCACACCCCAAAAAACAAATAATCCAGTGAAGAAATGGAAAGAAGACATGAATAGACACTTTTCTAAAGAAGACATCCAGATGACCAACAGACACATGAAAAGATGTTCAACTTCACTCCTCATCAGGGAAATACAAATCAAAACCACACTCAGATACCACCTCATGACATTCAGAGTGGCTAAAATGAACAAATCAAGAGACTACAGATGCTGGAGAGGATGTGGAGAAGCAGGAACCCTCTTGCATTTTTGGTAGGAATGCAAACTGATGCAGCCGCTCTGGAAAACAGTGTGGATGTTCCTCAAAAAATTAAAAATAGATCTACCTTATGACCCAGCAATAGCACTGCTAGGAATTTGCCCAATTGATACAGGAGTGCTGATGCATAGGGGCACTTGTACCCTAATGTTTATGGCAGCACTTTCAACAATAGCCAAATTATGGAAAGACCCTAAATGTCCATCAACTGACCAATGGATAAAAAATATGTGGTTTATATATACAATGGAATACTACTTGGCAATGAGAAAGAATGAAATCTGGCCATTTGTAGCAACGTGAATGGAACTGGAGAGTATTATGCTAAGTGAAATAAGTCATACAGAAAAAAAATTCCATATGTTTTCACTCTTGTGTGCATCCTGAGAAACTCAGCAGAAGACCATGGGGGAGGGGGAGGGGGAAAAAGTTACAGAGAGGGAGAGATGCAAACCATAAGAGACTCTTAAAAACTGAGAACAAACTGAGGGTTGATGCAGGGTGTGGGAGAGGGGAAAGTGGGTGATGGGCATTGAGGAGGGCACGTGGTGTCTTGAGCACTGGGTGTTGCATGGAAACCAATTTGACAATAAATTATATTTAATATAAAAATAAATGAATAAAAATTACATGGAAAAAAATGAATTTATTTTTGTATATGGTGTGAGAAACTGGTACATTTTCATTATTTTGCACATAGCTATCCAGTTTACCCAAAACCATTTGTTGAAGAGATATTGTTTTTCACATTGGATATTCTTTCCTGCTTTGCCAAAAATTAATTGACTCTAATTGTAGGTTTATTTCTGGATTTTCTATTCTGTTCTATTGATATTTTTGTTTATTTTTGTGCCAGCACCATACTATTTTGATTACTTCAGCTTTGTAATATAACTTGAATTCAGGAATTATGATGCTTACAGACTTTTTTTTTCCTTTGCAAGGTGACTTTGGCTATTCTGGATCTTTTGTGATCCTATAAAATTGGAAGATAGTTTCCACTAACTTTGAAATATGTTGGTATTTCAATGGGGATTGCATTAAATGTGTAGATTGCTCTGGGTAGTATAAACATTTTAACAATATTTATTCTTCTAACCCAGGAGCATGGAATGTTTTTTCCATTTCTTTCTATCATCTTCAATTGCCTTCATCAGTTTTTTACAGTTTTCAGAGTACAGGTCTTTCACCTCTTTGATTAGGTTGATTCTTAGTGTCTTATTGTTTTTGGTGCAGTTGTAAATGGGATTGTTTTCTTAATTTCTCTTTCTTCTGCTTTATTATTGCTCTATAGAAATGCAACAGATTTTTCTATGTTGATTTTGTATCCTGTGACTTTACTAAATTCGTTCATCAGTCTAACAGCTTCTTGGTGCAGTCTTTCAGGTTTTCTACATATAGTATCATGTCATTTGCAAATAGTGAAAGTTTGACTTCTTCCTTGCCGATTTGGATGCTTTTTTTTAATTTTTATTGTCTGATTGCTGTGGCTAGGACTTCAAGTACTATCTTGAATGCAAGTGGTGAGAGTGGACATCCCTGTCTTATTCCTGGCCATAGAGGAAAAGCTCTCAGTCTTTCTGCATTTAGGATGATATAAGCTGTGGGTTTTTAATTTATAGCATGTATTATGTTGAAGTATGTTTCCTCTAAATTGACTTTGTTAAGAGTTTTTATCATGAATGGATGTTGCATTTTGTCAAATGCTTTTTCTGCATCAACTGAAATAATCATATGGTTCTTATCATTTATTTTATTAATGTGATGCATCAAATTGATTTGTGACTTTTGAACTACATTTGCAACCCAGAAATAAATCCCACTTGATACTAACTAATGAATTCTTAAAAACATTTTTTACATTTATTTATTTTTGAGAGACAATGAGAGACAGAGCACAAGTTGTGGAGGGGCAGAGAGAGAATGAGACACAGAATCTGAATCAGGCTCCAGGCTCCGAGCTGTCAGCACAGAGCCCAACGCGGGGCTCAAACTCATAAACCTGAGATCATGACCTGAGCCGAAGTTGGACGCCCAACTGACTGAGCCACCCAGGTACCCCTAGCCAATGATTTCTTTAATGTTTTTTTGGATTTGGTTTGTTAGTACTTTATTGAGAATTTTTTCATCCATGTCCATCAGGGATATTGGCCTGCAGTTCGTTTTTCGTGGTGTCCTTATCTGTTTTTTTTATTTATATATTTAAATTCAAGTTAGTTAACATAGAGTGTAGTATTGGTTTCAGGAGTAGAACCCAGTGATTTATCACTTACATGTAACACCTCATCCTAACAAGGCCCTCCTTAATACCCATCGCCCATTTAACCCATCCCTCCATCCACCTCCCCTCTAGCAACCCTCAGTTTGTTCTATTTAAGAGTCTCTAATGGTTTGCCTCCCTCTCTGTTTTTATCTTATTTTATCTTCCCTTCCCCTATGTTCATCTGTTTTATTTCTTAAATTCCACTGATGAGTGAAATCCTATATTTATATTTCTCTGACTGACTTATTTTGCTTAGCATATTACACTCTAGTTCCATCCACTTGTTGCAAATGGTGAGATTTTATTCATTTTGGTTGCTGAATAATATTCATATATATATATATATATATATATATGCCACTTCTTTATCCATTCATCAGTCGATAAACATTTGGGCTCTTTCCATAATTTGGCTATTGTTGGTAGTGTTGCTATAAACATTGGGGTGCATGTGCCCCTTCAAATCAACATTTTTGTAGCCTTTGGATAAATACCTAGTAATGAAATTGCTGGATCATAGGGTAATTCTTTTTAATTTTTTGATGAACCCCCATACTGTTTTCCAGAGTGTCTGCACAATTTGCATTCCCACCAAAAGTGCAAAAGTGTTCCCCTTTTTCTGCACCCTCACCAACACCTGTTGGTGTTTCCTGAGTTGTTCATTTTCGCCTTTATGATAAGATGTGAGGTGGTATCTCATTGTGGTTTTGACTTGTATTTCTCTGATGATGAGTGATGTTGAGCACCTTTTCATTATCTGGTTTTGGTCTCAGGGTAATGCTGGCATCGCGGACTGAAAGTGGAAGTTTTCTTTCCTTTTACATTTTTTGTAATAGTTTGAGAAGAGTAGGTATTAACTCTTCTTTAAATTTTTCATAGAATTCACTTGTGAAACCATCTGGTCTTGGGCTTTTTCTTTCCTTCTTTCTTTCTTTCTTTCTTTTTTTCTTTCTCTTTTAAATTTTTTAGTGTTTATTTTTCAGAGACAGAGAGCAAATGGGGGAGGGGCAGAGAAATAGAGAGAGAGAGACAGACAGAATCAGAAGCAGGCTCCAGGCTCCAAGCTATCAGCACAGAGCCCAATGCGGAGCTCAAACCCATGAGCTGTGAGATCATGACCTAGGCCAAAGTTGGATGCTCAATGGACTGAGCCACCCAGGCATCCCCCTTTTTTTTATTACTGATTAAGTTTCTCTGCAGGCTATCCATATGTTCAAGTTTTCTATTTCTTCATGTTTCGGTTTGGGGAGGTTACATATTTTTAAGAATTTATTCATTTCTTCCAGGTTGTCCAATTGGTTGGCATATTGGTTTTATTAATAATTGTCTTATAATTATTTGTATTTCTGAGGTGTTAGTATTTCTCCTCTCTCAGTTGTGATTTTATTTATTGGAGTCCTTTGTGTTGTCTTTTTGATAAGTCTGGCTATAGGCTTATCAATTTTAATAATTTTTCCAAGAACCAGCTCTTCGTTTCATTGATCTGTTCTATTGGTTTTTTTTTAGTTTATGTATAATTCATTTCCATTCTAATCTTTATTATTTCCCTTTTCTTCTTCTGGCTTCAGGCTTCATTTGTTGTTCTTTTTCCAACCCCTTTAGGTGTAAGGTTAGGTTGTTTATTTGAGATTTTTCTTGCTTCCTCAGGTTGGCCTGTATTGCTCTATACTTCCTTCTTAGGACCTCTTTTGCTAAAACCCAAAGGATTTGGACTGTTGTTTTCATTTTTGTTTGTTTCCATTTCTTTATTATTTCTTCTTTTATTTTTTGGTTGACCCATTCATTGTTTAGTAGCATGTTGTTTGGCCTTCATGTATTTGTGGTCTTTCCAGAATATTTCTTGTCGTTGCCTTCTAGTTTCATAGTGTTGTTGTCAGAAAAACTGAATTGTATGTCTGCAATCTTTTTTTACTTGTTGATACCTGCCTTTTGACCTAATATGTGATCTATTCTGGAGAATGATCCATGTACACTTGAAAGAATGTGCATTCTGCTGTTTTAGTATGGACCATTCTGAATATAACTATTAAATCCATCTGGTGCAGTGTGTCATTCAAGGCCATTGTTTCCTTCTTCTGTTTAGATGATCTGTCCATTGGTGTAAGTGGGGTGTTAAATTCCCTTATTATTGTATTATCAATTAGTTCTTTTATGCTTGTTCTTAATTATTTTATATATTTGGGTGATTTCATGTTATGTGCAGAAATACTTACAATTGTTTTATCTTCTTGTTGGATTGTCACTCATTATTATATAGTACCCTTTTTTGTCTCTTGTTATGGTCTTCTTTCAAAGTCTAGTGTGTCTGATATAAGTATTGCTACTTTGGCTTTCTTTAACATCCATTTACATGATAAAAGTTTCTGCATCCCCTCACTTTCAATATACAGGTGTCTTTAAAACTAAAATGAGTCTTTTGTAGGCAGCACTTAGATGGGTCTTGTTTTTATACTTTCTGACACACTATGTCTTTTGAGTGGAACGTTTAGTCCATTACATTCAAAGTAATTATTGACAGATATGTATTTATTCCCATTTTATTCGTTTTGTGATGGTTTCTGAAGATTTCTCTGATCCTTTCTTCCTTTTTTCTTTCATGTTTTACTGATTTTATTTAGTGATATATTTGGATTTTGTTCTCTTTATTCTTTGCATGTTTATTAGTGGTTTTAGATATATGGTTAACATTATGTTGGCATATAATCTCTTCTGCAAATAGTCTATATTAAGTTGATGATTATTCACGTTTGAACCCATTGTTTTCTCCTCTCCTCTCCTTGATTTAGGTATATATTATTATATTTTATATCCTTTTTTGTATGAGTTTCTGACTGCATTTTACAGAAATATTTGTTTTTACCACTTTTGTGTTTCCTGTCTTTACACTATCACTTTTGGTCTCCCCTTTTCACTCAGTGATACTCCTTTAATATTTCTTTCAGGCCTGTTCTGGTGGTCATGAACTCCATTAGTTTTTGTTTGCTTTGTTTGGAAAACTCTATCTCTCCTTCTGTTCTGTAGAGTATTCTTGGCTGCATATTTTCCCCTTTCAGCACACTGAATATACCATGCCACTCCCTTTGCCCTGGAAAGTTTTTGCTGAAAAATCCTCTGGTAAATTTATGAGGTTTCCCTCATATGTAACTGTCTTCTTTTGCCTTGCTCTTTTTAAGATTTGTTCTTTGTCACTATATTTTTCCATTTTCATTGTAATATGTCTTGGTGTGGATTTTCTTTTGTAGATTTTGTTGGAGGTTCTATGTGCCTCCTGGAACTAGATATTTGTTTCCTTTGCCAGATTAGGGAAGTTTTCAGTTATTATCTTATCAAATAAATTTTCTTCCCTCTTTCTCTCTTCTTCTTGGACTTTTATAATGCAAATGTTATTATTCTTGATGGAGTTACTGAGTTCCCTAAGCTTATTCCCATGTTCATAATTCTTTTTTCTCTTTTGTTCAGCTAGATTACACTCCATTATTCTGTCTTCTAGGTCACTGATTCGTTCTTCTTCTTCTAGCCTGGTTTTTGTCCCATCAACCATGTTTCTGACATCATTTATTGAGCGCTTTATCTCTGATATGTTATTCCTTACCTCTGTGTTAATGGTCTCACTGCTGCCTTCCATACTTTTCTCAAAACCAGTGAGTAAGTATCTTTATGATCATTACCTTAAATTATCTATTAGGCATGTTACTTATATCTGTTTCACTTAGGTCTCTGACTGTGGCCTTGTTCTATTCTTTCAAATGGGATAAATTTCTGTCTTCTCATTTTGTGTAAGTCCCTTTGCCCACTTCTGTCTGTTAGAAAAGTCAGCTACATCTGCTGCTCTTGAAAGGATGACGTTATGAAGAAGAGAACCTGTAGTGCCCTGCAGTGTAGTGTTCCCTGATCCCCAGCATTTGGTGTTTCATGGAATGTCTCAAATATATGTTGCATTGCATGTGCTCTGCACTTGTGTCCTGGCCACTTTGTCTCTCAGTCCAGTCATTTGCAGTGGCTTTTTCAATGTTGTGGACAGTGTTTTTTCCCTTACCTGAATATGATGAGTTTTAACTACCTGTCTTCTTGTCTGCTTGTGAAATGAGAACTGTTGCCACATCCGCTGGACACTAAGGCCCTGCAAAAGTCCCAGGTTGGGAGATGCAGTTTAGGCTGGGGTTTGGGCCATTATTCAGGGGGAGGGGGCCAGACATGCTAGCTCTGAGGCAAGTATGACTTGGAGAGGTGTTTCCACTGGAGTGCAAGTGGTGTGGCTTGGCGTAATCAAGTTAAGTATCAAGTGTGAACACTCTCCTGGTTCCTGCAGGCAGTCCTGTGCTGCTTATGCTTATGTTTATGCTTATGGACAGGGAGTAAAATAGCCCGTGCCTGTTCCTTTGTTCCTGGAGAGGTCTCTCTAAGATTGTTGCCTTTCTGGGACACTCTCTGAGAAGAGCAAATAACTTCTCCACTGTGTAATCCAGGCACTCTTCATATTCCTTTTTCCATACTGTGTGTCCATGGGCTGTTTCCCTGCATCTCTCCAAGAGTAGTGAAATGCCCTCCAGGCTCTCCCTGAGTCAAGTTTACTGACCATTAAAATTCTACACTTTAAATTTTTCAGTTGGGGCGCCTGGGTGGCGCAGTCGGTTAAGCGTCCGCCTTCAGCCAGGTCACGATCTCGCGGTCCGGGAGTTCGAGCCCCGCGTCAGGCTCTGGGCTGATGGCTCAGAGCCTGGAGCCTGTTTCCGATTCTGTGTCTCCCTCTCTCTCTGCCCCTCTCCCGTTCATGCTCTGTCTCTCTCTGTCCCAAAAATAAATAAACGTTGAAAAAAATTTTTTTAATTTTTCAGAAGATGATGAAGCAGCATGGAGACTCTAGCTTGACTCATCCCTGAAATGCAGCTAGATCACCACCAAACCATTTTGCATGCCTATGAAATTGATCTGAGTATTAACACAACAATTTGCATACCTTGAGCCATAGAACTTGGCATATACATGGTGTGCAGAGGTGAACTGGGGGAGAGAAAAGCTGTGGAGGGTAGGAAGTTGTTTTTGCAGAGAGAGGGCAGAGAAAATCAAGGAGGAGAGTGTGGCAAATCAGGATTGTGAAAGAAAAGCACTCCCCCTGAAAGTAGCTGGAGAGAAAGACCATGAATACTTGGAGATTAAACAACATCCTACTAAATAATGAAAGTGTTAACCAATAAATTAAAAAGTAAATTAAAAAGTACATGGAAGCCAATGAAAATGAAAACTTGATAACCCAAAACCTCTGAGATGCAGCAATGGCAACTATAAGAGTAAAATATATAACAATCCAGGCCTTCCTAAAGAAGGAAGAAAGGTCTCATATACACAACCTAACCATACACCTAAAGGATCTGGGGAAAGAACATTAAATAAAACCCAAAACCAGCAGAAAAAGGAAAATGATAAGGATTGGAGCAGAAATTAATGATATCAAAATTTAAAAAGAACAAATCAATGAAACCAGGAAATTGTTCTTTAAAAGAATTAACAGAATTGATAAACCCCTAAGCAGACTGATCAAAAAGAAAAATGAAAGGACCCAAATAAACAAAATCACGAGGAGGAGAGATCACCACCAACACTGAAGAAATACAAGCATTAATAAGAGAATATTATGAGCAATTATATGCCAACAAATTGGGCAATCTGGAAGAAATGGAAAAATTCTTAGAAACATATAAACTACCAAAACTGAAACAGGAAGAAATAGAAAATTTGAGCACACCCATAACCATTAAGAAAATTGATAATGGTTATGTAATCAAAAATCTCCCAACAAGAGTCCAGGGCTGCATGGACTGAAGCTGTTCCAAAAAAGAGAAGTGGAATGAAAACTTCCAAATTCATTCTAGAGGCCAGCATTACCTTGATGTCAAACCAGACAAAAACCATGCTAAAAAGGAGAATTACAAACCAATATCCCTGATGAAACTCAATGCCAAAATTCTCAACAAGTCACTAGCCAACCGGATCCAATAATACATTAAAAGAATTATTCACCAAGATCAAGTGGGATTTATTCCTGGGATGGAGGACTGGTTCATTATCTGCAAATCAATCAATGTGATGCATCACATTTTAAAAAAACAAATGATAAGAACCACATGGTCCTCTCAATAGATGCAGAGAAAGTATTTGACAAAATACAGCATCCTTTCTTGATAAAAGCCCTCAAGAAAGTAGGGATAGAAGTATCATACCTCGAGATCATAAAAGCCATATATATAAGACCCACCACTAATATCCTCAATGGTGAAAAGCTGAGAGCATTCCCCCTAAGGTCAGGGACAGAACAAGGATATATACTCTCACCACTGCTATTCATCATAGTGTTGGAAGTGCTAGCTTCAGCAATCAGACAACACAAAGAAATAAAAGACATCAAAATCAGCAAGGAGGAAGTCAAACTTTCACTCTTTGCAGACAACATGACATTTTACATGGAAAACCCAAAAGACTCCACCAAAAAGCTTCTAGAACTGATACATGAATTCAGCAAAGTCACAGGATATAAAATCAATGTAAAAAAAATGGTTGCATTTCTATACACCAATAATGAAGCAACAGAAAGAGAAATCAAAG
This sequence comes from Prionailurus viverrinus, assembly GCF_022837055.1. NCBI lineage: Eukaryota > Metazoa > Chordata > Mammalia > Carnivora > Felidae > Prionailurus > Prionailurus viverrinus. Next base: position 55,154,910 of record NC_062579.1, read on the forward strand.
AGTTGATCCCATATATGATTGCACCAAAACCCATAAAATACCTAGTAATAAACCCAACCAAAGAGGTGAAAAATATATACACTGAAAACTATAGAGAGCTTATGAAAGAAATTGAAGAAGACACACACAAAAATGGAAACATTCCATGCTCATGGATTGAAAGAACAAATATTGTTAACATGTTGATACTACCCAAATCAATCTACATATTCAATGCAATACCTATCAAAATAACACCAGCATTCTTCACAGAGATAGAACAAACAATCCTAAAATTTGTATGGAACCAGAAAAGACCCTGAGTAGCCAAAGCAATCCTAAGAAAGAAAATCAAAGCCGGAGGCATCACAAGTCAGACTTCATCTGTATTACAAAGCTGTAATCATCAATACTGTATGGTACTGGCAAAAAATAGACACATAGATAAATAGAACAGCATAGAGAACCCAGAAATGGACCCACAAATGTATGACCAACTCATTTTCAACAAAGAAGGAAAGAATATTCAATGGAAAAATATAGTCTCTTCAGTAAATGGTGTTCAGAAAACGGGAGAGTGACATGCAGAAGAATGAACCTGGACCACTTTCTTACACCATACACAAAAGTGAACCCAAAATGGATTAAAGACCTAAAGGTAAGACAGGAAGCCATCAAAATCTAGAGGAGAAAACAGGCAACAACCTCTTTGACCTCGGCTGCAGCAACTTCTTATTTGACATGTCTCCATAAGCAAGGGAAACAAAAGCAAAAATGAACTACTGGGACCTCATCAAGATAAAAAACTTCTGCCCAGAGAAGGAAACAATCAACAAAACTAAAAGGCAACTGATGGAATGGGAGAAGATATTTGCAAGTGACATATCAGATAAAGGGGTTAGTATCCAAAATCTATAAAGAACTTATCAATATCAACAATGAAAGCACAAATAATCCAGTGAATAAATGGGCAAAATATATGAATAGACACTTGTCCAAAGAAGACATCCAGATGACTAACAGACACATGAAAACATGCTCAACAGCACTAATCATCAGGGAAATACAACCACAATGAAATATCAGCTCACACCTGTCAGAATGGCTAAAATTAACAACGCAGGCAACAACATATGTTGGCAAGGATGTGGAAAAAGAGGAACCCTTTTCCACAGCTGGTGGGAACCCTTTTTGCACAAACTGGTGCAGCCACTCTGGAAAACAATACAGAGGTTCCTCAAAAAATTAAAAATAGAACTACCCTAGGACTCTAGGTATTTATCCAAAGGATACAGGAGTACTGTTTTGAAGAGGCACATGCACCCCAATGTTGTTTTTTAATTTTTTTTAATCTTTATTTTTGAGAGAGAGAGAGACAGAGTGCGAGTGGGGAAGGGGCAGAGACAGAGGGAAATACAGAATCTGAAACAGGCTCCCAGCTCTGAGCTGTCAGCACAAAGCCCGACGTGGGGCTGGAACTCACGAACTGCGAGATCATGACCTGAGCCAAAGTCAGACACTTAACCAACTGAGCCACCCAGGTGCTCCTACACCCCAATGTTTATAGCAGCACATTGACAGTAGCCAATGTGTGGAAAGAGCCCAAATGTTCATCGACTGATGAATGCATAAAGAAAATGTGATATATATATATATATATATATATATATATATATATATAAAATCAACAACGTGGATGGAACTAGAGTGTATTATGCTAAGGTAAATAAGTCAGTCAGAGAATGACAAATATATGACTTCACTCATATGTGGAGTTTAAGATACAAACCAGATGAAAATAAGGGAAGGGAAGCAAATCTAATATAAAAACAAATTGGGAGATAAACCTTAAGAGACTCTTAAACACAGAGAACAGTCACCAGAGGGTTTTGGGTGGGGGAATAGGCTAAATAGGGTATGGGCATTACGGAAGGCACTTGTTGGAATGAGCACTGGGTGTTATACATAAGTGATGAATCACTGAATTCTATTCCTGAAATCATTATTACACTGTATGTTAACTAGGATTTAAATTTTAAAAATATATTAAAAATTATTTACATGATGGCTGGCATACTATAAGTCTGTTAAAATTTTCTATTTCTTCCTGTTTTAGTTTCTAGAAATTAATCCTTTCTTCCAGATTGCCCATTTTGTTGGCATACAATTTTTCATAATATCCTCTTATGATGGTTTGCATTTCTAAGGTGTTGGTTGTGATCTCTTCTCTTTTATTAGTGATTTTATTTATTTGGATCATGTGTCTTTTCTTTTTGATAAGTTTGAGTAGGGGGTTATCAATATTATTAATTCTTTCAACAAACCAGCTCCTAGTTTCATTTATTTGTTCTATTGTTTTTTTCTTTCTATGTCATTTATTTCTGCTCTAATCTTTATTATTTCCTTTCTCCTGCTGAATTTTATTTGCTGTTCCTTTTATAGCTCCTTAAGATGTAAGGTTAGTTTGTGTATTTGAGACTTTTCTTGCTCCTTGGGGTAGACCTGTATTGAAGTACACTTCCCTCTTAAGACTTCCTTTGCTTCATCCCAAAGTTTTTTGTCTGTCATGTTTTCATTTTCAGTTGCTTCCATGTATTTTTTATTTCTTCTTTAGTTTCCTCATTACCCCCATTCATTCTTTAGTCTCTATGTATTTGTGGTCTTTCCAAAATGTTTTTTCTTGTGGTTGACTTCAGGTTTTATAGCATTGTGATCAGAAAATATGCATGGCATGATTTCAGTCTTTTTGTACTGATTGAAGCCTGGTTTGTGACCTATTATGTGATTTGTTCTGGAAAATGTTCCATGTGCACTCAAAAGGAGTGTGTATTCTGCTGCTTTCAGATGAAACGTCTGAATATATGTTTAGTCCATCTGGTCCCGGGTGTCACTCAAAGCCACTGTTTCCTTTTTGATTTTCTGCTTAGATGATTGCCCCATTACTGTAAGTGGGGTGTTAAAGTTCTCTACTATTATTTTATTATTATCTATGAGTTTCTTTTGTTTGTTATTAACCAATTTATATGTGTGGTTTTCCAAGTTGGGGGCATAAACATTTACAACTGTTAGATCCTTTTGATGGATAGACACCTTAGTTATGATATAATGCCTTCTTCATTTCTTGTCAGTCTTTCTTTTAAAATTTAGATTGTCTGATATAAGTATGGCTACTCCAGCTTTCTTTTGGTGTCTGTTAGCATGATAAATTGTTCTCCATGCCCTCACTTTCAATCTGCAGATATCTTTAGGTCTCAAGTGAATCTCTTATAGGAGGCATATAGATGGTTCTTGGTTTTTTTTTTACCCATTCTGATAGTACGTATGTGTTTTGATCTGACCATTTAGTCCATTTACTTTCACAGTTATTATTGAAAGATAAGAAGTTAGTGCCATTGTGTTACCTGTAAAGTTGGTATTTCTGGTGATGTTCTCTTCCTTTCTAGTCTTTATTGCTTTTGGTATTTTTTCCCTCACTCAAAGCGTCTGCTTTAATATTTCTTGCAGGGCTCATTTAGTGGTCATGAACTCCTTTAATTTTTGTTTGTCTGGGAAACTTTGTCTCTTCTTCTATAACAGAAAACCACAAACAAAATGGCAATATTAAATCATTCCCTATGAACAATTACTTTAAATACAAGTGGATTAAACCCCCCAATCCCTGGAAGAAAGGATTAAAAAAGAAGATCCAGGGGCGCCTGGGTGGCGCAGTTGGTTAAGCGTCCGACTTCAGCCAGGTCACGATCTCGCGGTCTGTGAGTTCGAGCCCCGCGTCGGGCTCTGGGCTGATGGCTCAGAGCCTGGAGCTGTTTCCGATTCTGTGTCTCCCTCTCTCTCTGCCCCTCCCCCGTTCATGCTCTGTCTCTCTCTGTCCCAAAAATAAATAAACGTTGAAAAAAAAATTAAAAAAAAAAGAAGATCCAAAAATAGGCTGTTTATAAGAAATTCACTTTAAATTTCAAGATATAGGAGAAGATAATGGTGGCCAAGTAGGATCCTAGGCTTATCTCAGCCCACAAACGCAACTAGATAACTATCAAGTCACACTAAATACCTCATAAATTGACCTGAAGACTGACAGAACAAACCCCAACAAACTAAAGAGAGACAAGAAGCCACATTCAAGAAAGTAAGAAATGTGAACACATATGGTTTAGGGAAGAAATGGATCATGGGTGCTCGGGAGGGGAGGTAGCTGTGGTCATGGAGAAGGGTGTAATAGAAAGGAGCATACAGAGGAGTGCACAAGGAGAATATTTCCCCAAAGCCATTGGTTTGGAAAATGAGAAGGGCTGAATTTCATGAGTTCTTTCAAACAGCAGGGCTTAAAGCCTGGAGACTTAATGGTCAGCAGGCTTGTCTGGGATAAAGCCTGGAAAGCACAGCCTTATTCCTGGAGAGAAGGCAAGAAAACGACTTGGGGGCATAGAGTGTGGAAACAGTGATCTGAAGAATTCCCGGGGACCACAGGAGGGAAATCATTCACTATTCTAGGAGAATTTCAGTTAGCAACAACACTTACAGAGATGCCTTACTGGATACAAGGTGATGGCTGGTGCCATTTCCCTCCCCTGACCTTCAGCATAAGCACAGGGCCACCAGAGGAAAACAGTTCAGCATGGACACTGGCTGCCTAAATTGTTTACACCAATTCTCACCTCGTTGTGCTCTGACGGGACTGTTTTTCTCAGTCAAACTCAGTCTCAGCACAGTGAGCCCCTCCCCTGGAAGACTAGCACAAACTTCATCTCCCATCATGTATCATAACCAGAGAGTTCTGCATGGCCTCAGTTCTAGTGGAAGTAGTTTCAGGTCTCATTTCACAAGCATACCAGAGCACACCTTATCAAAACTTGCCACGTTTGGACCAGGGACAAACTTCCCACAGCAGGCAAAGAGAACTTCTGCAGATGACTGGCCAAAAAGATAGAGCAGCCTGAACACAACAGCAGACCACAAACGGTGCACACCAGAGACACTCTCTGAAGCTCCAGGCCCTGGGCAGTACATGACTTCTTCTTCAAAAGGCCATTACTTTCAGGAGAAAGAGGCATAACTGGCTTTTCTAACACAGAAAAGAAGGGAGAGACTTAGATAAAATGGAAAGCCAGAAGAATTTATCCCAAATGAAAGAACAAGGTAAGACCACGATGAGAAAACTAAGAAAAACAGATGGAAGTAACATGCCTGATGGAGAATTTAAAGGAACAATTATAAGAATATTCACTGGGTTTGAGAAAAGAATAGAAGACATCAGTGAGACACCACAGTGATAAAAGAGTTTAAAAAGAATCAGCCTGATGGAGAATTTAAAGCAACAATTATAGGAATATTCACTGGGTTTGAGAAAAGAATAGAAGACATCAGTGAGACACCAGAGTGATAAAAGACTTTAAAAAGAATCAGTCAGGGGGAGGAGTTAAGATGTCAGAGCATTAGGGGGCCCCTATGCTTGCCCCATTCCTTAAAACAGCTAGATAAATATCAAATCATTCTTAACACCCAAGTAATCTATATGAATGCTGAGAGAAAACATTGCAGTTTGTTCATGGAAGGTAGGAGGTGTAGAGACATGATTCTGGGAAAAAAAGAACCACAGGTTCTGTAGAGTGGTGGGAGCCTTGATCACAGAGAGAGGAAAGAGAAACAGAGAGAAGGCATTGTGCAGGGATTGCACAAGAGAAACACTTCCCCAAAGCCACTGGCTGGGAAAACTATAGCGGTTGATTATTTCAAGATTTTACAACCAATGGAGCTCAAATATGGAAGCTTTAGAAGTCTGAGCCACAGGTGTGTGGAGCCTGGTTGGCATACTGGTGCTCCTCTAGGGAAGGAGGACAGAGACCCTGGGGTGGACAGAGTGATTTGAGGACCCCATTGGTTGCACTGGGAGAGACAGCTCCCCTTCTTAGAGTGCATTTGGGAGATGTGGCATGGCCTCTCGGAAATAAAGAGCTAGTGGGTACCAATGTGCTGCTCCAATCATTGCCATAGGAACAAAAACCCCTGCTGATGGCAGCAAGCTAGGTGCCAGCTTTTTGCTGGGCTTTACCATAAACTCCAAGCCCCTGTGTGATTCTACAACTTTTTGTGGAAAAAACCATCACCAGCTACAGCGTGATGAGACCCTCCCCCAGAGGATCAGTGCATGTTTGTGCCACACAGCGTCCCTAAAATTTGGAATTTTGAAACCCAGCCATTATGCCTGAGATAAAACACAGGAGTACTGTGCCATGTGACAGGCAAACAGCTTGGATACAGACAGGGTAAAGGTAGAGATCTGACAGAAGCTGTGGATACAAGAAGAGACATTGTTCAGAAGGAATAGAAAATATGAACAGATCCATAAACAGAAAAGAAATTCAATAAGTAATCAATAATCTCCCAACAAATAAAACTCCAGTTGGGAAAATTGGACAGACACGTAGAAGAATTAACCTGGGCCACTTTCTTACACCATACACAAAAATAAACTCAAAATGGATGAAAGACCTAAATGTAACAGGAAACCATCAAAATCCTAGAGGAGAAAACGATCAACAACCTCTTTCACCTCAATCACAACAACTCATTAGTGGACATGTCTCCAGAGACAAGGTAAACAAAAGCAAAAATAAACTATGGGGACCTCATCAAGATAAAAAGCTTCTGCACAGTGAAGGAAACAATCAACAAAACTAAAAGGCAACCGATGGAATGGGAGAAGATATTTGCAAATGACATATCTGATAAAGGGTTAGTATCCATGATGAGCAATGATTCAAGAATTCTTAATAAGATACTAGCAAATTGAATCCAACAGTACTTTAAAAGAACTATTCCAGTCGGTTGGGCTTCGACTTCAGCTCAGGTCATGATCTCGCAGTTCGTGGGTTCAAGCCCCACGTCGGGCTCTGTGCTGGCAGCTTGGAGCCTGGAACCTGCTTTGGATTCTGTGTCTCCCTCTCTCTCTCTGTCCCTCCCCCACTTGCGTTCTGCCTCTCTCTCTCAAAAATAAACATTAAAATTTTTTTTTTTAATTATTCCACACAATCTAATGGGATTTATTCCTGGGCTGCAGGGGTGCTTCAATATTCATGAGTCAGTCAAAACGATGCACCATATTAATAAAAGAAAGGGAAAAAAACATATCTTCTCAATAGATGCAGAAAAAGCATTTGACAAAGTACAGCCTCCATTCTTCACAAAAACCTTCAGCAATGTGAGGATAGATGGAACATACCTCATCATCATAAAGGCAATATATGAAAGACCCACAGCTAATATCATCCTCAATGGGGAAAAACTGAGAACTTTTCCCCTAAGGTCAGGAACAAGACAGGGATGTCCACCCTCAGCATTGTTATTTAATACAGTACTGGAAACCCTAACCTCAGCAATCAGACAACAAAAAGAAATAAAAGGCATCCCAATTGTCAAGGAAGAAGTCACATTCCCATCACTCCCACATGACATGAGTGACATGACATGTTGAAAACCCAAAAGACTCCACCAAAAAATTACTAGAACTGATAAACAAATTGAGAAAAATCAGTGTACCAAAACCTGTTGCCTTTTCTAGACACCAATAATGAAGCAGCAGAAAAAGAAATCAAGGAATAGATCCCATTTGTAATTGCACCAAAAACAATGATACCTAAGAATAAACCTAACCAATGTGGTAAAAGATCTATATTCTGAAAACTACAGAACACTAATGAAAGAATGGCACAATGGCACTAATTGATGATGGCACAATGAAATGTAAAAACATTCCATACTCAATGATTGGAAGACAAATATTGTTAAAATGTCAATATTACCTAGAGCAAGCTACACATTTAATCAAATCCCTATCAAATTACCACCAGCATTTTTCCCAGAGCTAGAACAAACCATCCTAAACTTTTTATGGAACCACAAAAGACACTTAATAGACAAATAAATCTGAAAAAGAAAACTAAAGCTGGAAGCATCATGATTTGGGACTTCAAACTATATTACAAAGTTACAGTCATCAAGACAGTATGGTACTGGCACAAAAACAAACATAGATCAATGAAACAGAATAGAAAACCCAGAAATGGGCCAACAACTATATGGTCAACTAATTTTTGACAAAGCAGGAAAGAATATCCAATGGGGAAAAAAAGACAGTCTCTTCAACAAATGGTTCTGGGAAAATTGGACAGCAACATGCAGAAAAAATGGGCTGAGCCAGCTTGCACGCCACACACTGGGTATTCTCTTCTTCCTGTGCTGGTTAGCTATGGCGGCGGTGAAGACTCTGAACCCCAAGGCCGAGGTGGCCAGAGCTCAGGCGGCACTGGCAGTCAACAGTAGCACAACCCCGGGGGCTGCACTACATGCTGAGGACCAACTTGAGGACAAGGACACCATGAAGATGCTTGTTTCTGGTGCTGGAGACATCAAGCTTACTAAAGATGGCGATGTGCTGCTTTATGAAATGCAAATTCGACACACAGCAGCCTCCTTAATAGCCAAAGTAGCAATAGCCCAGGAGGACATAACTGGTGACATAACATTCAATGTCCTAATCATTGGAGAACTACTGAAACAAGCAGATCTCTACATTTCTGAAGGTCTTCATCTTAGAATAATAACAGAAGAATTTGAAGATGCACTGTAAAGGGCACTTCAGTTTTTGGAACTAGTCAAAGTAAGCAAAGAAATGGACATAGAACACTTCTAAATGTGGCCAGAACATCTCTATGTACTAAAATGCATGCTGAACTTGCTGGTATCTTAACAGAGGCTGTGATGTGTTCCATTTTGTCCATTAAAAAACAAGATGAATCGGGGCGCCTGGGTGGCGCAGTCGGTTAAGCGTCCGACTTCAGCCAGGTCACGATCTCGCGGTCCGTGAGTTCAAGCCCCGTGTCAGGCTCTGGGCTGATGGCTCAGAGCCTGGAGCCTGTTTCCGATTCTGTGTCTCCCTCTCTCTCTCTGCCCCTCCCCCGTTCATGCTCTGTCTCTCTCTGTCCCAAAAATAAATAAACGTTAAAAAAAATTTTTTTTAAATAAAAATAAAAATAAAAATAAATAATAAAAATTAAAAAAAACCAAGATGAATCTATTGACCTCTTCATGGTTGAGATCATGGAGATGAAACATAAATCTGAAACTAATACAAGCTTAATCAGAGGTCTTGTTTTGGACCACACGGCACGGCAATCTGATATGAAAAAAAAAGAGCAGAAGATGCATACATCCTCATGCATGCATACATCCTCATGCAATGTGCCATTAAAATATGAAAAACAGAAGTGAATTGTGGGTTTTTTACAAGAGTACAGAAGAGAGAGAAAAACTCGTAAAAGCAGAAAGAAAACTCATTGAAGATAGAGTTTAAAAAATGCTAGAACTGAAAAATAAAGTTTGTGGTGATTCAGATAAGGAATTTGTTGTTAATAGTCAAAAAGGAATTGACCCCTTATCCTTAGATGCTCTTGCAAAACAAGGCATAGTAGCTCTGTGTAGAGCTAAAACAAGAAATACGGAAAGGCTGATTTTTGCTTGTGGTGGAGTAGCTCTAAAAATTCTTTTGTTGACCTAAATCCTGATTGTTTGGGACATTCAAGCTTGTCTATGAGTTTACATTGTGAAAAGAGAAATTCACCTTTATTGAGAAATGTAACAATCCTTGCTCTGTCACATTATTAGTCAAAGGACCAAAAAAGCATACATCATTCAAATCAAAGATGCAAAAGAGATGGCTTGAGGGCTGTTAAAAATGTTACTCATGATGGCTGTGTAGTTCCAGATGCTGGTGCAACGGAAGTAGCAGTGGCAGAATCCTTGATTAAATATAATCCCAGTGTAAAGGGCAGGGTCAAACTTGGAGTGCAAGCACTTGCTGATGTATTGCTCATTATTCCCAAGGTTCTTGCTCAGAACTCTGGTTTTGACCTTCAGGAAACACTAGTTAAAGTTCAAGCAGAACAATAAGAATCAGGTCAACTTGTGGATGTGGACTTGAACACAAGTAAGCCAATGGTAGCAGCTGAAATAGACATATGGGATAACTATTGTGTAAAGAAACAGATTCTTCATTCCTGCACTGTGATTGCCACCAACATTCTCCTGGTTGATGAGATCATGCAGCTGGAATGTCTTCTCTAAATGGTTGGATTGAAGCTTTCCTTGTGTCATCGGTATCATTAAGACTACAGGGTGATCCTAAGAATATAGCTATGGAATTTTCGTCCAAGCTTCAAATGATTTTCAAAAGCATTTTCTTTTTCCATATGAAAAAGAAAACATTGGCACTCAAGTTCTGAAATTCTGAAATTATAATTACAGTATTTTTTAAAATTTCACTGCAGTGCACACACATTAAGCAGGCTGTTTTCACCCAATGAACAGGATGTTTTGCTTTAGCTTCAGTGATCTAAAAGTATTACGTTAGACAAGTGTACATTATCTACCTTGTTATTAAATGTTCCTTGAAAAAAAACTTTAGTGGTTTAATAATTTCTTCTAATGGATGATTTTAAATTTATCCAATAGCTCCCTACTGTCACACTAGTAAGTTTTTATGCAAATATAAATAATACTTAAAGTAACTTAAGATTTTGAAAGCATCCATGTTTCTTTAGTATAAATTCCTATGAGTAAAACTATTGGATCATTTGTTTGGACTTTTAATGCTTTTGAAGTACCTTTGCTAAAATGCTCCCCAGAAAAGTTGTACTGGGCAGAAAAATGGGTGAAGTATAGGCAAGGGTGTTGAATAAACTGAAAGTATGAAGACAGAAAACTATAAATAGAGGAGACAGAGGTAAAAACACCATTAAAGGCATGGGGGTTAGAGGATAGGAGATTTTCACGTAGAATGTGTTTTCACACTCCTGCACCCGTGCTTATCCTGAAATACCCATCCATCCCAAACTCTCCAGTGCCATCTTTCTGTCACCCAAGTTATTGATCTTTCCCATCTGTTTCCATAAAATTGTTTTTATAGTTGCCATAGCCCTTGACAGTGAAGTTGTGTGCTGCAAAGCTTTGTATTTTTGAGGCTTGGCAGTTGCCTACAATGAATGTGCAATAAATGTTAAAACGAAACCTTTAAAAAAATGCAGAAAAATGAAACTGAACCACTTTCTTCCACCATACACCAAAATAAATTCAAAATGGATGAAATACCTAAATGTGAGACAGGAAACCATCCAAATCCTAGAGAACATAGGCACCAACATCTCTGACCTTGACTGTAGCAACTTCTTACTAGATATGTTGCCAGAGTCAAGGGAAACAAAAGCAAAAATGAACTATTTGGATTTCATCAAGATAAAAATATTCTGTACAGCAAAAGAAACTATCAACACGACTAAAAGACAGCCTATGAAATGACATATATGATAAATGGTTAGTGTCCAAAATCTATAAAGAACTTATAAAACTCAACACCCCAAAAAACAAATAATCCAGTGAATAAATGGGCAAGAGACATGAATGGACACTTTTCCAAAGAAGTCACCCAGATGGCTAACATACACATGAAAAGATGCTCAACATCACTCATCATCAGAGAAATACAAATCAAAACCACAATGAGATACCACCTCATGTCTGTCAGAATAGCTAAAATTAACAACTCAGGAAACACCAGATGTTGGCAAGGATGTGGAGAAAGAGGAACTCTTTTGCACTGTTGGTGGGAATGCAAACTGCTACAACCTCTTTGGAAAACAGTATGGTGGTTCCTCAAAAATTTAAAATAGAGCCTCCCTACAACCCAGCAATTGCATAACTAGTTATTTATCCATAGGATAAAAAATGCTGATTTGAAAGAGTGTGTGCACCCCAATGTTTATAGCAGCACTACAAACAATAACAAAAGTATGGAAAGAGCCCAAATGTCCATCAACTGATGAATGGAGAAAGAATATATATATATATAATCACTCAGCCATCAAAAAGAAATCTTGCCATTTGCAATGACATGGAGGGAGCTAGAGTGTACTATGCTCAGCAAAGTAAGCCAAAGACAAATACCATATGACTTCACTCATGTGTGGAACTTAAGTACCAAAACATATGAACATAGGGGAAGGGAAAAAAGAGACAGAAGGAAGCAACCATGAGACTCTTAACTATAGAGAACAAACTGAGAGTTGATGGATGGAGGCGGGAGGGATATGGGCTAAATGGGCAATGGGCACTAAGGAGGGCACCTTAATTGTTGTGATGAGCCCTGGTGTACTCATCCCAATGAGTGTCCTCCTTAATACCCATTACCCATTTACCCCATTCCCCCACCCAAGACCCCTCCAGGAATCCTGAGTTTGTTCTCTATATTTAAGAGTCTCCTGTGTTTTGTCCTCCTCCCTGTATTTATGTTGTTTTTGCTTCCATTCCTTTATGTTCATGTTTTGTACCTTAAATTCCATATATTCATGAATTCATATGATATTTGTCTTTCTCTGACTAATTTCACTTAGCATAATAAACTTTAGTTCCATCCATGTTGTTCCAAATGGCAGGATTTCATTCTTTTTGATTACCCAGTAATATTCCATTATATATATATATATATATATATATATCTCACATCTTCTTATATGTATAATATATAATATATATTTATAATATATATAATTTATAATATTAATATAATTATAATAAATTATAATTTTATATAATATATAATACATTATATATAATGTATAATACATTATAATTATATAATACATTATAATTATAATATAATTAATATAATTATAATGTATAATTTATATAATATATATAATTATATAATATATAATCATATGTATATGTATATATCACATCTTCTTTATCCAGTCATCTGTCAATGGACACTTGGGTTCTTTCCATGCTTTGGCCATTGCTGATAGTGCTGCTATAAATATTGGGGTACATGTGCTGCTTCAAAACAGCACACCTGTATCCTTTGGATAAATACTTAGTAGTGCAATTTCTGGGTTGTAGGGTAGTTCTCCTTTCAATTTTTTGAGGAACCTCCATACTGTTTTCCAGAGTGGCTACATCAGTTTGCATTCCCACCAGCAAGGCAAAAGGGTTCCTCTTTCTCTGCATCCTCGTCAACATCTGTCATTGCCTGAGTTGTTAATTTTAACCATTCTTACAGGTGTAAGGTGGTATCTCATTGTGGTTTTGATTTGTATTTCCCTGATGATGACTGATGTTGAGCCTCTCTTCATATGTATGTTAGCCATCTGGATGACTTCTTTGGAAAAGTGTCTATTCATGTATATTTGCCCATTTCTTCACTGGATGATTTGTTTTTTGGGTGTTGAGTTTGATAACTTCTTTATAGATTTTGGATACTAACTCTTTATCTGATATGTCATTTGCAAATATCTTCTTCCATTCCGTCAGTTGCATTTTAGTTTTATTGATTGTTTCCTTCACCGTGCAGATTTTTATCTTCATGAGGTCCCAATAGTTCATTTTTGCTTTTGTTTTCCTTGCCTCCAGAGACGTGTTGAATAAATAATTGCTGCTGCCAAAGTCAAAGAGGTGTTTTCCTACTTTCTCTTCTAGGACGTTAATGGCTTCCTGTCTTACTTTTAGGTCTTTAATCCATTTTGAGTTTATTTTTGTGTATGGTATAAGAACGTGGTTCAGGTTCATTTTTCTGCATGTCCAGTTTTTTCAACACCGTTTGCTGAAGAGACTGTCTTTATTCCATTGGATATTCTTTCCTGCTTTGTCTAAGATTAGTTGGCCTTATGTTTGTGGGTTTATTTCTGGGTTTTCTATTCTGTTCTATTGATATGCGTGTCTGTTTTTGTGCCAATAACATACTGTCATAATGATTACACTTTCATAATACAGCTTGAAGTCTGGAATTGTGAGGCCTCCAGCATTGGTTTTCTTTTTCAACATTATATTAGCTATGCAGTCTTTTTTCTGGTTCCATACAAATTTTAGGATTGTTTATTCTACCTCTGTGAAGAATGCTGGTGTTATTTTGATAGGGATTGCATTGAATATGTAGATTGCTTTGGGTACTATTGACATTTTAACAATATTTGTTATTCCAATCCATGAGAATGGAATATTTTTCCATTTTTTGTGTCTTCTACAATTTCTTTCATGAGGTTTCTATAGTTTTCAGTGTATAGATTTTTCACCACTTTGGTTAGGTTTATTCCTAGGTATTTTACGGTTTTGGCACAATTGTGAATGGGATCAATTGCTTGTTTTTTCTTTCTGTTGCTTCATTATTGGTGTATAGAAATGCAACTGTTTTCTGTGCACTGATTTTATACTCTGTGACTTTGCTGAATAGGTCAGTTCTAGCCATTTTTGGTTGAGTCTTTGAGTTTCCCATGTAGAGTAGCCTGTCATCTTAGAAAAGTAAAAGTTTGACTTCTTTGACTATTTGGATGTCTTTTATTTCACTTTGTTGTCCAATTGCTGAGGCTAGGACTATGTTGAATAACGATAGTGAGAGTGGACATCTCTGTGGTGTTACCCTTAGGGGGAAGCTCTCAGTTTTTCCCATTTGAGGATGACATTAGTGGTGGGTCTTTCACATATGGCTTTTATGATCTTGTGGTATGATCCTTCCATCCCTACTTTCTTGAGGGTTTTTATCAAGAAAGGTATACTTTGTCAAATGATTTCTCTGCATCTATTGAGAGAATCGTGTAGTTCTTATTCTTTCTTTTATTAATGTGATGTATCACATTGATTTGGAGATATTGAACCAGCCGTGCATCCAAGGTATAAATCCCACTTGGTCATGGTGAATAATTTTTTTAATGTATTATTGAATCCAGTTGGCTAATATCTTGTTGAGGATTTTTGCATCCATGTTCATCAGGGAAATTGGTCTATAGTTCTCCTTTTTAGTGGGGTCTTTGGTTTTGGAATCAAGGTAATGCTGGCTTCATAGAAAGAGTTTGGAAGTTTTCCTTCCATTTCTATTTTTTTGGAACAGCTTCAAGAGAATAGGTGTTAACTCTTCCTTAAATGCTTGGTAGAATTCCCCTGGAAAGCCATCTAGCCCTGGACTCTTGCTTTCTGGCAGATTTTTGATTACTAATTAAATTTCCTTACTGGTTATGGGTCTGTTCAAATTTTCTATTTCTTCCTGTTTCAGATTTGGTACTGTATATGTTTCTAGGAATTTGTCCATTTCTTCCAGATTACTCATTTTATTGGCATATAATTACTCATAATATTCTCTTATTAATGTTTTTATTTATGTTGTGTTGGTTGTGATCTCTCCTCTTTTATTCTTGATTTTATTTATTTGGGTCCTTTCCTTTTCCTTTTTGATCAAACTGGCTATTGGTTTATCAATTTTGTTAATTCTTTCAAAGAACCAGATTCTGGTTTCATTGATCTGTTTTACTGCCTTTTTGGTTTTGATAGCATTAATTTCTGCTCTAGTCTTTATTATTTCCTGTCTTCTGCTGGTTTTGAGTTTTATTTGCTGTTCTTTTTCCAATTCCTTAAGGCATAAGGTTAGAATGTATATCTGAGATCTTTCTTCCTTCTTTAGGAAGGCCTGGATTGTTATATACTTTCCTCTTATGACCATCTTTGCTTCATCCCAGAGGTTTTGGGTTATGCTGTTATCATTTTCATTGACTTCCATATACTTTTTAATTTCTTCTTAAACTGCTTTGTTAGCCCATTCATTCTTTAGTAGGATGTTCTTCAGTCTCCAAGTGCTTGTTACCTTTCCAAATTTTTTCTTATGGTTGATTTCGAGTTTCATAGCATTGTGGTCTGAATCTGCATGGTATGATCTCAATCTTATTTTACTTATTTAGGTGTGACGATTTGTGTCCCAGTATATGGTCTATTCTGGAGAACGTTCCATGTGGATCAGAATGTACTGGAGAAGAATGTATATTCTGCTGCTTTAGGATGAAATGTTCTGAACGTATCTAAGTCCATCAGGTCCAGTGTGTCATTCAAAGCCATTGTTTCCTTGTTGGTTTTTTTTATTAGATTGTCTGTCCATTGCTGTGAGTGGGGTGTTGAAGTCTCCTACTATTATGGTATTTCTATCGATGAGTTTCTTGATGTTTGTGATTAATTGATTTATATATTTGGGTTCTTCCACATTTGGCACATAAATGTTTACAATTGTTAGGTCTTTTTGGTGGATAGACACTTTGATTATGATATAATGCCCTTCTGCATCTCTTGATACAGTCTTTATTTTAAAGCGTGGATTGTGTGATATGAGTATGGCTACTCCGGCTTTCTTTTGCTGACCATTAACACAATAGATTGTTCTCCATCCCCTTATTTTCAATCTGAAGGTATCCTGGGTCTAAAGTGGGTCTCTTGTAAACAGCATATAGATGGATCTTGTTTTCTTATCCATTCTGTTTACCTTATGTCTTTTGATTGGAGCATTGAGTCCATTGACATTTAGAGTGAGTACTGAAAGATATGAATTTATTGCCATTATGATGGTTGTAGAGATGGAGTTTCTGGTGGTGTTCTCTGGTCCTTTCTAATCTTTGTGGCTTTTGATATATATAATATATATATATAATATATATATTATATATATTGATCTGTATATATATATATATATATATATGATCTGTGTATGTGTGTGTATATATATATATATATATATATATATATCTTTTCTCCCCTCAGAGAGTCCCCCTTAAATTCTTGCAGGGCTGGTTTAGTGGTCACAAACTTCTTTAATTTTTGTTTGTCTGGGAAACTTTTAATCTCTCCTTCTATTTTGAATGACAGCCTTGCTGGATAAAGAATTTTTGGCTTCATATTTTTCTGATTCAGCACACTGAATATATCCTGCCACTCCTTTCTGGCCTGCCAAGTTTCTGTGGATAGGTCTGCTGCAAACCTGATCTGTCTTCCCTTGTAGGTTAGTGACTTTTTTCCCTTGCTGCTTTCATGATTCTCTCCTTGCCTGAGAATTTTGTGAATTTGACTATGATATGCCTTGTTGATGGTTGGTTTTTGTTGAATCTAATGGGGGTCTTCTGTACTTCCTGGATTTGGATGTTTGTGTATTTCCCCAGGTTAGGAAAGTTTTCTGCTTTGATTTGCTCACATAACTCTTCTACCCTTATTTCTCTCTCTTCCTCTTTTGGGACCACTATGATTCTGATGTTGTTCCTTATTAATGAGCCACTGATTTCTCTAATTCTTAAATCGTGCTCTTTTGCCTTAATCTACCTCTTTTTTTCTGCTTCATTATTCTCCATAAGTTTGTCCTCTATATAGCTGATTCTCTGTTCTGCCTCATCTATCCTTGCTGCCGTGGCATCCATCCATGATTGCAGCTCAGTTATAGCATTTTTTATTTCATCTTGACTAGTTTTAACTTCTTTTATCTCTGCAGAAAGGGATTCTAATCTATTTTTGACTCCAGCTAGTATTCTTATTATCCTGATTCTAAATTCCAGTTCAGACATCTTGCTTGTCTCTGTGTTGGTTAAATCCCTGGCTGTCATTTCTTCATGCTCTTTCTTTTGGGGTGAATTCCTTCATTTTGTCATTTTGAAGGGAGAAAATGAATTAATGAGGTAGAAAAATTGAAATTTATAAAATTAAAATTACAAAATATTAAAATTAAAAATTAAACACACACCAAAATCGAATAGATGATGCTAGATCTTGGGTGTGTTTTGGTCTGGGTGTCGAAAATCGTTTGACAGATTAGAGAAAAAAAGGAAAGGGGAGAAAAGAAAAAAAGAGAAAATCGTTTGAGAATTTGAAAAAATGAATACCCTGAAGTAAACTAAATGAGATGATGGGGGTAAATTAGAATTTGAAAGAATATACACAAAAGTAAAGAATATAGTAGAAAAAAATTAAAGAAAAATATTTTTAATAAAAATTAAAAATAAATATGAATGCTTTCTTTTTCTGTATTCAAGAAAAAAGAAAAGAAATGAAAAAGAGAGAAAAGATTTAAAAAAAAAGAAAAAACAAGGAAATCGTTTGAAAATTTGAGAAAGTGAATACACTGTAGTAGATTAAAATAAAATGATGAAAGTAAAATATAATTTGAAAAAAATTACATAAAAGCCAAAATACAGTAAAAAATTAAATTAAAATATTTTAATAGAAGTTTAATGTAAAAAATGAATTTTTTCTCTTTCTGCATTCAAGAAAAAGAAAAGAAACAAAAAAAGAAAAAAGAAAAAGAAAGAAAAAAGAAAAAGGAAATTGAAAATTTTAAAAGGTGAATACACTGAAGTAGACTAAAATAAAATGATGGAAGTAAAATAGAATTTTAAAAAGTTTACACAGAAGTAAGAAAATAATAATAAATATTAAAGAAAATATTTTTAATAAAAATTGAAAATAAAAATGAATTTTTTCCCTTTCTGTATTCAAGAAAAAGAAGTGTAAAAGAGAAAAAGAAAGAAAGAAAGAAAGAAAGAAAATAGAATAGATGAACCTTCTAACAGATTGAAGTAGGATTGAAATTACTTCATTTTCCTCTAGAAGTCAGTTTCTGTAGTGCTTTATAGTCCATAAACTAAGCCAGCGGTGAGACTTGTGTTCTTGAGAGTGAAGTTGGTCCATTTGGGCAGGACTCAGTGTAACAGCTCCGTTCTCCACTAGATGGCACTGCTAACCTACTGGGGTGGATTGTTGTGGCACTCGTAGGTGCGTATTCGCATGCACAGGAGTGGTTAAAATGGCACCACCCAGCTACCCAGTCTGTTGTCCCAAATCATCAATCGCACACCCATCCTCTGTCTTCAGCTCTCATCCACTCCCTGCTTTTTCACTCTCCATGACCAGGCCCCAGGCAGTACCTCTGTCCCAAGTTTTGTCTCAGATGTGGCTATTTTCCCCGGCCCCTTACTTCTGAAGGACTGCGGCTTTGAACCATTCCACCCCTCTGTGGGAGGGTCTCACCAAGCAATGGCCCAATGAGCAATGGCCAAATGTCAGCTGCACCCAGGGTCTTGCTGGACCCTGTTGCTGCCGGTGCCCCGAGACTACGGCCAGGTGCTGGCCCGCCCAAGAAAAAGTTCGTGAGATAGTGTAGCAGCAGTGTTTCAAGGATTATGGAAGATCACAACACACATCTGGCACCAGGCTTCACCCTTAATGACCTTGCTCCAGCACCAGCGAATGTGGCCATTTTCTGGGGTCTGCTGGGATCAGTTGGCTTCAACTGTCTCTACCAAATGTCCTCCCAGCAGTGGAACCACTTTCCCCGTGTGGCCCGAGACCCCCTCCCCCCCAGACCCCACTCAGCTCCTGAGGATTCACCCTTCCCACCAGAGCACCACCAGGTATCAATCTGTGGAGTTGCAGCCTTTGCACTCCCCTTGTTTACAGTCTTAATGGAATTTAAACCCTCTCGTTTATCCTTTCTCCCTTTTTATTTTAGTCCCTGCAGCTGTTTCCAATTTTCCACTTTCTTTCCAGCTGCTCTTGGGGAGGGGTGCTTTTCCCATATTCTACCCCCCCTCACCAGTCTCCATCCTCTCTCCACCCGCAAAAGCGTTCCTTATCCTCAGCGGCATCTCGCTCCCCAAATTCACCTCTCCATGTTGTGTACCTGCTGAATTCTGTGGTTCAGGTTGTACAGATTGTTGTGTTAATCTTCAAATCAGTTTTCTAGGTGTGTAGGATGGTTTAGTGTTGGTCTAGCTGTATTTCATGGACACAAGACAGACAAAAAACTTCCATGCTGTTCCACCATCTTGGCTCCTCCCTCTGTTTAGATGTTCTATCCATTGCTGTAGGTGGAGTGTTGAAGTCCCCTACCACTATGGTATTATCATCAATGAGTTTCTTTATATTTGTGATTAATTTATTTGTATATTTGCAACCTTACACATTGGGGTCATAAATATTTATAATTGTTAGGTCCTTATGGTGGAAAGACCCCTTAATTACGATATAATGCCCTTCTTCATCTCTTTTCACAGTCTTTATTTTAATTTTTTTAATGTTTATTTATTTTTAATAGATGGAGAGACAGAGTGCAAGTGGGGAAGGGGCAGAGAGAGAAAGAGAGAGATACAGAATCCAAAGCAGGATCCAGGCTCTGAGCTGTCAGCACAAACCCTGATGCAGGGCTTGAACCCACCAACTGTGAGATCATGACCTGGGCCAAAGTCAGACGCTTAACCACCTGAGTCACCCAGTCTTTATATTAAAATCTATATTGTCTGATATAAGTATGACTACTCTGGCTTTCTTTTGGTGACCATTACTAGCATGATAAATGGTTCTCCTTCCCCTTATTTTCAATCTGCACGTGTCTTTAGGTCTAAAATGGGTCTCTTACAAACAGCATATAGATGAATCTTGTTTTCTTATCCATTGTTACCTTATGCCTTTTGATTGGAGCCTTTAGTCCATTGAAATTTAGAATGAGTACTGAAAGATATGAATTTATTACCATTGTGTTGCCTGTAGAGTTGGAGTTTCTGGTGGTGTTCTCTGGTCCTTTCCAGTCTTTGTTGCTTTTGGTCTTTTTTTTCTTTTGTTCCATCTTTTCTCCCTTCAGAGTCCTCCTTAAAATTTCATGCAGGGCTGGTTTAGTGGTCATGAAATCCTTTAGTTTTTGTTTGTCTGGGAAACTCTTTATCTCTCCTTCTATTTTGAATGACAGCCTTGCTGGATAAGGAATTTTTGGTTACATATTTTTCCAATTCAGCACGTTGAATCTACCCTGCCACTTTCTGTCCTGCCAAGTTTCTGTGGATAGGCCTGATTCAAACCTGATCTGTCTTCCCTTATAGGTTAAGGACTTTCCCCCCTTGCTGCTTTCATAGTTCTTTCCTTGTGTATTTTGTGAATTAGACTATTTTATGCCTTGTTGGTGGTCAGTTTTTGTTTAATCTAATGGGAGTTGTCTGTGCTTCTTGGATTTTGATGTCTGTGTCTATCCCCAGGTTAGGAAAGTTTTCTGCTATGATTTGTTCACATAAACCTTCTACCCCCTTTTCTCTCTCTTCATTTTCTGGGACTCCTATGATTCAAATGTTATTCCTTTTTAATGAGTCACTGAGATCTCCAATTCTTATATTGTGCTCTTTTGCTTAGCTTCTCTCTTTTTTTTCTGTTTCATTATTCTCCCTAATTTTGTCTTCTGTATAACTGATTCGCTGCTCTGCTTCATCCATCCTTGCCTCCATGGCATCTCAGTTATAGCATTAATTTCATCTGGATTAGATTTTACTTCTTTTATCTTCACAGAAAGGGATTCTATGCTTTTTTTCAACCCCAGCTGGTATTCTTACTATCGTGGTTATAAATTCTAGTTCAGACATCTTGCTCTTATCCGTGTTGATTAAGTCCCTGACTGTCATTTCTTCCTGTTCTTTCTTTTGGGGTAAATTCCTTCATTTTGTCATTTTGGAGGAAGAAAAAGAATTAATAAAACAGAAAATAAAAATTAAAAATTAAAAACAACATGAAAACATTAAATAAAGGAAGCTAGATCCTAGGTGTGTTTTGGTCTGATTGTTGGAAGAAGTTTTATAGAATAGAGGAAAAAGGAAAAGAAAGGAAAAAGAAAAAAAGTAAGAAGTTTAAAAATTTAAAAAGATGTATATAATAAAATAGAAGAAAATTAAATGATGGAAGTAAAATAAAATTTTAAAATTTACAAAAAGTAAAAATATTGCAAAATAATTTTTAATTACAAAAAATAATTTTTTCTTTCTGTATCCAAGAATAAGAAAAGAAAAAGAAATGGGAAAAAAATGGACCAGCAAGCAGAATGAAATCTGAATGAAATTACATACAATTTCCCTTAGAAGTCTATCTAGGAAGCACACTATAGTCTGTACTAAGTACTAAGTACTAAGTACTAGTACTAGTACTAAGTACTAAATAGTACTAAGAAATAGTCTGTACTAAGCCTGTACTAAGCAGGAGAGACTTGTGGTGGTCCTCTAAGTCTTGAGCTTGGTTGGTGCATTTGGGCAGGGCTTGGTGTAATGGCTCCATTCTCCACTAAGTGGCGCTGCTTAGCTTACTAGTGTGTATTGGTGTAGCACACATGTGCATGTAGTGTTTGTGCATGTGCAGGAGAGGTGAAAATGGTATTACCAAGCTTACCAGTCTCCGATATCAGAACTCTGCACTCTCACCGACCAGCAACCAAGCAACCAAAGACAGAGAGGGAGATACAGAATCCAAAGTAGGCTCCAGGCTCTGAGTTGTCAGCACAGAGCCTGATGCGGGGCTTGAACCCACCAGCCATGAGATCATGATCTGAGCAGAAGTCAGACACTTACCCAACTGAGCCATCCAGTCTTTATTTTAAAATCTAGATTTTCCCCACTTCTACTCTGTTCACGTCCAAGCTGTCAGCCCACCAGCCGACACTTCCTTCCTGAATTATATCTCAGGTGGGGCTGTGTTTCCAAACCATTCACCTCTGAGAGCCCTGTGGCTTGGACCCGCTCTGACTCTCTGGGGGAGGGTCTCATTGAGCAATGACCAGCTGCCTTCTTGCCCCACAGAAAGTTTGTGGTATGGCAATGCAGCAGAGGTTTAGAGATGATAAAACACAACACACATCTGGTACCAAGAATCACCGCCCCCTGGCATTTTTGTTACAATACCAGCAAACATGGCTGTTCTCTGGGCTCTGCTGGGACCTTTGCCTGTGGGGAGGCCATATGGCCTCTACCAAATGCCCTCCTTGCAGAGAAATTGCCTCTCCCTGTGTGGCCCATGGACCCCTCAGACCTCACTGCCTGTTCCTGATGAGTCGTTCTTCCCACCAGAGCACTGTGAAGTACTGAGCTCCAGAATTTCTGACACTGTCTTCCCCTGTTTATAGAGTCCTAATGGTATTGAAACCCTCTTCTTTCTCCTTTCCTGTTCAGTCACTTGTGGGTTTTCCCACTCTTTCTCTTTCTCTACAGCTACTTTCAGGGAGAATGCTTTTCCTGGATGCTCCTCCTTTTCTCTGTCATGTGTCCAAAAATACAGCCCCCTCTCCTCCTCTCTCACCCAGTTTGCCTATCTGTGCCACATACCTGCCAAGGTCTGTGGCTCAAGTTATGAAGATTGTTGGGTTAATCCTCAGGTCAATTTTCTAAGTGTGCAAAATGGTTTGGTGCCAATTTACCTGCATTTCAGCGACGAGAGAAGCTAAGAACTTCCATGCTGCTCTGCCATCTTGGCCCCTCCCTTACCTGTTGTTCTCTTTTTTAAGGAAGTCTTTATCTGGTTTTGGTATCAGGATAATGCTGGCCTCTTTGAATTAATTTGGAAGTTTTCCTTCCTTATTTATATTTTGGAATAGTTTGAGAAGAATAAGGATTAATTCTTCTTTAAAGAATTAATTCAACTGTAGAATTCAACTGTAAAAGCATCTTGCCCTGGACTTGTGTTGGTATATATGTTTCCTGGGGCAAGGGCAACAAAGGTACAAATAAAGTATTGGGACTACGTCAAAAGAAAAAGCCTCTGCACAGTGAAGGGAACAGTCAACAAAACTAAAAGGCAACCTACAGAATGGGAAAATATATTTGCAAATGACATATCGAATAAAAGGTTAGTATCCAAAATACATAAAGAATTTTTAAAACTCAACACCCCCCCAAAAATGAATAATCCAGTTAAAAATGGGCAGAAAATATGAATAGACATTTTTCCAAGGAAGACATACAGATGGCCAACAGACACATGAAAAGATGCTCAATATCACTCATCGTGAGGGAAAAATAAATCAAAACTACAACAAGATATCATTTCACACCTGTCAGAATAGCTAAAATCAACAACACAAGAAGCAACAAGTGTTGGAGAGGGTGTGGAGAAACAGGAAACATGGTGCACTGTTGGTGGGAATGTAAACTGGTGCAGCCACTGTGAAAAACAGTGTGGGAATTCTTCAAAATTTAAAAATAGAATTACTCCATGATCCAATAATTTCAAAAACACTAATTTGAAGTGATACATGCACCCTTATGTTTATTGTAACATTATTTACAACAGCCAAATTATGGAAGCAGCCCAAATGTGTACTGATAGATGAATGGATAGAGAAGATGTGAGATATATATACATATGTGTGTGTGTGTGTGTGTGTGTGTGTAATTCAGCCATAAAAAATGAAATCTGTCCATTTGCAACAACATGGGTGAAGGTAGAGAGTATAATGCTAAGTGAAAGACACCAGTCAAAGACAAATACCACATGATTTCACTCATATGTAGAATTTATAGAGTAAAACAAAGGAACAAAGGAAAAAAGAGAGAGAGAGACAGAGAGAGTGAAACCAAGAAACAAGTTATTAACTATAAAGAACAAATTGATGGTTACTAGTGAGTGGGAGGGGATGGGGATGGGTAAAATTGGTGATAAGTATTAAATAGTACACTTATCATAATGATCACTGAGTAACATATCAAATCCCTATATTGTACACCTGAAACTAATATAACACTGTATGTTAACTACTGGAATTTTAAAACCTTATTTAAAATTATGCTAAATAGGCTGAGGGCAAGATGGCGGCTTAGGAGGACGCTGGGCTCACCGCACGTCCTGCTGATCACTTAGATTCCATCTACACCTGCCTAAATAACCCAGAAAACCGCCAGAGGATTAGCAGAACAGAGTCGCCGGAGCCAAACGCAGACGAGAGGCCCACGGAAGAGGGTAGGAAGGGCGGCGAGGCGGTGCCGGCTCCACGGACTGGCGGGAGGGAGCCGGGGCGGAGGGGCGGCTCGCCGGCCAAGCAGAGCCCCCGAGTCGGGCTTGCAAAAGCGGAGGGGCCGGGCGGACTGTGTTCCGACAGCAAGCGCGACTTAGCGTCTGGGAGGTCAGAAATTAACAGCTCTGCTCGGAAAGCGGGAAGGCTGGAGGACAAAGGGAGGGAGAGCTGCTGAGCCCCCTGACAACAGAGCTCAGTTTGGTGGGGAACAAAGGCGCTCGCCAGCGCCATTTCCCCCGCCCATCCCCCAGGCGAAATCCCAAAGGGAACCGGTTCCTGCCAGGGAACTTGCTCGCTCCGCGCAAACACCCAACTCTGCGCTTCTGCGGAGCCAAACCTCCGGCAGCGGATCTGACTCCCTCCCGCTGCCACAGGGCCCCTCCTGAAGTGGATCACCTAAGGAGAAGCGATCTAAGCCTGCCCCTCCTGCCCCCGAGCACCTTGCCTACCCACCCCAGCTAATACGCCAGATCCCCAGCATCACAAGCCTGGCAGGGTGCAAGTAGCCCAGACGAGCCACACCACCCCACAGTGAATCCCGCCCCTAGGAGAGGGGAAGAGAAGGCACACACCAGTCTGACTGTGGCCCCAGCGGTGGGCTGGGGGCAGACATCAGGTCTGACTGCGGCCCCGCCCACCAACTCCAGGTATACACCACAGCACAGGGGAAGTGCCCTGCAGGTCCTCACCATGCCAGGGACTATCCAAAATGACCAAGCGGAAGAACTCCCCTCAGAAGAATCTCCAGGAAATAACAACAGCTAATGAGCTGATCAAAAAGGATTTAAATAATATAACAGAAAGTGAATTTAGAATAATAGTCATAAAATTAATCGCTGGGCTTGAAAACAGTATACAGGACAGCAGAGAATCTCTTGCTACAGAGATCAAGGGACTAAGGAACAGTCACGAGGAGCTGAAAAACGCTTTAAACGAAATGCATAACAAAATGGAAACCACCACAGCTCGGCTTGAAGAGGCAGAGGAGAGAATAGGTGAACTAGAAGATAAAGTTATGGAAAAAGAGGAAGCTGAGAAAAAGAGAGATAAAAAAATCCAGGAGTATGAGGGGAAAATTAGAGAACTAAGTGATACACTAAAAAGAAATAATATACGCATAATTGGTATCCCAGAGGAGGAAGAGAGAGGGAAAGGGGCTGAAGGGGTACTTGAAGAAATCATAGCTGAGAACTTCCCTGAACTGGGGAAGGAAAAAGGCATTGAAATCCAAGAGGCACAGAGAACTCCCTTCAGACGTAACTTGAATCGATCTTCTGCACGACATATCATAGTGAAACTGGCAAAATACAAGGATAAAGAGAAAATTCTGAAAGCAGCAAGGGGTAAACGTGCCCTCACATATAAAGGGAGACCTATAAGACTCGTGACTGATCTCTCTTTTGAAACTTGGCAGGCCAGAAAGAATTGGCAAGAGATTTTCAGGGTCCTAGACAGAAAAAATATGCAGCCAAGAATCCTCTATCCAGCAAGTCTGTCATTTAGAATAGAAGGAGAGATAAAGGTCTTCCCAAACAAACAAAAACTGAAGGAATTTGTCACCACTAAACCAGCCCTACAAGAGATCCTAAGGGGGACCCTGTGAGACAAAGTCCCAGAGACATCACTATAAGCATAAAACATACAGACATCACAATGACTCTAAACCCGTATCTTTCTATAATAACACTGAATGTAAATGGATTAAATGCGCCAACCAAAAGACATAGGGTATCAGAATGGATAAAAAAACAAGACCCATCTATTTGCTGTCTACAAGAGACTCATTTTAGACCTGAGGACACCTTTAGATTGAGAGTGAGGGGATGGAGAACTATTTATCATGCGACTGGAAGCCAAAAGAAAGCTGGAGTAGCCATACTTATATCAGACAAACTAGACTTTAAATTAAAGGCTGTAACAAGAGATGAAGAAGGACATTATATAATAGTTACAGGGTCTATCCATCAGGAAGAGCTAACAATTATCAATGTCTATGCACCGAATACCGGAGCCCCCAAATATATAAAACAATTACTCATAAACATAAGCAACCTTATTGATAAGAATGTGGTAATTGCAGGGGACTTTAATACACCACTTACAGAAATGGATAGATCAACTAGACACACGGTCAATAAAGAAACAAGGGCCCTGAATGAGACATTGGATGAGATGGACTTGACAGATATATTTAGAACTCTGCATCCCAAAGCAACAGAATATACTTTCTTCTCGAGTGCACATGGAACATTCTCCAAGATAGATCATATACTGGGTCACAAAACAGCCCTTCATAAGTTTACAAGAATTGAAATTATACCATGCTTACTTTCAGACCACAATGCCATGAAGCTTGAAATCAACCACAGGAAAAAGTCTGGAAAACCTCCAAAGGCATGGAGGTTAAAGAACACCCTACTAACGAATGAGTGGGTCAACCAGGCAATTAGAGAAGAAATTAAAAAATATATGGAAACAAACGAAAATGAAAATACAACAATCCAAACGCTTTGGGACGCAGCAAAGGCAGTCCTGAGAGGAAAATACATTGCAATCCAGGCCTATCTCAAGAAACAAGAAAAATCCCAAATACAAAATCTAACAGCACACCTAAAGGAACTAGAAGCAGAACAGCAAAGGCAGCCTAAACCCAGCAGAAGAAGAGAAATAATAAAGATCAGAGCAGAAATAAACAATATAGAATCTAAAAAAACTGTAGAGCAGATCAACGAAACCAAGAGTTGGTTTTTTGAAAAAATAAACAAAATTGACAAACCTCTAGCCAGGCTTCTCAAAAAGAAAAGGGAGATGACCCAAATAGATAAAATCATGAATGAAAATGGAACTATTACAACCAATCCCTCAGAGATACAAACAATTATCAGGGAATACTATGAAAAATTATATGCCAACAAATTGGACAACCTGGAAGAAATGGACAAATTCCTGAACACCCACACTCTTCCAAAACTCAATCAAGAGGAAATAGGAAGCTTGAACAGACCCATAACCAGCGAAGAAATTGAATCGGTTATCAAAAATCTCCCAACAAATAAGAGTCCAGGACCAGATGGCTTCCCAGGGGAGTTCTACCAGACGTTTAAAGCAGAGATAATACCTATCCTTCTCAAGCTATTCCAAGAAATAGAAAGGGAAGGAAAACTTCCAGACTCATTCTATGAAGCCAGTATTACTTTGATTCCTAAACCAGACAGAGACCCAGTAAAAAAAGAGAACTACAGGCCAATATCCCTGATGAATATGGATGCAAAAATTCTCAATAAGATACTAGCAAATCGAATTCAACGGCATATAAAAAGAATTATTCACCATGATCAAGTGGGATTCATTCCTGGGATGCAGGGCTGGTTCAACATTCGCAAATCAATCAACGTGATACATCACATTAACAAAAAAAGAGAGAAGAACCATATGATCCTGTCAATCGATGCAGAAAAGGCCTTCGACAAAATCCAGCACCCTTTCTTAATAAAAACCCTTGAGAAAGTCGGGATAGAAGGAACATACTTAAACATCATCAAAGCCATTTATGAAAAGCCCACAGCTAACATCATCCTCAACGGGGAAAAACTGAAAGCTTTTTCCCTGAGATCAGGAACACGACAAGGATGCCCACTCTCACCGCTGCTGTTTAACATAGTGCTGGAAGTTCTAGCATCAGCAATCAGACAACAAAAGGAAATCAAAGGCATCAAAATTGGCAAAGATGAAGTCAAGCTTTCGCTTTTTGCAGATGACATGATATTATACATGGAAAATCCGATAGACTCCACCAAAAGTCTGCTAGAACTGATACAGGAATTCAGCAAAGTTGCAGGCTACAAAATCAATGTACAGAAATCAGTTGCATTCTTATACACTAACAATGAAGCAACAGAAAGACAAATAAAGAAACTGATCCCATTCACAGTTGCACCAAGAAGCATAAAATACCTAGGAATAAATCTAACCAAAGATGTAAAGGATCTGTATGCTGAAAACTATAGAAAGCTTCTGAAGGAAATTGAAGAAGATTTAAAGAAATGGAAAGACATTCCCTGCTCATGGATTGGAAAAATAAATATTGTCAAAATGTCAATACTACCCAAAGCTATCTACACATTCAATGCAATCCCAATCAAAAGTGCACCAGCATTCTTCTCGAAACTAGAACAAGCAATCCTAAAATTCATATGGAACCACAAAAGGCCCCGAATAGCCAAAGGAATTTTGAAGAAGAAGACCAAAGCAGGAGGCATCACAATCCCAGACTTTAGCCTCTACTACAAAGCTGTCATCATCAAGACAGCATGGTATTGGCACCAAAACAGACACATAGACCAATGGAATAGAATAGAAACCCCAGAACTAGACCCACAAACGTATGGCCAACTCATCTTTGACAAAGCAGGAAAGAACATCCAATGGAAAAAAGACAGCCTCTTTAACAAATGGTGCTGGGAGAACTGGACAGCAACATGCAGAAGGTTGAAACTAGACCACTTTCTCACACCATTCACAAAAATAAACTCAAAATGGATAAAGGACCTAAATGTGAGACAGGAAACCATCAAAACCTTAGAGGAGAAAGCAGGAAAAGACCTCTCTGACCTCAGCCGTAGCAATCTCTTACTCGACACATCCCCAAAGGCAAGGGAATTAAAAGCAAAAGTGAATTCCTGGGACCTTATGAAGATAAAAAGCTTCTGCACAGCAAAGGAAACAACCAACAAAACTAAAAGGCAACCAACGGAATGGGAAAAGATATTTGCAAATGACATATCGGACAAAGGGCTAGTATCCAAAATCTATAAAGAGCTCACCAAACTCCACACCCGAAAAACAAATAACCCAGGGAAGAAATGGGCAGAAAACATGAATAGACACTTCTCTAAAGAAGACATCCGGATGGCCAACAGACACATGAAAAGATGTTCAGCGTCGCTCCTTATCAGGGAAATACAAATCAAAACCACACTCAGGTATCACCTCACACCAGTCAGAGTGGCCAAAATGAACAAATCAGGAGACTATAGATGCTGGAGAGGATGTGGAGAAACGGGAACCCTCTTGCACTGTTGGTGGGAATGCAAATTGGTGCAGCCGCTCTGGAAAGCAGTGTGGAGGTTCCTCAGAAAATTAAAAATAGACCTACCCTATGACCCAGCAATAGCACTGCTAGGAATTTATCCAAGGGATACAGGAGCACTGATGCATAGGGCCACTTGTACCCCAATGTTCATAGCAGCACTCTCAACAATAGCCAAATTATGGAAAGAGCCTAAATGTCCATCAACTGATGAATGGATAAAGAAATTGTGGTTTATATACACAATGGAATATTATATGGCAATGAGAAAAAATGAAATATGGCCTTTTGTAGCAACGTGGATGGAACTGGAGAGTGTGATGCTAAGTGAAATAAGCCATACAGAGAAAGACAGATACCATATGGTCTCACTCTTATGTGGATCCTGAGAAACTTAACAGGAACCCATGGGGGAGGGGAAGGAAAAAAAAAAAAAAAGAGGTTAGAAAGGGAGAGAGCCAAAGCATAAGAGACTGTTAAAAACTGAGAACAAACTGAGGGTTGATGGGGGGTGGGAGGGAGGAGAGGGTGGGTGATGGGTATTGAGGAGGGCACCTTTTGGGATGAGCACTGGGTGTTGTATGGAAACCAATTTGTCAATAAATTTCAGAAAAAAAAAAAATTATGCTAAATAAAAGAAGGCGTATACAGAAGGTCACATATTGTTTGATTTCATTTACATGAAATATATGGCATAGGTAAATCCTTTGACACAAAGAGAATTAGTTGTTGCCAGGAGCTGAAGGGATGGGAGAATGAAAAATTGTTATTTAATGGGTATGGATTTTCTTTATATCGTGATGAAAATATTTTGGTACTAGATAGAAGTTATGTTTGCACAACATTGCAAGTTTACTAAATATCACTGAATTGTATACTTTAAAATGGTTAACTTTATATTATCTTAATTTTACTTTCATTTAAAAAAGTAAAGCATCAGAAAAACAGAGTGTTAGAGAGACTCAGTCATCCTAAGGACCTCTGATTTATCCAAACATTGAAAGATCATGATTTATAAACAGCAGAAATGTGGTGGGAGATTTCAGGATCAAAAATCTAGAAATCAGGATTCTGACTCCACTATTAATTAGCTTCATGAACTAAGGCAGGTCTTATAACATCTATGAATATCAGTTTTTGTGTTTTCAAAATAAGAAGTTTCAAATTTGCTTCTCTTATCATAAAAACATTTCAGAAGTGTCACCCACAAAAAAAAGAGTTCTATAAAAGATGCTTACACACAAACATACCCATACAACCTTATGGTCTTGTTGGGAGAAACAGAATGAGTCAATGGGCGGGAAAAGCACTTGATGTTAAACGGATAGCTGAATTTAAAATAACCAAATTTGATTCATTCAGAAAGCAATTATTTAGCACCTATTATATGTCAATGTGATAGACACTGAGGATATACAGATAACTAAGCACTATCTTTTCAAAAGCCATCTAATCTAGTGGGGGAGACAGGTAAACAGATAGTTACAGTACGACTAAGAGAAATGATATAGAAATTGATAGGATGCTCTGTAATCACACAGGTGTACCACCTCACTCATTCTGAAAAGATTTATCTTTCCATATGAAATAATAGAAAAGCAAGTCCAGGGGCATCTGGCTGGCTCAGTCAGAAGAATGAGTGACTCTTGAATCTGGGTCATGAGCTCGAGCTCCACGTTGGATATAGATATTACTTAAAAATATTATTTTTGTTTCCCTTCCCTTATGTTCATCTGTTTTGTCTCTTAAAGTCCTCAGGGAGGGGGGATAGGCTAAATGGGTAATGGGCACTAAGGAATCTACTCCTGAAATCACTGTTGCACTATATGCTAACTAATTTGGATGTAAATTTAAAAAAATAAAAAATTAAAATTAAAAAGATAAATACATAAAAGTAAAATATCAAAAAATAAAATAAAATATTTTTATTAAAAAAAATTAGCCAGCCAAAATAATGAGTAGGGAATGTCTGATCCAAGAAGATTAAGACAAAACAAATAGACTTACAAATACTTTAAACAAAATAGTGTCTGTAGGGAACTTTAAGCAGTTCAGTGTTACTGGAACATGAACAACACAAGGAATGGCAACAAACAAGGCTTATGAAATAAGCAGGACCAACATCATGAAGAGCCTTGTGGGTCTTCAAAGGAGTTTAACTTTATCTTAAGGGCAATAAGTAGCCATTGGAGGGTTTCATGTACCCAGAATGCCATAATCAGGATTATATTTTAACATTATTTTGGCAGTATGGAGGATCAAGTGGAGGGGCCCAGTTTAGAAGCAGGAACATTGTTAGGAGATTACCACAGTAGTTCAGATATGAAGTGATGAGTGTTTGAATTAAGGCAGTGAAAATAGAAAAAAGTGGATGAGTTTGAAATATTAGGAGATCAAAACCAGTAGGACTTGCCAGTCGACTTGGATCTGACAAGAAAGAAAAGGAAGTGATTCAAGGATGACTGTAGTTTCTAGGTTGAGTGACTGGATAGATAATGGTGCTACCAAGTGAAACTGAAAACTCAAGAGTACAATCTTTTTTTAGAGATAATATGATGAGTTCCACCTTGGACATGTTAACATTATGGTGCCTATGATGCACATCCAGGTGACAGCTTGGAAATTGTAGCTTAGAGATGACGTGGGGTACATAGATTTGGGGATATCCAGAATATAAGTGGTAGTTGAAACTTAAAGAGTGGGTGCCTCAGGAGGATATACCAGATGTTCTTTGTAGAATCTTCTGTATACAAGATTAAGAATCCTTTATGATTCCTCTTCTATTGTCGTTACTTTGAAGGAAACCTCCTATAGAAGTGGAAGTGATAAGTTTTAAGAAAGAACTGAACTGAGTGAAAATAACCACCTAATGAATCATAAATGGAAGACTGTTCTAGATAGGAAGGAAATATAGGCAAGAAAAAAGTAAGTGTAAGATCTGGCAAAACTGGTCTATAGAGTTGGTCAGCTATTGGAACCAGTATACAAAACTCAAACCAAGCCATTTAGGTCTTGATGTTGATACAGACAATACTTCTCCTACCATTGGCCTGCTGTGTTGACACCAGATGCTTCTACCTTGTGGTTCATGACTGCAACTATCAGTGCAGTGACCTAGAAACTATATTTTAGAAGGCCATGTGCAAATTTCTCTGCCATTCCTTCACATGGAGGAAATTCACTTGGTTTATTTTTTGAAAGTCTAGACGGAGTGTGAAGTAGGTTTCTAATTTTGCTCTGCATAAATTAAGCATAAATTAAGATCTTGTTTGGTCAGAATGACTAGTGCCCCATTTTTCCAGAAGCTCCACTCTATTCTCTGGGGTGTTTAACCTTTACTTATTAGGTTATTTTGTTAGCCAGGGGCTCACACTGTGCTTTGCTCTCATTACTCTGCCACTCCCATGGACTAGCTGCTTAAAAAACCAGACAGTGATCTCTGATTCACTCTTCCACCAATTCTATTCATATCTCTTCATTGACTTTAGGTAACATGACCAAGCACCCCAAAACAGATGTCAAAAGCCATGTGTACTACTCTGGAATAACAAGTTCCTCCCAGGCCCTGGAGACAGGAAATCCAGCTGTAAGACCTCTCCTTCTGGCCTCACCCAGCAATGGCAGTATAGTTGGGGATATAAAGCCCTAAAATACTGGCTCTCATGGAGTACTTTGAGCATCAGCAAGGCTGGCCCTATTTGAAGGCAGAGCAGAAAACTACATACAAGTGATTTTCATAGGAACCAAAAGGCCTCACTCTCCCACAACATCTCTATTCACCTACCTACACTCTAGTATGCTTGGATTCACTCCTTTTGGTTAACAAACTGTGCCTCCAAAAATGTCCCAGAGGTAAATTGATATAGGAAAGGGGCTCACAACTAAGTATTACATTACCTAGATTCTATCCCCATTTCTGCCATATGAACTTGAGCAAGTCTCTTCCCTTTTCTGGGCCTCGGTTTCCTCAATCTACTTCATAAGTAGAGAACAGATGAGATGATGTCTAAGGGTACTTCTGACCACAAAATTCTATATTAATTGACCAAAGTTCAAACATAAATATCACCTTGCAGGGGCTACCATTTAATTTTTTAGTATTCATTAATCCATTTGTTTGAATTGACTATATATGTCACTGGGAAAAGAGCCAGGGACATGGATAGGTCACATAAGGGGTCCCAAAAACACAGATACCCCTCATGGAAACAAATCCTGAAAGGGCAACCGGAGATTAAAAAGGTCTCATCTTCCTTTTTCTCTGGTTGTCTTATTCCCATCTCACCATCCTCTATTCCCCACCATTGATCATCTCAGCTGGAAGAAGGTAAAAACCAGGTAGAGGGTATAGAGACACATTTGGGAAGATAGGTATGACCATCCAGGTTGAGGCAGCAAGACAAAATCCTAGATTATTTTCTAAAGAGGTCCAGATTGAGGACTTATATACAGCAACCCCAGGGTGCGCTACCTTCGAGAATCAGATGGTGGTTTTCCCAAAGGGAAGTGGTGGTGTTTTCAGAGGCTTAGGAAAGCAACCACTATGTGGTCTCTTTTTTTAGAGAGGAATGAAAGATGAGAGCTTAAAATCCCAGATACTCTACCCTGGATGACAGAGGCAAGGGGTCCTATAATGATAAGTGAGGCTAACATTTATAAGCACTTACTATGTGTCAAGTAATATTCTAAGTGCTTCATACAAATTGAAACAATCCTTGTAACAATACTAAAAAGCAAGTGCTATTATTATTCCCATTTTATAGATGAGGACACTGAAGCACAGAGAGGCTAAGTAATTTCCTTAAATTTACACAGCAAGGAAAGTGTAGGTCCTGGATATAAACTCGGACAGTCTGGCTTCAGGTCTTATGTTCTTAACCAAACTATAGAATGTAAGTATATTTTCTAATGTTACAGGTCAGAGCTGGTAAGATCCTTAGGGACAATTAAATACCATCCCTTTATTTTATACATGAGGGAACTGAGCCTGAGAGAAAAAGAAACTTGTTGAATGTCAAACAGTGAACAAGTGAAAATATAGGAGAGATAGAGCCAGAGACCTGATCTGCTGACTCCCAACCAGTGTTCTTTCTACTATTGCATCTGATCCTTTGTTTGATCTCTCACTTGAACTGCCTCCCAGCTGACATTGCCGACTTGGTCATTCCTACACTTTATCTGACAAGAGTAGAGGGGCAAACATTTTTGTAGTACTTTTTTTTTAAATATAAATGAAACTAGATCTGGCTCCAATCAAGCATTTTCCAAATGATTAGGTCCCTAAATTCCAATGTCACCTCTGTGGGAGTTACTGATAGAATATAAAACTAATAATTTCCATCCATAAAGACATCAACACCCTACCATGCCAAGGCTCAAACCTTCTAAGCAGATGAGTGTTCAATGATGTATGAGGCCTGCTTTGTGCTCATACAGATCCATGGATTAAAATCTGAACTTTATAAGGGTCATTTGTGAAAACCAATACTGAGCCAAACTGGAAAAATTTTAGCTGATTCATTGAGAAGTGATGAGTAGAGCTTGTGAAAGTGGAAAATACTGTTGGGCAGTGGGCTCTGGATGTAGTGAGGTTAGACTGGCTTATAATGCCAACAATGTGAGCTGGCCAGTGGCAAAGAGATAGACAGCCTAAGTTCTCCAAAGGCCCAAGCTACTCTTCTTTTGGTATGGAATTGTTAATGACTCACTGACTCAAGTGTTGAATTTCACAAAGCCATCCTCCCCACCCAATTCCTCACTCCAACCTTCCAATGGATGTGGGAAACAAAAGTCTCCAGTATAGATGGAAAGTTTTAAATGCCTCTTGTGAGTTGAGCCTTCAACCCACATTAGGCAGTCTGTCCATTACCCCATTCTTTTATAGGTCACTGGGCTAAGCACACAACACTGAGTCTAGTGAAGCAGGGCACCCTCCCTGAGGGTGTGAGATCGGGGTCCAAGAGCTTTGGAAAGTCACAAGAGTCAAAGAGAAACCTTTTTCATACAGGGGAGGACAGTGATATCAAGAAGTTGATTGATGTCCCAAAGCAGTATTAGAACCACTTTCTATCTCATTCAGATTTTTACTGTATAGGCTTGGCACAAATCCTTCCTACAATAAAGGTGGAAGAAGTGGCTGATTGTGAAACATGTGTGAAGAGAAATACAAATAATGCTCACTGCATTCACTCACTCATTTATTCATTCATTTAACCAGGCAACCACTATTATTTACCTACTATGTGTAAAGTATCATGTAAAATAGATATATATAAAGCAAAGGCTCATTCTTTCAAACTTACAAGCTTACATTCACAAGGATACATGGCGTATACACATCCCCAAACACTACTGAGTTGCACATAGAAAAGGCTTTTAAATTGTATAAAGGAGATAAGGAAGGTAGGAAGATGGTGGAGTGAGAGAACCCTAGAGAAAGCAGTGAAGATGTCAGAAGAGTAGAGTGACCCTAAGCTTGGTTCATATCTTAAAAACAGCTAGACAAATATCAAATAATTCTCCAAGAAATTGATCTGGAGACTGAGAGAAAAAGCTACACAGTTACATGTAGAAAAAAAGACCACTTTATGAAAGGTAGGAGTTGCGGGAAGTTGATTTGGGGAAGAAAAGAACCATAGGTGCTGTGGAGGGGATGGAGCCCTGAGCAAGGAGAGAGGAGTTAGAGAGAAATAGAGAAAATGTGAAAAAAAAGGATGAAAACATGCACAGGAAAACTATTCCCCAAAACCACTGACTGGGAAAACAAGAGGGGTTCAATACTGCAAGTTTTTTATAAGTAGCTAAGGACT
This sequence comes from Prionailurus viverrinus, assembly GCF_022837055.1. NCBI lineage: Eukaryota > Metazoa > Chordata > Mammalia > Carnivora > Felidae > Prionailurus > Prionailurus viverrinus. The sequence goes on from NC_062579.1 coordinate 55,191,436, forward strand.
AAAGTCTGAAGTTTTAGAGGTCCATGCAATCCGTACGGTTGTACCTGACATGCTTAGTGGTGCTCAAGTGAGGAAGGAAGACAGACACCCAGGAGCAGGCAAGATGGTCTAAGGATCCCTTGGGTTGTATGGGGAGAACAAGTTCCCCTTGTGGAGTGCATTTGGGAGAGGGAGCACTGTTCCTCTGAAGACAAAAGACCTTGAAAGCACCACTGAGCTGCCTCATTCACCAGCATAGGAATAAATACGCTGGCTGAGGGCAGCAAGCCTTGGTGCCAGGTTTCTGCTGTGATTTACATAGACTCCAAGCTGCAGCATGGTCACACAACCATTTTCTTGGACAAACTGGCACCCAGACACAGTGAAACAAGACTTTCTCCCAAAATATCAGCACTGACCCCAGCTGCAGGGGTCTATGAAATTTGGAGTTTTGAAACCCAGCTGAACCGGAGGTAAAATACAGGAGTACAGTGCTGCCTGGCAGGCAGACAGCTCTGACAGACAGGGTGAAGGTAGAGGTCTGACAGAAGCCAGGGACATGGGGGTGGAGGATTTTTTGTGCTTCTATGAAGGCTCGCTGAGGAATTGCAGACGTAAGCTCCCCAGTCCAGCGATAAGAGAGCAAGGCGATGCCATTTTCCCCTCTACCCATCATTACCGATGGACTTCAGTGAGCAAAACAGCACCAACAGGAGGATGCTGGAGCCAGGATCACAAAGCTCTTTATCCCTGAGTCTCGCAGGTGCATCTCCACTAGGGCAAGTCAGCCAGATAATCAGTGCAAAAGGCCCTACCCCCAGAAGAACAGCATCAAGTCTGCTGATCATAGAATGCTGCGGAGGTTCAGCTCTACAGGAAACAATATCTAGCTTCTTTGTGGTTTTTTTTAAGAGATTAAAGCAAATTTTATTTTATTTTATTCTTTATTTTTCTTTATTTGATTTTTTAATATGAAATATATTGTCAAATTTATTTCCATACAACACCAGTGCTCATTCCAACAGGTGCCCTCCTCAAAACCCATCACCCACCCTCCCTTCTCTTCCACCCCCCATCAACCCTCAGTTTGTTCTCAGTTTTTAAGAGTCTCTTATGTTTTGGCTCCCTCCCTCTCTAACCTCTTTTTTTTTCTTCCCCTCCCCCATGGTCTTCTGTTAAGTTTCTCAGTATCCACATAAGAGTGAAAACATATGGTATCTGTCTTTCTCTCAATGACTTATTTCACTTAGCATAACACTCTCCAATTTCATCCATGTTGCTACAAAAGGCCATATTTCATTCTTTCTCATTGCCACGTAGTATTCCATTGTGTATATATGCCACAATTTCTTTATCCATTCATCAGTTAATGGATATTTAGGCTCTTTCCATAATTTGGCTATTGTTGAGAATGCTGCTATAAACATTGGGGTACAAGTGCCCCTATGCATCAGCACTCCTGTATCTTTTGGGTAAATTCCTAGCAGTGCCACTGCTGGGTCATAGGGTAGGTCTATTTTTAATTTTTTGAGGAACCTACACACTCTTTTTCAGAGCGGCTGCACCAGTTTGCATTCCCACCAACAGTGCAAGAGGGTTCCCGTATCTCCACATCTTCACCAGCATCGATAGTCTCCTGATTTCTTCATTTTAGCCACTCTGACTGGCGCGAGTTGGTATCTCAGTGTGGTTTTGATTTGTATTTCCCTAAGGAGGAGTGACGTTGAACATCTTCTCATGTGCCTGTTGGCCACCTGGATGTCTTCTTTAGAGAAGTGTCTATTCATGTTTTCTGCCCATTTCTTCACTGGATTATTTGTTTTTCGGGTGTGGAGTTTGGTGAGCTCTTTATAGATTTTGGATACTAGCCCTTTGCCCTATATGTCATTTGCAAATATCTTTTCCCATTCCTTTGGTTGCCTTTTAGCTTTGTTGATTGTTTCCTTGGCAGCGCAGAAGCTTTTTGTCTTCATGAGGTCCCAGTAGCTCATTTTTCCTTTTAATTCCCTTGCCTTTGGGGATCTGTCAAGTAAGAAATTGCTGCTCCTGAGGTCAGAGAGGTTTTATCCTGCTTTCTTCTCTAGGGTTTGGATGGTTTCCTGTCTCACATTCAGGTCCTTTGCCATTTTGAGTTTGTTTTTGTGAATGGTGTCAGAAAGTGGTCTAGTTTCATCCTTCTACATGTTGCTGTCCAGTTCTCCCTGCACTATTTGTGAAAGAGACTGTCTTTTTTCCATTGGATTCTCCTTACTGGTTTGTCAAAGATTAGTTGACATACTTTTGTGGGTCCAATTCTGGGGTTTCTATTCTATTCCATTGGTCTATGTGTCTGTTTTTGTGCCAATACCATGCTGTTTTGATGATGACAGCTTTGGAGTAGAGGCTAAAGTCTGGGATTGAGATGCCTCCTGCTTTGGTCTTCTTCTTCAAAATTACATTGGCTATTTGGGTCTTTTGTGGTTCCATACAAATTTTAGGATTGCTTGTTCTAGCTTCGAGAAGAATGCTGGTGCAATTTTTATTGGGATTGCATTGAATGTGTAGATAGCTTTGGGTAGTATTGACTTTTTAACAATATTGATTCTTCCAATCCATGAGCATGGAATGTTTTTCCATTTCTTGGTATCTTCTTCAATTACCTTCATAAGCTTTCTATAGTTTTCAGCATACAGATATTGTATATCTTTGGTTAGGTTTATTCCTAGGTATTTTATACTTCTTGGTGCAATTGTGAATGGGATCAGTTTATTTGTCTTTCTGTTGCTTCATTATCAGTGTATAAGAATACAACTGATGTCTGTACATTGATTTTGTATCTGCTGACCTTGCTGAATTCATGTATCAGTTCTAGCAGACTTTTGGTGGAGTCTGTCGGATTTTCCATGTATAATATCATGTCATCTGCAAAAAGTGAAAGCTTGACTACATCTTTGCCAATTTTGATGCCTTTGATTTCCATTTGTTGTCTGATTGCTGATGTGAGCACTTCCAATACTATGTTAAACAACAGCGGTGAGAGTGGACATCCCTGTCGTGTTCCTCATCTCATGGGGAAAGCTCTCAGTTTTTCCCCATTGAGGAAGATATTAGCTGTGGGCTTTTCATAAATGGCATTGATGATCCTTAAGTATGTTCCTTCTATCCCGACTTTCTCGAGGGTTTTTATTAAGAAACGATGCTGAATTTTGTCAAATGCTTTTTCTGCATTGATTGACAGGATCATATGGTTTTTTTCTTCTCTTTTATTAATGTGATGTATCACATGGATTGATTTGTGTATGTTGAACGAACCCTGCAGCCCACGAATGAATCCCACTTGATCATTCTTTTTATTTTTTTTTAATTTTTTTTAACGTTTATTTATTTTTGAGACAGAGAGAGACAGAGCATGAATGGGGGAGGGTCAGAGAGAGAGGGAGACACAGAATCTGAAACAGGGTCCAGGCTCTGAGCTGTCAGCACAGAGCCTGACACGGGGTTTGAACTCATGGACCGCGAGATCATGACCTGAGCCGAAGTCGGACGCTTAACAGACTGAGCCACCCAGGCGCCCCTGTATGATTCTTTTTATATGCTGTTGAATTCAATTTGTTAGTATCTTATTGAGAATTTTTGCATCTATATCCATCAGGACATTGGCCTGTAGTTCTCTTTTTTTTTTTTTTTTTGCTCGGCCTCTGTCTGGTTTGGGAATCAAGGTGATTCTGGCTTCATAGAATAAGTCTAGAAGTTTTCCTTCCCTTTCTGTTTTTTGGAACAGCTTGAGAAGGATAGGTATTATCTCTGCTTTAAATGTCTGGTAAAATTCCCCAGGGAAGCCATCTGGTCCTGGACTCTTATTTGTTGGGAGATTTTTGATAACTGATTCAATTTCTTCATGGTTATGGGTCTGTTCAAGTTTTCTATTTCTTCTTGTTTGAGTTTTGGAAGTGCGTGGGTGCTGAGGAATTTGTCCATTTATTCCAGGTTATCCATGTTTTGGCATATAATTTTTCATACTATTCCCTAATAATTGTTTGTATTTCTGAGCAACTGGTTGTCATAATTCCATTTTCATTCATGATTTTAACTATTCGGGTCATCTCCCTTTTCTTTTTGAGAAGCCTGGCTAGAGGTTTATCCATTTGGTTTATTTTTTCAAAAAACCAACTCTTGGTTTCATTGATCTTCTCTACTGGTTTTTTAGATTCTATATTGTTTATTTCTGCTCTGATCTTTATTATTTTTCTTCTGCTGCTGGGTTTGGGTTGTCTTTGCTGTTCTGCTTCCATTTCCTTGAGGTGTGCTGTTAGATTTTGTATGTGGGATTTCTTGTTTCTTGAGATAGGCCTGGATTGCAATGTATTTTCCTCTCAGGACTGCCTTCACTGCACCCCAAAGCGTTTGGATTGTTGTCTTTTCATTTTCATTTGTTTCCATATATCTTTATATTTCTTCTCTAATTGCCTGGTTGACCCATTCATTCTTTAGTAGGGTGTTCTTTAATCTCCATGCTTTTGGAGGTTTTCCAGACTTTTTCCTGTGGTTGATTTCAAGTTTCATAGCATTGTGGTCTGAAAGTATGCATGGTATGATCTCAATTCTTGTATACTTAGGAAGGGCTGTTTTGTGACCCAGTATGTGATCTATCTTGGAGAATGTTCCATGTGCACTCGAGAAGAAAGTATATTCTGTTGCTCTGTGATGCAGTTCTAAATATATCTGTCAAGTCCATGTGATCCAATGTATTATTCAGGGCCCTTGTTTCTTTATTGACCATGTGTCTAGATGATCTATCCATTGTTGTAAGTGGAGTATTAAAGTCCCTTGTAATTACCACATTCTTATCAATAAGGTTGCTTATGTTTGTGATTAATTGTTTTATGTATTTGGGGGCTTCCGTGTTTGGTGCATAGACATTTATAATTGTTAGCTCTTCCTCATGGACAAACCCTGTAATTATTATATAATTCCTTTTTTCACCTTTTGTTACAGCCTTTAATTTAAAGTCTAGTTTGTCTGATATAAGTATGGCTACTCCAGCTTTCTTTAGACTTCCAGTAGCATGATAGGTAGTTCTCCATCCCCTCACTTTCAATCTGAAAGTGTCCTCAGGTCTAAAATGATTCTCTTGTAGACAGCAAATAGATGGATATTGTTATTTATCCATTCTGATACCCTATGTCTCTTGGTGGGAGCATTTAGTCCATTTACTTTCAGTGTTATTATAGAAAGATATGAGTTTAGAGTCATTGTGATGTCTGTAGGTTTCATGCTTGTAGTGATGTCTCTGGTACTTTGTGGTCCTTGCAACATTTCACTCACAGAATCCCCCTTAGGATCTCTTGTAAGGCTGGTTTAGTGGTGATGAATTCCTTCAGTTTATGTTTGTTTGGGAAGACCTTTATCTCTCCTTCTTTTCTGAATGACAGACTTGCTGGATAAAGGATTCTCTGCTGAATATTTTTCTGTTCATCACATTGAAGATTTCCTGCCATTCCTTTCTGGCCTTCCAAGTTTCAGTGGATAGATCTGTCACTAGTCTTATCAGTCTCCCTTTATATGTTAGAGTGTGTTTATCCCTAGCTGCTTTCAGAATTTTCTCTTTATCCTTGTATTTTGCCAGTTTCAGTATTATATATCATGCAGAGGATCGATTCAAGTTACGTCTGAAGGGAGTTCTCTGTGCCTCTTGGATTTCAATGCCTATTTCCTTCCCCAGATCAGGGAAGTTTTTAACTATGATTTGTTCAAGTACACCTTCAGCCCCTTTCTTTCTCTTTTCCTCTTCTGGAATTCCTATTATACGATTATTGTTGCACTTAATTGCATCACTTAGTTATCTAATTCCCCCCCGCATACTCCCGGATTTTTTTAATCTCTCTTTTTCTCAGCTTCCTCTTTTTCCATAATTTTATCTTCTAATTCACCTATTCTCTCCTCTGCCTATTAATTTCTGAGCTGCGGTCATCTCCATTTTTTTTGTGCCTCATTTATAGCATTTTTTAGCTCCTCATGACTGTTTCTTAGTCCCTTGATCTCTGTAGTAATAGATTCTCTGCTGTTTTCTATATTTTTTTCAAGCCCAGCGATTAATTTTATGACTATTATTCTAAATTCATGGTCCGTTATATTGCTTAAACCGTTTTTGATCAATTTGTTAGCGGTAGTTACTTCCTGGAGTTTCTTTTGAGAAGAATTCTTCCGTTTCATCATTTTGGATAGTCCCTGGAGTTGTGTGGAACTGCGGGGCACTTCCCCTGGGCTGTCTGGTGTAACTTGTGTTGGTGGGCAGGGCCACAGGCAGACCCGATGTTTGTCCCCAGCCCACCTCTGGGGCCACAGACTGGTGTGTACCTTATCTTGCCCTCTCCCAGGGGCAGGGCTCACTGTGGAGTGGTGTGGCCCATCTCTGGGCTACTTGCACACTACCAGACTTGTGGTGTTGCTTTGATGGGATCTGGCTTATTAGCCAGGGTGGATCCGCAAGGTGCAAAGGGGTGGGAGGGAAAGGCTTAGCTCACTTTGCCATCAGTGGTCCCCTGTGGGAGGGGCCCCGCAGCACCAGAAGGCAGGCAGACCCATTGGAGGGATGGATCTACAGAAGCACAGTGTTGGGTGTTTGCACGGTGCAAGCAAGTTCTGTGACAGGAAGTGGTTCCCTTTGGGATTTTGGTGGGGGGATGGGAGAGGGAGATGGCACTGGCCAGTGCCTTTCTTTCCCACTGAGCTGAGCTCTGTCATCCAGGGCTCAACAACTCTCCCTCCCGGTGTCCTCTCGCCCTCCCATTCTCCGAGCAGAGCTGCTTTTAACATTCCAGATGTTAAGTCCTGCTGGATGTCAGAACTCATGCAGTTGGGCCCCTCTGCTTTTGCAAGTCAGACTCGGAGGCTCTGCCTTACCAGGCGGGTTGCCCCTACACTGCCCCGGCTCCCTCCCACCAGTCCGTGTAGCGTGCACCACCTCTCCGCCCTTCCTACCCTCTTCTGTGGGTCTCTTGTCTATGCTTGGCTCTGGAGAGTCCGTTCTACTAATCTTCTGGCAGTTGTCTGCGTTATTTAGGCAGATGTGGGTGGAATCTAAGTGCTCAACAAGACATGGTGAGCCCAGCGTCTTCCTATGCCACCATCTTCTCCAGTCCTTTGTGTGTTTTTTTAGACAAAAAAGTAATTTTTTCTTTTCTTCTTTTATTATTATTTTTATTACTATTTTTTTAGATCAAGCTTCTCCTAACGAGCAGAACAAAATACACCTAAGATCTAGCTTCCCCCTTCCTTTTTTATTGGCCTCCAAAATGACAAGATGGAGAAAATCACTTTAAAGAAAGAAAAGGAAGAAGTCATGGCCAATGATTTAATCAATACAGATATAAGTAAGATATCTCAGCTATAATTTAAAACAACAATTATAAGAATACTAGCTGGGCTTGAAAAAAAGCACAGAAGGCACTAGAGAATCCCTAACTGCAGAGATAAAAGAACCAAAAACTAGTCGGGCTGAAATTAAAAATACAATAACCAAGATGCAGCCCTAATAAATACCATGACAAAGCGTATGGACAAAATAGAGCAATGAATCAGTGATATACAAGATTAAAAAATATGGAATATAATGATGCTGAATAAAAGGGGAAAGAAACGCATTGGACCATGAATGTAGACTTAGAGCATTCAATAACTCCATAAAGTGAAATAACATTCATATCATAGGAGTCCCAGAAGAAGAGAGGGGAAAAGGAGAAGAGTGTATATTTGAGCAAATTATTCGGGGAAATTTCCCTAGTTTGCCAGCCAACACCAAGACATATCATAATAAAATTTGCAAAATACAGAGATAAGGAAAGAATCCTGAAAGCAGCAAGGAAAAAAGTCTTTAAATTACAAGGGAATACAGATCAGGTTTGCAACAGATCTTTCCACAGAAACTTGGCAGGTCAGAAGGGAGGTGGCATTATATATTCAATGTGCTAAAGGAGAAAATATGCAGCCAAGAATACTTTATCCACCAAGGCTGTCATTCAGAATATAAAGAGAGATAAAGAGCTTTCCAACAAACAAAAACTAACAGAGTTTATGACCATTAAATGAGTCCTGCAAGAAATATTAAAAGGGAATCCTTGAATGAGGAAAAAAAGACCAAAAGCAACAAAAACTAGAAAGGAGAAGAGAACACCACCAGAAATACCAACTTTACAGGTAACACAATGGCACTAAATTCATATCTATCAATAAATACTCTGAATGTAAATGAACCAAATGGTCCAATAAAAAATATAAGATATCAGAATGGATATAAAAATGAGACCTACATATGCTGCATACAAGAGACCCATTTTAGACATAAAGACACATGAAAATTGAAAGCGAAGGGATGTAGAAACATCTATCATGTTAATGGATGTCCAAAAAAAAGCTACAGTAGTCATACTTATATCAGACAAAATCTATTTGAAACCAAAGACTGTAACAAAACATGAAGATGGGCACTATATCATACTAAAGGGACCTATGAATCAAGAATATCTAACAAGTGTAAATATTTATACCAAACTTGAAAGCACCCAAATATATAAATCAATTGTTAACAAATATAAAGACATTGATAATAATACAAAAATAGTAGGAGGCTTTAACAGCTCATAACAATGGACATATCATGTAAGCAGAAAATCCACAAGGAAACAATGGCTTTGAATGACACACTGCATAAGGTGGATGTAACAGATATATTCAATACATTTTATCCTAAAGCAGCAGAAAACACATTCTTCTCAAGTGAACATGGACACTGTCCAGAATAGATCACATACTAAGTCATAAATCAGTCCTCAAGTACAAAAATATTGAAATCATACCATGCATATTTTCAGACCACAGCACTATGAAACTTGAAATCAACCACAAGAAAAAAATTGGAAAGCCCTCAAATACATGTAGATTAAAGAAAATCTTACTAAAGAATGAATGGGTTAACCAGGAAATTAAAGAAAAAATTTAAAGAGTACATGGAAGTAAATGAAAATGAAAACAAGACAGTCGAAAAATTTTGGGGATGCAACAAAAGTTGTCATAAGAGGAAAGTATATTGTAAAACAGGCCTATTTCAAGAAACGAGAAAGGTCTCAAATATACAACTTAACCTTACACCTAAAGGAGCTAGAAAAGGATCAGCAAATAAAGGATAAAGCCAGAAGAAAAAGGGAAATGATAAAGATTAGAAAAGAAATAAATGGTATAGAAACAACAACAACAGTATAACATATCAATGAAACTAAGAGCTATTTCTTTGAAAGAATTTTAAAAATGGTTAAACCCATATCCAGACATTAAAAAGAAAATAGAAAGGACCCAAATAGATAAAATTACAAATGAAACAAGAGATATCACAAAAAGCACCATACAAATACAATTATAAGAGAACACTATGAATTTTTATATGCAAAAAATAAGGCGATCTGGAAGAAATGGATGAATTCCGAGGAATTTACAAACTACCAAAACTGGAATAGGAAGAAATAGAAAATTTGGAAAGACCCATAACCAGCAAAGAAATCGAAGCAATAATCAAAAATCTTCCAACAAATAAGAGCTCTGGGCCAGATGGCTTCCCAGGGGAATTCTACCAGACATTTAAAGAAGAGTTAATATGTGTGCTTCTCGAACTGTTCCAAAAAATATAAATGGAAGAGAAATTTCCAAACTGATTATACAAAGCCAGCATTATGAGAATTTCCAAACCAGACAAAGACCCCACTAAAAATGACAATTACTGGACAATATCCCTGATAAAAATGGATGCAAAATTTCTCAATTAAAAAAAATTGAATTCAACAGTACATTAAAAAATTCTTCACCATGATCAACTGGGAATTATTCCTGGATTTCAGGGGTAGTTCAGTATTCAGAAATCAATCAATATGATACATTACATTAATAAAAGAAAGGATAAGAACCATATGATCCTGTCAATAGATGCAGAAAAAGAAGTTGACAAAATACAGCATCCATGCTTGATAAAAACCTTCAACAAAGTAGGGATAGATGGAGCATACCTCAACATCATAAAGATTATATACAAAAGACCCACAGATAATATCATACTCAATGGGGGAAAACTGAGAGCTATCCCCCATGGTCAGGAACAAGATAAGGATGTCCACTCTTACCATTACTTTTTAACATGGTACTAGAAAACTTAGCCACAGCAATCATACAAGAAAAATAAATAAAAGGCATCCAAATCAGCAAGGAGGAAGTCAAACTTTCGCAATTTGCAGACACGTTACTCTATGTAAAACCCCAAAAGACTCCACCAAAAATTACTAGAATTTATACATGAATTCAGCAAAGTTGCAGGATACAAAATCAACATGCATAAATCTTTATATTTCTATATATCAATAATGAAGGAACAGAAAAAGAAATAAAAAAATAGATTTCATTTAAAATTGTACCAAAAACCATAAGATACCTAGGAATAAACTTAACCAAAAATGTAAAATATTTGTACTTTGAAAAGCATAAAACATTTATGAAAGTAATTGAAGAAGACACAAAGAAATGGAAATGAATTCCATACTCATGGATTGGAAGAAAAAAAATCATTGTTAAAATTTCTATACTACCCAAATCAATCTACATATTTAATGCAATCTCTATCAAAATGCCACCAGCACTTTTCATAGAACTGCAACAAATAATCCTAAAATTTGTATACAACCACTTTGTATACAACCATATAGCCAAAGCAATTCTGAAAAAGGAAAACAAAACTAGAGGCATCACGATTGATTATTTAAAGCTATATTACAAAACTGTAGTCATCAAGACAGTATAATACTAGTATAAAATAGATACAATGAACCATGGAACAAAATAGAAAACCCAAAAATGGACTCACAACTATATAATCCACCAATCTGTGACAAAACAGGAAACAATATCCATTGTAAAAAAAAAAGACAGTCTCTTCAACAAATTGTGTTGGGTAAACTGGACAGGAACAGACAGAAGAATGAAACTGGGCCACTTTCTTACACCATACACACACATGCACAAACACACACACACGCACACACACAAATTCAAAATGGATGAAAGACCTACCGGTGAGACAGGAAAGCATCAAAGTCCTAAAGGAGAACACAGGCAGCAACCTCTTTGACCTCAGACAGAGCAACTTCATACTAGGCACATTGCTGGAGGCAAGGGAAATGAAATAAAAATGAACTAATGGGATTTTATCAATATAAACAGCTTCTACACAGCAAAGGTGCAACAAAACTAAAAAGCAACATATGAAACTGGAAAAGATATTTGCAAAAGACATATATAATAATGGATTAGTATCCAAAATCTATAAAGAACTTCTCAATCTCAACACCCAAAAAAACACATAAGCCACTGAAGAAATGGGCAGAAGATATGAATAGACACTTTTCCAAAGAAGACATCCAGACGCTTAACAGACATAAAAAGATGCTCAACATCACTCATCATCAGGAAGATACAAATCAAAACCACGTTGAGATATCACCTCACACCTGTCAGAATGGCTAAAATTAACAACACAAGAAACAAGTGTTGGTAAGGATGCTTAGAAAGGGAAACCTCTTACACTGTTGGTGTGAATGCAAACTGGTGCACCTACACTGAAGAACAGCATGGAGTTTCCTCAAAAAACTAAAAATATAACTAACCTATGATCCATTAATTGCACTACTAGGCATTTACCCAAAGATCACAAAAGTACAGATTCAAAGGGGTACATGCATCCCAATGTTCATAGCAGCATTATCAACAATAACCAAACTATGAAGAGAGCCCAAATGTCCATCTACTAATGAATGGAGAAAGAAGATATATATATATACACACAATGGAATATTACTCAGCCATCAAAGAGAATGATATCTTGCCATTTGCAATGATGTGGATGGAGCTAGATCCACATCATTAGCATAATGTATTATGCTAAGCAAAATTAGTCAATCAGAGAAAGATAAATACTATATGATTTAATTCTTAAGTGGAATTTAAGAAACAAAACAGATGAAGATATGGGATGGGGTAAAAGAAGAGAAGAGAGGGAAACAAAAAATAGTCTCTTAACAATAGAAAACAAATTGAGGGTTGATGGAGGGAGGTGAGTGGGAGATGGTTTTAGATGTGTGGTTGGTATTAAAGAGGGTAATTGTGATGAGCACTGGGTGTTATATGTAAGTGATGAATCACTGAATTCTACTCCTGAAACCAATATTGCACTGTATGTTAACAAACTAAAATCTAAATACAAATTAAATTAAATTTACTTTAAATTGAAAATGTCAGTAAGTGCATATTTATCAATAATTACTCTGAATGTAAATGGACCAAATGCTCCAATCAAAAGACATAATGGGATAGAGTGGATAAAAAACAAGACCCATTTATATGCTGCCTGCAAGAGACTCATTTCAGAACTAAACACAGTTGCAGATTGAAAGTGAGGGAATGTAGAAACATTTATCATGAAAATGGATGTCAAAAAGAAGCTGAGGTAGCAATACTTATGTCAGATAAAATAGACTTTAAAACAAATACTGTAACAAGAGACAAAGAAGGACACTATATAATAGTAAAGGGAAAAATCCAACAAGAAGATACAATTTTAAATATTTATGCACCCAACATGTGGCACCCAAATACATGAAACTTAAAAACAAAAATATAGGAACTAATCAATAATAGTAGGGAACTTTAACACCACACTTACATCAAAAGACAGATGATCTCATCAAAATCAACAAGGAAACAGTGGCTTTAAATGACTCGTTAAACCAGATAGATTTAACAGATATATTTGAGATCATTCCACCCTTAAAGAGCAGAATGCACATTTCTTTCAAGTGCACATGGAACATTCTCCAAAACAGATCATATGTTAGGCCACAAAACAAGTCTCAACAAATTCAAAAATATCAAAGTCAAACTATGCATTTTTTTTACCACAACGCTATGAAACTAAAAATCAACCACAAGGAAAAATATGGAAACCACAAATATATGGAGGTTGAATAACATGCTACTAAACAATGAATGGTTCAAACTATAAATCAAGGAAGAAATCCTTGCAGAGATTTGAAGATGCAGAGATTTGTACATGCAGAGAAATGAAGATGAAAACACAATGGTCCAATATCTTTAGGATGCAGCAAAAACAGTTCTAAGAGAGAAATTTATAGCAATACAGGCCTACCTCAAGAAGCAAGAAAATGTCAAATAAACAACCTAACCTTATGCTTAAAGGAGTTAGAAAAAGAAAAACAAGCAAAACCAGAAACCAGCAGAAGGAAGGAAATAATAAGGATTATAGCAGAAATAAATGATACAGAAACTTAAAAAAACAATAGAACAGATCAATGAGACCAGAATATGTTTGTTTGGAAAAAATAAACAAAATTAATAAACATTAGCCAGACTCATTAAAAAAAAGAGTGAAATGACTCAAATAAACAAAATCAGAAATGAATCAGGGGAAATAACAACCAACACCAAAGAAATACAAAGGATTATAGGAAAATATTATGAGAAATTATATGCCTATCATAGGACAACCTAGAAGAAATGGATAAGTGCCTAAAAACACAAAACCATTCCGAAGTGAATCAGGAAGAAATAGGATATTTGAACACACCAATTACAAGCAATGAAATTGAATCACTAATGAAAAATCTCCCAGCAAACAAGTCTAGGATCAGATTTGCTTCAAAGGAGAATTCTTCCAAACATTTAAAGAAGAATTAGTATGTATTCTTCTCAAAATATTCAAAAAATAGAAGATGAAAGAAAACTTCCAAATTGGTGATATATGGCCAGTATCACCCTGATACAAAAATCAGATAAAGACACAACCCACAAAAAAATAGAATGACAGGCCCAAATCTCTGATGAACTAAATGCAAACATCCTCAACAAAATACTGGCAAAGTGACTCCAAAAATACATTTTAAAAAACTATACACCACAATCAAGTGGCATTTACTCATGGATTAGAAGGGTTGTTCAATATTTGCAAAACAATTAACGTTGCATATCACATGAATAAGAGAAAGGGTAAAAAAACATATGACAATTTCAATAGATGCAGAAAAAGCATTTTACAAAGTAAAATATCCATTAATGATAAAAACCCTCAACAAAGTATGCAGAAGGAACATACCTCAACATAATAAAGACCTTATATGAAAAGCATATAGGTAACATCATACTCAGTGGTGAAAAAGTGAAAGCTTTCCCCCTAAAATCAGGAACAAGACAAAGAAGTCAGTCCACTATCACCACTTTTATTCAACATAGTAAAAGAAGTCCTAGCCACAGCAATCAGACCACAGAAAGGAATAAAATGCATCCAAATTGGGAAGGAAGAAATAAAACTTTCACCATTTGCAGATGACATAATGCTTTATATAGAAAATCAAAAAAAGTCCACCAAAAAATTACTATAACTGATAAATTAATTCAGTAATGTTGCTGGATACACAATGTACATAAACCTATTGCATTTCTATATGCTAATAATGAATCATCAAAAAGAGAAATTAAGAAAACAATTCCATTTACAATTGGACCAAAAATAATAAAATACCTAGGAATAGACTTAACCAAGAAAGTGAAAGACCTTTCTTTACCCTGAAAACTATAAAACACTGAAGAAATTCATGACGACACAGAGGAATTGAAAGAAATTCCATGTTCATGGATTTGAAGAACAAATATTATTAAAATGTCTATACTACCCAAAGCAATCTACACATTTAATGCAATCCTTATAAAATTCCAACTGCATTTTTAACAGAACTGGGAAAAACATTCCTAAAATTTGTATGGAAACATGAAAGTCTCTGAATAGCCAAAACAGTCTTGAAAAAGAAAAACAAAACCAGAGGTATCATAATTCCAGACTTCAAGTTATATTACAAAGCTATAGTAATCACAACAGTATGGTACTTGCACAAAAACAGACACATAGATTAATGAAACAGGATTTTAAAATCCCAGAAACAAACCCATAATTATATGTTCAGTTGATCTTCAACAAAAGAGGCAAGAATATGCAGTGGGAAAAAGACAGTCTCTTCCACAAATGGTGCTTGGATAATTGTACAACTGCATGTAAATGAATAAGACTGTACCACTTTCTTACACCATACACAAAAATAAACAAAATGTATTAAGGACTTAACTGTGAGTTCTGAAATCGTAAAAGTCCTAGAAAAGAATACAGTCAGGAATTTCCCTGACATTGGTTGTGGCAATATCCTTCTAGATGTGTCTCTTCAGGTAAGGGAAATAAAGGTAAAAATAAACTATTGGTACTACATCAAAATAAAAAGCTTCTGCACAGTGAAGGATACAATCAGTAAAACTAAAAGGCAAGTACAGAATGGGGGAGATATTTGCAAATGACATATATGATATATGGTTAGTATCCAAGATATATAAAAACTTATACAACTCAACACCCAAAAACTAATTAACCCAATTAAACAACTGGAGTAAGACATGAAGATGTATCTCTCCAAAGAAGACATCCAGATGGCCAACAAACTCATGAAAAAATGCTCAACACACTCAACATCAGGGAAATGCAATTCAAAATCACAATGAGATATCACCTCACACCTGTCAGAATGGCTAAAGTCAAAAACTTGGGGAAAACCGGGGCCAACATGGCAGAGAAGTAGGGGGAATTCATACTTCCCATGTCTCTCAAACAAAGAAGTGTAGAAGCCAAAGGACTTTGAACACCAGAGCCAGGGAGGAAAAGAGACTGAATCTACTAGGAAGAAAATGGGAAAACTGGAAAAAAAGATAGGTGGATAACTGCAAACTGGGGGAGATATAAAAAATGCCACATCGGCACGGAGGGGAGAGACCCCCTTCTGTGGAGAGACAAAGGGAAGAGAAAGAGTGGCTAGGGAAGTACAGGACTGTATCTGGACAGGAGAATGACCTTGGACTGAGACTGAGCGGGATCTGATCTCTAACTACAGGGCTTTCTTCAGACTGGGGCCGGCTCCTTGTTTGAGCACCTGAGGAGGAGGGGAGCCAGCCCTGGGTGCAGTGGTAGGTCAGAGGCTCAGTCCACAGCTGAAGAAAGGGTTTCCCTCCCTGGAGGGGTGTACAATAGAACAGAACCTGCCTGCACAGCCACTCCCAGGCGCAGGAGCTGGGCCAAGGGCTCAGTCTGTGGGAGGATAAGGCCATCATTTCCCTGGAGCGCTGTGAGAAAAGACAAAGTCTGCCTGCATCCACCACCCTGGGGGCTTGCAGCGAGGGTGGCAGCTCAGTCTGCAGTAAGAGAAGGCGGTCCTCCCTGAAGAGCTGTGGCACAGACAAACCCAGCCAGGACACATATCACAACAATGAGAGGCGCTTCCCCAGTGCCAGAGCACACGGAACAGGACTTTGAATCCTAGCCAAGTGCAGGGTCAGGGAAGGTGGCAGAGTGAGAAGGACTACCCGGTCTGCACCTGTGGCACAGTGAGGACATTCAAAGACACTCAAACTGAGTCCACCCGGTCCGGCTCCATGGAGAAGAGACTGGAGTATAACCATTACCCCCTACCACCACCACCAAGGTGGGGCCTCAGGGATCACTCCCGGGGGCCCATGGTCGAGGTGGGTTCAAATTATGCCAAACCACACACCCTTGAACTGGGTAACTGCATATCCACCAGAGCAGCACAGACCCTGCAGACAGCTACTACCTACAAGCAATGCAGAATTTCCCAGATTAACTGTAGGTCAATTCTGAATATATAGATATATTCTCCCTCCACCATTCCTCCTCCTTATCTCTTCCCTCCCCTAGGCTGGTTATTCTGGTTATTGGTCTGTCTAAACAGACATATTTAATCCATTGTCTTGATACATGTTCTACACCTCCTTCTTTACACTCCTTTCTCTCTCTCTGAAATAATCAAGCCATATAGTTTCTCTGTCTGTGTAAATTTATCTTGTTTTTGTTTTCCCTGCTTCCTTTGTTATTTTCCTTTCTCTCTCTCTGGATTAAGCCTTTTAACCTCTCTGCCTAATCAATGATTATTTTTTCTCCCCCCCCCCCGCCCTGTTCCTGTCATTTCTCTCTTTGTATGCGCTCTACCACCAGCACTGCCTCCACCCTCTTCTTTACTTGTAGTTGGTGTTTTGGGGTTTTTTGTTTTAACTCATTAGGTTTTTGTTTTTGTTTATTTGTTTGTGTTATTTGTGTGTTTGTGTGTTATTGTCTCCTGTGTGTCTATCTGTTTTCCTTTACAGGGCTACTCCAAGGAACAAATCAATGCACATCTGGTACAGGGTCCAAAATATTACTACAAGTAGGGTAATAAAATAAACAAAGTCACAACAGAGAGCAAGTAACAATCCCCCAAAAAAGACCTCCTGAAGGGCCAGGCCCTAGACAGTGTATAACCCTCATTTAATATAGCAATGCAAGCAGGTGCAGAGCATACAACAAGCTTTTAAAATGCATAAGGGACAGAAAACTAGCCAAAATGACAAAACAAAAGAATTCTCCTCAAAAGAAACTCCAGGAAATAACTACAGCTAACGAATTGATCAAAAATGATTTAAGCAATATAATGGAACAAGAATTTAGAATGATAGTCATAAAATTAATCACTGGGCTTGAAAAAGGCATAGAGGACAGCAGAGAATCTATTGCTACACAGATCAAAGGACTAAGAAATAGTCAGGAGGAGCTAAAAATGCTATAAATGAGGTATAAAATAAAATGGAGGTGACTACAGCTCGGATTGAAGAGGCAGAGGAGAGAATAGGTGAATTAGAAGATAAAATTATGGAAAAAGAGGAAGCTGAGAAAAAGAGAGATAAAAAAAAATCCAGGAGTATGAGGGGAGAATTAGAGAACTAAGTGATGCAATCAAACAGAACAATATCCATATCATAGGAATTCCAGAAGAAGAATTTTCTTCATCAATTGACAGGATCATATGGTTCTTACCTTTTCTTTTATTAAGGTGATATGTCACATTGATTTGTGAATAGTGAACCAGCCATGCATCCCAGGAATTAATACCACCTGATCTTGGTGAATAATTCTTTTTCTATGCTGTTCAATTTGATTTGCTAGTATCTTGTTGAGAATCTTTGCATCCATATTAATCAGGAATATTGGACTGTGGTTCTCTTTTTTTGCTGGGTCTCTGTATGGTTTGGGAGTCAAAGGAATCCTGGCTTCATAGAATGAGTCTGGAAGTTTTCTTTCCCTTTCTATTTTTCAGAACAGTTTGAGAAGGATAGGTATTATCTCTGCTTTAAACATCTGGTAGAATTTCCCAGGGAAGCCATCTGGTCCTGGACTCTTATTTGTTGGGAGATTTTTGATAACTGATTCAATTTCTTCACTAGTTATGGGTCTGTTCAAATTTTCTATTTCTTACCATTTGAGTTTTGGAAGTGGGTGAGTGCTTAGGAATTTGTCCATTTCTTCCAGGTTGTCCAGTTTGTTGACATATAACTTTTCATAGTATTCTCTGATAATTGTATTTCTGAGGGAGTGGTTGTAATAATTCCACTTTCATTCCTGATTTTATCTATTTGGGTCCTCTCCCTTTTCTTTTTGAGAAGCCTGGTTAGAGGTTTATCAATTCTGTTTATTTTTTCAAAAAACCAACTCTTGCTTTCATTGATCTGCTCTACTGTTTTTTTTTTTTGGATTTTGTATTATTTATTTCTGCTCTGATCTTTATTATTTCTCTTCTTCTGCTGGGTTTGGGGTGTCTTTGCAATTGTGCTTCTATTTCCTTTAGGTGTGCTGTTAGATTTTGTATGTGGGATTTTTCTTGTTTCTTGAGATAGGTCTGGATTGCAGTGTATTTTCCTCTTAGTACTGCCTTTGCTACATCCCAAAGGGTTTGGATTGTTGTTTTCATTTTCATCTTTTTTCATATATTTTTAAATTTTTTCTCTAATTAGAGATTGACCCATTCATTCTTTAGTAGGGTGTTCTTTAACCTCCATGCTTTTGGAGGTTTTCCAGACTTTTTCCTGTGGTTGTTTTCAAGTTTCATAGCATTGAGATCTGAAAGTGTTATATATATGTGTGTGTATATATATACATATATATATATACATATATATATTAAGTCCATCTGGTCCAGTGTGTTATTCAAAGCCACTGGTTTCTTGTTGAATTTCTACTAAGATGATCTGTCCATTAGTGTAAGTATGGTGTTGTATTATTATTATTGTATTATTATTAATTAATCACTTTATGTTTGTTATTTGTTTTATGTATTTGGGTGTTCCACGATGGGAACATAAATAATTACAATTGTTAGATCTTCTTGTTGGATAGACCCCTTTATTATTATATAGTGTCTTCTTCATTTGTTGTTACAGTCTTCGGTTTAAAATCTAGTTTGTCTGAATAAACACTTTTCCAAAGAAGACATCCAGATGGCTAACAGACCCATGAAAAGATGCTCCACATGGCTCATCATCAGGGAAATACAAATCAAAACCACAATGAGATACCACATCACACCTGTCAGAATGGCTACAATTAACAACACAGGCAACAACAGATGTTGGCAAGGATGCAGAGAAAGAGGAAAACTTTTGTATTGCTAGTGGGAATGCAAACTGGTACACTCTAGAAAACAGTATGGAGGTTCCTCAAAAAATTAACAGTAGAACTACCCTATTCTATCACTGTTCTATTGCACTACTAGGTTATCCAAAGGATACAAAAATGCAGATTTGAAGGGGCACATGCACCCCAATGTGAATAGCAGCACTATCAACAATAGCCAAAGTATGGAAAGAGCCCAAATGTCTATCGACTGGTGAATGATAAAGAAGATGTGGTATATATATACAATGGAATATTACTCAGGGATCAAAAAGAATGACATCTTGCTATTTGCAACAACATGGATGGAACTAGAGTGTATTATGCTAAGTGAAATAAGTCAGTCAAAGAAAGACAAATGTCATATGATTTCAGTCATATGTGGAATTTAAGAAACAAACAGATGAACATAGAAGAAGGAGAGCAAAATAAGATAAAAACAGAGAGGGAGACAAACCCTAAGAGACTCTTAAATACAGAGAACAAACTGAGGGTTGCTAGAGGAGTATTGGGTGAGGGGTAGGCTAAATGGGGAATGAGCATTAAGGAGGACACTTGTTGGGATGAGCACTAGGTGTTATATGTAAGTGATGAATCACTAAATTCTATTCCTGAAATCATTATTTCACCATACGTTAACTAACATGGATTTAAATTTAAAAAAGAGAAAAATAAAATAAAAATAAATAATGTACATAAGTCACCAAGAACATAGTACATACTGAATGTTCAAGATCTCTACCTGTCTTTTGTGATATGACAATAAATCTAATTAATTGGTTTATTAAAAAATCTAGTTTGTCTGATATAAGTATCACCTCTTCAGCTTTCTTTTGATATCCATTAGCATGACAGATGGTTCTCCATCCCCTCACTTTCAATCTGATGGTGTCTTTAGTTCTAAAATGAGCCTTGTCTAAGCAGCATATAGATGGGACTCTTTTCCATCCTCACACCCTATGTCTTTTGATTGGAGCATTTAGTCCACTTACATTCAGAATAATTATTGATAGGTATGAATATAGTGTCATTGTATTACTTGTTTAACCACTGTTTCTGGACATTTTCTCTGTTCCTCTCTAGTCTTTGTATCTTTTGGCCTTTCTTTCCCACCTAAATAATCCCCCTAAATATTTCTTGCAGAGATAATTAGTGGCCACTAACTCCTTTATTTTTTGTTTGGGAAACTCTATATCTATCCTTCTATTCTAATTGACAACCTATCTGGATAGAATATTCTTGTCTGCATATTTTTCCCATTCAGCATGTTGAGTGGCATACCACTCCCTTCTGGCCAGCCAAGTTTCTGTGGAGAGATATGCTGCTAACCTTATTTGTCTTAACTTGCAATTTAGGGACTTCTTTTGCTGCTCTTAGGATATTTTCTTTATCTGTATATTTTGTAAATTTAACTATGGTATGACTTGGTGTTGGCCGGCTTTTGTTCATTTGATGGGAGTTCTTTGTGTGTCCCAGATTTGGATGCCTGTTTAGTTCCCCAGATTAGGGATGTTTTCAGCTATAATTTCCTCAAATAAGTCTTCTGCCCCCTTTTCCCTCTCTTCTTTGGGACTCTTATAATATGAATGTGATTATGTTTATGGAGTCATAAGTTCCCTAAGTCTACATTCATGGTGTGATATTTTTCTTTCCCTCTTCTTTTCATCTCCATTATTTTCCATAATTTTATCTTCTATATCACTTATTCATTCCTAAACTTCTTCCATCTTTGTGGTCATTACATCCAGTCAGCTTTGAATCTCATTGCATTTTTTTCATTTCAGCATGACTAGTGTTTAGGTCTTTTATCCCCTTTATAGGTTACCACCCAGAGATAACCACACACACACACAAAAAAAAAACAGTAGGAATTTGATAGATGAAGACTACAGTAATCTGTAAAAAGTAGAAAATGAAGGTATGAAGCAAACATATAAAAAACTTGTCTGAAGTAAACATTGTGTGTAACAATGGTAAGAACTAGCATTTGTTGAGCACTATTTGCATGACACTGTGCTACTTATATCAATTAACTCAATTTTAATCTTTACAACAAATCTATAAAGTAGGTACTATTAGTACCTTATTTTACAAATGAGACAAATGAACCATAGAGAATGTGCCATACTGCCTAAGATAGGAATACAAAGAAAAAATAAATAATGGTGATCTGGACCCTGATCATAGAAGATGTGGAATATCAGAGTAAAGAATTTAGTCTATCCTCAAGGTCAAGGGAAACAAAGAGTTTTTTGTTTTGTTTTGTTTTATGTTTTTTGTATTGCAAAAGAAATGTGTTTTTTTTCATTTTTATTAAGTGTATATTTTCATTCCCATATACTTAACACACAGTGTTATATTAGTTTCAGGTGTACAATATAGTGATTCAACAATTCCATATGTTACTTAGTGCTCATCATGATTAAGTGTACTCTTTAATCCCTATTATCTATTTCACCCATCCCCCTACCCACCTCCCCTCTGGTAACCATCAGGTTGTTCTCTATTGTTAAGCATAAGTTTCTTGGTTTGTCTCTCTTTTTTCCTTTGTTCATTTGTTGTTGTTGTTGTTTGTTTGTTTCTTAAATTCCACATATGAGTGAAATCATATGCTTTTTAACTTTCTCTGACTGTTTTTTTTCACTTAGCACTATAATCTCTAGCTCCATCCATGTTGTCCAAATGGCTAGATTTCATTATTTGGGGGGCTGAGTAATATTCCTTTACACACACACACACACACACACACACACACACCACCTCTTCTTTATCCATTCATCTACCAATGGACACTTGGGCTGCTTCCATAATTTGGCTTTTATAAATAATGTTGCTGTAAACATCAGGGTGCTGGTATTCCTTTGAATTAGTGTTTTTGTATTTTGAGGGTGGATATCCAGTAATGCAATCATAGGATCATAAGATAGTTCTATTTTTAATTTTCTGAGGAAACTCCATACTGTCTTCCACAGTGACTGCATTCCTCCAACACTTCGGGAGGATTCCTTTATTGTCTACATACTTTCAAACACTCGTTGATTCTTGTGTTTTTTACTTTGGCCATTCTGACAGGTGTGAAGTGATATCTCATTGTATTTTTATTTGCATTTACCTGATGTTGATTGATGTTCATCATCTTTTCATATGTCTATTGACAATTTGTATATCTTTTTTGGACTAATGTCTGTTCACGTGTTCTCCCCATTTTTTTAAATTGGATTATTTGGTTTTTGGCTGTTGAGTTGTTTAACGTTTTTATATATTTTGGCTATTAGCCCTTTATTGGATATGTAATTTGCAATTATCATCTCCCATTCAGGAGGTTGTCTTTTAGTTTTGTTGATTGTTTCCTTCACTGTGAAAAGGGTTTTTATTTTTTAGTCCCAAGAGTTTATTTTTGCTTTTATTTCCTTGCCTCAGGAAATATATCTAGAAAAATGTTGCTGGGACTGATGTCAGAGGTAGTATTGCCTGTGCTCTCTTAGAGAGTTTTTAATGGTTTTAGGTCACACATTTAGGTCTTTAATCCATTTTGAGTTCATTTTTGTGTGTGGTGAAAAAAAGTGGCCCAGTTTCTTTTTAAAGTTATTTTTAATTTAATTTTAGAGCAGGGAGATAGGAGTGGGGAGGGGAGAGAGAGAGAGACAGAGAGATAGAATAGCAAGCATAACATGGGTCTTGATCCCACAACCCTGGGATCATGACCTGAACCAAAATCAAGAGTCAAATGCTCAACTGACCAAGCTACCCAGGCAACCCAAGCAACCCTTAACGTGATCCAGTTTCATTATTTGCATGTAGCTATCCAGTTTTCCTAACATAATTTGTTGAAGAGACTATCTTTACCCATTGCATATTCTTACCTCTTTTGACAAAGATTAATTGGTCATATATTGTGGATTTGTTTATGGGTTTTCTATACTATTACACTGATTCATGTGTCTATTTTTGTACCATACCATTTTGTTTACCAGAGATTGTTAGTGTAACTTGAAATCTAGAATTGTGATACCTCCACTGTTGTTTTCCTTCTTCAAGTTTTGGCCATTTGGGGTGTTTTGTGGTTTCATACAAGTCTTAGGATTCTTTGTTCTATTTCTGTGAAAAATGCTGCCAGTATTTTGAAAGGAATTGCGTTAAATCCATAGATTTCTTTGGGTATATGGACATTTATTTTATTTTAAAGTTTATTAATTTATTTTGAGATAGAGAGAGAGAGAGAGCACAAGCAGAGGAGGGCAGAAAGAAGGAGAGAAAGAATCCCAAGCATGCTCTGCATTGTCAGTGCAGAAACCCAATGCAGAGCTCAAAAGCACAAACTGTGAGATCATGACCTGAGCTGAGATCCACAGACACTTAACCAACAGAGCCACCCAGGTGCCCCAGGATATTATGGATATTTTAACAAAGTTTTTCTTCAAAAACATGACTATGGAATATCTTTCCATTTGTGTGTGTCATCTTCAGTGTCTTCCATCAATGTTTTATAGTTTTCAGAGCACAGGATTTTTGCTGTCTTGGTTAAGTGTTCTTAGGTATTTTATTATTTGGGGGGCAATCATAAGTAGGATTGATTAATTTCTTTTTATTATTGTTGTATGGAAATGCAATGGATTTCTGGGCACCTTGGTGGCTCAGTCAGTTAAGAGTCTAACTTCGGCTCAGGTCATGATCTCACAGTTCATGGGTTCAAGCCCCGCATCAGGTGCTGACAGCTCAGAGCCTGGAGCCTGGTTTGGATTCTGTATTCTCTCTCTGCCCCTCCCCTGCTCATGCTGTCTCTATCTCTCAATAAAAAATAAACGTTAAAATTTTTTAAAAATAAATGCAAAGGATTTCTGTACATGAGACATTATTGAATTCATCTATGAGCTCTAGTAGTTTTTTTTGGTGGGGTAGTTATGGGTTTTTTCCATATAAAGTATCATGTCATCTGCGAATAGTAAAAGTTTTGCTTATTTCTAACTGATTTGGATGCATTTTATTCCTTTTCATTTTGTGAATGCTGTGGCTAAGACTTCCTGTACTATGTTGAATAAAAGTGGTGAGAGTGGACATCCTTCTCTCATTGCTGATCTTAGGGGGAAGCTCTCAGTTTCTCACCATTGAGTATGATGTTACCTGTGGATTTTCCATATTTGGCCTTTATTGTGTTGAGATATTTTCCATTTAAACCTACTTGGTTGAGGGTTTTTATCGTGAATGATGTTGTACTTTTGTCAAATGCTTTTTCTGAATTCATGGAAATGAACTTATATTTTTTTATTATTTCTTTCATTGTGATGTATCACATTGAATGATTGAACTGCCATTTCATCCCAAGAATAAATCTTTCTAGATGGTGGTGAATGATTCTTTTAATGTATTGTTGGATTCAGTTTGTTAATATTTTGTTGAGGATTTTTGCATGTACGTTCATTGGAGATATTGGCCTGGAGTTGTTTTTCTTTTGTGGTGTCTTTATCTGGTTTGGGTATCAGGGTAATGCTGATGTCATGGAATGAATTTGGAAGTTTTCCTTCCTCTTCGATTTTGTTGGACTAGTTTGAGAAGAATAGGTATTAACTTTTCTTTCAATGTTTAGTAGAATTCAACTGTGATGCCATCTGGTTCTAGATATTTGTTTGTTGTGAGTTTTATTTTTCTGATTCAATTTAATTTCTGATAATCAGTCTGTTCAAATTTTCTATTTCTTCCTGTTTCAGTTTTGGGAGGTTATGTGTTTCTAGAATTTATTCATATATTCTAGGTTGTCTAATTTGTTGGCATATAACTCTTCATAATATTCTCTATTGTTTATATTTCTGTTTTTCGCTTTTATTTCTCCTCTTTCATTTCTGATTTTGTTTATTTCAGACCACTGTCTTTCATTCATAAGTATGTTATGATTGTATCACTTTTTTTCATCTTTTCAAAGAATCAGCTCCTGGTTTCATTGATCAATGCTACTATTTTTTTCTTTCAATTTCGTTTATTTATGTCCTAATCTTTCGTATTACCTTCCTTCTCCTGGTTTGTACTTTGTTTGTTCTTTTTCTTGCTCTTTTACATATAAGATAAGACTTTTTAGTTGAGATTTTTCTTGCTTCTTGAAGTAGGCCTCTATAGTACAAACTTCCCTCTTAGAACAGCTTTTGCTGCATCCCAAAGATTTTGAACCATTGTGTTTTTATTTTCATTTGTCTCCATGTATTTTTTATTTATTCTTTGATTTGCTGGTTGACACTTTCATTGTTTAGTAGCATGTTATTTAATCTCCATGTATTGTTTCTCTTTTTATATTTGTTTTTGTGGTTGATTTCTAGCTTCACAGTGTTATGGTCAGAAAAGATGCATGGAATGACTTTATCTCTTTGTATTTCCTGAGACTTGTTTTGGGGCCTAATATGTTACCTATCCTGGGAAATGTTCCATTTGCACTATAAAAATAATGTGAATTCTGCTTTTTGAAGATGGAATGTTCTGAATTTACCTATTAAATCCATCTGATCCACTGTGTCATTCAAAGCCACTCTTTTCTTGTTAATTTTCTGATTCAATGATCTGTCCATTGATATAATAGTGGGGTTAAAGGTTTCTAATGTTATTTATTACAGTAAATAGCTTCCTTCATGTTTGTTACTAACTGCTTGATATATTTGGGTATTTTCATGTTGGGTCCATAAATATTTACAATTGTTATGTCTTTTTGTTGGATTGTCCCCTTGAAGATTATATAGTGTTCTTTGTCTCTTATTACAGTCTTTTTTTAACGTCTAATTTGTTCAAAATGAAAACAAGTGAAAAATTAAAAAAAGACTATACAGTCAGAGAAAGACAAATACCATATGAGATCATCCATAAGTGGAATTTAATAAACAAAACAAATGAGCAAAGGGAAGAAAAGAGAGAGAGAGAGTGAGTGAGGCAAAACAACAGACTCCTAACTATAGAGAACAAACTGATGATTACCAGAGGGGAGGTGGATAGAGGGATGAGTTAAATAGGTGATGATGATAAAGGAGTTCATTTGTGATGACCACCATGTGTTGTATAGAAGTGTTGAATCACTATATTGCACACCCAAACATAACATTACACTGTATGTTAACTAACAGGATTTTTTTAAATTTTTTTAATGTTTTTGTTTATTTTTGAAGGAGAGAGAGAGAGACAGAGCATGAGAGGGGGAGGAGCAGAGAGAGAGAGAGACACAGAATTTGAAGCAGGCTCCAGGCTCTAAGCTGTCAGCACAGAGCCTGATGCGGGGCTCGAACCCACAAACTGTGAGATCATGACCTGAGCCAAAGCTGGACGCTCAACCAACTGAGACACCCAGGCTCCCCAACTAACAGGAATTTGAATTAAAACTTTTAAAAAAAATAAAAAGCAAAACAGAAAAAAATAAAGATTATTTTATCTAAGTATTGCTATTCTAGCTTTCTTTTCACATCCATTTTCATGATAAATGCTGCTTCATATCTTTATTTTGATTCTGCATGTGACTTTAGATTTGAAATGAGTCTCTTGTAGCCAGCATATAGTTGAGTCTTTGTTTTTTATCCATTATGTTACCCTGTATCTTTTGAATGGAGAATTTAGTCTATTTAAATTCAAAGTAATTATTAGGGCACCTGGGTGGCTCATTTGGTTAAGCATCTGACTCTTGTTTTTAGTTTACATCATGATCTCATGATTTGTGAGTTCGAGCCCTGTATGGGCTCAGCACTGACAGTGCAAAGCCTGCTTGGGATTCTCTCTCTCTCGCTCTCTATACCCTTCCCCCACTCGTGCTCTCTCAAAATAAATAAAAACTTTAAAAAAAACAAAGCAATTATTTTTTATTTTTTTATGTTTATTTATTTATTTTTGAGAGAGAGAGAGAGCATGAGTAGGGGAGAGGGAGGGAGAGAGAAAGGGAGACACAGAATCTGAAGCAGGCTCCAGGCTCTGAGCCATCAGCACAGAGCCCGACATGGGGGTTGAACTCACAAACCATGAGACCATGACCTGAGCTGAAGTCAGATGCTTAGCCGACTAAGCCACTCAGGCTCCCCAAAGTAATTATTGATAGGCATGTATTAATTGCCATTTTGGTACTTGTTTAATGGTTGTTTTTGTAGTTCTTTTCTCTCTTGCTCTCTTCTCTCATGATTAGTTGTCTCTCTTTAGTGATATATTTGGATTCTTTTCTCTTTATTTTTTTGCATATCTGTAATTGGTTTTTGATTTGTTGTTACCATTCAATTTGTATCTGACATCTTCTGTATATAACGGTCTATATTAAGTTGATGGTTGTTTAAGTTTGAACCCATTCTTTTATTCTCTCCTCTCCAGGTTCCAGGTATATGGTGACATACTTACATCCTTTGATTTTGTGAGTCCCTTGACTGAATTTTCTGATATACTTATTTTTAGGTATACCTGTTTTTGTGCTCCCTACTTTGATTATTTTTTCTTGTGGTCTCTCCTTCTTATTCAGTGTCCCCTTTAACATTTCTTAAACTAATGTTTCAGTGGTCATGAATTTCTTTAACTTTTGTTTTTTGGGGGGAAACTCTTTATCTTTCCTTCTATTCTGAAAAGAGGATTCTTGGCTACAAATGTTCCCTTTCTAGCACTTTGACTATATCATGCCATTCCATTATGGCCTGAAAAGTTTCTGCTGAAAAATCAGCTAATAGCCTTATGAGGTTTCCCTTGTATATAAGTGCTTTCTTTTCTCTTGCTGTTTTAAAATTCTATGTCACTGCTTTTTGCCATCTTAATTACTATATCTCTTAGTGTAGTCTTCTTTGGGTTAATTTTGTTGGGGGATTTCTGTTGCCTTCCCCATATTTGGGGAATTTTCAGCTATCATTCCTTTAAATAAAATGCCTCCTTTTCTTTCTCTTTTTCTCCAGGGATCCTCATAATGAGAATGTTATTACACTTGATGGTGTTGATGATTTCCCTAAGTCTATTCTTATTTTGTATAATTTTTTTCTCTCTCACCTGTTCAGCTTGGTTACTTTCCATTTCACTATTTTCTTGGTCACTTATTCTTCTGCTTCATCTAGTCTACTACTTATTCCATTTAGTGTTTTTAAATTTCATTTATTATGTTCTTCACCTCTGATTGGCTGTTTTTTATCTCATTGTTAAGTGTCTCACTCATGTCCTCCACTCTCTTTTCAAGTCCAGTGAGTATCTTTATGATCATTACTTTAAATTCTTTATCAGACAGGGGCACCTGGGTGGCTCAGTCAGTTGAGCATCTGACTCTTGATATTGATTCAAGTCATGATCTTTCAGTCATGGGATCAAGTCCCACATCAGACTCCATGCTGAATATGGAACCTGCTTGGGATTCTCTCTTTCCCTTTATCTCTCTGTCTCTGCACCTCCCCTGATCTTGTTCTTTCTCTCAAAATAAATAAACATCTTAAAATTAAAAAAAAATAAATTTTCTATCAGGCATATTACTTGTCTCTGTTTTGCTTAGGTCTTTTGCTTTGGTTTTATCCTGTGCTTTCATTTGAGACTTATTCCTCTTTCTGCTCATTTGTCTAATGATTTGTGTCTGTTTCTGTGTTTTAGAAGAGGTGGCTACATATCCTGCACTTGAAAATAATGGCCTTATTGAAGAAAAGGTCCTGTACTTCCCTGCAATGCAGTGTCCCCTATTCACCAGAACCTGGCACTTCACAAGTTTCTCCTATGTGTGATGCATGCAATGTGTTGTTGTGGTTGAGTCCATTTTTCCTTCAATCCAGTTATGTGCAATGACTTTCTTTGCTTCATGTGGGCAATGTTTTGTCCCTGTGTTGTCAGTGGGACAGTCTGGGGATGTCTTGTACCTGAGTTGAGTCAGACCAGGTGTTTACTATAGATACAATAGCATCAAACTGCCAGAGTGCTTTCCCTATTTTGTCCTTTGAATATCTTTTGTTCGTGGGGAGTACCTGCATTCAGATGAGTTGTTTTCCTCCAGTTCACTGTTGGGGCATCCATCTGACTATTGTTTGTGGTTATCTTTCATTCTCTTTGGGAAGGAGTCTTTTTGGAGTGGTACAGGCCATTGTAGGGGATGCATGAAAACTGCCAGGCCTGTGACACTGCCCTTTATGGGATCTGTCCAAGAGAAAATTGAAGAGGGTGGATCTCCTGAAGCACAGTCCAGGGGACAGGGTAGTGATGCTAGCAAGCTTTTTGAGCCTGCAGACCAGATCTTGCACCTGCAGTAGCCAAAAGGCAATGCTAACAAGCTTTTTGCATAGCTGTTCTTCTGTGGGTGGTATCTTGCAGCACCTGGCCTGAGCTGAGCTGTCAGGAGGGATCATTTGGTAGGAACACAGCTGTGGGGGGAAGGACAGGAATGCAAATAAGTTAGATAGGGAGTCTTGCAGGTGGCCGAGTTTACACTGGGGGCTGGGAGAGGGAAATTGTGCCTGCCAGATCCCTTGTTCCTGGAGGAGTTGTCCAAAGATTTCTATCTTTCCTTGACATGTTCTGAGATTAGTAAATAATTCTCCCTCCCATGAGCCCCAGGCAACTTTAAAACTTCTGTTTCTATGCCTTACCCTAGGGCTTTTTGTTGTGTTACCTCTTTAAGGTCAGGCACTCAGTTTCCTCTCACCCACAAAGTGGGCTGTAGGGAAATTTAGATCCTCTGGTTTTCAAAGGAAAATTGAATGGGGATTTACCTTCCCTGTTTGGGATCCCTGGTGTAGCATCTGTTTCTCTCCCTTCTCCATGACCAAGGAATCTCTCCCTTCTGCAGAGTCCTGCAAGTATGCTTAATCCCTGATCATGTCTCTTCCCTTCCTACCCTCTTAAATGTGACCTCTACTGTACATTTAGTTATGGAGTTTATTCTTCCAGTCTTTGGGTGATTTTTCTGCTTTGTTTACTCTGATGAGAATTTTTTCTAGTATCCATGGGATGAAGAGAGACTAGAGTTCTCCTACTCTGCCATATTTCCCAGAATTCAAAACATTCAGAGGTTTCTGAGTACAGGATGAACCTCCATTTAAACTTCATATCATACAGGAAGATCAATTCAAAATCAATCACACATGGAGAATTATTTTTCCTATTCTACGCCCGCTTTGTGCCATGTGAGTCTGGTCTTTATGTGCTGCATTAATGGACTCTCCTCCCTTCTGGCTTTTGATTGGTTTTAGTCAATGCGAAGCACCAATGGGAAGTTGGAGAGTGGAAAAAAAGAGAGAATGGGACAACCATTCCAGGCTATCCTGATGTCATTTGGAATTGGTTTTGTTCCTCTACCAATAACTCACCTCCTCTCTTGTAGCTTTCCCCCTGAAGTTCCCTGCAGGTTGTGGTTAGTCCTTCTTCCCCTGCCCCTTCAGGAAATCAATCTGAGGACTGAAAACAAATTGCACAAGTAGAGGGACAAAAGAGGCCATGTAGTGGAAGGTACATTTTTTTAATAGAGCAACTATGATTGAGAGCCAGAGAAGCAGTGGCCCCCTCCCCTAGTGCAACACAAACCCCACATCTGCACCACATCTACTGATTATGGAGTGCTGCAGAACATCAACTCTAGTGGAAACAGGATAAAGCACAGGATTTTCTTTTTTTTTTAATTTTTTTTCAACGTTTTTTATTTATTTTTGGGACAGAGAGAGACAGAGCATGAACGGGGGAGGGGCAGAGAGAGAGGGAGACACAGAATCGGAAACAGTCTCCAGGCTCTGAGCCATCAGCCCAGAGCCTGATGCGGGGCTCGAACTCCTGGACCGCGAGATCGTGACCTGGCTGAAGTCGGACGCTTAACCGACTGCGCCACCCAGGCGCCCCAAGCACAGGATTTTCTAACACAAAAAGCAAAGAGACCTGAACAAAATGCCATGACTCAGGAATCCATCCCAAAAGAAAGAACAGAAATTTAATTTAAATATATATAAATAATATGCCTAAACAAGTATTTAAAACAATCATAAGGACACCAGCTGGGTTTGACAAAAGCATAGAATAAACCACAGAGACCCTTACCCCAGAGACAAAAGACCTAAAAACTAATCAGCCCCCTAAAAAGTGCTATAACCAACATACAAAACCAGCTGGTTGTAATAACTACAAGGATGGAAGAAACAAGGGAATGAAAAAGTGGCACAGAAGATAAAATTATGGAAAATAATGAAGCTGAAAAAAAGAGGGAAAGAAAAAATTGGATCATCAATGTAAATTTAGGAATTCAGAGACTACATAAGGCATAATAACATTCATATCATAGAAGTCCCAGAAAAAGAGAGGGGAAAGGGGACAGAAGGTTTATCTGAGCATACAATACCTGAAAACATCACTAATCTGGGGAAAGAAGCAGATGTTCAAATCCAGGAGGCACAGTGAACGCCCATCAAAATCAGCAAAACCGAACCAACACCAAGATATATCATAGGAAAATTTGCAAACTACAAAGCAGCAAATACAAAGAAATTCCAAGTCATACAAAGGAAAACAAGTGAGATTATCAGAATATCTCTCCACAGAAACCTGGCAGGCCAATAGGGAATGGCATGATATATTCGATGAGCTGAATGGTGAAAATTTGCAGCCAAGAATACTCTTATCCAGCAAGACAGTCATTCAGAGTAAAAAGAAAGATAAAAAGTCCACAGACGAAAACTAAAGGAGTTTGTCACTACTAAATGAGCCCTGCAAGAAGTATTAAAGGGTGGGAAAGAAGGCCAAAGGCAAGACTAGAAAGGAACAAAGAAAATCTCTAGAAACAATGACATTACAGGTAATACAATGGTACTAAATTCATATCCATCACTAACTACTCTGAATATAAATGAACTAAATGCTCCAATCAAGACATAGCGTATCAGGGTAGATTAAAAAAAAAACAAAAAAACAAAAAAAAACAAAAAAAAAACAAGACCCATCTGTATGCTGCCTACAAGAGATCCATTTTATTTTATTTTTTTTAGAATTCATTATTTTTTTTCAATATATGAAATTTATTGTCAAATTGGTTTCCATACAACACCCAGTGCTCATCCCAAAAGGTGCCCTCCTCAATACCCATCACCCACCCTCTCCTCCCTCCCACCCCCCATCAACCCTCAGTTTGTTCTCAGTTTTTAAGAGTCTCTTATGCTTTGGCTCTCTCCCACTCTAACCTCTTTTTTTTTCTTCCCCTCCCCCATGGGTTTCTGTTAAGTTTCTCAGCATCCACATAAGAGTGAAAACATATGGTATCTGTCTTTCCCTGTATGGCTTATTTCACTTAGCATCACTCTCCAGTTCCATCCACGTTGCTACAAAGGGCCATATTTCGTTCTTTCTCATTGTCACGTAGTACTCCATTGTGTATATAAACCACAATTTCTTTATCCATTCATCAGTTGATGGACATTTAGGCTCTTTCCATAATTTGGCTATTGTTGAGAGTGCTTCTATAAACATTGGGGTACAAGTGCCCCTATGCATCAGTACTCCTGTATCCCTTGGGTAAATTCCTAGCAGTGCTATTGCTGGGTCATAGGGTAGGTCTATTTTTAATTATTTGAGGAACCTCCACACTGTTTTCCAGAGTGGATGCACCAGTTTGCATTCCCACCAACAGTGCAAGAGGGTTCCCGTTTCTCCACATCCTCTCCAGCATCTATAGTCTCCTGATTTGCTCATTTTGGCCACTCTGACTGGCGTGAGGTGATATCTGAGTGTGGTTTTGATTTGTATTTCCCTGACGAGGAAGGACATTGAGCAAAGAGATCCATTTTCAACCTAAAAACACCTCCAGATTTACAGTAAGAGGATGTAGAAACACGTATCATGCTAATGGGCATCAAGAGAAAGCCAGAGTACCAATACTTACATCAGACAAACTAGATTTTAAGGGAAAGGCTGTAACGAGGATACTATACCATAATAAATGGGTCTGTCAAACAAAAATATCTAAGAATTTTATATATTTATGCCACCAACGTGGAACCCCCCAATATATGAATCAGTTAATAAAAAACATAAAGAAATTCATTGATAATTATATACTACTTATAGGGGACTTGAACACCCCACTTACAGCAGAAAATCAACAAGGAAACAATGGCTTTGAATGACACACTGCACCAGATGGGCCTAACAGATGTATTCAGTCATTTCATCATAAAGCAGCAAAATACACATTCCTTTTGAGTGTACATGGAGCATACTCCAGAAGAGATCACACACTAGGTCACAATACAGGCCTCAAAAAGCACAAAAATGCTGAGATGATACCATGATATTCCTGACCACAATGCTATTAAACTTGAAGTCAATCACAAGAAAAAAATTGGGAAGACCACATATACATGGAGGTTAA
This sequence comes from Prionailurus viverrinus, assembly GCF_022837055.1. Lineage (NCBI taxonomy): Eukaryota > Metazoa > Chordata > Mammalia > Carnivora > Felidae > Prionailurus > Prionailurus viverrinus. The sequence continues at coordinate 55,225,332 of NC_062579.1, forward strand.
AGAACATCCTAGTAAAGAATAAATCGTTTAACCAGAAAATTAAAGAATAATTTTAAAAATTCATGGAAGGAAAATGAAAATGAAAACATGACAATCCAGAACTTTTGGGATATTGCAAAGGTAATTCAAACAGGGAAGTATATTGCAATTGTCTTACCTCAAGAAGTAAGAAAAGCCTCAAATACACAACCTAACCTTACACCTAAAGTGCACCACTACAGCCTTTTATAGCTAAAATGAAGAACAATTAAATCCTAAAGCCACCACAAGAAGGGGAATAATAAAGATTAGAGCCAAAATAAATGATATAGAAACAAACAAACAGTAGAACAGATCAACAGAACTAAGAGCTGGTTCTTCGAAAAAAAATTAATAAAATTGGTAAACCCCTAGCCAGGCTTATCAAAACAAAAAGAGAAATAAATAAAATCACAAATTAAAGAGGAGAGATCACAACCAACACCACATAAATTCAAACAAATATAAGGGAATATTATGAAAAATTATAAGCCAACAATTTGAGCAATCTGAAAGAAATGGACAAATTCCTAGAAACATAAAAACTACCAAGACTGAAACAGAAAGAAATGTAAAAAATTTGAACATACCCACACCAACAAAGAAATTGAATCAGTAATGAAAAATTTCCCAACAAACAAGAGTCCAGGATCAGATAGCTTCCCAGGGTAATGCTATCAGACATTTAAGGGAGAGTTACTACCTATTCTTCTCAAACTGTTCCAAAAAAATAGAAATGGAAGAAAAACTTCCAAACCCCATTTCTGAGACCAGCAGTACCTTCATTCCAAAACTAGATAAAGACCCCACTAAAAAGGAGAATTACAGACCAATATCCTTGATGAACCTGGATGCAAAAATTCTCAACAAGATACTAGCGAATTTAATCCAACAATACATTAAGATAATTATTCACTAAGACCAAGTGTAGTTTATTCCTTGGCTACAAGGCTGGTTCAATACTCAGAAATCAATAAACATGCTATGCCACATTAAGAAAAAAAGGATATGAACCATATGATACTCTCAATAGATAAAAAAAAAATTCGACAAAATACACCATCCATTCTGGATAAAAACCCTCAAAAAAGTAGTGATAGAGAGAATATAACTCAACATCATAAAGGCCATGTAAGAAAGACCCACAACTAATATAATTCACAATTGTGAAAAACTGAGAGCCTTTCCCCTATGGTCGGGCACAAGACAAGGGTGTGCATTCTCAATATTACCATTTAAGATAGCACTGGAAGTCTTAACCTCAGCAATCAGACCAAAAAAAAAAAAAAAAAAAAAAGAAAAGAAAAGAAAAAAGAAATAAAAGGCATCCAAATTGACAAGGAAGAAGTTAACCTTTCACTATTTGCTGAGAACATAATACTATATATAGAAAACCCTAAAGATTCCACCAAAAAAAATGCTAGAACTAATACATGAGTTCAGCAAAGTTGCAGAGTATAAAATCAAAATACAGGAATCTTTTGCATTTATTTTTTCAATCTTTTTTAATTTTTTATTATTTATTTTGAGAGAGACAGAGAGAGTGTGTGCATGAGTTGGGGAGGGGCAGAGAGAGAATGGGATAGAGAGAGAATCCCAAGCAGGTTCCACGTTCTTAGTGTAGAGCTCAATGCAGGGCTTGATTTCACCAACTGTGAGATCATGACATGAGCCGAAATCAAGAGTCAGATGCTCAACTGACTGAGCCACCCAGATGTCCCTGTTGCATTTCTATACACCAATAATGAGGAAGCAGAAAGAGAAATCAAGGAATCAATCCCATTTACAATTGTACCAAAAACTATAAGATCACTGGGAATAAATCTAACCAAAGAGGTAAAAAATCTGGACTCTGAAAACTATAGAACACTTATGAAAGAAATTGAAGAAGACACAAAGAAATGGAAAAGGATTCTAGTCCCATGGATTGGAAGAACAAACACTGTTAAAAATATCTATACTACCCAAAGCAATCTACACATTTAGTGCAATCCCCGTCAAAATACCACTAGCATCTTTCCCATAGCTGGAACAACCAATCCTAAATTTGTGTGGAACTGAAAAGACCCGAATAGCCAAAGCAATCTTAAAAAAGAAAAAAATTGGAAGCAGTATGATTCCAGATTTCAAGCTATATTACAAACCTATAGTCATCAAGACAGTATGGTACTGGCACAAAAACAGACTCATAGATGAATGGAACAGAATAGAAAACCTAGAAATGGGTCCACAACTATATGGTCAACTCAATTGCAACAAAGTAATAAAGAATATCCAGTGGAAAAAAGACATGCCTTTCAAAAAATGGTGTTGGGAAAACAGGACAACAACATTCAGAACAACGAAACTGGACCACTTTCTTATACCATACACAAAGATAAATTTAAAACGGATGAAAGACCTAAATGTGAGACAGGAAATTATCAAAAATCCTAGGGGATAAAACAGGCAGCAACTTCTTTGACCTTGGATGGAGCAACTTCATACTATACAGGTCTCTGGAGACAAGGGAAACAAAAGCAAAAAATGAACTCAGATTTCATAAAGATAATAAGTTTCTGCACAGCAAAGGAAACAATCAACAAAACTAAAAGGTAACTGATGGAATGTGAGAAGATATTTGCAAATAATATATTGGATACAGGGTTAGTATCTACAATCTATAAAGAACTTATGAAACTCAACACCACAAAAAAAAAATCCAGTTAAGAAATGGCAGAAGACATGAACAGACGTTTTTCCCAAGAAGGCATACAAATGACTAACATTTGAAAAGATGCTCAATTTCAATCATCATCTGGAGAATACAAATCAAATCCACCATGAGATACCATATATCACTTGTCAGAATGGCTAAAAGTAACAACACAGGAAATTAAAAATGTTGGAAGGTTGTGGGGAAAATGGAATCCTCTTACACTGTTGGTGGGAATGCAAACTGGTGCAGCTTTGTGGAAAATAGTGTGGAGGTTCCTCAAAAAGTTAAAAATACAACTAGCCTATGATCCACCAATTGCTCTACTAAGTATTTACCCAAAGATACAAAAATACTAATTTGAAGGGATACATGCATCCCAATGATTTTAGCAGCCTTGTCAATAATAACCAAATTATCGAAACTGCCCAATGTCCATCAACATTAGATAAAGAAGATGTGGGAAGATGGCAGCATAGGAGGATGCTGGGCTCATCGCATCCTGCTGATCACTTAGATTCCACCCACATCTGCCTAAATAACCCAGAAAACCACCAGAAGACTAGAATAACAGACTCTCTCGAGCCAAGCATAGACAAAAGGCCCACAGAAGAGGGTGGGAAGGGCAGAGAGGTGGTGCGCACGTCACGTACTGGCAGGAGGGAGCCAGAGCTGTGGAGGGGAAGCCCTCCTGGCAAGGCAGAGCCCCCGAGACTGACTTGCAAAAGCAGAGGGGCCAGACAGAGTGAGTTCTGACTGCCAGCGGGACATAACATCTGGAATAGCTCTGCTCTGAGAGCAGGATGGCTAGAGGACAACGGGAGGGAGAGTTGTTGAGCCCCGGAAGGCAGAGCTCAGCTTGATGGGGAACAAAGGCACTGACCAGCACCATCTCCCTCGCCCATCCCCCAGCCAAAATCCCAAAGGAAACCAGTTCCCGTCACGGTACTTGCTTGCACCGCTCAAACACCCAATGCTGTGCTTCAGTGGATCCATCCCTCTGACGGGTCTGCCTCCCACCCAGTCCACAGGGCCCCTCCTACAGCGGATCATCAAAAGCAAAGCCAGCTGAGCCTGCCCCTCCCACACCTGTGCACCTTGCACATCCACCCCGGCTAATAAGCCAGATCCCATCAAAGCAGCACCACAAGCCTGGTAGTGTGCAAATAGCCCAGATGGGGCCACACCACTCCACAGGGAGTCCTGCCCCTGGGAGAGGGGAAGATAAGGTACACACCAGTCTGACTGTGGCCCCACAATGGGCTGGGGGCAGACATAAGGTCTGACTGCAGCCCCGCCCACCAACACAAGTTACTCCAGACAGCACAGGGGAAGAGTCCTGTAGTTCCGTGCCACTCCAGGGACTATCCAAAATAACGAAATGGAAGAATTCTCCTCAAAAGAAATTCCAGGAAGTAGCAACAGCTAACAAATTGATCAAAAACAATTAAAACAATATAGGGGAACATGAATTTAAAATAATAGTCATAAAATTAATCGGTGGGCTTGAAAAAAGTATAGAGGACAGCAGGGAATCTATTGCTACAGAGATCAAGGGACTAAGAAACAGGCAGGAGGAGTTAAAAAATGCTATAAATGAGCTGCAAAACAAAATGGAGGTAACCACAGCTCGGAATGAAGACGCAGAAGAGAGAATAGGTGAATTAGAAGATAAAATTATGGAAACAGAGGAAGCTGAGAAAAAGAAACATAAAAAAAATCTAGGAATATGAGGGGAAAATTAGGGAACTAAGTGATGCGATGAAACACAATAATATCCGTATAATAAGGATTCCAGAGGAGCAAGAGAGAGAAAGGGGCTGAAGGTGTACTTGAACAAATCATAGCTGAGAACTTCCCTGATGTGAGGAAGGAAAAAGGCATTGAAATCCAAGAGGCACAGAGAACTCCCTTCAGATGAACTTGAATCGATCTTCTGCATGACATATCATAGTGAAACTGGCAAAATACAAGGATAAAGAGAAAATTCTGGAAGCACCTAGGGATAAACACACTCTAACATATAAAGGGAGACTGATAAGACTAGTGATGGATCTATCTACTGAAACTAGGCAGGCCAGAAAGGAATGGCAGGAAATCTTCAATGTAATGAACAGAAAAAATATGCAGCCGAGAATCCTTTATCCAGCAAGTCTGTCATTTAGAACAGAAGGAGAGATAAAGGTCTTCCCAAACAAAAATTGAAGGAATTCATCACCAATAAACCAGCCCTACAAGAGATCCTAAGGGAGATCTTGTGAGACAAAGTACCAGAGACATCACTACAACCATGAAACCTACAGACATCACAATGACTCTAAACCCATATCTTTCTATAATAACAATGAATGTAAATAGACTAAATGCTCCAACCAAAAGACATAGGGTATCAGAATGGATAAAAAAACAAGACCCATCTATTTGCTGTCTACAAGAGAATCATTTTAGACCTGAGGACACTTTCAGATTGAAAGTGAGGGGATGGAGAACTATCTGTCATGCTACTGGAAGTCTAAAGAAAGCTGGAGTAGCCATACTTATATCAGACAAACTAGACTTCGAATTAAAGGCTGTAAAAAGAGAGGAAGAAGGGCATTATATAATAATTACAGGGTCTATCCATCAAGAAGAACTAACAATTATAAATGTCTATGCACCGAATACAGGAGCCCCCAAATATATAAAATAATTAATCACAAACATAAGCAACCTTATTCATAAGAATGTGGTAATTTCAGGGGAATTTAATACTCCACTTACAACAATAGATAGATCATCTAGACACAGGATCAATAAAGAAAGAAGGACCCTGAATGGTACATTGGATCAGATGGACTTGACAGATATATTTAGAACTCTGCATCCCAAAGCAACAGAATATACTTTCTTCTCGAGTGCACATGGAACATTCTCCAAAATAGATCACATACCCGGTCACAAAACAGCCCTTCTAAGTATACAAGAATTGAGATCATACCATGCATACTTTCAGACCACAATGTTATGAAGCTTGAAATCAACCACAGGAAAAAGTCTGGAAAACCTCCAAAAGCATGGAAGTAAAAGAACCCCCTACTAAAGAATGAATGGGTCAACCAGGCAATTAGAGAAGAAATTAAAAAATATACAGAAACAAATGAAAATGAAAAGACAACAATTCAAATGCTATGGGATGCAGTGAAGGCAGTCCTGAGAGGAAAATACATTGCAATCCAGGCCTATCTCAAGAAACAAGAAAAATCCCAAATACAAAATCTAACAGCACACCTAAAGGAAATAGAAGCAGAACAGCAACGACACCCCAAACCCAACAGAAGAAGAGAAATAACAAAGATCAGAGCAGAAATAAACAATATACATTCTAAAAAAACTGTAGAGCAGATCAATGAAACCAAGAGTTGTATTTTGAAAAAAATAAACCAAATGGATAAACCTCTAGCCAGGCTTCTAAAAAAGAAAAGGGAGAGGACACAAATAGATAAAATCAGGAATGAAAATGGAATTATTACAACCAGTCTCTCAGAAATACAAGCAATTATCAGGGAATACTATGAAAAGTTATATGCCAAAAACCTGGATAACCTGGAAGAAATGGACAAATTGCTAAGCACCCACGCACTTCCAAAACTCAAACAAGAAGAAATAGAAAACTTTAACAGACCCATAACCATGAAGAAATTGAATCAGTCATCAAAAATCTCCCAACAAATAAGAGTCCAGGACCAGATGGATCCCCTGGGGAATTCTACCAGACATTTAAAGCAGAGATAATACCTAACCTTCTCAAGCTATTCCAAAAAAAGGAAAGGAAAGGAAAACTTCCAGACTCATTCTATGAAGCCAGCATTCCTTTGATTCCCAAACCAGAAAGATACCCAGCAAAAAAAGAGAACCAATATCCCTGATGCATATGGATGCAAAAATTCTCAATAAGATACTAGCAAATTGAATTCACCAACATATGAAAAGAATTACTCACCAAGATCAGGTGGTATTCATTCGTGGGCTGCATGGCTGGTTCAACATTCGCAAATCAATGTCATACATCACATTAATAAAAGAAGAGATAAGAACCATATGATCCTGTCAATCAAGACAGAAAAAGCATTTGACAAAATTCAGCATCGTCTCTAAATAAAAACCTTCGAGAAAGTCAGGATAGAAGTAACATACTTAAACATCATCAAAGCCATTTATGCAAAGCCTACAGCTAATATCTTCCTCAATGGGGAAAAACTGAGAGCTTTCTCCCTGAGATCAGGAACACGACAGGGATGTCCACTCTCGCCTCTGTTGTTTAACATATGTTGGAAGTGCTAGCATCAGCAGTCACACCACAAAAGGAAATCAAAGGCATCAAAATTGGCAATTTGAAGCCAAGCTTTCACTTTTTGCAGATGACATGATATTATTCATGGAAAACCCGATAGACTCCACCAAAAGTCTGCCAGAACTGATACATGAATTCAGCAAAGTTGCAGGATACAAAATCAATGTACAGAAATCAGTTGCATTCTTATCCACTAACAATTAAGCAACAGAAAGACAAATGAAGAAACTGATCCCATTCACAATTGCACCAAGAAGCATAAAATACCTAGGAATAAACCTAACCAAAGATGTAAAAGATCTGTATGCTGAAAACTATAGAAAGCTTATGAAGGTAATTGAAGAAGATATAAAGAAATGGAAAAACATTGCGTGTTCATGGATTGGAAGAAAACATATTGTTAAAATGTCAATACTACCCAAAGCTATCTACACATTCAATGCAATCCCAGTCAAAATTGCACCAGCATTCTTCTCAAAGCTAGAACAAGCAATCCTATAATTTGTATGGAACCACAAAAGGCCCTGAATAGCCAAAGTAATTTTGAAGAAGACCAAAGCAGGAGGCATCACAATCCCAGACTTTAGCCTCTACTACAAAGCTGTAATCATCAAGGCAGCATGGTATTGGCACAAAAACAGACACATAGACCAATGGAATATAATAGAGACTTCAGAATTGGACTCACAAAATTATGGGCAGCTAATCTTTGACAAAGCAGGAAAGACTATCCAATGGAAAAAAGACAGTCTCTTTCACAAATGGTGCTGGGAGAACTGGACAGCAACATGCAGAAGGATGAAACTAGACCACTTTCTTACACCATTCACAAAAATAAGCTCAAAATGGATAAAGGACCTGAATGTGAGACAGGAAACCATCAATACCCTAGAGGAGAAAGCAGGAAAAAACCTCTGTGACCTCAGCCACAACAATTTCTTACTTGACACATCCCCAAAGGCAAGGGAATTAAAAGCAAAAATGAACTATTGATAACTCATGAAGATAAAAAGCTTCTTCACTGCAAAGGAAACAATCAACAAAACTAAAAGGCAACCAACGGAGTGGGAAAAGATATTTGCAAATGACATATCAGACAAAGGTCTAGTATCCAAAATCTATAAAGTACTCACCAAACTCCACACTCAAAAAACAAATAATCCAGTGAAGAAATGGGCAGAAGACATGAATAGACACTTCTTTAAAGAAGACATCCAGATGGCCAACAGGCACATGAAAAGGTGCTCAACATCACTCCTATCAGGGAAATACAAATCAAAAACACCCTCTGATACTACCTCATGCCAGTCAAAGTGGCTGAAATGAATAAATCAGGAGACTATAGATGCTGGAGAGGATGTGGAGAAATGGGAACCCTCTTACACTGTTGGTGGGAATGGAAACTGGTGCAGCCACTCTGTAAAACAGCGTGGAGGTTCCTCAGAAAATTAAAAATAGACCTACCCTATGACCCAGCAATAGCCCTGTAGGAATTTACCCAAGGTTTACAGGAGTGCTGATGCATAGGGGCATTCGTACCCCAATGTTTTTAGAAGCATTGTCAACAATAACCAAATTATGGAGAGAGCCTAAATTTCCATCAACTGATGAATGGATAAAGAAATTGTGGTTTATATACAAATGGAATACTACGTGGCAATGAGAAAGAATGAAATATGGCCTTTTGTGTCAATGTGGATGGAAATGGAGAGTGTTATGCTGAGTGAAATACGTCATACAGAGAAAGACAGATAGCATATTTTTTCACTCTTATGTGCATCCTGAGAACCTGAACTGAAAACCATGGGGGAGGGGAATGAAAAAAAATGGTTAGAGAGGGAGGGAGCCAAAGCATAAGAGACTCTTAAAAACTGAGAACAAACTGAGGGTTGATAGGGCGTGGGAGGAAAGGGAGGGTGGGTAATGGGTATTGAGGAGGGCACCTATTCGGATGAGCACTGGGTGTTATATGGAAACCAATTTGACAATAAATTTCTTTTAAATAAATAAACATATATATATATATATATATAAGTAAATAAATAAGTGAAATTAAATGTCAAATACAATAACATATACATAAAATGTTAAAGATGGAGTAAAAAATAAGAAACAAGGTTTTTAAAGACTGTGTTTCAACTTAAATGACCATCAAATTAGTATATAGTGCTATATACCAAGGATATTATATATGAACCTCATGGTAACCACAAACCCAAAACCTATAATATATACACAAAAATTACAGAGAAGAAAAGCCAAACATAACACTACAGAAGCTTACCGATAATATACAGAGAGAGCAAGAGAAGAAGAAATGAAAGAGAAGAACTATAAAACCAGTCAGAAAACAAATTAAAAAATGGAAATAAGGACATATCTATCAATTATTAATTTAAATGTAAATGATCCAAATGCTCCAATCAAAATACATAAAGTGGCACAATGGACTAAAAAAGAAAACTCATTTAGATGCTGCCTACAAAAGACTCACCCCAGACTGAAAAATACATACAAACTGAAAATGAAGGGATGGAGAAACATTTACCATGAAAATGGAAGCAAAAAATGTCAGTGTAACAACACTCATATCTTACAAAATAGACTTTAAAACAAAACTGTAACCAGAGATAAAGAAGGGCATTTTATATTGATAACAGCATCACTCTGACAAGAGGGTGTAACAATTGAAAATATCTGTGTACTCAACATGGGAGTACCTAAATACATATATAAAGCAAATATTAACAGACATAAATAGATAAATTCATGGTAACACAATAATAGTAGTAGATGTAAACACCACACTTACATTAATGGATAGATTATCCAGGCAGACAATAAATAATGAAACAGTGGCTTTGAAGAACAGATTGGAACAGATGGACGTAATAGACCTATTCAGGACATTCCATCGCAAAACAGCAGAATACACATTCTTTTCAACTGCACATGGAACATTCTCCAGAATAGATCACATGTTAAGCCACACAATAAGCCGCAATGAATTTAAGAAGACTGAAATCATACCTTGTATTTTTTCCAGCCACAACAATATGAAATAGAAATCAATTAAAGAAAAAAACTGGAAAAAATACAAACATGTGGAGGTTAAACAATATGATACTAAACAAGCAATGGATCAATGAAGCATAAAAGACACCATAAAATACATGGAGACAAATAAAAATAAAAATAAAAACACAAGAGTCAAAAATCTTTGCAACAGAGCAAAAGCAGTTCTAAGAGGGAAATATATGGTAATACAGGCCTACATCGAGAAATAAGAAAAAGCTCAAATAAACAATCTAACCTTACCCCTAAAAGAACTAAAAAAAAAGAAGAAACAAAACTCAAGGTGAGTAGAAGGAAGGAAATAGTGAAAATCAGGGTAGAAATAAATGACATAGACACTAAAAAAAATAGAAATAATCAATGAAACCATGAGCTGGTTCTTTGAAAAGATAAACAAAATTAATAAACTTTTAGCCAAGCTCATCAAGAAAAAAAGACAAAGAATCCAAATAAATGAAATCAGAAAAGAGAAGTAACAACTAACACCACAGAGAAAATATTGTAAGACAATACTACAAAAATTATATGCCAACAAATTGGACAACCTAGAAGAAATGGATTCATTCTTATGAACATACAATATTCCAAAACTAAATCAGGAAGAAATAGAAAATCTGAACAGACCAACTACTAGTGACGAAATTGAATTGGTAATAAAAAAAAAGAAGTGCAGGAATGGGTGGAATCACAGATGAATTCTACCAAACATTTAGAGAAAAGTTAATACTAATTCTCCTCAAACTATTAAAAAAAATAGAAGAGGAAGGAAAGCTTTCAAATACATTCTACAAGCCAGAATTAACCTTGATGCTACAATGAGAAAAAGACACCACAAAAAAAGAAAACTACAGGCCAACATCCCTGATGAACATAGGTATAAAAATCCTCAACAAAATATTAGCAAACAGCATTCAACAATGAATTAAAATAATTATTCACCACAATCAAGTAGGATTTATTCCTGGGATGGAAGAATGCTTCAATATTTGCAAATTAATCAACATGACACACCACCACAACAAAACAAAGGATGAAAATCATATGGTCATCTCAATAGATGCAGGAAAAAAATTTATAAAACTCCACACACATTCATGATAAAAACTCTCGACCAAAGTTTAGAGGAAATATACCTCAACATAATAAAGATCATATATGAGAAACCCACAACTAACATCATACTCAATGGGGAAAAACTGAGAGCTTTTCTTCTATGATCAAAAATAAGACAAGTATTTTGAATCTAACCACTTTTATTCAACATACTACTGGATGTACTAGCCACAGAAATCAGACAACAAAAAGAAATAAAAGTCATCCATATCAGTAAGGAAGAAATAAAACTTTCATTTTTCAGATGGCATGATATTATACATAGAAAATTCTAAAGACTCTACCACAAATCTACTAGAACCAATAAATCAATTCAGGAAATTTTCAAGATACAAAATTAATACCCAGAAATTGGTAGTGTTCTTATACACTAATAATGAAGTAGCAGAAATGTAAATAAAAAAAACTTTATTTATAATTGTACCAAGAACAATACAATACCTAGAAATAAATTTAACCATACAGATGAAAGACCTGTACTCTGAAATCTAAAAACACATTGTTGAAAGAAGCTGGAGACAACACAAACAGAAAGATATTCCATGCTCACGTATTGGAAGATCCACTATTGTAAAATTGTCCATAGTACACAAAGTCATCTACAAATTCAATGCAATCCTATCAAAATATCAGCAGCATTTTTCACATAACTGTAATAATCCTTAAGTTGGTATGGAACCACAAAAGACCCTGAAGAGCCAAGCAATCTTGAAAAGGAACAAAACTGGAGGTATCAGAACCCAGATTTCAAGATATACTACAAAGCTGTACTGATCAAAACAGTATAGTACTGGGACAAAAATAGACATACAGATCAATGGCACAGAAAAAATGGCCTAAACATTATCCCGTGCTTATATGGTTAATTAGTTGATAACAATATAGGCAAGAACATACAATGCAGAAAAAACAGGTTCAAGAAATGGTTCTGGGAAAAAATGGAGGACAACATGCAAAAGAATAAAACTATACTGCTTTTTAACACTTTACACAAAAATAAGCTCAAAATGGATTAAAAACCTAACTGTGCAACCTAAAACCATGAAAATACTACTTGAGAACACAGATAATAATTTTCCTTACATAGTCATAACAACATTTTTTCTAGATATGTCCCTTAAGGCAAGGAAATAAAAGCAAAAATGAATTATTGAGACTACATCCAAATAAAAAGCTTTTGCACATTGAATGTTACTGACAAAACAAAAAGGGAACTTACTGAATGGGAGAATGTATTTGTAAATGATGTATCCAATAAAGGGTTAATATCCAAAATATATAAAGAACTCATACAAATCAACACACACACCTACACACACACACACACACCTACACACACACACACACACACACACACACATTTGATTACAAAACAGGCAGAGTACCTGAATAAACATTTTTCCAAAGAAGACATACAGATGGCCAAAAGACACATGAAAAGATACTCAACATCATTAATCATCAGGGAAGTGCAAATAAAACTACAATAAGATATCTCTTTATACCTGTCAGAATGTCTAGAATCAAAATGACATGAAATAATAAATTTTCGCAAGGAAGTGGGAAAAAAAGAAACCCTCATACACTGTTGGCGGGAATGTAAATTGGTACAACCACCATGGAAAACAGTGTGAAGGTTTCTCAAAAATATTAAAATAGAAATACCATATGATCCAATAATTCCACCCCAAGTATTTACCCAAAGAAATTGAAAATACTATTTTGAAAGAATGTATTCACCCCTATGTTTAATGCAACATTATTATAATAACAAATATATGGAACCAAACTATGTGCCCATTAATAGAGGATAAGGAAGTTGTGGTATATATATTCTGTATTCTATGGAATATTACTCAATCATAAAAAGGATGAGACCACTCCATTTGTGGCAACATGGGTGGACTTAGAGGCTATTGTGCTAAGTGAAATAAGTCAGACTGAGAAAGACAAATACCATATGATTTTCTTCGTGTGTAATCTAAAAAAACAAATAAAAATCAGAATCAGACTTATAAATACAAAGAATGAAATAATGGTTGCCAGAGGGGAAGGGGATGGTGGGATGGGCAAAATGGATGAAGCAGACTGGGAGACACAATCTTCCAGTTATGGAATCAATAAGTCACAGGAATAAAAGGCACAACATAAGGAATATAGTCAGTGATATTGTAATAGCATTGTATAGTGACGGATGGTATCTACACTTGTGGTGAGCATACTATAATGTATAAATTTGTCAAATCACCATGTTGTACACCTGAAAGTAACATTGTGTCAACTATACTCAAATTTTTAAGGATAATATTAAAATACAGAAATAAAATAAAAAATTAAAAATAATATTAAGATATGGGGCGCCTGGGTGGCTCAGTCAGTTAAGCGCCCAACTTTGGCTCAGGTCATGATCTCACAGTCTGTGAGTTTGAGCCCTGCGTTGGGCTCTGTGCTGTCAGTTCACAGCCTGGAGCCTTCGGATTCTGTCTCCCTCTCTGTCTGCCCCTCCTCCACTCATGCTCTGTCTCTCAAAATATGAATAAACGTAACAATTTTTTAAAAAGTAATAATATTAAGACAAAGAAAGAAAAGAAAAAAGAAAGATTTCAAATAAACAACAGAACTTTATACCTCAAGGAGCTAGAAGAAGAGCAAAGACCAAAGTTACTAGTAAGAAGGATAAAATAAATATCAGAAGGGAAATAAAAATGCAATAGAAAGTATTAATGAAATTGAGACTGTTTTTTGTAAAGAATAAGCAAAATAGACAAAAATTTAACTAGATTTACCAAGAAAAAAGAGAAAACAAATAAAATTAGAAATGAACAAGGAAACATTATGACTAATATAACATAAATACAAGAAATCCTAAGACACTACTATGAAAAATTATATACCAATTACAATTATATAATTGTATACATAGATTATACAACAAATTAAACAACCTAGAAGAAATGGATAAATTCTTAGAAACTACATCCAAATAAGACTGAATCATGAATGAATAGAAAATCTGAACACCCTAATTACTAGTAAGGAGATTGACTCAATAATCAAAAACGTCCCCAAAAAGAAAAAACACCACCAGAACCAGATGGTTTTGTTGGTGAGTTCTATCAAATATTTAAAAAAGAATTAATACCAATCCTTGTCAAACTCTTTTTAGAAAATAGAAGGGAACACTTTCAAATTCATTTTACGAGATCAACATTACACTAGTGCCAAAGCCAGATGAGGACACCACAAAAAAACTATATTATAGGCCAATACCCCTGATGAATATAGATGCAAATATCCTCAACAAAACATTAGCAAACCAAATTCAACAATATATCAAAAGTTTCATACACCATGATCAAGTAGAATTTATTTCAGGGAAGCAAAGATGGCTCAACATCTGCAAATAAATAAATGTGTTACATTAACCATTTGAAGGATAAAAATTATATCATTATCTTAATAGATGCAGAAAATAATTTGAAACAACTCAATATCCTTCCAGGATAAAAACTCTCAACAAACTGGGCATAGAGAGGACAAAAATCAACATAATAAAAATCATATATGACAAGCCCACAGCTAACATCATGCTTAACAGTGAAAATCTGAAAGCTTTTCTTCTTAAGATCAGGTATAAGACAAGCATACACACTCTTACCACTGTTACTCAATAGAGTACTAGAAGTCCTAGCCAGAGGAATCAGGCAAGAAAAATAAATAAAAGGTATACAAACCAGAAAGGAAAATCTAAAATTGTCTCTATTACAGATGGCAAGGTAATATATGTAATAAACACTAAAGACTCCACAAAAAATTATTATAACTAAACAATTGAATTACAGAATGAATTCAATAATGTTGCAAAATACAAAATCAACATACAAAAATCAGTTGCACTTCTACACACAACAGTGAATTATCAGAAAGAGAATTTAAGAAAATTATTCCATTTATAATACCATCAGAAAGAATAGGATATTTAGAAAAAAAATTAACCAAAGATTTGCACACTGAAATCTATAATACATTGATGAAAAATTAAAGATACAAATAAATGGAAAGATATTTCATACTCATGATTAGAAGAATTAACATTGTTAATTTTTCCATATTACCCCAATCTACAGATTCTGTGAAATCCCTCTTAAAATTCTATGTCATTTTTCACAAAACTAGAAAAAATAATTCTAAAATTTGTATGGAACCACAAAAGATCTCAAATAGTCAAAGCAATCTTGAGAAAGGAGAACAAAGCTGGAGGCACCATGCTTCCTGATTTCAAGCTATATCATAAAACTATACTAAGCAAAATAGTATGGTATTGGCATAGAAACATACATAAAGATCAGTAGAACAGTATAGAGATCCCAGAAACAAACCCATGTATATATAGTCAATTGATTTGTGAAAAAGGAACCAAAAATATACAAGGGGAAAAGAATAGTCTCTTCAATAATGGTGCTAGGAAAACTGGTAGCCACATGCAAAAGAATGAAACTGGGTTATTATCTTACACCATACACAAAAATCAACTCAAAATGGATTTAAGGCTTGAACATAAGAAGTGAAAGCAAAACCTCTCAGAAGAAAAGAAAGGAGAAAGACTTGTTACCAACTATTTTGGCAACAATTATTTGGATTTGACACCAAAAGTAAAGGCAACAAAAGCAAAAATAAGTGGGTCTACATCACACTAAAATGTTTCTGCACATCAAAGAAAATCATCAACAAAATTAAATGTATAGATATTGGGAGAAATTATTTACAAACAACATATTGGTTGGATAAGGGGTTGATATCCAAAATATACAAGGAGCTCATAAAACTAAATAGCAGTGAAAAATAATTTAAAATGGCAACTAATCATAGCTTGGGAACATGACAGAGTAGGAGGATCCTGAGCTCACACTATCCCACATTTACAACTAGATACCATCCACCTCCAAGTCAATAAACCATAAAGCAATACAAAGATTGGCAGAAAAAAGACTCCATAACTAAATATAGAGAACCTTCATCTGAAAGGTCAGAAGGTCAGAAATTCAGAGAGAGGCTGCTTGCAGGAGAGAGAGAACTGTACATAGACAGTGCAGAGAAATGGGCCCTCACACCAGAGAGCTCACATGGGGAAGACTAAGCCCCATAACACTATGAGTCAAAAACCAGAGGAGCAGAATTCCATGAGTTTGTAAAGCCAGTGGGATTTGAAGCCTGGAGCATTAAATTCATCTCACTCAGCACTGGGCAAGCCAAGAGGGTGAATGATACCTGTGTCACCACCCTTAAAGAGAAAGTAGGCTGCACAAAGAGACAACATAAAACATCAGTTTACACAATTCTGGGGGGCAAACAGGAGACAGAGCTGTTCATACTAATATCATAGAGTGTTGGGGGACTTCCCTGAAAATGAGGGAGCTGGAAGGTGTCATTTTCCTCCCTCTTTTCCCAGCATAAACACAGAGCCACCTGCAGGAGGTGGTGCTGCACAGACACTTGCTAACCTAACCAGCTAGCACTGCCCCATGTCCATGAATTCTCCTGAGGACTGGTCCATTCTAAGCCTGCTGGCCTTGGTCCTGAGCTCAGGACAAATTTTGTTAAAGCTGGGTTCATGAGGTGCCCAGCTGCAGGGTGCACAGCTTCTACCACAGGCCATGCCCAGCTATGCACCCCTAGCCGCTGTCAAACACTGAGCCAAGCCATGCCCAGAAGTTGCCATGTGCCATGCCCAGCCTCACCCTTAGGCACCCTGGCATGCAGGCCCCAGCCACTAAAGCACTTCAGGGGGTCTAGCATATGAATAGTGGTCCAATAAAAATTTTGCTGAAACCCCTGCCTGACTCGCAAGTTCCCCAGTGAGCACACACCCTCAGAGCTGGCCTACCTAGATTCCACTAACACCACAGAGAACAACTCTAGCCCACAAGAGGCAGAAAGTCACTACATATGACTACTCAGGAAAAGTAACTCAGACAACACATCAGGGGGTAAGCAACACACATAGGATACCTCCTGATGTGCCAGGTTCTGGTGAACAAGGGACACTACACTGCAGGGCACTCCAGGAACTCTTCTTGATAAAGTCACTACATTAAAAGGAAGAAGACATGGCTGACTTCCTTAACACACAGAAACAGACACAGAGAGGAAAACAAAATGAGGAAACAGGGAAATATATCCCTAATGAAAGAACAAGATAAGGTTACAGCCAGAGATATAAATAAAACAGATGCCTGACAGAGACTTTAAAGCAGTGATCATAAGAATACTCACTGGACTTCAGAAAAGAGTGGAAGACATGAGTGAGACCCTTAACACAGAGATAAGGAATAACATAGCAGAGATAAAGGGCTCAATAAATGAAAAGAGAAATACGCTCAATGGAATAAACAGCATAATGGAAGAAGCAGAGGGAAGAATTAGTGACCTAGAAGACAGAGCAATGGAAAGTAATCAAACTGAACAAAAGAGAGGAAAAAGAGAATTATGCAAGATGAGAATACACTTAGGGAAATCAGTGATTCCATCAAACATAATACAATCATATTATAAGTCTCAGAAGAAGAGAGAAAAGCGGGCATAAAATTTATTTGCATACTAATAGACAAGGGAGAGGAGTTAACATGGTGGAAAAGCAGGGAGACCCTGGGCTTTGCATGTCCCTCGAACACAGCTCTATTGAGGATAGATCACTTGGAACACCCAGGAAATCAACCTGTGGACTAGCAGAAGGATCTCTATGGTTCGAGGGAGACAGTATGACAGATGTGAGGTGTGTGGTAGTGAATTGGGGGAGAGAAATGGTGATGCTGCAAAGGAAAGGGAACCCTTTCCCTGGAGAGACAAAAGGGAGGGGGAAAAAAGAGGGGTTAGGAGAGTCTGGCATCAGGTTCATAGTAGAGGAAACCCTCTCAGGACCATGGACTGGGGAACAAGAGGTACTGAGTGTTGCAGGTTCTTTTGCAAACAGTGTGTGGACCTCAAACTCTGATGTTTTGGAAGTGCACGACTTTCTCTGGAGTGGAACTGTGGTGTGTATGCATGTAGGGAATCTCCTGGGTCACGCTGAGAGAGAACATTCCCCTTCCTGGAGTACTTTTGGAAGAGTGTATATTGCCTCTCCAAAAACAAAAGACCCTTTGATCACCAGCAAAAGGCCTTTCATCGGCAGGGGACAAAGGTGCATACACAGGACAGGTAACCTGGTTACCACTTTTAGCAGTGCTGCACAATAGATTCCAAGCACCACACAGGCATGGGACTGTTTTCCTGGGACAAAGGACATCAGACACAGTGTGGAGAGGCTCTACTCAGGAGGAGAGGGCTGGTCCATGTGGTGTCAGGTCCATATAAGATTTTGAGTTTTGGATCCCAGCCATGCACCAAAGAAAAAATGCAGGAGAGCTGTGGCGCAGGGCATGCTGACTGCCCTGGCTATTCTGTGAGGACTTTCTGAACAGTGTGGTTGTGAGATCCTCTGTGCAAGGATGAGTGGGGTAGCATCATTTCCCCTCCTCAACATCAACACAGTGGGACTTCAGAGAACAAGACAGCAGCCCCACAGTGGAGGCAGGACCCACTTACATCAAACTCTACCCCACTTTGCCTGCAACTGTTTATTTACTGGGGCAGAACTGACTCTGAGACAGCATAGAGGGCCTCTCTTCCAGTAGGCCAGCACAGGCAGCACCCTACATACACCAAGTGTACTGAAAATACAGTGTTTCAAAGTGTCATCTACAGTTCTGGTGGAAATAAAACCAGGTTTACTTTTTTCCTCTTCTTTTTTCCCCCTTTGGAATCAGACTTATAAATTTTGTTTGTTGGTTGGTTTTTTCATTTCATTTCCTCTTTTATTGGATCAGATTTCTTTTTTTATTTTCTTTTTCCTTGGAATCAGGCTTTTAGTTTTTTATTGTCTCTTTGGTTTATTTTGTTCTCTCTCTCTCTCTCTCTCTCTTTCTCTCTCTCTTGGATCCAGCTTTATTTTTCTTTTCTTTTCCCAGGCTTATTTTAAGAAATAGATCAAAACACACCTACTTAAAGTCCAAACACTCCCCACTGTAAGCAAGGAGGAGTCCTGCAGAGGAGTGACCACTGGGAAGGAGCAGACAAAATGTAACAACAGAATACACACAGCAAACAACAGAAACACTTCCTGAAGTACCAGGCCCTGGAGAGTGTATGACCCCTTTTTAATATAGCATTACTTTCAGTTACAAGAAACATAGCAAGCTTTAAAACAACCAAAAGACAGAGAGGCGCCTGGGTGCTCACTCATTTGAGTGTCTGGCTTTGACTTATGTCATGATCTCATGGTTCGTGGGTTGGACCCCCACATTTAGCTCTGTGCTGACAGCTTGGAACCAGGAGCCTGCTTTGGATTGTGTGTGTGTGTGTGTGTGTGTGTGTGTGTGTGTGTGTGTGTCTGCGCTTCCCCTGCTCACACTCTGTCTCTCTCTGTCTCTCAGAAGTGAATAAACATTTTTTTTAAGTTTAAACAACCAAAAGACAGAAACTTAGCCAAAATTACAAGACAAAAGAAATTGCCCCTAAAGAAAGATCAAGAAGTCACAGCTAGGGCCTTTCTCAAAAAATATATAAGCAAGATATCTTAACAAGAATTTAGAGCAACAGTCATAAGACTACTAGCTGGCTTTGTAAAAAGCATAGAAGACACCAGAGAAACCCTTCCTGCAGAGATAAAAGACAGAAAACCTAGTCAGGATGAAATTAAAAATGCTATAACTGAGATGCAAAACTATTGGATATAGTCACAACAAGGATTCAAAAAGTAGAGGAGAGCATAGGTGATATAGATAATAAAATTGTGGAAAATAATGAGGACAGAAAGAAGAGGAAAAGAAAATATTAGACAACAAATACAGACTTAGAGAACTCAGTGATTCCATAAAGTGAAGTAATATCCATATCATAGGAGTCCCAGAACAAGAAGAAGGCCAGGAAAAAGGGGAAGAAGGTTTATCTGAACAAATTGTAACTGAGAACTTTCTTAATTTCAGGAAAGGAAACAGGCACTCAAGTCCAAGAGGTACAGAGAACCTCCTCAAAATCAACAAAAACAGGTCCACAACATATCGTAGTGAAATTTGCAAAATACAAAATAAAGAGAGAACTCTGACAGCAGCTATGGACAAAAAGTCATTAATGTACAAGAGTAGACACATAAGGTTAGCAGAAGACCTCCCCAATGAAACTTGGCAGACCAGAAGGCAATGGCAATATGTATTGAACGTGCTGAATTGTGGGAAATATGCAAGCAAGATTTCTTTATCCAGCAAGGCTGTCATTCAGAATACGAGAGATTAAGGGTTTCTCAGTCAAACAAAAACTAAAGGAATTCATGACCATTAAACAAGCCCTACAAGAAATTTTAAGGGGGACGCTTTGAGTGAAGAAAATAAAAAAGATCAAAACAACAGAGACTAGAAAGGACCAGAGAACATCACCAGAAATACCAAATCTACAGTTAAACATTGACACTAAATTCATATCTTTCAATAATTACTCTGAATATAAATGGACTAAATGCTCCAATAAAAAGACATATGGTATCAGAATGGATAAAAAAATAATACCCATCTATATGTTGCCTACAAGAGACTCATTTTAGATCTAAAGACACCTGTAGATTAAAAGTGGGGGGATGGATGTCAAAAGAAAGCCAATGTAGCCATACTTATATGGGACAACTAAATGTTCTTTTTTATTTTTTAATGTTTATTTATTTGTTTTGAGAGAGAGAGAGTTCACAAGTGGGGGAGTCACAGAGAAAGAGGGAGAGAAAGAATTCCAAGCAGGCTCCACGCTGTCTGCACAAAGCGTGATGTGGGGCTTGAACTCATGAACCATCAGATAATGACCTGAGCCAAAATCAAGTGTCAGACGCTTAACAAACTGAGCCAACCAGGCCCTCAGAGACAAACTAGATTTTAAAACAAAGACTGTACCAAGAAAGGAAAAAGGACATTATATCATCACTAAGGGGTCTATCCATCAAGAATATCTAAC
The DNA here is from genome assembly GCF_022837055.1 of Prionailurus viverrinus. Classification (NCBI taxonomy): domain Eukaryota; kingdom Metazoa; phylum Chordata; class Mammalia; order Carnivora; family Felidae; genus Prionailurus; species Prionailurus viverrinus. Next base: position 55,246,595 of record NC_062579.1, read on the forward strand.
AAGGGTTAATATTTATGCCCCCAAATTGGAAAGCCCAAATATATAAATAAATTACTAACACACATAAAGAAACTCACTGATAATAATAGAATAGTAAGGGACTTTAACATCCCACTAACAGTAATGGAAAGATCATCTAAGCAGAAAATCAAAAAGGAAACGGTGGCTTTGAATGACACACTGAACCAGATGTATTTAACGGACATACTCATACATTTCACTCAAAATCAGCAGAATACACATTCTTCTCAAACGAACAAGGAATACACTCCTGAACAGGTCACATATTGGGTAACAAATAAGCCCTCAACAAGTACAAGAAGACTGCGATCATACTATGCATATTTTTGAACCAAAGCACTACGAAACTTGAAATCAATAACAAGAAAAAAATTGGAAAGCCCTCAAATACGTAGAGGTTGAAAAACATTCTACTAAAGAATAAATGGTCTAACCAGGAAATTAAAGAATCAATTTCAAAAATACATAAAAGCGAATGAAAATGAAAACACAACAGTCCAAACACTTTGGAATGCAGCAAAGGCGACCCTGTGAGGAAAGTACATTGCAATTCAGGCTGACCTAAAGAAGCAAAAAAGGTCCCAAATACACAATCTAACCTTACACCTAAAGGAGCTAGAAAATGACTGGCAAATAAAGCTTACAGCCAGCAGAAGAAGGGAAATAATATAGATTAGAGTATATAGGTGAGGATGCAGAGAAACAGGAACACTTTTGCACTGCTGGTGGGAATGTAAACTGGTGCAGCCACTCTGGTAAACAGTATGGAGGTTCCTCAAAAAATTAAAAATAGAACTAACCTATGACCCAGCAATTGCACTACTAGGTATTTATCCAAAGGATACAGGTATGCTGTTTCAAAGGGACATATGCACCTCAATGTTTATAGCAGCACTGTTAACAATAGCCAAAGTATGGAAAAAGCCCAAATGTACATCGACAGATGAATTGGTAAAGAAGAGGTGGTATATATATATATATATCAGAGTATTACTCAGCAATCAAAAAGAATGAAATTTTGCCATTTGCAACAATGTGGATTGGACTACAGTGTATTATGCTAAGCAAAACTAGCCAGAGAAAAACAAATATCATATAACTTCATTCATATCTGGAATTTAAGATACAAAACAGATGAATATAAGGGAAAAGAAGCAAAAATAATACAAAAATAGGGAGTGGAACAATACAAAACAGACTCTTAAATATAGAGAAAAAAACAGGGTTGCTGGAGGGGTTGTGGTTGTGGGATGGGCTAAATGGGTAAGAAGAATGAAGGAAGACACTTGTTGAGATGAGCACTGGTCTGATGTGTAGGGGATGAATCACTGGATTCTACTCCTGAAATCATTATTGCACTTTATGCTAGTTAACGTGGATGTAAATTTAAAAAATAAATAAATAAAGATTAGAGCATAAAGAAATGGAATAGAAACAAAAAGAATAGAACAACTAGATCAAGGAAAATAAGGGCTGGTTCCTTGAAAGAATTAACAAAATAGATAAACCCCTACCCAGACTTCTGAAAAAGCAAAAAGAGGACCCAAATAGATAAAATAATGAATGAGAGAGGAGAGATCACAACCAACACCACAGAAATACAAGCAATTATAAGAGAATAATATGAAAAATAATATGCCATCAAAACTGGGTAATCTGGAATTAATGGACAAGATCCTAGAAAGTCACAATCCACCAAAACTGAAACAGGAAGATATAAAATATTTGAACAGACCCATAACCAGCAAAAAAATTGAAGCAGTAATCAAAAATCTCCCAACAAATAGAAGTCCAAGGCCATATGGCTTCCCACGGGAATTCTACCAGACATTTAAAAAAGAGCTAATACCTATTCTTCTCAAACTATGCCAAAAAAATAGAAATGGAATGAAAGCTTCCAAACTCATTCTACAAAGCCAGCAGTTCCAAAATCAGACTAAGACCCCACTAAAAAGGAGAATTACAGGACAATATCCCTGATGAACAAGGATGCAAAAATTCTCAAGATACTAGCAAATAGAATTCAACAGTACATTAAAATAATTTTCCACCATGATCAAATGGGATTTATTCCTGGGCTGTAGGTTTGGTTCAATATTGACAAATAAATCAACATGACATGGCACATTAATAAAAGAAAAGATAGAAACCATACTATCTTGTCAATAGATGTAGAAAAAGCATTTGAAAAATTAGAGTATCCATTTTAGATAAAAACCTTCAACAAAGTAGGAATAGATAGAATATAACCCAACATCATAAAAGCCATATATAAAAGACCAACAGCTAATATCATTCTTAATGGGGAAAAACTGATAGCCTTTCCCCTTTGGTCAGGAAGAACACAAGGATGTTCACTCTCATCATTGCTACTTAACATAATACTGGAATCTTAGCCTCTGCAATCAGACACTAAAAAGAAATAAAGGGCATACAAATCAGCAAGGAAGAAGTCAAACTTTTAGTATTTGCAGATAACATGATACTTTAGGTAGAAAACCCAAAAGACTCCAACAAAAAGTTGCTAGAACTTTGACAATAAATTATATCCAAAAAAAATGCTTGAACTAATATATGAGCTCAGCAAATTAGCAGTATATAAAATCAATGTGTGAAAATCTATTGCACTTCTACACACCAATAATGAAGCAGCAGAAAAGGAAATCATGAGATCAATCCCAATCCCATTGCATGGTATTGCAATCCCATTTGAAATACCACCAAAAATGATGAGATACATAGGAATAATCCTAAATAAATGATAAAAGATCTGTACTCTGAAAACTATAGAGCACGTAAGAAAGAATTCAAACAGACACAAGAAATGGAAAAGCATTCCAAGCTCATAGATTGGAAAAACAAATATCGTCAAAATGTCTATAATACCCAAAGCAATCTACACATTTAATGCAATCCCTATTGAAATCCCACTATCATTTTTCTCAGAGCTAGAACAAACAATCCCAAAACTTATATGGAACCACAAAAGACACTGAAGAGCCAAAGCAATCCTGAAAAAGAAAAGCAAAACTGGAGGAATCATGATTCCAGATTTCAAGCTATATTACAAACTTTAGTCATCAAGACAGTATGGTACTGGCACAAAAACAGACACATAGATCAACAGAACAGAATAACTGGATAGTAATATGCAGAAGAATGAACCTGGACTCCTTTCTTACACCACACATAACAATAAATTCAAAATGGATGGAAGACCTAAATGTGAGACAGAAAACCATCAAAATCCTAGAAGAAAACACAGGCAGCAACATTTCTTACCTCAGCTGGAGCAACTTCTTATGAGACGCATCACCAGGGGCAAAGGAAACAAAAGCAAACATGAACTATTGGGACATCATCAAGGAAAAAAAGCTTCTGCACAGTGAAGGAAACAATCAACAAAAAAATTTTTAAGGTGTATGTATTATTGAGAGACAAAGAGAGACAGAGCATGAGAATGGGAGGGGCAGAGAGAGGAGGAGACACAGAATCCGAAGCAGGCTCCAAGCTCTGAGCTGTCAGCACAGAGCCCAACACAGAGCTCGAACCCACAAACTGTGAGACCATGACCTGAGTCAAAGTCAGACGCTTAACTGACTGAGCCACCCAGGCGCCCCAAGAAACAATCAACAAAATTAAAAGGCAGCTTACACAATGGGAGAAGGTATTTGTGAATGACGTATCTGATAAAGGGTTTGTATCCAAAATCTATAAAGAACTTATCAAACTCAACACGCAAAAAACAAATAACCCTCTTAAGAAATAGACATAAGACATGAATAGACACTTCTCTGAAGAAGACATCCAGATGGCTAACAGACACATGAAAAGACGCTCAACATCATTCATCATCAGGGAAATGCAAATCAAAACCACTATGATATATCACTTCACACCTGTCAGAATGGCTAAAATTAACAACACAACAAAAAGGTGTTGGGGAGGATGTGGATAAAGGGAAACTCTTTTCACTGCTGGTGGGAATGTCAATTCATGCAGCCTCTCTGAAGAACAGTATGGAGGTTTGTCAAAAAACGAAACTAGAGCTACCTTATGATCCATCATTGCACTAGTAAGTAGTTACCCAAATTATACAAAAACACGAATTCAAAGTGGTACATTCACCCTGATGTTTATAGCAGCATTATTGACAATAGCAAAATTATGGATAGAGCCCAAATGTCCATGGATTGATTAGTGGATAAGGAAGATGTGGCATATATATACAATGGAATATTACTTGGCCATCAAAAGGAATTTAATCTTGCCAGTTACAATGACATGGACGGAGCTAGAATGTATTTTGCTAAACAAATAAGTCAATTAGAGAAAGAAAAATACCATATGATTCCACTCATATGGAATTCCATATCATATGTGGAATTTAAGAAACAAAACAGGTGAACATATGGGGAGGGGGAAAAGAGAATAGATGGAAACAAACCACAAGAGACTCTTAACAATAGAGAACAAACTGAGGGTTGATGGAAGGAAGTGGGTGGGTGACGGGCTAGACTGATATGGGTATTAAGGAGGGCACCTGTTGTGATGAGCACTGGGTGTTGTGTTTAAGTGATGAATCACTCCTGAGGCCAATATTGCACTGTATGTAGACTGAAATTTAAAGTAATAATAATAGATGAAAATGTCCCTAATTGGGGGAAAGAAAGATATTCAGAGCTAGGAGGGGGAGAAATCCCATCAAAATCAAGAAAATCATACCCACACAAAGAAATATTATAATTAAGTTGGAAAAATCAATAATAAAGAAAAAAATTATAAAAGTAGAAAGATAAAAGGGCGCACCTGGATGGCTCAGTCAGTTAAGTGTCTGACTTTGGCTCAGGTCATGATCTCATGGCTTGTGGGTTGGAGCCCTGCATTGAGGCTCTGTGCTGCCAGCTCAGAGCCTGGAGCCGGTTTCAGATTCTGTGTCTCCATCTTTCTCTGTGTTCTGCCCCCATTCGCGCTCTCTCTCTCTCTCTCTCTCTCTCTCAAAAATGAATAAACATTTTTAAAAAATTTTTTAAAAAGGACAAAAGAAGTCAGTAACTTCCAAGGGAAAACCCATAAGGCTAGCAGATTTTTGAACAGAAACTTTCCAAGCCAGAAGGCAGTGGCATGATATATTCAAAGGTTTAATGGGAAAAATATGTAGCTGAGAATACTCTATCCAGCAAGGCTATCATTCAGAATAGAAGGAGAGTTAAAGAGTTCCCCAGACAAACATAAATTAAACCAGTTCATGAACACTAAACCAGACCTACAAGAAATATTAAAGGGGATTTTTGAGTGGAAAGGAGTGCCAAAAGTGACAAAGACAAGATGGGATCAGAGAAAATCTCCAGAAACAATGATAAAACAAAGAATAAAATGGCAATAAATACATGTCTTTCAATAATTACTTTGAATGTAAATGGACTAAATATTCCAATCAAAAGACAAAGTGTCAGAATGAATTGTTAAAAAGAAACCCTATAGATATACTGCCTACAAAAGACTCATTTTTGACCTTAAAACACCTGCAAATTGAAAGTGAGATGATGTAGAAACATCCATCATGCAAATGCATGTCAAAAGAAAGCCAGAAGCACCTGAGTGGCTCAGTCAGTTAGGCATCTGATTCTTGGTTTCTGCTCAGGTCATGATCTCACAGTTGTGAATTTGAGCCCCACATCAGGCTCTGCACTATCAGTGCAGAGCCTGCTTGGGATTCTCTCTCCCCTCTCTCTCTGCTTCTACCCCACTCATGCTCACTCTCTCTCTCAAAATAAATAAACTTTAAAAATTAAAAAAGAAGAAAGCTAGAGTAGCAATACTTATTTCAGACAAAATAATTTTAAAACAAAGACTGCAACAAGAAACAAAGAAGGACACTATATAATCATAAACAGGACAATCCAACAAGAAATATAACAATTATAAATACCTATTCACCCAACATGAAAGCACCTGAATACATAAAACAGTTAATACTAAACATAAAGTAACTAACTGATAATAATAAAATGATTAGGAGAATTTAATACCACACTTATATCAATGGACAGATCATTTAAACAGAAAATCAACAAGAAAACAAAGGCTTTGAATGACATACTGGAATAGATGTATTTAACAGATATACTCAGAACATCCCATCCTAAAATACACATTCTTTTTGAGTGCACATGGAACATTCTCTGAATTAATCACGTATTAGCCCACAAAACAAAACAAACAAATTCAAGAAGATCAAAGTCACACCATGCATCTTTCTGACCACAATGCTATGAAACTAGAAGTCAACCATAAGAAAAATCTGGAAAGGGCGCCTGGGTGGCTCAGTCAGTTAAGCGTCCGACTTTGGCTCAGGTCATGGTCTCTTGGCTCATGAGTTCAAGCCCCACGTTAGGCTCTGTGCTGACAGCATGAAGCTTGCTTGGGATTCTATCTCTCTACCTCTCTCTCCACCCCTCCCACACTTGCTCTCTTGCTCTCTCTCTCTCTCTCTCTCTCTGTCTCTAACTAATAAATAAGCTTTAATTTTTTTTTAAAAAGAAAAATATGGAAAGACCACAAATGCAGGAAGGTTAATAACATTCTACTAAATGATGAATGGATCAACCAGGAAATAAAAGAAGAAATACAAAAGTACATGGAAGTAAATTAAAATTAAAACATGCTGGTCCAAAACTTTAGGGATGCAGCAAAGCAGTTCAGAGAGGGAAGAATGTAGCAATACAGTCCTACTGCAAAGGAGAAAAAAAAGTCTGAAATTTAAAAACCTAACATTACACCCAAATGAGGTAAAAAAAAAAACCAAGACCTAAAAACATCACATGGAAGGAAATATTAAAGACAAGAGAGAAATGTATGATATAGAAACACAGAAACACACACACACAAACACACACACACACAATGGAACAGATTGATGAAACCAGGAACTGTTCTTTGAAAAAAATCAGTAACACTGATAACACCACTAGACAAACTTACCAAGAAAAAAAGATAAAGGATTCTGATAAATAAAATCACAAATGTGAGGGAAGAAATAACAACCTACACCATGGAAATACAAACAAATGTAAGAGAATATTATAAAAAACTACAAGACAACGAATTGGACAACCTACAAGAAATGGATAAATTCTAAGAAACATGTAAACTACCCAAACTGAAACAGGAAGAAATAGAAAACTTGAATAGGCTGATAAGCAGCAAAGAAATTGAATCAGTAATCAAAATGCCCCCAAGAAACAAAAGTCCAGGGCCAGATGGCTTTACAGGAGAATTTTACCAAACATTTATAGAACAGTTAATAGCCATTCTTCTCAAACAATTATAAAAAATAGAAAAGGAAGGAAATTCTCCAAATTCATTAAATGAGGCCAGCCTCACTGACACCAAATATATTGATATCCTGATACCAAAACCAGATAACGATATCAGTAAAAAAGAGAAGTACAGGACAATATCCCTGATTAACATAGATGCAAAAATCCTCAATAAAATACAAGGAAGCTAAATCCAACAATGCATTTTAAAAATGTATCATGATCAAATGGGATTTATTCCTGGGTTGCAAGAGTGATTCAGCACTCACAAATCAATCAACATGATACATCACATCAAGAAGAGAAAGGGAAAGCACCACATGATCATTTCAATAGAGAAAAAGCTTTTCACACAGTACAACATCCGTTCATGATAAAAAAAACTCCAATAAATTTAGAAGTAAGATACCTCAACATAATAAATGTCATATATAAAAAAATACACAGCTAATATAATCCTCAATGGGGGAAACCTGAAATCTTTTACCCTAAGGTCATTAACAAGACAAGGATGTCCACTCTCACCACCTCTATTCAACATAATACTGGAAGTCCTAGCCACAGCAATCAGACAACAAAAAGATATAAGAGGCAGCCAAATGAAAAAGTAAGAAGCAAAACTTTCACTATTTGCAGATAACATGAAACTCTATACAGAAAACCTTAAAGAGTCCACCAAAAGCTGCTGGAACTGATAAATAAATCCAATAAAATCACAGGATATGAAATCAATGTACAGAAATCTGTTGCATTTCTATATACTAATAATGAAGTAGCAGAAAGATAAATTAAGAAAACAATCCCATTTACAGTTGCACCAAAAATTATAAGATACCTAGAAATAAAACTAACCAAAGAAATTACAAGACCTGTACTCTGAAGAATACAAAACACAGATAAAAGAAATTGAAGAGGACACAAAGGAATGGAAAGACATTCCATGCTCATGGATTGGAAGAACAAATATTTTTAAATATCTATACTACCTAAATAATCTACATATTTAATGCAGTCCCTATCAAAATACCAACAGCATTTTTCACAGAATTAGAACAAACAATCCTAAAATTTGTATGGAACCACAAAAGACCCTGAAGAGCCAAAGTAGTCTTGAAAAAGAAAAGTAAAGCTGGAGGCATCATAATTCTGGACTTCAAGTTATATTACAAAGTTGAAGTAATCAAAACAGTATGGTTCTGGCACAAAAATAGGCACATAGATTAATAGAACAGTACAGAAAAGTCATAAATAAAAACCCACAATGATATGGTCAATTTATCTTCAATAAAGCAGGAAAAAATATCTAATGGTGAAAGGATGATCTCTTCAACAAATAATGTTAGGACAACTGGATAGCATATGCAAAAGAATGAAAATGGCCCTTTTTATTACACCACACACAAAAATAATTTCAAAATGGACTAAATAACTAAATGTGATACCTGAAACCATAAAAATCATAGAAGAAAACGCAGGCAGTAAACTCTTTGACATCAAACATAGCAACTTTTTCTAGATATGTCTTTTGAGACAAGGGAAACAAAAGCAAAAATAAACATTTGGGACTACATCAAAATAAAAAACTTCTGCACAGTGAAGGAAATAATCAACAAAACTAAAAGACAATCTATGGAGTTGAAGAAGATATTTGCAAATGACATATCTCATAAAGGGTTAATATCCCAAATATATAAAATACTTATCAAACTCAACACACACAAAACAAATCATCCAATTAAAAATGGGCATAAGACATGAACAGATATTAATCCAAAGAAGACATACAGATGGCCAGCAGATGCATGAAAAGATGTTCATCATGACTTACCATCAGGGAAATGCAAAACAAAACTATAATGAGGTATCACCTCACACCTATCAGAATGGCTAAAATCAACAACACAAGAAACAACAGGATTTGGTGAGGATGTGGAGAAAGAGGAACCCTCATGCACTGTTTGTGGGAATGTAAGCTTGTATAGCCACTCTGGAAAACAGTATGGAGGTTCCTCCAAAAGTTAAAAATAGAACTACCCTCTGATACAGTAACTGCACTACTACAATTTATGCACAGAATACAAAACACTAATTTGAAGGGATATATGCACCCCTATGTTTATAGCAGTATTATTTACAATAGTTGAGATATGGAAGCAGCCCAAGTGTCCTTCAACAGATGAATGGGTAATGAAGACAGATGGATAGATAATAGATATATGATAGAGAGATAGAGAGAGATAGATGATAGATACATAGATACATAGATACATGATAGAAGATAAACAATGGAATATTACTCAACCACTAAAAAGAATGTAATTTTTCCATTTGCAACAACATCGGTGGAGCTAGAATGTATAATGCTAAGTGAAATAAGTCAGTCAGAGAAAGACAAATACCATATGATTTTACTCATATGTGGAATTTAAGAAACAAACGAAAGGAGCAAAGGAAAAAGAGACAGAGAGTGAAAGAAAAACCAAGAAAGAGACTCTTAATTATAGAGAATAAGTTGATTGTTACCAGAGGGGAGGTGAGTGGGGAGGGGGATGAATGAAATAGGTGATGTGGATTAAAGAGTTCACTTGTGATGAGCACCGTGTGATGTATGAAATTGTTAAACCATTGTATACCTGAAACTAATATAACAGTTAATATTAACTATCTGAAATTAAAATAAAACTTTAAAAGAAGATAGAAAACCTTCTTTTTTCCAAAGAAGACATACAATTAGCCAACATTCACACGAAAAGGTGTTCAACATTCCTAGGGTGCCTGGGTGGCTCAGTCGGTTGAGCATCTCACTCTTGATTTCAGCTAGGTCATGATCCCAGAGTCATGGGCTCAAGTCCCATGTCTGGCTATGTGCTGAGCATGGACCCTGCTTAAGATTCTCTCTGTCTCTCTGTCTCTCTGTCTCTCTCTCCCTCTGCTCGTCTCCCCTGCTTGAGCTCTCTCTCTCTAAAAAAACTAATTAAATTAAATTAAATTAAATTAAGTTTCAAAAATATATAACACTGTATGTTAACTACAAGAATTAATATAAAAACTTAAAATTTGGGGGGCGCCTGGTTGGCTCAGTTGGTTAAGCGTCCAACTTCAGCTCAAGTCATGATCTCATGGTTCATGGGTTCAAGCCCTGTGTTGGGCTCTCTACTGACAGCTTGGAGTCTGGAGCTTGCTTTGGATTTAGTGTCTCCCTCTCTCCCTGCCCCATTCCCTGTTCATGCTCTCTCTTTCTCCCCCCCCCAAAAAAAAAATAAACATTTAAAAAATTTAATATTTAAAAAAATTAACCTAAATTTTTCTTTTTTTAATGTTTATTTTTGAAAGAGAGAGAAAGAGCATGAGCTGGGGAGGATCAGAGACAGAGGGGGACACAGAATCCAAAGCAGGCTCCAGGTTCTTAGCTGTCAGCACACAGCCTGACGCAAGGCTTGAACTCACGAACCACAAGATCATGACCTGAGCTAAAGTCAGACACTTAACCGACTGAGCCACCCAGGCACCTCCAAAACTTAAATTATTTTTAAAAGATATCCGTTTACAAAAGAAAACCATTGTACACTATTGGTGGAAGTGTAAACTGGTACAGCCACTATCACCAACAGTATGGAGGTTTCTCAAGAAATTAAAAATAGAACTACCATATGACCCAGAAACCCCACTTTGGGTATATAAATAAAGGAAAGAAAATGATGATATCAAAGAGATATCTGTACCCCCATGTTCATTATGTCATTATTCACAATAGTCATGGTTTGGAAACAACCTAAGTGTCTATCAGTGGATGCAATGATAAATAATGTGGTGTGTAAACACACACGTGCACACACGTATGTATATATATATATATATATATATATATATATATATATATAATGGAGTATTTTTCAGTCTTAAAAAAGAAGGAATACCATCATTTTTGACAATGTGGATGAAACTGGAGGGCCTTATGCTAAGTGAAATAAGCCAGGCAAAGACAAATACTGTACGGTGTCACTTATATGTGTTTTTTTTTTTAATTTTTTAAGTTGAGCTCATAGAAATGAGACAGTAGAAAAGTGGTTTCCAGGTGCTGAGGGATGGCGAAATAGAAGTTAGTAAAAGGGTACAAATTTTCAATTATAAAATGAAAACTGAGGATCTACTATATAATATGGTGGCTATAGTTGATAACATTGTATTGTATAATTGAAATGTGCTGGGTAGAGCTTAAATATTCTCATCCCCGCCAAAAAGGAAAAAGTAAATATATGAGGTGATGAGTGTGTTAAGTAACTTGATGGAAGGAATCTTTCCACAATGTATACATACACCAAATCATGACATTATACACATTAAATTTTTTTAAATTTTCTTTTAATGTTTTTATTTATTTTTGAGAGAGACAGACAGACAGACAGAGACAGAGAGACAGAGTGTGAGTGGGTGAGGGGCAGAGACAGAGGGAGACACTGAAGCAGGCTCCAGGCTCTGAGCTGTCAGCACAGAGCCTGATGCAGGGCTCAAACTTGTTAACCACAAGATCATGACCTGAGCCAAAGTCGGACGCTTAACTGACTGAGCCACCCAGGCGTCCCCATATTATACACTTTAAATATCTCACAATTTGTCAATTATTCCTCAGTGAAGCTGGAATAAATAAAATAAAATAATTTTGTTTTTATAGTGTCTTAGGTTTTGCTCTCAAGATTATGTTAGCCTCTTAAAGTGAATTAAAATTTTCCCCTTCTTTTTAAAAAATTTTTAATGTTTATTTTTGAGAGAAAGACAGACAGCATGAGTGGGGAAGGGGCAGAGAGGGAGGGAGACACAGAATGTGAAGCAGGCTCCAGGCTCTGAGCTGTCAGCACAGAGCCCAATGCAGGGCTTGAACTCATGAACTGTTAGATCATGATCTGAGCTGAAGTTGGACGCTCAACTGACTGAGGCATCAAGGCGCCCCTTTTCCCTTCTTTTTCTATTAGTCAGGTTTTGCTTTCAAGATTATGTTAGCCTCTAAAATTAATTAAAAATTTTTTCTTCATTTTCTATCATCTGAAAATGTGCTCTTCTAGGATAAGTAGCCAACTATATTTATGTATCACTTTCAGTTTAGTCACTGGTGCTAGCAAATTCTCTAAAATTGTGGTACATATATACAATGGAATATTACTCAGCCATCACAAAGAATGAAAACTTGCCATTTGCAATGATGTGGATGGAGCTAGAGTGTATTTCGCTAAGCAAAATAAGTCAGTCAGAGAAAGACAAATACCATATTATTTTACTCATATGTGGAATTTAAGAAACAAAACAGATGAACATACAGGAGTGGGGAAAAGAAAGAACGGGGGAACAAATCATAAAAGACTCTTAATGGTAGAGAACAAACTGAGGATTGAAGGTCAAAGGTGGGTGGGGGATGGGCTAGATGGGTGATGGGTGTTAAGGAGAGTGCTTTTAGTATATGTGCTGCTGAAGCGAGCACAAGGAGAGTGCTTTTATGATGAGCACCGGGCGTTGTATGTAAGTGATGAATCACTGAATTCTACTCCTGAAACCAATATTGGACTGTATGTAAACTAACTAAAGTTTAAATAAAAAATTGAAAATTAAAAAAATAATTAATTAAGGTAAATATCCAACTAAGGGGGTCCCTGGGTGGCTCAGTAGGTTAAGCATCTGACTTTGGCTCAGGTCATGATCTCCCAGTTCGTGGGTTTGAGCCCCGTATTGGGCTCTGTGCTGACAGTTCAGAGCCTGGAGCCTGCTCCAGATTCTGTGTCTCCCTCTCTCTGTCCGTTCCCAGCTAGTGTGCTGTGTCTCTCTGTCTCTCAAACATGAATAAATGTTAAAAATTTTAAAAATAAAAAATATCCAACTAAGGTTTCAGCGTGAAATATGGGTGAAATATGAAATATGAAATATAATGATCAAATCATACCCTGAAAAATGAGATCAGGTCCAGAGGGGAGAAAAGGAAGTTTTAACCTTGCAGAGTGTTACAGGCAAGAGTAAACCCACATAACCATTAATTCATGATAGTTAAATTTGGGCATTAATCTGATGGTTGGATGAGGACATCCAAATCATCACTATAGGCCCCCAGGATCCCAAGGGAAAGCAAACTCATGACTTCTCAAGGCATCCTATTGCTTCTCTAACCACCTCAAATATGTCTTTCAAGTATTATTGCAATGCAAACATCAATTCCCCTTTTCTCCCAAGTAAAGGACCTCATACTCCAGATATTTCTACCCTTCAAACATTATAATATATAAGTGTCCACTCTCCAAAGCTGCTAATATGATTCCCCACTACCCAGGTAAAGTGAAACAGGTCACTGAAGCAGTTACAGACTGTACTGCAGGCACCTTTGGTACTTCAGTCCTCACTTTCCCAGACCAGAGAAGGCTTTAGAAGGGCCTTGGAGACCTCTCTCAGAGGTGACCACACAGACCTCAGCTGGTCTGGTCCTGCTGAAAGGCTCAGAGGAAGGGCAAAACTGCCAAACAAAACTATTAAGTTCTCACCTGTTTCCTTTGCTAATTACAGAATGCAGCTCCCGGCTTGACATGTGAAAAGGAATTAGAAATAAATGGGAGGGGGGAAGAAATGATGAAAGTTAATGTGGAGAAAACCCAACCCCATCTAGTGGCAAGAGGAAATGTCTGATAACTGGGAAATCAGGTCTTTCTTTAGAAGGCCTCCGCACCCATACCCTCAGGTTTTCATCATCATTTTAAGTCATCCTCTACTATGCAGGAAGAGCCACTACAAAATAAAAAGGAGGCTCCATGTCTTGCAGTCCATGCCAAACTCCTCCCGTGCAACTTCAAAATCAGTCAGCTTTCACAGAAAGTTAAAAACTACACTAGCTCCTTCACTAATCATCTATCTGAATATCACTGGGGACTAACTTCCCTTCTGGAACCAAAGACCTCATGGCAATTAAGGGTAAAAAGTCTAAGAACTTGGTAGTTTTCAAATACTTCGGGTTCCAGATCCAGACATGCTACCTTCCACGTAAGGACAAGAGACACACAGATAAACCTAGGAACCGCTCCCACTTCACTCTCCCCTCCTCCACCACCACTACCATCCTTGAATTCATTTACGAAAGTTAGCATGATAATTCAGATCCTAATCCTCAGGAATTTGAAGACATTTTTATGGTACTCGTAATGTCTCTGTCTCAAAAACATCTATCTCCTGGCTAAGATGCACTGTATACCAGGTTTTCCAATGTAAAGTTTATATTTTTTCTTTGTAATAATATGTAAACTGTGGTGATATTCTTTTAATATATGTAAATATCCTGTTCTCCATCAAAACTTTAACCATTACTTTTAACATCTATTAATGATTCTTGCCTGAATCAATGATTACTGTGCTGCAAAACACAAGCATACTTTGTTTTATTGTGCTTTACTTTATTGCACTATCAAACACCGTTTTTTCAACAGCATTTGCTCACTTCATGTCTCTGTGTCACATTTTGATAATTCATTCAATATTCTAAACTTTGTCTTTATTATGTTTTATGGTAATATATGACCAGTGATCTTTGATATTACTATTGTAAATGTTTTCGGGCACCACAAACCACACCTATATAAGATGGTAAACTTCTTTGATAAACGTGGGTGTTCTGACTGCTCCACTGACCAGTTGTTCTTCTAGCTTTCTCCTTCTCTTTGGGCTTTGCTGCTCTGTTCCCCGAGATACAATATTGAAGTTAGGCCAATTAATAACTCTACAATGTCCTATAAGTGTTCAAGTGAAAGGTAAAGTCACACATCTCTCACTTTAAATTAAAAGCTAGAAGTTATTAAGTTTAGTGAGGAAGGCATATCAAAAACCAAGATAGGCCAAAAGCTAGGCCTCTTGTGCCAAACAGTTATCCAAGTTGTGAATGCAAAAGACAAGTTCTTGAAGGAAATTAAAAATGCTACTCCAGTGAATATACAAATGATAAGGAAGTGAAACAGCCTTATTGCTGATAGGAAGAAAATTTAGTAGTCTGCATAGAAGACAAAAACAGCCACAATATTCTTTTAAGACAATGACTAATCTAAAATAAGACACTAACAATTCAATTCTATGAAGGCTGAGAAAGGTGAGAAAGCTAAAAAGAAAATGTTGAAGCTAGCAGAGGTTGGCTCATGAGATTTTGAGAAAGAAGGCATCTCCATAACATAAAAGTGAAGCATCAAATGCTGTTGTAAAATCTGTAGCAAGTTATCCAGAAGATCTAGCTAAAATAATTAATAAAGGTGGCTATACTAAACAACAGATTTTCAATGTAGACAAAACAACCTTATAGTGAAATAAGATACCATCTAGGACTTTTATGGCTTGAGATATGTCAACAACTGGCTTCAAACTTTCAAAGAGCAAGCTGATTCTCTCATTAGGGGTTAATGCAGCTGGTGACTTTAAGTAAAAGCCAATGTTCACTTACCATTCTGAAAATGTTAGCTCCCTTAAGAAGTATGCTAAATCTACTCTACCTGTGCTCTATAAAGGAAAAAACAAAGCCTGGATATCTATTTACATCATGGTTTACTGAATATTTTAGGCACATTGTTGAGACTACTTCTCAGGAAAAAAATTATTTCAAAATATTACTGCTCATTGACAATGCACCAGGTCACCTAGAGCATTGTGGAGATGTACACGATTAATAATCTTTTTAAAGCTTGCTAATCCAATATCCATTCTGCAACCCAAAGATCAAGGAGTCATTTCGACTTTAAAGTCTTATTTAAGGGGCGCCTGGGTGGCGCAGTCGGTTAAGCGTCCGACTTCAGCCAGGTCATGATCTCACTGTCCGTGGGTTCGAGCCCCACGTCAGGCTCTGGGCTGATGGCTCAGAGCCTGGAGCCTGTTTCCGATTCTGTGTCTCCCTCTCTCTCTGCCCCTCCACGGTTCATGCTCTGTCTCTCTCTGTCCCAAAAATAAATAAACGTTGAAAAAAAAATTAAAAAAAAGTCTTATTTAAGAAATACATTTCATAAGGCTATATCTGCCATAAACAGTGGTTCTTCTGATGGATCTGGGCAAAGTAAGTTGAAAAACCTCTGGAAAGGATTAATTATTCTTTTTTTAACATTTATTTATTTTTGAGAGAGAGAGGGAGTCACAGAATTTGAAACAGGCTCCAGGCTCTGAACTGTCAGCACAGAGTCCAGAAGCACAGAGCCCGACGTGGGGCTGAAGTTCATGAGATCATGACTTGAACCAATGTTGGACATTTAACCAACTGAGCCACCCAGGTGCCCTAGGACTCACCATTATAATGTCATTAAGAGCATTTGTGATTCAAAGGAAGAGGTCAAAATATCAACATTAACAGGAGTTTTTAAGAAGTTGATTCTAACCTTCATGGATGACTTTGTGGGGTTCAAGACTTAAGTGGAGAAAACAACTAAAGATGTGGTGGAACTAGCAAGAGAACTAGAATTAGAAGTGGAGCCTAGAGATACGGCTGAAATTTCTATGTTCTCATGAGAAAATTTGAATGCATGAGGAGTTGCTCCTTATAGATTAGCAAAGGAAGTATTTTCTTGAAATGGAATCTACTCATTGTGAGGATTCTGTAAAGACTGTTGAAATGACAAAAAGGATTTAGAATATTATACATAGTTGATAAAGCAGTGGCAGGGTGACTCACTGAAAGCTCAGATGATGGTTAGCATTTTTTAATAGTAAAATATTCTTAATTTAAGTATGTACATTTTTAGACATAATGTTATTACACACTTAATTGACTACAGTATAGTGTAAATGTAACTCTTTTTAACTATTGAGAAACAGAAAAATTCAATTGATTTTCTTTCTTTTTTATTAATATATGAAATTTATTGTCAAATTGGTTTCCATACAACACCCAGTGCTCATCCCAAAAGGTGCCCTCCTCAATACCCATCACCCACCCTCCCCTTCCTCCCACCCCCCATCAAACCTCAGTTTGTTCTCAGTTTTTAACAGTCTCTTATGCTTTGGCTCTCTCCCACTCTAACCTCTTTTTTTTCTTCCTTCCCCTCCCCCATGGGTTTCTGTTAAGTTTCTCAGCATCCACATAAGAGTGAAAACATATGGTATCTATCTTTCTCTGTATGGCTTATTTCACTTAGCATCACACTCTCCAGTTCCATCCACGTTGCTAAAAAGGGCCATATTTCGTTCTTTCTCATTGCCACGTAGTACTCCATTGTGTATATAAACCACAATTTCTTTATCCATTCATCAGTTGATGGACATTTAGGATCTTTCCATAATTTGGCTATTGTTGAGAGTGCTGCTATAAACATTGGGGTACAAGTGCCCCTATGCATCAGTACTCCTGTATCCCTTGGGTAAATTCCTAGCAGTGCTATTGCTGGGTCATATGGTAGGTCTATTTTTAATTTTCTGAGGAACATCCACACTGCTTTCCAGAATGGCTGCACCAGTTTGCATTCCCACCAACAGTGCAAGAGGGTTCCTGTTTCTCCACATCCTCGCCAGCATCTATAGTCTCCTGATTTGTTCATTTTGGCCACTCTGACTGGTGTGAGGTGATACCTGAGTGTGTTTTTGATTTGTATTTCCCTGATAAGGAGCGACGTTGAGCATCTTTTCATGTGCCTGTTGGCCATCCGGATGTCTTCTTTAGAGAAGTGTCTATTCATGTTTTCTGCCCATTTCTTCACTGGGTTATTTGTTTTTCGGGTGTGGAGTTTGGTGAGCTCTTTATAGATTTTGGATACTAGCCCTTTGTCCGATATGTCATTTGCGAATATCTTTTCCCATTCCGTTGGTTGCCTTTTAGTTTTGTTGGTTGTTTCCTTTGCTGTGCAGAAGCTTTTGATCTTCATAAGGTCCCAGTAATTCATTTTTGCTTTTAATTCCCTTGCCTTTGGGGATGTGTCGACTAAGAGATTGCTACGGCTGAGGTCGGAGAGGTCTTTTCCTGCTTTCTCCTCTAGGGTTTGGATGGTTTCCTGTCTCACATTCAGGTCCTTTATCCATTTTGAGTTTATTTTTGTGAATGGTGTCAGAAAGTGGTCTAGTTTCAACCTTCTGCAGTTGCTGTCCAGTTTTCCCAGCACCATTTGTTAAAGAGGCTGTCTTTTTTCCATTGGATGTTCTTTCCTGCTTTGTCGAAGATGAGTTGGCCATACGTTTGTGGGTCTAGTTCTGGGGTTTCTATTCTATTCCATTGGTCTATGTGTCTGTTTTTGTGCCAATACCATGCTGTCTTGATGATGACAGCTTTGTAGTAGAGGCTAAAGTCTGGGATTGTGATGCCTCCTGCTTTGGTCTTCTTCTTCAAAATTACTTTGGCAATTCGGGGCCTTTTGTGGTTCCATATGAATTTTAGAATTGCTTGTTCTAGTTTCGAGAAGAATGCTGGTGCAATTTTGATTGGGATTGCATTGAATGTGTAGATAGCTTTGGGTAGTATTTACATTTTGACAATATTTATTCTTCCAATCCATGAGCAGGGAACATCTTTCCATTTCTTTATATCTTCTTCAATTACCTTCATAAGCTTTCTATAGTTTTCAGCATACAGATCTTTTACATCTTTGGTTAGATTTATTCCTAGGTATTTTATGCTTCTTGGTGCAATTGTGAATGGGATCAGTTTCTTTATTTGTCTTTCTGTTGCTTCATTGTTAGTGTATAAGAATGCAACTGATTTCTGTACGTTGATTTTGTATCCTGCAACTTTGCTGAATTCATGTATCAGTTCTAGGAGACTTTTGGTGGAGTCTATCGGATTTTCCATGTATAATATCATGTCATCTGCAAAAAGCGAAAGCTTGACTTCATCTTTGCCAATTTGGATGCCTTTGATTTCCTTTGGTTGTCTGATTGCTGATGCTAGAACTTCCAACAATATGTTAAACAACAGCGGTGAGAGTGGGCATCCCTGTCGTGTTCCTGATCTCAGGGAAAAAGCTCTCAGTTTTTCCCCGTTGAGGATGATGTTAGCTGTGGGCTTTTCATAAATGGCTTTTATGATCTTTAAGTATATTCCTTCTATCCCGACTTTCTCAAGGGTTTTTATTAAGAAAGGGTGCTGGATTTTGTCAAAGGCCTTTTCTGCATCGATTGACAGGATCATATGGTTCTTATCTTTTCTTTTATTAATGTGATGTATCACGTTGATTGATTTGCGACTGTTGAACCAGCCCTGCATCCCACGAATGAATCCCACTTGATCATGGTGAATCATTCTTTTTCTATGCTGTTGAATTCGATTTGCTAGTATCTTATTGAGAATTTTTGCATCCATATTCATCAGGGATATTGGCCTGTAGTTCTCTTTTTTTACTGGGTCTCTGTCTGGTTTAGGAATCAAAGTAATACTGGCTTCATAGAATGAGTCTGGAAGTTTTCCTTCCCTTTCTGTTTCTTGGAATAGCTTGAGAAGGATAGGTATTATCTCTGCTTTAAACATCTGGTAGAGCTCCCCTGGGAAGCCATCTGGTCCTGGACTCTTATTTGTTGGGAGATTTTTGATAACCGATTCAATTTCTTCGCTGATTATGGCTCTGTTAAAGCTTTCTATTTCCTCCTGATTGAGTTTTGGAAGTGTGTGGGTGTTTAGCAATCTGTCCATTTCTTCCAGGTTGTCCAGTTTGTTGGCATATAATTTTTCATAGTATTCCCTGATAATTGTTTGTATCTCTGAGGGATTGGTTGTAATAATCCCATTTTCATTCATGATTTTATCTATTTGGGTCATCTCCCTTTTCTTTTTGAGATGCCTGGCTAGAGGTTTGTCAATTTTGTTAATTTTTTCAAAAAACCAACTCTTGGTTTTGTTGATCTGCTCTACAGTTTTTCTAGATTCTATATTGTTTATTTCTGCTATGATCTTTATATTTCTCTTCTTCTGCTGGGTTTAGGCTGCCTTTGCTGTTCTGCTTCTATTTCCTTTAGGTGTGCTGTTAGATTTTGTATTTGGGATTTTTCTTGTTTCTTGAGATAGGCCTTGATTGCAATGTATTTTCCTCTCAGGACTGCCTTCACTGCATCCCAAAGCGTTTGGATTGTTGTATTTTCATTATCGTTTGTTTCCATATATTTTTTAATTTCTTCTCTAATTGCCTGGTTGACCCACTCATTCGTTAGTAGGGTGTTCTTTAACCTCCATGCTTTTGGAGGTTTTCCAGACTTTTTCCTGTGGTTGATTTCAAGCTTCATGGCATTGTGGTCTGAAAGTATGCATGGTATGATTTCAATTCTTGTATACTTATGAAGGGCTGTTTTGTGACCCAGTATGCGATCTATCTTGGAGAATGTTCCATGTGCACTCGAGAAGAAAGTATATTCTGTTGCTTTGGGATGCAGAGTTCTAAATATATCTGTCAAATCCATCTGATCCAATGTGTCATTCAGGGTCCTTGTTTCCTTATTGACCATGTGTCTAGATGATCCATCCATTTCTGTAAGTGGAGTGGTAAAGTCCCCTGCAATTACCACATTCTTATCAATAAGGTTGCTTATGTTTATGAGTAATTGTTTTATATATTTGGGGGCTCCGGTATTCGGCGCATAGACATTTATAATTGATAGCTCTTCCTGGTGAATAGAGCCTGTAATTATTATATAATGCCTTTCTTCATCTCTTGTTACAGCCTTTAATTTAAAGTCTAGTTTGTCTGATATAAGTATGGCTACTCCAGCTTTCTTTTGGCTTCTAGTCGCATGATAAATAGTTCTCCATCCCCTCACTCTCAATCTAAAGGTGTCCTCAGGTCTAAAATGAGTCTCTTGTAGACAGCAAATAGATGGGTCTTGTTTTTTTATCCATTCTGATACCCTATGTCTTTTGGTTGGCGCATTTAATCCATTTACATTCAGTGTTATAGAAAGATCCGGGTTTAGAGTCATTGTGATGTCTGTATGTTTTATGCTTGTAGTGATGTCTCTGGTACTTTGTCTCACAGGATCCCCCTTAGGATCTCTTGTAGGGCTGGTTTAGTGGTGACAAATTCCTTCAGTTTTTGATTGTTTTGGAAGACCTTTATCTCTCCTTCTATTCTAAATGACAGACTTGCTGGATAAAGGATTCTTGGCTGCATATTTTTCCTGTTCAGCACATTAAAGATCTCATGCCAATCCTTTCTGGCCTGCCAAGTTTCAAAAGAGAGATCAGTCACGAGTCTCATAGGTCTCCCTTTATATGTTAGGGCACGTTTACCCCTTGCTGCTCTCAGAATTTTCTCTTTATCCTTGTATTTTGCCAGTTTCACTATGATACGTCGTGCAGAGGATCGATTCAAGTTACATCTGAAGGGAGTTCTCTGTGCCTCTTGGATTTCAATGCCTTTTTCCTTCCCCAGTTCAGGGAAGTTCTCAGCTATTATTTCTTCAAGTACCCCTTCAGCACGTTTCCCTCTCTCTTCCTCCTCTGGGATACCAATTATGCGTATATTATTTCTTTTTAGTGTATCACTTAGTTCTCTAATTTTCCCCTCATACTCCTGGATTTTTTTATCTCTCTTTTTCTCAACTTCCTCTTTTTCCATAACTTTATCTTCTAGTTCACCTATTCTCTCCTCTGCCTCTTCAATCCGAGCCGTCGTCGTTTCCATTTTGTTTTGCATTTCGTTTAAAGCGTTTTTCAGCTCCTCGTGACTGTTCCTTAGTCCCTTGATCTCTGTAGCAAGAGATTCTCTGCTGTCCTCTATACTGTTTTTGAGCCCAGCGATTAATTTTATGCCTATTATTCTAAATTCACTTTCTGTTATATTATTTAAATCCTTTTTGATCAGTTCATTAGCTGTTGTTTCCTGGAGATTCTTTTGAGGGGAATTCTTCCGTGTGGTCATTTTGGATAGTCCCTGAAGTGGTGCAGGCCTGCAGGGCACTTCCACTGTGCTGTGGTGTATAACTGGAGTTGGTGGGCAGGGCCGCAGTCAGACCTGATGTCTGCCCCCAGCCCACCGCTGGGGCCACAGTCAGATTGGGGTGTGCCTTCTTTTCCCCTCTCCTAGGGGCGGGATTCACTGTGGGGTGGCATGGCCCGTCTGGGCTACTTGCACACTGCCAGGCTTGTGGTGCTAGGGATCTGGCGTATTAGCTGGGGTGGGTAGGCAAGGTAGGAGTGGCAGGCTTAACTCGCTTCTCCTTAGGTGATCCACTTCAGGAGGGGCCCTGTGGAAGCAGGAGGGAGTCAGACCCGCTGCCAGAGGGGTAGCTCCGCAGAAGCACAGCGTTGGGTATTTGCGCGGAGCGAGCAAGTTCCCTGGCAGGAACTGGTTCCCTTTGGGATTTTGTCTGGGGGATGGGTGAGGGAGATGGCGCTGGTGAGCGCCTTTGTTCCCAGCCAAACTGAGCTCTGTCTTCCCGGGGCTCAGCAACTCTCCCTCCCTTTGTCCTCCAGCCTTCCCGCTTTCCGAGCAGAGCTGTTAACTTATGACCTCCCAGATGCTAAGTTGCGCTTGCTGTCAGAACACACTCCATCTGTCCCCTCCGCTTTTGCAAGCCAGACTCAGGGGCTCTGCTGGCCAGCGGGCTGCCCCTCCACCCCGGCTCCCTCCCGCCAGTCCATGGAGCGCACACCACCCCTCGCCCTTCCTACCCTCTTCCGTGGGCCTCTTGTCTGCGTTTGGCTCCGGAGACTCCGTTCTGCTAGTGTTCTGGTGGTTTTCTGGGTTATTTAGGCAGGTGTAGGTGGAATCTAAGTGATCAGCTGGACGCGCGGTGAGCCCAGCGTCCTCCTAGGCTGCCATCTTCGAGAGAGAGATCCAATTGATTTTCTTTATTACAATATTCACTTTATTGCAGTAGTCTGGAGCCAAACCTGCAATATCTCCAAGGTAAGCCTGTAGTGCTTTTTCTAATTCTATTGTTTCTTCTAAAACCAACATTATGTGACTCCCCATATGATGTACTGAAAAAGACACAGCATCTTTTGTGGTATTTATGCCAAAAATGCATAATCTCAATCTAATCATAAGGAAATATCAGACTCAAGTTGAAGGACATTCTATAAAACAACTGGCCTCAACTGTTCAGAAGTAACAATGTCATGAAAGAAAAAAAAAGCCTAAGGAAATGTTCCAGGCTAAGAAAGACTGAAGGTGAAATGTATAGTCTTGGATTGGATCCTGACTTGGCAGGGGACATTGCTATATAAGACATTATTGAGACAAATGGCAACATTTGAATATCAACTATAAATTAGATAAAAGTATTCTATAAATGTCAAATATACTGAATTTAAAAATTGCACTATGGTGATATAAAAAGGCGTTCTATCCCTAGGAGATACAAACTAAAGTATTTAGGGGCAAAGCATCAGAAAATCTGCAACTAATTCTCAAGTAGTTCAGCAATAATAAAAAATTAAAAGAATAAGACAATAAGGACAGCACAAGTGTTAATATGACAGAATGTTAACAGTTAATGGATATAAATGAGGGACATACTATTGCAATGTTTCTATAAGTAAAATGTTTGCAAAGTAAAAAGATTTTATATATATATATAGTACACATATATCTTATGTAATATCTATTATATACAATGTATATGTATATATGGTCATACATATTATATGTGTATATATAATATACACTTATATAATAGTATATATGTATATGGTATTACATACATATAGTATATAGGTATAAACATGTATAGTATATGTAAGAGTAATATATAGTAATAATAATATTGTTATAGTATATCATGTATAAGACCATGTACAGTATAATGACTATATGTGTTGTATATAATATACATTGATATGTATATTACATATATGTTTGTCTCTAAACTCATACTCATTCTTTATCTGCAATCCCAAAAGAATATGTGCTCCTCTTCTTTTTAAAATTTCAACTTTATACCTAGGCTATAGATCATATCTCCTCCAAACTTCTCTAGATCCTTGATCTATCCATTTTCCATTTTTGTATCTTCCAACATCTACATCCATCAGCTCTTTTCACACTGAGATCTACCTATCCCACAAAATCCTCCACTTTCACTCAACTGTCCCTGGTCTGTCTTCATTCCCTTCACTTGAAAATTCCTCTAATCAGTCAAAAATCAGTACCTATTGCTTCCATTCTCTCATCATGAATTCACCCACAACATAGAATCCCTGCCCCTTATTATTCATATCCAACTCACCAACAATCCTGTTCAGTCAATTATCAAAATAGATCAAAATAGATACAGAATCCAACAAATATTCATCACCTCCACTGCCACTATCAAACAAGCACCACTCTCCACTGAACCACTGCCACAGACTGCTAACTGATCTCCTTGCTTCTATTCTTGCCTCCCTTCAAACCATCCTCCATAAAACAGCCAGGGTGATTTTTTAAATATAGGTGAGTCAGATCATACCTGTTTAAGACCGTTTAATTGTTCTTTATTGTCTACAGGAGAAAGTAGAAACTTTTGACAGAGTTGCAGGGCCCTGCATGCTCTGGACATTGTTTCCATTTGTAGTCTCATCTTTACCCACTCCTCACCAAACATTCTTCACTCTAGCCACACTCAACAACTCACCATTCGCAAAACATACCAACCATTCTCACTACCACCCCTATGCCTTTGTGCATATTGCTTCAGTTTCCTGGAATATCCTTTGCTCACTTTTCTGGGTGAACTTGCCCTTCATATTTCAACTCAGCTGTCATCTCCAAAGAAAAGCACTACTGAGCAACATAGTATAATTGCAAAAACATGACCATGGTACAGACCCTGACTTCAATAACTCTGAATTCTAATTATTTGATTGCTTCTTTGTCTCTACAAACTATAATCCTTAAGGTCTCATACTGTCTTGTTCACCATTGCATCTCCAACACCTAGCACAGAGCCTGAGGGCCAACAAGCAAGCACCAAATATATGTTGGGTTTTTGCTTTTTATTTGAGTCTGGCTTCTGCCCCAGACACTCAACTAAAATGGTTATCCCATATATCATCCATGCCCTCTTCATTATTATATCAATGGAAGTTCGGGTTGTTCCCCTGCCTGGAATAGATTCCCATTTTATTAAATCTACCTAACAATTCTTTCTTCATGAGTTAGCTCAGATCTCTCCTCCTAGAAGTTTTCCCTGATAATCTTCTTCTCATATACTGATACAATTTTTAGGTGTCTCTCTAAAGTGAGACTGCCTGGTCTAGAAAGAAGGAGAGGAAAAGGAAAGAGTTAAAGGAAAAGAAAGGAGGAAGAAAGATGAAAAAAGTAGAATCAGGATCAAAAATACCTTAACACACTACATGGATTGGACATATATAAGAAGAATAAAATGTAATCAAAATCAAAATAAATTTCTATAAGTGAAATATTATCCTGTGCAGCCCAAAGTAGTAGACCTAAGGGAAAAAAGTTACAGAGGATGAATTACACCTCAAAATAAGACTTGCCAAATATAGGCAAAGATAGAGGAAGCTGCACTGAATTCACCATCATAGGATCTCTTTTTTGTTTGTTTGTCTTTGTTTTTTGAGTATGTTTTCTGTTTTGTTTTTTATATGAAATTTATTGTCAAATTGGTTTCCATAGAACACCCAGTGCGCATCCCAGCAGGTACCCTCCTCAATGCCCATCACCCACTTTCCCCTCCCTCCCACCCCCAATCAACACTCAGTTAATTCTCAGTTTTTAAGAGTCTCTTATGGTTTGGCTCCCTCCCTCTCTAACTTTCTTTTTCCTTCCCCTCCCACATGGTTTTCTGTTAAGTTTCTCAGGATCCACAAATAAGTGAAACCATATGATATCTGTCTCTCTCTCTATGACTTATTTCAATTAGCATATTCTCCAGTTCTATTCACATTGCTACAAAAGGCCATATTTCATTCTTTCTCATTGGCAAGTAGTATTCGATTGTGTATATAAACCACAATTTCTTTATCCATTCATCCATCAGTTGATGGACACTTAGGGTCTTTCCATAATTTGGCTATTGTTGAAAGTACTGCTATAAACATTGGGGTACAAGTGCCCCTATGCATAAACACTCCTATATCCCTTGGGTAAATTCCTAGCAGTGCTATTCCTGGGTCATAAGGTAGATCTAATTTTATTTTTTTGAGGAACCTCCACACTGTTTCCCGAGTGGCTGCACCATTTTGCATTCCCACCAACAGGGCAAGAAGGTTCCCATTTCTCCACATCCTCTCCAGCGTCTATAGTCTCATGATATGTTCATTTTAGCCACTCTGACTGGCGTGAGGTGATATCTCAGGGTGGTTTTGATTTGTATTTCCCTCATAAGGAGTGACGTTGAGCATCTTTTCATGTGACTGTGGGCCATCTGGATGTCTTCTTTAGAGAAGTGTCTATTCATGTCTTCTGCCCATTGCTCCACTGGATTATTTGTTTTTCAGGTGTAGAGTTTGGTGACTTCTTTATAGATTTTGGATACTAGTCCTTTGTCTGATATGTTGTTTGCAAATATCTTTTCCCATTCCGTTGGTTACCTTTAGTTTTGTTGATTGTTTCCTTTGCAGTGCAGAAGCTTTTTATCTTCATGAGGTCCCAATAGTTCGTTTATTTTATTTTTATTTTTTTAATACGAAATTTATTGTCAAATGTGTTTCCATAAAACACCCAGTACTCATCCCAACAGGTGCCCTCCGCAATGCCCATCAACCACCCCCCTTCTTCCCACCCCCATTAGCCCTCAGTTTATTCTCAGTTTTTAAGTGTCTCTAATGGTTTGGCTCCCTACCTCTCTAACTTTTTTTCCTTCCCCCCCCCAATGGTCTTCTCTTAAGTTTCTCAGGATCCACATAAGAGTGAAAATATATGGTATCTGTCTTTCTCTTTATAACGTATAGTTCATTTTTGCTTTTAATTCCCTTGCCTTTGGGGATGTGCCAAGTAAGAAATTGCTGTGGCTGAGGTTACAGAGGTTTTTTCCTGCTTTCTCCTCTAGGGTTTTGATGGTTTCCTGTCTCACATTCAGGTCCTTCATCAATTTTGAGTTTATCTTTGTGAATGGAGTAAGAAAGTGGTCTTGTTTCATTCTTCTGTAGGTTGCTGTCCAGTTCTCGCAGCACTATTTGTTAAAGAGACTGTCTTTTTTCCATTGGATATTCTTTCCTGCTTTGTCAAAGATTAGTTGGCCATACTTTTGGGGGTCCAATTCTGGAGGCTCTATTCTCTTCCGTTGGTTTATGTGTCTGTTTTTGTGCCAATACCATGCTGTCTTGATGATTACAGCTTTGTAGTAGAGGCTAAAGTTTGGGATTTTATGCCTCCCTCTTTGGTCATCTTCAAAATTACTCTGGCTATTCAGGGTCTTTTGTGGTTCCATATGAATTTTAATATTGCTTGTTCTAGCTTTGAGAAGAATGCTGTTGCAATTTTGACTGGGATTGCATTGAATGTGTAGATAGCTTTGGGTAGTATTGACATTTTAACAATATGTATTCTTCCAATCCATGAGCACGGAATGTTTTTCCATTTCTTTATATATTCTTCAAATTCCTTCATAAGTTTTCTATAGTTTTCAGCATACAGATCTTTTACATCTTTGGTTAGATTTATTCCTAGGTATTTTATAATTCTTGATGCAATTGTGAATGAGATCAGTTTCTTTATTTGTATTTCTGTTGTTTCATTGTTAGTGTATAAGAATGCAACTGATTTCTGTACATTGATTTTGTATCCTGAAACTTTGCTGAATTCATGTATCAGTTCTAGCAGACTTTTGGTGGAGTCTATCGGGTTTTCCATGTATAATATCATGTCGTCTGCAAAAAGTGAAAGCTTGACTTCATCTTTGCCAATTTGGATGCCTTTGATTTGTTTTTGATGTCTGATTGCTGATGCTAGCACTTCCAACACTATGTTCAACAACAGTGGTGAGAGTGGACATCCCTGTCGTGTTCCTGATCTCAGGGAGAAAGCTTTCAGTTTTTCCCCATTGAGGATATTAGCTGTGGGCTTTGCATAAATGGCTTTGATGATATTTAAGTATGTTACTTCTATCCTGACTTTCTCCAGGGTTTTTATTTAGAGACGATGCTGAATTTTGTCAAAGGCTTTTTCTGTATTGATTGATAGGATCATATTGTTCTTATCTCTTCTTTTATTAATGTGATGAATCACATTGATTGATTTGCGAATGTTGAACCAGCCCTGCAGCCCAGGAATGAATACCACCTGATCTTGGTGAATAATTCTTTTTATATTCTGGTGAATTCAATTTGCTAGCATCTTGTTGAGAATTTTTGCATCCATATGCATCAGGGACATTGGTCTGTAGTTCTCTTTTTTGGCTGCGTGTCTGTCTGGTTTGGGAATCAAAGGAATGCTGGCTTCATAGAATGAGTCTGGAAGTTATCCTTTCCTTTCTATTTTTTGGAACAGCTTGAGAAGGATAGGTATTATCTCTGCTTTAAATTTTTTTTTATTCATTTTTGGGACAGAGAGAGACAGAGCATGAATGGGGGAGGGGCAGAGAGAGAGGGAGACACAGAATCAGAAACAGGCTCCAGGCTCTGAGCCATCAGCCCAGAGCCTGACGCGGGGCTCGAACTCCCGGACCGCGATATCGTGACCTGGCTGAAGTCGGACGCTTAACCGACTGCGCCACCCAGGTGCCCCTAAATGTCTGGTAGAATTCCCCAGGGAAGCCATCTGGTCTTGGACTCTTATTTGTTGGGAGATTTTTGATAACTGATTTGATTTTCTCTGGTTATGGGTCTGTTCAAGTTTTCTATTTCTTCCAGTTTGAGTTTTGGAAGTGTGTGGGTGCTTAGCAATTTGTCCATTTCTTCCAGGTTGTCCAGTTTATTGGCATATAATTTTTCAAAGTATTCCCTGATAATTCCTTGTATTTCTGAGGGATTGGTTGTAATAATTCTATTTTCATTCATGATTTTGTCTATTTGGGTCATCTCCCTTTTCTTTTTGAGAAGCCTGGCTAGAGGTTTATCAATTTTGTTTATTTTTTCAAAAAACCAACTCTTGCTTTCATTGATCTGCTCTACAGTTTTTTTAGATTCTATATTATTTATTTCTGCTCTGATCTTTGTTATTTCTCTTCTTCTGCTGAGTTTCGGGTGTCTTTGCTGTTCTGCTTCTAGTTCCTTTAGGTGTGCTGTTAGATTTTGTATTTGGGATTTTTCTTGTTTCTTTAGGTAGGTCTGGATTGCAATGTATTTTCCTCTCAGGACTGCCTTCGCTGCGTCCCAAAGCGTTTGGATTGTTGTCTTATAATTTTCGTTTGTTTCCATATATTTTTAAATTTCTTCTCTAATTGTCTGGTTGACGCATTCATTCTTTAGTAGGGTGTTCTTTAACCTCCATGCTTATGGAAGTTTTCCAGACTTTTTCCTGTGGTTGATTTCAAGCTTCAGAGCATTGTGGTCTGAAAGTATTCATGGTATGATCTCAATTCTTTTATACTTATGAAGTGCTGTTTTGTGACCCAGTATGCGATCTATCTTGGAGAATGTTCCATGTGCACTCGAGAAGAAAGTATATTCTGTTGTTTTTGGATGCAGAGTTGTAAATATATCTGTCAAGTCCCTCTGATCCAGTGTATCATTCAGGGTCCTTGTTTCTTTATTGAACATGTGTCTAGATGATCTATCCATTGTTGCAAGTGGGGTATTAAAGTTCCCTGCAATTACCACATTGATATCAATAAGGTTGCTTCTGTTTGTGATTAATTGTTTTATATATTTGGGGGCTCCCATATTTGGCGCATAGACATTTATAATTGTTAGCTCTTCCTGTTGGATAGACACTGTAATTATTATATAATGCCCTTCTTCATCCCTTGTTACAGCCTTTAAAGTCTAGTTTGTCTGATATAAGTATGGCTACTCCAGCTTTCTTTAGACTTCCAGTAGCATGATAGATAGTTCTCCATCCCCTCACTTTCAATCTGAAGGTGTCCTCAGGTCTAAAATGAGTCTCTTGTAGACAGCAAATAGATGGGTCTTGTTTTTTTTATCCATTCTGATACCCTATGTCTTTCGGTGGGAGCATTTAGTCCATTTACATTCAGTGTTATTATAGAAAGATATGGGTTTAGACTCATTGTGATGTCTTTACGTTTCATGCTTGTAGTGATGTCTCTGGTACTTTGTCTCACAGGATCCCCCTTAGGTTCTCTTGTAGGGCTGGTTTAGTGGTGATGAATTCCTTCAGTTTTTGTTTGTTTGGGAAGACCTTTATCTCTCCTTCTATTCTAAATGACAGATTTGCTGGATAGAGGTTTCTCGGCTGCATATTTTTTCTGTTCATCACATTGACGAGTTCCTGCCATTCCTTTCTGGCCTGCCAAGTTTCAATAGATAGGTCTGCCACTAGTCATAAGGGTCTCCCTTTGTAAGTTAGAGCCTGTTTATCCCTAGCTGTTTTCATAATTTTCTCTATATGCTTGTATTTTGCCAGTTTCACTATGATATGTCATGTAGAAGATCGATTCAACTTATGTCTGAAGGGAGTTCTCTGTGCCTCTTGGATTTCAATGCCTGTTTCTTTCCCCAGATCAGGGAAGTTCTCAGCTGTGATTTGTTCAAGTACATCTTCAGCCCCTTTCTCTCTCTCTTCCTCCTCTGGAATCCTATTATACAGATATTGTTCCATTTGGTTGCATCACTTAGTTCTCTAAGTCTCCCCTCATACTCCTGGATTTTGTTATCTTTTTCTCAGCTTCCTCTTTTTCCATAATTTTATCTTATAATTCACCTATTCTTTCCTCTGCCTCTTCAGTCTGTGCTATGGCCACCTTCATTTTATTTTGCACCTCATTTATGGCATTTTTTTAGCTCCTCATGAATATTTCTTAGTCCTTTCATCTCTGTAGCAATAGATTCTTTGCTGTCCCCTATGCTTTTTTCAAGCCCAGCGATTAATTTCATGACTATTGTTCTAAATTCTTGTTCCGTTATATTGCTTAAATAGTTTTTGATCAATTCATTAGCTGTTGCTACTTCCTGGAGTTTCTTTTGAGGAGAGTTCTTTCATTTCGTCATTTTGGGTAGTCCTTCTGGTGTCTCCAAACTGCAGGGCACTTCCCCTGTGCTGTCGGGAGAAACGTATTGGTGGGCAGGTCCACAGTCAGACCCAATGTCTGTCCCCAGCCCACCACTGAGGCCATAGGCAGACTGGTGTGTAATTTGTCTTCCTCTCTCCCAGGGGCAGGACTCACTGTGGAGTGGTGTGGCCCCTGTCTGGGCTACATGCACACTGCCAGGCTTGTAGTGCTGCTCTGATGGGATCTGGCCAACAACGTATTAGAAGGAGTGGATCCGCAAGGTGCCCCAGGGGTGGGGGGTGTCGTGAGGGGCAGGCTTAGCTCGCTTTGCCCTCGGTGGTCCCCTGCAGGAGGGGCCTTGCAGTACTGCGAGGGAGGCAGTCCCATCGGAGGGATGGATCCACAGAAGCACAGTGTTGGGTATTTGCGTGGTGCAAGCAAGTTCGGTGAGGAGAACTGGTTTCCTTTGGAATTTCAACTGGGGGGGCAAGAGAGGGAAATGGCGCTTGCCAGCACCTTTGTTCCCCCACTGAGCTGAGCTATGTCTTCCAGGGCTCAACAGCTCTCCCTCCCGGTGTCCTCTCACCGTCCCCAGTCTCCAAGAGCAGAGCTGTTGAGTTTTAACTTTTCAGATGTTAAGTCCCGCTGGCTGTCAGAACTTACAGCGTCTGGTCCCTCTGCTTTTGCAAGCCAGACTAGGGGGCTCTGCCTTGTCAGGTGGTCTTCCCCTCCACTGCCCTGGCTCCCTCTGCCAGTCCGTGTAGCATGCACTGCCTCTCTGCCTTTCCTACCCTCTTCAATGGGCCTCTTGTCTACGGTTGCCTCTGGAGAGTCCATTCTGCTAGTCTTCTGGCAGTTTTCTGGGTTATTTAGGCAGATGTGGGTGGAATATAAGTAATCAGCAGGATGAGGTGAGCCCAGCATCCTCCTACACCACCATATTCCCAGGTTCCCTCAGAGGGCATCTTAAATCACTTTCTGGATGAATTTTTGCAAGCACAAGGTTTTTTTTTTAATGTTTATTTATTTTGAGAGAGAGCATGAGTGGGAGAAAGAAGAAAGAGAGGGAGAGAATCCCAAGAAAGCTCCAGGCTGTCAGTGCAGTGCCAGATGCAGGGCTTGATCCCACAAATGGTAAGATTATGACCTGAGTCAGATTCTCAACTGACTGAGCCACCCAGACACCTTGGCAGGCAGTTTAGAGAGGAGATTGTGCCATCAGGTGGAAAAGTTGGACCTACATATTTGATGACCTTTTTGTCCTGAGATTACCCAGTTATGTTAAAGGGAAGGAATAGAAGAGAAAGAGTGGGAGAGGCTGCATTACACGGATTGCCAATTTTTAGAAAGGTAATCAAAGTGCTCAAGGAAATAGTGAAGAGATGAAAGGAACAAGAATGGATAACAAGCGCGTGCTAGCTCTAATGGCCTCTGAGATGTATAAGAAAATTGATAGCATGGGAGCTGTCTGTCTCCCTCATATTCTCAGAGACCTTCCCTGTGATTCTTTCCCTTCCCTGAACTCTCCAAATCCTTGAATCTCAATGACCTTACCTCCCTCTAGGTCTGTGGGAACTTATCATAACTGCCAAAGTGGCCAGATCTCTAGCTCTCCAGTTCTTTTGTCTGGGTAGCCCCAAACATCACTGGGTAGCAGTAGCAAGCAAAAATAACATTGCTGAGATGAGACAAAAGGCACACAAGTCCTAGTTTTCTCTCCTCACTGCCTTCATCCCCAGAATCTTTTACCATCCTGGCTTACAGATATAGGGAGTCTGTGGGAGGAGTGGCTAGTTTTTGAGACGAGTGTCATTAGTTCTAGGGGTCAGAAAAGACACTTCCTACACCTCCCAAGAGAAGAGCCAAAATAATGGAGTAGAATCTGTCCTTCTGACATTTTATAATGAGACCAAGAAGAACCTCTTGACTTAGATTCCTGGTTTAGTTTGTGGATTTAGTTACTGTTCCAGTGTCTCAATGGACTTCCTAGTGCCTTCCACAACCAGAGTAATATTATTAAAACAAACTCTGACCACATCACTCCATACTTGAGACACTTTAATGGCTTTACACTATTCACAGAATCAAGTTCAAGCTCCCTACCATGGCCTACAAGGATTCATCTTTTGCCTTTTGCCATTCACAGTGTTTCCACCACACTAAAACTGTTTCAGTTCCTTGAAAGTGCCATTGTCGGGGCGCCTGGGTGGCGCAGTCGGTTAAGCGTCCGACTTCAGCCAGGTCACGATCTCGCGGCCTGTGAGTTCGAGCCCCGCGTCGGGCTCTGGGCTGATGGCTCAGAGCCTGGAGCCTGTTTCCGATTCTGTGTCTCCCTCTCTCTCTGCCCCTCCCCCATTCATGCTCTGTCTCTCTCTGTCCCAAAAATAAATAAAAACGTTGAAAAAAAAAATTTAAAAAAAAAAAAAAAAAAAAAAAAAAGAAAGTGCCATTGTCACTCACACCACTGGGCACTCAAACATACTATGTCCTCTGCATAGAAAGCTCCCTCTCAAGTTATTTTTCCACTTTTTTATCCCTATTGCTACTACCCTGACTCTGCCCTCCATATTTTCTCATCAAGACTACCAAAATTGGAAGAAGGCGCTAAGATGATGGAGTAGTAAGCAGACCCTAGACTTGCCTCCTCCTTTGAACACAGGTAGATAAATATCAAATCATTCTGAATACCCAAGAAATCAATCTGAGAACTGACAGAACAAACTCCACAACCAGATGGAGAAAAGAGACCACATTATGGAATGTAGGAGGTGAAGCGACATGATCTGGGGGAGAAATGGATCATGGGTGCTGCAGAGGGGAAGGGGTCCCAATGAAAAAGAGAAGAGAGAGAGAGGAGTGCACAGGGGGATTATACAAGGAAAACATTTCCCCGAAGCCATTGGTGGGAAAATGAGAGGAGCTGATTTTTGTGAATTTTTACAACGAGCAGGGCTCAAAGACTGGAGTTTTAGAGTTCCATGGCATGGCCAGTGTGGAGCCCTGAGAGAACTGCATTGCTCCTGTAGAGAAGTCAGACAGGTAACCTGGATGCAGACCGCATGATCTGAGGATCCTCTCAGGCTCACTGGAAGAGACAATTCCCACTTCTTGGAGTGCATCAGAGAGATGGCATTGCCCCTCTGAGGATGAAAGAGCTGGCTGGTACCATTTCCTGATGCATAGGAACAGAGACACCTGCTAAGGGAGGGCAACCTGGACACTGGCTCTTTGCTGTGCTTTACTCAAAATCCCGTGCTCTTGCACTTTGGTGCAACTGCCCTTCTGGGTCAAATCTACACGGGTGTCAGTGCAGCAAGACTCTCCCCTAGAGGACTAGTGCAGATCCTTAACATGCCAATTCCCTAAAGTCCAAAGTTTTAAAACTCAACCATCCTGCCTGGGATAGAGCTCAAGGTGAACTGTGCTACCAGGCAGACGACCCAGACACAGACAGTGGGAAGGCAGTGATCTGAAGGATGCATGGGACACACAAGAGGAGATTGTTCACTTTTCTAGGATAGCTTCCCAGACAGTGGCAGTAGTGAACTCCCCTCTCTGGGGACAAGGGAGCTGGCTAACACCATTAACCTCCCCTACTCTTCAGCATAAACCAACTTCAGTAACAGTACAGCACCGATATGGACAGGTGGCCTAAACTGCTTACACAAAGACATGCCCCCCTTGCACTCTGCAGGTGCTGCTTTTCTTGGGAAAGTGTGCCTGAGAAACGGAGCAGCAAGCACTTCCCCCAGATGAGCACAGAACCCCATATGCACCATGTCTCCTGACCACAGAGTTCTGCAAAGCTTCAACCCTAGTGGAAATAGTGTCAAGTCTCCTTTAACAAGTAGACCACAACATATCTAGTTAAAATTCCCCACACTCTGGTAAAGGTCCAAACACTCCCTACTGCAGGCAAGGAGAAACTCTGCAGAGGACTGACCTGAGGGAAAGAGCAGCCAAAACACAACAGCAGAGAGTATACACATCACACCAGAGACACTCCCTGAACCGCCAGGCCTAGGAAAGTATATGACCTCTTCTTTATAAAGCCATTACTCTCAGGAGCAGGAAACATAACACACAGAAGACAGAGACCTACACATAATTCCAAGAAGGAGAAATTCATCCCAAAAGAAAGAATAAGAAAAGGTCATAGCCAGGGATCTAATTGAAACAGATATAAATAACATTCAGGGTGCAGAATTTAAATCAATAATCATAAGGAGGTTGAAGAAGTTAAGATGGTGGAGAAGTAGGGGAGCCCTGGGCTTTCCTCATCCTCCAAACACAGCTGATTGAGCTGATTACTTGGAACACCCAGTTAATTGATCTATGGAGTTGCAGAAGGATATCCACAGTTGGGGGGGGGAGACAACTTGACAGATGCGAGCTCTTGGAGCTCATACTCTGAGGTTTTGGAAGTGTAAAACTTTCTCCAGAGTGGAGTTATGGCACAAGCTCCTGGGGAAGAGGGAGCTAGCCCCAGAGTGCATAGTGTGGTGTAAAGATCTCTGGGTGCACCAGGAGAGAACATTCCCCTTCCTGGATTACTTTTGGAAGAGGGTTTATTGCCTCCCCAAGGGAAAAAGAGCCTGCATGTACCAGCCAAAGATCTTTCATCAGAGTGGAGAGGCTCTACTCAGGAGCAGGGGAGCAGATCCATGCCATGCTGGACCCTTTAAGACTTTGGGTTTTGAATCCCAACCACATGCCAAAGAAAAAACACAAGAGAGCTGTGGTGCAGGGAGCTGACTGTCCTTGCTATTCTGTGAGGGCTGCCTGAACAACAAGTATTGAGATTCCCGGCCCAGGGATGAAAGATTGGGGTGGCGCCACTTTCACCCCAGTGCCAACATGGTGAGAAGAACACAGTCGCTCCCAGTGGAGGTGGGAACTGCTTACACAAAACCCTGTCCCTCGGTGCCTGGTAAGGGCCTATTTACTGGGACAAGATTGACTCTGAGCCAAGATGG
Source organism: Prionailurus viverrinus (assembly GCF_022837055.1). Taxonomy (NCBI): domain Eukaryota; kingdom Metazoa; phylum Chordata; class Mammalia; order Carnivora; family Felidae; genus Prionailurus; species Prionailurus viverrinus. The sequence goes on from NC_062579.1 coordinate 55,282,875, forward strand.
CCTCTCCTCCAAACCAGCACATCAGCATCGCCCATGCACTGATAGATGACTCTTTTTTCTTGTTTTCCTCCTTCTTTTTTTCTTTTGGAATCAGGTTCATAGTTTCCTGTTTGTTTGTGTGTTTGTTTTTTCATTTGCTCTTTTTTTGGATCAGGATTTTTTTATTCTTTTCTTTTCCCTTCTTTTTCTTCTGTTTTTTTTTTCTTTCTTTTTCTCTTTTCTTTTTATTTAGAATCAGCCTTATAGTTTTTTGATTCTCTGTTTGTTTTTGTGTTTCCTTTCCTTTTCTCTGTTTTTGGGGATGAGGCTCCCCCCCCCTTTTTTTTGTCCAGAGTTACTTCAACAAACAAATCAAAGCCCACCTAATCAAAGGTCCAAACATTCCACTACTGCAAGCAAGGAGGAGCTCTGCAGATGACTGACCAGTGGGAAAGAGCAGCAAAACGCAACAGCAGAATGCACACAGCATACACCAGAAACACTTCTTTTTTTTAAAATTTTTTTTTTTTCAACGTTTATTTATTTTTGGGACAGAGAGAGACAGAGCATGAACGGGCGAGGGGCAGAGAGAGAGGGAGACACAGAATCGGAAACAGGCTCCAGGCTCTGAGCCATCAGCCCAGAGCCCGACGCGGGGCTCGAACTCACGGACCGTGAGATCGTGACCTGGCTGAAGTCGGACGCTTAACCGACTGCGCCACCCAGGCGCCCCAGCCAGAAACACTTCTTGAAGTGCCAGGCCCTGGACAATATATGACCCTTTTTTAATACAGTAGTATTCTCAGGTGCAGGAAACATAACAAGCTTTTAAAACGTGCAAAATACAGAAACTTAGCCAAAATGACAAAATGGGGGGAATTCTCCCCAAAAGAAAGGTCAAGAAGAAATTACAGCCAGGGACTTGTCAGAACTGATATATGCAATATATCTGAACAATAATTTAAAACAACAGTCATAAGACTACTAGCTGGCCTTTTAAAAAGCATATAAGTGGGGCGCCTGGGTGGCGCAGTCGGTTGAGCGACCGACTTCAGCCAGGTCACAATCTCGCGGTCCGTGAGTTCGAGCCCCGCATCAGGCTCTGGGCTGATGGCTCAGAGCCTGGAGCCTGTTTCCGATTCTGTGTCTCCCTCTCTCTCTGCCCCTCCCCCGTTCATGCTCTGTCTCTCTCTGTCCCCAAAATAAATAAACATTGAAAAAAAAAATTTTTTTAATAAAATGCTATAAATGAGATGCAAAACAAACTATATACAGTGACAACAGGGATTGAACAAACAGAGAAGAGAATAGGTGAAATAGAAATAAAATTATAGGAAATAATGAAGCTAAAAAGAGGAGTAAAAGGAAATTACTAGATCACAAGGAAAGATTTAGAGAACTGATTCCATGAAACAAAACAATATACATATCATAGGAGTCCCAGAAGAAGAGCAGGAAAGAAAGGCAGAAGGTTTATTTGAACAAATTATAGCTGAGAACTCCCTAATATAGGGAAGGAAACAGATATCCAAGTCAAAGAGGCACATAGAACTCCCTTCAAAATCAACAAAAACAGGTCAACACCATGACATATCATATTGTAACTTGCAAAATACAAACATAAAGAGAGAATTCTGAAAGCAGTTAGTGACCAATAGCCCTTAATATACACGGGTAGACACATAAATTTGGTAGCAGATCTGTCCATTGAAATTTGGTACGCCAGACAGGAATGTTAGAAAATATTCAATTGCTGAATAGGAAATATATGCAGCCAAGAAATCTTTTTCCAGCAAGGCTGTCATTCAGAATAGAAGGAGAGATAAAGAGTTTCCTAGACAAACAAAAACTAAAGAAGTCAGTGACAACTAAACCAGCTCTGCAAGGGGGACTCTCTATGTGGAGAAAAAAAAAAAAGACCACAGCAACAAAGACTACAAAGGACCAGAGAACATCACCAGAAATACCAACTTTACAGGTAATACAATGGCACTAAATTCATATCTTTCAATAATCACTCTGAATATAAATGGAATAAATGCTCCAATCACGAGTCATAGGTTATCATAACAGATGAAAAAAAAAACAAGATCCATCTATATGCTGCCTACAAGAGACTCATTTTAGAACTAAATACACATTCATATTTAAAGTGAGGGGATGAGAAACAATCTATCATTCAAATGGCTGTCAAAAGAAAGCCAGAGGAGCCATACTTATGTCAGACAAACTATATTTTAAATCAAAGAATGTAACATGAGATGAAGAAGGGCATTATATCATACTTAAGTGGTCTATCCGTGAAGATCTAATAATTGTAAACATTTATGCCTCAGCTTGAAAGCACCCAGATATATAAATTAATTAATAACAAACATAAAGAAACCCATTGATAACAAAACAATAATAGTAGGGGATTTTCTCACCCCACTTACAACAATGGACAGATAATCTAAGCAGAAAATCAACAAGAAACAATAGCTCTGAATGACACACTGGACCAGGTGGAGTAACAGACATATTCAGAACGTTTCATCCTAAAGCAGCAGAACGCACATTCTTCTCAACTGCACATGGAACATTCTCCAAAATATGTCACACACTGGGTCACAAATCAGGCCTCAACAAGTACAAAAAGATTGAGATAATACCATGCATATTTTTGAAAAACAACACCATGCAACTGGAAATCAACCACAAGAAAAAACTTGGAAAGTCCTCATATACATGGAGGTTAAAGAAAATCCTACTAAAGAATGTATGGGTTAACCAGGAAATTAAAGAAGAAATTTAAAAATACATGGAAGCAAATGAAGATGAAAACATGACAGCCAAAACCCTTTGGCACGCAGCAAAGGTGATCCTAAGAGGAAAGTACATTGCAATTCAGGCTTATCTCAAGAAGCGAGAAAGCTCCCAAATATACAATCTAACCTTACACCTAAAGGAACTAGAAAATTAACAGCAAATAAAGCTAAAAACCATCAAAAAAGGGAAATAATAAAGACTAGAGCATATACAAATGATATAGAAACAAAAAAAGTAGAACAGATCAATGAAACTAAAAACTGGTTTTTTGAAAGAATGAACAAAATTGATAAACCCCTAACCAGACTTATCAAAAAGAAAAGAGAGATGACCCAAATAGATAAAATCATATACAAAAGAGGAGAGATTACAGCCAACACCACAGAAATACAAAAAATTATAAGATAATACTATGAAAAATAATATTCTAACAAACTGGGTAATCTGGAAAAGAATGGACAAATTCCTAGAAACTCACAAACTACTGAAACTGAAACAGGAAGAATAAGAAAATTTGAACAGGACCATAACCAGCAAAGAAACTGAATGAGTAATCAAAAATCTCCCAACAAACAATACTCCTGGGCCAGATGGCTTCCCAGGGGAATTCTACCAGACCTTTCAAGAAGAGTTAATACCTATTCTTCTCAAACTGTTCCAAAAAATAAAAATGGAAGGAAAGATTCCAAACTCATTCTATGAGCCAGCATTGCCTTGATTCCAAAACCATACAAAGACCCCACTGAAAAGGAAAATTACAGGCCAATATCCCTGATGAACATGCACACAAAAATTCTCAACAAGATACTACCAAATCAAATTCAACAGTACATTAAAAGAATTATTCACCATGATCAAGTGGGATTTCTTCCTGAGCTACAGGTCTGGTTCAGTATTCACAAATCCATCAATGTGATACACCACATTATTAAAAGAAAGGATACAAACTATATAATCCTGTCAATAGATGCAGAAAAAGCATTTGCTTTCTTAATAAAAAAAAATAAGCATCCTTTCTTAACAAAAATCCTCAGGGAAGTCGGGATAAAAGGAACATACCTTAACATCATAAAAGCCATGTATGAAAGGCCCACTGCTAATATCATCCTCAATGGGGAAAAAACTGAGAGCTTTCCCTCTAAGGTCAGGAGAACAACAGGGATGTCCACTCTCACCACTGTTGCTCAACATAGTGTTGGAAGTCCTAGCCCCAGCAATCAGACAACAAAAAGAAATAAAAGACATGCAAACTGGCAAAGAAGAAGTCAAACTTTCACTCTTCACAGATGACATGATACTCTACATGGAAAACCCAAAAGACTCCACCAAAACACAGCTAGAACTGATCCATGAATTCAGCAGTCTCAGGGTATAAAAGGATATAACAGAGAGATTAAGAAGAAAAGTGGAAATGCAGAATAGCCACTAATAAATTCAAGAATTAACTACCTAGAGACATACAGAAGGGTTGCTGTGCAGCTATTTGAGGGCATAGGTGAGAATGTGAGAATGGGAAACCATAAATTTGTATTAGCTCCAAATTGAATTGTGTGTGTGTGTGTGTGTGTGTGTACACATCCATGTGTGTTTTCCAACAGCCTGAGTGTTGAGCAGAGAAATGGTGATAACTTGAACTTACTCTGGGTTGCAGCTCTACAGAGCAAGTATAGCATAAAGGGTAGGTAGCATGGTGAAAATGAATGAGGTAAGGCTCCCAGGCTTAAGATGGAGCCCTGGGGAACATCAAAATGGGAAGGGCAAACAGAAGATCATGCAAATGTAAATGAGAAGGAATAGCCAGAATTCACTAGTGTCACAAAAGAAAAAGTCCTGAAAACTCTAGCATTTGGAGAGCCTTCTGGGATTATGTAGTCCAAACCTTTAATTGTGGTAAATAAAGAAAGTGAGGCTCCAGGAGAGGAAGGGACTTGCCCAAGGTTTACAATGAATTAGTGGCAGAGCTAAAACTAAAATTCAGGTCTTTTAACTCTGTCCCATGCTCTTGTTTACTCTATGGCACTTTATTTTTTCTCCTCTTATTTTAAAAGTAATGTATGTTTTCTATAGACAATTTGGAAAACCCAAAAAGAAATAAAAAGTAAAATTTAAATCTTTTATAATATTACAACTGACTGTAAACATATTGGCACCTATGGTGGTTTTAAAACAAGTTCAAAAATTCTTTGACATTTGTCCTATCAAGAAGCAAAATCTAGTTCCTCTCCTCTAAAATATAGGTTGGATTTAGTGACTTGCTTCTAATAGAATGCAGTGGATGTGATGTTGCATGACTCTTAAGCTAGGTAATAAAATCAATATAGCCTCCACCTGACAGTCACTCTCTCGCTCTCTCTCGCTCTCTCTCACACTCTTGAGATATTTGTTCTTGGAACCTAGCCATCATGCTATGAGGAAACCAAGGACACATGGAGAAGTCACAGGTAACTCTTCCAGCTGAAAGTCCCAGCTGAGTTTCTAGCTAGCAATCAGCATCAACTGCCAGACATGTGAAGGAGGAAGCCTTTGAGATTTCTCCAGCTCCAGCCATTGTCTGACTGCAACTGTATGAGAGACTATAGGCAAGAATTATGTAACTGAGCCCAGTCAATGCTCAGAGTCTTGGGAGATAATAATAAATGACTGTCACTTTACATTACTAAATTTGTTATACAGTATTAAATAACAAACATGGCAAATGTCCTTCTAATCTTTTAAGTGCATATACATTTAAATTATAATATTGTAAGGGCACCTGATTCCACTGGCTCAGTCAGTGGAGCATGTGGCTCTTGATCTCAGGGTTGTGAGTTCGAGATCCACATTAAGTGTAGAGATAACTTCTTTAGAAAGTTTTTAAAAATAATAAATTGGATAAACATTGGAATTATAAAGTATATACTATTTCATATCCTATTTTCTTCACTTTGCATTATTCATGATCATTTTAATGCAACATTAAATTTCGTTTTGAAAGATCATTATTATAGGTACATAATATTCTGCCATATACACATATCATACATATTTAAATAGTCTTTATTGTTAGACACTTACATTATTTTCCCTTTTTCACTATCATAGGTAATGCTGCAGTGAACATTCTTGCATCTACACCTTTTTTAAAAGCATGTTTATTTTGCCATTCAAATGACAAAAGCACCACGGATTAACTGAAGCAATTCAAATACAATACAAAAATTCCTAAATTTAATATGATATATTCTTTCACTCACTCTCCAAAGCCATCCCCATAATGTAACCACTGTGAAAATCTAGTGTGAATCCTTAGACACTTTTTCCTTCACATATACAAATATATAAGCATATAGCATGAGTTTATTTTCTTTCACAAAAATGGGGTCACTATAGCTTTCTTTTTTACCCAACAATGTGTCATAGAGAGCTTTCCAAGTCAATATGCCTTATTCCTTTCAATTACTAGATAATAATCCATAGTATAGATACAACATAATGTAATATAACTAGCTCCCTATCAGTAGACATTCAGGTTGTTACTATTACAAAAAAAATATTTCAGTAAACTCCCTTGTAATCTTACCTATACATACTGGCACTTTTACTTCTGACAGCTAAATTATCATAAGTGAGATTTCCAGGTCAAAAAGCATGTGAATTTTTCATTTTAACAAATACAATTAGAGGACTTCCCATTAAATATGACAGATTAAATACATGTTTATCTATTATCTCTTCTAAAACTGCACAAAAATAAAAGCAAATGAGTTTTTAAGGGGTATTAATCCACAAAGACAAAGAGAACAGTAATGAAGGCAGCAACAGACAAGATATGTAGATACATTTTTAGAAGATGGAAAGTAGATGCAGGTTAGCAGAGCTGAAAAGCAAGAGCTTGTGGCAAGAGGTGTGAATGTGAAATGAGAAGCAAGAAAATGCATGCCACAGAATTCCTGGAAAGCTCAGAAATTAGAGACAGCAGTGACCAAAGAAATCAGGGGCCCATCAAGAGGCTGAAAACAGAGCGTCTGGTTGCATATATGTAAGAAATGCTGTTAGAACACCCTCAGATTCCTTCCCTCATCCTGATTAGCCAGAAAAATACATTTCCTTACTCTGACCGGAGACTGGAAGTTTGTTTTTAAAAAACTGATCCACAGAAGCCCCAGATCCAGATGTCCCAGGTAGAGTGGAAGGTACAGAAAGGGCATCATATTGAAAATAGGAGCACTAAATGAAATTCTACAGTAAGATCATTTTCCCTACTCCCAAATACCTTAGTTCCAAGACTAGCAGCCAGTTATGTATTTTCCAGATAGAAAATTGGAGAATTCATCTCTGAAAAAAACTGAAACTACTTCCAAAGAAAAGACCTATAGAATATGTCATTTGGGGGATCCCCAGTAAATTAGCCAGGCTTTCAGTCATCTTATAGTGAAGCTCACCAAGTGATAAGCCCTGGCTCTATAGGAAAGCCTTCTATATTAAAGATAAAGAAGGAAACAAGCAAATGAAACAGTGAAATAAAGAAAAGAGCAGAAGGAAACTTTTATTATACTCAGAGTTCTAAAATATTGTAACCATGAAATAAAAACAGGATGCTATAAAAAATAAAGATTTAGAAAAACCAAAGACAAGTTATAAAAATATCCTATATTTTATATAACCTTTATTTTATAAAACCTTTATAGTTAACTTTTTACATTTATATCTCAAATTCTATGGAATTTTTCAATATGGTACAAGTTGGATTTCTGAATATATTTCCTTAAAAATTGACATATAGCTGCTCCATGTGTCATTTATTGAGTAATCCATACACATAGACCTTTGTTCACATTAATTCTTAGGATAAAATCTTATAAGTAGAACTACTAGTTTAAAGGGCAAGAATAAAGCTTTTAAAATACATTGTCAAATTGCCCCCTAGAAAATTGTACCAGTTTTCATTCTATGAGCAATGTATGAGTGCATATCTCCTACAATCATACCAACACTATTATTATCTTTGTAGATTTTATAAGCCAACAGTGGTATTCTATTACTTAATTTTTTCTCTTAATTAATTTTGGTATAGCAACAGGTGGGACTAAATTCCAGTTCTGTGATAATTTCAGTAGTTCCCTGTGACTTCTTTCTTGAACTTGCACTTTCTTTTTTTTTTGTTCTACCTTTGTCCTCATTCACATATGTTCCTGCATGATGTTTTATACACAGGATTAGGGCACTGGCCTTACGAGTAGATAGCTCTGTGATATAAGACTGTCAACTAAAAATTTTCCACACCATTTTGAAGTAAAGTTTGGCAATGTATTAAAATTTGACATACACATACTCTTTGACCCAGCAATTCCCGTTGGGAGAATGTTATCTAAGGAAAAGATCACCAGAGAACTGTACAAAGATTTAGGTATAAAACTATGCATTCAGCTACTTTGACAAGTGTTATTTCAGGAAATTGATATGGAAAATGTTAGAGGGTTCTAGGAAGATGGTGGCATAGGAGGACGCTGGGCTCACCGCGCATCCTGCTGATCACTTAGATTCCACCTACACCTGACTAAATAACCCAGAAAACCGCCAGAAGACTAGCAGAACAGAGTCTCCGGAGCCAAGCACAGACGAGAGGCCCGTGGAAGAGGGTAGGAAGGGCAGAGAGGTGGTGCGCACTCCACGGACTGGCGGGAGGGAGCCCGGGTGGAGGGGCGGCCCGCGGGTCAAGCAGAGGCCCCAAGTCTGGCTTGCAAAAGCGGAGGGGACAGACGGAGTGTGTTCCGACATCAAGAGTGACTTGACATCTGGAAGGTTATAAGCTAACAGCTCTGCTCGGAGAACGGGAGGGCTGGAGGACAAAGGGAGGGAGAGTTGCTGAGCCTCCTGATGATAGACCTCAGTTTGGCAGGGAACAAAGGCGCTCGCCAGTGCCATCTCCCTCGCCCATCCCCCAGCCAAAATCCCAAAGGGAACCAGTTCCTGCCAGGGAACTTGCTTCCACCGAGCAAACACCCAAAGCTGTGCTTCTGCAGATCCATCCCTCCGGCGGGTCTGACTCCCTCCCAGTGCCACAGGGCCCCTCCCGAAGCTGATCTCTGAAAGAAAAGCGAGCTGAGCCTGCCCCTCCCACCCCTGAGCACCTTGCAGATCCGCCCTAGCTAATACAACAGATCCCCAGCACCACAAGCCTGGCAGTGTGCAAGTAGCCCAAATGGGCCACGCCACCCCACAATGAATCTCGCCCCTAGGAGAGATGAAGAGAAGGCACACACCAGTCTGACTATGGCCCCAGCGGTGGGCTGGGGGCGGACATCAGATCTGACTGCGGCCCCGCCCCAAAACGCAAGTTATTCAAGACAGCACAGGGGAAGTGCCCCGCAGTCCCACACCACTCCAGGGACTATCCGAAATGACCAAACGGAAGAATTCCCCTCAGAAAAATGTCCAGGAAATAACAACAGCTAATGAACTGATCAAAAATGATTTAAACAATATAACAGAAAGTGAATTTAGAATAATAGTCATAAAATTAATCACTGGGCTTGAAACAGTATAAAGGAGAGCAGAAAATCTCTTGCTACAGAGATCAAGGGACTAAGGAACAGCCAGGAGGAGCTAAAAAATGCTATCAATGAACTGCAAAATAAAATGGAGACAACTACGGCTCGGATTGAAGAGGCAGAGGAGAGAATAGGTGAACTACAAGATAAAATTATGGAAAAAGAAGAAGCTGAGAAAAAGAGAGATGAAAAAATCCAGGAGTATGAGGGGAAAATTAGAGAACTAAGTGATGCACTAAAGAGAAATAATATACGCATAATTGGTAATCCAGAGGAGGAAGAGAGAGGGAAAGGTGCTGAAGGTGTACTTGAAGAAATAACAGCTGAGAACTTCCTGGATCTGGGGAAGGAAAAAGGCATTGAAATCCAAGAGGCACAGAGAACTCCCTTCAGACGTAACATGAATCGATCTTCTGCATGACATATCATAGTGAAACTGGCAAAATACAAGGATAAAGAGAAAATTCTGGAAGCAGCTAGAGATAAACATGTTGTAACATATAAAGGGAGACCTATCAGACTCGTGACTGATCTCTCTACTGAAACTTGGCTGACCAGAAAGGAATGGCAGGAGATCTTCCATGTGATGAACAGAAAAAATATGCAGCCAAGAATCCTTTATCCAGCAAGTCTATCATTTAGAATAGAAGGAGAGATAAAGGTTTTCCCAAACAAACAAAAACTGAAGGAATTTGTCACCACTAAACCAGCCCTACAAGAAATGCTAAGGGAGATCCTGTGAGACAAAGTACCAGTGACATTGCTACAAGCATGAAACCTACAGACATCACAATGAGTCTAAACCCATATCTTTCTATAATAACACTGAATGTAAATGGATTAAATGCCCCAACCAAAAGACATAGGGTATCAGAATGGATAAAAAAACAAGACCCATCTATTTGCTGTCTACAAGAGACTCATTTTAGACCTGAGGACACCTTTAGATTGAGAGTGAGGGGATGGAGAACTATTTATCATGCGACTGGAAGCCAAAAGAAAGCTGGAGTAGCCATACTTATATCAGACAAACTAGACTTTAAATTAAAGGCTGTAACAAGAGATGAAGAAGGACATTATATAATAGTTACAGGGTCTATCCATCAGGAAGAGCTAACAATTATAAATGTCTATGCACCGAATACCGGAGCCCCGAAATATATAAAACAATTACTCATAAACATAAGCAACCTTATTGATAAGAATGTGGTAATTGCAGGGGACTTTAATACACCACTTACAGAAATGGATAGATCATCTAGACACACGGTCAATAAAGAAACAAGGGCCCTGAATGAGACATTGGATAAGATGGACTTGACAGATATATTTAGAACTCTGCATCCCAAAGCAACAGAATATACTTTCTTCTCGAGTGCACATGGAACATTCTCCAAGATAGATCATATACTGGGTCACAAAACAGCCCTTCATAAGTTTACAAGAATTGAAATTATACCATGCTTACTTTCAGACCACAATGCTATGAAGCTTGAAATCAACCACAGAAAAAAGTCTGGAAAACCTCCAAAAGCATGGAGGTTAAAGAACACCCTACTAACGAATGAGTGGGTCAACCAGGCAATTAGAGAAGAAATTAAAAAATATATGGAAACAAACTAAAATGAAAATACAACAATCCAAACGCTTTGGGACGCAGCAAAGGCAGTCCTGAGAGGAAAATACATTGCAATCCAGGCCTATCTCAAGAAACAAGAAAAATCCCAAATACAAAATCTAACAGCACACCTAAAGGAACTAGAAGCAGAACAGCAAAGGCAACCTAAGCCCAGCAGAAGAAGAGAAATAATAAAGATCAGAGCAGAAATAAACAATATAGAAACTAAAAAAACTGTAGAGCAGATCAACGAAACCAAGAGTTGGTTTTTTGAAAAAATAAACAAAATTGACAAACCTCTAGCCAGGCTTCTCAAAAAGAAAAGGGAGATGACCCAAATAGATAAAATCATGAATGAAAATGGAATTATTACAACCAATCCCTCAGAGATACAAACAATTATCAGGGAATACTATGAAAACTTATATGCCAACAAATTGGACAACCTGGAAGAAATGGACAAATTCCTGAACACCCACACTCTTCCAAAACTCAATCAGGAGGAAATAGAAAGCTTGAACAGACCCATAACCAGCGAAGAAATTGAATCGGTTATCAAAAATCTCCCAACAAATAAGAGTCCAGGACCAGATGGCTTCCCAGGGGAGTTCTACCAGACGTTTAAAGCAGAGATAATACCTATCCTTCTCAAGCTATTCCAAGAAATAGAAAGGGAAGGAAAACTTCCAGACTCATTCTATGAAGCCAGTATTACTTTGATTCCTAAACCAGACAGAGACCCAGTAAAAAAAGAGAACTACAGGCCAATATCCCTGATGAATATGGATGCAAAAATTCTCAATAAGATACTAGCAAATCGAATTCAACGGCATATAAAAAGAATTATTCACCGTGATCAAGTGGGATTCATTCCTGGGATGCAGGTCTGGTTCAACATTCGCAAATCAATCAACGTGATACATCACATTAACAAAAAAAGAGAGAAGAACCATATGATCCTGTCAATCGATGCAGAAAAGGCCTTCGACAAAATCCAGCACCCTTTCTTAATAAAAACCCTTGAGAAAGTCGGGATAGAAGGAACATACTTAAAGATCATAAAAGCCATTTATGAAAAGCCCACAGCTAACATCATCCTCAACGGGGAAAAACTGAGAGCTTTTTCCCTGAGATCAGGAACACGACAAGGATGCCCACTCTCACCGCTGCTGTTTAACATAGTGCGGGAAGTTCTAGCATCAGCAATCAGACAACAAAAGGAAATCAAAGGCACCAAAATTGGCAAAGATGAAGTCAAGCTTTCGCTTTTTGCAGATGACATGATATTATACATGGAAAATCCGATAGACTCCACCAAAAGTCTGCTAGAACTGATACAGGAATTCAGCAAAGTTGCAGGATACAAAATCAATGTACAGAAATCAGTTGCATTCTTATACACTAACAATGAAGCAACAGAAAGACAAATAAAGAAACTGATCCCATTCACAATTGCACCAAGAAGCATAAAATACCTAGGAATAAATCTAACCAAAGATGTAAAGGATCTGTATGCTGAAAACTATAGAAAGCTTATGAAGGAAATTGAAGAAGATTTAAAGAAATGGAAAGACATTCCCTGCTCATGGATTGGAAAAATAAATATTGTCAAAATGTCAATACTACCCAAAGCTATCTACACATTCAATGCAATCCCAATCAAAATTGCACCAGCATTCTTCTCGAAACTAGAACAAGCAATCCTAAAATTCATATGGAACCACAAAAGGCCCCGAATAGCCAAAGGAATTTTGAAGAAGAAGACCAAAGCAGGAGGCATCACAATCCCAGACTTTAGCCTCTACTCCAAAGCTGTCATCATCAAGACAGCATGGGATTGGCACCAAAACAGACACATAGACCAATGGAATAGAATAGAAACCCCAGAACTAGACCCACAAACGTATGGCCAACTCATCTTTGACAAAGCAGGAAAGAACATCCAATGGAAAAAAGACAGCCTCTTTAACAAATGGTGCTGGGAGAACTGGACAGCAACATGCAGAAGGTTGAAACTAGACCACTTTCTCACACCATTCACAAAAATAAACTCAAAATGGATAAAGGACCTAAATGTGAGACAGGAAACCATCAAAACCTTAGAGGAGAAAGCAGGAAAAGACCTCTCTGACCTCAACCGTAGCAATCTCTTAGTCGACACATCCCCAAAGGCAAGGGAATTAAAAGCAAAAGTGAATTCCTGGGACCTTATGAAGATCAAAAGCTTCTGCACAGCAAAGGAAACAACCAACAAAACTAAAAGGCAACCAACGGAATGGGAAAAGATATTCGCAAATGACATATCGGACAAAGGGCTAGTATCCAAAATCTATAAAGAGCTCACCAAACTCCACACCCGAAAAACAAAGAACCCAGTGAAGAAATGGGCAGAAAACATGAATAGACACTTCTCTAAAGAAGACATCCGGATGGCCAACAGGCACATGAAAAGATGTTCAGCGTCGCTCCTTATCAGGGAAATACAAATCAAACCACACTCAGGTATCACCTCATGCCAGTCAGAGTGGCCAAAATGAACAAATCAGGAGACTATAGATGCTGGAGAGGATGTGGAGAAACGGGAACCCTCTTGCACTGTTGGTGGGAATGCAAATTGGTGCAGCCGCTCTGGAAAACAGTGTGGAGGTTCCTCAGAAAATTAAAAATAGACCTACCCTATGACCCAGCAATAGCACTGCTAGGAATTTATCCAAGGGATACAGGAGCACTGATGCATAGGGCCACTTGTACCCCAATGTTCATAGCAGCACTCTCAACAATAGCCAAATTATGGAAAGAGCCTAAATGTCCATCAACTGATGAATGGATAAAGAAATTGTGGTTTATATACACAATGGAGTACTACGTGGCAATGAGAAAAAATGAAATATGGCCTTTTGTAGCAACGTGGATGGAACTGGAGAGTGTGATGCTAAGTGAAATAAGCCATACAGAGAAAGACAGATACCATATGGTTTCACTCTTATGTTGATCCTGAGAAACTTAACAGGAACCCATGGGGGAGGGGAAGGAAAAAAAAAAAGAGGCTAGAATGGGAGAGAGCCAAAGCACAAGAGACTGTTAAAAACTGAGAACAAACTAAGGGTTGATGGGGGGTGGGAGGGAGGAGAGGGTGGGTGATGGGTATTGAGGAGGGCACCTTTTGGGATGAGCACTGGGTGTTGTATGGAAACCAATTTGTCAATAAATTTCAGAAAAAAAAAAAGAAATGGAAAAAAATAAAAATAAAAATAAAGACACATGTAATAAAAATGTCTTTAAAACAGAATCAGACCTGTAACTACAGAGAATAAACTGGTGGTTGACAGAAGGGAGGGTGGGGGGTGGACATAATGAGCGAAGGGAAGTGGGAGATACAGACTTCCAGTTATGGAATGAATAAATCATTATAATAAAAGACACAGCATAGGGAATATAGTCAATGATACTATAATAGAATTGAGTGGTGACAGATGGTAGCTACACTTGTGGTAAGCACAACATAACACATAGAGTTGTAAAATTACTCTTGTACTCCTGAAACTAACACTGTATGTCAACTATACCCAAGTTTTAAAAATGTATTTATAAGAATAAATATGTGAAAAAACTATGCATTCAGTATTGTTGGTAAAAGCAAGAATCTAAAAAAATTAAATGCCATAAATGGGAAATGAGTTCAATAAAATATTCTACATTCAATTAAATGAAACACAGTTTTTTACTTTATTTTGTTTTCATTATAATAAGTGTACTCTTTAATCCCCATAACCTATTTCACCTATCCCCCCTACCCTCCCTCTGGTAAATATCACTTTGTTCTCTATAGTTAAGAGTCTGTTTCTTGGTTTGTCTTCTTTTTTTTTTCTCCCTTTGCTCATTTGGTTTTTTTCTTAAATTCCAAATGAGTGAAATCACACAGTTTTTGTGTTTCTCTGACTGATTTATTTCACTTAGCCTTATACTCTCTATCTCTACCCAGGTTGTTGCAAATGACAAGATTCCATTCTTTTTCATGGCTAAATAATACTCCATTGTGTGTGTGTATATATATATATATATACTGCATCTCCTTTATTCATCTATTTATGGACACTTGGGCTGCTTTTATAGTTTGACTGTTATAAATACTCCTGCAAAAACATAGGGTTGCAAGTATCCCTTTGAATTCATATTTTTGTATTCCTTGGGTAAATGCCCAGTAGTTCACTTAATCATAGGGTAGTTCTATTTTTAATTTTTTGAGTAACCTCCACCGTCTTCCACTGAAACAGTTTGCATTCCCACCAACAGTGCAAGAGGTTTTCTACATATCCTCACCAACATCTGTTTTTTCTCGTGTTGTTGATTTTAGCCATTCTGATAGATGTGGGGTGATATCTCATGGTAGTTTTGTTTTGCATTCCCCTGATTGTAAGTGATGATGAACATCTTTCCATGTATCTGCTAATCATCCGTATGTCATCTTTGGAGAAATGTCTGTTCATGTCTTCTGACCACTTTTTAATTGGATTTATTCATTTCTTGGGTGTTGCATAGTGTCAGTTTTTATGTATTTTGGATACTAACCTTTTATCAGATATGCCATTTGCAAATATCTTCTCCCGTCCAGTGGGTTGCCCTTTAGTTTTATTGATTGTTTCCTTCACTGTGCAGAAATTGTTTATTTTGATGTCATCCCAATAGTTTATTTTTGCATTTACTTCCTTTGCCTCAGGAAATAAATGTGAGAAAATATTGCCACGACCAATGTCACAGAAATTACTGCTTGTTCTCTCCTCAAGGACTTTTCTGGTTTCAGGGATTCCATATAGGTTTTAATCTATTTTGAGTTTATTTTTGTGTATGGTGAAAGAAAGCAGTCCAGTTTCATTCTTTTGCATGTAGCTGTCCAGTTTTCCCAACACCATCTTTGGAAGAGATTATTTTTTCCCACTGCATATTTATTCCTTCTTTGTCAAAGATTAATTGACCATATAGTTGTGGGCTCATTTCTGGGTTTTCTATTCTGATCTATTGATCTGTGTGTCTATTTTTGTGCCAGTACATACTGTTGTTGTTGTTTTTTACTACACCTTTGTAATATAACTTTAAGTCCAGAATTGTGATGCATCCAACTTTGCTTTTCTTTTTCAAGGTTGCTTTGGCTCTTCAGGGTCTTTTGTGGTTCCATACAAATTGTATGATTGTTTGTTTTAGTTTTTTGAAAAATGCTATTGATATTTTGATAGGGATTACATTACATGTGTAGATTGCTTTGGGTAGTATAAACATTTTAACAATATTTCTTCTTCCAACCCATGAGCATGGAATATCTTTTTATTTCTTTATGTCCTCTTTAATTTATTTCATGAGTGTTTTATAATTTTCAGAGTACAGGTCATTCACCTCTTTGGTTAGGTTTCTTTCTAGGTATTTTATGGGGTTTTGGTACAATTTTAAATGGGACTGATTCCTTAATGGAAGACTGTGTTACTTATCTTGATTTTGACAATCATTTCACAATGTATACATATATCAAAACATCACATTGTATACCTTAAACATATACAATTTTTATTTATCAATCATACCTCAATAAAGCTAGAGGTGTGGGGAATAGAAACAGGGGAAGTGTTCTCAAATGACACTGAAGAATAACCAAAGAACCAGTATGAGAACCAGTAGAGTACAGTGCCCAAAAAAAAAAAACAGTGTAGAAAGTCTCTCAAGGTCTAGAGTAACCTGAAGCTAACTTTCCTTTGATCTGAATACCAAAAAAGCAGCCTGTGATTGCATTAGCTTTTTTTTAATAGTCATGTCATAATTTTAGTTCATAACTGAGTTTTCTGTCAATTGCAACTCCCAAGTCTTAGCTATAAGAATTGTAATCCAGTCAGATCTCCCTGTCCTAGACAGTTGAAGTTGCAAAAGCAGACCTATTTTGTTTATATTTAATATCATTGTATTTGTTTCCACCTGTTATTCTACCCTATACAAGCATTTTTACATCTTGATTCTGACATCTGACATATTTGCTCTTTCTCCCAATTTTTTTGTCAACTGCAATGTAATAATATCACTGTCTATATCTTCATCCATACCATTGATTAAAATGTTGACTAGAAAATGAACAAGTCTGGTGAAGCACTGGATATCCCCTTTAGGATGTCATAAAACATGAAACAACCATTTTGGGGTTCAAATTATGAATCTTATACTATTCCATCATTCAGCCGATATTTCTTCATTCTGTCCACAAAGATGTCACAAAAAATTTACAGAAGTCAATATATACCATTACTAATGAATTCCCTTTGTCTAGAACTCTAGTAACCAATCCAGAGAAGAAATCAATTTCTTTTGGTAGGCTAGCTCCTACATGTTCACTTCTCCATTCCACACAGCAGGTAAAGAACATTTATTCAACACTCACTATGTACTAGAAGCTGTATAGGCACTTTACATATATCATTCCACCTAAAGTCTTCCCAACAACCCTGGAAAGTAGATACTATTACTACTCCTATTTAATAACTGATAAAACTAAGGTTCAGAAATATGGAAAGACTTATCTGAGATCACACCTCTAGCAAGTGGTCTAGGTAGAATTTGGACATTCACATGCTAAAGACTGCGTTCTTCCACTATGTTCGTGAGTTCAAGCTCCGCATTGGACTCTGCTGGTAGTGCAGAGCCTGGTTGGGATTCTCTCTCCCTCTTTCTCTGCCCCTCCTCCACTCATCCTCTCTCTTTTCTTCTCTCTCTCTCAAATAAACGTTAAAATAAAGTAAAATAGACCCTTAATAAATGTTTGTTGAATCAATCACAACAGTCATACCAAACTCCATTTATGCCACTGTTATCTACTTCAAAAGATCATATGGTTTCAAATTTGGGGTCAGTCTTCATATGGCCTTTTGTGGCTATATGCACACTGCTCTCCTTCCCACCTTTTTGCTTTACCAGGGATATGTCTCAAGAGCTGTAGGGGCTTTTGCAGCCTAATTCAGGCCAGCTCCAGTCTCCAAATAATCCTGTTGCTATACTAAAGGATATTGTTTCAAGGACAATAGGCAAAAGCCACTGTTTAAAGAAAAGAGTTATCTTTTTATAGAGGTATGACCAAGGTTGACTATAATGACTTATGGGAAGAGTGCCCCAATCATATCATCCCAGTGGTGAGAGAGGGAGGAGAGTGTACAGGACTGGCAGTCAGAAGACTTGTGATCTAGCCTAGGTTTTGTCATTGATGCATTGCAGGCCTTGGACAAGTTACTGCCCATTTCTCATTCTCACTGTTAACTATCTATGGGCTTGGGATAAATAAGATTGCTTTGAGAGCTGACATCTGTAAACCTATGACCTAGACATGCAAGTATGTGCATCCGCGCGCGCGCGCGCACACACACACACACGCACACACACACAGTAGAAAAAGCCCTATCACTTGTGTAATCACCAGCCATTTATAGAACACATTTACATAAGGGCCAAATGTAGTGCTTTCTCTCTGCTTGCCAAGGCTTAATCATGTGATCATTTATCTTGTAATCTATATCCACTCACAGGAAGAATGTTGTTTTTCATGGTGTTACCTAAATTAAATTTGCTAAAGTGAATGGGACTGAAATCTGGGCCTGAGGAGTCTAATTGTACTATTTCAGTACTTTAAGTTATCTCGAGTGCTCAAGTCTGACTGATAAGATAAGAAAATCTGCCAGTGTTTAGGTTTTATCCCCTAGCACGGAGGGTGGTCTTAAAGTTCGCTGATCAATGGTAGATATTTTTTTAATGTTCACATTCTTCCTATTAAGCTTTTGAGTCTATTTTTTTTCATTGACCTTATTCTTAGTAAAGGCTCCAGCACTCACCTGGGCTTAGGATTTCCTGGATTGATATGATCAACCCCTGTAGTGTTCCCCAGACCCTTAAGATAGCTCAGCTTCTCTAGTAACCCCGTCATCTCGCTCCTCACCCTTCAAAATACAGCTGAAGAATATAAACATTTTAGTGCCATTCATGGAACTCCATTTACCACTGGGGAGTCATATTCATGATCCTTACACATATAGAGGAACAAGCATCATGTACACTGGTGAGGTCAGTGAGACTTAGGAAGTCTGGCTTCTGGTCCAAATCCTGCCACCATGTATGTGACCCTGAGAAATCACTTAATATTATTTGGGCTTTTATATTCATCTGTAAAATCACAGGGTTGAACTATGTAATCTCTAAGGACACTTTTGGTCCTAATCATGATTTGTTCACACAAATACATCCATGTTAGAATGTACTCTCCCAGAAGTTGGAGCTGTAAATCTGATTAACATCACCTTCAGTACTTCAGAGTCACACAATTCCAGGAGTACTGTTCACATTGTGATGTATACCACTCACTTGATGCCTTGAAGTCATCTGGCATTGTATTTAAGAGAACCTGACAAAGGCTTTCTGGGTATGTTGCCTGCCATGGCACATATGTCTTGGACCATGCATGCTGGGTTAAAGCCTATTTTCTCATTAACCCTTGGCACAGGAGCCCCCCACTCCAAAACTTTAGGTACCCACTACACTAAGAAAGAATATATCTCTAGATATCTGCCTTGGTCTCCTTACCCAAAATGTAGGGCCTAGTGGGAGTGGCATCTGTATTAAAGTAAAAAGAGCTTGCATTATATAAAAGGAATAAAGAGGTTCAATTTGGTTGAAGACAGAACATCTGAAGGAAGCATCTTGGCCTGAATAAGATAAGCAGAACTTTTTCTCCCTAGCACAAAAGCTTAAATACCTAGGAGAGAAGGAGGTTACAGAAAGGTAAAATTAAGACACTTTAAGCTACATGGAAGATTTCACAAATTCATTTGGGCCAAACCAAAAGTTCACTGCCTATAACCAAGGAGGGTATATATCAGTCATGAGGTATTAACCCAAGGTTATCTTTGGTAAAGGTGGGGAGGTTACACTTCTCTCAGGGGTATGAACTGAATGAACGCTATTAAAACATCAAATGTGGTTATAAGTAGGACAAGACCTGTGTGCACATTTACATCTATTCACAAGAGGCTCCAGAGAACTAGAGCTCTACCACATGCTCTGTACATGCACATGGACTCTAACCCTGCCAAACAGATGAACTGGCCTTTTCATCCATCTTTTAAACCATTGAATACTTTCCCTCAGTGGACTCAATTTCCCGGTATGTAAAGATAGAGCTGGAATGCATGGCTTGAGGGCTACCTTATAGATGATAAAATCAAGGAGAGGCCAAGAGAGCAGAAATCCAGACCCTTAACACACATTTCAACAGAACAGTTCACCTTCTATCTGATTTATAAATTGGGCTTCCATGAAAGGTCCAGTTGAAAAACAAATTGTTGAAATGCTAAATAGTTGGAAAACTACTGGCTTACATGCTTGCTAAGTACCCTATAAGATCTAATGTTAGAAATGTTAGAAAAGGGTCATAAATTAAGAACTTTTTTTTTCCCTTGGGAGACTAGTACTCTGCTGGGAAGAAATGATACTAAAAACCCAAGAAGTAGCAAACACTCATCCTTCGCTGAGCTATGTAGATAGGTCTCTGGCTAAGTTTTGCTTCCCAATTGGGTCATGAGATAAAAATCTTCTCTGCTTTAGTTGCCTCCCTGTGGGTGAGATTCCAACTGAAAGAAAACTGATTTAGTTGAAAGAGGCCTGGATATGAGTATGGGTGTAAGGGCTCGCTAGGTTTCAGGTGGAGCTCTGTTCAAGGAAATTAAATGGTGATGAGCATAACCCTCATCTGAACTTTCCAGAACAATTAGTTAATATGCCTACATTTATTTAGTTTATGATTTTAAGGGAAATTTAGATATTTATTTCAGGAGGGAGAAACTACATTTTAGCACCATCTGCTGGTGTTAAATTAGCTCTGGAAACCAAATGCCAACTACCTACCTTACTTGTAAGCTGAGCATCTTCTGGCACTAATTAGTCAAGGTGACTTACCTGTTTCTGTCATATGGCCACTTTGAATGATTCATGTGTAAAGAAGAGAGTTGTCATCAAAGGGTTCCGTAGGAGTCCAGAACTAATGACTCCCCCCAAAAGATTGGTAAAGAAGGTAACCACCCCAGAAAGTTCACAGATACACAACCTAACCTTATACCTTAAAGACCTGGAAAATGAACAGCAAATAAAGCCCAAAACCATCAGAAGACAGGAAATTATAAAGATTAGAGCAGAAATAAATGTTATCAAAAAAACAAAAAACAGGAGAACAGATCAATGAAACCAGAAGCTGGTTCTTTGAAAAAATTAACAAAATTGATAAACCAATAGCCAGTTTAATCAAAAAGAAAAAGGAAAGGACCAAAATGAATAAAATCAAGAATGAAACAGGAGAGATCACAGCCAACACAGCAGAAATAAAAACAATAATAAGAGAATATTACGAGCAATTAATTATATGCCAATAAAATGAGCAGTCTGGAAGAAATGGACAAATCCCTAGAAACATATGCACTACCAAAACTGAAACAGGAAGAAATAGAACATTAGAACAGACCCATAACCAGTAAGGAAATTGAATTAGTAATCAAAAATCTGCCAAAAAGCAAGAGTCCAGGGCCAGATGGCTTTCCAGGCGAATTCTACCAAACATTTAAGGAAGAGTTAACACCTATTCTCTTGAAGCTGTTCCAAAAAATAGAAATGGAAGGAAAACTTCCAAACTCTTTCTATGAAACCAGCATTACCTTGATTCCAAAACCAGAGACACCACTGAAAAGGAGAACTATAGACCAATTTCCCTGATGAACATGGATGCAAAAATCCTCAACAAGATATTAGCCAACTGGATCCATTAAAAAATTTATTCACCACAACCAAGTGGGATTTATACCTGGGATGCAAGACTGGTTCAATATCCGCAAAACAATCAATTTGATTCATCATATCAATAAAATAAAGGACAAGAACCATATGAGCCTCTCAATAGATGCAGAGACAGCATTTGACAAAATACAGCATCCTTTCTTGATAAAAACCCTCAAGAAAGTAGGGATCATACCCCGAGATCATAAAAGCCATAGAGGAAAGACCCAACGCTAATATCATCCTCAATGGAGAAAAACTGAGAGCTTTCCCCCTAAGGTCAGAAACAAGACAGGGATGTTCACTCTCACCACTGTTATTCAACATAGTACTGTTATTCAACATAGTATTGGAAGCCTTAGCCTCACCAATCAGACAACACAAAGAAATAAAAGGCATCCAAATTGGCCAGGAGGAGGTCAAACTTTCACTCTTCGCAGATGACATGATACTCTATATGGAAAACCCAAAAGATTCCACCAGAAAACTGCTAGAACTGATACATGAATTCAGCAAAGTTGCAGAATATAAAATCAATGCACAGAAATCGGTTGCATTCCCATACACCAACAATGAAGCAACAGAAAGAGAAATCAAGGAATCGATCCCATTTAAAATTGCACCAAAAACCATAATATACCTAGGAATAAGTCTAGCCAAAGAGGTGAAAAATCTATACACTGAAAACTATAGAAAGCTTATGAAAGAAATTAAAGAAGGCACACCAAAAAATGGAAATATATTCCATGCTTCTGGATAGGAAGAACAAATATTGTTAAAATGTCGATACTATGCAAAGCAATCTACATATTCAATGCAATCCCTATCAAAGTAACACCAGCATTCTTCACAGAGTAGAACAAACAATCCTAAAATTTGTATGGAACCACAAAAGACCCCCAATAGCCAAAACAATCTTGAAAAAGAAAACCAAAGCAGGAGGTATCACAACCCCAGACTTCAAGATGTATTACAAAGCTGTAATCATCAAGACAGTATGGTAATGGCACAAAAACAGACAGATCAATGTAACAGAACAGAGAACCAGGAAATGAACCCACAAACGTATGGCCAACTAAGCTTTGACAAAGCAGGAAAGAATAGCCAATGGAATAAAGACAGTCTCTTCAGCAAGTGGTACTGGGAAAACTGGACAGCGACATGCAGAAAAATGAACCGGGACCACTTTCTTACACCATACACAAAATAAACTCAAAATGGATGAAAGCCCTAAATGTAAGAGAGGAAGCCATCAAAATCCTGGAGGCAAAAACCTCTTTGATCTTGGCTGCAGCAACTTCTTACTCAACACGTCTCTGGAGGCAAGGGAAACAAAAGCAAAAATGAACTATTGGACCTCATCAAAATAAAAAGCTTCTGCACAGTGAAGGAAAAAATCAGCAAAACTAAATGCAACTGATGGAATGGGAGAAGATATTTGCAAACGACATATCAGAAAAAGGGTTAGTATCCAAAATCTATAAAGAACTTATCAAAATCAACACCCAAGAAACAAATAATGCAGTGAAGAAATGGGCAAAAGACATGAATAGACACTTCTCCAAAGAAGACATCCAGATGGCCAACCGATACATGAAAAAAATGCTCAACATCACTCATCAGAGAAATACAAATCAAAAGCACAATGAGATACCACCTGACACCTGTCAGAATGGCTAACATTAACAACTCAAGCAACAGCGAATGTTGGCAAGGTTGCAGAGAAAGAGGATCTAATTTGCACTGTTGGTGGGAATGCAAATTGGTGCACCCACTCTGGAAAACAGTATGGAGGTTGCTCAAAAAATTAAAAATAGAACTTAATACGACCCAGCAATTGCACTACTAGGTATTTATCCAAAGGATACAGGTATGCTGTTTTGAAAGGGCACATGCACCCCCATGTTTATAGCAGCACTATCAACAACAGCCAAAGTATGGAAAGAGCCCAAGGGTCCATTGATGGATGAATGGATAAAGAAGACGTGGTATATATATATATATATATATATATATATATATATATACAATGGAGTATTACTCATCAATCAAATAGAATGAAATCTTGCCACTTGCAGCAACGTGGATGGAACTAGAGGGTATTATGCTAAATGAAATTAGTCAGTCAGAGAAAGACAAAGATCATATGACTTCACACATATGAGGACTTTAAGATACAAAACAGATGAACATAAGGGAAGGGAAGCAAAAATAATATAAAAACAGGGAGGGGGACAAAACATAAGAGACTCTTAAATATGGAGAACAAACAGAAGGTTTCTGGAGAGGTTGTGGGAGGAGGAGATGAGCTAAATGGGTAAGGGGCATTAAGGAATCTACTCCTGAAATCACTGTTGCACAATATGGTAACTAACTTGGATGTAAATTAAAAATAAATAAAAATAAATTTTTATGGTTTCAGGCCCCACAGTTAAGTCTTTAATCCATTTTGAGTTAAGAACAAATACTGTTAAAATGTTGATACTATCCAAAGCAATCTACATATTCAATGCAATCCCTATCAAAATAACACCAGCATTCTTCACAGAGCTAGAATAAACAATCCTAAAATTTGTATGGAACCAGAAAAGACTCCGAATAGCCAAAGTAATGTTGAAAAAGAAAACCAAAGTTTAAGGCATCATAATTGCATACTTCAAGGTGTATTACAAGGCTGCAATCAACAAGACAGTATGTCAGTGTCACAAAAACCGACACATAGGTAAATGGAACAGAATACAGAACACAGAAATGGGCCTACAAAAGTATGGCCAAATAATCTTCAACAAAGCAGGAAAGAGTATGTAATGAAAAAAAGTCTCTTCAGCAAATGGTGCTGGGAGAATTGGACAGTAACATGCAGAAGAATGAAACTGGACTCCTTCTTACATCATACACAAAAACAAATTCAAAATGGATGAAAGACCTAACTGAAAGACAGGAAACCATCAAATCCTACAGCAGTAAATGGCCAGCACCCTCTTTGACATAAGCCACAGCAATTTCTTAACATGTCTCCGGAGGCAAGGGAAATAAAAGCAAAAATGAACTATTGGGACCTCATCAAGTTAAAAAGCTTCTGCACAACAAAAGAAACAATCAACAAAACTAAAAGGCAACTGATGGAATGGGAAAAGATATTTGTAAATGATATATCAGATAAAGGGTTTGTATCCAAATTATATAAAGAACTTATCAAACTCAACACCCCCAAAAAAGCAAATAATCCAGTGAAGAAACAGGCATAACATATGAATAGAAACTTTTCCAAAGAAGACATGCAGATGGCTAACAGACACATGAAAATATGCTCAACATCACTCATCATCAGGGAAATACAAATCAAAACCACAAGATACCACCGCACACCTGTCAGAATGGCTAAAATTAACAACTCGGGAAACAACAGATGTTGGTGAGGATGTAGAGAAAGAGGAGCACTTTTGCACTGTTGGTGGTAGTGCAGCCACTCTGGAAAACAGTATGGAGATTCCTCAAAAAATTAAAAATAGAACTACCCTATGACCCAGCAATTGCGCTACTAAGTATTTTTACAAAGGATACAAAAATGCTGATTCAAAGGACCACATGCACCCCAATGTTTATAGCAGCACTATCAACAGTAGCCAAATTATGGAAAGAGCCCAAATGTCCAATGTCCATCAACTGATGAACGGATAAAGAAGATGTGGTATATATATACATATATAATGGAATACTGCTTGGCAATGAAAAATAATGAAATCTTGCCATTTGCAACAACATGGATAGAACTGGAGGGTGTTATGCTAAGGAAAATAAATCAGCCAGAGAAAGGCCTCAATGATTTCACTCATATGTGTAATTTGAGGGAACACAACAGATGAATTTAGGGGAAGGCAAGGAAAAATAAAATAAAAACAGAGAGGGAGACAAACCATAAGAGACTCTTAAATACAGACAACAAACTGAGGGTTGCTGTAAGGGAGGTGGGCAGGGGAATGGGTTAAATGAGTGATGGGCATTAAGGAGGGCACTTTTTGGGATGAGCACTCAGAATCATATGTAAGAGATGAATCACTAGGTTCTACTCCTGTAGCCAAGACTACACTGTATGTTAACTAACCTGAATCTGAATTTTAATTAATTAATTAATTAATTAAAAATTAAAACAAATTAAGACTTAATTTTTTGAAGTTCTAAGAGAGGCCTGGCCTGACAGGAAGCTGCCTTCAGGGTCTGAGATGCTGTCCATATTATATAATAACAAAAGCTAATATGGTTTGATATTTTGTGGTAGGCACTATTATAATTGCTTTATGTGAAATACATCATTTTAACCATCTCAGACTTAGGAGACAGCTTATAATGTTGCTTTTACAGATGAGGAACTTGACACACAATAAAGTTAAGTAAATAATCCAAGGTCACACAGCTAGTATAAAAATCTAGTAAGTCTACAGAGAACTGACAGTTGTCAGTGGGTGGGGGGAACGGGCAAAAATTGGTGAAGGGGAATGGGAGATACAGGCATCCAGTTATAGAATGAATAAGCCATAGTGATAAATGGCAAAGCATAAGAAATAAAATCAATGATATTGTACTAGCATTGTATGATTACAGATGGTAACTATATTTGTGAGCATAGCATAACCTATAGAGTTGTGGAATCAGTAAGTTGTACTCCTGAAACTAATGTAATATTATATGTCAACTATACTCAAATAAAATTTTAAAAAAACAAACATTAAATCTGACACCAGTGTGTGTTCTTTTAATCACTATGTTATAGTTAGTGCTCGCCCTTACTTAAAAGCAGAAAGACAATATCTATAGGTAATTATAATCAGAACTTTAAATTATGGTATCTGAAGGATGTGGGTTTAAAAAAAACGTTGAAAAAACAAAAAAAAACCCTCATCATAGACACACAGTCAGTACCGTTGAGACAAGTGTACATGTGATACTGCCACCTCTGGGCAAACATGTTGATGTTAAGAAAAATGAATCTATCACCGACTACCTAGGAAAAGGGTTTTCAACAACGAAGTTTCTTTAAAGTGGAGAGAGTGAATTTAAAGATATTTCAGCCAAATGGCTAATGAACTACAAAAATTAACAGAAAGATGTTCTCAGAGTTCAAAAATGGAGACATCCTTTAGACAGAGTTTAATAAAGGGACATGTGCGAATGAGATGAGGGGTACTGAAATGGGATGGTGATGCACCGTCAGACTAGCTATAGCAAGCAGCTATTACCACCTCTGGGTCTGAAGGTTGAAGGGAAGGCAGAAGTTACTAGAGTCCTGAGAGAATATCTACATTAGAAAGTGTTACCAACAAGAATTGCCATAGCTAACCCTTATCTCCTGGCTGGGAAGAAGTTGTGGAGATCAATGTCCTGACCTTCCTTTCCTCCTACCTCCAGAACTCCTGCCAGTACTTCCTATTAGCCAAACCCAACCAGGCATCAGAGAATAAGAGAGGGGATTGATGCTCTCCATACAAGGCAGGCAGCTGGGGCACAGATGAAGATGGAGATGGGTAGAAGGTGCATCTAGAGAAGCAGACTATATCCAGCTCATAATCCATTGGAATTCTGATACATACTTTATTTATTAATTTGGCAAGAACTGAGATTTTTATATTAGCTCTTTCTGTCAAGGAACCTAGTATACATCTCCATATTTGTTTTATGCTCTTCATTAGATTTTGTAATTTTCTGCACATAGATCCTTTATCTTTCTTGGAAAATTTATTCCTACATGTTTATAATTTTCATTGTTGGGTAAGATTAACTTTCCATCCTATTAATAAATGGTTCTCAGTGATATGAAAAAAAAGGGAGACATCTTTAAGAACAACATTTTCTA
This sequence comes from Prionailurus viverrinus, assembly GCF_022837055.1. Lineage (NCBI taxonomy): Eukaryota > Metazoa > Chordata > Mammalia > Carnivora > Felidae > Prionailurus > Prionailurus viverrinus. Next base: position 55,310,497 of record NC_062579.1, read on the forward strand.
GTTTCAAAAGAATGTATATTTTTGGTTCCTTCAAAGTGTTTAATTATTCTTATCTGTATGTGGTCAGGTCCTGGCAGCATATTTACAACAAGGCCAGTTTTAGCCAATGATCTATAACCAGTAACTCAAATTTATTGAAGCACTTATTTATTGCTTGCAACAAACCACCTCAAAACTTAGTAGCAAAAACAAAAAGAAAACAAAAAACATTTCATTATGCTCACAAATATTGGGAATCAGGAGTCTGGGCTAGACTCAGCTGGGTGCTTCTACTATTAGACTCTCTTGGGTCACTCATGTGGCTATAACTATCTGGTAGTTCAGCTGGGGCTGGATGGTCTAAGATAGCCTCAGTCATTATGTGTGGCTGTCTGTTACCTGGGCCTCTCAGTGTGGTTTCCTTTTCAATATGGTCAGCCTTGGGGGATGCCTGGGCGGCTCAGTTGGTTAAGCGTCCAGACTCTTGATTTCAGCTCAGGTCATGATCTCACAGTTCATGAGCTGGAGCCCCATGTTGGGCTGTGCACTGACAGCACGGATCCTGCTTGGGATTCTCTCTCTCTCTCCCTCTCTCCTCCTTTATCTCTCTTCCCCATCCGTCTCTTTCAACCCCTCCCCCTGCTCTTTCTCTCTCTCACACAAAATAAATAAATAAACTTTAAAAAGAAAAAAATATGGTTAACCTGGTCTTTTTAATATGGTAACAAAAGAGATCCCAGGAGCAAGAGAAGGCAGCCACAAATCACAAGGGTTTTTCAAGCTTCTATTTATATCACACTTGCTACTATTCCAATAGCAAGTTACTTGGCGAAGCATCAATGTGGGAGGGAAAGCATAAAAGTGCATAGATCCTGGGAGGCATGATTCATTAGGGACAATTACATTAACAATCTACCAGAGCTGTTATTCAAAATTTAGCCAGACACCAGTGGCTAACACAATTGTCTGCTTATTTTCTCTTTCTGTCTGGGTTCCTTGTGAGAAACTAGTCAGATGTCTTCCAAAAATAGTGCATGGTAGAAATCCCAAGCGGGAGAAGGCCTTGAAGCTATAGCCTGGTCTATCCCTGATCTGCTTGTGTCACAAAATGCCAAAAAAAGGAAAAATGAAACTTAATTACATATTGCTAAGTGAAAGAAGTCAGTCTGGAAAGGCTGCATATTGTATGATCCTAATTACATAACATTCTGGAAAAGGCAAAACTATGGAAACTGTAAAAAGTACAGTGGTTGCCAGTGATTGGAGATGGAGGGAGAGATGAATAGGTGGATCACAAGAGATTTTTAAGGCAGTGAAACTATTTTGTATGATATTATAATGTTAAATACATGAAATTGTACATTTGTCAAAAACCACAGAACTCTACAACACAAAGTGTGAACCTTAATGTATACTATGGATTTCAACTAATAAGAACGTATCAACATTAGCTCACCAATTATAACAAATGTCCCCCACTAATGCAGTATTATTCAGCCTGTAGAAAGAAGGAAATCCTGCATTTGTGACAACATGGATGAAACTGGAAATTATGCTAACTGAAACAAGCTAGACACAGAAAGACAAATATCACATGATTGCACCTACATGTAAAATCTTAAAAAAAAAAAAAGGCAAAATTATAGTGACAGAGTAGAATGGTGGTTACCAGAGACTGAAGGTGGGAGAATGGAGAGATATTGGTCAAAGGGCACAAAGTTTCAGGGGCACCTGAGTGGCTCAGTCAGTTAAGCATCTGACTGCGGTTCAGGTCATGATCTCACAGCTTGTGAGTTGGAGCCTTGCTCCGGGCTCTGTGCTGACAGCTCAGAGCCTGGAGCGGGCTTCAGATTCTGTGTCTCCCTCTCTCTCTCTGCCCCTCCCATGCTCTCTCTCTCTCTCTCTCTCTCTCTAAAACAAATAAACATTAAAAATGTTTTAAAAATTTTTAAAAAGGACACAAACTTTCAAATATAAGATCAATAAATTCTGGCCACGTATAACACAGTGATTATAGTTAGTAATAATGTATTTTATGCTTGCAATTTGATAAGAAAGCATAAGAAAGCACAAAAGAAATATAATTAGGGGAAGCGATGGATGTGTTAATTAGTCTGTGATAATCATTTCCCAGTATATACATATATCAGAACATAACATTGTATGCCTTAAATATATACAATTTTCATTTGTCAAAAATAAATAAATAAAAATTTAAAATTCTTAAGAGAAATCATGAGGGGAAGAATGTTTGGGAACTCTGCACTATCTGCTAAATTTTTCTGAAACCTAAAACTGCTCTAAAAAATTACCTATTGATTAAGAAAAAAAGTCTAAAAAAGAGAAAAGGAACTGTGGTAGACACATTGGTAGCTCCCAGTAAATTACTCTTCCCAGTGCTTATACCTTTGTGTAGTCCCCTCTAACATTGACTTTGAGCTTGACCTCGTGGCTTGTTTTAGCCAGTGAAATATTGACAAGCATGATACAAATAGAGGCTTTTTTTCTTGGAATTATACTTCTTGGAGACCAGCTGCCAGGCAGTAACAAAGCCTGGGCTAAATCCTGCTGGACATGGAAAGAGGCTACTTAGAAAGGCCTGAAAGACAAGATATGCAGAGATAGAAAATACATGGAGGAGAACCAAGGCACCCCAGTTCAGCCACCAGCTGAATTCAGACACAGACTGATACCAGAAAATATCACTTGAACAAAAGAACCCCTCAGCCAACAACCCACAATGTCATGAGAAATAATAAATTTTTGTTTCAAGACACTAAGTTTTGGGGTAGTTTATTGTGCAGCAATAGATAACTGAAACAGGAAGCTTTCCTTCAAAAAAATCTCTTGAAAAACTGAGCTATTGATAGCACTTACAAAACAATAATATGTGGGATGCAAGCACAGAGATGTATCTTAGATACTTCCCTGTGTAAAACTAGCTTTTCTGAATAAACAACAAAGAAAGATATTGACCTTGTTAGCAAGCAGTTCATAATGGAAGTCCCTTGTTTCTCGTAGTAACTCTTTACATTTATATAAATGATTTATAGATAGCAAGGTGCTTTCCTATGAACCCCATATTCCAATGGTGAAAATGTGGAGGCCAGAATGATAATTTGGGAATTGATGCAATATAAGGCCATAACTTATTCCTGAGAAAGAATAATATGATGAAAATAATATTTGAGAATAATTCTTCTAGTATCCATATATAGGATCATTTAGAGCAAAGAATCTTGGAGTCCATGCAACAAGCCACATTGTAAAGCAGGTGGAAAATACCAAGGGAAGTAATAATAACAATTTTAGAGCTGTGGCTGAAAAAGTATCCATAAGATTTACCATCTAATTAGATATGGTGAAAGAGAAAAGTCAAAATGGGCTTTATATTCATTTTCTATTACTGCTATGTCAAATTACCACAAACTTGGTAGCTTACAACACCCATTTATTATCTTTCAGTTCAGTAGATAGGATAAAAGTCTGATACAGGTACCACTGAGCTAAAATCAAGGTGCCAGCATAGCTGTATTCCTTTTTGGAGGCTCTAGGTGAGAATTTCTTACCCTTGCCAGCTTCTAGAGGCCACCCATATTCCTTGCCCCATGATCCTCTTTCCCCATCTTCATAGCCAGCAGCATTGCATTTCTCTGAGGCGTTTGTTCCTAGTCACATCTACCTGTGACTCCCTCTGCCTCCTTCTTCCACTTTTAAGGACACTTGTGATTACACTGGGCCCACCTGGATAATCCAGGAGACTCTACCCATTTCAAGGTCAGTTGATTAACAACCATAATTCCTTAATTCCTACAACCTTAATTCTCCTTTGTCATGTAAGCTAATACATTCACAGGTTCTAAGATTAGGACATGGACATCTTTTGGGGTTTAGGGATACTAGTCTGCTTCAGCAGTTAGAACTTGGGAGCTCACAAGGATCGTGGTGCCACATGATGATGGAGAAAATGAGAGGAATTCATTTGGATAGGAAGGCAATAAAAGTTTGCCAAGTTGAGTGAAGTGTCCAAATGACAATGGTCCCCAGAACTGTTCGTCTTGAGGATCTAGATCCCAGGAAACTCATCATGATTAGGGACAAGAACTTGGAGAGTTTTACACTTGGAAATAAAGTCTTAAAGTCCTTGATCCCCTAATAGAATGGGAATAACACAAGGATAAGAAGCTGAAAAAGGAAATGTCCGCATCACCTCTTATCTAGGTGCAACATGGGAAAATACTCATTCTTTGGAGAACTGAAAGGAACTAAAGGAAGCCCAGAGAGCCCTGAAGATGGTGCAGCAAAATTCCAAAAGGGACCATTTAGCTTGTCCTTTCAACCACATCTGTGGCCCAGATGTTCCATGTAACTAGAGCACATGCCCACACCAAAAAGCCAACATTATATGCTCCATGAGGTCTGTGGCCAATGTAAAACTGTGGAGGAACCTGTCCACATGGAAAACCAAGTTTGTTATTTGTGTCACATCAAAGCCAGAGCCTCAATGAGTTACTGCCCTCTGAGGTCATTTAATTATGATTAAGTGAACTAAGAACCAGTGTAAATGGCATTTTATACTCCAGTGAATTAAGGTATGAGATGTAGCTGAAGTGAACAAGATTTATGGCCCAAACTCATGCAACCTTACAGTAATTTCATGACACTTTTATTATGAGGCAAGCAATGCCAGCTCTTGAAATAATTAAAAGTACATACCAACTCTAAGGCTGGGCTTCAGGCATTTATGGGAAACAAGGAGACAGAATGAGGAGAAGGTTTATGTGTGTCTAATTTACTCTGGATAGCAGCAGCTGTTTCTTTTACTTGCAGCAAATGTCTTAATTAGAGTGGGAAGACTGACCCTGAGCAGGCCATGCTGGCTCCAGGAGGTCAGACCATACCACAAATCTTCAGGAGCCAGGTTCCTCCCCAAATGAGGAATGCCTCACATACAAGTAGCTTTTCAAATCCCTGAGTTCATATGCCACTGTCCTCTGCAGATCCTTTTGTGCCCTCGGGATTACCATCTATAAATGCAATAACTGTCCACAGATCCCAAGGGAACTGGCAAAATGGGACATGGATCAGCCATAACATGCCTCATTTACCTTCGGCATTTTTTCCCCATTGCCAGCTATCCCTTGCTTTTTGGTACTTCTACTTCTTTAAGATTTATGCACCACTTAGCATCTTCCTGGCTTTTGATTTTGCACTCCATCTCTGAGATTCCGATCTCATCTCTCCTACTCAGTGTGTGTGTGTGGGGGGGGGGGGTCCCATAAACCAAACCCAGAGCCAACAATAAAGGAAGACCTCTATTACCTTCAGCTTCCCATATTTCCAATTTAAGAAACTTCAAGTATGAGGATGAATCTTTGCCATTATAGTCAGTTAAGTTCAAATATGGGACAGAATCTTCTTCTGGCAGCTCCTGACACTCATAATAGGCATAAAGAAAACAAGGAGATGAAGAGAATGTTGTTAACCTCTAATCACTGAATAAAGTAACATATTTTTATTTATCAGGTCAGATGAGTTGAAGAACCTGACTATCGCAATATTATCCCAATTAATCCCATCTTTAATCCTGCCCCACTCTAATTCAGTCTCTCTCTGTAAACTGAATAATTTTTCTAAGCAACAAATCAGTTTAAATCACTTTATTTGTAAAACCTTTCAATGGATCCTCATTGCTTATTAGACAAAGTCTATACTCCTTATCATGGCCAACACCAGAACTTTCCAACCAGTGTGCCTTAAATGGATTACAGGTATACCCACGTATTCATCACCTCGGTCCTGTGAAGAGGCCTCAGGTAGCTGATCCCCAGAGACTTTGACCTTAGGAAGATCAGATTTATAAGCAAGGTTGGAAAGAGGGTTTTCAAAACTTTGGTGTTTCCCTTCCTCTCTAACCATCGATGTAGTTCCAAAATGTGTGCCAAAGTGCATGCGTGTGCACATACACACACACACACACACACACACACACACGTATTATTTTTCTTGATACATGAATGTATATATGCTTGCCATCTAGATTATATAGAACATTATAATGCATTAGAATCACCAAGGGAACAAATTAAAATGCAGATGCACAGACCCCACTACAGAGATACAGTAATCTGGGAATCTGAGTTTAAAAACAAAAACCAAAAAAAAAAAGTCTGTGTAATTCTGATGCAGATGGTTTGTAGACCACACTTGGAGAATTACAGCCTATTCTAGCTATACTGGACCATACCATAATTCTTCAAATATACTTGCTCTCTCCCTTGTATTTGCCCATGCAGTTCTCTGTGCCTGGGATGTCTGTCCCCCATCTGATCACCTACTTAATCCTTATTTATCCATTGGGCCTATTCTTTGACCTTGTTTCTGCTAGCTAGCTTTCCCTGACTCCACAGACCATGTTAGGTTTCCCTTATAATTTCCTCTGAGGCTCCATACTTCTCTTATAGGACTTAAATGATTATCTGCCATAGAGGCAGAGTCCATGTCAATCTTGTTTACCATTTTATCCCTAACACACTCAAGTATAATGCCTAATTGACTATAGGCATTTAGTAAACATTTGAACTAATGCCTTATCTTGAATACAGGTCCCAAAGGAAATCTAACTTCATTTGGCCGTTTGAGATCTAGATGCGATAACCTCCATCAGCTTCAAAATAAGGCCACCAATCTAGCTCTAAACTCTTAAAGACAGGAACCTGATTCTTCCCTGTTTTCTGGTTTGTATAAACATTCCTTGTGCTTTGTAGCAAAACTGGAAAAGTGCTGCTGCCCCCCCCAAATTTTATCCTCTGTGGATGGCACCCTTTATCATGTCTAAGGCCCAGACATCCCATAGTTTCTCATTTATCAGCATCTTGAAAATGGTTTTCATTGCCCAGTGTCACTCAGGATTTTTTTTTCCTTCTGGCTTCTTTTCTGAATGGTTTTCTCCTGCCCTAACCAGGGATGACATTTCACTTTCTTCTAAACCAGAGGGTTGTAAAGCATTCCTAAGGCCTTTTCATTCTCTATGCTAACAGGGGTACCAGTTTTAGGGCAACCTGGTTTTCCCAGATCATTCTTACTTTTAACATTGAAAGGCCCCTATCTCCCCATTTTCCCCATCCCCCAGCCCCTGGCAACCATCGTTTATACTCTCTGGTTCCATGAGTTCAATTTTTTTTAATTCCACATACAAATGATACACAGTATTTGTCTTTCTGTGTCTGGCTTATTTAAATCAGCATAATGTCCTCCAAGTTCATTTATGTTGTCACAAATACAAGGATGTCTTTCTGATGGATGAATAATATTCCATTGTATAAATATAGCACATTTTCTTTATTCATCCAATGATGGACACTTAGAGTATTGGTCAAAAGGAAAAACTTTCATTTATGAAATTAATAAATTCTGGGGGATCTAATGTACAGCATGGTGGTTATGGTTAATAATACTGTGTTGTATACATGAAATTTGCTAAGACAGATCTTACACGTTTTCATCAAACACACACAAAAAAATGGTAACTATGTGAGGTGATGGATCTGTTAATTAACTTGATTGTGGTAATCATTTCACGACATATACATATATTAAATCATCATGTTGTATGCCTTTCAAAAATCACATTTTACAACATTATATATATATATATATATATATATAGGCAACCATACTTCACTAGAGCTGGGAAAAATAGTCTTTTAGAAAATAAAAAAGAAAGATCCCCATTTCAGGAAACCCCTTAAATCTGGGCAAACCAGAATGGTCGATCTAAATTTGCATTTACAACAATAACTGGCTCCCCCACTCTTCAGATAAGTAAATGTGGGCTACTCATCCCTGGAGTCAATAGGGATCCTCCAGTTGACATTCCCAAAAACTGCCCTGAGACCATCATTTTTATAACCATTATCAAAACTACTACATCTTGACTGTTTCTGGGATGTACTGCTTTTATATCTAAGTAGTTGGTTTCTCTTATACACACACCATGCAAAAGACACCCCTATCTCTCACAAGTATACACTTCACACAGTAAAAAGCAATGTTTGATTTACCTTCTGTGGGCCTGTTCTCACTGCTTCAGATCTAGGCTTTGTTGTCCTCATGACCTCAGGGTAGGGATTTTTTTTTTTTGTAATTTTTAAAAGTGAAATAAAACTTGCCATTTTAAAATGGTTTGGTGGGGGTTTTAGTATATTTACAATGTTACACAAACATCATCCCATCTAATTCCAGAACACTTCCAATATCCCCCAAATATACCCCATATCTGGGCAGAGATCTTTAAGATCCCCTCCACTATTGAATATTCCTATTCTTCAAATATGATAATGATGGTAAAAACAATAGATTCTGCATTTTCAATTTTTTATCTAATTAACAGAAATGAGATATACCGATCCAACATATCTGGTCTCATTTGCAACCTAAGGCATAATAATTGAGGATAAAATAATAAAAATAACAATTCTCTATATGACATAGTGTAATAATAATAATAACTGCTACTATTCATATGCTGCCTTACAGCTTAAAAGGGGTTCTCACATTGTCTCTCTCATTTGATAATATACATATAACTCTCAGACTCATTCAAGGTCTCAGAGCTGATTAAGGGGCAAAGCCAGAGCAGGAGCAGAACCTCTAACTTGACTCCTAGTCAATTACTCTTCCCTGACTCTATATTGCCTCATGACTGGGCTGATTGTTAGTCCAACTAGTGCTTATGGAGCCAATCTGTATTTTGATACAAAACTAACTGTCCGGGGGGTTCCGAAGATGGCGGCTTAGGAGGACACTGGGCTCACCGCACATCCTGCTGATCACTTAGATTCCACCTACACCTGCCTAACTAACCCAGAAAACCACCAGAAGCCTGGGAGAACGGAGTCTCTGGAGCCAAGCGCAGACGAGAGGCCCACGGAAGAGGGTAGGAAGGGCGCGAGGCGGTGCGCACTCCACGGACTGGCGGGAGGGAGCCTGGGCGGAGGGGCGGCCCGCCGGCCAAGCAGAGCCCCTGAGTCTGGCTGGCAAAAGCGGAGGGGCCAGACGGAGTGTGTTCCCACAGCAAGCGGGACTTGACATCTGGAGGTTATAAGCTAACAGCTCTGCTCGGAGAACGGGAGGGCTGGAAGACAACGGGAGGGAGACTTGTTGAGCCCCAGATGACCGAGCTCAGCTTGGCAGGGAACAAAGGCGCTTGCCAGTGCCATCTCCCTCACCCATCCACCAGCTGAAATCCCAAAGGGAACCAGTTCCTGCCAGGGAACTTGCTTGCTCCGCACAAACACCCAATGCTGTGCTTCTGCGGAGCCAACCCTCCGGCAGCGGGTCTGACTCCCTCCCACTGCCACAGGGCCCCTCCTGAAGTGGATGACCTACGGAGAAGTAAGCTAAGCCTGCCCCTCCTGCCCCCATGCACCTTGCCTACCCACCCCAGCTAATACGCCAGATCCCCAGCACCACAAGCCTGGCAGTGTGCAAGTAGCCCAGATGGGCCACGCCACGCCACAATGAATCCTGCCTCTAGGAGAGGGGAAGAGAAGGCACACATGAGTCTGATTGCAGCCCCAGCGGTGGGCTGGGGGCAGATATCAGGTCTGACTGCGGCCCTGCCCACCAACTCCGGTTATACACCACAAACAGGGGAAGTGCCCTGCAGGTCCGCACCACTCCAGGGACTATCCAAAATGACCACACAGAAGAATTCCCCTCAGAAGAGTCTCCACGAAATAACAACAGCTAATGAACCGATCAAAAAGGATTTAAATAATATAACAGAAAGTGAATTTAGAATAATAGTCATAAAATTAATCGCTGAGCTTGAAAACAGTATAGAGGACAGCAGAGAATCTCTTGCTACAGAGATCAAGGGACTAAGGAACAGTCACGAGGAGCTGAAAAACGCTTTAAACGAAATGCAAAACAAAATGGAAACCACAACGGCTCAGATTGAAGAGACAGAGGAGAGAATAGGTAAACTAGAAGATAAAGTTATGGAAAAAGAGGAAGCTGAGAAAAAGAGAGATAAAAAAATCCAGGAGTATGAGGGGAAAATTAGAGAACTAAGTGACACACTAAAAAGAAATAATATACGCATAATTGGTATCCCAGAGGAGGAAGAGAGAGGGAAAGGTGCTGAAGGGGTACTTGAAGAAATAATAGCTGAGAACTTCCCTGAACTGGGGAAGGAAAAAAGCATTGAATTCCAAGAGACACAGAGAACTCCCTTCAGACATAACTTGAATTGATCTTCTGCATGACATATCATAGTGAAACTGGCAAAATACAAGGATAAAGAGAAAATTCTGAAAGCAGCAAGGGGTAAACGTGCCCTAACTTATAAAGGGAGACCTGTAAGACTCGTGACTGATCTCTCTTTTGAAACTTGGAGGGCCGGAAAGGATTGGCACGAGATCTTCAATGTATTGAACAGAAAAAATATGCAGCCAGGAATCCTTTATCCAGCAAGTCTGTCATTTAGAATAGAAGGAGAGATAAAGGTCTTCCAAAACAAACAAAAACTGAAGAAATTCGTCACCACTAAACCAGCCCTACAAGAGATCCTAAGGGGGATCCTGTGAGACAAAGTACCAGTGACATCGCTACAAGCATAAAACATACAGACATCACAATGACTCTAAACCCGGATCTTTCTATTATAACACTGAATGTAAATGGATTAAATGCGCCAACCAAAAGACATAGGGTATCAGAATGGATAAAAAAACAAGACCCATCTATTTGCTGTCTACAAGAGACTCATTTTAGATCTGAGGACACCTTAAGATTGAGAGTGAGGGGATGGAGAACTATTTATCATGCGACTGGAAGCCAAAAGAAAGCTGGAGTAGCCATACTTATATCAGACAAGATAGACTTTAAATTAAAGGCTGTAACAAGAGATGAAGAAGGGCATTATATAATAATTACAGGGTCTATCCATCAGGAAGAGGGAACAATTATAAATGTTTATGTGCCGAATACCGGAGCCCCCAAATATATAAAACAATTACTCACAAACATAAGCAACCTTATTGATAAGAATGTGGTAATTGCAGGGGACTTTAACACCCCACTTACAGAAATGGATAGATCATCTAGACACACGGCCAATAAAGAAACAAGGGCCCTGAATGATACACTGGATCAGATGGACTTGACAGATCTATTTAGAACTCTGCATCCCAAAGCAACAGAATATACTTTCTTCTCGAGTGCACATGGAACATTCTCCAAGATAGATCATATACTGGGTCACAAAACAGCCCTTCATAAGTATACAAGAATTGAAATCATACCATACATACTTTCAGACCACAACGCTCTGAAGCTTGAAATCAACCACAGGAAAAAGTCTGAAAAACCTCCAAAAGCATGGAGGTTAAAGAACACCCTACTAAAAAATGAGTGGGTCAACCAGGCAATTAGAGAAGAAATTAAAAAATATATGGAAACAAACGAAAATGAAAATACAACAATCCAAATGCTTTGGGACACAGCGAAGGCAGTCCTGAGAGGAAAATACATTGCAATCCAGGCCTATCTCAAGAAACAAGAAAAATCCCAAATACAAAATCTAACAGCACACCTAAAGGAAATAGAAGCAGAACAGCAAAGGCACCCTAAACCCAGCAGAAGAAGAGAAATAATAAAGATCAGAGCAGAAATAAACAATATAGAATCTAAAAAAACTGTAGAGCAGATCGATGAAACCAAGAGTTGGCTTTTGGAAAAAATTAACAAAACTGACAAACCTCTAGCCAGGCTTCTCAAAACGAAAAGAGAGAGGACCCAAATAGATAAAATCATGAATGAAAATGGAATTATTACAACCAATCCCTCAGAAATACAAACAATTATCAGGGAATACTATGAAAAATTATATGCCAACAAATTGGACAACCTGGAAGAAATGGACAAATTCCTAAACACCCACACTCTTCCAAAACTCAATCAGGAGGAAATAGAAAGCTTGAACAGACCCAAAACCAGCGAAGAAATTGAATCAGTTATCAAAAATCTCCCAACAAAAAAGAGTCCAGGACCAGATGGCTTCCCAGGGGAGTTCTACCAGACGTTTAAAGCAGAGATAATACCTATCCTTCTCAAGCTATTCCAAGAAATAGAAAGGGAAGGAAAACTTCCAGACTTATTTTATGAGGCCAGTATTACTTTGATTCCCAAACCAGACAGAGACCCAGTAAAAAAAGAGAACTACAGGCCAATATCCCTGAAGAATATGGATGCAAAAATTCTCAATAAGATACTAGCAAATCGAATTCAACAGCATATAGAAAGAATTATTCACCATGATCAAGTGGGATTCATTCCTGGGATGCAGGGCTGGTTCAACATTCGCAAATCAATCAACATGATACATCACATTAATAAAAGAAAAGATAAGAACCATATGATCCTGTCAATTGATGCAGAAAAGGCCTTTGACAAAATTCAGCACCCTTTCTTAATAAAAACGCTTGAGAAAGTCAGGATAGAAGGAACATATTTAAACATCATAAAAGCCATTTATGAAAAGCCCATAGCTAACATCATCCTCAACGGGGAAAAACTGAGAGCTTTTTCCCTGAGATCAGGAACACGACAAGGATGCCCACTCTCACCGCTGTTGTTTAACATAGTGTTGGAAGTTCTAGCATCAGCAATCACACAACAAAAGGAAATCAAAAGCACCAAAATTGGCAAAGAGGAAGTCAAGCTTTCGCTTTTTGCAGATGACATGATATTATACATGGAAAATCCGATAGACTCCACCAAAAGTCTCCTAGAACTGATACATGGATTCAGCAAAGTTGCAGGATACAAAATCAATGTACAGAAATCAGTTGCATTCTTATACACTAACAATGAAGCAACAGAAACACAAATAAAGAAACTGATCCCATTCACCATGGCACCAAGAAGCATAAAATACCTAGGAATAAATCTAACCAAAGATGTAAAGGATCTGTATGCTGAAAACTATAGAAAGCTTATGAAGGTAATTAAAGAAGATATAAAGAAATTGAAAGACATTCCGTGCTCATGGATTGGAAGAATAAATATTGTCAAAATGTCAATACTACCCAAAGCTATCTACACATTCAATGCAATCCCAATCAAAATTGCAACAGCATTCTTCTCGAAGCTAGAACAAGCAATCCTAAAATTGATATGGAAACACAAAAGGCCCCGAATAGCCAAAGAAATTTTGAAGAAGAAAACCAAAGCAGGAGGTATCACAATCCCAGACTTTAGCCTCTACTCCAAAGCTGTCATCATCAAGACAGCATGGGATTGGCACAAAAACAGACACATAGACCAATGGAATAGAATAGAAACCCCAGAACTAGACCCACAAACGTTTGGCCAACTCATCTTTGACAAAGCAGGAAAGAACATCCAATGGAAAAAAGACAGTCTCTTTAACAAATGGTGCTGGGAGAACTGGACAACAACATGAAGAAGGTTGAAACTAGACCACTTTCTCACATCATTCACAAAAATAAACTCAAAATGGATAAAGGACCTGAATGTGAGACAGGAAACCATCCAAACCCTAGAGGAGAAAGCAGGAAAAGACCTCTCTGACCTCAGCCGTAGCAACCTCTTACTCGACACATCCTCAAAGGCAAGGGAATTAAAAGCAAAAATGAACTACTGGGACCTTATGAAGATAAAAAGCTTCTGCACAGCAAAGGAAACAACCAACAAAACTAAAAGGCAACCAATGGAATGGGAAAAGATATTTGGAAATGACATATCAGACAAAGGGCTAGTATCCAAAATCTATAAAGAGCTCACCAAACTCCACACCCAAAAAACAAATAACCCAGTGAAGAAATGGGCAGAAAACATGAATAGACACTTCTCTAAAGAAGACATCCAGATGGCCAACAGGCACATGAAAAGATGCTCAACGTCGCTCCTCATCAGGGAAATACAAATCAAAACCACACTCAGATATCACCTCACGCCAGTCAGAGTGGCCAAAATGAACAAATCAGGAGACTATAGATGCTGGAGAGGATGTGGAGAAACGGGAACCCTCTTGCACTGTTGGTGGGAATGCAAACTGGTGCAGCCACTCTGGAAAACAGTGTGGAGGTTCCTCAAATAATTAAAAATAGACCTACCCTATGACCCAGCAATAGTACTTCTAGGAATTTACCCAAGGGATACAGGAGTGCTGATGCATAGGGGCACTTGTACCCCAATGTTTATAGCAGCACTCTCAACAATAGCCAAATTATGGAAAGACCCTAAATGTCCATCAACTGATGAATGGATAAAGAAATTGTGGTACATACACAATGGAGTACTACGTGGCAATGAGAAAGAACGAAATATGGCCCTCTGTAGCAACGTGGATGGAACTGGAGAGTGTGATGCTAAGTGAAATAAGTCATACAGTGAAAGACAGATACCATATGTTTTCACTCTTATGTGGATGCTGAGAAACTTAAAAGATACCCATGGGGGAGGGGAAGGAAAAAAAAAAGAGGTTAGAGTGGGAGAGAGCCAAAGCATAAGAGACTCTTAAAAACTGAGAATAAACTGAGGGTTAATGGAGGGTGGGAGGGAGGGGAGGGTGGGTGATGGGTATTGAGGAGGGCACCTTTTGGGATGAGCACTGGGTGTTGTATGGAAACCAATTTGACAATAAATTTCATATATTGAAAAAAAAATAAAATAAAAAATAAAAAAAACAAATAAAACTAACTGTCCTTTGATAGGATTCTAACTCCCAAACTTCGTTTTATTTGCTTACTCAAATTTCAACCAGGCAGAGGGACAACTAAGAATGATATCCAAAAAGGAGTTATGGCCCAAGCTGAAGACCCAACTTGGCACCTCCGCCCTGAGGACAAAGTGAGCATATACTCAAGAAAACAGATATCATTGGAAAGGCTCCATCCTCCCCAAACATGAATTTCTCCTCTTTAGAGATCACCCAGACTAACATATCCATTTATATTCCCCCTTGATCCTAGGATTTCCTTAATCTCTCCTAGAGGTGCTAATTATGAAAAGCCAGAAGACCATGTGGTAGTAATGATATTAACCCTTCATATCTACACCAGGCTTTATGGTTTATAAGGCCTTTTCACATTTATTAGATCTATTTAATCCTCTGTATTTAGACCTCTTACAGGGTCTATCCATGAGGAAGAGGGAACAATTATAAATCCTCACATTTATTAGATCTATTTAAGGTAGGTACGCATTATCCCCACTTAACATAAAATGCAACTGAGACCCAGAAGGGTAACCAAACATCTCTTTTGTCCTACAGTTAGTAGATGGAAGAGTCAAGAGTCCAAGACAGGTGCCTTGATGAGGCCACATGTTATATATTCAACTCCAATCTGGTCAAGACTTGACTAGAGGGTTAGTCTCCTGGTCCATTCTTGTGATGATTAGCTATGGGCTGTCCCTGGGCCCCAGGGAGTTATATCTCCTTAAACTCTCAGCTGCTAATTCCAAGGCACCCAGTATTTACCTAATACTTGATATTGCCTACCTAATCCCTACCTCTGCCCTTCCAAATCAGGTCTTTCCCAGCAAGTTTTTCATAGACAAATGGGAGAATTAAATAGTAAAATCACTAAATACATTCCAAGTAACACTTTTGGCCTCCCACTCCATCGTTGAATATACTTGCCATTCTATCCGGGGTCTTAGTCATACTTCTTTCTGCTTGTTTATAAAGGGTAAGGGAACCTCTCCAAGTTCCAAAGTCCTTACAAGAGGAGGCAGTCAGACTTGAAACCAATAACTGGTTCTGTTATTTAGTTTATGATCAGAGGCCTGGCTCCAGCTCTGGCTCTTGGCTGGCCTCAATGAACAGAAAGAAGGAAACTCGTTTTTCATTTCTTGTTTCCAAAGTCTGATCTATCTGCATGCAAATTCCATGATGGAGTTAGGCGCTTTATGTGGCAGCAGGTGGAAAGTGTTTCTTTCCTGATGGGAATTCCTGGGCCCAAATCCCAAGCCCCTCCTCCTTTCTCATGGCAACTCACAGTCCCCTGCTCTCTGACTGCCCCACCATCTCCTAAGCAAATCAAACAGACTCCTAGCTTGGCCTGGCCCCAGCAACTTCTCCCTTAAGTGCTGAGTGCTTACCTGAATTGGGAACAAGGGCCTCCAAGATTTTATTGAGTTCAGGGGCACCTGGGTGGTTCAGTCGGATAAGCATCCAATTTTGGCTCAGGTCATGATCTCGCAGTTCCTGAGTTTGAGCCTTGCATCAAGTTCTGTGCTGAAAGCTCAGAGCCTGGAGCCTGCTTCAGATTCTGTGTCTCCCTCTCTCTCTGCCCCTACCCAACTTGCACTCTGTCTCTCTCTCTCTCTCTCTCTCTCTCTCTCTCTCTCAAAAATAAATAAAATATTTTAAAAAATAATTGATTGTGTTTAGTTGTATGGGGCATTGGCAGGTGCTCTGGGCTGAAAATGAGCAGCCCAAGACTCCTAGGCCTACCTATCTCAAATCACTTCACAGAGTTTTCTCAGCAAAGGCAAGAGTGGCTTCCTAGCCAACCTCCATAGGGATTTGCACAGAAAATGAAAAGCCTTATTCAAAAATAAATGACAGAAAGTATAGAATAAACTTGTTCAGCCCACTATCCCTCAGCCCAAGCCCCAGGGCACAGTTAGTCCTTAGTTATGGATGAGTGTTTTAATAAGAAAAACAGAGCAGTTAAAACATGCATTGCCTTTCCAGGCCCTATCCTCTACTCTTCTCCCTGAATCTAAAAGTTATCTAAATTGAGGCTGATGGTGGGGAAGGGAAGACCTGTGAAGAATGTGTATGTGGGGGTGGTCCTTCCTCAGCAGGCACAAGAAAGGTCTGGACATGAGTCCACATGTGTATGGATAAACATTAGAGTAGGGGGTCTAGGGATGTCAAGAGGCATAATGGCTAACGTGCCCAAAGTATGTGAATCACACCCATGTACAAAGCACATCAGTGCCTACCATCACCAAACTCTCTTTTTTACCTGCGATTAATCCATTACTCCAACAAGACCACCTTTTGCTGGGACTTGAGCAAGGAGGTGATCCCTTCTTATGATTACAGCTAAGTTCCAGTTTGATGCTGGAAGAGAGCTGTGGATGAACTTCTGGGCCCAATTACTTTGAGAAATGGGAGGATGTAGTATGGCTCAACCAAGAAAACTGAGAAAGAGCAGTTGAAAGTAAAAGAGAATATCATCATGAAAATTAAGGAAGGAGAGTTGTTAGAAAGAGGCTAAGCACAGGGAAAAGTAATCAAGAAATGAGCACAGAATAAACACTATTCGATTTGGTGACCTTTGAAAGAGTGGTTTCAATTAAGCCTTGAGGGCAAAAAGTAGCGAGAACTAAGGCCTGAGAAATAAGTTTGCCAAAGCTAGCACCCAGGTTTGAAAGGCTTGCAGGCCAATGACAGGATGTAGGAAGCAGCCAGATTCTTACACGAACAGCAGTGTCAAGCAGAGAATATTCAAGGAGAGGAATAGCTCACTTTTTTCTCCTCCCTATTATTCCCCTATCAAAGTCACCATCAACATCTTGGTCTCATTCCTTTTTCTGAGCCTAATTCACTTCATACTTTGTCCTATCCTGTTTCTAATAGGCTACAATAAAATTGACTGAAGAAATATAGAACTGCAAACACCTGCCCTCTCACCCCAACTGGGATCTGCCTACTTCTTAACATACTTTTTCAAATTTATTTTAAGTAAGCTCAATGCCCAATGTGGGGCTTGAACTCATGACCCTGAGATCAAAAGTCATGTGCTCTACCGACTGAGCCAACCAGCTGCCCTGATGCTTAATATATTTTCCAGTCATCTCATGTTCACTCACCAAAGCAACTGTTTCAATTCTTGCCCACTTTCCTTAATCCACTGGCCCCCATCCACTCTTTCTTGGCAGACGATCTTACCTCCTGCTATACCTACAAGATACTCTTATCAGGTCCAATCATTCCACTCTACCTCAAATATCTCAAACGTTATACCCTTGCTCCTTCCACCTGTCTTTAAGGAAGTTTACCAGTGCCCCAATCCATGCCTTCATTTCAGTTCCCAGCAGTCCCTATTTAGAGCTCTGCTCCCTTATTTTATCTCCTCTTAGGTTGACTTAGATATGGGCACCTTTGCCTCCCCAGCAAACCCCTGTGACAGAGATTCTTATGCTGCTCCAGCTTCCATGGCAAAGCTTATAAAGAGTAACTGACTTGAGATAACAATCTAATTTCAAGCATTCAACACAATATAAATCCTTGGAAAACGAGCTTCTGAGAAGTAGTTTAACATAGTTGTTCAAAGCACATACTTTGGACCAAGACTACTTGAATTAAAATCCTGGCACCACCATTACTAGCTATGTGATGTTGAACAATTCACTTCTTTCAAATTCCAAAACATATACAAAGGTTGAAGGAATTTTACAGTGAACATCCATATACCCACCACTAGATTCTACCATTAACATTTTACTATACTTGTTTTATCCATCCCTCTATCCATGCATCAGCTCATTCTTTTGTTCTTGTATCTCATAGCATGTTGCATACATCAGTACATTTCCCCCTAAACACTCCAACATGCATTTTATTAACTATAGTTTAGAATAATTTGCATTTAACTTCTCTGTGTCTCAGTTTCCTTATCTATAAAGGAGGGATAATAATAGTAACTACCTCAGAAGATTTGGGGGAGGGTTAATACATGTAAACACTTAGAATAGTGCCTGCATATAGAAAATAGTCCAAAAAGTTAGTCATGGTTATTACTATAGCAAATCCCACCCACTCCATTTCTCCTAAGAGAAGCAGGCCAGTGGCCAATGTTGCATCTCCACACACACACAAATTCATTAATTGTCTCTTAGGTCTTCTGAGGTCTCCACACCAATATGAGTTTGTCCTTTCTGTCAAAAGAGACAACTTTCTCCAACCTTCACATCCCTAGGCAATCAGTCACCCTTGTCTGAAATCATAGATCTCCTTCCTGGTCATGTGACTCCTTTCTCATCTGTCTTTGTTGCACCCTAATTTGGGATAGTTGGAGAGAGAAGTTGCAAAGAGCTGGAAAGGTTTCTGTCAAAGGAAGTACCTTTCTTCTATACCACACTGCCCTTGATTCTGCTTCAAATCACACTCCAATCTAACTTAAAAATCACAGGTTGGGGAAAGCCTGACTGGAGTATTTTCCCTGTAAGTCAAATAAGAAACTTAGGGTAGCAAGGAGAGGGTGGCACTTATCATGACCAAAAACATCTTTCCCCTCTCCAAGAGGAGCCACGTTGCTGAAAATATTTTCTTAACACTCCTGTTATACATAATGGAGTATGGGAAGCCCTAACCCAAACACAATCCACCCATAGCCCTGGACAGCTTCTCTCTGGGCTGCCTCACCACACTTCTTGACCAAGTTGTGTATGGTAAGCAGAATTTTAGGATGTGCTCCCAAGATTCCCAGGCCCTGATGTTTACATCTTCTCCCATTTATTCAATCAAACACTAATTTAGATGCTGATGTAAAGCAATTTGGCAGATGCAATCAAAGTTCCTAATCAGTTGACTTTATTTTAAGATTATCCTTGGTGAGCCTGACCTAGTCAAGTGTGCACTTAAAATAAGTTAGAGATATTCAAATCAGCAGAGGTTCTTCTATTGGCCTTGGAGAGGCAAACAAACCATGTTGTGAACTGCCTGTGGCGGGGGCCACATGGCAAGGACCTGAGGTTAACCTATAGAAGCTGAAAGTGGTCCCCAGCCAACAGCCAGAACGAAAATGGAGACTTCAGTCCTACAACCACAAAGAAATATATTCTGCCAAAAATCAGTGAGCTTAGAAGAGGACTCTAAGCCTCAGATGAAAGTGCAGCTTTGAGGACAACTTGATTTCAGCCTGGTGAGACCCTGAGCAAAGGACCAACTAATCTATACTGTGATCCTGCTCCATAGAAACTGTGAGATAATAAGTTTGTGTTGTTTTAAGTCACTGAATTTGTGGTAATTTGTTACACAGCAACAGAAAAGTAATACAGTGTGAAAAATCTCTCTTTTCCCTTAGTTCAATGAAAACAAGTTGGGGATTTGTCAAAGAGTTTTTATCAGGAGACCAAGGGCAAACAAAACAAACATGAAAACAGACCCAGTTAATTTTACATAACATTGAACTCTAATCCTAATGTAACTCAAGTAGTTCCACAGGTTGACCTGACATAGCTAATGGGATATCCCATCCCAGTTCCTTCTTCTTGAACAATTCACTTTTTTCAAATTTCCAAACATATTTGGATATTCCAAACACTTGAACACTATCTGGGGTGAGAGAGTCAATGCTAAAGAAAGCCATTAAGACATAGAACCCTAGGTTCTGGACTATGTCCTGTTTTACTTCCAAAGCCTTCCTAAACTTCTAGAACAGAAGGGCCCTTTCCTTTTTTGTCCCAGAGATTACTCTTTGGGATTACATACCCTTTTGAACCAACCTTGTAATCACTTCTCTAGTCAATCAGAAAGATTTTCAGGACTCTGGCTACTGGAAATCCTACCTTCTCTCCTGGCTTGGTCTGTGCTGTGGTCTGTGGACCACTAACTGAAGTTTATTCAACAGCCAATTTGTAAACTTGTGCTCTTTAATTAGTAACATGATAACAACTGCTGATTGATGCTTCATTAGACTGCCTCCTTCTTTCCTGATTCTAAGATCAAATGTGCCTCCAGAAGCTGTTTATTCTCTTAGAACAGGTGACATTCTTCAACTCCAGTCTCCAAAAAAATTCATGAAAATTCCCTAAGATCATGCCCAGAAGGTACAGTTTCAGTTTGTATAATACTCTACAGGATAAATAGAAACATACATGGAGTACCCGGGTGGCTCAGTCAGTTAAGCATTTGACTCTTGATATTGGCTCAGGTCATGATCTTGCAGTTTCTGAGTTCAGGCACCATGTCAGGCTCCACGCTGATAGCACAGAGCCTGCTTGGGATTCTCTCTCTTCTCTCTCTTCCCCTCCCCCGACTCACTCACATGCACTCTTTCTCTCTCTCAAAATAAATAAATAAATTTTAAAAATAAATATACAATCACTGTCTATCAGAGCTAGAAAGAACCTTAAAGATTATCTAACTCTGTGGTACCCAAGCATGGCTTTTCATCAGAATCCACGAGGGAGCTTGTTTGGTACAAATCCTTTGTCCTATACCCAGATATTGTCATTCAAGACACCTAGGGCATAGCTCAATGCTGTCCTGTCAAAAAATGTCTCCATATGATTATGATGCCCAACTAGATTTGGAAACCAATGTTTTTATTTTTCTTCTTTCCAGATATGTGGCTTTCTTCTCCTATACCACTGTGGATTATCTGTTGAAGACTGCTGGCTCTACCCTTGGCTCCATTCACCATCGTTTTAGTTTTTGATTCCATGAATGGTAAAAGCAATGGTTAGTAAAGGAAGAAGGAAGATATTTAATCCTCTGGTTCAGGATTATTATTCTCTCCACTTTATAGATGAGGAAACTAAGAATTAAGTAACTTGTGCAGGGTCACAAAGCTAGTTAGTGGTGGACCCATTGGTAAAAATCAAGTCTCATAAGTCTAGAGTTCCCTTTGCTAATTCTATGATGATTTCACTATCCAAGTGATGGAGACTTCCATGTGAGCTGTAGAAAGGACTAGAGTGAAAGGAGACTATCAGGCAGGGACTAGGGACCAAGGCAAAAGGAGGAACCTAGAGAACTGGTTCTCAACTGGGATGATTTTGCCCCCAGGGGACATTTGATGTCACATTTTAAGTTGTTACAACTGGGTAGGAGGGTGCTACTGGCATTGGTAGATAGATACCAGGGATGCTGATAGACATCCTACAATGCACAAAACAGCACACACACACACACACACACACACACACACACACCAAAGAACTATCTTGCTCAAATGTCAAGAGTGTCAAGGTTGAGAAAGTTTGACCTAGAGTGTAAGAAATTGGCTGAAGATGAGGGAATATCCTTCTTTGAGCTATACATAGGCAATTAAGTAGAAAACAAGACAATGGAGAAATGCCAGGGCCCAGGCACCACAATGTCCACCCCTGTCATGGAAGTCTTTTGCTTACGTGTCCTAAAAGCAATGCTCCAATTTTCATCTGCCTGGAACTTTTGAAAGGGGACTTTACAATCACAGTTCCCATCACAGTTCTAGAAGCACTATCCACACTATGAGTGAAAATAACTTAACCTCACAAAGGAGAGAAGGCTCAGCAGAGAAGAACACAGAGAGAAAAGCAGAGAAATAGAAACAGAGACATGAGCAACACGCAAAAAGAACAAGCTTCAAAATATGCACAAGAAATAGCCAAGTAGCCACAAAATAAATCACAAAATAAATCATGTAATTAGGGAAAAAAATAATCTAAAAGGCAAATATTTTTGAGGTAGGAGTAAGCTGAAGAACATAAAGGCTGAAAGATACCTGGTCCTGCTGACCAGTGAGCCAAGGGTTGGCCTTAACCAGGGTTGAGTTGCAGAAGTCATTTTGGGAGTGCCTGGATTATCCCAAATTCCAGCTGAAGCACAAGGAAATCTGGCTCCCTATCCATGGTCCTAGTCATTATGAAAAATACCCTAAGATGGGCAGATTATCAGCAGGTACACTGGCAGCAGAGGCTTAGGAAAGATCTTAAAATATTATACTGGATAATCAGCTGGTATAATTAATGAAGACAGATGAAAGAAACTAAATCTGAATTGGAGGAAACCTGAGGAGGGAAATATCAGCATGCATGTATTTGGACTGCATAAACATAGGTAAAGGGAATAGTTGAGATACAAGTAGGAGGATCATGGTCAAGAGGGTACTGAATCTCAGGGGAAGCAAGAAATCAAAAAGGTAGTGCAGAATACAAAAAAAAAATCTCTATCCGCATATCAAGTATGTTTGGACTGGCCCTGGATGCCAAAAAAAACTTGTTTTGTTGGTGTAAAAGATATGGCCCTAGTCATAATCATATTTGTATCAGCCCCTAAGAAAAAACTTTCTTTACTCAGAGTTGTCTCTGCAATATAGTTAACTCTTAAGGCAATATAGTGTTCTGGGGAAAGACAGGTCCCTTCCAAATGAGGTGGGCAGATAAGGCTTCACAAAGGTTGATTGACAAAACAAATCTTTACTAAGAGCCAAAATGTGCAGAACATTGTTCTGGGAAATCTTAAGATTACAAAGGAAATGCTGGACATGGTCCCTGTCTTCCAATTGCAAAAAAAAAATGTCCTTCAGAAAAATGTAAACAGAGCCATACGATGTTCCTTGTGTCACTGTTTATCACTGGTAAAGGCAGGCAGTACATGCAAAGCAGTCCTAAGGTGCCCAGAAAGTGGACTTCAGAGAGAAGACTGAGATCTAATATCCAAAGAGACTTCTTAGAGAAGTTGGGGCTTGAATGATAGGTAATATTTAGCAAGTTTTTAACAAAAAGGGAAGGTCTGTCCAGGGGAATAGAACAACCAAGAGCATAGTTGGGTGTAAAAACATCTCATTAAGGAATAAGGGTGGGAGGACCCTGATGACCCTCAAAACATTCTATATAGGTGACCACAGCATATAGCATATAGGTTACTTAGTGTTCTGCATACACATAAGGTCAGCTTTCAAACACTCCTTCACTAAGTTGGATATAGCCTTCCTTGACTTGGCCCTAGATCTATTTTGAATTCCTTTCCACAGTGGCCCAGCTGGCTGGCTCCTCAAGATGGCTTTCTGATACATGGAGTATGTTCCATCACCTACCATCTGGGATTACTAAATGAATAACTGTCTAGCTGTGTTATGTCATGATGCCTAGAAAGGCCTAAGTGATTTAATTTCAATAAACGTGATGTAGAGATGTGTTCCAGGCCTTCTGTCTGGAGTATTTTAACACATATAAAACCCAAAAGGAGTTGTGGCCACATCTGAGAGCCTACTTGAAGTCTGCAGTGGAAAGAGAGAAGAAAACCCTATGCCCTTTCTAAATCTGTCTGGTATTTGCACCACCAGGTTCCAAGAGCTGCTTTTGACTGTTTTCACTGTAAGAAAAATGAAAGGATATTAAGCTACTTAAAGGAAAATGGTATTTTGCTTTTGACACCTGAAACACATATTACTCTCAAAGGAAAATCCTTTCATTACACACTGAGTACAGTCAATACTATAGGACAAGAGTTACTATAATGGAAAAGGAGAAGAGACCAATGGTCTCTCCTACCACACCCTGCAACCTCCCTCTGTGATGAACTGCCTGGATCCCTGCCCAGGTATTCCTCTGTGCCACACAGCTATAGTCACTGTGTTCAGTCAGTCATTCATTCACTTATTCTTCAACAATCTTTACCAGATACTAGCTCTGTATTAGGTACTGTATCAGGTACTAGAGATCTAATCAAATGAAATGATCCTCTATCTTCCTGAAGCTTAAATGCCAGTGGAGGAGACAGACATTTTAAAACTACATGAATAGGGGCGCCTGGGTGGCTCAGTCAGTTAAGCATCTAACTCTTGGTTTGGGCTCCGGTCATGATCCCATGGTTTCTGGGATCGAGCCCCATGTGGAGCTCTGTGCTGACAGTGTGGAGCCTGCTTGAGATTCTCTCTCTCTCTCTCTCTCTCTCTCTCTCTCTCTTTCTCTGACCTTCCCCCTCTCATTCTCTCTCTCTCTCTTTCTCTCTCTCTTTCTCTCTCTGTCACAAAATAAACTTTCAAAAAATTACATGAACAAACATATACTTAAAACCTGTGACCAATGCTATGAATGAAAAGACCAAAGTACAGTTGATTCTCATTTTTCACAGTGGTTACACTCTATGGAGTCTCTGCCAACAATGAATTAGTGAATCTTGAACCATTACCCCTAGGGAAACACAGGGTTAAATTTCTGTGCATCTCTGGTCACAATATTTGCATGAACCAATCAATACATAAACTTGTTTTATGTATGCCTCTGTTTAAAGGCACTTTATTTAATACATATTGTTTGCGAATGCAAGCTGGTGCAGCCACTCTGGAAAACAGTATAGAAGCTCCTCAAAAAACTAAAAATAGAACTACCCTACAACCCAGCAATTGCACTACTAGGCATTTAACCAAGGGATACAGGTGTACTGTTTCCAAGGGACACATGTACCCCCATGTTTATACCAGCACTATCAACAATAGCCAAAGTATGGAAAGAGCCCAAATGTCCATCAATGTATGAATGGATAAAGAAGATGTGGTATATATATACAATGGAGTATTACTCAGCAATCAAAAACAATGAAATCTTGGAGGCTTCTGGGAATATGGCAGCATAGGAGGACACTGGGCTCACCTCGTCCTGCGGATCACTTAGATTCCACCCACACCTGCCTAAATAACCCAGAAAATCGCCAGAAGACTAGCAGAATGGATTCTCCGGAGCCAAGAGTAGACAAGATGTCCACGGAAGAGGGTAAGAACGGCGGAGAGGCGGTGCACGCTACACGGGCTGGCGGGAGGGAGCCAGGTCAGGGGAGCATCCCTCTGGCAAAGCAGAGCCCCCGAGCCTTGCAAAAATGGAGGGGCCGGACAGAATGTGTTCTGACAGCAATTGGGACTTAACATATGGAAGGTTATAAGTTAACAGATCTGCTAGGAGAATGGGAGGGCTGGAGGACAACGGGAGGGAGAGTTGTTGAGCCCTGGACAACAGAGCACAGCTTGGCGTGGAACAAAAGTGCTTGCCAGTGCCATCTCTCTCGTCCACCCCCAGCCAAAATCCCAAAGGGAACCAGTTCCTGCCAGAGAACTTGCTTGCACCGTGCAAACACCCAATGCTGTGCTTCTGTGGATCCATCCCTCCGGCAGGTCTGACTCCCTCCTGGTGCCACAGGGCCCCTACCAAAGGGGATCTCCAAAGGAAAAGGGAACTGAGCCTGCCCCTCCCACCCCTGTGCACCTTGCCGATCCACCCCAGCTAATACACCAGATCCCCAGCACCACAAGCCTGGCAGTGTGCAAGTAGCCCAGATGGGCCACCCCACCCCACAGTGAATCCTGCCCCTAGGAGACGGGAAGAGAAGGTACACAGCAGTCTGGCTGTGGCCCCAGAAGTGGGCTGGGGGCAGACATCAGGTCTGACTGCGGCCCCGCCTACCAAACCAAGTTATTCAAGACAGCAAAGGGGAAGTGCCCTGCAGTTCCACACCACTCCAGGGACTATGCAAAATGAAGAAACTGGAGAATTCCCCTCAACCTCCAGGAAATAACGACAGCTAATGAACTAATCAAAAACGATTTAAACAATATAGGAGAAAGTTAATTTAGAATAAGTCATAAAATTAATCGCTGGGCTTGAAAACAGTATAAAGGACAGCAGAGAACCTATTGCTACAGAGGAACAGCCAGGAGGAGCTAAAAAAAATGCTATTAATGAGCTGCAAAATAAAACGGAGATGACCACAGCTCAGATTGAAGAGGCAGAGGAGAGAATAGGTGAACTAGAGATAGAATTATGGAAAAAGAAGAAGCTGAGAAAAAGAGATAAAAAAAATCCAGGAGTATGAGGGGAAAATTAAAGAACTAAGTTATGCACTAAAGAGAAATAATCTATGCATAATTGGTATTCCTGAGGAGGAAGAGAGAGGGAAATGTGCTAAGGTGTACTTGAAGAAATAATAGCTGATCCTGATCTGGGGAAGGAAAAAGGCATTGAAATCCAAGAGGCACAGAGAACTCCCTTCAGACGTAATTTGAATCGATCTTCTGCACGACATATCATAGTCAAACTGGCAAAATACAAGGATAAAGAGAAAATTCTGGAAGCACCTAGGGATAAACACGCTCTAACATATGAAGGGAGACTGATAAGACTAGTGACGGATCTCTCTACTGAAACTTGGCAGGCCAGAAAGGAATGGCAGGAAATCTTCAAAGTGATGAACAGAAAAAATATGCAGCCAAGAATCTTTTATCCAGCAAATCTGTCATTTGGAATAGAAGGAGAGATAAAGGTCTTCCCAAACAAAAACTGAAGGAATTCATCACCACTAAACGAGCCCTACAAGAGATCCTAAGGGGGATCCTGTGAGACAAAGTACCAGAGACATCACTACAAGCATAAATCATACAGACATCACAATGACTCTAAACCCATATCTTTCTATAATAACACTGAATGTAAATGGACTAAATGCACCAAACAAAAGACATAGGGAATCAGAATGGATAAAAAAACAAGACCCAACTATTTGCTGTCTACAAGAGACTCATTTTAGACCTGAGGACACTTGCAGATTGAAAGTGAAGGGATGGAGAACTATTTATCATGCTACTCGAAGTCAAAACAAAGCTGGAGTAGCCATACTTATATCAGACAAACCAGACTTTAAATTAAATGTTGTAACAAGAGATAAAGAAGGGCATTATATAATAATTACAGGGTCTATCCATCAAGAAGACTAACAATTATAAATGTCTATGCGCCGAATACAGGAGCCCCCAAATATATAGAACAATTACTCACAAACATAAGCAACCTTATGACAAGAATGTGGTAATTGCAGGAAATTTTAATACCCCACTTACAACAATGGATAGGTCATCTAGACACATGGTCAATAAAGAAACAAGGGCCCTGAATGATACATTGGATCAGATGGACTTAACAGATATATTTACAACTCTGCATCCCAAAGCAACAGAATATACTTTCTTCTCAAGTGCACATGGAACATTCTCCAAGATAGATCTCAGAGTGGGTCACTAAACAGCCCTTCCTAAGTATACAAGAATTGAAATCATACCATGCATACTTTCAGACCACAATGCTCTGAAGCTTGAAATCAACCACAGGAAAAAGTCTGGAAAACCTCCATAAGCATGGACGTTAAAGAACACCCTACTAACGAATGAATGGGTCAACCAGGCAATTAGAGAAGAAATTAAGAAATCTATGGAAACAAATGAAAATGAAAAGGGCTAGTCTCCAAAATCTATAAAGAGCTCACCAGACTCCACACCCGAAAAACAAATAACCCAGTGAAGAAATGGGCAGAAAACATGAATAGACACTTCTCTAAAGAAGACATCCAGATGGCCAACAGGCACATAAAAAGATGCTCAATGTCACTCCTCATCAGGGAAATACAAATCAAAACCACACTCAGATATCACCTCACGCCAGTCAGAGTGGCCAAAATGAACAAATCAGGAGACTATAGATGCTGGCGAGGATGTGGAGAAACGGGATCCCTCTTGCACTGTTGGTGGGAATGCAAACTGTTGCAGCCACTCTGGAAAACAGTGTGGAGGTTCCTCAAAAAATTAAAAATAGACCTATCCTATGACCCAGCAGTAGCACTACTAGGAATTTACCCAAGGGATACAGGAGTACTGATGCATAGGGGCACTTATACCCCAATGTTTATAGCAGCACTCAACAATAGCCAAATTGTGGAAAAAGCCTAAATGTCCATCAACTGATGAATGGATAAGGAAATTGTGTTTTATATACACAATGGAGTACTATGTGGAAATGAGAAAGAATGAAATATGGCTGTCTGTAGCAACGTGGATGGAACTGGAGAGTGTGATGCTAAGTGAAATAAGTCATACAGAGAAAGACAGATACTATATGGTTTCACTCTTATGTGGATCCTGAGAAACTTAACAGAAGACCATGGGGGAGGGGAAGGAAAAAAAAAGAGGTTAGAGTGGGAGAGAGCCAAAGCATAAGAGACTCTTAAAAACTGAGAACAAACTGAGGGTTGATGGGGGGTGGGAGGGAGGGGAGGGTAGGTGATGGGCTTTGAAGAGGGCATCTTTTGGTATGAGCACTGGGTGTTGTATGGAAACCAATTTGACAATAAATTTCATATATTAAAAAAAAGATTGAAATCTTGCCATTTGCAACTACGTGGATGGAACTGGAGGGTATTATACTAAGTGAAATTAGTCAGAGAAAGACAAAAATCATATGGCTTCACTCATATGAGGACTTTAAGAGACAAAACAGATGAACATAAGGGAAGGGAGACAAAAATAATATAAAAACAGGGAGGGGGACAAAACAAAAGAGACTCATAAATATGGAGAACAAACTGAGGGTTACAGGAGGGGTTGTGGGTGGAGGGGATAGGCTAAATGAGTAAGGGGCACTAAGCAATCTACTCCTGAAATCATTTTTGCACTATATGCTAACTAACTTGGATGTAAATTTTTTTAAATAAAATTTAAAAAATACATATTGTTGATTCATTAATATTGAACTCGCACCCAACAGCATTATAACTCATGCCTGAGTGAAGCTTATCCAACACACAAATTTTCTCTGTAAGACACATCACAGTCTTTTGCTTAGGAACGCTAGACAGCACTTCACCACTACACATGAGGATCACTTTAAACAGCAAAATACCAATAAAAAGAACAATAAAATGCAAAAAATGTAGCACTAAACAGATCACAAAAGGGACTCTTGTTTACAGTATATTAGCTGAAAGAAGACAGAGTATTGTCCTGTTCAATCTCAGCTGAAACATATGCCTTAGCTCAAAATTTTCACCGTTCTGTGTCTGTCCATGAATGTCCAAAGTGCCATGAGTAATTTTTAACTTTTTATTCAATTAACTTAAACAAACAAACAAAACAGTTCACCCATTTCTCCTATCATCAACCCATCTCTTGAAACCACCATTCAGTTATCTGTACCTACGAGCTTGTTTTGGTGTTTGTTTGGGTTTTTTTTTTCTTTTTTTAGATTCCACTTATAAGAGGGATAATAAGGTATTTGTCTTTCTCCATCTGACTTATTTCACTTTACATAATGCCCCCAAGATCCATCCATGTTGTTGACAAATGGCAAGATTTCATTTTTTATGGCTGAATAATATTCCATTGTATATATACAGCACAGTTTCTTTATCCACTCATCTGTTGATGGCCACTTAGGTGGTTTTCATATCTTGGCTATTGTAAATTATGCTGCAATGAACATGGGAGTGCATATATCTTTTTTGAAATTAGTGTTTTTTTAAGTTTATTTTAATTCCAGTTAGTTAACATACACTGTTATACTAGTTTCTGGTGTACAATATAGTAATTCAACAATTTCATACATCACCCAGTGCTCATCATGACAAGTGCACTCCGTAATTCCTATTACCTATTTAACCCATTCCCCTACCTCCTTCCCTCTGGTTGAATTGGTGTTTTCTCTTTCTTCAGATAAATACCAAGAAGCAGGACTGCTGAACCATATGGCAGCAATTTGGAATATGGCAATATTTTTAATATT
This sequence comes from Prionailurus viverrinus, assembly GCF_022837055.1. NCBI lineage: Eukaryota > Metazoa > Chordata > Mammalia > Carnivora > Felidae > Prionailurus > Prionailurus viverrinus. Next base: position 55,340,773 of record NC_062579.1, read on the forward strand.
TTGAGGAACCTCTGCATTGTTTCCATAATGATTACACCTAATTACATTCCCACCAACAGAGCACAAGGGTTCCCTTGTCTCCATGTCCTCAGCAGTACTAGTTATCTATTGTCATTTTGATATTAGTCATTCTAACAGGTGTGAGGTGATATTTCACTGTGGTTTTGATTTGCATTTCCCTGATGATTAATGATGTTGACAATTTTTCATGTGTCTATTGGTCATTTGTATGTCTTCCTTGGAAAAAAAATGTCTATTGAGATCTTCTGACCATTTTTAAAATCAGATTCCTCTTGCTTTTGAGATGTATGAGTTCTTTATATACTTTAGATATTATTCCCTTTCAGATATATGATTTGAAGTTATATTCTCCCATACAGTAAGTTACCTTTTCATTTTGTTGATGTTTCCTTTACCATGCAGAAGCTTTCTAGTTTGATGCAGTACCACTTGTTTATTTTTGTTTTTGTTACTTTTGCTTTTGGTATCAGAGTCAAAGAATCATCACCAAGACCCATGTCAAAGAGTTTACTTCCTATTTTCTTCTAACAGTTTTATAGATTTAGGTCTTACATTTATGTCTTTAATCCATTTTGAGTTAATGTTTGTATATGATGTAAGATAGTGGACCAGTTTCATTCATTTGCATGTAGCTGTCCAATTGTCCTAGCACCATTTATTGAAGAGACCTTTTCCCCATGTATAGTCTTGCCTTCTTTGTTGTAAATTAATTGAGCATATATGTGTGGGCTTATTTCCACACTTTCTAATGTTCTATTGATCTATGTGTCTGTTTTTATGGTAATATGATACTGTTTTAATTACTATAGCTTTTTAAAACTTTTTTAATGTTTATTTATTTTTGAGAGAGACAGACAAAGCATGAGTGGGGGAGGGGCAGAGAGAGAGGGAGACACAGAGTCAGAAGCAGACTCCAGGTTCCAAACTGTCTGCACAGAGCCCGATGTGGGGCTCAAAATCACAAACCATGAGATCAGGAAATGAGCTGAAGTCGGATGCTTAACTGACTGAGGCACCCAGGCACTCCTTATTTACTATAGCTTATTAATATAGTTTGAAATCAGGGGGTGTGGTGCCTCTAGTTGTGTTCTTCTTTCTCAAGATCGTTTTGTCTATGCAAGGTCTTTTGTGGTTCCACATAAATTTTAGGATTTTTTAGTATTTCTGTGAAAAATACCGTTAGAATTTTGGTAAGCATTGCACTGAATCTATAGATTGCTCTGGGAACCATGGACAATTTAACAATATTAATTCTTCCAATGCATGAACATAAAATATCTTTCCATTTATTTGTGTCTCCTTCAATTTCTTTCATTAATGTCTTGTAGTTTCCAATATACAGGTCTTTCACCTCCTTGGTTAAATTTATTCTTAGATATTTTGTTATTTTTGACGCAGTTACAAATGAGATTGTTTTCTTAATTTCTCCTTCTGATAGTTTGTTTTTAATTCATTATAAATATGCACAACAGATTTTTGTGTATTGATTTTTTTAAATTTTTAATGTTTATTTTTGAGAGAGAGAGAAAGACAGCATGAGTGGGGGAGGGCAGAGAGAGAGGGAGACACAGAATCCGAAGCAGGCTCCAGGCTCCAAGCTGTCAGCACAGAGCCCGATGCAGGGCTTGAACTCATGAACTCATGAAATCATGACCCAAGCTGAAGTTGGACACTTAATTGGCTGAACCACCCAGGTGCCCCTGTGTATTGATTTTATATCCTACAACTTTACTCAATTTGTTTATTAGTTCCAACAGTTGTTTGATGGAGTCTTTAGGGTTTTCTATATAATATCATGTAATCTACAAATAGCAACAGTTTTTCTTCTTCCTTTCCAATTTAGATGTTTTTATATCTTTTTCTTGCCTAATTGCTGTGGCTAGAACTTCCAATATTATGTTGAATAAAAGTGGCAAGAGTGGACATCTTTGTCTTTTCCTGATCTTAGAGGAAAAGCTATCAGCTTTTCACTGTTGAATATGGGGTTGGCTGTGGTTTATATAGGGCCTTTATTATTTTGAGTTTTGTGAATTCTACCCACTTTTTTGGGAATTTTTATCATAAATGGATTTTAATTTTTATCAAATGTTTTTTCTACATCTATTAAGATAATCATATTATTTTGTCCTTTGTTTTATTAATGTGCTGTATCACATCGAGTGATTTGTGGATGTTGAACCATCCTTGCATCTCTGAAATGAATCCCACTTGATCATGCTGTATGATCCTTTTAATCAACAATACGTTGAGTTTGTTTTGCTAATACTTTGTTGAGGGTTTTTGCATCTATGTTTATCAGGAATATTGGCCCATAATTTTTTTGGTGGCATCCTTGTCTGGCTTTGGTATCAACGTAATGCTGGCCTTGTAAAATGTGTATAAAGTAGATCCTCCCTCTTCTATCTTCTGTAGACTCTGGAAAAGATTGATATTAATTATGTGAATGTTCTTTGAGTTCACCAATAAAGCCATCTGGTCCTAGACTTTTGATTATTTAATGTCTTTACTGGTAAGAGGTCTGTTCAGATTTTCTATTTCATCATAATACGGTCTTTGTAGGTTGTATGTTTCCAGGAATGCATACATTTCTTCTAGGTTCTGCAATTTGTTGTCATATAATTGTTCATAGTAATCTCATGATCCTTTGTACTTCTGTGGTACCAGTTGTAACATATCTTTCATTTCTGATTTTATTTATTTGAGTCCTCTCTTTTTTTCTTGGTGAATCAAGCTAAAGGTTTGTCAATTTTCTTTATCTTTTCAAAGAATCAGTTCTTAATTTCATTCATATTTTCGACTGTGTTTTTTTAGTCTCTATGTCATTTATTTCCACTCTGATCCTTTTTATATCCTTCCTTCTACTACCTTTGAACTCTTTTTGTTCTTTCTCTAGTTCCTTGAGGTGTACAATTAGGTTGGTTTTTTTTCAGACTTTTTTTTGTCTCTTAAGGTAGGCCTTTATTGCTGTGAACTTCCCTCTTAGAACTGCTTTTGCTGCATCTCACAAATTTTGATGTGTTACTTTTCCATTTTAATTTGTCTCAAGGTAATTTTTTATTTTTTTAATTTTTTCTTTGATGTATTGGTTGTTCAGCAGCATGTTATTTAATCCCCACATATTTGGTAATTGTCCAGGTTTATTCATGTAATTAATTTCTAGTTTCATACAACTGTGGTTGTAAAAGATGTTTGGTATGATTTCAATTCTCAAATTGATAAATACTTGCTTTATGGTCTAACATATGATCTGTCTTAGAAAATGTTCCATGTGCACTTCCCGGAAGTGCACATGGGTGGAATGTTTTGGGGTGGAATGTTCTATAAATACCTGTTGAGTACATCTGGTCTAACAGGCTGTTTAAGGTAGATGTTGGGGTGTCTGTGTGGCTCATCAGTTAAGCGTCAGACTTCAGCTCAGGTCATGATCTCACAATTCGTGGGTTTGAGCCCCAGGTCGGGCTCTGTGCTGACAGCTCAGAGCCTGGAGCCTGCTTCAGATTCTGTGTCTCCCTCTCTCTGCCACTCCCCACTCACACTCTCTCTCTTGCTCTCAAAAATAAATAAAACATTAAAAATTTTAAAAAAATAAGTCAGATGTTTTCTTATTGATTTTCTGTCTGGATGATCTATCCATTGATGTAAGTGGGGTATTAAAGTGCCCTACCATTATTGTATTGCTTTATGTTTTTAGATATGTCAATATTTGCTTTATATGCTTAGGTGCTTCTAAGTATCAAAAATATTTGCAAATGTTATATCCTTTTGTTGAATTGACCCCTTTATCATTATGTAACATTTTTCTTTATCCTGTTACAGTCTTTGTTGTAAAGTCGCATTTTTTTTTCTGATATAAGCACAGCTACTCCAGCTTTCTTTTGGTTTCCATTTGCATGGAATATTTTCTTCCATCTCTTCACTTTCAGTCTGTGTGTCCTTATATCTAAAGTGAGTCTCTCGTATGCAGCATATAGATGAGTTTTTTATCCATTCAGCCATTCTGTGTCTTTTGGAGAATTTTGTTCATTTACATTTGAAATAATTTTTGATAAATACATGCTTATTGTCACTTTGCTAATTAGTTTCTAGCTGTTTTTGTAGTTCTTCTCTGTTTGTTTTTTCTTTACATTCTCTCTTCCTTTGTGGTTTTAATGACTTTATGTAGTGATGTGCTTATAGTCCTTTTTCTTTAAATTTGTTTATATTCTATAGGTTTTTGCTTTGTGGTTTCCATGTGGCTTATATATAACAACTCATATCCATAACAGTCTATTTTAAGTTAATAACAACCTATGTTTGATCCCATTCTAAAGTTCATAATTTTTACTCTTCCCCCATGTGTATGTTTCTTATATCATTTTACAACTTTTATCTTGTGTATCCTTTAACCAAAATTATTGTTATCATAGTTATTTTTACTACTTTTGTCTTTTAATATTCATTTTAGCTTTATAAGTAATTAAATCACTACTTTTACTATGTAATTACTTCTTCTGTGAGACTTATTCTTTCATATGTGTTATTATTATTAATTGGTGCCTTCTTTTCAGCTTAAAGAAGTTCCTTTAACATTTCTTTTTTTAATATAATTTATTGTCAAGTTGGCTAACATACAGTGTACATGTGCCTCTATGAGTCAGCACTCCTGTATCCTTTGGATTAACTCCTAGTAGTGCTATTGCTGGGTTGTAGGGTAGTTCTATTTTTAATTTTTTGAGGAACTTCCACACTGTTTTCCAGAGTAGCTGCATGAGTTTGCATTCCCACCAACAGTGAAAGAGGGTTCCTGTTTCTCCACATGCTTGCCAGTAGCTGTTGTTTCCTGAGTTGTTACTTTTAGCCACTCTGACTGGTGTGAGGTGGTATCTCAGTGTGGTTTTGATTTGTATTTCTCTGATGATGAGTGATGTTGAGCATCTTTTCATGTGTCTGTTGGCCATCTGGATGTCTTCTTTGGAAAAGTGTCTATTCATGTCTTCTGCCCATTTCTTCACTGGATTATTTGTTTTTTACGTGTTAAGTTTGGTAAATTCTTTTTGATTTTGGATACTAACCCTTTACCCTGTATCTCATTTGCAAATATTTTTTTCCCATTGCACTGGTTGCCTTTTAGTTTTGTTGACTGTTTCCTTTGCAGTAGAGAAGGTTTTTATCTTGATGAGGCCCCAATGGTTCATTTTTGCTTTTGATTCCCTTGCCTTTGGATACATGTTGAGCAAGAAGTTGCTGTGGCTGAGATCAAAGAGATTGTTGCCTGTTTTCTCCTCCAGAGTTTTGATGGTTTTTTTGTCTCACATTTAGGTCTTTCATCCATTTTGAGTTTATTTTTATGTATAGTGTAAGAAAGTGGTCTAGTTTCATTCTTCTGCATGTTGCTGTCCAGCTCTTCCAGCACCATTTGCTAAAGAGTATTTCCATTGGATACTCTTTCTTGCTTTGCCAAAGACTAGTTGGCCATACATTTGTGGGTCCAATTCTGGGTTCTTTATTCTATTCCATTAGTCTATGTGTCTGTTTTTGTGCCAATACCATACTTTCTTGATAATTACAACTTTGTAGTAGACACTAAGTCTGGGATTGTGATACCTACACTGTTGTTTTCTTTTTCAACATTACTTTGGCTATTCAAGGTCTTTTGTCTTTCCATTCAGATTTTAGGATTGTTTGGTCCAGTTTTGGGAAGAATACTGGTGCAATTTTGATTGGGATTGCATTTAATGTGTAGATTGCTTTGGGTAGTATTGATATTTTAACAATATTTATTCTTCCAATCCACTAACATGAAACGTTTATCCATTTCTTTGTGTCTTCTTCAATTTCCTTCATAAGCTTTCTATAGTTTTCGGCATACAAATCTTTTATATCTTTGGTTAGGTTTATCCCTAGGTATTTTATGGTTCTTGGTGCAATTTTTAATTGGATCAATTTCTTGATTTCTTTATCTTGCCTCATTATTGGTGTATAGAAATGCAACCAATTTCTGTACATTGATTTTGTATCCTGTGAGTATGCTGAATTCATGTATCAGTTCTAGAAGCTTTTTGGTATTCCATGTATCATATCTGCAAAAAGTGAAAGTTTGATTTCTTTGCCAATTTGGATGCATTTTACTTCATTTTGTTATCTGATTGCTGAGGCTAGGACTCCCAACACGATGTGAAACAACAGTGGTGAGAGTGGGCATCCCTGTCGTGTTCCTTATCTCAGGGGGAAAGCTCTCAGTTTTTCCCCATTGAGGGTGATATTAGCTGTGGTATTTTCATATATGGCTTTTATGATGTTTAGGAATGTTCCTTCTATCCTGATTTTCTTGAGGGTTTTTTATTAAGAAAGGATGCTGAATTTTGTCAAATGCTTTTCCTGCATCTATTGACAAGATCATATGGTTCTTACCCTTTCTTTTATTAATGTGATGTATCACATTGATTGATTTGTGAATATTGAACCAGCCCTGCATCCCACGAATGAATCCCACTTGATCATGGTGAATAATTTTTTTCATATGCTGTTGAATTTGATTTGCTAGAATCTTGTTGAGAATGCTTGCATCCATGTGCATCAGAGATATTGGCCTGTAATTCTCCTTTTTAGTGGGTTCTCTGTCTGGTTTTGGAATCAAAGTAATGCTGGCTTCATAGAATGAATCCAGAAGTTTTCCTTCCATTTCTGTTTTTTGGAACAGCTTGAGGGGGATAGGTATTAACCCTGCTTTAAATGTCTGGTAGAACTCCCCTGGAAAGCCATCTGGCCCAGGACTCTTAATTGTTGGGAGATTTTTGATAACTGATTTAATTTCTTCACTAGTTATGGGTTTGATCAAATTTTGTATTTCTTCCCACTTGAGTTTTGGTAGTGTGTGGGTGTCTAGAAATTTGTCCATTTCTTCCAGGTTTTCCAGCTTAACATATGATTTTTCATAGTATTCTCTGATAATTGTTTGTATTTATGATGGATTAGTTGTGATATGTCTACTTTCATTTGTGATTTTATCTATTTGGGTCCACTCTCTTTTCTTTTTGAGAACTATGGCTAGGGGATTATCAATTTTGTTTATCTTTTCATAAAGCAAACTCTTTGTTTCATTGATCTGTTCTACTGGGGGTTTTTTTGGATTCTATATTGTTTATTTCTGCTCTAATATTTATTATTTCTCTTCTTCTGCTGGGCTTAGGCTGCCTTTGCTGTTCTGCTTCTAGTTCCTTTAGGTGTGCTGTTAGATTTTGTATTTGGGATTTTTCTTGTTTCTTGAGATAGGCCTGGATTGCAATGTAGTTTCCTCTCAGGACTGCCTTCACTGCATCCCAAAGCGTTTGGATTGCTGTATTTTCATTTTCGTTTGTTTCCATATATTTTTTAATTTCTTCTCTAATTGCCTGGTTGACCCATTCATTCTTTAGTAGGGTGTTCTTTTTTTTTTTCAACGTTTATTTATTTTTGGGACAGAGAGAGACAGAGCATGAACAGGGGAGGGGCAGAGACAGAGGGAGACACAGAATCGGAAACAGGCTCCAGGCTCTGAGCCATCAGCCCAGAGCCCGACGCGGGGCTCGAACTCACGGACCGCGAGATCATGACCTGGCTGAAGTTGGACGCTTAACCGACTGAGCCACCAGGCGCCCCTAGTAGGGTGTTCTTTAACCTCCATGCTTTTAGAGGTTTTTCAGACTTTTTCCTGTGGTTGATTTCAAGCTTCATAGCATTGTGGTCTGAAAGTATGCATGGTATGATTTCAATTCTCGTATACTTAGGAAGGGCTGTTTAGTGACCCACTCTGAGATCTATCTTGGAGAATGTTCCATGTGCACTTGAGAAGAAAGTATATTCTGTTGCTTTGGGATGCAGAGTTCTAAATAGATCTGTCAAGTCTATCTGATCCAGTGTATCATTCAGGGTCCTTGTTTCTTTATTGATCCTGTGTCTAGATGTATCAGTTGTTGTAAGTGGGGTACTAAAGTTCCCTACAATTACCACATTCTTATGAATAATGTTGCTTATGTTTGTAATTGTTTTATATATTTGGGGGCTCCCTTATTCGGCGCATAGACATTTATAATTGTTAGCTCTTCCTGATGGATAGACCCTGTAATTATTATATAATGCCCTTCTTCATCCCTTGTTACAGCCTTTAAAGTCTAGTTTGTCTGATATAAGTATGGCTACTCCAGCTTTCTTTTGACTTCCAGTAGCATGATAGATAGTTCTCCATCCCCTCACTTTCAATCTGAAGGTGTCCTCGGGTCTAAAATGAGTCTCTTGTAGACAGCAAATAGATGGGTCTTGTGTTTTTTATCCATTCTGATACCCTATGTCTTTTGGTGGGAGCATTTAGTCCATTACATTCAGTGTTATTATAGAAAGATATGGGTTTAGAGTCACTGTGATGTCACTTAGCTCTAACCATGTTGTTTCAAATGGCAAGATTTCATTCTTTTTTATGGCTGAGTAATATTCCATTGTATATATATCACATCTTCTTTATCCATTCATCAATTGATGGACATTCGGGCTGTTTCCTAATTTGGCTATTGTTTATAATGCTACTATAAACATTGGGGAGCATGTATCCCTTCAAATCAGTATTTTTGTAACCTTTGGATAAATACCTAGTAGAGCAATTGCTGAATCATAGGGTAGTTCTGTTTTTAACATTTTAAGGAACTTCCATACTGTTTTTCAGAGTGGCTGCATCACTTTGCATTCCCACCAAGAGTGGAATAGGATTCCCTTTTCTCCACGTCCTGACCCACACTTGTTATTTCTTGTTTCTAATTTTAGCCATTATGACTGGTGTGAGGTGATTGATATCTCTTGTACTTTTGATTTGTATTTCTCTGATGAGTGATGTTGAGTATCTTTTCATATGTCTATTATCCATCTGTATGTCTCCTTTGTAAAAATGTAACAAGAAAAACAAATTCTTATTGAACTTATGTAAATAATCATTGCCATGAAAAATAAAATACTCAATAAAAGTTTCAGAATTTTAGAGGGATTAAACAGAAAGAAGAATATATCATTTAAAAAACATTTCCTTTCAGGAGTTCTAGGGTGGCTCAGTCCGGTTGTCTGACTCTTGGTTTTGGCTCAGGTCATGATCTCACAGTTTCATGAGTCTAAGCACGCTGGCAGCACAGAGTTCACTTGGGATTCTCTCTCTCTCTTTCAATCTCTCTCTCTCTGCCTTTCCCCCACTCATGCTGTCTCTCTCTCAAATAAATAAACTTAAAATAATTTCTATTTACGAAAGTATAATCTATAAATTGTCATGAGTTACAGGTAACTTATGGCAAAAAAGAATGAGATTCCTTAAATACCCAGAAAGTAAACCATTAAAACATTAACAATATTCCAAACAAAACCCACAATCATCCCTCATCAGTTCATTCAGGTCTGTGTAATTAGTTCTTGTTCTACGTAGTCTTGGCTTAGTGATATGGACCCATCTGTTTGTTGACTAGAGTTCTGAAAATCCAAACTTGGTTCATTAGTATGGTCTCAAAATTGTCTAAATGACGTCATCAGAACCCTGTACCTATAATACCTGATATAGTCTTTTTCAAAGGAAATTCAGTCCTTTTTTGGAAGATGAAGCACTCTGGCCTGTAGCTAATTGCAAATATTTCAAGGAAGCATCAAATTAAAACATAAAAAAACGGGGCACCTTGGTGGCTCAGTCAGTTAAGTGTCTGACTTCAGCTCAGGTCATGATCTCACAGTCCGTGAGTTTGAGCCCTGCATTGGGCTCTGTGCTAACAGCTCAGACTGGAGTCTGCTTAGGATTCTGTGTGTTCTTCCCCTGCTTGCACTCTGTTCCTCTCTCTGTGTCAAAAATAAATATTAAAAAAAAATAACAAAAAAACAAAAAACTATCTGTAGATGACAAAAGACTGACATTAGCTGTGATTACCTTATTACTGATCATTTTCAAAAGTGAAAGATCTAATGAGAGTTCATTACATAAATAAAATAACTGTCAAAATAAGAAAATAAAGTCAATTCAAAATAAAGTTTTAAACAAAATCTCTATAAAACATAATAATCTATTTTTAAAGAAGAGAAAATATTACATCTACTTTATAAGACTGTATCAACATAATTTTACCAAGAAAAAACTTCAGATATAACATAATAATCGTAACATGCCATGAACATGTTAAGCCTATCATTAGAATATACCAAGAATATATCAAGAATATCAAGTAAAGAGTTTCTGTAACTCTAGAGTAGGTCCTAAACATTTCATATTAATAAAACTCCATGGTGGGGGGTGCCTGGGTGGCTCAGTCGGTTAAGCATCCGACTTAGGCTCAGGTCATGATCTCACAGTTCGTGGGTTCAAGCCCCACATCAGGCTCTGTGCTGACAGCTAAGAACCTGGAGCCTGCTTCAGATTCTGTGTCTTCCTTTCTTTCTGCCCTTCCTTGGCTCGCTCTCTCTCTCAAAAATAAACATTAAAAAAAATTTAATAAAACTCCATAGGTGAGTGATCTGAATGCCACAATTAAAAACCACTGGCTTACAGTCAGAGTGGCCAAAATGAACAAATCAGGAGACTATAGATGCTGGAGAGGATGTGGAGAAACGGGAACCCTCTTGCACTGTTGGTGGGAATGCAAATTGGTGCAGCCGCTCTGGAAAGCAGTGTGGAGGTTCCTCAGAAAATTAAAAATAGACCTACCCTATGACCCAGCAATAGCACTGCTAGGAATTTATCCAAGGGATACAGGAGCACTGATGCATAGGGCCACTTGTACCCCAATGTTCATAGCAGCACTCTCAATAGCCAAATTATGGAAAGAGCCTAAATGTCCATCAACTGATGAATGGATAAAGAAATTGTGGTTTATATACACAATGGAATATTACGTGGCAATGAGAAAAAATGAAATATGGCCTTTTGTAGCAACGTGGATGGAACTGGAGAGTGTGATGCTAAGTGAAATAAGCCATACAGAGAAAGACAGATACCATATGGTTTCACTCTTATGTGGATCCTGAGAAACTTCACAGGAACCCATGGGGGAGGGGAAGGAAAAAAAAAAAGAGGTTAGAATGGGAGAGAGCCAAAGCACAAGAGACTGTTAAAAACTGAGAACAAACTGAGGGTTGATGGGGGGTGGGAGGGAGGAGAGGGTGGGTGATTCAGGCCAAGGATGTCATCAAGGAATACTTCAAATGCAAGAAATGAACAAATAAAAAATAAAAAATAAAAACCACTGGCTTAAATTTAGTAGAAAAAGCCTTTGCAAAAGAATCATGAAAGAATACAGTATCAGATATTAAGGTAAAAATTAGAATATATATTATTCATGTAAAGAGTAGTAATCCAGAAAATGGATATCATACTTCTAGTAGCAAATGAATTGATCTATAGTATAACATTTCAACTACAAAATAGAGCCTTTGGAACATTCTGTTATATGTGGGGAGGATCATAACAATGTGTAATGAGACTTAAATAATAATATAAAATCTTTAATAATGTATACCAAAAATCTTATTCTGCATCTAAGATCCCAAGCAAATGAAATACACTTCATTTCCATGAGTTTCCAAATAAAAAAATTTTAAATCACCTGGCATTTTAAACAAATTACAGAGAGAAATTATTATGGCTTATTCCTTGCAATAATTTAATTTGTGTTTACAGTTGGACTGCATCTTAATGGACAATCACATCTCATTTCTGGTAAAAATTCAAAACTAACATGGTAATGTAGCCTTCATACCTGAAAAATTAGTATTTACGGTTGCAAAAATAGCAGCTAAAAATATGCATTGGAGAATAACATTAATATAAAAAACTGATTTCTTCTCTGTTTAAAAAATACATCAAGAATTCTATTAATGAGGAGATCTTTCTAAATAAAATTTGTGATGCCTCTCAAGCAATACAAGGCCATAATCTTACTTCTATAAAAGCCAGAAAAGTACTCTGAAAAAAATAAGTGGACATTAATTTCTTGTATGATTTCATCGTTATGTCTCTACATTTTGAAGCCTAACTACCATAATTTAAATCCAATTTTAACTCTAAGGCTTATAAACAATCTATGCATTCATATTATGACTAGTTGAGGTCATATATATTTGCCAATATTTTGTTAAAAATAGGTATCATTAGTATACTAAAATGGAAACTTCCTTGTGAAAAATATATACATTGGACAAAAAAAAAAAAAACACTGGCTTACATTTGTAACAACATGGATGGACCTAGAGGATATTATGCTAAGTGAAATAAGTCAGACAGAGAAAGACAAACACCATATCATTTCACTTATATGTGGAATCCAAAAATCAAAACAAATGAACAAATGGAAGCAGAAACAGATCCATAAAGAGAACAAACTGATGGTTGCCAGAGGGGAGAAGATGAGGGATGGCCAAAACGGGTGAAGGGGAATGGGAGTTACATGCTTCCAGTTATGGAGTGAATAAGTCACAGAGATTAAAAGCACAGCATAGAGAATATAGTCTATGGTATTGTGGTAGTATTGTATGGTGACAGATGGTAGCTACACTTGTGAGCATAGCATAACATACAGAGTTGGCGAAGCATTATGCTGTACATCTGAAACTAATGTAACATTGTGTTTCAAATATACTTCAACATTTAACAATCCACTGGCTTAGAAGATGCTAGATTCAAATTAAATAAGCAACATTGCAACCAAGTTAATATTTTTAAAAAATAACTGAAATTATGACTGATAATACTATTTTATTTATATTATTTGGCAAAGCAACACTAGGATTCTGACAAACAAACATTTCATGGACACAGAGGACACTGACAATTCTCTTGGAACTTCTCAAACAGCATACAATTTATGAAGTACTTATATTAATAACATTTTACCTATACTTTACTGTAGGAAAGGCTGAGAATCTCTTCTTTAACTACTCTACTCATGCAATTCATCGAGAGTAATATATTAAACAAACCCAATTATCTCTAGCTGTTCTATTTTACAATGTAAAAGAACAAATCTTTTTTGTTTTGAATTTTCCATAAGCCCTCTGGGAAATATGAAAGACAGTTGTAGGTACAAAAGATATCATTTAGGACTAGATTTTGGAAAGCCAAATATCAAAAGTTGTCGAGATATTTGAACGTTTGATTAAGATAGGATCATGGGCTACTGAAAAACAATACTTGGCTACCTACTTGACCAATTTGATAAAAGATTTGAAAAATAAAGATAAGAGGTGACATGATTATAAATAATCATAGCTCTTTCCTAAATAAGAATAATTTCTTTTTTTAAGTTTTTATTTATTTATTTTGAAAGAGAGAGAGAGTGGGAGAAGGGCAGAAAAAGAGAGAGAGAGAATCCCAAGCAGGCTTTGCACTGTGTGGAGCCCCATGTGGGGCTCAAACTCATGAACCCTGAGATAATGACCTGAGCTGGAACCAAGAGTTGGACATTTAACCGACTGAACCACCCAGGAGCTCCAAACACCCTTTCTGTAAATAATCAAGGACATAAAGTCAACATAAACCATAGAAGGTTATTCTAGCAAGGCACAAAAACTTTGTCTTCTAGGAAAATGACACAGAAAGTGAAAAATAAACTTTTACAACCTATTATTAAGAGCAGACCAATAATCCAAGAAAAAAATGTCATTTTAACAGAGAAAAAAAATGCAATTCTAGTTTTGCATCCGTATAATAGTTAGCCCTAGGGGTGTCTGGGTGGCTCAGTTAAGCGTCCAACTCTTGATTTTGGCTCTTAAGGTTCATATGGAGCCCTAACAGGTTCTGTGCTGACAGTGTGGAGCCTGCTTGGGATTCTCTCTGCCTCTCCCCCACTCACACATGCTCAAAATAAATAAATAAACTTAAAAAAATAGTTAACACTAAAGCTCTTTTTTGAAAATCTTATAAATAAACACAGGCTTCCAATATCCTATCTTTAGCATATGAAAATCATTTCGGAAACTTCCTCTTGATTTTACCTCTCCCACCTTCCAAGTATATAATCAGTCTCTCCTCAGAGTGCCAGGGCAGCTTTTCCTGCCCACGGGTCCTGTCCACATGCTTTACTAAAATCAATTTTTTGCACAAATAAATAAATTAAGAAATAAGCACATCAAGCCTTAGCCAGCTGTGAATACAACAAATTTAATTCTCTTTCCACAAAACTTCTGTAACTTTCTGTACCACATACAACCCTTACAGTACAACTTTTCAAAATGGTAAAAATGAACACATTTATTAACATATCCAAGTATAAATAGCCTCTGTAGCATATAAAAATGAGATGCAAATTATATAAATTTAAAATTATGCATAATAATGAATGTTTCAGTATTCTATCTTAGAAATTATCTAAGATATATGATGAATATCCAGTAATCAACTCAATTTAGTATTAGTCCAAGATTTTAAGTTACATAAATATTTTGGAAATTATCTTCAAGCTGACATGCTACAAAACATAATTACTCTTGAAATAGAGTTTGTCAGATTAATGATTTTATTTGGTTAAACACAAATTTACACTTTTCATAATCTTAAACATTTAGTAGAAGTAATGCTAGCTAACTTGATCAGTAAATGTATAAATTTGGGAAGAACATACCCCAGTAGAATAAAAATGTATGCTTAGAGTATATTCAAGACTGATAATTTTTTTCTTTTTTTATATGAAATTTATTGTCAAATTGGTTTCCATACAACACCCAGTGCTCATCCCAAAATGTGCCTTCCTCAAGACTGATAAATTTTAAAAAGGACAGTTGTTTTTATTAAATGAAAAGTATTAAACTACTGTCATTTGCTAGATTTCCCTAAATTATGTGAACTTGAATTTTTAAAATATTTGAATTAGTTTCCATAAGAACACTTTTGTGTAGCACAGTGTAAGTATCCAATACAATACAATTTTGTTAATTTCTGGGAATTTTAGGAACATTCAATTTATACAAGCACTTATTTATTTCTAAGCCAATCAGAATGGAGCTCCTTTTAAGAGATTTTATAATCTAATTTGGCAATACCAACCAAAGGTAGAAAAATATTACACACTCACACAATGAAAGGTAGAGGTCTTTCTGAATTATACATAAACATACAGACAAACACAAATAGAAAAACAGCTTCTGGATTTAATTCTAAAATTTCAGGATGAGTCAAATGTAAACACAGAATTTTTTTTTTTGTTGGTTTTTTTTTTTTTCTGAAATTTATTGACAAATTGGTTTCCATACAACACCCAGTGCTCATCCCAAAAGGTGCCCTCCTCAATACCCATCACCCACCCTCTCCTCCCTCCCACCCCCCATCAACCCTCAGTTTGTTCTCAGTTTTTAACAGTCTCTTATGCTTTGGCTCTCTCCCATTCTAACCTCTTTTTTTTTTTTTTCCTTCCCCTCCCCCATGGGTTCCTGTGAAGTTTCTCAGGATCCACATAAGAGTGAAACCATATGGTATCTGTCTTTCTCTGTATGGCTTATTTCACTTAGCATCACACTCTCCAGTTCCATCCACGTTGCTACAAAAGGCCATATTTCATTTTTTCTCATTGCCACGTAATTTTCCATTGTGTATATAAACCACAATTTCTTTATCCATTCATCAGTTGATGGACATTTAGGCTCTTTCCATAATTTGGCTATTGTTGAGAGTGCTGCTATGAACATTGGGGTACAAGTGGCCCTATGCATCAGTGCTCCTGTATCCCTTGGATAAATTCCTAGCAGTGCTATTGCTGGGTCATAGGGTAGGTCTATTTTTAATTTTCTGAGGAACCTCCACACTGCTTTCCAGAGCGGCTGCACCAATTTGCATTCCCACCAACAGTGGAAGAGGGTTCCCATTTCTCCACATCCTCTCCAGCATCTATAGTCTCCTGATTTGTTCATTTTGGCCACTCTGACTGGCGTGAGGTGATACCTGAGTGTGGTTTTGATTTGTATTTCCCTGATAAGGAGAGACGCTGAACATCTTTTCATGTGCCTGTTGGCCATCCGGATGTCTTCTTGAGAGAAGTGTCTATTCATGTTTTCTGCCCATTTCTTCACTGGGTTATTTGTTTTTTGGGTGTGGAGTTTGGTGAGCTCTTTATAGATTTTGGAGACTAGCCCTTTGTCCGATATGTCATTTGCGAATATCTTTTCCCATTCCGTTGGTTGCCTTTTAGTTTTGCTGGTTGTTTCCTTTGCTGTGCAGAAGCTTTTTATCTTCATAAGGTCCCAGTAATTCACTTTTGCTTTTAATTCCCTTGCCTTTGGGGATGTGTCGAGTAAGAGATTGCTACGGCTGAGGTCAGAGAGGTCTTTTCCTGCTTTCTCCTCTAAGGTTTTGATGGTTTCCTGTCTCACATTTAGGTCCTTTATCCATTTTGAGTTTATTTTTGTGAATGGTGTGAGAAAGTGGTCTAGTTTCAACCTTCTGCATGTTGCTGTCCAGTTCTCCCAGCACCATTTGTTAAAGAGGCTGTCTTTTTTCCATTGGATGTTCTTTCCTGCTTTGTCAAAGATGAGTTGGCCATACGTTTGTGGGTCTAGTTCTGGGGTTTCTATTCTATTCCATTGGTCTATGTGTCTGTTTTGGTGCCAATACCATGCTGTCTTGATGATGACAGCTTTGTAGTAGAGGCTAAAGTCTGGGATTGTGATGCCTCCTGCTTTGGTCTTCTTCTTCAAAATTCCTTTGGCTATTCGGGGCCTTTTGTGGTTCCATATGAATTTTAGGATTGCTTGTTCTAGTTTCGAGAAGAATGCTGGTGCAATTTTGATTGGGATTGCATTGAATGTGTAGATAGCTTTGGGTAGTATTGACATTTTGACAATATTTATTTTTCCAATCCATGAGCAGGGAATGTCTTTCCATTTCTTTAAATCTTCTTCAATTTCCTTCATAAGCTTTCTATAGTTTTCAGCATACAGATCCTTTACATCTTTGGTTAGATTTATTCCTAGGTATTTTATGCTTCTTGGTGCAATTGTGAATGGAATCAGTTTCCTTATTTGTCTTTCTGTTGCTTCATTGTTAGTGTATAAGAATGCAACTGATTTCTGTACATTGATTTTGTATCCTGCAACTTTGCTGAATTCCTGTATCAGTTCTAGCAGACTTTTGGTGGAGTCTATCGGATTTTCCATGTATAATATCATGTCATCTGCAAAAAGCGAAAGCTTGACTTCATCTTTGCCAATTTGGATGCCTTTGATTTCCTTTTGTTGTCTGATTGCTGATGCTAGAACTTCCAGCACTATGTTAAACAGCAGCGGTGAGAGTGGGCATCCTTGTCGTGTTCCTGATCTCAGGGAAAAAGCTTTCAGTTTTTCCCCGTTGAGGATGATGTTAGCTGTGGGCTTTTCATAAATGGCTTTTATGATCTTTAAGTATGTTCCTTCTATCCCGACTTTCTCAAGGGTTTTTATTAAGAAAGGGTGCTGGATTTTGTCGAAGGCCTTTTCTGCATCGATTGACAGGATCATATGGTTCTTCTCTCTTTTTTTGTTAATGTGATGTATCACGTTGATTGATTTGCGAATGTTGAACCAGACCTGCATCCCAGGAATGAATCCCACTTGATCATGATGAATAATTCTTTTTATATGCCGTTGAATTCGATTTGCTAGTATCTTATTGAGAATTTTTGCATCCATATTCATCAGGGATATTGGCCTGTAGTTCTCTTTTTTTACTGGGTCTCTGTCTGGTTTAGGAATCAAAGTAATACTGGCTTCATAGAATGAGTCTGGAAGTTTTCCTTCCCTTTCTATTTCTTGGAATAGCTTGAGAAGGATAGGTATTATCTCTGCTTTAAACGTCTGGTAGAACTCCCCTGGGAAGCCATCTGGTCCTGGACTCTTATTTGTTGGGAGATTTTTGATAACCGATTCAATTTCTTCGCTGGTTATGGGTCTGTTCAAGCTTTCTATTTCCTCCTGATTGAGTTTTGGAAGAGTGTGGGTGTTCAGGAATTTGTCCATTTCTTCCAGGTTGTCCAATTTGATGGCATATAAGTTTTCATAGTATTCCCTGATAATTGTTTGTATCTCTGAGGGATTGCTTGTAATAATTCCATTTTCATTCATGATTTTATCTATTTGGGTCATCTCCCTTTTCTTTTTGAGAAGCCTGGCTAGAGGTTTGTCAATTTTGTTTATTTTTTCAAAAAACCAACTCTTGGTTTCGTTGATCTGCTCTACAGTTTTTTTAGTTTCTATATTGTTTATTTCTGCTCTGATCTTTATTATTTCTCTTCTTCTGCTGGGCTTAGGCTGCCTTTGCTGTTCTGCTTCTAGTTCCTTTAGGTGTGCTGTTAGATTTTGTATTTGGGATTTTTCTTGTTTCTTGAGATAGGCCTGGATTGCAATGTATTTTCCTCTCAGGACTGCCTTTGCTGCGTCCCAAAGCGTTTGGATTGTTGTATTTTCATTTTCGTTTGTTTCCATATATTTTTTAATTTCTTCTCTAATTGCCTGGTTGACCCACTCATTCGTTAGTAGGGTGTTCTTTAACCTCCATGCTTTTGGAGGTTTTCCAGACTTTTTTCTGTGGTTGATTTCAACCTTCATAGCATTGTGGTCTGAAAGTAAGCATGGTATAATTTCAATTCTTGTAAACTTATGAAGGGCTGTTTTGTGACCCAGTATATGATCTATCTTGGAGAATGTTCCATGTGCACTCGAGAAGAAAGTATATTCTGTTGCTTTGGGATGCAGAGTTCTAAATATATCTGTCAAGTCCATCTGATCCAATGTATCATTCAGGGCCCTTGTTTCTTTATTGACCGTGTGTCTAGATGATCTATCCATTTCTGTAAGTGGGGTGTTAAAGTCCCCTACAATTACCACATTCTTATCAATAAGGTTGCTTATGTTTATGAGTAATTGTTTTATATATTTGGGGGCTCCGGTATTCGGTGCATAGACATTTATAATTGTTAGCTCTTCCTGATGGATAGACCCTGTAACTATTATATAATGTCCTTCTTCATCTCTTGTTACAGCCTTTAATTTAAAGTCTAGTTTGTCTGATAGAAGTATGGCTACTCCAGCTTTCTTTTGGCTTCCAGTCGCATGATAAATAGTTCTCCATCCCCTCACTCTCAATCTAAAGGTGTCCTCAGGTCTAAAATGAGTCTCTTGTAGACAGCAAATAGATGGGTCTTGTTTTTTTATCCATTCTGATACCCTATGTCTTTTGGTTGGCGCATTTAATCCATTTACATTCAGTGTTATTATAGAAAGATACGGGTTTAGAGTCATTGTGATGTCTGTATGTTTTATGCTTGTAGTGATGTCTCTGGGACTTTGTCTCACAGGGTCCCCCTTAGGATCTCTTGTAGGGCTGGTTTAGTGGTGACAAATTCCTTCAGTTTTTGTTTGTTTGGGAAGACCTTTATCTCTCCTTCTATTCTAAATGACAGACTTGCTGGATAGAGGATTCTTGGCTGCATATTTTTTCTGTCTAGCACCCTGAAAATCTCGTGCCAATTCTTTCTGGCCTGCCAAGTTTCAAAAGAGAGATCAGTCACGAGTCTTATAGGTCTCCCTTTATATGTGAGGGCACGTTTACCCCTTGCTGCTTTCAGAATTTTCTCTTTATCCTTGTATTTTGCCAGTTTCACTATGATATGTCGTGCAGAAGATCGATTCAAGTTACGTCTGAAGGGAGTTCTCTGTGCCTCTTGGATTTCAATGCCTTTTTCCTTCCCCAGTTCAGGGAAGTTCTCAGCTATTATTTCTTCAAGTACCCCTTCAACACCTTTCCCTCTCTCTTCCTCCTCTGGGATACCAATTATGCGTATATTATTTCTTTTTAGTGTATCACTTAATTCTCTAATTTTCCCCTCATACTCCTGGATTTTTTTATCTCTCTTTTTCTCAGCTTCCTCTTTTTCCATAACTTTATCTTCTAGTTCACCTATTCTCTCCTCTGCCTCTTCAAGCCGAGCTGTGGTGGTTTCCATTTTGTTATGCATTTCATTTAAAGCGTTTTTCAGCTCCTCGTGACTGTTCCTTAGTCCCTTGATCTCTGTAGCAAGAGATTCTCTGCTGTCCTGTATACTGTTTTCAAGCTCAGCGATTAATTTTATGACTATTATTCTAAATTCACTTTCTGTTATATTATTTAAATCCTTTTTGATCAGCTCATTAGCTGTTGTTATTTCCTGGAGATTCTTCTGAGGGGAGTTCTTCCGCTTGGTCATTTTGGATAGTCCCTGGCGTGGTGAGGACCTGCAGGGCACTTCCCCTGTGCTGTGGTGTATAACTGGAGTTGGTGGGCGGGGCCGCAGTCAGACCTGATGTCTGCCCCCAGCCCACCGCTGGGGCCACAGTCAGACTGGTGTGTGCCTTCTCTTCCCCTCTCCTAGGGGCGGGATTCACTGTGGGGTGGTGTGGCTCGTCTGGGCTACTTGCACCCTGCCAGGCTTGTGATGCTGGGGATCTGGCGTATTAGCTGGGGTGGGTAGGCAAGGTGCACAGGGGCAGGAGGGGCAGGCTTAGATCGCTTCTCCTTAGGTGATCCACTTCAGGAGGGGCCCTGTGGCAGCGGGAGGGAGTCAGATCCGCTGCTGGAGGTTTGGCTCCGCCAAAGCGCAGAGTTGGGTGTTTGCGCGGAGCGAGCAAGTTCCCTGGCAGCAACCGGTTCCTTTTGGGATTTCAGCTGGGGGATGGGCGGGGGAAATGGCGCTGGCGAGCACCTTTGTTCCCCACCAAACTGAGCTCTGTTGTCAGGGGGCTCAGCAGCTCTCCCTCCCTTTGTCCTCCAGCCTTCCCGCTTTCTGAGCAGAGCTGTTAATTTATGACCTCCCAGACGCTAAGTCGCGCTTGCTGTCGGAACACAGTCCGCCCGGCCCCTCCGCTTTTGCAAGCCAGACTCGGAGGCTCTGCTTGGCCGGCGAGCCGCCCCTCCGCCCCGGCTCCCTCCCGCCAGTCCGTGGAGCCGGCACCGCCTCGCCGCCCTTCCTACCCTCTTCCGTGGGCCTCTCGTCTGCGTTTGGCTCCGGCGACTCTGTTCTGCTAATCCTCTGGCGGTTTTCTAGGTTATTTAGGCAGGTGTAGATGGAATCTAAGTGATCAGCAGGACGTGCGGTGAGCCCAGCGTCCTCCTAAGCCGCCATCTTGCCGCAACCCCCTAAACACAGAATTTTATTTTATTTTATTTTATTTTTTCTTCGTCCTTCATGATTATTTATTTATTTATTTATTTTATATGAAATTTATTGACAAATTGGTTTCCATACAACACCCAGTGTTCATCCCAAAAGGTGCCCTCCTCAATACCCATCACCCACCCTCTCCTCCCTCCCACCCTCCATCAACCATCAGTTTGTTCTCAGTTTTTAACAGTCTCTTATGCTTTGGCTGTCTGGCACTCTAACCTCTTTTTTTTTTTTCCTTCCCCTCCCCCATGGGTTCCTGTGAAGTTTCTCAGGATCCACATAAGAGTGAAACCATATGGTATCTGTCTTTCTCTGTATGGCTTATTTCACTTAGCATCACACTCTCCAGTTCCATCCACGTTGCTACGAAAGGCCATATTTCATTTTTTCTCATTGCCACATAGTACTCCATTGTGTATATAAACCACAATTTCTTTATCCATTCATCAGTTGATGGACATTTACGCTCTTTCCATAATTTGGCTATTGTTGAGAGTGCTGCTATGAACATTGGGGTACAAGTGCCCCTATGTATCAGTACTCCTGTATCCCTTGGATAAATTCCTAGCAGTGCTATTGCTGGGTCATAAGGTAGGTCTATTTTTAATTTTCTGAGGAACCTCCACACTGCTTTCCAGAGCGGCTGCACCAATTTGCATTCCCACCAACAGTGCAAGAGGGTTCCCGTTTCTCCACATCCTCTCCAGCATCTATAGTCTCCTGATTTGTTCATTTTGGCCACTCTGACTGGCATGAGGTGATACCTGAGTGTGGTTTTGATTTGTATTTCCCTGATAAGGAGCGACGCTGAACATCTTTTCACCTGCCTGTTGGCCATCCGGATGTCTTCTTTAGAGAAGTGTCTATTCATGTTTTCTGCCCATTTCTTCACTGGGTTATTTGTTTTTCGGGTGTGGAGTTTGATGAGCTCTTTATAGATTTTGGATACTAGCCCTTTGTCCGATATGTCATTTGCGAATATCTTTTCCCATTCCGTTGGTTGCCTTTTAGTTTTGCTGGTTGTTTCCTTTGCTATGCAGAGTTTTTTATCTTCATAAGGTCCCAGTAATTCACTTTTGCTTTAAATTCCCTTGCCTTTGGGGATGTGTCGAGTAAGAGATTGCTACGGCTGAGGTCAGAGAGGTCTTTTCCTGCTTTCTCCTCTAAGGTTTTGATGGTTTCCTGTCTCACATTCAGGTCCTTTATCCATTTTGAGTTTATTTTTGTGAATGGTGTGAGAAAGTGGTCTAGTTTCAACCTTCTGCATGTTGCTGTCCAGTTCTCCCAGCACCATTTGTTAAAGAGACTGTCTTTTTTCCATTGGATATTCTTTCCTGCTCTGTCAAAGATGAGTTGGCCATACGTTTGTGGGTCTAGTTCTGGAGTTTCTATTCTATTCCATTGGTCTATGTGTCTGTTTTGGTGCCAATACCATGCTGTCTTGATGATGACAGCTTTGTAG
The DNA here is from genome assembly GCF_022837055.1 of Prionailurus viverrinus. Taxonomy (NCBI): domain Eukaryota; kingdom Metazoa; phylum Chordata; class Mammalia; order Carnivora; family Felidae; genus Prionailurus; species Prionailurus viverrinus. The sequence goes on from NC_062579.1 coordinate 55,363,384, forward strand.
TAGAGGCTAAAGTCTGGGATTGTGATGCCTCCTGCTTTGGTCTTCTTCTTCAAAATTCCTTTGGCTATTCGGGGCCTTTTGTGGTTCCATATGAATTTTAGGATTGCTTGTTCTAGTTTCGAGAAGAATGCTGGTGCAATTTTGATTGGGATTGCATTGAATGTGTAGATAGCTTTGGGTAGTATTGACATTTTGACAATATTTATTTTTCCAATCCATGAGCAGGGAATGTCTTTCCATTTCTTTAAATCTTCTTCAATTTCCTTCATAAGCTTTCTATAGTTTTCAGCATACAGATCCTTTACATCTTTGGTTAGATTTATTCCTAGGTATTTTATGCTTCTCGGTGCCATGGTGAATGGGATCAGTTTCTTTATTTGTCTTTCTGTTGCTTCATTGTTAGTGTATAAGAATGCAACTGATTTCTGTACATTGATTTTGTATCCTGCAACTTTGCTGAATCCATGTATCAGTTCTAGGAGACTTTTGGTGGAGTCTATCGGATTTTCCATGTATAATATCATGTCATCTGCAAAAAGCGAAAGCTTGACTTCATCTTTGCCAATTTGGATGCCTTTGATTTCCTTTTGTTGTTTGATTGCTGATGCTAGAACTTCCAACACTATGTTAAACAACAGCGGTGAGAATGGGCATCCCTGTCGTGTTCCTGATCTCAGGGAAAAAGCTCTCAGTTTTTCCCCGTTGAGGATGATGTTAGCTGTGGGCTTTTCATAAATGGCTTTGATGATCGTTAAGTATGTTCCTTCTATCCCGACTTTCTCAAGGGTTTTTATTAAGAAATGGTGCTGTATTTTGTCAAAGGCCTTTTCTGCATCGATTGACAGGATCATATGGTTCTTCTTTTTTTTTTTTTAATGTGATGTATCACGTTGTTTGATTTGCGAATGTTGAACCAGCCCTGCATCCCAGGAATGAATCCCACTTGATCATGGTGAATAATTCTTTTTATATGCTGTTGAATTCGATTTGCTAGTATCTTATTGAGAATTTTTGCATCCATATGCATCAGGGATATTGGCCTGTAGTTCTCTTTTTTTACTGGGTCTCTGTCTGGTTTAGGAATCAAAGTAATACTGGCTTCATAGAATGAGTCTGGAAGTTTTCCTTCCCTTTCTATTTCTTGGAATAGCTTGAGAAGGATAGGTATTATCTCTGCTTTAAACGTCTGGTAGAACTCCCCTGGGAAGCCATCTGGTCCTGGACTCTTATTTGTTGGGAGAATTTGATAACCGATTCAATTTCTTCGCTGGTTATGGGTCAGTTCAAGCTTTCTATTTCCTCCTGATTGAGTTTTGGAAGTGTGTGGGTGTTCAGGAATTTGTCCATTTCTTCCAGGTTGTCCAATTTGTTGGCATATAAGTTTTCATAGTATTCCCTGATAATTGTTTGTATCTCTGAGGGATTGCTTGTAATAATCCCATTTTCATTCATGATTTTATCTATTTGGGTCATCTCCCTTTTCTTTTTGAGAAGCCTGGCTAGAGGTTTGTCAATTTTGTTTATTTTTTCAAAAAACCAACTCTTGGTTTCGTTGATCTGCTCTACAGTTTTTTTAGATTCTATATTGTTTATTTCTGCTCTGATCTTTATTATTTCTCTTCTTCTGCTGGGTTTAGGCTGCCTTTGCTGTTCTGCTTCTAGTTCCTTTCGGTGTGCTGTTAGATTTTGTATTTGGGATTTTTCTTGTTTCTTGAGATAGGCCTGGATTGCAATGTATTTTCCTCTCAGGACTGCCTTTGCTGCGTCCCAAAGCGTTTGGATTGTTGTATTTTCATTTTCGTTTGTTTCCATATATTTTTTAATTTCTTCTCTAATTGCCTGGTTGACCCACTCATTCGTTAGTAGGGTGTTCTTTAACCTCCATGCTTTTGGAGGTTTTCCAGACTTTTTTCTGTGGTTGATTTCAAGCTTCATAGAATTGTGGTCTGAAAGTACGCATGGTATAATTTCAATTCTTGTAAACTTATGAAGGGCTGTTTTGTGACCCAGTATATGATCTATCTTGGAGAATGTTCCATGTGCACTCGAGAAGAAAGTATATTCTGTTGCTTTGGGATGCAGAGTTCTAAATATATCTGTCAAGTCCATCTGATCCAATGTCTCATTCAGGGCCCTTGTTTCTTTATTGACCGTGTGTCTAGATGATCTATCCATTTCTGTAAGTGGGGTGTTAAAGTCCCCTGCAATTACCACATTCTTATCAATAAGGTTGCTTGTGTTTATGAGTAATTGTTTTATATATTTGGGGGCTCCAGTATTCGGCGCATAGACATTTATAATTGTTAGCTCTTCCTGATGGATAGACCCTGTAACTATTATATAATGTCCTTCTTCATCTCTTGTTACAGCCTTTAATTTAAAGTCTAGTTTGTCTGATATAAGTATGGCTACTCCAGCTTTCTTTTGGCTTCCAGTCGCATGATAAATAGTTCTCCATCCCCTCACTCTCAATCTAAAGGTGTCCTCAGGTCTAAAATGAGTCTCTTGTAGACAGCAAATAGATGAGTCTTGTTTTTTTATCCATTCTGATACCCTATGTCTTTTGGTTGGCGCATTTAATCCATTTACATTCAGTGTTATCATAGAAAGATACAGGTTTAGAGTCATTGTGATGTCTGTATGTTTTATGCTTGTAGTGGTGCCTCTGGTACTTTGTCTCACAGGGTCCCCCTTAGGATCTCTTGTAGGGCTGGTTTAGTGGTGACAAATTCCTTCAGTTTTTGTTTTTTTGGGAAGACCTTTATCTCTCCTTCTATTCTAAATGACAGACTTGCTGGATAAAGGATCTCGGCTGCATATTTTTTCTGTCTAGCACCCTGAAAATCTCGTGCCAGTTCTTTCTGGCCTGCCAAGTTTCAAAAGAGAGATCAGTCACGAGTCTTATCGGTCTCCCTTTATATGTGAGGGCATGTTTACCCCTTGCTGCTTTCAGAATTTTCTCTTTATCCTTGTATTTTTCCAGTTTCACTATGATATGTCATGCAGAAGATCGATTCAAGTTACGTCTGAAGGGAGTTCTCTGTGCCTCTTGAATTTCAATGCCTTTTTCCTTCCCCAGTTCAGGGAAGTTCTCAGCTATGATTTCTTCAAGTACCCCTTCAGCACCTTTCCCTCTCTCTTCCTCCTCTGGGATACCAATTATGCGTATATTATTTCTTTTTAGTGTATCACTTAGTTCTCTAAATTTCCCCTCATACTCCTGGATGTTTTTATCTCTCTTTCTCTCAGCTTCCTCTTTTTCCATAACTTTATCTTCTAGTTCACCTATTCTCTCCTCTGCCTCTTCAATCCGAGCCGTGGTGGTTTCCATTTTGTTTTGCATTTCATTTAAAGCATTTTTCAGCTCCTCGTGACTGTTCCTTAGTCCCTTGATCTCTGTAGCAAGAGATTCTCTGCTGTCCTCTATACTGTTTTCAAGCCCAGCGATTAATTTTATGACTATTATTCTAAATTCACTTTCTGTTATATTATTTAAGTCCTTTTTGATCAGCTCATTCGCTGTTGTTATTTCCTGGAGATTCTTCTGAGGGGAATTCTTCCGCTTGGTCATTTTGGATAGTCCCTGGCATGGTGAGGACCTGCAGGGCACTTCCCCTGTGCTGTGGTGTATAACTGGAGTTGGTGGGCGGGGCCGCAGTCAGACCTGATGTCTGCCCCCAGCCCACCACTGGGGCCACAGTCAGACTGGTGTGTGCTTCTCTTCCCCTCTCCTAGGGGCGGGATTCACTGTGGGGTGGCGTGGCCCGTCTGGGCTACTTGCACACTGCCAGGCTTGTGATGCTGGGGATCTGGCGTATTAGCCGGGGTGGGTAGGCAAGGTGCATGGGGGCAGGAGGGGCAGGCTTAGCTCGTTTCTCCTTAGGTGATCCACTTCAGGAGGGGCCCTGTGGCAGCGGGAGGGAGTCAAATCTGCTGCTGGAGGTTTGGCTCCGCAGAAGCACAGAGTTGGGTGTTTGCACGGGGCGAGCAAGTTCCCTGGCTGGAACTGGTTCCCTTTGGGAATTTGGTTGGGGGATGGGCGGGGGACATGGCGCTGGTGAGCGCCTTTGTTCCCCGCCAAACTGAGCTCTGTCGTCCGGGGGCTCAGCAGCTCTCCCTCCCTTTGTCCTCCAGCCTTCCCACTTTCCGAGCAGAGCTGCTAACTTATGTCCTCCCAGACGCTAAGTCGCGCTTGCTGTCGGAACACAGTCCGCCCGGCCCCTACGCTTTTGCAAGCCAGACTCGGGGGCTCTGCTTGGCCGGCGAGCCGCCCCTCCGCCCCGGCTCCCTCCCACCAGTCCGTGGAGCGCGCACCGCCTCGCCACCCTTCCTACCCTCTTCCGTGGGCCTCTCGTCTGTGCTTGGCTCCGGCGACTCTGTTCTGCTAATCCTCTGGTGGTTTTCTGGGTTATTTAGGCAGGTGTAGGTGGAATCTAAGTGATCAGCAGGACGCGCGGTGAGCCCAGCGTCCTCCTACGCTGCCATTTTGACTAGAATCCCCCTAAACACAGAATTTTAAAACTCACTGATCCATATCAAAGAGCTGTTCTCTTCCTGATGGGCATGGAATTCTTAATTGATCTGAGCTCAAAACAGACAGAAAAGACTGACCAGATACTGTCTTCTTTCACCTAACCAAGACAAGATGTCTACAAACCATCAATCTATTCACAGAAATCACTGAATGGTCAAGTCAGGAAAACAAAAGAAGCCAATACCAGAAATCAAGCAAGTACTCAAAAATAATCAAAATCAAATCCTTACAGTTCTAACAGTGGACAAGAGTCTGGAATACCAAATCTGGAGCTGGACTAACTGTTGGGTCCCCAGATCACCAGTCAGAAGAGGAACACAAAGGCTTTTGAGAGGCCTTGTTATCTAATGGGAATAAATATGGATCTGAAGGTGAGGTCCAATCCCATTTGAGTCATGACACCAGTAGAGAGCAAGATGGAGTCACTCATCACTGACCAGTGATGTCAGTGACTTATGTCAAGCAGTGATATAAGCAGCCAAGGGCATTGGAGCTAAGACCGGATATTGCCAAAACCAGTACAGGCTGAAGACATCCAGAACTGACAAACCACAGAACCAGAGGAGGTCTATGAAGGCCCAAGATCGATTAAACTCCTTTAAAAAGGGAGAATTTTTGCAGCAAACTATCAGACTCTCCAGATGCTGACCCTTTCACATCTGACATCAAAAAGGCAACTGCCAACAAAGGCTCTGCCTGATTAACCTCTGAACATAATGGAGATTCTCCATTTCTTGAACATAATAAGCCGCACCTGCCAAGAGCTGACCTGGACAGGACCAAGGCTTTATCTCAATTGCACATACAAGAACTGACTTCGAATTAGGTTTGTTAACCTTTTACCCCTTGTTGTATCTTGTTTGTTGTGTGACTTTGTGTTATGCTTTGCTTTATATGGTGTATATGCTTTGCTTTATATGATGTATATGCTGTATAGAAAGCCAAGTTAAATGTATAATGAAATATTGATTTTGGGATCTTGAACCTGCTTTACAATTATGTTAACCTTTGCATTATGATTGGATAAAGCAACATTATGGAAAGACACAACTCATACGTGTGCCTTCATAGCATGCTTGCAATAATACCCAAACCATGAAAGACAAAATACAACAGGCAATTAAGGACATGATTTTATTCAGGTTTTTGCAATACGGAGAGTGTTCATGAATGAAGAATGTATCAAAGAAAAGGGAGAAGGCTTGGGATGAGTCTTAGCTCAGTCATTCAGAAAGTGTGGAGGTGGGTCTGGTCTTATAATGGTCCCGGATGGTCTTATGGTAAAGGGTTTTTTTAGAAGCACAGGGCTCAAGATAAAATTCAACATTGTCAGGCCAGACCATGCAGCATCTTGCTGACCATGATAAAGCTTTTGTCTTTATCCTAAGAACAATAGGAAGTCATTGAGGGTTTAAGTAGAACTATGGCAGGGTCACTTGACCTCAGACATTCTGGTGCTATCCTCTTCTGTCCTCCTCCAGAATATCCCTTCCCTCAATATTTCTTGCCCAAGTCTTCACAAAATGCTGTGTTCTGGGATCCCTATTACTGTGATCCCTGTGCCTGACAGGATGCCCAATGGTGACCCCAGGCTACCTCTCTCAGGCTTTCTATTTCAGGCCCTGCTACTCATCTGGTCTCCCATCCCCTGCAGCAGAATCATCCTGCAAGATCTATCCAACCGTGATGAGTGTTAAAAGTCCAGGGATCACAAATTGGTCTACAAGAGCCAAACAGGTAGTCTAAATGAGAGAAGCAAACATGGTATAATGCAACCAGTAAGAAAATGGGGGACTGTGGAAAACTGGAAGTGCAGATCCTGCCCAAATGTGGCAGCCACTGCTCAGTATAATTGTTATCAAATAAGCACGTTATTCAGTGTTATATGATCTTATTAAGTTTCTGAATTTTTAAATGTGGGCAACCAATTCAAAATGTTTGAAAACATTGTTCAAGTCACATAAAGTGTGAATGCTGGATTTGGCCTTTGGATTTCTGCTTGGCAACTTCTACTCTTAATCCCTAAGGATATTATGCCCCTCTCAGCCTGCTCCCCACCCCATCTGCCAAATGAGTTCCAAGCCCCTGTTCCAGTGCCCTTGGCCCAAGAAGGAGTTAACCTACAAACCCACTGCACTGAAAGTAAATTATCTGATAATCATCTCTTGGTCCTTGAGCACATTTAGTATCCGCATTTATATATAAATCCAGCCCCATTAAGAGAATAGATTCATCTGAATCTACCACAGATAAAGGGTACAATTCCAATACACATATGAGTGGTAGCTTCATCAGTGCTCCTGTCAGGGGCTGAAGTGTAGGGAAACCTAGTGGCCACTAACCCCACAAAGGCCAGGAAGCAAGATATTTTCCAACTGAAGGGCAGTGAGGTTCAGCTCTTTCCCTTTTCACTCTTCCTCTGGAGAAGTGGGCCAGAGGCAGAGGAGCAGAAATGGCTGGCAAGCCCTGTGATAACCTATAAGCCACAAGACAACCAGCCTTTGGCAAGTTCAGGTACTCTGATCCAACCTCTCCTGGACCACTTTCCCAAAATTTATGCAAGGTCTTCACATTCTGAATGGAAAACTCTGAGACTCAGAGTGGCAACCTATCATGCCTTCAGTATTTCATAATTCAATACAATCAGGAACAATGCTCCAAGAACCTTAGGTGTGGTTTTATTTACATATAAAGCAGAAAGGAGGAAAAATTTCTTTTAATAGCCAAATTTTGCACTACAGACTCCTGAAAAGAACCAAAGGACAAATTCATAGAACATACATACAAGGCATGCACATTCAAAATACACACTCATGCCCACAGTCCATACAGGGACATCCTTACCCCAGCCCTACTCATACCTGCAAACTCAAACTACTCTTAGCCAGTAAACCCCTCACCCTCCCCTCCTGGTCCTCAATACACATGAAATTGTTGGCATTGATACTTGAGGCACAAAATTTATTTCTCTTCAACATTAATAGCACCAGAGGAACTTTTAGCCAAGAATTACACCTCTTTCCAAAGGAGCTTAACACTGGACCCCAGCAAAGACCCCAGTCTATTCTATGAGCATGTGAAAAGCCTCAGGAGCTGCTTAGGGGGATTAGCAGAAATAATCTTTCCAGACTAATGCCTTTTCTGGAGCCCAGATCTGATCTCCAAACCTGGTACAGAGCTCATCAAGCCTCTTGAGTCAGTGTGACTCAAAACTCAGGGGAGGCCCAGGTAAATTGCTAAAGATTGGTTCTGTGTGCTCTTGGAGGTCTTACAATAAAGAAGCCCCTATGTGTCCTAGATGCCTCTGGCATTCAATGCAGGGGAACACAGTGTAAGCTGCTGCAGCAAGCCCTTTGTAGACAAAAAGGGGGTGGCTCCCTACCAAGGCAGTTTGGGAAATGGCTTAAAAGGCCCCCTAACAACAACAAAACATGGTCCTCCCTTGCCCAAGCACCTGGAATCCACCAATACTCATGCCTCCTGAAGCAGGAAAAGCTCCCTGTTGAAATGTAAATATATCATCCGATTAACACCCATTAACACATTAGCATCGATTTCTTTTCCACATTTGGTGATTAAATAGCCTAAAGAACAAAAAGTAGAGTCCTAAAGGAGTGGTAAGTAAGTTTAGGTAAAGGTCAGCATGGCTAGTAGGGTAGGAAGGGACAAGAAAGAAGCCTGAATGTGTTTGGGCCTCACAATAACCCTGGTAAGTGGTGGGGTTTTTTTTTAAGTTTTTACTTAAATTCCAGTTAGTTTACATACAGTGTAATATTAGTTCCACGTATACAATATTCAACACTTCCACACAACACCCATTGCTCCTCACAAGTGCATTCCTTATAATGCCCATCACATATTTAACCCATCCCCAAACCCCCATCCCCTCTGGTAACCATCAGTTTGTTCTCTATAGTTAAGAGTCTGCTTATTGGTTTCTCTCCCTCTCTCTCTCACTTTGGTAAGTTGTTTATCCATCCTCCTCTTATAGGCTTAAAGAGGTTAATTGACTTGCCAAAAGCTAATCAATGGCTAAATTCAACAGTACATCAGCAAATCATTTGAGTTGAACTCCAAAACATTTTCTGCATATCTGCTCTACTCAGACAATATGCTCTTTGTCCAGGATACAGAGATGTCAAGACATTGTCCTCATTGTCAATAAGCTCAGTCTACTATAGATGACAGTCAGGAGGTAGTGACACAGCCGAATAATGTGATAAGGGAAACAGTAGGCACTGTAGAAACACAGAGAAGGGGCACCTGACCCATATAAGGATTTGGGGGTACAACAAGGTCAAGGAAGGCTTCCTGCAAGAACTAAGAATTCAACCCAAATACTCTCATTCCAAGCCCCATACTCTCTCCATATCCTTGATGATAACTATCATGATGTTTTGACACTCTGGTTTTCCCAGCCCACAGATAAGACATAGCATGCTCCGAGACCCCAGCTCATCACTTCCAAGTTCTAAAGAGCTGTGGCTATCAGATAAGCCAGGGTCCCAGGCCCTGCTTTCATAGTCAGGGCCTCTATGGGCTTTCCACAACATCCATTGTTCTTCCCCTTTAACTTGTGGGCCAGTGGGAAAGGGGGAGACCTGAGGAGCCTGGAATATGGTTTAAGGTCAGGTTCTGCTTCATTGAAAAGCAATCAGAATTGAAAAAAAAGGCATTGTTTACTATATGCCAGACACTATGCTAAGCTTTCTGTAGACATTATCTCATTCCATCCTCCAACAGCCTTATGTAGTAGGTACTATTAACACCTCCAGTTTAGAGATGAGGATATGGAGAGTTGGAGAAATCACATGAGTTGGCAGAGACTGAGATTCTAACTCAGACCTGTGTAATGTGGTCCACTACACTATTGTTCCTGGATTGTTTTAAGTTCCCCCTTCCCTGCTTCTCAGCTACTTGCTCCATTCATTTATCCATTGGTGTTTATTAAACACCTACTACCTTTAAGGTACTATACTTGAATATGCTGTAATTTAGATTCTAAGATATGTAAGCCAAAGAATTTAGCTTATGGAATTTCACAGAACATAAACTTGCTGATTTTTAGAACTGAAATGTCACATTGCCCACCTCTTTAACCTACAATGAAGAAACAGAAACCCAGAGAGGACAAGTGAGTCACCGAAAGTCACATGGCTGGTTAATGGCTGAGCCAGGACCAAGATGGGTCTCCCTAAATCACTGGCTCTCCAACTTTGTGTATCAGAAGAATCTTCTTTCAAACAAAGATTCCAGATCCCCATCCCAAACTATACATTCTGAATCTGTGGAGATAGTACCTCGGAATCTGCAATTAAAGATGGGCTACACATGGTCCTTAGGCCACACAAAGAAACTGTTTCTGTGTCCTGATGCATTATCTGCATCACTGAATGAGCACAATAAAACTCATCTTAACCTGAAGTGAGAAAGAAGAGCTAGGCCTGATCAAAAGCAGAAAATACTGTGAATAAAATCTACTTGGAGAGATAAGACCAATGCAAAGGAAACATTTGGGAAGAAACACATGACAGTAAAGGAAGAATTAGCAAAATATATAGCAAAGACAGTAAGGCTATAGCAGCCAGAGAAGGAAAAGATCTCTGTGGGCTGAGGTGATCAGGGAGGCCTTTCTGGAGGAAGTGGGACATGAATCCAGCATTGCAGGATGCAAAAGATTGGGTGGGCAAAGAAGAATACATTCAAGAGAGAGGAAATACTTTGAGCAAAGGTACAAAGTGAGGACATATATGTTGTGTTCAGGAGACAGATAAGAGGCTTGCCCAATTCTGTCTGATTCTGGGGATATGGTAGGGGACCAAACACAGTCAGTCCCTGCTCTTATGGAGCCTAGTTGGGACAAGGGGATGGAGAGGGACAATAAACAACCAAATAACCAAATGGGAATTTGACGTAGAGAAAGCTGCTGTGAAGGCAATAAACAGAGTGATATGGCGGGAGGTGAGAAGAGCTATCTAACTAGGGGAGTGAGGGACAGCTTCTGAAGAGTTGCCATTTTTGCCACTAAATGAGGGTAGATATAGGAGAGCAACAGAGAATGATAGGAAAGACAGTTGTTAAGACCATAATTAGGGACTCTCCACCCTAGTTTATCTGCTTTCCTCTAAGCTCTGGTGAAAGACACATAGGGCATCATTGAGCCTGTTTTTTTTTTTTTTTTAATTTGGTCAAGATAATGTGGAGTCTATCTCCCCAGGCCTCCAGCAGCACAATCACTTGTCACTTGGCTCTGGAAGCCATGAGGAAACAGCCTTTGGACCAACCTGGCAAAGCCAACACCAGGCCCCAGTCCTGAGTGGCCACGACCAGCCACCGGGCTTCAGGAGGCACTAGGCTCATCAGAGCCCCTATATCCCTCATGAGAAACTAGGCATGCTGTATGTAGCAAGCAGAAGCAATTGAATTCTTTCATATCAAAACAGCAAAACACCAAAAAAGAAGTTGACAGAACCCCATTCTTTACTATCCAAGCCACATACAACCCTTCTTGACACCCTGTAACCATGTGCCTTGCACCAAGTGGGAAATAAACGCTAAGAAGCCAGTGAGAAAACAAAATGATAGGGTGTGTTCTAGAAATAGGCAAAATGTATTTCTGGGTCACTGGGTAAAATTGGTTTGGGGGCCTAGCATGACAAAACGGATTACACCTAAGGGCACACTTTGCTCTAACATTCATGTCTTTCACTAAGTCCAAATCCTCACACATTCTCCCTTTCCCCTCAGATACCCAGAAGTTCCCAAACTGGTTCAGCTTTCTCACTCTGTGGGAACCATGGGCCCTGGAGCCAAGGCTTGATCCATAAAAATTGCCCAGTGCCCCAGGAGTCAGCCTAAAATGGCCCAAACACACAAGCTGTTACCTCTTACCTTTTTTGAGGCCTGAATCTGTTGCTCTAGAGCCAGGGCCTGAGATCCATGCTAGGAAAATGGCTCATTAAATTAAGTGATCTTCGGGGACACCTGGGTGGCTCACTAGGTTAAGCATGTGACTTCGGCTCAGGTCATGATCTTGCCCTTCAGGAGTTTGAGCCCTGTGTCAGGCCTTGTGCTGACAGCTCAGAGCCTGGAGCCTGTTTCAGATTCTGTGTCTCCCTCTCTCTCTGCCCCTCCCCTACTCACACTCTGTCTCTCTCAAAAATAAGTAAACATTTTTTAAAAATAATAAATTAAGTGATCTTCCTTTCACCCTTCCTTTGCCTTCCCCCACCATCACAAAACCCCTGCAGCAGTAGCCATGACCTGTGTCTACAAATAGTGTACGGAAAAACCAACAGGTTGGTGATTTGTCTGCAATGTCCCAACATCCCTTATCTTTGCCCTCCACTCCCCTTCAGGGCAACCTCTCCCTGAACAAATGTCCTGGACCCTCATGGTCTCTCCTTTCACTCCATCTTCTCTCAAGAAACAATAGTAAAAGTCCATTAATATTAAGACCAAAGTAAATAATGAGGCTTAAGGAGCATTTGAATTGTTTTTCATATGGAAGCCTCAAGTTTAATGCTGCCTGAGATAATCTCAATACACTTTAAAGTAGAAACATTAAAAATAAAAACTAGTGATTCTTTTTCATTAATGTAAACAAGTTTCCATATTCCTCTGGTTTGATGGCAAATGTAGTATGTAGCATTAAAAGGGCTGCTTTGTTTGCATTTCTTATTTACCAAAAGTATATTTCACTTTGCACAAAACAAGTGGAGAAAAAAGTAAGACTAGTAAATTTTATTTATAGTCCTAATAAAGGAGTGAGGGAAATATTCATAGCCCTACACTACTTATTTTCATAATACCTATATTATACTTGGCAATAATATGAATGAATAATACTTAAACTTAGGGACCTGGGAAATGTGTCTCAGAAAAGGCAATCTGTGGCAAGCAATAACATAAATTAGATTGATATTAACTATGAAGTTTCTCCAAGATATGGACCCACTTGCAAGTTGCTCAGCATCTAACTTGAGTGATGCAAGCAGGAAATAATGTGCTAAATGGTGTGTTACAAACTGTAAGAACAATAAAGACCAGGGGCGCCTGGGTGGCTTAGTTGGTTAAGCTTCCAACTTCGGCTCAGGTCATGATCTCAGGGTTCATGGGTTCAGGCTCCGCGTGGGGCTCTGTGCTGACGGCTCAGAGCCAGGAGCCTGCTTCCGATTCTGTGTCTCCCTTTCTCTCTGCTCCTCCCCAACTCATGCTCTGCCTCTGTCTCAAAAATAAATAAACATTAAAAAAAAACTTTAAGAAAAATAAAGACCAGAAAGGGGAGAGAGCAGTGTAACTCAAAAGTGTCTTAAGGCTTAAATAATATTTAGATAAATGTAGATTAGATAAGATGTAGAACTTTGGGGGCTGACCATTGGAGATAATACATCAAACTGGTGGTTGCCAAAATAACAAAAAACAAAAAAGTGGAAACTGATACTAGAAATGGTGTTGGTTATGGAAAGAGCCCAAATATCCATCAAATGATGAATGGATAAAAAAGATACATATATTCAGCCATCAAAAAGAATGAAATCTTGTCATTTGCAATGATGTGAATGGAACTAGCGTGTATTATGCTAAGTGAAATAAGTCCATCAGAGAAAGACAAACACCATGTGATTTCACTCATATGTGGAATTTAACAAAACAAGTGAACATAGGGGAAAAGAAGGAAAAATAAAATAAGATAACAGAGAGAGAGGCAAACCATAAGAGACTCAACTACAGAGAGCAAAACTGAGGGTTGCTGGAGGGGAGGTGGGGGGATGGGCCAAATGGGTAATAGGCATTAGGGAGGAGGGCACTTGTGCTGAGCACTGGGTGTTATATGTAAGTTATAAATCACTCAATTCTACTCCTGAAACCAATGCTACACTATATACTAACTTGAATTTAAATAAAATCTTGGAATAAAAAATAATAAAATAAAGTAAAAATGGTGTTGGTCATATACAGAACTGTCAAGGCATTTTAAAAAAGTGTTTCAAGGGGAGGAGAATATAAACCAGAAAACTAAAGGGAATAGCATTAAGTACTGACTTTCAGAAATGGAGTGACCTAATAAAAAGACAAATTAGTCCTGGAACTAAAAAAAACTATGTTAAAGGGACCACTGCCCCCTAAAAGATCCTGAGTGTGTACTTTCTTTGCTTCTCTTCTTCTATTCCAAACAAGCTCTCATAACTCTGATCAGCAAAACCATCTACAAGACAAATGCACAGTAGACACTAGCATTGCAGTTAGCACTGTATATCTTCCCTAATAAATTTTTATACTTACACAGAATATAGTAGCTGCCATTCTAAAAATATAATCACTGTGTGCCAGGCATTGCATTAGGTGCTTGACCAACATTATCCCAGATCGTCAGCAGAATCCCATTTAATCCCATTTAATCCTAATTCATTTTATTATTTTGATTTCCTCATTTAAAACTAAATTGCAGGAGGGGCGCCCGGGTGGCTCAGTCGGTTGAGCGTCCGACTTTGGCTCAAGAAATAATCTCACGGTTCGTGAGTTTGAGCCCCGTGTCGTGCTCTGTGCTGACAGCTCAGACTCTGGAGCCTGCTTCTGATTCTGTCTCCCTCTCTCTCTGTCCCTCTCCCCCTCGCGCTCTCTTTCTCTCAAAAATAAATAAATGTTTAAAAAAATTTTTAATAAATTGCAGGCAGCACATTTCACCCATAAACATTTCAGCATGCATACCATTAATTAGAGTTCAACATTATTTTCAGTTGTTTTTCTTTACATATAAATACAATTTCCCTAAAAGTACATCAGATTCTTTAACCAAAATTAAGTTTTGTCATTTGCGCTTCATTTAGGCAGTGGTACTACCCTTTCACATCACTTATTTTGGGAAATTGCAACTTTAACCCCAGGTGACTGTACATTCAGTGTAGGAAGGTGCAGAAAGTCACTCAGACTCCACTCTAGCACTATTAAGTAGCACTGTGACCTTGAGCAAATTATTTAACCTGAAGTCTCAATTTTTTTTAATTTTTTAATGTTTATTTATTTTTGAGAGAGAGAGGGAGTGTGTGTGTGAGTGGAGAAAGGGCAGAAAGAGAGGGAGACACAGAATCCCAAGCAGGCTCCAGGCTCTGAGCTGTCAGTACAGAGTCCAGTGCAGGGCTGGAACCCATGAACTGTGAGATCATAACCTGAGCCAAAGTCGGACACTTAACCAACTGAACCACCCAGGTGTTCCACCCATTTTTTTGACAAGTAAAATTAAGATAATGATAATTTCTTCAGAGGTTTGACAGCTAGATGACATCATATATGTAGAAAGCCTAGTGCAAGACCTGGTATATCATGAGTGCTTGATAAATGCTAATTTTGTCACCCTTGTAACCAGAGTTTCCTTGATGTGTATGTTATACAGAGCCTTGTACAGTTTCCAGAAGAGGAAACAGATGCTTTGACCTCAGGCAAACTAGTGTGCTAAACAGTCCACAGCCCCTAGGTTTTCACAGGCTCCATAATGGTGAGAACCAGAGGGGTTGAGTGAGTAGGATTGTGTCCATTCTTAGTCTCTGAATAGACCTACTGTTGGTATATTCTTAACTCTAAAAATGCATGTGATACATTTTTAGTGATAATTATGTATGCTGAAAGCATAGAATACCCTTTGAGAATAGGTATTTCCATTCTAAATATATCGAATGAAATTTTCTGGATTTTTAGAAAGAAAACTGGGTTGTGTATTTGAATAAGTAAGGGTTTCTGTGAAATTTTTTTTTTTAAAAACTCCACACACTCCATGGGCAGTCAGAATAATCTATGGTATAAAAAAAATAATCACAATGGTTGACAATGGGATGAGTTAGGGATTGACTGAGAAGGAATATTTTTGGTGATGGTAATGTTCTGCATTTTGATAGGGGTTTGGGTTGCATAGATGTAAAGATTTGTCAAAACACATTGACTTGTGCACTAAAATCTGTGTATTTAATTGTATTTCAGTTTATCTTAAAGGAGTATTTGAGTTTTGACACACTGAAATTATAGATATTAGTTAATAGATGTGGAATTTTTTTTAATTAGGTACTTTATGTGCATCCAAAAAAATTTTTAGGAAAGCAATTGCCTATTCTATAAATATGGAGTTAAACTCTGGTTCCCTAAGGCAGAATCTAAAAGAAAGACAATGCAGGGGCTAGAAAGAGCCAAAACACAGATTTGTCATAACTGCAGGATGAGTATATTTGTTTTTAACCATAATAATGATTAATATGGCAACACCCTGCATTGCGGGTATAAAAACACAATCCTCTCCCAAAATATTACTCAGCCTCTGTGCTCCCAGATACACTGAAATTCTTTGGAAGGCAGCTGTAGGCCTTCATGGAGGCTCCTGTTCTTTCTTCTTTCACAGTTAGACAAACCAAAGCAGACCCACACCCTTCATGCTAGGTGCCCAATCATAAGGAAAGGACTGAGCTCACAAATCCCCACACACTACAGCCAAGTATGTCCTGTTCAAACCAACAGTTCCCTCATCCTCAACAACCACCTGGGAAATGGGCTGCTTCTATGCCAAACTCTCTGTTTAACAGCAGTCCAAACACTTCATCCTGGACCTTTGAGTGTAAGTTCAGAGAGATAACTGTTTATTTTTATCCACAAAATTCCTACACTTTCAGAATCTTATCCCTGCCCTCCACTTTCTTGGGGACTATTTGTGATTATATATCTTACACTAAGAAGTTAAATTTAACTCAGTCCTTCTACTCAGACCATATCCTCAGGTGTAGCTTTTCAGTTACCTAACTGCTTCCTGGGAGGAAGGGAGTGGGCAAGGGCTAAGAAGATCTTGGAAGCCCAAGCATTCTAATTAGCATCACTTTTGAGTGCAGGCTCCAAAGGTTTTCCTTTCCATTTATCATATTTATTGAAAGGGAAGGTAAGACCCCAAAGAGTGCAGGAATTTGCCAAAGGTCACACCAAAAGTATAGAGTAGAGCTTGGGAACAGGATCCAAGTCCTTTGCCTCCAGCCAAGTGCTCCATCCAAAAAGATGTGTGATTTTCCCTAGTGAGTCACGGAAAAATGCAGAGAAACAGGGTTATCAGAGGAGAGGGTTGCAGCTCATGTGCTTTTATTCAGCCTTCCAAAATGAACAGGAAGGAGAGACACAAACAGAGCCTGAATGGATGAATTGGAAATCCCTGAATTGTAGAGGAGGAGGGCAGCAAGATGAGAGTCTTCTGTTTTCAAAGATGCTGCTCCAGTATCAGGCCACTTCAACTGTCCAGATGTCCTTCACTATCCTGGAGAGAGATGGAGGGGAAAAAAGAAAGGAAATAAGCTGGAGAAAAGATTTGGAAGAAAAAAGGATGGTTGAATGAATGTTTGAAAAAGAATGACATGCAATCCCAGGATACTTTGGGGCCCTAAGTTATAGTACACATTGGTTCCCTTTCTCTTCTCCCCACCTCCCATTCTGCACTGTCTTAGACACACATACACACACACACACACAGAGTCTAGTCTGGGACAGCCCCTCCTTCTTCCGCGGACCTTCTGGCTGAGGCTCAGGAACCTTGGGCTTCAATTGTGAAGGAATTTCTGGGACAACCCAGCCTACTTGCTGTTTGACCTATATATTTCACAGATGTTATTTCCCTATGTGAGTCCCCAAGAGGTCTGAGCAAAGATATTTTAGCAGGAAAATATCTATTCCAAATGGTCTTATTATATTCAAAAGGAAAAAAATGTCACATTTTTTAACCCCTATCTACCACCAGAACAAAAAGGCTTCTTCTCAATGCTCCTAGAGACTACTCCCTTAGGGCAGTTCTATGTAGACAGTTGAACTAAAATGATGTATACACTTCTACTACCTGACTGCCACATTTTACCTATACCAGTGGGCTTCACTGGCCCCGGGAGGACAACAGGGCCCTCTTGAATCAAGATGAGAACCACTCTCCAGAATCCAAATGAATAACACATCATGCATCCAGATTGCTCTAGCAATCTCATATACTTGGAACAAAGAAAAGAATGAAGTGAGAAGGAAAAAAAAGATCTCAAGGAAGTGAGAATAGATGTCAATATCTATACAGTAAAGTTTGGAAGCTTTACTCAAAAGAATCTTTCTGGAGCCAATTTACTTTACTTTAGACTAAGCCCTTACAAGTGTGTTTATTGTTTTCATAATCACAACAAATGAGAAACAGCAAATTATGAAGAGACAGAAATACTGATAACAGCACAAGTGACAGTTGAATGTAGATTTGGACTGTAAATCAAAGGCTTAAGGTATTATCTTCTTAATAATACACTAGTACTGATTCCTGTTGTCAAACATGAAGCTTGCTGATCAATGAGAAACTTGGCAAGTCTTTAATGGCCAATCTTGCCTAGGTATCCCCATTAGGACATTATTAGTTTTCTCTGGAACATCCTTTCAGCTTGACCATTTGCTTAAGGGTAACAAGTTCTGATGGTGACAGCTCAGCTGTTTCCTTTTTTAAAAAGTTTTTATTTATTTATTTTGAGAGAGAGAGAGCAGGGGAAAGGCAGAGAGAGGGAGAAAGAGAAAACTCCAAGCAGTCACCACACCATCAGCACAGAGCCCAATATGGGACTCGAACTCACAAACTGTGAGATCATGACCTAAGCCAAAACCAAGAGGTGGATGCTCAACTGAGCCACCCAGGTGCCCCAGTTTTCTTTCTTAAAAAATAAAACAATTAAACTCCTTAAGCCAAACTGAAGTAAACCATTGTCAAAAATGATGGAGCCCATTGACAGATAAATGGATAAAGAAGATATGATATATATATATATATATGTATATATACACACACACACACATACATACATATATCACTCAGCAATCAAAAAGAATGAAATCTTGCCATTTGCGACTACATGGATGGAACTAGAGGGTATTATGCTAAGTGAAGTTAGTCAGAGAAACACAAATATCGTATGACTTGACTCATATGAGGAATTTAAGAGACAAAACAGATGAACATAAGGGAAGGGAAGCAAAGATAATATAAAAACAAGGAGGGGGACAAAACATAAGAGACTCGTAAATACAGAGAACAAACTGAAGATTGCTGGAGGGGTTGTGGGTGTGGGATGGGCTATATGGGTAAGAAGCATTAAGGAAGGCACTTGTTGGGATGAGCACTGGGTGTTATACATAGGGGATGAATCACTGGTATCTACTCCTGAAATCATTATTGCACTATATGCTAACTAACTTGGATGTAATTTTTTTAATTAATTAATTAATATTTTAAAATGATGGAGCCCAGGACTTCTGGGGAAGATGGTGGAGAAGGAAGACCATAAGCTACTTTGTCTGGCAGATACAACTAGATAACATTCACATAAATGTAAATAACCCAGAAAATGACCTGAAGACTGGAACAACAAACTCCACAGCTAAATGTAGAGAAGAGGGCACACTGAAGAGGGTAGGAATGGTGAAGATGAAGCTGGGAGCTTAAATGGACCCATGGATCCATCCACTGGAGAGAAGAAGCTGTGGAAACAGAGAGGGGATTAAAACAGACCTTTATCCCAGGGATCCCCTGCCAAGAAGATGAATCCCCATAACATTTGGCTTTAAAAACTAGAGGGGCTTAATTTGATGAGTTCTTAAAACAGGTGGAACTTAAAGCCTAGTATTTTAAAAATCAGTGGGATTGGCTCTGGGAGAGCCAGGAGGGCAAGAAGAAGCTGAGTTCCCACCCTTGAAAAGACAACACAACAAGCAGCCCCACAGAGATACAGCACAGAGGTAGTAGTTTGAAAAAATACCTGAGACATATGATAGGGAGAGTAGTTTATTCATCTCAGAGCATGTCCCACGACAGAGATCACAGGGAGACTCTTCCAAGAACAAAGATGCTGGCAGGCTCCATTTCCCTCCTCCACCTCCCAGCATAAACACATGATCACCTGCAGGAACCAGTATGGCACAGACACTGACTACCTAACTTGCTAACATCACCAACTTGCCCTCCTCAGCACATTGAAGATCCACCCCCATCTAATGCATTCATTGCTGGAGTCCATCCACAGTTGTGCCACAGATCTGGCGGTGTGCAAGCAGCCTGACAGGGGCCAGCACCACTCCAAAGCTACTCTTTCCTTTGGGGGAAAGAAAGATAACCACACACACACACACACACACACACACACCAGTCAGACTATGGGCCAAACAGTAGGCTGGGTCTCTCTGCAGGCCCTGACCACCAATGAAAGTTTCTTGGGGGACAACACAGGGAAAACACCCAGCACTTTGGTGCTACTACATCTCTGACAAATGCCTAGCCTGACTCAACTCAAGCCCACAGCATCCTCAGACTGGCCAACTAACATCACAGGGACCACACATTGCCTAAAGTAGGCAAAGAGAGACACTGCAGATAATGGAACATACAACACTCCTAAGAGACACCCATGAAGCAGCAGGTTCACTGGAGAACAGGAGACACAGCACTGCAGAGCACTACAGGACATCTTCTTCATAAGGCCATTAGTTTCATGTGCAGGAGACATAGTTGACTTTCCTAATACACAGAAACAGACACAGAGTTACACAAAATGAGGTGATAGTGAAATATGTCCCAAATGAAAGAACATGACAAAATCACAACAAGATACCAAAGCAAAACGGAGATAAGTAATATGACTGAGAGAGAATTTAAAGTAATGGTTATAAAGGTACTCACTGAACTTGAAAAAAGAGTGGGGGCTATCAGTGAAACCCTTAATGAAGAGATAAAAAAGCAATCAGAGATGAAAAGTACAATAAGTGAAATTAAAAATACACTAGATGGAATAAATGGTAGGCTAGAGGAAGCAAAATAATTAATCAGAGACCTGGAGGACAGAGTAATGAGAATTAATGAAGCTGATCAAGTGAGAGAAAAAATTATGTAAAATGAGAATATTTTAAGGAATATAATGACACCATCAAGTGTAAGAACATTTTCATTATAAGGATCCCAGAAAGAGAGGAGAGAGAAAAGGGAGCAAAAATTTTATTTGAAAAAATAATAGCTGAAAACTTCCCAAATTCAGGGAAGGAAACAGATATCCAGCTCCAGGAGACATAGAGATCACCCAACAAAATTAGCCAAAGGAGGTCCACATCAAAACACATAATAATTAAAATGGCAGTAAGTAATGATAAAGAAAACCATTTTAAAGCAGCAAGACAAAAGAAGACAATTACATAGAAGGGAAACCCCACAAGGCTATCAGTGACTTTTTCAGCAGAAACATTGCAGGACAAAAAGGTGTGGCATGGTATATCGAAAGTGCTGAAAGGGAAAAACCTGTAGCCAAGAATACTCTACCAAGCAAGACTATTATTCAGAATAGAAGGATAGATAAAGTTTCCCAAGCAAAAACTAAAGGAGTTCATGACCACTAAACCATCCCTACAGGAAATATTAAAAAGAACTCTTAGTGGAAAGGAAAGACCATAAGTAACAGTTAAAAAAAAAGTAAGAAGCACAAAAGGCAGTAAAAATAAGTATATCTGTAAAAATCAGTTAAGAGACTCACAAAATAAAAGGATGTGAAGTATGACACCATATACCTAAAATATGGTGGGAGGAAATAAAGAGTGGATTCAAACTTAAGCAACCATCAACTTAATATGGACTGCTAAATGCAGAAGACTACATAGACAAAACTAAAGGTAACCACAAATAAAATACCAGTAGTAGATATTCAAAAATAAAGATAAAAGAATCTAAGTACATAACTTAAGAAAGCCAACTAATCATGACAGAAGAGAGCAAGGGGAAAAAGGCACTACAAAAACAATTATAAAACAAATAACAAAATTGCAATAAGTAATTACCAATCAATAATTACTATGCATGTAAATGTACTGAACACTCTAATCAAAAGACATAGGTTGACCAATGGATTGAAAAAATGAGACTATCTAATGCTAAGTGAAATAAGTCAGTCAGAGAAAGACAAATACCATATGTTTTCACTCATACATGGAATTTAAGAAAGAAAACAAATGAGCAAAGGGGAAAAAAGAGAGAGATAAAGAGACAAACCAAGAAACAGACTCTTAACTATTGAGAACAGATTGATGTTTACCAGAGGGGAGGTGGGGGGAGGGATGAGAGAAAAGGGTGATGGGGATTAGAGTACACTTATCATGATGAGCACTGAATAATGTATAGAATTGTTGAACCACTACATTTTACACCCAAAACTACTATAACACTATATGTTAACTATACTGAAATTAAAATAAAAAAATTTTTAAAGGAAAAAAATAAGGCCCATCTCTATGCTGTCTACAAGAGACTCATTTCAGACCTAAAGACAGAAAGTAAAGGGATGTAAAAGCATTTAACATGCAAATGGATGTAAAAAGTAAGCCAGGGTAGCAATATTTATATCAGATAAAATAGACTTTAAAACAAAGACTGTAATAAGAGCAAAGGACACTAAATAATCATAAACACAACAACCCAACAAGAAGATATATGCTTGTAAGTATTTATGAACCCAACATGGAAGGACACACATATATCAAGCAGTTAATAACAAACATAAAGGAATACAATAATAGCAGGGAATTTTAACAGCCCTACATACATCATTGGCTGGATCATCCAAATGAATATAGGGAACAGTGGTTTGAATAACCCACTGAACCAGATGGATTTAACAGATATATTAAGAACATTCCATCCCAAAACAGCAGAATACACATTCTGTTCTAATGCACAAGGAATAGTTCCCAAGATAGACCACATATTAGACCACAAAACAAGTCTTAACAAATTCAAAAAGATCGAAGGCATCTTCTCTAACCACAATGGCATGAAACTAGAAGTCAACCAGAAGAAGAAATCTGGAAAGATGACAAATACATGGAGGTTAAATAACATGCTATTAAACAATGAATGTGTCAACCAAGAAATCAAAGAAATCAAAAAATGCATGCAAAGGAAAATAAAAAAAACACACTGATCCAAAAATCCTTGTGATGCAACAAAAGCTGTTCTAAGAGGGAAATATATAGCAAAACAGGCCTACCTCAAGAAGCAAGAAAAGCTTAAGTAAAAAACCTAAATTTACACCTAAAGGAGTTAGGGGTTTAAAAAACCCCAAAACAGTAGAACGAAGTAAATAATAAAGATTAGTACAGAAATAAACAAAAAATAAACTAAAAAAAAATAGAAGAGATCAATGAAATTAGGAGCTGTTTCTTTGATAAGATCAACAAAATTTACAAACCTTTAGCCAGACTCATCAAAAACAAAAATTAAGAGAGTGGAAGAACTCAAACAAAATCAGAAGTGATAGAGAAGAAATAACAACTGACAGTCCCAAAACACAAGATTGTAGGAGAATATTACAAAAAATTTATATGCCAACAAATTGGCCTAGAAGAAATGGATGAATTCTGAGAAACATAACCCACCAAAACTAAAGCAGGAAAAAATTGAGAACACATTGATGACTAACAATGAAATTGGAACAATAATCAAAACACTCCCAAGAAACAAAAGCCCAGGACCAAATGGCTTCACAAGTGAGTTCTACCAAATATTTAAAAAAAGAGTTAATACCAATTCTTCTCAAACTATTCCAAAGAATAGAAAAGGAAGGAAATCTTCCAAATTCAGTCTATAAGGACAGCATTACCCTGATACCCAAACTGGAAAAAAAGACATTTAAAAAAAGGGAACTACAGTCCAATATCTCTAATGAACATACATGCAAAATTCCTTAACAAAATACTGGCAAACCAAATCCAACAATACAATCCAACCAAATCACCACAATCAAGTGGGATTTATTCACAGGATGCAAGGGTGGTACAATATTCACAAATCAACCAATGTGATACATCACATCAAAGAAAGGATAAGAACCATGTGGTCATTTCAATAGATGCAGAAAAAGCATTTGACAAAGTTCAATATCCATTCATGATAAAAACCTTCAACAAAGTAGGTTCAGAGGAAACATGCCTCAACATAATAAAGGCCATATAAGAAAAACCCGCAGTTAACATAATCCTTAATGGTGAAATCCAGAGCTTTTCTCCTAAGGTCAGGAACAAGACAAGGATGTCCACCCTCACCACTTTATTCAACATAGTATTGGAAGTCCTAGCCACAACAATCAGTCAAGAAAAAGGACTGAAAGGTATCCAAATTGGCAAGGAAGAAGTAAAACTTTCACTATTTGCAGAGAGCATGATACTATATAAAGAAATCTCTAAACCCTACCAAAAAAAGCAAAAAAAAATGATAAATGAATTCAGTAAGGTCACTAGATACAAAATCTGTGTACAGAAATTTCTCACATTTCTATACACTAATAATGAATCAGTGGAAAGAGAAACTAACAATGCCATTTACAAATTTTCGCACCCAAAATAATAAAATACCTAGGAATAAACTTAACCAAGATGGTGAAAGACCTCTATTCTGAATACTATAAAACACTGACAAAAGAAATTGATGATAACCAAACAAATGGAAAGATATTCATGCTTATGGATTGAAATAACAAATACTGCTAAAATTTACATACTACATAAAGCAATCTACAGATTTAATGCAATCCCTATCAAAATACCAACAGCTTGGGGCGCCTGGGTGGCTCAGTTGGTTAAGCAACCAACTTCAGCTCAGGTCATGATCTCGTGGTTTGTGAGTTTAAGCCCCACGTCAGGATCTGCACTGGACAGCTCAGAGCCTGGAGCCCATTTCGGATTCTGTGTCTCCCTCTCTCTCTGCCCCTCCCCTGCTCACACTCTCTCTTTCCTTCAAAAAAATAAATAAACATTAACAATTTTAAAAAATACCAACAGCATATTTCACAGAGATAGAACAATCCTAAAATTTTTATGGAACCACAGAAGACCCACAGTAACAAAGCTGGAGGTATCACAACTCCACATTTCAAGTTATACTACAAAGTTGTAGTAACCAAAACAGTATGGTACTGCATAAAAATAGACACATTGATCAATAGAACAGTATAAAAAGCCCAGAAATAAACCCACAATTATATGGTCAATTAATATTTGACAAAGGGGGCAATAATATGCAATGGGAAAAGACAGTCTCTTCAACAAATGGTGTTGGGAAAATTGGACAGCTACATGCAAAAGAATGAAACTGTACCCTTTCTTAAATCATACACAAAAATAAACTGAAAATTCATTAAGGACCTAAGTGTGAGACTTGAAACCATGTATATCCTAGAAGAGATCACAAGCAGTAATTTCTCTGATATTGGCTGTAATATTTTTCTAGATAGGTCTCCTGAAGAAAGGGAAACAAGCAAAAGTAAACTATTGGTACTACATTAAAACAAAAATCCCTTGTCTGAGGAAAGCCTCAGCATCCTAAAGACTGACTGGAAAGCAAGGGCTTTTTGGTGAATGCACTAATCTGCCTCTAGACTTCTTCTCTGCCTGTTGTTATTTACAGGTCCTGGGCCTGAGCCGCGGCCTCCATTCCTGCTGCTGATTGCTCCCACAGACCACATCCTTCTATCCTGGCTATTTCTCCTGTCTAATGGGGTTTTGTGCAATTCAAAGTTTATTATAAACCAACTTTTGTATGGTCTTTAGTCAACAGGAGATGTTTGTGGCAAGAAACCAAGGAACTCCCTTCAGTCCTGAATAAGGTTTTCCCTCAGATTCCAACTCAAAGTTTGACATATATTCTTAGTTTGCTATTCATTAAATGTGTGAATGCCTTCACCCTTTACTAGTCTACATTAAGTCCTATTTTGGCTTTATATCTCAGATATGGTGAAACATCAGTTCAATAAAATAAGAAATAAAAAAACTTATAAACAGTCAATAAAACTAAAAGAGAATCTACTATGGAAGAAGATATTTGCAAATGACATATATGATAAAGGGCTAGTATCCACAATGTATTAAGAACCAATACAACTCAACATCCATAAAACAAAAAATCCAATTAAAAAATGGGCAGAAGACATGAAGAGACATTTCTCCAAAGAAGACAGGCAGATGGCCAACAGAAACATGAAAAGATGGTCAACATCACTCATCATCAAGGAAATGCAAATCAAAACTACAATGAGATATCACCACACACCTGTCAGAATGACTAAAAACCTCAAAAAGCATTAAGTGTTGACAAGTATGTGGAGAAATAGGAACCCTCTTGCACTGTTAGTGGAAGTGCAAACTGGTGCAGCCTCTATGGCAAACAGTATGGGGTTTCCTCAAAAAATTAAAAATAGGACTACCCTATGATCCAGCAATCATACTACTGGGTATTTACCCAAAGAATACAAAAATATGAATTCAAAGGGTTACGTGTACTCTTACATTTGTTGCAGCATTATTTAAAATAACCAAATCATGTAAGCAGCCCAAGTGTCCATTGACAGATGAATAGATAAATAAGATGTTGTATATATATATACAAACAATGGAATATTATTCAACCATTAAAAAATTAATGAAATCGTGCCATTTGAAAAAACATGGATGGAGCTAGAGAGTATAATGCTAAGTGAAATAAGTCAGTCAGAGGAATACAAATACCATATGATTTCACTCCTATGTGGAATTTAAGAAACAAAACAAATGAGCAAGAGAGAGAGAGAGAGAGAGAGAGAGAGACCAAGAAAGACTTTTAATTATAGAGAAAATATTGATGGTTACCAGATGGGAGGTGGGTGGGGGTATGGGTGAAATAGGTTATGGGGATTAAGGAGTGCACTTGTTGTGATGAGCACTGGGTGATGTATGGAATTTTTAAATCACTATATTGTACACTTGAAACCATATAACACTGTGTTAACCATACTGGAATTAAATTTTTTTAAAAAAATAAATCTACATTTGAAATCATGGAGTATTAATCAGCCTTTCACAGCCTTAGCTAAGCCATACAACTTTAAAAATGTAAAATCTCTGAACAATGATTGATAGAATAAAAACCTCTCTGCATATCTAAGTGTCAGACATGTTACACACATTATCTCTTTTAATTCTAAAAAAAAAAAAACCTTCAAGAAAAATAAAGTTCAGAAAAGTTAATATGACCCATCCGGGGTTATATGGCCTGTGAGTCACACACCTGGTGTTCAAGCCCCATTTGCCTGACTCTGTTCCATACCATGCTGCCTCTCATTCTTTGAAAAGATAATGGGTAGATAAGAGGGGAAAAGTCAATGAAGGAGCATGCATTCATAAAACAGTCCTCTATTGCTGCAAGTTGACTCTAACCCACCTCCCCACCTCTCAAAAAACACTGTAATGAACACTAATGGAAATGAAAAAGAATCACAAGACCCACTAATGTAGAAGCACAGCGTTCCTGGCATACATATAACTGTATAACTAGTTACCATTAGTAACAGTGTTACTAAGTCATTGAGACCTTCATGGACAATTTTATATATGTATACACACTCATATATAAATCACATTTTAGTCTCACAATAACCTAAGAGGTAGGTTCAATTATTGTTTCAACGTTACAGTGGAAGAGACAGAATTGGAGAGGATTAAATGCCTTGCCTAAGGTCACACAGCCAGTGACAGAGTCAGGAGTCAAACTCAGTTCTGTCTGATTCCACATCTGGTATGCTCCAACTGCGTATCATTTCTGTACTTGATATTTCATACCTTCTACCAATTCATTCTTGGACTAAGAGAAAGCCTGAGACCCACCAGTTATGGTGTGTATCTAATTCCAAGGCTATCAGCCCCTGTAGTGGCCTAGCTCCAAACTCTTGGTGGAGAGCAAGTCATCCTGCCTCCACAAGCAGTGGCAGAATGACTTGCCCTCCACCAAGAGTTTAGGCGGTTATGGTTTAGGTGGCTAAGCAATTCCTACTAGGATTTTCTCTCTCTTCTGCTTTGGAAATCTCCAAGGCACTTGAAAATACAAAGTTTTTATATCTGCAGAAGAGGAAACCCCTGTCACATTTAGAGAAACCATGAGTGTTGGTCTCACCCTTGAACCATCTGGGCATTGTTTGCCTCCTCCAGTTCTCAGCTCTTCCTTCCTCCATGCTACCATAACCATTCCCTAATCCACACTTGGTTCAGGAGAAAGTCAGAATTTTACAAATAGTTTCATGTCATGGCCATTCTTTGAACTACATAACCCTTTGGGTAAACTATGAGTTTATAAAATTTAGCTTTTAGAGAAAGCATGTGTTTTATGGCCAGCCAAATCATGATACTGTCATTTCATTTCATACCAGGGTGACATCATCCTCTATTGTGGGCCTGAGATGCTAATCAGGAAAGACCTGGGTTTGGGCAAGTCCAGACAGTGAAAGCAATGCCATGAAAAGACAATTTTGTGCTCCTTTTATGGGGTGGTAGAGAGGACAGAGGGTGCAGTAAATGAGGAAGCATATACTTCTGGACTCTGCTGCAGGCATTTTGAGTGTTAATATGGTTATGTAAGCTCGTCTGGGTGACACTGTGATGGCCTGTCCAGCTCCATGCTCCTTCCAAGGCCACCTAACCCCACTGATAGGTTTTTTCCCTCCATTTCTACAAAACTTGGACTCTGGGATTCATTCTATTCTGAATCAGGAGGAAATATAAGACATCTCCATCCATGCCTCACCAGCTGAGGCTCAAGTAAGTAGTGTCTGGCCCTGCTCCGATTTCATAATTCCAGTTCCAGTAACTGGACTCTTGTCCTTTCCCTTACGTATAGGTATCTGCCTTATACCCAGTTCCTGTGATTGAGCTACTGTCTTATTCCCTCTGAGGCCCTGTAGGTATCCAAATTCTTTCAGCACTGGGGAGAGAGAGGGCTTCCTTTCCAATCCCTCCAATCCCTACCCAACCTGGGTCTTTTCTGACAACTGGAGTACTTTTAAAAAAAAATATTTTTTAATGTTGTATTTATTTTTTACAGAGAGAGAGACAGAGCATGAGTGGGGAGGGGCAGAGAGAGAGGGAGACACAGGATCCGAAGCAGGCTCCAGGCTCTAAGCTGTCAGCACAGAGCCTGATGCGGGGCTTGAACTCACAAACTGTGAGATCATGATCCGAGCCAAAGTCAGATGCTTAACAAACTGAGCCACCCAGGCGCCCCTTAAAAAATATTTTTAAAGTAAATTCTATACCCACTGTAGGGCTCAAACTGATGACCTCAAGATCAAGAGTCACATGCTATACCCACTGAGCCAGCCAGGTGCCCCTGGAGTATTTTTAACTTTACATATTTCAATTTTGGATGTTGTCAATTTATTTCCTATAGGAAAGGTTAACAAATCAGCACTCAGTTATGCTAAATGAATAAGCCCTAGAGATCTACTGTACAGTATAGTGCCTATGGTTAATAATACCATATTGTATACTTAAAATTTGGCTAAGAGGATAGTTCTTACGTTAAGTATTCTTATCACCAAAAATAATAGTAATCATAATAAAAAAAATAAAGACGAGAGGAAACCTTTGTAGGTGATGGATATGTTTATGGAATAGATTGTGGAGATGGTTTCATGGGTATATATTTATCCCCAAACACATCAAGTTGTATATATTAAATATATTCAGCTTTTTGTATGTCATTATGCCTCAATAAAGTAGTTCATAAAATCATCACTTATTCATCTGTTTTCTCTCCCATCACCTCTTTATTTTTGTTAGTCATATTAACATTTCTACTCTGTTTGGATTTCTAACCTATTGGTAATGTGTCTCTGCCACCTTCAACTGCACTTCCTTGACACCAGCTCACTACCTAGAACCTTATCTAAATTCTGCTACCAAGTTTCCTAGATGCTATCTCTGCATGCTGCAGAGACACTCACGTTGGCCTGCTGCTAGGCTCTCTGGTACTGACACTAACGTACAACCTAGTCCTCCCTGGGCCTGTTGCTGAAAACTCCTCTTACCACCGACTCTGCTCCCCTTGGTTATGTCTCTCCTTAAGTTATGCTCTGAGGCAGTTCTGGCCTCACCATCTCTAGTCACAGGTTCTGGTCAGGTTCCTTCACTCTAGCCCTCACACTCTGCTCTGAGGTGACATGACAGGATCTTTGAACCCTCCTGAACTCTAGGCTGTCCTGAACCATATGTGCTGTGCAAGTACTATTCAAGCTCCCTTAAAATGAACTTTTACCAATAAATTAGATGTCCTTCAATAGATGAATGTATAAAGATGTGTGTGTTTGTGTGTGTGTGTGTGTGTCTGTGTGTATGTGTACGTGTGTGAATACATGTGTGTGGAATACTATTCATCCATTAAAAAGAATGAAATCTTGGGGTGCCTGGGTGGCTCAGTCGGTCAGGCATCTGGATTCAGCTCAGGTCATGATCCCATGGTTTGTGAGTTCGAGCCCCACATCAGGCTCTGTGCTGACAGCTCAGACCCTGGCGCCTGCTTCAGATTCTGTGTCTCCCTCTCTCTCTCTCTCTCTCTCTGCCACTCCCCTACTCACACTCTGTCTCCCTCTCTTTCTCTCTCAAAAATAAACATTTTTAAAAAAATAATGAAATCTTACCCTTTATGACAACATGAATGGACGTACAGGGTATTATGCTAAGTGAAAGAAGTCAGACAGAAAAAGAAAAATACCATGTGATTTTACTTATATGTGGAATCTAAAAAAAATCAACAAACAAAAAACAGAAACAGGCTCATAAATACAGAGAACAAACTGGTGGTTGCCATAGGGGAGGAGGCAATGACTATGGGTGAAATAGGTGAATGGGATTAAGAGGTACAAACTTCTAGTTATTTTTTAAAATAAATAAGTCATGGGGATGAAAATCACAGCATGGAGAATATAGTCAATAATATTGTAGTAATTTTGTACATTGACAGATGGTAACCACACTTATCATCGAACATTTTATAAGGTATATAATTATTGAATCACTATGTTGTACACTTGAAACTAATATAATATTGTATGCCAACTATACTTCAATTTAAAAAAAAAAAGAAGACCAGAGGAAATAACATGCACTCAAAAGAACTGAAGTCTAATGGTTTATAGAATAAACCTATCTCTAATCACAGATTGGATTAAATGACAGTGTATGAGGTCATTTGGATATTTTTTATCCTCCACTCCCTCTCCCAAATCCCTTTATCAAGGGTCATTTTGTTTTGCTCCAAGGATTTCCTACTTCCTGCAGAAGAGGGGTTCAGCCCTAGTCACAGAGTCTTATACAAAATAAAGACAGTGGACAGATAAGTAGCTGATGATTCATGTCCAGGGGGATAAAGACTATTTCAGCTGTCTGTGCCTCCTGCCACTGAGCAGCTGTTTCAGCTGAGCATGCCTCCTGCCAATGACCCTCTGACCTAGGCCTAAGCATGCC
Source organism: Prionailurus viverrinus (assembly GCF_022837055.1). NCBI lineage: Eukaryota > Metazoa > Chordata > Mammalia > Carnivora > Felidae > Prionailurus > Prionailurus viverrinus. Next base: position 55,394,249 of record NC_062579.1, read on the forward strand.
ATAATCCTGACAGCCTCCAGACCTTTACTCATGCTCTCCTCTTAGCTGAGAATGCCACTCTTCTTCCACTCCATTTATCTAAACCATGTTCATTCTTCAAAACCCCTCTAGAGACTCCTGGATGACTCAGTTGGTTAAGCATTGGACTCTTGGTTTCCGCTCATGGTTTGTGAGTTCAAGCCCCACATCAGGCTCCACAATGTGGAGCCTGCTTGGGATTTTCTGTCTCCTTCTCCCTCTGCCCCTCCCCTGCTTGTGCTCTTTCTCTCTAAAAATAAATAAATAAACTTTAAAAAAACCCTCTTTTGCTCTCTCTCCTATTACCTCTTCCAGGAAGCACATCAGTATTTGGCTTCTTAACCTCTGCAGCACTTAAAATCTATACCACACAATTTAGTATTTAATTCATCAAACTCTTAACCTTCTGTTGCTTCATGTAAGCTAGTTTATGCTCCACAATAATATCAGCAGTATCCTTCTTGACCTCCCTCAGGACACTTAGCATAAGCCTGAGCCTGTAATTAAGGCTCAGCAAAGACATGCTGGAGATACTTGTTCTAGAAACAAAATCAGGGGTTTCCACTATTTTTTGCATAACTGGCTAGAAAATGAAGTGCTCAGACACAGCCATAAAAAAAACAGCATCCTGGGGAGCAGCTACCAAAGACACCACATGTATTCCCAGGTCATTGAACTACAGAGTGTCAGAGATTAAAGGAATCTTAATCATTTACTCCCAAACATTTAAACTGGGGTATGTATACTTCTAGGGTTCCATGGCAGTGTGTCAAGGGGTCCACAAAGCCACAGGATAAATATGACATTCTTCCTTAGTGTGTCAATTTTACTAGAGTGTAAGAAATTCAAAATATTTCTATATTAAAATAAATATGGCAATATCATATAGGAAAATGCAAACTTTGCATGCATTTTTAGGATAAAACATGAGGCCTCAAGGATGTTTCAAGCTTGAAGTAGGCTGCTTTGGGTTATCCCATTCACCCTTCTCCCCTACCCATGCTGGGGATTTCATTTTCCCTCTCCTTTGTCATTAGGGCTACTTCAGTTAAAACATAGAAATTTGAGGAGACTGATCTAGTCCTTCTTTTCACAATTAGGAAAACTGAGGCCCACAGATGAGAAATAATTTGGCCAAAGCCCAAGACAGTAAGTTCAGCAAGAGCTGGGACCACAATGTACCACCATCAGAATGTACATTTTTTTCCTAGTGACTTGCTCCAGTAGCTACTGACTGGGAACTACACTTCTCACTACTCCTTGCTAACTCTGTTCTGCCCCCTTGGACCCTTCAGCATTTTTTTTTCTTTGCCAAGGGTTATACAACCTATCCTTAGGGAAGCCTGTGGCACCAGCAGTTCTGAGAGCAGGCCAGAAACTTTAGTCTCTTTCTATAGCTTCAAACACAGTAAATAATGCTGAATTTCCCAGAAATCAGAGTGTAATTGATGAGATTTAAATCCCTCACATAAGCAGAATAAAGTTCCCAGTTTTGGGGAGAGAGGAAGCAAAGCAAGGAGACAGTCCTGCTGATTGAAGGCCATAGCCAGGAAACAAAGAGCTGATCTTGAGACCCTACATTTTTCCTTCTTTTATGTGAGAAAGAGATGCTAAAAGGCTACCTCAGCAAGGCTGCAAGAAAATGGGGACTTCAGAGAAGCCCCCCAACTGGCTTCCTATCTCGTGAGGTGAATCTTTCATCAGGTTGTGGGACTAAAATAATCATCTCAGGTTAAAAAAAAAAAAGGAAGTGACTTTGGATTCAAATTAACTTAGCTTCACAACCATCATATATATTCTTTGGGCAAATAAGCAGGAACTGCCTATAGACTCACATACTTTCATCCACTTATTCACACCCTAAACAGATAATGCAAATTGTTACACAGACATACGCAAGTTCTTCTGCACAGTGTCACAAACACAAATCTAAGCATGCATTTGTGTTGGGAAAACCAATACAATCATAGTTTCTGACCACACTTCTCTCCCAACACCGAGCTCTGAACCTACACATCCACCATTAATACTCACGTTCACCGTCACACACATAAGGTTGAGAAGTGACCCAGGTTGCCAAAGGTTAGAGCCACATTCCATGGTGTCCCATTCCTCTCAAAGAACTAACAGATCATTTCACAAAGATGTCATCACCTGCCAACTAATGGCAAGTGACAGCCAGAATAAATGGTTCATTACCCACCTCCCCCCGCCCATTGCAGGTAGACCCATGGGAGAATAACAGCAGAGACAAAGGAGACTTCAGACTTGACTCTTACTGTAGGAGACTGACCAGACAAGTAAGATTGGGGGCTTGTTCCAGCCAAAGAGCTGGAACTCTTTGGGCCCTAGAGTTGGGGTGGGGAAATCAGAATGCAGTCTGACTTTTTGCAGACTTCTCAAACTCAGCTGTGAATCATGTAGGGGAAAAAAGACTGCTCTTTTTGCCTGGGTTTTCCTTGTCTAAAAGGAGATTGGGTCACACCGTAACACTGTCTCTTTTGAACAAGGCCCCAACACTTTTCAGAGTAGTGTAGTGATCAACAACATGGACTCTGAAGCCACTCTCCAGGGTCTGAATTTCAGCCCCAGCTCCTATAATATGTATGACCTTGAGCAAGTTACTTAATTTTTCTAGCCCTCAGTTTTGCCCTCTGTTAAAAAATGGAATAATAATAGTATCTATCTAGTGGTAGTGTGATGTGATTTAAATACGAAACACTTTTAAATAATGCCAGGAACTTAGAATGCTCAATATATGGAATTTACAAAACAGCAATTTCCTATTTTTCTCAGACCACCACCCTCGCATTACTTCCCTGCCTACAGAGAGGTGACGGTTTGGTTACCTCATTTCGGAGACAGGCCTCTAAAGCCCAGAGAGAAAAAGACTGGCCAAATATCACAGAGAAAGAATAATAGAATTGGAACTGATTGCTTTTGGTTTACTCAGCCGGTGTTCTCATCTCTCCCTTAGGAAAAAATGAGCATGGCCTGAGGAAACCTGGGGAGGAAATATGGGGCCAAGCAGGTTGTAAATAATACTAATAACAATGACCACTTAATATGTGCCAGGCAGTTTTAAGAACATTCTGTGTATTATTTCACTTAAACCTCACAGCAACCCTATGAGGTCATGACTATCATCATCAGCAGCAGCAGCAGCCAAAAAGAAGAAACTGAGGCTTCAACTCCTAGAATGGCTTTAAGCTGGGATTTGAACCCAGGCAGTCTGACACCAGAGATGAGGGTGCAACTGCCACACTGTACTGCTGTCCAAAAGACAAAGGAACAATATAAGTTCTTTTTGTTTTTTTTTAATTTTTTAAATGCTTATTTTTGAGCGAGAGAGAGAGAGAGAGAGAGAAAATGAGTGGGGGAGAAGAGAGAGAAGACAGAGGACCTGAGGCAGGCTCCCTGATCACATCCAAGAGTCCCATGCAGGGCTAGAACTCAGGAACCGCAAGATCACGACCTGAGCTGAAGCCAGAAGCACAACCAACTGAACCACCTGGGCACCCTTAAGTTCTTTTTGAGGTAAATAGATTGAGGCAGTGTAATGTTAGGGTTATGTCTTAACTTAAAATCAACAGTTTAAGTCCAACCTCTGCTACTAATTATTCAATATATTTGGGCCTCCGCTTCCTCAGCTGTAAAATGGAAATAAAACTATTTCTTAGAGTTGTGATAAAGCTTAGGGAGATAATGCATGTAAAGCACCCAGGGCAATGCTTAACCCAAGGTAAGTACTCGGTAAATAGGAGCAATTGATGTTATTAACTATGCTCCCTGCAGGATTTGCCTGGCAATACAGCTCCCCATGCCCCTTCTCAGGGAAAATAAATTAGAAAGGAGAAAACATTTATAAGCTGTAGGGAAAATTAAGAACTGGCTGAGCAACAATTCCAGACACCCTTTCCTACCTTCTGGGTGTGTGGTGGGGTGGGGTGGGGGGTTGGTGGGAGGTGAGTACTAGCATTATTAACATCACCATCTCCTTCCTTGAGGAACAGATCCCAGCAGGCTGACCCCCAGCGTCTGGTCACTTATAGCCTGAGTGAGAATGCTCTTTTTTCTTAAAGAGTTTTCTTTTTCTATGTCCTTTTCACATAGGCTGTTTTATTTTTCATATCAACCCTATGAGATATCGGAAAAGGAGGATGGAATCTCAGGTGTGTTGAGTGTCTTCTATGTTCCAGACAGAATACTGGACACTTTCCATCAGTGATTTCATTTCATCCTCACAATACCACTGTGAAGTTAACCTCACTTTAAAAGTGTTGTCCTGGGGCGCCTAGATGGCTCAGTTGGTTGAGCATCCGACTTTGGCTCAGGTCATTGTTAAGGTCAGGCGTAGGGCAGGGTAAAGATAAGAGTCAGAAGCTAAAACATTTTAGCAGTCAAAGGCTTTATTGGGAACTAAGGTCTCAGGTGAGGTTCCGTGACTCAGGGGGAGAGAGAGAGAGGACTCAGGGAAGTCCCGCCCAGGTGTGGTGGGGTAGGGCTTTTAACCTGCAGCGGTTCCAGGTTTAGGTCCGGGTGGGCCTTTTTCGCGCCAGGTCATGCTGTCGCTAGGTGATTGGTTGACCTTCAATTCGTTCTGGCGCATCGCTTGGGGCTTTCCGTTGGGTTGCTCTGGCAAGATGGCTGTCCCCTCCACTGTGGTTCCAGGGACATCCTAACATTCCAACCTCTTATTGGTGATAATGATCTGGCTGCTTCCTGCGGGTGTAAGGGCGACATCATGGTATGTGGGGTCTGAGGTTGGAATGCGGGAATATGGCTGGACCACCATCTGATGAAATGCAACCTGGGAAACTTCATGAATTCGTTTCCGTATGAAACGGAGAAAACAAGGTAAGAGCATAAGTATTATACAGATAGCAACTAGTGGGGTGACTATGGGGAGGAGCCAAGTTAGGAGGGGTGATTGCCACCAGGAAGTTAGGGGGTCTGAGGATCCTGGGCAGGCAGATAGGGTTTTTTGGATTTCTTCTAGGTGTTCTATATTAGTTTCAACTAAGCCTGATTCATTGAGGTAGTAGCAACATTCCTCCCTCAGGAACAGGCATGTTCCCCCTTTTTCTGCTGTCAGGAGATCTAGGGCTCATTGGTTTTGTAGAGTGACCTGTGCTAGGGAGTTGATCTGCCTTTGTAAGGTGGATAGGGAGGTTGCTGAGGCTTCTATTGAAATTTGGAGCCTGACAGATCCCCGGAGGAGCTAATAGAGTGTATTAGGGAGCTGGTCCCAACCCCGGCAGCCAGTAGGGAAGTGACCAGGGATAGTCTGACCATTAGTGAGAGGAAAATGGCTCATTTTTGGAGATGGAATTCGAGGAGTTGATGGAGTTCTTCCTGTCCGTATAGGGTGAGTTGGGGGATGATGGTGACTGGGAGACAGATAGAAGCGTTTTGGGGTGTTTATAAGCTATTCCGTTGCACCAATAGAATCCCCCTGGGGGGGATTGTGGCTAGGCATAGGCAAGGGGGAGGGGCAAGTTGGGGAGGCATAAGAAGAGTAGCATGTTGGGTGAGATGTGTTGTATTGAGGGGTCTCAGTGAGGATGGGAACCTGTAGGGAGATTTGACTTCTGGGGTGGTTGATGGAGTTAGTGGTGTTGGGAAAGGGGGTGGGTAATGGGATGGCTATTACTGGATCCCGCTGGAGGGATTCACAAAGAAAGCAGTGTGACAGGTTAGTTAAGCCTGAGTGGTTAAGCAGGACTGTTCCTTGTATGATTAGTGTAAGCCATGAGAAGGGATGTTGTGCGGGGGTTGTCTGCAGTTGGGTTTTGAGCTGGTTTCCTTGGTCCGTGATCATTTGGGTAAGATCTTTAAGGTTGGAGAGGGAAGGAGCCATTGAGGGTTTGTAGGTTCGATAGATGGGTTCGTAGGTTCCATAGATGGTTAAAGAGGAGACGGGGTTAGAGTGATGGCCATTCTGATACAGTGTGCCCCTTGTCCCAGTTTGCCAGCAGATATCCCATGGATCAGGGATAGTAAGGGTAAAGTTGCTACCTTGTAAGCAGAAGCAGCCCATATTTTTCCCTGTGAAACAGTTTTGGCTGAGCTAGTGCATGTTACAATAGCTACAGGGGCATCCTCCATATTGGGTGGGGGAGGTTTGGGAGCATATACTGTTGGTTTGGTCATATAAAAAACAAATAGCTGGCTGTATGTGTGCAGCGGCTTGGAGGGTGTTGATTTGTGGAAGTAGGGTGGCAGGATTGAGTCTGGGGGAGAGTTGGAGAGATATTTCAGGATTTTCAACAAAGAGCAGATGGAACAATTGTATACGTGATGGGGAGAGGTGTGCCAGGGCCTTATGTGTAAGGAGATCAGATAGACGGTGCGATGAGAGTACCATTAGGGGGCAGTGTAGGGTGAGTTTGAGTGCCTCTTTGGTTAGGGCGGCTGCTGCTGCAAGTGCTCTAAGGCAGGGTTGCCACCCCCTGATGGTAGGGTCCAGTCGTTTAGAGAGGTTACAGCTTGTAACTTGGGGCCACATGGTTGGGCTAGGAGCCCTGTCGCAATTTCAGCCCTTTCATCTGTGTATAAGAGGAAAGGCTTTGAAACAATGGGGAGGGAAGGGACCAGTTGAGTGACTAGAGATGTGACCAGCTGTTGGAAGGCCCTTGCTACCGATACCAGGCTGGAGAGTGGGCCTTGGGGGGTTTCCTTGGCTGCTTTGTATAGGGGGGCTGCGTGTACAGCAAAGTTAGGGATCTAGTGCCGGAAGAAGCCCATTAATCCCAGGAAGGAGAGGATTTCGTCTGCATTGGTAGGTGGGGACAGAGTTTAGAGGGCTTGGAGACGGTCTTGGGTTAGGGCCTTGGTGGTAGGTGTGAGTGAAACTCCCAGGAACGTGACTGTATTAGTACAGATTTGGGCTTTGTGTGGGGAGACTCGATAACCCAGGTTAGCCAGGGAGTTTAGGACATGGATTGTATCTTGTTTGGTGTGGTTGAAAGAGGTTCCACATAGTAGGAGGTCATCTACATATTGTAATAGAGTACAGTGACTAGAGAGTGGGGCTTTGAGGAGATCCTTGGCCAAGGCCTGCCCAAAGAGATTGGGACTATCACGGAACCCCTGGGGAAGTACCTTCCATGTGAGTTGGCAGGCCTAAGAGGTGACTGGATCTTGCCATGTGAAGGCGAAGAGGAATTGGGATTCAGGATGTAGGGGAATAGTGAAAAAGGCATCTTTGAGATCAAGCACTGTAAAATGGGTTGTGGACGGGGGAATTTGGGAGAGGAGGGTGTATGGGCTGGGCACTACTGGGTGGATGGGGATTACAGCTTCATTGATTATTTGGAGGTCTTGTACTAGTCCATATGAGCCATTAGGCTTTTTTACAGGCAAGATCAGGGTGTTACAGGGGGAGTGACATGGGATTAGGAGGCCTTCCTTGAGTAGGCAATCGATGATGGGCTTTAGGCCTAGTCAGTGGGTGTGGGAGATTGGGTATTGGGGTCTAGATGGGAATTGCGATGGATTTTTGAGTTTAATGAGGACAGGTTGGTGGTGGGTGGCGATTGTTGGGGTGGATGTATCCCATACAATTGGGTCTACTGGGAGGTCTGGGTGTGGGTTGAAGCTGTGGTCTGTGTTGTCTGTGATAACAGCCAGTAGAAGATGAATGGGGGAGGGAGAGGGGCAGATAGCTGATAGGTGTATAGAGGCTCCTAATTTATTGAGTATGTCTCCGCCCAAAAGGAGGACGGGGCAAGAGGGGATGACTAGGAAGGAGTGGGAGAAGTGGAAGCCATCCAGGCAGCAGGTGAGTACCGGTGTGCATGGGGGAATGGAGGGGGTGCCATTTATGCCCATGACTGAAACAGAGGACAGCGTGGTGGGGCCGGAATAGCTCAGCAGGACGGAATAGGTAGCCCCTGTGTCCAACAGAAAGGAGATGGACTTAACCGCTACATGGAGTTTTACCCTGGGCTCAGCGTGGGTCACCGGAGTTACTGAGTCTGGGCCTCATCAGTCGTCATCCTCCATCTCCAGCAGTTGGAAGGCAGAGTCCAATCCGGGTGAAGCCTCGCCACGTGGAGGCATTGTGAGTCTGTCGTCCCCTGGGGTTAGGACAATCGGATTTCCAATGGCCCATTTGTTGGCACAATGGGCATGGACTGGTAGGCTTTTTGGGATGGGGACACTGACGAGACCAATGGCCTTCTTGGCCACATTTAAAGCAAGGCCCCGGAGGGGGCCGTGGTCCAGAGGGCTTTATTGTGGCTGGCCTCAGGGCAGCTACCAAGGCTTGGGTAGCTGTAATTGTACCTTTTGTTGGAGACAGGCCTGTCGCCATTGTTCTTGAGCTTCCTCTCGGCCATTAAAAACTTTAAAGGCCATATTTACCAGGTCGGCCATGGGGGTCTGAGGACCATCTTTGGCCTTTTTTAGTTTTTTTTGGATATCAGGGACTGATTGGGAAATAAAATAGGTAGCCAATACGGTGGCCCCAGCGGGGGTGGTAGGGTCCAGTCTGGTATACCGGGTAAGTGTCTCTGTGAGTCGGCTAAGGAAGGCTGCAGGGTTTTCATTGGGGTCCTGTATTATTTCTTGAAGTTTGTTAAAATTTACTGATTTGTTTGAGGTTGCCCTCATGTCTACTAGTAGACACTGGATCATTTGGTCCCGGCACTGGTGACCATTGCCTGCATGTTGGTAGTTCCAATTGGGGTCGGCCGCCAGGACAGCATTGGCGCCTACGGGCATAGTGGGGTCAGTCATGTGGGTTTGGTATGCATGTTCTCTGGCTGCGGCCTGGATGCGCTCCCTCTCCTCAGGGGTGAGGGTAGAGGTGAGGATTACATGGATGTCATGCCATGTGAGACTGTAGGCTTGGGCAAGGTATTGGAATTCCTTAATGTATTGGGTGGGGTCAGCCAAAAATGACCCTAGCCGATTTTCAAAGGCTGATAAGTCTTGGAGGGAGAAGGGGACGTGAACTCAAACTAGGCCTTCAGGTCCTGCCACCTCTTGGAGAGGCAAGATGGCTGCTGGGGCCTGTTCGACGGGAGGGGCCTGAGCACGAGTTTGGGATGATATGGAAGGTGAGGGCGGGACGGCTGGAGGTAGGGAGTACGGAGGGGGGCAAGGGCTGGTGGGCGGTGGACCATATCCTCTAACGGATCGGAGATCCGGGAAGTTGGTGAGGTGGGGTCGTCGGGGGGGTTGTGGGTGGGCAAGGAGCATGCGTGCAGAGGGGCAGGAGGAACATAGGTTGGGGCGAGACCTGAGGTCCCAAAAGGCCATGACGTAGGGTATTTCTCCCCATTTTCCCAGCCGATGGCAGAAATTGTCCAGATCGGTTAAGATTTGGTATTGTAAAGACCCCTCGGGTGGCCATTGAGAATCATTGTCTAATTTGTACTGAGGCCAGACTACAGTGCAAAGGCAGATGAGTCAGTTACGACGAAGTTCGCCTTGTAAGCCCAGGAGCCGGAAGTTTTTTAACAGACATGGGGGGGGGGGGTGGTTAAGAGATCAAGGTGGTTTAGACTCATTACTCGCCATTGGCGTGGCAGGGCGAGGCACCCCTCGTGCTGCAATAAGGGGCCTATTGGCGTGAGGGCCTTGCGGCGTGCAGAAGAAAGGAGACTGACTTGCGAGACGTCTCTCGTGGGTGTCAGCTATAGTTGGAGGAGGGAAGGAGGGGTCTGTCCTACTTACCAGCTCCTGTAGGCGCTTGTGAGTAGGGTGGTTGGCATCTGGCTTGGCAAGGAGGGAGCTCAGTCAAGGGAGGCGAGCTACTACCTTCCCCCCGGGTTTCAGCACCAAATGTTAAGGTCAGGCGTAAGGCAGGGTAAAGATAAGAGTCAGAAGCTAAAAAATTTTAGCAGTCAAAGGCTTTATTGGGAACTAAGATCTCAGGCGAGGTTCCGTGACTCAGGGAGAGAGAGAGAGGAGTCAGGGAAGTCGCACCCTGGTGTGGTGGGGTGGGGTTTTTAAGCTGCAGCGGTTCCAGTTTAGGATAGGTCCAGGTGGGCGTTTTTCTCGCCAGGTCATGCTGTCGCTAGGTGATTGGTTGACCTTCAATTGGTTCTGGCGTGCTGCTCAGGGCTTTCCGTTGGGTTGCGCTGGCAAGATGGCTGTCCCCTCCACTGTGGTTCCAGGGACATCCTAACAGTCATGATCTCATAGTTCATGGGTTCAAGCCCCACATCGGGCTCTGTGCTGACAGCTCAGAACCTGGAGCCTGTTTCAGATTCTGTGTCTCCCTCTCTCTCTGCCCCTCACCCACTTGTGCTCTGTCTCCCTCTGTCTCAAAAATAAATAAACATTAAAAAAAATAATAATAATAATAAATAAAAATAAATAAAAGTGTTGTTCTGAACCCAGTGAGGGTTGCTTCTTTTCTTATGTACATTTTCCTTTTATCCCACATATCCAGCACAACCCTGGCCAGAGGTTGTGTGCTCTTGAGGATTTTCTATAAACCAAAATATTCTGAAATCTCACTGTCCTCAATACACTGATCTTTGCATAATCCCAAAGCCCATAAATTGAGAGTAATTTGTCCCCAGTGGATCTGAAATCAAATTATGATTTTGCTTATTAGCTATATGATTCTGTGCTAGTCACCTAACCTCACCTCTAAAATGGGGATTTGATACCTCCTACTCCACAAGGTTGTGAAAATTAAATAACTTTCATAAAAGTGCTGTCAGTCAGGTCTCTTTATGGAAACATTTAAAATAGAATCATCAGTCAGCTTAATCTCAGAAAAGCCCCAGAAGGGCAATAGAATGCCTATATCCCTGATCTTCGATCAGGTAGGACTCCAGATCTGCAACTGTGGTTGGTGACTTTGGGAATTTTGGGGGACAACAAATGCAGAAATTCCCTGAAGTGATTGTTGAGGAAATGGCCTTTCACCACTGTCAATGTGTGATTTATATCATCATGGAGACATCTAAATCCTTTACAATCACATACTGCACAAAGCAGTTTCACCTATATTGTTTCATGTAACATTCACTAAAGCTCCCAAGAATTAGTCTTTGTCATTTAAATTGTCCCACTTGCTTTGTTACTCCTTTCCCCTTCTTGGAAATGGCCCATCTGAATTTGCAAAATCCTTCCCATCTTCCTTTCAAGGCCCATCCATTATGAAGGCCACACTTTGGCCCAGAATCCAGTCCTAAATCCCCGAGATCAGTCTTCTTTCTGCTTTCTGAATTCATACAGCACTGTACCTTACACTACTTTGTATTCTAGTCATTTATATACTTGTCTTAACCTCTGCCCCTCCACCCTACCTTCTTACTAAATCCACAAACTCTTCAAAGGGAAGAATGAAGAAGGAAGGAATGATTTCTTTGTTTTATGTCAGTCTCACTTTAAAGATATTTTTATTATGAAATATTTCACGTGTGTGTTTATATATAAAGTAGAGGAAATTTATAATGAACACCCATGTACCCATCACCCAGCTTCAACAATTATTGCATCTATGCCTCCACTCCTTCTGCCTTCTCACTCTGGATTAAAGAAAATCCCAGATAGCCTGTCATTTCACCCATAAATACTCCAATAGGGACACCATCTTTTGCATTTCTGTGTTCCCTACAACAGGAAGATCGTTTTCATCTGTGCACCTTACTACTGGGAGCACATAAGATAATTTCTGAGCACCTACTATGTGCCATACCTTGTGCTTGGCTCAGGAGGTTCTGTCTGAGCTAAGAGGGCACACCAGAACCAAGCCAGGATGTTCCAAACCAAGAACTGCTACAGTTCCAGACAGTGAATATGAGGTGCACGTGGGAGCCCAGGATCAGGAATCAAATTTCACTAACTGAATTGAACGGAATCGGTTTTCTCTCAGGGACAGCCAGAGTTCGAACTGGTCATGGGACACGGGTTCCCCAGGAGGAGGCGCTGCAAAGGCGGAGGTGCAGTGGAAGTCCCCTGCGGGAGACTGGGAAGGCAGCCAGAGCCCGCTGAGGGTGCAAACTGCAAGCAACAATGCAGTTTAATAGTCGAACAGAACGCCGAGCGCCAGGGCCAGAGAGGGGTCCCAGGGTTCAGGTGTGGGGCAGGGGCGCAGGGACGCTGGACAGGCTGGGCACCTGCTCCCCAGGTCTTCCCGATGCTGCCGGTTGCCCTGAACTGCCGCCAGTTCCTGCTCCAACTGTCTCTGTTCCTGATAGAGTATCTCCAAGCAGGGCACGGCACAGAGCAAGGAAACACCTGTTTCCAACAAGAAAAGAGGTAGGGGGAAGCCCCCACCAGGCTTCCAATGGCCTCTCATCGGGTTTGCTCTCGGGAGCCTTGTAAAAGAGCGCCCAGAAAGCCAGTGCAGATCATTTTTCAAAAAGATCACTTTCTATTTCTTACTCCCCCTTACTTTTCCTAAGCTGTAAACGTCCCTTTAAAAAAAAAATGTCTTCTTTCCTCCGTGGGGTTTCCCGCTCCTCCCAGACCCCTTAAAGACTCCGGCTTGGTGCCCGCAGGGACAGCTACTACCCCCAACTTCACTCGCCTTCGTGTTTTTCACTTCCTCGGCTCCCGCCGACCTACAGGTGGGGACTGGGACTGGAGATGGGCAACAGAACAAAGAAACCAGGGAGCTCCTGTCCCAGGCCAGGCGCCCCTTCTGCAGTTTTCGACCAGCCGGGGAACAAGAAGGGGTCAGGAACGCGTGAACCCCCAGCCCGGGTCTCAAGCCACTTTCCGAAGGCGAGACGCCAGATGAGGCGTGGGAGGTGGGAACTGCCCACGCGCAGCTGACAGACCTCCACACCACAGGCCTGAGTGGCCGTGGGCGCCAACAGCCTCCACGCATTGGGCTCCGTTATTTCATCAGCAGTTTCAGAAAAAACTGCCAAAAACAGTTATGCCTCACTGCAATGTGTAGCTTTTCCCTGCCATTTTTTTTTTCATAATAAAAGAGGGAGTGAAGCTCGCTTGCTCTCTCCTCCCTCACCCCCTCCCTTCCAAAAGAGCCAAAAGGATACAAGGGGGGAAAAAAACCCACACACCAATCTCCGAGGGGATGCCAGTGAGGTGTGGCTTGTATTTAAATATCCAATATGTCAATGTAAGGGGAGTGGGTATGTATATAAAGTGCCGTTTGCATCTGATAGCTCGACCAAGCCAGCTATGAGAGGCCTAGGGAGATGGATGCGTAGGGGAAGCGCCACTTTGACTGAGAGAAAGGTCAGGAGCTCGTTGCCCCGCCGCTGAGAAGTTCCTTGGACGCGAACAGACGTCCACTGCAGCTAGGCAGAGCGCGGAGCGAGCGAGGGAGCGAACGAGCGCCTCCGAGTCGCCAGTGCTCGCTGAGGGGAGAGGTAGTTCGCGCCTCGCGGCCCCAGCTCGGCCCCGCGCACCCAGCCATGGCGGAGGTGGGGGGAGTCTTCGCCTCCTTGGACTGGGACCTGCACGGCTTCTCCTCGTCTCTGGGGAACGTGCCCTTAGCTGACTCCCCGGGTTTCCTGAACGAGCGCCTAGGCCAGATCGAGGGGAAGCTGCAGCGCGGCTCGCCCACAGACTTCGCCCACCTGAAGGGGATCCTGCGGCGCCGCCAGCTGTACTGCCGCACCGGCTTCCACTTGGAGATCTTCCCCAACGGCACTGTGCATGGCACCCGCCACGACCACAGCCGTTTCGGTGAGGACGCGGCCGGGAGGGACGGGAAGCGAGCGGACGGTTCTCTGGGGAACCGATGGCTCTGGGCTCCAGCTTGGGATCCGCGGGCTGCCCCCAAGCCTGTGCCGTCCGGGCCCGTCGAGGCGGGACACCGCCAGGGACGCGGGGCAGGCAGGATCGAATGGTGCAAACTTGGCGTCAGGGCTCCTGGCACCTTCAGAGGCAGGGAGGAGGCGGGGGCGCCTTGAGGTGCGGCCTCTCTTTTCCCCACTCCACCCTTCTTCCCTCCCCCATAGCGAGGGGATCATTCTGACAACGCTGCGCTTAGGATGAAAGCAGGTGGAGCTGGAGGAGGGTAGAAGCACCAGCTGAGGAGACTAGGGACCATGGCTGTAGCGCGGGGTCGAGCCTCAAGAGCAGCAGGGTTGTCGCGGCCGATTGTCTGGAGCAGAAGCTTCGTGGGCTATCGATGTGGTGGGTGGGTGGTCCGTGCCGGAGTGGCTTTTGGCTGACAGGGGGATCGGCAGCCGTGGCACCTGCCTGCCTCTGGCTTGCTCTGCCTGGAGTGGAGGCCAATCCCGGTAGCAAGGCATGAGCTGGGTGTTGGAGAAACTGGGAAATCCTCCCGCTGTCCACTGCGTAGGGCACAGCCCTAGGTCAGCTATTGCCTAGATATACCTCTGGACTCCTTGCCTCACAGGGAGGAAATGGTCTGGGGCCCAGTCCTAGGCCCACTCCCAGCCCCAGAAACAGGTGTCTCCTGGGCCCAGGACAGGAAATGTACAACCTCCATCCAGGATTTTCTCTGCCCAACACTTGGCAGATTGTTTAAAGAGCCTGTCTGACATACAAAACATAATTAGTATAAACCTTGATGTAGGATGGAGATCATTAGGTTTCGAAACAAATGTGTTCATTTCTCAGTAATTTGGCCATTTTTATTTTCAATTTCCTATTCTCTGTTAAACCATAATTCAGGTACTGTGACAGCTACCTTTACTTGGTAACCCCATCCCCCAATGCCCTATGGACCCTATGGCCCAAGGACATCTTCTATCCCTAAGCAGGTAGGAAGAGGCTTTGCCTACCCTCAGGCATGATACCTGTTCCCTTGTTTATCCCACCCTCCCCCGTTCCCCCCAAACCTCCCCATCTTCTTTTTCCCCTGTCTTGCTAGAGTTGCATCTGGAGTACACAGTAGAAGGAGAGGGGGGAAGCACAGAGGCTAGTTTCTGGGCAAGGCCAAGTCTAGCAAACAACTTAGGGTTGGGGCTGATCTTCCTTGCTGAGAGCAAGCAGGAACCCTAATGAGATCTATGTCATCTTGGGGGAAAAAAAAAACACTCACAGAGCTGGAGTACAGTGGATTGTGTGTAGGGTGGGAGTAATGGAGGGGTGCAGGTGCCTGTATAAATTTGCAGCAGGTCCTCAAAAGGGTGATAAGGTGGAGTCAGGGAAGAGGGAGTATTAACTTGACTCCTTTCCCTTCCATCACTTGTGACTTTGCAGTTCTTCGGAAGGAATGGGACCCCCACCCTGGCCTCAGAACCTCCCAAAGTCTCCCAGAAATGGCCTAAAGACATTGGAGTAGTCCATTCCTGATATATAAAAAGAGGAATCATGAAATGATGGAGAAATGTAGGGTGGGGGGCAGCAGAGGTGGAGAAACTGTGACCTTGGCTTCCAGCAGCTAGTGTTTGTCTGACTTTGTGCCTAAGCTGAGCCAAATAACCTACAAGGTCAACATAAATTAGTAATAGACTCTTAGGATAAGTGGTCTTTAATTACCTCCCTAAGGACACATCTTGATTTCTTTTCATCTCTCAGGCCTGCTAAGGGTAAGTTTCAGGAGAAATCAAAGGAAATAAAACTGGCAGGAGGAAGGGATGTTTTCATTGCTGCTTAACTGACTGCTTCATTTTTGGTTTTGCCTTTTAAAATAACACTGCCTGAGACCACCTCTGCACCACCTTTTCCCTTTCCTCCTTCCCTGGCTTCCTGGCAGTTCCATGTATTTCCTGTAAAGGAAATGATAACTAGTCAAAGCTGTCTCTTTGTAACCTCCTCTGCCAACTTTCAAACACACATTTATTCTTTCTTGGTTTAGCTCTTGGCAAAGAAAGAGGTGGCGTTTGAGTTTGCTAAGTCTCCTCCCTCCACATTTGAGTTAATCAGCCAGGGTATTCAATAAATCGAAACTTTAACATTCCATAAGTGCTTTGGCAGTCAACATTCCAGCAGGGTAAAGTAGGCCAGGCTTAAGATATAAAATATTATAGATTTCTGCTTGGGGGGAGGAGGTAGTCTCCAAAGGCCATGTAAAGTAAATAGCTATTTGTTGTAATTGGAGAGCAGGGCCCCCAAGGATTACCCTGGAATCCATGTGTTCAGAATGAGTCAGGCTGAGCCCAAGAGCAGCCACGACTCCAAATAATAACCTGTTGGCATAGCCTATCCTCCCCCCTCCCCCACTCCATTCTGCAATCAGTAGTCAGGAGTATTTCAATCTCCACTTGGCTGGTGGCATTCATGAGGTTCACAGGGATACTGACATTCCTGAGGGGCACCTGTGGACTGGCAGAGCTTGGGAGATAGACTGGAGGAGAGGCCTCACACCAGGTGTGATGAAGCAGGCTAATGCAGCTGGTTCAGTTTTTGAGTAATCTGGTTCTTATTTGTCAAGATGCCAAAGCAGCACTGTCTTGGCCCTGAAGGTCTGAAAGGATGGCTGAGGGAGCCAGGCAAGTCATGTAACCAGATTCAATGACATGTTAGCCAACCATCTAGCTAGGTTCTGAAGCAGTGGAGCTCAGGGCAGATCTGTTTTAACTGAGGTCATGGGGGAAAAGATGTAAGAAGAGCCTGTAAATTGTCAAGCAAAGGCCAGAGGCTGAGAAGGACAGGTCAAGATGAGGCAGAGTAGAGGGAGGTCCTGGACCTTGAAGGGGGTGAGAGTGCTGAGGACAAACATAGCCTACTTAACACTTTGCCTCAACACTTTGCTATTAACTCCCCTCTCCAACTGTAACTGGGAAAATGTGAAAATGGCTTGTTTTCTCTCTCCCTTCATGCTGGCTGAGATTCAGGAGGTTTAGGAATATCTGTTCCATCATCATGTGCTACTGGGTTCCCACAGTTTGAATCCAGCTAATAGGAAAATTGGCAATGAAAATGATGCCCAAAGACAGCTGGGCAGGGATGATTCCAGCTGTTGGAGACCCCTGTTACTGGACACAACCCAAATGACTTCCTGTATGATCTGTCCTTTGGCATCAGGGTTAACAGAGAGTTGGAGAAAAACTGTGGTGACTCAAATGGCCACACCTCTTGGGTTTCATGATTTGTTCTCACACCAGGTCTTGGCCAGTGAGGTCACAAGTTGCCCTCTGCTACTTAGTGAGCTCAGGGTGATCAGAAACATGAGATACTTAGAGAATGAGGGAACTAAGACTTGAAGCTCAGAAGTAATCTGTCTACGCAAAGCAAATAACTGAAGCCTCCAGCAGGTTGGTATCACTCAAAGTTTAGCACACAGAACTGAATCATGACCTGGTTTCTTTTTTCCTTGCCATACTGGCCATTCTCCTTTGAACACACTCCTGTTTTTCCATAGACCTCTGTAAACACAGTAGAACTAAAAACAGTACACTCAGTGTGGTCTAAGGCAGAACAGAGAGGTGGCTGTCTCCTCCCTTATGCCATTACTAGACCTCTATCAGTGCAACCTTAGATCACACTAGCTTTTTTTTCACATGAGCTTTTTGATAAATTTTAATTTTTACATGACTAGTTTTACATTAGCTTTTTACATTATTATGAACTAATGCATATTAGTTTTACATTATCATGAATCACGCATACTGATCTTATCCAAATCCCTTAACCATTGTTGTGTATGTTTTGTTAAGCCACATCTCCCCATTACAATGGTGGACTGACTTGTATTTAATGAAAATGCATAGAAACACAAAAGAATATAACATTTTTTTCAAGAAAATATACATGATTGCCTGAAGTACAGAGGGGGGTGGAAGCAGAGTATGGAAATAAAAAGAAATAGATAAATAAAAAGCCCTGGTGCAGACCAATTATGATAACAGGCAATAAAGCAAGGAGTGTGATTAATTCAACTGTCTGCACTTGTGGCTCACCATCCCCCAACAAAACCCCAAACACAAAACATCTTGAGTAATCAGTCTGGGGACCAAAGTGCAGGACTTTACATTTATTCTAATTAAAGCTTATTTTGTGGAGTCAGTACATTTTTCCATCCTCTTGAAATCTCTTCAGATTTTGATTGAGTCACCTTCTCAGCTGTACATCTTTTGGAAGTAGAGTAAGCAGTTTCCCTATGTCCTCTTACAAGTCATTTATTAAAACGTTATACAAGGCAGAACCAAAATCAGACACTTGTGCAATGCAGCTAAAGGTTTTGATCCATTAAATCACTTCCTCCTTAACCCCCACTTGACACCAGCTATTTGCCCTTCTCTTCCTACCATCTTGTGTCAATGTGTTTTCCCAAAACTCCTTTCTTGTGCTATAAGTGTTAGTAACAACCTGATTGATAATAAAATGTAAAGGATTTCAATGTTAGGGCACCTGGGTGGCTCAGTCGGTTGAGCATCTGACTCTTGATTTTGGCCCAGGTCATGATCCCAGGGTTGTGGGATGGAGCCCCATGCCAGGCTCCATGCTGAGTGTGGAGCCTGCTTAAGATTCTCTCTCCTCCCTCCCTCTCTCTCTCTCTCTTTTGGTGGCCAAAGCCTACACTCTGAGTGTTCTATACAATGGCAGCAGAACATTTTACATTCTTCAAATAGATCCAAGTGGGCCATGGAAACATGTGCCCTAAAGCTGCAACAGCTGCACACCTATCTGGCAGTCCAAATCACTGGGGCTTTTCAAGAGACTTCCCACTGGAGTCTTGAATCTGATTTACAAATTAACCACTTAATTTTTAAAGTGATCTTTAAGGCATCAGTTCCACTCCCTATGTAGATTACATAGAATATTGTTACCCTTAAGAATTGAATTTTTGGATAAGAAAAACAGCCAGATATGAGCTCATTTCATACCTTTGGATGTCTCTGTGAGTCAATCATATAAAGTTTTGGTCTGTATTTTGAAAAACACGGTTAGAGAGAGAAACATCAAAGAGGAATCTACTTGACCATTGTGTTTGTATCCATGGAACAACAGATTGTGCTACCTTAGGACAAAATTGTAAAGACTTCAGCATCACCAGGATTTCAGTTCTGGGTCCATTTTCCCTCTTAGAAGTTGATTTCTTTTTTCTTCCTACTGCTGCTGAGTAAATGAAAACATTTTCAAATCCTCACCTCTAACCTTGTCAGCTAGAGGGATGTTTCTGAATGTCTTCCAAACTTTCCCCTTAAAGTTGCAACATCTCAAATCAGTATTAAGTCCAGTATTACCTGCCAACTCTTGGCCATGGGTAAAGTTAAAATTCTAAAGAGAGAAGGATAAAATGACAGGCTTGTCAGCCTGGGGCTGCCCTGGCTAAGAGCATTTTATAAGAGAAGGCTCTCACCAGGCCATATTTTGCCTTCTGCCATAGGTAAGAAGAACAGACTTAGTGAGTGGCCTGTGTGGCCTTTGTTAGAGTCAAGTACCGGCAGTTGACAGCCTCATGTGGCTTTAAGGACATGGGAGCTAAGAGGGTGCAAAATGAATTCAGCCTAGAGGACAACAAGGTAATGCTATGTGCTCTAGGGAGGAGGGAAGTGACTTTGGAAACATACAGAAATCTAGCCACATTCTTCCATTAATAAAGTACCCTCCCATTTCTTGAACTGTTGGTATTTAACAGCAATAGTACCTTGTAATTATGAAGCTTTTGTAGCCAAATCCTTCACATGGTCTCTTCTTCATAATATGTCTAAGCGTGTTGAGTAATAGGTTGTTCCACCCACCTTACAGATGGAAAAACTGAGGCCTAGAGAGACTCAGTATCTTTTCTGAGTTTCCGTTGTTGCTGCACAAGATGGTGTCATAGGAGTTGGGTATAGATGACTGGTAGCTCATGTCACCTGAATAGCTTCCTCTTGGCTTGATGTCAGTAATGGAAATGGCATTCACTTTTTTGCTCTAGGAATCCTAGAGTTTATCAGCCTGGCTGTGGGGTTGATCAGCATCCGGGGAGTGGATTCTGGCCTATACTTAGGAATGAACGAGCGAGGAGAACTATATGGGTCGGTAAGTTTAAGGTTTTCTTTTCATCAGAGGCTATTACCACCAGTGTTTGGACTATGTAAGGCAAACGTATAAAAACATTTATCTAGCACTTGAAATACTTCTGTCAACTGTGAAGGATTAGTGTCTTCTAGTTGCTTCTTGGATGCCTGGGAGCTTGCTATATAACACTTTCACTCATTCAGTTCCCATCAAACCTTAAGCTTTTCTGTGGTACATTTGCTTTCACCTTTTCCACTAGACAGCCAGCTAGTCTGATGATAATAGTAAGCTGTGCTGGTTTGTCAATAGATGGTAAGGGTTTGGGCCATTTACTCCCCTGAGGAGCACCTCTGAATTTTAACGGGTGCCTAGAGGAGTAGCAGACTAGCTGGCACAAAAATAGGCAGTGGAAGAGCTGCCCTTCAGATTGAGATTCTGAGATTAAAAACACAGCCCCTGATTTCCAAACTGCTTCAGCTTAATTCCAGAGGCCAAATGAAACAAACAAATGAAAAGTGAGGGTTCCAGAGTCTGGTGACAGGCTTAAGTCCCCAGCTAGGACTAGGTTGGCTGCAGTACATGTTCTCCATTCTGGAAGCTAGCCCAGAGCTGGGGAATGGTGAGTGACTTTGCTGACCTTAACCCTTTCAGGGTTTGGCTTTTGAGCCACATAACACACTTTCTGGCTGCCTACACCCCATGAAATCAGAGCACATTTTTCCCTGACACCTAAGAGATAGGCCTGTCCCCAGCACTTGGTATCAGCAACCACAGCAAGTAGTATGCCAGCTGGATCAAGTGTGAGAAGGGGCAGAGGCAAGAGACCTGCCTCAGGAGCTGCTACCTTGAAGTAGCCAGATTGGAGGAACTTTTCAAGGAGATCTTTTCTGAGCTTTTCAACTGACAGCCCTGAGGCCCTTCATTAGGAGAGATCACAACTCTCCTCCCATGGAGCTTTATATAGATCCAAGGCCTTTGCCTG
Source organism: Prionailurus viverrinus (assembly GCF_022837055.1). Lineage (NCBI taxonomy): Eukaryota > Metazoa > Chordata > Mammalia > Carnivora > Felidae > Prionailurus > Prionailurus viverrinus. The sequence goes on from NC_062579.1 coordinate 55,415,055, forward strand.
CTAGTTGACATGGTTGTCTGTAATATCAATGGATTTGACATTATTTGCCCTAAGTAGGTAGAAAATTAGGGTGCCAGAAGAGCATTGGAAGGCCATAGCAGAAATTCTCAGGCTCAAAGAGCCCAGTGAGACCATCTCCTTTGGTCTCCTGCCTTTAGGAAAGATCTCTCCTTAAACATTTCAGTGTGGTTCATGAAAGAAGATGAAGGCAATAAGGACAGGACTGTTTTGTGCTATTTGGAAAGAAGACGCCTCAGGAATACTGTGAGATAGGACTGAAATTTTCTAATGTCAGTGTGCTATTGATATTTCAGCAAGCCGGGACGGGAGAAAGAGTCATATAATAGGCTCTGCTTTATTTTCTCACCCTCACAGAAAAAACTCACACGTGAATGTGTTTTCCGGGAACAGTTTGAAGAAAACTGGTACAACACCTATGCTTCAACCTTGTACAAACACTTGGACTCGGAGAGACAGTATTATGTGGCCTTGAATAAAGACGGCTCACCCCGGGAGGGATACAGGACTAAACGACACCAGAAATTCACTCACTTTTTGCCCAGGCCAGTAGATCCTTCTAAGTTGCCTTCCATGTCCAGAGACCTCTTCCGCTATAGGTAATGGACCCCTAGTGTGACCTCTGTGACCCCTAGGGCCACAGTTGTCTCTGCAAGCACTATACTCATAGCTTTTCAGTCTTCTTTCCTATAAATTTAGATAACAGAGAAACACTTAATGTTCAACTCAACCCAACTGTTCCCTTGTTCAAAGTGTATATCAAAGTTGGGTTATTTGGGAGAGGGATGTGGGAGGATGGGTGGGCTACAGGGAATCTTGTATATACTTATTTCTTTACTCATGTTCTTTCCCCCGAGGTGGCACGAGAAAGAATGGGGGCCCCTGCCAAGGGCCAGGGGTATCTTGCCCCACAATCCACCCAAATACTTTGACAATGGGTAAATGAAAGACCAAGGAATCTGCCATAGATGCTACATACAGAGCTTTGGGAAAGTCTCCTTAAAATCCTTGGGGCTATGGCCCTGTTGCAGGTCATCCCTGCACTGGCTATGGAGATTTATCATCTGTCCCGACATGCAGGTTTCCTGCCATTGGAACTGGGAGATGGGGTAGATTGTGAGAAAATGATATTAAAATGTAAGCATGGATACTGTGCATAAGGACAAACTATTTATGAAATGTACATGCTATTTATTTTATATATTTATTTATTTCAAAATAATTTTATTTTTAATGAGAGATGCTATGACTGGATTTTCATCAGAAAGAATAAGGTCCTACTGAAACAGGATAAATGAGTTATGAAAGGCTTTTATTGGCAATAAAATTTTATATTGTAACCATTGTCTAATTCTACTGAGTTATACATTTAGTGGGATTAGAAGGTTGGTTATACATTTAGTGGGATTAGAAGGTTGGTTACCTTCTTTCTCTCCAACTTATTAGAATCTCCTGATGTCAGCATTATGCTGCCTAGCCTAGAAGACTTATCAGCAACAATGCTAGCATTATTTAGGGGCCTTATCTGAAGTCCTTTCAGGTTCTAGGAGTTTAAACTTAGTGATGCATCAAAGCTTCAGGAAGGCCTGGACCAATAGCTCTTACAGAAGCTCCTATTTGTGCTTAAGACAAGGTGTAGATAAACACCCTTTTGGGATTTGGTTAGGCCTCAATGCCTGAAGGTCAGAAACCCTAATTGGTGGCTTCTTACTTTAGATATGAAGAAGAAGTGATTACAAATAAACAACAATCAGTAAGGACACCTATTTTTTTTTAACCAACTTCCCTTCTGGAAGTGTTCTCCCACTCCCTCTCCAATCCACCCCCCATCCCCTGCCAGTGCTTCTAGAGCATTCTGAGAAGCTGTTAACACACTTCCCTAAAGAAGTAGTTCTCAGAGTATATGGTCTCTTGACCAGTAGCAGCAGCTGCGAACCTGTTAGAAATGTAAATTATCAAGAACTACCCTAGATCTACCAAGTCAGAAACTCTGGAATGTGGGGCCTAGCAATCTGCATGTTAACAAGCCTTCCAGAGGATTTCTGTGCAGGATAAATTTTGAAACCCAGTGCCCTAAAGGAATGGTTTTCAAAAATAATTCTTTCTGAAACTGAATGGCTTATAAATAAAGTTTTAGGATAACCTTAGTCCATAAAACAAAAGTAGAGTTGCTCTAGTTCGAATGGAGATGGCATTCCTTGGAACTCCCTCTTCTCTAGAGCAACCCCTGATATATCATGGTTTAAAATCCCTGGCCTCTTTACTAATATTTACCGAGGTAGAAGCATAGGGTTATTTGAATTTTCGAACCAAATGGTGTCAGGATAAAACAGACAAGAGAATAAATGTCTCATTGCGTACTCAGGCCCCATGAAGGACTGGTGGGAAAAGGTTTTGGGCTTAGGCTAGTACCTTGATTCTCTTCAATCGCATCATGTAGGCATCCACTGTTTTTTTTTTCTGACTGTGGGGTAGCATCAAATAACTTAGGTAGCAGCTCACTTAAAGATAAAGTCTAAAAGCTCATCCACATCTAAGTAACCAACAGAGAAATCACACATATGAGAATATATACATGAGATAGAAAATAAGATTATATGATAAAAAGTGCTAAGTTGCATGATTATGCATGATCACAGATTAGAATGCTCACCAATGGATCCACCTAGGTGAAGATCTCACAGGGCTAGGGTGAGTAGGGAGAGTTTCCTGAAAGGGGTAACTCCAGCTGTGAAAAACCAACAGAACTTGGAAAGGCAAAGAGGCTGATGGCAATGTCTGTGTTAAGCTGCAGGGAAGAGACACCACCTCTAGAGGTCTCTAGGATAAGGGTAAAAATCAGCTGTGTGACGTTTGTTATCACATTTTTAATGAGCATCACATTTTTATTTTAAACCAAAATTTAACCTATATTATCTACAGTCAGCTACCTATAACTTTTGATACACAGCCACAATTTCTGAGGACTTGTGAGATAAATGAAATATATTTTAACCAATAGGAAGCTGGCACTTCCCTGTGAGTAGGGCCAATCATTACTCTAGTAAGACACTTGACATGAGCCTGGCAAAGCCATAAGCACAGTACTACAGGGCAGGATTACAAGGAAAAATGCCACTGTAATGAAAAAGGGAAAGACTCCAAATCTTAGGGTCAGGCCTTACCTTTATCCTCTTGGTGGAATTACAGGGAAAAAGACCAAAAGAATGGTGTAGGGTCCCAGGAGGAATTCACAGGGGAGGCACTCTTTAGGAGTAACAATGAATGGGGCACATAGCCAGAAAATGTCAATGGGCAGCTATTCTCATTTTCAAAAGGATGGAAAAGGTAAATTCTGGAAATGGAAATGTAAGATAGATAACCTAGTACTACTAGATCGTTTGACAGCTGAATGGCACCATATCCCTAAAGTGCAAAAGTAATTCTTTTGTGTCAACCTGAGGGAATTTTAGAGTAGTAAACTCTGGACCTTTGGTGTTGGATGAAAATATGCACAGAGACCATTTCTAATTTATCTTTGCATCCCCTCCCAGGGTTTAGGGTATTACTGGAACAAAACAAACACTTAGGAAATGTTTGTTTCAATAGGCACATGATTGGTTGAAAGAATAGGTGGCCCCTGTGACCCTGCGTGAAAACCTTGATAGATGCTTTGTGTTTTTTATTTCAAAGATGTGGATTTTATGTATGAAAACTTTGACTCCTATCTTCTAAGAGATAGCTTCAAGTTTGGTGACAGGGAGGTGGGAGTGAGGAGAGGGAAGACCTGGGATAGCTTTACAGCTCAGTGGTTCTGAAAAACTCTCAACCCAGGGCCAGCCCCTACAACATTCTTGATAGCAACCAGATCTCCTTCACCTCCCTACACATCTCTGTTTTCACCCTCACTGTCCAAGCTGAATGTTATGCTTAAAAGGCAAGCAGAGACCGAACTCACCATGTCCAGACACAAGGAGGTTATCAGAGCCATCAAAGCAGACTGCTTCCAAAAAAAGAACATAAAGTATTGAAATAAAAGAAGATGAAGTTATCTACCTTCAAGTCACTGAAGTGCTCAGCCACCAAATCTTTGGCTGCATAGTCAGAAATCCATCAGGATCAGTGTTCTAGTGGGACCACAGTTCACACAGGCTCAGTCCAAGTTGCCTACAGACTTAATATTCCTCCTCCTGAAGAGGGCAGACCTTGGAGATTTCTGTCCTTCTCTCTGAAGTAGAGTTAGACTGCCTTTCCCCAGCACTTCAAGAAGAGGGATCTGTTGTGGAGGAGTGTGGGAGGCTAGGGAGAAGAAACCAAAGAGAAGAGATCCTCTCCTTTGAAAATACATGTTCTCCCATCTGTCATTTAATTTCCTTCCTCAACAGAAGAATCAGAACATAATTTAGTTTGTCACTCCTAGAGGTCCTTCTGTTCTCAAGAGAAAACTGAAGACCTTTCTAATAGGTCTCTCTACACCAAGGTTCTGGTGACAATTGCAAAGATACCCAATTATCTCCTTATTCCTCAATAGTCTCTCTCCACTCCTCCATCCCAGAATAGGCTGCTTCCCCTCTGCATCTCTTTCCAATTTCCAGACAAGGTATGGGATCAGCCCTGTTAATCATCAGCAACGAAGCAAAAGACACAGCATGCTCCTCAGATCCTAGAGTCAGACCAACCTTGTTTTACATCCAGATTCCTTCCTTAACTTCCTAGCTCTTTGACCCAAAATTCATTCACTCATTAATTCTTTCTTTCATGTGACAGATATTTATTGAGCACTTATGTCTTTAAAGATATAGAGTAAGGCAGCCATTCCTCTCCTCATGACATGATCTAGTCAGGAAGACAGACATAAACAAGTAAGCTTACATATAGTAATATGTGTTATAAAGAAAGAGAACTTGTTACAAGAGTGTTACAAGAGTGTATATTAGGGAGATACACCTATTAAATGAGTTAGGGAAGGCTTCCTAAAAAGCTGATGCTTAGGGTGGGCCCTGAAGGGTGAGTAGGAGTTAGCTTAGTTGGGGAATGAATAGCTTTACAGGCAGAGAAAGCAGTAATATATAAAAGTCCAGAGGCAGGAAGAAGTTAAGCATAATCAAAAAAACTTTAAGAAAGTAGTATGGCTGAATTGTAGTAAGCCACATTGTATTCACCTATAAGATAAGGATGATCATTAGGACCTACCTCAAGGGCTGTTGCTATAAAGATTAAATAAGATAATGTATGAAAAGTATAAAGTGTTTAGCACAGTACCTCATGCATAGTAAGCACTTGATAAATGTTAACTATTGTTATTACTTTTAGTTCATTATTTATTAGTATTAGTATTAATTTGAAGACACATCTATGAATGCATTATTCATATGCATCACTCCATCCCCTCTCCTGTATGTATGATTCTGCTGGGATTTTACAAAGGACAGGTTCCAGAAAGCAAGGTGGTACATGGGATAGTCATGCCATACAAATGCTGGCCTCTTACTAAGAACATGTCATGAGAGCACCCACTTGGAAACTCCATCTTTGAATGTACCTGGTATGAAGTAAACCAACAGAATCTCTCAGCCCTCACCCAACTCCTATTTTAGTTATATTTTAGCAGTGCATCCTAGGGTCCCAAGATCCTCCTTTCTCCAGGCTTCCATAACCACATCATGAGAAGACAGTATCACCTAAGTCCCAGATATCCAAAAATCCTTATCTTCATTTCTCTTCCTTATAGTTGGGTTCTCTGAGCCCCAACCTAGTCCCCTTTAATGTTCTACACACCAGACTCCATGTTGGCAGATATATGTTTGCCTTGTTGGTTTCTAGTTTCCCTATATCTCACCAGTTGCAAATGTTCTAAGTTTCCAAAACCGGTCACACCATCCTAACCTCACCTAACACTATATCCTATAGATTTCTCCAGGTATCCCCGTTAGGCTATTAAACCACACCCAATCGGCCCCGGGGAACTCTCTTACAACATAAACCCAGAGTATAACCTACTCAATGTAAAATCTGAATATCATGTATATATCTAGCTAGTTACAGGGCAACTTAGCTCCCACCTAAAGCCTCATCCAACACTAGTTTAAAGTGCCCACTTTCTTTGGGGCACCTGGGTGGCTCAGCTGGTTAAGATCCTGACTCTTGATTTCTGCTCAGGTGATGGTCTCACCATTCATGAGATCGAGCTCCACGTCAGGCTCTGTGCTGGCAGCACAGAGCCTACCCAGGATTCTCTCTCCCTCTGCCTCTCCCCCTCCCTTTCTCTCTCTCAAAATAAACAAATAAACTTTTAAAAAATAAAAAATAAAATGCCCACTTTCTGTGTTTCTACTCCTGGATTGCCAACATTACTCAGGAAAGTTATGAAAATTGGATCATTACATGGCTCCCCTACAAATACAGTCTTGTCAACTTCAAATGGACCAGTCTTTTCTGCTTGACACTCCTTTTATTCACTTAGTTTTGATTCTGGCATTCACCATAACTTGTCATAAAAATCCCTAAATTTAAACACTTTTATATTGGCTCAGTGTTACCCAAACTCTGTTCAGTATCTGGTGTAATTGTCTAAAAATACAGACTCTTGCACTCTGTTGGGACTTCCTAAATCAGAATTTACAACTGAAATTATCTATCAATGGTTCTCAAACTTTTTATTCTGAGGAAAACCCTTACACACTTAAAAATTATTGAGAACCTCCAAGAGCTTTTGTTAATGTGGGTTAAAGCTATTGGTATTTACCATATTAGAAACTCAAATAAGTTTTTAATTTCCAAAAAAATTGTATCTAATTCATTTAAAATAACAATAAATCCATTAACATCAATATAAATCATGTTTTAATGAAAAATAACTATATTCTAAAACACTCTGAGTGGTATTGTTTTCCAAACCTCTTTGATATCTCCCTTAATAGAAGACAGCTGAATTATTTTTTAACTTTGAGAGAGATAGAGAGCATGAGCAGGGAAGGGGCAGAGACAGAGGGAGAGAGAGAGAATCCCAAGCAGACTCTGTGCTATTAGTACAGCGCCTGATGCAGGACTCAATCCCACAAACTGTGAGACCATGACTTGAGCCAAAATCAAGAGTCAGAGGCTTAACCAACTGAGCCACCCAGGTGCCCCAACATCTGGATTCTTATATCTGCTTCTGCAATCTGTTGCTATATGTTCTTTTGGCTAAATTATAGGAAGAATATTTGGCTTCTCCTAGATGTGTAATTAGAAAATGAAGGAAACTGGGGTGCCTGGGTGGCTCAGTTGTTTAAGCATCCAACTCTTGTTCTCACCTGAGGCCTTGATCTCAGGGTTTTGAGTTCAAGTCACATATTGGGTTCCACGCTGAGTGTGAAGCCTACTTAAGAAAAGGAAGGAACCCACAAACCACACCCCAGAGTCCTTAGACCAACCTTTGAGAATCACTGATCTGTGTATTTAACAAGTCCCCATGTATTTATATTATTTTTTTTATTTTAGAGAGAGAGCGTGAGCATGGGAGAGGGGAAGAGGGAGAGAGAGAGAATCCGAAACAGGCTCCATGCTCAGCATGGCACTGACTCAGGGCTCCATCCCACGACCCTGGGATCATGACCTGAGCCAAAATCAAGAGTCAGACGCTCAACTGAGTCACCCAGGCATCTCCCCCAAGTAATTCTTATCATGACAGTAGGGATTAAATATTGCTTTAGTTCATGTGACACAATATAAATTTTCATTTGTCTCCAGTTCTCAACTCCAACCTGTTCTGGATCAGGCACTCTTTGGTCTCGGTAGATGAAACCTCCCTCAACGTTTCACTAAGACCCAAGCCATCTAATTGTGGCTTCCTAGTAATCATTTTTCATTATGTTTAGTTTTGGTTTTTTTCTTTTACTTTTATTTTTTAAATGTTTATTTATTTTTGAGAGAGAGAGAGAGAGACAGAGTGTGAGTGGGGAGGGGGAAAGAGAGAGGGACATACAGAATCCAAAACAGTCTCCAGGCCCTGAGCTGTCAGCACAGAGCCTGACACAGGGCTGGAACTAAACCATGATATCATGACCTAAGCCAAGGTCGGACATTTAACCTACTGAGCCATCCAGGAGCCCCCTTGCTTTTTTCTTTTAAAGAGAATTTAAAAAAAAAAATTTATTGTGGTACAATATATAAAACAAAATTTGCAATTTTAACCATTTTTAATTGTATAATTCAGTAGCATTAATCACATTCACAATGTTGTGCAATCATCACCACTATTTACTTCCAAAACTTTTCATCTCCCCAAACAAAAATTCTGAAAGCATTAAGGAATAACTTCCCATTACTTCCTCTACTCAGTCCCTGGTAACCCTTAATCTACTTTGTCTCTATGGATTTTCCTTTTCTGAACATTTCATATAAATGAAATCATTCATTTCATATAAATGAAATATATGGTCTTTTGTGACTGGCTTCTTTCATGTAGCATAATGTTTTGAAGATTCATGCATATTGTAGCATGTGTCAATACTGCATTTCTTTTTATTGCTGAATAGTATTTCATTGTATACCATATTTTGTTTATCCATTCATCAGTTCATGGACATTTTGATTGTTTTCACTTTGAGGCTATTATGAATAATGCTGCTATTAACATGTGTGTACAAGTCTTTGTGTGAACACATGTTTTCATTGCTTTTGGATATATAACACGGATCAGAATTGCTCCTTTATGGTCATCCATTTGAGAAACTACCAAACATCTTTTCAAAGAGGTTATATCATTTTACATTCCCACTAGCAATATATGAAGGTTCCAATTTATGCACATTCTTACTATCACTTGTTATTTTCCAACTTTTTTATTGGAGTCAACCTAGTGGGTGTGAAGTGGTATCTCACGATAGTTTTGATTTGCATTTTCCTCATGACTAATGATGTGAGCACTTTTTCATGTGCTTATTGCCCATTTGTGTATCTTCACAAATAGACAAAATGTCTGTTTTGATTCTCTGTCCCCTCTTTAATTAGGTTGTCTTTTTATTATTGAGTAATAAGATTCCTTTATATATTCTGGACACTACTATATGGTGTGAAGTAGAGCTCCAACTTCATGCTTTTGCATGTTGTATGCCCAGATGTTTTAGCATTAGCACCATTTGCTAAAAAAAAAAAAGAAAAAAAAACTATACTCTTATTGATAATTATTTGATCATAGAGGTATGGGTTTCCTTCTGCATTCTCAATTCTAAACATTGATCTATATGTCTATCCTCATGTTAGTACCATACAGTCATAATTACTATAAATTTGTAGTAAGTTTTGAATCAGGATGTGGGAGATTCCAACTTTATTCTTTTTAAAACTGTTTTAGCTGTTTTTGATCACTTGCAATTTCATATGAATTTTAGGATTAGTTTGTCAATTTATACAAAGAAGCCACCTGGGTTTTGATAGAGATTATATTGAATCTTTAGATCAATTTGGGTAGCATTGGCATTTTAACAATATTAAGTCTTCCAGTCCCTGTACATAGAATGTCTTTCCATTTATTTAGGTTTCCTTTAATTTCTTTCTAGCAAGCTTTAGATTCATTTTTCCTTTTCTCCTCTTTCAGAGAGTATTCCTCTTTCTATAAAAGCTATGTGCTTTCTCTGTACATTTGATCCCAACTCCTCCACACAGCCTTGTCTTTGCAACATGTCCAAATTTTTCTAGTTCTTGAAGAACTTCCTAAACATACAAGTAAAGGATGAAACTATTAAAGAAAATATCAGGAAGTTTGTAAAGTCCTAAATATAAAAAATAATTAATAAAATTAAAAGGCAAATAAAACCTTAGGGAAACATTTTCCACAGAATACAAAAAGCTATCCTTAAATATACTGAATATAAGATGCTCACAAATATATAATAAAAACACCAAACCCCAACAGAATATGGCCAAAAAACATAAGCAATTCACAAAAGAAGATATACAACTTGCAAAAAACATAAGCAACGTACTTCAACCTCAAAAGTAATTAGTGAAATGTAAAACAATGAAATATATTTTTCTTAGCATATTAACAAAGTTTTTAATATATGATAATATTCAGTCACCCACCACAATGAGGGTGCAGAGAACTAGGCCCAATCATATACTGCTATTGGGAGAATATTGATGCTGTAACTTAATAATATAAATCAAGAACTTTACAAATGTCCATGCCTTTTGATCCAGTAAATCTACTTATAGTAATTCAACCAAAGACTTATACACAAAGATACTTATTGCAACATTATGTATAAAAGCAAACACACACACACACACACACACACACAACCTGACTTTCTAACAATAAAAGAATCACTATACGTTATGGTACATTGGTATGATTATGCAATCCATTTAAAATGAGGTTGATGACATCACTCATCAGGGAAATGCAAATCAAAACCACAATGAGATATCACAATGAGATATCACCTTACACCTATCAAAATGGCTTGAATCAAAACCACAAGAAACAAGTGCTGGAAAAAAAGGTACCCTCATGCACTGTTGGTGGGAATGCAAACTGATGCACCCACTGTGGAAAACAGTATGGAGGCTCCTCAAAAAATTAAGATGTAAGTGCCATATGATCCAGTAATTGCACTATTTATCCAAGCAATATGAAAACACTAATTCAAAAGGATATATGCACTCCTATGTTTATTATAGCATTATTTATAATAGCCAAATTGTGGAAGCAGCCCAAGTGTTCATCAATAGATGAATGGATAAAATAGATGTGAGATACACACACACACACACACACACCATGGAATATTATTCAGCCATAAAAAATGAAATCTTGCCATTTGCAATAACATGGATGGATCCAGAAAGTATAACGCTAAGCAAAATCTGTCAGTCACAGTAAGACAAATACCTTATGATTTCACTCATATGTGGAATCTAAGAAACAAAACAAATGCACAAAGAAAAAATAGAGACAAACCAAGAAACAGACTCAACTATAGAGAACAAACTGATGGTTACCAGAGTGGAGATGCGTGGGGAAGGAGTGAAATAAGTGAGGGGATTAAGAAAAAAAGAGGCAAGATGGCGGCTTAGGAGGACGCTGGGCTCACCGCACGTCCTGCTGATCACTTAGATTCCATCTACACCTGCCTAAATAACCCAGAAAACCGGCAGAGGATTAGCAGAACGGAGTCGCTGGAGCCAAACGCAGACGAGAGGCCCACGGAAGAGGGTAGGAAGGGCAGCGAGGCGGTGCGCGCTCCACGGACTGGCGGGAGGGAGCCAGGGCAGAGGGGCGGCTCGCCGGCCAAGCAGAGCCCCCGAATCTGGCTTGCAAAAGCGGAGGGGCCTGACGGACTGTGTTCCCACAACAAGCGCGACTTAGCGTCTGGGAGGTCATAAGTTAACAGCTCTGCTCGGAAAGCGGGAAGGCTGGAGGACAAAGGGAGGGAGAGCTGCTGAGCCCCCTGACAACAGAGCTCAGTTTGGTGGGAAACAAAGGCGCTCGCCAGCGCCATCTCCCCCGCCCATCCCCCAGCCAAAATCCCAAAGAGAACCAGTTCCTGCCAGGGAACTTGCTCGCTCCGCGCAAACACCCAACTCTGCGCTTCGGCGGAGCCAAACCTCTGGCAGCGGATCTGACTCCCTCCCGCTGCCACAGGGCCCCTCCTGAAGTGGATCACCTAAGGAGAAGCGATCTAAGCCTGCCCCTCCTGCCCCCGTGCACCTTGCCTACCCACCCCAGCTAATACGCCAGATCCCCAGCATCACAAGCCTGGCAGGGTGCAAGTAGCCCAGACGGGCCACGCCATCCCACAGTGAATCCCGCCCCTAGGAGAGGGGAAGAGAAGGCACACACCAGTCTGACTGTGGCCCCAGGGGTGGGCTGGGGGCAGACATCAGGTCTGACTGCGGCCCCGCCCACCAACTCCAGTTATACACCACAGCACAGGGGTAGTGCCCTGCAGGTCCTCACCACGCCAGGGACTATCCAAAATGACCAAGCGGAAGAATTCCCCTCAGAAGAATCTCCAGGAAATAACAACAGCTAATGAGCTGATCAAAAAAGATTTAAATCATATAACAGAAAGTGAATTCAGAATAATAGTCATAAAATTAATCGCTGGGCTTGAAAACACTATAAAGGACAGCAGAGAATCTCTTGCTACAGAGATCAAGGGACTAAGGAACAGTCACGAGGAGCTGAAAAACGCTTTAAAAGAAATGCATAACAAAATGGAAACCACCACAGCTCGGCTTGAAGAGGCAGAGGAGAGAATAGGTGAACTAGAAGATAAAGTTATGGAAAAAGAGGAAGCTGAGAAAAAGAGAGATAAAAAAATCCAGGAGTATGAGGGGAAAATTAAAGAACTAGTGACACACTAAAAAGAAATAATATACGCATAATTGGTATCCCAGAGGAGGAAGAGAGAGGGAAAGGTGCTGAAGGGGTACTTGAAGAAGTAATAGCTGAGAACTTCCCTGAACTGGGGAAGGAAAAAGGCATTGAAATCCAAGAGGCACAGAGAACTCCCTTCAGACGTAACATGAATCGATCTTCTGCATGACATATCATAGTGAAACTGGCAAAATACAAGGATAAAGAGAAAATTCTGAAAGCAGCAAGGGGTAAACGTGCCCTCACATATAAAGGGAGACCTATAAGACTCGTGACTGATCTCTCTTTTGAAACTTGGCAGGCCAGAAAGAATTGGCACGAGATTTTCAGGGTGCTAGACAGAAAAAATATGCAGCCAAGAATCCTTTATCCAGCAAGTCTGTCATTTAGAATAGAAGGAGAGATAAAGGTCTTCCCAAACAAACAAAAACTGAAGGAATTTGTCACCACTAAACCAGCCCTACAAGAGATCCTAAGGGGGACCCTGTGAGACAAAGTCCCAGAGACATCACTACAAGCATAAAACATACAGACATCACAATGACTCTAAACCCAGATCTTTCTATAATAACACTGAATGTAAATGGATTAAATGCGCCAACCAAAAGACATAGGGTATCAGAATGGATAAAAAAACAAGACCCATCTATTTGCTGTCTACAAGAGACTCATTTTGGACCTGAGGACTCCTTTAGATTGAGAGTGAGGGGATGGAGAACTATTTATCATGCGACTGGAAGCCAAAAGAAAGATGGAGTAGCCATACTTATATCAGACAAACTAGACTTTAAATTAAAGGCTGTAACAAGAGATGAAGAAGGACATTATATAATAGTTACAGGGTCTATCCATCAGGAAGAGCTAACAATTATAAATGTCTATGCACCGAATACCGGAGCCCCCAAATATATAAAACAATTACTCACAAACATAAGCAACCTTACTGATAAGAATGTGGTAATTGCAGGGGACTTTAACACCCCACTTACAGAAATGGATAGATCATCTAGACACACGGTCAATAAAGAAACAAGGGCCCTGATTGAGACATTGGATCAGATGGACTTGACAGATATATTTAGAACTCTGCATCCCAAAGCAACAGAATATACTTTCTTCTCGAGTGCACATGGAACATTCTCCAAGATAGATCATATACTGGGTCACAAAACAGCCCTTCATAAGTTTACAAGAATTGAAATTATACCATGCTTACTTTCAGACCACAATGCTATGAAGCTTGAAATCAACCACAGAAAAAAGTCTGGAAAACCTCCAAAAGCATGGAGGTTAAAGAACACCCTACTAACGAATGAGTGGGTCAACCAGGCAATTAGAGAAGAAATTAAAAAATCTATGGAAACAAACGAAAATGAAAATACAACAATCCAAACGCTTTGGGATGCAGCAAAGGCAGTCCTGAGAGGAAAATACATTGCAATCCAGGCCTATCTCAAGAAACAAGAAAAATCCCAAATACAAAATTTAACAGCACACCTAAAGGAACTAGAAACAGAACAGCAAAGGCAGCCTAAACCCAGCAGAAGAAGAGAAATAATAAAGATCAGAGCAGAAATAAACAATATAGAATCTAAAAAAACTGTAGAGCAGATCAACGAAACCAAGAGTTGGTTTTTTGAAAAAATAAACAAAATTGACAAACCTCTAGCCAGGCTTCTCAAAAAGAAAAGGGAGATGACCCAAATAGATAAAATCATGAATGAAAATGGAATTATTACAACCAATCCCTCAGAGATACAAACAATTATCAGGGAATACTATGAAAAATTATATGCCAACAAATTGGACAACCTGGAAGAAATGGATAAATTCCTGAACACCCACACTCTTCCAAAACTCAATCAGGAGGAAATAGAAAGCTTGAACAGACCCATAACCAGCGAAGAAATTGAATCGGTTATCAAAAATCTCCCAACAAATAAGAGTCCAGGACCAGATGGCTTCCCAGGGGAGTTCTACCAGACGTTTAAAGCAGAGATAATACCTATCCTTCTCAAGCTATTCCAAGAAATAGAAAGGGAAGGAAAACTTCCAGACTCATTCTATGAATCCAGTATTACTTTGATTCCTAAACCAGACAGAGACCCAGTAAAAAAAGAGAACTACAGGCCAATATCCCTGATGAATATGGATGCAAAAATTCTCAATAAGATACTAGCAAATCGAACTCAACGGCATATAAAAAGAATTATTCACCATGATCAAGTGGGATTCATTCCTGGGATGCAGGGCTGGTTCAACATTCGCAAATCTATCAACGTGATACATCACATTAACAAAAAAAAAGAGAAGAACCATATGATCCTGTCAATCGATGCAGAAAAGGCCTTCGACAAAATCCAGCACCCTTTCTTAATAAAAACCCTTGAGAAAGTCGGGATAGAAGGAACATACTTAAACATCATAAAAGCCATTTATGAAAAGCCCACAGCTAACATCATCCTCAACGGGGAAAAACTGAGAGCTTTTTCCCTGAGATCAGGAACACGACAAGGATGCCCACTCTCACCGCTGCTGTTTAACATAGTGCTGGAAGTTCTAGCATCAGCAATCAGACAACAAAAGGAAATCAAAGGCATCCAAATTGGCAAAGATGAAGTCAAGCTTTCGCTTTTTGCAGATGACATGATATTATACATGGAAAATCCGATAGACTCCACCAAAAGTCTGCTAGAACTGATACATGAATTCAGCAAAGTTGCAGGATACAAAATCAATGTACAGAAATCAGTTGCATTCTTATACACTAACAATGAAGCAACAGAAAGACAAATAAAGAAACGGATCCCATTCACAATTGCACCAAGAAGCATAAAATACCTAGGAATAAATCTAACCAAAGATGTAAAGGATCTGTATGCTGAAAACTATAGAAAGCTTATGAAGGAAATTGAAGAAGATTTAAAGAAATGGAAAGACATTCCCTGCTCATGGATTGGAAAAATAAATATTGTCAAAATGTCAATACTACCCAAAGCTATCTACACATTCAATGCAATCCCAATCAAAATTGCACCAGCATTCTTCTCGAAACTAGAACAAGCAATCCTAAAATTCATATGGAACCACAAAAGGCCCCGAATAGCCAAAGGAATTTTGAAGAAGAAGACCAAAGCAGGAGGCATCACAATCCCAGACTTTAGCCTCCACTACAAAGCTGTCATCATCAAGACAGCATGGTATTGGCACAAAAACAGACACATAGACCAATGGAATAGAATAGAAACCCCAGAACTAGACCCACAAACGTATGGCCAACTCATCTTTGACAAAGCAGGAAAGAACATCCAATGGAAAAAAGACAGCCTCTTTAACAAATGGTGCTGGGAGAACTGGACAGCAACATGCAGAAGGTTGAAACTAGACCACTTTCTCACACCATTCACAAAAATAAACTCAAAATGGATAAAGGACCTAAATGTGAGACAGGAAACCATCAAAACCTTAGAGGAGAAAGCAGGAAAAGACCTCTCTGACCTCAGCCGTAGCAATCTCTTACTCGACACATCCCCAAAGGCAAGGGAATTTAAAGCAAAAGTGAATTACTGGGACCTTATGAAGATAAAAAGCTTCTGCACAGCAAAGGAAACAACCAACAAAACTAAAAGGCAACCAACGGAATGGGAAAAGATATTCACAAATGACATATCGGACAAAGGGCTAGTCTCCAAAATCTATAAAGAGCTCACCAAACTCCACACCTGAAAAACAAATAACCCAGTGAAGAAATGGGCAGAAAACATGAATAGACACTTCTCTAAAGAAGACATCCGGATGGCCAACAGGCACATGAAAAGATGTTCAGCGTCGCTCCTTATCAGGGAAATACAAATCAAAACCACACTCAGGTATTACCTCACGCCAGTCAGAGTGGCCAAAATGAACAAATCAGGAGACTATAGATGCTGGAGAGGATGTGGAGAAACGGGAACCCTCTTGCACTGTTGGTGGGAATGCAAATTGGTGCAGCCGCTCTGGAAAGCAGTGTGGAGGTTCCTCAGAAAATTAAAAATAGACCTACCCTATGACCCAGCAATAGCACTGCTAGGAATTTATCCAAGGGATACAGGAGCACTGATGCATAGGGCCACTTGTACCCCAATGTTCATAGCAGCACTCTCAACAATAGCCAAATTATGGAAAGAGCCTAAATGTCCATCAACTGATGAATGGATAAAGAAATTGTGGTTTATATACACAATGGAATATTACGTGGCAATGAGAAAAAATGAAATATGGCCTTTTGTAGCAACGTGGATGGAACTGGAGAGTGTGATGCTAAGTGAAATAAGCCATACAGAGAAAGACAGATACCATATGGTTTCACTCTTATGTGGATCCTGAGAAACTTAACAGGAACCCATGGGGGAGGGGAAGGAAAAAAAAAAAAGAGGTTAGAATGGGAGAGAGCCAAAGCATAAGAGACTGTTAAAAACTGAGAACAAACTGAGGGTTGATGGGGGGTGGGAGGGAGGAGAGGTCGGGTGATGGGTATTGAGGAGGGCACCTTTTGGGATGAGCACTGGGTGTTGTATGGAAACCAATTTGTCAATAAATTTCATAAATAAATAAATAAATAAAAATAAAATAAAATAAAATAAAATAAAATAAAAGCCCCTTTAAAAAAAAAGAGTACACTTAACTTGATGAGCACTGAGTAATATACAAAATTGTGGAGTCAATATACTGTACACCTATAGCTAATTTAACACTGTATGTTAACTCTACTGGAATGAGAAAGAAGAAAAGAAAGAAAGAAGAAAGAAAGAAAGAAAGAGGGAAGGTCAAGAAAGAAGGGAAGGAAGGAAGGAAGGAAGGAAGGAGTGGAATAGGGAAGATGGTGGAGTAGGAGGACCCTAAGTTCACCCTGTCCCACATTTACAACTAGATATCACTCATATTCATGTAAATGAACCAGAGAGTGATTCAAAGACTTGAAGAACAGGGATGCCTGGGTGGCTCAGTCAGTTAATCGTCTGACTTCCGCTCAGGTCATGATCTCACAGTTCATGAGTTCAAGCCTCATGTTGGGCTCTGTGCTGACAGCTCAGAGCCTGGAGCCTGTTTCGGATTCTGTGTCTCCCTCCCTCTCTGCCCCTCCCCGCTCATTCTCTGTTTCTCTCTCTCTCTCTCTCTCTCTCTGTCTCTCAAAAATAAATAAAACATTTAAAAAAAAGACTTAAAGAACAAACTCCACAACTAAATGTAAAGAAGTCACCTCTGAGAGGTTAGGAAGGGAAGAAACAGTGGTCATGAGCTCCCCATAGGAGGGATGGAGCTGAAGGTACAAAGAGGGGAAAGAAATGGTTCTTCTCACCAGGGAACCCACATACAGAAGATGAATCTCTGTAATATCTGGCTTTGAAAACCAGAGGGGCTGCATTCTGTGAGATTGTATAACCAGCAGTACTTGGAGCTTAGAGCTTTAAAAATCAGCTGACTCAGCACTGGGCAAGTCCAGAGGGCAAGATAGGTGAGTCCCCACCCTTAAAGAGACAGCTGCCTTAGAGAGGCAACATAGAAGCAACAGTTTTCACAACACTTGGGACAAAAGGGCAGAAGATCTGTTTATACTGATTTCAGAATGTGTTGAGGGACTTCTCCAGAAAGAAAGGAGATGGGAGGTGCCATTTTCCTCCCCCACTCCCTAGGATAAACACAGAGCCACCTGTCAGGGGCACCACTGCACAGACACTTGGTATCTAACCTGCTAGCAGTGTGCACCACCCATACGTTCTCCTGAGGACTCACCCACTCCAAGGCAGCTAGCCTCAGCCCTGGGATAACCACAAATTTTGCTAACACCCCCACCCTGCCACCAGCTCTCCTGTGGTCACGCCTCTTCAGAGTCAGCCAGCCTGGGTCTCACTAACACCACAGAGAGCCAGCAGGCAGAGAATCAATGCAGACATCTGGACTGAAAGAAAAAGCAACTGAGACACAACAGCAGGAAGCAAGCAATACATATAGGAGACTCACCTGAAATGCCAGAATCTGATGAACAGAGGACAGTGCACTGCAGGGCACTACAGGGACTCTTCCTCATAAAGCCATTACTTTTAAGAGTAGAAGACAGCTGACTTTCCTAACACAGAGAAACAGATAGATGTAGACAAAATGAGAACACAGGTAAACATGTGCCAAATGAAAGAACAGGACAAAATCACAGCAGGACTTCTAAGTGAAACAGAAATAATATGCCTGATACAGAATTTAAAGTAATGATCATAAAGATACTCACTGGACTTCAGAAAAGGGAGGACATCAGTGAGACCCTTGACAAAGAGATTAAAAATAACATTATAGATGAAGAACTCAATAAATGAAATTTAAAATATAATAGATGGAATACACAGTAGGCTACAGGAAGCAGAGGAACTTAAGTGACCTAGAGGATAGAATAAGAGAAAGCAATAAGATGAACAGGTGAGAGACAAATATGGCATAATGAGACATAAAGTGTAATAAAATTTGCATTACAGGGATCCCAAAAGAACAGAGAGAAAGGGGAACAGAAAATATATTGGAAGAAATAATAGTGAGTGTGGGGGTGGGTTAAATAGGTGATGAGGATTAAGGAGTGCACTTGTGATGAGCACTGGGTGATGTATGGAATTGTTGGATCGCTATATTGTACACCTGAAACTAGTATAACACTGTATGTTAACTAACTGGAAGTAACCAACTGGAAGTAAAATAAAAGCTTAAAAATAAGTAAATAAATAAATAAATAAATAAATAAATAAGAAATAATAGCTGAAAACTTCCTGAATCTGGGGAGGGCAACAGAGATCAAAATTCAGGAGCCACAGAGATCCCCAAATTCAACTCAAGGAAGTCCACACCAAGACACATAGTAATTAAAATGGCGAAAAAAATAGTGATAAAGAATTTTGAAGGTGACAACAGAAAAGAAGACAATTACATACAAAGGAAGCCACATAAGGCTGTCAGCTGATTTTTCAGCAGAAACTTTGCAGTCCAGAAGAACATGGCAAAACATATTCAAATTGCTTAAAGGGAAAAATATGCAGGCAAGAATATTCTGTTCAGAAGGCTATCCTTCAGAATAGAAGGATATCTATCAGAATAGAAGGAGAGATAAATAGTTTCCCAGACAAGCAAAAGTTAAAAGAATTCATGAGCATTAAACCAGCCCTACAAGAAATGTTAAGGGGGGACTCTGAGGGAAAAAACAAAAAAAAACATAAGAAAGAGTAAGAAAAAATAGGAAGCACAAAAGCAAAAAATATATATCTGTAAAAACCAGTCGAGAGAAGCACAAAATAAAAGGATGCAAAATATAATACCAAATATCTGAAATGTGGAGGGGAGAGGAGTAAAGTTGAGTTCAAAATTAAGTGAGCTTAATATAGACTGCTATATGCAGAAGATGTTATATATAAACTGAATGGTAACCACAAGTGAAAAAACATAATAGATATGCAAAAACTAAAGAGTAAGGAATCCAAGTATTTCACTAAAGAAAGCCAACTAATCATGAGAGAAGAGAGCAAGAGAATAAAGAAACAGAAACTACAAAAACAACCTTAAGGGATGCCTGAGTGGCTCAGTTGTTTAAGTGTCCAAATTTCAGTTCAGGTCATGCTCTCATGGTTCGTGAGTTCAAGCCCCACATCAAGCTCCATGCTGAGAGTGCAGAGCCTTCTTGGATTCGCTGTCTCTCCCTCTCTCTTTGCTCATCCCCTGCTTGTGCTTGCTCTCTCTCTTTCTCTCTTCCTCTCAAAATAAATAAACTCTAAAAAACAAGTAACAAAACAAGTAGCAAAAGGCAATAAATGCACACATCAATAATTACTTTTAATGTAAATGGACTAAATGTTCCTATCAAAAGACATAGGGCAACAAAATGGATAAAAAACAAGACCCACGTATATGCTGCCTACAAGAGACTCATTTCAGACCTAAGGACGCATGCAGATTGAAAGTGAGGGAATGGGGAAACATTTATCATGCAAATGGATGTGAAAAGAAAGTTGGAGTAGCAATACTTCTATCACACAAAACAGACTTTAAAATAAAAGATGTAAAAGAGACAAAGATGGACACTATATATACATAAACAGAAAATTCCAACAAGAAGATATAACAATTGTAAATATTTATGTACCCAACATGAAAGCACACAAATACATAAAGCAGTTAATAAACAAACATAAAGGAAGTAATTGATAGTAATACAATAACATTACAATACAATACAATACAATACAATACAATACAATACAAACAGTAACAATACAATACAAAAGTGGTACTTTAACATCCCACTTACATCATTGCATAGATCATCCAAATGGAAAATCAACAGGGAAACAGTGGCTTTGAATGACACATTGGACAAGATGGATCTAACAGACATATTCAGAACCTTCTATACTAACACAGCAGAATACACATTCTTTTCAAGTGCACATGGAACATTCTCCAGAATGGATCACATATTAGGCCACAAAACAAGTCTCAACAAATTCAAAAAGATTGAAGTCATAATGCATCTCTCCTGACCACAAAACTATGAAACTAGAAATCAACCACAAGGAAAAAACCTGGAAAGCACACAAATACACGAAAGTTAAATAATATGCTACTAAACAATGAATGGGTCAACCAAGAAATCAAAGATGAAATCAAATAATACACAGAGAGAAAAGAAAATAAAACACAATGGTCCAAAGTCTTTGGGATACAGCAAAAGGTGTTCCTAAGAGGGAAGTTTATAACAGTACTGACGTACCTCAAGAAGCAATAAAAATCACAAATATACAACCTAACCTTAGATTTAAAGGAACTAGAAAAAGAACAAAATCCAAAACCAATAGAAGAAAGGAAATAATAAATATTACAGCAGAAATAAACAAAATAGAAACTAAAAAGTAGAACAGATCAATGAAACAAGGAGTTGGTTCTTTGAAAAGATCAACAAAATCAATAAACCTTTAGCCAGACTCATCAAAAGAGAGAGAGAGGGAGAGAGAGGACTCAAATAAATAAAATCAGAAATGAAAGGGCAGAAATAACTGACACCACATAAATACAAAAGATTATAAGAGAATATTATAAAATATCATATGCCAATAAATTGGACAACCTAGAAGAAATAGTAAATTCCTAGAAACATATAACCTCCCCAAATTGAATCTGAAAGAAATTTAAAATCTGAACAGATCGATTCCTAGCAATGAAATTGAATCAGTTAAAAAAAAACAAAAAACTCTCAACAAACAAAAGTCCAAAAGTCCAGGACCAGATTGCTTCTCAGGTTAATTCTACCAAACATTTAGAGAAGAGTTAATACTTATTCTTCTCAAACTATTCCAAAAAAAAAAATAGAAGAAAACAAAAAACTTCCTAATTCATTCTATGAAGCCAGTGTTACACTGGTACCAAAACCACTGCAAAGACACTGCAAAAGAGAGAGAGAGAACCAAAGGCCAATATTTCTGACAATCATACATGCAAAATCCTCAACAAAACATTAGCAAACAAAATCCAATGATACCTTTATAAAATCATTCACCACAATCAAGTGTGATTTATTCCCAGAATGCAAGCGTGGTTCAATATCCTCTAGTTAATCAATGTGATACATCACATCAATAAAAGAAGGGATAAAAACCATATGATCATTTCAATACATGCAGAAAAAGCATTTGAGAAAGTACAATATCCATTCATGATAAAAACCCTCACAAAGTAGGTGTAGAGGAAACATACCTCAACATAATAAAGGCCATTATGAAAAATCACAGCTAACATCATACTCAGTGGGGAGGTAAAACTGAAAGCATTTCTGTTAAGATCAGGAACAAGATAGGGATGTCCATTCTCACCACTTTTATTCAATATAGTACTGGAAGCCCTAGCCACAGCAATCAGACAACAAAAAGAAATAAAAGGCATCCAAATTGGTAAGGAAGAACTAAAACTTTCACTATTTGCCAACGGCATGATATTCTACATAGAAAATCCCAAAGACTCTGCCAAAAAACTACTAGAACTGATAAATGAATTCAGTAAGGTCACAGGATACAAAATCAACATACGGAAATCTGTGGCATTTTTATATACTAATAATGAAGCAACAGAAAGAGAAATTTAAAAATATGTCCCATTTACAATTGCACCAAAGACAATAAAATGCCTAGAAATAACCTTAACCAAGGAAGTGAAAGATCTATACTCTGCAAACTATAAAACAGTGATGAAAGAAATTGAACACAAGACATGCAAGTAGAAGACATTCCATGCTTATGGATTGGAAAAACAAATATTGTCAAAATGTCCACACTACCCAAAGCATTCTACAAATTTAATGCAATCCGTATCAAAATATCGACATTTTCCACAAAATTAGAATATGTATGGAAACACAGAAGATCCTGAATATCCAAAGCAATCTTGAAAAAGAAGAACAAAGCTGGAGGCATCAAAATTCCAGGCTTCAAGTTATATTACAAAACTGTAGTAATCAAAGCAGTATGGTACTGGCACAAAAATAGGCAGGCACATGGATAATTGAATGGAATAGAATAGAAAGGCCAGAAATAAACTCATGTTTATATGGCCAATTAATCTTTGACAAAAGAGGGAAGAATATACAACAGAGGGAAAAAACAGTCTCTTCAACAGATGGTGTTGAGAAAACTGGACAACTACATGCAAAAGAATAAAACTGGACCACTGGGTTACACCATATAGAAAGATAAATTCAAAATGGATTAAGGACTGAAATGTGAGACCTGAAACTATAAAAACCCTGAAATTACTGCACAAGCAGTAATTTCTCTGACATCAGACCTACCCACTCTTTTCTAGACATGTCTCCTGAGGCAAAGGAAACAAAAGCAAAAATAAACGGTTGGGACTACATAAAAATAAAAAGCTTCTTCACAGAAAAGGCAACAATAAACAAAACAACAACCTACTGAATGGGAGAAGATATTTGCAAATGACATATCTGATAAAGGGTTAGTAGACAAAATATATTAAAAACTGATACAACTCAACACTGAAAAAACAAATAATCTGATTTAAAAATGGCAGAAGACACGAATAGACATTTCTCCAGAGAAAACATACAGATACAGATCGCCAACAGACACACGAAAAGATGTTCAACATCACTCATCATCAGGGAAATGCAAATCAAAACTTCAATGAGGTATCACCTCACACCTGCCAGAATGACTAAAATAAAAAACTCAAGAAACAACAAATGTTGTGGAGAATGGAAAAAAAGGAACCCTCTTGCACTGGTGCAGCCACTGTGTAAAACAGTGTGGAGGATCCTCAAAAAATTAAAAATAGAACTACCCTACAATTCAGGAATCACACTACTGGGTATGTACCCCAAAAATACAAAAACACTAATTCAAAGGAATGCATGCACCCTTATGTTTGTAGCAGTATTATTTCCAATAGCCAAATTGTGGAAATAGCCCAAGTGCCATCATCTATAGATATATGGATAGAGAAGAAGTGACATAAATATAACAATGGAATTTTACTCAGCCATAAAAATGAAATCTTACCATTTGCAATAACATTGATAGAGCATAATGTTATGCAAGATAAGCAAGTCAGAGAAAGACAAACACCAATTGATTCATATTTAAGAAACAAAACAAATTGGCAAAGAAAAATAAGAGACAAACCAAGAAACAGACTCTTAACTATAGAGAACAAACTGATGGTTATCAGAGAGGAGGTAGGTGGTTGGGGGATTGGTGAAAGAGGTGAAGGGGGTTATGAGTACACGGTTATGAGTACCGTGATGAGCACTGAGTAATGTATAGTACTGTTGAATCACTATATTGTACACCTGAAACTAATATAACACTGTATGTTAACTACACTGGAATTAAATTTTTTAAATAAAAATTAAAAATAGGAGACTGAGGGGCGCCTGGGTGGCGCAGTCGGTTAAGCGTCCGACTTCAGCCAGGTCACGATCTCGCGGTCCGTGAGTTCAAGCCCCGCGTGGGGCTCTGGGCTGATGGCTCAGAGCCTGGAGCCTGTTTCCGATTCTGTGTGTCCCTCTCTCTCTGCCCCTCCCCCGTTCATGCTCTGTCTCTCTCTGTCCCAAAAAAAAAAAAAAAAATAGGAGACTGATGCCCAAAGAGGGTAATATATTTAAGGTTCATGCTTAGTGACAGAATCAAAATTGGCTCCAGAGTTTACCAAACTTCCATCCTAGGCTCTTCACATCACATCATTTTGTCTATAGTGCTACCACATATTACCACTTCATCATTACTGCTCCAACGTGCTGTCTTCATGTCAAGAGCATCAGCCGTATATTTCCAAACAGGTTGCAAGAAGTGTCACTTAAAAAAAATAGAAGGGGCTTCGCAGGTAGCAGACTTGGATTTGAAACGTGGATGTTCCATGTGATGTGTATGACCCTTTGGCAAGCCTCAGCTTTCTCATTTATAAAATGGTAGAGTAATACAAGACTAAATGACTCAATGAACATAAATAAAATAGGATAGTGGCTGGCACACGGAAAATAATCAATAGGAGATACATACAAATACACAAGCTTTTTAAATTTTTTTTTACATTTTTATTTATTTTTGAGAGAGAGAGACAGAGCACAAGTGGGGAAGGGGCAGAGACAGAAGGAGACACAGAATCCGAAGCAGGCTCCAGGGTCCCAGCAGTCAGCACAGAGCCCGATGCGGGGCTCGAACTCACATGACCTGAGCCGAAGTCGGATGCTTAACAGAATGAGCCACCCAGGCGCCCCCAAATACACAAGCGTCTTAATGCCAAGATCCAGACCATAGCAAGTTCTCTCTTTTTTATTAATTTTATTTATTTTGAGAAGCACATAGACATCACAAGTGGGGGAGGGGCAGACAGATGGAGACTGCGAATCCTAAGCAGACTCCACACTGCCAGCACAGAGCCTGATAACGGGGCTCAAACTCATGAAACCGTGAGATCATGACATGAGCCGAAACCAAGAGTTGGATGCTTAAACCACTGAGTTACCCAGGCACCCCTCTATAACTTCTTTATCATACCCATCACACTGCAGGGAACTCAGTAGGTGCTAACAAATATTCATGGACTTGACTTGAGGCAAGGCTTACAGTATAACCAAAGGTTCCAAAAGCACAGAGAAATCCTATTGCTCTGCAGCCTGTTGTCTCTTGCCCTGGAGTTTTTCTGCCCCCATGTACAGTGATTGCACAGTAATGACTGAAACCCCTGCGGCCAACTCACAGAGAAAACAACCACTAGCTCCTCCCACACTTCTCCTCAAGGCACATCTGGGAGGTGGGGCACAGAAATTCTAGGCTAAAGAGGCCAAGACTCCTGGCAGTTTTGATGACTTTTAGAAATTTAGTGGTAAATATAACATTATATTCCCTGTCATATGAGCTGCTATATGGTGGGGAGCAACCTAAGGAAATGAAACATGATCAGATTTGCATTTTAATATCACTCTGGATGCAGTGTGGAAGATGGATTGGATGAAGGTGGGAAGACCAATGAAGAGACTACTGCAGTTATCTAGTCAGGAAGAGATAAGTAGATGGAGGTTGAAAGCATAGGAGAGAAAGGAAGATGGATACATCCAGATCTCGAAGGAGGAGGGAAGAATTTGGCTCCATAGCACAAGTAGAGGAATTCATTTCTTGCCAGAAGGGAGACACTGACACTGAAAGACAAAAGAAGGGGAAGGAAAAATTTTGTTTGTGAAGGGGACTGGGGGGAAAGGAGGTTGAGAGGTTCTGACCTGATGCTTTTGTCATTCTCAGTGAACTGGGAGGCAAGGCCATCTTCTGAGCATGGAGAAGAGGGTAGTAGGCAGCTGATTAAGGACACTTAGAAGAGTTTCTAGGCAGCTGAGTTTAGAGATCATTATTTTGTTGTGACTCTAGTCCACAAGTTGTGGGATTTTTCTTTCTGAGAAACAGTCATAGGCTTTGGTGATTAGGATATCATGGGTTCCTGTCAAGAAAACATCTTCTGTGGCAGGGTTGGAGCAGAAGACATATTGCTGGACCTGAGGAGTGAAGAGCAGGGCGAGGGAAAATGCAGACACCAAGTATAGACCACACTTTCAGGAGGTTTAGCAGAAAATACAAAGGGGTGATAGGGCTATGGCTTGAGGAAAAAACAGAGAAAGGACTCTTTGCATTTGTTTTTAGGGTAGGATTGACTCTGAGGCCTAAAACAGATGCTGTGTATGTACTCTAATGGAGGTAATATATAGTAGTGTTTAAGAGCATATACTCTGGAGCCACCAGTGCCTGGGGTCAAATTCTGGCTTTGCCATTTACCTTAAAATTAAGTAAGTCACTTAAACCTCTCCATGCCTCAGTTTTCTCAATGGCAAAATAGGGGAAATTATAGTACCTGCATCAGAATTGTTGCAAGTAATAAATAAGATAATATTTGTGAAACAACAACTTGTATGTAGTAAGTGCTTGATAAGTGTTAGATATTATTATCGTTATTCAAGAAATAACTACATGCAGAATACGATTGGGTTTGTTTTGATTTCAGCAAGCTTATTTCCTCATTATTGTAAAATTAATATATGAAGCTTTTTTAAAAGTAGCTTTTGAAAAATTATACAAATTTGGGGTTTTTTTTCTACAGAAAAAAATCAGAAAATACAGATCACCAAAAAGAAGAAAACAAAGGTAGCTATATTTTCAATCCCTATCATCTTTAACATTCTGGTGTATACCATTCCAGACTTTTTCTATTCACCCTATAGTGGTTTTCAAATTGTGTTTTGGTCTTTGTAGCAGCTAGGGTTAATTACCCTAATACACCCAGGGAACTGCTCCAACTCCTGGCTTTGGGGACCCCCACATATGAGAGACCTACGCCCTGCATCTCCTGGAGAGGAGAGGGAAGATCAGACACCTTCTCTGAGGTGCTGCTTCTAGAAACGCCCATCCTCTGGTTCCCCTGGGCAGAATGCAGATACCCTATCTCTGACTGTCCTAGATCCATTATCCTCTTGCTTCTCGAAGTATGGTCCCTGGACCAGCAGCATCAACATCACCCAGAAGCCTGCTAGAAATGCAGATTCTTAGGCCCCATCCCACACCTGCTGTATCAGAATCTAAAATTTAATAAGTTCTCCAGGTGATTTGCACATACATTAAAACTTGAGAAACACTGGACTAGCCCAGGTCCTTCCAATTCTAGGAATGAAGAGTTCCCTAAATGTTCTTAATCACTAGAAACTTCAAGAACTTTCCCACCAAAAGTTTTACCTTTCATTAGGCCATTCTGTTTCATGGAACATTCTGAGCTTTGTAAGTGAACAATAGGCCTTATGCCTTCCTCAGGATTCCAGTATATCCCATTCAAACATTAAACATCTTTATGATCAAATTCAGTAGACAGAGGATGGAGCCAGGGAAAGACAGAATAACTCTGGTCCTAATGGGGCTTCTGATTTCTTCTGGATAAACAATGTCAAACAATTTCCTCTCAGAAGAGAGGAAATTATGTTATTTAGGCAATGTGGGCCATACAATCAGGGAACAAGTTCCCACTAGCAGATATAACAGGACAGCTTCTGTGGGATGTTTCTGCCCCTGGGTTCTACACACCATCCTAATTCAGAAATGAGAAACTCCTATCAAGGATCACTTACCCATTAAATAGGTAATAAATGAAGGGGCCCTTGATTATAAAGCATTTTTTCATTGCAATAAACTACATTACTTCTTTTTTAAAAACTATGAAAAGAAAATATAAGACTTTATTAGGTAAACATAGTGGAGAATATAGGCTTTTGTTATGGCTAATTAAGAAATAGGGACAGGGATGCCTGGGTGGCTCAGTTGGTTAAGCATCCAATTCTTGGTTTCAGCCCAGGTCATGATCCCATGGTTTTGTGAGTTCAAGCCCTGTGTCTGGCTCTCTGCTGGCAGCACAGAGCCTGCTTGGGATTCTCTCTCCTCTCTCTCTCTCTCTCTCTCTCTCTCTCTCTCTCTGCCCCTCTCCCACTCGCACGATAAATAAAATAAAACTTTTTGGGGGCGCCTGGGTGGCGCAGTCGGTTAAGCGTCCGACTTCAGCCAGGTCACGATCTCGCGGTCCGTGAGTTCGAGCCCCACGTCAGGCTCTGGGCTGATGGCTCGGAGCCTGGAGCCTGTTTCTGATTCTGTGTCTCCCTCTCTCTCTGCCCCTCCCCCGTTCATGCTCTGTCTCTCTCTGTCCCAAAAATAAATTAAAAAAAAAAAGAAAATAAAACTTTTTAAAAAGATAAATAGGGACAGAAGAGATACTAAAGGGAAGGAGGAAGACAAAGAGACCCAAAGTAAAGGAGAATAGGCATATATATATTTAGGCATATATATATTTAGGCATATATATATATATTTAGGCATATATATATATATTTAGGCATATATATATATTTAGGCATATATATATATATTTACATACATACACACACACATACATACACGTTTAAGCACACAGAAACACAGACTGATGCTTTTGACATTGGCATGATGTTCTCAGATAAGATATAACTGCCAAGACATCCACACATAAATTCATCAAACATTTTTCTCACACTTTTTCTGTGTCAAGTGCTAAGGATATTAAAGTGAATATGGGTCTCTGCCTTAAGGGAGTTCACATATCTAGCAGAGGAGCAAGACATTGATCAAGTACTCACACAAATGACCATTGTATTGGTTTCCTATTGATGTTGTAACAAATAACCACAAACTTGGTGGCTTATAACAACACCCATTTATTATCTTTCAGTTCTGTAGGTAAAAGTCTGATCCAGGTCTCACTGGGATAAAATCAAGGTGTAAGCGGAGCTATACTCCTTTTTGGGGGTTCTTAGGTGATAATTCCTCTTCTTACTCCTTCTAGCTTCTAGAGGCCACCCACATTCCTTGCCTCATGACCCTCTCCCCACATTTTCACAGGCAGCAACATTGCATCTCTCTGAGGTGTTTGTTCCTGGTCACATCTGCCTGTGACTCTCCCTCTGCCTCCCTTTTCCACTTTTAAGGACCCTTCTGATTACATTGGGCCCACCTAGATAATCCAGACAACTCCCCATTTCAATGTCAGCTGATTAGCAAACTTAATTCCTGCAACCTTAATTCTCTTCTGTCATGTAATCTAACATATTCACAGGTTCTGAGATTAGGACATGGACATCTTTGGGGCTCCATTTTTCTGCCTACCACACCACTTAACTACAAACTGTGCATTATAGAAGCTGTTGTCTTAAGTGGGGCTCTAGACTTCTGTGCACAAGTACAGATCTGGAACTACACTGAGTTCTATTCTTTGCTGCCTACGTATGTTAGCTGTTTTCTCTGAGATGCCATTTTTCCTCAATCTCTATATATCCATATTCTAGCTATCTTTTAAGATCTTGCTCAAATGGCACTTAGACTTTATCAGGTGGAAAAATGAAAAATAATCTTTGTTCAGAATACTTCTACCTTTAGTATCTCAGTTGGTGTCTCATTGAACTTGTGAGGAAGCCGCTGTATTCAAAATGAATTGTGATATCTTAAAACACACTTTAAAGTATTCAAACTGGACTTTTCAGACACTTCTTTTTGGATCACAGAAGGAAATGAAAAGAGAAAGCCAAGACCTCTAGGCAACAGTGAAGAGGGACAGAAGGAAGTGCCTTAGAAACACCACACCAAGGGGGAGTATTCTGTTTCTTTAAGACCTTGCTGAAAGTAAAAGCAGACAAATGGGAGCTGATATGCAAAAGAACAAAGTGATAAGTTACCCTTAATGGTTTGCTAAAGGCTGGAATTAAATCATGGTTCTAGGAAGGGTTGCAAGCTTCTTCAATGGCAAAAACATAGAATCTGATACACGTTGTTGAATCCTGCCTCCTCCAGTCAGTTATGAGACACTGGGTGAATAACTGAATTATTTTAAACCTATTTCCTCACCTCTAAAACAGGAATTACAAAAGTGACTAATCACAGTGCCTGACACATAATAGGTGTTCAATAAATCTTGCTTTGTGAGTGAAGATTCAGAGAGGTTAAGAAACTTGTCTAAGTTTATACAGATTGAGCCAGGCCCTCGAATTCTAATGTATCAAAATTGTTTTGCTCATTTTTCAGTTCTTTGGAAATATATAAACTATTCATGGTCCTTATAGCACATCTCCATAACTAAAGAATAGTTTACCCTTATCCTGACTGAGACCACTACACTAACAGAACTTTCTCTCTTGGTTCCCTGTGAATATAGCAGCATTTCTCATTTGAAATAGAAGATTTTAAAGTACTTGGTACATTAACCTGCCTCCTTTGAGGAAGTCTGAATGATTCCATTCTTGGCACTGAAGGACACTAATATCTGGAAAGTGGAACAGTGCTTCTAGATCCTATTGTTCTACACTTTGATGATTGTGGTAAAAGAACCTTTTAAACAGATTAAATATCCCTCTGAAACAAAGTCCTGAAGCCAACACCCTAGATACTAAATTAAAAGCTTAGGGGATATGTCAGCAGTCTTCCCATTTTACAGGTGACACACAAGAATTTGTTTCCCTTTCATTTTGGTTCACATATTCCTCTACTTTCCACAAACATTTTCCATTTTGAAGCTTAATTCAGTAATAGTTATTCTGAAATTTTACTTAATGTGGTCTGGCAGACTGAAGAAGTGAATGGGAATACAAGTGTAATAGCAGGCATCTGAAAGGAGTGGAATGAGAAGTGGAATAGAAGCTAGAGGACACTGGTATTCTTGGGCCTCTTTCCGTTTCTGGGCCTTTGTGTTTCCAGATTGTAAAGGGAAAGGGCTAGGCTACAGGGTCTCTAAGATCCCTACCATCCCTAGCATTCTATGATTCTATGGGCTCTCCCCACTACACTGAAGTATTAGAATATAAAGGAGTATATATATATGTATGTGATAGGGTGGTGGGGGGGTGAAGGGGGAAAATGGCAGGCAGGCAGGCACTTCATTTCAGCTTACACATCCAGTAGAGTGTGCAAGATAAGGGAAGAGGGCAGGAAAACTTGCTAACAAAAGGTCTACTTTACTAAGGATAGTATTCAAGCAAGCCTGCATCACTAAAGCCTCCACTCTATAGCTGAAAGCCTACCAAGAGCTGGGAATGAACTAACAAGACCTCAGATGATTATATTAACTACGTTTTTCCCAAGTTTGGTTTTGTTTCCACTGAAATGTATTCAGCAGGCTAAACATGTTTCTACCGACTTTGCTACTGGCATGTAAGGACAAGGACAAGCAGCTACAGAAAAAAAAAAAAAAGATTACTATTTCACTCTTCTTAGTTTGGGTCACGAGATTTGACTCTTTATAAAACCTCTATCTCAAAAAGTATGCCATATGTGTTGCGACGTTAAGAGTCAATATAAACAATATCGCCTCTTACTCACTATAAATTTCACCCAGACCAGACAATTTAAACATTGGCCTAATTTAGGGTTTAAAGTTATGAATAGAAAGTTATCGGTAAAAGCTGACTTTACAGAACCAGACTTACATTTACTTTGATGTTTTGTCATGTATATAAACCCAATCAGGCAACAAAGATAGAAGAATCAGATCCTTAAACACAGTCCTTCATTTTCTGAGTTCCAGAAACACAGTAAGAAACACAGCTCTGGGAGTGCCTCTGGGCAAAAGGTAAAGGTTACAGTTATGGAAGTGGTAATTAGAGCCCATTACAACTTATCTGCTTTGTCATTAAAACGCCTGTCAGACCTCTTATTTTTCTAACCCGAGGAAAAGAAAAGGTATACCTTAGTCTGGGAGAGTGTTAACCAAAGGCAAGGGATTCCTAATTCCGTTCACAAATTTATCATGTAACCTTAGACAAACCCATTGCCTTTTGCCTTCTAACTGTGCTCAGCTCACAGTTAAACTTTAACTCTTGGAGCTGAAAGGCACCTCAGGAACTCACCTGGTCCAGGGTCCTGCCTTCAGAAGTGAGTTGTCATTATAGTCCTATTTTCCAAATGAGACCTAAAGACCCAGATGGCTCAACTAGAATGTTATCTGCCTCCTAAGTGCAATGGATTTTATTTTGTTCTTTTACCTTAACTGTCATGAGGAGAATGTAATTATTCTTTTTTTTTCACAGATAAGTCGTATATAGGTTAACACACAATAACCACAAGGCACTTTGAAAACACCAAAGGAAACTTATAATATTAACAACAGATACTAGCACTTGGAATGGGTGGGTCTGAAGGAAAACTAAAAGGAATGGACTTAGCCCTTTGAAAAATTAGCTTGAGGAAACAAATAGCATTACACTCAATTTAGTTAAATGGACCGAACTCACTTTATATATATATGTGTGTGTGTGTGTGTGTGTGTAAGAGTATAATTAGGAGTAATGAAAAATGAAAAAAAGAACAGGTATGCCACTAACGGTCTTACCATTAGGCTTGAGAGGGTAATCAAAGCAAGTGACATTTTGCACGTAAAATCAGAAATCCTGAAGAAAGTGGGCTTCTTGGGGGAAGAGTAAAAGGAAATGACGGCTTTTTCTTGCAATTTAAGAAGTTCACTTATACAACCTCTAGTGATCTTTTCCTTTCGCCCTTAAAAATGGTCTATAGTCTGGTCACTGAATGCCTGGATTATCTTCCTGTCTCCAATCTTTCTTCATTTTGCATTCTTAATCAAATTACCTCTGCCAAATCACCTTTACCTGCAACTTTGAACACATTAACCACCTCACAAACCCATAATCATCCGTTATTGAATGATTTATTCAGCATTTCAACATCTTCCACCAATCCACTCCAATATATTCTCTTTCCCAATCCTTCTCTACCTTTATTCCTTTTCTTTCAATACTACACTTTCTCCTCATACACCTGAAACAAATCCCATCCTTGCATCTGGTAAGTCATCTCTCTTCATCTTTCTTGAAAACCAACACTTACTTGATGTGAGAACTATAGGGAGAGGGTTGAGTCGATTCAATAGGTAGAAGTCTCTTGGTAGTCATCTGATATGATTAACTAAAGGAGATTGGAGCTAACTCCCCTCTTCCTTACATGTTTCTACCAGAGACAAGGTGAGGACAAAATGATGAGGCACAGAATTTGGAGGAGTGCTACAGGGTAGAGACTGCTTGGAATATGTAGTAGTTCTGAGTGTTAAAGAGGGCCTGCAGTGTTTTAGGATTTGTCTCTTTTATTCGTCCAATTACAGCTTTCTCTCCATTATCTTTAATAAAGGCCTCAATTTATATGCTGCCTTCCTTGGTGAACATATGTAGTAGTCACTATCAGATCTCTCAAGTGAGGAGAGGAAGGGTGACTGCCATAGTTAGCCAAGTAGGCACAATGATGACAGGAAGGATATTCCAAACAGAGGATGGCAGTATATACTGTAAAGCAATTTTATGGCAGTACATACTCTGGGGAGTAAAACTCTTAGGTGGCCAATTCCATTATTATATCCAACATGAGTAATATGGGCAGAGTTTGGTTACCTAGCAGATATTAAGCTTAGAAACAATATATATTTTGGATTTTAAATTTTTATTCACCTCCATATAACAGCATATATAAAATGTTGCACAGACAAAAATCATTTCTGAAATTTGGTAACTCTTTTGGGATTGGCACAAATTACAGACTTGAAAAAAAAGCCATGGTGGAAAAATTTTCATCTCTAAGGGTAGATTTGGTACGGAGATAGCTAAAAGTCACTTGAGACTAAGTCTGGTGAAATCAGGTGGGTAATAACCTGAACATAATTTTTAGTGAAATAAGCATGTAAAAGAATGACCTAATTTACTGTTAGAGTAAGTATCTATAGCTTCACAACATGCCACCCTTAAAAGAAACAAAGGTTACTGAGATAAGGTAAGTAATTAAAGTTTTGTTTGGGGCATAAATGTTAAGTATCTGATTTTGTGATAGAGGGAAAATGGGCATAGCTAAGGGAAAACTACAAAATATTCAGCTTCTTTGGAGGCCAGGTAATAAGGCTTCCATCAACCTGCTATGGCTTCAGGAGGGTAAGCAGCTTTTCTATCAAGTGTGGATTGGTAGCCTTGCTTGATTTAAATGAGTGATTTCAGCTGTTAGGAAGCAGGAAATGGTGCTGGATTACAAAGAGACAACCAAAACTAACACAAACACACATAGGCTTCCTAGTATGTAAATTATTTTTGAGGTTAGAGATCTCCTTTTACAGAATTTAGTACATAACAGATTCAAAGACCAAACTTTTTGACCTCCCAATATTAAATAACTAAATGTGCAAAAGAATCACCATTAAATAGGACATCAAAAGCTATACATTTTCTATGAAACAATATGTGCACAGATTTTCAAAGCTGTGAAAATGCAATAAAGAGCACAACACATTTTGGTCACTTTATTAAATGACATTAAATAGTTTAAGTTTCAACTACTAAACAGCACTTTGAATGGTGAAAACACAGATAGTATTATTGTCATACTTGAATGCTTTTCTTTAAAAACACAATTCCAGTCCTTATATATATTACAAAACAGCCTTAAAGGAAGAAGTGACATCTTTTCTACAGTACTTAAGATACTCAATACGAAACTGAAAAGCAGTCTAAACAGAAACAAAGGCAAGTCTTCACAGCTGTATGATTTCAGCAGCCAAAGCTGGATGATGGACTGAAACATTACTATACAACTGGGACAAAACATATACAATATCACAATACTAAGCAAAAACGCTTTACACCCAAAGAAATAAAACAGGTTACAAAATGTGGAGAATTTAGCAGGCAAAACTGTATTACAAGCAACATTTTAAATCGTCATTTTTTAAGCCATTGCAACTATTTAAAACATCTAAAGCAAATAGAAAAATGAGCCTTTTAGTATCTTAATTGATGTGATTTTGTTTTTAAATATTTGTTAAAGCTTGATGTTATACTCAAAGTACATATTATGTAGCTAAAATGTCAAGTGAGAAGAGTGTATGCAAAGTGGTCCAAGTTTTATTTCAAACTCTCTTAGTTCCAATTAATCCTTTCTATGTATTACTCAAGTCATAGTTTCATCCATGGTGAAAAAGGTTTAGAAGGTTGCCTAAAATTTTTACATCCATGTCTTTGAGCAAGTAATCAGACCATGTTGAAAGTTCTCAGGTCTAGTAAATCAGGTTTAAAGTATTCTGGACTTGCAGAAATACCAACTGACAACAGCTGGCCATTGTGTACTGCCTTTAAATACTTCTCATAAATCTTGTCCTTTTCATTCTTCTAAAGTAAAAACATATCTCCCCCATCCCAATTAAATAAACTTGATTATATGGCTGGCACAATATCCAAATATATGGAATTTGTTAGTGATACTCACCATGGTAAAGTGGGAGGGGGGATGGAGTGAATCCACCTAACCTCACAAATTCTGTATCACAAACCTTAGTGCTCTTGGATGTTTACCACTAGTTCTTTCATGATAAAAATGGAAATCTCTTAATCATCCAAATAACTCAAAACAGTTCTAGCTAATGTTAAACTCATTCTAATCCAGTGATACCTAGAGCAATTCCACCACCCAACTTTCATTTTTTATGTAATTTTTTAGCTATTTCCACTACCTGTTACATCACCATCTCAAAAATAGTTTTGCCATGTTGAGTTGACTCCCATAGTCTAACAATCTTTTTCTTCAAGGAACTCAAGCAACCAAATTGTACATGAATAAACTCATAGGTCATTTTATAGGCTTGGATTAAGAAAAACAACAATGTAATGGTTTTCTAGTAAAAGTTCATAAAAGGGTAGTAGATGAATTTTGATCCTAAAACTGCCTCATGGATCTAAACTAAAAAAAAAATCAAACTTTGAAATGTAAGTTATTTAAAATAACATAGGAAAGTTGAGGGAAAAGAACATAGGGTGACAGAAAAGAGGAAGAGCATAGAAGCCAGTGATCCTTATCTTTCGGAGGAATTATTTCACAATACTGACAGTACTGGGAATTATTAAAGCACATTCCTCATGTGAACTTAAGAAGTCAGCAATGGTTCTGCCATTTTGATATTTATAGAACAGGGTGTGACCCTACAACCACACCATCATCCTTAACCTCCTAAAATGCTAGAACTTGATTTTGTTAGTCCACATCCCACTGCCAGCAACAGGATGAAGCACTAGCACTGGCACCAAGCAGTTAGGAGGTGTGCTTTATATTAGTGCCAGGAGCGAGAAAATTCATGTGTGGGAGATAATCCACAACCCTGAAATTTTACCAGTAATTATTTAAGCACATATAAGTGAAAATAAAAAATGGCCGAAAGACTAAAGAAGAAAAAGGAATTCTCTTCTTAGGCTATACTTAAGGCTGTTTATACAATGCTAAGATAACTGCAAGACTCCTCCAAGTTTTCGAGCAGTAGTATTTGAGAATATTGCACACAATTCTGTGTCAAAGATAACCCTTAGTTTCTAACTTTCAGTCACGGAGATAACAGCAGGAGCCGAGTTGCAGACTTCAGTCAAAAGAACATTAAAACCATTTCAATCACTTTAATAAAGAAATGGATTAAGTACAAAAGTATTTTATAACTTGAGGAATCAACTCTAAGAACTCAGCTGTGTATTTTTATATGTAAAGAACGAATATATAAATCTGTATTCTTTGCTAAATTCATTAATTTTATGACAATTTTATGGTCGCTAAAAGCAGGCATAAAAATTTAGAGAGGAAATCTGTGGAGTTGTTACTGTTATGGAAGGACTTGTTTTCACTGAAAACAATTTGAAATATCTTCTGTACTCAATGTGTGTAAGAAGATTCTAGGCAACATCACTGACAAATGTCAGGAAAAAATGGTATGCCCTATTAAAAAAAATTAAAACTAATATGGAAGATTGGCATTTAAGGGGACCAAACTATTTATACAGTTGAGTTCTGTTAAGTCATTGATTCCTAAAAAAATAAAAGATCTTTCTATGATTTTAACAATCCATTTAAGCTTAGTGCAAAATCACATTGATTTCCCTTGGGAAGGTCCTGGATTTTTGCTTCTCATTGGGGGTGGTGCACGTTGCAATGGTGGTGGCTGCATACCACCAGCTACTGACTGATACATTCCTCTCATATCAATTTGCTGGTAGTTAGAAGGATTCATGATTAAATTTGGAGGCTTTGGCATCATGAGGTGACCCAGTGTTGCTTGTTGATAAGTCATTTGTTGTTGTTGCTGCTGATTGTACTGCTGCTGGAGCCTTCGGTTCATAAGTATTCGCTGAACACAGCTGATTAACTAAAGAGAGAAAAGGGAGTGCATGTTACAAGTGCATGACCTGTCACAAAGAGGCAAATATCAAGTTTTAAGTTAAAATCAATTTGTTAAGGGTGTACCATATCAAAAGGAAAACACATTATTGTTATCACCATTACTAATTTGAGGCATTCACAAGACCATTACTGTAGAAACCAGTTAGTAACACCATTTAGGGCTAAATTTTCTTAATGACTTGACTACTGTATTGCAAGCAGCATTTAGGTTAGTTGCCATAGTAACTGTCCTGCGCTATGATTAGTTTCAAGTATTAGTTACAGCACTTTTTGTCAAGTCTCATTTCTTGTTCATTCTTCTGAATATTTCACATAATGACAGACAAACATTTTTAGTGACAAACACCAAAGGGGAAAAGCACTTGCAGTGGGGAATAATTCCTACCTGGACTATCTCAAATTTCCTAAGATAATCTGAAATCAATAATTCTACAGCGCTTTCTAAGTAAAATTCATGCCACAGAAATTGATTCCCTGGAGTCAAGAGTTGAAATTTCCCACTGAAAGGCAGATGGCTGGCAAACAACTATGCTGGGAAAAAACGATCAAAGGTCC
Organism: Prionailurus viverrinus; assembly: GCF_022837055.1. Taxonomy (NCBI): domain Eukaryota; kingdom Metazoa; phylum Chordata; class Mammalia; order Carnivora; family Felidae; genus Prionailurus; species Prionailurus viverrinus. The sequence goes on from NC_062579.1 coordinate 55,453,296, forward strand.
TGGAATATGCTAGCCTTTTAAAGAATTAAATAATTTAATAGGAACTGGTGACATATATCATCTATAGCTCCACTGTTTTTTTTTACTCTCAAATATATTAAAAAGTATACTTATTTTGGGAAGGTGTTTAAAAATGGTAAATATGGTAAAAGTTTGGCAAAAATTCCTTTAAAAAAATTTTTTTTAATGTTTATTTATTTTTGAGACAGAGAGAGACAGAGCATGAATGAGGGAGGGTCAGAGAGAGAGAGGGAGACACAGAATCCGAAGCAGGCTCCAGGCTCTGAGCTGTCAGCACAGAGCCCGACGCAGGGCTTGAATGCACGCACCATGATATAATGACCTGAGCTGAAGTCGGACACCCAACTGACAGCCACCCAGGCGCCCCTGGCAAAAATTCCTTTTTAAATGTCCAGACTACATAAAATATAAAATTATGTGAAAGAGATCCTACATAATCTTCAAGGAGACCCACTTGGGAAGTTGTTGCTCTTCTGTAATCTGGTAACCAAGATATTATACCTTTACTTGACATTATTAGGTTTTCTGACAATACTTCTTCCAGGAACAACCAATGACCGACCAGCCAGCCAGCCATATGAGGAAGGGATGGTTATTGACACAGATGTCACACAAACCCATTATTATGAATTCAAGAAAATTGGACATAACTTAGAAATAGTCAAACTCTTACCATTTGTTGTTTTGTCAATACATCATTGTAGATTGCTTCTCTTCGTTTAACATCAAGCTCCTGACTGGCTTGTCTACTTAATGCTAACGCCTGTACTTGGGCCTCTGAGAGATTCATGTTTTCTTTCCACTAAAAGAAAAAGGTTCTATTTACTCCTTATTGCAGTACACTGAGGAAAAATAATTAAGGTACTTAAAAATATTCAGGATTTTAGAAGTTTTTTTTTCTCTCTCCTTTATTCTTTTCTAAAGAAAACAAGGATGTAAAAAGCAAGGCACTAAGTTATCCACCGTTGTACAAGGTTTGGCTATCTCTGGAGTGAAACAACTTGGATTTAATTGGTGCAACAGATAAAACTTGTTTATGTAAACAACACATACATTTCTATGACTGACTGATTTCCCATTTCTTAGATATTACCCATTTCTCATTTGTGCCAGCTTTTAGGTAAAATTGCTGAATTATAGCTTGACACTATTATCCAGTTTATGAGCATTTTACTATTGCCAATAAAGATATAAGAATTATGCGGTTTTCCCCACAGAAGGAGTGAAGCAAACAACAATTAAAAATTAAAACAAATTAGGGGAGGGACAATAATTGCAAGTTGGAGTAAGACAACTGCCAATTAACTTACTACAGCTGAAATTATATCTTCAAGAGGCTGAATCCTCACTGCCGTCACACTGTTCGTTGCTTCCACAACCTTTTCTCTTCCTTGATTAATGAGGTCCTAGAAGAATAGAAGAAATCTTATATAGGGCATATAAAAGATGGCCTGGTTGTAAAGTATAAGGATCCTTCCTCTTGCCAATTGATAGCACTTGTTTTCTTTGTAAATGTTTATTTATTTATTTATTTTAGGGGGGGGCAGAGAAAGAGGGAGAGAATCCCAAGCAGACTCTGCACTGTCAGCACAGAGCCCAACTTGGGGCTCAATCTCCTGAACCGTGAGATCATGACCTGATCCCAAATCAAGAGTCAGGCGCTTAAATGACTGGGCCACCCAGGCACCCCTTTTATATAGCATTTGGTTTTAAAACTCTTCAAATAATTGAAAAGCAGAAAACTGCAGCATCAATAAAGTGGGTAAAACGCATCAGTGAGGGTCTTGTTAGGAAGATAAAAGTTTGGGTTTGCACCAGTAATTTATAAATTTAAATACATTTTAAAAAGGAAACAACAGTTTCAATTAAGTTATTACATTATTGGTATAATAAAACCTAATCTTTCTTATTTAATTCATAATTGACTCTTAAGTAATTATTTCATACTGAACATTATCATATACTTAATGCTGCATCTACATTGCATCACAATGTAAATTAATGTATTCTATTTTCAAACATTAAGTTAATTTGTTTATTCAAAATATTTTATAACTGAAGAAAGTTCTATTTCCCCAGCTAGTCAGCTGCCTATTGTTCCTTAATTAAAACAATTCAAACAACATTAATTCAAGGCCTAATTCTCTTGTGCTCTGAACAAACCACATTCTACCATACTATTTTGGTTCAAAAGGGTCAACAAATAAAAGAAAAATTTCTTGGTCTATTCAGAGGTAATCTTTTGGAGAATGTGATATTCCTGCATAGGGAACCCTCAACAACAGGCACTTGAAATTGCCTTTAATTCAAGTTAAACTACTTTTATGCTTCACAACTTACCTCCAGCTGTTGATTACTCATTGCTGACAGGGCTCCCAAATTGAAAGGAATATAAGGAGTTTGAGAGTTGAAACTGACAGGGGGTAAATTGGTCCCAGTTGGTATGTTGAAACGCATGGTCAGTCCCTAAAAACAAAAAATTATGCACTTTCCACATTGTGATTTAAAACTTGAAATTCTACATCACCTACTGGTTTAGAAAAGAATCCACATTCTCAGATCTAAGAAATTATTAACACTCTTCCACACACAAACAAAACACCCTTTTCACCCGAAACCAAGATCCTATTACACAGAAAGTTTTAACCCCTAAAGGTGTATTCTTTTTTTCTGATAATTCCCACAGAATGGGGCAACTCAGAGAATTCTAATGAGACTCCTAACATAACATTAACGTTAAAGAAGTTTGGTACAATGAGTTAGGAGTTTAAAGAATTCAGGTATTAGGATAAGGTTTCCCATGCTCAGGCACATTTTTGCTCAAGTGGATTGGTGTTTAAAATAAACATGGAAGGAACTATTTTAAATAAAGTTGCTGTTGGAGAGTGACATTAATTTCAATAATGGAATGTTTTTGTGTTCTGACAGTCAAAATTTAGATTTCAGGTACACATGCTAAAGCAACATTTACTCCTACCTCCAAACTCTAAGCTCCTGTATATCTGTTACTAGAGTGAGGGTGTTGATGGGAGTTAAGTGATGTTAAATATATAGCTTCCCACTAATCTCTCAATTCAGCACAAGTGCTAAGCAGAAATGGGGTTACTACACTTTAAGTGGAAACTATTTTCTTCTTTCCTTTCCTCTCACCCTACCCCAAAAGGTAGCCAAAAGCCCATACACTGACTCTCATATTGTTCCTGAAGACTCAAGCAACAAGTAATATTATTATTACTTGTTCCAAACGTGACCCTTTTCTTACTCATCTCTCTTTCAAATGACTAACACAAATACAAAAACCAAAAAGCATTTTGAATGAACTACCTTCTTCTCTGCTTCATACTCAGCCCAAGCTGCTTTTCTTTCTTCTTCAGTCAACTCTTCTTCTTCTTTGTGGTCCAAAAGAGAATCGTGCTCATGATATCCTACAATGTGTTCTTTATGTATTTGAAGAAGTTCTGCAAGTATGGTGTCCTGTTTAGAGGGGTTGAAATAACAGAGAATTATTTTTTCTCTCTGGATCCTACCTCCAAAGTTCTTTGGCCTACTGTCAGACTAGAAACTAGACACTGGCTGCTACACATATTTCTGATATATATGATATAAATTACTTAGAAAACAGTCACAATACATGCAACACCAGCCTCTTATGTAAGAACTTTCTATATAACAATGTTTATATAAGCATGTTTTAGGGGTTCAATTTTTTAAATGACTACTTTTCAGCTTCAAGGTTTTTTTCCTCCAACTTTCTTCTAATTTTTCATTTATGTATTGCTTTGTATTTTGCTTTTTTTTTAAGATTTTATTTTTTAAGTAATGTCTACACCCAATGTGGGGCTTGAACTCACAACCCCGAGATCAAGAGTTGCATGCTCTACTAACTGAGCCAGTCAGGTGCCCCATGTTTTGTACTTTGTTCTGAGTTGATAATAAATGCTAATATAAGTCTGCTTAAATAAGAGATTACATTGGATGTGCATGCTAAAAATCATAGCTACTCCTGTTTATACATATTTTACAACTTTATTTTCACAATCACTTTGGCTACCAACCACTATACTACTGAAAACCAAATCTAAATTAATCTAAACAGCTACAGGACAATTTGACTAGAACATATAGCCCTTATATTTCAACTGTACAAAGGTCAAATGTAAATTACACTGAAAAGACCGATGGGTCAAATTTAAACTGATACACATTGTTTATCAATTTATTACAATTTTTTTAAGTCATAGTGTCTTAAGTCAGTCTTTTAAGGTTAAAAAAATTAAAAGCTTGAAAACTGGGATCATCTATATACTTAGTAAGAACAACCAAACTCCTGTTCTGTGTAATTACAATTATGAGAGGGACACAAAGAGAGGTTGGGAGGAAGGAGTTAAAGTGAACCATAGATATGTTACTTGCTAATAAAAAATTAAAATACTCACAAGTTGTTTATTAAGAAATCACAGATGAAAACCTGGATATATAAAAGGCAAATTAATTCACTTTACAAAAGGATTTTTCATAGCTTCTAACAGCAAGTTCTTTTAGAACACACTTTCTAAATTGAGTGTGAATCTAGTGAAGTAACAAATAATTATAGGGCAAGGGAAAGGTTGCAGAGGTATATAGTACATTAAATGTAATCTACATCTAATAAAGCTTAATGCCTTCCTAAATTTCAGCACAGACAAAACCCACGCTTGAAAATAATTCTGTCTTTACATCTCCATCCACCCCCAGAGTATAAGGTCCAATGCATGGTAGGAGCTCAAATGTCTGTTAAATAACTCAAGATGAAAAATTCAAATCATGAAGCCCTAAGTTTTTTCTGTACATAGCAAATGCTAACACTATTTCCAAATATTCTGAATATCTGGTATTATGTAAATAACTCTTAATCTTGCTACCCACACAAACACCTGAAATAATAATTTCATCATTCCATGAAATAAAAGGAATTGATTTCCTTAATGAATACAGCTGTAATAATTCATTTTGACATGATGTGCTATTTCTTTTGTTGAAAACCAATAACATTAAAAGATTACACAAATGAGAGGGCTCAAGAAAGCCTAAAGGCAGAATACATAGATGCTAATAGGTTCAATTCTTCTGAAATGCTAACTAAACATTTCTCTTCTACACCAGTGTAGAAATCTATCATCAAAGCTGACTTCCCATATAAAGTCATATGCCATATAAAACAGGTTTATAATCACTAGATAGATCTCCAGAGTTCACAGTTACTGACCAAGCAAGCAGGGAGATAGGCCAATGTGATTAACTTCTATTAAAAGATAATGCCTTCCTTATGTGTAGGTCTCCCATGCTCACCCCCAACCATGACTCAAGAGAGAGGTATATAATAAAACCAGATAACACTAAATATTTTTAGTAAGTGACCATGACAAATACAATTAGGAAAGTAATCTATTCTACAAAATACCAAATAAATTATAAGGTAGAAATGTTCTATGGATAGTCCCTAATTTTACTTCTATCAAGCAAGAAATGATGTTCTTAACCATATCAAAAATAACTTCATTTCTCTAAGAAAGAAACCTAAGAGAAAGACCAAGAGAATTGTGTGCTAGGAACTGAATTTATTTTCAGCTGTGCCACTGATTCTCTAACAATGAATAATTTAGTCTAGCTATGACTGTCACTTAAACATGAATGAAATCCTCTCTACTCACATGTCTAACAGGATGATACGAGAATAGCAAAAATAGATGAAACACCCAATTCTTTGGAAATAAATCCTACGTCAATTAAGTGCAGTGTTTATTTCACAATTATAAACACCACAGTTAATACATTACTTTTTTATGGTTAGAGAGAAAGCCTTTCCAGAGATGCACATATTTAATGTACATGTGCACACGCGCACACACACTCTCATATATACCCTTTAAAAAATGTCTGCATTATTAGGGAGTTTTATCAAGTCAACCCTTATCAACCTATAATTTCAAAGTCCAAACTTATCACCTTGGAATTGGTAGAAACCTATGTCCAGAGAGGCAAAGTAACTTGTTCCAGTCACACAACTAACACTAACTGGGACCAGAAGGTGAATTTCCTGACTTCTATCCAGTGATCATTGTATCACATTATAAAGAATGACCAGGGTTTTGTTTTGTTTTGTTTTTGTTTTTGTTTTTGTTTTTGAGAGGAGGGAGGGGCAGAAGGGGAGGGAGAAGGAGAGGGAGAATCTTAAGCAGGCTCCATGCCCAGCTGAAATCAAGAGTGGGACACTTAACCGACTAAGCCACCCAGGCACCCCAAGAATGAAATATTTTCTTGAGGCATAGTTAGTTCCTCCATTTCCCAGATCTGTTCTCTTATATTAAAAAAGACTGAAGGATTCCAGGGGTGGGAAAAACCCAAGTATGTCTATTTTCCCCCCACTTTTTAACACTTTTGTACTTTTTAAAGTTTTCTTGAAGCATATGTTAATCTTTTAATAAAAGGAAATCTAAAAACTGAAGCAAACACAATTCTCAGAAACAAATCTGTGAAAGGCCAGTTCGTGCTTAGCCTAAACCTGACATGAACTATTTTACCATTTTCATCTTCTGGAGATAGTCATCCTAGGACACCCCACTTCCAAAACAGTCTTCTCCCCACCAATTCCAGACTTAAGATCTATCCTATCAAGTCAAGCATGATTGCTTTATTAAGGTCAGATTATGGTAGAGACTCAGCTTCTGTCTATACATTAACTTTCCTTTTGACCCACAGCCAACTGAAATGCCAGTAAGTCAGAGGAGAAATGCATGTGACATTGTTTTGTATTATTAAAAAATTTTGGACCCTTTCCCCCAAATATTAGCTCCCTCCGAACATCAAACCAAAACACCATTGAAATTGCTTCTATTGGCTACAACACTTCCTTCTTTTCAAAGAATTTATAAAAATACAGAAACAATACTAATGTCCTATTTTAAAACCTAGAAATAACTAATGGTAACACCTGTCATATATTTCTCCACACATTCACATTTTAAACTCACACTCACACACACGTTTTCACATAAAAATGGGATTGTACTACAGTTTTGAAAACACTTTTCTGAATTATTATCTTTCCATGGACATCATTTTACATCAAATACAAACCATAATTTTTAATGGCTGCAAGATGCTTACAAATTATGTAGATATACCTTATAATCTATTTAATTATTCTCCTACTTAATTAAGGGTTTATTAAGACATTTAGGCCACTTCCAGTATTCATTATGACCAATTCTGCAATGAAATACATTAATGGACAATTTTAATGTATTTCAACCATTTGTTCATACAATAACTATGCCAATAATACTCAAGGACTTAATGTTTACAACAATCTTCACTGTAACAAAGAAAAGACACTACATGTTACATTAACTGACTTTTATAGGAACAAGATTCATTTTACACAGCTCAGGAGGGCATGAGACAAAAGCACGAGGCAAAAATGTTTCTTTCCTCTAGAGTGCTGTTTGAGACACAAGAGAAAGATACAGAATTTCTGATATAAACTGTTTCTACATCTTTCCCTTTGTAAATTAACTGTAGCATACTGTCAATACAAGAAACAGATGATGAGATTAAAACAGCAAAGAAAAACGTGTAACAGAATTCTCAGAATATTTCTTTGGGAAAAACAGTTTTGCAAGTCTAGAGTAAATCATACAAGTTAATAAAGAAAAATTTCATCCCAATGTACAATACAATCAGTGGAGAGGCTTTTTGTTTCTTCCCTTTGAAGCATGCATTTATTAGTTGCTATAGCAACACTATTATTGAAAACAATACTGGAACAGAATCTATAATCACTAGGCCAACAGTCATGAAAATGAGGTTTAAATTATATCCAAATGTGTACCTTTTCTTTGTCTAAACTTTATTTTCCTTCAGTAAGTGAAAAATCTTACAAGCTGGGAAAAAGCATGGTCTATATTCTAGCTAACAGCTAAGTTAGCTTAAGCTTTAAAAATGACTGGTTTAATTAATAAAACAAAATTAATGATAAATTAAAAGTTTAAGTTAATTTATTTAGAAGTTTAAAGTATTTGGCAAGCTGACAAAAATTCCCATCTAATCAATTCTGAAATTCAACCTTGAAAATAAAAATTTTAAAAACAATCAAGTCTTTGCCTGAGGGTGGGGGCGGGGGTTTGCCATGTTTCAAAATATTTTGCTTGCCATCACTTTGAATTTGTATTTTATAATATCTGGAAATAAAATGCCACTGGAACACATAAGTGCCACACGACCCACTCAAAAGCTATGAAAAAATTCCTTTTATTACTTCAATAAGTCTAGATTTTTAGTAAAGAAACTTAATATTCCTGGTAAAAAAAAAAAAAAAAGTTTCTACTTTCAAATTTGAAGCCTGTTCCAAACTGGAAAAAAAAAGCAACATACTTGAAAAGTAACTAGGGAGCTACTGAATAAAGTTCATGTACTACCTCATATGAGATTTTTAGGTCAAGAGTACATAACTTCTGCCAAAAAGCATTTATAAACATATCCAGATTCTGAAATTGTAGGTATAAAAAAGACAGTGACAACTACAGAACTTGTCACTTTCAAATAAGGAAAAGGCAGGCCTGCCAAACTGACTTTGGTGGAAGGTAAGAGCCAAACTGTCCTTTGATAAGAATGGTTTCTACTCAGTTTAACATTCAAAGAACTAGATAGTATATTGAGTATTTAGCCTTTAAAAACTGGTTATCCTTTATAATTACTACATAAGCCACATGCCATTCAGTGTGAGGTAAAGAGTGTCATTCCAGATTTTACAAGACTGCAGTGACTTTCTAGAGGTTACAGCTTTCCAAGTAGAGCCTGAAATGGAACTTGATTCTCAAGCTATACAATGTAGGGTTCATATTATCTCTTTATTTCATAAACACTGTTAACATCCTCTAACTATAGCTGTGTTGTAAAAAGGATACAGATAGAAGGAAGACGTATGAAATAGGAATGAAAGCAGATATTTAGCAGCTCAAATTACATTTTAAAGAAAGAAAACATTAAAAGATGAAAGACAAAATAGTAAAAACAAAATATACAAATACGGTCATCTATCTAGTGATTCTTGTACTGACCAAATCTCTCATGCAAATTATATTCCTTTAAGGGTTCAAAGTAATGAATATGATATAAACATCTTGGTCATGAAAACATCATTAACTGAAGAGATAGAAGGAAGCATTCACCTACTTAATTCCCCTAAAAGTATCACAGCCTAAATTTTCCACTGCTCCTATTCCTACAATGTTACAAGGCATATTCTGAATCAGCCAACCTAACCAATCAAGTAACATACTTTAGGATAGTAATATACAGATACTGTAGCACTCAAGTACCTTATATTAATTCAGGGTCTCTGATCATTCCAACATGTTAGTTATGTCCTTCTGAACTCTCATAAATGAAAGTGGAAAAAAGTGAAAGGATATATAGCCTTGCTTTCCAGGTTTCTCCCTACACCAGATAATTTCATGACCAGACTGTTAGACAAACAAACACCAAAATAATTTTTGCTGGAATCAACTGATTTGATAGAAAGAAGACCTATGTCAGCCTTTTGAATTTCAGAGGAAAATTTAATGGCAGGATTTATTTTAAATTATATACACGTATGTAAAACTTTGCAAATTGGGAGACTTTATGTGTAGTGATTAAGATCGCAGGCTCTAGAGTACTGCTATCCAACAGAACTCTGGGCAGTGATGGAAACGTTCTGTCTGTGCTGTCCAGTATGGTAGCTACTAGCCACATGTGGCTTCTGAGCACCTGAAATGTTACTAGTGCAACTGAGAAACTAAAATTTTAATTTAATTTCTTTAAATACAAATGTAAATAACCACATGTAGCCAGTTGCTCTTGAGTTAGTGCCGATCTAGAGTCTTACTGGGTTTAAATCCTAGTTCTAACATTTACCAGCCCTATGTCCTTGAGCAAGTTATCTCTCTGAATCTCAGTCTCCTGGTCTGTAAAATGGGCCTAATAACTATCTATTTCACAGGATCTACCACGGATATTAAATATTACACATAAAGTGCTTAAGCACAGTGCCTTATTTACTAATGACCTTTGAATTGCTAAATCTGATGGTCGACTCTCAGACTTGATCCTATCCATCCACCAGCAACATCTGACAGGTCTTAATCTCTCTCTTCACCAAAATACTATCTTCTCTTGGTTATCTAACTGGAAGAATTCTACTGGTGTTATTTACTACTCTCTCTTACTTCCAACACGGTTTCTAAAGGTCTAAAGCAGACCCTAACTTTAAAAAACAAACAGTGTATTACTGTACAGAGAAAGAGGTTTTATACTTTATCCAAGTTTTTCTAATGAAAAATTCAGGAGATGTTTGACAGGACAAATTATTTGATATCAGAATTGTCCTAGAAAATCTTGGATATATGGCTGTCATAGAAGGACCAATAAATTATTGCCAGTTCTGTGACTGTATATGTATTATATTTATTTTATTTTTTAAATATTTTCTTTGAGAGAGAGAGAGCACAAGTGGGGGAGAGGCAGAGAGAGATGGGGACAGAGGATCTGAAACAGGCTCTGTGTTGACATCAAGTAAGCCCAATGAGGGGCTCAAATTCATGAACCATGAGATCATGACCTGAGCCGAAGTTGGACGCTCAACCGACTGAGCCACCCAGGCACCCCAATTTTATTTATTTTATTTTAGATGGAGAGAGAGTGAATGGAGGAGAGTGGCAGAGGGGGAGAGAGAGAACCTTAAAGCAGGCTCCACACTCAGCGTGGAGCCCAACACAGGGCTCAATCCCATGACCCTGGGATCACAACTCCTTTTGCTTCCCACTTTGCCTCATCCTATATTTTTTTTAAATATTAATCTTTTTACACATCATCTATAAAACATTCTTGCCAGAAACATATGCTGTGAATTTAATCAAGCCTTTGGGTCTATTTTCTAGTTTGCAGAATATATAAGAGATAAAAGATTAAACACACCAGGAAATAAATTCAGAATGAAGGGAGGGGATATGACTACACTAAATTAAAAATATAATAACAAGAGACAACAATCAAATATAATGTGTGGACCTTGAATGGATCCTGATTTGAACAAAGGAGCTATAAAAGATATTCTCAAGACAACTGGAGTACTTTGAATACAGATGTGGTATTAGATGATGTTAAGAAATTAAGAAGTTATTAATTTTATGGTATAGTGGTTATATAAGAAATGACTTTATATTTTACAGATTTGTTTATAAGTTTAATTATAAATGAAACATCAAAATCTTATAATTTAAATAATTTTTTTTGCAACTACATGGATGGAACTAAAGGGTGTTATGCTAAGCGAAATTAGAGAAAGACAAATATATAACTTCACTCATATGAGGACTTTAAGACACAGAACAGATGAACATAAGGGAAGGGAAGCAAAAATAATATAAAAACAGGGAGGGGGACAAAACATAAGAGACTCAAATATGGAGAACAAACAAAGGGTTACTGGAGAGGTTGTGGGAGGGGCGATGGGCTAAATGGGTTAAGGGGTATTAAGGAATCTACTCCTGAAATCATTGTTGCACTATATGCTAATTTGGATGTAAATTTAAAAAGTGAAATTAAAAAAAAGAAAAAAACCACATTTTTCATGTTTATTTTTGAGAGAGAGCGAGCACGTGCATGTGCAGAGCTGGAGAGGGGCAGAGAGGATGTAAATTTAAAAAATGAAATTAAAAAAAAGAAAAACACATTTTTCATGTTTATTTTTGAGAGTGTGTGTGTGTGTGAGAGAGAGAGACAGAGAGAGAGAGAGAGAGAGAATGAGCATGTGCATGTGCAGAGCTGGAGAGGGGCAGAGAGAGGGAGAGAAAATCCCAACCAGGCACTATGCTATCAACGCAGAACCTGATGCAGGGCTTGATCTCATGAACCATAAGATCATGACCTGAGCCGAGATCAAGAGTCAGACGCTTAACTGACTGAGCCACCCAGGTGCCCCTACTTTAAAAATATATAATTTAAAATATTTCAGAAAATAGAGGAGGCAATAGTGGTAAAATATTAACAATGACTAAATCTAGGTGATGGGTATGAGTATCCATTATATTTTTCTGGTTTGAAAATTTTCAAAATAGGAAAAAAATTAAAAGGAACATTTTTTTTAATTTACTTTGCAATAATGGAGACAGAAAACACTAGACAATGTGACAGAATTCTGGGACAGCCCAAAGTCTGAAAAATGGGTCATTATCCTTTTTACCCTTTATTATCCTTTTTACTCTATGTTTTAGCATACCAAAACAGTTTTCTAAAGCTGGGATCTGAATCCAAGTCACCTCTTTATAGATTTTTTAAAGCCAAACTGAATGCATAATTGCATACTAACACTGTTCTAAGAACCTCACGTGGAATATCTAATTTTCATAACAATTCTATGAAGTACATACTATTATCATCACTATGTAACTGATGAAATTTTCTAAGATAATGAATCAGCATGGGCCGCTGGCTCATTCCCACCACAATTAACCCACAGAAACTACAGAAAGGAAAACGAAACATGAATTCCAGGAACTTATTGGTGCATGCAGGTGCACGTGCGCGCACGCGCGCGCACACACACACACCACCCCTGGAGTGACAACAAACTGACATCATATGCCATCTGAAGCAGAGTTATTGAAAAAATGTACCAATAATTCAAAATAAGCATGAAAGTATACTTAAGGAAAGGTATTGCCAATAGGATATTCAAACAAAACCTATCTAAAAAGAGCCAAAATGAAATATTAGGGATAAAAAATAATCACTGAAATAAAATAATAACTCAATAGATAGTATAAAAAGCAGAAGAGGAATATATACATATACATATATATGTAGATAGAAGGTACACATATTTGTAGATATATATATATATATACACACATACACATATATAGGTATATATACCTCATATATATATATATATATATATATATATATATATATATATATATATAACCTAGTGAGTTAGGATATCAGAATGAGGCGCCCTTCAAGGAGTCAGTAGGAAAAGATAGCGAAATAGAAAATATATAGGTATATATATACCCATATGTATATGTATACAGGTATACATATATATGGTAAGATATGGAAGCTAAAGCAGAACGGTAGGCATTTACTAATAGCAATCTCAGAAGAAGATGAAAATGAAGATGAGATTTTTGAATAATGGATATAAATATCTCAGAATTATAGATCAAGAAACTGAGGCACAGGGAAGTCAAATAACTTGACAAAGGTTAAGATTCAAATCCAGGTGGTCTTTCCCAAGGGCTCCTATTCTCAATGACTATGCTGTGCTGACTCAGGGCTAGAGGTAAATAAGTTCAGCATCCAAGATAGTTAAGGAGGAATAGGCTCAGCTTTACCAACCTAGGATTTTGCAGTAACTGAAGGATGAAATCTATACTCTCCAATATTACACACCTTGATTAACACTGAAAATGCTTTTTCATAAACTCATAGAACTGATCAAGAAGTATAAGGATATGAAGAAAAGGGAATGCTTGTGGAATGATGGTGGGAATGCAAATTGGTACAACTACTATGGAACAGAACATGGAGGTTCCACAAAAAATTACAAATAAAACTACCATATGATCTAGCAATTTCACTTCTGGATATTTATCAGAAGGAAAGGAAAATACCAAGATACCTGAACCCCCACCTTGGTCACAGCATTATTTATAATAGCTAAGGCATGGAAACAACCTAAGTATCCACTGATAGATGAATAGATAATTAAAATGTGGTACATATACACAATGGAATATTATGTGGCCATAAAAATAAGGAAATCCTGTCAATGCAATACATGGAGGGACCTTGAGGGCATTATGCTAAGTGAAGTAAGTCAGACTGAGAAGGACTAATACCTATGATCTCACTTATTTGTAAAATCTAAAAAGCTGAATTCATAGAAACAGAGTAGAGTGGTGGTTCCAGGAGCTGAGGGTATATGTGAAATGGGAAGACGTTTGCCAAAAGGTAAGATGAGTAAGTTTCGGTGATGTAATGTACAGCATGGCAACTATAGTTAATACTGTACTGTATATCTGAAAGTTGCTAAAAGAGTTGGTCTTTAAAGTTCTTATTACAAGAACAAAATGTGTAACTATGTGTGGTGATGGATGTTAACTATAGACTTATTGTGGTGATCATTTAGCAATATATACATATGTATACTGAATCATTATGTTGTACACCTGGAACTATTATATGTCAATTATATCTCAATGAAAAAGAAAGTTGGAAATGAAAAAAAAGGAGTGTGAAGTCATATCAAAGAAGAGTGCCTCAGTCTAATTCTACAAGTTTAATCATGTAACATATTAATGTCAGCACAGTAGAGTGTAGTGGTTAAAGTGTATGGTGTCTGCAGTTACAGCACTGAGATCAAATGCAGGTGCCATCACCTCTCTGTTATAATTTCATCATCTGTAAGATAGAAATAAATTGTGCCAGCTTTGTAAGGTACCTATAAGAATTAAATGACTCAATAGTAATAAAGACCTTAGTACAGTGACTGGCATTAAAAAATATAAGTGTTAGCTCCTGCTTATTATTCCTAATTCAAAGGTTTAGCTGATAATAACTATAAAGACAAATCATGCTACTATATACCTTCTACCCCACAACAGTGATGGACCTTGTTAAAAATACAGATTCCAGGGCACCTGGGTGGCTCAGTCAGTTGAGTGTTCAACTTCAGCTCAGGTTGTGATCTCGCAGTTTGTGAGTTCGAGCCCTGCATCAGGCTCTGTGCTGGTGGCTTGGAGCCTAGAGCCTGCTTCAGATTCTGTGTCTCTCCCTCTCTCTGACCCTCCTATGCTCATGCTCTGTTTCTCTGTCTCTCAATAATAAATAAACATTAAAAAGAAAATTAAAAAAAAAATACAGATTCCCAAGGCCCACTTCCAGAAATTGATTCAGTAGGTCTTAGATGAAGCCAAGAATATGCAGTTTTATCAAGCCACCAGGTGATTCTGATGCTATTCAGATGCTAGCTCAAGAACTACACACAAGAAAAACTGCTATTTATTTTTTAAATATAATTTATTGTCAAGTTAGCTAACATACAACGTATATGGTTGTATCTTGGCTTCGGGGGGTAGATTCCCATGATTCATCACCTACATACAAAACCCAGTGCTCCTGTTGGTGGGAATGCAAATTGGTGCAGCCGCTCTGGAAAGCAGTGTGGAGGTTCCTCAGAAAATTAAAAATAGACCTACCCTATGACCCAGCAATAGCACTGCTAGGAATTTATCCAAGGGATACAGGAGCGCTGATGCATAGGGCCACGTGTACCCCAATGTTCATAGCAGCACTCTCAACAATAGCCAAATTATGGAAAGAGCCTAAATGTCCATCAACTGATGAATGGATAAAGAAATTGTGGTTTATATACACAATGGAATATTACGTGGCAATGAGAAAAAATGAAATATGGCCTTTCGTAGCAACGTGGATGGAACTGGAGAGTGTGATGCTAAGTGAAATAAGCCATACAGAGAAAGACAGATACCATATGGTTTCACTCTTATGTGGATCCTGAGAAACTTCACAGGAACCCATGGGGGAGGGGAAGGAAAAAAAAAAAAAAAGAGGTTAGAATGGGAGAGAGCCAAAGCATAAGAGACTTAAAAACTGAGAACAAACTGAGGGTTGATGGGGGGTGGGAGGGAGGAGAGGGTGGGTGATGGGTATTGAGGAGGGCACCTTTTGGGATGAGCACTGGGTGTTGTATGGAAACCAATTTGTCAATAAATTTCATAAAAAAAAAAATAAAATAAAATAAAAAAAAAAAAAAAACAAAACAAAACCCAGTGCTCATCCCACCAAGTGCCCTCATCAATGACCATCACCCATTTTCCCCTCTCCCCTGCCCCCCACCACCAACCCTCAGTTTGTTCTCTGTATTTAAAAGTCTCTTATGGTTTGACTCCCTCTCTGTTTGAAAAACTGCTATTGTTTTTAATTTAAAAATTTTTAAATACTTATTTATTTTTGAGACAGAGAAAGACAGAGCATGAACAGAGAGAGGGAGACACAGAATCCAAAGGAGGTTCCAGGCTCCAAGCTCTCAGCACAGAGCCCGACGCGGGGCTCGAATTCATGGACTATGAGATCATGACCTAAGCCGAAGCCAGGATGATTAACCGACTGAGCCACCCAGGCACCCCGAAAAACTGCTATTTTAAAGGTATGTCAACCATTGCTTTTTGACAGTCAGCTTGCAATCTTAGGACAAAAATTCATTTGTTCACTTGTCACGTTTTTAATGAATACTTACTATGTACTAAGTATTATAGGAATATAGTGATGAAGATTCCCTGACACAATCCCTACCCTCACAGGCCAGTAGTAGGAAGCTTCTAATCTACAGAGCACAGACATCTTTTGTCTACAAAGCCAAAACAGTTCCTGCTACTTAATTCATTTAATCAGTGAACATTTACTAAATACAAACCTGGTATTTTAAATTTCAGAATTTCCATGATCTTGAGTAGCAGATATTTCTAGTGATTCAAAAGGAGACACTTCCTAAAGTCTACCCCACATCCTCCCCAATGGAATCTTGCATTCCACACCCAACTCTGCCAGTGAGGTAGCCTTAAAGATATTGATATTTCCATTAGCAGTGATTTGTAAGACATCTTGCCAGGGTTAGGGAGGCTGCTACTTAGGGGCATCACTGGCACTAAAGTCCCTTTAAACCCAAATGGTTTCCCTAAAATACTTGGTAACCTTGGCTATTTAATAATTGTTCTTGCATTATAAGGTGATATAATCAATATAAGACACAAAACAGCACTTTAGATAGAGCATGATCAGTCTATTAACAAGTATTTATTTTATAGTTTGTGGAGGAACACTAGAAGCACCTCTTCATTTTAAAAACTTACTACAGAGGTATCAGCTGGCTATAACATAGATAACTTCTAAAGTTGTATACATTATTTATGAAAAAAAATCTTTGAATTAAGGGTAGTAGTTCATAGTCAAATGCATGCTAACATCATTAAAGGTGATTATCAATATCTAGTATTATTCAGTCTTGATTATAATTGATCTCTACAAGAATTCAAGCCTCAAATACCTGTCTCTTCTGAAGTCTAGCTGAGATTACTGCCTCTGGCCCCTAAATGTTTTTAGTCCTCTACTGATCTGTCATATGTCAAGCTTAATCTCCTAAGGATCAGGACTTCATGATTCCTCTGAAATTCTAAAACATTATGTTTGTACTGGTATCAGAAAAATTAACCAAATATAATGGCAATATTAACAACAGTTATGAAAACAAAAATAGCAGCTAACATTTGAGCGCTTACTAAGTGCTAGGCAGTGGATTATCTCCTCTGTAAGATAGGTACTACTATCTTCTTATGTTCTTGAGGAAAGTGAGGCTTGCAAAGCCTACATGGCATGCCTATGATTACATCCTAAAAAGGGTGGTTGGCAGGTGATGTGGAAAAAGGAACAGGCTTAAACCATTTGCTCTTTTTACTTGGTATCATCCATCCCAGTAAACACTGAATGGGAGACTTTTATAATCTACAAAGAAATTGTAAAATTAAAACAATTTCTCTAGAGTACATTATGAATAACTGCCCAGCTAGCTCAGTTAGTAGAGCATGAGACTCTTAGATCTTAGAGTACATTATGATTTCTAGTGGCCTATTCTTATTGAGATGAATAATCATTCTTATGCCAGTGAATACAATTATAGAAACAATACTAGAACTTTCTTTATTAAATAATAAATATATAGCTTGTGATAAAAGAGGCAGAGAAGTAGGAAATAATGACATCAAACTTCATATATGCTTCAATTATGAGCATGGCTCCTTATAAGTACATGTCAACAAAAATTGGGCTCATGTGCCCCCATGTGGTTAATATGCTATAGGTTACTGACACCTGCCCTACAATTAAATTGGTCCTTCTGAACTTTTATTCTTAAAAATAAATGTATGAAATTCCCTACAAAGGTTGATTAACTATTTTATACTTCACATCAAATTATTTAACTGAGTATATTTCTCTCTAATGTTAAATAAGACTAAGTAAGGTTAAACCTTATATAACCACTGCTGGTCAACAAAACTGCATAATAACATCTCTGTTCAGTAAACTATGCTCTGAGATATTAAAACTTTAATAAAAGACTAAAGACAAAGGGAGAAAATTGTACACAAGATCAGGGTGGAGGAAGCAAACCTAAAACTTCACTTTGGATAAGTTAGTTTAAATCTCCATTTTGTTCTCTCTGGAATTACTGACACTCAGTACACCTTTAAAAAGACATAGGTAGTACAGTGCTAGAAAAGGGAAATACAAAAGAACTTTTATACCAGTTTTACTGACTTTTGTTTTCTTAAGAAAGGGTACAGAGCTTAGGCTATATACTCACTTAAGCATATTAAGAAATATGAACTTGACCAAGATTTTCATCTCTGATATCTGTGTAATTCAGAAGTTTACTACCAGAAAAGATACTTTCCCTAACATAATCTACATAAACATTAACAGAAGTGAGTTATTACTTTAATAGTTAAAAAATAAATAGTTAAGAATCAGTCAACAAATCTTTATCACCACAAACTTATGTTAAACGGTAAGTTTAGATCATGTTGGAAGTTTCAAAATGGCTGAAAAACACTATTACCCTGAACAACTAAAGAGATGCACTGCCACTCTGTAGACATGATTCTAAAATCAATATATTTAAAATCAATATATTTAAAAATGGGTTCATGAGACTACGAGACTGTTGTATTTCAAAAAAAGAAAAGCAGCACCAACAACAGCCAGAAATCAATGAGGGGATTTAACACAATATAATTCATGGGTGGAATGGAGAACAGAGCTGACTAAGCTGATTCAGTACAAAAACTGAAGACACAAATTAAAGCTCCAATTCTCTTCCTTTCACACACCTGCTGTGATGGATGACTCACTCTTCATTTCAATTTTACTATTTGCAACAGTAAGTCTAACACTGCTTATCAATGATATATTTCAAAAAAGGCCATACAAAAGTGCCAGTTATTTTATTTACTATGGATGAACAGAATAGTGAAGAAGTGAAAAAGGAGATAGTGAAGGACGAAAAGAAACAAAGGATATAGTTCTTGCCTTTAAAGAGCTGCAAAGATAAAAGACAAAAAGTCAAATGGCTAATAAATTAAGTCTGAGATACTAATTAAAAAGTAGAGAAGTAGAAAAATGTAAACAAAAAACAGAAACGCACGGAGAGGAATTATATAATAATTAAAGAGGAAGTGATAAAGCAGAAAAAAATATAATAATCATATACCAAGTAAAGTGAAAATAAACTTTCATTTTTAGCAGGCTTTCATCTTGAACATTATACGTAACAAAGGAAGGTGTTTGCAACTGTACTATAATAATAGGAACCAACTTTGAAATGTCTTTAATAAGAGCAGGTTCAAATACCAAGAAAATCACCTACTTATACCTATTTCAGAGAGGACCAATTTTCAAATTCTTGTTAAAGGAAATCAAAACCAAACAGTAATGGGCAGAGTTAAGTGAAATTCTAAATATAAGCCCAGGGAGCAAATTTAACATTTACTGAGTACCTACACTGTGCTTGCTACTTCTCTACCCTCACTGCTACCACTTTACTTCAGGCCTGCATTACCTCTCTCATCTGGATCTTAAGTGCTATTAATATAGCATCCTAACAAGTACCTTTACATCTACTTTCCTTTCTCCAATCCATCATGTATACTGATACCCAAAGTGATTTTTTTCGAAAATGAAAATTCAGCATTGGTTGTTTTCTTAAAATCATTATAATAGATACAACAGCCTGTAACACAATGTCCAAACTCTAACTTCTATGATCTGATTCCCATCTGTCTCTCCAGTCTTTTCTCTTACCTCTTCCCCATGCCTTACCTCCCTTACTCTACCACCATCTCCTTTTACTCTATTATACATTTTTAACTACTTTAGGCTCGCAAAACTTGCCATGCTTTTTGCTGCATGTTTCTTTTTTCTGCTCCTCCTGAGGTGCCTTCACCTTTTACCCTCATAGCAATGCAAACAGCTACCCACTTCTATTTTCAACATCAGTTCAAGTCTTCCTAATGTCAACTCCTCACCTCAACTTTTCCAAGAAAGACCTGAATATTCCTTCCTTGATGCCTATACAGATTTGTATCATAGGACCCATAATTTTTATTATATTTACTTGCTTATAGTACACTGATTAGACTACAAACTCCTTAGGAGCAGGAACCTAGTCTTGTTTACCAATGTATTCTTAGTAACCAGCATAATGATAGTTACTTTGCAGGTACCTGAAAAGTTTTTAATGAATGAATGAATAAATAAACTTCATTATTTAGGTAAATTTTTTTCACTGCCTACTAAGTAAAAGCTACAGTCTATCACCAGTTATTGAGTTCTCCCATTTATTTTCTTGAAGTGCTTGATTCACTCCATAATCATCACCCTATTTTTTTAAGTTTATTTATTTATTTTGGGAAAGAAAGAATTCATGTGAGTGGGGGGAAGGGGCAGGGAGAGAGGAGAGAGAGAATCCCAAGCAGGGAGAACATGACCTGAGCAGAAATCAAGAGTCATTTAACCAACCAAGCTGTTCAGGTGCCCTTTATCACCCTATTATGCATCCTCATCCTGCATTTTACTACCAGATTAATATTCCAAAAGCTCACATTCATCATACAACAGATCCATTCATGAACTTATGTAGTAAATACTATTTTATATACAAATCCCTCTATTTACCTTTCATGGCTCTCTATTAGCTGGCCCCACATTACCCACACCTCACACATCCAATTTCAACTCTTCACCTCGCCAATGTCTTCATCATACCTTGAATCTGGTACATAAATCATTATCTTCCCCTTTGCCCAAATTGTTGCATCCTACATTCAAACCTCATTCTTTCCTAAACCAACTAAATACTAACCATCTTTTATTGGCCAGTCTGACGTTTTTCCACCAAAACTGTACCTGAATGCTCTATCCTCCATTTTTTAACCATATATACTATATGGAAAACACATTCAGTACTAGTCACATCAGCACTTCATTCTTTTTTCTTAAGGCATGCTAATTTTCTCTCCACAAGTGGGTTTTCACCTTCTTCAGGTAAATCTCATACAATATCCTATTTCCTTTTAGATCCCTGACAGTTCTTAGTTACTGTGATAGTTAGAAAGGCATTATAGTATATACAGTACACTGTTTTTAAAACTTTTTTTAAAAAGCCCTAACCTCTGAGTAAGTTACAGGAATAAAAAGCAGAGCATAGGGGGAAAAAAAGGTACCAACATCCTCCCTTTTTAAATATATATTTTTTAATGTTTATTTTTTGAGGGAGAGAGAAAGAGCATGAGGGGCAGAAGGGCAGAGAGAGAGGGAGACACAGAATCCGAAGCAGACTCCAGGCTCTGAGCTCTCAGCATAGAGCCCTCACGGACCATGAGATCACGACCTGAGCTGAAGTTGGACGCTTAACCGACTGAGCCACCCAGGCGCCCCATCAATATCCTCCCTTTAAATGAAATCTGATGTTGCAGCCCAAATGCATAGAAGAGATAAAAGGAGAGAGACTCTGATTGAAATGAGATGTGGGGTTTGGAGTGCTGCCTGCCTGTCTAGCCTTCCCCTACTCAGCCACATGGTGGCACTGGAGCACCTATGCTACTCTACTGGAAGCTCCTTGGAATATGCAATTTGAAAGCTGCTAAGTTCAAGTTCTAGCTCTTTTTTTTTTTTAATTTTTTTTTAACGTTTATTTATTTTTGAGACAGAGAGAGACAGAGTATGAATAGGGGAGGGTCAGAGAGAGGGGGAGACACAGAATCCGAAACAGGCTCCAGGCTCTGAGCTGTCAGCACAGAGCCCGACACGGGGCTCGAACTCACGGACCGCACGGACCGCGAGATCATGACCTGAGCCGAAGTCGGACGCTTAACCGACTGAGCCACCCAGGCACCCCTCAAGTTCTAGCTCTTAACACTGGTCATGTATCCTTGGGTAGTCACATTCTCCCTAAACTTCCATCTCCTAAAATAATGAATATGTATGAGAAAAGTTAAACTTTAAAGCTTTCTATAAATTTGAGGAATTTACAACTTCACAAGCCATGAGCTAAACGCTATATTATACAATCTCAATAGTTACATTACACAATGGTATTAACTGTGAAAGAATTCTACATTTTCTTTTATTTGTTAATGTTTTTATTTCTGAAAGAGAGACACAGAGCATGAGCAGAGAAGGGGCAGAGAGATAGAGGGAGACACAGAATCCAAAGCAGCTCCAGGCTCTGAACTGTCAGCACAGAGTCTGACGTGGGGACGAACTCACAAACTGCAAGATCATGACCTGGGCTGAAGTTGGATGCTTAACCGACTGAGCCACCAAGGCTCCCCAAGAATTCTATATTTTAAAATCCAGCGTTATTTAAAATAAAATAAAATAAAATAAAATAAAATAAAATAAAATAAAATAAAATAAAATAAAATAAAACAAAACAAAATAAAAGCATTCTAAATGCCATCTGATTTTAGGAATCCTAGGTCCTCTGCCCTGTTTCACGTACTTGGACTTAACATTCTAATTTCTAATGGGGGGCAGTAAAGTATATAATGATTAAGACTCCATGCTTTCAAGTTGGGCATACTTGGAAGACCAGCTTCGCTACTAATTACGTGTGTAAACTTCAATAAGTTACATAACCTCTCCAAACCTTAATTTCCCCATCCAAAATGAAAACAGCATTATTGGCTTTTCAATTGATGCTGGATTAAAGAAGATAATCTGAACAAACTGTTTAGCACACAGTATGAAACCCAGTAAGAAATCAGTAAAAGTTAACTGTTATTTTCCTTTTGGGAAGAGTTGTGGGAGAGTCCATATTCTTTTTCCTTTTTGTTCTTGGGCAAAGGGTTATACCATCAAAAGCAAAATACAGGGGGCACCTGGGTGGCTTAGTTGGTTAAGTGTCCGACTTCAGGTCATGATCTCATGGCTTGTGGGTTCAAGTTCGACATTGGGCTCTGTGCTGACAGCTCAGAGCCTGGAGCTTGCTCCAGATTCTGTGTCTCCCTCTCTCTCTGCCCCTCCACAACACTCACTCACTCTCTCTCTCTCTCAAAAATAAGCATTTTTTTAAAAAAGGAAAATACAGTAAGTAAAGTCTATAAATGAAAAAGCATGATACTTTCAACAACTCAGAGTACCAAGTTATAAAACAGATGGTTTCTTTTCAGACATCTTACAACAATTAAATAGCATTCCTTTCCTGCAGGATTTTTTAAATCTTCTTTAAAGTACAGACGATATCTTGCTGGTCTTGGTATACCCTCACAGTACACCTCAAAATCAGCTAATAATCAATAAATGTTTGTCAAATTAAATTTTTTTAATGTTTTTATTTATTTTTGAGACAGAGAGAGACAGAGCATGAGCAGGGGAGGGGCAGACAGAGAGGGAGAAACAGAATCTGAAGCAGGCTCCAGGCTCTGAGCTATCAGCACAGAGCCCGATGCAGGGCTCGAACTCACGGACTGTGAGATCATGACCTGAGCTGAAGTCAGAGGCTTAACCAACTGAGCCACCCAGGTGCCCCAAATGTTTATCAAATTAAACAAATATTCCCATAATCAGAAATTTACCACATAACGAATAACTTCAAAGCAATTACTCCCTTTCAAAGTGGAATGTTTGCTTCCTATCAGAAATATTACTAACCATGATGCACTTCTTATAAAAGCTGAAGCTTAAAGTGTAATTTTAAGAACGATGCTAATCAGACAAAAATCATTCTCAAATTGAAAAGGGAAACTTCACTATCTTTAAAATTATAAACATACATGCAAGTCCTTAAAAGAATACTTCTTGCCATACAGAATTAAATAACTAATAAGAAAGCTGTTGGGGACACAAGAGTTAAACAAATCAAGGCAAGTGAACACTATGCAGCTGATTTTTAAAAAGTAGAGGTATAGGGGTGCCTGGGTGGCGCAGTCGGTTAAGCGTCCGACTTCAGCCAGGTCACGATCTTGCGGTCTGTGAGTTCGAGCCCCGCGTCGGGCTCTGGGCTGATGGCTCAGAGCCTGGAGCCTGTTTCTGATTCTGTGTCTCCCTCTCTCTCTGCCCTTCCCCCGTTCATGCTCTCTCTCTGTCCCAAAAAAATAAATAAACGTCAAAAAAAAAATTTTTAAAAGTAGAGGTATATATACCAATATAGAAAGATAGTCAAGAAACATCTTAGGTGAAAAGAACAAGTTGCAGAAGAGGATATATGGTACGATGCCATTTGTGTTTGTGTTTTTTTTTTTTAATTTTTTTTAACGTTTATTTATTATTATTTTTTTTTTAATTTGTTTTTTTCAATGTTTATTTATTTTTGGGACAGAGAGAGACAGAGCACGAACGGGGGAGGGGCAGAGAGAGAGGGAGACACAGAATCGGAAACAGGCTCCAGGCTCTGAGCCATCAGCCCAGAGCCCGACGCGGGGCTCGAACTCACGGACCGCGAGATCGTGACCTGGCTGAAGTCGGACGCTTAACCGACTGCGCCACCCAGGCGCCCCAAACGTTTATTTATTTTTGAGACAGAGGGAGACAGAGTGTGAACAGGGGAGGGGCAGAGGGAGAGGGAGACACAGAATCTGAAACAGGCTCCAGGCTCTGAGCAGTCAGCACAGAGCCTGACGTGGGGCTCGAACTCATGGACCGTGAGATCATGACCTGAGCCGAAGTCGGACGCCTAACCGACTGAGCCACCCAGGCGCCCCTGTGTTTGTGCTTTTCACATTTATTTATTTTTGAGAGACAGAGAAGGAGTGGGAAAGGGGCAGAGAGAGAGGAAGACACAGAATCCAAAGCAGGTTCCAGGCTCCGAGCTGTTAGCACAGAGCCTGACATGGGGCTCAAACTCACGAACCATGAGATCATGACCTGAGCTGAAGTTGGACGTGTAACTGACTGAGCCACCCAGGTGCCCCTGTGTTTGTCTGTTTTTAAAGATATACAAAAAAATATGAGTGCATAAAATTTTCCAAAGACTATTTAAGAATTCTATTGATGTTCTATAATAACATAATTTAGAAAGCCAAATCACTATCAATTTAATATTTCATAACATGAAAATAATACTCTTCAATGAAGTATTTTAAATGTTAACTTAAAAAATGTTAGATTCAAACCCCCATGTGGCCTTATGCCATTATCAAAGAGATTTGATGGACACTGTCACAAAAACTCTTTCATAAATGTTCTACCAGTGACTTTTTAAAAGTGTATTTATTTGAGAGAGAGAGCGTGCCAGCAAGTGGGCAAGGGGCAGATAGAGAGGGACAGAGGATCCCAAGCAGGCTCCATGCAGTCAGCACAGAACCTGATGCGGGACTCAAACCCACAAACAGTGAGATCACGACGTGAGCCGAAACCAAGAGTTGGACGCTCAACCAACTGAGCCACCCAGGCACCCCACCAGAGAACTTTAAATGGAAGAGCAGTTCACTGATTAGAACAACAAAGTATTTAAAGACAAAAGACATTTTAAAAAAATTTACAAATGCTTAATGTTCATGTTACTTAAGAATTGACATGTACATTAAAAGTTAACTGGAGAAATCACTGATGTTAGCATTAGAGAGTTATTTATTACTATTATCTTTTGCCTTCATTAAATGTGTCCAACTGTATGAAAAGCTAAGATACTTATGAGGTAACACATACACAAATGACTAAAGTGACTTTGGTAGAGTGATACCATAACCTGGTAGCTGCTTTCCCAATTCTCTTAACAGCTACAGGGAACATTAAGTGCTTGAATCTGAAACCAAGACAACAGGAAAAGCAACCCCCCAACAACACCCCCTAAAACAGCTTTTTAGATGAACTAGAATAGGTTTAAATATATTTAGATCACTTTATATCAGAGAACATATGGCTTTGTCTTACATTCAAAAGGGTCAAAATGATATCTACCATTATAATACGTTTCTATATTGATCTAAATAATGTCTTTTTTTAAATCCAAGAACAATGGACCGGAAGACAGATGTAGATACTACTCCTGATTCTGCCACTTAATAGCTGGAAACTATGAGCAAGTCACTGAATATCTCTGACCCTAGCTTTCTCCACTTATATAAAATAAGAGGGCTTGGCAAGATTACCTCTAAGTATCCTTTTCCAAGTGTGAAAGTCTTACTTGATGACAGTGAAAAATATCAAGTAAGATATACCTTTATTTGCTGATTCTTAACCGCTATATGACAGCAATAAATGTTAAAGAAAAGACCATTAAATTTCATATAGAAATATTAAAATTATGTATGCCCTCTACTGGAGATTATTAAAAGAGCAACATACTGTTTCCTTTAAGGTTTCTACTCCGTAACTTTTTTTTTTTTACAGAGCTGAACTTTTTATTTGGCATTAAATATGTATTTCAGATTACACGATCTTTTTGTGGTGTTATGTAGAGAACTGACCAAGCACCCTCTCATTTAAATACAATTTTATTCTCTTTGGAAAATTCTGAAATCTAGCCTTATTCAAATGACTAACTTTCATAGTAGTAGTAAAATACCTTTAGTCCATGGTGGGCTTTTTTTTTTTTTTAAGCTAATAATCTAAAGATGTTTACCTTTGGCAGCATAGGAGTATCTCTCTTCTTCTTTTTTTCAGAATTAGGGTCATCTAATAAGTCTGGCTCAAAAGTATAAAGTTCAGTAAGCTCATTCATGGTAAAATGACGCTCGACCTGCTGCTGATCAACAACTCGAAAAGATAGTGACTGCTTAGTTACTTGACGATCATAAATCTTATCTTCCATGGTTCCCTTGTAAAAAGAAGGAACAATATACAAATAAGCAACTTCTGTACACATGAAACTTAATCAAGGAGAAATATAATTATTGGTTAATATAAAAGAGCAAAACTTCATAATAATATACTGCCACAAAGCAAGTTTTATTAGCAATAATGCTTAATTCATGAGAGATTTCATCTGTTCACTGTAGTTTACCTTGACAAAAAAGAAAACTACATTATTGATAATCATTCTGTATTATCTGACCAATACACATTCATGTTTTGCTTTATATATATATCTGTACTTGGTGGAAGTAGAAGTGCAGTTAAACACCAGGGTAAACAGAACACAGAAATAAAGAAGTACATGAAATAAGATTTTAGAGGGTTATAAAATAATACAAGAGAGTAGCTTAATTCCTTCTCAATGGAATATAATAAGCTCTCAATCACTACACACTGCCTTTCTATCAAGTCTTACTTTCCATAATTTCAGGACAGAAAATTAATAACTAAAACGCCACATATATTACATATATAGCATTTTAAACTAGAATGTAAAAGAGCTTTTAGTTCAAGGATAGGAAAGGGGTGATAGTGTAGTCTGCCAATTAATAATATTATGTACTAGAGAAGATCAAATGAGCAAGGATCAATCTACCAATAAAACCCAGTCTCTGGTTCAGAAGCCCAGATTTGGAGGCAGGTGGAGAGAACAGCATCTGTTCCCAAAACAGATGTACCAGTTAAAAGGCAACTTGCTTGATTCCATAAATCTGTATCACCTTGTACTTCTTTAATTTTACTTATTTTTCTGAAATTTCAGTTTCTGTTTTTTAATATCTGAGTTTATAAAGGAAATAATGTTAATATTCTTTCCTAGAAAGTATTATTCTTTGTAATGACTCATTATTATTGTAAGTTAACTTTTTCTTCCTATTTACCCATATTTTCAAATTAAGAGAGTATCTGGTGGCCACTAAAAACAATAATTATTTGACCTTTACATCTATAAGCAAATTAGATTTACTTATTTGCTTTTCTATGTGTGCTAAGTAAAAGAACTATAAATTTTTAACTTTCCTAAACAAGCAAGAAAATTCTAAATCAGTTTACCCATGCAAATCCATCTCAAACTGAGAAAGGTGACATTATAGACATGGATGAACTACAAAACAGAAAATCATGAGAGGCCAAAATTGAGTTCTGCTGCATTATATATAGTATAGGATTGATGTTCTCAATTTCATTTGCCTCTTCATAATGCATATATGTTTGGCACTCCAAAAATATTATGTTTCACCCAACCTTTCACTATGAAAAAGAAACTATAAATTACAAACCTACCTGAGCTAAGAACCTATATACATACACAGGTTTAGTTTGTCCAAAGCGATAAACTCTGAATATACTCTGAATGTCATAAGATGGATTCCAAGAAGCATCAAATATAATCACTCTATTAGCAGCTACCAGATTAATTCCAAGAGATCCTGCTTTGGTGGAAATGATAAACAATCGTCCTCTGAAAATAAAAACATGAATAAATGCTTTAGTAATAAGCACTTCACAGATATTATGAAATGACTTTTTAATCCTAAAGCAGTTTTTTGAACAATTAGAAGTTCAAAGAATTCATTTCTCACTTACTGAAAAAAATAAAGACATGTCTAAGGAGTCAGGCTGATGATTTATACATGCAAGATGAATCTTATTGCTAGAAAATCAAATAGTCTCATAGGAATAAAGATAAATATGGAAATTATGTATTCAAAGCATTTGTAGATTCTGAGTAAATGTAGAAAATCCATGTATATATAACTCAAAAGTCCTATTGTGTTCGGTACTGTTATGAGCAAGCACTAAGTACATCAAAATGAAGGACAGTGTCCAAGGAACTAAGTGTAGTAGGAATGAGTGATAAGCAATTATAATAAATATAGTGTAATGAACACAGGGAGAGAAGTTAGACAGATGCAAAATACTGCAGTAGCTAAAACAGAATCAAGAAAACAGACTGCTCCAAGAAGGACGTGAGGATGTGTTAAAAAAAATTCTGTGTTGGAACACAAGAATTTATATTGCTGAGAATTTGAAAATGAATTAGTTGACAGGTTCATAGAAAACTAAGCAAATGTTAAAAAAGAAATAATTACTTGAACAAAAATAAATATGTGCATTAAAAAGGGAAAAATAATCACAGTTTTTTAAGTGGTTTATGTATGAATATTTACATAGTCACAAAAAAGCAAATACTTCCAGACTCATTTAGGCAAATATTACAAAACAATATGTTGGGAAAATGAATGAGGAAAAGTGTGTGTGTGTGTGTGTGTGTGTGT
Source organism: Prionailurus viverrinus (assembly GCF_022837055.1). Lineage (NCBI taxonomy): Eukaryota > Metazoa > Chordata > Mammalia > Carnivora > Felidae > Prionailurus > Prionailurus viverrinus. The sequence continues at coordinate 55,482,551 of NC_062579.1, forward strand.
GTGTGTGTGTGTAAATTCCCACCTTAGATTGTAATGTGGATATATGAAAGTAAATACCAGAAGAATTGCCAAGAGTTGAAACTGGTTACCTACAGAGAGGTATCATGTGTAAAGAAGGGGTTGGTTAAGGGACTGATTTTGATCTCAAGCCTTATAAAACTTTTTAAAAATTTGTAAATATATTATTTTGATATAAACAAACTTTAGGAAGATTTTATACGACATTTATAAATTATAAATATATAAACAAATTTATAAATATAAACAAATTTAAAGAAAAAAAATAGTTCCATTCCCCAGAAACAACCTCCATTCCAAATCATGGAATATTTCCTAGGGTTTCTTTTTTATAATCACATATATTTTTGGCTTTACACATACATAATATCTGTGTATATAGTTTATATTATGAGTATTTCTTCAAGTTTCTCGGTAAACATCAGGCTTGGTAGCTAAATAATATTCCATCGGATGACTATATAATTTACTGTTGGCCAAACTAATTAAGAGTGAGAAAACTCCTGGAATATAATAAACTTTCAAAATTCTCCACAAAATGCCTTTAAATACCAAGCCTTACTTTCTATAATTTCATGAAGAGAAATTTGTAACTAAAATGCCATACTGATTACATACAGTATTATAAACTAAAATGCAAAGAAGCTCAAAATTTAAAACAGGAAAGAGTCAACACAGGTACTAACTTCATGTTTTATATGGAATTGGTGCTACTACATGTCTAAGAATACAAGCTACAGAAGTTATCAAAAATGGAATATATTCATTCACACTGTTATTTATAAGATCATAAGGTTGAAGATAAAAAATATGTACAACATAGAGGACTAGATTACACTCTGGCTATTTCATGAGTTACATTACCAATAAAAATCTATATTATGTTAGGGGCACATGGGTGGCTCAGTCGGTTGAGTGTCTGACTTCAGCTCAGGTCAGGATCTCGCAGTTCACGAGTTTGAGCCCCACATTGGGCTCTGTGCTGACAGTTCAGAGCCTGGAGCCTGCTTCGGATTCTGCGTCTCCCTCTCTGCCCCTCCCCAGCTCATACTCTGGTGTCTCTCTCTCTCTCTCTCTCTCTCTCAAAAATAAAACATTAAAAATATTTTTAAAAATCTTTATTATGTTATGTGAAAAAAGCAAGATCTAGAACATTATTAAGTATAATTTCAACTACACTAGAAACCAAAACATATACATACATACAATGTTAACAGTAGTTCTCTTTGGTCATGGAATAGTGATAATTACTTCCTTCTTTTTTTTAAAAATTTTTTTAATGTTTATTTATTTTTGACAGAGAGAGAAACAGAGTATGAGCAGGGGAGGGACAGAGAGAGACGGAGACACAGAATCTGAAGCAGGTTCCAGGCTCTGAGCTGTCAGCACAGAGCCCGACGTGGGGCTTGAACTCACAGACCACAAGATCATGACCTGAGCCGAAGTCGGACGCTCAACCTACTGAGCCACCCTGATAATTACTTCCTTCTTTATACTTATCTATAATACTCATTACAGAGAACAAACTGTGCTTTTTTTTTTTTTTTTTAACTTAGTGGACATATTTAAGGGATCATTGGCAACTAGGGCTCCAAAATTATTCTCGTTATTTATATCTATTCTGCACCAGTGAAAGGATCAAGCACACAAGAATGGCATAAACTATGTAGGTTAAACACACACACACACACACACACACACACAAAACAGGAAACCTTGTAGAGAACTTCAAAACTCTTTGGTATGTACCCAGTAATGAAGAGTTGAAGGGGCTTAAATAAGCACCTTTATCAAATTGCTATGCATCCCAAGTTCTGAGCTAGACTGCTAATACAAAAAAATGAAAAAATGTCCAGCCACTGCACTAAAGGAGTGCAATTACAAGACAAAAAAACATATGAACAATTGTATGCAGTCTAATTTGCAATAATAGAGGTATTTATTTACATGGTAAATATTCTGATTTTTGAAAGCATATAAGTGGGAATGTAAAATTGTTTGATTTTGCGTCCAAAAGAAAAATAAAGTCAAGTAAATGAACAAGTAGTATTAAGAATTATTTTGCAACTGGGGTGCCTGAGTGGCTCAGTCGGTTAAGTGCCCAACTTCAGCTCAGGTCCTAATCTCAAGACTCATGGGTTCAAGCCCCATGTCAGACTCTGTGCAGACATCTCAGAGCCTGGAGCCTGCTTTGGATTTGGTGTCTCCGTCTCTCTCTCTCTGCCCCTCCCTGCTTGTTGACTCTCTCTCAAAAATAAAGATCAAAAAAAATTTACAATTATTTAATTGTTAATATTATTCAGTATGGAGTATATAAATTCATACTGAAATAAGCTAACCAGGATATTTTAAGATTTTCCTAACACTAAACATCAGTATTAAAATATACAAACACCATGAAAATATTAACTATTATTTGAATAATGCTGCTATAAACCATCTGGATATGTTTTTTGGTAAAGACATGTAAACCTTTCTGTTAGGTATATATCTAAGAGAATTGCTGGGTCATAGGGTACATATACAGCACTGTTAAAGCTGAACAAATAGTTCTGCTAAGTCGTTGTTCCAATTTACATTCCCACCAGCAGTTTGAGAGTTCTAACTGTTCCAGATCCTTGACAACTCATGGCATTGCCTTTCTTTAATAACCTTCAAAAAAATTAGCTTAAGGATCACAAGAATTTCTAACAGTAGTATAGAGTTTCCATGTACCCTTCATCCAGCTTTCCAATGGTAGTAACTTACATAACTATGGTACGTTGTCAAAACCAGAAAATTGATGTTGGTACAATACTATGAATGCAAGCTTATTTGATTTCACCAGTTTTTACATGTGCTTTTTTTGTTTGGTATACAGCTCTATGAAATTTATCATGTATGTAGAATCATGCAATCATTTCCACAAGCAGGATATAGAACTGTTCCACCACCACAAACACAAGCCTCTTTTGTGTTATCCCTTAGTATTCATACTTTTCCCCAACAAACCCTAATCCCTGACAACCACTAATCTGTTCTCTACCACCATAATTTTGTTACATCAAGAATGCCATATGAGGTGTGCCTGGGTGGCTCAGTCGGTTAAGTGTCCGACTTCAGCTCAGGTCATGATCTTGCAGTTTGTGAGTTCGAGCCCCATATCGGGCTCTCTACTGTCAACGCAGAGCCTGCTTCAGATCCTGTCTCCCTCTCTCTACCCCTCCCCCCCTTTTTCTCAAAAAATAAACAAATATTAAAAAGAATAAAAAGAACACCATATGAAAGGAATCATATAGCATGTAACCTTTTGAAATTAGCATTTTTCATTCAGCATAATGCCCTTGAGATCCATCCAAGTTCTTTGGATCAATATCAATAGTTCCTTCCTTTTTATTATTGAGTACTATTTCATTATATAGATATAACATAATTTATCCATTCAAATGTTATAAGACACTTGGGTTGTTTCCAGTTTTTGACTGTTACAAATAAAGTTGCTATGAACACTTGTGTATAGGTTTCTATGTGAAAACAAGTCTTCATTTCTCTGGCATAAATTTTTAAAAGTGATTGCAGGATTGTATAGTAAGAATATGTTTAATTGTTTAATTTTTTAAAACAACTACTAAGTTGTTTTCCTTTTATTTTTTAAAAAATTTTTAGGTTTATTTATTTTGAGAGAAAGAGAGGGTGAGCAAGCAGGGAAAAGGCAGAAAGAGGGAGAGAGAGAATTCCAAGCAGGCTCTGCTCTATGTGTGCAGAGCTGGATGCGGGGCTCAAACCCCAGAACCTGTGAGATCATGACCTGAGCCAAAATCGGGAGTCTGGTCACTTAACTGACTTAAGCCACCCAGGCACCCCCCCCCCAAGTTGTTTTCAAGGAAGAATGGCTGTGTCATTTTATATTCTCATCAACATTGTGGGAGAGATCTAGGTCTCAGCATCCTAATCAGCCTTTTACAGTGTCACCATTTTTTATTTTAGCCATTCTGATATGAAGTGATATCCTGTTGTAGTTTCAGTTTACATTTCCCTATTGGCTAGTGATGAATGTATTTTCAAGTGCTTATTTGCCATGCTGCATTGATCCTCTTAAATGAATGTCAGTTTAAGTCCTTGGCCCATTTTCTAACTGAAAAATGTTTGTTTTTTCGCTATTATATTTAAAGGATTCTTTACATATTCTGAGTATGAGCCCTTACTAAAAAATGCTATTTGCAAATATTTTCTTCAAGTCTGTGATCTGTCTTTTCTTAACAGGGTCATTCACAAAGTTTTTATTTATTTTACTTTTTTATAACTGTTTTAAAATTTATTTTTAATTTACATCCAAGTTAGCATATAGTGCAATAATGATTTCAGTAGAATCCAGTGATTCATCCCCTACTACAACACCCAGTGCACCCCAACAAGTGTCTTCCTTAATGCCCCTTGTCCATTAAGCCCATTCCCCCCCCCATAACCCCTCCAGCAACCCTTAGTTTGTTCTCTGTATTTAAGAGTCTCATGTTTTGTACCCCTCCTTGTTTTTATATTATTTTTGCTTCCCTTATGTTCATCTGCTTTGTATCTTAAATTCCACATATGAGTGAAGTTATATATTGGTCTTTTACTAATTTCGCTTAGCATAGTATACTCTAGTTCCATCCACATTGTTTTTATAATTTTTTTTAAGTTTATTTATTTGAGAGACAGAGACAGTACAAGTAGGGGAGGGGTAGAGAGGGAGGGAGAGAGAGAGAATCCCAAGCAAGCTCTTCACTGGCAGTACAGAGCCCAAGGCAGGTCTCAAACCCACAAAACTGCAAGATCATGACCTGAGCCAAAACTAAGTTTAATGTTTATCCGATGGAGCAATCTAGGCATCCCTAAAGTTTTTAACTATCCAATTATTGACTTTTTATCTTCAATGGATTATATCCCTTTGGTGTCATGACTGAAAAACTATCTGCTTAAACTTAGTTCCTGAATATCTTTTTCCCAATGTTTATTTATTCATTTTTGAGAGAGAGAGAGAAAATGAATAACAACGAACGTAGGGGAGGGGCAGAGACAGAGGGGTAGAGAGAACCCAAGCAGGCTCCATGCTGTCAGCACAGAGCCAGATGCAGGGCTTGATCCCATGAACCATGAGATCAGACCTGAGCTAAAATCAAGATTCAGGCACTTAACCAACTGAGCTACCCAGGCACCCCTTGAAGATTTTCTTCTATGCTTTCTTATACAAGTATAATGTTTCACATTTAAATTTATGAACCATTTTAGCTTGATTTTTGAATAGGGGTGAGGCTTAGGTCAAGGTTTGTTTCAGCCTGTGAATATGCAATTGTTTCAATACCATTTGTTGAAGAGACCATCCTCCCTTCACTGAAACACTTTTGTATCTTCCTCAAAAATGCTTTTAACTTGCATTTCTCTGATGATTACTAAAGATGAGCACTTTTTGTATGTTTACTGGCCATATGAATACTGTCTTTTGTAAAGTCCTTTTGAAGTTCTTTCCTTTGGCATTGGCTGGTTTATCCTACTAATTTTGTTTAAAAATTTTTTAATGTTTATTTATTACTGAAAGACAGAGAGAGACAGAGCATGAGCATGGGAGGGGCAGAGAGAGGGGGAGACATAGAATCCGAAGCAAGTTCCAGGCTCTGAACTGTCAGCACAGAGCCTGATGCAGGGCTCGAACTCACAAACTGCGAGATCATGACCTGATCTGAAGTCAGACACTTAACCAACTGGGCCACCCAGGTGCTTCTATCCTACTAATTTTTATTAATTCTTTGCATATTCTGGGTAAGAGTCCTTTCTGGATCTATGTATTAAGAGTAGCTTCTCCCAGATATTTGCAAATGGCATATCCAACAAGGGGTAAATATCCAAACTATATAAAGAACTTCTACAAAGCAACACCAAAAACCTCCAAATAATTCTATTAAAAATGGGCAGAGGACCTGAGTGGACATTTTTCCAAAGAAGACATACAGATGGCCAACAAACATAAAAAGATGTTCAACATCACTAACCATCAGGGAAATGCAAATCTCCACAAGGAGATCTCACACCTGTCAGAATGGCTAAAATCAAAAACACAAGAAATAACAAGTGTTAGGATGTAGAGAAAAAAAGAACCCTTGTGCATTACTGGTAGGAATACAAATTGGTACTGACACTGTGGAAAACGTATGGAGGCTCCTCAAAAAATTAAAAATAGAATTAACATATCATGCAATAATTCTACTACTGGGTATTTACCAAAAAAAAAAAAAAAAAGAAAAGAAAAAGAAAACATTATTGCAAAAAGATATATTAACCCCTAAGTTTATTTACTGCAGCATTATTTACAATAGCCAAGATATGGAAGCAACCCAAGTCTATACTGATAAAGGAATGGATGGATAAAGATGTGGTATGGAATATTACTCAGCTTTAAAAAAGAACAAGACTGTATCACTTGAGACAACATGGATGGACCTTGAGAGTTTAATCCTAAGTGAGGTAAGTCAGACAAAGACAAATACCATATGCTTTCACTCATATGTGGAATTTAAGAAAAAAAATGAAGAAAGAAACCAGACTCTTCAATATAGAGAACAAACTGGTGGTTGCCAGAGGGGAGGTGGGGGGGGGGGGTAGGGGTAAATTAGATAAAGGGGATCAAGAGTATGCTTATCTTGATGAGAACTGAGTAATATATACAATTGTTTAATCATATTCTGCACCTGAAACTAACATAAGCACTGTAATGTTAATTGTATTTTAGTAAAAAAAATGGTAACAAACACAAAATCAAAAGTATATGTTTGTATAAGCATAGAAACTCTAACCATGGTTATATCTGGGTTACTAAATTATAAACAATAGCATTTATTGTCTTCTTTGTGATTTTCCATAGTATCTTTAAAAATGAGAAAATAGCTTCTATTTTGTGGCCTGCCTTTTCATTTTTAACATGAAATTCTAACATGATGACTAAAAATTCTTAATTTTAATGAAGCTCAACTCAACAATATTTCCTTTTACGGTTAGTACTTTGTGGGTCCTTTTCATGAAAGTTTTCTTAATGCAATATCAGGAAAATATTCTTTACTGTTTCCTTCTAAAACTTTTGTTTTAGCTTCCACATTTAAATCTACAAACCACGGATTTAGTTAACAGGGAAATACAGTTTAAGGTTACCAAGTCTTACCAGTACATATCAATCACAATAGCTTTAAAAAAAACAGACATTGTCAAGTGATGATGAGGACAGAGAACAATTGACACGCCTATATGCTACTGGGGGGGGGGGGGGCGGAGTGCAAACTGGTACAACCATTTTGGAAAAACGTCTTGGTAATATAAGCTAAAGCTGAATGTACACGCATCTTTTACTCAGCAATCTCACTTCTGGGCATATACACAACAGAAACACATACATATGCTTGACAAATGACAGATACAACAATCTTTAAAAAGTTGAATCTTTGGACTTCCACTCTGGAAAGATGGGAGTAGACATACTCTTCTCTATTCCTTACAATAAGGAAAGCAAAAGACCCTAGACATTACATATAAAACAATCATAAGAAGTTTCTGAAAAGTGAGGAAGAGGAGAAAGACTGGCTAGGGACCTTGGGTGCTAAGGAACAACATGGAACTAAGTAAGTTCCATAGGATTTCTTCCCAAAACGAGGGCTAAAGAACCCAGCAATCAGGAAATGCCAGTGGATACTGCCAAAAAAAAAGTCTCCAAGAAAATCCTGCTCTCTCTAGCCAAAGGACCAAAAAAAGGGGCACCCTAGAAAGACAGAAAACTTTAAAACAATAATCATTCAATTGCAGTCAAGCAGTACAGAAAAAAAATGCGGTGCACCTCCATCCTTGTCACTAAAGGCTGAGTGGGGAGTTCAGACTCCTACCTTCTCCTAGTTGTAACAAGGCATGGCCAGAGTGGTGTCAGAGAAGTCTAAGTTAACACAGTCCTCCTCTCAACCCAGCAGTCTCAGTAAAGACCATGAAGGGAACTCAGACATCCATCCCCACCCAGAAGTTACAAGAAAAACCCTATATCTCTCTACTAGGGTAGTATCAAAGGATATATAGTGGAGAGTCAGGAATTATACCACAACCCAGTTAATGAGTTACCCCTGCAGTGTCAGTGGAGGCCCATGGGTAGGGGTTGTAAATAGGCAATCCTAACCCTCCCAGCCAGGATAGTATCGGCAGAAATGTAGTCGGTAGACTCAACTCCCACTCTCATCTTCCATCTGAACATGTGTCAAAAGAGGCCTGCTATAACAGAAAATTTAGATCCACAGTCTCATGAAATAATAAGCAAATATCCAGTTAAATTATATCTTTGTCCTAACAAGAACCAGTAAAATCTCAACTTCAATGAAAAAACGCAATCAGCAGACACCAACACTAAGATGACATAAATATCAGAATTGTCTGACAAGGATGGAAAAAGTTGTTACGTTTCTAAATATGCTTCAATAAGGAGTTATTAACACACCTGAAACAAATGAAAAAAAAAAATTGCCTCAGTAAAGAAATATAAGACATAAAGAAGAACCAAATGGAAATCTTAGAACTGAAAAATACAATAAAAAACTAAACAGTAGAATGTAGAGAACAGAGATTCAATTAACTTTGAAAACAGAGCAATAGAAATGACCCTATCTAAACAACAGATAGAAATCAAACAAATAAACGAAAAATCACAGAAAAACAAAATGGAGACTGAGGGACCTATAGGACTCTAACATTATTGTCTACCATTCTTATCACTGGAGTACTAAAAGGAGAGAAAAAAAAAGAAGGGGCTATAATAGTATTTGAAGAAATAACGGCTGAAAATTACTCAAATTTAGCAAGAAACACAAACCTCCAGATGCAGAAATTGAATGAACCACAAACAGGGCAAACTCAAAGAAATTCATGCCAAGAAGCATCATTGGCAAACTTTTGAAACTAAGATAAAAAAAAAATCTTGAAATAAGCAAGAAATAGAACCTTACTGACAAGAAAAAAAGATTTTAAAAACAGATTTTTTTAATTAAAATATATTTGACATATAATATTGTATAAAATTAAGGTATACATGTTAATTTGATACACTTATATACTGTAATATGATTGGCACTGTACCAACAATTAGCACCTCTACCATGTAAATATTTTCTTTTTACTGGTTGGAATAATTAAGTTCTAATCTCCTAGGAACTTTAATGATTATAATATAATACTGTAGTCTACATTTACTTATTGGTTTAACCACTATGAAAAACAATATGGAGTTTCCTCAAAATTTTGAAAATAAATCTACCATATGATCCAGCAATTCCACTTCTGGGTATATATACAAAAAAAAATGAAAACAGAATGTCAAAGGGATATATGCACTCCCATGTTTACTGCAGCACTATCCACAATAGCCAAGATACAAAAACAACCTAAGGGCCCAGCAACAGATGAATAGATAAAAAAAAGATGTGGTATATATGCAATGGGATAGTATTCAGCCATGAGAAAAAAAGGACATTTTGCCATATGTGCCAACATGAATGTACCTTGAACACATAATGCTAAGTGAGATAAGTAAGAGAAAGACAAATACTGCATGATATCACTTTTGTGTGAAATTCAAAAAGCCCAATTCATAAAACAGCAGGTATTTTTGAAAGAAATTATGAAATCCAGAAGGAAGTGGTAAAACATTTTTCAAGTGCAGAAAGAAGAGAAATGCCAACCCAGAATCCTATACCCAGCTAAAACACTCTTCAAAAATGAAGAGGAAATCAAGAAATTCTCTTCTGAAGGTACTCGGGAAATTTATTGCCAGCACACCTGCTCTGAAAGGATGACTAAAGGAATTTCTCTAGAAAGAATGGAAATGATAAAAGAAAAAATACTGACACATTAGGAAGAAACAACAATTAAAAAACAAAAAATATGAGTAAATAAAATAATTTTCCTTCCAATTTTTCTAAGTTATAGTTAATTATTGAAGAAAAATTATTACATTAATGTGGTAATCCATTTATATAGAGAAAAACAGTTAAAACAATTATATTATAAATGGGGAAGAGAAAGGGACATAAGGGCATAAGGTTTCCACACTTAGTTAACATGGTAAAATGATGACATTAGTTGACTATGATAAATTATGTCCACGTAATGTAATACTTAGAGCAACCACTATGAAAGTTATAAAAAGATCAAAAAATACCATAGATGAATAAAAATACAATTTCACAAATGGTAAAAAGTAACCCACAGGAAGGGTAGAATAAGAAATCAGAAAAAAAGAGGGGTGCCTATACTGTTTTATACTCTATATACTGTTTTCTAAAGTGGCTGCACCTGCTTGCATTCCCACCAACAGTGCGGAAGTGTTCCCCTTCCTCTGCATACTCTCCAATGCCTGTTGTTTCCTGAGTTGTTAATTTTAGATATTCTGACACTTATGAGGTGGTATCTCATTGTGGTTTTGATTTGTATTTCCCTGATGATGAATGATGCTGAGCATCTTTTCATGTCTCTGTTAGCCATATGAGATGAATTTCTTGAGATGTGATGAAACCATTTTGTATCTTGACTCTATCTTGCATTTGTAAAAACTTATACACTAAAAGGAGTGAATTTGACTGTAGATAGATTTAATTTTTTTAATGTTTATTTATTTATTTTGAGAGAGAGAGAGAGAGAGAGAGAGAGAGAGAGCGTGCGCACATGAGCAGGGGAGAGGCAGAGAGGGAGACAGAGAATCACAATAAGTCTCTGCAGCGTCAGTGCACAGCCCAACATGGGGCTCGGTCTCACCAACTGTGAGAACATGACCTGAGCCAAGATCAAGAGTCAGACGCTTAACCAATTGAGCTACCCAGGTACTCCTAAAATTATTTTTCTTAATTCTCTATACAAACGAATAATGTTTCCCACCTCACATTAGTTTCATCATTAAATTCTTCAGCCCATTTTTTCCTTGATTGTGCAGTAGTAGAACCATCTAAACGGTAATAGTCAATGTTTCGCAGCCACTTCCCTTCACCTGGAAATTTAACAAGAAAAAAGAGATTTGATATACATTGTTCTGCTAGTAATAACACATTTTATTCCCCGCTCACCATTTAAAATCTGATTATCATGCATAGCAACACAAACATTTTTTTAATTAAAGTGTAATTCACAATATTACAAATAAATTTACCACAGATTTGCTTCCAATAGATACTGAATAGCAAAGGTACTTTTAAAAAAGTATTTCATCTACATGTGAATTTCTTAAAAGACTTCCTTGATGACAATCTTTTAAAACTGTCAAAAGAATATGGTTAAATTGCATTATGCTCATGAAGCTTGCTTTTAACTGAATTTGTAAATGGCCATGTTTCCTCCCTTATTAACAAGTTGATCCTGGTAAGGGTACCTGACACAGAATGCATTTATTCAATCACTGAACAAATATTTAGTGAATGCCTAATATGCATCAAAAATTATTCTATGGTCTGGCCACATATATCAGCATATATTCCTATTTCATGACAATTGTGTGTGTGGGTGGGTGTCTGTGTGTCTGTGTGTGTGTGTGTGTAAGGACTTTGACTTAATAAGTAAAACAGTTATCAGACATGTCAACTTTTGGACAGTGAGGTGAAAATTTACCCAAGACTTACATTAAAACTAAAATACCAAATTTAGTGCTTATGACATTTATATTTTATTATACATTAATTTCCATTACAATTCTCTAAACTATAAATATAATACTACTATTATCCCTGAATCCGATCCTAGAATCTTAACATAAAAAAAAGGTGACAAAACTGAGATTCAGGTCTTTCGGTGAACTTTTCACTTAAATTTAGTATTTAGTATTAAAGGTGCTTTTTAACATGCTTATTTACTTACCCATGTCTTTACTTATATTTAAAAACTAAAATTTCATTGCTAAAAATGGGTAAGAAAGTCTACTTATTTATGGCTTTTATTTCCTTCAATTGGAAAAAAAGGCATACACACAGCTAAGGAAAAGAGAATTTGAAATAGATGATTAGATAAAAAACAGGCTGGAGTCACGTATCCATTAATTGATCACCTAAACTGGGTAATTATGAAAGTTAATATGCTAATCATACATAAAATGATATTAATATTTTTTAAATTATTTCAACATATTCACCTTTCGATGATAATACAAATGAATAATCTGTACTACCACTTCTGGGACACTTAAAAAGTGACAAAGTCAAATACACATTTTTTAAAAATACCAGTTTCACCATTTACTAGCAATTTAATTTAGAAAATGTGAAAATGTGTTTCATTGTGTTTAAAAATGGAGAGTTGAAAGATGGTGGCATAGGAGGACTAGGCTCACGGAGTCCTGCTGATCACTTAGATTCCACCCACATCTGCCTAAATAACCCAGAACACCGCAAGAAGACTAGCTGAACGGACTCTCCAGTGCCAAGCGTAGACAAGAGACCCAATGAAGAGGGTAGGAAGGGCGGAGAGGCGGTGCGCGCTACATGGACTGGTAGGAGGGAGCCAAGGCAGTGGAGGGGCAGCCCGCCTGGCAAGGCAGAGCCCCCGAGTCTGACTTGCAAAGTGGAGGGGCCGGATGGAGTCAGTTCTGACAGCCAGTGGGAATTAACATCTGGAATGTTATAAGTCAATGGCTCTGCACAGAGGGTGGGAGGGCTAGAGGACAATGGGAGGGAGAGCTGTTGAGCCCCGGAAGACAGAACTCAGCTTGGTGGGGAAGAAAAGCGCTGGCCAATGCCATCTCCCTCGCCCATCACGCAGCCAAATTCCCAACGGGAACCAGTTCCCATCACCGAACTTGCTTCACCACGCAAACACCCAACCCTGTGCTTCTGTGGATCCATTCCTCCAACGGATCGGTCTCCCTCCTGGTGCCGCAGGGCCCATCCTGGAGCGGACCAACAAAGGCAAAGCAAGATGAGGCTGCCCCTCCCGCCACTGTGCACCTTGTGGAACCACCACGGCTAATAAGCCAGATCCCATAGAAGCAGCACCACAAGCCTGGCAGTGTGCAAGTAGCCCAGACATGGGCCACACCACCCCATTGTGAGTCCTGCCCCTGGGAGAGGGGAAGATAAGGTACACACCAGCGGTGTGTCCAGCGGTGGTCCCAGCGGTGGGCTGGGAGCAGACAATGGATCTGACTGCAGCCCCGCCCACCAACACAAGTTATTCAAGACAACACAGGGGAAATGCCCTGCAGTTCCACACCACTCCAGGGACTATCCAAAATGATGAAACGGAAGAATTCTCCTCAAAAGAAAACTCCAGGAAGTGGCAACAGCTAACGAATTGATCAAAAACAACCTAAGCAATATAACTGAGAATGAATTTAAAATAATAGTCATAAAATTAATCACTTGGCTTGAAAAAAGTAGAGGACAGCAGAGAATCTATTGCTACAGAGATCAAGGGACTAAGAAACAGGAGGAGCTAAAAAATGCTATAAATGAGGTGCAAAATAAAATGGAGGCGACCATAGCTCCGACTGGAGAGGCAGAGGAGAGAATGGGTGAATTAGAAGATAAAATTATGGAAAAAGAGGAAGCTGAGAAAAAGAGACATAAAAAAAATCCAGGAATATGAGGGGAAAATTAGGGACCTAAGTGATGCGATGAAACACAATAATATCTGCATAATAGGGAATCCAGAGGAGGAAGAGAGAGAGAGAGAAAGGGGCTGAAGGTATAACTTGAAGAAATCATTGCTGAGAACTTCCCTGATCTGGGGAAGGAAAAAGGCATTGAAATCCAAGAGGCACAAAGAACTCCCTTCAGATATAACTTGAATCGATCTTCTGCACGACATATCTTGGTGAAACTGGCAAAAATCAAGGATAGAGAGAAAATTCTCAAAGAAGCTAGGGATAAACACGCTCTAACATATAAAGGGAGAATGATAAGACTAGTGATGGATCTACTGAAACTTGGCAGGCCAGAAAAGAATGGCAGGAAATCTTCAATGTGATGAACAGAAAAATATGCAGCCAAGACTCCTTTATCCAGCAAGTCTGTCATACAGAATAAAAGTAGAGATAAAGGTCTTCCCAAACAAACAAAAACTGAAGGAATTCATCACCATTAAACTAGCCCTACAAGAAATCCTAAGGGGGATCCTGTGAGACAAAGTACCAGAGACATCACTATAAGCATGAAACCTATAGACATCACAATGACTTCTAAACCCCTATCTTTCAATTATATCACTGAATGTAAATGGACTAAATGCTCCAACCAAAAGACATAGGGTATCAGAATGGAAAAAAAAAACAAGACCCAACTATTACCTGTCTACAAGAGACTCATTTTAGACCCGAGGACACCTTCAGATTGAAAGTGAGGGGATGGGGAAATATCTACCATGCTCTTGGAAGCAAACAGAAAGCTGGAGTACCCATGCTTATATCAGACAAACTGGACTTTAAATTAAGGCTGTAACAAGAGATGAAGAGGGGCATTATATAATAATTACAGGGTCTATCCATCAGGAAGAGCTAACAATTATAAATGTCTATACGCCAAATACAGGAGCCCCCAAATATATAAAACAATCACAAACAGAAGCAACCTTATTCATAAGAATGTGGTAATTGCAGGGGACTTTAATACCCCACTTACAATAATTGACACATCATCTAGACACAGGATCAATAAAGAAACAAGGGCCCTGAATGATACACTGGATCACATGAACTTGACAGATATATTAAGAACTCTGCATCCCAAAGCAATAGAATATACTTTCTTCTCAAGTGCACATGGAACATTCTCCAAGATAGATCACATACAGGTCACAAAACAGCCCTTCATAAGTATAAAAGAATTCAGATCATACCATGCACACTTTCAGACCACCATGCTATGAAACTTGAAATCAACCACAAGAAAAAGTCAGGAAAACCTCCAAAAGCATGGAGGTAAAGAACACTCTACTAAAGAATGATTGGGTCACACAGGAAATTAGAGAAGAAATTTGAAATTATATGGAAACAGATGAAAATGAAAACATAACAATCCAAATGCTTTGGGATGCAGCGAAGGCAGTCCTGAGAGGAAAATACATTGCAATCCAGGCCTATCTCAAGGAACAAGAAAAATCCCAAATACAAAATCTAACAGCACACCTAAAAGAAACTGAAGCAGAACAGCAAAGACACCGCAAACCCAGCAGAAGAAGAGAAATAATGAAGAGCAGAGAAGAAATAAACAATATAGAATCTAAAAAAACTGTTGGGGAGATCAATGAAACCAAGAGTTGGTTTTTTGAAAAAATAAACCAAATGGATAAACCTCTAGCCAGGCTTCTCAAAAGGAAAAGGGAGGGGACCAAAATAGATAAAGTCATGAATGAAAATGGAATTATGAAAACCAATCCCTCAGAAATACAAGCCATTATCGGGGAATACTACTGAAAACTTACATGCCAACAAACGGGACAACCTGGAAGAAATGGACGAATTCCTAAGCACCCACACACTCCCAAAACTCAAACAGGAAGAAATATAAAACTTGAACAGACCCATAACCAGTGAATGAATTGAACGAGTTATCAAAAATCATCCAACAAATAAGAGTCCAGGACCAGATGGCTTCCCAGGGGAATTATACCAGACATTTAAAAAAAAAATTTTTTTTTCAACGTTTAATTATTTGTGGGACAGAGAGAGACAGAGCATGAACGGGGGAGGGGCAGAGAGAGAGGGAGACACAGAATCGGAAACAGGCTCCAGGCTCTGAGCAATCAGCCCAGAGCCTGACGCGGGGCTTGAACCCACGGACCGCGAGATCGTGACCTGGCTGAAGTCGGACGCTTAACCGACTGCGCCACCCAGGCGCCCCATACCAGACATTTAAAGCAGAGATAATACCTATCCTTCTCAAGCTATTCCAAAAAATAGAAAGGGAAGGAAAACTTCCAGACTCATTCTATGAAGCCAGCATTACTTTGATTCCTAAACCGGACAGAGACCCAGTAAAAAAAGAGAACTACAGGCCAATATCCCTGATGAATAAGGATGCAAAAATTCTCAATAAGATACTAGCAAATCGAATTCAACAGCATAAAAAAGAATTATTCACCATGATCAAGTGGGATTCATTCCTGGGCTGCAGGGCTGGTTCAACATTCGCAAATCAATCAACGTGATACATCACATTAATAAAAGAAAAGAACCATATGATCCCGTCAATCGATGCAGAAAAAGCATTTGAAAAAATTCAGCATCCTTTCTTAAGAAAAACCCTCGAGAAAGTTGGGATAAAATGAACATCCTTAAAACATCATCAAAGCCATTTGTGAAAAGCCCACAACTAATATCCTTCTCAATGGCAAAAAACTGAGAGCTTTCCCCCTGAGATCAGGAACACAACATGGATGTGCACTCTCACTGCTGTTGTTTAACATAGTGTTGGAAGTTCCAGCATCAGCAATCAGACACAAAAGGAAATCAAAAGCATCAAAATTGGCAAAGATGAAGTCAAGCTTTCACTTTTTGCAGATGACATGATATTATACATGGAAAATCTGAGACTCCACCAAAAGTCTGCTAGAACTGATACATGAATTCAGCAAAGTTGCAGGATACAAAATCAACGTACAGAAATCAGTTGCATTCTTATATGCTAATAATGAAGCAACAGAAAGACAAATAAAGAAACTGATCCCATTCACAATTGCACCAAGAAGCATAAAATACCTAGGAATAAACCTAACCAAAGATGTACAAGATCTGTATGCTGAAAACTACAGAAAGCTTATGAAGGAAATTGAAGATATAAAGCAATGGAAAAACATTCCATGCTCATGGATTGGAAGAATCAATATTGTTAAAATGTCAATACTACCCAAAGCTACGTACATTTTCAATGAAATCCCAATCAAAATTGCACCAGCATTCTTCTCGAAGCTAGAACAAGCAATCCTAAAATTTGTATGGAAATACAAAAGACCCCGCATAGCCAAAGTAATTTTGAAGAAGACGACCAAAGCAGGAGGCATCAAAATCCCAGACTTCAGCCTCTACTACAAAGCCGTAATCATCAAGACAGCATGGTATTGGCACAAAAAACAGACACAACAGACCAATGGAATAGAACAGAAACCCCAGAATAGACCCACAAAAGTATGGCCAACTAATCTTTGACAAAGCAGGAAAGAATAGCCAATGGAAAAAAGACAGTCTCTTTAACAAATGGTGCTGGGAGAACTGGAGAGCAATATGCAGAAGAATGAAACTAGACCACTTTCTCACACCATTCACAAAAATAAACTCCAAATGGATAAAGGACCTGAATGTGAGACAGGAAACCATCAAAACCCTAGAGGAGAAAGCAAGAAAAAGTCTCTCTGACCTCAGCCGCAGCAGTTTCTTACTTGACACAGTCCCAAAGGCAAGGGAATTAAAAGCAAAAATTGAATTCTTGGGACTTCATAAAGATAAAAAGCTTCTGCACGGCAAAGGAAACAACCAACAAAAGTAAAAGGCAACCAACAGAATGGGAAAAGATATTTGCAAATGACATATCGGACAAAGGGCTAGTATCCAAAATCTATACAGAACTCACCAAACTCCACACCCGAAAAACAAATAATCCAGTGAAGAAATGGGCAGAAAACATGAATAGACACTTCTCTAAAGAAGACATCCAGATGGCCAACAGGCACATGAAAAGATGCTCAACGTCGCTCCTCATCAGGGAAATACAAATCAAAACCACAGTCCGATACCACTTCACGCCAGTCAGAGTGACTTAAATGAACAAATCAGGAGACTATAGATGCTGGAGAGGATGTGGAGAAACGGGAACCCTCTTGCACTGTTGGTGGGAATGCAAACTGGTGCAGCCGCTCTGGAAAACAGTGTGGAGGTTCCTCAAAAAATTAAAAATAGACCTACCCTATGACCCAGCAATAGCACTGCTAGGAATTTAGCTAAGGGATACAGGAGTGCTGATGCATAGGGCACTTTTACCCCAATGTTTATAGCAGTACTTTCAACAATAGCCAAATTAGGGAAAGAGCCTACATGTCCATCAACTGATGGATGAATGGATAAAGAAATTGTGGTGTGTATACACAATGGAATACTACTTGGCAATGAGAAAGAATGAAATATGGCCTTTTGTAGCAACGTGGATGGAACTGTAGAGGGTTATGCTAAGTGAAATAAGTCATACAGAGAAAGAAAGACACCATATGTTTTCACTCTTATGTGGATCCTGAGAAACTTAACAGAAGACCATAGGGGAGGGGAAGAAAAAAAAAAGAGGTTAGAGAGGGAGGGAGCCAAAGCATAAGAGACTCTTAAAAACTGAGAACAAACTGAGGGTTGATGAGGGGTGGGAGGGAGGGGATGGTGGGGATGGGTATTGAGGAAGGCACCTTTTGTGATAAGCACTGGGTATTATATGGAAACCAATTTGACAATAAGTTTCATATTTAAAAGTAAATAAATAAAAATAAAAAATAAATATGGAGATAGTCCAATACCTATTGCATATGGTTATTGTTTTTTAAATGAGTTGATATAAGAGAAAAAATCCTTAGAACAGTGCCTATCCCACAGTAATTAAGCTTACTGAGCACTTAATATTATCACCCCAAGATCCTACATCAAATTATATCTGTCTCTAATATGGCACATTAAAATGTGATCATTTCTGTAACATAATTTCCTGTAATACCCCTTGAACCTAGTTCAGTGCCCAATACACAGTCATAGAAGTAGAAATAGTAGTAGTGGTGGTGGTGGTGACAAAACAGAAACTGAACTGATTAATGGTTAAAATAAACGTTTGTTGAAGATATTAAATATGAACTAACAACCACATGGAAAAATATTCAACCTTGCCAGTAGTCAGAAAAATACAAATCAAAACAATTGTTTTTACCCATTAAAAATGGGGAAAATATAATTACAGTACTACAGGTATATAGTAAAATGGGCATTTGCCATTTATTCATGGTAGTATAAAAACTCGTATGTTTCCTAGCACTTTGCCTTTCATATAATGAAGCACTGCCAGAACATAGAAATGAACTCATAAAACTAATAGTACATAACAGAAAAACCTATTTAAGCCAACAATACACATAACCATAGTCAAATAAAGTAATACATATACACACTACCTATATATATATATGTATATATGTATATATAACATATACATATATGTTAAAGGCATATGAATAAGGAAGGACCTCAGAAACAAAGAAGGCAGGGAATGAAAAACATTAAAAAGTGCCAGTATACACCAAGCACTTAAACCTAATGGGCACATAAAAAAATGCATCACAAGAGCATGATTCTCTATGGAAAACAACTAGAGAATATCCAGATAAGGACAATGTATTACCTTGCAAATTCAGAGTATTTACTATAGACCTACTACATGTTCAATACTATGCTGGACATCAGTAAAGCCTTGCCTGACTGCTTTACATCTTGTCCCCCAAAACTCCGTATTACCTTTATAGTATTTCATTATTTATCCACCGCATATTTTTACAACTATATATTTCTTTGGTGGGGGAGGCAAGATGGCAGAACAGCATGGAAGTTTTTTGTGGGTTCTACGTCCATGAAATACAAACAGACCAACACTAAACTATCCTGCACACCTAGAAAAATGATTTGAGGATTAACACAACAATCTGCACAACCTGAACCACAGAATTCAGCAAGTACCCGGCATGGAGAGGTGAACTTGGGGAGCCAGAAGCCACGGTGAGCAGGGACCCGCTTTTGTCGGCGGAGAGAGGATGGAGATGGGGGTGGAGAGAATCCAGGAAAAGTACTCCTCCACAAAAGCAGCTGGAGAGAAAGTGGAAAATTGGATACAGCCACAGGGACTGAAATAAAAGTGGAGAAGGGAGAAAGGAGAAAGGAGAAAGGAGAAAGGAGAAAGGAGAAAGGAGAGGGTTTAAATTCCATTAAGACTGTAAACAAGGGGAGCGCAGAGTCTGCAATTCCACAGCTCCATACCTGGCAATGCTCTAGTGAGAAGAGTGAATCCCCAGGAATAGAGTGGGGTCCGGGAGGTTCTTGGGCCACACAGGGAAAAGCAGTTCCACTGCTGGAAGGGCATTTGGTACAGACTGTTGAGGCCCCTTGGCAGACCCCAGAGAATACCCATATTCGCTGGTGCTGGAACAAGGTCGTTAAGGGTGATGCCTGGTGCCAGATGTGTGCTGTGATTTTCCATAATCCCAGAAACGCTGCTGCTACACAACCTCGCGAACTTTTTCTGGGGTGGGCAGGCACCTGGCCGTAGTCTCAGGACACCGGCAGCAGCAGGGTCCAGCAAGCGTTCCTGGGTGCAGCTGGCATTCGGCCACTGCTTGATGAGAACCTCCCGCAGAGGGGCGGAACTGGTCAAAGCCGCACTCCTCAGAAGTAAGGCACAAGGGAAAACAACCGCATCTGAGACAAAACTCAGGAGAGAGGTACTGCCTGGGGCTTGGTCACGGACCAAACGGGGAGTGGATGAAAGCTGAAGACAGAAGACAGGTATGTGATTGCTGATCAGGGAGAACAGAGTTCTGATACTAGAGAACTGGGTAGCTGGGTGATGCCATTTTCACCGCTCCGGCACATACACATCCACAAGCGCCACAACACTCCACCCCAGTAGGCTAGCAGCGCCATCTAGTGGAGAACGGAGTCATTACACTAGGCCCCGCCCAACTGGGCCAACCTCCCTCTTCAAGAACACAAATCTCACTGCCTGCTTAGTTTATGGACTATAAAGTGCTTCATAGTCTGACTTCTAGGGGAAAACAAAGTAATTTCAGTCGTATTTCAATCTGTTAGGAGGTCCATCTGTTCAAATTTCGTTCTCTTTTATATTTTTCACTTCTTTTTCTTGAATACAGAAAGAAAAAACTCATTTTTACTTACAACTTTTATTAAAAATATTTTTTATTATATGTTTTGCTTTTATGTGAATTTTTTCAACTTCTATTTTACTTCCATCATTTTATTTTAGTCTGCTACAGTGTATTCACTTTTTCAAATTTTCAAACAATTTCCTTTTTTTCTTTTTCCTTTCTTGCTTTCTCGTTTCTTTCTCTTTAATACATAGAAAAAATTAATTTTTATTTTCAATGTTTATTAAAAATTTTCTTTAAATTTTTACTATATTTTTAACGTTTATGTAAGTTTTTCAAATTCTATTTTATTTCCATCATATTATTTTAGGCTACTACAGTGTATTTACTTTTTCAAATGATTTGCTTTTTTTCCCTAGTTTTCATTTCTTTTCTTTTTCTTGACTACAGAAAAACTTCATTTTTATTTTTAATTCTTATTAAAAATATTTTTCTGTAATTTTTTCTACAACATTCATTACTTTTGTGTACTATTTTTTCCAATTCTCTTTTACTTCCATCATTTCATTTTAGTCTACTTCAGTGTATATATTTTTTCAAATTCTCAAGCAATTTTTTTTTCGTTATTTTCCCTTTTTCTCTAATCTATCAAAACACTTTCAACACCCAGACCAAAACACACCTAGGATCTAGCATCATTTATCCCATTTGTGTGTGTGTGTCTTTTTTTTTACCTCATTAATTCCTTTTCTCCCTTCAGAATGACGAAATGAAGGAATTCGCCCAAAAAGAAAGAACAGGAAGAAACGACAGCCAGGAACTTAACCAACCCAGATATAAGCAAGATGTCTGAACCAGAATTTACAATCACGATAATAACAATACTAGCTGGAGGTGAAAATAGATTAGAATCCCTTCTGCAGAGATAAAAGAAGTAAAAACTACTCATGATGAAATAAAAAATGCTTAACTGAGCTGCAATCACAGATGGATGACGCAGCAGCAAGGATTGATGAGGCAGAGAAAAGAATCAGCGATATAGAGGAAAACTTATGGAAAATAATGAAGCAGAAAAAAACAGGGAGATTAAGGAAAAAGAGCACGATTTAAGAATTAGAGAAATCAGTGACTCTTTAAAAAGGAACAACATCAGAATCATAGGGGTCCCAGAAAAGGAAGAGACACAAATAGGGGTAGAAGGGTTATGTGAGCAAATCATAGGAGAAAACTTTCCTAACCTGGGGAAAGATACAGAAATCAAAATCCAGGAAGCACAGAGGACCCCCAATAGATTCAACAAACACCAACCATCAACAAGGCACATCATAGTCAAATTCACAAAATACTAAGGCAAGGAGAGAATCATGAAAGCAGCAAGGGAAAAAGGTCCCTAACCTACAAGGGAAGACATATCAGGTTTGCAGCAGACCTATCCACAGAAACTTGGCAGGCCAGAAAGGAATGGCAGGATATATTCAATGTGCTGAATCAGAAAAATATGCAGCCAAGAATCTTCTACCCACCAAGGCTGTCATTCAAAATAGGAGAGATAAAGAGTTTCCGGGACAAACAAAAATGAAAGGAATGTGTGACCACTAAACCTGCCTAGCAAGAAATTTTAAGGGGAACTCTCTGAGGGGAGAAAAGGTGAAAATATATATATATATATATATATATATATATATATAAATACCAAAGGCAACAAAGATTACAAAGGACCAGAGAACACCACCAGAAACTCCAACCCTACAAGCATCATAATGGCAATAAATTCATATCTTTCAGTACTCACTCTAAACATCAATGGACTCAGTGCTCCAATCAAAAGACACAATAACAGAATGGATAAGGAAACAAGATCCATCTATATGCTGTTTACAAGAGACCCACTTTAGACCTAAAGAAACCATCAGACTGAAAGTAAGGCGACTGAGAACCAACTATCATGCTAACGGTCAACAAAAGAAAGCTGGAGTAGCCCTTACATCACACAATCTAGACTTTAAAATAAACACTGTACCAAGAGATGCAGAAGGGCATTATATCATTATCAAAGGATCTATCCACCAAGAAGTCCTAACAATTTTAAACATTTATGCTTCAAATGTGACATCACCCAAATATATAAATCAATTAATCACAAGCATAAACTCACTGACAGTAATACCATAATAGTAGGAGACTTCAACACCCCACTCACAGCAATGGACAGATCATCTAATCAAAAAATCAACAAGGTAACAATGGCTTTGAATGACACACTGGACCAGATTGACTGAACAGATATATTCAGAACATTTCATCCTAAAGCAGCAGAATATACATTCTTCTCCAGTGCACATGAAACGTTCTCCAGAACAGATTATATACTGAGACACAAATCAGCCCTAAGTACAGAAAGATTGATATCATACCATGCATATTTTCAGACCACAACACTATGAAACTGAAATCAACCACAAGAAAAAAATTGGAAAGGTAACAAATACTTGGAGACTGAAGAACGTCCTACTAAAGAATGAATGGGCTAACCAAGAAGTTAAAGAGGAAATTAAAAACTATATGGAAGCCAATGAAAATTATAACACCACAACCCAATACCTCTGGGACACAGCAACGGTAGTCATAAGAGGAAAGTATACAGCAATTCAGGCCTTCCTTTTTTTTTTTTTATATGAAACTTGTCAAATTGGTTTCCATAAAACACCCAGTGCTCCTACCAACAGGTGCCCTCCTCAATACCCCTCACCCACCCTCCCCTCCAAAGAAGGAGGAAGAAAGATCTCAGATACACAACCTAACCTTATAGCATAAGGAGCTAGAAACAGAACAGCAAATAAAACACAAAACCAGCAGAAGACAGGAAATAATAAAGATTAGAGCAGAAATTACTGCTATCAAAACCAAAAAAAAAAACCCAAAAAACAAAAAAACAGAATAGATCAATATAACCAGAAGCTGGTTCTTTGAAAGAATTAACAAAATTGATAAACCAATAGCCAGTTTAATCAAAAAGAAAAAGGAAAGGACCCAGATAAATAAAATCAAGAATGAAAGAGGAGAGATCACGAGCAACACAGCAGAAACAAAAACAATAATAAGAGAATATCATGAGCAATTATATGCCAACAAAATGGGCAATCTGGAAGAAATGGACAAATACCTAGAAAAATATACACTACCAAAATTGAAACAGGAAGAAACAGAAAATTTGAAAAGACCCATAACCAGTAAGGAAATCGAATTAGTAATCAAAATCTTCCAAAAAACAAGAGTCCAAGGCCAGATGTCTTTCCAGGCGAATTCTACCAAACATTTAAGGAAGAGTTAACACATATTCTCTTGAAGCTGTTCCAAAAAATAGAAATGGAAGGAAAACTTCCAAACTCTTTCTATGAAACCAGCATTACTTTGATTCCAAAACCAGAGACCCCACTAAAAGGAACTATAGACCAATTTCCCTGATGAACATGGATGCAAAAATCCTCAACAAGATATTAGCCAACCGGTTCCAACAACACATTAAAAAAGTTATTCACCACGACCAAGTGGGATTTATACCTGGGATGCAGGGCTGGTTCAGTATCTGTAAAACCATTAATGTGATTTATCACATCAATAAAAGAAAGGACAAGAACCATATGGTGTTTTCAATAGGTACAGAGAAAGCATTTGATGAAATACAGCATCCTTTCTTGATAAAAACCCTCAAGAAAGTCGGGATAGAAGAGCATACCTTGAGATCATAAAAGCCATGTATATACGACACAACACTAATATCATCCTCAATGGGGAAAACCTGAGAGCTTTCTCCCTAAGGTCAGGAACAAGACAGGGATGTCCGTCCATTCTTGCCACTGTTATTCAATATAGTATCGGAGGTCTTAGCCTCTGCATTCAGACAACACAAAGAAATAAAAGGCATCCAAATCGTCCAGGAGGAGGTCAAACTGTCACTCTTCACAGATGACATGATACTCTATATGGAAAACCCTAATGATTCCACCAAAAAACTGCCAGAATTGATCCATGAATTCAGCAAAGTTGCAGGATATAAATCAATGCACAGAAATCGGTTGCATCCCTTTACACCAACAATGAAGCAACAGAAAGAGAAATCAAGGAATTGATTCCAGTTACAATTGTACCAAAAACCATAAAATACCTAGGAATCAATCTAACAAAAGAGGAGAACAATCTATACACTGAAAAGTATAGAAAGCTTATTAAAGAAATTGAAGAAGACACAAAAAAATAGAAAAAGATTCTATGCTCCTGGATAGGAAGAACAAATGTTGTTAAAATGTCAATACTACCCAAAGCAATCTACATATTCAATGCAATCCCTATCAAAATAACACCAGCATTCTTCACAGAGCTAGAACAAATAATCCTAAAATTTGTATGGAACCAGAAAAGACCCCGAATAGCCAAAGCAGTCTTGAAAAAGAAAACCAAAGCAGGAGGCATCACAATCCCAGACTTTAAGCTATCATCAAGACTATGGTACTGGCACAAGAACAGACTCTCAGATCAATGGAACAGAATAGAGAACCCAGAAATGGACCCACAAACATATGGCCAACTAATCTTTGACAAAGCAGGAAAGAATAGCCAACGGAATAAAGACAGTCTCTTCAGCAAGTGGTGCTGGGAAAACTAGACAGCAACATTCAGAAGAATGAACCTGGACCACTTTCTTACACCGTACACAAAAATAAACTCAAAATGGATGAAAGACCTCCATGTAAGACAGGAAGCCATCAAAATCTTGAGAAGACAATAGGCAAAAACCTGTTTGATCTTGGCCGCAGCAACTTCTTACTCAACATGTCTCCAGAGGAAAGGGAAACAAAAACCAAAATGAACTACTGGGACCTCATCAAAGTAAAAAGCTTCTACACAGTCAAGGAAACAATGGGCAAAACTAAAAGGCAACTGACAGAATGGGAGAAGAGATTTTCAAATGACATATCAGATAAAGGGTTAGTATCTAAAATCTATGAAGAACTTATCAAACTCAACACCCAAAAAACAAATAATCCAGTGAATAAATGGGCAAAAGACATGAATAGACACTTCTCCAAGGAAGAAATCCAGATTGCCAACCGACACATGAAAAAATGCTCAACATCAGTCATCATGCTCAACATCAGTCATCATCAGGGAAATACAAATCAAAACCACAGTGAGATACCACCTGTCAGAATGGCTAACATTAACAACTCAGGCAACAACAGATGTTTAGGAGGATGCAGAGAAAGAGGGTCTCTTTTGCATTGTTGGTGGGAATCCAACTGGCGCAGCCACTCTGGAAAACAGTATGGAGGTTACTCAAAAAATTAAAAATAGAACTACCCTACTACCCAGCAATTGCACTACTAGACATTTATCCAAGGGATACAGGTGTGCTGTTGCAAAGGACACATGCACCCCAATGTTTATAGCAGCACTATCAATACTAGCCAAAGTATGGAAGAGCCCAAATGTCCATCGATGGATGAAGGGATACAGAAGATCAGGTGTATATATATGTGTGTATATATATATATATATATATATATATATATATATATACACACACACACACATACATACACACACACACATACATACAATGGAATATTACTCGGCAATCAAAAAGAATGAAATCTTGCTATTTGCAACTACGTGGGTGGAACTAGAGGGTATTATGCTAAGCGAAATTAGGAAAAGGCAAATATCATATGACTTCACTCATATGAGGACTTTAAGAGACAAAACAGAAGAACATATGGGAAGGGAAACAAAAATAATATAAAAACAGGGAAGGGGACAAAACATAAGAGACTCATAAATATGGAGAATAAACTGAGGGTTACTGGAGGGGTTGTGGGAGGGGGATGGGTAAATGGGTAAGGGGCACTAAGGAATCTACTCCTGAAATCATTGTTGTACTACTTGCTAACTAATTTGGATGTAAATTAAAAAAAAAGAAAAGAAAAGAAAAAAAACTATACATTTATTTGCTTCTTATTGGTTTTCTCTAACAAAAATATAGCCTTTAGGAGGTTAGGGACATTTTGTCTTCTATGGGTTCTGTAAACTGCTAATTTGAGGCATACTAATGAGGCAGTGGCTTAGTGGTAATTCTTCGCGCCACTTAGATAAGGAAGAGAGATCTTTTCAATTTTTAGCAACCCAGGCCCAGTGTACCAATATTCCATGTAAGATTTTGCTTGGGGAAAAAAAGGAACTCTACTTTTTTTACTAGGTAAATATCCTAGCAAACTAATGATATAGTATGTGGTGTGATATCAAACAAAGAGCAAATGCTCCTTTTCAATTACTATAGCGACCTAAGCAACCAATGCAGCTGTCTAAAAATAAAGATGCCATCTGCCTATAATTTGGAGAGGATGTTATTGTTTTGTTTCCTAAAAAGTAAAAAAATATATATTTAAAATGAATAGAAGAATAGAAAATATTATCAATATTATCAACAGAATTGGAAAATTAAAATTAAAAACAACAAGCACTATAATGCAACAGTACTCAGGGTACCATCAAACAAAAAAAAAAAAGAAAATTTTTTTCAAGAACTGGAACTAGAACAAAGAATCCTAAAATTTGTATGGAACCACAAAAGATGGCAAATAGCAAAATAATCTTGAGAAAGAAGAACAAAACTGGAGATACCATGCTCCAACATCTCAAAGTATACTACAAAGCTACAGTAATCAAAATAGTCTGGTACTGGAACAAAAACAGACACATAAAACAATGGAACAAGGTAGAGAGCCCATAAATAAACCTACACGCATATGGTCAATGAATCTATGCCAAAGGAGGCAAGAATGTACGATGAGGGAAAAAAAGCCTCCTCAATAAATGGTATAGGGAAAGCCGGACAGCTACATGCAAAAGACTGAAACTGGACCACTATCATACACCATATACAAAAATAAATTCAAAATGTTTTAAACACTTAAATGTGAGGCCGGAAACAATAAAACTCTTAGAAGAAAACACAGGCAGTAAGCTCATTAACATTCGTCTTAGCAGTATTTTTTTTTTTTTGACCAGTCTCTTCAAGCATGAGCAGCAAAAGCTAAATTAAACAAATGGGATTATATACATAAACAAGTGGGATTATATCAAATTAGAAAGTTCTTGCACATTGAAGAAAACCATCAACAAAACAAAATGGCAATCTACAGAATGGGAGAAGAGATTTGCAAATCATGAACCAGTAAGGGGTTCAATTCCAAAATAAATAAAGAACTTACACAACTTAATACCAAAACACTCAACTTGATTTAAAAATAGGCAGAAGACTTGAACAGACATTTTTTTCAAAGACTACATAAAGATGGCCAACAGGCACATGAAAAGAGGCACAAAATCACTAGGCATCAGTGAAGCCCAAATCAAAACCAAAATATCACCTCACATTGGTCAGATTGGCTACTATCAAAAAACAAAAAAACAAAAAAACAAAAAAAACAAATGCTGGTAACAATGCTGAAAAAAAGGGAACCATTACACAGTGTTGTGGGAATGTTAAATTGGTGCAGCCACTATGGAGATTCTTCAAAAAATTAAAAATAGAACTACCCTATGGTTTGGCATTCTACTTCTGGGTATTTTTCCAAAGAAAATGCAAACACCAATTCAAAGAGACCAGGGATGCCTGGGTGGCTCAGTCAGTTAAGCATCACACTCTTGATTTCGGCTCAGGGCAGGATCTCACTGTTTGTGAGATTGAGCCACATCGGGCTCACACTCAAAGCCCAGAGCCTGCTTGGGATTCTCTCTCTCTCTCTTTTTCTCTCTGCCCCTCCCATGCTCACATGCACATGTACACTCTCTCTTTGAAATAAATTTTAAAACAAAAAACAGTAAAAACACAAAGAGATATATTCACTATGTTCACTGCAGCATGACTTACAATAGCTAAGACATGGAAGCAACCTAAATATGTGTATGCATGCACAATGGAGTATTACTCAGCCATAAAAAAGGATGAGATCTTGCCATTTGGTGACAACATGGATGGACCCAGAGAGTATTATGCTAAGTGAAATAAGTCAGACAGAGAGGAAGACAAAGACCATATGATTTTACTTATATGTGAACTCTAACAAACAAAGAAATGGAAACAGACTCATGGATACAGGAAACAAACTGCTGGTTACCAGAATGGGGAGGGGATGGGGGATGGGCAAAAAATGTGAACAAAATTAAGAGATACAAACTTCCACCTATTAAATAAAGTCATGGTATATAACGTACAACATAAAGAATATAAGCAACAGTATTGTAATAACTATGCAGTAAAAACATGGTAACTAGACATCATGGAGGTCATTTCATAATGCATAAAAAATATCAAATTATTATGACGTACACCTGAAACTAATAGGGTATTGTGTCAGTTATATGTAAAATTAAAGAAAGGCCACAATATATATAGCCTGCTTTTTCAAAATATTTCTTCATCAAAAATATGTTTATATCTCAATAGCTGTTAAAAGAAAAATATGATTCCGATCATTCAAATAACTACACAATTATCTGAAGAAAAGATTTGAATAATAAACAGATTACTTTTTATTGGAAAGAAAACCTAAATAATTTTTATGTTATTGATAAGAAGTAACTGTCAATTTTAATATTCACATAAAGAAATAAGGATACTGCAAATAGTATTCATAATATACACTGTATTATTCTCAAATAGAAAAACAGTATACCCTTAAATTCAGTAATTTTATGTGGAAATTTAACCCAAAGAAAAATTTAAAAACCCACCCACTACTATCAAAGTACCCATGGTAGATTACCTGTAATAGTGAAAAATTGAGTACAATAATCCAAATGTATAATAATGGCAAAAGTTAAGTTATGATTTTTATTAGACAGATTACTGTAGAACTGAAAGTGATATATATAGTAACATCATGTACAAAGTAACATCCAAATGTTTGTGAAATGATCAGCAAAAAAAAAAAAAAACAAATTTAATTTATGGGAAGAGGAACTCTTGGTGTGACAGCATAAGGAGCTCCATGGACTTGCTTCCCAGCAAAAGAGGTGAAAATTAATTTTTTAAAATGGTGGTTATGGCTGCATGGTAATATGGGTATACTTAATGCCATAGAACAGTACACTTAAAAATGGTCAAAATGGTAAAATCCTTTTCCCTTTCCTATCTCTCTCCTCCAAGTTTGGTTTTCCTTTTTTCTATTTTTTGACTGAGTAGGGGAAATATGGTTAAGACAGACTAAGGAGCTATCTGAGATATCCTGAGGCAAACAGATTAGAAGACTCCTTAAATCACAGAAATACTGTTCCCTCAATTTCTTGGGCATTTAATTTATTTGTATTTAATATCTGTATTCACCATTAGACTATCAGCTCTTTCAGAAAGGGACTACAAGTGTGTTTCCTAAGATACTCATCAAATATATGTATATATGTCCACTAATTTTATTTATTTTTTAAATATTTACTTATTCTTGAGAGAGACTGAGCACAAGTGGGAGAGGGGCAGAGAGAGAACGAGACACAGAATATGAAGCAGACTCTGGGCTCTGTTTAGAGCCTGATACGGGGCTCGAACCCACAGACCACAAGATCATGACCTAAGTTAGTCAGACACCCAACCGACTGAGCCACCCAGGCACCCCTAATGTCCACTAATTTTAAATATAAATCTGTCTTATAGACTAAAAAATCATTACAGAGTTTTAATTTTCTTGTCCTGTATCTCTTACCAGTTATTAAAAATTTGTATTTTTAACAAAACACAAACATAAATCAGAAAGATTTGGTGCAAAACAAACTAACCTCCTATTTTACCCAATCTCCACTAGGAGCTGGTGATGTATCTTCTTAAATTGTGGTAGAAAAAACAGACACCATAAAATTTACCATCGGTTGATTTTAAGTGTATAGTTCAGTAGTGTTAACGTATCTCCAGAACATTCTCATCTTGCAAAGCGAAACTCTATACACATTAAACAACTCCCCATTCTCCCTTCCCCATAGTAAGCCCATTCTACTTTCTGTCTCTGTGAATTTGACTACTGTAGACATCTGAAGTGGATGGAATTGCATAGTATTCATCTTTTTTTGTGCTGGCTTATTTCATTTAATAACCTTAATGAACTCTGTCTCAGGGTTTATCCATATTATAGCATGTGACAAGATTTCCTTCCTTTTAAAAGCTGAGAAATATTCTACTGTGTGTTTATACCACATTTTGTTTATCCATCCATCTACCAATATACACTTGGATTGTTACTACCTTTTCATTATTGTGAATAATGTAGCTATGAATATTGGTGTACAAATATCTCAGAGACCACGCTATCAATTATTTTGGGTATATACCCAGAAGTGTTATTGTTGGATCATATGATAATTTTAGTTTTAATTTTTTGAGGAAATTTTATACTATTTTCCACAGTGGCTGTATCATTTTACATTCCTACCAATAGTGCACAAATGTTTCAAAATCTCTACATCATTACCAACCCAGTATTTACTGATTTTTTTTTTTTCATGTTAGCTATTCCAATAGGTGTGACGTTGTATCTCATTGTGGTTTTGATTTACATTTCTCTAATGATTAGTGATGCTGGGCATATTTTCATGTGCTTGTAGTCATTTGTATATTATCTTTAGAGAAATGTCTATTTGAATCTTTTGCCCATTTTTTAAAAATATAATTTGTCAGGTTGGCTAACATACAGTGTATACAGTGTGCTCTTGGTTTTGGAGGTAGATTCCCGTGATTCATTGCTTACATACAACACCCAGTGCTCATCCCAACAAGTGCCCTCCTCAATGCCCAACACCCATTTTCCCTCTCCCCTGACATCCCATCAACCCTCAGTTTGTTCTCTGTATTTAAGAGTCTCTTACGGGTTTGCCTCCCTCTCTGCTTGACACTATTTTTCCCCTTCCCTTCCCCCATGATCTTCTGTTAAGTTTCTCAAATTCCACATATGAGTGAAAACATATGATATCTGTCCTTCTCTGACTGACTTATTTCACTTAGCATAACCCCCTCCAGTTCCATCCACATTGTCGCAAATGGCAGGATTTCATTCTTTCTTAGTGCCAAGTAGTATCCCATTGTATATACAAACCACATCTTCTTTATCCATTCATCAGTTGATGGACATTTAGGCTCTTTCCACAATATGGCTATTGTTGAAACTGCTGCTATAAACATTGGGGTACTTGTGCCCCTATGAATCAGCACTCCTGTATCCCCTGTATAAATTCCTAGTAGTGCTATTGCTGGGTTGTAGGGTAGTTCTATTTTTTTATTTTTTAAGGAACCTCCACACTGATTTCCAGAGCAGCTGCACCAGTTTGCATTCCCACCAACACTGCAAGAGGATTCCCATTTCTCCACATCTTCACCAGCAGCTATTGTTTCCTGAGTTGTTAATTTTAGCCACTCTGACCGGTGTGAGGTGGTATCTCAATGTGGTTTTGATCTGTATCTCCCTGATGATGAGTGATGTTGAGCATCTTTTCAAGTGTCTGTTTCTTTTGCCCATTTTTTCAATTAGATTATCTGTTTATTGTGGAATTGTAGTTCTTTATGTATTCTGGATATTAACCCCTTAAATGATATATGAGTTGCAAATGTTTTCTCCTGTACTGTAGGTTGCCTTTTTACTCTGACAAAATGTTAAATTTTATGTTATGTATATTTTACAATAATGCTATTGATAATGATGATAAAAACTACCCACAAGAAAAGCCTAGGTCCAGATAGCTTCACTACTGAATTCTGGCAAACATTTTATTTTTATTTTTTTTCAATATATGAAATTTATTGTCAAATTGGTTTCCATACAACACCCAGTGCTCATCCCAAAAGGTGCCCTCCTCAATACCCATCACCCACCCTCCCCTCCTTCCTACCCCCCATCAACCCTCAGTTTGTTCTCAGTTTTTAAGAGTCTCTTATGCTTTGGCTCTCTCCCACTCTAACCTCTTTTTTTTTTTTTCCTTTCCCTCCCCCATGGGTTTCTGTTAAGTTTCTCAGGATCCACATAAGAGTGAAAACATATGGTATCTGTCTTTCTCTGTATGGCTTATTTCAGTTAGCATCACACTCTCCAGTTCCATCCACGTTGCTACAAAGGGCCATATTTCATTCTTTCTCATTTCTTTTTTTTTTTTTTTTTTCAACGTTTATTTATTTTTGGGACAGAGAGAGACAGAGCATGAACGGGGGAGGGGCAGAGAGAGAGGGAGACACAGAATCGGAAACAGGCTCCAGGCTCTGAGCCATCAGCCCAGAGCCCGACGCGGGGCTCGAACTCACGGACCGCGAGATCGTGACCTGGCTGAAGTCGGACGCTCAACCGACTGCGCCACCCAGGCGCCCCTCATTCTTTCTCATTTCTGGCAAACATTTTAAAAAGAACTAACATCAATTCTTCCCAAACTCTTTCATTTTTTTTCAAACTCTTTCAAAAAACAGGAAAAGGAATACTTCCAAACTCATTAAAATGAGGGCAGTATTAGCCTCATACCAAAACCAAATAGTAAAAGAAAACAAAACTGAAAACTAGTATCTCTTATGAATAAGGATGCACAAATCCTCAACAAAATATTAGAAAACAGAATCCAGCAACATATAAAGCGAATTATATACCATGGCCAAAAGGGATTTATCCCAGGCATGCAAGGTTGGTTTACTATCTGACATTCAAAGTAATGTACCATATCAAAAGAATTTTAAAAACCCATATGATAATCTCAGTAGATGCAGAGAAATCATTTGACAATATCTAACACCATTCATGGTAAAAAAATTACAAAACTGGAAATAGAAAGGAACTTCCTCAGCTTCTATGAAAAAACTACAACACTATACTAATGGTGAAAGATCAGATGCTCTCTCCCCCAAGATTAAGAACAAGA
This sequence comes from Prionailurus viverrinus, assembly GCF_022837055.1. Lineage (NCBI taxonomy): Eukaryota > Metazoa > Chordata > Mammalia > Carnivora > Felidae > Prionailurus > Prionailurus viverrinus. The sequence goes on from NC_062579.1 coordinate 55,516,346, forward strand.
AAAGGGCATCTGCTCTTGTCACTCAACACTGTACTAAGAGGTATAACCACGGAAATTGGTCAAGAAAAAGAAATAGAAGTAATCCACATTGGAAAGGAAAATATAAATTATCTTTATTTGCAAATAATATGATCTTGTATATTGAAAACCCTTTTTCCACTTAAAAACTATTAGGACTAATAATTGAATTAATATGCAAAACTTAATTTTTTAAAAACATTTGCAAGACACAATCCAAAATTATTATTAAAAACAAAATTCCATTTAAATTACCATCAAAAAGAATAAAATAAGTAGGAATAAATTAACACACAACATGCAAAATTTATGTACTAAAAACTACAAAACACTTGTGAAAGAAAATTAAAGACTTAAATAAATCCTAAAACATCCTAGTTCATGGATCAGAAGACTGAATATTGTTAAGATGGCAATGCTTCCTAAAATGAAATAAAGATTCAACGTAATCCCTATCATAATCCCAATTAGAATCCTAATCAGAATCCCTGTGCTGACTTCTCTGTAGAAATTTACAAACTGATTTGAAAATTCATATGGAATTGCCAGGGACCCAGAATAGCCTAAACAATCTTGAAGAAGAACAAAACAGGATGATTCACTTTCCAAACTTACTTTCAAAGCAAAGATAATCAAGACAGTATGTTACTGGCATAAGGACTGATATAGATTAGTGGAATAGAACTAAGAATCAAGAAATAAGCCTACGGGTCTATGACCAGCTGATTTTCAACAAGGGTGCCAAGACCATTAAACAGGGAAAGAATAGTCCTTTCAAGAAATAGTGCAAGGATAACTGAATAGCCACAGCAAAAGACTGAAGTTGGACCTTTACTTCACATCATATATAGAAATTTGGACCTTAACTTCACATTATATATAGAAATCAACTCAAAATGGATCAAAAACCTAAATATAAGAGCAAAAGCTATACAATTCTTTGAAGGAAACATAGGGATAAATCTTCATGAACATATCTGGCAATGGTTTTTTAGATATAACACCAACAGCACAAGTAACAAAAGAAAATACAGATCTCCTGGACTTCATCAAAAAGAATAACTTGTGTCCATCAAAAAATACTATCAAGAAAGTGAGGGGCACCTGGGTGGCTCAGTCAGTTAAATGTCTGACTTCAGCTCAGATCATGATCTCGCAGTTCATGGGTTTGAGCCCTGCATCTGGCTCTGTGCTGACAGTTCAAAGCCTGGAGCCTGCTTCAGATTCTGTGTCTCCCTCTCTCACTGCCCCTCTCCCCCTCTCTCTCAAAAAAAAAAAAATGAACAAACACTAAAATTTTTTTAAAAAGAAAGTGAAATGACAACCCACAGAACAAGAGAAAATATTTGTGAATCATATATTTAATAAGAGCTTCATATGCAGAAAATATAAAACAAACCTCCTAAAACTTAACTCAATGACAAATAACTAAATTCAAAAATGGGCAAAGGACCTCAATAAACATTTCTCCAAAGATACAAATAGTCAATAAAAACATGAAAAGATGTTCAACATTATGAGTCATTAGAGAAATACAAATCAAAATCACAATGAGATACCACTTCATAGCCACTAGGATGGCTTTACAAGCTGGCCTTATTTTATTGTGATATTTCTCACATACTGTTTTTTCACAAATTGAAGGTTTGTGGCAACCCTGTGTCAAGCAAGTCTATTGGTACATTTGCGCACTCTGTGTCTCTGTGTCACATTTTGGAAATTCTAGCAATATTTCAAACTTCTTCATTATCATATTCGTTATGGTGACCTGTATTCAGTAAAATCTGATGTTACTATTGTAACTATTTTGAGGTACAACAAATTACACCCACTGAAGACAGAGAACTTCACTAATATGTGTTGTGTATGTTCTGACTGTTCCACCAACTGGCCAATCCCCCACATTTCTCTCTCTCCTCAGACCTTCCTATTTCCTGAGACACAATAATAATGAAATTGGGCCAATTAATAACCCTACACTTGGCCTCTAGGTGTTCAAGTAAAAGGAGGAGTCATATGTTTCTCACTTTAAGTAAAAAGCTAGAAATGATTAAGCTTAATGAGGAAGGCATGTTGACAGATGCGATGGGCCTAAAGCTAGTCCTCTTCTGCCAGTTAGCCAAGTTGTAAATGCAAAGGAAAAGTTCTCCAAGGAAATTAAAAGTGCTACTCCAGTGAACACATGAATGTTTAAAGAAGCAAAACAGTCTTATTGCTGATGTGGAAAAAGTTTTAGTGGTCTGGATAGAAAATCAAATCAGTCATAACATTTCATTAGGCCAAAATCTAATCCAGAGCAAGGCCCTAACTCTCTCCAGTTCTATGAAAGCCAAGAGAGGTGAAGAAGCTGCAAAATAAAAGTTTAAAGCAAGCAGAGGTTGACTCGTGAGATATAAAGAAAGTGGTCTCCATAACACAAAAGTGCAAGGTGAAGCAACAAGTGCTGATGTAAAAGCTGTTGCAGGTTATCCAGAAGATCTAGCTAAAATAATTAGTAAAGGTGGCTATACTAAACAATATATTTTCAATGTAGACAAAACAGCCTTCTATTACAAGATGATGTCATCTCTGACTTTCATAGCTAGAGAGAAGTCAATGCCTGGCCTCAAAACTCAAAGAACAGACTGACTCTCTTCTTAGGGGCTAATTCAGCTGGTAACTTTAAGTTGAAGCTAATACTCATTTACTATTCTGAAAATCCAGGGCCTCTGAAGAATTAAGCTAAATCTACACTGCCTGTGCTCTATAAAGGGAACAATAAGGCCTGGATGACGGCACATCTGTTTTTGACCTGGTTTACTAAGTATTTTAAGTCCACTGTTGAGGCCTACTGCTCAGGAAAAAAAAAGGCTTCTTTCAAAATATTACTGCTCATTGACCATGCACCTCATCAGCCAAGAAGTCTTATGAAAATGAACACAAGATTAATGTTGTTTTCATGATCTGCTAACACACCATTTATTCTGCAGCCCATAGATGAAAGAGTAATTTAAACATTTGAGTTTTATGATTTAAGAAATACATTTTGTAAGGCTGTAGCCTCAAAATAAATTGAAAACCTTCTGGAAAGCATTCACCATTCTAGGTGCTATTAAGAACATTTGTGGGGGCACGTGGGCGACTCAGTCAGTTAAGCATCCAACTTGATTTCAGTTCAGGTCATGATCTCACAGTTCATGGGTTCGGACCCACATTGGGTTCTGCACTGATGGTGCAGAACCTGCTTGGGATTCTCTCTCTCCCTCTCTCTTTGCTCCTCCCCTGCTTGCATGCACACACTCTCTCTCTTTCAAAATAAAAAATAATAAAAAAGAACATTTGTGATTCATGGGAAGAGGTCAAAATATCGACATTTGGAAGAAGTTGAATCCAACCCTCATAGATGAATTTTAGAGGTTCAAGATTTCACTGGAAGAAATAACTTCAGATGTGATTTAAATAGCAAGACAACTGGAATTAGAAGTGAAGCCTGAGGGGTGCCTGGGTGGCTCAGTCGGTTAAGCATCCAACTCTTGGTTTCAGCTCAGGTCATAATCTCACACTTTAGTGGGTTTGATCCCTACATTGGGCTCCACCCTGGCAGCACAGAGCCTGCTAGGGATTTTCTGTCTCCCTCTCTACCCCCTCCCCCACTCACACTGTCTCTCTCTTAAAATAAATAAACTTAAAAAAGTTTTTTGAAAAAAAAAGAGAAATGAAGCCTGAAGATAGGACTGAATTGTTGCAATGTCAAGATAAAACTTGAACAGATGAGGATTTGCCTCTTACAGATGAGAAAAAGAAGTGGTTTCTTGAGGTGGAATCTACTTCTGGTGAAGATGCTGTGAAGATCACTGAAATGACAACAAATGATCCAAAATGTTATATAAATTTATTTGATAAAGCAGCAGCAGGGTTTGAGAAGACTGAATCCAATTTTGAAAGGAATTCTATTGGGGGCAAAATGTTACCAAACAGCATTGCATGCTACACAGAAACTGTTCATGTAAAAAGTCAATCAATGCAGCAAACTTCACTGCTGTCTTATTTTTTTTAATGATTATTCATTTTTTTGAGAGAGCGTGAGTAGGGGAGGGGCAGAGAGAGAGAGAGGGAGACAAAGAATCCAAAGCAGGCTCCAGGCTTTTTTGCAGTGGTCTGGAACCAAACCCTCAATATCCCTGAGGTATGCTTGTAATAAAACAAAGCAAAGCAAAGCAAAGCAAAGCAAAGTAAAGCAAAACAGAAGATAGCTATTGGTGAAGATGTGGAGAAACTGGAACCCTTGTACACTGCTTGTGGAAATGCAAAATAGTACAGCCAGTAAGGAAAACAGTTTGGTGGTTCCTCAGTAAGTTAAACATAAAATTACCACAATACCCAATAATTCCATTCCTAAGTATACAACCAAAAGAAGTGAAAACAGATGCTTAAATACTTGAATACAAATATTTATCATAGCACTGTTCACAACAGTCAAAAGGTGAAACAACCCAGATATATATGAATGAATAAATGGATAATCAAAATGTGGGTATTATCCATACAATGGAATATTAGGTCTTTATTACCTAATGAATACAATATTGACACATGCTACAACATGGAAGAACCCTGAAACACACTATATGAAAAAAAACAGTCACAAAAAAACACATATTATATGAATCCCTTTATATGAAAGTTTCAGAACAGGTTAATCTATAGAAACAGAAAGTAGATTGATGAGTGACTGCTTAAGGTTTGAAGAGGTGGAAGGCACGGGTAGGAGGGTAACAGCTAAAGGGTACAGGGTTTCTTTGGTGGCGATTAAAATGGTTGAAAGTTGTGGTGATGGTTGCACAACTCCATGAATATACTAAAAACCAATAAACTGTTCACTTAAAATGGTTAAACTGCATGATATGTGAATTATATCTCAATAAAGCTCTTTACAAAAACAAAAAAAACAAAAAATCTTATTTTATGTTACAATTCCAACAGTTAAGACCATATTTACCTAGATAAGGACAAGAAGAATGTGCAGAAAAAATGAATACATTAAAGTTGTGTGTCTGGGTAGTATTTTTTTCTTTTATTGTTAAAATGCTTGTAAAATACATTTAAATGAAGGTTTCAAAAATTATAATACAGTGCTCGCTTCGGCAACACATATACAAAAATTATAATACAGAAATGTTTGTAACTTACCTTTATAAATAAGAGGTTTATCTTTATCTTCCGTCTTTTCCCTACTAGCCAATTCAAGAAAATCTTCAATCAAGTCCAGAGATATGAGAGACTGGCTGAAAACAAGGCTAAAAAAATGGAGAGTGTTCATGAATTAGAATATTCACATAGTAAAGATACCACTTCTTCCCAAATTGGTCTACAAATTCAACACAATTCTAATCAAAACTATAGTATGACTTTTGAGAAATTCACAAGCTGATTCTAAAGTTTATATGAGAATGCTGAGAACACACAGTACCCAAAACAACTTTGAAAAAGTTGGAGGCCTAACTCTACATGATTTCAACGTTTACAAAGCTTAAGTAATCAGAATGTAGTGCTGATTAAGGGACAAGCATAAATCAATGGAACAGAATATAGGGTCCAGATATAGAAAGCCACACAATATAGTTAGCTAAATGGTTTTTTACAAAGAGCAGAGGCAATTCAGTGGAAAAAGGATAATTTTTTCAACAATGATCTTGGCAAAATTCAACATCCATATGCAAAAAAAAAAAAAAAAAAAAGAATTTTGGCCTAAATCTCACACTTTATACAAAAAGTAATTCAAGATGCAGCATAAATCTAAATTTAAAATGTTAAACTGTAGAATGTTTAAAAAACACAATTAAGAAAATTCGTGTAACTTGGGGTTAGACAAACAATTCTTAGAACACCAAAAGTATGATCTACACGAAAAAAGCTGATAAACAGGATTTCAGCAAAATTTAAAACTTTTATTGTATAAAAGACACTACTTAGTGAATATGATAAAAAAGTCTTATTAAAAGTATTTGAGTAATTTTAGACTTATACAAATTCTAAAACACTTTGTTATTCCATTTCAAATATGTCTGCAGATTCCTTATTCTCCATCCCAATAGTTTTCTAACTCCTGATTTTAGCCATGAAAATGGCTCATGCAGTATTAAATATAATAAATAATTTCAATATAATTACTATACAGTGATTCAACACTTCTATACAACACCTGATGCTCATCACAAGTACACTCTTTAATCCCCATCACCTGTTGAACCTGAAACTACAATTACATTGTATGTTAACTAACTGGGACTTAAATAAAAAAAATACACACACACACACACACACACACACACGTGTGTGTGTGTGTGTGTGTGTGTGTGTGTATATACATACACATAAAATCAGGGTGCCTTGGGGTAGAAGAAGGTAAAAGTGTCACTGGCCCCTTAGCCTTTGCTCTAGGTCACCAACTTTCAAGGGCTCTGAGAAACAGTTTGAAAATCACTACTCTCATCTATCCCTTTGGTGAGAAGTGGACATAATTATACACAGGAAATGAAAAAAAAATCTAGAAAGAGAATGAAGGAAGGCTCATTCTATCCCTTACATATGCAAACAAAGTAGGTTAGTATATAAGGAACTAGACATCTGTCCAAGCAGTTTGGTTTTAATTGATTCTGAAAGCTGTACTATAAGAGAATGATGCTTTTATGACTTCAGAAGATCCTTCAACACTCAATGCTGGACGTCTTCAGATTTAGTAGAACTAAAAAGAACAACTCAAGTTATGAAACAGCTGTTGGAGTTAACATATGCACTGGCTATTGTATGACTTCCTAAACTCTGCATGCACTATGGAAGTCTAATGTCTCCTAGTTGGTACTCCTGGTATACTGGTAAGGAAATGAATTTATTCCCAATACTAAGTGTAAATGACCAACGGCCTTGATCCCTCAGTAGGTTGATTATCTTTCCCAGAATCAAAATCTTTACTGAATCACTTCTTTCTGAGCTACAGATTAAGTTTCTTGCAATTCCTATAACTAGGAAACTTATTCTTAGAAATACCAATTATTTATTTAATTGGAATTAATCTGGAATTTGGGTTACTATTCTGGAAAAAGGTTGACTTGAGTCAGCATTAAGACTGGTTCTGGGAACCACTGAGCTCAGAAAAACCTATGAAAAAGGTGGTATTATTAGGATTAAGTGGCTACATACTAATGGTTATCTCTGTTAACTTTTTCTAGTTGCAGATAACATGAAAAACTACTGCCCGGATTGGTAATAATTTTCATACTTGTATAAACTACCTTGGCTTTATCTATTAGTGACTCCTACGAAAATATAAAATCAATACAAATCAAATTCATACATATATAAAAAATCTGGAAAATTAAAATTTAATCAAATTTTAATATTTAAATGACAGAAAACAAGTTAGAAGGGCTGGACTGAAACCAGTAGTGTACTGGAATTAGCTATAACTAGCTTGGAACAGGAAAGTAGATTGTTAGCATTTCTTCCCACCACTGACATCATGATGATAGCTTAAAATTGAACATGGCAGTATTTGACTATGAAAATCAGTAAATGTTATAAATTAGAGCTTTTCTTTCTTGCTTCATTTCCTTTTGTGCTATTATTTTTCTGAAGAGTCAGTTGTTAAACATTTATCAACACACCATTGGCTAAAATCACTGGAATTCATTTATCTTTTGCCCCATGAAATATCAAGTTTACACTTGGGTCAAAAGATCAACTGCACAAATAGAGAATAGAAAAATCTGATTTAACAGCAGTTCTTCTTTAAAAAATAAACGAGATGTCCATCAACTGATGAATGGATAAAGAAATTGTGGTTTATATACACAATGGAATATTACATGGCAATGAGAAAAAATGAAATATGGCCTTTTGTAGCAACGTGGATGGAACTGGAGAGTGTGATGCTAAGTGAAATAAGCCATACAGAGAAAGACAGATACCATATGGTCTCACTCTTATGTGGATCCTGAGAAACTTAACAGGAACCCATGGGGGAGGGGAAGGAAAAAAAAAAAAAAAGAGGTTAGAAAGGGAGAGAGCCAAAGCATAAGAGACTGTTAAAAACTGAGAACAAACTGAGGGTTGATGGGGGGTGGGAGGGAGGAGAGGGTGGATGATGGGTATTGAGGAGGGCACCTTTTGGGATGAGCACTGGGTGTTGTATGGAAACCAATTTGTCAATAAATTTCAGAAAAAAAAAAATAAAAAATAAAAAAAAAAAAAAAATAAAAAAAAATAAAAAATAAAAAAAAAAAATAAATAAAATAAAAAAAAAAAATAAAAAATAAACGAGAGTCTCAGTTGACCATGAGTTCAATATGAACCAACAGTGTTACTTAGATGTTGGAAAACCTCTCTATTGGACCGCATGGATGAACTATAGGGCCCAGAATAAACAAGAACCTGCTTTACTATAACTCTGTGTTAATAAAAACTCAGTTGAAGTGTTTTGTTTGCTGTGATCATATTTTGAGATGGCTGTTAAAAAACTGAAGTATGTTTAAAACCTATGAAATTAGGCCATACAAAGAATAGATCAATGCAGAGGAAAAAAAAAAAAAAAAGCTAAAAGTGACAAGAGAGATGAACCCACCATTATCTGAAAAGGAGACAATTAAAACAGTACTACTGATGTCTGCAACCTGCATTGGAAGGCACCAGGAAAATAAGATGGATAGATAAATAGATATGTAATAAAGACAGTACAATGAAATATAGAATATAGTATAGATGCTAGGTGATAGGTATATGGGTATTCACTGTAAAATTCTTTCTGTTTTTATGTTTGAAAACTTCCATAAGGAAATGTTGGACAAATAAAGAATAGTGGTAATCACAGTTAAGGAATGCATAGTTTTATAGTATTAGCACTGATAATGTCTATCAGTTGGGCTTATAACTAAAAAAATATCACTATAAGAGTGTAAAAAAAGCAAAAAGATATGTTCAATTTTAAAGCACAAGGAAAATGTATAGGGATAAAGTACAAACTAAAGATAAGGATACAATTTCTAAAAATTTGAAGTATTCAACTATAGGTAGCCTTCTGAAATGGCAAATGTTCTACCATAGGAGAGGCTACGAGAACATCATGATGAAAATGGTGGAAGAGATTCTTGCACTGCCTAGGAAATTAAAAGACCACTAAAATCCCTTCCATAATCTTAAAATTCTTGTATGGTACCCAAATAAAAATTAATTTTAAACTACAGAAGTTGATAGCAGAAAAGAGCAAAGCATGTCAGAGCAATCATTTCTCCTGACTTCTTAGGAATGCTGAATTCAAATATCCACTTTTTACTTGCATCTTCTATGGATATCTAATAGGGCTCTCAAACTTAACATAGCCAGAACAGACTTCTTTACAATGTCTAATAAACGTAGTTCTTCCCTATTCTCCATTTTAGTAAGTAGCACCAGAATTCACCAGCCTCCTGGTCTGGAAGCCTAGGAGTCATTTTTGACTACTCTTTCATTCTTATTGCCCTGAATTTAATGTACTAAATCCTGTTATTTCTATTCCAAAACATGTCCTTTACCTCCAATACTGTCACTCCATTCATCACATATCTGAACCACTTGTTTCTGTGTAAATAAAGTCGTAATATACAACAAAAATAAATTTTGTCGAGTAATTACTAAGTGCAAGATATAGTAAGTTAATAAAAATAATAAAACAGTCTGTGTCTTCAAACAACTCCTATCCAGTGAAAAGACATACAAGTATATTAGAATGCATTAACATTAGGGTTGCCTGGGTGGCTCAGTCAGTTGAGCGACCGACTTCAGATCAGGTCATGATCTCACGGTTTGTGAGTTCGAGCCCCGCATCGGGTTCTGTGCTGACAGCTCAGAGCCTGGAGCCTGCTTCTGATTCTGTGTCTCCCTCTTTCTCTGCCCCTCCCCCACTCATGCTCTGTCTCTGTCTCAGAAATAAACATTAAAATTTAAAAAAAAATTTAAAAAAAAGAATGTATTAACATTAGAGGTATATTAAAAGATGGATTAGAAATATTAATAGCAGATCTACCTCCTTCCAAGAGTTAAAAGAACTAAGTTTGAAAGTTTTTAAGATAAAAGGTTTATTTCAGCCTTATGTTAAACTGTTATTAAAGAATCACAGACACATTTTTAAGATATTTTATGATCAGATGTTGGGACCTTATAACAACCTAAACAGTAAGTATGGTTCAAAACATTAAAAGTATGTTTTCTGAATAGTAATTTGAAGGATGAGAGTGGAAGGCAGGGACGCAAGGAAGGAAATGGGGACACAAATGCTAGAAGTAAAACAAACAGGAACAAAAACAAAGGAGAAATTATGGAGAATAGTCAAAGAGGTGAAATACAGTCTGAAGGGCACTAGATTTGGAGAATAAAAGGTCACTAACTGACTTTAGGGGGAAAAAAATCTCAATAAAGTGACATGGTAGAAACCACACTACATGGATTGAAAAATAAGTTTAAAGATAGTGAAATATAGATATCCATCAGAGGCTTGGCTCAAAGAAATAAGTTCAAGGTGCAATAGCCGGAAAGGGAAAACCGCAATGAAGAAATAACCAGAATATGCACTCAGAACTAGTGGCTTAGAAGGAAGACAGTGGTCTATCACTACATTAACCAAAAAAATTACATCTTTCTAAGGAAGAAAACAAAACGGATTTCTTCAAATAAATTGTTTAAACAAAGAATGATTATTAAAAAGTTTCATTTATAGAATAAAAATAGGAGAAACTTACACTTTATCCCCAATTTCCTCTGCCATTCGAAGAATTTCAAAGAGAAGTACCATTTTTCCAGAATGTTCTAAAACCTCAGCATCAGCATCTGTAACAAAATCTTTGTACCAGTCTGGAGCTGGGCTGCTTGGATTAGAAGAAGAAGTAGCTTTACCTAAATAAAACAAATGAAACATAAATAAGTAGGCAAATAAGGAAAGAAAACTGAAAGATCCTGAAAGAAGGATTAAGACAGGCACCAAGAGAAAGACGAGAGAGAGGGAGAGAGGGGAAGGAAGAAGAGGAGAGGGAAGAGGGGGATGACAGGGAGGGAGGGCACCCTCTTGCAAAAAGAGGGAAAAAAAAGACCACCCCAGGAAAGAGAGAGTTATACTGTGAGAAAAAGACACAAGGTGGGGGAGTGGAGTAGAGGGGACAAACCCACCCTAGGAGAGGGAGAGAAAGAGACAGGGAGTCAGACACACACAAACACACACGTTTGGATGCAAAGGAAGAAAAACATTGAGTGGGAGCAGGCACATCAAGTGAGAGAGTAAGCAAGAGAAAGACCCTGAAAAAGTACAACTATGAGAAACAGTGCCTGGGAGTGAGAGACTTAGAAAAACAGAGACCCTAAGAGGCAAAGCCCCCAAGGCACTGAGAGAGTATAACTCCCAACACACATCCCAAGAGACAGAGACTAGGAGAGAAAAAGACCTAGAGAACCAAAGAAAGACAGAGAAAGGTAGGGAGGAGAGGAGGGAGGGAAGAGACAGACTGACTCAGAGATCAAGAGAGAAAAGATCTTAGGGGCATGAAACATTTCTCTTTCCTAATAGAATTCTGGAAAACAAACAAGGATTGATCCCAGAATGATGATATCATGTTAAATCATTTTCTTATTTTCCCCGCAAACTTTTGACTATAAAAGATATAAGAAGAAAGTAATACAAAATAATCCATTAATATCTAAACATAAACAGTTCAATTCAAAACAAGGAACATAAAGGTTTACCTGGTTTTTGTACCTTCCCTGAACTGCTTTTTAATGCAAACTATTTTAAATTTTTACACATTTTTGTTATAAACAAAATATTGTATACATTCACAAAAGTATATAGAATATAATGAACAGCAGTGTTTCCCACATCCAATCTTTATTAAATTTTACCACTTATTAACTAAATCTGCTTGTGATGCAGTTAACGACTAATATGTAACCATACCCAATTGCATCCTCTTCTATCCCTCCCTTCTTTCGAGGAGGTTTCTAAAATCCCAACTTATAAAACTCTCTAGATTTACAGGGCATTAAGGTATGTGAAATAAGTCAGACTCATAAGGGAAAATACCATATGATTCTGCCCATAAGCGGAATCTTAAAAAATGAATAAAGAAAAAGCAGAATCAGATATATAAATACAGAGAACAAACAGTGTTGCCAGAAGGGAAGAGGATGGGCAGACAAAAATGGGTGAAGGGGAGAGGGACATACAGGCCTCTGGTTATGGAATGAGTTAACTCATGGGAATCTAAAAACAAAGCAAAACAAATGAATAAACAAAAAGCAGTATCAGACCTATAAATACATAGAACAAACCAAGTCATGAGAATAAAAGGCACAGCATAAGGAATACAGCTAATGATATTAATAGCAATACAACAGGACAAATGATAGCCACATTTGTGGGGAATATAGCATAATGCATAAACTTGTCAAATCACTAAGTTGTACACCTGAAACTAATGTAATATTGAGTCAACTACACTTAAAAAAAGTAAAAACACAAATATATATAAATCAAAATAAAATAAAACCTTCAATTCTACATTTACTATTTTTGTGTATGTTTTTATATTTTCACTACACATGTATGCCTAAACCCTATATTACCTTTCATGCTTTTAAACTACATGTAATCAGTACATACTGGATGTATCTTTATATAATTTATTTCTTCAATAAATGTAGCTTATAATTTTTCATTCAAAGTGAGACTTACTTAATCACTCTAACCTCTATGTAGAATTCCACTGCCCAAATATACCATCATTTTTAGCTCTCCTCATAGACATTATGGCATCTCCTCATCAGTCCCTCTCATAGACATGTAGATCATTTCTAATTTTTGGCAACTGTCAAAAGAACACTCAATGTTGTTATATTTTTCTAGAATATTGTCTATCTCATAAGTTTTAAATTTTATGGCATAAACTTATACGTGTGATATTTAAAATTCTCACTAAAAATAACTGTAGTCTTTATCAAAAACTTCTATTATCTGAGGCCCTAGAGAATCTAATTAGGCTGTTAGTTTTGTGTGTTAACTTTTGTCAGGCTTGCTGCTAACTCATTTTGTGGCTAACGTTTCCTGAAGACAATAGTTTCCTTGATTATTCTGTAATTTTTTTTAACGTGAGATTTATTGTCAAATTGGTTTCCATACAACACTTAGTGCTCATCCCAACAGGTGCCCTCCTCAATACCTCTCACCCATCCTCTCCTCCCTCGAAACCCCATCAACCCTCAGTTTGTTCTCAGTTTTTAAGAGTCTTTAAGTTTTGGCTCCCTCCCTCTCTAACCTTTTTTTTTTTTTTCTTTTTTACCTTCCCCTCCCCCATGGTCTTCAGTTAAGCTTCTCAGGTTCCACATAAGAGTGAAAACATACAGTATCTGTCTTTCTCTACATGACTTATTTCACTTAGCATAACACTCTCCAGTTCCATCCATGTTGCCACAAAAGGCCATATTTCATTCTTTCTCATTGCCACGTAGTATTCCATGGTGTATGTAAACCACAGTTTCTTTATCCATTCATCAGTTAATGGACACTTAGGCTCTTTACATAATTTGGCTGTTGTTGAAAGTGCTGCTATAAACATTGGGGTACAAGTGCCCCTATGCATCAACATTCCTGTATCCCTTGGGTAAATTCCCAGCAGTGCTATTGCTGGGTCATAGGGTAGGTCTATTCTTAATTTTTTGAGGAGCCTCCACACTGTTTTCCAGAGTGGCTGCACCAGTTTGCATTCCCACCAACAGTGCAAGAGGGTTCCCGTTTCTCCACATCCTCTCCAGCATCTATAGTCTCCTGATTTGTTCACTTTGGCCACTCTGACTGGTGTGAGGCGATACCTCAGTGTGGTTTTAATTTGTATTTCCCTGATGAGGAGTGATGCTGAACCTCTTTTCATGTGCCTGTTGGCCATCTGGATGTCTTCTTTAGAGATGTGCCTATTCATGTTTTCTGCCCATTTCTTCACTGAATTATTTGTTTTTCAGGTGTGGAGTTTGGTGAGTTCTGTATAGATTTTGGATACTAGCCCTTTGCCCGATATGTCATTTGCAAATATCTCTTCCCATTCCGTTGCTTGCCTTTTAGTTTTGTTGACTGTTTCCTTTGCAGTGCAAAAGCTTTTTATCTTCAAGAGGTCCCAATAGTTCATTTGCTTTTAATTCCCTTGCCTTTGGGGATGTGTCAAGTAAGAAACTGCTGCGGCTGAGGTCAGAGAGGTTTTTTCCTGCTTTCTCCTCGAGGGTTTTGATGGTTTCCTGTCTCACATTCAGGTCCTTTACCTATTTTGAGTTTATCTTTGTGAATGGTGTCAGAAAGTGGTCTAGTTTCATTCTTCTGCATGTTGCCATCCGGCTCTCCCAAAACCATTTGTGAAAGAGATTGTCTTTTTTCCATTGGATATTCTTTGCTGCTTTGTCAAAGATTAGTTGGCTATACTTTTGTGGGTCTAATTCTGGGGTTTCTATTCTACTCCATTGGTCTATGTGTCTGTTTTTGTGCCAGTACCATGCTGTCTTGATGATGACAGCTTTGTAGTAGAGGCTAAAGTCTGGGATTGTGATGCCTCCCACTTTGGTCTTCTTCCTCAAAATTACTTTGGCTATTAAGGGTCTTTTGTGGTTCCATACAAACTCCAGGATTGTTATGTTCTAGCTTTCAGAGGAATGCTGGTGCAATTTTGTTGCATGGAATGTGTAGACTGCTTTGGGTAGTACTGACATTTTAACAATATTTATCCTTCCAATCCATGAGCACGGAATGCTTTTCCATTTCTGTCTTCTTCAATTTCCTTCATAAGCTTTCAATAGTTTTCAGCACACAGATCTTTTACATCTTTGGTTAGGTTTATTCCTAGGTATTTTATGATTCTCGATGCAACTGAGAATGGGATCAGTTTCTTTATTTGTCTTTCTGTTGCTTCACTGTTAGTGTATAAGAATGCAACTGATTTCTGTACATTGATTTTGTATCCTGAGACGTTGCTGAATTCATGTATCAGTTCTAGCGGACTTTCGGTGGAGTCTATCGGGTTTTCCATGTATAATATCATGTCGTCTGCAAAAAGTGAAAGCTTGACTTAATCTTTGCCAATTTTGATGCCTTTGATTTCCTTTTGTTGTCTGCTTACTGATGCTAGCACTTCCAACACTATGTTCAACAACAGCGGTGAGAGTGGACATCCCTGTTGTGTTCCTGATCTCAGGGGGAAAGCTCTCAGTTTTTCCCCCTTGAAGATGATATTAGCTGTGGGCTTTTCATAAATGGCTTTGATGATGTTTAAGGATGTTCCTTCTATCCCAAATTTCTCGAGGGTTTTCCTGAAGAAAGGATGCTGAATTTTGTCAAGTCCTTTTTCTGCATCGATTGACGGGATCATATGGTTCTTATCTTTTCTTTTATTAATGGGATGTATCACATTGATTGATTTGCGAATGTTGAAACACCCCTGCAGCCCACAAATGAATCCCGCTTGATCATGGTAAATAATTCTTTTTATATGCTGCTGAATTCGATTTGCTAGTATCGTATTGAGAATTTTTGCATCCATATTCATCAGGGATATTGGCTTGTAGTTCTCTTTTTTTACTGGGTCTCTGTCCGGTTTAGGAATCAAAGTAATGCTGGCTTCATAGAATGAGTCTGCAAGTTTTCCTTCCCTTTCTATTTTTTGGAATAGCTTGAGAAGGATAGGTATTATCTCTGCTTTAAATGTCTGGTACAATTCCCCTGGGAAGCCATCAGGTCCTGGACTCTTATTTGTTGGGAGATTTTTGATAACTCGTTCAATTTATTCACTGGTTATGGGTCTGTTCAAGTTTTCTATTTCTTCCTGTTTGAGTTTTGGAAGTATGTGGGTATTTAGGAATTTGTCCATTTCTTCCAGGTTGCCCAGTTTGTTGGTATATAATTTTTCATAGTGTTCCCTGATAATGGCTTGTATTTCTGAGGGATTGGTTGTCATAATTGCATTTTCATTCATGATTTTATCTATTTGGGTCCTCTCCCTTTTCCTTTTGAGAAGCCTGGCTAAAGGTTTATCAATTTTGTGTATTTTTTTCAAAAAACCAACTCTTGGTTTCACTGATCTCCTCTACAGTTTTTTTAGATTCTATATTGTTTACTTCTGCTCTGCTCTTCATTATTTCTCTTCTTCTGCTGGGTTTGCGGTGTCTTTGCTGTTCTGCTTCTATTTCCTATAGGTGTGCTGTTAGATTTTGTATTTGGGATTTTTCTTGTTCCTTGAGATAGGCCTGGATTGCAATGTATTTTCCTCTCAGGACTGCCTTCGCTGCATCCCAAAGCATTTGGATTGTTGTGTTTTCATTTTCATCTGTTTCCATATATTTTTAAATTTCTCCTCTAATTGCCTGGTTCACCCATTCATTCTTTAATAGGGTGTTCTTTACTTCCATGCTTTTGGAGGTTTTCCTGACTTTTTCTTGTGGTTGATTTCAAGTTTCATAGGACTGTGGTCTGCAAGTGTGCATGGTATGATCTGAATTCTTTTACATTTATGAAGGGCTGTTTTGTGACCCAAAATAGTATGTGATATATCTTGGAGAATGTTCCATGTGCACTTGAGAAGAAAGTATATTCTGTTGCTTTGGGATGCAGAGTTCTAAATATATCTGTCAAGTCCATCTAATCCAATGTATCATTCAGGGCCCTTGTTTCTTTATTGATCCTGTGTCAAGATAATCTATACATTGTTGTAAGTGGAGTATCAAAGTCCCCTGCAATTACCATTCTTTTCAATAAGGTTGCTTGTGTTTGTGATTGTTTTATACATTTGGGGGCTCCCGTATTTGGCACACAGACATTTATAATTGTTAGCTCTTCCTCATGGACAGACCCTGTAATTATTACATAATGCCGTTCTTCATCTCTTGTTACAGCCTTTAATTTAAAGTCTAGTTTGTTTGATATAAGTATAGTTACTCCAGCTTTCTTTTGACTTCCAGTAGCATGATAGATAGTTCTCCATCCCTTCACTTTCAATCTGAAGGTGTCCTCGGGTCTAAAATGAGTCTCTTGTAGATAGCAAATAGATAGGTTTTGCTTTTTTATCCATTCTGATACCCTATGTCTTTTGGTTGGAGCATTTAGTCCATTTACATTCAGTGATATAATTGAAAGATATGGATTTAGAAGTCATTGTGATGTCTGTAGGTGTCATGCTTGTAGTGATGTCTCTGTTACTTTGTGGTCTTGCAACATTTCACTCACAGAATCCCCCTTAGGATCTCTTGTAGGACTGGTTTAGTGGTGATGAATTCCTTCAGTTTTTGTTTGTTTGGGAAGACCTTTATCACTCCTTTTTTTTTTTTTAATTTATTTATTTTTGGGACAGAGAGAGACAGAGCATGAACGGGGGAGGGGCAGAGAGAGAGGGAGACACAGAATCAGAAACAGGCTCCAGGCTCCGAGCCATCAGCCCAGAGCCTGACGCGGGGCTCGAACTCACGGACCGCGAGATCGTGACCAGGCTGAAGTCGGACGCCTAACCGACTGCGCCACCCAGGCGCCCCCCTTTATCTCTCCTTCTATTCTGAAAGACAGACTTGCTGGATGAAGGATTCTCGGCTGCATTTTTTTTTCTGTTCATCACATTGAAGATTTCTTGCCATTCCTTTCTGGCCTGCCAAGTTTCAGTAGGTAGGTCAGGTACTACCCTTATGTGTTTACCTTTGTAAGTTAGGGCCTGTTTATTCCCTAGCTGCTTTCAGAATTCTCTACTTTATCCTTGTATTTTGCCAGTTTCACTGATATGTCATGCAGAAGATTGATTCAAGTTACATCTGAAGGGAGTTTTCTGTGTGCCTCTTGGATTTCAATGCCTGTTTCCTTCCCCAGATCAGGGAAGTTCTCAGCTATAATTTGTTCAAGTACACCTTCAGCCCCTTTCTCTCTCTGTCTCTTCTTTTTCTTCTTCTGGTATTACCATGATATGGATATTGCTCTGTTTGATTGCATCACTTAGTGCTCTAATTCTCCCCTCATACTCCTGGATTTTTTTTATCTTTTTCTCAGCTTCCTCTTTTCCATAATTTTATCTTCCTATTCACCTATTCTCTCCTCTGCCTCTTTAATCCAAGCTGTGGTTGCCATTTTATTTTGCACCTCATTTATAGCATTTTTAGCTCCTCCTGACTATCTTAGTCCCTTGATCTCTGTAGCAACAGATTCTCTGCTATAGAGAAAAAAGTCCTCTATACTTTTTTGAAGCCCAGAGATTAATTTTATGACCATTATTCTAAATTCTTGTTCTGTTATATTGCTTAAATCATTTCTGATCAATTCATTAGCTGTTGCTACTTCCTGGAGTTTGTTTTGAGGAGAGTTCTTCCGTTTTGTTATTTTGGATAGTCCCTGGGGTGTTGCCAAACTGCAGGGCACGTCCCCTGTGCTGTCTGGAGTAACTTGTTTTCGTGGGTGGGGCCGCAGTGAGACCCGATGTCTGTCCCCAGCCCACAGATGGGGCCACAGTCAGATTGGTGTGTACCTTATCTTCCCCTCTCCCAGGGGCAGGACTCACTGTGCAGAGGTGTGGCCCCTATCTGGGCTCCTTGCACACTGCCAGGCTTGTGGTGAGACTTGGATGGGATCTGGCCAAGGGCGTATTAGAAGGGGTGGATCCGCAAGTGTACAGAGGCAGGAGGGGCAGGTTTAGCTAGCTTTGCCTTTGGTGGTCCCCTGCGGGAGGAGCCCTGCAGCTCTGGTAGGGAGGCAGACCAGTCGGAGGGAAAGATCCACAGAAGCACAGCGTTGGGTGCTTGCACTGTGCAAGGAAGTTCGGTGATGGGAACTGGTTCCCTTTGGGATTACGGCTGGGGGATGGGAGAGGGAGATGGCGCTTGCCAGCACCTTTGTTTCCCGTGGAACTGAGCTCTGTCTCCTGGGGCTCAACAACTCTCCCTCCCACTGTCCTCTCGCCCTCCTGCTCGCTGAGCAGAGCTGTTGACTTTTAACATTCCAGATGTTATGTCCCGCTGGCTGTCAGAACTCATGCAGTCCGCCCCTCTGCTTTTGCAATCCAGACTTCAGGGGCTCTGCCTTGCTGGGCAGGCTGCCCCTCCACCGTCCCGGCTCCCTCCTGCCAGTCCGTGTAACATGCACTGCCTCTCCGCCCTTCCTACCCTCTTACGTGGGCCTCTTGACTACACTTGGCTCCAGAGAGTCCGTTCTGCTAGGCTTCTGGAGGTTTTCTGGGTTATTTAGGCAGGTGTGGGTGGAATCTAAGTGATCAGCAGGACAAGGTGAGCCCAGTGCCCTCCTATGCAGCCATCTTTCACCGGAACTCTCCTCTATAATTTTTATTGTCATCTCACTTTCAGTGTATTTGTAATATGTGAGAATCCTTGGTAAAGGTCATACATCTCCATACTTATTCTGCATCTGCTTCTGCCAGGTGCTCCAAAGGATCAACTACCCCAAATTACTTTTGAGGTATTTCAGCTTGAGATTTTTACACTAAGTAATGTACATTCAAATCATAACCTATATAAGGGAAAGCCCAAGATTATGAATGCAAAGAAACTATTTTTCTCAACCCAGAGACCAGGGTGAAACAGATAAACTTTGTCATCTACCTGGATTGATGGGCACATTTTTTTTCTATCCTATTCTTCAATGGACTATATATACCCTTCAGAGATTCAGCTTTAATCTGGGTTCAAAGAACTCTCCACCTCATATAGGGCTCAAGGCCTTGTATCATATCACTGAGTAGGTGAAAGCCAAAGCTGCTAGTCATAAGACTAGCATATCCCTAGGGCTTCCATAGCATACCTTGAATGGTTTAAATTATCAGTTCCTTTTTTTGTGTGTGTCTGGGTCCTGGTAATTTCCATTACTTATAGATAGCTCATTAAGTATTGATATTCAAACCACAATGAACTATTATCTAAACATGTCACATATTTCCAAGAATCCATACCTTTCCTTGAAGGTCTTGTTATTTTCTCCCATTCTTTGCACGGCAAACTTCTATTTATGCTTCACTATCCTTCAAGAGTCACCTAAAATTGCATCTTAGAAAAGCCTGCTTTGCAAGGCTGGCCCTGGGTACTTGAATGGTAAACAGCTCTCTGTACTAATATAAAACTTTCCCTGATGAGAATGACTCACTGTGCCTAGAGTGGCTTATTCTGAACACATATTTTCTTTCTGAGAGGCTGAAATTTGGTATGCATCAGACAGACAGTGTTTAAAACATATATAAAAAAACTTAGACACTTGGGTCTCTAATGAATGAGCTTCTTTGGTAGATGACACTTCACATGTTATCATAACTTATTTCTGAAGAAATCAGTACATCTCGAGTGACTCCACTGGGAGAAGACTCTTGGAAGGTTATGCCTGGTTTCCTCTGGACTCTACTCTATGTGCCTTTTCCCTCTGCTGATTTTGCTTTGTACCCTTTGATTGTAAGAAATCACAGACCTGAATATAACTATATGCTGAGTCCCTGTGAATCACTGAACCTCAGGGTGGTCTTGGGGGCCACTGACAAATAGCTTATCAAGCAAATGTTAACTAAACTCCATTCTACAATTAGTCAACTGACCAAATAACAAATTCCTTTAGGGAATTCTGCAGTTCCACAGATCACACATAACTTCAGCAATGGTTACCTACTAAGGGTAATTTATCTAAGGTGTAAATGTTAGCAATAAAAAATGCTGGCAGTAAGTTAGTAACAATGTGGTAGCAAAAAAAATGTGGTAGCTAGGTAAGAAGTCTTGGATAGATGATAATTTCTGTGCAAATACAAAAGATTCCATTTGAATTTTGATCCTACTGGATATAATCATAATACTTTACAGTAATGTCTAAAAAACTAAAAACTGGTTTAGAAATACAAGGGCTACTCCAGTTAATGAATATCCTGAATATCTAATTAAAACTTACAAACAGGTATTTTATGTTGAATATTCTTATTTCATCATCCACATGGATTAACTATTACTTCTGTTATAACCTTGTCCTTATATACATGACAAGAAAAAGTAAATTAATCAAAGCAACTCCTTAATATCCACTCTGGATATCACAAAATGTTTACAAGGTAAGGCACAAAAGGAATACAAATGAACAGCAACAACATTACCCGTAATTTCTTGAAGCACATTTTTCTAAATATATATGTAACTACATTTGCAGCAAGATACACAGCAGTTTTATAAGGAAAAGCATATCTCTAAAGTATTATGTATCTATATAGTACTAGTAGTAGAATGTTAAACTCCACGAGTGCATTTTGTTCACTGATATAACCCAAGCTTCTACAGCAGTGCTTGGCACATAGTAAGCACTCAAATAAATATTTGTCAAATGAATAAAGGTGGTTTATTAGTGCTAATTTTATGCTCCTATATCACATACAAGGATTCTGTCACAGAAGTTTATACCCATATAATAAATTACAGACATTTTATAGTGTAAATGCTCACCAATGAAGCTTACTCTAAAAATAGTGAAATAATAATGAATTGAATACTTTGTAGTTTACATAGTCATTTCCTCATAAAAAGACTGTCCTTCTAATAAAATACTGAAAAATAGAAATAGGGATGCCATAAGGTTAACTTAAAAGACGTATTCAAGATATTGCTTCTGAAAACATTCAGAAAGCTACTCTAAAAAGAAACAGCAACTCACTGAAAGTAAAAATGAAATATGCAGTGAAAATCATAGCTCAATTATAACCATCTACTTAATTAATATTCATTTCAAATTCTAAATGCAACATTTTAGACCTTTAATCCTTCCTATTTAAGTTTTCTTACATTTCCTATGAGAAAGTAATTATATATAACTTTTAATTTTTTTAAGTTGATTTATATATTTTGAGAGAGAGAGAGAGAGAGGGAGACTGCCTAAGTAAGGTAGGCACAGAGAAAGAGGGAGAGGGAACTCCAAGCACGCTCCGTGCTGTAAGCCCAGAGCCCGACAGGGGGCTTGAACTCACGAACCCTGCGATCATGACCTGAACCGAGATGAACAGTAGGAGGCTTAACCAACTGAGCCACTGAGTTGCCAAGAAAGTAATTATTTTTGTAAAAAGCTACACAATACCTATTATATGTGTCTATACACTATGATCTACTCAGCCTTATCTGGAGTAATCTAGATCTAAATTACAAAAATATGAGATAGAGGAAAAGCATGAATGGGGAAAGGGCAGAAAGAGAGGGAGGGAGAGAATCCCAAGCAGACTCTGCCCTGTCAGCACAGAGTCTGATGCTGGGCTTGAACTCATGAACTGTGAGATCATGACCTGACCCTAAACCAAGAGTTGGATGCTTAACCAACTGAGACACCCAGGTACCCCCCAAAATAGATTTTTATCATCAATTTGTTCTGGAAAATATTTCTAATAAACTATACATGTACACAGCTGAAGAAAATATAAGATACATCTACATATGAATGACTTCTATTTGACTGTACCCACCTAAAATGTAAAGACCTTAGACAAGCGGTCAAAATTTGTCATTTGGGACTCACAACCTTCCCTATCTGCTTTTAAGTTCATGACATATAGTCAGCCACCTACTCTCTGCCCCAATTCCTTCCAACCATTTTTATATGATGACATATATGGAAAACAATACTATTTACATAGCAACCCAGAGAAAATGGAAGAAGTTGCTCATTTCTAGAGGTGACCCAGCTACCTCAGTACCCACTTGTACTTGTAAGTGACAAAGGGATCAGTACCTCAGCATACTTTTATTTAACCCATTTATAGCACAGGATGAGCATACCCATACCAATTAGTCTACTCTCCCTCTTCTCCTAACCATAAGTTACAAAAAAATTTCAACAAGAGTATTTTAAGAAAATCATTCCTAGGACCACATAAATTTTAAGCTATTTATTTACAATTATGAGACAACTGAGGAGAAATTTAAATGAAAAAGAGCTTCTTAATAAATTCAATTACAACTATTCCTTTACTATTCTTAGAAAAGTATTCTTTAAATCTAACTGGAAGATGAACAGTGACAATAAACTGCCTTCATGGGACAACAGCAGAGAAGAATAAAGAGGAAAATTTTGTAATTTAATTTTACTATTCCTCTGATTTATAAGAGAAGGAAACAAGGGTCTGGGTAGGCTAAAATCTATTCCAAAGAGGTACTGAAGACAGAAATGCTTTATATTTTTTTAAGGTTTTATTTTAACTCCAATTGGTTAACATACAGTGTAATATCCATTTCAGGTGTACAATATAGGGTTTCATCACTTTGATAAAACACCCACTGCTCATAATAAGTGCCCTCCTTAATCCCCATCATCTATTTAACCCATTCCCCCCACTCACCTCCCTACGGTAACCATCATTCTCAGAATGACTTATTTCGCTTAGCATAATACACTCTAGTTATATCCATGTCATTTCAAAAGGCTAGATTTCACACTTTTTTATGGATGAGTAATATTCCATTGTGTATACATATACACACACATACACACACACCACCTCTTATTTATCCATTTATCTGTTAATGTACACTTGGGCTGCTTCCATAATTTGGCTATTTTACATAATGCTTCCATACACATAGGGTGTATGTACCCCCTGTGAACTACTTTTTTTGTATTTTTTGGTTAAATACCCAGTAATGCAATTGTTAGATCATAGAGTAGTTCCATTTTTCACATTCTGAGGAACATCCATACTGTTTTCCAGAGTGGCTACACCAGTTTGCCTTCTCACCAACAGCGTACAAGTATTCCATTTTCTCCACATCCTCAGCAGCACCTGTTGTTTCATGTGATGCTGATTTTAGCCATTCTGACAGTTATAAGGTGATATCTCATTGTAGTTATGATTTGCATTTCCCTGATGGTAAGCGATGATGAGCATCTTCTCAGGTGTCCACTGACCATCTGTATATGTTCTTTGGAAAAATGTCTGTTCATGTCGCCTGCCCATTTTTTAATTGGATTATTCATTTTGGGGGTATTGAGTTTTAGAAGTTCTTTATACATTTTGGATACTAACCCTTGATCAGATATGTCATTTGCAAATATCTTCTCCCATTCCAAAGGCTGTCTTTTAGTTTTGTTGATGATATCCTTTGCTGTGCAGATTTTTATTTTGATGAAGTCTCAATAGTTTATTTTTACTTTTGTTTCCTTTGCCTCAGGAAACATACCTAGAAAGAACTTGCTACAGCCAATGCCAGAAGACTTACTGCCTGTGTTCTCTTCTAGAATTTTTATGATTTCAGGTCTCACAGTTATGTCTTTGATCCATTTTGAATTTATGTTTCTGTATGGAGTAATAAAGTGGTCCCGCTTCATTCTTTTGCATTTTGCTATCCAGTTTTCCCAATACTGTTTGTTGAAGAGACAATGTTCTTCCCGTTAGATATTCTTTCCTGCTTTGTCAAGGATTAACTGACCATGTAGTTATGGATTCCTTCCTGGGTTTTCTATTCTGAACACATTTATCTATGTGTCTTTTTGCACCAACACCATAATATTTTGACTAATACAGCTTTGTAATATAACTTCAAATGAGGAATTGTGATGCCTTCAGCTTTCCTTTCTTTATCAAGGATTCTTTGGCTATTTGGGATCTTTAGTGGTTCCATACAAATTTTAAGATTCTTTGTTCTAGCTCTGTGAAAAAATGCCTTTGGTATCTTGATAGGGATGACATGAAATGTGTAGATTGCTTTAGGTACCATAAACGTTTTGACAATATTTGTTCTTCCAATTCATGAGCGTGAAATGTCTTTCCATTTCCCTGTGTCCTCTTCAATGTCTTTCATCTGGATTTCATACTTTCCAGAGTATAAGTCTTTCACCTTCTTGGTTGACTTTGTTCCCAGGAATCTTCTTGCATTTGGTAAAATTGTAAATGAGTCTGAGTCCTTAATTTCTGTTTCTTCTTCTTCATTATTGGTGTATAGAAATGCAACAGACTTCTGTACACTGATTTTGTATCCTGTCACTTTACTGAATTTAAAAGTTACAGAAATTTTGTGGACTCTTTCAGGTTTTCTATATAGAGTATCATGGCATCTGGAAATAGTAAAATTTTGACTCCTTCCTTGCCGATTTAGATGCATTTTCTTTCTTTTTGTTGTCTATTTGCTGTGGGTAGGACTTCCAGTAATATGCTAAATAACAATGGTGAGAATGGACATTCCTGTCTTGATCCTGACCACAGAGGAAAAACTCTCAGTTTTTCCCCACTAGTGATGATATTAGCTGTGGTTTTTTCGTATATGGCCTTTATTCTGTAGAGGGATGTTGCCTTTAAATCTACTTTATTGAAGGTTTTCATCATGAATGGATGCTGTACTGTGTCAAATGCATTTTCTGCATCTACTGAAATGACCATATGGTTCTTCATCCTTTCTTTTATTAATGTGGATTGATTTGTGAATGCTGAACCACCCTTGCACCCCAGGAAGCCATCTGGCCCTGGACTTCTGTTTGCTGGAAAAATTTTGATTACTGATTCAATTTCCTTGGAGGTTATCAATCAGTTCCAGTTTCCTATTTCCTCCTGTTTCAGTTTTGGTAGTTTACATGTTTTTAGGAATTTATCCATTTCTTCCAGATTGCCCAATTTATTGGCATATAGTTTTTCATAATATAATCTTATAATTGTATTTCTGTGGTATTATGATCTCTCTTCTCTCATTTGTGATTCTATTTATTTGGGTCCTTTCTCTTTTCTTTTTGATAAGTCTGGCTAGGGGTTTACCAATTTTATTAATTTTTTTCAACAAGCCAGCCCCTTCTTTCATTGATCTATTTAGTGGGGTGTTTTTGTTTTGTCATCTGTATCATTTATTTCAGCTCTAATCTTTATTATTATACTTCTTCTTCTGGCTCAGCCTTCATTCGTTATTCTTTTTTTTTTTTAGCTCCTTTAGGTTTAAGGTTAGGTTGTGTATTTGAGATATTTCTTGCTTCTTGAGGTAGGCCTACATTGCCATATACCTTCTTCTTCTGACTGCTTTTACTGCATCACAAAGGCTTTGGACCACCGTGTTCTCATTTCATTTGTTTTAATATATTTTTTTATTTATTCTTTACTTTCCTGGTTGACCCATTCATTCTTTAGTTAGATGTTCTTTAGCCTTCATGTATTTGTGGTCTTTCCAAATTTCTTCTTGTGGATGTCTTCTAGTTTCATAGCATTGTAGTCATAAAATATGTATCATATAATCTCTATCTTTTTTGCACCTGTTAAGGCATCATTTGTAACCTAGCATGTGATTTATTCTGGAGAATGTTCCAGGTGTACTTAAGAAGAATGTGTATACTGCTGCTTTAAGACTCAGTGTTCTCAATATATCTGATAAGTCCATCTGGTCCAGTGTGTCCTTCAAAGTCATTGTTTCCTTGTTAATTTTCTGTTTAGATGATCTGTCCATAAATGTAGGTGGGGTATTAAAGTCCACTACTCTTACTATATTATTATCAATTAATTCCTTTGTATTTGTTACTGTTTTATATTATTATGTTAATTTTACAGAGACAGAGTGCGAGGGGGTGAGAGGGTCAGAGGGAAAGAGAGAGAATCTTAAGCAGGCTCCATGCTCAGCACAGAGTCCAATGTATGGCTTGATCCCACAACCCATCAGGACCTGAGCCAAAATCAAGAGTCAGATGCTCAACCAACTGAACCACCCAGGTGTCCCATTAACTGTTTATATATTTGAGTGTTCCAAGTTGGGGGCATAAATATTTATAATTGTTAAATCTTCTTATTGGACAGACCCCTTTATTATGATATAATGCCCTTTCATCTCTTGTTACAGTTTTTGGTTAAAACCTAGCTTGTCTGAAATAAGCATGGCTACTCTGGCTTTCCTTTGATGTCCACTTGCAAGATAAATGTTTCTCCATCCTCACTTTCAATCTGCAGGTGTCTTTAGGTCTAAAATAGTCTCTTGTAGGCAGCATGTAGATGGGTCTTGGTTTTTTATCCATTCTGACACCCTAAGTCTTTTGATTGGAACACTTAGTCCATTTACATTCAGAGTAATTACTGACAAATATGAATTTAGTACCATTTTATTACTTGTTTTGCCAATGTTTCTGAAGATTTTCCCTGTTCCTTTCTATTCTTTGTCAATTTTGGTCTTTCTTTCCCAAAGTGTCCCCTTCACATTTCTTGCAGGGCTAGTTTAATGGTCATGAATTCCTTTAGTTTTTGTTTGTCTGGGGAACTATTTCTCTCCTATTCTGAATGACAGCCTTACTGGATACAATATTCATGGCTGCAGATTTCTCCAACTCAACACTCTGAATATATCATGCCCCTCTCTTTTGGCCTGCCAAGTTTGTTTAGAAATCTCCGGCTAGCCTTATGGATTTTCCCTTGTAAGTTAAAGACTTCTTTTGTCTTGCTGTTTTTAAGATGTTTTTATCACTATATTTTGCAAATTTAGTTAGAATATATCTTGGTGTTGGGCCTGCTTTTACTGGTTTTGAAGGGAGTTCTCTGTGCCTCCTGGATCTGGATTTCTGTTTACTTCCCAACATTAAGGAAGTCTTCAGCTATTATTTCCTCAAATACTTTTTCTTCCTCCTATTCCTTGAAGAGTGAAATGTTTATTAAGGAATCACCAAATTAGTTCAGCTGCAGCCCAAAACCCAGCCATACTTGTTTGAACTCAAGGTCATTTACCTAGGTGGCACCTATCTCTCTTCCCTTTACAGTAAACTGCTTTGCTACATGATTCTCAAGTGACAACTATTTAGAGCTATTTACACTGTTCTGTCTTTAGATATTTGCTATTTCAAATATTCAGATTTTTAGTCCCAGCTTTGGAATTCCTAGACACCCAGTCAGGCAACACTAGGATATATGGGGCCTTAACACTAACCCTTCAAATCAAGATATAGGTCAAAGCAACTTTAGCCAGTAGAAAATTCAAAGATGTTCAGCTGTGGGATACCTGGGTGGCTCAGTTGGTTAAGCGTCCGACTGCGGCTCAGGTCATGATCTCACAGATCAGGAGTTTGAGCCCCCGTCAGGCTCTGTGCTGACAGCCCAGACCCTGGAGTCTGATTTGAATCCTGTCTCCCTCTCTCTCTGCCCCTCCCCCATTCATGCTGTCTTCCCCCCCCAAAAAATAAACATTAAATAAACTTCAAAAGACATTCAGTTGTATGTACATTCATGCACAAGAGAAAAAGAAAGAGAAAGCAAAAGAGGTGATAAGCTCTGCATGACACAGGGAAAATTTAAAGTATACAACTATAGATTATGAAGAATTACAAAGGAAAAAGCCTAAACTATTAACACTACTTTCACTGTACAGAGTAAATTACAACCATACTTGATTATAAGCAATGTTTCTAGTCATTTATATGTAGTTAAGTGAAAATACCATGGTGGTTCTGAAATTAGATGTGTCTAGGTCTGAGTCTCACATGTACCAATCATTTATAAAAATAAAAATTATCAACAGCATTGCAAGTCTACTCAAGAATTAAGCTAGCTAATGCATGGAGTGAAAACAATACAGCAATCAGTTTATATACACATACATAAACACTAGTTTTTCTTTCTTCCTTTCCTCTTAAATACCAGAGAGAGCACAATGACTTGCTTATAATTAAACATTCACCAGATACTTGTTATTATGTGACCTGATTATTCTAGATGCTTACAAGTTGAGGAAAGATATTCCTTTGAGCAAAAGAGTAAGGATAATTAATAACTGAGACAACCATGGCCATGATATTTTCTAAATCAATGTTCCATGATAAAGGCAACATTCATTAGACTCACTTTCTTCCAGCTTTAACGAAACTGAGGGATTGCTTCCCGTTTCATCCACATTTCCATCACCACCCCCTCGAGATCTTGAATTCCAGACTTTAATCACTTCAACATCATTGTCACTGCCACTTCCACTTGAGCTACTATCTTTTTTTCCTTTTTTACCCTTTGTTTTCTTCTTTCTAAAAAAGGAATAAATTTAAACTGTTAGGAAAGCATAGTAAAGACACAAATGCCAATTATGAGAGGACAATCAGCAATTAGGGATTTTAAATGTGTTAACACAGGACACAAAAAGTATTCAATTTACTTTGTATAATCATCGGAGCTTAAACTCATGGAAGTTTCATCAGAATCTGAAGCTATAAATTCATCCATACTGTCTTCATCAAAGTATCCCTAGAGGAAAAAAAATGATGAATATTTTAATAGTTTATTTCAACTTCTATTGAAAATTATAATGATATTTATTTTATCTAAGGATAAATTAATTTTCATGGGACAAGAAAGAGCTAAGGAACTATCATAGATTAGAAAAAATAAAGGAGACAGGATAGATATGCTTACTAAATGCAATGTGAGGTCTTGGATTGAATCATGGAAAAGAAAAAGGACATAAATACAAAACTGATGAAATCCAATTAAAGTCTGTTGTTTAGTTAATAGTATAGACTCAATGTTAATTTCTTAATTTTGGTCATTTTACCATGGTTATGTAAGATGTTAAGAATAACATTTAATACCTCTTCCATAATCATAATGCATTCTAACATACAGAAATTAACTAGAAATAAAGTTGAATTACTGTACCACAAAGCAAAAGAAAATTCAAATATACAGTAAGTTTATATAGTTCAACATTTTTCCTAAAGTTATTATGCTTCCAACAGATACCTTTAAGGTTACCTGATTTACCTTATTTTCTTTGCTAATGTAGTCCAGCTGCAAACACCAAGGATGAGTCCAGATTCTACTTAACATCTGAAAATCCTGGAAAAGTTTTGCACCTGCCTTTCCTCTTCCACCTTCACTGCTATTACCTACACCTGATCAATAAGAAAAAGCAGTTAATGTTGAGACATAAGAATTCTCTATGTTGGGAGAGGTGGGCAGAGATGGGTTAAAGAGATGATGGGGATTAAGAAGGGTACTTGTCATGATGAGCACAGGGTGATGTATGGAAGTATTGAATCATTACATTGTACACCTGAAACAAAATTTACACTACATGTTAAAAAACTTGAATTTAAAAAAAAACTCTTGTTTTAGACAAAGCCTTTCTGTATCCAATCTTTTGACAATTCTTTCCAAATATTCTTAAACAAAGAAATGTACTCCTCAAAATTATGTTTTTCATATTAAAAACATTAGATTTCTTCTGCCCAGAGTAATTTCAACAAAATCACATTTTTCTATGAAAGTGAAATAAAAATGAAATGAATGCACATTTCACTAATATGACAAAATTAACAAGGGAGTAAGATGCAAAACAAAGCCGATTAAAAGACAAAAAGCATTTAAACTAATAACATATTTTTCTGTCCAGTTTCAAAAGATGCAAATTCACCAGTAATTAGTAAATCTTGCCTCCACTCATGGCAAGAGAAAATTTAATCGTATGAAACACTAAATCTGGTACTGATTATTCTGTCTTATAAGAGGTATTTCTACTAAGTATGATAGAAATCACTCTATGAAAATGAAGTTATCTAATTTCTTGATATACAACTTTCACAGCATTCCCTTATAATTTTTTCATTTCCATAATGTAAGTGATACTCTTTCACATTTGTCTTTAGTGTGTCTCCTCTATTTATTACTTTTTAAGTACAGCTAAAAAGATACTATGTTGATCTTTTCAAAGAACCAAATTTCGGTTTCAATGATCTCTATTTTTTTTCCTCCTTTATATTTATTTATGCTCTAGTCTGTATTCTTTCCTTCTTTTTACTTGCTTTGGGTTTAGTTTGCTCTTAGTTTCTTAAGGTAAAAGGTTAGATTATAAATTTGAGATCTTTCTTCTTTTTAAATTATAGGCATTTACAGTTGTAATTATCCCTCTTTAAGCATGCTTTATTTGCATCCCATATTCAAGAACCTTGTGTTTTTGTTTTCATCTGTTTCTAAATATTTTTTAATTTCCCTTGTGATTTTTTCTTTGGTTTATTGGCTATTCGGGGCTGTGTAATTTAGATGCAATTGTGAATGTTCTAACTTTCCTTTTGTTAATGTTTTCTAATTTCATTGCCATGCGGTTAAAAAAAATATTGTGTGATTTCATCCTTTTATATTAATTGAAACTATTTTAAAGTGTAAAATATGGTCTATCTTGGAGAATGTTCCATGTGTACTTGAGAGGACTGTGTACTCTGCTGCAGCTAGATGGAGTGTTCTACAGATATCTGTTAAAGTCTAGTTGGTTTATAGTGCTTTCCAAGTCTTGTATTTCCTTGTTGATCTTCTACCCAGCTGTTCTATCACTGAATGCCATATGAGTCTTTAAATTAATGTAAAGGAAAGAGGGATTAAAAAAAAAGGTAATCGAAACTATATCATTTTATTCTCCAACAAAGACTTAAAAGCCTATTTTTGTTTTGTGGGGGAAAAATTACTCTTGCAAATAACATAAATATCATCTATTATAGAGAAATTTTATACGACTTCTTTAGGCCTAAGACAGAAAAAGGGAGAAATTAATTTTTTTAATGTTTATTTCTTTTTAAGAGAGAAAGAGGGAGAGAGAGAGAGAGAGAGAGAGAGAGAGCGAGCAAGGGAGGGGCAGAGAGAGGGGGAGACAAAGAATCTGAAACAAGTTCCAGGCTCTGAGCTGTCAGCACAGAGCCCAACGTGGGGCTCGAACTCTGAACTGAAAGATCATGACCTGAGCTGAAGTCGGACCCTTAACCAACTGAGCCACCCAGGTCCCCCAAAAGGGAGAAAATTTTTAAAGGGAAAAAACTTCTACCGAAAAAGGGAAAAAAAGTTTCTTCTATCTACACTACTGACTTATATTAGCATTGATATTCTTTGTGGGGAATGCGAACCACATAAAAAACATATGCTAATAAGGTAGCCAAATAAACATCCACAAAAAATGTTGTCTACTCAAAAAAAGTACTATCGTTATTGAATCATTCTATCTTTAAAAAAATTTTTTTGACTTCCAAATGACTTTATTTGGAAAACTTGCCAAAAAAGGTTAGGTGAATACATAATGAATTAAGCAGGGCAATCTGTTATTCAACCTCATTTACATCCATGGTTTTTACATGAGATGTTATCATGGGGTCTGAGGTAAACTAATAATGGTCTCCCAAATATATCTACATTGCAAACCTAGGCACCCATGAGTTATTCCTTACGAAAAAGGAACTTTGCAGATTCAATCACGATACGGGGCCTAAAGTAAAGAAGACCATCCTAGTTGATCCAGGAGCGTTCAATACAACCACAATAGTTCCTATAAGAGGCATCCAAAAGTGAGAGTCGGAGAAGGTGATGTGGTAACATAAACACAGATTGGAGTGATACACTTTCAATATGGAGAATACAGGCAGCCGCCAGAAGCTAAAAAAGACAAGGAAACATTTTCCCTCCCTAGAACATCCAGAAGGAACCAGCCCTGCTGACTTTAGTCCAACGACACTAACCTTGGACCTCCAATCTCCAGAACCATGAGTTGTGTTTTAAGCCATCAACTTGATGGTAGTTTTCTGCAGCAGCAAGAGGAAACCAATACAGCATCCTAGTGAAATGTTTATCAAACCCAGTGCACATAAGAATTACTTGGGCAATTTGTTGTACAGATCCTTAAATTCTATTCCTATAAATTCTGATTTCCTAAATCTGTGATGAGTCACAGAAATCTAAACTTTCTAAGAAGTTTCTCAATGCTTGCACTGCAAATTAGGGTACAAGTCAAAAGAAGAATGGTTGGGGAAAACTCACTGCTTCAATTAGTATCCTAGGGCTGCCGTAGTAAATCACTACAAACCCAAAATTTTAACACGACAGAAATATATTCCCTCACAGGTTGGGAAATCATAAGTCAAAAATCTGTCCTGAGTCAAAATCAGAGTCCACAGAGTCACACACATTCACTCTGGGAGCTCCAGGTGAGGATTTGTTCCTTGCCTCCTCAAGGCAATTCCCTGACTTGTAGCCACATCAATCTTTGCCTCTATGGTCACTATGTTGCCTCTTCTGTGTAGATCAAATCTCCCTGAGCATCTCTCCCAAAAGACACCTGCAATTGGAATTAGGGCCCATTTGGATACTCCAGGACAATCTCCTCATCTCAAGATCCTTAGTTTAATCACCTCTGCAAAAATCCCTTTTCTTATAAGGTAACACAGGTTCCAGAAACTAGGTAAGATCTGACCTCTCCAGGTGGCCATCATTCAGCCTATCCCATTACCTTAAGTGTCCTTCAAGGTTATTCAAGGATGAAGACAGTAGAGCTGAAGTAAACTTTCCAAAAATACAAGACTAAAAGCTTTTGATTCTTTACAAATTACAATTCTCCTTTTGATTCTTTACAAATTACAATTATACTATTAAAACCCAGTCTCAATGGAGTATTCTGATGATCAATTAGCTATAATAAACAGGGAACTGGAGATGATCATAATAAAATACCAGGGACTATGTAAATAAATTTTATACAGTTTCCCCAAGTCCTGAAAATCATTTCAAATCATTTTCCACATAAATGATTAAAAAGGGTTGGGAGTAGTTTGGCCACTAAGAATTTAGAAACACCTTTTAGGATTTCTACATTGCTTTATCACAAAATCCTTACTAATAAAATAATTCCTTTGTACCATTCTCAGAAATCTGATTTTCTCACCTCCAATGTTCCTTCAGTCAACCGTTAAGAATCAAGGCCATTTATAACATAACAAAACTTTATGAAAGCCTGAAACCCAAGCAATAACAAACTACCAAGAGGTGCCCAGAAGAATTCTACATATAATGAACAATAAGTGAAAAAAGAGTATCTCGTGGATATTAGTTATTCCACTGCCTCAATACTTCAACACAGGCCTTAAAACGCTGACTTTAAGGAAATGGCTGTTACACCTGTTCAAGTCTAAATTTAAATCTTATAGTCATACCACATTCTAATTAGCCACACAGTATAGAAATCTCACAAAAAAACTACCACCCTTGAACTACCATGCAAAGTCCACTAAAATTGGTTAACATTCTTTGGGGTATGCATATTTTATTTCGTAGAAAGTAGAAGAAAGAAAGGAGCAACATTTTAAATACTATAGAGTTCCCAGCTCATATCATCAAATAGCCCATCATTAGCCCAAATTCCTACTAACTTTCAAGTTAAGGGTGCTTCACAAAAACAGACACTCAGATCAATGGAACAGAACAGAGAACCCAGAAATGGACCTACAAATGTACGGCCAACTAATCTTTGACAAAGCAGGATAGCCAATGGAATAATGACCGTCTCTTCAGCAAGTGGTGCTAGGAAAACTGGACAGCGACATGCAGAAGAATTAACCTGGACCACTTTCTTACACCCTACACAAAAATAAACAAAATGGATGAAAGACCTAAGACATAAAACCCTAAGACAGGAAGCCATCAAAATCCTCGAGGAGAAAGCAGACAAAAAACTCTTTGATCTTGGCCGCAGCAACTTCTTACTCAACACGTCTCCGGAGGCAAGGGAAACAAAACCAAAAATGAACTACTGGGACCTCATCAAAATAAAAAGCTTCTGCACAGCCAAGGAAACAATCAGCAAAACTAAAAGGCAACCAACAGAATGGGATAAGATATTTGCAAATGACATATCAGATAAAGGGCTAGTATCCAAAATCTATAAAGAACTTATCAAACTCAACACTCAAAAAACAAATAATCCAGTGAAGAAATGGGCAAAAGACATGAATAGACACTTCTCCCCAAGAAGACATCCAGATGGCCAACCGATACATGAAAAAAATGTTCAACATCACTCATCATCAGGGAAATACAAATCAAAACCACAATGAGATACTACCTTACACCTGTCAGAATGGCTAACATTAACAACTCAGGCAACAACAGATGTTGGCGAGGATGTGGATAAAGAGGATCTCTTTTGCATTGTTGGTGGGAATGCAAGCTGGTGCAGCCACTCTGGAAAACAGTATGGAGGTTCCTCAAAAAATTAAAAATAGAACTACCCTACGACCCAGAAATTGCACTACTAGGCATTTATCCAAGGGACACAGGTGGGCTGTTTCAAAGGGACATATGCACCCAAATGTTTATAGCGGCACTATCAACAATAGCCAAAGTATGGAAAGAGCCCAAATGTCCATCGACAGATGAATGGATAAAGAAGTTGTAGTATATACGTACAATGGAGTATAACTTGGCAATCAAAAAGAATGAAATCTTGCCATTTGCAACTACGTGGATGGAACTAGAGGGTATTATGCTAAGCGAAATTAGTCAGAGAAAGACAAATATCATATGACTTCACTCATATGAGGACTTTAAGAGACAAAACAGATGAATGTAAGGGAAGGGAAACAAAAGTAATATAAAAACAGGGAGTGGGACAAAACATAAGAGACTCTTAAATATGTTGAACAAACAGAGGGTTACTGGAGGGGTTGTGGGAGGGGGGACAGGCTAAATGGGTAAGGGGCTTAAGGAATCTACTCCTGAAATCATTGTTGCACTATATGCTAATTTGGATGCAAATTTTAAATAAATAAATAAATAAATAAATAAATAAATAAATAAATAAAGTTAAGGGTGCTTCAAGCACAAATTATAATATCAAGGGATCTCAGACTAATAATATCCCCAGACCCCTAGCAGAAAAAAAAAAAACAAACAGCAAATCCTTTCTGGACTAACCAACCTTTATCCTGGGCCTCAAAGAATTCCCACATGTTAATACCCCCAAGGGATACTAGGAACTTATGGTCAAAAGTACTTAAACACACATGGAAACAAGGCAGCATGCTTGAACTGACAGAAATGAGAGAGATGAAAGATCTATAAGGATTTCAGAAACTGGAATAATCAGACATAGACTATAACTGTTTACTATGTTTAAAGAAAATTTTTAAAGACAGGGGCGCCTGGGTGGTAACAGTCGGTTAAACGTCCAACTCTTTTTTTTTTTTTTTTTTTTTAATTTTTTTTTTTTTCAACGTTTATTTATTTTTGGGACAGAGAGAGACAGAGCATGAACGGGGGAGGGGCAGAGAGAGAGGGAGACACAGAATCGGAAACAGGCTCCAGGCTCTGAGCCATCAGCCCAGAGCCTGATGCGGGGCTCGAACTCACGGACCGCGAGATCGTGACCTGGCTGAAGTCGGACGCTTAACCGAAAACGTCCAACTCTTGGTTTTGGCTCAGGTCATGATCTCAGGATTCGTGAGTAGGAGCCCCATGTCGGGCTCTGCACTGCTGGTGCAGAGTCTACTTGGTATTCTTGCTCTCTCCCTCTCTTTCTGTCCCTACTGTGCTGTCTCTCACTCTCTCCCTCTCAAAATAAATAAACTTAAAAAAAAAAAAAGAAATGTTAAAGACAATCTTGAAAGTACATGTAAGGCACAGGAAATCATAAAGAACGAACAATTAATTAGCTGGAAGATAACTGAATAAAACTTCTGTGGATAAAAAGTAAGCCACTGAGTTTTTTTTAAGTTTTATTCAGATATAGTTCACATACAATTTACCACTACAATTCATTAGTGTATTCACAGAGTTGTGCAACCATCACCAAAATCCAGTTTTTAAAACATTTTCATCACCCTCAGAAGAAACCCTGCACCCCTAAGCCATTATCCCCCAATTTCCTTATTTCTCCCACATCCCTAGGAAACCACTAATCTACTTTGTCTCTACAGATTTGCCTACTCTGGACGTTTCATGTGAATGGAATCATACAACATGTGGTCATTTGTGACTGGCTTCTTTTACTTAAGCATATGTTTTCAAGGTTGATCTGTGTTGTAGCATGAATCTGCATTTTCTTCCTTTTCATGCTGAGTAATGTTCTATGATATGCATGTACCAAATCTGTTTATCCCTTCACCAGTTGATGGACATGTTGTAGCTCTTAACTATTATGAATAATGATGCTGTGAATATTGGTGTATAAATCTTTTGTGTGCACAAGTGTTTTCCTTTCTATTGAGTATACACCTAGACATGTAATTCCTGGGTTATATGGTGACTGTATACTGAACCTTTGAAGGACTGCCAAATTGTGTTCCACATAAGTTGCACCATTTGACATTCCAGACCAGCAACACACAGAGTTCCAATTCCTCCACATCCTTACCACTTGCTGTTTTTTAATTTCTTGGATTATAACCATCCTAGTAATAAAATTTATCTCACTGTGGTTTTGATTTACATTTCCCTGATAGCTTGTTATGCTGAACATCATTTAGAGCAGTGGATCTCAAGCTGAGGGTACATGAAATCATCTGTAGGGCTTATAAAAATGTAAGTGCCTGAGCCCTACTCCAGATGCACTTAATCAGTCTCTAAAGGATGACACTTGGACCCATGCAATTTTAGACACAAAGCATATTACTGTTTTCCATTTATAAGAGTACAATTCAGTGGCATTAAGTATAATCACAATGTTGTGCAACCATCACCACTCTCCATTTCTAAAACCTTTTCATCATCCTAGAAAGAAATTCTGTACCCATTAAAAATAACTCTGTATTTCCTTCTCCCCCAAATGCTGGTAACTACTACTCTCTGCCTCTATGAATCTGACTACTCTAGGTACATCTAAGTGGAATCAACAGTATTTGTCCTTTTGTGCCTAGTTTATTCTTTGGGGCTCATTAATATTGTAATGTGTCAACATTTCCTTTTTTAAAAATTTATTTATTTTGAAAGAGAGAGAGAGCGAGCATGCATAGGAGGGGCAGAGTGTGTGTGTGTGTATGAGAGAGAGAGAGAGAGAGAGAGAGAGAGAGAGAGAGAGAGAGAGAATACCAAGCAGGCTCTACACTGTCAGCACAGAGTCCCATGCAGGGCTCAAAACTTACAAACCGTGAGATCATGACCTGAGCTAAAACCAAGAGTCAGACGTTTAACCAAATGAGCCACCAGGCGCCCCAGCATTTCTTTTCTTTTTAAGACTGAATATCCCATTGTGTGTGTGTGTGCGCGTGTACATAAAGGAAAATTAAGAGGGCTTTAATTTCTTTGAAATTCATTAAAAGTCAGTCTTATGACTTTAATTCTGTAAATATTAAATCTATTATAAGTTATCACTACTAAAATTAACACCAAACTATTGCTGGTATAAAAAGCAAAATTTAAATGAACTTCTTAAAACCAAGTACAATCTAAAAAGAGTCAAATATAGAAACAAAAGAAATTTTGGAATGTGTAACAGAAAAATACCAAACATTGTAAATACAAGTGAGAGAGATGGGTGATAGGTTTCTAGTAAGAATCAAGATACCTTTAATAGAACCCATGTGGCCTTTTATGGACATTTTTCTCAAAGGGACTATTAAGTCAGGTTATTCTACTTTAAGGAAAAGAAAACATCACATTTAGTAGGGTGGAACCCCAGACCTTTTCACAATTAAAATATTCATGGCACCAGATGAGAATTTAACAATCATACTTTTCAGAGTTTGAAGCTTTTAATAATTAGTACTTTAGATATTTACTATCAATTAAAGCCACAAAGAATAAAGCCCCCTTAATTCTTAAATATTGCATTACCCTCAAAAGAGTACATTTTAAGGTCTATATATGAGCCATTAACATTTTGCTATTGGTTATTAAAGACAACTGATTCTCTGATACTTGGAAACACAGTAGCTGGCATTTTCTCTAAGATAAAACAAAATTTTAAATGGAAAAAAAGGTAAATTAAATGACCAAATTTACTACCTGTTATTACTCAGATATAAATGAAAGGTAAGTCTGGATATCCCTCTCTAAGTACATAGTAGCTCTCTCATTGGAATAACATTTGGTTAATTATGTCTAAAATTTTTGTCATTCAAAACACAATGGTACAATAAAACTAACAGTTTCTGACTGATATACAAATGAAAATGTGTGCCTTCCAGAAGTGATTTTCAGGACGCCTGGGTGGCTCAGTCGGTTAAGTGTCCGATTTCAGCTCAGGTCATCATCTTGTTGTCTGTGAGTTCGAGCCCTGTGTTGGGCTCTGTGCTGACAGCTCAGAGCCTGGATCCTGCTTCGGATTCTGTGTCTCCTTCTCTCTCTGCCCCCCCACCCCCCACTCATGCTCTCTGTCTCTCAAAAATGAATAAATGTTAAATTCAGCAAAAAAGCACTTCTGTAAAACACTAACATTCAAATCCTATTTTCCCCAAAGCAAAATAATGCTTGAGGACCATCATTATTCTGTTCTCTAAAATGCCCTGCTGTTAAAAAATTAAAATAAAATAAAATGCACTGCTAATATGAAGAGTATCCCTTTACTGATACAAAGCATCGTTTTAATATGTGTGTACATACTTCCACCTTCTATTATTTTTTTGATCAATTATTTTATTCACAATGGCTAATGGGTACTTTCTAACCTGTATCGCCTAAATAAACCTAACGTATCACTTGGTGAAAGTTACCAGAATGAAGTGACTAAGAAATAAGAAATCTCACTTCAGACCGGAGGCTAGGTTTTGCTCTGTGAACAGCGACAACCCTGGGCACACAGTCATGGACACACACACAGACACATGAGCTTACTGATGATAACATTAATACCTATCCATTGTGTTTTTTAAAAGCCCATAGAAAAGAATAAGAAGTATTCTTATCTAAAAGATCCTCATAATGAAACCACCAAAAAACCAAAAAACCAAAAACAATTTCTGTCAAGCATTTTCATGTATTTTAGGCATTTGTGTATATTTTTATTATAATGTTGGGAGCATAATATATGTCCTGCCTTGCATTTTGCTTTTTTTTTTTTGCCTTTTATTATTGTGGTTCAATTTTTTAAATAATACACTGGACTTTTATATATTTTCTCTTACATTACTCACTAATAATTTTCCTGAAATAAAGCTCATTACAAGCTAAGAGCATTATTCAATATACTGTGTATGTTTTTTTCACCAGTTTGCTCCTTAGTTTATTTTGACAATTTAGTGTTTTTTAAATTAGAAATAATTTGTGCTTTTACAAAATAATCATACCCATGTTATTCAAATGCACAATTGAAAAAAAAACAAATGACATGGTAAAATTACTAAAACAATATCCTTCAGAAAAAGAATGTCTTTAGAGAAAATATAAAAATAAACTAAGCATATTTGTTACCTGTTAAGTGATCTAAGTAGTACTGATAGAGCTTGCACTGAATAGGAGTCATTCTCACAGCTAACACATATTCATGTTTTGGAGGCAAGAACTTTGTTAACGCTGTATAATCTTTCCTCTGTAATTAACAAGAAAGATAATGAAAATTAGTTAACCTAAATATATGAAAGGAATTGACTGTTCAAAGAATTATCATTGCTTGCAACTAAAAGATATGCATAAACAGGTACCAAACATACAAGAAAGCATTTTCTTAAACATATTTACCCTCTTTAATCACACAATGATCATCATATGATTGTAATTATTATATTTCATATGACTATACAATATGATGTATTGGTAACAAGAGACTGCAACACACCAGGCAGGTTTTAAATTGAAGTGGTCATATTACCAACCAAGTAATTTATGTTTTCAAATGGTCTCCTCTATATAGAAAAAAGAAAGAAAAAACGTGGTAAGGGGATATAGTAGGCAGTGTTAAGAAAAAGACTTGCTTTAATCATACACTAAAAACAATGAATCAAAGTCTGATGCAGTCTGGGTTGTCCTTCGGGTAAGATGTGCCAATATACCAGAGAATAACACATAACTTTAGGGGAACTGTTTACCCACTTGAGAAAGCAAGCCATGTATAAACACTCTTGAAACCATTTAATTATAAGAACAAGAAATAACAAACACGAATGTGCTAGATACAAATGACTACTAAACCAGGAAAACATTGCCTAGGTAGCAGCAGCAATACAAAAACAGAGGAGTTGCTAGTACCTGTGGCTAACCTGAACAAACAGAACGACTGCCTTATATGATGGTAGAATATCCAGCCAGGAAAAAAAAAAAAAAAAAGAATATCCAGCCAGAAGCACAGTCTATCTCTAAAGATTTGTTACATCTTTGTGGCTATGATTAATATCTAGTGTCTGAAGAAAATGTGTGGATCTTAAGATCTACTAACTGCTGGCTCAAACTCTATATACTTATTCACTCACCAATAGAGGCTCACTAAATATCTGTATGTAAACAGTACTAACTAAGCCATTCAGGTTATTTTATTACTTCAAATTAATAAAACTGTTTCTTCAGGATTTTGTTAAAAATGACCCTCTCACAATTCATAATTGCATTTCCTACAAATATTTCAAATAAGTGAGGTTCAAGCCACTATACTATAAAATTAAGGTGAGCATAGGAATTTCTTAATCATAATAGCTGTGTTTCTTTTACATACTCCCTATCTTAAAGATGAGAAATCTAAACATTAACATATTAAAATATGAAGCTATACACTTGGCAAATGAATTAATCAAGTATGCTCTAAACCTCACAATGGAACTCTTTTTTTGAAAGTTCAATGTTTCAAAAACTTTTGAAGACAAGGCTAGGAGATTTAACTATAAAACTATATATTGACAAAAGAGGAAAGAAAACATAAAACAAAGTTTAAATTCATAAAACATTTGGGATTGTAATCTAACAAAGCAACGATATTTTATTATATGGAATATATTTGTACCTGAACACATCCAGCTAACATCTCATAGAGAATGTGAGCACGCTTTTTCATCACTCTGACATCTACCATGGTAGAATCCGCACACTGACCATTTTGGATTGGATTTATAAATCGATTCCTGAACTCCTTAATGGATCCCAGCAAATTTTCCTTGATAAAGTTAACCATGCAATGATCTAAGAGAGAAGACATCAGTTCACTAACGACAATAATAGCTAAAAGGGACTCAGATAAACTTTCTGATAAAATGTTCATGTCAAAAACACATGCCATGGAAGCATTAGAATTAAGCTACAAAGAACAAACAGTAAACTGAGTATAGACTAAACATTGGCTATAAGTCAGTTCTGGAACTGGATTTCCAAACCAGATGAGAAATTCAAATAAAACCATCACTATATTCTAGATATGAATGTTTAAAAAAAACACCTAAGAACATTTTATTCTACTTCCCTGTTCTTTATAATAGATATGGAGTATGAAACAAGTATTCTGTAATTCTAACCATGATTTTATGGACAGCAAGGGTATCTAGTGAAAAAACATATATATTGAATCAAAATAACAAAATCAGGTAATAAGCCACTATATCAAATTTTGTATTAACTGTTCTAGTTCCAGAAGCTCTTAATAGAGTTATCAGCTGTCCTATACAATATAAGATCACAATGTGAAATAGCATTTTTTCACCATTTCAATATAAATTAGCAGTTATTACATCAAAATTGATATTTACAGGATACAAAGGACTCTCTTAGAAAATTCTAAGAATATATAATTAGATATTAAAAGTAAGACAGAACATATTCTCATTATAGCATAGCCCTTAAAAAGTCATGAATAATATGGGTGCCTGGGTGGCTCAGTCGGTTCAGCATCTGACTTTGGCTCAGGTCATGAGTTGGAGTCCCACATTGTGTGAGCACAAGCCCTGCTTCAGGTGCACACGAGCCCCACTTCTCTCTCTCTGCCCCTCGATCACTGTGTCATCTCTCTCTCAAAAAAAAAAAACTAAAAAATAAAGTCATGGATAATATTGAGAATTAAGTGCAGTTCAATCAAGAACTAGGAATGAACTCTACATGCAGTATCACTTAAAGCAAAGTTCCACGGGAGTAAAAAAATACTTCTTTGTGAATTTCACTGTCAAACACCACGGGTTTGCTTTCTTCACTGTATCATAAAACTCTTCTAACTAATGTTTTATTGTTTTTGCAATGTGAAGTAGCATTTCTACAAATGAAGTAACAGAAAAGGGGGAAACTGGAACAGATAAAAAATGAAGATAAAATATAGGTTACAATGAAGTAATAACCAGTATTACAAATAATAAAATAAAAAATAATTAAGTTACTAAAGGGCTGGAAATAACATAAAAATAACAAAAAACTATTGCAATGGATTATAAATAGGAAATTTCAATTTATTAGCTGAATATAACTCCTGTTCCCTCAAGTATTCTCACACATATGAAAATGAGAGAAATTCACAAGTCACCTGGGTTCACATCATCTGTCCTCAGTCTGAACAAATTCTATGCTGACACAGATTTGACATAGCTCTCCTTTTCACATCTCCACATTCCTAAAAATATTCA
Source organism: Prionailurus viverrinus (assembly GCF_022837055.1). Lineage (NCBI taxonomy): Eukaryota > Metazoa > Chordata > Mammalia > Carnivora > Felidae > Prionailurus > Prionailurus viverrinus. The sequence goes on from NC_062579.1 coordinate 55,559,580, forward strand.
CACTTGGCATTTCTTTTCAATTTCCTATAGTACCTCTCCCTAAATTATAGTTTGTTACAATATCTCCTGAATAGTCACCAATGCATTTGTACTTTTAAAGCCATCATTAATACATCTGATAATTTTTATAGATTTCAAATTCTATGTTTATATTTGAACATTCAAAATGGTACACCTTTTGACTATGGTTTACCATTCATATTTACAAAGCATTCCACTTGAAATGTATGGTATTCTTTCATAGAAGACTAAGATGGACCTATGTAGATTATGGTCAGAGACTATACTAGACAGAAGAAAGGCAAATGGCAAAGTGGCAAAAATAATATCTGAGGCAATGCCAAAACTCTATAACTGCAGATATTAACTCACACTCAATTAGGTTATTTTGAAGTGGTGTTCCTGTTAAAATAATCCTCCTCCTTGATCGTATAGAATTCATAGCTTTTGAAACAGCAGATGCTTCATTTTTCAGAATATGGCCTTCATCACAAACAACAAAGTCGGGGCCTATAAAAATGTGTAGAAAAAACAACATTTAAGCTGAAAATGTAATCCATTTAAGTAAATAAGTTAACCCTTTAAAGTGCTGCTCTTGTGGGAATAAAACAACACGCTCATAAGAACAGTCATGTTTTATCTGCTGCTATATTTTGTAATGTGGCACTAACTAGTATTAATTATATCCCAACAGTAAAGTACTACTACAGATGGTACTTAAGATTCTCTGAATAAGAATATAAAAATAAAAATAGAAGAGTGTAAAGATCTCTCCAACATATTTAAGGTATTTGAAAAAACAAAATATATTAATAATTGGAAAACAGTAGCTAAAGATATATTACAGCACAACATATCAAGTTAACACAACTGCCTAAGACTAAGCAATTCATATATACGTGAAAAGACAAATTTCAAGCTACATTTTAAGAAATACTGTATAAATCAATTGGCTATGCAGTATCTTCCATGTAACTTATTCCAAATAACTAATACTCTTTGCAGGGAGAAAATTTAATTGATAAAAGACAGATAAATTGATTGTTATATGGCTACAGGATGGGGGAGAACACTTTTCCAAGCTATAAAAGACCTTACACCTGAGAGTAACGTCTTCAAAAGAAATACATCCACTTTCATAACATATTATTGCTTCCTAAAGCATTGTTTATACACAATTTGCTTGCTGGTTAACACACATACTACTTTAAATATTGATTTCAACAAAAGCAGTTGTCAAATTTCTCCCCATCTGTTAGGCGTTGGAGAAAATTCATCTTCTACATGATTTCAAAAGTAAACATTTCAGTATGATTGGCCAAATAATACAATTATTATTCAGTATTCAGATGGGGCTACAGAAATATTAAGACATTTTAAAATTACTAATATACTTTCTAAAAACAAAAATCTACACATAGCTTTGTATTAAAAAGCTACATACTGGTTTCTTTTGAATCCTGAAAGTTTTCAAGAAAGAAAAATTGTGTTTTACACAAGTGACTTAACTGATTTTCACCATCTAACATTCAGTGTCATGAGGGTATGCTAAAACAGGTACTCCCATACAATCTTTGTGAGCGTCTAAATTACCATCTGACATTTTGGAAGACAACTTTACAGTATCTATTAAAATGTAAAATAGTGTACCTTCTGACCCATTATTTCAATTTCTGGGAATTTATCCTAAAGATATACTTCGGCAAGTATCCAAAAATACATAAAAATATTCTGTGAAGCACTGGTTGTTATGGTGGAAAATTGAAAACAACCTAAAAGCTTACCAAAGGGTGTTAATAAAATTATGATTTAACGGAATGTTGCAGAACTAAAATTAATGATATAGATATCTATGTACTAACCTGGAAAGACATGCCAAAATATATTAAATAAAAAGATGCAATGTGCAGAATGTATGTTATGCTGTTTGTATTTAAATTTTTTTTTTTCTTCAACGTTTTTATTTATTTTTTTGGGACAGAGAGAGACAGAGCATGAACGGGGGAGGGGCACAGAGAGAGGGAGACACAGAATCGGAAACAGGCTCCAGGCTCCGAGCCATCAGCCCAGAGCCTGACGCGGGGCTCGAACTCACGGACCGCGAGATCGTGACCTGGCTGAAGTCGGACGCTTAACCGACTGCGCCACCCAGGCGCCCCAATGCTGTTTGTATTTAAACAACCACTTCAAACAGGGTGATTTTATCTATGTATACATATATGTAGCAAAGGACTAAACCTGCCCAGCCTTTGCCTTCAGCAGCTGGGAGGTAACCTCTAAACTTGGAATATGCTGCCTGAGAAAATGGTCTTTGTTTACTTGGATGGCTTAGGACACACACCAGATAGTCTAAAAAGGTGAATTATCGGGGCAACAAGGCCTTTGGCATCTTCTTGACCTTTAGAAGGGGGAAAGACTAAGATCACTCACATGGGTGGTCAAACATGTCTTTGTGACCAAGCCCAAACTCTAAACACCAAGGCCTGGATACGTGTGCTTGGTTAGCAACGCTCTGTATGTACTGTTACACATCATTGCTGGGAGAAGTAACTGCGGTCTGCTCATTTCCACTAACAGATCAGTAGGATTTCTCCTGGATGCCCTGTGACTTTTCCTGTTGCTGATTTTAATTTGTATCCTTTCACTGTAATAACCAAAACAGCTTTTCTGAGTTCCATGAGTTCTAGTTAATTACTGAACCTGAGAGTGGCCTTGGGACTCTAAACACTGCAATATAAAAAACATGCCTGAAAAAACACCCACACAATCTTCTTTAAAAATGGGCAGAGGACCCAAAGAAGACATGCAAATGGGCAACAGGTACACAAAAAAGACCTCAACATCACTAATCACTAGGAAAATGCAAATCAAAACCACAATGAGATATCACCTCATACCTGTTAGAATGACTATTCTCAAAAAGACAAGAGATAACAACTGTTGGTGAGGATGTAAAGAGAAGGGAACGCTTGTGCACCATTGGTAAGAAGGTAAATTGGTGCAGGCACTATGAAGGTTCCTCTAAAATTGAAAAGTAGAATTACCATATGAAACAGCATTTCTAATTCTGGGTATATATCCAAGGAAACAAAATCATTATCTCAAAGAGATATCTGCACTCCCACGTTCAGCCAAGACATGGAAAAACAACCTAAGTGTCCACTGACGGATGAACTTTTATTTTTTAATATATACCTTTTCCTTCTGTTTGTATTTTGCTTAAGAACATGTATTGCTTTTATAATTTAACTTAAAAAGGACTATTTATTAGTGTGGCAATGGAAGGCAAGGGGGCCCTTTCCTTAGTAGGGCTATCTGAGCGAATAAGAGTAGGAAGACAGAATAAAAGCAAATATACTCATGAATAACCCTGAATCAACAAAAAAGCTAAAAGATGTTATTCATATTCTGTTTACAAAGATAGGAATGTACATAACACTCTAACATAAAAAAGTTTTAAAATCTTAAGAAGTTTTAGGGGGCCTGGGTGGCTCAGTCGCTTAAGTGTCCGACTTTTGATTTGGGCTCAGGTCATGTTCTCACAGTTCTTGAGTTCGAGGCCCTGCATCGGGCTACGCACTGGCAGTGCAGAGCCTACCTGAGATTCTCTGTCTCCCTCTCTCTCTGCGTAAGTTTAATAATCCTGAATATCTACTTTCTGGAAAACCTCATTCCAATGATCTATGAATGAAGTGGTAGGATGTGAAAACAGCTATATTTAGAAATCATAATAGAAAAAATAAAGGGAGAATGCAGTCATGCAGTTCTGAAAAGGGATATAGCAAGAGGCTTGAAGAAAAGTTCTTCTATTCAAAGATCAAGCCTGAGTGAAATAGTTCAATACACCATGGAAATCTGTCATTATTTTATTTAATTACCTAGGTCTATTTTATTGTTTAAATCAAATAGTACCTTGAATTAATATTGTGTGTATATATAAAGGACTGAAGTACTGATAACATGCTACAAACCAAATAAAGCTTGAAAGCCTTATGCTAACTGAAAGAAGTCAGATATTGTATGATTTCACTTTTATAAAATGTCCAGAAATATTTTTATGAAATCTCCACAAAAGGCAAATCCACTGAGACAAAAAATATGTTGGTAGTTTCCAGGTGATAGGGCATTTGAAAGTGACTGCTAATGGGTACAAAATTTCTTTTTGAGGTAAACGAAAATGCTGTAGGGTTCAACAAAATAGTTGTGATAGTTACATAACACTGTAAATATACTAAATGCCACTGAATTATACTTTAACATGGTTAAATGGATTTTATGTTATGTGTATTTTTACCACAACAAACTCTAGTCATTAAATTAAAATGAGATAATGTAGATTAATACTAAAGCTACCACAATGAATAAATGCTTAGTGTGACTTAACGTTAACTGTACTATGAATTAAACAACAACAAAAAGCTAGTAATGAGGTTATAAAGAGATAACTCTATTCATTTGTCAAAACCCATTAAACTCTACATTACAAAGTATATACTTTCATGTGTACAAATAATAAAACACAGAAACTAACCTAAGTGACTTTAGAAAATAACGTTTTAACTATAAATTATTAAACTATAGACAAAAACAATCATAAACACTGTACTATAGTGGTTAAATCTGTTTCTCACATAGAAACAACTGTGAAACAATATGGTTAACAATTCTGAAATTACTTTAGTGTGTAATGAAACTGAACAAATAAACGGATGGCAGGTGGCTGGAGCCAGAATTCCCATAGTTGGAAAGACAAGTAACAGATTAACGATGAAGGTAAAACTGAACCCTATGACACTGGATTAGAGTCAAAGACACCATTACAAAATCAAATTTATCTCTATACACACACACAAAGGGATAGATTTGTGCATAGACATAGATTAGTACACATATCACCTAGTTCTGTCTGCTTAGAGGACTTAAAAGCAATGATACTCCAGTAGTAACAAACACTACTAAGCACCAGATCTTGGTTTGTAAACACTATTTTACAGTAAGAGAAACCATGGCACATTACTGAAATGGTTAATTCTGGGGTAGGGGGCAGAGACAATACAACATGAGCCTGGAATACCTTATAGTACCAGAAAGTAATGAAGTGCTTAAAACAACAACAAAAAGAATGAAATATCAAAGGGATACACGAACCAATCTACAAATGTGAAAGAGCTCCCAATGGCCAAATAGTAACAATTTGAACAGCAAAATAACATTATAGTCTAAAATATAAACTAATAATAGATTATTAGTCTATACTGCTATAAATCAATGATTGATTATATAAAAAGGAAAGGACAAATATTTCTTAAAGAAAAATTCCAAATTTTACGTGTAGATACTGGCCACTAAGGGAGACAGAGCTTAATCCTAGCCTTCCCCTAACTTGGGTAAGCTAGACTTTGTGACTGACTTCCAAAGAACAGGGACAGGTAAAAATAACAGATCCAGTAATGTCATGTCATTCTAATGTACTCCTGATATGATTGTGATAAGAAGGGTGTTTCACCTCTGGTAAATTTTTTCAAAAACCTGTAACTCCAAACTAATTACAAGAAAAACAACAAATACACACTAGTGAACATAAAATAGGATACTTGCACAGTACTCAAGACTAACAAGATAATGAAAAATAAAGATAGAAATTGTCATAGACCAGACAAAACTGTGAAGACAAGCCAATTAAATGCAATGTGGTATACCCTGGATCAGATCCTGGAATAGAATGCAAACAAGAAAAATGGTCAAATTCAAATATAGTTTGGTGTTTAGTTAACAATAAACCAACACTGTATCAATTTCTTAGTTTTGACAAATCTACCATGGCAATACAACCTGTTAACATTGGGAAATCTGGATGTAGGGAATATGGGAGCTTTTTTTTACTATCACTTCAAGTTTTCTGTAAAAAATTATTCTAAAGTAAAACATGTTTAAAATGTCACTAAATGATTTACATGGAAATAACAAATGTTACTCTTCACATCATGAGCTTTAATTTTTTTAAATGTATTTCCTCATGAACAAATCACAATATTAAGCGTTTGAACACTGTTGTTTTAACTATTCCAAAGCAACTTTCTGAAAAATATGCTGCAATACTATTCACTAGCTTAAAGTTCTCTGACAATAAAACCACCACAGAACTTTGAGACAAATATTTTAATCACGGGAGAAAGATAAACTCATTGAGCCTTAGATTTACAATGGCAATGTTACTTTGGTGCATGTTAGTTACATCATTACCTAAAAAAAGAGGCAAAACAGTACAAACATTTAGTTCTAAGATTAATAAGGTCTGAGAATTTAATGTATAACATGGTGAGTATAGCTGATAACACTAAATTTAATTGTAGAATTAAAAATTGCTAAAAGAGTAAAACTTAAATGCTCTCACCAAAAAAAAAAAAAAAATGGGGTGAGTAAATATGTGAGGTCATAGATGTGTAACTCAAAGTGGTGAATCCTTCTGTGAGGCAGGAAGCTAACGGGCAACAGGAGTATGGACCTTAGACGTCTTGATGGAGAGCCCCAACCGAGGACCACCCAGGGACCACCCTATTCCACCCATGTAACAGTCAGTTTGCAATTACAACATCCCAACAGAGGAAGAGTTAAGTTTGTTGTGCGTGTTGCACTTTTGCAGAAAGCAGCTGCTTGTCCTTATTTGACCTATGTCTCTAGAATAGAAATAATGCTGTGGTTTCCTACCCCATAAAGGTGTTTCAAATACATATTGGGAAAGGACATGCATAGTTGGCTAATTATTATATAATCCAGGCCTGTCACTCAAATGTTGCAAACCTAGGAACTACCCAAAAGAAAAAACTGATATAAGCCCACACCGAGGAGTTTCAGGGCCTCAGTCTCTCTGGAGTTGCCAGCTTCTCCCTTGGAGTGTACTTTAATAAAAATTTGCTCTGCTTTTCTTTCGTTTCACTGCTCTGTAATTATTTAATGTGGCAGCGAGAATAGCAAGCCACTTTCCTTTTCCATCTAACTCTTGGTAACACTTCCAAATGTATTTATATGTCAAATCATCACATTGTATAATTTAAGTATCTTACAATTCTGTGAATTACACCTGAAAAAAATGTAAAAAGAATATAATATAAAAAAATAAATGAAAAAAAGGTAAAGTGATGGATTCTAAAGAATACTGTTACTCTGACAGTGAAAATTACATTTTCTCAACACACATCTAAAGCCTCAATAAGTGTCTTAATGTAATTAGATATGTTAAGATAAAGTTTAAAAAGGAAAAAACAAATAATTAAAAATTAATTCATTTTGTGGGGCACCTGGGTGGCTCAGTCGGTTGAGTGTCTGACTTTGGCTCGGGTCATGATCTCACAGTTTGTGAGTTCGAGCCCCGCATCAGGCTCTGTGCTGACAGCTCGGAGCCTGGAGCCTGCTTTGGATTCTGTGTCTCCCTCTCTCTCTCTGACCCTCCCCACCTTGCACTCTGTTTCTCTGTTTCTCTCTCTCTCTCTCTCTCTCTCTCTCTCTCTCAAAAATAAATAAAAGGATTAAAAAAAATTAAAAAAAGTAATTAGTTTTGCAAATAGTATAACTTGCTGCTTTTCCAAGTGCCAATTAAGAATTAAATATTTGGATCTTAATGTCCTAAGGTTAGACAGTGTTGCAAATATTAACTTTCCATAGTGATGACACTTCAAAACACAGTGGGGGGGACCATGTAGCAATTCTTCTAATGATATAAAGTTGGGAAAGAAACTTAAGAACTGTTTTCAGAGTATGGAGAGAGGTCTTGTTATCATCTAATATTCAGACAGCTGAAAGAAAATGCAATTGTGACATAGGTACCTAATGTAATTTTACTTATTAACAAGATCTCCCATAAAAACTTCAAATACTTCCAGACTCAACAACTGAATTCTGAACAGCTGGCAACAGTAAGGGTGCTATCACCTTAATAAAATTTTACTAAGAAAAAAAAAAAGAAGGAAAAAACCTGAAGGCTAAACAAAAACCAGCTACTTACCAGTTGCTCAATAAAGTAGTTACCTGTTAAACCGAACATCAGCAATTTTTTATTCAACTTATTTATCTCAGTGTCTTTTAATATATTACCTGGATCAACCAAAGCTTTGTTAAAGATTTCCTTAAGTTTCCTACTCTTCACATTCCTTCCTTGAGCAAGATTTCTGTACATCTCATAGCCTATGATCATAACACCACCATCTTCTTGCCACCTCTGCAGCATGTAGCTTCTCTCCTGAGGACGTTTCACAGTTGCTAATTCAGAGACCTTTTGTGAGAAAATAAAGATTTTTAAAGGTAGCTATTAGGAATGTAGGAATACTACTTATTCCCATGTAAATATGCATCCTTAATAATTAAAAATCCTTTTCTTTTACTATATGAATTTCTTGCAGTTATTTTAATAAGAGAAAATATTTAAAATGTAATACCTCAAGCTTCTCATCATCTTTTAATCCTTCCTGCCACTTTTCAAATTCATTCATCCAATTCAAAGCGGTATTAAGAGGACAAACCACTAAAGCTGTGCTGAAATCCAATTTGTCACACAAAAGAACCGTATGAAGAAAACTTACCACCTACAAAAAACCAAATTAAGTTAAAGAACCGTATGAAGAAAACTTACCACCTACAAAAAACCAAATTAAGTTACCATCTTCAACTAAAATATCAGTAAAAAAGTTAAAATAAATGAAACAATCTTACGATTTAATAACTTGGTTTTCTTCTACCTTTAAACAATAAAGCAACCAATCAAAGCTCACAATGTCCAAACAAGGCAAAGTACATGGAAAGAGATATTATAATATATAAAAAGATGGAGTTTGACTACGTAATATATAAGGTTCTTCTAACCTTAAAGCTTCATGATCCTATGATCAATAATAATAATAATAATATGAATATAAGAAGTAACCATACCAAAACTATGACGAAGTCGCTGGTCTCCACACAACGTCTATCCCCACAAATGTTCAGAAGCTACCATCACCCATTCAGAAGAGAATTCTGCTATGCAGTACTTTTAGTACTTTTCTATTTTCAGGTGTTCTAACTTGATACCTTGGGAAGATCGAAGCAGAGTACAAGGACCCTAAGCTTGCCTTATCCCACAAATACAACTAGATAACTATCAAATCATCATAAATACCCAAGAAACTGACCAAAAGCCTGGCAGGATAAATTCTACAACTAAAGGTAAAGAAGAGGCCACACCGAAGAAAGTAGGAAGTGTGGAGATGCGGTTTAGGGCAGAAAAGGGTCATGGTCGCTGTGGCAGGGAGGGAGCCATGGTTACGGAGAAGGGTAAGGGACAGAATATCACACAGTAAAGCAGACAGGGAAAATGAATCCCCACAGCAACTGGCTTAGAAAGGGAGGGGCTGAATTTCATGAGTTCTTGAAAAAAGCGGGGCTTAAGTTTTAAAGGTCAGCAGTCATCGCTAAAATGGAGCCCTGAAGACACTGTGCTGCTCTTGAAGAGAAGGCAAACAGCTCGTGGGCATACAACATGGAAAGAACGAATTGAAGAGCAACTGGAGCACACAGTGGGGAAGATATATGCTTATCTCAAACCACATCCCAGCACTCACCAAGAGACCCCTCCAGGAACAAAAAAACTGGCCAGCACCATTTCTCTGTCCTGACCCTGAGCATAAGCACTGGCACTCCCTACCTAACTTATTTACAATAAGCCCCCAACAACAGCACTCCACTGGAAGCACCCCTCCAAGTCATCCCCAGACCAGCCCAAACCCCTGTTCACACCATGCCCCTGACCAAGGAATTTTCATGGTCTTGTTTTAGCAGCAGTTGCAACAGTTCTCATTCCACAAGCAGACCAGAGCACACCTAGTTAAAACTCACCATATTCAGACCATGGACCAAACACTGCTAAGATAAAGAGAGCCTCTGCAGACAACTGGCCTGAAGGATAAAGCAGCCAGGACAAAAGAGCAAAGCACACGCAGCACCCATTGGAGTTAGTCCCAGAAGCAACAGACCCTGGGGAACATGGGACACTATATGGCACAGCACTACAGGACCTCTTCTTCATAAGGCCATTACCCTAAAGAACAGGAGATGTAGCTTACTTTTCTAACACAGTGAAACAGGCACAGAGACACAGACAAAATGAGAAGACAGAGAAATTTATCCCAGATGAAAGAACAAAATAAGGCTAAGGCCAGAGATCTAAGTGAAACAGATATAAGTAATTAACCTAAGAGAGAATTTAAAGTAACGATAAAAGGATATTCACTGGACTTGTGAAAAGAGAGGAAGACATGAGTGAGACCCTTACCAGAGAGATAAAGAATAACACAGCAGAGATAAAACTCTCAATAAACAAAGTGAGAAATAGGCTCCCTGGAATGAAGAGCAGAATGGAAGAAGCACAGGAATGAATTAATGACCTAGAGGACAGAGTAATGGAAAGTAATCACGTTAAACAAAAGAGAGATAGGGGCGCCTGGGTGGCGCAGTCGGTTAAGCGTCCGACTTCAGCCAGGTCACGATCTCGCAGTCCGTGAGTTCGAGCCCCGCATCGGGCTCTGGGCTGATGGCTCAGAGCCTGGAGCCTGTTTCCGATTCTGTGTCTCCTTCTCTCTCTGCCCCTCCCCCGTTCATGCTCTGTCTCTCTCTATCCCAAAAATAAATAAACGTTGAAAAAAAAAAAATTTAAAAAAAAAAAAAAGAGAGATAAAAGAATTATGCAAAATAAGAACAAAATTAGGGAAATCAGTGACTCCTTCAAACATTAATAACATTTGTATTTATATAACCCCCAAAAGAAGATGACAGAGAAAAGAGGGCAGAAAATTTATTTGTAAAAATAATAGCTGCAAGCTTCCCTAATTTGGGGAAGGAAGCAGATATTCCAGATCAAGGAAGCACAGAGAACTCCCAACAAAATGAACAAAAGCAGACCCACACCAAAACATATTCTAATTAAATTGGCAAAATATAGTGGAAAAAAAACAACTTTTCAAAGCAGCAAGACAAAAGACAACAGTGACATACAAAGGAAAACCCGTAAGGCTATTAACAGCCTTTTCAGAAGAAATGTTGCAGGCCAGAAGGGGCTGGCATGAAATTTTCAAGGTTCTGAATGGGAAAAAATCTGTAGCCAAAAATGCTCTGTCCAGAAAGGCTATCATTCAGAATAGAAAGAGAAACAGAGTTTCCCAGACAAACAAAAACTGTAGGAGTTTAATGACCAACAAACCATCCCTATAAGAAAATTAAAGGGGACTCTTGAGTTGAAAGGAGAGAAAACGTGACAGTATAAAAGTAGGAAACACAAAAGCATTAAAAATGAACATCACTGTAAAACATCAGTAAACGAACAAATAAAAGGATATAAAATATGGCACCATATACAGAAAACATGTGGAAGAGAGGAGGAAACAATTGGTTTGAACTTAAATGACCATCAACTCAATATAGACTGTGATATGCGGAAGAGGCTATAACAAACCTAATGATAACCATGTATCAAAAACCACCAATAAACATGCAAAGAATACAGAGAAAGAAATCCAAATATATTAAAGAAAATCAGAAAAACAAGAAAGAGACAAAAAACAAGAAATGATCAGAGAAAATCTTCAGAAACAATCACAAAACAAATAATAAGATGACAATAAATACATTATCTATCAACAATTACTTTGAATGTAACTGGACAAAATGCTTCAACCAAAAGACACAAAAGGACAAAAGGGATAAAAAAAAAAAATAGGACTGATCTATATGTTACCTACCAACAGCCACATGAGAATGTCTATTCTCACCACTTTTATTCAACATAAGACTGAAAGTGCTAGCCACAGCAATGAGACAACAAAAAGAAACAAAGGGCATCCAAATTGGCAAAGAAAAGGTAAACTGTTCACTATTTGCAGATGACATACTATAGAAAACCCAACAGATTCCACCAAAAAACTACTAGAACTGACAAATGAATTCACTGAAGTCACAGGATACAAAATCAACATACAAAAATCTGTTGCATTTCTATACACCAATAACAAAGCAGCAGAAACAGAAATAAAGAAAACAATCCCATTTACAATTGCACCAAAAACAGTAAGATAACTAGGAATGAACCTAACCAAAGAGGCAAAAGATCTATACTCTGAAAACTATAAACTGATGAATGAAGCTGAAGAGGACACAAAGAAATGGAAAGACATTCCATGTTCATGGATTGGAAACACAAATACTGTTAAAATGTCTATACTATGCAAAGCAATCTACACATTTAATGGAATCCCTATCAAAATGCCACCAGCATTTTTCAGAGAACTACAACAAATAATCCTAAAATTTGTATGGAACCACAAGGAACCCAAATAGCCAGACCAATCTTGAAAAAGAGAGGTAAAGCATTACAATTCCAGACATCAAGGCATATTACAAAGCTGTAGTAATGAAAACAGGATGCTACTGACACAAAAATGAAATATAGATAAATGGAACAAAATAAAAAACCCAGAAATAAACCCCAAATTATATGGTCAATAAATCTTGAACAAAGCAGAAACAAATATCCAAGGGGAAGAAGTCTCTTCAACAAATGGTATTGGGAAAACTGGACAGTGACATGCAAAAGAATAAACCTTGACCACTTTCTTACACAACACACAAAAATATTCAAAATGGATAGAAAACCTAAACGTGAGACCTAAATGCATAAAAATCCTAAAATAGAGCACAGGCAGTAAGGTCTCTGACACTGACTATAGGAACATTTTTCAAGATATGACTCCTGAGGCAAGGGAAACAAAAGCAAAAAATAAACTGGGCTTCATCAAAATGCAAAACCGCACAGCAAAGGAAACTATCAATAAAACTAAAAGGCAACTTTTAGAATGGGAGAAGATATTTTCAAATGACATATTTGATAAAGGGTTAGTACCCAAAATATATAAAGAACTTACAAAGTTCAACACCCAAAAAACAAATAACCCAGTTAAAAAATATTCAGAAGATATGAACAGACATTTTCCAAAGAAGACAGAGACAACCAATAGACACAAGAAAAGAAGGTCAACATCACTCATCATTAGGGAAATGCAAATCAAAACTACAGTGAGATATTATCTTTCCTCTGTCAGAATAGCTAAAATCAGGGGTGCCCGGGTGGCTCAGTTGGTTGAGCATCCAACTTCAGCTCAGGTCACGATCTCACAGTTTGTGGGCTCGAGCCCTGTGTTGGGCTCTGTGCTGACAGCTCGGAGCCTAAAGCCTGCTTCAGATTCTGTGTCTCCCTCTCTCTCGGCCACTCCCTGCTCGCTCGCTCGCTCTCTCTCTCTCTCTCAAAAATAAACATTAAAAAAAAATTTATTTAAAATATTTATTTTAAATTTATTATATTAAAATATTTTAAGTTTTATTATTAAATATTTAAATACTTAAATATTAATATTGAATATCATTAGATATTAATTTAAATATTAATTTAAATATATTAAATATTATAAATATTTAAAAATATTTAAATATAAATATATAATATTTAAATATTTAAATATATTTATATAAATATATTATTAAAATAATATTAGATAGGAGGCGGCAAGATGGCGGCTTAGGAGGACGCTGGGCTCACCGCACGTCCTGCTGATCACTTAGATTCCATCTACACCTGCCTAAATAACCCAGAAAACCGCCAGAGGATTAGCAGAACAGAGTCGCTGGAGCCAAACGCAGACGAGAGGCCCACGGAAGAGGGTAGGAAGGGCGGCGAGGCGGTGCGCGCTCCACGGACTGGTGGGAGGGAGCCGGGGCGGAGGGGCGGCTCGCCGGCCAAGCAGAGCCCCCGAGTCGGGCTTGCAAAAGCGGAGGGGCCGGGCGGACTGTGTTCCGACAGCAAGCGCGACTTAGCGTCTGGGAGGTCAGAAATTAACAGCTCTGCTCGGAAAGCGGGAAGGCTGGAGGACAAAGGGAGGGAGAGCTGCTGAGCCCCCTGACAACAGAGCTCAGTTTGGTGGGGAACAAAGGCGCTCGCCAGCGCCATTTCCCCCGCCCATCCCCCAGCCGAAATCCCAAAGGGAACCGGTTCCTGCCAGGGAACTTGCTCGCTCCGCGCAAACACCCAACTCTGCGCTTCTGCGGAGCCAAACCTCCGGCAGCGGATCTGACTCCCTCCCGCTGCCACAGGGCCCCTCCTGAAGTGGATCACCTAAGGAGAAGCGATCTAAGCCTGCCCCTCCTGCCCCCGAGCACCTTGCCTACCCACCCCAGCTAATACGGCAGATCCCAGCATCACAAGCCTGGCAGGGTGCAAGTAGCCCAGACGAGCCACACCACCCCACAGTGAATCCCGCCCCTAGGAGAGGGGAAGAGAAGGCACACACCAGTCTGACTGTGGCCCCAGGGGTGGGCTGGGGGCAGACATCAGGTCTGACTGCGGCCCCGCCCACCAACTCCAGGTATACACCACAGCACAGGGGAAGTGCCCTGCAGGTCCTCACCACGCCAGGGACTATCCAAAATGACCAAACGGAAGAACTCCCCTCAGAAGAATCTCCAGGAAATAACAACAGCTAATGAGCTGATCAAAAAGGATTTAAATAATATAACAGAAAGTGAATTTAGAATAATAGTCATAAAATTAATCGCTGGGCTTGAAAACAGTATACAGGACAGCAGAGAATCTCTTCCTACAGAGATCAAGGGACTAAGGAACAGTCACGAGGAGCTGAAAAACGCTTTAAACGAAATGCATAACAAAATGGAAACCACCACAGCTCGGCTTGAAGAGGCAGAGGAGAGAATAGGTGAACTAGAAGATAAAGTTATGGAAAAAGAGGAAGCTGAGAAAAAGAGAGATAAAAAAATCCAGGAGTATGAGGGGAAAATTAGAGAATTAAGTGATACACTAAAAAGAAATAATATACGCATAATTGGTATCCCAGAGGAGGAAGAGAGAGGGAAAGGTGCTGAAGGGGTACTTGAAGAAATCATAGCTGAGAACTTCCCTGAACTGGGGAAGGAAAAAGGCATTGAAATCCAAGAGGCACAGAGAACTCCCTTCAGACGTAACTTGAATCGATCTTCTGCACGACATATCATAGTGAAACTGGCAAAATACAAGGATAAAGAGAAAATTCTGAAAGCAGCAAGGGGTAAACGTGCCCTCACATATAAAGGGAGACCTATAAGACTCGTGACTGATCTCTCTTTTGAAACTTGGCAGGCCAGAAAGAATTGGCAAGAGATTTTCAGGGTGCTAGACAGAAAAAATATGCAGCCAAGAATCCTTTATCCAGCAAGTCTGTCATTTAGAATAGAAGGAGAGATAAAGGTCTTCCCAAACAAACAAAAACTGAAGGAATTTGTCACCACTAAACCAGCCCTACAAGAGATCCTAAGGGGGACCCTGTGAGACAAAGTCCCAGAGACATCACTATAAGCATAAAACATACAGACATCACAATGACTCTAAACCCGTATCTTTCTATAATAACACTGAATGTAAATGGATTAAATGCGCCAACCAAAAGACATAGGGTATCAGAATGGATAAAAAAACAAGACCCATCTATTTGCTGTCTACAAGAGACTCATTTTAGACCTGAGGACACCTTTAGATTGAGAGTGAGGGGATGGAGAACTATTTATCATGCGACTGGAAGCCAAAAGAAAGCTGGAGTAGCCAGACTTATATCAGACAAACTAGACTTTAAATTAAAGGCTGTAACAAGAGATGAAGAAGGACATTATATAATAGTTACAGGGTCTATCCATCAGGAAGAGCTAACAATTATCAATGTCTATGCACCGAATACCGGAGCCCCCAAATATATAAAACAATTACTCATAAACATAAGCAACCTTATTGATAAGAATGTGGTAATTGCAGGGGACTTTAATACACCACTTACAGAAATGGATAGATCAACTAGACACACGGTCAATAAAGAAACAAGGGCCCTGAATGAGACATTGGATGAGATGGACTTGACAGATATATTTAGAACTCTGCATCCCAAAGCAACAGAATATACTTTCTTCTCGAGTGCACATGGAACATTCTCCAAGATAGATCATATACTGGGTCACAAAACAGCCCTTCATAAGTTTACAAGAATTGAAATTATACCATGCTTACTTTCAGACCACAATGCCATGAAGCTTGAAATCAACCACAGGAAAAAGTCTGGAAAACCTCCAAAAGCATGGAGGTTAAAGAACACCCTACTAACGAATGAGTGGGTCAACCAGGCAATTAGAGAAGAAATTAAAAAATATATGGAAACAAACGAAAATGAAAATACAACAATCCAAACGCTTTGGGACGCAGCAAAGGCAGTCCTGAGAGGAAAATACATTGCAATCCAGGCCTATCTCAAGAAACAAGAAAAATCCCAAATACAAAATCTAACAGCACACCTAAAGGAACTAGAAGCAGAACAGCAAAGGCAGCCTAAGCCCAGCAGAAGAAGAGAAATAATAAAGATCAGAGCAGAAATAAACAATATAGAAACTAAAAAAACTGTAGAGCAGATCAACGAAACCAAGAGTTGGTTTTTTGAAAAAATAAACAAAATTGACAAACCTCTAGCCAGGCTTCTCAAAAAGAAAAGGGAGATGACCCAAATAGATAAAATCATGAATGAAAATGGAACTATTACAACCAATCCCTCAGAGATACAAACAATTATCAGGGAATACTATGAAAACTTATATGCCAACAAATTGGACAACCTGGAAGAAATGGACGAATTCCTGAACACCCACACGCTTCCAAAACTCAATCAGGAGGAAATAGAAAGCTTGAACAGACCCATAACCAGCGAAGAAATTGAATCGGTTATCAAAAATCTCCCAACAAATAAGAGTCCAGGACCAGATGGCTTCCCAGGGGAGTTCTACCAGACGTTTAAAGCAGAGATAATACCTATCCTTCTCAAGCTATTCCAAGAAATAGAAAGGGAAGGAAAACTTCCAGACTCATTCTATGAAGCCAGTATTACTTTGATTCCTAAACCAGACAGAGACCCAGTAAAAAAAGAGAACTACAGGCCAATATCCCTGATGAATATGGATGCAAAAATTCTCAACAAGATACTAGCAAATCGAATTCAACGGCATATAAAAAGAATTATTCACCATGATCAAGTGGGATTCATTCCTGGGATGCAGGGCTGGTTCAACATTCGCAAATCAATCAACGTGATACATCACATTAACAAAAAAAGAGAGAAGAACCATATGATCCTGTCAATCGATGCAGAAAAGGCCTTCGACAAAATCCAGCACCCTTTCTTAATAAAAACCCTTGAGAAAGTCGGGATAGAAGGAACATACTTAAAGATCATAAAAGCCATTTATGAAAAGCCCACAGCTAACATCATCCTCAACGGGGAAAAACTGAAAGCTTTTTCCCTGAGATCAGGAACACGACAAGGATGCCCACTCTCACCGCTGCTGTTTAACATAGTGCTGGAAGTTCTAGCATCAGCAATCAGACAACAAAAGGAAATCAAAGGCATCAAAATTGGCAAAGATGAAGTCAAGCTTTCGCTTTTTGCAGATGACATGATATTATACATGGAAAATCCGATAGACTCCACCAAAAGTCTGCTAGAACTGATACAGGAATTCAGCAAAGTTGCAGGCTACAAAATCAATGTACAGAAATCAGTTGCATTCTTATACACTAACAATGAAGCAACAGAAAGACAAATAAAGAAACTGATCCCATTCACAATTGCACCAAGAAGCATAAAATACCTAGGAATAAATCTAACCAAAGATGTAAAGGATCTGTATGCTGAAAACTATAGAAAGCTTCTGAAGGAAATTGAAGAAGATTTAAAGAAATGGAAAGACATTCCCTGCTCATGGATTGGAAAAATAAATATTGTCAAAATGTCAATACTACCCAAAGCTATCTACACATTCAATGCAATCCCAATCAAAATTGCACCAGCATTCTTCTCGAAACTAGAACAAGCAATCCTAAAATTCATATGGAACCACAAAAGGCCCCGAATAGCCAAAGGAATTTTGAAGAAGAAGACCAAAGCAGGAGGCATCACAATCCCAGACTTTAGCCTCTACTACAAAGCTGTCATCATCAAGACAGCATGGTATTGGCACCAAAACAGACACATAGACCAATGGAATAGAATAGAAACCCCAGAACTAGACCCACAAACGTATGGCCAACTCATCTTTGACAAAGCAGGAAAGAACATCCAATGGAAAAAAGACAGCCTCTTTAACAAATGGTGCTGGGAGAACTGGACAGCAACATGCAGAAGGTTGAAACTAGACCACTTTCTCACACCATTCACAAAAATAAACTCAAAATGGATAAAGGACCTAAATGTGAGACAGGAAACCATCAAAACCTTAGAGGAGAAAGCAGGAAAAGACCTCTCTGACCTCAGCCGTAGCAATCTCTTACTCGACACATCCCCAAAGGCAAGGGAATTAAAAGCAAAAGTGAATTACTGGGACCTTATGAAGATAAAAAGCTTCTGCACAGCAAAGGAAACAACCAACAAAACTAAAAGGCAACCAACGGAATGGGAAAAGATATTTGCAAATGACATATCGGACAAAGGGCTAGTATCCAAAATCTATAAAGAGCTCACCAAACTCCACACCCGAAAAACAAATAACCCAGTGAAGAAATGGGCAGAAAACATGAATAGACACTTCTCTAAAGAAGACATCCGGATGGCCAACAGACACATGAAAAGATGTTCAGCGTCGCTCCTTATCAGGGAAATACAAATCAAAACCACACTCAGGTATCACCTCACGCCAGTCAGAGTGGCCAAAATGAACAAATCCGGAGACTATAGATGCTGGAGAGGATGTGGAGAAACGGGAACCCTCTTGCACTGTTGGTGGGAATGCAAATTGGTGCAGCCGCTCTGGAAAGCAGTGTGGAGGTTCCTCAGAAAATTAAAAATAGACCTACCCTATGACCCAGCAATAGCACTGCTAGGAATTTATCCAAGGGATACAGGAGCACTGATGCATAGGGCCACTTGTACCCCAATGTTCATAGCAGCACTCTCAACAATAGCCAAATTATGGAAAGAGCCTAAATGTCCATCAACTGATGAATGGATAAAGAAATTGTGGTTTATATACACAATGGAATATTACATGGCAATGAGAAAAAATGAAATATGGCCTTTTGTAGCAACGTGGATGGAACTGGAGAGTGTGATGCTAAGTGAAATAAGCCATACAGAGAAAGACAGATACCATATGGTCTCACTCTTATGTGGATCCTGAGAAACTTAACAGGAACCCATGGGGGAGGGGAAGGAAAAAAAAAAAAAGAGGTTAGAAAGGGAGAGAGCCAAAGCATAAGAGACTGTTAAAAACTGAGAACAAACTGAGGGTTGATGGGGGGTGGGAGGGAGGAGAGGGTGGATGATGGGTATTGAGGAGGGCACCTTTTGGGATGAGCACTGGGTGTTGTATGGAAACCAATTTGTCAATAAATTTCAGAAAAAAAAAAAAATAAATAAAATAAAATAAAATAATATTAGATATTAATTAACTGTTAATATTAATATTGAATATTTAAGTATTTAAATATTTAAAATATTATATTAAAATATTTATTTAAATTTTTTTTAATTAAAAAAAAAAGAATGGTTAAAATAAACAACACAAGAAAAACTACTGTTGGTAAGGATGTGGAGACAAGAGTCCTGCTGCACTGTTGGTGGGAAAACAAACTGGTGCAGCCACAGTGGAAAACAGTATGGAAGTTCCTCAAAAAGTTAATAATACCAATTACACTACTAGGTATTTACCCAAAGAATAGAAACACACTAATTCAAAGGCATACAGACATGTATCCATATGCTCACAGAATTATTTACAACAGCCAAATTATGGAAGCAGTCCAAGTGTCATTTGGTAGATGAATGGATAAACAAGATGTGAGATCTCACACACACACACACACACACACACACAGAGGAGTATTAGCCATAAAAAAAATGACATCTTCCCATTTACCACAACATGGATGGAGCTAGAGAGCATAATGCTAAGTGTAATAAGTCAGTTGGAGTGAGACAAATACCACAGGATTTCACTCACATGGAATTTAAGAAAGATATGAACAAAGGGAAAAACAGACAAATGAAGAAACAGACCCTTAATTACAGAGAGCAAACTGATGGTTACATTGGGGATGAAGGCGGAGGGGGATGGATTAAAAGATGATAGGGATTAAGGAGTGCACTTTTCATGATTAGCACTAGGTGACATATGGAGTTACTGAATCACTGTACTGTACACCTGAAACTAATATAACACTGTGTGTTAACTAACGGGAATTAAAATCTTAAAAAGCCAAAAAAATAGTTAAAATGGTAAAAAAATAAATAAATAAAAATAAAAAACAAAGTGTCCTGACTCATTGAGTCTGTAATAGTTATCTCATGGCTTAATATTACATCTGTATTCACTAATGTTATCTGTATTACAACTCCTGCCAATCAGAAATGCAGTATTTTAACAGTGAAAAGTATTTTACATTCTCCTTACTACAGGATCACAGACTGTTAAAAAATTGTAAAGGAAATTCCTTACACTTCAAAATCTTTGCAGTTTTTTACTGGCTATGACTTGTAACTCTATTCCTTCACTTCATTAGGATTTCTGCTCTGCCTCACCTCCTAAAAGCTGCACTCCCTCTCTATTCTCTCTGAACTCTTCCTATCTGAAAATATGTATTTCTTATTTGATTAAAATCTCTCAACCACACCAGAATATAAGCTTCCTGAGGAGGGATCTTCTTATTCACCACTCTATCTCCAGCCACTACAACTCTGCCTGGGACACAGAATAGAATCCAATATATATTCTTGAAAACATGAAATGTACAAAAGCAGAATACCTTTCTGTTCTTACCTGTAAAGTCTTACCAAGGCCCATGCAGTGGGCTAGAATGCATCCTGAACCTGGAGATTTCTTTGTTTTTTTTACAGATTCACAGCAGCAGTCCCACATAAACTGAACACCTAAAAACAACAGCTTCATTAAGTTTAATTTAAAGATCCAAGTTAAAAATCTTCCTTCATAAACACATCAAAAACATAACCAAACTTCTAATAAATAGAATTTTAAAAAGAGATAATCTTCTAAGTATAAATGAGATGCTCCCAAACCCAATAAGGTTAATTAGAAAAAAGGACAGCAAACACAAGCATACAGCCACTTCCCTTCATTCACTAATCTATCACAGCAAATCTTCATTCCCTGGGACGATTCAAAGAAACATATGAATAATCTAAAATAGAAATGTTATGCAAAATTTTATCCAATTTACAGATTCATATCAAATATTCTTTCATGCTTGTTGAGTTTATCAGGAAAACAACCCAGGAGATAATTTATCATCTCTCCCCTTATTCAATAGTAAAGACCAGACAAAAAGGGGGATTCACTATCCAAGAAGTAGGAACTATAGAACTTCCCTTATGAATTCATTCATGTACACACTGAAAACTGACTTACTGATTCCATTCTAACGAAGTGGAGAAAAGGGATAACTTGGTATCTTTAAAAATACCAATGTCAGAATATTATTAACAAATATACCTGAAAATGTTCAAATAGCATTTTCTGAAGAAAGCTTTTAGCTAATAGTGGTACCTCTCCCTACCCTGCAGCTGCCCTTAGCCAACCACTGGAGACTATATGAATCCATTTGCTATATATACCATTTGTAAGTGGCACTTATTTCCCCTTCTATAACACTCATTTTCTTTACAATCATCCAATTGTTTCTCCTCATATATTTATGAGCTCCACAGTGGGCAGGGTTCATGTTTGTTTTCCTCACCAATGTACTGCTAGTGCTTAGCAGAATGTAAGGCACACAGGAGACACCAAATATTGGTAAAAATTAATTAAAAATGCTTTAATTAGGGGCACCTGGGTAGCTCAGTTAGTTAGGCATCTGACTTCAGCTGAGGTCATGATCTCACGGCTCATGAGTTCCAGCCCTGCATTGGACATGTGATGATAGCTCAAAGCCTGAGGCCTGCTTTGGATTCTGTGTCTCCCACTCTCTCTCTGCCCCTCCCTTCCTTGCTCTCTCTCTCTCTCTCTCTCTCTCTCTCTCTCTCTCTCTCAAAAATAAATATTCAAAAAATTTAAAAAAATAAAAAATAAAAAAATAAAAAATGCTTTAATCATATAACTGTTTCTTACCATCTACTTGATGGGGTTTCAATTTGATAACCATATTTCTATGAACCTGCACTAAAGGTTCTTTGGTTTCTTCATCTTCATCTAAAACCAACTTGGTTGTTATTGGACACTTGGTGGGTGAAGCATCTTCAATTTCTATCACCTACAAGAAAGGGAATTATAGTTAGCCAACTCAGAGAAATCTTTCAAGCAATACTAAGGAAGCTTTTCCAAAATATAGACACATCTACTTACACACCACATATCCAATACTTTGTTCAAAAAGATCAGGACATATCACAGGTTAATACAGGTTTTCCAAAATCAAAAACCTGTACAAGACTGAGTCACTGTGGTAATATGGTTAATTTAAATCATCAGTTCACACCTAACATGTATCAACACACGTGACAGGTAAAGCTGTTGAGAAAAGTAGTATTCTAAAACACTCTATATATGGTACCACCCTAAAGATTTGAATAGACACATGGCTCGCAAACAAGCATGGTTCTATTTTCTAGAAAACATCTGAAAATGTGCAAGGGCACATAAGGTTGTCACAAGGACTGGTATGTAACATAGGCAGAGAGGAAGGTAAATACAGATGTTCCACAATGTAAAAGCCAGTCCCAAACAAAAACTGACCCACCCAAGATGCCAAACGACTTCCACTGAAAAACAGTGGAAGTATGCGTTGTGAAAGGAAAAAACTTTTAGAAATACTGGTTTAAGAACCACAGGCTCAAAAACATGACAACAACATATAATATCCTCTAACTGCAAAAGGAAAACAGTTATCTTAAATAAGTTTCTTATTCAAAAGAAAACTTGGATATAAATACACATGAATACATGTATGTGTATACATTTTTTGCTGTCTTATCCCAATATGTATCCATTACATACTACAACCAAGAACTGTATAATATAGGTATAAATATTCCCATTTTACAAATTAAAAAAAAGTAAGAGACCCAGAAGTTAAATGACTTATACAAGGTCATACAATTATCAAATATCACAACACTAAGATTTACACCCAGAGGATCAGACACTAGAGTCCTTGCTCTTAACCACTACACGATACTATTTTAATACAGGAAATGCTTCTATAAACAGTTTTGTTCCATGAAAACCAATAAAATTCATTATTTTGAAATTACACACATTATGGGGATCCTGGGTGGTTCAGTCAGTTAAGCATCCAACTCTTGACTTTGGTTTAGGTCATGATCTCACAATTCATGAGAATGAACCCCATGCTGGGCTCCATTCTGACAGTACAGAGCCTGCTTGGGATTCTCTCACTTTCTCTCAATGCCCCTTCCCCATTTGTGCACATGTGTGCTCTGTCAAAATAAATAAATAAACTTTAAAAATAATTGCAGACATTATGATGTGTAAGGAATGTCATATAAGGAATAAAACTTAGCCAGTATTTTCTTTCTTATTTAAAACTGTAACTATGGATTACTTAATATTCACTATGGAAATTTTCAAAGGTAAACAAAAGTAGAAAGAATAGTATAATCAGCCCTGTTACCCATTATCCATCTTCAAAAATTAACAACTTCTGGTCAGTTTTTTTTCCACTGGCAGCCTCCTCCTACCCATTCTCTAACTCCTCAGATCCCACAAATGATTTTGAAGCAAACCTGAGAAAGCATGGAATTTCATCTGTAAATGTTTTTAAATGTCTCTTTAGAAGGACACTCTTTTTAAACCATAACCTCAGTATCATTCTTGCATGAAAAAATAAAAAATAAGTCACAAAACTGTGATAAATTACCTGAATAGATACTGTACTTGTGTAAAACTGTAAATGATATACAAATCAGGATTAATACTATACTAGATAACATCCTAGTGGAGAATAAATACCACAGACCATTTAGATCCAAACTCCATTTTAACAAGTTACTTAAATCCTCTCAGCTTCAGTTTTTCCATCTGCAAAGTAGGAAAGATTATAAACAGCCTTCAGGAGTTGTTGGAGACATTAAATAAGACAATGTATGCAAAGTATCTGACATAGACTAAGAATTCACTAAATTTTTCACTGTGTCCTAGCTTGGATGTGTGCCAGCTTTGTATCACTGGGGCAAATCCATTAGTCAAAATGGAAAATTCCTGAATGTCTTGTCCTGTTTGCATGGTGTGGCAGGCAGCATCCTAAAATGGTCCCTAATATCCCCATCCTCTGGTGTAAACACCCTATATACTCCCATCCGTTTGAGTGTGGTTGACCATCTGTAAATATGAATGGGATATCATTCCCATAATTGAGTTAATAATCAGCTGGGTTTGATTAAACCAAAAAGAGGATTCTCCTAGGTGGGCCAGACCCAATCAAGATGAGCCATTTAAAAGACAAGTGATAAGAAATAGTCTCTTACTGGTCTCAAAGCCATGCTGTGAAGAGAAGTGTCTAGGAGCTAAGGATCTCAATGCTACAAGCTACAAAAGACTTAATTCTGACAAAAAGTGACCTTAAAAATGACACACAGTCTTATATAAAAATCTCCATTCTGGCTAACACCTCAATTTCCACTTGGTGAGACACTGAGCAGGCAACCCAGTAGAGCCACACTCAGGCCACTATCAAGCTCCTAACTTACAGGACTGTAAGATAATAATTTTGTCTTATTTTAAGTTGCTAAGTTTGTAATAATATTTTAATATATCACTAGAAAACTCATGCACAAGGCTCTAATTAAGACTTTGGAACCATATGTTCATTAGTGGTTTGGATAATATTTTTATTATTAAGTGCTATCTTAGGGATTGGGGATTATTCAAACTTCATCTTGAATGTAGGAGGAGATAATTTTTTGTCTGTTTATTTTTTTCATTGTCTTTATAGTGTAATCTTTAATCCCTGTCCCAATAACCCCACCCATCTCCCCTCTGGTAACCATTAGTTTGTTCTCTATACTTAAGAGTCTGTTTCTAGGTTTGTCTCTCTCTCTCTTTTTTTCCTTTGTTTATTTGTTTTGTTCCTTAAGTTCTTCATATGAGTAAGATCATACAGAATTTGTCTTTCTCTACCTGACTGATTTCGCTGAGCATTATATTCTCTAGCTCTAGCCATGTTGTTGCAGATGGCAAGATTTCATTCTTTTTTATGGCTGAATAATATTCCACTGTGTGGAATATACACACCAGTTTTCTCTATCCATTCATCTATCGATGGACATGGGCTGCTTCCATAGTTTGGCTACTATAAATAGTGCTGCAATAAACAGAGGGGTGCATGTATCCCTCCATATTAGTGCTTTTGTATTTGGGGGGTAAATGCCCAGTAGTGTGATTCCTGTATCAAAGGGTAGTTCTATTTTCAATTTTTTGATGAACTTCCATGCTGTTTTCCCAAATAGCTATACTAATTTACATTCCCACCAATAGGGCAAGAGGGTTCATTTTTCTCCACATCCTTGTCAACATTTGTCGTTTCTTCTCTTCTTGATTCTGGCCATTCTTACATGGATAAGGTGACATCGTGGTTGTGATTTGCATTTCCCAGAGGATTAGTGATACTGAACATAGCATAACAAACTTGTTGAATCATTATATTGTACACCTGAAACTAATGTAAGACTGTGTCAACTATACTCAAATAAATACACATAAAAACATTTAAAAAATTAAAATAAATAAAATAGCAGTACTCTCGGATGCAGGAAATAAAAAGCTTTTAAAACACGCAAAAGACAAACTTAGTCCAAATGACAATGGAGGAATTTTCTCTGAAAAAAAGGTGAAGAAGAAATCACAGCTAGAAACTTGCTCAAAACAGATACAAATAATATATGTGAATAAGAATTTAGACCAAAGTCATAAGACTAATAGCTGGGCTTAAATAAAGCATAGGAGATACCAGAGAAACCCTTGCTGCAGAGATCAAAGACCTAAAAATAGAATGAATTAAAATATGCTATAGTTGAGATGCAAACTAAACTAGACACAGTGACAGCGAGGACTGAAGAAGCAGAGGAGAGAACAGGTGAAATAGAAGACACAATTACGGAAAATAATAAAGATGAAAAAAAAGGGAAAGGAAATTACTAGATCACGAGGGGAGAATTAGAGAACTAAGTGATTTCATGAAACGAAACAATATCAATACCATATGAGTCCCAGAAGAAGAGCGAGAGAAAAGGGCAGAAGGTTTATTTGAATAAATTATAGCTGAGAACTTCTCTAATCTGGGGAAGGAAACAGGCATCCAAATCCAAAAGGTACAGAGAACTCCCTTGAAAATCAACAAAAATGGGTCAACACCACAACATATCATAGAGAAACTTGCAAAATATAAAGAAAAAGAAAATTCTGAAAGCAGTTTTGGACATACAGGCCTTAACCTACAAGGGTAGACACATAAGGGTAGTAGCAGACCTGTCCACCGAAACTTGGCAGGCCAGAAGAGAGTGGCAGGAAACATTCAATGTGCTGAATATGAAAAATACACACCAAAGAATCCTTTATCTAGCAAGTCTGTCATTCAGAATAAAAAGAGAGATAAACATGCCCAAACAAAAGTTAAAGGAGTTCGTGACCACTAAACCAGCCCTGCAAGTAATTCTAAGGTAGAATCTCTGAGTACAAAGCAGCAAAGACTACAAAGGACCAAAGAACATCACAAGAAACATGAAATCTACACATGACACAATGGCACTAAATACATATCTTTCAAAAATCACTCTGAATGTAAATGGGCTAAATGCCCAATCAAAAGACGTTAGGTATCAGAATGGTTAAAAGCCCAAGATCCATCTATATGCTGCAAGAGACTTTACAAGAGACTAATTTTAGACCTGAGGACACCTGCAGATTGAAAGTGAGGAGATAGAGAACCATCTATTATGCTAATGGAGGTGAAATGAAAGCCAGAGTATCCATACTTATATCAGACAAACTAGATTTTAAAAGAAAGACTGTAACCAGAGATGAAGAAGGGCATTATATAATAATTTAGGGATCTACTAATCAAGAAGATCTAACAATTATAAATATTTATGCCCTCAAGTTGGAAGCACTCAGATATATAAATCAATTAATCACAAACAAAGAAACTCATTGGTAATAATACCATTATTGTAGGAGACTTTAATACCTCACCTTACAGCAACAGACAGATCATATGGTCAGAAAATCAACAAGGAACAACGGCTCTGAAGGACCAGATGGACTTAACAGATATTAAAAAGCAGAATACACAGTCTTCGTGAGTACACATGGAACATTCTCCAAAAGAGATCACATACTGGATCACAAATCAGCCTTCAACAGATACAAAAAGATCAAGATCATATGCTGTCTATTTTCAGACCACAAAGCCATGAAACTGTAAATCAACCACAAGAAAATATGTGGAAAGCCCTCATATACATGGAGGTTAAAGAACATCCTACTAAAGAATAAATGGAAATTAAAGGAGAAATTAAAAAATACAGAGAAGCAAATGAAAATGAAAACACAACAGTCCAAACCTTTTGGCATGTGGCAAAGGCAATCCTAAGAGGAAAGTACATTGTAATTCATGCCTATCTCAAGTAGCAATAAAGGTCTCAAACACACAACCTAAACTTATACCTAAAGGAGCAAGAAAAGGAGCAGCAAATAAAGCCCAAAGCCAACAAAAAGGAAATAATAAAGAACAGAGCAAAAATAAATGAAATAGAATTAAAAAAAAAAAAAACAGTAGGAAACAACAATAAAACTAAGAGCTGGGGAAAAAAACCAACTAAGAGCTGGTTATTTGAAGGAATAAACAAAACTGATAAACCCCTAGCCAGATTTCTCAAAAAGAAAGGAGAGAGGACCATAGATAAAATCATGAATGAAAGAAGGGAGATCACAACCAACACAACAGATAGATATGCAAGCAATTATTAGAGAATACTATGAAAAATTATATGCCAACGAACAGGACAATCTGGAAATGAACAAATTCCTAGAAACTCACACACTACAAAAACTCAAAGAGGAAGAAATAGAAATTTTGAACAGGCTCATAACCAGCAATGAAATTGAATTAGTAATAAGAAACCTCCAAATAAATAAGTCTTGGGCCAGATGGCCTCCCAAGGGAATTCCACAGACATTTAAAGATGAGTTAATAATTATTCTCCTCAAACTGTTCCAAAAAATAGAAATGGAAGGGAAGTTTCCAAACTCATTCTATGAAGCCAGCATTACCTTGATTCAAAAAACCAGACAAAGACCCCAGTAAAATGGAGAATTACAAGACAATTAATGAACCTGGATGTAAAAATTCTCAATAAGATACTACCAAATCAAATTCAACAACACGTCAAAAGAATTACTTGCCATGATCAAGAGGGATTTATTCTTGGGCTGTATGGGTGGCACAATATCTGCAAATCAATCAATGTGATATATCACATTAATGAAAGAAGGAATAAGAACCACGTGATCATCTCAATAGATGCAGAAAAAGCATTTGACAAAATACAGCATCGTTTCTTGATAAAAACCCTCAAGAAAGTAGAGATCTAAGGAATATACCTCAAGTTCATAAAAGCCATATATATTAAAGGCCCACAGCTAATATCATCCTCAGTGGGGAAAAAGGGAGAGCTTTTCCCCTTAGATCAACAACACGACAGGGATGTCCACTCTTACCACTATTATTCAACATAGTAATAAAAGCCCTAGCCTCAGCAATCAGACAACAAAAAGAAATAAAAGGCATCCAAATTGGCAAGGAAGAAGTTAAACTTTCACTTTTCAAGATGACATGATATCCTACATGGAAAGCCAGAAAGATTCCACCAAAAAACTGCCAGAATGGATACATGAATTCAGCAAAGTCATGGGATATAAAAATCAACGTACAGAAATCAGTTGCAGGGCCTGAGTGGCTCAGTCGGTTAAGCTTCCGGTTCCTGATTTCAGCTGAGGTCATAATCTCGCAGTTCATGAGATCAAGTCACACGTCCAGCTCTGTGCTGACAGCATGGAGCCTGCTTGGGATTCTCTCTCTCCGCCCCCCTCTCTCTCACACACAAAATAAATAAATACTAAAAAAAAGAAATCAGCTGCATTTCTATACACCAATAATGAAGCAGCAGAAAGAGATCTCAAGGAATCAATCCCATTTACAACTGCACCAAAAACCATAAAATACCTAGGAATAAACCTAACACAGAGGTATGCTGAAAATTATACAAAGCTGGGGCGCCTGGGTGGCGCAGTCGGTTAAGCATCCGACTTCAGCCAGGTCACGATCTCGCGGTCCGTGAGTTCGAGCCCCGCGTCAGGCTCTGGGCTGATGGCTCGGAGCCTGGAGCCTGTTTCCGATTCTGTGTCTCCCTCTCTCTCTGCCCTTCCCCCCGTTCATGCTCTGTCTCTCTCTGTCCGAAAAATAAATAAACGTTGAAAAAAAAGTTTAAAAAAAAAAAAGAAAATTATACAAAGCTTATGAAGGAAACTGAAGAAGACACAAAGAAATGGAAAAACATACCATACTCATAGATTGGTAGAATATTGTTAAAATGTTGATACTACCCAAAGCAATTTACACATTCAAAATAACACCAGCATTTTTCACAGAGCTAGAACAAACAATCCTAAAATTTGTATGGAACCAGAAAAGATCCCAAACAGCCAAAATATTCTTTAAAAGGAAAACCAAAGCTAGAGGCATTACAATTCCGAAGTTCAAGGGGCATTACAAAGCTGTAATCATCAAGCAGTATGCGCTGGCATAAAACATACAGATCAATGGAACAGAATAGAGAACCCAGAAACAGACCCACAAATATATGGACAACTAATCTTTGACAAAGCAAGTGGTACTGGGACAACTGGACAGCGATATGAAGAATGACACGGGACCACTTTCTTAAACCATACACAAAAAGAAGTTCAAAATGGGTGAATTACCTAAATGTGAGACAAGAAGGCATCAAAATCCTACAGAAGAAAACAGGCAACAACCTCTTTGAACTAGGCCACAGCAATTTCTTACTTAACATGTCTCCAGAGGTAAGGGAATTAAAAGCAAAAATGAACTACTGGGACCTCATCAAGATAAAAAAAAAAAACAAAAAAACCCCTTCAGAATGGCTAAACCTTCTGACAGCTCAGAGCCCGAAGTCTGCTTTGGATTCTGTCTCCCTCTTTCTCCGACCCTTGCCCCACTTGCACTCTGTCTCTCTCTCCTTCAAAAAGAAACAAATATTTTTTTTTAAAGTTTAAGGAAAAAGGCCGAAACTTAAGTACCTATAGAGAAAAAAACCAACAAGAATCACATATTTCATATTATTCCTCAGAAGTACAAGACAAGGAGGTATCAGTTAAACACAATAGTTTGAAAGAGGTGTGGAGTGAAAGGAAAATTGGTTGAAACTCTAAACAAGTAACGGTCAGGGCACCTGGTGGCCCAGCTGGCTAAGCCTCTGACTTTGGCTCGGGTCATGATCTCATGGTTTGTGGGTTTGAGCCCTGCATCCAGCTCTGTGCTGACAGCTCAGAGCCTGGAGCCTGCTTCAGACTCCGTGCCCCCCTCTCTACCTGCCCCTCCCCCACTCGAGAGGGCTTCTGCTCAATCAATCTCTCTCTCTCCCTCTCTCTCTCTCTCTCTCTCTCTCTCTCTCAAGAATAAACATTTAAAAAAATACAGGTAAGGTGGCTCCTGGGTGAGTCCATTGGCTAAGCATTCGACTTCAGCTCAGGTCATGATCTCGCAGTTCGTGGATTTGAGCCCTGCATCTGGCTCTGAGCTCACAGCTCAGAGCCTGGAGCCTGCTTTGGATTCTGTGTCTCCCTCTCTGTGTCCCTCTCCCACTTGTGCTCTGTCTCTCTCTGTCTCTCAAAAATAAACATTAAAAATAAAAGAGGGACATGTATCTATCCCCCCTTAAAAAAAATACAGGTAAATAAGAACAGTCAAACCTACCAGATTACCAAATTAGTCCATTATTAAAGTAAGGTATCTACCCACTTCAAAAATTCTGGGAAGCAAGGTGCATGGGAAAATAAGTATCTAGGAAACAAGAGATCTAAAACAAGAGATAGGTGTGGGAATTCCCAGAACAGTGAAAATAGATGAAACAGACAAGATTAGAATGAGAAAACAAGGCTCCAGCAGTATCATTTCAAAGAAAAAAGAAATAAACTGATCAATCACCTGATGTGTTTGTTTTAAAATTATTGAGGGATTTTAGGGTTTTACTAAAAACATAGGAAATGAATTAGTCATATGTATGCAGAAAATAAGAAAAAATAATCTAAAACATTATTAACTATAGAAAATGCTATGGGCATCCAGCATTAACTCTAGAAAATTAACTCCAGAAAATGCTGGGTGGCCCTGTTGGTTAAGCGTCTGACTTTGGCTCAGGTCATGATCTGGTGGTGCATGAATTAGAGCCCCTTGTGAGGCTCTGTGCTGACAGCTCAAAGCCTGAATTCTGCTTCAGATTCTTTGTCTCCCTCTCTTTCTGCCCCTCCCCCCACTCATATTCTCACTCTCTCTCTCTCTCTCTCTCTCTGTGTCTCTCTCTCAAAAATGAATAAACAATAAAAAAAAATTAGAGGGGTTCCTGGGTGGCTCGGTTGGTTAAGCATCTGACTTTTGCTCAGGTCATGATCTCATGGTCTGTGAGTTAGAGTCCCACGTCAGGGTCTGTGCTGACAGCTCAGAGCCTGAAGCCTGCTTCAGATTCTGTGTCTCCCTCTCTCTCTCTGCCCCTCCCCCTCTCATGCTCGCTCACGCGTATGCATGCTCTCTAAAAAATAATCATTAAAAAATTTTTTTGAATGGGGCGCCTGGGTGTCTCAGTCCGTTCAGCATGGACTCTTGATTTCAGCTCAGGTCATGATCTCACAGTTTGTGGGTTCAAGCCCTGCGTCTGGCTCTGTATGGACAGCACAGAGACTGCTTGGGATTCTCTCTCTCCCTCTCTCTCTGACCCTCCCTGACTCATGCTCTGTCTCTCAAAATAAATAAACATTTTTAAAAAAATTTTTAAAGAAATTTAGAAAATGTAAAAAGGAATGTAATCATTATACACAATATGTATATACACATGTATATGTGTGTGTATGAGATATACATGCAATAAACACTACGTAGCCCTGCTGTGAATATTTACCATTATAGTCATGCAAACACTGACTAACGATTTCATCAGAACTGTGGCATAACCATACTGAGGGAATGGGAGGAGGGAATTCTGTGTTTGGCAGGCAGTATATGAAAACTAAATCTGCAGTTATCATATAATAATGGTAATGTCTAAAACTGAGAAATAAAGAAAACAGCATTATAAGCATATTAAACAGAATCATATAGGTAAGAGCAAAGAACGTCTAGAAGAACTGAGTCATTACCTTTGAGTAGAGTCTGAGTAGAACAGAAGACTTTTTTTTTCAATGTAGCCTTATGATAATATTTGATTTTTAAAAAGCACATTTATTGAATTTAATAAAACGTTAATTAGAAAAGAAACATTACAAACCAATTAAAAGTACATGGAACATGTTTATATACATTTAAATTATATGAAATAAACAGGAGAGGAAAATACAGCATATACCGCATATAGTGACTGCAGTTATGTGAAACACCTGTATATATACTGATAGGGATCAGAAGAAAATAATAATATAGAATATTAATGTCCATTTACCTAATGATTATTGTTTAAATTTTTAAAATACAATTTAAGTAACATCACAAAAAGAGATAACACTTAGAAGTACCGAAAAGTGAGATGCAAGAAGAGGTGTATATTACCATCCATGAGTATTTTTGCCAAAAAAATAACTGAATCTAAAACTGATCAGACCTCTACATCCAACAGTTTATAGAGCATACGGGAGCCAGTGAAAATACACCACAGAAATGCAACAAGAAAAGCTCAGAATATAGGAAATTCTACATGAATAATCTAGCTTTTTCAACAAATGTACTCCAAGAAAGAAAAAAAATGGAAAGAGAAAAAGGAAAATTTTCAGATTTAAAATAGACTTACAAGGTATAACATTTAAATGCAACATAACATGTAGTAAGGCATTCTTAAGATCCTGATACATAGCAACAATTTTTAAAAAACACTAATATGTTTGTGAGGGAAATGAAGAAATGTGGAATGTTAACTAGGTATTTGATGATACTATGGAAAGTCAAATTTTAAGCACAAAAAGGGTACCATAATAATGTCTAAACAGTACTTATCTTTTGACAATATACTCTGATATATATATAGACAGAATGATATGATTTCTGAGACGTCTCCAAAATAATATGAAGATAAGAGAATAGATGAAACAAGACTGGCCATGTGTTGTAACTGCTGAAGTTGGTAACTGTTGTTGGTACATGAAGATTTATAATACTATTCCCTTTGCCTGTATATCTGCTTGAAAACTTATAATCAAAAAAAAGTTTATTTAGGGGCGCCTGGGTGGCGCAGTCGGTTAAGCGTCCGACTTCAGCCAGGTCACGATCTCACGGTCTATGAGTTCGAGCCCTGCGTCAGGCTCTGGGCTGATGGCTCAGAGCCTGGAGCCTGTTTCCAATTCTGTGTCTCCCTCTCTCTCTGCCCCTCCCCCGTTCATGCTCTGTCTCTCTCTGTCCCAAAAATAAATAAACGTTGAAAAAAAAAATTAAAAAAAAAAAAAAAAGTTTATTTAAAAATTTAAAATACTTTATGAATTTGAGCAATAATCTTTAAACATTTTTCGACTTCATATAAAACACAATCACTTTGGTGATCATTCAAGAATTTCAAATCTTTCCATGTACCTAATTATATTAATATGGCCTAATGAGGATCTTAATTTGCATAAAATACTAATAGGGAAAAGCAACCATAACTAAAAATCTGTAGTGATTACAACATTATGTTCTTAAAATACAGAGATATATATGTATATATATACATACATGAAAAAATACTGAGATATATATGTATATATATACATACATGAGTCATATTTTTTGAAATCATAAATAAAAACTGGCTTACCTCTCTCAATTTTTCTCGTTCACGTTCCCTCTCAGCAATACGTTTTCGCCTCTCTTCCTCTTCCTTAAGAGCATTTTGTGTTTCAGTTCTTAGCTTATCATCTTTAAGAATCTTTCGAATTTTCTTTCTGCCTTTTCCAGGAGACTTGGAATCATCATTTTCATCTTCTTCTTCTTCCTCTTCCTCTTCCTCTTCATCTTTATCTTCTTCAGAATTACTCTATGGAATTTAAACGATGAGAGATAAATACCACAAAATTGTCTAATTTATCCATTTCACATTCCAATAATTAATTTAACAAGAAAAAGAAAAACAAAACATACTGAAGAGCTTTAAAATTATACTTTGCAAAAAGGAAGAGCATTAATTGAAAACAACCCAGAAAAGGAGGTAAAGGACTGGAACAGATATTTCTCCAAAGATACAGAAATATCCAATAATCCTGTGAAAAGATGTTCAATATTACTTATAATTAGGGAAATTTAAATCAAAACCACGGGGGTGGCTGGATGGCTCAGTTTGTTAAGTGTTAGACTTCATCTCAGGTCTGGATCTCACAGCTTGTGAGTTTGAGCCCTGTGTTGGGCTCTGTGCTGACATGACAGCTCAGGGCCTGGAGTCTGCTTCAGATTCTGTCTCCGTCTCTCTATGCCCCTCCCCTGCTCGCTCTCTCTCTTTCCCTCTCAAAAGAAACATTAAAACATTTTTTAATAAATAAATCAATCAAAACCACAAATAAGATACTATCTTGCACCCATCAGGATGACTATTTTTAAAATAAAAAATAAGAAGTGTTGGTGAAGATGTAGAAAAATTGGAAGCCTAGTACACAGGGTAAACAGTGTGATGGTGCCTCAAAAAGTTAAATATAGAATTACCACATGACCCAGCAATTCCATACCTCAGATTATAACCAAAATTAAAAGCAGGTACTCAAATATTTCTATGCCCACATTTATGACATTACTCAAAATACCCAAAGATGGAAACAACCCAAATGTTCATCAACAAATGAATGGATAAACAAAACGTGATATATACATATAGAGAATATTATTTAGCCTTAAAAAGAAAGGAAATTCTGATACATGCTACAACACGGACGTGCCTTGAAAACATTGTCAGTGAAATAAGCCAGACACAAAAAGACAAATATTGTATGATTTCACTTATATGAAGTATATAAAATGGACAAATTCACAAACACAGAAACTAGAAGAAGTTACCAGAGGCTAATTACAGAGTTATCAGTTGTGAATGTAATTAAGACCACTGAAATGTACACTTAGAAATGGTTAAAAGTTTCATTTAAAAAGAAATGAGGGGCGCCTGGGGGGCGCAGTCGGTTAAGCGTCCGACTTCAGCCAGGTCACGATCTCGCGGTCCGTGAGTTCGCCCTGCGTCAGGCTCGAGGCTGATGGCTCAGAGCCTGGAGCCTGTTTCCGATTCTGTGTCTCCCTCTCTCTCTGCCCCTCCCCCGTTCATGCTCTGTCTCTCTCTGTCCCAAAAATAAATAAAAACGTTGAAAAAAATAAAAAAAAACAAAATAAAATAAAATAAAATAAAATAAAATAAAATAAACCCGCCCCCATCTGGGAGCCTAGTGTTGACAGAATGAAACATATTACAGAGAACTTGTACTTACATAATCCTGATTACATGTAAGAAATTTCAATTGGCTAACATCATTGCTAGAAGAAGTTTACTCACACATGAGTCATTATTCAGGATAAAATGTTTTATGTCTTCAGAAAACAGAACACTTCTCATCAACTCTATAGCTCCAAGAATGTAAAATAACTAAGAACAACTTAAAATTTCCATCAAATTTAGTTAAGGAACAAAAAAAATTGATAATATATCAACATTACTGCTATTTATGTATTATTATATTACTGCAAATATTATTAATATTACTGCATATTTATATCAATAAGTCAATCTTTCCACAAAAGTATTAAAATATAAATAAACCATAAAAATTAAATTAATGAATGGAATACAAAGAGGTAGTAACATATTTACTATAGTCTATGGTGCCAGTTATGATTCAAGCACAGAATAAATGTCATTACCTTGTTTTCACTGGATGAGTCTTCTTGAACCTTAATGCGTCGCCTTTTCTTTTTCTGTTTATAACTCCGCTGATTTTCTTCCAACTCTGCTTTCTTTGCAGACCTAAAGAACATTTAAAATGAAAAATTAAATATTTCAGGAATTTCCTTAAATTAATTATATACTATTTTACTTTTTAATTTTTTTGAGAGAGAGAGTGTGCTTGAGTTGGAAAGGAGCAGAGGGAAAGGCAGATCATCTTAAGCAGACTACGTGCCCAGTGCAGACCCCAACCCAGGGCTCAATCTCACAACCACGAGATCATG
Source organism: Prionailurus viverrinus (assembly GCF_022837055.1). Taxonomy (NCBI): domain Eukaryota; kingdom Metazoa; phylum Chordata; class Mammalia; order Carnivora; family Felidae; genus Prionailurus; species Prionailurus viverrinus. The sequence goes on from NC_062579.1 coordinate 55,596,151, forward strand.
ACCTGAGCCAAAATCAAGAGTCGGACATTTAACTGATTGAGCCACCCAGGTACCCCTAATTAGATACTATTTTAAAACTGATTTTCCTTTGTGTACATTCCTAAAAAAGACAACAAAAACAAAAAGCAAAAACTCTTCACTAGGTTCAAAAAGGATAACCCTTATTTCAAATCCAATAATTAACATTTTAAGTTATTCAGAGGAGAGGTTTGGCATGAGTCATAAGATGGATGATGCCTTTAGAAATATAAATAGCCAACATACAAACAAAAAATATTCATCATCTCTTAGAAAAAAAGGCACATTATAAAAGCTAAATGCTGGTTTCTTAAAATGAGCTTACAAACAAAAAAAGAAAATAGTAACAACTTTTGGCAAAAAAAAGTACTTTGGGCTTAGAAATTGGTGTATAAAGTTACATATTTTAAGACAGTACATTCCTGGCATAAATAACAGAAACACATATCAATGAGAGAAAAATGTGACTCCAGATAAAACATCACATTTGTGATGAACTGATTTTCCACAAGGTGTCAAGACAATGCAACAGGTAAAACAACATATTTTAGATAAATGGTACTAAGACTAGTAGTTATCTACATGCAAAGGAATAAATTTGGACCTCTATCTTACATCATATATAAAAATTAACTCAAAATGGATCAAAATCCCCTTAAAACAGACAGACATATAGATAGATAATGTTCTAGCTAACAGACTGCTCACTAATTTATTGTTGAAAAAGTAAGAAAATGGCTATAGACATATTCTGCTGGGGGGGGGGGGTCATAGGGAGAAAAAAACTGACCTGTATAAGACACTTTGAAAATATGTATGACAGGAGAGAGCTAAGATGGCAGCATAGTACAGGGACCCTAGGCTTACCCTGTCCCTCAAAGACAGGTAAATAACTATCAAATCATTCTGAATACCTAAGAAATTGACCTGAGAACTGATAAAACAAATGCCACAACTAGAAAGAGAGAAGAAGCCACACTGAAGAAAGTAGGCAGTTCTGAGGTGTGGTTTGGGGGAGAGACCGACCGTGTGTGCTGCAGAAACACTGGATTGCACAGAGATACACACAAGAACAACACATCCCCCAAAGCCACTGGTGGAAAATGAGAGGAGCTGATTTTCATGAGTTTTTGCAACCAGTGGAATCAAAGACTGGAGTATTAGAGGTTGGTGGGCTTGGCTAGAATAGAGACTGGAGTGCACTGTCCTACTACTGGAAAGAAGGCAGGCAAGCAACCCTGTTGCTGTTTGTTCCACAAACAGTGCTATCTGTGCATGGGGAGACACTGTTCCCTCTTCTTAGAATGCATTTGTGAGAGGTGGCATTGCTTTATAAGGCAAAAAGACCAAGTGGGCACCATTCCCTCAAGAAAGTTTTGAGTTTAAAGTAGCAGGACTGGCTGTGATAGAGGTGAAAGGGCACTGCACTGCTCCAGGCAGGCAAGCAACCCGGGGAAAGACAGTGTGAAAACAGAGATCTGAAAAACACCTACTATGCACGAGTGGAAATTATTTGCTCTTCTAGAAGGGGTTCCCTCAGACAAGCCAGCATGGACTCCAACTGGCGGGTGCCATTTCCCTCCCGACCCTCAGTATAAACCAACTTCAGGAAACAACATGGCGCCAACATTGGCTGCTTAACCTGCTTACACCAAGTCCTATCCCCTTGCGCTCTGCTGGTACTGCTTTTCTCAGACAAGTGTCTGAGACCAAAAGACCAGTAAACACCCATTCATGCACCACATCTACTGACCACAGAGCTCTGCAAAGCTTTAGTTCTAAAGGGGCGCCTGGGTGGCGCAGTCGGTTAAGCGTCCGACTTCAGCCAGGTCACGATCTCGCGGTCCGTGAGTTCGAGCCCCGCGTCGGGCTCTGGGCTGATGGCTCAGAGCCTGGAGCCTGTTTCCGATTCTGTGTCTCCCTCTCTCTCTGCCCCTCCCCCGTTCATGCTCTGTCTCTCTCTGTCCCAAAAATAAATAAACGTTGAAAAAAAAATTAAAAAAAAATAAATAAATAAATAAAAGCTTTAGTTCTAGTGGAAATACTATCAGGTCTCTCTTAGATAGCAGACAACAGCACACCTACTTAAAACGCACCACATTCTGGCCAAGGTCCCAACACTACCCACTGCAGGGAAGGAGAACCTCTGCAGATGACTAAACTGAGGAATAAAGCAGAGACACTTCCTGAAGTTCCGAGTCCTAAACATTATATGACCTCTTTTTCATGAAGCCATTACTCAGGAACAGGAAACCTAACAGGCTTTTCCAACACAGAGAAAAAGATAAAGACATAAAGAAAATGTCTACATAGAGTAATTTATCCCAAAAGAAAGAACAAGAAAAGATCAAAGCCAGAGATCTAATCAAAACAGATATAATATGCCTAATGCAGAATTTAAAGCAACAATCATAGGTTACTGCCTAGACTTCAGAAAAACATGGAAGACATCACAAACACATTTACCATAGAAATAAAAGAGCTAAAAACAATCATTCAAAAATTAAAACAGAAATAACTGAGATTTGAAACAGACTGGATGTAATGACCACAAGCATGGAAGAAGTAGACAAATGAACAAATGATACAGAAGATAGAATTATGGGGGTCGCCTGGGTGACTCAGTTGGTTGAGTGTCTGACTCTTAATTTCAGCTCAGTTCATGATCCCAGAGTCATGGGATTGAGCTCCATGTCAGGCTCTTCACTGGGTGTGGAGCCTGCTTAAGATTCTCTCTACCTCTGCCCCTATCCCCCACTCGCATGCTCTCTCTAAAAAAAAAAAAAAAAAAAAAAAAAAAAAAAAGAGGAAGAAGAAGATAAAATTACAGAAAATAATGAATCTGAACAAAAGAGAGAAAGAATGATACATCATGGCATCAGGCATAGGGAACTCAGTGACACCATCAAATGTAATAATATTTGTATCATGAGAGCCCCACAAAAAGAGAGATTAAAGAGAGTAAAAGGTATATTTGAGAAAATAATAGCTGAAAACTTTCATAATCTGGGGAAGGAAACAGACATACAAATCCAAGAGGTACAGAGAACTCCCATCAAAATCAACAAAAGCAGAACACCAAGACATATAATTCGCAAAATATAGTAATAAAGAAAAAAATCATAAAAGCAGCAAGACAAAAGAAGCCCCTAACTTACAAGGGAAGATGCATAAGGTAGTAGTAAATCCCTTCATAGAAACGTGGCAAGCCAGAAAGGAGTGGCATGATATATTCAAAGCTGAATGGGAAAAATCTGCAGACAAGACTACTCCATCCAGCAAGGCCAGCATTCAGAATCAAATGAGAGATAAAGAACGTCCCAGACAAATAAAAACTAAATGAGTTCATGACAACTAAAGCAACCCTGCAAGAAATATTACAAAGGACTCTTCAAGTGGGAAAGGAAGACCAAAAGAGACAAAGACAAGAAAGGAACAGAGAAAATAGCCAAAAACAATGACAAAACAAGTAATAAAACGGCACTAAATTCATATCTATCAATAATCACGCTGAATATAAAAGGACTAAATACTCCAATCAAAAGACATAATGTACCAAAATGGATAAAAACACAAGACCGATCTATAACCTGCCTACAAGAAACTCATGATAGACCTATGGACACCTGCACATTGAAAGTTAGGGGATAGGTAAATATTTATCTTGTAAATGGACGTCAAAAGCAAGCCAGAGTCACTATATGTTTATCAGACAAACTAGATTTTAAACAAAAGACTTTAACAAGAGATGAAGAAGGTTATTATATCATAATAAAGGGGTCTCTCCAAAAAGATCTAACAATTGTAAATATTTATGCCCTCAACATGAAAGCACCCAAATATATAAAACAATAACAGACATAAAGGAACTTATTGATAATAATACAATAATAGTAGGGGACTTAAACACTCCACTTAACAATGATGGACAGAACACCTAAGCAGAAAATGAACAAGGAAACAATGGCTTTGAATGACACTCTGGACCAGATGGATTTAACAAATGCATGCAGAACATTTTATGCTAAATCAACACAATACACCTCCTTTTTGAGAGCACATGGGACATACTCCAGAAAAGATCACACACTAGGTCACAAATAAGGCCCCAAGAAGTACAAAAAGATTGAGATCATACCATGCAACTTTTCTAACCACAACACGATAAAACTTGAAGTAAACCACAAGAAAACATTTGGAAAGACTACAAATACAAAGAGGTTAAAGAACATCCTTCTAAAGAATGACTAAGTCAACTAGAAAATTAAAGAAAATTAAAAAATACATGGAAACAAATGAAAATGAAAGCAGGACAATCCAAAACCTTTGGGATACAGTAAAACCAGTCATAAGAGGGGAAGTGTATACCAAGACAAGCCTACTGCAAGAAGCAAGGAATTCTCAAAGACAAAACCTAACCTTACACGTAAAGGAGCTAGAAAAAGAACAAGAAACATAGCCAAAAGGCAGCAGAAGAAGAGAAATAATAAAAATTACACGAAAAATAAATGACACAGAATCAAAATCAATAGTAGAAGAACAAACAAATCAATGAAACCAGGAGCAGGTACTTTGAAAAAAATTAATAAAACTGATAAACTCCTAGCCAGACATATCAAAAAAGAGAAAGACCCAAATAAATAAAATCACAAATGAGACAGGAGGGATAACCACAAATACCACAGAAATACAAACTATAAGAGAATATTATGAAAACCTTTATGCAAACAAATTGGTAAATATGGAAGAAATGGATAAATTCCGAGAAAACATATAAACTACAAAATTGAAACTGGAAGAAAAAGAAAATTTCGACAGACTGATAACCAGCAATGAAATTGAAATTGGTAGTCAAAAACCTCCCAAAATGGGCGCCTGGGGGGCTCAGTTGGTTGAGCGTACAACTTCAGATCAGGTCATAATCTCACGATTTGTGAGTTCCAGTCCCACGTCTGGATCTGTGCTGACAGCTCAGAGCCTGGAGCTGCTTCGATTCTGTGTCTCCTTCTGTCTCAGCTCCTCCCCCACTCACAGTCTGTCTCTCTCTCTTTCTCTCACAAATAAACAAACATTAAAAAAATTAAAAAAAACAAACAAACCTCCTAACAAACTAAACTCCAGAGCCAGATGGCTTCCTAGGGGAATTTTACCAAACGTTAAAAGAAGAGTTAAGGGGCACCTGGGTGGTTCAATCAGTTAAGTGTCAGACTTTCACTTAGGTCAAGATCTCACAGTGTATGAGTTCAAGCCCTGCATCAGGCTTCTGCTGTCAGCACAGAGCCCGCTTTGGATCCTCTGTCTCCCTTTCTCTGCCCCTCCCCTGCTTTCTCTCAATCTCAAAAATAAATAAACATTTATTAGAATATTTAATACCTATTCTTCTCAAACTAATACAAAATAGAAATGGAAGGAAAACTTCCAAATTCATTCTATAAGGCCAACATTACCCTGATTCCAAAACTAGATAAAAGACTCCACTAAAAAAGACAACTGCAGGCAAATGTCCCTGATAAAGACGGCTGCAAAAGTTCTCAACACAAAAGTGGTAAAAAAAAATCCAACAGCACATTAAAAAAAAATCATTCAACACAATCAAATGGGATTTATTCCTGTGCTGCAAGGGTGGTTCAATATTCATAAATCAATCAACATGATTCGCCACATTTATAAAGGAAAGGTTAAGAATCATTGAATCCCCTCAATAGATGCTCAGTAAGTACTTGATGAAGCACAGCACTGAATCTTAATAAAAAACCTCAACAAAGTAGATATATATGGAACATACATCAACATCATAAAGGCCATGTATGAAAAACCCAAAGTTAATAAAATCAATAGCAAAAAACTGATAACTTTTCCTGTACAGTCAAGAACAAGAAAGAGATGTCAAGTCTCTCCACACTGTTATTTAACATACTAGTGGAAGTCTTAGCCTTAGCAATAAGCTAACAAACAAAAATAAAAGGCTTCCAATATCAGCAAGGAAGAAGTCAAACATTAACTGCTTACAGATGCCATGATATGCTATATAGAAAACATAAAAGACTCCACCAAAAAATTGTTACAAATGATAACAAATTCAGTAAAGTTGCAGAATTCAAAATCAATATGCAAAACTCTCTTTCATTTCTATACCCCAATAATGAAGAAGCAGAAAAAGAAATAAAGGAGTCAATCCCACTTCCAACTGAACCAAAAACCATAAGATACCTAGGAATAAACCTAACCACAGAAGTGAAGTATCTGTACTCTGAAAATGATAAAACACTTATGAAAGAAATTGAAGAAGACACAAAGAAATGGAAAAACATTCCATGCTCGTGGGTTGAAAGAACAAATATTGTTAAAATGTCTACACTACACACAAAGCTATCTACATATTTATGCAATCCTTATAAAAATACCAACAGTATTTTTCATAGAACTAGACTAAACAATCCTAAAATTTGTATGGAACCACAAAAGACCTCAAAGAGCCAAAGCAATCTTTAAAAAGAAAAGCAGAGGCAGGGGAGGAGCCAAGATGTCGGAAAAGCATGGAAGTTTTCTGTGTGTCTCATGTCCATGAAATATAGCCAGACCAACACACCTAGAAAAATGATTGGAGGATTAACACAACGATCTGCATAAACTAAACCACAGAATTAAGGAAAAAGAGAAAAAATTCATTTTTATTTTGTTTTTATTAAAAATATTTTTCTTTAATTTTTATTACTATATTTTTTACTTCTGTGTGACCTTTCTTAAATTCTATTTTACTTCCATCATTTATTTTAGTCTACTTGAGTATATTCACCATTTCAAATTTTCAAACAATTTCCTTTTTTTTTTCGCTTTTTAATTTCTTTTTCTTGAATGCAGAAAAACTTCACTTTTACTTTCAATTTCTATTAAAAATATTTTCATTTAATTTTTTTACTAGTTTTTGCTTTTATGTAAATTTTTTCAAATTCTATTTTACTTCCATCACTTTTTTTAGTCTACTACAGTGTATTCATTTTTCAAATTTTCAAACGATTTCCTTTTTCTTTTTCTCTTTTTTATTTTTCATTTATTTTCTATCTCTTGAATACAGAAAAAAAAATTCATTTTTATTGTTAATTGTTATTAAAAATATTTTTCTTTATTTCTACTATATTCTTTACTTTTGTGTATTATTTTTTCCAATTATATTTTACTCCCATCACCTCATTTTACCCTACCTGAGTGTATTCATTTTTTCAAACTCTCAATTACCTTTTTTTCTTCTTCCCCCCCCTTTTTTATCTCTAATCTGTCAAACCACTTTTGATACCCAGACCAAAACACACCTAGGATCTAGCATCATGTAGTCAATTGTGTGTGTGTGTGTGTGTGTGTGTGTGTGTGTGTCTGTGTTTAATATTTTAATTTTAATATTTTTTATTTTTTTTCATTTCAATTTTTCTACTTCATCAATTCCTCTTCTCCCTACAAAATGACAAAACGAAGGAATTCACCCCAAAATAAAGAAAACAAAGAAACAACAACCAGGGACTTAACCAACACAGATACAAGCAAGATGTCTGAACCAGAATTTAGAATCATGGTAATAAGAATACTAGCTGCAGTCAAAAATAGATTAGAATCCCTTTCTGCATAGATACAAGAAGTAAAAAATAGCCATAATGAAATTAAAAATGCTATAACTGAGCTCCTATCACAGATGGACACAGTGGCGGCAAGGACAGATTAGGCAGAACAGAGAATCAGCAATATAGAGGAAAAACTTATAGAGAATAATGAAGCAGAAAAGAAGAGAGAGATTAAGGCAAAAGAGCACAAATTAAGAATTAGAGAAATCAGTGACTCATTAAAAAGGAACAACATCAGAATCATAGGGGTCCCAGAAAAGGAAGAGAAATAGATGTAGAAGGGTTATGTGAGCAAATCATAGCGGAAAACTTACCTAACCTGGAGAAAGACACAGACATCAAAATCCAGGAAGCACAGAGGAACCCCATTACATTCAACAAAAACCGACCATCAACAAGGCATATCATAGTCAAATTCACAAAATACTCAGACAAGGAGAGAATCATGAAAGCAGCAAAGGAAAAAAGGTCCCTAACCTACAAGGGAAGACAGATAAGGTTTGCAGCACACCTATCCAGAGAAACTTGGCAGGCCAGAAAGGAGTGGCAGGATAAACTCAGTGTGCTGAATCAGAAAAATATGCACCCAAGAATTCTTTATCCAGGAAAGCTGTCATTCAAAATAGAAGGAGAGAGAAAAAGTTTCCCAGACAAACAAAAATGAAAGGAGTTTGTGACCACTAAACCAGCCCTGCAAGAAATTTTATTTTTAATTTTTTTTTTCAACGTTTATTTATTTTTGTGTCAGAGAGAGACAGAGCATGAACGGGGGAGGGGCAGAGAGAGAGGGAGACACAGAATCGGAAACAGGCTCCAGGCTCTGAGCTGTCAGCACAGAGCCTGACGCGGGGCTCGAACTCACGGACCGCGAGATCGTGACCTGGCTGAAGTCGGACGCTTAACCGACTGCGCCACCCAGGCGCCCCAGCCCTGCAAGAAATTTTAAGGGGGACTCTCTGAGGGGAAAAAAGATGAAAAAATACATATATAAATAAATTATAAAATACATACATACATACATACATACATACATAAATTTATACATATATAAATAAATATATAAATATGTATAAATTTGTATAAATTTATACAAATATAAATAAATAAATAAATAAAAATAAATAAATACCATAAGCAACAAACATTAGAAAGGACCAGAGAACACCACCAGAAAGTCCATCATAATGCCAATAAATTCATATCTTTCAGTACTCACTCTCAACGTCAATGGACTCAGTGCTCCAATCAAAAGACATAGGGTAACAGAATGGGTAAGGAAACAACATCCATCTATATGCTGTTTACCAGAGCCCCACGTTAGACCTAAAGACACCTTCAGATTGAAGATAAGGGGATGGAGAACCATCTATCATGCTAATGGCAAACAAAAGAAAGCCAGAGTAGCCATACTTATATCACACAATCTATACTTTAAAATAAAGACTGAATCATGAGATGCAGAAGGGCATTATATCATAATCAAGGGGTCTTTCCACCAAGAAGACCTAACAATTGTAAACATTTATGTGTCAAATGTGGCAGGACCCAAATATATAAATCAATTAATCGCAAACATCAAGAAACTCATCGATAGTAATAACATAATAGTAGGAGACTTCAACACCCCACTCACAGCAATGGACAGATCATCTAATCAAAAAACCAACAAGGAAACAATGGCTTTGAATGACACACTGGACCAGATGGACTTAACGGATATATTCAGAACATTTCATCCTAAAGCAACAGAATATACATTCTTCTCCAGTGCACATGAAACGTTCTCCAGAATAGGCCATATACTGGGACACAAATAAGCCCTAAGCAAGTACAAAAAGATCAAGACCATACCGTGCATATTTTCAGAACACAACACTATAAAACACGAAATCAACCACAAGAAAAAATTTGGAAAGGTAACAAGTACTTGGAGAATGAAGAACATCCTACTAAAGAATGAATGGGCTAACAAAACAGCTAAAGAGGAAATTAAGAAGTATATGGAAGTCAATAAAAATGATAACACCACAGCCCAAAACTTCGGGGACATAGCAAAGGTTGTCATAAAAGCAAAGTATATAGCAATCCAGGCCTTACTAAAGAAGGCAGAAAGATCTCAGATACACAACTTAACCTTACGCCTTAAGGAGCTGGAAAAAGAACAGCAAATAAAACCCCAAACCAGCAGAAGACAGGAAATAATAAGGATTAGAGCAGAAATTAATGCTATCAAAACCAAAAAAAGAAAAAAAAAACAGAACAGATGAAATGAAAGCAGAAACTGGTTCTTTGAAAGAATTAACAAAATTGATAAACCACTAGCCAGTTTGATCAAAAACTAACAGAAAATGAAGCAAATGAATAAAATCAAGAATGAAAGAGGAGAGATCACAACCAACACAGCTGAAATAAAAACAATAATACTATCAGCAATTATATGCCAATAAAATGGGAAATCTGGAAGAAATGGACAAATTCCTAGAAACATATACACTACCAACACTGAAACAGGAAGAAACAGAAAATTTGAGCAGACCCATAACCAGTAAGGAAATCAAATTAATAATCAAAAATCTTCCAAAACACAAGAGTCCAGGGCCAGATGGCTTTCCAGGCGAATTCTACCAAACATTTAAGGAAGAGTTAACACCTATTCCCTTGAAGCTGTTCCAAAAAATAGAAATGGAAGGAAAACTTCCAAACTCTATGAAGCCAGCATTACTTTGATCTAAAACCAGACAGAGACGCCACTAAAAAGGAGAACTACAGACCAATCTCCCTGATGAACATGGATGTAAACATCCTCAACAAGATATTAGCCAAGCGGCTCCAACAATACATTAAAAAAATTATTCACCACAACCAAGTGGGGTTTATACCTGGGACACAGGGCTGATTTAATATCCCCAAAACAATTAACCTAATTCATCACATCAATAAAAGAAAGGACAAGAACCATATGATCCTCTCAATAGATGCAGAGAAAGCATTTGACAAAATACAGCATCCTTTCTTGATAAAAACCCTCAAGAAAGTAGGGATAGAATGAGCATACATTGAGATCATAAAAGCCATGTATGAAGGACCCAACACTAATATCATCCTCAATGGGGAAAAACTGAGAGCTTTCCCCCCAAGGTCAGGAACAAAACAGGGATGTCCACTTTCACCACTGTTATTCAACACAATATTGGAAGTCTTAGCTCTGCAATCAGACAACACAAAGAAATAAAAGGCATCCAAATCGGCCAAGAGGAGGTCAAACTTTCACTCTTTGCAGATGACATGATACTCTATATGGAAAACCCTAACGATTCCACCAAAAAAACTGCTAGAATTGATTCATGAATTCAGCAAAGTTGCAGGATATAAAATCAATGCACAGAAATTGGTTGTATTCCTATACACCAACAATGAAGCAACAGAAAAAGAAATCAAGGAATAGATCCCATTTACAGTTGCACAAAAAACCATAAAATACGTAGGAATAAATCTAACCGAAGAGGTGAAAAATCTATACACTGAAAAGTACAGAAAGCTTATGAAAGAAATTGAAGAAGACACAAAAAAATGGTTAAAGATTCCATGCTCCTGCATAGGAAGGACAAATATTGTTAAAATGTTGATACTACCCAAAGCAATCTACACAGTCAATGCAATCCCTACCAAAATAACACCAGCATTCTTCACAGAGCTAAAACAAATAATCCTAAAATTTGTATGGAACCAGAAAAGTCCCCAAATAGCCAAAACAATCTTGAAAATTAAAACCAAAACAGTGGGCATCACAATCCGTGACTTCAAGCTATACTACAAAGCTGTAATCATCAAGACAGTATGGTACTGGCACAAGAACAGACACTCAGATCTATGGAACAGAAGAGAACCCAAAAATGGACCCACAAACGTATAGCCAACTAATCTTTGACAAAGCAGGAAAGAATAGCCAACGGAATAAAGACAGTCTCTTCAGCAAGTGGTGCTGGGAAAACTGGACAGCGACATGCAGAAGAACGAACCTGGACCACTTTCTTACACTGTACACAAAAATAAACGCAAAATGGATGAAAGACCTCCATGTAAGACAGGAAGCCATCAAAATCCTCGAGGAGAAAGCAGACAAAAACTCTTTGATCTTGGCCACAGCAACTTCTTACTCAACACGTCTCCGGACACAAGGGAAACAAAAGCCAAAATGAACTGCTGGGACCTCATCAAAATAAAAAGCTTCTGCACAGCCAAGGAAACAATCAGCAAAACTAAAAGGCAACCAACAGAATGGGAGAAGATATTTGCAAATGACATATCGGATAAAGGGTTAGTATCCAAAATCTACAAATAACTTATCAAGCTCAACACTCAAAAAACAAATAATCCAGTGAAGAAATGGGCAAAAGACATGAATAGACACTCCTCCCCAGGAAGACATCCAGATGGCCAACCGACACATGAGAAAATGCTCCACATCACTCATCATCACGGAAATACAAATCAAAACCATAATGAGATACCACCTTACACCTGTCAAAACGGGTAACATTAACAACTCAGGCAACAACAGATGATGGCAAGGATGTGGAGAAAGAGGATCTCTTTTGCATTGTTGGTGGGAATGCAGGTTGGTGCAGCCACTCTGGAAAACAGTATGGAGGGTCCTCAAAAAACTAAAAACAGAACTACCCTATGACCCTGCCACTGCAGTACTAGGCATTTATCCACGGGATACAGGTGTACTGTTTCATGGGACACACACACCCCATGTTTATAGCAGCACTATCAACAATCCAAAGTATGGAAAGAGCGCACATGTCCATTGACGGATGAATGGATAAAGAAGATGTGGTATATATATACAATGGAGTATTACTCAGCAATCAAAAAGAATGAAATCTTGCCATTTGCAACTACGTGGATGGAACTGGAGGGTATTATGCCAAGTGAAATTAGAGACAGACACACAGCCATTCATATGAGGACTTTATGAGACAAAACAGATGAACATTAAGGGAATGGAAACAAAAATAATACAAAAACAGGGAGGGGGACAAAACAGAAGAGACTCATAAATATGGAGAACAAACTGAGGGTTACTGGAGGGGTTGTGGGAGGGGGAATGGGCTAAATGGGTAAGGGGCATTAAGGAATCTACTCCAGAAATCATTGTTGCGTTGCTAATTAACATGGATGTAAATTTTTAAAAAGAAAATTAAAAAAAATAAAAAGAAAGAAAAGCAGGGGTGCCTGGGTGGCTCAGTTGGTTAAGTGTCTGACTTTGGCTCAGGTGATGGTATCACCGTTCATGGGTTGGAGCCCCACATCAGGCTTTGTGCTGGCAGCTCAGAGCCTGGAGCCTGCTTCAGATTCTGTCTCTCTCTCTGCCCCTCCCCTGCTTGCACACTTGGTCTCTCTCTCAAAAATAAATAAACATTAAATAAACTTTTTTTTTTAAATTTTTTTCTTCCAACGTTTTATTTATTTTTGGGACAGAGAGAGACAGAGCATGAACAGGGGAGGGGTAGAGAGAGAGGGAGACACAGAATCGGAAACAGGCTCCAGGCTCTGAGCCATTAGCCCAGAGCCCGACGCGGGGCTCGAACTCACGGACCGCGAGATTGTGACCTGGCTGAAGTCGGACGTTTAACCGACTGCGCCACCCAGGCGCCCCTAAATAAACTTTTTTAAAGAAAAGCAAAGCTGGAGGCATCACAATTCCAGACTTCAAGTTAGAGTACAAAGCTGAAGTGATCAAGACAGTATGATACTGACACAAAAGCAGACACACAGATCAATAGAACAGATTAAAAAAACTGAAATGAACCCACAACTAAATGGTCAACTCATCTTCAACAAAGCAGGAAATATTATCCAATGGGAAAAAGACAGCCTCTTCAACAAATGGTGCTGGGAACACTGGGAAGCAACATGCAGAAGAAAGAAACTGGACCACCTTGTTACACCATATGCAAAAACAAATTCAAAATCAATTAAAGGCCTAAATGTGAGACAGAAAACCATCAAAATCCTAGAGGAAAACACAAGCAGTAACATCTTTTACACTGGCGTTAGCAACTTCTTACTAGATATATCTCCTGAGGCAAGGGAAACAAAAACAAAAATAAACTATTGGGATCTCATCAAGATAAAAAGATTCTGAACAGTGAAGGAAACCAGCAACAGAGCTAAGAGAACCATTGGAATGGGAGGAGATATATGCAAATGACACATCTGATAAAGGGTTACTATCCAACAATGTATAAAGAACTTATAAAACTCAACACCAAAAACTTAAGTTAACAGGCAGAAGAAATGAATAGACATTTTTCCAAAGAAAACATACAGCTGGCCAACAGGCACATGAAAAGATGCTCAACATCATCGTGAAAATGCAAATCAAAACTACAACAAGATATAACCTGACACCACTCAGAATGGCTAACATTAACAACCTAAGAAACAGTTATTGGCAAGAATGTGGACAAAGGGGATCCTCCTACACTGCTAGTGTGAAGCAAACTGGTATAGCAGTCTCCAAAACCATATGTATGTTCCTCATAAAGTTAAAAATAGGGGACCCCTGGGGCGCCTGGGTGGCGCAGTCGGTTAAGCGTCCGACTTCAGCCAGGGTCACGATCTCGCGGTCCGGGAGTTCGAGCCCCACGTCAGGCTCTGGGCTGATGGCTCAGAGCCTGGAGCCAGTTTCCGATTCTGTGTCTCCCTCTCTCTCTGCCCCTCCCCCGTTCATGCTCTGTCTCTCTCTGTCCCAAAAATGAATAAACGTTGGAAAAAAAAAAAAAAAATAGGGGACCCCTCAGTGGCTCAGTAAGATGAGTGTCCGACTCATGATTTCAACTCAGGTCATGATCTCATGGTTCACTGGCCGAACTCTGGATCAGATCCTCTTTCTGCTTGGATCCTCTCTCTCTCCCTCTCTGCCCCACTCCCACTCCAGCACTCTCTTCATCTAAAAATAAATAAACTTTTTAAAAGCTAAAAATTGAACTACTCTAAGATCCAGCAATTGAGCTAATAAGTATTTGTCCAAAGGATACAAAAATACTGATTTGAATGGATACATCCACCCTGATGTTTATAGCAGCATTATCAATTATAGCCAAATTATGGAAAAAGCCTAAGTGTCTCCACTGATGAATGGACAAAAAGAGTGTGTGGGGGGACTGTGTATGTGTGTGTACACATACACCCAATGGAATATTACTCAGCCATGAGAAAGAATAAAATCTTGCCTTTGCAATGACATGGATAGAGCTATAGAGTACCATGCAAGCAACATTAAGTCAGAGCAAGACAAATACCATATTATTTCACTCATATGTGGAATTTAATAAACAAAGCAGATGAACAAAGTGGGAAAAAAATAGGCAAACCAGAAAACAGACTCTTTACTACAGAGAACAAACTGAGGGTTACAGGAGAGGAAGTGGGTAGAGGGATGGGTTAAATGGGTGATGGGTATCAAGGAGGGCACTTGTGACTGGGTGTTGTATAAGTGATGAATCACTAAATTCTACATCTGAAACTAATATTACACTGTATGCTAACTAACTGGAATTTAAGAAAAACATGGAGGGGAAAGCAAAAACATGACAACACATATGACAAAATTTTTAAAATTATACAAGTTGATGGGGCGCCTGGGTGGCTCGGTCGGTTAAGCATCCGACTTCAGCTCAGGTCATGATCTCGCGGTCCATGAGTTCGAGCCCCGTGTCGGGCTCTGTGCTGACAGCTCAGAGCCTGGTGCCTGTTTCAGATTCTGTGTGTCCCTCTCTCTGACCCTCCCCCGTTCATTCTCTGTCTCTCTCTGTCTCAAAAATAAACATTAAAAAAAATTTTTTTTAAAAATATTATACAAGTTGAACCCACAATGTCGCTTTTAGTAATTTGCTCTAAGGGAAATAATCAAACATGTGTGTGAATACACACACATACATATATATGTGTGTGTATATACATTATAAAAACATTACAATAAAAATATTTCTATATCTCTATATATGAGAGTATGCACATATTTTTATGGCTACAATATCTATACTAGAGAGTACTGATAACTATCTAAACATACAAACCTAGAAGCTTAGGTAAAGTTTCATAAAGGTTATAGGGAAAGAAAGGATCAAAGTCCTACATATAAGAGCCAAAACTATAAAACCTGTCAAAGAAAATAGCCACAAATCTTTATAACATTGGATTAGGCGATGGATTCTTAAATATGACACCAAAACCACAACCAAATTAAAAACAGATAACTTGCACTTCATCAATATTAAAAACATTTGTGCATGAATAGATACTGTCACGAAAGTGAAAAGATAACCACAGAATGGGAGAAAATATTTGTAAATCACATATCTGACATGGGTCTTGCACCCAGAATATATAAAGAAAGCACTGTTACAAATCAACAATAAAAAATTCCACACAATTAAAAATTGGAAAAGGCATTTAGACAGGTCTTTCTCCAAAGAATATATACAAATGGCCAGTAAGCACATGTGAAAATGCTTAAAACTAAGAATTAAAATTAAAATTATTAGTCATTTGGAAAAGTAAATCAAAATCACAATGAGATGCCACCACACACACACTAATTTGGCTAAAAGCCAAAAACCAAAAATAATAAATGTTCATGAAAATGTGCAGAAATTGGAACTCTGGCACACTGCTGGTGGAAATGTAAAATGATGAGCCACTGTGGAAAAAAAAGTTGACAGTTTCTTAGAAGGGTAAGTATAGTATTACAATATAACCCAGAAATTCCACTCATAGGTATATTCCTATAAATATGAAAATATATGACTGTGCAAAAATTATGTACAAATGTTCACAGCAGCATTAGTCACAATATCCAAAAAATGGAAACAACCCAAATATCTATCAAGAGATGGTAAATAAACAAGCAAAGTATGGATTTATATGCTCAATGAAATATTATTCACCCATTAAAAGTAATAAAGTAGGTGTGCCTGGGTGGCTCAGATTCTGGGTGGATCATGACTTCAGCTCAGGTCATCATCTCGCAGTTTGTGGGTTCAAGTCCTGCATCCAGCAATACACTGACAGCTCAGAGCCTGGAGCTTGCTTCAGATTCTCTCTCTCTCTCTCTCTCTCTCTCTCTCTCTCTCTGCCCCTCCTTTGCTTGTGTGTGCACTCGCTCGCTCTCTCTCTCCCTCTCTCTCTGTCAAAAATAAATAAATAAACTTAAAAAAAAAAAGTAATAAAGTAGCCAGATCTGACTGGGAAGCTCAGGACTCTTGTTCTCCCACAGAAACACAGAATAAAAAGCATGTGATAAAAAGTAACTTTTGGAAAACTCCATAAACCAGTTAAGGAACTGCAGCAACCTAGTGAACACCTAACCAAGAATCACATTTAAATTGACAGGATATTTTGTTATTTTTTTGCTCACACTTGCTGCACCCCATTTCCAACTCAGTTCAACAGGATCAGCAGGAACCTACCCAATTCTCAGCTCCTTCCCCAGGAATGATGGCAAAGAATGAAACTTGCAGGGCACCTGGGTGGCTCAGCCAGTTAAGCATCTGACTTCAGCTCAGGTTATGACCTCGTGGTTCATAAGTTTGAGAATCGCGTGGGACTCTGTGCTGACAGCTCAGAGCCTGGAACCTGCTTCACATTCTGTGTCTCCCTCTCTCTCTTCCCCTCTCCTGCTCTCTCTCTCTTAAAAATAAACATTAAAAAAAAGAATTAAAATTGCTTGCAATGTTCTGACTTTTCTGGGGGCTGCCTAACAGAAAGGATCTGTCTCCTTTAACTCAGAGCACACAAAAGCACACGAAAAGAGGCTCAACATAACTTGCCATTACGGAAAACACATATAAAAACTGCAATAAGAAAGCATCTAACAGGACAACCATGTGGCTTAGTTGGTTAAGCCTCCAACCCTTGGTTTCAGCTCAGGTCATGATCTCATGGTTTGTGAGTTCGAGCCCCGTGGTGGGCTCCACACTGACAGTGTGAAGCCTGCTTGGGATTCTCTCTCTCCCTTTCTCTCTGCCCCTCCCCTGCTCTCTCTCTCTCTCGGTCTCCATTGAAATAAATTAATTAATTTAAAAAAAAAAAAAAAAAGCACCTAACAGTCATGTGGATGGCTAGTAGCCTCTCCCACTCCCACAAATCCAGAAACGAACAAGTGCTGGTGAGGATGTAGAGAAAGCAGAGTCTTTATGTACTGTTGGTAAGAATGTTATGAGTGCCTGGGTAAGCATCTGACTTCGGCTCAGATCATGATCACATGGTTCCTGAATTTGAGCCCCACCTCATGCTCTGTGCAGACAGCTCAAGGCCGGGAACCTACTTCGGATTCTGTCTATCCCCTTCTCTCTGCCCTCCCCCCCTCCCTCCCTCCCTCTCTCTCTCCCTCAAAAATAATCAAACGTTAAAAAAAATTTTAAGGGGCACGTGGGTGGCTCAGTCAGTTGAGTATCTGACTTCGGCTCAGGTCATGATCTCATGATTCATGGGTTTGAGTCTCATGTCAGGCTTTGTTCTGACTGTATGGAGCCTGCTTTGGATTCTCTGTCTCCCTCTCCCTCCGCCTCTCCACCACTTGTGCACTCGCTCTCTCTCTCTCAAAAATAAACATCTAAAAAAGTTTTTAAAAATTAAAAAAAAAGAATGTACAATGATACAGCCACTATGAAAAACTATTTGGCAGTTCCTCAGAGTTAAACACAGCCTATCATACCATCCAGCAATTCCACTTCTGGTATATAACCAACAGAATTTAAAGCAGGGACTGAAGAAATATTTGTACACTCATGTTCATAACAGAATCATCATTTGCAATTGTAAAAGGTTCAAGTAAGCCAAGTGTTCAATGATGGGATGAAGAAATAAACAAAATGTGGTGTATGCATACAGAACATTATTTAGCCTTAAAAAAGAAGTATACTGTGATATATACTGCAACATGGATGATGCTTGAGGATACTGTACTAAGTGAAATAAGCTGGCCACAATAAGATAACAAATACTGTATGATTTCACTTATATAAGGTACCTATAGAAATCAAATTCAGAGATACAAATGGTAGAACGGTAGTTGTTTGGGAATAAGGGAAAGGGGAGTTATTGTTTAATGGGCAAAGTGTGTGTTGTGCAAGATTAAAAAAGTTATAAAGATTGATTGCAGAACAACATGAATGTACTTATCACTACTGAACCATACACTTAATAGATAAAACAGTAAATTTTATGTTACATGTTATTTTATGATCATTTAAAATTTTTTAAAAAGATAAAAGTACTAATACAAACTACAGCATGGATGAACCTTCAAAACATTATTCTAATTGAAAGAATCCATTCATTTAAAAAAACATATTGAGGGCACCTGGGTGGCTCAGTCGGTTAAGTGTCTGAATGTTGACATCGGCTCACATCATGATCTCATGGTTCATGAGTTCAAGCCCTGTGTCAGGCTCTGCACTGATGGCACGGAGCCGATTGGGATCCTCTCTCTACCTCTCTCTGCCCCTCCCCAGCTAATGCTGCACAATCCCTCTCAAAATAAATAAACATTAAGAAAACATATAATATGAATCCGTTCATATAAAATGTCCAGAATAGGCAAATCCATATATAAAATAGATTAGCTTTTGCCAGGGAATGGAGGGCAGGAAGAATGGGAAATGACTGCTAATGGGTACAGGGTTGCTTTCTGTGGTGAAACTGTTCTCAAACCAGATAGTGCTAGTGGCTGCAGAACTTGTAAATATTCTAACCACTGTATTCTGCACTTTATTTTTTTAATATATATTTATTTATTTTAAAAGAGAGAAAGAGAGAGCACTAGCAGGGCTCCATGCTCTCAGTGCAGAGACCCAAGTGGGGCTCGATCTCACAAACTGCAAGATCATGACCTGAGCCAATATCAAGAGGCAGACACTCAACCAAATGAGCCACCCAGGTGCCCCTGTATTATGCACTTTAAAATGATGAGAACACTCAGAAATAATGGCCAGGGATTCAATCAATGCAGATATAAGTAAGATATCTGAACTAAATTTACTTTAAACCATTAAATTAAAAATAATGATTATAAGGATACTAGCTGGGCTTGAAAAAAGCATAGAAGACACCAGAGAATCCCTTTCTGCAGAGATAAAAGAACTAAAATCTAGTCAGGCCAAAATTAACAATACTATAACCGAGATGCAAACCCAAATCAAAGCAATACAAAAAAGGATGGATGAAGCAGAGGAGCGATTCACTATATAGAAGATAAGATTATGGAAAATAATGAAGCTGAAAAGAAGAGGAAAACAAAGATCAGAGGTCACAAAGGCAGACTTTTGGACATCAGCAATTTTTTAAAATGTAGTAATATTCAAATCACAGGAGTTCCTGAAGATGATGAGACAGAAAAAAGGGCGGTAGGTTTGTGTTAGCTAATTATAGCTGAAAACTACCCTAATCTGGGGAAGGACACAGACATCAAAATCCAGGAAGCACAGATAACTTCCATCAAATTCAACAAAACCTAAGAACCACCAAGACATATCATAGTAAAATTCACAAAATACACAGACAAGGAAAAGAATCTGGAAAGCAGAAAGGGGAAAAGTCCTTAACCTTCCCTAACAAGGGAAGACACATCAGATTGGCAACAGATCTGTCCACAGAAACTTGGCAGAGCAGAAAGGAATGGCAAGATATAATCAATGTGCTGAATGGAAAAAATATGCAGCCAAGAATACACTATTCAGAAAGGCTGTCATTCAAAATAGAGGGAAAGATTAAGACTTTGACAGACAAACAAAACTAAAGGAGTTTGTGACCACAAAACCAGCTATACAAGAAATTCTGAGGAGGACTATTTGAGTGGAGGGAAAAAAAAAGAAAAAAGACCAAAAGCAACAAAGACTAGAAAGGACCAGAGAGCATCACCAGAATTGGCAACTCTACACGTAATAAAATGTCACTTAATTTGTATCATTCAATAATCTGAATGTAAATGAACTAAATGCCCCAATCAAAAGACATAGATAGGGTATCAGAAGAGTTAAGAAACACAAGATCCATCTATCTATATGCTGCCTACAAGGGACTCATTGTAGACCTAAAGACACCTGCAGATAGAAAGTGAGGGGATGAAGAACCATCTATCATGCTAATGGTTACCAAAAGAGAGCTGGAATAGCCATATGTATTAAACATAAACTAGATTTTAAAACACAGACTGTGACAATACAGTCTATCCATCAAGAAGATCTAATAATTGTAAATATTTATGCCACCAACATGGGACCACCCAAATATATAAATCAATGGGAAACATAAAAAAACACACTGGTGATAACACAATAATAATTGGGGATGTTAACATCCCACTTAGAGCAATAGAAAGGTCATCTAAACAGAGAGTCAACAAGGAAACAATGGCTTTGAATGACACACTGGACCATATGGACTTAACAGATATATTCAGAACATCCTATCCTATAGAAGCACAATACACATTCTTTTCAAGAGC
Organism: Prionailurus viverrinus; assembly: GCF_022837055.1. Lineage (NCBI taxonomy): Eukaryota > Metazoa > Chordata > Mammalia > Carnivora > Felidae > Prionailurus > Prionailurus viverrinus. The sequence goes on from NC_062579.1 coordinate 55,617,301, forward strand.
ATATGCAACATTCTCCAGAATAGATCACATGCTAGGTCACAAATCAGCCCTCAAGAAGTATAAAAACATAGATGGGATGCCTGGGGGGCTCAGTGGGTTAAGTGTCCAACTCCAGCTCAGGTCATGATGTTGCGGTCTGTGATTCTGAGCCCCGCATCTGGCTCTATGCTGACAGCTAAGAGCCTGGAGCTTGCTTCATATTCTGTGTCTCCGTCCGTCTGCCACTCCCTCGCTCATGCTCTCTCTCTCTCTCTCTCTCTCAAAAATAAATAAAAACATTACATTTTTTTTAAATAAATAAATAAAACAGGGGCACCTGGGTGGCTCAGTTGGTTAAATGTCCAACTTTGGCTAAGGTCATAATCTCATGGTTTGTGAGTTTGGGCCCCGCAAAGGCTCTGTGCTGATAGCTCAGAACCTGGAGGCTGCTTCGGATTCTGTGTGTGTGTGTCTCTCCACCCCTCCCCTGCTCTTGGTCTGTCTCTCTCTCAAAAATAAAACATTAAAATTTTTTTTTTAAAAAGATAGAGATCATACCATACATATTTTCAGTGACAACACTATGAAACTTGAAGTCAACCACAAGAAAAAATTTGGAAAGCCCTCAAATATACAAAGGTTAAAAAACATCCTACTAAAGAATCAATGGGCTAACCAGGAAATTAAAAAATAAAAAATTACAGGGAAGCCAACGAAAATAAAAACACGGCAGTCCAAAACTATGGGATGTAGCATATGCAGTCCTAAGAGGAAGTATATTGCAATTCAGTCCTATCTCATGAACCAAGAAAGGTCTCAAATACAGACCCTAACCTTACACCTTAAGGAGCTAGAAAAGAAGAACAGAAAATAAAGCCTAAACCCAGAAAAAGAAAGGAAATTATTAATAAAGATTATAGCAGAAATAAATGATATAAAATAAAATGTTCAACAGATGAACGAAACTAAAAGCTGGTTGTTGAAACAAGTGACAAAATTGATAAACCCCCTAGCCAAACATATCAAAAAGAAAAATGACCCAAATAGAGAAAATCACTAAGGAAAGAAGAGAAATAACAACCAACATTACAGAAATACAAACAATTATAAAAGAATACTCTGAAAACGTATATGGCAAAAAAATGGGCAATCTGGAAAAAATGGACAAATTCCTAGAAACTCAAAAACTACCAAAACTCAAACAGGAAGAAATAGAAAATTTGAACAGTCCCATAACCAGCAAAGAAACTGAATCACTGATCAAAAATTTCACAATAAATAACAGTCCTGGTCCAGATGGCTTCCCAGGGGAATTCGACCACCATTAAAAAAGAGTTAATATTTATTCTTATCAAACTGCTTCAAAAAAAACATTCTGTTTCAAAAAAACATTCTAAACTCATTCTACAAAGCCAGCATTACACTGATTCCCAAACCACACAAAGACTCCACTAAAAAGAATTACCAGCCAACATCCCTGATAAACCTGGATGCAAAATTCTCAAGAAGATACTAGCAAATCGAATTCAATGGTACATTAAAAGAATTATTTACCATGATGAAGTGGGATTTATTTCTGAGATGCAGCTCTGGTTCAACATTCACAAATCAATCAATGTGATATACCCCATTAATAAAAGAAAGGATAAGAACCATATGATCCTGTCAATAGATGCAGGGAAAGCATTTGACAAAATACAGCATCCACTGTTGATAAAAACCCTCAACAAAGTAGGAACAGATAGAACATACCTAAATATCATTAAGGCAAGATACGAAAACCCACAGCTAATATCATCCTCAATGGGGAAAAAGTGAAAACATTTCCCCTACAGTCAGGAACAAGACAAGGATGGGCCTCTCACCATTACTATTTAACACAGTAATGGGAGTCAGCCTCAGCAATCAGGTAACAAAAAGAAATAAAAGCCATCCAAATTCGCATGGAAGAAGTCAAACTTATATTATTTGTAGATGATATGTCATTCTACGTAGAAAATGCAGGACTCCATCAAAAAATTGCTAGAATGAGGGGAGGAACCAAGATGGCAGAACACATGGAAGTTTTTTTTACATCTCGAGTCCATGAAATACAGCCAGATCAACACAAAACCATCCTGCACACCTAGAAACCTGATTGGAGGATTAACACAACAATCTGCACAACCTGAACTGCAGAACGTAGCAGGTATACGGCATGGGGAGGTGAACTGGGGGAGAGGGAAGCCGCAGAGGGCAGGAAGCTGTTTTTACTTGTGGAGAGAGGACGGAGACAGCAGGGGAAAGAGCACGGGAAAAGCAACCCCGCCCCAAAAAGCAGCTGGAGAGAAAGTGGAAAAGTGGAAACAGTCACAGGGACTGAACTTAAAAGGGAAAAAGGAGAGAGTTTAAATTCCACTAAGACTCTATACACAGGGGGAGTGCAGAGTCTGAAACTCTGCAGTTCAACATCTGGCGGTGCTCTGCTGGGAAGGGCAAATCCCCAGGAGCAAAATGAGGTCTGGGCATCCAAGGGCCCCAGGGTACAGGCGGTTCCCTTACTGGGAGGACACTTGGCAGAGGCTGTGTGGCCCCCCCACAGACAAAGACACCAGCAGACTCCAGAGAACAACCACATTCACTGGTGCTGGAACAAGGTCATTAAAGGTGAAGCCTGGTGCCAGATGTGTGTTGAGATTTTCCATAATTCCTGAAATGCTGCTGCTGCTACACGACCGTGTGAACATTTTCTGGGGTGGGTTGGCACCAAGATGCAGTCTATGGGCATTGGCAGCAACACAGTCCCGCGAATGTTCCTAGGTGCGGCTGGCACCTGGCCACTGCTTGGTGAGACCCTCCCCCAGAAGGTCCGTGTGGGACAAAGCCGCAGTCCCTCAAAAGTGAGGGGTTGGGAAACACAGCCACATCTGAGATAAAACTCAGGAGGGAGGTGCCGGCTGGCAACCTGATGGCTTGGTCACGGACCTATAAAAGTGGGGAGTGGACGGAAGCCGGAGACAAAGGACAGGTGCTTGACTGCTGATCGGGAAAACAGAGTTCCGATTCTACAGACTGGGTAGATGGGTGAGGCCATTTCCAACCCTCCTGCGCATGCTCATACACTCCAACAAACGCCAAAACAATCCACGCCAGTAAGCTAAGCAGCACCATCTAATGGAGAACGGAGCCAATACACTAAACCCCGCCCAACTGGGCCAAACTCGCTCTTCAGGAACACCACAAGTTTCTCCACCTGCTTAGTTTACGAATTATAAAGCACTTCAACTTCATAGTTGGACTCCTAGGGGACAAATATGTAATTTCAATCGTATTTCAGTCTGTTCGCTGGTCCATCTATCCAATTCTTTTTTCTTTTTCTCTTTTTAATTTTTTTCTTGAATACAGAAAGAAAAAAAATTATTTTTATTTTCAATTTTTACTAAAAATATTTTTCTTTAATTTTTTCCACCTACTTTTTACTTTATTGTAAGTTTTTCAAATTCTATTACTTCAATCATTTCGTTCTATTCCATTGTATTCATTTTTTCAAATGTTCAAAAGTTTTCCTTTTATTTCCCTTTTTTCTCTAATCTATCTATCATAAAGCTCCTTTCAACAACCAGATCAAAACACACCTAGGATATAGCATCATTTATTTGATTCTTTTGTGTGTGTGTTACTTTTAATTTTTGAATTTTAATTTTTTTTCTTTTTTACCTTATTAATTCCTTTTATTCCTTCAAAATTATGAAACGAAGGAATTCACCCCTAAAGAAAGCATGAAAAAACGACAGCCAGGGATTTAACTAACACAGATACAAGCAAGATGTCTGAATCAGAATGTAGAATCACGATAATAAGAATACTAGCTGGAGTCGACAATAGACTAGAATCCCTTTCTGTGGAGATAAAAGAATTAAAAGCTAGTCAGAATGAAATACAAAATGCTATAACTGAGCTGCAATTTCAAAGGGATGCCAAGGCGGCCAAGGATGGATGAGGCAGAGAAGACAATCAGCAATACAGAGGACAAACTTATGGAGAATAATTAAGCAGAAAAACAGGGAGACTAAGGCAAAAGAGCATGATTTAAGAATGAGAGAAATCAGGGACTCATCTAAACAAACATCAGAATCACAGGGGTCCCAAAATATGATGAGAGAAAAACGGGTAGAAGGGTTATGTGAGCAAATCATAGCGGAAAACTTCTGCTAACCTGGGGAAAGACACAGACATCAAAATCTAGGCAGCACAGACAACTCGTATTAGATTCAACATAAACCGACCATCAATAAGGCATGTCACAGTCAAATTCACAAAATACTCAGGCAAGGAAAGAATCATGGAAGCAGTAAGGGAAAAACAGTCCTTAACCCACAAAGGAAGACAGATCAGGTTTGCAGCAGACCTATCCACAGAAATGTGGCAAGCCAGAAAGGAGTGGCAGGATATATTCAATGTGCTGAACTGGAAAAATATGCAACCTAGAATTCTTTATCCAGCAAGGCTGTCATTCAAAATAGAAGGCGAGATAAAATACTCCCAGACAAACAAAAATTAAAGGAGTTTGTGACCACTAAACCAGCCATACAAGAAATTTTAAGGCAGACTCTCTGAGGGGAGAAAAGATGAAAAAAAAAAAAAAAGACCAAAAGCAACAAAGAACAGAAAGGACCAGAGAACACCACCAGAAATTCCAACTCTACAAGAAACATAATGGCAATAAACTCTTATCTTTCAGTACTCACTATGAACATCAATGGACTCAATGCTCCAATCAAAACACATAGGGTAACAGTGGATAAGAAAACAAGATCCATCTATATGCTATTTACAAAAGACCCACGTTTGACCTAAAGACACCTTCAGGGGACGCCTGGGTGGCTCAGTCAGTTGAATGTCCGACTTCAGCTCAGGTCATGATCTCATGACTCATGGGTTCAAGCGCCACATCACGCTCTGCTGACAGCTCAGAGCCTGGAACCTGCTTCAGATTCTATGTCTCCCTCTCTTTCTCTGCCCCTCCCCTGTTCACACTTTGTCTCTCAAAAAAAAAAAATAAACATTGAAAAAAAAATTTTTTTAAAGTACCTTCAGATTGAAAGTAAGGGGATGGGGAACCATCTATCATGGTAATGGTTGACAAACAAAAGCCAGAGTAGCCATACTTATATCAGACAATCTAGACTTTAAAATAAAGACTGTAACAAGAGATGAAGAAGGGCACTATATCATAATTAAGGGGTTGATCCACCAAGATGACCTAACAATTTTAAACATTTATGCTCCAAATGTGGCAGCACCCAAATATGTAAATCAATTAATCACAAACATAAATAAGCTCATTGATAATAATACCATAATAGTAGGGGAATTCAAGACCACACTTACAACAATGGACAGATCATCTAAACAGAAAATCAACAAGGAAACAATGGTTTTGAATGACACTCTGGACCAGATGGACTCAACAGATATACTCAGAACATTTCATCCTAAAGCTGCGGAATATATATTCTTCTCCAGTGCACATGGAATCGTCTCCAGACTAGATCACATACTGGGACATAAATCAGCTCTCAACAAGTAAAAAAAAGATTGAGATCATACCATGCATATTTTCAGACCACAACACTATGAAACTCTAAATCAACCACAAGAAAAAATCTGGAAAGGTAACAAATATTTTGACACTAAAGAACATCCTACTAAAGAATGAATGGGCTAGCCAAGAAGTTAAAAGATCAAATTAAAAAGTACATGGAAGCCAATGAAAATGATACCACAGCCTAAAACCTCTAGGATGCAAAAAAAGCGGTCATAAGAGGGAAGTATATAGCAATCCAGGCCTTTCTAAAGAAGGAAGAAAGATCTAAGACACACAACCTAAACTTACACCATAAAGAGCTGGAAACAGAACAGCAAATAAAACCCCAAACCAGCAGAAGACAGGAAATAATAAAGATGAGAGCAGAAATCAAAGCTATAGAAACCAAAAAACCAGAACAGATCAATGAAACCTTAAGCTGGCTCTTTGAAAGAATTAACAATATTGATAAACCATGAGCCAGTTGGATCAAAAAGAAAAAGGAAACCACCCAAATAAATAAAATCAAGTATGAAACAGGAGAGATCATAACACAGCAGAAATAAAAACAGTAACAGAATATTATGAGCAATTATATGCAAATAAAATGGGCAATCTGGAAGAAAAGAACAATTCCTAGAGACATATACTAAACTAGCAAAACTGAAATAGGAATAAATACAAACTTTGAACAGACGCATAACCAGTAATCAAATCGAATTAGCATTCAAAAATATCCAAAAAACAAGAGTCTAGGGCCAGATGGCTTTCTAGGGGAATTCTAGCAAACATTTAATGGAGAGTTAACACCTATTCTCTTGAAGCTGTTCCAAAAAATAGAAATGGAAGGAAAACTTCCACTTTCTATGAAGCCAGCATTACCTTGATTCCAAAACCAGACATGGAGCCCACTACAGACCAATTTCCCTGATGAAAATGGATGCAAAAATCCTCAACAAGATATTAGCCAAGTGTCTCCAACAATACATTAAAAAAATTATTCACCACGACCGAGTGGAATTTATACCTGGGGTGCAGCTCTGATTCAGTATCAGGAAAACAATCAATGTAATTCATGGCATCAAAAAAAGAAAGGACAAGAACCATATGATCCTCTCAACAGATGCAGAGAAAGCATTTGACAAAATACAGCATCCTTTCTTGATAAAAACCCTCAAGAAAGTAGGGATAGAAGGAGCATATCTCGAGATGATAAAATACATATATGAATGACCCAACACTAATATCATCCTCAATGGGGAAAAACTGAGAGCTTTCCCCCTAAGGTCAGGAACAAGACAGGGATGTCCACTCTCGCCACTATTATTCAATATAGTTTTGGAAGTTTAGCTTCACTAGACAACACAAAGAAATAAAAGACATACAAATCAGCCAGGAGGAGGTCAAACTTCCAGTCTGTGCAGATGACATGATACTCTACATGGGAAACCAAAAAGATCCATCAAAAAAATGCTAGAACTGATCCATGAATTGAGCAAAGTGGCAGGATATAAAACCAATGCACAGGAGTCGGTTGCATTCCTATACACCAACAATGAAGCAACAGAAAGAGAAATCAAGGAAGTGATCCCAGTTACAAATGCACCAAAAACCATAAAATACCTAGGAATAAATCTAACCAAAGAGGTGAAAAATGGATACACTGAAAAGTATAGAAAGCTTATGAAAGAAATTGAAGAAGACACAAAAAAATGGAAAAATATTCCAGGCTCTTGGATAGGAAGAACAAATATTGTTAAAATGTTGATACTACCCAAAGCAATCTACATATTCAAAGGAATCTCTATCAAAGGAACACCAGCATTCTTCACAGAGCTAGAACAAATAATTCTAAAATTTCTATGGAACCACAAAAGACCCCGAATAGCCAAAGCAATCTTGAAAAATGAAACCAAAGTAGGAGGAATCACAAAGCTGTATTACAAAGCTGTAATCATCAAGACAGTATGGTACTGGCACAAGAACAGACACTCAGATCAATGGAACAGAATAGAAAACCCAGAAATGGATCCATAAACATATGACCAACTAATTTTTGACAAAGCAAGAAAGAATATCCAGTAGAATAAAGACAGTCTCTTCAGCAAGTGGTGCTGGGAAAACTAGAGAGTAACATGCAGAAAACATGGAAAAAACCTATCTGACCTTGGCCACAACTTCTTACTCAACATGTCTCTGGAGCCAAGGGAAACAAAACCAAATATGAACTACTGGGACCTCATCAAAATAAAAACCTTCTGCAAAGTGAAGGAAACAATCAGCAAAACTAAAAGGCAACCAACAGAATAGGAGAAGATATTTGCAAATGACATATTGGATAAAGGGTTAGTATCCAAAATCTATAAAGAACCTATCAAACTCAACACACAAAAAACATATAATCCAGTAAAGAAATGGGCAAAAGACATGAATAGACATTTCTCCAAAGAAGACATCCAGATGGCCAACCAACACATGAAAAAATGCTCATCAGGGAAAAAAAAATAAAAACCACGAAATAGCACCTCACACCTGTCAGAATGGCTAAAATTAACAACTCAGGCAACTACAGATGTTGGTGAGGTTGTAGAGAAAGAGGGTCTCTTTTGCACTGCAGGTGGGAATGCAAACTGGTGCAGCCACTCTGGAAAACAGTATGGGGGTTCCTCAAAAAATTAAAAATAGAACTACCCTATGACCCAGCAACTGCACTATTAGGTATTTATCCAAAGGATACAGTTATGCTGTTTCGAAGGGACACATGCATCCCAATGTTTATAGCAGCACTATCAACAATAGCCAAAGTATGGAAAGAGCCCCCGTGTCCATCAATTGGTGAATGGATAAAGAAGATGTGGTATTCTTTGAGTATTACTCACCAATAGGCTTTGAGTATTACCCACCAATCAAATAGAATGAAATCTTGCCACTTTCTACAACGTGGATGGAACTAGAGGGTATTATTCTAAGTGAAATTAGTTACAGAAATACAAATATCATACGACTTAACTCATATGAGGACTTTAAGAGACAAAACAGATGAACATAAGGGAAGGGAAACAAAAATAATATAAAAACGGGGCGGGGGGGGGGGGGGGCGCCCGGGTGGCTCAGTCGGTTGAGCTTCCGACTTCAGCTCGGGTCATGATCTCGCGGTCAGTGAGTTCGAGCCCCGCGTCGGGCTCTGTGCTGACAGCTCGGAGCCTGGAGCCTGTTTCAGATTCTGGGTATCCTCTCTCTCTGACCCTCCCCCATTCATGCTCTGTCTCTCTCTGTCCCAAAAATAAATAAACTTAAAAAAAAAAAAAAAAAAGGGAGGGGGACAAAACAGAAGAGACTCCTCTCTCCCCAGTATCTCACCGCTGCGTCAGTGCAGTTAGGCATCAGCAAATTAATGAGAGGAGAGAGGAGGCCCCTGCTCTTGGGTACCCGCAGGAACTTACTCCAGCTCCAGACACACCGAAAACACTTTCATCTAACGGAAGATAAGCTGTGAAATCGGATTTCTGAACCACAAGACACTTGTGTAAAAACTGCATTCCATGCCAGGCCTGAAATGTTCCAAACCTCAGTTCACTATCAGCATCCCAGGTGGTGCAATTAATAAAGAGCTAGCGTGGGGCCACTGGCACAAACAAGGCAGCTCCTTAGAACCTGAACTTCCTATTTGTTCCATTCCTTGGTTAGATAACGCCTGTTAATTACTCTGGAGTATTTTCTTTTATAAATTATTTTGGCGAGGAGAGCGGGAAGATGGCGGCGTAGGAGGACGCTGTGCTCACCGCGCGTCCTGCTGATCACTTAGATTCCACCTACACCTGCCTAAATAACCCAGAAAACCGCCAGAGGATTAGCAGAACAGAGTCTCCAGAGCCAAGCGCAGACGAGAGGCCCAAGGAAGAGGGTAGGAAGGGCGGTGAGGCAGTACGCGCTCCACGGACTGTCGGGAGGGACCCGGGGCAGAGAGGCGGCTCGCCCGCCAAGCAGAGCCCCCGAGTCTGGCTGGCAAAAGCGGAGGGGCCTGATGGACTGTGTTCCGACAAGCGCGACTTAGCTATGGGAGGTCATAAGTTAACAGCTCTGCTGGAAAGCGGGAAGGCTGGAGGACAAAGGGAGGGAGAGCTGCTGAGCCCCCAGACGACAGGGCTCAGTTTGGTGGGGAACAAAGGCGCTCACCAGCGCCATCTCCCCCGCCCATCCCCCAGCCAAAATCCCAAGGGGAACCAGTTCCTGCCAGGGAACTTGCTCGCTCAGCGCAAACACCCAACTTTGTGCTTCTGCGGAGCCAAACCTCCCGCTCCACGCAAACACCCAACTCTGCGCTTCGGCGGAGCCAAACCTCCCGCAGCGGATCTGACTCCCTCCCGCTGCCACAGGGCCCCTCCTGAAGTGGATCACCTAAGGAGAAGCGAGCTAAGCCTGCCCCTCCTGCCCCCGTGCACCTTGCCTACCCACCCCAGCTAATACGCCAGATCCCCAGCATCACAAGCCTGGCAGGGTGCAAGTAGCCCAGACGGGCCACGCCACCCCACAGTGAATCCCGCCCCTAGGAGAGGGGAAGAGAAGGCACACACCAGTCTGACTGTGGCCCCAGCGATGGGCTGGGGGCACACATTAGGTCGGACTGCAGCCCCGCCTGCCAACTCCAGTTATACACCACAGCACAGGGGAAGTGCCCTGCAGGACCGCACCACTCCGGGGACTATGCAAAATGACCAAGCGGAAGAATTTCCCTCAGAAGAATCTCCAGGAAATAACAACAGCTAATGAACTGACCAAAAAGGATTTAAATAATATAACAGAAAGTGAATTTAGAATAATAGTCATAAAATTAATTGCTGGGCTTGAAAACAGTATAGAGGACAGCAGAGAATCTCTCGCTACAGAGATCAAGGGACTAAGGAACAGGCACGAGGAGCTGAAAAGCGCTTTAAACGAAATACAAAACAAAATGGAAAACACGAGAGCTCAGATTGAAGAGGCAGAGGAGAGAATAGGTGAACTAGAAGATAAAGTTATGGAAAAAGAGGAAGCTGAGAGAAAGAGAGACAAAAACATCCAGGAGTATGAGGGGAAAATTAGAGAACTAAGTGATACACTAAAAAGAAACAATATACGCATAATTGGTATCCCAGAGGAGGAAGAGAGAGGGAAAAGTGCTGAAAGGTTACTTGAAGAAATTATAACTGAGAACTTCCCTGAACCGGGGAAGGAAAAAGGCATTGAAATCCAAGAGGCACAGAGAACTCCCTTCAGATGTAACTTGAATCGATCTTCTGCACGACATATCATAGTGAAACTGGCAAAATACAAGGATAAAGAGAAAATTCTGAAAGCAGCAAGGGATAAACGTGCCCTCACATATAAAGGGAGACCTATAAGACTCGTGACTGATCTCTCTTTTGAAACTTGGCAGGCCAGAAAGAATTGGCACGTGATCTTCAGTGTGCTACACAGAAAAAATATGCAGCCAAGAATCCTTTATCCAGCAAGTCTGTCATTTAGAATAGAAAGGGAGATAAAGGTCTTCCCAAACAAACAAAAACTGAAGGAATTTGTCACCACTAAACCAGCCCTACAAGAGATCCTAAGGGGGACCCTGTGAGACAAAGTACCAGAGGCATAATTACAAGCATAAAACATACAGACATCACAATGACTCTAAACCCGTATCTTTCTATGATAACACTGAATGTAAATGGATTAACTGCGCCAACCAAAAGACATAGGGTATCAGAATGGATAAAAAAACAAAACCCATCTATTTGCTGTCTACAAGAGACTCATTTTAGACCTGAGGACACCTTTAGATTGAGAGAGAGGGGATGGAGAACTATTTATCATGCTACTGGAACCCAAAAGAAAGCTGGAGTAGCCAGACTTATATCAGACAAACTAGACTTTAAATTAAAGGCTGTAACAAGAGATGAAGAAGGGCATTATATAATTATTACAGGGTCTATCCATCAGGAAGAGCTAACAATTATAAATGTCTATGCGCCGAATACCGGAGCCCCCAAATATATAAAACAATTACTCATAAACATAAGCAACCTTATTGATAAGAATGTGGTAATTGCAGGGGACTTTAACACCCCACTTCAGAAATGGATAGATCATCTAGACACACGGTCAATATTAAACAAGGGACCTGAATGATACATTGGATCAGATGGACTTGACAGATATATTTAGAACTCTGCATCCCAAAGCAACAGAATATACTTTCGTCTCGAGTGCCCATGGAACATTCTCCAAGATAGATCATATACTGGGTCACAAAACAGCCCTTCATAAGTTTACCAGAATTGAAATTATACCATGCATACTTTCAGACCACAATGCTATGAAGCTTGAAATCAACCACAGGAAAAAGTCTGGAAAACCTCCAAAAGCATGGAGGTTAAAGAACACACTACTAACGAATGAGTGGGTCAACCAGGCAATTAGAGAAGAAATTAAAAAATATATGGAAACAAACGAAAATGAAAATACAACAATCCAAACGCTTTGGGATGCAGCGAAGGCAGTCCTGAGAGGAAAATACATCGCAATCCAGGCCTATCTCAAGAAACAAGACAAATCCCAAATACAAACTGTAACAGCACACCTAAAGGAACTAGAAGCAGAACAGCAAAGGCAGCCTAAACCCAGCAGAAGAAGAGAAATAATAAAGATCAGAGCAGAAATAAACAATATAGAATCTAAAAAACCTGTAGAGCAGATCAATGAAACCAAGAGTTGGTTTTTTCAAAAAATAAACAAAATTGACAAACCTCTAGACAGGCTTCTCAAAAAGAAAAGGGAGATGACCCAAATAGATAAAATCATGAATCAAAATGGAATTATTACAACCAATCCCTCAGAGATACAAACAATTATCAGGGAATACTATGAAAAATTATATGCCAACAAATTGGACAACCTGGAAGAAATGGACAAATTCCTAAACACCCACACTCTTCCAAAACTCAATCAGGAGGAAATAGAAAGCTTGAACAGACCCATAACCAGCGAAGAAATTGAATCGGTTATCAAAAATCTCTCAACAAATAAGAGTCCAGGACCAGATGGCTTCCCAGGGGAGTTCTACCAGACGTTTAAAGCAGAGATAATACCTATCCTTCTCAAGCTATTCCAAGAAATAGAAGTGGAAGGAAAACTTCCAGACTCATTCTATGAAGCCAGTAGTACTTTGATTCCTAAACCAGACAGAGACCCCGTAAAAAAAGAGAACTACAGACCAATATCCCTGATGAATATGGATGCAAAAATTCTCAATAAGATACTAGCAAATCGAATTCAACGGCATATAAAAAGAATTATTCACCATGACCAAGTGGGATTCATTCCTGGGATGCAGGGCTGGTTCAACATTCGCAAATCAATCAACGTGATACATCACATTAACAAAAAAAAAAAAGAGAAGAACCATATGATCCTGTCAATTAATGCAGAAAAGGCCTTTGACAAAATCCAGCACCCTTTCTTAATAAAAACCCTTGAGAAAGTCGGGATAGAAGGAACATACTTAAACATCATCAAAGCCATTTATGAAAAGCCCACAGCTAACATCATCCTCAACGGGGAAAAACTGAGAGCTTTTTCCCTAAGATCAGGAACACGACAGGGATGCCCACTCTCACTGCTGTTGTTTAACATAGTGTTGGAAGTGCTAGCATCAGCAATCAGACAACAAAAGGAAATCAAAGGCATCAAAATTGGCAAAGATGAAGTCAAGCTTTTGCTTTTTGCAGATGACATGATATTATACATGGAAAATCCGATAGACTCCACCAAAAGTCTCCTAGAACTGATACACGAATTCAGCAAAGTTGCAGGATACAAAATCAATGTACAGAAATCAGTTGCATTCTTATACACTAACAATGAAGCAATAGAAAGACAAATAAAGAAACTGATCCCATTCACAATTGCACCAAGAAGCATAAAATACCTAGGAATAAATCTAACCAAAGATGTAAAAGATCTGTATGCTGAAAAGTATAGAAAGCTGATGAAGGTAGTTGAAGAAGATTTAAAGAAATGGAAAGACATTCCCTGCTCATGGATTGGAAGAATAAATATTGTCAAAATGTCAATACTACCCAAAGCTATGTACACATTCAATGCAATCCCAATCAAAATTGCACCAGCATTCTTCTCCAAACTAGAACAAGCAATCCTAAAATTCATATGGAACCACAAAAGGCCCCGAATAGCCAAAGGAATTTTGAAGAAGAAGACCAAAGCAGGAGGCATCACAATCCCAGACTTTAGCCTCTACTACAAAGCTGTCATCATCAAGACAGCATGGCATTGGCACAAAAACAGACACATAGACCAATGGAATAGAATAGAAACCCCAGAACTAGACCCACAAACGTATGGCCAACTCATCTTTGACAAAGCAGGAAAGAACATCCAATGGAAAAAAGACAGTCTCTTTAACAAATGGTGCTGGGAGAACTGGACAGCAACATGCAGAAGGTTGAAACTAGACCACTTTCTCACACCATTCACAAAAATAAACTCAAAATGGATAAAGGACCTGAATGTGAGACAGGAGACCATCAAAACCTTAGAGGAGAAAGCAGGAAAGACCTCTCTGATCTCAGCCGTAGCAATCTCTTACTTGACACATCCCCAAAGGCAAGGGAATTAAAAGCAAAAGTGAATTACTGGGACCTTATGAAGATAAAAAGTTTCTGCACAGCAAAGGAAACAACCAACAAAACAAAAAGGCAACCAACGGAATGGGAAAAGATATTCGCAAATGACATATCAGACAAAGGGCTAGTATCCAAAATCTATAAAGAGCGCACCAAACTCCACACCCGAAAAACAAATAACCCAGTGAAGAAATGGGCAGAAAACATGAATAGACACTTCTCTAAAGAAGACATCCGGATGGCCAACAGGCACATGAAAAGATGTTCAATTTTGCTCCTCATCAGGGAAATACAAATCAAAACCACACTCAGATATCACCTCACGCCAGTCAGAGTGGCCAAAATGAACAAATCAGGAGACTATAGATGCTGGAGAGGATGTGGAGAAACGGGAACCCTCTTGCACTGTTGGTGGGAATGCAAATTGGTGCAGCCGCTCTGGAAAGCAGTGTGGAGGTTCCTCAGAAAATTAAAAATAGACCTACCCTATGACCCAGCAATAGCAGTGCTAGGAATTTATCTAAGGGATACAGGAGTACTGATGCATAGGGGCACTTGTACCCCAATGTTTATAACAGCACTCTCAACAATAGCCAAACTATGGAAAGAGCCTAAATGTCCATCAACTGATGAATGGATAAAGAAATTGTGGTTTATATACACAATGGAGTACTACGTGGCAATGAGAAAAAATGAAATATGGCCTTTTGTAGCAACGTGGATGGAACTGGAGAGTGTGATGCTAAGTGAAATAAGCCATACAGAGAAAGACAGATACCATATGGTTTCACTCTTATGTGGATCCTGAGAAACTTAACAGAAACCCATGGGGGAGGGGAAGGAAAAAAAAAAAAAGAGGTTAGAGTGGGAGAGAGTCAAAGCATAAGAGACTGTCAAAAACTGAGAACAAACTGAGGGTTGATGGGGGGTGGGAGGGACGGGAGGGTGGGTGATGGGTATTGAGGAGGGCACCTTTTGGGATGAGCACTGGGTGTTGTATGGAAACCAATTTGACAATAAATTTCATATATTAAAAAAAAAAACAGAAGAGACTCATAAATATGGAGAACAAACAGAGGGTTACTGGAGGGGTGGCAGGAGGGGGGATGGGCTAAATGGGTAAGGGGCACTAAGGAATCTACTCCTGAAATCATTGTTGCACTATATGCTAATGAATTTGGATATAAATTTTTAAAAATATAAAATAAAACAAGTTAATAAAAAAAATAAAGCAAAAGAAAGAAAAACTATCAAGAAAGGTAAGGAAAGAGCCCATATGTCCTTCAATGGATGAATGGATAAAAAAGATGTCGTATGTGTACACACACACACACACACATACACACACACACACACACACACACACACACAGAGTGGATTATTACTCAGCAATCAAAACGAATGAAATCTTGCCATTTGCAACTACATGGATGGAACTAGAGGGTATTATGCTAAGTGAAATTAGTCAGAGAAAGACAAATATCATATGACTTCACTCATATAAGGACTTTAAGATACAAAAAGGATGAACATAAGGGAAGGGAAGCAAAAATAATATAAAACCAGGGAGGGAGACAAAACAACAGACTCTTAAATATGGAGAACAAACAGAGCGTTACTGGAGGGCTCGTGGGAGGGAGGATGGGCATTAAGGGGAATCTACTCCTGAAATCATTGCTGTACTATATGCTAACTAACTTGGATGTAAATTAAAAAAAAATTGCTAGAACAAACACATGAATTCAGCAAAGTCATAGGATATAACATCAACATGCAGAAATTTGTTTCTTTTCTATACACTAATAATGAAGCAGCAGAAAAAGAAAAGCAAGGAATCAATCACATTTGCAAGTCCTCAAGAAATAATGTTACCTAGGAATAAAATTAACTAAAGAGGTAAAATATCTATACTCTGAAAACTATAGCACACTTATGAAAGAAATTGAATAGGACACCAAGAAATGGAAAAACTCCATGCCCATGAATTGGAAGAAAAAATATTGTTAAAATGTCTATACTTCCCAAAGCAGTCTACATCTTTAATGCAATCCCTATCAAAATATCACCAGCAGTTTTCACTGAGCTAGAAGAAACAATCCTACATTTGTATGGAACCACAAAACACCCCAAATAACCAAAGCAATCCTGAAAAAGAAAAACAAAACTGGAGGCATCATGATTCCAGATTTTACATTGTATTACAAAGCTGTAGCCATCAAGACAGTATGCTACTGGGTCAAAAATAGACACTCAGATCAATGGAACAGAATAGAGAACCCAGAAATGGACCCACAACTATATGGCCGACCCATCTTCAACAATGCAGGAAAGAATATCCAATGGATAATAAATGGTGTTAGGAAAACAGGACAGCAACATACAGAAGAATGAAACTTGACAACTTTTTAATACCATTTATAAAAATACATTCAAAATGGATGAAAGACCTAAATTTAAGACAGGAAACCATCTAAATCCTAGAGGAGAACATAGGCAGCAACCTCTCTGACCTGAGGTGCAGCAACTTCTTACTAGACATGTCACTGAAGGCAAGGGAAATGAAAGCAAACGTGAACTACTCGTACCTCATCAAGATACAAAGCTTCTACACAACAAAGGAAACAATCAACAAAACTAAAAGGTAGCCTACAGAATGGGAGGAGATATTTGCAAATGACATATCAGATAAAGGTTAGCATCCAAAATCTATAAAAAACTTATCAAATTCAACACCCAGAAAACAAATAACTGAGTTAATAAATTGACAGAAGACATGAAAAGACCTTTTTCCAAAGAAGACATCCGATGGCTAACAGACACATGAAAAGATGCTCAACATCACTGATCATCATCACACCTATCAGAATGGCTAAAATTAACGACGCAAGAAAGAACGGGTGTTAGCAAGGATGCAGAGAAAAGGGATCTTTCCTGCACTGCTGGTGGGAATGCAAATGGGTTCAGCCACTCTGGAGAACAGTATGAGGTTCCTCAAGAAAGTACATAAAACTACCCTATGACCCAGCAATTGCACTATTAGGTATTTACCCAAAGGATACAAAAATATACATTTGAAGGGGTACATGCACCCTGATGTTTGTAGCAGCATTATCAACAATAACCAAATTATGGAGACAGCCCAAATTTCCACCAACTGATGAATGGATAAAGAAGATGTGGGGTGTGTGTGTGTGTGTGTGTGTGTGTGTGTGTGTGTGTTTAATGGAATATTATTCAGCCATCAAAAAGAATGAGATCTGTCCATTTGCAATGTCGTGGATGGAGCTAGAATGTATTACGCTAAGTGAAATAAGAGAAAGACAGATATCATATGATTTCACTCATATGTGGAATTTAATTAAGAAACAAAACAGATGAACATATGGGAAGGAGGTGGGGGGAAGAGAAGAGAGGGAATAAAACCACAGGAGACCCTTAATGAGAAAAAGCAAACTATGGGTTGACAGAGGGAAGTGAGTGGGAAATAGGCTAGATGCGTGATAGGTAAGGGACTATGTTGTGATAAGCACTGAGTACTGTATGTAAGTGATGAATCACTAAATTTTACTTCTGAAACCAATACTGTACTGCATGTTAACTAAAATTTAAATTTAAAAAATAAACTTGAAAATAAAATACTTTTATCTCAATAAATAAAATAAAATAAGTGAATTTTTGTGTTATGTGAATTCTCAGGTTTAAAAATCTCTCAATTTATCCTATTGTTATTTCCCTAATGTACAATATGTTGCTATACTCCAGGAACAACCTGGTAACTGCTAATCTAAAAAGATCTCAAATGTTTTAAAATTTACAGGTATGACACCTATGCAGACGCACATATCACATTCACACAAATACAAATAGGTTGCCCATTTGATAAATTATAAAAGGATAATATTATTCTGAAGGAAATATACTTGATCTTAGGCAAAAGGCCAATATGTGATATTCCGGAGGAAATAAAAAATTCTTAGAAAGGTTAGTATTATCTAAAATACTATGCTAAGAAATAGGGGCACCTGGGTGGCTCATTTGGTTAAGCATCCAACTCTTGATTTCAGCTCAGGTCATGATCTCACGGTTTGTGAGATCAAGCTCCGTGTCGGGCTCTGCACTGAGCATGGAGCCTGCTAGGGATTCTCTCTCCTCCTCTACCCTCCCCCACTCACAAGCATGCATGCACTCTCTCTCAAAATAGGTACGTAAACTTTAAAAAAAATACTATGCAGTATTTTAACTAACTAGCCATCTAGGTCAGTAGCTATGCGTACTGAGAGAACAAACACATCTTCATCACTATAATACTAGTATACTACTAAGACCAATAATTAGATTTCAGGGAACATTTCCTATATTCCAAGTGGGAATATTAGAAGCTCAATTAATGCCCATCATAATCAATAAGGTAAGTGCTACTATAATCCCCCATTTTACAGATGAGGAAACTAAAGCACAGAGTAATCATACAAATAACAAATATTAGAGCCAACAGTTAGATTAGGTAGGCTGTCTACAAAGCCTGTAATCTACTACACTGGTACATCCCCCCATATAACAACCAAAATTACAGTCAAGTGTGATTTTGCACAAAGTCCTCCCAGTTTAGAACACATATTTCAACCATATATGTTTATATGTACTCTTTTTAAATTAATTTTCACAATTTGTTTCAAATCAAAATATTAAATTTTTTACTTTATTAGTAACATCAACCTTTCTACAAATAACTTGAAGCATGTTTATTCATATACCTAAAATTTTTGAAATAGTGATATAATATTTACCTTGTTCTAGGCCGTTGTTCATCTTCAGATTCACTAACTTCTTCACTAACTCCTGATTCTTGAAAATCAGAATCTTCAGAATCTTCACTGCTCACTTGAAAAAAAAAAAATTAAGTTATTAAATACTTCCCAACAGAAATGCAATTCACTTAATTTGTCAATAACTTCACATTAAAACTTAGACCAATGTGTGAGTATCTACAGTATGCACATTAATTTATATTTTAGTATGTACATTAATGGATATTACACATCATATAGATTAGACTAGTTAATAATTCAAATAGAATTTATAAAAACTATTCAAATGTATTCCAACTATGATATAAAACTATGGTTCTATATTAAAATATAAGTATTAATTATGTATGAATTTTTAAAATGTGAATTTAACTGTCAATAAAATATATTCATTATTACCAAAGGTGAATAAAAAGAATTCTGGTTATTCAAAACAAACAAAGTAGGCTGGCCAAAAGGCAGTAAGGACAAATACAGACTCTCTGCCATTTATGACAACTAGAAATTATGAACAGAATATATAAAGAAATGACCTACGCACTCCAAAAAGGAAACAACAGCAGACAGACTGGGGACTGAAACAAAAACTTGAATAATGATTCCTATAAAATTGAGGTTGGGGTAGTGACTATGGGTGTCATAGGGTTTTTTCCTTCTTTCTTTCCTGATTTCAACAAGAAGGGAGGCTGAATTCCAAAACTATGCAGAGGGTGCCAACAGCAAAACTGGGAGAACCCCATTTCTAGCCACAGCACTGAGAAAAAGGAGCTGAGCCCTGTATATCATGAGAGTAAATGGAAACCCCAATTTTATTTTTCTCTCAAAAATTTTATTTTTCTGTACCAAAATAGCCACTATGACACAGGTATCTAAACTCCAGCAGAATACACATTTTTCTGGCCAGAGGAAACCAGGCAGGGAATACACAAAATGAGTCTCAAATATCTTGTGCTGCCAGAAAATAATCCAATGCTCAAAGAATGATTGGGGTATATTCAAAGAACACTTGATCCAACTTGAAGGAGCTTCTAATAGCCAAAGCTGGAACAATGTGAGCAACAAAATGAACAATTGAATTACAACTAATAGAATAAAATATCTATAAATTCATATTAAGTAATGGGATAAATAAGGGAAAACAGATAGCTCTTCCTTACCATTACTAAATGTGTAAGTAAAGAAAGAAATAGAAAATAACCACTAGATAAACATCACAAAAACTGCTTCAGACAAGACGAATGCTAAAATTAGTGGGCTTTAGTATGATGAGAAACAGGATATTTGAATAGTCTCAAAGTATTTTTCCACAAGACATTAATTAAATATGAACAGAAAAAGATTTTTTTTTGCAGTAGAAAAACCCAGCAGACACCAACTTAACCAAGTAATCAGTATTACCAGTATAAGTATAAAAATTTTTTTGTCATCATATAATTTCGGTGTAGGATACTCTGAGAAGGGTTAAATATTACTTTTGTGGTGTTCTTGTCAAAATGTTTAATAACCTCAATTTAACCATAAGAAAACATTAGACAAATACATATGGATTAACAGTCTAGAAAAGAACTGATCAAGGTGCCTGAGTGGCTCAGTCGGTTGAGCATCCAACTTTGGCTTAGGTCACGATCTCACAGCTCGGGAGTTTGAGCCACGTGTCGGGCTCTGTGCTGACAGCTCAGAGCTTGGAGTCCCCTTCAGATTCTGGGTCTCCCTCTCTCTCTCTCTCTGCCCCTCTCCCACTCGCTCTTTTGCTCTCTCAAAAATAAATAAAAACATTTAAAAAAATTTTTTAAAAAGAAAATAACTGATCAATACTCTTCAAAAGTGTCAAGGTCATGAAAGAAAAGGAGGAGAAACCGTCACAGATTGGAGTCTATTAAGGAGACATCACAACTAAAAGCAATGTGGCATCCTAGTTTGGATTCTGGAATAGAAAAGACATTAGTGAGAAAACTAACGATAACCAAGTAAGATCTTTAGCCCACTTCAAAGGTCAGAAAATATTTTATGTAAAAAGTCTGATGGTAAATATTTGCAGGCTATATGGTCTCTGTTTCAACTACTTATTTCTACTCAACTTTGCCACTCTAATTACACAAAAGCAGTAACTGAATAAGTATAACCTGGTTCCAAAACACTTTATAAAAATAGGTAGACGGTCAGATTTAGCCTACAGGTATAGTTACCCAACCCCCAGTTTAACTAATAGTATTCTATCAATGTTAATTTCCTGGATTTGATTATTGTACTATATAGTTAAATTTAAGGTGTTAAATTAGGGAAGCTGGGTAGAAGGAATATAGGAAATCTGTACTATTTTTGCAACATTTCTTTCAACTTTAAATTTTGAAATAAAAATTTTTTTCAAAGATCTATATTGATCTGAAATCAGAATCTATAATCTATCTAAAAAAAGACATGGGTTAACATAAATACAGTAAAGAATTGATAACGGGGGAAAGGGGAATAAGGAGTTATTGTTTAAAGAGTTTCAGTTTGGGATAACAAAAGAGTTGTGGAGTGTTGATGGTTGTACAACAATGTGAATATACTGTCACTGAAATGTACACTTAAAAATGGTTAAAATGGTTAAAATTTTATGTTGTGTGTACTTTACCACAATAACAAATAAAAATAAAAAAATAACTGCTAAGCAACTGGGAATTTGAAGAACACATGTGTCCATATGCACACATATAAATCCTGTCATTAAGCAAAATTCTAAACCTATTATTAATTTTTCATCACTTTATTTTTAAAATTTTCAAACATACCAAAACTTTGAAAAAACTGTTGAATGAACATCTACAACCCTTCTCCTAAACTCATTTGTTAAATGTATCATATTTGTTTGCTTTCTCTTTGTATATACACACAGTTTTTGCACTGAACCTTCTAAATGTAAGTGCAGATATCATGGCACTTTATCCTTAAGCATAAGGATGCTGTCCTATATAAACAGCATTATCACACTTAAAAAAACATCAATTTAATATTATCTAATAATAATAAATGCAATAATTAAATTTTTTAAATTATCACCAAAATAACTTTTATAATTTTTTTCAAATTTAGGTGAAAACTGAAAGTTCATGTTGCCCTTGATCTACTAAGTCAGCTATTCTCTCTTGATTTCTCCCCATTGCCTAACTTAAATTTCCAGACAATACAGGCACAACAGTTTGTAAAACCTGAAAAGTTATGCAACTTTTATTTATTTATTTATTTATTTATTTATTTATTTATTTATTGAGAGAGAGACAGAGAGAGAGAGACAGAGACAGAGACAGAAACATGCAGAGAGATAAGGAGAGAGAGAATCCCAAGCAGGCTCCGCACTGTCAGTGCAGAGCAGATGTGGAGCTCGATCCCACAAACTGTGTATAATCGTGAACCTGAGCCAAAATCAAGAATTGGGATGCTTAACTGACTGAGCCACCCTTTGAAATAAAGCCCCTTTGCAACTTTAAATGTAGTATCAATCAATATTATAATCCATATTAGAAACATTAATGATAGGATTTGTTTACTCCCTCCTACAAAAACAAATGAAAAAATACTTGGTAATAAATTACCCAAAGAAGAGGACAGTGGAAACAGGTGACAAAAGACTTAGACTTTAATAAAACATTTCAAATGTAACTGTGTCCACTAAAGGGCTCTATCCTGATCTGAGCCTCAGAGGCAAAATCAGTATTTCCCCTTTTGTTGAAGATGCACAGGAATTTGTGTGAAGTTATGTAACCTGCTTTAATTGCTCAGTTGCTTTATAAAATCTGAAAAACGAGCTTGTAGTCATGCTGCAAAAAATTTTTAAAAAAAGCATTCACAAAGTGATGTACTATTATTTATTTAACATGAAAATATCCATGACATATTTAGTGTGTGTGGCGGCGGGGGGGGGGGGGGGTTTCTCTTCTTCCTCTTTAATGAATAACTGTTCAACAAAGGGCTGTTCAACAGCCCTTTAAATGTTCAGGATTCCAAGATTCTGATATCAACTATTTTGGCAATGTCAACTATTCTGGTAGTATTATACATATACCATGACAACTCCAAAAACCTGGCAGTCATCCCAGACTTTTGTCTTTCATATCAATTAATAAGATCTAACAATTCAGTCTATGACTCCTGTCAATTTTCCTCTTCAAAAATTGTACTTGGTATCAACTATAGCAATATCCTCCAGAGACACAAATCTAAGCTCTGAGTATAACATAATAATAAGCAATTAATCTGATCATATTATATTCTTGGTTAAAATCTTTCAATGGGAACAATGGGTGGTTGTGCTGAGGCTGTGATTCATAAGTACTAGTAATGAATGTCCTGCGCCATACGTGTTCATCAAGCTGTCTGCTTATACAGCTTGTATGCTATAAACAGGGAAACTGTATGGTTTGTCAATTATATCTCAAAAGGGCTAAAATACAAAAATATTACAAATAAAAATATTTTTTAAAATTAAAAAAAAAAAATTCCCAATGACTCTCCAGCCTCTAGAGCCTATTGTCCTTCTCAGATACTTCCGAAACTGCTTTCCTATTCCTAGTGGCAAAGAGTTAATCTGAGTAAAGTTTTTAAAATTTGCCCCTAAGAAACCAAAAGGTTTCTCTGAACTTTCTGCTAGCTAATTTTTCAATATACATGTGATTATTTAAGAATGTTCTACCCCAATGCTCAAATAAAATGGACACGCCTGGGTGGCGCAGTCGGTTAAGCGTCCGACTTCGGCCAGGTCACGATCTCGCGGTCCGTGAGTTCGAGCCCCGCATCGGGCTCCGGGCTGATGGCTCGGAGCCTGGAGCCTGTTTCCGATTCTGTGTCTCCCTCTCTCTCTGCCCCTCCCCCGTTCATGCTCTGTCTCTCTCTGTCCCCAAAATAAATAAACGTTGAAAAAAAAAAATTAAAATGGACACACCAAAGAGGTATGCAATGTTTACTCTACAGCCTCATGTACCCATGAATCAACTGTCAAGTATTCCAGTTTGAGAAACCAAAGCTTACAAGTGTCTCTAACACCTGGTCTCTGTCTTGGCCCAGCCTCATGTCCTGTTGATCCTTTCCCTATTCCCTCCTATAGTTTAGCTATATACCATATTAACTGCTTCCCCTCAACCATGTGTGAACATTTTGCAGAGGCTTCTGAAGTTTTTTCTCTTCTTATATTATAAATCTTCACAACACATCTACCTGGTCCCCAATTACAACTTGGATCTGCTGAATGAAACTTTTCATCTTTGTGAAGTCTCCTCTGGGGATAAATACCATACCCTAAGAAGCTAAGGAAATGTTCCCTTGTGCCACACTATACAATACCTCTGTTGTATAAGACACCCATCATGGTGCTATAATTTCATATAATATTAATATCAATAACTCTTACTAAACCACTGTCAAACCTGGCTGCATATCAGAATCATATCAGAGATGTTTTATAAAATATATGGATACTTTGGTTTCACTACCACCAATTATGCTGTAATTGGCTTGAGATGCAGTCCTGTAATATGTATACTTCAAAATCCCCAAAGTAATCCACATGTATAGCCAGGCTGAAAACCACCATACAAGACAATGATTTCCTTACTTATTTTTGTATTCTCAATGTTTATCATGATGTTGGAAACATATAAGCACTCAATGCAGGATTCAGACTTTTAATGTAATGAAAATTTGAGCTGACTATATACAAAGCTTTGCATATAATAAATCTACCCAAATTAACTGCATTGTCTATCTTTCCTTAGGAAGCATTATTTCTTCCTGCAGTTACAGACAATCCTGTATTTTTTACATAGCCTTTAAGTATATTTTATTTATTGTCATATGTATCTTTTTAATCTAAGTTGTGTATGACTACTAAAGATTAAAAATAGGGGTGCCTAGGTGGCTCAGTGTGTTAAGCCTCCAACTCTTGAGTTTCAGCTCAGGTCATGATCTCAGTTTGTGGGTTCGAGCCCCACATCAGGCTCTGTGCTGATGCAGGGGTGGTGCAGAGCCTGCTTGGGATTCTCTCTCTCCCTCTCTCTCTCATGCTATCTCTCTCTCTCTCTCTCTCTCAAAATAAATGAATAAAACTTAAAAAAAAAAGACTAAAAATATATTCTTTGTGTCATCTCACAATTTTCTGGGTTATCTTCCCACTCTAAATTCTTTATTTCACTCTCATTTAAGAGAATAGTTTTTGCCAGTGTGCTGATATTCACTTAATACAGGTGGTCCAGATAATAGTTAAATTTCATTACTGTAGGAGCCCTGGGTGGCTCAGTCGGTTAAGTATCTGACTTCAGCTCAGGTCACGATCTCACGGTTCATGGGCTCAAGCCCCACATCAGGCTCTCTGCCGTCAGCACAGAGCCCATTTTGGATTCTCCCTCTCTCTCCCTCCCTCTCTCTCTCTCAAAATAAATAAACTTTAAAAAGTTTGATTACTGTAATTAGTTTATAAAATCAGTATATTCCTTACATTCAGAATTAAAATATCTTACCTTTCCTTCTATTTCTGCCTTTGGCTTCTTTGTGCTCTTTAGGCTTCATCTTTTTTTCTTCTCCAGATTCTCCATCACTCACAGTGAGTTTGTGTCTCAAAAGCCTATGTCTGTATCTTGGCTTCTTAGATTCTTCAGATTCTGAATCTGATTCAGAATTGACTTGATGTTTTGCTTCTAAGTGGAGAAAAGAAATCAGCAAAACCTTCAGACATTTTTCCTTTAAAACCTGTTATAAAACTATTTTGATTGTTGAAAATTTTCATGATTTACAAAAAAAATCAGAGCTGTGCACTTACTTACTTTGGTATCACTGGTGATACCAGGCAACCTTATACATTAAACTTGATATATTACTATAATTAAATACTAATTAAATATCACCAATAGACATTCATAGATTTTTTTAAAGGTAAAAAATATTTTGCTTTAAAAATCATCTGTTTAGGGGCGCCTGGGTGGCTCAGTCGGTTGAGCAACCGACTTTGACTCAGGTCATGATCTCAAGGTTTGTGAGTTCAAGCCCCATGTCGGGTTCTGTGCTGACAGCTCAGAGCCTGGAGCCTGCTTCTGATTCTGTGTCTCCCTCTCTCTCTGTCCCTCCCCCACTCATGTTCTGTCTCTCTCTGTCTCAGAAATAAACATAAAAAAATTAAAAAATAATAATAAAAATCATCTGTTTATTGGCAATAACTGAAAAAACATGCACAACTATTACCAGACACTCAAAAGGAGTAAAGGTAGTAAAGTTTTAAATATTTAATAAACTTCAAATGCATGTATTATGAGATTTCACAGACAGATAGTCTTCAAAGACTGAACTGGTCAAACAATGAAATTATGACATCCTGTACTTCTCTTTGGAGCTCACCCTCATCTCCTGGGTTTCCTTCATTGTGTTTTCCAGTTCTTTTTTTTCCTTCTTCTGGCTCATCATCTGAAGATCCATCCTCATCAGAGGAAAGATTGGCTTTAATTTCTTCTAAAAGCATCTTCTTGGCAATTCTTGAGTAAAAAGACAGTAAAAAACTATATATTTGGTGGTGAAGTGTAACAAATTAAAAAATTTTTCACTATCAAAATAGAAATAAATGTGTAAAAAGATTTTATACTGTAAATAAAAGACTACCAAAGCCATGTTTTAACCTAAGCTACCAACCAACCAAAACTTTTGAAAGATGCTCTTAACAGTGATTTTCTTCCAATTCTAAATACTTCTGCAATATATTTAAAAATCTGAGGGACATTTCTACTATTTTGACCAATTGCCATTTCACGATGCATACTTCCAATCCTGTATTTGGTCTGCAGCCATCATCCAACAACTGCAATATCAGGCTCACAATAATAAATCAACTTTTTCAGACAAATGGCATTCCAAGGCAAAACTCCACGAGAGGATCATTCAGCAAAACATATTCTTAGAAAATCAATGTGTAATAAACCACTTTCTAATGAAACAGTGCCTGAAACTGGTGGATAATATTTTTGGCACTTAAATTTCAATTTACTTCATAAACTGCTAATGAAATGCAAGCATATACTATACACTAAGTATTGAAGCAATCAGAAATCCCTAATAATATTCAAACTAGGGCAGATAAGAGAAGGGACAGGAGTGCTATTAATTACATACATGGTAAAAGAGCACAAATTACCATAAATGAGTTTTCGCTTTCCACGAAAGTAGATAGTACAGTAGCCTCACTCATATCAAAATTTCTCAAGATGCTCCTCAAAGACCAATTTGTTAATGGAAAAATCAACTGCTAAAAGCATGAGAAGATACTTCTTTAATACCATCTCATGTTAAAATAAAATACATTCCTAATAAATTTCCATGCTTATGCTAAAGGAAAACATCTGAAAATGTAAGATAAAAGCAATCAAGCAGCTTTTGTATAAAATGAGGTATTTTGCACCTGAAGTGTCTTTTTGATATAAATTCAAAAATCACACTAACAAAGGAATACCTTATAGACGGTTCAAAAGGAAAGTAGCATGATTCTCAGTTTTCCATGGCCTTTTTTTTTTATATATGAAATTTATTGTCAAATTGGTTTCCATACAACACCCAGTGCTCATCCCAAAAGGTGCCCTCCTCAATACCCATCACCCACCCTCCCCTCCCTCCCAGCCCCCCACCCTCTCACCCCCCATCAACCCTGTTTGTTCTCAGTTTTTAAGAGTCTCTTATGCATTGGCTCTCTCCCTCTCTAACCTCTTTTTTTTTCTTCCCCACCCCCATGGACTTCTGTTAAGTTTCTTAGGATCCACATAAGAGCGAACTTTTATGGGAAACATCCACTGTGCAATCAAGATTAACTCTCTAGCTCATCAAAAACTTGCAGCTTGAATCATGGAACTTCTGTTATTTTTGGATCTGAAACCCTTCTTTATATTTCTTAACATACACTCACATTTCAATCAAGAATTCATTCAATGGTAAGAGATGTTAATGCCTTGGTAATTTTATTTCAAAGGTACACTGTTCATTACTATTTTTATTCAAAGAGGTATAGCAAAGGCACCAAAACAGACTGAAGCAAAATAGGTAATCACTTCATAAACACTTATTATCTACCTTTTGGTGCTTCCTTCCCTAAATATACAGATCGGAAATAGACAACACAGAAAGTTACCAAGTGCTAAAGGAAACCACATATGAGTTTGCTTTTTTGAGGGATTTTGATATGATTTATGTTTCAATAAAGTGAAGATTAGATCACTCCAATTTAAATCCTACTGGAGTTGAGTTATAAAGTGTTGTTCTTACACTTCTAGATAAGTGGTTTGCTGACTTGGATTGTACACAATAAACATTTTAAAATGGGGAATAATCTAGGGTTGCCAACTTTTCATTTTGCCAAGAATAAAAATTTAAAACCAAGTATCATTTGTTTTCATCATGTTATAAAATAAAGACTCTTTCAACACACCCTCCACAAATTAGGAACAGTTTCAGAATGAAGGGTGTTCTTTAAATTTAATAAAAGCATCTGTCTAGAAAAACTCTCTAATACAACCTACATTTGTTATTTCCCATGGACAAGGAAGTGCTTTCTTGAACCAATTTCAATAAAACCACTCTTTTGCAATGAGTAAAAGTGTATGTGTGTGTTCATGTGTATATGTATAAAGTGTTGAATAATAGATTACAAATAGAAAAACATAGTTCCACTTGCAGTTACAAGATGTTATATCACCATGTGGGTAGTACAATAATAACCAACAAAAGTACAAGTATTAATTTAGTTACACTAAAGGTTACTTCAATCACTTGATTTCGGTTTGTATTACAAGTTCAAAAAAAGTCTATAATTCTATACTATCTGTAAAAACCTGGTTGTTAATTGTAAGGAACCACAAGTTTTTTTTTTTTCTTTCAAACTCTAGACTCTTAAGAATACATCTACTAAACGGAAGGTCAAAATATGTAAACCCACCTAATTCATACTTAAGTTCTAGATTGTCATGAAAAAACTGAGAAATATGATACACATAAGATAATAAAATACAATTCTATATCAACTATGAAATCATATAATAAATCATGGAAAATTAAATGAGATCCATACACTGAAAAATTACATGATTTTTAAATGAACAACCTTCATTAAGAACATAATATATAGAACAATCACTATCACTCTAGAAGCAGAAAAAAATTACAAAATTCAGAGAATGGTGATTTTTCTCCAAACTGAAAGTTACATACAGAATGATGGAGATTCCCTTAGCTTTACCTCCCTGAGATAGTTTAGTTTAGATTTACCCTCTAACACCTTTTGACCAATGAAAAACCTAATGTATAGCCATGCATATTAAAGCCCTAAAAAGAATAAAGTTAAATTATTTGCCTGACTGATGGCTCAAGTCCAATATGTCAAAGACTCACTGCATCATAAACCTTGCCTATCACGTAACCTACACCTCAAAGTTAGAAATTTATTTGAAGGACCTAAGGGTTGAGGCTGACCTTCAACCTGAGTAGTCAGCAAACATGTTGAGATGAAAGGTGTCCCATCTATAAAGCCTGCTGTGAGATGCTTTAAGGGAAACTCCACTACCTTAACTCTTGAGTCACGGGCCACAGAGACTTCAAGGACATCATCACTTGAGAACCAGCTGAGGCTGGCAAAACATCATTTTGGAGGCCTTGGCTGGACCCATGCTGGTATGCATGTGATGGATGTATAATCATGATCCCTAGTTGATTTCTGTTTGCTCTGAAGTTTCCTTTCTTGAGGCTTTCCAGGAAGTTTCTGAGAAAATCATCCAGGCAACAAGGTACTGCCCCCCTGGAATCTCAATGCTCAATATTACATCTTGGGGCAGGTGTAGCATCCAAAGCAGTCACGACTGTATCAGAAGCGTTAGAGGCACAGGCTGTGCCACTCTGTGGCAGAAAACCTGCGCAGGGCTGAAAGTAATGGAGCCACTCCTCCATTTTCCTGAAAGGGAGGGAAGGGAGAAGGGGAGAAAGCAAAACAATATGGGAGGAAGGGTAAAAACCCACAATGATCGGAACTGGTGCATGAGAGAATAGAACCCCATAACCCAAACAAGCTAAGTCTTCTAAATCACATAATACCAAGATAATGTCTTCTTACCCCTTACACCTTCATCTACTACAAGAAAGCAAAAATAAAATAAGGAACAAGCCCAACAATGCAAAGACGAACAAACAAGCAAAAAAAGAGAGAGAGAGAGAGAGAGAGAGAGAGAGAGAGAGAGAGAGAGAGAAAGCCAAGAAAAGCCTTTAGTTATTCTGATCTGATCTAGAAAAGAGATGCATAATGTTTCTTGTTTAAGTGCTCAAACAGGGAACAAGTAAACTACCTCTTTCTGTTGGTGAATCACTAATTCAAAACATTAAATTTCTGAAATAGAAGCAATCGAGAGAGTGATCTCTTGTACCATGGAGGTTTTAGGCAAATAGCTATTATAAAAGCAACACAAAATGTGAGAGCTAGAAAAAGGGACCTTAGAGTCCAATTCTGTCACTTTACAAAGGAGGAAACAGGCTTAGAAAGGGAAAAAGATGAAGCCATAAGAACAAAGCTAGTTAGTGGCAAAGCCAGAAGTAGCACCTAAGATCCTGAATCCCAATATTCTCTAATTTTAGTATGCCAGTGCTATCTATATTCTCTACTCATTCACTACTGCTATGTTTATTAGTACTTCATGAATACACTATAGTCGGTCACATTGTTAAAGATATCTGTATTTCACTGATTTCCAAATATGTTTTTTGCAATGAAAGTATTCAAGCTTCGACTTTTAAAGATTAAATAAAAAAGATTTCTAAACATCTTTAGTCCAGTATGCTCCATTTCTGAAATGCACTTGACAGGCCATCTCAGACACATCCCTATAATCTATTCTTTTATCTTTTAAGAGGTTCTGAAAACAGGTTTGAAGAAAAGTGCTAAATAAAAAATGCTATTTTAGAAGGCCAAAACAGTATGGTGCATCCATACACAAAGATGACAAAATAAAAAAAAAAAACTGTTTACCTTTGTGCACAATATCACAATAGAATGATTAGTTAAAACAGAATTCTGAGGCAGATTACAGGTTTAAATGTATACTCTTTAGAGATGCAAAACAAGTATCTAAGTATATGTAGTGTTAAAATACCATACCATATTCAAAATGTTGATACATAAAACAATTCAAATGGCTACAGCCAAAAAACATTGAAAACTTTTTGTGACAACAGGTGGGGAAAACATATTCTTCTAATAAAGTGTGAGGCATTAACAAATGTTATATACTTCAGGGTTAAGAATAAAAACTAGGGGCACCCGGGTGGCTCAGTGAGTTAAGCATCCGACTTCAGCTCAGGTCATGATCTCACAATTTGTGGGTTAGAGCCCCGCGTCGGGATCTGTGCTGACAGATCAGAGCCTGGAGCCTGCTTCAGATTCTGTGTCTCCTTCTCTCTCTGCCCCTCCCTCACTCATGCTCTCTCTGTCTGTCAAAACTAAACATTAAAAAATGTAAAAAAAAAAAAAAAGGGGGCACCTGGGTGGCTCAGTCACTTGAGCGTCTGACTTCAGCTCAAGTCATGATCTCACAGTTGGTCGGTTCGAGCCCGCATCAGGCTCTGTGCTGACAGCTCAGAGCCTGGATTCTGCTTCAGATTCTGTGACTCCCTCTATCTCTGCCCCTCCCCCACTTGCACTCTGTCTCTGTCTCTTGAAAATAGATAAATGTCAAAAAAAAATTTTAATGTAAAAAAAAAAAGCCAGAATATTTTATAGAATATGGAATTCCTCATTTTCAAAATCTGTATTAGTATTCTTAAGTGTTTAGTTCAAAATTAGTACCTTGATATAAACCGTTCTATAAAATATGACTAAAGTATAATGATCTATACCCCAAAATGGTGGAATTTATGAAATAATGATGATGTCACTAAATAATCAAAAAGCTAAACAGTTTGAAACACTTTTCAGTCATATGTTTACGATGTTTGCAGTTAATGAAAAACAGCGCTGTTTTCTTTTTAGTGAGAGTACCAGAAAAATTAGTATCAAATAATTTTTTTAAAAACTTACAAACACAAAAAAATAAAAGCTGTATGAAATTAAAAATGCACAGTATATTAACAATTTATGCTATGAAGTTTGCTATACTGTTTGAATAAACTCAAATTACAAAATGTACATTCCCTGATTTTATGTAAAATTTAACGCAGTTATGGAGGAAATTTTAACAAGAAAAATTTATTAACATAAAAAAATATAGAAAATTTGTTCATATTAAAGAACCAGTTTAATATTTTCTTATACTTGAAAGGCAAAAACAGATCTTATTCATCTCAATTCATCCCAAACTTCAAAGTTAAAGACAAAGGAGACATATATTAAGTCAGAAAAATGGATCATTTTTGCTAACACTAGAAAATACAGACCCTCTTTTTGGGGAGGGTCTATTTTCTATGCTCTAAAAGTCCCAATATCACCAAAGAACAAAGAGCAGGAAAGAAAGGAGGGCTGAATATAATGTTTAAATCTTAAGCAGAGATCACTACTACTGACCATATTTCTTTTCTTGCTGAAAATTCTAGCATTTAAAAAGGAGATCTTATGGCAACTGCAACCAGTTTGGTTAACTACAAATAGATCCTATCTACTGACTAGACACCTATATATACTTAAATGACTTACAATACTTACCTGCACTATAAAATAAAATAAATTTTAAAAGTTACCTTGAAGCTATCAGGCATTTAAAACCCTTACTCAAACATGAAAGTGAAATGCTTCATTCAAAATGCTACCTTTGTTTTTTAACACAATAAAGGATAACCAAAGCAATTTTGGTAACAGGACCACCATGAAAAAAAAACATTTCACAGAGAAACAATTCTTCCAGATTTAGCAAATTCATATAAAGAATAAAGAGATTCTTCCAGATTTAGCAAATTCGTATAAAGAATAAAGACGTGTAGAAGATAAACATTCTGAAAAGTGTGTAAAATGGAATCCAAATGAAGTCTTTTGTTAAGGAACTTGAGATATACTCAACCTTTTAAACATTGCTGAAATCAGGTAAACAATCATTAAATATCTTCATTAGCATGAACAAACAACATCCAGGAACGATTAATTACTTCTGAAAATATGCTGAATTAATAGTACAGAACCTTCATCAACAGAATATCCACACCAAGCTAGTAGGGAGAAAACAATCATTTGTATATTTTCCAGTTGAAAAGCAAGGTATTACCAAATAACAAAATAATTGGAAAATTTTAAGGCAATAGTGTAGTCCCACTATAATTAAGTAGAACTTCTATTAACAATGCCCAATTCCTTTAAGCAATCTCCATGTCAAATTTTGCTTCTATGTAGTAAGTATTTAGCCCCACTGAGAAAGAAATTATGAGAAAAACTGGAATATTATTAGATCCAATTAAGCATTCTTCAATTATAAGGTAAATATTTGTATGTGTGTGCCAGGGAAGGGTATCCACATAAAATCTCAGTTTTTAGTCAAAATTGGAATAAAGAAAGAATGCTTATTTAGAAAACAATCTCCAAATAAAGAATATTCTGAAAATAATTCCTTTTTGGAGAGAATAGAGTCTTCACTGATTGTGTAGTATGCAACCTCTAAAGACAAGCCTAGTTTAATGATCCTCAACACATACACTGTTAAACTTGAACAAACTACCATCTTGCCTCTTGAGACTAATTCACAGTGCAGGTATACGAATATAGGACACTAGAAAATATTTGGTCAAAATATACCTACTAAGGAATCGCAACACATTTTCAATGCCAACTAACTATAGAAATGCAACAGTAATCAAATTACATGAATAAATGTTGTTTAAATGAAAGAACCAATTTAAAACACAACAGGTATTTGAAAGACAACATTAACATAATGGCATATTCAAATAACTGACTTTTAAAATTACATGTATAATTTAAATAACCTAACTGTTTTGTATTCTTCTCCCTTTCAAAAAGTATGTAAAGTCTAAGCTGTAAAATTCTAAGTAAATTATCGATTATACAAAATTCAACATATAAAGTTAGTCTATTTATTTTTCTAAAAAGTTCAACCAAAGAAAGTTAAACTGTCAATCAACCTATAATACTTTGTCATTGTTTATTAAATAAATACTATTAAACAGAAATTAATTTACACGTTAGACCACTCTATCTCACAGGAGCATGCATTTACTTTCAAATATGAATGATGCCACATAAGAGTATGCTAAAATAACAAATTTACATATTCATACCTAATAAAATATTCAGTACATGGCTAAGTTTTTTAAATGACCTCAAAAGCTATCATAGCTTTAAAACAGAAAAGACACAGATAAGAGTGAAATCTACTTTCACATAAATATATATAAGTACATATATATATATTCATATGTAAGTATATATTTAGGGAATTATAAAGTATTTACTTCCTCAATTTCAGAAATATCAGAACTTTGCTGGCTACAAACTACCTTCCATATCTTGATTTTAACAAAATCTTTAAACTTTCATGAAAAGATACATAATTAAAATTAAATGCTTGAACAAGAAAAAGTTTTACAGAAATTTATTGCATCCAAACAGTTAAGCCATGGCATTAATACACTATTTACCTCTCCATAAATGTCAACAATGAAAATGTATTAACAACATTGCTAAAAAGTCAAAGCATATGAAATGTATACAAAATTTATACACAATTACACAATTGTGTACAAATTTACACAAAATTACAACATGCTGCGTACTAAAATACATCCTACTCAAAAATGTGAAACTGGTAAAAAATAATTCCAAGAATTAATTGTGATCTGCAAACAAATTTTTAAAATTTGCTTAGTGCATATTCAAATATGCTCAAATACATCATCTATGCTAAAATAGTTCCATATGGTATTTGTATCCCCACCATGGGTATTAGATACCTCTTTCGTATGTTCAATATGAAATAAGTTATTAATGGTGTATTTTATAAAGGCACGTTAAAGTAAGTATAAAGAAAAACATGTTCAAGATAAAATTCAATTCTTCTCAAAAGTACTCGACAAGGTTGTATTTTTTAATCACAAATACAAGATGGAATTAACTATACCTTCCAATATAATACTTGCCAGTTACAGAGATATAATCAAACAACTTAAAAGATGAAAATATTTATATTTTGACAGATTCTAACACAAATATAAAATTATCATAC
This sequence comes from Prionailurus viverrinus, assembly GCF_022837055.1. Taxonomy (NCBI): domain Eukaryota; kingdom Metazoa; phylum Chordata; class Mammalia; order Carnivora; family Felidae; genus Prionailurus; species Prionailurus viverrinus. The sequence continues at coordinate 55,652,528 of NC_062579.1, forward strand.
CTTAATGACACTCTCATCTGGTGGCTAAATATGAGATTAAGGTTCATCACTCATAGTTAAATTAGAATATAGCATGTTTTAAATATTATTAGCCTTTCAATAATACTGGAGTCCTTGTGGTTTACAGGAAAACAAATTAGTAGTATAAATAAATAGAGGAACTAAAGCATTTTAAAAGACAAGTTTTTAAATGCTTCCATAATCTATGATAATCTACTATAAAACTTGCTGAGGAAGAACATGTAGGCCTTTACCATTCCATTCTCGACCCCACCCCATCTCATAAAATAACTGGGTATGTATATATTTAATTTTTATATACTAGGTAAGCAGCAACTGAGTCATTGTGTCCATGATTAATCTCTCTTTAAAAGTACAAAATAAAATTGTTCATTTCCCATAACAAAAACATTCTATTGGGAGAATGCTGATCTCGGAAACAGAAAACCCTATCAGCAACAACAAGATACAGAAAACAGACCTAGAATAACAGCTGGCCCCACAGCATTTACTAACTCAAAGTTAATTTCTTACAAAATTATGACACAAAAATTGCATGTATATTTTCAAATTTTCTTAATATCATAACTTACTATTAGGAATAAATGGATGGTTAATATAGTGTTCTTTAGTAAAACCATCAAATCTATCATTGATATTTGGTGCCAGAATTAATCACAGAAAATTTCTTCCCATCTTTTCATTTTAGAAATCAGAATATTTTGGCAGAGTAGTTAAGTCACTTGCGCATAATCACACATACAGTTGTTAGAGAAGTTAGAACTAGAAATCAGATATTCTTATCCCCATTATTCCCAAATTCCACCTACTACACCACACTAAGTTGTCGAAGTTTTGCGTAGGATACACTATATTCCAGGAAGGGTTTAAAAGACAGGTAAAAAATTTAGGGTTATATTCTTTGATACATTCATTTTCATTATTCTTCATTGTTAGGATATGGGTATGTCTTTGTATTTTTTTCTACTCCTACCATCCCTTAGATTAAGTGAATATGTACAGGCTACACTGTTTACTTTTAAATCAGCTGTTTAAGTTTTATTAAAGTTAACCATCATACTATCTATTTTATGAGAAAAATAGTTAAAATCCAAATCACTCTGGACACTTTGTATACTGATACTTATTTTGAAAACAATTTCTTAATCTTACATATCTGAGCAATCTCCTTTCTTTCACTTTGAATTGGTCTTAATAAATAGGACCACCATATTAGATGGCAACTAAAAACAAAAATCAAATACTGAGGAGATGTCTGTTGTTACCAATTTATTGAAATGATTTACTTTCATCAATAAAATAATTTGCTGAAATTAAAATATTCTCAAAGAATTATCACAGTTTACATGGGAACATAAAATTGACAGTGCTGTTTTTATAACACACCCTATGCTAGGTGTGATAATATTCCTATTTACTTTCTCTTAAGGTTTATGAGTTTTAGCCCATTTTCTGGCCTTTCTTTCAAACTTGCAGGAAGACTGTGAACGAGTCTTTCTAAGGCAGGCACTCCTGGTTTTTACAACCGGCTTGCGGTTCCGTTGCTGCTGTTTGTGCCCACGCCTAGGGTGTGTTATAATCTTTTTTAAGTCCTTACAGATGGAATCATACCTATTCTCAGGATCATTGTCGTCATCATCATCATCCACCGTGACAGGCACTGATTTAGATAAGGCTTCATCTCCTTGAGGGGAAAAAAGTGTACTTAAAATTAGGTTTGAATTATCTATATAAATAAAACCATGTAAAATAAAACTGAAAGCTAAAAAGTTTAAAACAACTAGTGGATTCTAAACTGTACTCTGAATCCAAAACATGAGTAAAAAAAATTTATACAAAAAACACAATGGGGAATTTATGAAGTGCCAGCAGTAACACAATAGTTGTATCTTATATATTTCAAAGTTCCTTCCCAGAATACAAGTTTTTTTTCAATATATGAAGTTTATTGTCAAATTGGTTTCCATACAACACCCAGTGCTCATCCCAAAAGGTGCCCTCCTCAATACCCATCACCCACCTGCCCCTCCCTCCCACCCCCCATCAACCCTCAGTTTGTTCTCAGTTTTTAACAGTCTCTTATGCTTTGGCTCCCTTCCACTCTAACCTTTTGTTTTTTTCCTTCCCCTCCCCCATGGGTTTCTGTTAACTTTCTCAGCATCCACATAAGAGTGAAAACATATGGTATCTGTCTTTCTCTGTATGGCTTATTTCACTTAGCATCACACTCTCCAGTTCCATCCATGTTGCTACAAAGGGCCATATTTCATTCTTTCTCATTGCCACGTAGTACTCCATTGTGTATATAAACCACAATTTCTTTATACATTCATCAGTTGATGGACATTTAGGCTCTTTCCATAATTTGGCCATTGTTGAGAGTGCTGCTATAAACATTGGGGTACAAGTGCCCCTATGCATCAGTACTCCTGTATCCCTTGGGTAAATTCCTAGCAGTGCTACTGCTGGGCCATAGGGTAGGTCTATCTTCAATTTTTTGAGGAACCTCCACACTGTTTTCCAGAGTGGCTGCACCACTTTGCATTCCCACCAACAGTGCAAGAGGGTTCCCATTTCTCCACATACTCGCCAGCATCTATAGTCTCCTGATTTGTTCATTTTGGCCACTCTGGCATGAGGTGATATCTGAGTGTGGTTTTGATTTGTATTTCCCTGATGAGGAGCGATGTTGAGCATCTTTTCATGTGCCTGTTGGCCATCTGGATGTCTTCTTTAGAGAAGTGTCTATTCATGTTTTCTGCCCATTTCTTCACTGGATTATTTGGTTTTCGGGGTGGAATCTGTATTGTATTCATGAGTAGAATTACCAAGAGATATATTCAAGTACAGTAAAACTGATTCCTTATAAAAAGCTACACTGCTGGGGCACCTGGGTGGCTCAGTCGGTTAAGCGTCCAATTTCAGCTCAGGTCATGATCTCACGGTCCATGAGTTCAAGCCCCACGTCGGGCTCTGTGCTGTCAGTTCAGAGCCTGGAGCCTGCTTCAGATTCTGTGTCTCCCTCTCTCTCTGCCCCTCCCCCACTCACGCTCTGTCTCTATCAAAAAATGAAAAAACGTTAAAAAAATATTTTTTAAAAAGTTACACTGCTATCCTTTGACTAAAAATCTAAAGTGGCTGGAGCACCTGAGTGTTTCGGTGAGTTTAGCATTGCACCCCTATTTTGGCTCAAGTCATGATCTCACAGTTCCTGAGATCAAGCCCTGCATCATGCTCTGTGCTGAACGTGGACCCTGCTTAAGATTCTCTCCCTCCCCCTCGCTCTGCCCCTCCCCTGCTTGCGCTGCCTCTGAAAATAAATAAACCTAAAAAAAATTAATCTAAAGAGGATAAGATGAAGGGGTGCCTGGGTGGTTCAGTGGGTTAAGAATCCAACTCTTGATTTCAGTTCAGGTCATGATCTCATGGTTGGGAGATAGAGCCCTGCATTGGGCTCTGCACAGAAGCATGAAGCCTGCTTGGAATTCTTTCTCTTTTCCCTTTCTCTTTCTCTCTCTCTCTCTCTCTCCTCCCTCCCTTTCTCCCCCCTCCCTCCCCCTCTTCACTCACTCTCTCTCAATAATAAATATTTTTAAAAAAATAAAAATGTAAAAAAATGGTTAAGATTTGTGCATTTCACTGTATGTAAATTTCACCTCAAAAACACACTTCTATATTAACCTGTCATTAATACTATTTATGGTGAAGTAATTAGGGAGAAGTATGCTGATGATTACCATTTACTTTGAAATGCATCAAGGATTTTAAGGGCATTCATTACATTGAGTGAAAAAAGTCAATCTCTAAAGGTTTCACACCTCATGATTCTACCTCAAAATGACAAAATTAAAGATGAAAACAGAATTAACAGTTGCCAGGGGTTAAGAATACAGTTAAGCAAGTGGGTGTCTGAGTGGCTCAGTCCGCTGAGCTTCCAACTTCAGCTCAGGACATGCTCTCACAGCTCAGGAGTTTGAGCCCTGCATCCGGCTCTGTGCTGACAGCTCAGAGCCTGGAGCCTGCTTCAGATTCTGTGTCTCCCTCTCTCTCTGCCCCTCCCCCTCTCATGCTCTGCCTCTCTCTGTCTCAGAAATAAACAAATATTAAAAAAAATTTTTTTAATTTTTAAAAAAAGAATATGGTTAAGCAAGGTGATGTGCATAAGGGGTAGCAAAAGGGAACCTTGTGGCAATGAACAGTTCAGTATCTTGACTATGGTAATGGTTATACAAAACTACACAAGTGATAACAATTGCAGAGAACTGTACTTACATATACATAAACACACAAACAAATCAGTGCATGAAAAACTGGTTAAACCACAATAAATCTTCAGTTTTCTGATTTTGACATTGTACTACAGTTAAATAAGATGTCACCGCTGGGGAAAACTGAATGGAGGGTATCATTCAAGACCTCCGTGTCCATTTTTTTTTTTTTTTGCAATTTCCTGTGAATTTATAATTCATTCAAAATGAACAGTTAAAAAGACAAAAAATTAGGTATATTGATGGATACATATAAGGATATATAAATAAATATGTGATAATATGAACATAGTACAATGTTAATGACAGAAGCTTTTCTGTATATTTAAATTTGCTTCATAATAAAAGATAGGGACAAAATGTTACAGAAAAAAATCCATAAAGAACACAGACAACTATAGGTTCAGGATAGAAATATGCTAAACATAGAAAGGCAAAAATAAATCTTAGAATACCCTAGCAAACTCATAATCAATACCTCAAACAGACCACTCTTCAAATGAAATATTACTAGTAATATTACTGTTGTTCCTCTACTACACCTTTCAAAATTTGACATATCCTTCAAAGTTGAGTTCAAATTTTACCTGTTCAAAGTCTTTCTCTAATATTTAGATTAAATGGCCCAACTGCTATTTATCACACAGCCCCATTTTAGTTTTATATGTTTCTTGTGGTAGTTTTTAAAATAATGATTTATCTATGTCTATCTAATTCATTGGACTGCAATCTCCTAGGACCATGTTCTTCATTTTGGTTGCTCATGCCCCTGCCATTCTCAAGCCCCAATTTTTCTAATGAACTATTACACCTCATTATAGGATACCCACATATGGCTGAATAAACTGGAATCATGTAAATATACAGGAGCAGGAGAGGCATTTTAAGAGTTCAAAAATATTGTTCCCTTAAGTTGGACATATTAGGAAACTACACCATGTTTATATACGCATAAACAAATTAAAAAGGAATGTCACTTATCATTGGCTCACAACCAAACTTATCTTGAAAAACAGTACTTTTTATAGTGCTTATTTTCAATGCCCTTCATAATCTTTTCTGCTTAAGATTTTTACAAAGTCCAATTTCTAAATGTATTAATTTCCAAGCAAAATTATCTTCTTCATCTAAAGTAATCAGTTCCAAGAAATATCCAGGGTAAAGAAACTCCAAACAAGGCTTATTCCACCAAATAGCTGAGAGAGACTGGCATCTCCTGAAGAGCTCAATTCTCAAGGCTTCTATGGATATGTACTAGCACACTAGTACTTGAAAACAAAGTTACACGGAACACAATGATCACAATGGAACAAAATGATCTATACAAGTGCTCAGGTAAGGAATTATGGGGGTATGCACCCTATGAATATTTGCCATACATTGCCATCTCTTCTTAAGATCAAATGAATACAGGGGCGCCTGGGTGGCGCAGTCGGTTAAGCGTCCGACTTCAGCCAGGTCACGATCTCGCGGTCCGTGGGTTCGAGCCCCGCATCGGGCTCTGGGCTGATGGCTCAGAGCCTGGAGCCTGTTTCCGATTCTGTGTCTCCCTCTCTCTCTGCCCCTCCCCCGTTCACGCTCTGTCTCTCTCTGTCCCAAAAATAAATAAAAAACGTTGAAAAAAAATTAAAAAAAAAAAGATCAAATGAATACATATTACTTATATATGTATTAGTTTTAAACATGAGAGGTATATCATAAAACTCTCTTATAAGTGTCAGATCAAGTTAGATTTGGGGAGATGAAAATTAGCAATTGAAATCAAACATGCTGATTTCACTGGGAAGCTGATTAATCATGGAAACCAATTTTCCAAATTTTAAGATTAACTCAATAGTCTACAATTAGCCAATGAGAATATCCCATGTAACTACTCACAATTTATTATTCTTATACTCTAATCCTTAATAAGAGTTTTCCCAATTAACCTGATAAAACATTGATATGACATCAAAGTAACTATTAGATTGTAATATGAATACAAACAATATCTTAAACTACCATATAGTTGACCCTTGAATAACACAGGTTTAAACCGCACAGGTCCACATATAACTGCATTTTTTACACGACAGTACTATAATTGTATTTTCGATTAACATTTCCTTTTATCTAGTTTACTGTAAGAATATAGTATATACAACATAGAAAATATGTGTTAATCAACTATTGGTGTTTTTGGTAAGGCTTCCAGTCAACATTAGGCTATTAGAGGAATTAGTTTTTAAGGAAATTATTTTTTCCTAAACTAAAAAATTAGTTTTTGAGGAATCAAAAGTTACACATGGATTTCTGCCTGAAAAGGGGGTCAAGGGGGTCAGCATCGCTAACCCTTACATTTTTCAAGGGTCAACCATAATTTTAAAATCAAAAAGCTCTCAATGTAAGTTTTGAAAATTGTTGCCTAAGTTCGTCTGGCAGCAAAACTTGATCTAAACTGTTCAGTCCTTAAACTATGAATGTTCAGATGTTCTGCAGCAGAAATACTAATTTGCTCATGGGAGTGTTGCCTCACATGCAACTAGGGCTATAACATAATATATGCTAACTAATCTACATAATCTTTCTAAAAATCTAAAAGTTGAAAACGCTAAAACACACTGGGCCCAACAATTTCAGGGACAGCAGACTTGTAGTTAAAGCCATACGGGCAAACATCCATATAGGTATCTGACAACGCAAAGCATTAAACTGAATATGCAATGAAAATCACACTTGGTTTCCAAATCAACTCATCAGATAAGCACTATATACAAGAAATTGGAAGTTTTATTAAAAGGCAATATTCATGTCAATTGCACAAATTCCAATTGGGATAAATGTAAAATCCTAACTTAAGGATTCAAAGGAAAATTTTAAACACTCTGCCTGTGCTGGAAACATAGTTATACCTGAAATCTCCTCAGTAAGATTTTAAAATAAAATTCATGTGGACTCCTGGGTAAGATGATGGAGTAGGAGGATCTCAAGCTCTCTTCATCTTATGGTTACGTCTACATAACACCCACATCAGAGTAAACAAAAAAGAAAATGAACTGAAGACTGGTAAAACAGACTTGCCACAGCTAAATGTAGAGAAAAGGCCACAACCAAAAGGGCAGAAAGGGCAAACATATGATGTGGAGCCAAAGAGAACCTTGGGTCTTTCAGCAGAAGGGAGGGATGCCATGCAGGCACAGCAGGAAGAAGAGCAGACCCCAACCCAGGCATCCCAAGCATGGTAAGCAACCTTATTGATAAGAATGTGGTAATTTTAGGGGACTTTAATACTCCACTTACTACAATGGACAGATCATCTAGACACAGGATCAATAAAGAAACAAGGGCCCTGAATGAGACATTGGATCACATGGTCTTGACAGATATATTCAGAACTCTGCATCCCAAAGCAAAAGAATATACTTTCTTCTCGAGTGCACATGGAACATTCTACAAGATAGATCACATACTCGGTCACAAAACAGCCCTTCGTAAGTATAAAAGAACTGAGATCATACCATGCATACTTTTAGACCACAATGCTATGAAACTTGAAATCAACCACAGGAAAAAGTCTGGAAAACCTCCAAAAGCATGGAGGTTAAAGAACACCCTACTAAAGAATGAATGGGTCAACAAGGCAATTAGAGAAGAAATTTAAAAATATGTGGAAACAAATGAAGATGAAAATACAACAACCCAAACGCTTTGGGCTGCAGCAAAGGCAGGCCTGAGAGGAAAATACATTGCAATCCAAGCCTATCTCAAGAAACAAGAAAAATCCCAAATACAAAATCTAACAGCACACCTAAGGAAATAGAAGCAGAATAGCAAATACACCCCAAACCCAGCAGAAGAAGAGAAATAATAAAGAGCAGAGCAGAAATAAACAAAATAAAATCTAAAAAAACTGTAGAGCAGATCAATGAGACCAAGAGTGGGGTTTTAAAACAAAATGGTTAAACCTCTAGCCAGGCTTCTCAAAAGGAAAAGGGAGATGACCCAAATAGATAAAATCATGAATGAAAATGCAATTATGACAAGCAATCCCTCAGAAATACAAGCCATCTTCAGGGAATACTATGAAAAACTATATGCCAACAAACTGGACAACCTGGAAGAAATGGACAAATTCCTCAGCACCCACACACTTCTAAAACTCAAACAGGAAGAAATAGAAAACTTGAACAGACCCATAACCAGTGAATAAATTGAATCAGTTATCAAAAATCTCCCAACAAATTAAGAGTCCAGGACCAGATGGCTTCCCTGGGGAATTCTACCAGACATTTAAAGCAGAGATAATACCTATCCTTCTCAAGTTGTTCCAAAAAAAAGAAACAGAAGGAAAACTTCCAGACTCATTCTATGAAGCCAGCATTATTTTGACTCCTAAACCAGACAGAGACCCAGGAAAAAAAAAAGAGAACTACAGGCCAATATCCCTGATGAATATGGATGCAAAAATCCTCAATAATACTAGCAAATCGCATTCAACAGCATATAAAAAGAATTACTCACCACCATCAAGTGGAATTCATTCCTGGGCTGCAGGGCTAGTTCAACATTCACAAATCAATCAATGTTATACATCACATTAATAAAAGGAAAGAAAAGAACCATATGATCCTGTCAATCGATGCAGAAAAAGCATTTGACAAAATTCAGCATCCTTTCTTAATAAAAACCCTTGAGAAAGTTGGGATAGAAGGAACATACTTAAACATCATCAAAGCCATGTATGAAAAGCCCACAGCTAATATCATCCTCAATGGGGAAAAACTGAGAGCTTTCTCCCTGAGATCAGGAACACGACAGGGATATCCACTCTCACCGTTGTTTAACATAGTGTTGGAAGTGCTAGCATCAGTAAGCAGACAAGAAAAAGAAATCAGAGGCATCAAAATTGGCAAAGATGAAGTCAAGCTTTCGCTTTTTGCAGATAACATGATATTATACATGGAAAACCTGATAAACTCCACCAAAAGTCTGCTAGAACTGATACATGAATTCAGCAAAGTTGCAGGATACAAAATCAATGTACAGAAATCAGTTGCATTCTTATACACTAATAATGAAGCAACAGAAAGACAAATAAAGAAACTGATCCCATTCACAACTGCACCAAGAAGCATAAAATACCTAGGAATAAACCTAACCAAAGATGTACAAGATCTGTATGCTGAAAAATATAGAAAGGTTATGAAAGAAATTGAAGGAGATATAAAGAAATGGAAAAACATTCCATGCTCATGGATTGGAAGAATCAATATTGTTAAAATGTCAATACTACCCAAAGCTATCTACACATTCAATGCAATCCAAGCAAAATTGCACCAACATTCTTCTCGAAGCTAGAACAAGCAATCCTAAAATTGATATGGAACCACAAAAGGCCCCGAATAGCCAAAGGAATTTTGAAGAAGAAGACCAAAGCAGGAGGCATCACAATCCCAGACTTTAGCCTCTACTACAAAGCTGTCATCATCAAGATAGCATGATATTGGCACAAATACAGACACATAGACCAATGGAATAGAATAGAGACTCCAGAATTGGACCCACAAGAGCATGGCCAACTAATCTTTGACAAAGCAGGAAAGAATATACAATGGAAAAAAAGACAGTCTCTTTAACAAATGGTGCTGGGAGAACTGGAAGCAACATGCAGAAGGTTGAAACTAGACCACTTTCTCATACCATTCACAAAAACAAACTCAAAATGGATGAAGGACCTGAATGTGAGACAGGAAACCATCAAAACCCTAGAGGAGAAAGCAGGAAAAAACCTCTCTGACCTCAGCCGCAGCAATTTCTTACTTGACACATCCCCAAAGGCAAGGGAATTAAAAGCAAAAATGAACTACTGGGATCTCGTGAAGATAAAAAGCTTCTGCACAGCAAAGGAAACAATCAACAAAACTAAAAGGCAACCAACGGAATAGGAAAAGATATTTGCAAATGACATATCGGACAAAGGGCTAGTATCCAAAATCTATAAAGAGCTCACCAAACTCCACACCCGAAAAACAAACAACCCAGTGAAGCAATGGGCAGAAAACATGAATAGACACTTCTCTAAAGAAGACATCCAGATGGCCAACAAGCACATGAAAAGAGGCTCAAGGTTGCTCCTCATCAGGGAAATACAAATTAAAACCACACTCAGATGCCACCTCACACCAGTCAGAGTGACTAAAATGAACAAATCAGGAGACTACAGATGGTGGTGAGGATGTGGAGAAACGGGAACCCTCTTGCACTGTTGGTAGGAATGCAAACTGGTGCAGCTGCTCTGGAAAACAGTGTGGAGGTTCCTCAAAAAATTAAAAATAGACCTACCCTATGACCCAGCAATAGCACTGCTAGGAATTTACCCAAGGAATTCAGGAGTGCTGATGCATAGGGGCACTTGTACCCCAATGTTTATAGCAGCACTTTCAACAATAGCCAAATTATGGAAAGAGCCTAAATATCCATCAACTGATGAATGGATAAAGAAATTGTGGTTTATATACACAATGGAATACTACATGGCAATGAGAAAGAATGAAATATGGCCTTTTATAGCAACATGGATGGAACTGGAGAGTGTTATGCTAAGTGAAATAAGTCATACAGAAAAAGACAGATACTATGTGTTTTCACTCTTATGTGGATCCTGAGAACCTGAACAGAAGACCATGGAGGAGGGGAAGGAAAAAAAAAGTTAGAGAGGGAGGGAGCCAAACCATAAAAGACTATTAAAAACTGAGAACAATCTGAGGGTTGATCGGGGGTGGGAGTGAGGGGAGGGTAGGTGATGGGTATTGAGGAGGGCACCTGTTGGGATAAGCACTGGGTGTTGTATAGAAACCAATCTGACAATAAATTTCATATTAAAAAACAATGAAAACCAGAAGGACCTAACATCCTGAGTACTTACAATCAGTGGGGCTTCACACACAAAATTTTAAAAATGAGCAGGTTCAACTCTGGAAGAACCATGGGGTGACAGGAAATTGAGTCCCTGTCCTTAAAGAGATGTCACAACAAACAACCCCACTGAGATACAGCATAAAAGCAGCAGAGTGAAAAATGCCTAGGGTATATGGGAAGGAGGTTTCTTTATTAACCCCTGAGCATGTGCTGGAAGGGCAGGGATCTCTGGGAGACTTCTGCATGAACAAAAAGCTAGCACGAGTCATTCTCCTCCCAGCCTACATACACATATACCCCGCCCTCAGCCTAGATACACATACACCTGAGGGAACCAGCACAGCACCCACACTCTCCACATACCTTTGGTAACAGCATGTCCCAACCCACCATTTCTTCTTTGGATTTGCCCCTCCACACCAGTCTTGCCTTTGGACAGGAGTTTTATCAGGTGGCTGCAAAACACCCCTCACAGGGGACTGGCGTGGACCTTGCTGGCACCATACACACCCCACCCCCACGTTCTTCTGCGGACTGCCCCTGCCAACACATCTTTGGAGGGAGACCAACCAAAGCAGTGGCACAAGCCTGGCAGTGTGCTAGCAGCCCCAACAGTGGCCAGTACCACTCCAAAGTAACTCCTTCCTGGAGGCACAGGGAAATATAAGCATACACAAGAGTCTAACTGCAGCCTTAGCAGTGGGCCTACCAACAAAAGTTTCTAAAGAGACAACACAGGGAGAACACCCTGCAGTTCCAAGCTATGGCATCTCTGTCAAATGGCTGGTCTGACTCAACTCAAGCCCAAGGCAAACAGCAGACTGGACCATAACACAGTAACCAAACCCTGCCCACCAGAGGCAAAAAGAGCCATTGGAGATGACTGGACTTAAGGCAAATGAGGCTCAGCCATAAAATTAGGGCACACTCTACACACACACACACAGGAGACATTCCAGAAGTGCCAGGTTCTGGTGAACAGGGGACACTGCCCTACCAAGCACTATAGGACCAGTTCTTCATAACACCACTAGTTACAAAAGCAAGAGACACAGCTGACATTCCTAACACATAGAAAAAGACACAGAGAATTAGACAAAATCAGGAAAAAAAGGAGTCTTTCCCAAATTAAAGAACATGACAAAATAACAGCAAGAGAGCTAAACAAAACAGAGATAAGTAATATGCCAAAGAGAGAGGATTTAAATTTAAAGTAATGGTGACAAAAATACTCACTGGAATTAAGAAGAGAGGAGGACCTCCGTGAGATGCTCAACAAAGAGGTAGAACACACAAACAAGAACCAGAAATGAGGACCTCAATAAGTAAAATTGAATACATACTAGATGGAATAAATAGAACAGAGAAAGTAGAAGAACAAATCAGTGACCCGGAAGATAGAGTAATGGAAAGCAATCAAGTTGAACAAAAAGGAGGAAAAAAAAATAAAAACTAAAAATACACTTAGGGAACTCACTAACACAATCAAGCGCAGTAATAAGCACATTATAAGGATCCCAGAAATATAAAAGAAAAAGGGGCAGAAAATTTACTTGAAGAAATAATAGCTAAAAACTTCCTGAATCTGGGGAAAGAAACATACATCCAGTTTCAGGAGCAGGAGGCACAAAGAACCCCTAACAAAATCAACTGAAGGAGATCTATACCAAGACACATAGTAATTAAAATAGAAAATGTAGGGATAAAGAGAGAATTTTAAAAGGAACAGGAGAAAAGAAAACAGGTACATTCAAGGGAAATCTCCTAAGTATATAACCAGATTTTTCAGAAGAAACTTTGCAGGCCAGAAGGGACGGGCATGTATATTCAAAGTGCTGAAGAAAAACAAAACTGCGACCAAGAATACTCTCTCCAGTGGGGTGCCTGGGTGGCTCAGTCAGTTGAGCATCTGACCTCAGCTAAGGTCATGATCTCACAGTTCGTGAGTTCGAGCCCCACTTAGGGTTCCACACTGACAGTGCGGAGCCTGCTTGGGATATTCTTTCTTTCTCTCTCTCTCTCTCTCTCTCTCTCTCTCTCTCTCTCTCCCCTCCCCCACTTATGCTTTTTCTCTTTCTCTCAAAAATATACAAACTATTAAATAAATAAATAAATAAATGAATGAATGAATGAATAAATAAATAGAATACTGTCTCCAGCAAGACTATCATTCAGAACAGAAGAAAAGAGAAAGTTTCCTAGACAAATAAAGTTAAAGATATTCATCATGGCTAAACCAGCTGTGCAAGAAATATTAGAGGGGATTCTCAGCGTGGCTCAGTCAGTTAAGCATCTGACTTCAGCTCAGGTCATGATCCTGTGGTTCATGAGTTCAAGCCCCACATCGGGCTCTGTGCTGACAGCTAAGAGCCTGGAGCCTGGTTCAGATTCTGTGTCTCCCTCTCTCTCTGTCCTTCCCCCCTCCCCCCCGTTCATACCCTGTCTCTCTCAAAAATATATAAACATTTTTAAAAAACTTAAAATGAGGGGGAATTCTCTGTGTGGAAAGATAAGACCATAATTAGTAGTAAGAAAAGTAGGTAGCACTAAAGCAGTAAAATTAAGTATATCAATAAAAAACTGCAAAGGGATTCATAAAAAAAAGGATGTACAGTAGGACACCATATATCTAAAACATGGGGAGAAAAGAGGGAGTAAAAATTTAGTGCTCTTAGAATGGATTCAAACTTAAGCAACCATTAACTTAATATGGACTGCTATAGGGGCGCCTGGGTGGCTCAGTTGATTGGGCATCCGACTTCAGCTCAGGTCACCATCTCGCGGTCCGTGGGTTCGAGCCCCGCGTCGGGCTCTGGGCTGATGGCTCAGACCCTGGAGCCTGCTTCCGATTCTGTGTCTCCCTCTCTCTCTGCCCCTCCCCCGTTCATGCTCTGTCTCTCTCTGTCTCAAAAATAAATAAACGTTAAAAAATTTTAAAAAATAATAATAATATGGACTGCTATATGCAGAAGATGCTATATATAAATCTAATGATAACCACAAATAAAAAACCACTAATAGATATGCAAAACACTAGAGAAAAGAATCCAAGCACATCACTAATGAAAGTCAGCAAAAGATGAGAGAAGAGAGCAAGAGAAGGAACAGATAAAAACTACAAAAACAACCACAAAAGAAGTAACAGAATGGTAATAATGCCTATCAATAATTACTTTGAAAGTAAATGTACTAAATGCTCCAACCAAAACACACAGCATGACTGAATGATAACAAAGCAAGACCCATCTATATGCTGCCTATAAGAAATGCATTTCTGACTTAAAGATACATGCAGATTGAAAGTGAAGAGATAGAAAAACATTTATCATACAAATAGATGTAAAAGAAAGCCAGGTAGCAATACTTATATCAGCAAAAACAGACTTTAAAACAAAGATTGTAACAAGAGACAAAGAAGAATACTACATATAATTATAAATACTACGATCCAAAAAGAAGGCATAACAACTGTAAATGTTTATGAATCCAACATGAGAGCATCCAAAAACATAAAGGAGTTAATAACAAACATAAAGAAAGCAATCAATCATAACACAATAATAGCAGAGTACTTCGACTCCCCACTTACATCAATGGATACTCATTCACACAGAAATCAACACAGAACCAGTCCTTTGAAGGACAGTTTGGACTAGATGGATCTAACAGATATATTCAGAACATTCCATCCTAAAACAGCACAATACAATCTTGTTCATGTGAACATGGAACACTCTCCAGACTAGATCACAGATTAGGCCACAAAAGTCTTCAACAAATCCAACAAGATCAAAGTCATACCATGCGTCTTTTCTGACCATAACGCTATGAAACTAGAAATCAACCTCAAGAAAAAATCTGCAAGAACACAAATACATGGAGGTTAAATAACACACTACTAAATGAATGGGTCAATCAAGATACCAGAGAGAAAAATTTTTTAAAAATGCATGGAGACAAATGAAAATGAAAACAAAATGTTGAAAATCTCTGGCATGTAGCAAAAGTTATTCTAAGAGGGAAGTTTATAACAATACAGACCTACTTTAAGAAACAAGAAAAATCTCAAATAAATTTAAAAAAAACATTAAACCTAAAGAAGCTACAAAAAGAACAAATGAAACACAAAACCAGTAAAAGAAAAAATAATAAAGATTTGAGCAGAAATAAACAAAAACAATAGTTAAAAAAAACAATGGATCAATGAAACCAGAAGCTGATTCTTTTAAAAGATCAACAAAACTGATAAACCTTTATCAGACACACCAAAAAAAATGAGAGAGGACTCAAACAAAATAAAAAATTAAAGAGGAGAAATAATGGACACCACAGAAATTGAAAGGATAATAAGAGATTATGAAAGATTATATGCTAACAATTGAACAAATTAGAGGAAATGGATACATTTCTGAGAACATACAACTTCCCAAAACTCCATTGTGAAGAAATTGAACATTTGAACAGAACAACTGCCAGCAATGAAATTGAATCAGAGAATAAAAATCTCCCAGCAAACAAAAATCCAGGACCGGATGGCTTCACAGATGAAATCTAAATATTTTAAGAAGTTAATACCAGTTCTTCTCAAATTATTCCAAAACAATAGAAGACAAAGAATAATAACCTCCAAATTTGTACTATGAGGCCAGCATTACCCTGATACAAAAATCAAAGACACCACTAAAAGAAAACTACAGGCTAATACCGCTGAAGAACATAGATGCAGAATTCCTCAACAAAATACTAGCAAAACGAATCCAACAATACTTTTAAAGAAACCATTCATCGCGATCAGGTAGGATTTATTCCTGGACTGCAAGATGGTTCAATATTTTCAAATCAACAATCTTATGTCACATCAATAAGAGAAAGGATAAGAAACACACGATCATTGCAATAGATGCAGAAAAAGCTTCCGACAAAGTATAACATCCATTCATGATAACAACTCTCAAAAAAGCAGGTAGAAGGAACATACCACAACACAATAATGGCCATATATGAAAACCTCACAGTTAATGTCATAATGGTGAAAACTAAGAGCTTTTCCCTTAAGGTCAGAAACAACACAAGGATGTTCACTCTCACCACTTTTATTCAACATAGTACTGGAAGCCCTAGCCACAGCAATCAGACAACAAAAACAAATGAAAGGCATCTAAATTTGTAAGGAAGAAATCAAACTCTCACTATTTGCAGAATTTATATATATATATATATATATATATAAAACATCCTAAAGACTCCACCAAAAAACTACTAGAATTGACATAAATTCAATAAGGTTGCATGATACAAAATCAATGTACAGAAATCCATTGCATTTCTATACCCTAATAATGTAGCAGAAATACAAATTAAGAAAACTGTCCCAATGTACCAAAACTAATAAAATACCTAGAAATGAAGTTAACCAAGGAGGTGAAAGAACTGTATTCTGAAAACTACACAACTTTGATGAAAGAAATTGAAGAGGACACAAACAAATGGAAAGATATTCCATGCTCATGGACTAGGAGAATAAATACTGCTAAAAGCCCATACTACCCAAAGCAATCTACACATTTAATGCAACACCTATCAAAATACCAACATTTTTCACAGAACTAGAACAAACAATCCTAAAATTATATGAGACCACGAAAGACCCCAAACAGCCAAAGCAATCTTGAAAAAGAAAATCAGGGGCGCCTGGGTGGCTCAGTCTGTTGAGCGCCCAACTTCAGCTCAGGTCATGATCTCACAGCTCGTGGGTTCGAGCACCATATTGGGCTCTGTGCTGACAGCTCAGAGCCTGGAGCCTAATTCAGATTCTGTGTCTCCCTCTCTCTCTGCCCCTCCCCTGTTCACGCTCTGTATCTCTCTCTCCCCTCAAAAATAAATAAAACATTAAAAAAAATTTTTTTAAGGAAAGAAAAAGATAAATTGTGGGGTATCGCAATCCCAGATTTAAGATATATTTACAAAGCCATAGTAATCAAGAACAGTATGGTACTGGCACAGAAATAAACACATAGGTCAATAGAATAGGATAGAAAACCCAGAATTATATTCAAGATTATGTGGTCAATTAATTATCAACAAAATTAATTTACTCAACAGAGGCAAGAATATGTAATAGGAAAAAGACAATCTCTTCAAGAAATGGTGCTGAAAAAACTGGATGGAAACATGCAAAAGAATGAAACTGGACCACTTTCTTACACCATAAAAATAAATTCAAAATGGATTAAAAAACTAAAATGTGAGACCTGAAACTATAAAAATCCTAGAAGAGGTATACCTGGGTGGTTCATCTGGTTAAGTGACCGACTTCACTTCAGGTCGTAATCTCATGATTCGTGGGTTCTAGCCCCATGTAGGACTTTGTGCTAACAGCGCAGAGCCTGGAGCCTGCTTTGGACTCTGTGTCTCCCTCTCTCTGCTCCTCCCCCACTCATGCTCTGGCTCTGTCTCTGTCTCTGTCTCTCTCTCTCTCTCTCTCTCTCAAAAATAAAATAAGGGGCGCCTGGGTGGCTCAGTCGGTTAGGCATCCAACTTCAGCTCAGTTCATGATCTTGCAGCTCATAAGCTCAAGCCCTGTGTCAGGCTTTATGCTGACAGCTCAGAGCCTGGAGCCTGCTTTGAGTTTTGTTTTTCCCTCTCTCTGCCCCTCCCTCGCTCATACTCGCACTCTCTTTCTCTCTTAAAAATACATATTAAGGGGCGCCTGGGTGGCGCAGTCGGTTAAGCGTCCGACTTCAGCCAGGTCACGATCTCGCGGTCCGTGAGTTCGAGCCCCGCGTCAGGCTCTGGGCTGATGGCTCGGAGCCTGGAGCCTGTTTCCGATTCTGTGTCTCCCTCTCTCTCTGCCCCTCCCCCGTTCATGCTCTGTCTCTCTCTGTCCCAAAAATAAATAAAAAACGTTGAAAAAAAAATACATATTAAGAAATTTGGGGGAGGCGCCTGGGTGGCTCAGTCAGTTGAGTGTCTAACTTCAGCTCAGGTCATAGTCTTGCAGTTCGTGGGTTTGAGCCCCACGTTGGGCTCTGTGCTAATAAACAGCTCAGAGCCTGGAGCCTGCTTCAGATTCTGTGTGTGTGTGTGTGTGTGTGTGTGTGTGTGTGTGTGTGTCTTCCCCTCCCCTGATCGTGCTCTGCCTCTGTCTCTCAAAAATAAATAAATGTTAAAAAAAATCTTCAAAAAAAAATTTTTTTATAAAAAAAATAAAACATTTTTTAAAATTTTAAAAAAAACTCCTGAAGACAGCACAGGCCGTAATTTCTCTGACATCTGCCATAGCAACATTTTTCTAGATATGCCTTCTGAGGCAAGGGGGAAAAAAGCAAAAAATAAACTATTAGGACTACATCAAAATAAAAAAAATAAAATGCTTCTGCACAGCAAAGAAAACAATCAACAAAACTACAAAACAACCTACTGAATGGGAGACAGCATTTGCAAATGACATATCTGATAAAGGGTTAGCATCCAAAATATATAAAAAACTTATACAACTCAACATCAAAAAAACCCCACAAATAATCCAATTAAAAAAGGGCAGAATGCATAAACAGACATTTTTCCAAGGAAGACCTACAGATGGCCAATACACACACAAGAAAAGATGCTCAACATCATTTATCATCAGGGAAATGCAAATCAAAACCACAATGAGATATCTCCTCACACCTGTCAGAATGACTGAAATCAGTAACTCAAGAAATAAAAAGTGTTGGTTCAGGATGCGGAGAAAAAGGAATCCTCATGCACTGTTGGTGAGAATGTAAACTGGTGCAGCCACTGTGGAACAGTATGGACATTCCTCAAAAAATTAAAAATAGAATTACCATAAGATCCAGTAATTCTACTACTATTTATCCAAAGAATACAAAAATATTATTTCAGGAAGATACGTTTATTGCAGCATTATTTACAATAGCTAAATTATAGAAGCAACTCAAGTGTCCAATGATAGATGAATGGTTAAAGATGTGGTATGTATATATACAATGGAATATTACTTGGGCCATAAAAAAGAATTTTTGCCATGTTCAACAACATGGATGGATCAAGCAAGTATAATGCTAAGTAAAATAAGTCAGAGAAAGACAAATACTTTATAATTTCTCTCATATGTAGAATTAAGAAACAAAACCAATCAACAAAGGAAAAAGACAAACACAACACACTCTTTAACTACAGGGAACAAACTGATGGTTACCAGAGGGGAGGTAGGTGGGGGAATGGATGAAATAGGTGAAGGGGATTAAGAGTACATTTATCATGATGAGCATGGAGCAACGTATAGAGTTGTTGAGTCACTGTATTGTACGCCTGAAAGTAATATGACACTGTATTTTAAGCATAAGCTGGAATTGAAATATAAATAAATTTTTTAAATGAATAAATAAATTTGTTTAACATGTCCCTGGTTAACTGCCAGGTTTATGGATTAAAAAAAAAAAAAAAGGCAATGCAAGTGACATGTGTATTTATTATACAACTGTTTTTTAAGAACTGCAATAATGATAGAAATTATTTTCACAATTCTATTTGGGGGGGGGGGTATCACTAACAGGTTAACCCAAATCCTAATTGTCCTAGTTCTCTATCTCCTCAGAGAAAGATAATTCATCTATTTTTTGGATTTTTCTTGTGTTATAGTTATAAACAGAAACATCTGTTCATGTGATTAGTAAAAAATTGACAAGTATCAGTAATGGGTTTAATGAAGTAAATTTAAAGTTTTCAGAGAATTTCACTGGACACAAAGTTAATCTACCCAATTTAAAAAGCCATATGCAGGGGCACCTGGCTGGCTAAGTTGGAAAAGCATACAACTCTTGATCTTAGGGTTTTGAGTTCAAGCCCTGTGTTGGGTGTAGAGATTACATAAAAAATCATATACATGGCAAAGCAGTTAAAACTTTCACACACTATCTCCATTACATGAATATATACCTACAGAACTATTGGCACAGGTCTGATTTTCCTTCATGAACTACTTTTTACTACTCCAGAACACTGATAAAGAAATTTTGTCATCTACCCAACAAACCTGGTATACCTGATACAGAATACTAATGATATTTGGCATACCTTCCAATGATGCCATAAAAATAAATGAAGGAAGGCTTTCGAGTAAATCTTCAAAGAATTTTTAAAGGGGCTTTTCCTAAACAGTAACCTTGCATTTGATTGGCTTCAGGGAAAATTAAACAATGTGGTTATTCATGAGGGTAAAATCATAAATTATAAATTTATTTATTTTTTGCATACCTGAAGATTGGCAAAATCCAGTATGTGAAGACAGCACTAAATTTTCGGTCACAGGCTTAATTTTCTGTTCATCACTGCTCCCCTCACCTACAGAATTCTGGTCATCTCCTATATCAGAAGATGATGAACTAATGTCAGCTTGCTTCCTTTTAGTGCTTGTTCTCAGGGAGTTTCTCATTTTCTCCTTGACACTGACTGCCTTCTTTTTAGCTGAAGTTCTCTGTTTCTTCAGCTTTTTATTGTCTTCAGAACTTTCCTCACCATCAGAAGATGATGAGCCACTATGTACTTCCTTGGTATTTCTCTTTGAATTTAAATTTCTTCTTTCCTTCAGTTCTATTCTTTTCAGTCTCTTATCAGAAGAATCACAACCATCTTCTTTCATGGAATATTTCTCAGTATCAGATGATGAACAATCTCGTCTCTTCGTTGAACTCTTTTCAGGCAGGTTGCACCTTTTCTTCACTCTACTGGATACTCCATTCTTACTTTTTTTATCTTCTGAAGAATCACAACTATCTCTTTTCCACTGTAATTTCTCAGCCTTATCAGATAATTCATCCTTCTTTTCAGAAGTTTTATCTTTTATTTGTTTTCTTTTCTTTTCCCCATAAGTTGTGTCATTCTTATTTTGTTTTATTCCTTTAGGAAAACGAGAAATTTCTTCTCCCTCAGGTAATTTCTCAGTGCTATCAGATGATGATTCATACTGTTGTTCCATCTTAATTACATTTTTCTTCAAATCTGTAATTTTCTTTTCTTTTACTTCAGTTCCCTTTTTGCTCAGCTTTTTATCATCTTCAGAGGATTCGTCACTTTGCTCTTTCTTTGGGAACTTCTCAGCAATGTCCAGTAATCCAGTCTGTACTCTCTTACCCATTTTGGTTTTCAAATGCTTACTCCTTTCTTTAGTTTCAGCAACCTTTTTGTCTTCTGGAGAATTAAAACTCTCCTCTTTCCCTGAAGGCAACTTAGCACCATCAGAAGAAACACCTGACTGCTGCTTTTTAGACATTCGATCTCTTAAGTCCATGATGGTCTTGTCTTTATCAACTGTGCCTTCTGCTGAAGAGAAATTCTCTCTCTCTTGTTTCCTTTCAGCATCATCAGATGATCCTTCTTGTGCAATCTTCAAACTTTTCTGCCCTTGATTATCCATTCCTTTTTTCCTGTGTGTTTCATCTTCAGAAGAATCATAATCTTCTTTATTTGGAACTCTTTTTTTGGTTGTTTTGGTAGCCCCAATTTTACTCATGCTCTTTATCTCTTTCTCTAATTCTGAGTCATAATTGGAAGATTCAGACTGGTTTTGTCGTTTCTTTTTAGAAATTATAGACCTTTTAGCTGATTTGCCTTTCTTAATATCATAATCTGAGCCAGAAGTAGAACTTTTTCGTTTCCTTTTTCCTTTATCATCTTTCCTTGTTTGAGTCTTTAAATCATATAAAGTCTTCTCATGGTTTGTATGAGTTTCATTAATATCAGTATCTGAAGAAGAACTGTGACTCATCCTGGATACCTCTTTCAGGATTGCTAACATTTCATCAGAATCGGAATTCTGATCCACAATCTCTGACTGCTTAGATTTAGGCAATTTATTAGGTTTAGGATTATCTACAGCACTGTCAGAAGAATTCCGCTTATCCTTTTTTCTCATTGGAACGGATAGTTTTTGTTTCTCCTTAACTGTTTCATTACTTTCTTCATCTGAATTAGATGTTGCAGGATTGGTTTCTGTCTGTCGCCTCAAGGGTGTAGTCTTCACACGTGGGGATCTTCGAAGATCAGATTCTTCTGAAATTAATGGAACTTCACTTTCAAACAAATGCTCATTATCATTCTTTTCCTCTCCAAGTCCACAGTTCTCTGGCTTGGTGTTCAGACTAGAACTTTTACAGCCATCTTTATCTTGTGGAACTTCCTGACAATCAGCACCTTTAATTGGCGAATTAGAAAGGGAAACAGGGGTGAGTTTAACATATAATTCTTTTGTTACTTTAGCTGTAGTTTTTGACTTAATACCTCCTCTGTTGTCTTTTGAAGTAATACTTAATTTTACAGAAGAATTCTCCAATTCTTGCTCTGTTCCACTATTGCCATCTCCCTGATTATCTGCTGAACTCTGAACTTCCATAGCTGTCTCAAGATTCTCAAAAATGTCTTCTGGAACTGAGGAAGGAACAGACACAATATCCATATCCAAATCTTCAGAAGTGTTAGTAGGTTCATACTGAGGTTCTTCTTTTTTATCAGATTTCTTATGTTCACCACTGGCACTTTTATTTGCTCTTTGTTCCTGTACTACAATACTCTGATCCATGTGCTCACTATCTACCTGCTTTCTTGACAGTTTAGCTTCTGATTTTGAAAAATCTTTCCTTTCCAAAGCACAGGGTTTTTCTCCCTTTCGTACTTTTGTTTCAGATTTAGCATCTATGACTTTATGCTCTTTGGTATTTTTCTCTTTGTTTACAGCATCCAAAGCTTGAATCTCTAAATTCAAATCTTCTTCTAATGCAAGATGAGCTTTCTTGATATCAGCCAACACAGATTTAAAAGCCTTAAGCTGACGTAACTTTGTAGCAGAACTGATTTCTGAATTATCTGCTGCCTGCTTCAAAAACTTAACATAACTGGAGTTCATGTTAGCTGTGGTCTCAATCAGTTTTTTTGCCTTCTTAACCATCTCTTTAGGCACAATTAGTGCTGAATAAGAGTAGGTTACAGTACCAGAACATGAATCATCTAATTTCTTTTCTTCTCCATTACAATTTGAATTATTTTTCTTTGGAGAAAATCTGGGTGTATGGTCATATACTTTATTACTCTTTTCATTGTCAACTTTTATCTTCTTTTTATTTTGTTGCAACAATTGTTCTAAATTTTCAAATACACTATTACATGCAGTAACCAAGTCCAACAAAGGTTCTGGGTGACAAATGTAGCAATACCACTGATTGTTTTCATCCATTATTGTAGAGAGCTCCTTTCGACCAAGGTTGCGCAAAATGCATTTCTTACAGAAAGCATTATGGCAAAAGTCGCAACAAATCAAGTTTCCACCTTCTGCACACCACCTGAAATTATTAAAATATTAAAATGTCATTCCCAGGGGCACCTGGTGGCTCAGTCAGTTAAGCCTCTGACTCTTGATTTCACCTCAGGTCATGATTCTGGGGTCATGGGATCAAGCCCTGCATTGGGCTCTGTGCTGAGCATGGAGCCTCCTTAAGGTTCTGTCTCTTTCTCCCTCTGCCCCTCTCCCCAGCTCATGCTCTCTTTCTCTCTCTTTCTCTCTCTCTCTCTCTCTCTCTAAAAATAAAAAAATAAAAAGTAAATATTATTCTCAAATTGCTCTCACTTTAAATTTTTTCATTATTAAAGCAACTTAGGGGTGCCTGGGTGGTTTAGTGGTTACACGTCCAACTTCAGCTCACGTCATGATCTCACAGCTTGTGGGTTCGAGCCCGGCATCGGGCTCTGTGTGGACAGCTCAGAGCCTGGAGCCTGCCTCATATCCTGTGTCTCCCTCTTTCCCTGCCCCTCTCCTGCTCACACTCTGTCTCTCTCTCTCTCTCTCTCTCTCTCTCTCTCTCTCTCTCAAAAATAAATAAACATTAAAAAAATTTAAAGCAACTTAAAATTTCATGCCAGGAATTTTAATAGTAAAGTTATTTGGATCATCTGCCTATTCTTTATTGGAAACTTAAAAGAGACATAAACTGAAGGTTTTGTGGAAAAAAATAACCTTCCATTAGATACATCAATGATGATACTATAAAAAATGGATCTAATAACATACTATGTAAGAATTTCCCCCAAAAAAGTAGACAGTACTGAATTTTAGCTCATCATGATTTATTACCTACCTACATTGTTCATCCATTCCATCAGAGTCACGGCTAATATCATCACTCATGTAATATTTAAAGCAATTCTATTAAAAGAAAAGGGGAAGGGGAAATTTTAAATTCAAAATGAATAACATTCATAATGGACAAAAACTTTATTTTTAAGTCATTAAAAAAAAGTAAAGGGAGTGTGTGTGTGTGTGTTTTAGAGAATAAAAGCAAAAACACTGCACTGCCAAATGCTGGGGTAGTATTCTAATATTTCCAGACATAGAAATATCTCAAGAAAATTAATTCCTTGAAATAGATTTCCATATCATCGAGTACCACTATTCCTTATATAAAATTTATAGAAGATTTTGGTAAAGCAAATTTCTGATCCCATACAACTAGCTACTAAACCTCTACATAAAAATGCATTAGATGTTGCTGCTACTTAATGAATTTAATAGTCTTCATATATCAACAGTTACTATGTATACAGCTAAGCAACATTATCGTACATTAAGCTACATTCCCTTTAAATCTCAAGCCCTTATTATGGAAGACAGGAGGTATTACACCCAATTTGAGAGAAAAGGCTAAGATTCATTATCATTAATACGTAAATAAATTTTCTAAAGTCATACAACTAGTTAAGAGCCAATGCTGGTATTCAAGTCCAAGTCCCACGGACTTTAAATTCCTTTTCACTAAGACTGGAAAAAGGTTAGGTTCCATGCCCAGTGTTGAAAAGTACTGATTACTGAATTGGGCTAGGCTCAACAGACTGGTCCTTGGAAAAACATCAATTATATATATAAGAGAAAGGAAATGCACATTACAAATCCAGGAATATAAAATTCAGTTACCACATTTGAAAACTAGAAGCTAAAACATGTCCCATAAATAGGCTCCTGGCTAAACTGAATTCAAAGAATGGAGTGACACAAATTAGTAAAGGAGAAAGTAAATTTAGTCCATTTAAGTAGGTGTATATCAACAATTCAAATAATGAATGATCCAGAATTGGAATTCTGAGGAAAATCTGGTCTGCCCCTGCATTTCAAGGAGGCATTTTGTTGGGACACTAACACAGAATTAATCTTAGCAATAATGAGTTAGGGAAACCATAACCTTAATATTATAGATACTTAAAATTAACTCCAAGGTATTACTAATAAAAGAATATACACAGAATGTTAAAACTGTCTTCAACACATATGAAGCATTTTTAATTCTATTATCTTGTGACAAAACCTTGTCCCATGTAGAAAGCTTAGATTTGGTTAACCCGAATTAATAGGTTATAAAACACATGTGTACACACATAAACTCTTCAGATTTGCCAACACACCATGCTCCCCTTCACCTATCAGTCTTTGAATACCATGTTGCCTCTGCTTAGAATATGCTGAACCAATCCCACTGCACCAGGCTAATTCGTATTTATATTCCAGATATCAGCTTATATCATTCTCCATTATAAAGTCCCCCTACCCAACTCCAAATTACACAGGCTTCTGGTGTGTTCCCATAGTACATAGTATTCCCCCTATCGTGTCACTTATTCGGCTTTTTGGTCTGTCTGTCTTCTCCACTACAGTTTAAGTCCTCCAAAGACAGAGACCATTTCCATCTTCTTCATCAATGTGAACCAAAAGTCTAACATATAGTAAGCATTCAAATATTTGTGGAATGAATTATAAACAGATGATTACATACCTTACAAATAAGTACTTGCAGTGAAGGATGTCTATAAATGGAATCTTTTTGAAAATGATTGACCTGCTGTCCACAAGCTGTGCAGCTCACAATCCCATGAAGCCCATCTTCTAGGAGAAAGGAGTGACCATTATTCACACATACACACACACATAAAAAAAGATATTTACTTTAGTCAGCATTGTGCTACTTTTACATTGGAAATTAAATACTTCAGAATCCTTAGAAAAGTGACATTTTGGCCACAAAAGGTAATAATTTTATGGACTTACTAAAACATGACAACCTTAGCAAATTCTAGAACTAGAAATACTAATCTGTTTCCTTTAGATGCAAATCTTATTTCCCACAACAACTTGATAAAAACTCCGTAAGAGAAGTTCTAAAAATAGGGATCAAGAGCTCTTTTTCATTTTGCTATTGCTTTGCAAATAAATTAATTATCAGTTCTTAATGAACAGGGAAGCAAGTGATATACATGTAAGTCTTTTGTAACCTTATACTTAAGTTAGATATGCCATTAATTTTTTATCCTTAAAATAAAAATATCTGTATAGACTCTTCCAGTATAGTGTGTGAAAACCTGACAATTTTAAATTACCAATTTCTTTCCTCAGATTACTTCAATACCATCCCCATCTCCCTCAGATTACTTCACTATAATTCCCATTAACCTGCCTTCCATGTCAATTTCACTATCCACTCCATATCAGCATGGTCTATTTCCAAATAAGGACAAATAAGACTTGCACGTATATCTATCTTGGCAGCAAAACCCGAGAAAGACAGTGTTTGCAGGAAAACAGACTGAAGATAACCTAACATGACAAAGAGGAAACCTCTTCTGCCTTACTCTTGTCCCTAATTCTGCCTTGAGCAGTGTTTCACAATCTAAGCTGAACATCAGAATCCTCTCTGAAAAAACTTTTTAAAAGCAGAGACAGCCATTACACCCCTAAACCTCTGAGAATCTCCTGGACATTTTTTTTTTTAGTTTTATTGATGGTTCTGATGTGCAACCAAGACCTTGATACAAGTAACATGGTAGATTAGGATTCTAAACAGGCCAATAAAAACGCCTGCATTCACAAATAAAAAGATGATTAGAAGAATAATAAACTATCTCTATATCTAAATAAAAGACAAAACAACACATATATTTCTCACCTTTTAATATTCTATTTTGGTTTTTTTCTTACTCTTTATGTGCAAGACACCATGGACCCAAACATTATCACAAATATTCTTATTTGCAGAAGTTAAAAAAGTTTAAACAAGTTTTAAGGGCACCATCATACTTTTCCAGACAATATAGAAAATTTGAAGACTCACTATGTAAGTTGCTAATATTTTATTTTAAATCAAACTGTCCTACATCAGTGTTTGATCTTGAGGATTCATTCTGTATTTGTTTTAGTAGAAACAAATACACAGTGTACTTAATTTCAAATAATGATTGAATTCAGATACACTAACAAAAGCTAGAATATGAATATTCATCCAATGTTAACATAATAAATATTAAACATCTTCTATGTGCTTTTTGCACGTATATCACTCAATAATCAAAACTCAGTGATCCTTTGGAGAATCTCTCCCACATGTGCACAAAGAATCATATACACAATATTCATTGCAGCACTATTTAGGAAATTAGAAAACTTTGAAAATAAAAAAATTCCATTTGGGATATGGATAATGGTTTACTCATATAACAAAATTTTATACAGCAGTGGAAAATAAAAAATTAGATGTACGTTTTACTGATATGGCACACTTCAAAAACAATGCTGAATGTGAAATGGTGCAAAAGAAAATAGAGGACACTATTTTGTATATTTTTAAATGAAAAATAAATGCTTTGTGAATAAACATCTATAGGAAAAATACAAAAACATGCATGAAAATAATACGCATATGAATAGAAACTTCAGAATAATCATTATTAGAGGGGTGGGAGGAGGAGGAGGAAATAGAGGAGTAGGACTGAACCAGTATTTCATTTAAGGGAGATGTGAACCAAATACTGAATAATGGTCAAAGGTTACTTTTTGTACTTGTTTCTATATGCATATATTTTAAACTTTTATTTTTAGTTGTGAAATATCTTAATGGTTATAACATAGTGTAGAAATGGAAAAGAGGCATTTTCATTTCTGGGCTCAATACATTTTAATAGATTTAAATAAAACAAAATTCTATAAAACATTAATTAAAAACCTGAAGATGACACAAAGAAATGGAAAAACATTCCATGCTAATGGATTGGAAGAACAAATATTGTTAAAATGTCTATACTACTCAAAGCAATCTACAGATTTAATGCAATCTCTATCAAAATACCACCAGCATTTTCACACACTAGAAGAATTCAAAAATTTGTATGGAACCACAAAAGACCCTGAATAGCCAAAGCAATCTTGAAAAAGAAAAGCAAAGCTGAAGGTATCACAATTCCACACTTAAGTCATATTACAAAGTTGTAGTAATCAAAAGAGCATGGTACTGGCACAAAAACAGACACATAATACATCAATAGAACAGAACAGAAAACCCAGAAATAAATCCGTAATTATATGGTCAATTAATCTTTGACAAAGCAAGAAAGAATATCCAGTAGAAAAAAAGTCTCTTCAACAAATGGTGCTGGGAAAACTGGACATCTATATGCAAAGAATTAAACTGGACCACTTTCTTTCACCACACACAAAACAAACTAGTTGGCTCAGCCAGTGAAGTATGCAACTCTTCATCTCAGGGTTGTGAGTTCCAGCCCTTTGTTGGGTACAAAGCTTACTTAAAAATAAAATCTTTAACAAAAAAAAAATCCTAGAAGAGAGCACAGGTACTAATGTCTCTTGACATGAGCTGTCACAACATTTTTCGAGATATGTCTCCTGAGGCAAGGGAAATAAAAGCAAAAACAAACAAACAAACAAAACTATTGGGACTACATCAAAATAAAAAGCTTCTGCACAGCAAAGGAAACAATCAACAAAACTAAAAGACAACCTACAGAATGGGAGAAGATATTTGCAAATGACATAACCAATAAAGGGTTATTATCTAAAATATATAAAGAACTTCTAAAACTCAACACTCAAAAAAAAAATAATCTATTTAAAAAATGGGCATAGGTCATGAACAGACATTTTTCCAAAGATGTTCAACAGACACATGATCCAGATTTCAACAGACACATGAAAAGACATTCAACATCACTCAGGGAAATGCAAATCATAATAAATACAATGAGCTATCATCTCACATCTGTCAGAATGGTTAAAATCAAAAACACAAGAAAAAAAGTGTTGACAAGGATGCAGAGAAAAAGGAACCCTCTTGCACTGTTGGTGGGAATGCAAACTGGTGCACCCACTGTGGAAAACAGTATGGAAATTCATCAAAAGTTAAAAATAGAACTACCCTACGATCTAGTAATCACACTATTGGGTATTTACCCCCAAAATACAAAAAAAAAAAAAAATCACCCACTAATTCGAAGAGACACATGTACCCCTGTTTATAGAAGCATAATTTAAAATAGCCAAATTATGTAAGCAGCCCAAGTTTCCACTGATGGATGAATGGATAAAGAAGATATGGTATATATACATAATGGAATGTTACTCAGCCATAAAAAAGAATGAAATCTTGCCATTTGCAATGACATGGATAGAGCTAGAAAGTATGATGCTAGACAAAGTAAGTCAGAGAAAAACAAATACCATATGATTTCACCCATATGAAGAATTTAAGAGAAAAAAAATGAGCAAAAGAAAGAGAGAGAGAGAAACCAAGAAACAGACTCTTAGCTATAGAGAACAAACTAATGGTTACCAGAGGGGAGGTAGGTGCAAGGATTCATAAAATAGGTGATAGGGATTAAGGAGTATACTGGTCATGATAAGCACTGGGTGATGTATGAAACTGTTGAAACACTATATTGTATACCCGAAACTAAAATAACACTGTATGTTAACTATACTGGAATGTGAAATAAAATAAAAAGAAATAAAAAGAAAAGAACAAAATTATTGTGCCAGATAGAAAAATCAGATGTAAAATAAACTTTCTAACAAAATGGGGGAAAGGATGTCAAAATAGGCTATGGTATTTTTTTAAGTGTCTCCTGAAATGGTCCATATAGCTATATCTTTAGGTTTAATTTTGTTTCCAACCAATGTAAGATTACTTTATAAACAGTTTACTTTCTTGATCATTTCCTAAATTAGGCTTCAATTATAGAATTAACTTTCCTAGGAAGTTTGAATATTAACTAGCAATTCAGTACCTAAGATCACTAGTTTATTCATACACGTGCATACTAGTAAACACAGTTAAATTTCCCATGTGACTTCTGACAGCTTAAAGATGTAGCAAATGATTAAGACAAAAATTAACATGAGAGCTTTAGGTGCTACTATATGGCTATAAACATACATATTTCATTAACATGATATAAACATTACTACACAGAACACTCAATAAAATGTTCCAGAAACATACCAGCTCAGACCAAACACCAGCAGCACTGTGAAGTGGCATTAAGTACACCCTCCCCAACAACTATGGTTCTTTTTTCATTCTCCTTTTGGTCCTTACACACATTCTAGACACTGACTGCTCCAGAGTCCTTCCCAAAAGACACCACTTAGATATTAATTTTGACACAATGCAGTACACGTAGTTATCTGTCCTCTAGACTCTTGCTACTGATCCCTACATCAATCACCTTCTACTTGCTGATTCTTGTTTTAAGAAAACTATTTAGGGGCGCCTGGGTGGCTCAGTCGGTTAAGCATCCGACTTTGCTCCGGTCTTGATCTCACGGTTCATGGGTTCGAGCCCCGCGTCGGGCTCTGTGCTGAGAGCTCAGAGCCTGGAGCCTGCTTTGGATTCTGTGTCTCCCTCTCTCTCTGCCCCTCCCCTGCTCGCTCTCTCTCTCTCTCTCAAAAAATAAATAAACATTAAAAAAAAATTTTTTTTAAAGAAAACTATTTAGCTTTGGTGAGCTCTGTTGCTGCAATGACAGTTTCCCTACTATGAACTACATTCTCAATAAATCTTCCACACGCTTGAAAGGAGCAGAACACCCCCTTGTGGACAGAAGACTAAACAACATTCCCTTGATTTTCTCCAACAACCTAATGAATTATTTAATCTGACAAAATATATAACAAATACAGATATATTTTTTAATTCCATCAAGATAATCATATAGCACTGAAATAATAATCTACACAAAATTTCACCAATATAACTACTATTCTATAATTTCACAAGTGAAATAATAAATATTAAACAGACATGCTTCCATTATACTTCTACTTAGAAATTTAGTGTCATGTTCTATTTTTTAGAGATTCATTCCTGTTATAGGCATAGATTCTGGCTCTGTTAATCTGCCCAAAAATACGGCACTATTTAAAAATCATGCAGAAACGAATGGGAAACATACTCCACTGACGTAAATTTCTAAACGAATCCTCCTTATGCTAACTTTCTACAGATGATTAGCCAACATGGTGCGTGTACAAGTGCAGGTGTAGACAGACAAAAGAAGAGATGGCTCAGACAGGTGGAGGGAAGGTTATAGTTCTAGCTCCCTTCTCCTTCCTACTCATCTCTACATTATCCTTACATCAATTGATCTCCAACTTTAATGTAGGAAAGAACAAAATGGGGCTCATTCTTGACATCAGTGCCAAAAATTCTAATGTGTTAGGAGTGGAGTCAAGGGACTTGCATTTTTAATAAGCACCCCAAACAACACTAATGCACAGGTAACTCTGTAAAACAATGTATTAGATATACATAAAGTTACCCGAAGGCCACAGGCAAGGTATTGTCCAAATCTGAAATTCTTTCAGAGTGAGAGGGAACACATGGTATTTTGGCATATAGGCATCACAGAACTAACATGTATAAGGAAGAAATGCTAAGCTTCTTGAGATAACTTTATAGCCACTGAAGGCAAAGGTATTTTGATAAATGGTGTTTAACCTTTTCTGCTTCAGAGCTCAGAGAGAAACAGAAGTTATTTTTAAGTAGTGCTTTTAATAAACAATGGGCAGAAAAGTGGAGGTATTTTTAATGAGCACATCAGATTTTCCAATATGGTCATAAACAGCAATTTAAATTCATGTTTTCATTTTCACTTGTATTTACCTCCGCGTTTTTTGAGATTTTCAGTTTTCATTTTACTTCTGCTTCTAAATTCAGGCCCTTTAAAATCATCTTTGTCTTCATTCAGCACTGGCTCTGGTTGTACAATCACTGTACCTAGAATGATTTCATTTAAAAAACCATTACACATATTAAATGTGCAAGTGAAGTGCAAGACTTCAGTTCAGATAAAGCCAACATTGCTGGTACATAATTTTGTCTCTTTCAAGCTTTCAATACTTGTATAAGGACCTCTCAAGAGTAAATAAAACAGGGAAATATAAAAGGGCCAGGTGTCAGCAATCAGATTACTTGTTGGAATATAATTAATAGAGTGGGGGTATTATGAACTGATTACAAGAGAAATGTGTGAATAAAGTAGAAGGCCTCAGCCCACTTCTGAATTTTTACACTGCCTATCACAAAAAACTGCGTTTGAGTATGAACACCCATGCTAAGTTCCAAAAGAGTTTATACAATAGAAGGACCAGAAGGAAAATTTTAAAACGACATCCTATTCTTCTCATAATACAAATCACAAACTCAGAAAAAGATTTTTAAGGGTTTTTTTTTATATCGCTTTGGGGGAGGATAGTGGGAGGCAATGCGAGAAGTTAATTCTGCTATTACTGCTATACCTATTCTGAGGCATTTCCCAACTAGTATGTCAAAGTTTCAGTACCCTGAAAAGTCCTTAAAGAGTCTTAAACAGAAGACTGCCTTAAGATACTTAAGTTCAAGTGCTCTAACAATAAGCTGTAGAATGAGATCAATTGTTGATTTCTATGGAATAATTTAGAAAGAATGTACTTTCTTAGATACAAAACACATAAACTGAGAAGACAGGTTGTTAATTTAAGTTTTCATTATAATCTCTCAAGAGCAAATAAAGCAGGAGCATAGTAAAAAGGGTCCAGGTCTCACGTTCACCTACATTGCTGGGCTTAGTAATTGGGCATTATTGGCAATAATTAAGAAAGTAAAACCTGGTAGCTGTCAGGGGTGGTCTCCCTGAAATACGGGCCTATGTTATTTAGCAAGCAAGTAGATTTTGGCAAGGTAGAGCCTCTAGTTATATGTATTTCTGAGTCTCCATAAAAAAGGTGGAGGCAAGCAGGCATAGAGGACTGAGTTTTACAAACTAGTGAATTTAAATAATCTACACACAAAAGAAAACCTTTATTTACAATAACCATTTCACATATATACTCTCAGAGAAGCCA
The DNA here is from genome assembly GCF_022837055.1 of Prionailurus viverrinus. Taxonomy (NCBI): domain Eukaryota; kingdom Metazoa; phylum Chordata; class Mammalia; order Carnivora; family Felidae; genus Prionailurus; species Prionailurus viverrinus. The sequence goes on from NC_062579.1 coordinate 55,685,921, forward strand.
TGGCATTTGAAAAGCTAAAGATTTATAATTAACAAAAAATAGAATTATTTCTGAAGATTCTTCTCTAAATGGAAGCAAAACAATAGAGTAGAAAGAATACTCCCTAGCTTTGGATTCAGGCAGACCTGGGTTCAAATCTTAGTTTCTCAATTTAAAGCTGAAAAAGTACCTTGAGCTCTGAATTTGTTCCTTAATCTCTACAAGTAGAAACTACCTTACAGTATTGGTCTGCAGATTAAATGAGTTAGTTCTATAAGAGTCTGGTACCTATATATACTCAATATACTATAATAATAATTATCATCACCCAAATTCTACCTTATGAAGCAGGTCTATTTTTGGCTTGGTGGAAGAGAATTTCACCTAATTTCATCTAATTTCAGGTTAGAAACATCCCATACTAACTTTCTTCCACAGTATCATTTAAAGAAAGATTTGAATTTCTATTTCTTAGCTCACCCAGTGGCCATCGTAAGGACTCCCAGTGACAACCACTAGGAATGTAACAATCCAAGGTGAGTCACTGCCTATGGGACTCACACTCCCATATTAGCTGTTTCTGCCCTAAGCCACCAACAATTGCGTAAAATTGTCATAAATGATATGCAAAGCCAAGTAAATGGTAGGCCCACCAATTTTCCTTCTATCTTCTTCCTTTCATTCATTCCTTTTCCTTATTTCACCTCTCATCTACTATAACTCCTAATTTGTCCTGGTCAAGCAATGTCTTACGCTCCTTCCCACGATTTTTTTAAACTTTCATAATCAAAATCTGTGTCACAAAAATATAAATGTAGACAGAAAACAAAGTTTAGTAAACACTACAATAAATGATCTGTGAGGATAAATTGGAAAAATCTGCTAAGAGCCTTAAACATATTAATAAAGAAAAAATATTGAAACTTTTGACTCTGAAACACCATGAAATTACCAAGACCTTTGTCATTACTCTTATCATATAATCATACTGCTCTCAGACTTGGGCTATGAAACTTCCAAGATTTTCATTTGGCTTTGTCTTACCTCAATCTAAAGAATGAGGTTTTTGAGATCAGAACTGCAACAGTTGAAAGGTATGTGACAAGGCTTTTTAAAGAGATAAAACTTAAAAAAAATACATCTATCTTTGATAATTAACTTCAGCTTTTAGTCTTAGAGAATTTAAGAATGCAGTAAGATTAAACCAGACTTTAAATGTCTTTTTAAAGTTTTCAGAATATTATGTTTTCCTATATAGCAAGCATATTTAAATTTGAACCAAAACTTAGTTTAAACTTTTAAACTAACCTCCACATTCAAATATTATTTGGAAACTAAAATCCCTTTTCTAAAACCTAATGGAAAGAGGAAATAAGTTTTATTCTTTTTCAGAGCTGACTGCAGTCTAAGTTTTTAACCTCAATAACATACATTATCATTACCATTCTAATACATCTCCAGACCACCACTATTAAGATGCTAGTTTTGTTCCCTTACACACAGCTAAACAATAATCAAGTTCTTAATTTTATAATAACGACATTTAAAAACACATTTCAACTTTAACTTCATATGAAAAATTAATACACATTACCTTTTGGCAAGCTTTGCATAGTAATATCATTTTCTGAATTTTCATTAGAAGCATCTTCATTTACAGTTTCATCCAAAGGTTTTTCATCATCAGATTCAACATACTTTGTCACAATTGAAGGTTTCCTATGAAAGAATTAAGTCCACAGAATTATGGGCATTTCTTACAATTGGAAAACTACCCAAAGAACATGTTATATTGAACAGTGGCTCTTAACCAGAAATACACATCAGACTCACCTGGGGAAGCACACATCTCTGTACCGTATTACAGAAAATTAGGACTCAGTAGGTCTGGGGTAGGACCATGGTATGTTCATTCTGAAAAAGCTACCGGGGGGATCATGAAGGGAACTCCTCTTTAAAAATCACCACTTTAGAGAATAATAACAAGCAAGTTGTGTTTATTAAGAGACATTCCTACTGGTAAGAGACAACAAATGCCCAATACAATAAACTGTGAACTTCTAATCAAATCTATACTCCACAGTATATTATGCTTTATAGTATGATTGAAGTAGTTTAGGTCCTTATATACAATTTGTTTTGACAATTTAACACAGAAAAGTATTTTTACCACTCTTTGATCTTCTTATAACTTCCTCATAATTATAATGGCTATCTTTCCCCATCCTGAACAATTTCACATAATCCTAAAAAACGCATTATTGCCTCATGAGATATTCATTTCATTTTCTCCTCTGTCCTTTGAGCACATATATATATGATCTAAAAGAAATAATCTATGTTTTGCAAGGGCCACTAATGCATAATAAATCTTCCTTGGAAAATTCCAGTAAATTTCAAAGTAAGAATGAATCAATAACTGAAGTTAATTAATGGATACAAGAGGATTCATTACACTGTACTGTCCAGTTTTTAATGTGTACATTTATATAAAACAGTTTACTTAATTAGAACAAGAGTGCTTGAAATAAGTTTAGAAAAGATTATTATTCTTAGAAAAAGAAAATAAAACATCCTGAAAACGTTTTCCCTTCAGTATCAACCAACCTTTTTGATCGTGACGATCCCGATGATTTGGATTTTTCCGAAGAGCTAGCTCCCTAAATGTGAGAAATAAATTTAAAAGTGAATACAATTATCAAAGAAACATCCCTACAATTAACTATTTCCCTTTACCAAGATCTCTGATATAGTGATATAAAGAGTATTACTTTTATGCCTAAAACATTTTTATAAAAGGAACTTCAAAAACTAATTCATTTATTCTCAGGCTTCCTTAGATTAAGATTAATTTTCTGGTTCATTTTTTAAATTAAATTATTACTGTTGAATTTTGTAGGGTAGGTAAGAATGCACTGCTATATCATGACTTTTGCCCAAGTCAACAAAGACAAAATAAAGGTATAGAAGTAATCAGATCACAACAGACAGGGAGTTTTGAGGATGTAAAAAAATGTGTCATTTTCTCTATCCCAACATATGGCACAAAGTACCTTCTATGATTCTCTTTGAGATACTAAATTTACCTTCATTGTGCCAGTAATAATCAGTATATTTCTTGAATTAAATTTTTTATACTAGGTGGAAAAAATCTCAAAACTATGCCTGGGTATCCCAGGTAAAGGACCTCAGAATGGGTTCCTATAATAATGCTTAAGATACTCTAAATATCCAGTTTTGAGAACTCTCAAAACCATGGAGTCATGTTCATAAACAATCACCTTGAGTGTCACTACTGCAACATAATAACGTTCAAATACCTATCTGTTAGCAAGCCTTTAGTTGTCTAACTTTAGGTATATTGCTAAAGTGAAATACACAACTTTAGGTATATTGCTAAAGTGAAACACACAATAATAAAAACAATGAACACCTTCTAAAAAAAAAAACTATGCAAAATGAAGTATCATAATAGTTGGGTATAACAATAAACTTAAACACATGCATGTACTAAACAGAAGCAATTTGATTATATACACTCTAGTTAGTTATTAATAATTAATAAATATATTTTAGATGTTTCAAATTAGTCTCACCTCTTCCTTGCTGTTTTCCATCATATCCGAGTTATTTCCAGAACCACTGTTTTTTTCTTAAAAGAGAAGAAATAAAAACTTTATTTATCTCTTCAAAGCATCATGAAACAGAACACCAATATCTGCAACTCCATGAACCCATTTTTCAATCTATGAAGTACAACAGTACTAGTAATACATTATTTACATTAAAATATTCCTAAAAGAAACCTTCTTACACTGTTGGTGAGAATGCAAAATGGTGCAGCCACTCTGGAAAATAGTATGGAGATTCCTCGAAAAGTTAAAAAAAAGTTTTAAAAAAGTTAAAAATACGACCCAGCAATTAATTGTACTACTAGGTATTTACCCAAAGGATACAAAAATACAGATTTGAAGGGGTACATGTACCCTGATGTCTGTAGCAACACTAACAATAATCAAACTAAGGAAAAACCCCAAATGTACATGTGTACACACACACACACGAATACTACTCAGTCATCAAAAAGAATGAAATCTTCCCATTTACATCAATATGGATGGAACTAGAGGAATATTATGCTAAGGCAAATAAATCAGAGAAAGACAAATACCACATGATTTAACTTCTATGTGGAATTTAAGAAACAAAACAGATGAACATAGGGGAAGGGGGGAAAAAGAGAGAGAGAAGCAAACCATAATGCAGAGAATAAACTGAAGGTTGATGGAGGGAGGTGGGTGAGGGATAGGCTAAATGTGTGATGGGGATTAAGGAGGGCACTTGCTATTATGAGCACTGGGTGTTATATGTAAGTGATGAATCACTAAATTCTACTCCTGAAATCATTATTACACTATATATTAACTAACTAGAATTTAAATAAAAATTTAAAAAAGAAAAAAATATTCCTAGAAGAATATTCTCACTAGAATCACTCTCTTATCACACTAACTCCTTCTTAAAAAGCACTAAATTTCTAAAAATAGTAGTTTGGCATCAAAACACTTCCTACTGTAATTTTCTTTTTTTTAAGTTTATTTATTTACTCTGAGAGACAGAGACAGCACAAGTGGGGGAGGGGCAGAGAGAGAGAGAGAGAGAGAGAGAGAGAGAGAGAGAGAGAATCCCAAGCAGACTCCATGCTGCCAGCACAAAGCCCGAGGTGGGGCTCAAACCCACGAAACCATGAGATCATGACCTGAGCCAAAACCAAGACTCAGACGCTTAACTGAGCCACCCAGGCGCCTCCTTACTGTAATATTCTAAGATATTTTCTCTTAAAAGAAAACTTAACCTCTATCTTCTACTAACAATAAAATCATATTATTTCCCTTCACCTAAGACAATGGAAAAATAACAAATCTAAAGGAGGCAGAGGAAAATAAATAATAAAGATGAGAGCTAAAGTTAATGAAACAGAATTAGGAAAATAAAAATCACTGAAACCAAAAGTTAGTTCTTTGAAAAGCTGAATGAAATCAACAAACCTGAATCTAAATTGACCAAGAAAAAAGAGAAAAATTCAAATTACTAGAATCAGAAAGTAAAGAGAGACATTACTATTTACCTTAAAGAAATAAAAGGATTATAAAGAAATATCATGAACAATTTAAGGCCAAAATATTAGATAACAAAATATGGAAAAGTTCCTAAACACACACAAGCTAACAAAACTGACTAAAGAAGAGAGTGTGAATAGATTTATAACTGAAGAGCCTGAATTAGTAATCAAAAAACTACCAACGAAGAAAAAGCAAAGGTCTAGATGTCTTCACCACTGAAATATATCAAGCATTCAAAAAAAGTATTCTTGATGCACCTGAGTGGCTCAGTCAGTTAAACATCTGACTCTTGATTTTAGTTCAAGTCATGATCTCCTGGTTCGTGGGTTTGAGCCCCACATCAGGCTCTGTGCTGACAGTACAGAGCATGCTTGGGATTCTCTCTCTTTCCCTCTCTCTGGCCTTCCCTGTTCACACACTCTCTCTCAAAATAAATAAACATAAAAATAAAGAATTTTTCACAAACTATTCCAATAAAAAAAGGTGGGATACTTCCAATAAAAAAAGTATGGGATACTCATACATGTATATGAGACCAGTATCAAACCAAAACCAGAAAAGTTACCACAAAAAGAGAAATCTACAGAACACTATCAGAAATACAGACAGAAAAGTCCTCAACAAAATACTGGCACACTTCAGAATAAAAGACAAGTCTTTCTCCCACAGACTAGGAGAAAACATCTGCACAAGATCTGATAAAGGACTATTATCTAAAAGATACAAAGAACTCAACAATAATAAACAACATGATTACAAATGGGCAAAGATCTGAAGACATCTTACCAAAGACAGAACACAGGTGGCAGATAAGCATATGAAAAGATACTCTACATCCTATGTCATGAAGGAACTAGAAATGAAAACAATCAGATAACACCACAAAAACAATCAATGGACAGATGCAGAACACTGACAACACCAACTGCTGGTGAGGATGTGGAGCAACAGGAATTCTCATTTGACTACTGTTGGGAATGTAAAAATGGTACAACCACTTTGGAAGATATTAGGGCAGTTTCTTACAAAACTAACCATTCTCTTATCATATGATCCAGCAATCACACTCCTTGATATTTATTCAAAAAAAAGATGAAAATGAAGTCCACTCAAAAATCTGCATATGGGTGCATCTGGGTGGCTCAGTCGGGTAAATATTCAACTTTGGCTCAGGTCATGATCTCATAGTTCAGGAGTTCCAGCCCTGCATTGGGCTCTCTACTGTCAGGGCAGAGCCTGCTTCAGATCCTGTCTCCCTGTCTCTCTGCCCCTTCCCAGCTCTCTCATGCAGGCACTCTCTTGCTCTTGCTCTCGCTCTCTCTCTCTCTCTCTCTCAAAAAAAAAAAACATTAACAATCTGCACACAGATGCTTATGAACACCTTTATTTTACATAAACAACCTTGGTAATTTATATAAACATTTTATAAGTAGCTTCATTCATAACTGTCGAAATACAGAAACAACCAACATATCTTTCAGAAGGTGAATGGGATAAACTAACCGTGGTACACCCAAACAATGGAGTATTATTCAGCACTAAGAAGAAATGACCATGCAGCCATGAAAAGAGATGGAGGAAACGAATGCACATTACCAAGTGAAAGAACCCAATCTGAAGAAGCCAACTATGTGACACTCTGGAAAAGGCGAAAGTATGTAAACAGTGGCTGCCAGGAGTTAAGGGGGAAGGAAGAATGGATAGATGGAACAGAGAATTTTTAGTGCAGTGAAACCAACCTGTATATTATTAGGGTAGATCCATGTCATTATACATTTCTCAAAATCCTTAGAATGTACAACACCCAGAGTGAAATCTAATGCAAACTCTGCATTCTGGGTGATCATGACTTGTCAGTGTAGGTGCATCAATTGTAACAAATGTACAGCTGTGGTGCAGCCTATTGACAGTGGGGGAAGCTGTGCATATATGGGGAGAAATACATAGGAAATCCTGCACTTTCCATTCCACTTTTCTGTGAAGCTAAAACTGCTCTCAAAAGTAAAATCTATTTTAAAAGACCCTAAAAAAAGGGATCATCCTATCTACAAAATATTCACAGGTTAACACCATACTAAGTGGTGAAAAACTGAATACTTTCCTAAGATCAGAAATAAGAAAGAAAATTCACTCTTGCCACTTATATTCAATATTGTAATGGAGTAGCCAGAGCGAGTTGTCAAGAGAAAGAAATAAAAGGCAGTAAGATTGAAAAGGAAGAAGTAAAACTATCTCTCTTTGGAGTTGATATTATCATATATATAGAAAATCTGTGGAATCCACCAAAAAACTATCAGAACTAGTAAAAGAGTTCAGAAAGATTGAAAATACTAGAACAGGGGCGCCTGGGTGGCTCAGTTGGTTAAGCGTCTGACTTCGGCTCAGGTCATGATCCCATGGCTTACGAGTTTGAGCCCTGTGTCGAGCTCTGTGCTAACAGCTCAGAGCCTGGAGCCTGCTTGGGATATTGTATCTCTCTCTCTGTCCCTCCTCCATTCACGCTGTCTCTCTCTCTCTCAAAATAAATAAATAAACAACAAAAAAAGAAAAATACAAAAATATACAAATATCAATTGTATTTCTATTCACTTGTAAAAAATGACCTAAAAATAAAGAAAACAACCCAACTTAACATTAAGATGGCTATACTCCTCAAACTGATCTACCTACCTATGCAAACCCTGTCAGAATTCCAGCTGACTTCTTTCTAGAAATTGACTAGCTCATTTTAAAATTCACATAAAATTAAACAGGAAAAGCCAAAACAACTTTCAAAAGGAAAAACAAATAGGAAGGCTCACAATTTCAAAACTTAGTGTAAAACAATTTTAATAAATACAGTGCAATACTGGCTAAAGGATAGACATATAGATCAGTTAAAAAACATTGAAAGTCCAGAAATAAAACCACATATCTATGGTCAACTGATTTTCAATAAGGATGCCAAGACCCTTCGGTAGGGAAATAGAATCTTTTCAACAAATGATGCTAGTAGCATAACTATATATCCACATGCAAAAAATGAACCTAGAGCCCTGCCTCACTCCACATACAAAAGTTAACTACAGGGGCGCCTGGGTGGCTCACTCAGTTTAGCGTCCCACTCTTGACTTCGGCTCAGGTCATGATTTCACAAGTTCGTTGAGTTCAGATAAAGCCCCACATCCCGCTCTGCACTGACAGACTGGAGCTTGCTTGGGATTCTGTCTACCTCTCTCTCTGTCTCTCCCCAACTTGATCTCTTTCTCTCTCTCTCTCTCAAAATAAATAAAAATAAACTTTAAAAAAAGTTAAATCCAAATGTATCAAACACGTAAATATAAAAGCTAAAGCTATAAAACTCTTAGAAGAAAATACAGGGGCAAATCTTTGTGACCTCAGATTTAGTAATGGATTCTTAGATATGACAACAAAAACATGAGCAACAAAAGGAAAATTAGACTACTTAGACTTTATCTAAATTAAAAGCTTTTGTGTTTCAAAGAACATCATCAAGAAAATGAAAGACAACCAACAAAATGAGGGAAAAAATTTGCAAATCATATGTTTGATCCAAGTTTCCACTGAAAGATGAACAACAAACTAAATATGCTACATACATATAATGGAATACTATTTGGCCTTAAAAAGGAAGGACAGAGGGGCACCTAGTTGGCTCAGTCGGTTAAGCACCAGCTTCGGCTCAGGTCATGATCTCACGGTTCATGAATTCGAGCCCCACGTCAGGCTCTGTGCTGACAGCTCAGAGCCTGGAGCCTGCTTCAGATTCTGTGTCTCCCTCTCTCTCTGCCCCTCCCCTGCTCATGCTCTCTCTCTCTCTCTCTCTCTCTCTCTCTCAAAAGGAAATAAACATTAACAAGAAAAAAAAAACTTAAAAAAAGGGAAGAACATCTGGATACAGGCCACAACACTGATGAACCTTGAAGGCATTATGCTAAGTAAAATAGAACATCTGGATACAGGCCACAACATTGAAGGCATTATACTAAGTAAAATAAGCCAGACACAAAAGGACAAAACCTGAAGACCCCTCCCACTTATAGGAGGAGCCTAAAGTAGTCAAATTCATAGAGACAGAATGTAGAATGGTGGTTGCCAGAGGCTGGGGGAGAGAGGATTGGAAAGTTACTGCTTAATGGGTACAGAGTTTCATTTGATGAAGATGAAACGTTCTGGAGATGGATGGTGATGATGTTTGCACAACCATGTGAATGTACTTAATGCCAGAGAATCGTACACTTAAAATTGGTTAAAATGGTAAATTTTATCATAATAAAAAGTCTGGATATATAAAGAATTCTTACAAATCAACAATAAAAAAACAAATACCCAATTAAAAATTGGGCAAAGGATCTGAAAAGACAATTCTCCAAGGAAAATATATACAAATTACCAGTAAGCACATGAAAATATAGTCATCATCAGTCATCAGGCAAATGACAACCAAATCCAAAACGAGACACTACTTCACATGCACTAGGATAGCTAAAATCAAAAAGTCTGATAATATTGTTGGCATAGATACAGAGAAATCAGAATCCTCATATGTTGCTGGTGGGAATGTAAAGTGGTGCAGCCACTTTGGAAAACATTTTGGCATTTCCTCAAAAGATTTAACATAGTTACCATATAACCTAGCAATTCCACTCCTAAGTATGTACTCAAGAGAAATGAAAATATACTGCCATACACAAACATGTTTACAAATGTTTATAGCAGCATTATTCATAATAGCTAAAATGTGGAAACAAGACAAATATCCATGAACAGGTCAAACAAATGTCATATAAAAGAACATTATTTGGTCATAAAAAGGAATGAAGTACTAACTAACACATGCTACAACACAGATAAACCTTGAACACATTATACTAAGTGAAAGAAGCCAGTTAAAAAGGACCACGTATTATACAATGCCACTGATAAGTCCAAAATAGGGAAATGCAAAAAGAAAGTAGATTAGTGGGGTTGTTTAAGGCTGGGGGGGTATTTCTTTTGAGGTGATACAAATGTTATAAAATTGACTGTGGTGACGGTTACACATATCTGTGAAATACTAAAACTGCTAAATTGTATACTTTAAATGGGTGAATTTTATGGTATATAAATTATATCTCAATAACTGTTAAAAGTGTTATTAGTCATTAAGGAAATGTTTTTTACGTGGTTTTACCCACAACAACATATCACTAAATCTCGACCAGCATATATAAAATTAAAAAGAAATTAGAGGTAACTCCAAATGCTGATGTGGATGCAAAGAAATTGGATCACTCATACATTGCTTTGGCACTATTAAAATGGTGTGGCCCCTCTGGAAAACAGTTTATAGTTTAGGAGTGTCTTAAACATGTAATCATCATATGACCAACAAATTGCACTCCCAGGCATTTATCCTGGAGATGTGAAAATATATGTTCACACAAATGTTCACCAGCAGTTATATTTGTAATAGCTCAAATATGGAATCAACCCAGATGTCCTTTAACAGGTGAATGGTTAAGCAAACTGTAGTACATCCATACCATGGAAGATCACTACACTGCAATAAAAAGGAAACAACTACAGATAATGCTACAATGCAGATGAATCTCTAGGGAATTAGGCTAAGTGAAAAAACTGAATCCCAACGTATATATACATAGGATTCCATTTATGTAACATGTTTTGAAATGGAGGACAGATTAGTGATTGCCAGGAATTAAACATAGGTAGGAGTCAGGCTAGAGAGGTTAGCATGATTATGAAAGGACAAGATGAGTAATCTGTGAGGGTGGATACACAACTGTGGCGGGGGTTGGGGGGGAGATTGTGAATTAATCCAAGTAACGGAATTGTACAAAACTTAATAAACCCACACAAGTACAAGGAAAACTGAGGAAATATGAATCAGACTCATAGATAACAATAGCTTGATTATAATAATATAGTTTGGTAAAATATTACCATTATGGGGGCAGTGGGCAAAGTGTATACAAGGGCTCTGTATTATTTGTTACAACTGCAAAAAAAATTGCATGTGAATCTATAATTTTCTGAATATAAATGTCACTTTAAAAAACTGTCAGAAAACTAGGAATAGAGGGAAACATCTTCAATTTAGTAAAGTGTATTTACAAAAACCTTATATAGGGAAAAAATAGTTAACATAGAGGGAGGGAGGCAAACCACAAGAGACTCTTAAATACAGAGAAGAAACTGAGGATGGATAGGAGGTGAGGGAAAATGGGTGATGGGTATTGAGGAGGGCACTTGTTGGGACGAACACTGGGTGTTGTATGTAAGCCAATTTGACAATAAATTATATTTTAAAAAAAGTTTTTTAAATAAAACCGCAAAAAATATAACTATACAGTTTTATTGGAGAAAGGTTTTGAAGAGTAAGTGTTCCGTACACTTTTTAGTTTTTAAGGTTTTCTCTTCTAAGATGGATAAATTCTATTAGTCTGTCATCAAATTCACTGACACTTCTATTCCTACCTTTACTCTGTCAAGTACAATGATTTGTTGCTCAAAATTACATTTTTTAGTTCTATAATTTCAAAATGGGTTTTTACAGTTTTTATGTCTGTGCTAAGATTTCCTATATATGTCTATTCATCATAAATGTATTTGTTTTTTTGTGCTTGTGCATAGTTTAAAAGCTGTTTTAATATTCTTGTCTGCTAATAGCAACATTTGAGTTGTCTGTAGACTGGTCTCTAATGATTACCTTTCTACTTCAGAACTTCTTCTATTGGATAGCATACTGTTCATTTTGAAAGATACAGTGAAGACACTGCATCCCATTATGTTCCTCCAAACAGTTGATATTTCTGTTATTGGGAGATATTAGCTGAAATCAAACCCCAAAATATTTACCCTGTACTAAAAGAAACTAAAAGTTTTCTACTGTTCTTTTTAACCCTACCTGAGCTGCCTGAAATCTGGGCTGCACTTGAATAATTCAATCACAAACATGGTTGGAGTTCTTGGAGCTTCTGGAGCTCCCAATCTGTAGCTCTCTTCTAAATGGAACCTTCCCCTCTTTTTACAAAAGCTGCTACAGTCTGGCATAAAAAAAGACTCTCAGATCAATGGAACAGAATGGAGAACCCAGAAATGGACCCACAAACATATGGCCAACTAATCTTTGACAAAGCAGGAAGGAATAGCCAATGGAATAAAGACAGTCTGTCTCTTCAGCAAGTGGTGCTGGGAAAACTGGACAGCAACATGCAGAAGAATGAACCTGGACCACTTTCTTACACCATACACAAAAATAAACTCAAAATGGATGAAAGACCTCAATGTAAGACAGGAAGCCATCAAAATCTTCAATGAAAAAGCAGGCAAAAAACTCTTTGATCCTGGTTGCAGCAACTCAACACGTCTCTGGAGGCAAGGGAAACAAAAGCAAAAATGAACTATTGGGACCTCCTCAAAATAAAAAGCTACTGCACGGCAAAGGAAACAATCAGCAAAACTAAAAGGCAACTGACAGAATGGGAGAAGATATTTGCAAATGACATATCAGATAAAGGGTTAGTATCCAAAATCTACAAAGAACTTATCAAACTCAACACCCAAAAAACAAATAATCCAGTGAAGAAATGGGCAAAAGACATGAATAGACACTTCTCCAAAGAAGACATCCAGATGGCCAACCGACACATGAAAAAATCCTCAACATCACTCACCATCAGAGAAATACAAATCAAAAGCACAATGAGGGGCGCCTGTGTGGCTCAGTCGGTTGAGCGTCCAACTTCAGCTCAGGTCATGATCTCATAGCTTGTGAGTTCGAGCCCCGCGATGGGGTCTGTGCTGACAGCTCAGAGCCTGGAGCCTGCTTTGAATTCTGTGTCTCCCTCTCTCTCTGCCCCTAACCCACTCGCATTCTTCTCTCTCTCAAAAATAAATAAACATTAAAAAAAATTTAAAAGCACAATGAGATACCACCTCACACCTGTCAGAATGGCTAGCATTAACAACTCAGGCAACAACAGATGTTGGCAAGGATGTGGAGAGAAAGGATCTCTTTTGCATTGCTGGTAGGAATGCAAACTGGTACAGCCACTCTGGAAAACAGTACGGAGGTTCCTCAAAAAATTAAAAATAGAACTACCCTACGACCCAGCAACTGCGCTACTAGGTATTTATCCAAGGGATACAGATATGCTGTTTCAAAGGGACATATGCACCCCCATGTTTATAACAGCACTATCAACAATAGCCAAAGTATGGAAACAGCCCAAATGTCCATCGATGGGTGAATGGATAAAGAAAATGTGGTGTTAGGGGCGCCTGGGTGGCTCAGTCGGTTAAGCGTCCAACTTCAACCAGGTCACGATCTCGCGGTCCATGAGTTCGAGCCCCGCGTCGGGCTCTGGGCTGATGGCTCAGAGCCTGGAGCCTGTTTCCGATTCTGTGTCTCCCTCTCTCTCTGCTCCTCCCCCGTTCATGCTCTGTCTCTCTCTGTCCCAAAAATAAATAAAAAACGTTGAAAAAAAAAAAAAAAAAGAAAACGTGGTGTATATATGCAATGGAGTATTACTCAGCAATCAAAAAGAATGAAATCTTGCCATTTGCAACTACATGGATGGAACTGGAGGGTATAATGCTAAGTGAAATTAGTCAGAGAAAGACAAAAATCATATGACTTCACTCATAAGAGGACTTTAAGATATAAAACAGATGAACTTAAGGGAAGGGAAGCAAAAATAATATAAAAACAGGGAGGGGAACAAAACATAAGAGACTCAAATATGGAGAACAAACAGAGGGTTGTTGGAGGAGTTGTGGGAGGGTAGATGGGCTAAATGTGTAAGGGACATTAAGGAAACTACTCCTGAAATCACTGTTGCACTATATGCTAACTAATTTGGATGTAAATTTAAAAAATAAAATTAAAAAAAAAAAGCTGCTAGGGTCTCTAAATTTCTTTATACCTTATCCAACAAGAATGCAGATTACTATCCAAGTCTTAACTGACACCAATTGAGCTAACTGGCACTTTCCTTAAGGAAAAAAGGCTTAACAATTGGAAATTCACTATTGGTATTTCCTTCTTCCATGTGTTAACTCCCCTCCCATTTATGTCTGCTTTTTGTCACTGGCCGTTCCTTCACATAACTGTTTTCAGTATTTTGTTCAGTTTGTAACTGGTATCTGTGGGAAATAATGTGCTTATGCAAATAAGCTAGTCTGCCACCAAACAATATACATCATTTGTAGAAGAGAATTCTAAACAATTCTAAACAATGGTTGGCAAATTTGAAACTAGGTGAATACCATGAGGACTGAGCAAATGAGTATAAAAAATGGAGGATAACAGGGCCAGATTTCTGTGTTACAGAAAGAAATTAAAATATAAAAAGAGGAAGACTACAATGAAATCTATGGTACAAATTATAATTAAAAGTATCAATTATCAACTTGGGGAGAAGATGATATAGAGTAGGAGGATCCTAAACTCACCTCCACCTACAGATACACCTCAATAGCACCCACATCAGTATAAATAACACAGAAAATGACCCAAACACTGCCAAAACAGACTCTCCACCACAGTCATAGAGAATACGCCACATCAAAAGTGATAGAAAGGATGCAGACGTGGTTAGTAACCAAAGTGACCCAAGAGACTGCAGGAAGAAGGGAAACTGCAAACACAGAGAAGGGATAAGAGCAGAACCCACACCAGGCTCCCCAGGCATGGGGGACCTGCACTGGAAAGGCAAATCCCCCATATAACATTTGGCTTGAAAAGGTGAGGAACTTAACATTGTAACTTTTTATAACCAGTGGGCCTCAACACTTTGAACTTTAAAAATCAGCAGGCTTGGCTCTGGGAAAACCAGAGGGCAAGAGGAAACTGAGTCCCCGCCCTTAGAAGGGCCAGCATAACAAACAACCCTGCTGAGATATCACATAGAACCAGCAGTTTAAAAAACACCTGGGGTATACAGGAAGGAGATTTATTTATTTACTAATCTCAGAACCTGCACAGAAGGCACAGGGATCTTTCAGAGACTATTCTAAGAAAAGAATGGGCAGGCACCATTTTCCTCCCCAACCCCCAGTCCAGAAACCCGGACACTTTCAGGAACTAGTGAACACTCTTGGGACCAGTGAATACTCTCCACCTAGCTTGCAAACAGCACACCATGCCCTCCACAAGAGTTCTGCAATGTAGCTCCAGGTCCTCTCCAGAGCAGATTAGTGCATAACTTGCTAATACCATGAACCCTACCCACACCACTACCTTTCCTGCCAATCTACCCTATTTGACACAACCCCAGCAAGAGTCCACCTAGAGTGGCACCATAAAACTGGCATTGTGCAAGCAGACCTAACAGTGGCTAGAACCAATACAAAGTGACTCATGCCCTGGGGAGAAGGACAAATAACCACACAGCCCAGTTCAACTGTGGCACCATCAGAGGGCTGAGGGCAGACAGCTGGCTGATGACAGGCCCTGCACACTGATGTAAGTCTCAGGGGACAACACAAGGAGAGTATTCTGTAGTTGAGTTCAGAGGGTACCCTGCAAATGTCTCATAGCAGGAGCCATTCCCAGACTGGCCCACTGACAACACAGGGACCAAACTCTGCCCATAAGAGGCAAAGGGAGCTTTGCATCTAACTGCACTGAAAAAAAATGTGGCTCAGCCACAACAATAGTGTGCAAACAACATATATACAGGAGACACCCCCAAAACTCAAGGTTCTGGTGAACAGGGGACACCGCACTACGTGGAACTACAGGACGTCTTCCTTATAAGGCCATTACTTACAAGCATAAGATACATTGACTTTCCTAACACACAGAGTTAGACAAAATGAGGAGAAAGAAGAATATGCCCCAAATGAAAAAAAAAACCTGACAGGTAGAGAGGCAAGTGAAATGGAGATAAGTAATATGGCTAACAGAGAATTTAAACAAATGGTCCTAGAGATACTTACTGGAATTGAGAAAAGAGTAGACGATCTCAAGGAGACCCTCTACAAAGAGATAAAATATAAGAAAGAATGGGGTGCCTGAGTGGTTCGGTTAGGCGTCTGACTCTTGATTTTGGCCCAGGTCATGATCTCTCAGTTCGTGAGATATCGGAGATATCTGCACTAACAGCACAAAGCCTGCTTGGGATTCTCTCGCTCCCTCTCTGCCCCTCCCCCGCTCACATTCTCATTTTCTCTCTCTCTCAAAATAAATAAACTTAAAAAATAAAAATAATAAAGAACCAAGCAGAGATGAAAAACTCAATAACTGAAATTAAAAATACACGAGGAGGGAATAAATAGTACAGTGGAGGATGCAGAAAATGGATTAGTGACCTGGAAGACAGAGTAATAGAAGGCAGTCAAGCTGAACAAAAGAAAGTAAAAAATTTTAAAAATGAGAATAGATTAAAGGAACTCAGGAACACCATCAAGCATAATAACATTTACATAATAGGAATTCCAGAAAGAGAAGAAAGATAAAATGGGGTAGAAAGTTTATCTGAAGAAATAATAGCTGAAAAATTACCAAATGTGGGGAAAGAAACAAAAATCCAGATACACAAGGCACAGAGAGCACCCCCAAAGTCAACCCAAGAAGGTCTACACCAAGACAAACGTAATTAAAATGGCAAAAAGTAGTGATAAAGAGAGGATTTTAAAATGAACAGGAGAAAGCAGGTACATTCAAGGGAAACACCATAAGGCTATCTGCTGATTTTTCAGCAAAAACACTGAAGGCCAAAACTAGGTGGCATGATTTAATCAAAGTGCTGAAAGGAAAAACCCTGCAAACAAGAATATTCTACCAGCAATGCTATCATTCAGAGTAGGAAACAAAGTTTCCAGACCAACAAAAAAATTAAAGGAATTCATCACCACTAAACCAGTCTTACAAAAAATATTAAAGGGTATAATCTGAGTGGGAAGATTACATTGTAAGTAAGATAAAGAAAAAGAGGAAGCACAAAAGCAGTAAAATTAAGTACATCTATAAAAATCAGTCAAAGGATTCGCAAAACAAAAGAATGTAAAATAAGACACCATATATCTAAAACATAGGGGTGGGGAGAAAAAAGTAAAACTTCAGTGCTTTCGGTAGTGATTCAAAATTAAGCAACCATCAACTTAATATAGACTGCTATATGCAGAGGATGTTATATATAAACATAATGATAGCCACAAATCAAAAGCTGGTAACAGATACGCAAAA
Organism: Prionailurus viverrinus; assembly: GCF_022837055.1. Classification (NCBI taxonomy): domain Eukaryota; kingdom Metazoa; phylum Chordata; class Mammalia; order Carnivora; family Felidae; genus Prionailurus; species Prionailurus viverrinus. Next base: position 55,703,219 of record NC_062579.1, read on the forward strand.
CATAAAAAGAAAGCAATCAAAGCACGTCACTAATGAAAGGAAGCAAACAATGAGAGAGCAAGAGAAAAAAAAAGACAAAAACAACCATATAATAACAAAATGTCAATAAATACATACCTATCGATAATTACTTTGAATATAAATTGACTAAATGCTCCAATCAAAACAAATCGGGTAACAAAATGGATAACAAAGCAAGATCCATCTGTGTGCTGCCTACAAAAGACTCATTTCAGACCTAAAGACACATGCATGTTGAAGGTGAATGGATGCAAACACTTATCATATGAATGGAAGTGAAAAGAAAGCTAGGGTAGCAGTATTTATATACATCAAAATAGACTTTAAAACAAAGACTGTAACAAGAGACAAAAAAGGACACAACATGATCATGAAGGGAAAAATTCAACAAGAAAACGTTAACAATTGCAAATATGTATTAACCCAACATGATAGCATCCAAAAGCACAAAGCAGCCAATAACAAACAAAGGAAGTAACTGACAGTAACACAATAATAGTAAGGGACTTCAACTCCCAACTTACATCAATAGATAGATCATCCAAACAAAAAATAAAATCAGAAAGTAACCAATGGCTTTGAAGGACACACTGGACCAGATGAATCTAACAAGTATGTCCAGACATTCCATCCTAAAACTACAGAATACAGATTCTTTTCATATACACATAGAATATTCCCCACACAACAGATCATGTGTTAGGCCACAAAACAAGTTTCAAAAACATCAAAAAGATGGGGGCGCCTGGGTAGCTCAGTCAGCTAAGTGTCTGACTGTTGATCAGCTCAGGTCATGATCTCACATTTCGTGGGTTCAAGTCCGGTGTCAGGTTTTGCACTATCAGCACAGAGCCTACGTAGGGTTCTCTCTCTCCTCCTCTCTGTGCCCCTCCCTCACTAGCATTATCTCTCTATCTCAAAATAAATAAGTAAACTTAAAAAGAAAAGATGAAGTCATACCATGCATCTTTTCCAAACACTATGAAACTAGAAATTAACCACAAGAAAAAAATCTGGAGAACACATAAACACATGGAGATTAAATAACATGCTAATAAACAATAAGTAGGTCAACCAAGAAATTAAAGAGGAAATAAAAACAAATGAAAATAAAAACACAATGGTCCAAAATCTTTCACATGCAGCAAAAGATGTTCCAAGAGCAAAGTTTATGGCAAAACAGGCCTACCTTAAGAGGTAAGAAAAATCTAAAATAAAAAACCTAAACTTATACCTAACGGAGCTAAGAAAAAAAAAAAAAGAATCACAAATGAAACCCAAAACAGGTAAAAGGAAGGAAATAAAAATAAGAGCAGAAACAAACAAAAAAGAAACTAAAAAAACAATACAACACATCAATGAAACCATAAGCTGGTTGTATGAAAAGATTAACAAAATTGATAAACCTTTATCCAGACTCATCAAAAAATAAAGAGAACTCAAAATTAGAAAAGAGGAGAAATAAAAAAGCAACTGAACAGAAATACAAAGGATTAGAATAGTATGAAAAAGTATATGACAACAAATTCGTACAACCTAGAGGAAATGGATAAATTCCTAGAAACATATAACCTCCCAAAATTGAATCAGGAGAAGTAAAACTGAATTTGAGAAGACTAATTACCAGCAGTAAGGTTGAATCAGTATTCAAAAAACAACCAACAAACAAAAGTCCAGGACCAGATGATGTCACAGGTGAATTCTACCAAACATTTAAAGAGTTTAGGTGCGCCTGGGTGACTCAGTCGACTGAGCGTCGGACTTGGGCTCAGGTCATGATCTTGCGGTCCATGAGTTCGAGCCCCACCCCAGGCTCTGTGCTGACAGCTCAGAGCCTGGAGCCTGCTTTGGAGTCTGTGTCTCCCTCTCTCTCTGCCCCTCCCCCACTCATGGTCACGCGCGCGCGCTCTCTCTCTCTCTCTCTCTCTCTCTCTCTGTCAAAAATAAATAAACATTAAAAAAATAATAATAAAACAATAAAGAGTTTAATACCAGGTTACCCAGGTAGCAGTTAAGCGCCGACTCTTGGTTTTGGCTTGAGTCATGAACTCACAGTTTTGAGTTAGAGCCCCACGTCGGGCTATGTGCTAACATTTCAGAGCCTGCATGGAATTCTCTCTCTCCCTCTCTCTCTTCCCCAGCCCCACTTTCTCTCCTTCTCAAAATAAACTTTAGAAAAAATTTTAAGGGACACCTGAGTGGCTCAGTCAGCTGAGCATCTGACTTCAGCTCAGGTCATGATCTCATCGCTCATGAGTTTGAGCCCCGCGTCAGGCTCTCTGCTGACAGCATGGAGCCTGCTTCGGTTCCTGTCTCCCTCTCTCTGCCCCTCCCCAGCTAGTGCTTTCTCTATGTCTCAAAAATAAATAAAAACATCAAAAATGGGGCGCCTGGGTGGCTCAGTTGGTTAAGCGTCCAACTTTGGCTCAGGTCATGATGCTGCGGTTTGTGCGTTCGAGCCCCACGTCAGCCTCTGTGCTGACAGCTTGCTCAGAGCCTGGAGCCTGCTCTGGATTCTGTCTCCCTTTCTCTCTGCCCCTCCCCTGCTCACACTCTGTATCTGTCAAAAATAAATAAACATTAAAAAAATTTTTTAAAGAGTTTAATACCTATTCTTCTCAAACTATTCCAAAAAATAAAAGAAAGAAAGCTTCCAATTTCATTCTATAAGGCCAGTGTTAACTCTGATACCAAAACCAGATAAAGATACCACTAAAAAAGAACTAAAGGCCAATATCCCCACTGAACATAGATGCAAAAATCTCTCAACAAAATATTAGCAAACTGAATCCCAATAATACATTTAAAAATTCGTTCACCATGATCAGGCAGGATTTATTCCTGGAATGCAAGTGTGGTTCAATATTCACAAATCAATTAACATGATATATCACATTCACAAGAGAAAGGATTAAAAAATATGATAATTTCAAAAGATGCAAAAAATGTCTGACAAAGTACAACATCCATTCATGACAAAAATCCTCAACAAAGTAGCTTTAGAGGAAACAAACCTCAAAAATAACAAAGGCCATTTATGAGAAACCCGCAGCTAACTGTGGAAAGGGGAGCTTTTCCCCTAAGGTCAGGAATAAGACAAGGATGCCTTGTACTTTTATTCAACATAGTACAAGACGTCCTAGCCGGGGTGCCTGGGTGGCTCAGTCGGTTAAACGTCAGACTTCAGCTCAGGTCACAATCTCAGTCTGTGAGTTAGAGCCCCGCGACGGGCTCTGTGCTGACAGCTCAGAGCCTGGAGCCATCTTTGGATTCTGTGTCTCCCTCTCTCTCTGCCCCTCCCCTTCTCATGTTCTGTCTCTGTCTCAAAAATAAATAAAAACATTTTAAAAAATTAAAAAAAAAAAGAAGTCCTAGCCACAGCAATCAGACAACAAAAACAAAGAAAAGGCACCCAAACTGTTAGGAAGAAGTAAAATTTTCACTATTAGCAGATAATATGATACTTTCTAGAGGAAACCCTAAAGACTCCAACAAAAAAAACTACTAGAACTGATATAAGAATTCATTAAAGTCTCAGGATACAAAATCAATCTACAGAAATCTGTTGCATTTCTACACACTAATAATGAAGTACAAAAAAAAAAAAAGATTAAGAAAATAATCCCACTGACAATTTTACCAAAAACAAGAAGATACCTAGGAATAAACCTAAACAAAGAGTTAAAAGATCTGTACTCTGAAATCTACAGAACACTTATGAAAGAAGTTGAAGAGGACACAAAGAAATGGAAAAACATTCCATACTCATGGAATGGAAACAAATATTGGTTTTTTTTCCCCAAGTTCACGTCAGACGGGTAACGTGCCAAGGTGGTAACAAAGGTTTAGGGGAGGCACATGCCACACAATGGTGTGAACACCCAATCATCATGCTTATGAACTACAAAAGGTTCCAAAACAAATACTATTAAAATGTCTATATTACTCAAAGCAATCTACATGTTTAATGCAATCCCAGTCAAATAACCAAGAGCATTTTTCATAGAACTAGAAAGAACATTCCTAAAATTTGTATGGAACCACAGAAGTCCCTGAATAACTAAAGCAATCTTGAAAAAGAAGAACAAAACTGGAGATATCACAACCCCAGATTTCAAGATATGCTACAAAGCTGTAGTAATCAAAAACAGTATGGTACTTCCATAAAAACAAATACATAGATCAATGGAACAAGACAGCCCAAAAATAAATCCAAGATTATATGGTTAATTTTCATATAAAGGAGGCAAGAATATGCAATGGGAAAAAAAACAGCCTCTTTAACAAATGATGCTGGGAAAATTGGACACCTATATGCAGAAGAATTAAACTGGAACACTTTCTGACACCATAAACAGAAATAAACTCAAAATGGATTAAAAATCTAAATGTGAGACCTGAAACTATAAAAATCCTAGAAGAGCGCACAGGCAGTAATTTCTCTGAGATCCACCATAATAACACTTTTCTAGAGGTCTTCCAAGGCACTTGTTTCCTGTGTAATACAATCACACAGAAAACAAAAGCAAAAATAAACTATTGGGACTACATCAAAATAAAATCCTTCTGCACAGCAAAGAAAACAATCAACAAAACTAAAAGACAACCTACTGAATAGGAGAAGACATTTGAAAATGACATATCCAATAAAGGGTTAATATACAAAATATGTAAAGAACTTACACAACTGGGGCACCTGGGTGGCACAGTCGGTTAAACGTCCAACTTTGCCTCAGGTCATGATCTCACAGCTCATGAGTTCGAGCCCCACATCGGGCTCTGTGCTGACAGCTCACAGCCTGGAGCCTGCTTCAGATTCTGTCTCCCTTTGTCTCTGTCTCTGTCTCTCTCTCTCTCTCTCTCTCTCTCTCTCAAATACATAAACATTTAAAAAGTGTTAAATTGTTAATGTTTTATTTATTTTTGAGAAAGAAACAGAGTACAAGCGGGGGAGGGGCAGAGAGAGAGAGGGAGACACAGAATCCAAAGAAGGCTGCAGGCTCTGAGTTGTCAGCACAGAGCCCAACACGAGGCTCCAACTCATGAACCACAAGATCATGACCTGAGCTGAAGTCAGATGCTTAACTGATTGAGCCACCCAGGTGCCCCAACATTAAAAAAAGTTAAAAAAAAAAAAAAAGAACTTACACAAATCAACACCAAAAAAAAAACTACACAATAATCCAATTTTTTAAAAATGGGCAGAAGACACGAACAGATATTTTTCCAAAGACAGAGATGGCCAACATGAAAAGATGCTCAACATCATTCATCATCAGGGAAATGCAAATTAAAACCACAATGAGATATCACCTCACACCTGTCAGAATGGCTGAAATTTAAAACATGAGAAACCACAAGTGTTTGCTAGGATATGAAGAAAAAGGTACACTTGTGCACTGTTGGTGGGAATGGAAACTGGTACAGCCACTATGGAAAACCATATAGAGGTTCCTCAAAAATTAATAATACAATCACCATATGCTCCAGTAATTCCACTACTGGGTATTTACCAAAAAAATATATAAAAACACTAACTTGAAAAGATATGCACACACCTATGTTTATTGGAGTATTATTTACAATACCCAATATATGGAAGCAACCCAAGTGTCCATCAATAGATGAATGGATAAAGACAATGTGGTACGTATATACAATGGAATATCACTCAGCCATAAAAAAGAATGAAATCTTACCATCTGCAACAACATGGATGATCTAGAGGGTATAGTATTAAGCGAAATAAGTCAAAGAAAGACAAATACCATATGATTTCACTCATATGTGGAACTGAAGAAAACAAAGAAAAAAAGTGACAAATGACTCTTAAACATAGAGAATAAACTGTTTACCAGAGGAGAGATGGGTAGATGAAGTAAGTAAAGGAGACTAAGAGTATTCTTAATGTAAAGAATTGTGGAATCACTACATTGTACACCTGAAAATAATATAAAACTGCATGTTAATTATATCAGAATTTAAAAATTAATTTAAAAAATAAGAATGTCAAAATCAACTCATGAAAACAGAATACATATATCCACTTTCTCTGTGAAAGGGCCTGGAAGCAAAGACTTCCTGGTGGCAATGAGAACATCATATAACCAGATGTTGGTTTCTAAACACATTATCTCATTAAAATGAATCAGAACTCCTTGGAGAAATAACTGATTCTTGGGTTAGGAAAAAGACAGTGCAAAGTAAACATTCAACATCTCATAAGGGCAGAAAGTAATGAAGTGCTCTAGAATGAGGACTTTTCAAAAGATCAGCGGAAGCCATACAGAAGGGGCTCCCACTGGCCAACACTGATACAAAAGAGCACTGAAATAAATAATGATAGGGGCACCTGGGTGGCTCAGTCGGTTAAGTGTCTGACTTTAGCTCAGGTCATGATCTCACAGTTCATGGGTTTGAGCCCCCCATCAGGCTTGTGCTGTCAACTTGGAGCCTGGTACCTGCTTCGGACCCTGTGTCTCCCTCTCTCTCTGCCCCTCCCCTACTCATGCTCGCTCACTCGCTCTCTCTCAAAAATAAACATTAAAAAAAAGTTTAATGATAGAATTATTCTTGGCAAAGAAAGATTACTACATACTAATATAATCAAATGAAGAGAGAATGGCATGTAAAGCCCTCCCTTATAGTAATATACCATCTAAAACATAGAAGTATAGATTATCAGCATTTGGAACTCACCAAAGTAATACATCATTAGCAGAGAATCATGAATGGATACTGTAGTATGCAGAATTTCTACAAATGGCCCCCCAAAATTTCATGCCCCACAATATCCAGAATCTGTGAATGTGAGGAAATGCTACTTCCATGATTGTGCTATATAAAATGGCACAGCTGGCCTTAAAAATTGGAGGCGGGGGACACCTAGGTGGCTCAGTCAGTTAAGCATCCGAGTTTGGCTCAGGTCATGATCTCACAGTTCGTGAGTCCTAGCCCTGCATCAGGCTCTTTGTTGACAGCTTGGAGCCTGGAGCCTACTTCGGATTCTGTGTCTCCTCTCTCTCTGCCCCTCCCCTGCTCACACTCTGTTTTTCTCTCTCAAAAATAAACATTAAAAAAATTGGAGGGAGGGGTGAAAGGGATTTGGCTAATCACATGAGTCCTTAACAGTGGGTAAAATTCTCCAGATAGTGGCAGAATTGACAGAAGTAAGCAGAAGAGTTAGAGAGATACAAATCATGAGAAAGACTCAACATGCTGTTGCTACCTTTGAATATGGAGGGGGTCATGTGAGAAGAAATACAAATAGCCTTAAGCTGAGAGGATCTTGTCCAATGACCACAAAGAAATGGAAACCTCAGAAGTACAACCACAAGGACTTTAATTCTGCCAACAATCTGAATGAGCACAGAAATGGATTTTCCCACAGAGCCTTCAAAAAGGAATACAGTCTTTATGTTTTTAAGTTTATTGATTTATTTTGTGAGAGACAGAGACATAACATGTGAGCCAGGGATGGGCAGAAAGAGGGAGAGAGAGAGAATCCCAAGCAGATTCTGCACTATTAGTGCAGAGCCCAATGCAGGGCTCAAACTCATAAACTGTTGAGATCGTCACCAGAGCTGAAACCAAGAGTCAGATGTTTAACTGACTGAGTCACCCAGGCACCCCAGAAAGGAACATAGTCATTTTTTTATGTTTATTTATTTTTGAAGGAGAGAGAGAAAAAGAGTGTGAGCAGGGGAGGGGTAGAAGAGAGAGACACAGCCTAAAATTTTTTTAATGTTTATTTATTTTTGGAAGAGAGAGAGAAAAAGAACATAGTCTTAATGACACTTTCACTTTAGCCCTGTGATACCCTGGGCAGAGGCCAGAAAAGGTCACTGGACTCCTGACCTACAGAAATGTGAAATAATACATTTGGATTATTGGAAGCTGCCATGCTTGTGTTAATTTGCAACAGAAAACACATAAATTAACTTTTGATGATGAAAAAGAATACCTAGTTTCACAGTAATCTCCTACAAATTACTTATTAGTTACAAAGGAATAAATCATTAAGTTTACAGTGGATTAATCTAGCAAATCAACCATAACAAAGTATCCTAAGTTAACATCACCAATAAAAGAAAAAAATTACAGGGGTGCCTGGGTGGCTTAGTCAGTTAAGCATCTGACTTCATCTCAGATCATGATCTCACAATTCGTGGATTCAAGCCCTGTGTCGGGCTCTGTGCTGACAGCTCAGATCTTGGAGCCTGCTTCAGATTCTGTGTCTCCCTCTCTGTGCCCCTTCCCCTCTTGCGTGCTGTCTCTCTCTCAAAAATACATACTATTTTTTTAAAAAGTGTTATAAAAAGAAAAAAATTACAGGGGCACCTGGGTGGCTCAGTCGGCTAAGCATCTGACTCTTGATTTCAGCTCAAGACATCATGGTTCATGGGTTTGAGCCCTGCATCGGGCTCTGTGCTGATAGTGGGGAACCTGCTTGGGATTCTCTGCTTCCATCTCTCTCTACCCCTCCCTTGCTTGTTCTCTCTCTCTCTCAAAAATGAATAAAAACTTTAAAAAAAAGAAAAAAATTACATCATGTGTCTTGTGAGATGATGTATTGACAACAATACAGCACCACTTAATAGTAACCTTGACCAAAAAAATAAATAACTTGAATCTACCTATTCAGACAAATTCACATCAAGGGTCACCAATGTAATAGACCTTTGCATTTCAAAATTGTCATGGTTCCAACAGAGAAATGGTTTTAGATTTGAAAAGACTAAAGAGACCACTATACACAATATGTTATCTTCAAGCAGATCCTTGACTTGGGAGGAACAACTTATCTATAAAAACTGTTGGGGCAATTTCTGAATTAAGAATAGGGACTATGGATTAGATAACACTACATATTTAGTTTTACCCACCTACTTATCCTTCCCATTATTATTCATTAATTTCTGTATTTTGGTATTGCCATTTCAAATTATTTTCCTTCTGATTAAAAAAAAGCCTTCAGTATTTCAACTAGTGTAGGTCTACTAACATGGAGTTCTCACTTTTTTTCTATATTAATTTCACCTTCACTTTTGAAAGACATTTTCACTGAATATAAAGTACCAAGATGGCAATTATTTTCATTTGGTACTTTATTTTTTTTTTAACGTTTTTATTTATTTTTGGGACAGAGAAAGACAGAGCATGAACGGGGGAGGGGCAGAGAGAGAGGGAGACACAGAATCGGAAACAGGCTCCAGGCTCCGAGCCATCAGCCCAGAGCCTGACGCGGGGCTCGAACTCACGGACCGCGAGATCATGACCTGGCTGAAGTCGGACGCTTAACCAACTGCGCCACCCAGGCGCCCCATCATTTGGTACTTTAAAGTCATGTAGCTTCTATCATTCATGTATGCTATCACTGTTATTGCTATTCCCTTTGAAAGCAATGAATTTTTTCCTCTGCCTGCTTCTAAGTTTTTCTCTTGGTTTTGTTGTTGTTTTGATCTTTAGGAGTTTAATTTTCTCTCCTTGTGGAACTCTAATTACATATATGGTTAACTTCTCACTGTGGTCTACCTCTACTATATTTTTTGTACCAATTTTATCTGCGGTGCACATGCATGTATATGTGTATGTGTATGTGTGTGTATTCAGTTCTTCTATATGTAGCTACCCATGAAAACCTGAAAATAAGTGATCATCACATGACACAGGATACTTTTAAAAAGTAGAAAATGAGGGACAAAGGAGATGTTAAGTCTTATTTATACAAAAAAATATACCAATTCTACTCAGAAGTTATCAAACATAAAAATTTAACTCATAATACACAAACAACTGCTAAGATAATTTATTTCTATACTGCTCCCGCCTCTTCTAATACTACCTATTTTTCATAGCGACATTTATCACCCACTCTAGAAGACATCTCCATTAGGCATAAAACCATAAGTACATCATTCTCTAAGCACCTATAACCACACAACCTACATTTTATTTATCTAAATTAAAATCTCCAACATCAGGAGCACCTGGGTGACTCAGCTGGTTGAGCATCCTGACTCTTGATTTCTGCTCGGGTCATGGGATCAAGCCCTGCATCAACACAGAGCCCACCTGGGATTCTCTCTCTCTCTCTCTCTCTCAAATGAAATAATTCTCTAATATCAGATATTAGCTAAATACTAAATACATAAGAGCTATTAAAGCTTTTGCTAGCTTCTCCCTCCCTCCCAAAAATGAATGGAAAATAGACTAAAAGATATTGCATATTATTTTTCAATTTACCTGTGCTTTGGTTCATCACAAGTCTTGGAGGAGAACTTGTTTCTTCAGATTCTTCTGATGAGTGTGCCAGGAAGTCATGAAGCTTCTGCACCAATGTATTCAACTTGCTTTCACTATTAAAACAAAAAATTTAAAGAACTTCCTTAATTAGCTTGTCATATATTTAATCAAGTGTAAGGGTCTAACAAACTGAAAACATATCTATACTGTAAGTCATCTGAAAGAAAGCATATTCAATATAAAAATTAAAAAAAGAATGTTAATTATTTCAGTAAGGATTTGAAAATATAAACAACCCAACCTACTTTATACTTACCCAGGATCAAAATATAATTTAAGGAAAAAGCTGATGAGATTTTGCTCTACATCGTTTAGAATCATAATTGAGTAATGTATCGAATATATTTACTAAACACTCCCTGGAAACCTTCTACAGTTTTTTTGTTTATCATTCTGTCTTCTGCTTGTCACAGAATAATTGTATAAATGACACAAAGATGAATAAAATTTAAAACAGGACTTAGAAGAGCTCACAGATTCCCAGGGAAATATTTATACAGCTTAATTGTTACAGCATATCCTGCTGTTATATAATAGGTACATCTGTAATCCAACAGAGTTATACAAGTTAAAATTTTAAAATGCACAAAAATAAACATGTACCCCAATTCTAGTATGTTTTCCTAAACTTTTAAAAGATGAAAAATAGATAAAACTCACTTCATTGAAATTTAAAACTTTTGTGCATTAAAACATCAAGAAAGTAAAGAGAAAAATCCATACAACTAAAGAAAACTATCTTCAAATCATATATCTGAAAAGATATTAATAGCCTTTTATATAATATATATCCTTTAATAAGACAATATATATCCTTTAAAATGATTTTTATACTTTTAATAAAGAATTTTTACAATTAAAACAATAAAAGAAGACCCAATTTAAAAATGGGCAAAGGACTTAGATATACATTTCCCCAAAGAAGATATACAAAGGGCCAGTAAACACATGAAAAATGCAGGGGCACCTGGGTGGCTCAGTCGGTTAAGCGTCCAACTTCGGCTCAGGTCATGATCCTGTGATTCAAGTGTTTGAGCCCTGTGTCAGGCTCTGTGCTGACAGCTCAGAGGCTGAAACCTGCTTCAGACTCTGTGTCTCCCTCTCTCTGCCCCTCCCCTGCTCATACTCTGTCTCTCTCTCTCTCAAAAGTAAATAAAACATTTATACACATGAAAAATGCTCAAGATTATGAGTCATTAGGACAATGCATTAGGTGCCTGGGTGGCTCACTGGGTAGAGCTTCCAACTCTTGATTTCACTCAGGTCGTGATCTCACAATTTGTGAGATCAAGCCCCGCTACTGGGTCTGCAATGACAGCACACAACATGCTTCAGATTCTCTTCCTCTATGCCCCTCCCATGCACATGCACACACTCTCTCTGCCTCAAATAAACACTTTTTTTTAAAAAGGAAAATGCAAATCAAAACCATAGTAAGATACCACTCTTTAGAGTGGATATAATTTTTAAAATGAAAAATAAGAGTTGGCAAGTGTGTAAAGAAATTGGAACCCAAATACATTGCTGGTAGAGATGTAAAATGGTACAGGCACTATAAAAATGTTTAGTGGTAACTCAAAAAGTTAAACATAAAGTTTCCAAATGACTCAGTAATTCCATTCCTAGATATATATCCAAGGGAATAAAATCACATGCCCACACAAAAAATACTGTACACAAATGGTCATGGCAATGTTCATAATAGCCAACAAAAGGAGAAAGTACCCAAATGTCCACCAACTGCTAAACAATAGAATATTATATCCCAATAAAAAGGAAAGAAATATTCATCCTAAAGCATGCTAAAGCATGGATGATCATTGGAAACATTTTGCTAAAAAAGGCAAATGCAAAATGCCACATATTGGATGATTCCATTTATAGATATAAAATGCCCAATATATGCAATTCTATAAAGACAATAAGATTAGTAACTGCCAGGGGATAGAGGAAGTGGGGTATTGGGAGGTATGTGTTATTTTGGGGAGGCAATGAAAATTTTCTAGAATTACAAAGTGTGACAGTTGCACAATATTGTAAATTTGCTAGAAAAAAACATTAAATTCTAAACTAAATTGATGTAAACCGTGAATTTTATGTGAATTTTCTCAATAAAAATTGCAAAGAGAGGAAGATATTCAAGAATCCATTTATATATTTAAAGGTAATACCTGCATATACACTTCCAAAAAATCCATAACCAAAATTTAAAAGGCAAACTAACTTGAAAATAAGAATATAAAAACATCCTCATTAGATTTTCTAAAAATACTAAATTCCTAGTAAGTAAGTGAATAAAAAGAAACAACTTTTTAAAAGGGAATACAATGGAGTAACAAAAAATTGGAAGAAAAATCACTACAACCTCACTAGTAATCAACAGAATGAAAATTAAAACACTGTGAATCAAGTAACAGTTGTTATCAGTCCTTCCTGGGCCAGGTACCACCACCATTCATGCAGTGCACTAGGCCCACCCCAAGGCCAGTAGCCCCCTCTGCATCATTTTCCTATGTTTGGTTAGGGAGAACCCAGGATATTAAGGGAAAGAAAAAGAAATGAGATATACCAGACATAACTGCAACTATTTTCTTTCAATGAAGAAAGTTATTTTACAAAGTTCCGAAACAAACTTGCCTCTAGAATAAAGATCCCAAGAGTGTATGATTTCTACTTTTTCCCATAACCTTGCTTTGGAAAAGTTAAATGTACAAAAAATTATCGAGTTACTCCGAGTCCTTAATCTTAAATTAGAAAATGGAACCAGATCAAAAGATACTATGTATCAACCCATGGCACACAGAATTTCTTGTAACCAAAATTCAAAAATAAGAATATCGTTCTATATTCTTGTCCCATCAACAGATTATAAAAGAGAAAAAAGTTATTCTTTAGAAAAGAGTACAGCAAACCAACAAAATAGTGATTTTTCTCACTCATTCCAACCACAAAGCCAGCTATCACATGAATCCATGCTGTAGCTGACCAAGGTCAGGACTGTGGATAAGTCAGCACAACCCATTAATATTACTACTATCACATGTAAAAATTAAAACAATTGAATACAATCAGTAGAACTTTCTCCTTCTGTGAAGGATAGCACTTTTAGGCATAAACATGTTTGTCTTATATTATAAATTAAGAAACCAGGTAGAAGCCAAATGATAAAAACATGTGGATACTTAAAAAATTTTGCTCATTCTTTTGAAAAATCTTCTTTGAGGTGGGTGGGATTTTTGCAAACAGCTAAATGTCATTTAGAGTCAAATACGGTGAATTATCAGGTTGGATAAAATAACTTTTTTGCCAAAATCTCAAATATTCCTTAACATTTTCTTGCATGACTTCTACATTGACTACAAAAGGAGAGTTCCCAAAATGTCTTCAGGAATAACATCATCACTGATATCAGTATGGCCTACTGAGAAGGGAAGTACCCATCTGCATATAGAAGCTATGATGTCACCTTTTAAAATCTGCCTCATTTCTAGAATCACACTTTTTTTAAGCTTACTTTTTTTAATGTTTATTCATTTTTCAGAGAAACATAGTGCAAGCGGGGGAGGGGGGAGGGGCAGAGAGAGAGTGAGACACAGAATCCCAAGCAGGCTCCAGGCTCTGAGCTATCAGCACAGAGCACAACATGGGGCTCTAACTCATGAACTGCAAGATAATGACCTGAGCCAAAATCAAGAATACATGCTTAACCAACTGAGCCACACAGGCGCCCTTGGAAACAGTATTTTAAACACAACAAACCATTTAAGGAGAGACAGACTAAGTGTGAGCAGGGGAAGGGCAGAAAGAGAGGGAGACACAGAATCCCAAGCAAGCTCCAGGCTCTGAGCTGTCATCACAGAGCCCAATGCAGGGCTCGAACTCACGAACTGCAAGGTCATAACTGCAAGGTCATGACCTGAGCCAAAGTCGGACACTTAACCAACTGAACCACCCAGGTGCCCCCCAACAAACCATTTAAAATGTGACACTTATCAATACTTTTGTAAACTAAACAATCTTCCTAAGGCAAAACTGCATACATTAATTTATTAGTTTCATAACTGTGAACTATTACAAAGGATATTTGTATTAAATCCAGACATGATTGTCACTCTCTTCATCCCTCTACTAAAACGTGAAGCTAACTCAACCAGTACTATATATGTTACTTAACTGTAGGTCCTAGTCCTTAAAAAAATCTTTTTAAGAGTGGTTAAAAATCTGCATTGAGGGGGATGCCTGGGTGGCTCAGTCGGTTGAGCATCCAACTTTGCCCCAGGTCATCATGATCCCGCACTTCGTGGGTTCGAGCCCTGCATTGGGCTCTGTGCCGAAGGCTCGGAGCCTGGAGCCTGCTTTAGATTCTGTGTCTCCCTCTCTCTCTGCCCCTCCCCTACTCTGTCTCTCTGTCTCCCAAAAATAAACATAAAAAAAATTAAAAATTAAAAATCTCCATTGAGGAAGAATGTGTACTGCCTTCACGCTCACAGTTACACAATTATAACATGGGCTTGTTGCTGATGACCTGTAAAAATTGACCTGCCAGCGGATCATAAAAACTTTAATTCCTACTGTAAAGTAACCATATCATGAATGACTAGATTTTAGACAAATTTTGAGTCCTAATGTCAATATTTTTAACTAAGGGCTGTGTTCTTTCCCTTGAATGTGTTACTAATTTTTTTCCATGAATAACTGTGGAATTACAAAAATTTCATGTGTACTCTTTTGTACTTTTATTTTGGAGATGTATATGCATAGAGGAACTAGCCATTTTTTGAATTAAATTTTTCATTTTGAGATAAATGGAGAGTGACATGCAGTTTTATTTTTTTTTTCAACGTTTATTTATTTTTGGGACAGAGAGAGACAGAGCATGAACGGGGGAGGGGCAGAGAGAGAGGGAGACACAGAATCGGAAACAGGCTCCAGGCTCTGAGCCATCAGCCCAGAGCCCAACGCGGGGCTCAAACTCACGGACCGCGAGATCGTGACCTGGCTGAAGTCAGACGCTTAACCAACTGTGCCACCCAGGCACCCCAGACATGCAGTTTTAAAAAAGATTCTGTGTATTCATTACCCAGTTTGCCACAATGGTAATGTATTTAAAAAAACTATTTTTCACATTTAATCCATTTTTGCATCTGTTCCCATAGATGGGCTGCTGTGTTTAAGGCACAGCCATGGACCACACAGTCTCTAAAATTTGGTAATATGACCATGGGTGTGATCATATTGACCAAAATAGGTTTTTTTTAATGGAAAAAATAATGGTAAACAATTTAAAAATTTTTGTTCACTTCATGACTATTTAAAATAGCATGTTATCCAAATTGGAAAGAGTTAAATTATTTCTGTTCACAGATGGCTTCTTATATGTAGAAAATGGCTCCTGGGTAGCTCAGTTGGTTAAGCATCTACTCTTGATTTCAGCTCAGGTCATGAACCCAGGGATCTTGGGATCAAGCCCCACATTGGGCTCCAGGCTGAGAGTGGAGTCTGCTTAAGGTGGAGCCTGCTTAAGATTTTCTTTCTCTCTCTCTCCCTCCCTCTTTCCCCTCCCCCCACATCATGCACTCTCAAAAAAAAAAAAGTTCAAGATGTCGCAAAAAAATTGAGATAGTTAAATAAATTCAGTAAACTTAGTGGATACAGTATCAACCACAAGAACTAATTGCATTTCTACACACTAACAATGAACAGTCCAAAAAGGAAATTAAGAAAACAATTCCATTTACAATAGCATCAGAAACAATATTTTGGAATAAATTTAATCAAGGAGGCAAAAGACTTAAACACTGAAAACTGCAAAACAGCAATGTTTTCATTGTTGAAATTGAAGACACAAATAAATGGAAATACAGTTTCTATGGGTTAGAAAAAATTAATATGACAATACTACACAATACTAAAAGTTAAAATGACAATACTACACAAATGACCTAGAAATTCATTTCAACCCCTATCAAAATCTCAACAAGCATATTTTGCAGAAAACAGAAAAGGCCATCCTAAAATTCATGGGGAAGCTCCAGGAATCACAAATAACCAAAACAATCATGAAAAAGAACAAATTTGGAGAACTCACACTTCCTGATTTCAAAACTAACTGCAGAGCTAAAATAAATGAAACAGTACAGTATTGACATAAGGACAAACTCATAGGCCAAGGAACAGAAACACCAAAACCCTTGTGTGCATATGGTCAATTGATTTTCACCAAAGGTGTCAAAATCATTCCATAGAGAAAGGGCAGTTCTTTCAATAAAAGGGCTGGAAAAATGGGATATCCACATGCCAAAGAATAAAGCTGGACCCTTACCTGATATAATAAAAATTAACATAAAAGGCAACAAAGAACTAAACATACTAGCTAAAACTATTAAATTACTCAAAGAAAACACAGGAAAGAATCCTTGGGACATTGGATTTGGTGATGATTTTTCTTTTTTTATTTTTTTTTTAACATTTATTTTTGAGAGACAGAGAGAGAGCATTGAATGGGGGAGGGGCATAGAGAGAGGGAGACACAGAATCTGAAGCAGGCTCCAGGCTCTGAGCTGTCAGCACAGAGCCTGATGCGGGACTCGAACTCACGACTGAGCCACCCAGGCGCCCCTGGATTTGGTGATGGTTTCTTGAACATGATATCAAAAGTACAATGCAACAGTAGAAAAAAAAATAACTGAATTTCACTAAAATGAAAAACTGTGCATCAAAGGATACTATAAAGAGAGTGAAAAGACAACCCACAGATTATGAAAAAATATTTCCAAATCATATATCTGAAGTGGTATTAACATCCACAGTATTATATAAGAAAATCCCAGAACTCAACAACAAAAAACAAATTTAAGAATAGTCGATGGTCTTGAATAGATATTTCTCCAGAGAAAATGTACAAATATCCAATAAGCACACAAAAAGAGGCTTAAAACACTATAGGGAAAACAAATCAAAACCAAAATGAGGTACCATTTCACACCCATTTTTACTACAAAAAAATGGGAAAAAACGAGTGCTGATGAGAATGTGGAGCTATTACAACCCTGGGTGTATTGTTGGTAGGAATATCAAATGGTGCGCCCACTGCAGAAAAACAATATGGTAATACCTCAAAAAGTTAAACAGAATTACCATATGACCCACGGCTCAGAGCCTAGAGCCTGGAGCCTGCTTTGGATTCTGTGTCTCCCTCTCTCTCTGCCCCTCCCCCATTCCTGCTCTGTCTCTCTCTGCCTCTCAAAAATAAAGAAAAATAAAAACAATTTTTTTAAAAGAATTACCATATGATCCAGCAATTCCACCTCTAAGTATATATCCAAAAGAAAGTCGGAAATCAAACAAATATTTGCACATAAATGTTCATACCAGGATTATTTACAACGGCCAAAATCCATCAAAAAATAGGTGAACGGAAAAATAAAAGGAATAAAAGGAAATGATATTGCCTAAAAAGAAGTGAAATTCTGACACATGCTATAACATAAATGAATTTTTAAAACATACTAAATGAGCAAGCCAGACACAACAAAAGGAAAAATATGTAATTCCACTTGGTTGATGTTCCTTGAACAAATTCATAGAGACAGAAAGAATAGAGGGCTGGAAGGGGGAGGGAATGCAGTTATTGTTTAATGGGTACAGTTTCTGTTTGGGAAATGATGAAAAAGTTCTGGAAATGGGGAGTGATGATGGTTGCACAAGAATGCCAATATATTTACCTAAACCCACTGAATTATACACTTAAAAATGGTAAAATGAGGGGCGCCTGGGTGGCGCAGTCGGTTAAGCGTCCGACTTCAGCCAGGTCACGATCTCGCGGTCCCGGAGTTCGAGCCCCACGTCGGGCTCTGGGCTGATGGCTCAGAGCCTGGAGCCTGTTTCCGATTCTGTGTCTCCCTCTCTCTCTGCCCCTCCCCCGTTCATGCTCTGTCTCTCTCTGTCCCAAAAATAAATAAACGTTGAAAAAAAAAATTTAAAAAAAAAAAAAAAAATGGTAAAATGGTAAATTTTTTCTAATTTAATGTTTATTTTTGAGAGAGAGAGACAGAGCGTGAGTGGGGGAGGGGCAGAGAGAGAGAGGGAGACACAGAATCCTAAGCAGGTTCCAGGCTCTGAGCTGTCAGCACAAAGCTCAAAGTGGGGCTCAAACTCACGAGCCATGAGAGCATGACCTGAGCCAAAGTTGGATGCCTAACCAACTGAGCCAAGGTGCCCCTAATATGGTAAATATTTTAAAAGATATTTAATATTATCAAGTAAATATTATAAAAGAAAGTTGGTGTTGCACCTGGCCCCTAAAGATATGAACAAAGAATGTACTAACTTCAGCACTGTTTACACTAGAGAAAATTTGGAAATAACCCAATTAATTATTCACAAAAAACAGAATGGATAGATTATATGTTCACATAAAAGAATACTATACAGCAGTTAAATGAATGAACTAGAGCAACATGAGTCAATATAAAGAAACTAAAAATAGGGCGGCGGCAAGATGGCGGCTTAGGAGGACGCTGGGCTCACCGCACGTCCTGCTGATCACTTAGATTCCATCTACATCTGCCTAAATAACCCAGAAAACCGCCAGAGGATTAGCAGAACAGAGTCGCCGGAGCCAAACGCAGACGAGAGGCCCACGGAAGAGGGTAGGAAGGGCGGCGAGGCGGTGCGCGCTCCACAGACTGGCGGGAGGGAGCTGGGGCGGAGGGGCGGCTCGCCGGCCAAGCACAGCCACCGAATCTGGCTTGCAAAAGCGGAGGGGCCTGACGGACTGTGTTCCCACAACAAGCGCGACTTAGCGTCTGGGAGGTCATAAGTTAACAGCTCTGCTCGGAAAGCGGGAAGGCTGGAGGACAAAGGGAGGGAGAGCTGCTGAGCCCCCTGACAACAGAGCTCAGTTTGGTGGGGAACAAAGGCGCTCGCCAGCGCCATCTCCCCCGCCCATCCCCCAGCCGAAATCCCAAAGGGAACTGGTTCCTGCCAGGGAACTTGCTCGATCCGCGCAAACACCCAACTCTGCGCTTCTGCGGAGCCAAACCTCCGGCAGCGGATCTGACTCCCTCCCGCTGCCACAGGGCCCCTCCTGAAGTGGATCACCTAAGGAGAAGCGATCTAAGCCTGCCCCTCCTGCCCCCGAGCACCTTGCCTACCCACCCCAGCTAATACGCCAGATCCCCAGCATCACAAGCCTGGCACGGTGCAAGTAGCCCAGACGAGCCACACCACCCCACAGTGAATCCCGCCCCTAGGAGAGGGGAAGAGAAGGCACACACCAGTCTGACTGTGGCCCCAGCAGTGGGCTGGGGGCAGACATCAGGTCTGACTGTGGCCCCGCCCACCAACTCCAGTTATACACCACAGCACAGGGGAAGTGCCCTGCAGGTCCTCACCACGCCAGGGACTATCCAAAATGACCAAGCGGAAGAATTCCCCTCAGAAGAATCTCCAGGAAATAACAACAGCTAATGAGCTGATCAAAAAGGACTTAAATAACATAACAGAAAGTGAATTTAGAATAATAGTCATAAAATTAATCGCTGGGCTTGAAAACAGTATACAGGACAGCAGAGAATCTCTTGCTACAGAGATCAAGGGACTAAGGAACAGTCACGAGGAGCTGAAAAACGCTTTAAACAAAATGCATAACAAAATGGAAACCACCACAGCTCGGCTTGAAGAGGCAGAGGAGAGAATAGGTGAACTAGAAGATAAAGTTATGGAAAAAGAGGAAGCTGAGAAAAAGAGAGATAAAAAAATCCAGGAGTATGAGGGGAAAATTAGAGAATTAAGTGATACACTAAAAAGAAATAATATACGCATAATTGGTATCCCAGAGGAGGAAGAGAGAGGGAAAGGTGCTGAAGGGGTACTTGAAGAAATAATAGCTGAGAACTTCCCTGAACTGGGGAAGGAAAAAGGCATTGAAATCCAAGAGGCACAGAGAACTCCCTTCAGACGTAACCTGAATCGATCTTCTGCACGACATATCATAGTGACACTGGCAAAATACAAGGATAAAGAGAAAATTCTGAAAGCAGCAAGGGGTAAACGTGCCCTCACATATAAAGGGAGACCTATAAGACTCGTGACTGATCTCTCTTTTGAAACTTGGCAGGCCAGAAAGAATTGGCACGAGATTTTCAGGGTGCTAGACAGAAAAAATATGCAGCCGAGAATCCTTTATCCAGCAAGTCTGTCATTTAGAATAGAAGGAGAGATAAAGGTCTTCCCAAACAAACAAAAACTGAAGGAATTTGTCACCACTAAACCAGCCCTACAAGAGATCCTAAGGGGGACCCTGTGAGACAAAGTCCCAGAGACATCACTATAAGCATAAAACATACAGACATCACAATGACTCTAAACCCGTATCTTTCTATAATAACACTGAATGTAAATGGATTAAATGCGCCAACCAAAAGACATAGGGTATCAGAATGGATAAAAAAACAAGACCCATCTATTTGCTGTCTACAAGAGACTCATTTTAGACCTGAGGACACCTTTAGATTGAGAGTGAGGGGATGGAGAACTATTTATCATGCGACTGGAAGCCAAAAGAAAGCTGGAGTAGCCATACTTATATCAGACAAACTAGACTTTAAATTAAAGGCTGTAACAAGAGATGAAGAATGGCATTATATAATAATGACAGGGTCTATCCATCAGGAAGAGCTAACAATTATAAATGTCTATGAGCCGAATACCGGAGCCCCCAAATATATAAAACAATTACTCATAAACATAAGCAACCTTATTGATAAGAATGTGGTGATTGCAGGGGACTTTAATACACCACTTACAGAAATGGATAGATCATCTAGACACACGGTCAATAAAGACACAAGGGCCCTGAATGAGACATTGGATCAGATGGACTTGACAGATATATTTAGAACTCTGCATCCCAAAGCAACAGAATATACCTTCTTCTCGAGTGCACATGGAACATTCTCCAAGATAGATCATATACTGGGTCACAAAACAGCCCTTCATAAGTTTACAAGAATTGAAATTATACCATGCTTACTTTCAGACCACAATGCTATGAAGCTTGAAATCAACCACAGAAAAAAGTCTGGAAAACCTCCAAAAGCATGGAGGTTAAAGAACACCCTACTAACGAATGAGTGGGTCAACCAGGCAATTAGAGAAGAAATTAAAAAATATATGGAAACAAACGAAAATGAAAATACAACAATCCAAACGCTTTGGGACGCAGCAAAGGCAGTCCTGAGAGGAAAATACATTGCAATCCAGGCCTATCTCAAGAAACAAGAAAAATCCCAAATACAAAATCTAACAGCACACCTAAAGGAACTAGAAGCAGAACAGCAAAGGCAGCCTAAGCCCAGCAGAAGAAGAGAAATAATAAAGATCAGGGCAGAAATAAACAATATAGAAACTAAAAAAACTGTAGAGCAGATCAACGAAACCAAGAGTTGGTTTTTTGAAAAAATAAACAAAATTGACAAACCTCTAGCCAGGCTTCTCAAAAAGAAAAGGGAGATGACCCAAATAGATAAAATCATGAATGAAAATGGAATTATTACAACCAATCCCTCAGAGATACAAACAATTATCAGGGAATACTATGAAAAATTATATGCCAACAAACTGGACAACCTGGAAGAAATGGACAAATTCCTGAACAACCACACTCTTCCAAAACTCAATCAGGAGGAAATAGAAAGCTTGAACAGACCCATAACCAGCGAAGAAATTGAATCGGTTATCAAAAATCTCCCAACAAATAAGAGTCCAGGACCAGATGGCTTCCCAGGGGAGTTCTACCAGACGTTTAAAGCAGAGATAATACCTATCCTTCTCAAGCTATTCCAAGAAATAGAAAGGGAAGGAAAACTTCCAGACTCATTCTATGAAGCCAGTATTACTTTGATTCCTAAACCAGACAGAGACCCAGTAAAAAAAGAGAACTACAGGCCAATATCCCTGATGAATATGGATGCAAAAATTCTCAATAAGGTACTAGCAAATCGAATTCAACGGCATATAAAAATAATTATTCACCATGATCAAGTGGGATTCATTCCTGGGATGCAGGGCTGGTTCAACATTCGCAAATCAATCAACGTGATACATCACATTAACAAAAAAAAAGAGAAGAACCATATGATCCTGTCAATCGATGCAGAAAAGGCCTTCGACAAAATCCAGCACCCTTTCTTAATAAAAACCCTTGAGAAAGTCGGGATAGAAGGAACATATTTAAAGATCACAAAAGCCATTTATGAAAAGCCCACAGCTAACATCATCCTCAACGGGGAAAAACTGAGAGCTTTTTCCCTGAGATCAGGAACACGACAAGGATGCCCACTCTCACCGCTGCTGTTTAACATAGTGCTGGAAGTTCTAGCATCAGCAATCAGACAACAAAAGGAAATCAAAGGCATCAAAATTGGCAAAGATGAAGTCAAGCTTTCGCTTTTTGCAGATGACATGATATTATACATGGAAAATCCGATAGACTCCACCAAAAGTCTGCTAGAACTGATACAGGAATTCAGCAAAGTTGCAGGATACAAAATCAATGTACAGAAATCAGTTGCATTCTTATACACTAACAATGAAGCAACAGAAAGACAAATAAAGAAACTGATCCCATTCACAATTGCACCAAGAAGCATAAAATACCTAGGAATAAATCTAACCAAAGATGTAAAGGATCTGTATGCTGAAAATTATAGAAAGCTTATGAAGGAAATTGAAGAAGATTTAAAGAAATGGAAAGACATTCCCTGCTCATGGATTGGAAGAAAAAATATTGTCAAAATGTCAATACTACCCAAAGCTATCTACACATTCAATGCAATCCCAATCAAAATTGCACCAGCATTCTTCTCAAAACTAGAACAAGCAATCCTAAAATTCATATGGAACCACAAAAGGCCCCGAATAGCCAAAGGAATTTTGAAGAAGAAGACCAAAGCAGGAGGCATCACAATCCCAGACTTTAGCCTCTACTACAAAGCTGTCATCATCAAGACAGCATGGTATTGGCACCAAAACAGACACATAGACCAATGGAATAGAATAGAAACCCCAGAACTAGACCCACAAACGTATGGCCAACTCATCTTTGACAAAGCAGGAAAGAACATCCAATGGAAAAAAGACAGCCTCTTTAACAAATGGTGCTGGGAGAACTGGACAGCAACATGCAGAAGGTTGAAACTAGACCACTTTCTCACACCATTCACAAAAATAAACTCAAAATGGATAAAGGACCTAAATGTGAGACAGGAAACCATCAAAACCTTAGAGGAGAAAGCAGGAAAAGACCTCTCTGACCTCAGCCGTAGCAATCTCTTACTGGACACATCCCCAAAGGCAAGGGAATTAAAAGCAAAAGTGAATTACTGGGACCTTATGAAGATAAAAAGCTTCTGCACAGCCAAGGAAACAACCAACAAAACTAAAAGGCAACCAACGGAATGGGAAAAGATATTCGCAAATGACATATCGGACAAAGGGCTAGTATCCAAAATCTATAAAGAGCTCACCAAACTCCACACCCGAAAAACAAATAACCCAGTGAAGAAATGGGCAGAAAACATGAATAGGCACTTCTCTAAAGAAGACATCCAGATGGCCAACAGGCACATGAAAAGATGTTCAGCGTCGCTCCTTATCAGGGAAATACAAATCAAAACCACACTCAGGTATCACCTCACGCCAGTCAGAGTGGCCAAAATGAGCAAATCAGGAGACTATAGATGCTGGAGAGGATGTGGAGAAACGGGAACCCTCTTGCACTGTTGGTGGGAATGCAAATTGGTGCAGCCGCTCTGGAAAGCAGTGTGGAGGTTCCTCAGAAAATTAAAAATAGACCTACCCTATGACCCAGCAATAGCACTGCTAGGAATTTATCCAAGGGATACAGGAGCACTGATGCATAGGGGCACTTGTACCCCAATGTTCATAGCAGCACTCTCAACAATAGCCAAATTATGGAAAGAGCCTAAATGTCCATCAACTGATGAATGGATAAAGAAATTGTGGTTTATATACACAATGGAATATTACGTGGCAATGAGAAAAAATGAAATATGGCCTTTCGTAGCAACGTGGATGGAACTGGAGAGTGTGATGCTAAGTGAAATAAGCCATACAGAGAAAGACAGATACCATATGGTTTCACTCTTATGTGGATCCTGAGAAACTTCACAGGAACCCATGGGGGAGGGGAAGGAAAAAAAAAAAAAGAGGTTAGAATGGGAGAGAGCCAAAGCATAAGAGACTGTTAAAAACTGAGAACAAACTGAGGGTTGATGGGGGGTGGGAGGGAGGAGAGGGTGGGTGATGGGTATTGAGGAGGACACCTTTTGGGATGAGCACTGGGTGTTGTATGGAAACCAATTTGTCAATAAATTTCATAAAAAAAAAAAAAAAAAAAAAGAAACTAAAAATAGTTCAAATGGAACTTTAGCTTTATCTACAAAATTCTAATAATCTAAAATTCTGAAACAAAGACCATTAAATTTTAATACCACCTTCATTAATAATAAAACAAGTATCTTCACATATTAGTCCACAAAACAATCCCCAACAAATTCAAAAAGATTGAAGTCATACCATGCATATTTTCTAACCACAATGCTATGAAACTATAAGTCGACCCCAACAAAAAGTCTGGAAAGACCACATTCACATGGAAGTGAAATAACATGCTACTAAACAATGAATGGGTCAACCAGGAAATTTAAAAAAGTACATTGAGGGTCGCCTGGGTGACTCAGTCGGTTAAGCATCTGACTCTTGATTTCACTTCAGGTCAGGATCTCATGGTCATGAGATCAAGCCTCATGTAAGGCTCTGTGCTGAACATGGACCCTGCTTAAGATTATCCCTCTCTCCCTCTGGCCCTCCTAAGCACATGCCTGCCTCTCTCTCTCTCTCTCTCTCTCTCTCTCAAAAATAAAGTATATGGAAATGAATGAAACTGAAAACACAATGGCTCAAAACCTCTAGGAGGAAGCAAAAGCAGTTCTAAAAGGAAAGCTTATAGCAATATAGGCATACCTCAAGAAGCAAGAAGAATCTCAAATAATTTAAATTTACAACTAAAGGAGCTAGAAAAACAAAAGCTAAATCCAACAGGAGGAAAATAATAAAAATTAGAGTAGAAATAAATGATACAGAAACTAAAAAAAAAAAAAGAAAAGATTAATGAAACCAGGAGCTGGTTCTTTGAAAAGATAAATAAAATTGATAAATATCTAGCCACACTTATCAAGAAAAAGAGAGAAAGGACTCAAATGAATAAAATGACAAATGAGAGAGGAAAAATAACAATCAACACCACAGAAATACAAATAAGAGAGTATTATGAAAAAGTATATGCCAAAAAATTGGACAACCTACAAGAAAGGGATAAATTCCTAGAAACATAAATTACCAAAACTGAAACAGGAAGAAATAGAATATTTGAACAGACCGATAGCCAGCAAAAAAATTAAATCAATAATCAAAAAACTCCCAAGAAACACAAGTCCAGGACCAGATGGCTTTATAGATGGAATTCTATCAAACATTTAATAAAGAGTTAACACCTGGTTTTCTCAGACTATTCCAAACAGTAGAAAAGGAAGGAAAACACCCAAACTCATTCTATGAGGCCAGTATTACCCTAATACCAAAACAAAATAAAGACACCACTAAAAAAGATAGCCACAGGTCAACATCCCTGATGTACACAGATGCAAACATTCTCAACAAAACACCAGCAAACCGAATCCAACAGTACATTAAAAAATCACTCACCATGATCAAGTGAGATTATTCCTGGGATACAAGTGTGGTTCAATATTCAAAAATCAATCAACATGATACATCACATCAATAAGAGGAAAGACAAAAATCATATAATTTCAATCAATGCAGAAAGAGCACCTGAGAAAGTTCAAAATTCACTTATGATAAAAACTCTCAACAAGTAAATTTAGAGGGAATATACCTCAACATAATAAGGGCCACATATGAAAACCCCACAGCTAATATCATCCTTTAATTTTTTTAATGTTTATTTTTGAGAGAGAGACAGAGCGTGAGCAGGGGAGGGGCAGAGAGAGAGGGAGGCACAGAATCCGAAGCAGGCTCCAGGCTCCCAGCTGTCAGCACAGAGCCCAACACAGGGCTCAAACTCACAAACCCTGAGATCATGACTTGAGCCAAAGCTGGACACTTGGCCAACTGAGCCATCCAGGTGCCCCTAATAACATCTTTAATGGGGAAAAACTGAGAGCTTTTGTTCCTAACGTCAGGAACAAGACAGGGATGTCCACTCTCACTATTCTTGTTTTTAATGTTTTTATTTTTGAGAGAGAGAACATGAGTAGGGGAGGGGCAGAGAGGGGGAGACAGAGGATCCGAAGTGGGCTCCGCACTGACAGCAGCAGCCTGATGTGGAGCTCAAACTCACTAACTGTGAGATCATGACCTGAGCGAAAAACACTCAACAGACTGAGCCTCGAAGGCGCCCCCATTCTCACTACTTTTATTCAACATAGTACTAGATGTCCTAACCACTACTTTTATTCAATATACTACTAGATGTCCTAACCACAGCAATCAGACAACAGAAATAAAAGGCATCCAAATAGTCAAGGAAGAAGTTAAACTTTTTGCAGATGACATCATACTACATATAGAAAACGTGAAGGACTCCACCAAAAAATTGCTAGCACTGATACACAAATGCAGTCAAGTCGCAGGATACAAAATCAATCTAACGAAATCTGCTGCACTTCTATACGATAAATAAAATAAAGCATCAGAAAGAGAAATCAAGGAATCAATCTCATTTACAATCACACCAAAAATAAGATACCTAAGAATAAACCTAACCAATGAGGTGAAAGACCTGTATTCTGAAAACTGCAAAACATTGATGAAAGAAATTCAAAAGGATACAAAGAAATGGGAAGACATTCCATGCTCATGGATTGGAAGAACAAATATTGTTAAAATGTCTATATTACCCAAAGCAATCTACACATTTAGTACAACCCCTACCAAAATACCAACAGCTTTGATTTTTAAAACCAAATCTTTATTTTTTTAAGTAAGCTCTGCCCAATGTGGGGCTTGAACTAATGACCCTGAGATCAAGTCTCCCATGTTCTACTGACAGCCATCCAAGCAATCCAACAGCATTTTTCACAGAACTTGAACAAACAATCCGAAAATGTGTATGGAACCACAAAAGACCCTGAAGAGCAAAAGCAATCTTGAAAAATAAAACTAAAGCTGGAGGTATCACAATTCTGGACTTCAAGTTATATTACAAAGCTATAGTTCTCAAAACAGTACAGTATTGAAACAAAAACAGACACAAAGGTAAACAAAATAAAAACCCAAAAATAAACCCACAACTGTATGGTCAATTTTCAATAAGCAGGAAAAAATATCCAATGGGAAAACAACAGTCTCCTCAACAAATGGTGTTGGGAAAACCTGACAGGGACATGCAAAAGGATGAAACTAGACCACTTTCTTACACCACACACAAAAATAATTTCAAAATGGATTGAAGAAGTAAATGGGAGACAGGAAACCATAAAAATCCTAGAAGAAAGCATAGATAGTAAAGTCTCAGACATTAGCTGTAGCAATATTTTTCTAGATATGTCTCCTGAGGCAAGGGAAACAAAAGTAAAAATAAACTACTGAGCTTCATCAAAATAAAAAGCTTCTGCACATTGAAGGAGACCATCAACAAAACTAAAAGGATGCAGCACCTGGGTGGCTCACTTGGTTAAGCATCTTGACTCTGGATTTAAGCTCAGGTCATGATCTCATGGTTCCTGAGACCAAGCCCTGTGTTGGACTGTGCTGTGACAATGCAGAGCCTGCTTGGGATTCTCTCTCTCCCTTTCTTCTCTCTGCCTCTCCCCTACTTGTGCTCACTTGCTCATGTGCTCTCTCTCTCTCCCTCAAAATAAAAATTTTTTAGAAATCCTAAAAGGCAACCTAAGGAATGAGAGAAGACATTTGGAAACAACATATCTGATAAAGGGCTAGTATCCAAAATACATAAAGCTCTTTTACAACACCTGAAACCAAATAATCCAATTAGAAAATGGGCAGAAGACATGAACAGACATTTCTCCAAAGAAAATATTCAGATGGCAAACAGTCATAAGAAATGATGCTAGGGACACCTGGGTGGCTCAGTTGGTTAAGCATCTGACTCGGTTTCAGCTCAGGTCATGATCTCATGGTCCTTGACTTCCAACCCCATGTTGGGCTCTGGCAGCGTGGAGCATGCTTGGGATTCTCTCCCCTCTCTCTGTCCCTCCCCACACTTCTCCCTCCCCGCCCTCTCTCAAAAGAAATAAGTAAATATTTTTTTAACTTTTTAATGTATATTTATCTTTGAGAGAGAGAGAGCGAGCGAGCAGGGGTGGGGCACAGAGAGACAGAGACAGAGACAGAATCTGAAGCAGATTCCAGGCTCTGAGCTGTCAACACAGAGCCCGATGTGGGGCTCGAACTCACAAGCAGTGAGATCATGACCTGAGCTGAAGTCGGACGCTTAACCAACTGAGCTACCTAGGCATCCCTAAATAATTATTTTTTTTAAGAAGATGCTCAACAACACTCATCATCAGGGAAATGCAAATCAAAACTATTAAGTCAGAGAAAGACACTGTATGATTTTAGTCATGTGTGGAATTTAAGAAATGAAACAAACAAGCAAAGGGAAAAAAAGAGAAAAATTTAAAAACATACTCCTAATTACAGAGAACAAACTGATGGTTACCTGTGGGGAGGTGGATGGGAGGATGGGTTTAAATAGGTGATCAGGATTGAGGAGAGCATTTGTGATGAACACCAGATATGTGGAATTTTTTTTTTTTTGCTTTTTTAAAAGTTTATTTATTTTGAGAGAAAGAATGCGAGCAGGGAAGGGACAGCAAGAGAGGGGAGGGAGAGAGAGGGACACAGAGAGAGAGAAAGAACCCCAAGCAGTCTCCTCACTGTTAGTGCAGAGCCTGACACAGGCCCGAACTCATGACCCACGAGATCATGACCTGAGCCAAAATCAAGAGTCAGATGCTTAACAACTGAGCCACCCAGGAGCCACTCATGGAATTGATGAATCAGTGTATTTTACACCTGAAGCTAAGATAACACTGTATGCTAACTAACTAGAATTAAAGTAAAAACTTTAAATAAAAAACTTATCTTGTAAGCAGTGCCCTACAGGTCCCGGGATCCGAGGTGAACCTGGTTTGCACAGCCTGGTCCAGGGGAATGGAGGGTGGGATTAGAAGGTGTGAGGCAAAGCACACTTCCCAGGACCAAGTGCCCTGCTTCCTGCACTAGACCCTGTTCCCCACGCCCACCATGGCTACAATTCAGCAACTGGTAGGAAGATGGTTTTAAGGATTCTATGAAGGAAGAGTAAAGACATTCCTGAATATATTAAGGAAGGACAAATGGCAGTGGCACTGTGAAAAATGGGCACAAAGGCCAAGCCAGATTGTGTCATCACTTCTGACAGCCAAGTCTCTCACCATAAAAACTGAGAACACTTTAGAACGGTTTTCTTGTAAAATGGGAAAGAGGTTTGAAGAAACGACAGCTGATGGCAGAAAAACTCAGAATGTATTCAACTGTCCATATAGTATATTGGTTCAACACCAGTAATGGAATGAGAAGGAAAGCACAATAAGTAGAAGATTAGGATATTATTGATGGAATGTATTATGAATGGTGTCACCGGTACCAGCATATACGAAAAAGTATAATGAAAATCCCACCATCTCTTTAAAGAGGAATTAAATGTCAAAATGAACAAGCTCAGTTCGATAAGCAAATCTCCATAATGCTGCTTTATTTCATTACTTTGTTCCATTATCTCTATCACAAACATTTTACATGTAACTACCCAAGAATTGACTTTATTAGGATCATCCCTTTGGTTAGTAGATAAATGTGTGCTAACAAACCCTAAGCAATGTAAAACACATTACTTTGCTCTGACTCCCTTACGGTAACTTTTGAAAAAATTGTCATCACCTAAAAGGTAAATAAAGTATGTGAAGAAATGGATATTAAACTACAAATTTATTAAATGCTAACAAAAAGTGTTTAATGTGGTTATCTTTTTGCCTATGAAATATTTAAGGGAAAAATGACTACTCATTGTAGAACAAGGTGCTATGAAATAGACACTCATATATGGCCAGTGGTAATACAAGGATTTAGAAAATAACTTGGGAAAAGCCTTTGATCTTATCTTAAATAATTCTGCCTATATCTTAACTAAAGAAAATAATTCTAAATAAATAATTTTAATCACCAATGATAACAATCTATGAGTTATATACAGTGACAAAAAATCTATAATATGTATAATAATGTCTGAGTAAACAGGTATGAGTAAGTTATACTTTTCCAAAAATTTTCATCTTTCTTCATTTTCATCTTTGTCATTTTTTTTAAATAAGAAATTTATTGTCAAATTGGTTTCCATACAACACACAGTGCTCCTACCAAGAGGTGTCCTCCTCAATACCCATCACCCACCCTCCCCTCCCTCCTACCCCCCATCAACCCTCAGTTTGTTCTCAGTTTTTAAGAGTCTCTTATGTTTTGGCTTCCTTCCTCTCTAACCTTTTTTTTTTTTTTCCTTCCACTCCCCCATGGTCTTCTGTTAAGTTTCTCAGGATGCATTAGCTAAGTTTTTAAATACACGGGTGTGTACATGAGGTTTTCCATATATACCCACAAGTGGAAAAGAAAAAATGTGGAAAGATGTATGCCCAATTATTTCATTAGTCATCATTTCTAGGGGTGGATTTATGAGGAACTTTCTTACTTTTCGCCCTTTTTTTTCCAATATACGAAATTTATTGTCAAATTGGTTTCCATACAACACCCAGTGCTCATCTCAAAAGGTGCCCTCCTCAATTCCCAACACCCACCCTCCCCTCCCTCCCACCCCCCATCAACCCTCAGTTTGTTCTGTTTCTAAGAGTCTCTTATGCTTTGGCTCTCTCCCACTCTAACCTTTTTTTTTTCCTTCCCCACCCCCATGGGTTTCTGTTAAGTTTCTGAGGATCCACATAAGAGTGAAAACATCTGGTATCTATTTTTCTCTGTATGACTTATTTCACTTAGCATCACACTCTCCAGTTCCATCCACGTTGCTACAAAGGGCCAAATTTCATTCTTTCTCACTGCCACGTAGTACTCCATTGTGTATATAAACCAAAATTTCCTTATACATTCATCAGTTGATGGACATTTAAGCTCTTTCCATAATTTGGCTATTGTTGAGAGTGCTGCTATAAACATTGGGGTACAAGTGCCCCTATGCATCAGTACTCCTGTATCCCGTGGATAAATTCCTAGCAGTGCTATTGCTGGGTCATAGGGTAGGTCTATTTTTAATTTTCTGAGGAAACTCCACACTGTTTTCCAGAGTGGCTGCACCAATTTGCATTCCCACCAACAGTGCAAGGCGGTTCCCGTTTCTCCACATAGACTCCAGCATCTATAGTCTCCTGATTTGTTCATTTTGGCCACTCTGACTAGCGTGAGGTGATATCTGAGTGTGGTTTTGATTTGTATTTCTCTGATGAGGAGCAACGTTGAGCATCTTTTCATGTGCCTGTTGGCCATCCGGATGTCTTCTTTAGAGAAGTGTCTATTCATGTTTTCTGCCCATTTCTTCACTGGGTTATCTGTTTCTCGGGTGTGGAGTTTGGTGAGCTCTTTATAGATTTTGGATACTAGCCCTTTGTCCGATATGTCATTTGCGAATATCTTTTCCCATTCCGTTGGTTGCCTTTTAGTTTTGTTGGTTGTTTGCTGTGCAGAAGCTTTTTATCTTCATAAGGTCCCAGTAATTCATTTTTGCTTTTAATTCCCTTGCCTTTGGGGATGTGTCGAGTAAGAGATTGCTACGGCTGAGGTCAGAGAGGTCTTTTCCTGCTTTCTACTCTAGGGTTTGGATGGCTCCTGTCTCACATTCAGGTCCTTTATCCATTTTGAGTTTATTTTTGTGAATGGTGTGAGAAAGTGGTCTAGTTTCAACCTTCTGCATGTTGCTGTCCAGTTCTCCCAGCACCATTTGTTAAAGAGACTGTCTTTTTTCCATTGGATGTTCTTTCCTGCTTTGTCAAAGATGAGTTGGCCATACGTTTGTGGGTCTAGTTCTGGGGTTTCTATTCTATTCCATTGGTCTATGTGTCTGTTTTTGTGCCAATACCATGCTGTCTTGATGATGACTGCTTTGTAGTGGAGGCTAAAGTCTGGGATTGTGATGCCTCCTGCTTTGGTCTTCTTCTTCAAAATTCCTTTGGCTATTTGGAGTGTTTTGTGGTTCCATACAAATTTTAGGATTGCTTGTTCTAGTTTTGAGAAGAATGCTGGTGCAATTTTGATTGGGATTGCATTGAATGTGTACATAGCTTTGCGTAGTATTGACATTTTGACAATATTTTTTCTTCCAATCCATGAGCAGGGAATGTCTTTCCATTTCTTTAAATCTTCTTCAACTACCTTCATAAGCTTTCTATAGTTTTCAGCATACAGATCCTTTACATCTTTGGTTAGATTTATTCTTAGGTATTTTACGCTTCTTGGTGCAATTGTGAATGGGATCAGTTTCTTTATTTGTCTTTCTGTTGCTTCATTGTTAGTGTATAAGAATGCAACTAATTTCTGTACATTGATTTTGTACCCTGCGACGTTGCTGAATTCATGTATCAGTTCTAGCAGACTTTTGGTGGAGTCTATCGGATTTTCCATGTATAGTATCATGTCATCTGCAAAAAGCGAAAGCTTGACTTCATCTTTGCCAATTTGGATGCCTTTGATTTCCTTTTGTTGTCTGATTGCTGATGCTAGCACTTCCAACACTATGTTCAACAACAGCGGTGAGAGTGGATATCCCTGTCGTGTTCCTGATCTCAGGGAAAAAGCTCTCAGTTTTTCCCCGTTGAGGATGATGTTAGCTGTGGGCTTTTCATAAATGGCTTTTATGATGTGTAAGTATGTTCCTTCTATCCTGACTTTCTCAAGGGTTTTTATTAAGAAAGGGTGCTGAATTTTGCCAAAGGCTTTTTCTGCATCAATTGACAGGATCATATGGTTCTTATCTTTTATTAATGTGATGTATCACGTTGATTGATTTGAGAATGTTGAACCAGCCATGCATCCCAGGAATGAATCCCACTTGATCATGGCGAATCATTCTTTTTATATGCTGTTGAATTCGATTTGCTAGTATCTTATTGAGGATTTTTGCATCCATATTCATCAGGGATATTGGCCTGTAGTTCTCTTTTTTTACTGGGTCTCTGTCTGGTTTGGGAATCAAAGGAATACTGGCTTCATAGAATGAGTCTGGAAGTTTTCCTTCCCTTTCGATTTCTTGGAATAGCTTGAGAAGGATAGGTATTATCTCTGCTTTAAACATCTGGTAGAACTCCCCTGGGAAGCCATCTGGTCCTGGACTCTTTTTTGTTGGGAGATTTTTGATAAACGATTCAATTTCTTCGCTGGTTATGGGTCTGTTCAAGCTTTCTATTTCCTCCTGATTGAGTTTTGGAAGCGTGTGGGTGTTTAGGAATTTGTCCATTTCTTCCAGGTTGTCCAATTTGTTGGCATATAATTTTTCATAGTATTCCCTGATAATTGTTTGTATCTCTGAGGGATTGGTTGTAATAATTCTACTTTCATCCATGATTTTTCTATTTGGGTCATCTCCCTTTTCTTTTTGAAAAGCCTGGCTAGAGGTTTGTCAATTTTGTTTATTTTTTCAAAAAACCAGCTCTTGGTTTCGTTGATCTGCTCTACAGTTTTTTTAGATTCTATTTTGTTTATTTCTGCTCTGATCTTTATTATTTCTCTTCTTCTGCTGGGTTTAGGCTGCCTTTGCTGTTCTGCTTCTATTTCCGTTAGGTGTGTTGTTAGATTTTGTATTAGGGATTTTCTTGTTTCTTGAGATAGGCCTGGATTGCAATGTATTTTCCTCTCAGGACTGCCTTCACTGCATCCCAAAGCGTTTGGATTGTTGTATTTTCATTTTCGTTTGTTTCCATATATTTTTTAATTTCTTCTCTAATTGACTGGTTGACCCACTCATTCTTTAGTATGGTGTTCTTTAACCTCCATGCTTTTGGAGGTTTTCCAGACTTTTTCCTATGGTTGATTTCAAGCTTCACAGCATTGTGGTCTGAAAGTATGCATGGTATAATTTCAATTCTTGTATACTTATGAAGGGCTGTTTTGTGACCCAGTATATGATCTACCTTGGAGAATGTTCCATGTGCACTCGAGAAGAAAGTATATTCTGTTGCTTTGGGATGCAGAATTCTAAATATATCTGTCAAGTCCATCTGATCCAATGTCTCATTCAGGGCCCTTGTTTCTTTATTGACCGTGTGTCTAGATGATCTATCCATTTCTGTAAGTGGGGTGTTAAAGTCCCCTGCAATTACCACATTCTTATCAATAAGATTGCTTGTGTTTATGAGTAATTGTTTTATATATTTGGGGGCTCCGGTTTCGGCGCATAGACATTTATAATTGTTAGCTCTTCCTGATGGATAGACCCTGTATAATGCCCTTCTTCATCTCGTTACAGCCTTTAATTTAAAGTCTAGTTTGTCTGATATAAGTATGGCTACTCCAGCTTTCTTTTGGCTTCCGGTAGCATGATAAATAGTTCTCCATCCCCTCACTCTCAATCTAAAGGTGTCCTCAGGCCTAAAATGAATCTCTTGTAGACAGCAAATAGATGGGTCTTGTTTTTTTATCCATTCTGATACCCTATGTCTTTTGGTTGGCGCATTTATTCCATTTACATTCAGTGTTATTATCGAAAGATACGGGTTTAGAGTCATTGTGATGTCTGTATGTTTTATGCTTGTAGTGATGTCTCTGGCACTTTGTCTCACAGGGTCCCCCTTAGGATCTTTTGTAGGGCTGGTTAAGTGGTGACAAATTCCTTCAGTTTTTGTTTGTTTGGGAAGACCTTTATCTCTCCTTCTATTCTAAATGACAGACTTGCTGGATAAAGGATTCTCGGCTGCATATTTTTTCTGTCTAGCACCCTGAAAATCTCGTGCCAATTCTTTCTGGCCTGCCAAGTTTCAAAAGAGAGATCAGTCACGAGTCTTATAGTTCTCCCTTTATATGTGAGGGCACGTTTACCCCTTGCTACTTTCAGAATTTTCTCTTTATCCTTGTATTTTGCCAGTTTCACTATGATATGTCATGCAGAAGATCGATTCAAGTTATGTCTGAAGGGAGTTCTCTGTGCCTCTTGGATTTCAATGCCTTTTTCCTTCCCCAGTTCAGGGAAGTTCTCAGCTATTATTTCTTCAAGTACCCCTTCAGCACCTTTCCCTCTCTCTTCCTCCTCTGGGATACCAATTATGCGTATATTATTTCTTTTTAGTGTATCACTTAGTTCTCTAATTTTCCCCTCATACTCCTGGATTTTTTTATCTTTTTCTCAGCTTCGTCTTTTTCTGTAATTTTATCTTCTAGCTCACCTATTCTCTCCTCTGCCTCTTCAAGCCGAGCTGTGGTCGTTTCCATTTTATTTTGCATCTCGTTTAAAGCATTTTTCAGCTCCTGCTGACTATTCCTTAGTCTCTTGATCTCTGTAGCAATAGATTCTCTGCTGTCCTCTATACTGTTTTCAAGCCCTGCAATTAATTTTATGACTATTTTTCTAAATTCACCTTCTGTTATATTATTTAAATCCTTTTTGATCAGTTCATTAGCTATTGTTATTTCCTGGAGATTCTTTTGAGGGGAATTCTTCCGTTTGGTCATTTTGAATAGTCCCTGGAGTGGTGCGGACCTGCAGGGCACTTCCCCTGTGCTGTGGTGTATAACTGGAGTTGGTGGGCGGGGCCGCAGTCAGACCTGATGTCTGCCCCCAGCCCACGGCTGGGGCCACAGTCAGACTGGTGTGTGCCTTCTCTTCACCTCTCCTAGGAGCGGGATTCATTGTGGGGTGGCGTGGCCCGTCTGGGTTACTTGCACACTGCCAGGCTTGTGGTGCTGGGGATCTGGCATATTAGCTGGGGTGTACAGGGGCAGGAGGGGCAGGTTGGGCAGGTATAGCTCGCTTCTCCTTAGGTGATCCACTTCAGGAGGGGCCCTGTGGCAGCGGGAGGGAGTCAGACCCACTGCCGGAGGGGTGGCTCCGCAGAAGCACAGCATTGGGTGTTTGCGCGGAACAAGCAAGTCCCCTGGCAGGAACCGGTTCCCTTTGGGATTTTGGCTGGGGGATGGGCGAGGGAGATGGCGCTAGCTAGCGCCTTTGTTCCCCGCCAAAGTGAGCTCTGTCGTCTCGGGGCTCAGCAACTCTCCCTCCCTTTGGCCTCCAGCCTTCCCGCTTTCCGAGCAGTGCTGTTAACTTATGACCTCCCAGATGCTAAGTCACGCTTGCTGTCGGAACACACTCCGTCTGGCCCCTCCGCTTTTGCAAGCCAGACTTGGGGGCTCTGCTTGGCCGGCGAGCCGCCCCTCCACCCCTGCTCCCTCCTGCCAGTCCGTGCAGCACGCACCACCTCTCCGCCCTTCTTACCCTCTTCTGTGGGCCTCTGGTCTGCGCTGGGCTCCGGAGACTCCATTCTGCTAGTCTTCTGGTGGTTTTCTGGGTTATTTAGGCAGGTGTAGGTGGAATCTAAGTGATCAGCAGGATGCGCGGTGAGCCCAGCATCCTCCTACGCCGCCATCTTCTGCCCCATCTTTATCATTTTATATATACTTATTGACATTAGTTTAATTTTTTAATAAAGCATTTTATGGACACATGAAATTACCTGAGTTCTCCCGTTCTACTGCTCATGTTTAAACCACTGCACTTACCACACTATCCTTACTTGGATGCAGGAACAACTAAAGATAACTTGCTAACAATAAGAGAAATAAATAATTTTAAAATCAATTCCTAAAACTTCCAACTAAAATTAGAACCTGATCCTCACAAAAACCAAGACCTGAAAGGGGTTACACAAACATTTAAAACAAAGAAGAGCACCAAAATTAAAGCCACAGCAATTATGCCATTTCACACAGGTCCATTTATTTAAGAAAATAAAAAATAAAAAAAACACTAGCCACTCAGCTACAACATGTAAGGGGCTTACAAGTCCTCACTTTTATGCTGACAAGAAAAAAGATGAACAAACTGAAAATCAGTATCTTAGATCCTTTAGGGACATGAAGTCACAGGGCAAATCACTACCAAGAAATCCAGGGGCGCCTGGGTGGCTCAGTCGGTTAAGCATCCGACTTTGGTCAAGGTCATGATCTCGCGGTTTGTGAGTTCGAGCCCCACGTAGGGCTCTGTGCTGACAGCGCAGAGCCTGGAGCCTGCTTTGGATTGTGTGTCTCTCCATCTCTCAGCCCCTCACCTGCTCATGCTCTGTGTCTGTCTGTCTCTCAACAATAAATAAACTTTAAAAAAAATTAAAAAAAAAAAAGAAAACCAGAGAGACAGGCAGATATAGCTTATCTGGTATGGGAACACTTCAACAGTAAGTTATGAATCACTAGAGGCTAAGAATGTATTAACTTGAGAGTTAAAACAAAATCCGGGAGTCCCAGTTTTAGGTGGGGGGCCCACACTTTGCTGGGTTTACCTCTAGGAGCCCCCATAAGGTTTTCAGGTTTAAACAGTTAAGATCTGTAGAAAATCCTCTTGTGCCTTTAGCAGAAGGGGAAAGTAGCCATACTGAAATAGCCCAGAGCATTCTCTTAACAAAGTCATGCTATCAAGGTATATTACTTTAATAGGACAAAATCTACCGGAAGGAAGAGCAATTCAATTAGACAACCTCAGCCACTTCTGGTCTTCCTGTTTCACCCAACAGTGGCGGACAGCTAAGAAATACATCTCAAGGCCTCAGCCCAAAGACTCAAGACCACTAAAAATAACTGAGATTTAATTTTAAGATTAAAGAATACTATCCCTCCCTAACTCCTTTATCACATTAACACAGATCCAGTATAATAACTGAATTTCAAGTGAGCACAATACAAACTTTGTTTTAGAAGGAATTCTTGGGGCGCCCGGGTGGCTCCATTGTCTGACTTCAGCTCAGGTCATGATCACGTGATTTGTGAGTTTGAGTCCCACATGAGGCTCTGTGCTGACAGCTTGAAGCTTGGAGTCTGCTTCAAATTCTTTCTCTCCCACTCTCTCTGCCTCTCCCCTTCTCGCATTATCTCTCTCTCTCTCCCAAAAAATAAACGTTAAACAAAAAAAAAGAAGGAATTCTTGAGGTGCCAGAGTGGCTCAGTCAATTAAGCGTCTGACTCCTGATTTTGGCTCAGGTCATGATCTCACAATTCCTGAGATCAAACCCCATCGATCCCCATGAGCCCAGAGTCGAGCTCTTGTCCTTGACAGCATGGAGTCCTCTTGGGATTCTTTTCTCCCTCTATCAAAATAAATATTTAAAAAAAGAAGGAATTCTTAGAGAAACAGAAAGAAAATAGGGAAAAAAGAATTATAACAAAGAAACTATAAGGGAAGGAATCCTCTGGTACCTACAGCTACAGCAAACGACACATAGCCCAGTTCCTAGCTAGATTAACATAAAAGTTCACAAAGTTCACACTAAAAGTGAACAACTTCGGGACACCCGGGTGACTCAGTCAGTTAAGCATTCAAAACTTGGCTCATGTCATGATCTCGTGGTTCATAGGTTCGAGTCCCACATCAGGCTCTCTGCTGCCAGCGCAGGGTCTGCTTCAGATCCTCTGTTTCCTACTCTCTCTGCCCCTTCCCCACTTGCACTCACGCTCTCTCTCAAACATAAACAAATATTTAAATAAGTAAGTAAGTAAGTAAGTAAATAAATAAATAAATAAATAAATAAAGCCAATATCCTCAATTCCCACTACCAGAAACATCTGGCTTCCAAAGAAATTACAAGTCATGCCAAAAGGCCAAAGGAGAGGTACTGGGTGGCTCAGTCAGTTAAGCATATGACTTCAGCTCAGGTCATGATCTCTAGGTTCCTGAGTTCAGGACTCATATCGGACTCTGTGCTGACAGCTCAGAGCCTGGAACCTGCTTCAGATTCTGTGTCTCCATCTCTCTCTGCCCCTTCCCTGCTCACGCTCTCTCTCTCACTCAAAAAACAATAAACACTAAAAGACTTTTTTTAAAAAGGTCAAAAAAATAACAAAAGAAAGCAAGAAAAACCAAAATCTAAAGAAACAGAGAGCAGCAGAACCAGACTTATTTAAGACACAGACTTTTAGAATTATCAGGAGAATCTAAAATAACTATGGGTAATATGATAAGGACTCTAATGGAAGAAATAGACAACATGCAAGATCAGATGGGTAGTGTAAGCAGAGAGAGGAAAACTCTAATAAATAAACAAGAGGAAATGCTACAAATCTGAAACACTATAAAAGAAATAAAGAATGCCTTTGATAGGCTCATTATTAGATTGGACACAGTCAAGGAAAGAATCAATGAGCTTGATGAGGAAAGAAACAGTGACACTGATAACATGTCAAAACAATCTTTCCAAGCAAACAACAAAAAACCTTTCCAAAATGAAATAAAACAAACAAAAAAAAATGGAACAGTACAACTAATAACTAGGGGTGCCTGGGTGGCTCAGTTGGTTGAGCATCCCACTCTTAATCTCAGTTCAGGTCATGATCTTGCAGTTCGTGAGATTGAGCCCTACATCAAGTTCTGTGTTGACAACGTGGAGTCTACTTGGGATTCTCTCTCTTCCTCTCTCACTTCCCCTTTCCTACTCCCACATGCATATGCCCACTCTCTCGCTCTCAAAACAAATCAAAAAGCTTTAAAAAATAACTTAAAACAAAAACTAATAACTGTAGGACAATTACAGAAATTGTAACATATATGTAACAGGAATACAAAGGACAAAAGAAAAAGGAGAAGAAGTGGTTGCAATAATGGTGGGAAAATCTTCCAAAATTAGTAACAGATACCGCAATGCAGGAAGCACAAAGAACACCAAAGCAGGATGAATACCAAGTATCTACACCTAGCAGTATCACATGCAAACAGAAAACCAAAGAGAGAAAAATATTAAAATTAGCCAGAAGAAAAAGACATCTTATCTACAGAAGAACAAAGATAAGCACTATATCTGATATGTTGTCAGAAACCACACAAGCAGAAAGAGAGTGGAATATTTTTAAAGTTGAAAGAAAAATAAAACACCAATCTAGAATAATGTATCCAGCAAAACAATCCCTCAAAAGTGAAAACAAACTACTCTTTCTCAACAAACAAAAGCTGCAGTAATCTATCAACAGTAGACTTGCCTTGCAAGAAACGTTAAAAGTTCTTCAGAGAGAAAAAAAATTATACAGGTCAGAAACACAGATCTACATGAAGGAAGAACATAAGAGAAGGAATAAATGAAAGTAAAATAACATCTTCTATTTTTCTTATTCCTAACTGACCTAATAGGTAACTATTCAAACTAATAGATGCAAAAATGTACTGGGTGATTATAGCTTATGGGTAAGGAAAGTAATCAAGAGAGAAGGGCCAACATGGCGGAGAAGTAAGGGCATCCAAAGTTCCCTCATCTCTCAAAGCAGTACTGAAGCCAAAGGACTTTAAACTCCAAGAGTCCAAAAGACAAAGAGACAAAAGTCACTTCCAGGGACCCACTGGGACAATCTGACGGGCCATAGGTGCATGACTGCAGACTGGGAGAGATAAAACAAATGGAGGGGAGGGATCCCCTTCTGCAGAGAGACAAAGAGAAGAGAAAGAGAGGCTAGAGAAGCATAGGGCTGTATCTGGACAAGAAAAAAAAAAAAAAAACCTGGACCAGAGCGCAGAAGTTCGAATCTCTGAGGGGCTTTCTCCAGACTGGGGCCAGCTGCCCTGACTGCACACCTGGGGAGGAGGGGAGCCAGCCTCGGACTCATTGGCTAGGTCAGGGGCATGGTCCACAGTAGGAGAAAGCAATCCCCT
Organism: Prionailurus viverrinus; assembly: GCF_022837055.1. Lineage (NCBI taxonomy): Eukaryota > Metazoa > Chordata > Mammalia > Carnivora > Felidae > Prionailurus > Prionailurus viverrinus. The sequence goes on from NC_062579.1 coordinate 55,744,542, forward strand.
CCCTGGAGTGCTGTGAGACGAGGGTTTATATCCACTGGAAAGACAAAGACTGCCTGCACCCGCCAGCCAGAAATCATATATGGGACGGCACAGAGTGGCACTCCCCCAGTATGGGGTGCACTGTGCAGGAGTCTGAATCCCAGCCAAGCACCAGGGAGGCATGGGAGTTGGTGGAGCAGGACAAACCGCCCTGTTTACGCCTGCGGCACAGTGAGGACTGCTTGAACAGAGTGGTTTGGGACACCTGGTCCATGGAGGAGAGACTGGAGAGTCGTCATTTTTCTCCCATCACCAACAAGGTGGGGCTTCAGGGAATGGACAGCAGGCCCACAGTGGAGGCCGGAAGGCATACACCAAACCACGCCCTTCTGTGGCTGATAACTGCATATCTACTCGAGCAGGACTGAAGTGACAACCACACAGCCCCTTCCCCAGATCAGTGCTCTTGCATTGCCTGATTTAATTCTTGGGCAATTCTTATTATATAAACATATTCTTCCTTCCTTTCCTCCTTATCTCTTCCCTCCTCTAGTCTGGTTACTCTGGTTGTTGGTTTGTTTAAGCAGACATATTTTATCCTTTCTCTTGACACATGCTTTACACTTCCTTCTTTATTTTCCTTTCTCTCTGGCTTAAGCCATACAGTTTATGTCTGATCAATTTTATTTTCTCTTTTTCCCCACCTCCTTCCTTATTTTCCTTACGCTCTCTCTGGATTAAGCCATATAGTTTCTTTGCTCAATTTTATTTTCTTTTCTTTTTCCCCGACACCTTCTTTATTTTCCTTTCTCTCTCTCTCTGGATTAAGCCGTGGAGTTTCTCAGCCTGGCCAATTTTTGTTTTTTCTTTTCCCACTGCCCCTGTCATTTCTATCCTTGTATGGGATAAGGCCTCTTCCATCAACACTGCCTCCGCCTGTTGTTGACTTACAGCTGAAGTTTCTGATTTTTTGTTTTTGGTTGTTTGTTTGTATGTTTTTGTTTTCTGTTTTTTTGTTTCTTTTTTGTTTGTTTTCCTTTCCAGGGCTACTTCAATGAAATCAAAGCACACCTGGTGGAGGGTCCACAACATCACTACAAGTAGGGAGATAAAGTAACCAAAGTCACAACAAAAGAGAGCAAGTAACACTCTCCAAAAAAAACACCTCCTGAAGGGCCAGCCCCGGGACAGTGTATGACCCCTCTTTAATATAGTAATGCTCACAGGTGCAGGCACATAACAAGCTTCTAAAACACATAAGGGACAGCAAACTAGCCAAAATGAGAAAACAGAAGAATTCTCCTCAAAAGAAATTCCAGGAAGAAATGACAGCTAAAGAATTGATCAAAACACATATAAACAATTTAATTGAACAAGAATTTAGAATAATAGTAATAAGACTAATTGCTGGGCTTGAAAAAAGCATAGAAGACAGCAGAGAATCTACTGCTGCAGAGATCAAGGAAATAAAAAATAGTCATAATGAATTAAAAAATGCTGTAAATGAGGTGCAAAATAAAGTAGAGGTGGTGACAGTGACGACTAAAGAGGCAGAGGGAGGAATAGGTGAAATAGAAGATGAATTTATGGAAAAAGATGAAGCTTACAAAAAGATAAAAAATTCTGGATCACGAGGGGAGAATTAGACAACTAAGTGATTCGATGAAAGGGAACAATATACGTATCATAGGAGTTCCAGATGAAGAGAGAGAGAAAGGGGCCAAGGTGTACTTGAACAAATCTAGCTGAGAACTTCCCCAATCTGGGGAAGGAAACAGACACTGAAATCCAGGATGCACAGAGAACTAACTCCCTTCAGATGTAACTTGAATCGATCCTCTGCATTACATATCATAGTGAAACTAGCAAAATACAAAGACAGAGAATTCTGAAAGCAGTTAGGAATAAACAGGCTTTAATCTCCAAGAGTAGACACATAAGAGTAGTAGCAGACCTAACTACTGAAACTTGGCAGGCCAAAAAGGAGTGGCAGGAAATTTTCTTTGTGCTGAATAGGAAAAATATGCAGCCAAGAATCCTTTATCCAGCAAGCCTGTGGTTCAGAAAAGTAACACATAAAGGTTTTCCCAAACAAAAATTGAAGGAATTCACCACTAAACCAGCCCTACAAGAGATCCTAAGAGGGACTCTGCTGCAAAGACCACAAAGGACCAGAGACATCACTACAAGCATGAAACCTACAGAGAACACAATGAATCTAAACCCTTATCTTTTAATAACATTGAATGTAAATGGACTAAATGCTCCAATCAAAATACATAGGGTATCAGAATGGATAAAAAAAATAAGACCCATTTATTTGCTGTCTACAAGAGACCCATTTTAGAACTGAGGACACCTTCAGATTGAAAGTGAGTGAATGGAGAACCATCTATCATGCTACTGAAGTCAAAAGAAAGCTGGAGTAGCCATTCTTATATAAGACAAACTAGATTTTAAATTAAAGGCTATAACAACAGTTGAAGAAGGGCATTATATAATAATTACAGGGTTTATCCATCAAGAAGAGCTAACAATTATAAATGTTTATGCACCAAATTCGGTAGCACCCAAACATATAAAACAATCACAAAAATAAGCAATCTTATTGGAAAGAATGTGGTAAATGCAGGGAACATTAAAACTCCACTTACAACAATGGACAGATCATCTAGACAGAAAATCAGTAAAGACCCAATGGCCCTGAATGATACACTGGATGAGACAGACTTGACAGATATATTTAGAACTTTTCATCCTAAAGAAGCAGAATACACATTCTTCTCGAGTGCACATGGAAGACTCTCCATGATAGATCACATACTGGGTCACAAAAAATCCCTCAATAAATATAAAATAACTGAGACCATACCATGCACACTGTCAGAACACAATGCTATGAAACTTGAAATCAACCACAGGAAAAGTCTGCAAAACCTCCAAAAGCATGAAGGTTAAAGAACATCCTACTAAAGAACAAATGGGTCAACCAGGTAACTAAAGAAGAAATTTTTAAAAAATATGGGAACAAATGAAAATGAAAAGAAAACAATCCAAACCCTTTGGGATGCAGCGAAGGCAGTCCTGAGAGGAAAATACACTGCAATCCAGGCCTATCTCAAGAAACAAGAAAAATCCCAAATACAAAATCTAACAGCACACCTAAAGGAAATAGAAGCAGAACAGCAAAGATACCCCAAACCCAGCAGAAGAAGAGAAATAATAAAGATAAGAGCAGAAATAAACAAAATAGAATCTAAAAAAAACTGTAGAGCAGATCAATGAAACCAAGAATTGGTTTTTTGAAAAAATAAACCAAATTGATAAATCTCAAGCCAAGCTTCTCAAAAAGGAAAGAGGACCCAAATAGATAAAATCACAAATGAAAATGGATTTATCACACCCAATCCATCAGAAATACAAGCAATTATCAGAGAATACTATGAAAAATTGTATGCCAACAAACTGCTCAACCTGGAAGAAATGGACAAATTCCTAAACACTGACACACTACCAAAACTAAAATGGGAAGAAATAGAAAATTTGAATAGATCCATAACTAGTGAAGAAATTTAATCAGTTATCAAAAATCTCGCAACAAACAAGCGTCCTAGACCAGATGGCTTCCCTGGGGAATGCTACCAGACATTTAAAGCAGAGTTAATAACTATCCTTCACAAGCTGTTCCAAAAAATAGGGAAGGAAAACTTCCAGGCTCATTCTATGAAGCCAGCATTACCTTGATTCCCAAACTAGACAGAGACCCCACAAAAAAGGAGAACTACAGGCCAATATCTCTGATGAACATGGATGCAAAAATTCTCAACAAGATACTAGCAAAATGAATTCAACAGCATATAAAAATAATTATTCACCATGATCAACTGGGATTCATTCCTGGGCTGCAGGGTTGGTTCAGTATTCACAAATCAATCAGTGTGATACATCACATTAATAAAAGAAGGGATAAGAACCATATGATCCGGTCAATAGATGCAGAAAAAGCATTTGACAAAATACAACATCCTTTCTTAATAAAAACCCTCAAGGGGAGCATGGGTGGCTCAGTCGGTTAAGCGTCTGACTTCGGCTGAGGTCATGATCTCACAGTTCATGAGTTCAAGCCCTGCGTGGGGCTCTGTGCTGACTGCTCAGAGCCTGGAGCCTGTTTCAGATTCTGTGTCTCCCTCTCTCTCTGCCCCTTCCCCACTTGTGCTCTGTCTCCCTCTGTCTCAAAAATAAATAAATAAATAAAAACATTAAAATAGTGTTTTAAAAAAAAAACCCTCAAGAAAGTTGGGATAAAAGGAACATACTTAAACATCATAAAAGCCATATATGAAAAGCCCCCAGCTAATATCTTCCTCAATGGGGAAAAACTGAGAGCTTTCCCTCTGAGATCAGGAACACGACAGGGATGCCCACTCTCACCACTGTTGTTTAACATAGTGTTGGAAGTCCCAGCATCGGCAATCAGACAACAAAATGAAATAAAAGGCATCAAAATTGGCAAAGAAGACAAACTTTCACTTTTCGGAGACATGATATTCTGCATGGAAAACCTGAAAGACTCCACCAAAAGAGTTGGATTCAGCAAAGTCACGGGGTACAAAATCAATGTACAGAAATCAGTTGCATTCTCATACACTAATAATGAAGTCACAGAAAGAGAAACAAAGAAATTCATCCCATTTACAATTGCACCAAGAACCATAAAATACCTATGAATAAACCTAACCAAAGATGTAAAAGATCTGTATGCTAAAAACTATAGAAAGCTTATGAAGGAAATTGAAGAAGACACAAAGAAATGGAAAAACATTCCATGCTCATGGACTAGAAGAATATTGTTGAAATGTCAATACTACCCAGAGCAAGCTACACATTCAATGCAATCCCAATCAAAACTGCATCAGCATTCTTCTCAAAATTAGAACAAACAATCCTAAAATTTGTATGGAACCACAAAAGACCCCAAAGAGCCAAGGTAATATTAAAGAAGAAAACCAAAGTGGGAGGCATCACGATCCCAGACTTTAGCCTCTACTACAAAGCTGTAATCATCAAGACAGCATGGTGTTGGCACAAAAAAAGACACATAAACCAATGGAATAGAATAAAGAACCCAGAATTGAACCCACAGATGTATGGCCAACTAATCTTTGACAAAGCAGGAAAGAGAATCCAATGGAAAAAAGACAGTCTCTTCAGCAAATGGTGCTGGGAGAACTGGACAGAAACATGTAGAAGAATGAAACTAGACCACTTTCTTACACCACTCACAAAAATAAACTCAAAATGGATTAAAGACCTAAATGTGAGACAGGAAACCATCAAAACCCTACAGGAGAAAGCAGGCAACAACCTCTTTCACCTCATCCGCAGCAATTTCTTGCTCAACACAGCTCCAAAGGCAAGGGAATTAAAAGCACAAATGAACTATTGGGACCTCATCAAGATAAAATGCTTCTGCACTGCAAAGGAAACAATCAACACAACTAAAAGGCAGCCAACGGAATGGGAAAAGTTATTTGCAAATGACATATTGGGTAACGCACTAGTATCCAAAACCTATAAAGAACTCACCAAACTCCACAGCCTAAAAACAAATAATCCAGTGAAGAAGTGGGCAGAAGACATGAATAGACACTTCTCCAAAGAAGAGATCCAGATGGCCAACAGACACAAGAAAAGATGGCCAACATCACTCATCATCAGGGAAATACAAATCAACGCCACACTGAGATACCACCTCACACCAGTCAGAGTGGCTAAAATGAACTCAGGAAACAACAGATGCTGGCAAGGATGTGGAGAAACAGGAACCCTCTTGCACTGTTGGTAGGAATTCAAACTGGTGCAGTCGCTATGGAAAGCAGTGTCGAGGTTCCTCAAAAAATTAAAAGTAGAACTACCCTATGAACAAGCAATAGCACTACTAGGAATTTATTTAAGGGATATAGGAGTGCTGATGCACAGGGACACATGTACCCCAACATTTATAGCCGTGCTTTCAACAATAGCCAAATTATGGAAAGAGCCTAAATGTCCATCAACTGATGAATGGATAAAGAAGATGTGGTTTATATATACAATGGCATACTACTTGGCAATGAGAAAGAATGAAATCATGCCATTTGCAGCAACGTGGATGGAACTGGAAGTTATTATGCTGAGTGAAATAAGTCAGTCAGAGAAGGACAGATATGTTTTCACTCATATGTGGATCTTGAGAAACTGAACAGAAAACCATGGGGGAAGGGAAGGGGGAAAAAAAGTTACGGAGAGGGAGGGAGGCAAACCACAAGAGACTCTTAAATACAGAGAACAAACTGAGGAGAGGGAAAATGGGTGATGAGCATTGAGGAGGGCACTTGCTGGGATGAGCACTGAGGAGGGCACTTGCTGGGATGAGCACTGGGTGTTGTATGTAAGCCAATTTGACAATTAATTATATTTGAAAAAAAAGGAAAAGGAATCAAGAATACAGTTACAAGGTACCTATACTACTTGTGAAGTGATATACAGGTATCCCCCACTTTTCTAATGTTAGTGTCATGCTACTTCACTTTTAAGAAAGACCTACATTAATATTTGTTTTAACTAATCAAAAGAAATTCAAAGAGGATTCTGACTCTTACAGAAAAGAGCAAAAAGTGAAAACAGCATTTAACGTTTGTTCTGCAGCAAGCTGTTATTACAGAGACAGTACACACGCTGAGCAGCAATAGTAGCACTGCCAAGCTCCTTCCCTGGGAACTACACCCAGCCTCTATCTTTTAACTGTGTTTCCGAGCATTTGTGCTTTATCTCAATTCATCTTGTGAATCCATTAGTAAGGTGTGTCCTAAGGTATCAGGAAAAGCCTAAAAAGAGGTTTTTCTGGGGGGTCTGGGAATGCTTTAAATTTTTTCCATACAAATTAATTGTAATTGCTTCTTCATGGTAAGCTATTTCAGCTTATGAAAGGTTTCATAAGAACACTCTTCTTTAAGATAGTAGGGGAAAACTTTAGTGTTATTTAAAAGTGGACCAGGGGCGCCTGGGTGGCGCAGTCGGTTAAGCGTCCGACTTCAGCCAGGTCACGATCTCATGATCCGTGAGTTCGAGCCCCGCGTCAGGCTCTGGGCTGATGGCTCGGAGCCTGGAGCCTGTTTCCGATTCTGTGTCTCCCTCTCTCTCTGCCCCTCCCCCGTTCATGCTCTGTCTCTCTCTGTCCCAAAAATAAATAAAAACGTTGAAGAAAAAAGAAAAAAAAAAGTGGACCCAACTCTTGGTTTAGACTCAGGTCATGATCTCATGGTTTGTGAGATCCAGCCCTGCTTCAGGCTGACAGTACAGAGCCTGCTTCGGATTCTCTCTCTCCCCCTCCCCTGCTTGCTCTCACTCTCTCTCTCTGTCTCTCTCTGTCTCTCTCTCTCTCACAAAAATAAATATCTTTTAAATGTTCAATTAAAACCAAAGGTGAAAGGGGGAAGTTGAAAAAGGAAACAAATGCAAGCATGGTACATATTAATCCAACTCTATATCAAATTTCACTTTAAATGTGAATGATGAATACACCAACTAAAACAGGGTGTCATATTATCAGGGTGTCATTTATCTCCAAGAAACCCACTTTAAATATAGACATTGATTACAAATAAAGGGATGCTAGGAAAAATGGGGAGTTGTTATTTAATGGGTATAGAAAATATTACGGAGACTGGTTACACAACAATGGAAATGTATTTAACGCTACTGAAATATACACTTAAAGGAGTTAAAATGACAAATTTTATAATATGTATTTAACCATATATTTTGTTTTTTAAATAAAGGGATGGGGGCGCCAGGGTGGCTCAGTCGGTTAAGCATCCATCTCTTGATTTCAGCTCAGGTCATGATCTCATGGTTGGTGAGTTCAAGCCCCACGTTGGGCTCTGTGCTGACAGTGAGAAGCCTGCTTGGGATTCTCTCTCTCCCTCTCTCTCTCTGCCCCTCTCCTGATCACGTACATGCCCCCTCAAAAATAAATAAAATAAACATCTGAAAAAAATAAAAGTTACAAAAAATATTTTTTAGCATTTTAAATCTTCAAGTATCTTCCTTTTCTAAGGACACAGAACTACTATAAGAGACCAGTTTCAGTTCATCTGACTCCATGTCTAATCCAAGAAAGCAGCTAACAGTTTAAAATATATCACTCTGATAATCTACTTGAAAAAACATACAACTTTGTACATTTGCCCACTTTACTCCTGCTTTAAATACCAAGAATCAGTGCACCTGGGTGGCTCGGTCAGGTAAGCAGCTGACTTCGGCTCAGGTCATGATCTCACAGTTCGTGAGTTCGAACCCACGTCGAGCCCTGTGCTAACAGCTCAGAGCCTGGAGCCTGCTTGGGATTTTGTGTCTCCCCCTCTCTTGGCCCCTCCCCTGCTTGCACTCTGTCTCTGTCTCTCTCTCTCAAAAATAAATAACCATTAAAAAATTTTTAAAAACACCAAGAATCACCCTCAGTGATGATAACATTTAGGGATTTGACAAATACAGGATGAAAACAGGCTACACAGAGGGTGGTGTAATTACTCTTAAGAGTAATATCTGACATCTACTTTTATATAAATCTCCATCCCTTCCTATTTTCCTACTTTATAGACTAAAGCTATTTTCTTGAGTTTAATATTTACCATATGCTTTTAATCATTTCACTATATCATTATTCTTTAAAAGAAGGTGATCATATTACTCTAAAGGCTTTTATAGTATTTGATTTTCTAGGTTATAAAACAGCAAAAAGTGAACATATCAGTATAGCATAAAAATCCTTTTCAAATTAAAAAGATTTTTCAAATCTGACTCCAATAACCTTCCTTTTTTCACCTCTACCTCCCATCTTCTCTCCAATCACATTTAATGTCTCACTGTTCTCAAGACACAAAAGGGCCTAGATATGACCTTTCCACCACCTAGAACATCTCCCCTCCTTGGCAACACCTACCACCTTGACTTAAGTACCAACTCAAAACTGCCATTTCTCTCTCTCTCTGGAAAATTCTGCCATCAACTCTCCAAGGCAATTGTTTGCTGTTGTTCCACATTTCTTGGTTCACACCAATGTAACTCACTTAACTACATCACAATATATTTCAGTAATTTACTCCTCCACCTAGCTCAATATTAATCATCTGTGAATCCCTATCATCTAGAATAGTGGTTCTCCAACAGGAGGATTTGCCATTCCCACACCCTCACTATCCAGAGGAACCTTCTGACAGTGTCTTTAAACATTTTTTGTTGTCAAAACTGGTGGGGAGGGGTGTTACAAGTATCTACTGGACAGAGGCCAGAGATACAATGCATACACAGGACAGCCTCCCACAACAAAGAATAATCTGGATCAAAATGTCTCTAATGCCAAGATTGAAAGAAAGGCAACCCCAGTCCCAGTCTGTCAGATAACGACCAAACAGGTCAAAACACCCAACCACAATTCTGTAAGACTATGATCCACATCAGTCCCTTTGGCATCTGCAAGTTGCACTAGGAATGCGGGCAACTGTCTTCATGGCTGCCATCTAGCAAGGGAGTGGGACATGGTAGGTGCATAAAGTTAAAACACCATAGTGCTGTCATATCGAGCTTTTTCTATTCCCTGTTTTTTTATTAGAGTTCCAAAAAAGTAGATTCTTTTACTAGTGTAATTATTGCCTTTATGAAGTGACAGAATTTTGGAGTTACCTGCTCTGCCACTGTATATAATGTCACTCCTGGTGTGTTTGTTGTAATCCCTATGCCAGTGCCACATTTTCTTAAAAACTATAGCTTTTTGTGAAATATACTTTGGCATCAATGCCCACATTGTTCTTCTTTGTACTATCTTGGCAATTCTTGAACCTGCAGTTCCTTTTTTTTTTTTTTTCAGAGAGAGAGAGAGAGAGAGACCATGAGCAGGGAAGAGGGGTGGGGGGAAGAGGAGAGAGAATCTTTTATTTTTTATTTTTTTTAACGTTTATTTATTTTTGAGACAGAGAGAGACAGAGCATGAACGGGGGAGGGTCAGAGAGAGGGAGACACAGAATCTGAAACAGGCTCCAGGCTCTGAGCTGTCAGCACAGAGCCCGACGCGGGGCTCGAACTCACGGACCACGAGATCATGACCTGAGCCGAAGTAGGCCGCTTAACCGACTGAGCCACCCAGGCGCCCTGAGGAGAGAGAGAATCTTAAGCAGGCTCCACCCTGAGCATGGAGCCCGATGCATGGCCTGGGATCATGACCCAAGCCAAAACCAACAGTGGTTTGCTCCACTGACTGAGCCACCCAAGTGCCCTGTCCAAAGCATGTAAAGGCAAATATACTATCTATAGCCACCAGGGCAAGAGATAACAAGTGGGCCAGGCACTTGACAGACATAAAAGATGGGAAGAAAGAAGCCAGATAGAGATACATAAGGAGGGGCACCTGGGTGGCTCTGTCAGTTAAGCATCCGACTGCGGCTCAGGTCATGATCTCACAGTTTACGAGTTCGAGCCCCACGTCAAGCCCTATGCTAACAGCTCAGAGTCTGGAGCCTGCTTCAGATTCTGTGTCTCCCTCTCTCTCTGTTCCTCCCCTGCTTGTGCTCTCTCTCTCTTAAAAATAAAGATTAAAAAAAAAAGAGAGAGATACATAAGGAAATAAGAGCTCCAAAGAGCTCCATAAAGCTCCAGCACATACAAAGGAATTTGGAAGGACATACCTATGCCCAAGGCTGCACACATGCTCAGAAAAATCATGAGAAGGCCAAAAACATTCATCTTTGGCTGACTTTTACCCTCCACCCAATCAGGTATGTGACAGCTACCAAAGAGGTTTTTTTGTTTGTTTATTTACTTTTGAGAGAAAGACAGAGACAGAGAGACAGAGAGAAAGAGACAGAGGCGGGAGCAGGGGAGGGGCCAAGAGAGGGAAACACAAACCCAGGCAGGCTCCAGGCTCTGAGCCCGACGCGGGGCTCAAACTCACAGACCACGAGATCATGACCTGAGCTCAAGTCGGACGCTTAACTGACTGAGCCACCCAGGTGCCCCGCTACGAGAGTTGTAAATGTACACGCTAAGCAGTGAGAAGTGCCCCAATACTGAGCCAATCTACAAAGACAGAGAGTTGGTTTGGTTTGATTTGGGTTTCTGTTTGTTTTGGGACTGTTATTTTTTTCCTTGTAGGTATTTAAGGAAAGCTCTGTCAAACCACTAACTGACCAATCAGCTACCAGAACAAACACTTCAGTATCCACACATGACAAATATAGCCTTTATGAAAATAGGTTAGAAAGTTCACTAAGCAAAAACTACAGGAAGCAACAACCCTGGGGTGGGGGGCAGGTATTTTCCAGTTACCATATTACAATATTCAAAGTATCCATTTTCAACAAAAAGATACAAACATGCAAAGAAACAAGAAAAGTATGGTCCATTCACAGGGGGAAAAAAAAAGGAAGAAATTAACAATACTGTCCCTGAGGAGGCCTGTATGTTGGAATTAGTAGGCAAAGGCTTTATTTCTTTAAGCTTTTTTTTTAACGTTTTTATTTATTTTATTTTTGAGACAGAGAGAGACAGAGCATGAACGGGGGAGGGGCAGAGAGAGAGGGAGACACAGAATCAGAAACAGGCTCCAGGCTCTGAGCCATCAGCCCAGAGCCCGACGCGGGGCTCGAACTCACGGACCGCGAGATCGTGACCTGGCTGAAATCGGACGCTTAACTGACTGTGCCACCCAGGCGCCCCTCTTTAAGCTTTTAAAAAAAAAAAAAATTAAGTTTATTTAATAATTACTGACGGGGGAGGGGCAGAGAGAGAGAATGACAAGCAGGCTCCGCACTATCAGCACAGAGCTTGATGTGGGGCTCAAACTCAGAAACTTTGAGATCATGGCCTGAGCCAAAATCATGAGTCAGATGCTTAACCAACTGAGCCACCCAGGCGCCCCAGCATGCAATGCCTTTAAATCAACTTTTAAATACATTCAAGGAGCTAAAGGAAACCAGCATGTCTCACCAAGATAAGAATATTCAAATAAAGAAATTCTAAAAAGGAACCAAATAAAATTTTGGAGGTAAGTAGTATTATAGCACACATGAAAAAAATCACTATACAGGTTCAATACAACAAGGATAAGAAAGAACAAGTGAACTTAAAGGCAGCACCAATTGAGATTAACCACTACAAGGGAAAAAGAAGGAGGGAAAATGAACAGAGCATCAGAGACCTATGAGACACCATCAAGCCCAGCAACACATGCATAATGGCAGTCACAGACAAGAAGAAAAAGGAGCAGAAAGAATATTTAAATAATTATCAAAGCATGCCAAATTCATGAAATACATCAATCTACATATCCAAGAAGCTCAATGAATTCCAAGAATAAACAGATACACACTGGGACAAAATACAATTAAACTGTCAAAGCCAAAGAAAATCTCAAAATCAATGAAAACTGACAAGTACAAGGGATCCTCATCAAGATTAATAGTTGAACACAATGGGGGCGCCTGGGGGGCTCAGTCAGTTAAGCGTCCGACTTCGGCTCAGGTCATAATCCCAAGGTTTGTGAGTTTGAGCCCTGTGTCAGGCTCTGTGCTGACAGCTCGGAGCCTGGAGCCTGCTTTGGATTCTGTGTCTCCTTCTCTCTCTGCCCCTCGCCCACTTGTGTTCTGTCTCTCTTTCTCTATCAAAAATAAATAAATGTGAAAAAAATTTTTTAAATAGTCGAATACAATGGAAACCAGAGAACAGTGAGGTGACATATTTGAAGTGCTGGGGAAAAAGGTCAACCAAGAATTCTGTATCTAGCAAGTACATCCTTGAAAAATGAAGAATTATGTCAAAAATCAAAAGCTGAGGAAATGCATTGCTAGTATACCTGCACTACAAGAAATGCTAAAGGGAATCCATCAGGGTGAAATAAAAAGACGCCACAGTATAACTTGGAGCTATATCATAAAACGAAGAACAATAGGAAAAGTAACCACATTAGGTAAATACCAACACTACATTTTTCTTTTCTTTTTTGGGGGGGGGGGGGGTTATAACTAACTACTCAATCTCTTTACTTAGCTGATAATCAAAAACATCCCAAAAAAGAAAAACCCAAGACCACTGGCTTCACTGGTAAATTCTACCAAACATTTAATGAATAATTATCACCTCTCAAACTCCTCCAAAAAACAGAAGAGTAGGGAACACTTAACTCATTCTACAAAGCCATCATTACCCTAATATCACAGTCAGACAAACACATCACAAAAAAAGAAAACCACAGGTCAATATCCCTTACGACTACTGATGTGAAAATCCTAAACAAAATACTAGTTAATAATGTAAAAATCCTAAACAAAATGCTAGCAAACAGAATTCAATAACTCATCAAAACATCATACACCAATGACCAAATGTGATTTATCCCAGGAATGAAAAGCGTGACACAAAAATAAATGAATGTAAAATACCACATAAAACAGAATAAAAGGGTAAAAATCACATAATCATCTAAACTGACACAGAAAAAGCATCTGACAAAATTCAGCACCCTTCCACAATAAAATCACTCAGAAAACTACAAAGAGAAAGGAACTTCCTCAACTGGATAAAGGGTATTCATGAAAAACCCACAGCTAACATCATATTTAATAGTGAAAAAGCTAGATTACAACCTAAGATTAAAAACAAGTATGCTTGTTTTTGCCATTTCTATTCAATAGAAAAGAAAAAGAAAAAAAAAGATTCAAACAACAAAGGATGAAGTAGTTTGTAGATGATGTGATCTTATACATAGAAAATCCAAAAGAATCCACAGAAAACTATTAGAGATAATAAATGAATTCAGCACAACTGCAAGATGTAAGATCAATACACAGAAAGCAGTTATATTCCTATACATTAGCAATGAACAACGCAAAGAGGATATTAAGAAAATACTTCCCAGTAAAAAAAAAAAAAAAAAAAAACACTTCCAGTTTACAACAGCATCAAAAAGAATAAAATATATAGGAGTAATTTAATCAAAGAGATTCAAAACTTGTACAATGATCATTAAAAAATATTGCTTAAAGAAATTAAACAATTCCAGGGGCGCTTCACTGGCTCAGTCAGAAGAGCTTCCAACTCTTGATCGTGGGGTCATGAGTTTGAGCCCCACATTGGGTGTAGAGATTATAATGAAATGTAATGAAATGAAATGAAATGAAATGAAATGAAATGAAATGAAAATGAAATGAAAATGAAATGAAAATGAAATGAAATGAAATGAAACAATTTCAATTAAAGAGAATGATATCCCATGTTCATGGAGTAAAAGATTTAATACTGTTGAAAGCAATACTCCTCAAAATGATATACAGCTCAAATGTAATCTCTATTAAAACTGCAACAGGGGCGCCTGGGTGGCGCAGTCGGTTAAGCGTCCGACTTCAGCCAGGTCACGATCTCGCGGTCCGTGAGTTCGAGCCCCGCGTCAGGCTCTGGGCTGATGGCTCAGAGCCTGGAGCCTGTTTCCGATTCTGTGTCTCCCTCTCTCTCTGCCCCTCCCCCGTTCATGCTCTGTCTCTCTCTGTCCCAAAAATAAACGTTGAAAAAAAAATTTAAAAATAAAAAAAATAAAATAAAATAAAACTGCAACACACCCAAAAGATTCCACCAAAAAACTGCTAGAACTGATCCATGAATTTAGCCAAGTTGCAGGATATAAAATCAATGCACAGCAATCGGTTGCATTCCTATACACCAATAATGAAACAACAGAAAGAGAAATCAAGGAATCGATCCCATTTACAATTGCACCAAAAACCATAAAATACCTACGAATAAACCTAACCAAAGAGATGAAAAATCTATACACTGAAAACTATGAAAGAAATTGAAGCTGATGAAATTGATGAAAGAAATTGAAGACACAAAAAAATGGAACAATATTCCATGTTCCTAGGTTGGAAAAACAAATATTGTTAAAATGTTGATACTAGCCAAAGCAATCTACATATTCAACGCAATCCCTATCAAAATAACACAGCATCTTCACAGAGCTAGAACAAACAATCTTAAAATTTGTATGAAACCAGAAAAGATCCTAAATAGCCAAAACAATCTTGAAAAAGAAAACCAAAGCTGGAAGAATCACAATCCTGAACTTCAAGTTGTATTACCAAGCTGTAATCATCAAGACACTATGGTACTGGCATAAAGACAGAGCTCAAATCAATGGAACATAATAGAGAACCCAAAAATGGACCCACAAACATATGGCCAACTAATCTTTAACAAAGCAGGAAAGAATAGCCAATGGAATAAAGACAGTCTCTTCAGCAAGTGGTGCTGGGAAAACTGGACAGCAACATGCAGAAGAATGAACCTGGACCACCTTCTTACACCACACACAAAAATAAACTCAAAGACCTCAACGTAAGACAGGAAGCCATCAAAATCCTCGAGGAGAAAGCAGGAAAAGCTCCTTTGACCTTGGACACAGCAACTTCTCACTCAACACGTCTCTGGAGGCAAGGGAAACAAAAGAAAAATGAACTATTGGGACCTCATCAAAATAAAAAGATTTTGCAGAGCGAAGGAAACCATCAGCAAAACTAAAAGGCAACCAACAGAATGGGAGAAGATATTTGCAAACGAAATATCAAATAAAGGGTTAGTAGCCAAAGTCTATAAGGAACTTATCAAACTCAACACCCAAAAAACAAATCATCCAGGGAAGAAATGGACAAAAGACATTCTGAATAGACACTTCTCCTAAGAAGACATCCAGATGGCGAACAAACACATAAAACGCTAAACATCACTCATCATCAGGGAAATACAAATCAAAACCACAATGAGATACCACCTCACACCTGTCAGAATGGTTAACATTAACAATTCAGGCAACAACAGATGTTGGCAAGAATGCAGAGAAAGAGGATCTCTTTTGCACTGCTGGTGGGAATACAAACTGGTGCAGCCACTTTGGAAGACAGTATGGAAGTTCCTCAAAAAGTTAAAAATAGAACTAACCTATGACCCAGCAATTGCACTACTAGGTATTTATCCAAGTGTGCTGTTTCCAAGGGGCACATGCACCCCAATTTTTATAGCAGTGCTAGTGACAATAGCCAAAGTATGGAAAGAGCCCACATGTCCATCGACGGATGAATGGATAAAGAAGATGTGGTATACATATACAATGGAATATTACTCAGCAATCAACATGAATGAAATCTTGCCATTTATAGCTACGTGGATGGAACTAGAGGGTATCAGGCTAAATGAAATTAGAGAACGACAAATACCATATGACTTCACTCATATGAGGAATTTAAGATACAAAACAGATAAACATAAAGGAAGCAAAAATAATATAATAGTAGGGGGACAAAACATAAGAGGCTCTTAAATATAGAGAACAGAGGGTTGCTGGAGGAGTTGTGGGAGGAGGGATGGACTAAATGGGTTACAGGCATTAAGGAATCTACTCCTGAAATCATTGTTGCACTATATGCTAACTTGGATGGAAATTTAAAAATAAATTAATTAAAAAATAAAAATAAAAATAAAATAATTCTTATCAAAAAAAAAAAAAAACACAACAGCGGGGGCACCTGGGTGTCACAGTCTGTTGAGTGTCCAACTCTTGATTCAGGCTCAGGCCATGATCTCACAGTTCGTGGACTGAGACCTGTATCAGGCTCCATGCTGACAGCACAGAGGCTTCTTGGGATTCTTTCTCTCCCCCTCTTTCTCTCTTCCTCCCTCCCTCCCTCCCTCTCTCTGTCCCTCCCCCTCTCAAAATAAACAAACTTTTTTAAAAAGCTGCAATAGCCACTACTTGCAAAAATCAAAAAGTCAATCCTAAATTTCAAATGGAAATTAAAGGGACCCCAAACAGCCAAACCAATCTTGAAAAAGAAGGACAAATTTGGGACATTCTCACTTCCCAATTTCAAAACTTGCTACAAAGCTCAAGTAATCAAAACAGGTGGTACTGGCATAAGGATAGACATATAGACCAATGGAATAGAACAGAAAGCCCAGAAATAATCCATACATCCACAGTCAACTGACAGGCAAGGGTGCCAAGACCACCGAATGGAGAAATAACAGTCTCTTCAACAAATTGTGCCAAGAAAACTAGATATCCGCATTCAAAAGAATGAAGTTGGAACCCTATCTTACACCATACACAAAAATTAATTCCAGGGGTGCCTGGCTGGCTCAGTTGGTGAAGCATGTGACTCTTGATCTTGGGGTTCAGAGTTTGAGCCCTACGTTGGGTGTAGAGATTACTTAAAAAAATCTTTAAAACAATTAATTCAAATTGGATTAAAGACCTAAATATGAGCTAAAACTGTAAATTCTTAGAATAGGGGGATAAATCTTCATGACTTCATATTTGGCAATTTCTTGAATAGCACTAAAATACTCATGAAACAAAAGAAAAAGCAGGTAACCTGGACTGCATCCAAACTGAAAACTTTCATGCACTACCAAAACAGTGAAAAGACAACCACAGAATGGAAAAAATATATCTGATAAGGGGTTAATATCCAGAATTTTTTTAATGTTTTATTTATTTTTGAGACAGTGAGAGACAGAGCATGAACAGGGGAGGGTCAGAGAGAGGGAGACACAGAATCTGAAACAGGCTCCAGGCTCTGAGCTGTCAGCACAGAGCCCGACGCAGGGCTCGAACTCAAGGACCGAGAGATCATGACCTGAGCCGAAGTCGGCCACTTAACCGACTTAGCCACCCAGGCGCCCCAATATCCAGAATTTTTAAGAATCCTACAATTAAACAAACAAAAAAACCCAATTTAAAATTGGGCAAAAGATCAATAGACATTTTTCCAAAGAAGATATACAAATGGCCAATAAACACATTTTGAAAAGAGACTTTACATCACTAGTCATCAAGGAAATGCAAATAAAAACTACAATGAGGTAACACTCCACAACTGTTAGTATGGCTATTATAAAGAAAAAACATAAAATACTGTAGTATATATGCAGTGTTTAATCTTCATTTCAGGTGTACAACATGATTCAACAATTCTATACATTACTCAGTGCTTGCCATGGTTAAGTGTAGTCACCATCTGTCACCAAACAACATTACCATCTTATTGATGATATTCTCTATACTGTACTTTGCATCTCCATGACTTATTTATTTTATAACTGGAAGTTTGTACCTCTTAATCTATTTCATTTTAGTTTCTTATTTGTCAACTAATTTTTTTTTAATTTCAGTATAGTTGACAGAGTCAACTAAATTTTTTAAATTAACTTAATTCTAAAATAAAATAAACTGTATGAGCTCATTTTTCTAAAAGATAAAAGAGGGGCGCCTGGGTGCTAAATCTGTTAAGCATCCAACCCTTGGTTTCAGCTCAGGTATTGATCTCATGGCTTCATGGGTTTAAGCCCCACATGGGGCTCTGCACTGGCAATGCGGAGCCTGCTTGGGATTCTCTCTCTGCCCCTCCCCAACTTGTGCTGTCTCTGTCTCTCTCAAAATAAATAATTCTTTTTTAAAGAAAAGAAAGGGCAGGTAGCTCCTTTAAAAAATAATAATAAGGGCATCTGGGTGGCTCAGTCGGTTAACTGTCCAACTTTAGCTCAGGTCATGATCTCACAGGTTTGTTGCTTTGAGCCCCACAACAGGCTCTACACTGACAGTGAGGAGCCCGCTTGGGATTTTTTTTTCTTTCTTTCTTTCTTTCTTTCTTTCTTTCTTTCTTTCTTTCTTTCTCCCTCTCCCTCTCTCCCCGTCTCCCCCACTTGTGCACACACTCGCTCTCTCTCTCTCAAAATAAATAAATAAACTTAAAAAAAATTGTTACCCTTCTACAACACAAGTGGGAATGTAAAATAGTACAACCACTCTGGAAAACAGTTTAGTGGTTCATCAAGAGATTAAAGCTAGAATTTCACTTCTAGGTACATATCCAAAAGAACTGAAAGTAGAGACTCAAATAGACATTTGTACATCAATGTTTACAGAAACACTATGCACAGTAGCCAAGATGAAAACAACCCAAATGTCCATCAACAGATGAATGGATAAATTAAATGTGGTGCATATATGCATAGTGAATGGAATAGTATTCAGCCTTAAAAAGGAATGAAATTCTGACACATGCTACAAAATGGAAGAACCTTGAAGAAATGCTATATAAAATAAGCTAAACACAAATACAATTCCACTTATATAGGAGTATCTAGAATAGTTAAGATCAGAGACAGAAAGTGAAATGGTAGTTACCAGGGACTTAGGGGAGAGGGGAATGGAAAGTTATTGTTTAATGGGTACAATGAAGTTTCAGTTTGAGATGATGGAAAAGTTCTGGAATTGGACAGAGGCAATGGTTGCATAATGATGCAGAACACTGGGAGATACAGGGATTCTTTTTGAGGTAAAGGAAACATCCCAAAATTAGATAGCAACAATGATGGTTGCACAACTTTGTAAATACATTTAATGTACTTAATGCCACTTAATTGTGCACTTTCAAGTGGTTAAAATGCTAACTTTTATGTTAAGTGTATTTTATCGCAACAGAAAAGACATGGAAAAAAAAACAGAAAAGAACAATATAAATAACAAGGCTGGTAGCAGTAACATCTGTCCATTACCATTCTCCCTTCCAGCATATGAAAAATCTCTAAAATCTGTTTTGAAAGTTCATAGGTATACATGAATAAGCTATCTCCTTATATGCCAGATTTGTTGCCAGGAAAATATATTTCTGTGATTTATTAATTATTTTCTTGTCTTGTGTTATTTATTTTTAGTCTAAAAAGCACTTAAGGGCAGAATCTCAATTTTTCTGGTTTTATTACACTCAGTATCAACAGCACCTACTTAGGCAAATAAACACTATTCAGAATCTGTATGAAAATGTCAAGCTTTCTAAAATATTTAAGAAACAATGGAGGACTAATAACATTCCAGTCTATTTTTTTTAATATAAAGGTATAAATGCTCTAATGGAAATAAATTATAAATTTGTAATAAAGCAGCAATATGTGAATAAGGTCTGCGTTTTTTCTTATTATGTGGTCTTTGAATAGTGGTCTCTATGTAATACTCTAATTAAAAATTAAATTGCAATAAATGTCACCATTTTCACGTGGGCCAAAGTACTAAAACCTTCAAAAAACGTTTCATCTTACTTGACACACTGATACCTGCTTTATTAAACACAGTTCATTCCAACAACATATCACACCCCATCTTTACGCAAAGGCATTCTTCAAATGGAGACAAGAGGCAAAGAATGTGGCAAGAGCAAGAAAGTGAAGCAAAAAGTTTTATTCCTGTTGTAAGGAGAAATAAGAAAAGAGTCTTCAGGTGAGAACTAGGGTTCTCTTTCCCTGCAGAAAAAAAATACAATTTTAAGACATTTAGATTTTAGAGCCAGAAAACAGCACCTGTTTACACAACTCATCCTTCAAACCAGGCAGGTAACCCTAGCTCCCTTCCAAAATAGTCAGGTAATTGCTTAGAATTCAGACGTCAGAGACAAATCATAATACGCTAATAAGTAGGTAGCAGTATTTAGGAACACAAGTTATTTAAATCTTTTTTTTTTTTAATGTCTATTTTTGAGAAAATACAGAGAGACAGAGTGCAAACTGGGGAAGGGGTAGAGAGAGCGAGACACAGAATCTGAAGCAGGCTTCAGGCTCTGAGCTGTCAGCACAGAGCCCGACGTGGAGCTCGAACCCACGAGCCATGAGATCATGACCTGAGCTGAAGTTGGACGCTTAACTGAGCCACCCAGGCGCCCCTAAATCTTTTAATGTCTATTGGAATGGGGAAGAAGAAGTTCCCAAAAGTCATCCTTTCCTGCCTTGAAATTCCATCTTTTATCAAAGTTAATTCTACCCCTGATTCAAGTAAAACCACTATGTTCATACACCATATGTGTCAGTAGCACTCAACTGTACTTAGCACATGCTACTATATATATTTTTTTTAACGTTTATTTATTTTTGAGACAGATAGAGAGACAGAGCATGAACGGGAGAGGGTCAGAGAGTGGGAGACACAGAATCTGAAACAGGCTCCAGGCTCTTAGGTGTCAGCACAGAGCCCGACACGGGGCTCGAACTCACAGACCATGAGATCATGACCTGAGCCGAAGTCGGAAGCTTAACCGACTGAGCCACCCAGGCGCCCCGATGCTACTATATTTTTAAGGGGAACGGGAGTTGGACATATATGCCTATATTCTCTTAAATATATTCCTTGCCTAAAGGACTGTTCTATCTTCTCAGTATGACCAATAATTGGCATAATTGAGTATAGACTCAAATATGTCACCCCATGCTCAAAATATTCAAAGTCTTCCCATGTTTATAAAGTACGAAACTCCGGGGCGCCTGGGTGGCGCAGTCGGTTAAGCGTCCGACTTCAGCTCAGGTCACGATCTCGCAGTCCGTGAGTTCGAGCCCCGCGTCAGGCTCTGGGCTGATGGCTCAGAGCCTGGAGCCTGCTTCGGATTCTGTGTCTCCCTCTCTCTCTGCCCCTCCCCCGTTCATGCTCTGTCTCTCTCTGTCCCCAAAATAAATAAAAACGTTGAAAAAAAAAAAATTAAAGTACGAAACTCCTAAGCTAGCATTCAAAGCTCTCTGCAAGATAATTCACACATGAATTTCCAATCTTAACACATCTCTTCCACTGAATTTTCTTTTACTTCTCTTATAATAAGCAACACATTCTGCTTATAGTTCCTTGTTTAAAACTCAAAGTAATCTCTACTGAACCGTAAGCTCCTCAAAGGAGGAAACTGGTCTGGGTTTGTCTCTTTTTCTCATGTGGGGAAAAAAAAACTGCCTTGTAATAAATGCTTATTAAAATGAAAATAATCTAGGGGTGCCTGGGTGGCTCAGTCGGTTAAGTGTCTGACTTCAGCTCAGGTCATGATCTCATGGTTCGTGAGTTCCATCCCGGCATCAGGCTCTGTGCTGACAGCTCAGAGCCTGGAGCATGCTTTGGATTCTGTGTCTCCCTCTCTCTCTATCCCTCTCCTGCTTGTATTCTGCACTCTGTCTCTCTCTCTAAAATAAAATAAACATTAAAAAAAAATTTAATGAAAATAATCTGCTCAGAGATTCCTTAAAAGAGTGGTGATTGGTTAAGCATTAAAAAAAAAAAAAAACCTGATGGGGCTCCTGGGTGGCTCAGTCGGTTAAGCGTCTGACTTAAGCTCAGGTCATGATCTCATGGCTCATGGGTTCAGGCCCCACATCAGGCTCTGTCCTGACAGCTCAGAGCCTGGAGCCTGCTTCAGATTCTGTGTCTCCCTCTCTCTCTTCCCCTACCCTGCTCGTGCTCTCTTTCTCTCAAAAATAAAATAAACATTAAAAATTTTTTAAAAAAACAACACCTGAAGTCATTTTACCCTCCAGTATCTTCCTATCTCTAAAATGAGATATTCAGTAAGCTGTGTCAGATGCACTATATATAGTCAGCCTTCGAAAGAAATATATTATTTCATATACTTAACAAGTAACAGGTGCAGTCACTTTAATATGAAACATTCACTCTTGATTCTCTGTTTAGCACTCAGAACACACAATGAAAATGCACAAATAGGGTGTTCTGTGGTTTTGAATTTTGGGGGTATATAAGGAAGGTGGAAAGGGGAAAAGAAAAAAGAAAAACAGTAAGAGGTCAGCAAATTCTCCCCAACACTATAGAAATTAACCAAACCTAGCTTCAAATATCTAAATTAAATGGCAAGGAGTGATAATCTTAGTATTAAAAGAAAAAGCATTTTAGGGGTACCTGGCTGGCTCAATCGGTTAAGCATCTGACTCTTAATCTTGGTTCAGGTCATGATCTCACAGTTGGAGCCCCATACGGGGCTCTGCACTGACAGTGAGGAGCCTGCTTGGTATTCTCTCTCCCTTCTCTCTCTTTCCCTATCCCACTCACACACTCTCTCTCTCTGTCTCTCAATAAATAAATAAACTTAAAAAAAATTAGAAAAAACATTTTAAAATATAGTAAGAGTAAAGATATCATGTGCTTCCTGATAAAACGTGCTGAGAAAGACACATGACTTCACAGTGTTTCTAGCAAAATACATGATCACAAGGAAATATCAGACAAACCCAAATTAACTGTTCTGTATTCTTCAAAAATACATAAGGGGAAAAAAGCAAGGTACAGTGCTCCAGAGTAAAGAAGATTAAAGACACATGACAATGAAATGCAATGCATGTTCCAGAATTGGATGCAGGGCCAGAAAAAAAATAAACTTTTGTCTTTCACTATACAGGACATTATGAAGCAACTGGCAAAACATGAATAAGGTCTGTAGAGCAGAAATACTACTGTATCAATGTTAATCTCTAATTTTGCTAAGTATAATGAGGTTATAGAGAATATTCCTATTTGGGGGAAATACATATTGAAGTATTCAGGGGTAAAGGAGCATCATGTCTGCAACTTAATCTCAAATGACTCAGAAACATAACATAGAGAGAATGATAAAGCAGATGTAAAATATTACTATTTGATAAATCTGAGTGAAGGATCTATGAGAATCTATATACAATTTTTGCAAAGTAAGTCTAAATCTATAATTTTTAACTTTTTATTTTGAAATATAGTAAAAAGATTATCCTCTGTCTCCTTGAAGGTAGATCTCCTGAGGTTACATTAAAAACATTTTAAAAATCATTCAAATATTACATGAGATCAATGAGACAGTGACTAGAAAGTTGTTTTAAGTAAATGTCTTTGATCTCTGGATAGATATTTTTAAAATATTATTTATAATAACACAAAAATGTCTTTTATGGGAGTAGGACTAAGTTACTAGCCAAAATGTATATTAATACAGATTTTTTGAAGTATATGTAAGTTTCATGGGGAGAAGGCGTTAATTTGTCTTATTCACCTAAGCAGTACTTTAAACAGTTCTTGGCACATGGTAATAGTAATCAATAATAATTAGTATTTGAGTAATTAGTATGTCCTAGACACTAACCTAAGTGCTCTGTGTCCACTAACTCATTAAATCTTCACAGAGTCCAAGAAATATTTGTGAATGAATTAGTACTTTTTGCAGGATGATGATTACATTCAGTTCAGAAATCACGTTAACATCAGTTCCTAAAAATCACCAGGTTATGGAAAATTGTGCAATGAACACCACAGGACTCATAGGGAAAATGGGGTTAGAAGCAAAACATTCACATGCCTGGGTGGCTCGGTGGCTCAGTCAGTTGGGCACCTGACTCTTGATTTCAGCTCCGGTAGGGATCTCAGAGTTCATGGGTTCGAGCCTGACATCGGGCTCATCCCTGACAGCCCAGAGCCTGCTTGGGATTCTCTCTCTCTCTCCCTCTCCCCTGTCCTCTGCATCTCTCTCAAAAAAAATAAACATTTTTTAAAAAGCACAATACTCAAAAAACTTCATCAATGACACATTTTTTAAAAGAAACCTGATTAAAATGATAGCACAATTTTACACAGTTTACACATTAAGTGATTAAGAAATACACAAATACAATAATAAATACAGCACTTTACCTTGAAAAAGACCTGAAGTTTGCTTGTGGAAGCACATCAGAAGGGCTGCAGCTCATGAATTACTGTGAAATGATGGAAGGAGGGTTATCTGAAATCGGATGGAAAACTGTAACAACAGATGTGGATGGGAGTGGCTCATAACACAAGGGGTGAACTAAGCTAGCCAACAGATGTTTGAGGTAAGAGGTTTGTGCATGTATATGCATGTATTTAACACACTTCAGTTCAGCTGGGTGTAGTTCACTTAGAGAAAATTCTTTCCATAAAGGACCAGATAGAAACTATTTTAGGCTTTGTGGACCATTAGGTCTTTGTTGCAATTATTCCACTCTGAGATTGTGGTACAAAAGTAGCCACAGACAATATAAACAAATGGGCTTAAGTATGTTCCAAAAGAATTTTATTTACAAAAACAGGCCACTAGTTGGTGGTCATGATTTGCTGATCCCTGACCTTGCAGACAAAATCCTGCATAAGAAAATAAAAATTCTGTCTTATGCTCAAATTGTTACCTGATTTATCAACCTTGTTGAGACATACACACATTTTCAAAACAAGCATTATAGCAGAACTATATTTAGAATGCTATCAAATAAATCAAAATATGAATATAATTCAAATAAGCAAAATACCAAATACAGTATTACATGAAAATAAATTATATTTTATTTTGGACTTTATAAATCAAGTATTACCCAAAAGTCAACTGAGCACTTTAAATGACCAAAATAAAGACAACTAAGGATAGATTTGAACAACCATAGTCAATCAAAATCTGTGCATTACATTCTATATAATCGTTAAGGAAAGTGGAAAATACTTTGACAGCTCTTTTGAACTGAAATTATCAGGCTCATTTACAATGGCACATGTGACTTTTCTAAGACCATCAAACCACAAAAGTTAACATACAAATTACACTAGAAGATGAATAAGTTTTGGACATGTAATATACAGCATGGTGACTAAAGTTAACTATACTGTATTATGTAATTGAAAGTTGCTAGAGAGTAGATCTTGAAAGTTCTCACCACCACAACAAAAAAATGGTTATGTACGGTGAAGGTGCTAACTAACCTTATTTTGAGGTAAACATTTCAAAATATATACAATTATCAAAACATCACATTGTACATCTTACACTACACAATGTTACATATTAATTATATCTCAATAAATCTGGGGAAAAACATACTAATTGCACAAAAGTTATACAATATTTGTCCAGGAATTGAGTTAAAAATTCTAAGTTGACCTGCTTCTAAACAGAAAACACTAACATATACAACAATCCTTTGCTCAAGCTGCTATATCTCACATCTGGAATCTCCCCTAGTATTCTTTGTCAAAATTATCCATCCTCCCATCCTCCAAGGGCCAGATTCAAATGCTTTCTCTATAAAGCCTTCCCTGGACCTCATCAGAAATATCTTCCTACTCTGAACTTAGTTTTTACCAAATGCAGCATTTATCACTTTATATCCTACTTCAAAACTATTTGTGTGTATGTCTTATTTCCTCTGCTATATGGAAAATAAGACTAACCTTTTAACCAAACTAATCTCTCTGCCTGGGCAGCCCTTTTTCACAGACAACCCTTAATTTCTAACTCATCTTTAAGACTCACTACAAATACCATTTCCTCTGTAAATCCTAGCTATCCCAAAAATGAGGCCTTCCTTCATTTCTGACACTCAGTAAAACCAATATACCCCCACTTTAGCACTGTTTTATACCTATGTACGTGATATCTCCCTCATTAGATTAAGAATTCCTTAAGCAGGTGGGAATTTTGTCTTACTAACTTTTGCATACCCTAGCACAGTGCCTGGCCCCTAGTTGATACTCAAGTATTTGATCTACTAAGAAAGCATTCTCTCAAAATATGGAATATAAGATATAAACATGTGAACACCACTGCCATACCAATAATTTCTTAAACAAATATTGTATACAACAGTTACCAAGAAAGCTGGACTACAGATACCAAGAATGGCTACTTCAAGCCAAAGCTGAAAGACAAAGTCTCAAGAGACATGATCTGAAAACAGTGGCTACAGCGCCCAATTCACAGAACCTTTTCTCAGGGCAAAAAGCACAATTGGCCAAAACTAATAAAGGTCTTTTCAAAAGTATCATCCCCAATCATAAAAGGGCAGAAATATAATACACTGGATATAATAATCTTTCAAAATAGAACATGTCCTAAGCAACAATAATTACTGACAAACTTCTCGGCAAAAAGTGTTTCCTTTCCAATGTTCCAACAAATATATGTACATGACACCATTACAGATTTTATTATCAACAAAACACCTGTATCCTAACATGTAAGTTCTAAGGCAAAAAAAGATATGCATACATGGTAAAGAAACTTCCCTTCATCACTACCCTTCTTATCTCCCAAAGTAAGATAAAAAAAAAAAAAAATGACTGACATTCACATAAGCAGGAACATTTTTTTGTTTCTTTTTAAACTCTACACTCAATGTGGGGCTCGAACTCACAATCCCGAGATCAAGAGTCTCATGCTCGGGGCACCTGGGTGGCTCAGTCGGTTAAGGTCCGACTTTGGCTCAGGTCATGATCTCGCAGTTGGCGAGTTTGGGCCCCACGCCATGGTGGGCTCTGTGCTGACAGCTCAGAGCCTGGAACCTGCTTCGGATTCTCTGTCTCCCTCTCTCTCTGCCCCTCGCCCACTCACACTGACTGACTGACTGTCCCTCTCTTTCTCTCTCTCTGTCTCTCTCTCTCTCCCTCTCCCCCCTCCAAAAATAAAAATAAACACTAAAAAAAAAGAGTCTCATGCTCTACCAATTGAGCCAGCCAGGTGCCCCTTTTTTTTTAATAACCTTATAGAACATCTAGTACAGGTTCATTTTACAAATGACAAAACAGAAGCCTAGAAAGTATAAATTTTTCCAAGGTTCTACAATCAGTTAGGCAAAAAGATCTATACCTAGAAAACCTAGATTTGGCTCAGAGTTCAGTTTTCATTCCTAACACTAGTTGTTCTCAAACTTTTAATTTTAGGACCTCTATAGAGTCTCAACAGTTAAAAATTAACAAAGACCACACATAGCTTTAGTTTATTGCCTTTTAAGAACCAATGTTCTAACCATGTTACTTCCTCCAAAACAACTGCAGGCTTTATCAATATTTATTAAACTTATTCCCATTTTACAGATGGAAAAATGGAGGATAAATAGCTTGCATGTTAGCTATTAAGCCAATCATAAGACAAACATTAGCATACAGGTACAGAGAAATCCTACCTAGATGCTCCTTTTACTGTCCTATTATATCCAACATTCCTAAAAGAAGATCTAAAACATCATTTTCAAATGGCTTAAACTGTTTGAACAGCATTTGCCAAAGTTCAAGAAAACATTCCAGGTCTGGAGGAAAGGGCTTCATGTAAATCCAAGAACTGTCTGATACAATCCATAAATGTATTCAGACTCCAAAAGTGAAACAGACACATAAATACACACACTTTCTTGCAGAAAATTGTTTCATACACCTGTATCTATATAGAAATTTCTTTAAGTACTACATTTATCTTATCTCTAGAAATACAATATATAACTGAAAGCTGATGGCCAACTATACCAAGGGTTGCCAGTAATGAGAACTGGCACGATCAAAATTAAAGTCACAAATGTCTTTCTTTTCATCCCAGTCAGCAACATAACCAAACAACTGGTATTTAAATGTTTTCAAAACCTTTTATAAAATGTGCATGTACTCCCCCTCCACAGCCTGGCTTAACACTTATCACTTGGTGGGAATGCAAATATTTCACAGATAACATTTTTCAAAAATTAAGTTAGTATGCAATTCATTGTGAATTACTGTCCTAAAAGATACTTCCTATGACATTTTCCCAGCATCTCTCCATTTCAACAACTTCTGCTTTTTAAAATTTAAGACCATGGGGGGGGGGCGGCGGGGGGCTCAGGTGGTTGAGTATCCAACTCTTGATTTTGGCTCAGGTCATGATCTCACAGTTCATGAGATCAAGCCCCACTGTCAGTGCTGAGCCTACTTGGGATTCTCTCTCTCTGCCCTTCCCTTGCTCTCTCACACTCTCTCTCAAAATAAACAAATATTTAAAAATTAATTATTTTTTAAAAAATAGAATTTAAGACCATGGTGTGCTTGGCTGGCTCAGCTGGTGGAGCACGCGACTCTTGATCCTGAGTTCAAGCCCCACTCTAGGCATAGAGCTTACTTAAAAACAAATAAACTAAAAAATAAAATGAACTAAAATTTAAGACCAATAATGTTATACTGCTGTCAACTTTTCAAGTAATCAGCTGCCGTAAGTATTAGAATGACAAGTTCCATCAAATCTCTAAGACCTTTATCCAAAAATAAATTTCATCTGTCAATCAGAAGCTGATCTTTCATAATGACAAATATTTCAAGAAACAAACCGATCTCATTTAAAATAAAATACATAACAAGCCCTTTAAAAACAATAACAAAACCTTTAAGGACTGAGACGCTGATTTTTCAGTGTATGATTCAGGTCATCAGTTTATTTTTGTTCCTTCTTGCCTTTCAGCTATTTTTTTCACCACAGAATCATAGATAACGTCTTTTTTTATAAACACTAGTAAAAATTAGAACTAATCTTTGTTCCTACTTTAAGTGCTCAACAAAAGTTCTAATAAAGGAAAAATCTGTGGAGGGGCACCTGGGTTACTCCATCGGTTAAGCGTCCAACTCTTGATTTCAGCTCAGGTCATGATCTCACAGTTCAAGAGTTCTAACACAGCCTGCATCAGGCTCCACTGTCAGTGTGGAGCCTGCTTGGCATTCTCTCTTCTACCTCTCTCTGTGCTCCTCCCCCATCTCTCTCAAAATAAATAATCTTTAAAAAGAAGAAAAAAACTAATTTGGATGTAATTTTTTTAAAAAAATAAAAGAAAAAAAGAAAAATCTGGAACTATTATGTAAAATAAAACTAACAATTATGTATAAAATTGCTCATATTATTTCTATCTCACATTAGAAGAGAATCAAGAGTGATTCAGTATTGTGGGTTAAACTCATTCAAGCACTACCTGTCCGATTATCCTTTGACTATGATTATGACTTGGGATGAATGACACTTCAGCCTGAGACAGTTCTCAACACCCACTTAGAGCTCTTCCACAGTAAATAATCAGAAATCATCATACATTTTTAAATTAACATTAATGTATGTGGTTCTTTACAAGGGGTTTGTCATGTAGCTCAGGACTCTCCTGGAATTCAATGTTTCAGTTATTCTCACTATCTCATCTGTACATAAAAGGCAAAATACTATTAACAGCTACAAACTTAAAGACCTACGACAAATGACCACAACAGCAGCTAAAATGAACTTCTTCCACTGTAATACTTGGGCTAAATTAAAACGATCATAATCACATTAGACATGGCAGGTCAAGGGGGCATTAATGCCTTGTGGTTAAGAACGTAAGTTCTGGAGTCAAAACTAGGTTCAATTCTAGCTCCACCAATTACAAGCTGTATATCTTTAGTCAAGTTCTTTGATCTCCCTATGCCTCAGTTTCCTACTCTTCTGTAAAATGAGGAACACCAAGTACCTATCCCATAGGGTTGTTTTGAGAATTAAGATTATACAGATGAAGACAAACAATAAGCACTCAATTTTAGTTACAATTATTACTCTTACCACCAAGATCTACAAAAATTCAAGACAAGAGAAAAAAACTGACCCTGGCATAAAATGAATGAAGTCTCCTTTTATGAGACCTACAGTAAAATACAGAGATTATATTTAATTATAAGGTATACCCTTCCTATATATGAACATGAGCACCTAATAACCAGCCAGTAAGTTGTATTGGGTACCTCCTATGTACCCAATACCCTATAAATAAAGGTTTATTGTAGTTGGACCAATTAACACAAATTCAGAAACAGGCTAAAATCTTTACACAGCTAGGGATCTGATAAGAACTAAAGTGTATTTTTTTCCTCAAGGAAAGGAAAACATATTCTATCTACTGTGTGTTAATGTACAAAAATAGACAATATCACAGGCTCATTCCCAAATTCTACATGCTAGGTAAAGTGCTCTAAAAATGTATACCATCATAATACTCAAAGGCACATTTTGCCAATTACCAATGCAATTCTGATCCATGCCCCCTGTAGTTTATTTTGCCACTAGGCACCAAGAATATATTTAAGAACAGAAAAATTACTTAATTCATGAGGGATGAAAAGTCAGATGTCAAACAGCCTGCAAAGCAAGCCAGCCACCTGTGTAAAAGTGGTATACATGTCATATTAACAACCCATATTTTTAGACACTATCAAGAGGCAAATCAGAAGCACAAGAGAAAAACAAGCTCAAACTAATAAACATGCTTGATTGTTAAAAGGAGCCTGCCAGGCACAGTTTCCCTTGGAATAAATCTTACTTCCCATCAACCCACATTAACCTACTCCCCATTCCTCACGGAATAAATTTTTAAAACGTAGGGTCTAATTACTTTTGCTCGAAATTTGCCCAGAAAGTGGAGAAACATTTGAGGTCTGCCTTACCACTCATTAAAGCCGGACTTCACAAAAAGTATACTGAGGTCCTCTGGAAGCAAAACCCTGCGTTAGTATCCTCTTGCCTAGAGATAAATCCAAGGATACCCTTCAGGATCTGGAGTAGAGAAGGAATGTAAAAACCTAGCAAGACCCACCCGTTCACCCCCACAAAAAAGAGCTTGTCCCCAGGGGCTGCAGAAAAAAAAATTCCGCAAAGCCGGGGTATTTCCCGTATCCTGCTATCCAAATGCCACTAAGTCCTCCCAGGATCTCACATCCTCCCGCCCGCCCGCCCCTCCCCCTCTTCCCACTCCCCCCTCCTCCCAACCCCTCTCCTTCCCCACGCAGTTTCCAGGCCCAAAGATTAGGAAGAACGACCGGGATACCAAAACCGCCTCCGACTTAGGGGGCTCCCAATTCCACAAGCACCAAAGAACAAACTAGACGAGCCAACTAAGCTTCACCGGTTAGGGGTGGTTGAAGGAAGCGCTCAACACGCCAGGCCGCGCCCCCCCATCCCCACCCCCACCCTTACCCCCACCCCCACTCCCGCTTAGAAGCTACTGCCGAAACTCCGAAAACCTCCTCACCTGAAGAGAAAACGAGGTCTCTTTCCGCTAAGCGACACAAAGGCCTAACACACAAAGCTAAAGCATTCCCAAACACCCTGCTCAGAAGGCGCGTAGGCCCAGACCGCTAGGACCCGTGAGACGGGGTTGTATTTTACCTCATGGACTCAGCAGTCATGTTTTCGCTTCAACGCCTTGTAGCTTCAACGACCGTAGGGCGCCGCTTTGCGCTCTCCGGCGCCGGGTTACGACAGAAATGTAATGGACTCTTAGTCGTCACTATAGCTGGTGCTGGATCCTCCCCACAGCTCAAAGGCCGGTACCACTGCCCCCGCCGCAGGAGCCGCGGAAACAAAGCGACGCCGCCGCCGCCGCCATTTTGTTGGGCCGAGGCTCAGGCAGAAGAATTGGCGCGTCCTCCCTCTTCCTCTTTCCGTCTCCCATTGGCTATTCCCTCCGCAGCTCAAAATCTTATTGGCGACGGAAATTCACCTTCTTTGGGGGGCCTGTTGCTAAGGCGGCCTACGTCATTTGATCCACTCCACCTTCTCATAGGGGTTCCAATTCAGTCCTAATGACCTGAAAGCGCTAGTGACGTATTTTGACTTTATTCTGAAAATGCTTTTTGATCCATCCTCTTTTCTTTCACATATTGACAAAACAATAACAACTTACATTTACTGAGAGTTTACTATATACCAGCACTATACTAATCCTTTATTCGAGTTATCTCATGCAATCCTTATTCTTTTTGAGGCAGACAGACGCTTGTTAACTACATTCTCCAGATGAGGAAACCAAAACACAGTCTCACGCTAGTGAAGCCAAGATTCAGACCAGACACCACACTCTTAACCTCTAAACTATATGACCATCCTATATATTTTCTTTCCCATATTCCAGGTTATGTTCAAGTTCTTTACTTTCCTACATGTTTTTATATATTAATAAGCATGCCAGCATACTTACAACTATATACACAAGACGAACTTGAGATCTGCATACAATTCGTTCAATATTGAATAAACTGTAAGCTGCCATACAAACACACACACACATCGACCATTCTCCGAGTCTGATGTGATGTTTAACTCACCAACCAATCAAGGTCTATTTCCTCCTCATCACAGAGGTTTGGCTGGGTAATCGCTAAAACCCTTTCCAGACTTCATGTTCTGTAATTTAATTGTCCCCTGGTAATCTCTGCAAGTCACATATCAGTTCTCTGAAACTGAATAGTTTCTAATTTGATTTCCAAATTTATTCTAACATACATGTTTTATTTCATTTTATTTGCTTTTCTTGAAATTTGCAAGTGCTCCTGTTGTATTTGGGTGAAAGAGTTGCTGCTTTCTTCCGGAATTGGAAATAGTGAGCCTGTTTTAAATGGAACGCTTTGATAACTTGATAAGCACAGCAAATTTTTAACTAAGAAAAGTTTGGGTGAACCTGGCTGGCTCAGTCAGAAGAGTATGCACCTCTTGATCTCGGGGGTCATGAGTTCAAGCCCAATGTTGGGTGTAGAGATTACTTAAAAGAAAAAAGAGAGAAGTTTATACACATTTCAAGTAATCTTTTAAATATTCAAGGACTATTGCCAACTGTAGAAACCAGCCTTCTATATCTGGTCTACTAATTTTCTTCTTGTCTTCCGTATGATAAACATCACTTAAACATACAATTTACAGAAGTTATATTTTCCTCCTGGATAAATGCAGTTAATTTGAAAGGAGATACAAGACAGCACACAACTTAAAAAAAAATGTTTATTTATTTTTGAGAGACAGAGCGTGAGTGAGGGAGGAGCAGTGAGGGAGGGAGACACAGAATCTGAAGCAGGCTTTGGGCTCTGAGCTGTCAGCACGAGCCAGACACAGGACTCAAACTCACAAACACTAAGATCATAACCTGAGCTGAAGTCCGGCACTCAACCGAGACACCCAGGTGCCCCACACAACTTTTAACCTAGTTCTTGTGATAAGACTTCTTAACACTAAGCATTTTAACATGACAAATTCCACAAACAGAGAAGCATCTTAATAACAAAACTATAATAACAGAAATTTTTAAATATATAACTCACTGTATTCGTGAATCATAAGAAAGAGCATTCCTCTATTATTAAAAGATGACTAACAAAGTTTCACTGTTATATTATAGTTGTATCACTGTTTTGTATCACTGTCAATAGCTGATTTTCAATGAGTTTCCTTCTACCATATTTTAGAATAAATTCACTCATTCAAATATCTCACATTTTTCATCAAATTGCCACAGAAATCAACATAGAACCTTTCCTTGGTGTGGTACCTGGCTGGCTCAGTCAGTAGAGCCTGCAACTCTTGATCTCAGGGTTGTGGAATTGAGCCCCACATTGGGTGTAAAGATTACTTAAAAATAAAATCTTAAAAAAAACACCCTTCCTTGAACTCAACCATAAATGTGTAATTTGTGAATTTTCTTGAAAGACAAGGTATATTACCTTTAAGAGAGCAAGTTGGATAAGAAAATAGAGACTCTAATAATTTTTAATAAACACCACCACAAATTCTATTTTATGTCAAAATCAAAATGCTTTGGCAATATCAATTAAATTTTTAAATACATATATCTTTTAATCCAGAAATTTAACTTCTAGGAATTTGACCAACAGATATACTCTACATGGGAAAAATGAGATATCCACAAAACTATTCACTGCAGCATTGTTTGTAACATCAAAACTTTGAAAATGACATTGATAGTCCTCAGTGGGGAACTAGTTAAATGAATTATGTCACCCATGCAACAGAATACCAAATAGCTCCTTAAAATAAAAAAATGTCAAAAATCAGTTGTGTTTCTACGCACTAAAAATAACCAATCTAAAAAGTAAAGTAATAAAGCAATCACATTTACTATGGCATCAAAAAGGATAAAATACTTAGAAATAAACTTAACCAAGTAGGTGAAAGACTTGTACACTGAAATCTATGACACATTGCTAACAGAAATCAGAGAAAATACAAATGAATGGAAAGATATCTCATTCCCATGTATTTCTGGAAAACTTAATGTTTTTAAAATGTTTCTACTAGCCAAAGGGGCCTACAGATTCTTTAAATTCTCTGTCAAAATCCCAATGTCATTCTTTGAAGAATTAGACAAAAAAAAATCCAAAAAGTCACATGAAAGCTCAAGGGACCCTGAATAACCAACACAATCTTGAAAAAGAGAAGCAAAGTTGCAGAACACACATTTCATGATTTGAAAACATACTACAAACCAACAGTATTCAAGATAGTGTGGTATCGGCATAAAAGATAGATAGATAGATAGATAGATAGATAGATAGATAGATAGATAGATTCCAATATAACAGGACAAAAGGGCCCAGAAATAAACGCTTTCACATAAGGTCAAATGATTTTCAACAAGGTTGCCAAGACTACACAATGGGGAAAGGATAGTTTCTCCAAAAACTGGTGCTGGGAAAATTGGAAATCCACTTTCAAAACAGTGAAGTTGGACTTTTAACTCACAGCATATACAAAAATTACCTAAAATGGATTCAAGACCTAAACCTATACAATTCCTACAAGAAAACATAGGGGAGAAACACTTTAGGACATTGGATTTGGCAATAGTTTCTTGGATGTGACACCAAAAGCATAAGCAACAAAAGTAAAATAGACAAATGAGACCATATCAAACTTGAAAATTTCTGCACATCAAAGAAGACTATAAACAGAGTGAAAAGGCAACCTATAGGGTAAGAGAAAATATTTATAAATTATATATTTGATAAGGGGTTAATATCCAGAATATATAAGGAACTTCTATGACTCAACAACAACAACAAATAACTTCATTAAAAAATGGGCAAAGTCAGTGACCACTTACAATATGAATGCAACACATCAGTAAAGTACTGGGGTGCCTGGGTGGCTCAGCAGATTAAGTCAACTTCAGCACAGGTCATGATCTCACAGTTTGTGAGTTCGAGCCCCGCATCAGACTCCACACTGACAGTGTGGAGCCTGCTTGGGATTCTCTCTCTCTCTCTGCCCCTCCCCCACTTGAGCTTTCTCTCGCTCTCAAAAATAAATAAATTTTTAAAAAGTACTACCTTGAGTTACAGAAATTTAGCATTTACATTGAATATTTTTTAAATCTCATTTTTTAAAACGTTTATTTTTTTTTTATTTTGAGAGAGTGAGAAAGTGTGCAAGAGTAAGTGGGGGAGGGGCAGAGAGAGGGGAAGAGAGAAAATCCCAAGCAGGGTCCTCACTGTCAGCACGGAGCCTGACTCCGGGCTCCATCTCACAAAATGTGAGATCATGACCTGAGCTGAAATCAAGAGTTGGACCACTCAACCAAGGGAACCACCCAGGTGCCCCTAAAATCTCATTTTAAAGAAAAGGTGCTATTAGGGCAAAAAAATGTTGGATGATACATCCAAAGGTATGAAGACTAGATATCTTCCGGTGATATGTCTGAGTGATTTGTTTCCTGTTTCTATTTTTCCATTTTCTCAAAATTTCCTACAATGACAATATACTATAAAGTTGATGTGAGAAAGTTAAATAATTTTAATTGTTGTAAGCAACAACAGAACTATCAATTTTCTGCCAGCAAATATGAATTCAAGTAACAATTATGCCAACAGAAACCTTAGCTCAGTATTGTTTTAAAAAGTGCTTTCTCTGGGGCACCAGCGAGTCGGTTAAGCATACGACTCTTGCTTTGGCTCAAGTCATGATCTCATGGTTCGTGAGTTCAAGCCCTGCATCAGGCTCATTGCTGACAGCCTGGAGCCTGCTTGGATTTCTCTCTCTCCCTCTCTCTCCGCCTGCTGCTTCCCCGCTCCGCACTCAAACTCTCTCTCTCTCTCTCTCTCTCTCTCAAAATAAATAAACATTTAAAAAACTTTAATAAAAAAAGTACTCTCCCTCAATTCCAATCCTGTGGTTAAGCTTTCTGAGCTTTCTACCTTAAAACCTTAGTAGTGTGTTTTTCATAAATGCCCTTTATCAAATTGAGAAAGTTCCCTTCTGTAACTAGTTTTCAGCGTGTTTTTATCATATGGGTATTGAATTTTGTCAAATGCTTTTTCTGCATTTTCCTTCATTCTATTAATGTGGTATATTACATTGATTTAGTTTTGTATCACCACTGCATTTCTGGGATAAATCCCATTTGGTCATAGTGTATAATCCTTTTAATATGCTGCTGCATTTGATTCGATAGTATTTTGTTAAGGAGCTTTGCATATATATTTATAAAGAGTATTGTACTTATCTGTAGTTTTCTTTTTTTGTGGTATCTTTCTCTGTGTTATCACAGTGATGGTGGCCTCATAGAATGAGTTAGGAAGTGTTTCCTCCTCTTCTAATTTTTGGAAAATTTTGACAGGGATGGGTGATAATTCTTTATTAAATGTTTATAGAATTCACCAGTGAAACCATGTGGTCTGGAGCATTTTTTGGAAGGTTTTGGATTACTGACTCAATCTTACTTTTTATAGGTGTGTTCAGATTTTCTATTTCTTTTTGAGGCTTCTTTGGTAGTGTGTCAAATTTTTTCAGAAATTTGTCCATTTCATTTAGATTATGTAATTATATGGCATACAATTATTCATAATATCCATTTTAATCCTTTTTTTAAATCTGATATTAGTAGTAATATACTGTTTCATTTCTAATTTTAGCAATTTAACTCTTCTCTCCTATTTTCTCAGTATAAACCTTTGTCAATATTGTTGATCTTTTAAAAAAAAAAAACCAACATTTGAATTTGTTAATTTTCTCTATTTTTTTTCTATTCTCTATTTTGTGTGTCTTCATTCTAATCTAATCTTTAGTATTCTGATAGATTTTGTTATAATTTATTCTTCTATATATTTTCTAGATCTAGATTATTCTATACCTATATATACCTATTTCTTATTTTCTAGTTACTTAGGTTATAAAATTAGATTATTAATTTAAGATCTTTCTTCTTTTTAATTTAGACATTTACAGATATAATTTTCCCTCTGAGCAATACTTTCACTAATTCCCATGTTTCTGTATTTTCTATTTTTGTTTTCATTCATCTCAAATTATTTTCTAAATACCCTTGTGATTTCTTCTTTGACCCATTGGTTGTTTAAGAGTATGCTGTTTAATGTCCTCATACTTATGAATTTTCCAAATTTCCTTCTGTTATTGAATTCTAGTCTTTTCTCATTGTAGGCAGAGGAGATATTGTTTGGTGGAGTGTTCTCTGTAAGTCCATCACTCCAGTTGGTTTATAGTGTTGTTCAAGCCCTCTATTACCTTAATGATCTTCTTTCTTGTTTTATCAATTATTAAAAGTGGAGTACTGAAATTTCCAACTATTATTGTAGAACTGTTTCTTCCTTCAATTCTATCAGTATATGTTTATAATTATTATATTCTCTTGAGGGATTGACACTTTATCAATAAATAAGGTCCTTTTTGTCACTTGTAACAATTTTTTAAAGTTCATTTATTTTAAGAAGGAGAGAGACAGAGAGAGAAGGAGGGAGAGAGAGGGAGGGAAGGAGAGAGAGAGAGAGACAGAGAGAGAGAGAGAGAGAGAGAGAGAGAGAGAGAATCCCAAGCAGACTCTGTGCTGTCAGCCCTGACTCCAATGTGGGGCTCAATCTCACAAACTGTGAGATCATGACCTGAGCTAAAACCGAGTCGGATGCTTAACCAACTGAGCCACCCAGGCCCCCCTAAAACAATGATTCTATACAGCTCCATCCTTCCCCTTTTATGTTGTTATCATCAACTAATATCTTTATGCATTGTGTGCTCACTAACATAAATTTATAATTATTGATTTATGCATATTCTCTTTAATCAAATGGGATAATAAAGAGGAATCATGAACCAAAAATGCAGTAATACTGGCTTTTACATTTACCTGTGTAGTTACATTTACTAGTGATCTTAATTTCCTCATATGGTTTTGAGTTACTGTCTAGTGTACTTTAATTTTCACCCGAAGATCTTCTAATGTTTATTTATTTTTGAGAGAGAGAGAGAGAGAGAGAGAGAAAAGAAGAGGGGCAGAGAGAAAGAGGGAGACACAGAATCCAAAGCAGACTCCAGGCTCTGTGGGCACAGAGCACAACACGGGGCTCGAACTCACAAACAGTGAGATCATGACTTGAGCCAAAGTCGAACCTGAGCCAGCCAGGCACCGACCTGAAGATCTTTTGATCTACTAGAAGCAAATTCTCTCAGCTTTTGTTTTATCTGGGAATGTCTTAATTTTTCCTTCATATCTGAAGAATTGTTTTGCCAATTCTAGAATTCATGGTTAATATATTTTTTCAGTACTTTAAATATGTCATCCCACTGCTTTTTGACCCCCTTTGTTTCTAATGAAAAATTGGCTGTTAATCTTATTGACAAATCATTTTTCTCTTGGCACTTTCAAGTTTCTCTATCTGTCTGCCTGTCTTGGTATGGATCTTTTTGAGTTTATTTTACTTGGAGTTTGGTGAACTTCTTAGATGTGTAGATTCATGTCTTCCATCAAATTTGGGACATTTTCAGCCATTATGTGTTCATATATTCTTTCTGCCTTTTCGCTCTCTCTTTTTTCTTCTGCTAGAACTCTCATTATGTTAATTGTCTTCTTCTATTTTTCTTTCTGCTTCTGCAACTGGATAATTATAATTGACTTATCTTCCTGATTACTATTTCTTTCTTCTGCCTGCTTAAATGTGTTTTTGAAGTAGTAAATTTTTTTCATTATTGTATCTTTCCACTCAAGAATTTCCATTTGGTTCTTTTTGTGATATCTATTTATTTTTTCCACCAAGACTAATATCTTTTATTTTCCAGCTTTATTGAGATGTAATTGACATATAATGTTGTATACAAGTAAGATATACATGATTTGATACACATTGTGAAACGTTTACCATAATAAGGTTAGTTAACACATCCTTCACCTCACATAATTACCATTTTGTTGTTATGATCCATCTCTTTATTGATATTCTATGGTGAGACATTGCTCACCTGATTTTCTTGAGTTCTTTGAACATAGTTTCCTTTAGCTCTTTAAACATATTTTAAATACCTGGTTTAAAGTCTTTTTCTAGTAAGTATAATATCTAGGCTTCCTGAAGCATAATTTCTGCCAATTTCTTTTTTTCCATGTGAATGGGCCATACTTTCTTATTTTTTAATGTCTCATTTTTTTACTGAAAAATGGACATTTTGAATATAGTAATGTGGTATCTCTGGAAACCAGATTCTCTTCCTCTCCCAGGGTTTGTTGTTGTTCATTGTAGGTTGTAGTTCTTGCTTAGTGAGGTTTCTAAACTACTTTTGTATATGTAGTGTGTGCTGATTGTTGCCACTGGAGCATGCTTTTAAACTGTTTTTATAAAGACTGAATTCTTTGTCATGTGTGGATCCTGAAGTCTGTTTCACTAGCTTAGTGGTCATTTATTGATTTGTGGGTTGATTTCCTTAAATATATGGAAGCAAAAGAAAAGAAAAGAAGTCTCTTGATCTTTGCAGATTGGCTTTGTGTTGGTGCAATCCTTCAACACTTAGCCAGTGTGCTTACAACTCTGCCTTAGCTTTCAATTCCTGCTCACAATGAGCATAAAGATCAGCCAAGGGTGAAAGCTCAGAGAATTCTTAAGTTTTTTCTGAGTATGCATTCTGTTTTTGGTATATAAAATTTTTATTTCTCAAAGTGTCTTCTCAGATTTTCCTCCCAGACTTTTGGTGCAGTTGTTTGTCACAACTGCCATGTTTTTCCCCAGGCAGCATTGGCTTCTTCATTTGTCTTTCAATATTTTCAAGGAATACCCTGTTCATAACTGCTTTTCTGCCCTGAAAGACTTCTGAGTTAGGCAAAATTGAGGCAAGCCCCTTTTGTCATTCCTTCCAGGAACACACAAACAGGTCAAAATAGACAAACACAATATTTTGGGAACAAAATCTGTTCTGCTCTCTCTGGGACCAGCTACCTACACTGGGAACACAGGGTGAGTTAAAGACTCTGACACACCAGAGTGGGGAAATCAGGCAAGGCTAAAATAGGACAAATCTCTCCTACTATGCTTAAGTTGACTTTTCTTTCTTTTCTTTTTTTTTTTTTTTTTCAACGTTTATTTACTTTTGGGACAGAGAGAGACAGAGCATGAACGGGGGAGGGGCAGAGAGAGAGGGAGACACAGAATTGGAAACAGGCTCCAGGCTCCGAGCCATCAGCCCAGAGCCCGACGCGGGGCTCGAACTCACGGACCGCGAGATCGTGACCTGGCTGAAGTCGGACGCTTAACCGACTGCGCCACCCAGGCGCCCCTTAAGTTGACTTTTCTTGATTCAGCATTCACTTGGTTGGTTTTTTTTTCCATTTTTAAATGTTTATTTATTTAAAATTTTAAATGTTTATTTATTTTTGAAGGAGAAAGTGACAGTGTGAGGGAGGGGCAGAGAGAGGGAGACACAGAATCTGGGGCAGGCTCCAGGCTCTGAGCTGTCAGCACAGGGCCTGATGTGGGGCTCAAACCCATGAACTGTCAGATCATGACCTGAGCTGAAGTCAGACACTCAAATGACTGAGCCACCCAGGAGCCCCTCACTTGGTTGCTTTAAACCTTGACTACTTCCAGAGTTCTGACAACAGTAATACTGACAGTTTTGCTCATTTTTTTCATTGTTTTTACAAGGGATGGGCCCTTTAAACTGTTTACTTTGCCATTTTCTGTCTTGGTTATTTTTGGCCCTTCACATTTGCATATAAAATTTAAAATCAGCATTTAAATCTTCACACACTAAAAAATCTGCCAAAATTTTTACTGGAATTGATGTGAAAATTGAGAGCATTATAACACTGAATTTTGAAATGTATGAATAGGGCATATCCTTTATTTAGGTGTTAATTTCTGTCAATGTTTTGCAGTTTTCAGTATATGTTTTGCCTATCTTTTATTACGTTTATTCCTAATACTATCTTAAAAATTTTTTTAAATGTTTTTATTCATTTTTGAGACAGAGAGACAGAGCATGAGCAGGGGAGGGGCAGAGAGAGAGGGAGACACAGAATCTGAAGCAGGCTCCAGGCTCTGAGCTGTCAGCACAGAGCCCGATGCGGGTCTTGAACTCACGGAGTGTGAGATCATTACCTGAGCTGAAGTCGGATGCTTAACCGACTGAGCCACCCAGGTGCCCCATATTCCTAATACTATCTTAATCTTAATTAACATTTGACAGAACTAGCTAGCTAGTCACTATGAAGGAATTCTATCCGATACCTTTCTTCTGCTGAGCTTTTGGGACTATAATCTATTATGTATGCTACTACAGCAAAATGGTAATACTGATATTTTAGTATTTATATTTTTATATTACCAAAACATTGGTATTTTATAAAAATATGAGATAAAATTGTCACAGTAGTCTACATGTTGTCCTCAGATGTTACCCCTGAAAACAGGCCAGGAACAAAGATTAAGGATTCTTTGTACTTCCAACTTGAGTCTTGGAAATAGAATGATTAAGAAGGAAAATCTCCATTAAAAGAGGTGAGGAGAAGGGCGCTTGGGTGGCTCATTTGTTTCAGTGTCCAACTCTTGGTTTCAACTCAGGTCATGACCTCATGGTTTGTGAGTATGAGCCCTGCGTTGGGTTCTGTGTTGACAGTGTGGAGCCTACTTAGGCTACTCTCTCTCTGCCCCAGCCCTGCTTGCTCTCTCTTTCTCAAAATAAATAAACTTTAAAAAAAAAGAGGTGAGGAGAGGTCAGCCTTGTGAGAATGAATCTGACCTTTGAGGGAGAAAAGGGAAAGGAAAGAAGAGATCTAACCACAGAGGAAGAGAAGAAGTTGGGTTTTCAGGGGTCCTGGTATTGGGCCTAGAAACCTCCCTCCCTCTTTTTTCCTTTTCTCTTCAAATTTCCCTACTATCTTCCCTTTCTGTTTCTCTAAAGTTTCTTCACCTCAGTTGTAATAAGATTCTATGGGAATTGGATGGAGGTCCAAATTGGTTGTAAGGGAAATATAAATGACTAATAAATAAAAGATGTTCAGAGTTACTAATAACTTGGAAACTGGTAATTGAAATGAGATACATTGAAAGAATTTTAAAACCAGAAAAGGGATAAGAGTGGTAAGAATATTTTTAAAGTAGTGCATTTTGTTCTTTTAGAAGTTTCCAAGTACCATGTAACTCTGGGTATGACTCGGGATGTAAATGAATCTGACTTCATATATTTTTAAGGCCTCTTTTACTTTTATTTTTTAATGTCTATTTATTTTTGAGGGAGAGACAGCACGAGCGGGAGAGGGGCAGAGAGAGAGAGAGGAAGACAGTCCAACTCATGGATCAAACCCACCAACTGCAAGATCATGACCTGAGTCGATGTCGGACGCTTAACCTACTGAGCCACCCAGGTGCCCCTCTGACTTCAGAGTTTAAGTACTGAAATGATACTACACCTACAAGAATATTTTGGCATTTAGGTGGGGGCAGGGACCAAAAAAAGAGAATATTATGGCATCTCAGAACCTTAAAAATCTATCTTGTGAATTATTCACCCTTTAAAATTTCAATTTCTGTCACAGAAACTTTTCTCTTTGCTTCCCACCCGAACCCCAAGAAAGTGATTAAGCCTTTATCTGTACCCATGATATAACATATATTCTCCCACTAACACATAGGGATTGCATTTGTTTACATGTTTATTTCCACCATAAGACTGCAAGCAACTCAAGAGCAAAGACCTTTTTTTCTTTATTCAATCAGTGAAAATTTACTGAGCATGTACTATGCAGGCATTTTAGAAAATGAGCATACAAAGATGAGTAAGACAATACTCCTGTTCTCAAGGAACTTACTGTTTAGGGGAGAAACCCAGCAATTAGAGATAGACTAACAGAGATGGCATGCACTAAGTAAGAGAGGAGGTAAGTAATAGATCCAAAAGTGGGAGGTCAGGAAAACTTCCGAGAAATTATGTTTGAACTGTGTTTGAGGGGGAGAAAACATTTCATTAATTTTATTTGAAGATCACAAAAAGAACTTTAGACCTG
The DNA here is from genome assembly GCF_022837055.1 of Prionailurus viverrinus. Classification (NCBI taxonomy): domain Eukaryota; kingdom Metazoa; phylum Chordata; class Mammalia; order Carnivora; family Felidae; genus Prionailurus; species Prionailurus viverrinus. Next base: position 55,788,258 of record NC_062579.1, read on the forward strand.
AAGTTCTCTAGCTACAACTGCTGGGCACAGAGCCATGGCAAGGCATCATAAACTGGAAGGTTCAAACCAAATGGATCATTTCTGAGTCTGGATTTGGGGTGATGCCAACACATCTTAATGAGTTTTTTTTTTTCCAGCTGGAAGTCATTGTTTACAAAGCACTCATTGGAATATACTAATCACCACTGATTGTGAAGGCAGGGTTTATCTGAATGTCCTTAAACTGTTGCCCAAAAGAGCCTGAAGACCATGCTTCAACATTTTAACCATGAGTCATATTCTATCCAGCTGTATTCATATTTTCAGGACAATGGTGAAATACAAAGTGGTGTCAGTGAGGATATGCCAGTATGGGGTTGGAGCCAAGGCATTAGTATTTTAGTTGTGAGCATTAGTATTTTAGTTTTGAGTTGTGGTAAAAATATATATGTTTATTTTTTATTTTTTTAAAGTAAGCTCTAGGCCCAACACAGGACTTGAACTCATGACCCTGAGGTCAAGAGTCACATGCTTTACTGACTGAGCCAGCCAGGTGACCCTAAATTCTACTTTCACAGATTAAAGGGAGTCTATTGAAATTCCTCCCTTCTTCTGAAGCCTACATCAACCATTCCAGGGAAATGCCTCTCCCATCAGGACCCTTCATCCAGGATCTAGATGTCAGGAAACAATCATAGACTATGGTTTCTATGTCTCCAGGGAGTAACTTGCATCTCCCACTGAAACCTAATCCATAGGAAATTTGCAGCAAAATTGGAAACTCTGTAGGCATTTCCTTAGAATAACCTTCAGTGAACTGCATCACCTCTCTAAGTTAGATTTTCTTTAACAGTCAAAATAAAGGGGCTGATTAAATGGTCCCTTTGGCTTTGACTTTCTATAATATTAGCATACTATTACAGTTGTTGATTTCATCCTCGCTCATATTTGGGAAGAACCTATTTAAATCAAGATCTGATATTAACTTACTGGTTTCAAGTAAATCCTTTCTAGGTTTTTTTTTATAAAAAATATTTCAATGCATATGAAATAACTTGCACCTATAATGGCCACCACAGCATTTCAGAGCTTCTTCAGAACACTGACTACAAAACATCCTACATTTCAATTGATTTAATTCGATACCAAACCTGAATATCACAAATTATATGTATTCAAATTTTAAATACATGTATCTTTAATATTTTGCACCTAAAACAGTGGTGCTGGAAGGTACATTGAGGAGATTTAGTCCAATGCACTCACATTAGAATAAAGAAACAGGTCCTGAGAGAACCTATTTCAAGTGACTTGCCTATGGTCACATAGCTAAACAGAAAGTAAGGAAGGACCAAAAGCTGTTTAAAGGCCAGATCTATCTACTTCCTGTCCAACGCTCCCATTCCATGTTTGCAAATGTACTGTTGCCCAGTCTCATATAACTTGATAATCTGGGTAACTTTCAAATCAATTATTCAGTACAAAAACGTAACTTACCTAGTCACAATGTTCATAGGGACAAAACTAGATCAACCATTTATGACAGCCATTCATCTATTAATCTTGGCTGTTTTGAATCTAATAGATGACAACATTAATGAAAGATAACATATGAAATCCCAGAAGAATGTATCTCAGTTTAGAAATACCTAAGCGGGGGGCACCTGGGTGGCTCAGTCGGTTAAGCATCCCACTTTGGCTCAGGTTATGATCTCGCGGTTCATGACTTCGAGCCCCGCATCCAGCTCTGTGCTGACAGCTCAGAGCCTGGAGCCTACTTCAGATTCTGTATCTCTTTCTCTCTCTGCCCCTCCCCCCCCTTGTGCTCTGTCTCTCTCTGCCTCTCAAAAATAAATAAATGTAAAAAAAAAATAAAAAATGGAAATACCTAAGGAAATTAGCTTATCAAATTCACTGTCATTAGAACAATAAGAAATTCAATTATAATTTCAAAATGAAATAATCTAATATTACAATTCTAATTTAGTGTTTTAAATTCACCCCTCTTTACATGTTAATCAAAAAACTCAGAGTAGATTGTAAAAGTTTATTGATATGGTCAAAAAGCAAATAGCCAGACATTTGGTTATCTGTGCTACTACAATGTCATTTTGAATAGTATTTTTAAAATGCATAACAAATAATATTTAAAACATTACTAGAAAAGTAAATTAAGAGTCTACTTTAAGGCACTTCAGATGAAAGCAAATTTCAAAGTTTACATAAAATTAACTCTATTCTAAGTTTAGTAAATCTGCTTTCTACAGATTTTAGCTAGAATGTAACTTTTCTCCCTGCACAAGAAAAATGTGCTATAAGGGAGACAAAACAAATTAAAAAAAAGTGTCATTCTTTCAATGCTCATGGCACATTATCTGGAGCTATACAGATTACATGGAAGTAGTATTACCCTGGTCAGTCTGTACAAATCAGGGCATCTTTATACAAGTCTCATAAGAATCACAGCATAAATTTATTTGGCCTGAGACAATTACAAGAATAACAGATAAGGAATCCAAAATCACACAATTTACAGGGAAGTAATTACCAAAAAGTGAATTCACTAAAGGGGAAATGGTCAACTGTATGTCCCCACCCACCAAATCTTCAAACAAAAACCCTCATAAAATGTTTCTTCTTAGGCAATTATATCCATCTCTTCTGCAAATCTCTTTATGTAAGACTTTTAGACCACATGGGAGTTATTAGATAGTAAATACTAGGCAAAGTATTATTTTAATGTAATACTTCTAAGATTGCTTTAAAATTTTTTCACAATCGTAATTATCATATTTCCATAATAGTGGAATTTCAGGATATTCTTCATAGCTATAGGAAAGGTTATGGCTAGATCTAATGATAACTTTCATTCTTTCATTCTTCACATAAATTTGGTTAGCATTTATGGTTATTTCCACTGACAGAAAAAAAGACAAAACTCAAAAACTCTTCAAATATTTACTGTTTCTCTACTTGAGGTGTGGGAATGAAGGCTAAAATAATAGCAAAAACAGAACTGTCAGGAAACAATTTACTTTCCATTCACAGGCAACAACTCAATTATGTCAGGATGTGCTTCTTCCAGTCTAAGGGAGTCCTTCTCCTAAATACGAGGGTTAATGAAATATGTTGTAACTGTAATACAGAAATTGACTTAACCAGATGAACCTATTTTTTTCTCTAAGGTACAAATGAAATAAGCAACAATCTTTAATTTGCAGAAACATTTCAGACGATTTTTAAGTAACACTGATTTTAGCACTAAGCTACATTTTTATTAGAGTGGAACCTACCGTAAATAAAAGAAATTAAGGAGACAGAATAAACCTGAAATCTTTCCAAATAAAAATAGTTAACAACACATTCATGCAGAAATCATAATCCTGTATTTAGACTTTTTAATATCTATAGCTACCACGAAGCATAACTAGCACTGTATTTCAGCAGAAAACATGAAGGAGGGGGAGGACTGGCTAGTCTTTTCTACAGGTTAGATATGTACTCTAAACAATATTGTTCTATTTTCAGAAGATTGGATAGCACAGATTTCCCCACCCAAAAGGAAAGATGTGCAAAGTATACACATCCATGCAAAGATGGAAAAGCTAAAACTAGATTCCTGATACATTTATCTGTTAATAGGCATATGTAGGAACACCTGGTCAGTTCTTTTTTTCCCCTAATTTTGGGTAAGATAATATAAAATCAGATAGCCAAAAGCTTACTAAAGCAGTTTTGAACCTTGTTCTAATTAAAATGTAGTAGTTATAAAATTTTTATAATGTACTTAATTTTACTAAATTAAATGTTACATAAAGTTCATCAGGAAGGGAAGGTTATGAGGAGAATTGTATCCAAAATACTTCATGGTTTTGACAAGAAATTGCTTGTTAAGGCACTACAAATCTTCTTTGGTTAAATGATTAACTATTTAAATCACTTGAAAAAAAAAGAGGTAATACAAAATACACAAATTTCATTCTTTACAACACACACCCATTTTTCATTTTCCAATTTCCATTACTCCAGTGTCTACATATCTCTGGGGTCCTTTTTAACTCATCAGAAAGCTGAAATAAAAACATTAAACAATATGTTAGTCTTTGGAAAAAAAAGGCTTTACTTTTTTTTTTTTTTTTTGAGAAACAGAGAGTGTGTGCACATGCAAGCGGGGGAAGAACGGAGGAAGAGGGAGAGAGAGAATCCTAAGCAGGCTCCATGCCCAATGTGGAGCCTGATGTGGGGCTCAATCTCATGACAGTGAGATCATGACCTGAGCCAAAATCAAGAGTGGGATCTTAACTGACTGAGCCACCCAGGCACCCCACAATAGGCTTTAATTCTAACAAATACTGTATCTTGATTTTAACAGACAAAAGAGCATTTGGGTGTATGCATAATAAACTTTGAGTATTAATACCAAAAGTGAGAAACACCGAGATACTGAGATGGTCTTAGGCGAGAAGGAAATAGACATAAACTTAAGTTAAAATATGTCATGAAGAGAAATACTGATTAATAACTGAATCAACCATGGTGATGAAATAAAGCAATAGAAATCCCAGCGAGATTGCCCTTGTACTCCATTCAGTATTCTACAGAGGAGAAATTATTTTAAAATATATATACACAGAAGAATAAAAGTATAAAGGTAGAAGATTATAAATCAAAAATCAAAGTTTGGGTAGGTTTTGTTCTTAAAATTAAGTTTGCCAGCATAAATATGCATCAACTGATGAATGGATAAGAAGATGTGGTATATATATATATACAATGGAATATTTCTCAGCAGCCATAAAAAAGAACAAAATCTTGTCATCTGCAAAGACATGGATGGAGCTAGACAGTATTATGCTAAGTGAAATAAGTCAGTCAGAGAAAGACAAATACCATATGATTTTACTCATATGTGGAATTTAAGAAATAAAACAAACAATGGGGTGCCTGGATGGCTCAGTCAGTTAAGTGTCTGACTTTTCATCTTGGCTCAGGTCATGGTCTCACGGTTGTTGAGACTGAGCCCCACATTGGGCTCCATGCTGACAGTATGAAGCCTGCTTGGGATTCTCTCTCTCCCTATCTCTGTGTCCCTCCCCTGTGTGTGCTCTTTCTCTCTCTCTCAAAATAAATAAATAAATATTAAAATAGAAAGAAAACAAATGAGCAAAGGGGAGGGAGAAAGAGGGAATCAAACCAAGAAAGAGACTCTTAACTATAGAGAACTGATGGTTACCAGAATGGAGGTGGGGGGAGAATGGGTTATATAGGTTATGGGGATTAAGGCGTATATTTCTTGTAATGAGCACCAAGTATTATATGGAAATGCTGAATTACTAAATTGTACACCTGAAACTAATATTACACTGTATGTTAACTAACTGGAATTTTACTCACCATCAAAAAGAATTAAATCTTACTACTTGCAACCACATGGATGGAACTAGTGTATTTTGCTAAGCAAAATAAGTCAGTCACAGAAAGACAAATACCATATAATTTCACTAATATGTGGAATTTAAGAAACAAAACAGATGAACATAGGGAAAGGGGGAAAAAAGAGAGGGAAGCAAACCATGAGACTCCTAAGTCTAGAGAACAAACTGAGGGCTGATGGAAGGGAGGTAGTCGGGGGATGGGCTAAATGGGTGATGGGTATTGAAGAGGGCACTTGTGATGAGCACTGGGTGTTATACGTAAGTGATGAATCACTAAATTCTATTCCTGACACCAGTATTACACTATATGAAAACTAACTAAAATTTAAATAAAAATCTGAAAAAGAAATAAAAAAAGAAATAAAATTAAGTAAGTTTGCAAGAAAAAATTCAAAAAAAGATTGATTTATGTTGTTCATTGATCAAAAGAATCTAGGACTGTCACAATATAATCAATCAACCAAGGAGTTGTTCAAAATTACCTACTGCAAACATGTGTTAAAAGTAATATGAAAAATGAATTTGTCTCTCAAAAACATCACTTGATATACTTTATTTTTAGTGTTCATAGTCCTTTATACAACAGGACAATGTTGTATTAAAAGAACAGGAATTATGGCAACTGATACTCAGATTATAAAACTAACTCACAACATTCCCCATTATGTAGGTACACATCTCATGGCTACTAACAGAATAAAATCGAGAATTTACAACCAGGACAGTAATTTCTTCCCTGAGCCTTAGAGATCTCTATGAACATTTCAAGCCAATTAGATCTTCTTAAACACTCTTTCTTTTTTTGTTGTTGTTTTATAGTTTATTTATTTTGAGAGAGAGAGTGAGTGTGAGCAGGAGAAGGGCAGAGAGAGCCAGGCAGGCCCCATGCTGACAGTTCCCCACTCTTTCTTATACTCTCCATAAACTGGATTCTAGGGTACCTTGATGGCTCAGTTGGTTAAGCGTCCGACTTTTTTTTTTTTAACGTTTATTTGTTTTTGAAGGAGAGAGAGACAGAGCGTGAGCAGGGGAGGGGCAGAGAGAGAGGGAGACACAGAATGTGAAGGAGGCTCCAGTCTCTGAGCTGTCAGCACAGAGCCTGATGCAGGGCTTGAACTCACAAATCATGAGAGCTGAAGTCGGATACTTAGCCGACTGAGCCACCCAGGTGCCCCAAGCATCCGGCTCTTGATTTTGGCTCAGGTCCTGATTTCACTGTTCATGGGGTTGAGCCCCCATGCTGTTAGCACAGAGCCTGTTTTGGATTCTCTCTCTCCTTCTCTTTCTGCCCCTTGTCCCTGCTCATGTGCTCTTTCTTTCTCAAAATAAGTAAAAACCTTAAAAAATCAAAATAATAAAAAAATAAACTGGATTCTAATGAAATGTTCTGTTTATGCCATCTAAAGAACCTTGAAAAGTAGAGGTGAGAAGTTTTAAAATAACATTAAAAGATAATTTGCTCCAGGGTGCCTAGGTGGCTCAGTTGGTTGAGCGTCCGACTCTTGATTTTGGCTCAGATCATGATCTTGCATTTTGTGGCATCGATCCCCATGCTGGGCTCTGTGCTGACAGCATGGAGCCTGATTCGGATTCTCTCTCTCCCTCTCTCTCTCTGCCCCTCCTCTGCTCCCTCTCTCTCTCAAAATAAAAAAAAAATAATAAATAATAAATAAAATAATAATTTGCTCCTCAAGAGTAAGTAGAGTATGTGGACAAGGCATAAAATAATCTAATCATTAAGTGTTTTTAGATTTTTAGATTAAATTAGGTGATGTCAGAACAACCCTCAAAGATATTCCTGAGAAGAGAAATCACATACTATTGTCCATTATATCATAATTTTCTTAAGTTAATTTTTATATGCAACATATCTAAGTTAATGCCTATCTCTGCTTTAGAAGCTAGACTAGTTTGGAGGTAAAGAAAAACAAATATTATAAAGCAACATTAACTCTAATCATTGTTAAGTATAGGTAATCACTATGTAAATATAAAATAATCATACCTATATGGATATCCATGATATTTAGATCTGAAAATAGACAGCATCCAACTGAAGAATAATACAACAAGTACAATACCAGCCACACACATTACTGGAGAAAAACAAAAGGAGAGTAAAATGAGCATGTTAAGCAAAATAAAAAACTGGGGCACAAATTTTAGTCTACAAGAGTGAAAAGGAATGGATATAATTTACTGGTAAATTGCGATTTTCCAAAAATTTTCATACCTATTCTTTACTTAAAATTTTTTCTAAAGTTTATGTATTTACTTTTGCGAGGGGAAAGGGGCAGAGAGAGAGGGAGAGATAGAATCCCAAGCAGGCTCTGTGCTGTCAGTGCAGACCCCAATGTGGGGCTTGAACTCACGGTCTGTGAGATCATGACCTTAGTCGAAATCAAGAGTTGGACACCCAACCGAGTGAGCCACCCAGGCGCCTCCATACCTATTCTTTATCTTCAGGATTCTGCCTTCCCATTTAATTTGAACCATTACAATATAATAGAGTAGTTCCACTTATACACTTGTGCAATTTAATTGTATATAATAATATATTCCTTTAAAATTATCACAGTCAAGAAATTAGTGTTAGAAAGTTCTACTGACAAGGAAATCACTCACTAAATTCCTTCTAAACCCTTAAAAGTGGCCTTATTGTATTGATAAATATTGATTTAAAGACATCTGATAACATCATTGTGACACCCTCACTTGAAAGTACTTTATTCATTTATAGGTAACTACACTGCCTAAATAAGGTACTCATTCAATATGGATGCCTCATTTGAATGAGGGGGAAAATACTGAATCCTAGCTCTAAATTCATAGCTCTCTACATTCATTTCATATGCTCTGATTTGGCATAGCAGTTAACGACCTTAACTCTGGATGCTGACCCCACAATGCTCAAGTATGATTCCCATAACTTGAGGCTCTTTGAGTCCTGCGAATAACACTGGCTAAAAAGCACAGAGGTGGGGATGTGGGAAAGCATGTGTGCTACAGCAGTAGAAGTTCTAGGGAAACATACTTATTGGCCAACACAAAAAACAGCTTTTAGTTATCTTATACTTAGGGAACAGTTTTTTTTTTTCCTTTTTTAAGTTATCACATAATATGATTAGGGACTAAAATGTAAATATTAAAGGGGCACCTGGGTGGCTCAGTCAGTTAAGCATCCGACTTCAGCTCAGGTCATGATCTTGCAGTCTGTGAGTTCAAGCCCCGCGTCAGGCTCTGTGCTGACAGCTCAGAGCCTGGAGCCTGCTTCGGATTCTGTGTCTCCCTCTCTCTCTGCCCCTCCCTCACTTGCACTCTGTCTCTGTCTCTCAAAAATAAATAAACATTAAAAAAAATTTTTTTAATGTAAATGTTAAATATATTTTTTCTGAGTATTAACACATGATCATTGTAGAAGTCTTTTTTATCCAATTAAACACACATATACATGTATATCTATATCAATCTATATATAAAATCAGTCTGTGTATGTTTGTATTCTACTTTTTTCATGTAACATATCTAAAAGTGTCTAAGACAGTTTCTGGTATAAAACAAATGTTAAATAAGTGTTTATGGTTATCATTTGTATTATTTTATTAGGTTAGAACCTTAGAAGTAGATCAAATTGTGATTATTTTAATATATGTCACCAAAATACTTTATAATTTAAATTCATGCCACCAGTGTAGTACCCAGAGGGCCTATTCCCAATAATGGATACTGAGAAAAGCAAGTTTTTAAGTCAGGCAATTAAAGGATGTATACTGACTATATAAAAAATTGATACATTTGTTCTGCTTTTACAATATGTGAAGATTCATTTCAATTCAGAAAAATAAGAATCTTCTAAATCTGAAATCCAATGTCATCATCTTTTTTCTAGAATAAAAAGTAGACTTTATTTAGTGAGTTTAATTTGATAACATTTAACTTTGTAGTCATAAAAGTAAAACTCTGATTTAAAGTTATTTTATGTAAGTAAAATAAAACTACATTGCTAGCATTTCTTTGCAACAAGTACCCATGTGTGAATATTTTAATATATAAAAAGTTCACCCAAACCAATATAAAAAGTTCTAAGACTCTAATAGATTAAATAGCAAAAGTCAAAAAGGCTTTTTACATAAGGGAAAACACAAACAGCTAATAAACATTTAGAAAAATATTCAACTTTACTAATAACCAAAGAAGTACAAAATAATATAAAGTTTCCCCCTCATCTGATTAGCAAACACACACACACACACACACACACACACACACACAACCACACACACAGATTTTTAATGAGCTTAGCTTAGCTAATGTTGACAAAGTTACTGTGAAACAAGTATTTATTTATTTATTTTTTTTTTGGAAACAAGCATTTTTAAATGCCACTAGTAGGAATCTAAACTATCAGAACATCTGGGGAAAGAGTTTGGCATCATCAGTTTAAAACATCGAGAGAATTAAAAAATACACAGGACCATACAGTCATTGAGACAGAGAGAGACAGAGCGTGAGCAGGGGTGGGGCAGAGAGAGAGGGAGACAGAATCCAAAGCAGGCTCCAGGCTCTGAGCTGTCAGCACAGAGCCCGATGCGGGGCTAGAACTCATGAACTGTGAGATCATGACCTGAGTCGAAGTCGAACGCTTAACCGACTGAGCCACCCAGGCGCCCCTGTAGGAATCTACCTTAAGAAATTAATATGACTGGGTGGCTCAGTCGGCTGGGCATCTGACTTCGGCCCAGGTCATGATATCGTGGTTCGTGGATTCGAGCCCCCGCATCGGGCTCTGTGCTGACAGCTCAGAGCCTGGAGCCTGCTTTGGATTCTGTGTCTCCCTCTCTCTCTGCCCCTACTCACACTCTGTCTCTGTCTCTCAAAAATAAATAAACATTGAAAAAAAATTTAAAAAAAGAAATTAATATGAAATGAGAATAAAGCTTAATATACTATGATAGTCATTAAGGAAATATTATTATAATGGAAGTTAGAAGAAAAACTAAATGTTTAACAAAATCAGAATGGTTAAGTAAACTACCGCATAGAGTACAAATTTAAAATTATGTATAGGAAAATATTTATTAGTGAATTGTTTAAGTCCAGTTAAAAAGGGAGGTACAAGATTTAAAATTTTATACACAGAGTTTTAAATATGTTTTTACAAATGAAAGAAACTATATTAAAACATTAAAATATTTAACTTCTCAATTATGGAATAATGGGTATTTCTCCCCCCAAATGTTTCACACTCTGATTTCCCTTCACATTTTCTACATTAAGTGTATGTTACTTTTAAAATAATTAAGAAGTAAAACAACACACTTATATCTAAGAGAGGAAGTGATTAAGAGGACATTCTTTTTTCTATATTAAAAGCAGAATTGTTATGTAACATTATATGCCAACTATATTTTAATAACACAAAATAAAAATTAAATAAAAAGTAAAGGTATAATTGTTACATTTTGGCATATGATATAACTTACTCTTTCGCTTTCCAATATCCATGTCAGAGGTAGCAGCTTCACATAAGAGCACCATCCCTAAGGTAACCCCACCATCTTAGAAAAATTGTTTAAGGAGAAATTCATACAGACACAAAGACATACTACTTTAATATTCTTATTATTTCATGAAGAAAATTATAATGAACATACAAACCTTCAAATTTCAATTACCAAAAACTAAAATACATAATCTTGTATCTATACAGAATGGCAATTATTTACTATGAAGATATAATAAAAATATTAAGGTTGGAAAATTACTTCATTTACAAATAAAAACTAATATTTTCAACAAATATCCCACAATAACTCACAAATGAAATATGAGTTTTCCTGACATGGTACTTTGATATAACCTTTCTGGACATTCTGGCAACTATTGCTCCATCCTTGTATATGTTTTATTTATTTATTTATTTTAATGTTTATTTATTTTGAAAGAGAGAGAAAGAACTTGAGCAAAGGAGGGACAGAGAGAGAGAATCCCAAGCAGGCTCCATGCTGCCAGTGCAGAGCCCGATGCAGGGCTTGATCTCATGAACCAAGAGATCATGACCTGAGCCGAAATCAAGAGTTGACATTCAACCACCTGAGCCACCCAGGCACCCACAACCTTGTATACATTTTAAAACATAAATATCCTTTATGATTATTCAACCACCCTCCCAAATTGAAAACACTTGAAATGTACACCATTTGGAGAGAATAGCAACTAATTTTTATTTAAAAAATAACTTTTCAAAAATTCTCCAGAATTTCAACAATTAACTGTTAAAGCACAAATTACTACTAAACTCAGCTTGACATATTCTAATAAAAAAAAAAGAAAATCCTGTATGTCATCACCTCAATTTTATTCAGCTTAATATAGAAGCTACATAAATACAAAATATACCTACTCATGAAAATAGGTTACACATGGGATGGTTAACTGCTAAAATAAGCAAAATTGAATTTTAAAGCAAATATAATGTGTTCTAATAGAAAAGAGAAATTTACCCTGCAGTTTGGTAAATACAAACAGCAGTTAAAAATGCCCAAATCACCAAGGTCATGATCTCACAGTTCATGGGTTTGAGTCCTGTGTCAGGCTCTGTGCTGACAGCTCAGAGGCTGACGCCTGCTTCGGATTCTGTATCTCCCTCTCTCAGTCCCTTCCCCACTCGGCACTCTGTCTGTGTCTCTCAAAAATAAATTAAACATCAAAAAACTTTTTCTTAAAGCCCATATCAGGGATGCCTGTGTGGCTCTGTCAGTTAAGCAGTCCACTCTTGATTTCATCTCAGGTCATGATCTCACAGCTTTGTGAGTTTGAACCCCATGTCGGGCTCTGCGCTGATTGCTCAAAGCCGGCTTGGGATTCTTTTTCTCTCTGCCCTTCCCCCTCTAGTGCTCTCTCTCTCTCTCTCTCTCCTCAAAATAAATAAACTTTAAAAAAATGCCCAAATTAATTACACATACACACATACACATTGTAGGCTACCACATGTGGGTATGATTAAGAAGAAAGGGAAAAATAGGTGTTCAGGTAAAGCCTGAATTTATCATTGGCTCTATAGTTTGTCTATTCATCCCTTCACTATGGTCTTGCACTCTCTCTCAATAGCCTTTTTTTAGGCATTATGCCCATTCATCATGCTTTTAGTTGCTTAGACAAGTAGTATTCTGCAATGATTATTTTTTCTAAGGTTCTTTATACCCAGATACATGAAAAGACTGATCATTTCTGTAGGCTTTGGTTAGAAGGCACTCTTGATTTATGGCTGAGACTTTTGCTTTCGGAATGGTTTGTTTTGTATCATGGTCTATATGTATTTTCTTTAAATAAGCTTTCCATCTTGCAATATACCGCCAAGGTCTTTGTGTGCTGTTCTCAGTTATCAAGAGCTGTGATGTACTCCCATATGTATTGTTTCATTTCATTTATTGGTTCATATCATTTATTGACAAACTTTTACTGACACTGCCTATTATATGGCAGGTGCTTCTAGATGTTGGGAGTTAAAAGTTGGACAAAATTAGGGCGCCTGGGTGGCTCAGTCAGTTGAGTGTCCGACTTCAGCTCAGGTCATGATCTCACAGCTCGTGGGTTTGAGCCCCATATTGGGCTCTGTGCTGACAGCTCAGAGCCTGGAGCCTGCTTCGGATTCTGTGTCTCCCTCTCTCTCTGCCCCTCCCCTGTTCACACTCTGTATCTCTCTCTCCCCTCAAAAATAAATGAAGATTAAAGAAAATATTTTTTAAAAGTTGAACAAAATATAGACCACTCTTTGGACAAGTTTACTTTCTAGTGGGATATATAAGTGATGAAACAAATAATAAATAATTACTTAATCATGATTAAATGTTACTATGGGAGAACTAAATAGAAATTAGAGAAAGTAGTATTTTATAACACATAAGAACTGGGCTATAAAATGAGCTAGCAGTGGGGCGCCTGGGTGGCTCAATTGGTTAAGCGTCCAACTTCGGCTCAAGTCATGATCTTGTGGTTCATGAGTTTGAGCTCCGCATTGGGCTCTGTAGCTCAGAGCCTGGAGCCTGCTTCTGATTCTGTCTCCCTCTCTCTCTGCCCTCCCCCACTCACGCTCCGTCTCTCTCTTAAAAATAAACATTAAAATTTTTTTTAAAGAACTAGGAGAACTAAAGTATATTATATATGATGAAGGCAAATACATTTGCATAAAATGAGGCATAATTATAAAATTGTGGAAAAATGTTTAAATTACGTACTTTGAATTATTATTATCCGAGGTAATTTAAGCAATGACATACAATTTCTTTGCCTATTGAATTAGCAGTTTAAAAAAGTGAGAAAACAGGGGGACCTGTGTGGCTCAGTCAGTTAAGACCTCAGACTTGGGCTCAGGTGACGGATGATCTCACAGTTCATTAGTGCACTTGTGCATGCACTCTCACACTGTCTCTCTCAGAAATAATAAATGAATAAACTTTAAAGAAAAAATGTGAGAATACATAATAATACTTAGAACTTGTCAGGGCTATCAGTGCACATATTCTGGCAGCAATCCTCCTTCCCTTTTTTTCAGTAAAATTATTTTGGAAAATAATTTAGACAAAACATCAAGAACAATAGAAAGATTTGTACACTTTGCTTCAAATCTTCTGAGAATGTGGAGATACGTCAAATTATCTTATATTTATTTTTTTAATGTTTATTTTTGAGAGAGAGTATGCATGAGTGGGGTAGGGGCAGAGAGAGAGGGAGACACGGAATACAAAGTAGGCTCCAGGTTCTGAGCTGTCAGCATAGAGCCCGACGCGGGGCTCCAACCCACAAACCATGAGATCGTGACCCAAGTCGAAGTTGGACACTTAACCAACTGAGCCACCCAGACGTCCCTGCCAAATTATGTTTATATCCAAGTAAACACTCGTTGCAATGTTAACAATAGGAGAATAACTGAATTATAATATACATATTATATAAATATTAAGAATGATCACTATTTTTCTTTGCCTGTATTTTCTTATTTCTCTGTAATTCTCATGCAACGTTTATAACTATAAAGGCCAACAATGATACAGAAAATGCTTGTGATATATTAAACCAAACTGCATACAAAGTATGTCTATAACTACAAAAAAAGGAGCACCCCCTCAAAAAAATACAAATAAGCAAAGAATGCAAGAGGATATGCGAAAATAAACCTAGATTTTAATATTAGGGTTTAAGATCATGGATGAAATTTTTCTTATCTGCTGTTTTATTTTTTACATTCAAATATATTTAATGTATAATTCCATTTGTGTAAAGTTAAAAAATAAGCAAAACTGATCCACATTGTTAGCTGTCAGGATAGTAGTTACCTTTGGGTGGGGAGGTAGCAATCTGGAGGAGGTGATGAGATGGAGGAGGCTTTGGGTTGTGAGTAAAATTTTATTTCATCAACTGGGTGGTGGTTACACCCAGTTTTGTTCATTTTGTGAAAATTTATCAAACTGTACACTGCACTTATAAATTGTGAACATTTCTGCATGAATATAATAATTCAAATTAAAAAGTTTAAAATGTTATTTTAAAAGTTGCTTTTAGTAGATCACTCAATTCATACAGATTACTTTATTAATCATGTAGTAAATTATACAATACTAAAATAATGATAAATATGTGGATATTTTCCAAACTCATAATTATTAGTAGTAGTCTCATTCTATTAGTTCTTATCACATGGTAACTTTTGAGTTTTTAGGCTTTGTGTCCATTAAAAAAATAAGGGATTTTCAGTCTCCCATAAAATTCCCTACTGCTAACAAAGTTAAATAACTTCATTCATGGTCTCACCATCACACCTTATTACACAGTATTTAAAGTACTGTCTTGTAATCTGTACACATCAGTTTGTCCCAATACTGTAAGTTCCTTAGATAAATCATGCATTCGTAACATTTAGCAAAGTAATTGCTCAGAAAACATCACTCACACCTTCCTAACCACTACCAAAAAAGCTAAAACAAAATAAAGGAAAAATAAATATCTCACTGAAAAAAATTTCCCATTTTGCATTCTATTAACCAAATTTACAAAAAATGCTGTATTTCCAAATAGAAACTATTGTGACTTCATCAAAATAAAAAGCTTCTGCACAGTGAAGCAAATAATCAACAAAACTAAAAGGCAACCGACAGAACGGAAGAAGATATTTGCAAATGACATATCTGATAAAGAGTATCCAAAATATATGAAGAACTTACAAAACTCAACACCCAAAAAGCAAATAATTCAGTTAAAAACTGGGCAGAAGACATGAATAGACACTTCTCCAAAGAAGATGTACAGATGGCTAACAGACACATGAAAAGATACTCAATTTCACTGATCATCAGGGAAATACAAATCAAAACCACAATGAGATACCACCTCACACCAGTTAGAATGTCTAAAATTAACAACACAGGAAACAACAGGTGTTGGCAAGGATGTGGAGAAAGGGGAACCCTCTTACACTCTTGGTAGGAATGCAAACTGGTGAAACCACTGTGGAAAACAGAATGGAGGTTCTTCAAAAAGTTAAAAATAGAACTACCCTATGATCCAGCAATTGCACTAGTAGGAATTCACCAAAAGGATACAAAATTACAAATTTAAAGGGATACATGCCCTCCAATGTTTATAGCAGCATTATCAACAATAGCCAAATTGTGGAAAGAGCCCAAATGTCCATCAACTAATGAATGGATAAAAAAGATGTGAGAGATATAGATGAGATAGAGATAGAGATAGAGATATATAGATATAGAGAGGGAATAGAATATTACTCAGCCATAAAAAAGGAATGAAATCTTGCCATTTGCAATGATGATGATGTGGATGGAGGTGGAAGAAGGTATTATGCTAAGCAAATTACATCACTCAGAGAAAGACAAATACCATGTGATTTCACTCATATGTGTAATTTAAGAAACAAAACAAATGAACATAAGAGGGGGGGAAATGAGAGGCAAACAAAGAAACAGGCTCTTAACTATAGAGAGCAAACTGATGGTTACCAGAGGGAGGTGGGTGGGGGAATGGGTTAAACAGGTGATGGGGATTAAGAAGGAGGGCACTTGTGATGAACACCCAGTGTTGTATGTAATAGTTGAGTTACTAAATTCTACACCTGAAACTAAATTTACACTATATGTTAACTAATTAGAATTTAAATAAAAACTTGGAAAGGAAAAAAATGCTATCTTTCAACAGGCTTGCAATCTGTTCCAAATGTATGTGAAGCTTTAAGTAATGTTTAACCTTTAGGCAGAAGAAAAAGGTAAGACTATTCCTATTTCTTAAACTTCTTATATAATTATACTTAAAAACTAAGGACAAGCTTAGGAGAGAATTTTGACAGTCTACAATGTTAAAGAGACCATGATTAAGGTCCAGGTTCTACCAGAAAGAGTGACATGGTTCATAGACCAGGCTCTCAAGTTGAAAGCCATGGATGGAGAGGATGGAGAAAATGGGAGAAAAACATTGAAGAGACAGTAACTAAAACATTTTTCAAAATTAATGAAGGGGGGGGCGCCTGGGTGGCTCAGTCGGTTAAGCGGCCGACTTCGGCTCAGGTCATGATCTCGTGGTCTGTGAGTTCGAGCCCCGCATCGGGCTCTGTGCTGACAGCTCAGAGCCTGGAGCCTGTTTCAGATTCTGTGTCTCCCTCTCTCTGACCCTCCCCCATTCATGCTGTCTCTCTCTGTCTCAAAAATAAACATTAAAAAAAATTTAAAAAAAAATGAATGAAGGGTACTGACCCACAGATTGAGGAAGTTCTGCAACCCAGAAAACAGGAGGAATACAAATAAAAACATTAGGAAAAAAGTCTTAAAATCCATCAGAGAAAGACACACTGCCTTCAAAGAACAATAATAAGAATTAAATCTAACTTTTTCACAGAAACTACATAAGTAAAATACAATGGAATAACATTTCCAAAGTGCTTAAAGAAATCTAGAAATCTATACCTGTAAAATACCCTTCAACAATGAAGAAGAAATAAATTTTTTTGGAAAAAAAGTTAGGACAAAGCTAGAACACCAACAAACCACAAATCACTTAATATTGTATAATTTTATCTGCCAGTTTGCTACACTATTCAGTTTCAAAATATCATTAATTGAGACCATTTTGAGACACTGAAAAATTTCCAAGGTATAGTAATTTGTTAATACACCAAACCATAAACAAGCATTTTCAAATTAAATTTTCAAATAATTTTAAATAGGACAGAGAAAGACAAACTTGTATCGTCTCTTATATGTGGAATCTAAAAATAAATTATATATACACACATGCCTGCAAGCATTCATGGATACAGAGAACAGACTGGTGGTTACTAGAGAAGGGAAGTAAGGGGTGGGAGAAATGGGTGAACTTTTTTAGTTTAAGTAAACTGAATAAAAAATGTTAAAAGAATAAAAAAATAAATTGAATAAAAAATTTTAGGGTTTGAAAGAAACATGGTTTGGATCATATTTTTCTTGCGATCTTCTTTCTTATCATAAGGAATAGGTGTTTATTATTAATTTTTTTGGCTCACCATTCCATGACTGAACAGATGAACTTTCCTGGCTCTGAACTGGATTTTAAGCAGATTTGTTTTCCATATTATACATGAACACTGTTTTGAGAAAATATCATTTTCCCAAATGTCCTTCAATTAAAACCAAAAGCTTAAATTTTTTCCAGAATGTTTCTCTTCAAGTATCTCTATTAAATAAATCACTGATATAGTACAATAAAATGGGGAACGATTTACAAAGATTGACTAAAGGGGGTATTTCCAAGGGTTTTGATTTTTTCTTTACACTTCTTTTTATTTTCTAAATTTCCTTTAATTAACTTGTATTGCTTTTATAATCAGAAAAAAATTTTTAAGGGATTAAATTACTCATATTGATTGTAATCACCTTCAAATTTCTTAGCCAGTTCTTAGTATAATCCATTGTCAACAGAGTAAGTGTTGAACTAGATGACCTCTAAATTCTTTAGATTATGAGATGAGACCTTACCATCAAGCCACTGGGCAGTTTTCTCTAACAGCCTGGGCTACAACTGACTCTAATGTCAATGTCAGGACCCCTTGGCCAAGAAGCACAACTCTAGGAACATTACATTTGTTTACCTTGTTGATTTGTTCTGCAGAGTCACTGCTTGTATATTCGTGGGGTGGGGGTAAACTGTGTTCAGTAATACTATGAAATTTAGACACTGACCTGTGTGTTACTGTTGAGACTGAAATTTTCAGATGTGAGAAAGTAAAAATCTGCCCTGCCATTCAAAAGAATGGGACAACATACAAAAAGCAGCTACAAAGTTCACAGGAAATAATATTTCTACCTAGGACGTGCTGCAGCTATAAAATGTCAAAATAACCTCTGTCTTTGAGTAACTACTGTTTTTTACTAAATGATGAACACTGTTCTCTAAAATCATACACTGATTCAAATTGTATCACTAAGGTAACAATCCATTCTTGCCTGGAGGATCTAAGTCACTAAATGTACAATTTCTTCTTTTATTTCAGAGGGAGAGAGCACACGCAAGTAGGGGATGGGGGCAGAGAGAGAGTCTTAAGCAGGCTCCATGTCAGCACGGAGCCAGACATGGGGCTTAATCCCATGACCCTGGGATCATGACCTGAGCTGAATTAAAGAGTCAGATGCTTAACCAACTGAGCCACCCAGGTGCCCTAATGTACAATTTCTAAGTAGCCTCAATTTACAACTAAATAAAGCTTCAAATAAAGAGTTTGTGAAGACAAACTCCCACATTTATCTGAACTCTGTATAGTTTCTAGGAAACAGAATCCTGTGTCCACTTCACAGTCCAAACTTGATACTGATCCCTTTACATTTAGCCTGGCTTTCCTTTAAGTTTATCAAAAACATTGCTTCCTTTACATTTCACCTAAGCTTCACCCTTCCTTCAAATTTTATAATAACTCTATCTTTCCTTAGGTAAGATGTCACATGATTCTTCTGATGTGCAGTCTCCCTTGAATCAGTGATCAATAAACCTGGCTCTATCAGACTGCAGGTTTGTCTCTGATTGCACTAAGATAGATGGCACGGAAATATGATTCCAAAGATATTAAAACTTGCATTAATAAGAGAGCAGCCTCAGCTTGCCTGGGTGGCTCAGTCATTTAAGCATCTGGCTCTTGATGTAGGCTCGGGTCATGGTCTCACGGTTCCTGAGTTCGAGCCCCACGACAGGCTCTTCACCGACAGAGCCTGCTTGGGATTCTTCCTCTCTCCCTCCCTCTCTGTTCCTCTCCCAATTGTGCTGTTTCTCTCTCAAAATAAATAAATAAACAAAAAAATAAGAGAGAAGCCTCAACCAAACACTATAGACAAAATACTAGAATGTGAGCAAACAGACAAAATGTAGCACCAAGGACTTATTATAAAGAGGATACTAAACAGAAGAACAATATGTGTTTCAGCTACAAACTGGGCTTGGCTGCTTCCATGGATATAATTCTGGGGGGAAAAAAGACAAAATTAAATCTTTAAACATACATTAACTTTTGGTATTCTAATCCTAAAATGGGCTATTTTCAATTCCTATGAAATTATTAATTTACCTGATGTATACCAGCACTGGATCTGTGGTATTCATCAATAAGTAATTTGGACAAAATAAACATTATTTCTGTGTTTTTATTCATTTGCCTTTTCATTGTACTTATACTATGTTTTCAACAACAGAACATAAGAGAAAACTAGTATTTCAGTGTACAAGACCATGAGGTATAATAATGTAAACTTCATGAAGACAAAGATTGTTTTTCTTCTTTATCACTATAATACTTAGCACAGTGCCTAGAAATGGTACATGCTCAAGTACTAGATCAATTATTCTATTTAGTTCAAGTCTGACTTTCATAGTCAGCCCAGTCAAAAGGACTCACCAAATGGGATAAGGAACTTTCCACTTTTTTTGTTTTTTAGGAACTTTCTACTTTTAAGAGAACTTTTCAGTAATTGAAGCTCAGTATCAGAGAAATTAAAAGGTAAAAACTAAACCTAGGTCCTTCACATCCTGGCAATGATGTCACAAAATAATTATTAAAGTTAACTTTGGTATACAGTGGAAAGAAATTCCAGACTTCCCTTACCACATGTCCTGTGTGGGGATTCTTATGAGCATACGGTGGTCCTCTTATATGGTTCCACATTTGACCTGATGTCATAGCAAGCACAAAACACTAAAAAACAAAAAATAATGAAATACTTATACAACATGGTGCAGCTGCTCCCACACTGATTAACAGGTTTATGAAAAGTGTGTCTGCTTAAGTAATATGTGAACAAAATTTTTTCAGATAAATGATTTTTGATTAAGTCTTGTATTTCACAAGAACCAATAATAGTTACTCTGAAAGGAAAACCCTATTTTAAAATTATAAATAAGCTGACACAAGTTTCACAATTGAAAACTGAAAAGTCTTTTAGAATATTTTCAAAGGGGGGCACCTGGGTGGCTCAGTCTGGTTGAGTGTCTGGCTCTTTGTTTCCGCTCAGGTCATGATCTCATGGTTCAGTTTGGGAGTTCAAGCCCCGTGTCAGGCTCTGCGCTGGCAACCCAGAGTCTGCTTGGGATTCTTTCTCTCTCTCCTTCTCTCTTTCTCTCCCTCTCTCTCTGCCCCTCATCTGCTGGTGCTCTCTCAAATAAAAATTAAAAAATTTTTTGAGAGAGAGAGAGAGAGAGCGAGCGAGAGCGGAAGAGGGGCAGATAGAGAGGGAGACACAGAATCCAAAGCAGGCTCCAGGCTCTGAGCACAGAGCCCAACACGGGGCTCGAACTCATGAACCACGAGATCACGACCCGAGCTGAAGTCGGACACCTAATCGACTGAGCCACTCAGGTGCCCCAACATTAAAAAATTTTTTAATACAAAAGAAAATTAGAAAAAAAGAGCATTTCCAAAAGAAATGCATATTTTCATAGGGGTGAATAAAAACGGAGTATGAGTTTCTCCAAACCCTGGCCATCCTAATGAGATAATGGAGGAAAGAAACTGATTTTAAGGCATGAAATAAAAACATATAAAATCTCTTCTCACAGGTAAGAAATAAACTTAATGCTACCTAACTATACTATATCGTATGCAAACAATTTTTGTTCTAAATTTACTTACCAAGGCTGCAAAAGCCCATCCAGTCTTATTGAAGAGAAATTCCATATTGCTTCTTCGAAGATATACGAGTCCACCAATAACAGCCAAAAGCAATCCCAACATAAGAGGACCAGCATAATTTGGAGGTCTAATTACTCTAATCTAATGGAAAGGAAAGAAAAATGTTTTAAAGTATGAAATTTATTTGTTAATTATATAGGTCAAACTGATTTGAAATGAAAGCAATAAAAATTAGTGTGGTTATCGTTGTGATGAGCACTGGGTGTTGTATGAAAGTGGTGAATCATATTTCACATGTGAAACTAACATTATACTGTATGTTAACTAACTGGATGTTAAAAAAAATTTTTAATGTTTATTTATTTTTGAGAGAAAGACAAAGCACAAGCGGGGGAAGGGCAGAGAGAGAGGGAGACACAGAATCCAAAGCAGGCTCCA
Source organism: Prionailurus viverrinus (assembly GCF_022837055.1). Taxonomy (NCBI): domain Eukaryota; kingdom Metazoa; phylum Chordata; class Mammalia; order Carnivora; family Felidae; genus Prionailurus; species Prionailurus viverrinus. Next base: position 55,810,263 of record NC_062579.1, read on the forward strand.
GACTCTGAGCTGTCAGCACAGAGCCCGATGCAGGGCTCAAACTCACATACTGTGAGATCATGACCTAAGCTGAAGTTGGATGCTTAACCGACTGAGCCACCCAGGCGCCCCAATAAAAATTTTTTAAAAATTATTTCAAAGTCTTTCAGGAAAAATTACACTTCTTTTCTTTTCATCCTAATCAAAATAGTCTACAGTATATCCTAAAATGGGATGAGATAAGTACAACATTCTGCTTACAACATAACATCTTTTAGATTAAGATGTATTTGCCAAGTTGGGATGCCTGGGTGGCTCAGTCGGTTGAGCGTCCAACTTCGGCTCAGGTCATGATCTCACGGTTCGTGAGTTTGAGCCCCGCATTGGGCTCTGTGCTGACAGCTCGGAGACTGGAGCCTGCTTCCAATTCTGTGTCTCCCTCTCTCTCTGCTCCTCCCCTGCTCACACGCTCTCTCTCAAAAATAAATAAAGATTAAGATGTATTTGCCAAGTATCACTAGATAGTCCATGGACTTAATGAGGTCAAAGGAGTGGTTTCCATACTGAATTCAAGAAGGTGATAGAAGATGTTTTATAATTTCACTCTTTCATCAGGATGATTCTGTTAAATGCTACTTTTGAAGGGGCTACTGAACTATTACCACTTCAGTGATATGGGGAGGAGACCAATTAGGACCTCCCGTAAGACTTCAAGTGGATAATGGCAAAGTAACTTTCTACAAAGTAGGGAAACTTACGTTGACATCAGTTCTGTCAGCAATCCACCGGGCAATCTGTTCAGCTGAAAAACCACGCACCTGCAACTCATATGTATCACCTCGTTTGGGTTTCCCTTTTGCAGGAAAGTTGATGAAAGTTGGAGCTGAATTCATGTTTAGCTGAAAAAAAAGAAGTCCATGAAAATATAAGTTATCAAGAAAATAATCTTAACAGCAAATATTTTCTTGAAATTTAGGCATCTTAAGGAAAGTGGTAAGCAGTGGAGTCAGGATTCAAATCCAAGGCGGCCTGTGACCTTAATTAATTAGTACACTTTACTGACCAAATATTAATTCCTAGCTAAGTAGTCTATACTTTCTACTTTAGAATGGAAAATCTCATATATCACAAACATTTTCATCTGTTCAGAAATTATGCAAAAATAATACATTTGTGAGAACTAAAATTGCCTTATGTAGCTGGACTAAGCTCCAAATAGAGTACATTCTCAATCTGGAGAAAACAAGACAGTGCTCTAAAACTGCAATGAAATACATACATACATATATACATACATACATACATACATACATACATACATAACACTGCAGTGAAAACCATCAAAATGGTAGTCATATGCAAAAACAGTTAATTCTAAAAAGTTCATAAATGTTTACTGATAAGCATCACATTTTTCTATTCTCTATAATGAGACGATGGTATGCTTAAAGAAGACAACATTGGAATTGCTAAGGTAAAGAAACCATGACTGACTCATCTGCATTGTATCTTTCCTGATGTGATATAACTGTATTTGTGGAAAATACAAAGTCTGAGTAAGTCCAGGGAAAAGATGCTGACCAACTGATGCAAACATTCAGGTCCCTCAACAGGTAATCCAATAATGGAGATTAGCTTGTATAAGACAACTATAATTTAAAGACATCAGCCAATAAAATAATCCAACTCCCTTGCTTTGATTCTATACTCACAATAGAACCCTCTAATAGTAATTTTTTAGACTTTCCCATAAGGAAGAAAAGTATAGTGATTAGTCGATATGATTATTTGGTCTCCTTGGCAATATAATATGGCAAATTAATGAATTAATAGATTAGTCCCTTATTTACCAACATCCATGTGAGTGTGCACAGTCTCCAGAACTAGGTAAATTCTGGCTACATTGTTAAAATTCAATTTCTCAATTTGAAAAGCTAAGAACCTTGGGGCGCCTGGGCGGCTCAGTTGGTTAAGTGTCCGACTTCAGCTCATGTCATGAACTTACAGTGGGTGAGCTTGAGCCCCACATCAGGCTCTGTGCTGACAGCTCGGGAGCCTGGAGCCTGCTTCAGATTCTGTGTCTCCCTCTCTCTCTGCCCCTCCCCTACTCATGCTCTGTCTCTGTCTCTCTCAAAAATAAACAAACTTAAAAAAAATTGAAAAGCTAAGAACTAGACCCTGGACAGTTTTCACTCCATCAAACTGCTGCCCAAATTTTAGGCCAAAGTCTTTTTCTTTTTAATGTTTATGTATGTATGTATGTAATCTCTACACCCAACACAGAGCTCAAACTCATGACCCTGAGATCAAGAGTTGCATACTCTTCCAACTGAGCCAGCCAGGCACCCCTAGGCCAAAATATTCAATAGTTAACTATATCACTTTTGGATTCATAAAAAAATGCCTAAAAATACAGGTAATATATGAATCTATTTCCTCTATAAAATTAAAAAAAAAGTTTACAGGGTTATAAGGACCAACAATTCTAGAAGCCACTATTATTATTTCTAAACCTTTTTGAATTTATTCATATATGTGTGTGTATACCACAGAAAACACAAATATTGCTTTGTGTCCACTTTAACACAAATGGTATCATATTAACTATCATATTCTGCAATTTGCTTTCTATGCAGCCATGTTTGAGGGATCTATCCATGATAGTACATATATATCAACCTCTTTCTTTTTTCTTTTTTTTTCATTCTTTTAACCAAGTTTTATTAAGCACCTATTTTGTACCAGGTAACAAAATTAAGAAATGTACTTAAATTGGCAAGGGAGCAAACTTCAGCACAAGCCTGTATTTACTGGTGGATCAATGAAACCCAAACCCTTTCTGGCAAGAACCTGGCAAAAAAGCCCAGCCGTGACCTGGGCGTAGAGCCGTCGTCACCCAGTATATGCTTTGACTTGCAGGGTCCTCAAGTCAGGTGGCATGTTAAGGAGACTGAGATGCAGCTACCTCTCTTTCAGGGGCAAACAGAGAGACGCGACCTGCCTTTTGCCATGCAGCCAGCACCCAGCCACCCAGCCACCCAGCCAGCACAAGGCTTGAACGGGGCTGGTTATTAAGTTTACAGCCATACCTGCATGTGCCTCTGTCCCATGCAAACTCAAACTCTCCCCAGAACCAAGATGAGCGCCTTCCAGGTAGCCCTTGTCCCGTACCGCCCCGGGGGAGCAGTGCTGGCCTTTCTTTTTTTTTTTAAAGTTTATTTATTTTGACAGAAATTAAGAGCATGAGCGCGGGGGGGAGGGGGGGCGCAGAGAGAGAGGGAGAGAGAGAGAGAATCCAAGCAGGCTCTGCACTGCCAGCATGGAGTCTGATGTGGGACTTGAACTCACAAACTGTGAGACCATGACCCAAACTGAAACCAGGTGCCCCTCAACCTCACTCTTATAGATTATTAAGTAACTATGCTATTGTTAAACTTTTAGTTTTTTTTCCAATTATACATAATGTTGCAATGAACAGCCATATACTTACCTCCCTGTATACTTGAGAGGTTTTCTATAGAAATGGACTTGTTAGGTCACAGGATAGAAAAGTTTTAAATTAAAATGCACAGAGTCCATTTGCTTTCCAAAGTGGCTGTACCAATTTGTACTTTTACCCACCAATGTAGGAAGGTATCTATCTATTTCTGCAAAGTCTTGTCAAAACCTCATATAATAGGTAAACATTATATATCACCATTATTGTAACTTGTATTTCCATAATTAGTAGTATAACATCTTTATGCCAAATCACCCCTTTTAAAATATCTTGTAGACCAAAGACACAATCGATAGAGTGAAAAGGCAATCTACAGAATGGGAGAAAATATCTGCAAATCATATTATCTGATAAAAGGTTAATACCTACAATATACAAAGAACTACAAGTCAACAACAAAAAACCCAAACAGATTAAAAACTGGGCAGAGGAAAAAAAAAAAAAACTGGGCACAGGATTTGAACAGATGTTTGTCCAAAAAAGAGAAACAACTGGGCAACAAACACATGAAAAGATGCTCTATATCACTAATCATTAGGGAAAAATAAATCAAAACTATAATGAAACTATGCCCATTAGAATGGCTACTACCATACCAAACCAAACCAAACAAAACAAAACAACTAGAAAATAAGTGTTGATGGGGATGTAAAGAAACTAGAACCTGTGTGTACTGTTGGTGGGAATACAAAATGGTGCAGTCACTATGGAAAACAGTACGAAAGTTCCTTAAAAACCTAAAAATAGAACTACCATTAGAGGAATTTCAATTCTAGGTGCATATATCTAAAAGAATTGAAATCAGGGTCTCAAAGAGATGTTTGTACACTTACGTTCACAGCAGCATTATTCACAATAGCTATTCACAACAGCATTATTCACAATAGCCAAAAGATGGAAGCAACTCAAGTGTCCATCACCAGATTAATACATAAATAAAATATGCTATATACATACAATGGAACATCAGTCAGCCTCAAAAAAGAAAAAAAATTCTGACACATGCTACAACATGTATAAACTTTGAGGACATAATGCTGAGTGAAATACAGCTTATTACAAAAAGACAAATACTGTATGATTACATTTATGTGAGGTACATACAGTAGTCAAATTCAAAGCGACTGAAAATGGAAAGAATGGTAGTTGCCAGGGGCTGGGCAAGAGGGAATAGGGAATTATTTAATATGTAAAGAATTTCAGTTTTACAAAATGAAAAGACTTCTGCAGATCGGTTGCACAACAATGTGTTATTTAACACTATTGAACAGTACATTTAAGATTGGTAAAGATATGGGGCGCCTGGGTGGCGCAGTCGGTTAAGCCTCCGACTTCAGCCAGGTCACGATCTCGCGGTCCATGAGTTCGAGCCCCGCGTCCGGCTCTGGGCTGATGGCTCAGAGCCTGGAGCCTGTTTCCGATTCTGTGTCTCCCTCTCTCTCTGCCCCTCCCCCGTTCATGCTCTGTCTCTCTCTGTCCCAAAAATAAATAAACTTTGAAAAAAGAAAAAAAAGATTGGTAAAGATAGTACATTATATGTTATATATATTTTTCCACTTATAGTGGCAAGTGACACTACTATTTGGAGAAAGATTTAAATTTCTTCCACAGATGGACATACTTCTATCCTTATACCACCAACTCTAAATATAGCCCTAAAATGAGCATCGAAAAAAGTAAAAAAATAAAATGAGCATCAATATGAAAGCTATCTGATGTAAAAGAAAATTAGTTTTTTATCTTTACAAATCACTAACAAAAAGTCTTTGTGTATATTGTTAAAATAAATGCGGGGCGCCTGGGTGGCTCAGTCGGTTGAGCGTCCGACTTCAGCTCAGGTCATGATCTCACAATCAGTGAGTTCGAGCCCCGCATCGGGCTCTGTGCTGACGGCTCAGAGCCTGGAGCCTGCTTCGGATTCTGTGTCTTCCTCTCTCTCTGCCCCTTCCCCGCTCATGTTCTGTCTCTCTCTGTCTCAAAAATAAATTTAAAAAAACATTAAGAAAAAAAATTAAATAAATAAATAAATAAATAAAATAAATGGAATTACAATTTTTAATTTCTAAAACAATCCCAGCTTGAATAGTAGACAATTAGAAAGCAATTTCTTAAACTCTAGAGATTGTTTCCTTTGCTCTAATAAAGCCTAAATGCACTAATCTTTTAGGTTATAGCATTTTATAAATGTACTAATTTTGAGTTATTGATCTGTGACTAGAATGACACAATGACATACTTTAAAATGGGAACATTAAGCTATTTACTACTTACTGAACATCTATTATGTGATTAATACAATAGCTACAGGATGTTGGGTCTGCTCTTAAGTAAGTAACTATATTCTAAGGGGGACTGTCAAACAACTCTAGGACTAATTCTACTATAATGTAGAACGTGGATACACGTAGGATAGAAATATAAGGAAAATAGTATGGCGACACAAGAAAAGGGATGACTTACATTTCATCTGGAGGATTTGAAAAGGCTGCAAGGGAGTATCTGAAATGAGGCTTTAAGGGTAAATAGAATTTTAAGAGGGGAGAAAAAGAGAGCAAGGATATTTCATGTTGTAGGAAGCAAACAACGATGCTGAAACAAGACAGGGTATGACATAATATAAATATGAGAAAGGTAGTTATGTGTTTAGAGTAAAGAGGGCATGAATGGAAGACTAAGGAATTTTGGCTTTAGTCTATATGCTACTATTTCCAAAAGTATGTTCCATAGAATCTAACCAAAATCCTCCATTAAACAGTCCAATAATTTGGGAAATTCTGCATATCACAGCCCACTGTTGGAACTGAAAGAGTAACATATCAGCATGTTAAAGTCTATGAGAAGTCCTGTGTTCGGAGACAATTCTCATAGGTTTCTTGTATTTCTGTATACATTGCATGCAGAGGACCTGACTGCCCTTGTTGTGGATGATTTGCCCAAGCATATTTGTATACCCTTAAAACTCAGAGATAGACCCCCTCCAAAGCAAAGAACATGCATGCTTTCTACCCTTATAAAAGATTTGGGTTTCCCAAAGCTTGGAGATATTCTCCCATTATGCAAACCACTGGCCTTCTCTGCATTGTTCCATGGGAAGTGGGGCTTGGGGAAACAGTACAAGAAAGTGCTTTGGAGATAATTTAGAGACCGTTGTTGCTGTGAATAATAAAGTCCTGGGGTGCCTGTGTGGTTCAGTTGGTTAAGCATCTGACTTCCGCTCAGGTCATGATCTCATTGCTAGTGAGTTTGAACCCCATGTTGGGGTCTGTGCTGACAGCTCAGAGCCTGGAGCCTGCTTTGAATTTTGTGTCTCCCTCTCTCCCTCAGCCCCCTCCCTCACTCATGCTCTGTCTCTCTCTCAAAAATAAATAAACATTAAAAAAATTCAAAAATAAATAAATAAAGTTCTTTAACTCTGACCCAGGAATATCATTTTTTTCTGCCAATATCTATGAACCCATGGCAGGCTAACTTATTAGCACAATTGTAAGTAGAGTAAATCCCTCAGATCCTTCATAGTTCATGATACACTGAAGTCAAAAATAAAATTTAATTTTGTTTACCTTCAAGTTTCCCAAATCTAATTTTTCCCAATGATTCTTACTAATACTTTCCTGAAAAACCTCTGGAAACTGTTATAGCAGGTAATAGGGATAGAGTACTATATGGATGGTAAGTAAACCATTTGAAAGGCTACTGTATTAGTTCAAATGAAAGAAGATGCCATTCTGCCCCCTAACAGGGGAGAAAAAAACCTGAAAAACTCTTGTGAAGTTCATAGTCCAGGGGGTATAGTCTCACTAAAAGACTGAGACCTAACCATAGGACCATAAAATGTACCCATTCCTCCTCACCACCATATTACTAAAGGCCACTTTACCACAGCTCATTTTAACCAGTACATCATGTATGGTATGAAGAAAAAATTACAAGGCATATCAAAAGTTAAAATAAAAAAAAACAATTTGAAGACACAGAGCCAAGTATCATAACTAGACATGGCAAGGATGGTGGAATTATCAGACAGGGCATTTTTTAAATCTATGATTAATATGCTAATAACTCTAATGGATAAATTAGACAGCATGTAAAAACATTTGGGCAATGTAAGCAGGGAGATAGAAATCCTAAGAAAGAACCAAAAAGTATTGCTAGAGATGAAAAACACTATAACAGAAACAAAAACGCCTTTGATGAGCTTATTAGTACACTAGACATGGCTGAGAAAAAAAATCTCTAAGCTAGAGGATATATGAACAGAATCCTTGAAAACTGAAAAGCAGAGAATAAAAACTAAAAAGAACAGGACTATAGGTCAACTACTACAAAAGATGTAACATACACACAATGGGAATACCAGAAGAAGAAGAAAGAAAGGAACAGAAAAAATATTTAAAACAGTAATGATTGAGAATTTTCCCAAACTATGGGAATGCAAACTGGTGCAGCCACTCTGGAAGGCAGTATGGAAGTGCCTCAAAAAGTTAAAAATAGAACTACCCTACAACCCAGCAATTGGCACTACTAGGTATGTATCGGAGGGATATAGGTGTGCTGTTTCAAAGGGGCACATACACCGCAATGTTTATAGCAGCGCTATTGATGATAGCCAAAGTATGGAAAGAGCCCAGATGTCCATCGACAGATGAATGGATAAAGATGTGATACATATTTACAATGGAGTATTGCTCGGCAATTAAAAAGAATGAAATCTTGCCATTTGCAACAATGTGGATGGAATTAGAGGGTATTGTGCTAAGTGAAGTCAGTCAGAGAAAGACAAATATCAGATAACTGCACTCATTATGTGGAATTTAAGATCCCAAACAGATGAACATAAGGGAAGGGAAACAAAAATAATATAAAAACAGGGAGGGGGACAAAACATAAGAGACTCTTAAATACAGAAAACAAACTGAGGGTTGCTGGAGTGGCTGTGGGTGGGGGGATGAGCTAAATGGGTAAGGGGCATTAAGGCAGACATCATCAATCAACTGGATATAATTGACATCTATAGACTACTTCATCCAAAAAAGGAAAATATACATTCTTCTCAAGCTCACATGGATCACTCACCAAGACAGACCACATTCTGGGCTATAAAACACACCCTAACAAATTTAAAGAGTATAAATCATACAATGTTTGCCCTTAGACAACAATGTAATTAAACTAGAAATCAATAACAGAAAAAGAACTAGAAAATCCCCAAATATGTGAAAATTAAATGATACATTTCTAATTAACACTTGGTCAAAGAAGAAATCTCAAGAAAAATATAAAAATATTTTGAACTAGGGGTGCCTGGGCGGCTCAGTCAGTTAAGTGTCCAACCCTTGATTTTGGCTCAGGTCATGATCTCATAGGTTGGGCTCTGCACTAGCAGCATGGAGCGTGCGTGGGATTCTCTAACCTCTCTCTGTCGTTTCCCTGCTTGTGCTGTCTCTGTCTGTCTCAAATAGATAAACTTTAAAAAATATTTTGAACTAAATGAAAATGGAAACACAACTTACCAAAATCTGTGGGATAGAGCAAAAACAATGGTTAGAGGAAAATTTATAACATTGAATGTATAATGAGAAAAAATATCTAAAACCGGGGCGCCTGGGTGGCGCAGTCGGTTAAGCGTCCCTCTTCAGCCAGGTCACGATCTCGCGATCCGTGAGTTCGAGCCCCGCGTCAGGCTCTGGGCTGATGGCTCGGAGCCTGGAGCCTGTTTCCGATTCTGTGTCTCCCTCTCTCTCTCTGCCCCTCCCCCGTTCATGCTCTGTCTCTCTCTGTCCCAAAAATAAATTAAAAAAAACGTTGAAAATATCTAAAACCAATAATCTAAGTTTCCCCTTTACAAAACCAAAAAAAGAAGAGCAAATTAAATCCAAATTTAGTAGAAGAAAATAGATTAAAAGAATTAGAGCAGAAACCAATGAAATTCAAAATAGTCAATAGAGAAAAATCAATGAAACCAAAAGCTTGTTCTTTGAAGAGATCAAAGAAATAGATAAGTGTCTGGCCAAATTAAGAAAAAACGAGAGGGTGCCTGGGTGGCTCAGTTAAGCATCTGACTTCGGCTCAGGTCATGATCTCACAGTTCGTGAGTTTGAGTCCCGCATCCAGTGAGCTTGTGCCCCACTCTGGGTAAAAAAAAAAAAAAAAAAAAAAAAAAAAAAATCATGAGCCCCACTTCAGGTGAGCCCTGCTTGTCTCTCTCTCTTTCCCCCTCTCTCTGTACTTCGCTCACTGTGCCCTCTCTCTCTCTCTCTCAAAAAAAAAAAAAAGAGAGAAGACACATAATACTAAGATATGAAAGAGATTATCACTACAGATCCTATGGACATTAAAAGGATAGTAAAAAAAAAAAAACTATCAACAAATTTGATAACCTATATGCAATGGACCAGTTCTTTGAAAGACATAATTTGCCAAAACTCACACACACAAAATAAACAATCTGAATAGGCTCATACCTATTAAGGAAATGGAATCGATAATAATAACCTTCCAAAATAGAGAGCACCAGGTTCAGATGAGTTCAACAGTGAATTCTACCAAACATATAAAGGCATTATACCAATTTCTACAATCTCTTTCAGAAGATAAAGCATATCTTTTATCTTCATACCCAAAACAAAGACATTATAAGAAAACCACACATCAATGTCTCTCATGAACGTGGATACAAGAACTCTAACCAAAATATGAACAAATTGGGGCGCCTGGGTGGCTCAGTTGGTTAAGGTCTGACTTCAGCTCAGGTCATGATCTTGCAGTTTGTGAATTCAAGTTGACAGCTCGGAGACTAGAGCCAGCTTCTGATTCTGTGTCTCCCCCTCTCTTTCTGCCCCTCCACCACTCACGCTCTGTCTCTCTCTCTCTCAAAATAAATAAACATAAAAAAATATATGAACAAATTAAATCATTAATGTACACAAAGAATTATACACCACAACCAAGAAAAATTTAAACCAAGTATGCAAGGGTGGTTCAATATTCAAAAATTAATTAATACAAAGAAACAACAAGTATTGGTGAGGATTTGGAGAGAAAGGAATCCTGCACTGTTAATGGGAGTGCAAATTGGTACAGCCACTGTGAAAAACAGTACGGAGATTCCTAAAAAAGTTAAAAATAGAACTACACTATAATCCAATAACTGCACTACTGGGTATTTACCCAAAAAATACAAAAATACCAATTCAAAGGGACACAAGTGCCCTTTGTCTTCGGCAGCATTATTCACAACAGCCAAGTTATCGAAGCAGCCCAAGGGTCCAACTAATAGACAAATGGATGAAGAAGATGCGGTATATATATATGGTATACACACACACACACACACACACACACACACACATTGGAATATTATTCAGCCATATAAAAGAATGAAATCTTGTCAGTTGCAATGACATGAATGGAGTGAGAGAGCATAATGTAAGTGAAATAAATCATTCAGACAAAGACAAATATCATATGATTTCACTCAAGAAACAAAACAAATGAGCAAAGGAAAAAAAGAGAGACAAACCAAGAAACAGACTCTTAACTATAGAGAACAAACTGATGGTTACCAGAGGGGTGGTGGGTGTGGGGGATGGGTGGAATAGGTGATGGAAACTAAGGAGTAGACTTCTCAAAAGCACTGGGTGTTGTATGGAATTGCTGAATCACTATATTGCACACCTGAAACTAATATAACAGTGTATGTTAACTATATTGAAATTAAAATAAAAAATAATGCAATTTATCATAACAATAGGCTAAAAAGAATCACATGATCTTATCAATAGATACAGGAAAAGCATTTGACAAAATCCAAACTTATTCATGATAAAATCTCTTAGTAAACTTAGAGGGCAGCTTCCTCAACTTGATAAAAATGCCTACAAAAATCCTACAAATAACATTATACTTTTTTTTCCTTCTGATAATGTTACATTTTTTTATTAATTTTATTTTTTTAATCTTTTTTTTAATGTTCATTTATTTTTGAGAGAGAGAGAGAGAGAGAGAGAGAGAGAGAGAGAGAATCTGAAGTAGGCTCCAGGCTCTGAGCTGTCAGCACAGAGGCCGACGCGGGGCTCGAAATCTCAAACTGTGAGATCATGACCGAGCTGAAGTCAGATGCTTAACTGACTGAGACACCCAGGCGCCCATATTTTTTTTTTTAATTTACATCCAAATTAGTTAGCATATAGTGCAATAATGATTTCAGGAGTATATTACCCATCTAGCCCATCCCTGCTCCCACAACCCCTCCAGTACCCTCTGTTTGTTCTCCATGAGTCTCTTACGCTTTGTCCTCCTCCCTGTTTTTATATTAGTTTTGTTTACCTTCCCTTATGTTCATCTGTTTTGTCTCTTAAAGTCCTCATATGAGTGAAGTCAATATATTTGTCTTTCTCTCACTAATTTTTATTTTGATGAGGTCCCAATAGTTCATTTTTGCTTTTGTTTCCCTTGCCTCCAGATATGTGTTGAGTAAGAAGATACTGTGGCCAAGATCAAAGAGTTTTTTGCCTGCTTTTTCCTTGAATATTTTGATGGCTTCCTGTCTTACATTGAGGTCTTTCATCCATTTTGAGTTTATTTTTGTGTATGGTGTAAAAAAGTGGTCCAGGTTCATTCTTCTGCATGTCGCTGTCTAGTTTTCCCAGCACCACTTGCTGAAGAGACTGTCTTTATTCCATTGGCTATTCTTTCCTGCTTTGTTAAAGGTTAGTTGGCCATATATTTATGGGTCCATTTCAGGGTTCCCTCTTCTGTTCCATTGATCTGAGTGTCTGTTTTGGTGCCATAACATTATACTTAATGATGAGAAACTCAAAGCTTTCCTAGTAAGATTAGGTACAAGAATGGCCTTTGTAACCAATCCTTTTCAACATCATCCTAGAAGTTCTAACTAATGTAATAATGCAATAAGATAAAAGAGGAAATAAAAGGCATATAGATTGGGAAGGAAGGAAAAAATTGTCTTTGTTTACGGATGACAGGATCATCTATGTAGAAGATCCAAAAGAACCGACCAAAATAACTCCTGTAACTAATAATCGATTACAGAAAGGTTGCAGATTACAAGTTTAATATACAAAAGTCAACTGCTTCCATATATACCAGCAATGAACAAGAGAAATTTGACATAAAAAACAATACAGGGTACCTGGGTGGCTCAGTCAGTTAAGTACCTGACTTCGGCTCACATAACGATCTCACAGTTCATGGGCTCAAGCCCCGCATTGGGCTCTGCGCTGACAGCTCTGAGCCTGGAGCCTGCTTTGGATTCTGTGTCTCCCTCTTTTTACTCCCTTGCTTATGCTCTTTCTCTCTCTCTCTCTCAAAAACAAAATAAACATTAAAGAAATATTAAAGGGGAGCCTAGGTGACTCGTTGGTTTGAGCATCCGAGTTTGGCTCAGGTCAAGATCTCAGAATTCACAGGTTTGAGCGCCACATCAGGCTCGCTGCTGTCAGTGCAGAGCCTGCTTTGAATCCTCTGTCCTCTGTCTCTGACCCACTTGCCCTCTCTCTCTCTCTCAAAAATAAATGAAATGGGCGCCTGGGTGGCTCAGTTGGTTGAGCATCTGACTTTGGCTCAGAACATAATCTCACAGTTCATGAGTTCAAGCCCCGCATCAGGCTCTGTGCTGACAGCTCAGAGCCAGAAGCCTGCCTTGGATTCTATGTCTCCCTTTCTCTCTGTCCCTCCCTCACTCTCACTCTTTCTCTCTCTCTCTCTCTCTCTCAAAAATAAAAACATTAAAAAAATTAAAAAATAAAATATTAAAAAATTTAAAAATACCATTTATATTAGCATCCCCCAATGAAATATTTAAGTATAAATTTAACAAAATATGTACAAAACCAATATGAGGAAAACTACAAAACTCTGATGAAAGAAATCAAAGAAGAACTAGCAAAATGGAGAGATATTTCATGTTCATGGATAGGAAGACTCAATATTGTCAAAATGTCTTCTCAACTTCATCTATGGATTCAATACAGTCTCAGTCAAAATCCCAGCAATTAATTTTGTGGATATTGACAAAGTTATTCTAATGTTTATATGGAGACAAAAAAGACTCAGAATAACCAACACAATGTTGAAGGAGAACAAAGTTGGAGGACTGTCACTACTCAGCTTCAAGCTATGGTAATCAAGACTGTTGTATTAGCCAAAAAGCACATAGATCAATGGTACAGAACAGAGAGCCCAGAAATAGACCCACATAAAACTGATCTTTGACAAAAGAGAAAGGCAGTTACAAGGAGAAAGGACAGTCTTTTCAACAAATGGTGTTAAAACAACTGGATGTCCATGAGCAAAATAAATAAATAATCCACCTAATCTAAACGTGGACTTTATGCTTTTCACAAAAATTAATTAAAAATGGATCAAAGGCCTAAATGTAAAAGGAAAAAATATAAAACTCCTAGAAGGTAACATAGGAGAAAACCTACATGACCGTGGATATAGTGATGACTTCTTAGATATGACACCAAAGACATTATCTATGATGGATATAACTCATAAATTGTACTTCATTAAAATTAAAATCTTCTGCTTGGTGAAAAAGAGTCCAGAAAACAAGATGACACACAGATTGGGAGAAAAAAAATTGCAATACACTCATCTGATAAATGACTGTTCTCTAAGATATACAAAGAACTCTTAAAATTCAACAATAAGAGAACAAATGAGCCGATTTAAAAATAGGCCATGGCGCACCCAGATCACTTAGTTCAGCTTCTGACTCAATCTCAGGTCAGGTCTTGATCTCAGTGTCATGAGTTGAAGCCCCACATTGGGCTCCATATGGGTCATGAAGCCTACTTTAAGAAAAAATGGGCCAAAGTCCTTATCAAAGAAGATGTATGAATGGCAAATAAACATTTGAAAAGATGCTCTACGTGATATGTCATCAGGGAAATGCAAATTAAAACAGTAAGATACCACTATACAACTATTAGAATGGCCAAAATGCAGAACACTTGACAACACCAAATACTGATGACTATGTGGAACAATGGAGACTCTCATTTATTGCTGTCAGAAATGAAAAATGATACAGCCACTTTGAAAGACTGGCAGTTTCTTACAAAACTAAGCATGTTCTTACCATATGATCCAGCAATCACACTCCTTGGTATTTACCCAAAGGAGCTGAAAACTTAATGTCTGTACAAAAACCTGCACATGGATGTTTACAGGAGTTTTATTCTTAATTGCTAAAACCTGGAGGCAATTAAGATGTCTTTCAATACATGAATGAATAAAGAAACTCTGGTACATCCAGACAATAGAATATTATTCTATGAGCACTATGAGCACTATAAAAAAATGAACCATCAAGCTATGAAAGGACATGGAGAAACTTTAAATACATATTACTAGGTAAAAGAAGTCAATCTGAAAAGTTTACATACTGTATGATTCTAGTTATATGACATTCTGGAAAAGGCAAAATATGGAAATGGTAAAAACATCAGTAGTTACCAAGGGATGGGGGGAGGGATGAATTGGCAGAGTATGGAGGATTATTAGGGTGGTGAAAATACTCTTTATAATACCATACTGATGGATACATATCATTATACATTTGTCTAAGCCAATAGAATGTACAAGATCATGAGTGAATCCTGATGTAAACTATGTACTTTGGGTGTTTATAATGTGTCAATGCAGGGTCATCAACTATAACAAATGTACTACTCTGGTGGGGAATGTTGACAATGAGAGAGGCTACCCATGTGTGAGGGGAGGGGATATAAGGGAAATCTCCTTATATGCCCCTCAATTCTTTTGTGAACCTTAAGCTGCTCTTCAAACAGCCTTGGGGTGCCTGGGTGGCTCAGTTGGTTGGGCGTCTGACTTTGGCTCAGGTCATGATCTCATGGCTTGTGAGTTCTAGCCCGGCATCAGACTCTCTGTGCTAACAGCTCAGAACCTGGAGCCTGCTTCAAATTCTGTGTTCCTCTCTCACTCTGCCCCTCCCTCACTCATGCTCTGTCTCTCTGTCTGTCTCTCTCTCAAGAATAAATAAAACATTAAAAAAACTTTTTTTTTTTAGTTTTTTTTAACGTTTATTTATTTTTGAGACAGAGAGAGACAGAGCATGAACGGGGGAGGGTCCGAGAGAGAGGGAGACACAGAATCTGAAACAGGCTCCAGGCTCTGAGCTGTCAGCACAGAGCCCGACGCGGGGCTCGAACTCACGGACCATGAGATCGTGACCCGAGCCGAAGTCGGCTGCTTAACCGATTGAGCCACCCAGGCGCCCCTAAAAAAACTTTTTTTAAGTCTTAATTTTAAAAAGTACAGGTGCTGGAATGCCTAGGTGGTTCAGTCGGTTAAGTGTCCAACTCTTGGTTTTGGCTCAGGTCATGATCTCATGGTTTGTGAGTTCAAGCCCTGGATCAGGCTCCGCACTGGAAGCATGGAGCCTGCCTGGGATTCTCTCTCTCCCTCTCTCTCTGCCCCTCCTCCGCTCTGTCTCTCAAAATAAATAAACTTAAAAAACTTTTTTTTTTTTAAATACAGGTGAAAAAAATACAGGTGCAAGAGGTCATGATTAATAGAGCTAATGGGTATGGGATTCAAAGCACAGGAAAAGGGTTAAGCTTTGAACAGGAATAAGGAGATTTTCCACTAAGTCAGGAAGCAAGAGGGTAGACAGGTACCTAGTTCTACTAAGAACTTCACTATTACATAATGGTGGCACAATGGTGGTATTCACACTGATTTAAAAAATTACTTGATAAATTGTAGAGTTAAAACTGGTCAGTACTATAATTAGAATGATACAGAGAATATTAGCAGGGCCCCTGCACAAGGATGACAAATTCATGAAGCATTCCATGTTTAAGAAAAGAAAGAAAAACTGGTTAAAATGATAACTTTTTGTATTATATATAGCTTAACACAATAAAAAACTACAAAACCTACTTGATTACTACTCATTTTCCATATTCTAATAGCACGGACCATTACATTTCATGGCTAGCTCAAGTTCACCTTTTATCTCACTACTTTAGATATCACATAAGACAAGTCCTATTTAAAATTACTTGTGTCCAGGGCACCTGGGTGGCTCAGTTGATTAAGCATTGGATTCTTGGTTTTGGCTCAGGTCATGATCTCAGGGTTCACGGGAAAGAGCCCTGCACTGGGCTCTGTGCTGACAGTGTGGAGCCTGCTTGGGATTCCCCTTCTCCCTCTCTCTCTGCCCCTCCCCCCAACTCACTCACTCTCATTCTTTCAAAATAAATAAATATTTAAAACTTTTTGTGTGGGGCGCCTGGGTGGCACAGTCGGTTAAGCCTCCGACTTCAACCAGGTCACGATCTCGCGGTCCGTGAGTTCGAGCCCCGCATCAGGCTCTGGGCTGATGGCTCAGAGCCTGGACCCTGTTTCCGATTCTGTGTCTCCCTCTCTCTCTGCCCCTCCCCCGTTCATGCTCTGTCTCTCTCTGTCCCAAAAATAAATAAAAAACGTTGAAAAAAAATTAAAAAAAAAAATAAAACTTTTTGTGGCCAAGGGAAGATGAAGGAGTAGGAGGACCTTGAGCTCACCTTGTCCCGTGGACACATTGAGGCAGCAACTATATGTATTGCAAACTAATTCTGAAAATGACCTGAATACTGGCAGAAAAGATCTTCCACGGCTAGCTGTAGATAGACCACATCAAAAAGGGTAGGAGGAATGGAGATGTGGTTGGAAACCAAACCCCCAGTACAAATGACCACAAATACAAGGGACATCACAAGCACAGAGGAGCAAGGCAATTAATCAGATCCCACACCAGGGACCCCTGGCCCTGAAGGCCTACATCTTGCTTTGTAAATAAGTGGGGCTAAGGGGCGCCTGGGTGGCTCAGTTGGTTGGCAGCTGACTTTGGCTCAGGTCATGATCTCACAGTTTGTGGGTTCGAGCCCCACGTCGGGCTCTGTGCTGACAGCTCAGAACCTGAAGCCTGCTTCGGATTCTGTGTTTCCCTCTCTTTCTGACCCTCCCCTGCTCACACTCTGTGTCTCTATCTCAAAAATAAATAAACATTAAAAAAAAGTTATAAAAAAAAAGAAAAGAAAAGAAGTGGGGCTTAACTCCGGGAGAGCAAGAAGGAAATAGGAAAAAGAGAACGAATCCCTACGTTCAAAGAATCAGCACACTAAATGACTTAGCCTGAATACAGAAGCAGCAGTTTGAAAAGTACCTGGCGTATATGTGAAGGAAATTTACTCACCAATTTTAGGACATGTGTTGGAGGGGCAGGGATCTGCAGACTTCTCTGGGAACAAAAGTGCTAGTGGGTACCATTTTTATCTTGCCCACCCCTAGCCTACAGATTCAGACACTTGTGGAAGCCAGTTCACACACTCTCCATCTACCTTGTTAGTGCCACATGTCTGGCTCTGGCATTCCTCTTTAGACCTGCCCCACTTAACACACACACCTTGGCAGGTGCCCCTGCAAAGTGGCTTCTGCCCCACCACACTTGGGAGGCAGCTTCAGTTGGAACTAGCACCCTTCCAAAATGAATTCTGCCCTGGGGTGGGGAGGAGATAACCACATACAACAGCATGCCTGCAGTTCCTAAAGGTGGGCCTCTTAGCTGACTGCACAGACAGCCAGCACCAGCACTACCCTTCCCTGCATCTGTAGCTATCACAGCACCTAGCTGTAAACAACCAGGTTTAGGGCCAGACCCACCCACCAACAAGCCCATGAGGGCTGCAGCAGGGCCTCTCAACAGTGTAGGAAGCAAACCCTGTCTATTGCACTTGCAATAGGTGAATTGGTTATTGAAACCAGTTGGGGTGAGGGCCAGCCCTGCCCACCAGCATGCCCACAGTAATCACAGCTCATCCACAACAGGAGGGCACATGTAGCTCATATAGGGAGCACTTGGTTCTGGTGTACAGGGTAACTGTACTACAGGGCACCATGAGGCCTCTCCTATACAAGGCCACTACTTTCAAGACCAGGAAAAAAAAAAAAGACCAGAAGATGTAGGTGACCTACATGACCACAAAGAAACAAACACAGAAATAGACAAAATGAGGAGACAGAGGAATGTGTCCCAAATAAAAGAACAAGCCAAAATCACAGAAAAAGAGCTAAACAAAATGGGCATAAGCAATATGCCCGATAAAGAGTTAAAAGCAATGGTCATAAAAGTACTCACTGGTGGTGATACATGGGGGCATGTGTACCCCAATGTTTATAGCAGCGCTTTCAACAATAGCCAAATTATGGAAGAAGCCTAAATATCCATCAACTGATGAATGGATAAAGAAGATGTGGTTTATATATTCAATGGAATACTACTTGGCAATGAGAAAGAATGAAATCATGCCATTTGCAGTAACATGGATGGAACTGGAAGGTATTATGCTAAGTGAAATAAGTCAGTCAGAGAAGGACAGATATCATATGTTTTTACTCATATGTGGATCTTGAGAAACTGAACAGAAGACCATGGGGGAAGGGAAAGGGAAAAAATAGATACAAACAGAGAGGGAGGAAGGCAAACCACAAGAGACTATTAAATACAGAGAACAAACTAAGGGTGGGTGGGGAGGTGGGGAGCAGGAGAAAATGGGTGATGGGCATTGAGGAGAGCACCTATTGGAATGAGCACTGGGTATTGGATGTAAGCCAATTTGACAATAAATTATATTCAAAAATAAATAAATAAAAGTACTCACTGGACTTGAAAAGAAGGTGGATGAACTCAGAGAGAACTTCAAAAAAGAGATAAAAACTATCCAAAAGAACCAGACAGAGGTAAAGAACACAATAACTGAATTAAAAAATGCATTAGAGGGAATAAACAGCAGACTGGGAGACACAGAAGAATGGATCAGCAATCTGGAAGACAGGATAATATAAAGCAACAAAGCTGAATAGCAGAAAGATAAAAGAATAATAAAAAAAAGAGAACAGCTTGGGGTACCTGGCTGGCTCAGTTGCAAGAGCATGCAACCCTTGATCTCAGGGTCAAGAGTTCAAGTGCCACGTTGTTTTACTTAAAAATAAAATATTTTTTAAAAAGAGAACAGCTTAATGGACCTCTATGACATCATCAAGCATAATAATGTTTGCATTACAGGGATCCCAGAAGAAGAAGACAGAAAGAAGGGGGAAGAAAAAATTATTTGAATAAAAAATAGCTGAAAACTTCTCTAATATGGGGAAGGAAACTGACATCCAGGTCCAGACAGCACAGAAAACCCAAAACAAGATGAATCCAAGTAGGTCTACACAAAAACATATAACTAAAATGGCAGAAATTAATAATAGAGAAATTTAAAAGCAGCAAGAGAAAACAGTTACATACGAGGGAAGCCCAGTAAGGCTACCAGCTGAGTTTTTCAGCAGAGACTTTGCAGACCAGAAGGGAGAGTGGCATGATATATTCTAAGTGCTGAAAGAAAAAAACCGAGCAACCAAAAATACTCTACCAGGTAAGGTTATCAACAGAATTGAAGAGCAGATAAAGACTTTCTGAGACAAAAAAAAAAAGTTACAGAAGTTCATCACCACTAAACCAAACTTAGAGTAAATGATAAGGGTATTCTTTATTTTATTTTTTAAAAGTTTATTTATTTTGGGGCGCCTGGATGGCTCAGTCAGTTGGGCATCCGATTTTGGCTCAGGTCATGATCTTGCAGTCCGTGAGTTCCAGCCCCGCATCAGGCTCTGTGCTGACAGCTCAGAGCCTGGAGCCTGTTTCAGATTCTGTGTCTCCCTCTCTCTCTGGCCCTCCCCCGTTCATGCTCTGTCTCTCTGTCTCAAAAATAAATAAACGTTAAAAAAAAAGAAAGTTTATTTATTTTGAGAGAGAGAGAGAGAGAGCAGGGGAGGGGCAGAGAGAGAGGGACAGAGAAAGAATCCCAAGGAGGCTCTGCATTGACAGCACAGCCCAATGTGGGGCTCAAACTCACCAATAGTGAGATCATAAAGGGGCATTCTTTAAGTGGAAAAAGGCCATAACTAGAAGAAAATTATGAAATGAGGAAATTTCAATGATGAAAGCAAAAATGCAGTAAAGGCATTAGATTAATCACTTATAAAGCCAGCATGGAAGTTAAAACACAAAAGAAGTAAAATCAATTATATCTACAAAAATTAGTCAAGGGATATACAAAATCTTAAAAACAAGGTAACATAGGGCGCCTGGGTGGCGCAGTCGGTTAAGCGTCCGACTTCAGCCAGGTCACGATCTCGCGGTCTGTGAGTTCGAGCCCCGCGTCGGGCTCTGGGCTGATGGCTCAGAGCCTGGAGCTTGTTTCTGATTCTGTGTCTCCCTCTCTCTCTGCCCCTCCCCCGTTCATGCTCTGTCTCTCTCTGTCCCAAAAATAAATAAACGTTGAAAAAAAAAAAAACAAAAAAAAAAAAAACAAGGTAACATAGAATGTCATAATCCACCCACAACACTAGACAAATCCATCACACCACAAGGGAAGAAGAAAATATAGATCAGAGAAGACCTACAAAAACAACCAGAAAAAAAATAACAAAATGGCACTAAGTACATACCTATCAGTAACTACTCTAACTGAACTAAATGCTCTAATCAAAAAACATATCATGGAGCACCTGGGTGGCTCAGCTGGTTAAGCATCTGACTCTTTAAGTTTTTTTTTTAATGTTTACTTATTTTTGAGAAAGAGAGCGTGAGCAGAGGAGGGGCAGAGAGAGGGGGAGACATAGAATCTGAAGCAGGCTCCAGGCTCTGAGCTGTCAGCACAGAGCCCAATGTGGGTCTCAAACCCTTAAACCATCAGAGAGATCATGACCTGAGCTGAAGTCAGACGCTTAACCGACTGAGCCACCCAAGGCATCCAAGTGTCTGACTCTTGATTTTGGCTGAGGTCATGATCTCAGGATTGTGAGATTAAGCCCCGCCTTTGGGCTCTGTGCTGGATGTGGAGACTGTTTAAGATTCTCTCTTTCTCTCTCCCTCTCTTCCCCTCCCCCATTTGTGTGTGCTCTCTTGTGCTCTTTCTCTCTCTCTCAAAAAAATATGGTGACCGAATGGATAAAAAACAAGAACAATCTATGTGCTGCCTACGAAAGTTTCATTTCAGACCTAAAGAAACACACAAACTGAAAGTGAAGGAATGGAAAATGTATTCCATGAAAATGAAGGCAGGAAAAATAGCCAGGTACACTTATATCGGAGAAAACAGACTTAAAACAGAAGACTGTAGCAAGAGACAAAGAAGGGCATTACATAATGATAAAAGGATAAATTTAACAATACAATATAACTATTATAAATACACACCCAACATAGGAGCACTGAAATAAATGAGGCAAATATTAACATATAAAGAGAGACATTGACAATAATGCAATAATAGTAGGAGACTTTAACATCCCACTGACATCAATGGGTAGATCGTCGAGACATAAAATCAATAAAAAAAATTGTGGTTTTGAATGACACATTAGACCAGACAGACCTAACAGATACATATGGGACACTCTATCCAAAAAACCCAGCTGAATACACATTTTTTTCAAGTGCACGTGGAACATTCGCCTCAAAAGATCATAAATTAGGTTATAAAACAAGCCTCAAAATTTAAGAAGATTGGAATCATATCAGGCATCTTTTCAATCACAATGCAATGAAACTAGAAATCAATTACAAGAAAAAAAACCCATAAAAAACACAAATGCATGGGGCCTAAAACAACCAATGGGTCAACAAATAAATCAAAAAGAAAATTAAAGAATACATGGAGACAATGAAAAGAGAAAAATAACAGTCCAAAATCTTTGGGACACCACAAAAGCAGTCCTACAACCTAAATGTGAGACATGAAACCACAAATCTAAAAGAAAACACATACAGTAATCTCCTGGACATTGGCCATAGCAACATATTTATACATATGTATCCTCAGGCAAAGGAAATTAAATAAAAAATAAACTATTGGGACTATACCAAAATAAAAAGCTTTTGCATAGGGAAAGAAATCATCAACAAAACAAAAAGGCAACCTAACTGAATAGAAGATATTTGCAAATCACATATCTAACAAAGGGATAATATCCAAAATATATAAAGAACTTCGATAACTCAACACCAAAAAACCCCCAAATAATCCAATTAAAAAATGGGCAGAGAAACTGAATAGACATTTTTCCAAAGAAGACATATGGGTGGCCAATAGACATATGAAAAGATGCTCCATATCACTAATCATCACAGAAATACAAATCAAAACCAGAATGAGATATTGACTCACACCTGTCAGAATGGCTTGAATCAAAAAGACAAGAAATAACAAGTGTTGACAAAGATGTGAAGACAAGGGAACCCTTGTGCACTGTTGGCGTGGACATGTAAATTTGTGCAACACTATGGAAAACAGTATGCAGGTGCCTCAAAAAATTAATATTGGAAATCTCACATGACCCAAGAATTACACTACTATTTACCCAAAGAAAATGAAAACATTAGAAAAGATATATGCGTTCCTATAAAAATGAACTACTGGGACCTCCTCAAAATAAAAAGCTTCTGCACAGCGAAGGAAACAATCAGCAAAACTGAAAGGCAACCGACAGAATGGGAGAAGATATTTTCGCACGACATATCAGATAAAGGGTTAGTATCCAAAATCTACAAAGAACTTATCAAACTCAACACCCAAAAAACAAAGAATCCAGTGAATAAATGGGCAAAACACATGAATAGACACTCCTCCAAAGAAGACATCCATGTGGCCAACCGACACATGAAAAAATGCTCAACATCACTCATCATCAGGGAAATACAAATCAAAACCACAATGAGATACCACCTTACACCTGTCAGCATGGCTAACATTAATAACTCAGGCAACAACAGATGTTGGCGAGGATGTGGATAAACAGGATCTCTTTTGCATTGTTGGTGGGAATGCAAGCTGGTGCAGCCATTCTGGAAAACAGTATGGAGGTTCCTCAAAAACTAAAAATGGAACTACCCTACGACCCAGCAATTGCACTACTAGGCATTTATCCAAGGGATACAGGTGTGCTGTTTCCAAGGGACACATGCACCCCCATGTTTATAGCAGCACTATGAACAATAGCCAAAGTATGGAAAGAGCCCAAATGTCCATCGATGGATGAATGGATAAAGAAAATGTGGTGCATATATATATATATATATATATATATATATATACACATACATACATACAATGGAGTATTACTCAGCAATCAAAAAGAATGAAATCTTGCCATTTGCAACTACGTGGATGGAACTGGAGGGTATTATGCTAAGTGAAATTAGAGAAAGACAAAAATCATATGACTTCACTCATATGAGGATTTTAAGAGACAAAACAGATGAACATAAGGGAAGGGAAACAAAAATTATATAAAAACAGGGATGGGGACAAAACAAAAGAGACTCATAAATATGGAGAACAAACTGAGGGTTGCTGGAGGGGTTATGGGAGGGGGGATGAGCTAAATGGGTAAGGGGCATTAAGGAATCTACTCCTGAAATCATTGCTTCACTATATACTAATTTGGATGTAAATTTTAAAAAATAAAAAATAAAGTTAAATTAAAAAAAAAAGAAAAGATAAAAAAAAAATTTTTTAAAAAAAAAAAGAAAAGATATATGCATTCCTATTTATTGCAGAGATATTCATAATAGCCAAGATATAGAAGCAACCCACATGTCCATCGATAGATGAATGGATATAAAAGATGACATGTATATACGCGTGTGCGCGCGCGCCGAACTATTACTCAGCCATGAAAAAGAATGAAATTTTGCCATTTGTGGTAACATGGGTGGAACTAGAGGGTATTACGCTAAGTGAAATAAGTCAGAGAAGGATAAATACCACATGATTTCACTTATATGTGGAATCTAAAAATTTTTTTTAACGTTTATTTATTTTTGAGACAGAGAGAGACAAAGCATGAACGGGGGAAGGTCAGAGAGAGGGAGACACAGAATCCGAAACAGGCTCCAGGCTCTGAGCTGTCAGCACAGAGCCCGACGTGGGGCTCAAACTCACGGACTGCGAGATCATGACCTGAGCTGAAGTCGGCCGCTTAACCGACTGAGCCACCCAGGCGCCCCACTTATATGTGGAATCTAAAAAACACACCAACAAACAAACAGAAACAGACTTAGAAATACAGAGAACAGGGGCGCTTGGGTGGCTCAGTCAGTTAAGTGTCTGACTTTAGCTCAGGTCATGACCTTGTAGTTCATGGGTTAGAGCCCCATGTTGGCCTTGTGCTGACAGCTCAGAGCCTGGAGTCTGCTTCAGATTCTGTGTCTCTCTCTTTCTGCCCCTCCCTCACTTGCACTTTCTTTCTCTCAAAAATAAACATTAAAAATATTGTTTTTACAAAGAAATACAGATAACAAACTGGTAGTTGCCAGAGGGAAGGGAGGATGGGCAATAGGTGAAGGAGATTAAGAGGAACAAACTTTCGGTTATAAAACAAATAAGTCACAGAAATGAAAAGTAGAGCACAGGGTATATAGTCAAAATATTGTAATAACATTGTGTGGTGATGGATGGTGAATACCCTTATCATGCTGAGCACTGAGTAATGGATGGAATTGTGAAATCACTATGTTGTACACCTGAAAGCAATATGACATTGTATATCCATTGTACTTAGATAATAAAGAATATATAAATAAGAATTCTTGTGACCATTGAAAAAGATATTCTACTTTATCTATAGTTAGTTTATCCCTACTTAATAAAATAAGCCAAAGATCTTACCATTTGAAATACATCAGAGCCTTCATCAAAATCTACCATAGCAAAAAATATCCTGTTGGTAAATGCACTGGAGTATCGCCAGGAGTTTGCCAGGATCTGAAATTCTTCATCAGCTTGCCTAGAAACAAGCAGATTTGTGAAGATAAAACATAAAACATTTTTAAAAGCAATCTAGTTTGTCAGCAGTAAAACAGAGCCAAAGAAGCCATAGCAGTTTTTCCAAAGGGGGGAAATATTTTTAAGAGAGAAAGAGAGGGGAGGAAAGGAAGGAAGAGAGAGAGAGAGAGAGAGAGCAGTAGGCTCTGCTGACAGGGTTAGGACAAACACCTTGGAAAAAATTGCACTGTTTTGCCATGAGAGAAGGCTTATCCTAAGTGCTAGGTATTTCAACAGAAAGTAGTTACTCAACTCAGCTTCATATTTTGTGCCTGTTTCTTATTTCAAAGCTCTTTAAGTAGTCACTGGAAAAATACAGCTAAGTGTACAACAGCTTTTTTAATACTCTAAATTACTTAAGTGTTTAAAGACAAGGTTTAAGTATTTCCAGAGAAAGAAGGCTATAGTAGTAATCCATTTTATAAATCTAATGTGTAACATGCTAGTTAGTAAATAAAAATACAGTCATAGGAATTATTAGGGTGAAAGATAAGAAGAATCTAGGGAATTGAGATTAAGTGAAACCTCAAGTCACATTTGACTTTTCCCTTATTGCCCAAATGTTTTCAGTTTCCAAGATCTGATCATTCTTCATTTGCAATTATCTTTTACTCCATCCCTTCTAATTAACTTTCATTGGCACCAGCTAAAGTCAGATCCTTAATATTGGACATTAGAATATTAAAATACTGATTCTAGTTTCTCCTCCAATCCTTCTTCTTACACTGCAATATACATCAGTCTTCCTAAGTTACTACTTTCCTGAAACTCCTACTCTTCTCAGAAACCACTATTGCTTTTCTACTACCTTAGAACAGTCTCTAAGCTTTCACTGGTCATTCAAGGTTCTTTATCATCTAGTCCTAATAAGGCATCTAGCTTTTATGTAGCCTTACTACTAATCAATCTAAAACAGGATTTCTTAATTCCAGCACTTTATTTACCACTATCTCTGTACCCTTGCACACATTTTTATTTGTAACCAAAATTTCCTACTTCTATCTAAATCTGATCCATCTGTCTAGCCTTAATACAAATCCTTTCTTCTTCAGGCCAATCCCAATCTTCCTATTTTAAGTCCTTCCTGAAATCTTGTAGTATTTATTATGTACATAATCCATTTGCTACTTAATTATAAATTGCCTTATATTGTCAGCTAAATTTTCACGTGTGGAATTCATTTCCCTAGCCGTATTATAAGGATAGGCATCTTACACTTCTCATCCTGATAGCACCAAATATATAGTATTATACACATTGCTGTTAACTTTTATTTTTTGAATGAGTTTAGGAAAATGTGAGCTAATATTAAATTTGGTACTATAGAAAGTAAGATACTAATAAACACTTGTCATTAATTTGCATTTAATACAGAATTATGAAGGAGTTTGTGTTTGTTTCCTGATTTTTTATATACTCTTGATTGCTGAGTAAATTATTGAACTAAGAGTGATTTTAGGGGACGCCTGGGCGGCTCAGCCAGTTGAGCATCTGACTTCAGCTCAGGTCATGATCTCGCAGTTCGTGAGTTTGAGCCCCGCGTCGGGCTCTGCACTGACAGTTCGGAGCCTGGAGCCTGCTTTGGATTCTGTCTCCCTTTCTCTCTGCCCCTCCCCCACTCACACTTGGTCTCTCTCCCTCTAAAATAAGTAAACATAAAGGAAAAAAAGTGATTTTAGGGGCACCTGGGTGGCTCAGTCGGTTGGGCATCTGACTTCGGCTCACGTCATGATCTCGCGATTCATGGGTTCAAGTCCTGCATTGGGCTCTGTGCTGACAGCTCAGAGCCTAACGCCTAATTCAGATTCTGTGTCTCCCTCTCTCTGCCCCTCTCATGTTCACACTGTCTCTCTCTCTCTCAAAAATAAATAAAAAACATTTAAAAATTTTTAAAAAAGAGGGCCGCCTGGGTGGCTCAGTCAGTTGAGTGTCCAACTTCAGCTCAGGTCATGATCTCACGATCCATGAGTTTGAGCCCTGAGTCGGGCTTTGTGCGGACAGGTCAGAGCCTGGAGCCTGCTTCCAATTCTGTGTCTCCCTCTCTCTCTGCCCCTCCCCTGCTCATGCTCTGTCTCTCACTCTCAAAAATGAATAAATGTTAAAAAAAAATTTTCTCCAAAGAAGACATCCAGATGGCCAACCGACACATGAAAAGATGCTCAACTTCACTCATCATCAGGGAAATACAAATGAGATACCACCTTACACCTGTCAGAATGGCTAACATTAACAACTCAGGCAACAACAGATGTTGGCAAGGATGTGGATAAACAGGATCTCTTTTGCATTGTTGGTGGGAATGCAAGCTGGTGCAGCCCCTCTGGAAAACAGTATGGAGGTTCCTCAAAAAACTAAAAATAGAACTACCCTAGTTGCACTACTAGGCATTTTATCCAAGGGATACAGGTGTGCTGTTTCCAAGGGACACATGCACCCCCATGTTTATAGCAGCACTATCAACAATAGCCAAAGTATGGAAAGAGCCCAAATGTCCATCAATGGATGAATGGATAAAGAAGACGTGGTATATATATACAATGGAGTATTACTTGGCAATCAAAAAGAATGAAATCTTGCCATTTGCAACTACGTGGATGGAACTGGAGGGTATTATGCTAAGTGAAATTAGTCAGAGAAAGGCAAAAATCTTATGACTTCACTCATATGAGGACTTTAAGACACACAACAGATGAACATAAGGGAAGGGAAACAAAAATAATGTAAAAACAGGGAGGACAAAGCATAAGAGACTAATAAATATGGAGAACAAACAGAGGGTTACTGGAGGGGTTGTGGGAGGGGGGATGGGCTAAATGCGTAAGGGGCACTAAGGAATCTACTCCTGAAACATTGCTGCACTATATGCTAACTAATTTGGATGTACATTTAAAAGTAAAAGAAATTAAAAAAAAGGAGTGATTTTAGATTTTATGTTTATTCATAACATCTCTTCAAATATAAGTACTACGGGACCAATTACCTTGACTATCTCTTAACTCTAGGGAGAAAAACCTTTAAGAAAAGATAAAAGTCTTGGGGTAGCATAATGTATATTCTAAAAAAAAAAAAAATTGTCTATTCCTTCACATAGGCCCAGGTTGTCAGAATTTGGAAAGCCTTCAAGATTTTATTAAATTAGTTCTTCACAGGGTAGCTTTGTCATTTCATTTAAAGTGAATTCCCAGACCACACACACTGATCTCAAATATAAGTTAAAAAAAAAAACACCAAAAAGCTAAAGCTGTTCTATTTTTCAGTACCCACTATTTTTACTTTTGTTTAAAGAAATATAGTCCTTTTGTTTAAAGTCCTTTTGTTTAAAGAAATATCAATCTTTGTTCCTAAGATCATTCAGAAACAGGAAAATAAAATCAATACACCATTGTTTGATGAAAGTTTAACTGAGATTAGTCACCATTTCCACAGTTTATAATCACAACAAAATAATCTAGAAAAAAGAAAACATCTCTAAATCATACATCTTTATTTTCTAAAAATGTTCTCTTGTAATTCCAAATTTGGATATAGCTACCATTATTGCATTAATAATTATCTCTACTTTTGGGTAAACCAGTTAAAAATGTTGGAACTTGTTTCTTCATAAATGAGAGAATACTTGCTTTACTTACCTTCTGGGGTTGTTGTATAAAATAAGAGTATGAAATTGAAAGCACTTAACAAATGATAAAATACTACATCAATGCTACTAGCATACATTTGTATAAGTGACACCAATTTACAAGACGATTATTCAACTTTTACGTTAGTCCTATCATGGCTACCAGAATACTTTATCCTTGTTTTTTGTTCCCCCCACTAATGTGGGAAACTAAGAAATACCGTAAAAGGGCAGTAGTATTATGTGTTACTACAGACATCCTAAGTAAGATACAGACATTAATTGTTTATGTACCCACTGAACCAATTTGGTTCTTCTGGGATTGAGAAATGGTTAAAATCTTATGTTATTTAATTTTAAAGTATAGTTGAAAGTTCATACTTGCACACAACACACTGTCTGTGAAGTTGGAGAGCAGTGAACATGACAATAACAGAGTAGTTTCTTGGTGGGGCTTTAACAAGGCGACGAAACTTGTCTCCATTCATTCTTATTACGGGTCTTTTATTGGTCCACTCCATCAGTTGACTAACCTTTTCTGATAACACCATCTAAAAAAAAGGGAGGAGCATAGTGTTAATGCTCTCAACTTGTCATCTGAAGTTCCTTTGAACTAAGCAACTTAAAACCAAGACTAACAAGCAGAGGTACGTAGAAAATGTGAAAGACAGAAAAATAGAATCTACTAATTGGAGCTGATTATGATAATTATTCTTAAAATTCTATTATTTCATAATGAGATTTAATAAGATACTATACTGTTGATGTGAATTACTTATTATTTACTAATAAATAAAATATAAAATCATAAAACCTTTCATTTACCAAAGATTCCAAAGAATGTTGAAGTTAAACCAACCAGCTACTTTTTGTATAAGATGTTGCTTCTCAAAACCAAACCAAAACAAAACACACCTATAAAGAAACTGGAGTAGTTAAAACAATCTCAAAAACAAAGAATAAAATTGGAAGAATCACTCTACCTGATTTTAAGGCTTACTATATAGCTACAGTAAGCAATGCAGGGTGGCACTGATAAAAAAGAATAGATACATAGATCAATGGCATAGAGACAAGAACCCAAAAATAGACCTATAATAAGTATAGCCAACTGATTTTTCACAAAGGTGCAAAAACAACTCAGTAAAGGAAGGAGAGCCTTTTCAGCAAACAGTGCTGGAGCAACTGGACATCCATAGTAAAAACCACAAACCTCGAACTAAACTTCACACTTTATACAAAAAACTTAAATTGGATCACATGCTTAAATATAAAAATTAAAACTATAAAAAATCTTAGGAAGGAGTGCCTGGGTGGCTCAGTCAGTTAAGTGTCCAACTTTGACTCTGGTCATGATCTCGCAGTTCATGAGTTCAAGCCCCGCGTTGGGCTCCGTGCTGACAGATTGGAGCCTGGAGCCTGCTTCAGATTCTGTGTCTCTCATTCTCTCTCTGCCCCTCCCCTGCTCCTGCTCTCTCTCTCTCTCTCTCTCTCTCTCTCTCTCTCTCTCTGTCAAAAAATAAACATTTAAAAAATTAAAAATTTTAGGAAAAAATAAAAAAGGGGCACCTGGCTGGCTCAGTCAGTAGAGCATCTGACTCTTGATCTCGCAGTTGTGAGTTTAAGCCCCATGTTGAGCATAGAACTTACTGAAAAAAGACTTTTTTAGGAAAAAAAAATAGGAGAGAACATTTAGGATCATGGGGTAAAGAGTTCTTAGACCTAAAACCAAAAAGCACGATCCATAAAAAAGAAAAAAAAAAGATAAACCTCATCAAAATTAAAACTTTTTCTCTAGGAAAAACCATGGTAAGAGAATGAAAAGACAAGCTACAGAGTGGGGAAAAATATTTTAATATCATGTATTTGACAAAGGATTAGTAGCTAGAATATAATTTTAAAAACTATCAAAATTCAATCGTGCCAATACCAAAAATCAAATTACCTCATTAAAAATGGGCACCTGGGTGGCTCAGTCAGTTAAGCGTCTGACTCTTGATTTCAGCTCAGGTCATGATCTCCCAGTTTGTGAGACTGAGCCCCATGTCAAGCTCTTCATGGACAGCACAGATCCTGTTGGGGATTCTCTCTCTCCCTCTCCACCCCTACCCTGTTAATGCTCATTCTCTTTCAAAATAAAGAAACACTTTTTAAAAAAATGGACAGAGAATCTGAATAGACATTTTTACAAAGACATACAGACGGCCAACAGAAACAGAAAAAAAATGCTCATCACTAATCATCAGGGAAATGCAATCAAAACCACAATATTACCTCACAACTGTCAGAATAGCTAGAATCAAATAGACAAGAAATAACAAGTGTTGGCAAGGATGTGGAGAAGGAACCCTTATGCACTACTGATGAGAGTATAAATTAGTGCAACCACTGTGGAGGTTCTCAAAAAATTAAAAACAGAAATACCATATGATCCAGTAATTCCACTCCTGGGTATTTACACAAAGAAAACAAAAGCACTAATTCAAAAAGATATATGCACCCTTATGTTTACTATAGCATAATTTATAACAGCCAAGATATGGAAGCAACCTAATGTCCATAGACGTATGGATAAAGAAGACATCTAGAAAAATGTTGCTATGGCCTATGTTACAGACTTTACCGCCTGTGCTCTCTTCTAGGATTTTTACAGTTTCAGGTCTCATACTTAGGTCCTTAATCCATTTCGAGTTTATTATTATGTATAATGCAAGGAAGAGGTCCAGTTTTCCCAACACCCTTTGTTGAAGAGACTGTCTTTTTTTCCATTGCCTCCTTTGTTGAAGATTAATTGACCATATAATCATAGGTTTGTTTCTGGGCTTCCTATCCTGTTCCATTGATCAATGTGTCTATTTTTGTGCCAGTGCATACGGTTTTGATTACTACAGCTTTGTAGTATAACTTGAAGTCTGGAATTGTGATACCTCGACCTTTATTGTTTTCAAGATTGCTCTCGCTATTTGGGGTCTTTTATGGCTCCATACAAATTTTAGGATTGTTTTTTCTAGTTATGTGATAAATGTTGTTGGTATTTTGATAGGAATTGCATTAAATCTGTAGTTTCTTTGTGTAGTTTGGATATTTTAACAGTATTTCTTCTTCCAATCTATAAGCATGGGATATCTTTCCATTTATTTGTGTCATCTCCAATTTCATTCATCAATGTTTTATAGTTTTTAAAGTACAGGTCCTAGATACTTCTTTCACTAGCCCTCTGTCTTCTCTAGTATGTGGTTTTATAATGGAGCTTCTCTTTTCACATTTGAGTTGAAAGCTTTCATTTTTTATTTTAATTTTGTAACTTATTTTTCATTTTTGAGCTAGAGTACGTGAGTGGTACAGATGGGCAGAGAGAGAATCCTAACCAGGCTCCATGCTCAGTGTGGAGCCCAATGCAGGGCTTGACCCTGTGACCCTAGTATCATGACCTGCGCCAAAATCAGGAGTCAGATGCTCAACCACTGAGCCACTCAGGCGCCCTGAGTTGAAAGCTTTCTTGATCAGTGTAAAATCTCTAGTACTGAAGAAACTTCTTCCTTAGGGTACCTTTTATCCATTGTCTACAGCCCACTGTTTGGGTACTGAAAGCTATGGCTCAGAAATAAAAATTTTGTTTTTCTACAGCATCTACACTAAGTCCCACTATACATTCCCCAGATACCCTTTATTTTCCAAAGACATAACCTTCAAAAGTAAAGAATTAAAATGTTGCCCATGCCCTTCATGCCCTTCATGCCCTTCTATTTATTAATATTTTATAGTTATTGGTAAGATCCACAAAGAACTATAGTACAGAAAAGTAGGTGGTTTATCAAATGAATTATTCAGAAACTACAAAAAGCAATTGATTTGGAAACAACTATTGCAAATAATTTTTCCACTAACAGTTTTACAAAACATTTAAGAAAACATATCCATTCAGTTTTTAATTTGTATTAAATACATTTATTCACAAAATACAGGGTTGTTATGGAAAAAACTAAATTTATAAGGAAAGACTTTTACAATCAAGTAATTTTCCTCCTTCTTGAACTACACTATATTCTACTCAAATAAAACAAAAAAAGGAGCAATATTATTCACAATTAAAATACTTACCAACAAAGTTAAGTAAGCTTGAACTCTCTCTTCTCTGGAAACATTTTAATTAGTATGGCCACAAAATAATCCCACTAACAGGAAGTCAATTAATATCTCTAATCCTGTTAGTAATAATCAAGTATGATGAATCTTTTAGGGCTACGAAGGATTAAGAGAGCCAAGAAAAGGCAGCGACACAACAGTTTCATTTCACTCTACCTGCTTGCATAATATTTATCTAAGTTAGCTCTAGTAAATTAGACTAAGTCTTAACAACTACAAATTCTCCTACTATCCCTGAATCTCTCTCATGAAAAATAGCATACGGGAATCCATTATCATTTAAAACTAAAATCTGATCCTGCCGTTAAGATTTCTTCTGAATTTCAGAAGTAATAAAGCTAAACATCACCAGTCTGAATTCCTCTAAAATGCACGTCCCTTTCCCACAAAGCTTATCTGATTGTATCTGTGTTCTAGACCATCAGGGTTTATTCATAAAGTTTCTTGCTATTTTCAGCTTTTTGTTAATCATCCACTAGTTTTCAGACATTAGTGAAATAAAATTCCTGGTTAAGGAATACATTTCCAACTCCATCACTAAATTAAGAGATTGAACAGATCTGGAAACATATCTGGAAGATAATGACTGAAGGAAAGAGACAACAAGCAGAGAAGAGAGCATTTTTTTTTTTTTGAGAGAGGGAGAGTGTTTGTGTGCACACAAGTGGAGAAGGGGGAGAGGAAGATGGAGAACCTTAAAGCAGGCTCCACGCCCAGCATGGAGTCCAACATGGGCAGCGGGAGGGGGCCTCGACCTCAGCTCCATTTCACTATGTTGAGATCATGACCTGAGCTGAAATCAAGAGTCACATTCTTAGCCAACTGAGCCACCCAGGCACCCCTGAGAATGGAGCATTTTTTGATCCTTAAATGTCATCTGCTCCATTCTCAGTTTACCTAATTTCTGGACAGGGCTAAAATACACCTCTGTCCCCTCTTCTTGATGTTTTAGTTTTTGGGGGTACCTCAATTTGCTTTGCAACTGCTACTAGGCCTTTGGTTCTTAGTAATAAGTTATTTTCTAAAGAATCACAAGGGTTGGGGTGCCCAGGTGGTTCAGTCGGTTAAACGTCCAACTTCGGCTCAGGTCATGATCTCACGGTGCGTGAGTTCAAGCCCCGCGTCAGGCTCTGTGCTGACAGCTCAGAGCCTGGAGCCTGTTTCACATTCTGTGTCTCCCTCTCTCTCTGCCCCTCCCCTGTTCATGCTCTGTCTCTCTCTGTCTCAAAAATAAATAAACGTTAAAAAAAAATTAAAAAAAAGAATCACAAGGGTTGAGCATCTGACTTCAGCTCAAGTCATGATCTCCTGGTTCATGTTTTCGAGCCCTGCATCAGATCCTCTGTCCCCCTCTCTGCCTCCCTCTCCCTCCCCCGCTCATGCTCACTAGCTCTCTTTCTCTCTCTCACAAAAATGAATAAACATTAAAAAAAGAATCACAGGGGTTTTTCACGTGGCAATTTTATGTGTCAGTTCTCAAAGTAATGTCAGAGAATGTAGAAGTTTTCCCAACAATAACCTTCCTTGTCAAAATATGTAGTACTTCTATTTTCTGAATAATATTCGTAAAAATATCACAAAGATATCAACTGAAAAGTAATTTACTACCACAGAGGAACACAATCTTATTTTCTAATATTAATCTAATGTCCTCTATATGCCAGGTACAGCATTAAGCACTTTACAGCCTTCATCATTTAATTTTCACAATATGCATAGAAATAGGCATTTTTGCATTCTACCGATAAGGAAAATGAGACTAAGAGTAACTGGCTAAGGAACACTTGGATTGCATTAACATATAGGCTTTTTAAATTTTATAAAATTTTTTGGAAAACTGAGAAAAGAGGGGAGATCTATTTGTCATCCTAGCATTATTATAATCATTTTTATTAGGCTTCAGTATGCTTTGTGCATTCATTGTTTTCCATATTTCATATTATTTCTCTGTTACAGATTCCCAGAAGTAGATCAAGATACATAGATCATTTTATCAAAGGTCATGCTTACTCATTTTTATCATGCTGCCTTCCTAAACTGACACCAGATGCAAGGACAAACAATTTTCCTTCTACTAAAGGGAGATACAATTCATCAGAAAAATAAAATAAGTCATTTCAAAAGGAACCTTTGTGGCCTAGTAGAGAGGAAAGGGTTTGGAGTCAGACCTGGGGTGAAATCCCAGCTCAGTCTCTAGAGCTGTGCTTCTTTGGGCAAGCTCACATCTCTCTTGTTCAACATCAGTTACCTCTTCCCTCATCTTTCTAAAGGGATTAGAAAGGGTTATTGTGAGAATTATAGATAATGTATATAAACCACAGTGCCTGGCATGTAGAAGCTATTGAATAAATATTATAGAATAAGTCAATGTTCCAGTGAAAACACTGTTATGAGTGTAAATAATCAGATAAGTAGGGTAGCATTACATTTAACAACAACCAGGAGGAACGTGAGAAGTGATTTTTAATTATATTACTTTAGGAAAAGTGTCTTTTTAAAAGGAATACTTAGATTATAAGACTGGACATCACCCTAAAGTTTAAAGCCACATCTATTATGATGGATAGACCTGAGATTAAAAAAAAAAGAGTGTGGGGGGGCCTGGGTGGCTCAGTCGGTTAAGCGTTCGGCTTCGGCTCAGGTCATGATCTCACGGTTTGTGAGTTCAAGCCCCGCGTCAGTCTCTGTGCTGACAGCTCAGAGCCTAGAGCCTGCTTCGGATTCTGTGTCTCCCTCGCTCTCTTCCCCTCCCTCACTCATGCTCTGTCTCTCTGTCTCTCTCTCAAAAATAAACAAACATTAAATAAAATAATGTTTTCAAAATTGACAAAAAAAGTAAGTGTTCTGCAACAGAACACCTATATTTTTTAATTGTCTCTAAGTACTATCACAGTTATCTTTTTTTAAACAGCTTAAAACATCCTCAGTTACAGGGGAAAGGGGTAAAAACTAAACCATCTTTACCATCCTATATTAGTTCCTTGTTTACTGATGAGAAAATCCAACTTTAGGTTGTGAAATCTAAACAAACTGCAAGTGAAAGAACAGATTCCTGACTCTAAATACACACAATTAATTAATTAACTTGATGTTTATCAAGGACCTTTTTGACATTGATGGATGCCAGGAAACAAAAATTAATTTGAAAGTATCTGTATTCAAGATGATCACAGACTATGGGAAAGACTGATATATGAACATGATTATGTAATGTGCTGAATTCATCTCAATTCACCTGGGGGGACTAGGAAAAGCTTGGTTGAGGAAGATAATGTTTGAGCTAAGACTTGAAGAGTAGGAATCCTCAGGTGAATGAGGGGGTGCGATGAGAGAAAAGGAAAATACTCCAGAAGTCCAGCAAATACAGACAGTTGCGAGAAAATACAGAAATATCAAGGAAGGCAGATAATTCAGTATGACTAGTACAGTCATAGTATAGAGAGGAGCTTGGACTGAGATGAGCCTGGAACAAGCCAACCAGGCACAAGCTACAGAAGCCTTTTTATACTTTGCAAAATAGGTTTAAAAGGCTTCCAGATTTTCATGTTAGCATCTCTGGCAACACTACGAAGGACTGGTTCAAGGAAGGATGGGTTCAAAACGACCAGTTAGGCAGTATCACAACAGATTTGCAAGAGTGGTAAGGGTCTGAAAAGTGGGCATGATGGGAAGGAAGTTGGAATCTGATTCCTTTTTAAACTATTTTACTGAGATAAAATTTACATAACATAAATCCACCATGTTAATCATTTTAAAGCATAGAATTCATTGCTGATTCCTTTTCATTTATTTATTTTTTTAATTTTTTAACGTTTATTCATTTTTGAGGGACAGAGAGACACAGAGTGCAAGCAGGGAAGGGGCAGAGAGAGAGGGAGACACAGAATGCAAAGCAGGCTCCAGGCTCCAAGCTGTCAGCAGAGCCCGACACGGGGCTCGAACTCACAAACTGCAAGATCATGACCTGAACCGAAGCCGGACCCTCAACCAACTGAGCCACTCAGGCTCCCCTGCTGATTCCTTTTTTAAAAAATCTATCTTCTGGGGCGCCTGGGTGGTTCAGTCGGTTAAGCCTCCGACTTCAGCTCAGGTCATGATCTCATGGTTCGTCTCCCCACGTCAGGCTCCATGCTGACAGCTCAGAACCCGTAGCTTGCTTCAGATTCTGTGTCTCCCTCTCCCTGCCCCATCCCCGATCCCACTCTGTCTCTCTCTCACTCTCTCAAAAATAAACATTAAAAAAATTTTAAAAATATATAAAATTTAAAAATCTATCTTCTGCTAGGCACTTCTGCTTCTATTTCAGTGAAAGATTAAATGACTAAATGGAATTTAACTGGTAGAAATAGTAGTTTTAAAAAATCTTCACTTTTCTTATTTAAAAAGGAGTAAGTAGTTACTGTAGAAATTCAGACAATAGCAGTATATAATGTAAAAAGTTAAAGTGTTCCCCTAATGAACAATCCCAACTACCCAGAGATAGCCACTGTTAAGATTGTTGTGTATCCTTACAAAGGTTTCTCTATACATACATACGCACTTATATGTAGGTTGGTGGTGGGGGGCGTTGCATAAAAGGCACCTGAAATGTAAAGTATTTCCCGGGGCACCTGGGTGGCTCAGTCGGTTGAACGTCTGACTTCGGCTCAGGTCGTGATCTCACAGTTTGTGAGTTTGAGCCCCGTGTCAGGCCCTGTGCCTAGAGCCTGCTCCAGATTCTGTCTCCTTCTTTCTCAGCCCCTCCCCCACTCACACTCTGTCTCTCATTTGACTATGAATAAACATTAAAAAAAATTTTTTTTAAAGAATTTAAAAAAGTATTTCCCTGCATCTTGTTACCCACGTAAAAACAGCTTGGAATCCCCCACCCCCCCAAAAAGCCTGTTCACTTCACTATACATTTGAAAACTGTTTTTTTAAATTTTCTGCCAACCTAATAAGTAATTCACTTTAACTTCCTGGCTTCTTTTATCGAATAGTTCAAATATTCAGAAACAGAAAAAAATAGGCTCCTTTAAAAAATTTTTTTTAATTTTGTTTAATGCTTATTTATTTTTGACAGAGAGAGAGACAGAGCATGAGTGGGGAGGGGCAGAGAGAGAGGAAGACACAGAATCAGAAGCAGGCTCCAGGCTCTGAGCTGTCAGCACAGAGCCCGACGTGGGGCTCGAACTCACAGACCGCGAGATCATGACCTGAGCCGAAGTCGGACGCTCAACCGACTGAGCCACCCAGGCACCCCTAAAATAGGCTCCTTTAAATTCAGCTCAGTTGACAAGCATCTGAGACGTTTAAATGGTATTTTAAAAGTGTGTGTACAGGTGTTGTGTACTAGAGGAAGCACAAAAAAAAGTTCCTGTACTACAGGAACTAGCATAAGACTGACTGACCTAGGATTTTAGTCCTTGTTCTGCAACAAATAACTGTTTAAGCTTAGGACTCAGTTTTCCTCATCTATAAAATTAGAGAACATAAATAATATAATTGTTAGTAATCTTGAAATCTCTAAGAGCATATGGCTCTAAGTCACAAATGTTTCAAAACACAATGTTAAAATGCCTTTGCTTGCATTGCTTAACGGTAAGTAAAGAATATTGTATGTCCTCTTCTTGCCAAAGCCAGTAAATTCCACAAAGAGGGAATCTTAGTTTTGTTCACTTACGCATATCAAGCTCCTACAACAGTACCTGGCATATTTGATATTGGCAAATGATTGAAAATGTTTTAAGAGCTTCCATCCCAGTAAATTGCTTCGAATCACTTATTTGGACAATGTCATAATCCTGGCATAGTTTTAGCTTTTCAGTTTAATTCTCACATTCCTGAAGCGAAAATGCTACAAACATATAGCTCTTAGTCGTATAGAAAAGAGTTGCATCTACGGACTGCAGAAAGTCTACCCCCCCGACCTAAAGTCAAACTTCCCTTAGCACCTGATGGGGCCCATACTGAAAGTACTGTCAACACTCGCAACTATGTACATGCACAGGCCTAACGAAGCCAGATTGTCATCTACCCCACCCCTCTCAGACTCTACATCCCCAGAAGACAAGAAGTTACAATTTCTTCTCTCGCGAACCCCGTAACTCTTAAAAACGGTGAAAATGGAGCCACCAAAAGACACAGAACCCTTGGGGGAAAAGGAATAGGAAAGAGTACAGACCCTCTCAAGCCCCACTATTTGGGAAAAGCCCGTGTTGTCGCAAACAGCTTCCTCACCTCCTTCTTTCTTTGGGCAGAAGCTGAGGGAACCCCGTAACTGAGCAGCAGCGCCACCGCCATGTTCGCGGAGACACACCAAAGACACCAACGCGCTGCCATGTTCGCTCCTCTCCCTCTGAGAAGCTAAACTTTCTTCGGGCTCGGTCTGAGGGTCGGGCGTGAGAACAAGCGAACCAGCCCCCTGTCCCTCCTCATTGGTCCAACTTAGCCCTTTTGGGTGACCCTTCACATTACGTCACGGCGCTCTACTGCTAGACGCCCGCTAAAAGACGGTTCACTTCTAATTGGTCTCTCTCTGTTAGCCAATAGAAAAAGGATAATCTGGTGGTTTTTCATTGGTTTGCTAAGAATGATTAACCGCCCCTTTCGTTTACGAAAAGCTGAGACATTTGATGGATCTTCACAGGCGCATGCGCAGTTGGGAAGCGTTGCGGGGTGTTTTTTTTTTTTCTCCCCTAATCCAAAATAGTTTAAGGTTGCTGAAATGGGGTCTTTTCCCCGCTGATTTAGAAGTCCTTGAAACCCACTTTGTTCATGTAATGTTCCAGAGAAAGTGGGCCCAGCCACGTGAATGTTAGCTATCTTATTCCTCATTCTGCCTGTAAAGCTTTTCGAATCAGATGAAAATAGTAAAGGCAGGAAAGCAGAAATACACTTGATATCAATGAGGGAGATTTTTAAAAGAAAATGAGTAAGAGCTTGTTGAATACTTTCTGTGTCCCAGGAACTGTGCCTTGTCCTCTGAACAGAGTGGACGTCAAATTTATTTAAGTTTTTTTTTTTCATGAAAATGTTAAAGTTAACGTTCTTAATTTATTGCTTTAAAACACCAACAAAGACTTAAATTTCAGTTTATAGACAACAAATGCCGTCTTTTTTGTTATTCTGTTTGGGAGATGAACGCGAAACTAAGGTTGTAAGGAAGCATTTCTGTCTTTTTAGTTTTTGTATCATAGTCCGTTTCTTTAAACATCCAATTCCCCTTATCTAAAAAATAACAAAAATGCTGCATAGCTAAAGAAGTTTCCATTTATTTGGTCCAGTTCTGTTTATCATAGTAGGTTGTAAATCTGTGATGATTTAACTAGACAAGAATAATATACTCCAGAGGAAAAATACCAACAAAATAAAAGCAGGTGCCTATAATTTGGATTTAATTTCATGGTGTGAAACATGATATGACTACACTTTTAGGCCTTGCTGGAAGTACATGCACATACACACACAGAAAGAGAATTTCATTATGTTGAAGACACAAAGATATGCACATAGAAAGGAAAATGGCTCATTCTAAAGTGATGAGATGTGATCGAGAGATATGAAAAACATTTTTAAATGTTCACAGACACTAATAATAATAATACAAAAGTATATGGGGACATGCTGTGCGATTCCATTTATATGACATTCTGGAAAAGACACACTCAAAGGGACAGAGAATAGATCAGTGGCTATCTGGGGTTGGAGGTGGGGAGAAGGGTTGGCTACAAAAGAAGCCACACAAGGAGGTTTTTGTGGTGATGGAACTGTTATATCTTTTATTGTTGGAGTGGTGACACTAGGCATTTGTCAAAACTCACAGACTGCTACACCATAAAAGAATGAATTCTACTGCATATAAATTGAACAAGTAAAAATTAAGGTAAGTTTTTAAAGAAAACAGAGAAATCTCACTTATCATG
The DNA here is from genome assembly GCF_022837055.1 of Prionailurus viverrinus. NCBI lineage: Eukaryota > Metazoa > Chordata > Mammalia > Carnivora > Felidae > Prionailurus > Prionailurus viverrinus. The sequence continues at coordinate 55,851,318 of NC_062579.1, forward strand.
TTGGCAAAAATTCAGTATATGCCAATTTCGAGGCTGTGGGGAAACATGCACCTTCATATAATGCTGGTGGAAATGCAAAATGGTATATCGAAAGAGGGTAATTTGACAGCACCTAGCAAAATTACATATGCATTTGTCCTCTGATCCAGCAATCCACTTCTAGGAATCTACTCCAAAAGTAAGAAAATATATGTGTACAAAGTTACTCATTTAGCACTATTTATAACTGAAATGTACTCAAAACCACCCAAATGTTCAAATACAGGAGACTGAACATACTATAGTACATTGTTGGTTCACAAACTGGCCCCCGTACATGCAGGGCAGAGAGAGACTAAAGAAAGAAGCAGACCATTCTAGATTGGTAAGTTTTTTAAATTTTTTAATTATTTTTTTGAAGTATAGTTGAAATGCAATGTTATATTAGTTTCAAGTGTACAACAAAGTGATTTGACAATTCTATACATTATGCAGTGCTCACCCCCATGAGTGTAGTCACCATCTGTCACCATATCATGTTATAACAATATTATTGAGTATATTCCCTATGCTGTACTTCTTACCTCCATGACTTATTTATTTTACAACTGGAAGATTGTACCTCTTAATCCCCTTCACCTATTTCATCCATCTTATCTCCCCCTTCCCCTCTGGCAACCACCAGCTTGTATTTATGAGCCTGTTTCTGTTTTTTGTTTGTTCATTTGTTTTGTTTTTTAGATTCCACATATAAGTGAAATCACATGGTATTTGCCTTTCTCTGTCTGACTTATTTTACTTAGTACATATCCTCTAGGTCCATTCGTGTTGTCACAAATGGCAAGATTTCAGGGCACCTGAGTGGCTCACTTGGTTTAATGTCCAACTCTTGATTTCAGCTCAGGTCATGATCTCATGGTTCGTGGGACTGAGCCCCATGTCAGGCGCTGCCCTGACAGTGCGGAGCCTGCTTAGGATTCTCTCTCTCCCTTTTTCTCTCTGCCCCTCCCCTGCTGTCCTGTTCTCTCTCTTTCACTCAAAATAAATAAACATTACAAAAACAAATGGCAAGATTTCATTTTTTATGGCTAAGTAATATTCCACTGTATATAACACGTTTTCTGTATCCATTTATCTATCAATGGACACTTAGGTTGTATTTTTAATAAGCAAGGGAACTTACTTGTGAGGCTTATCTTGGGCAGCTGCAAAATGAGTAGAATTCCTCCCCTGCCCACCAGATCTCAAAAGGCCTTAACTGGGTTCAGTCATGTATTCTGTACAAGTGGTCTCAACAATAACTTACTCTCAAGGTTATGTCATTAGAATAGCTCTCATTGTGGAGATAGTAAGCATAATGTACATTCCAAGAATGGGGTTTGAGTGAGGAGTATCTGATTGCCTGGATCCAGTTCGCAGGTCGACCAGCAGTCAAGTCCTCACGATTACCTCCTCCAACATAGATAAACAACATTGAGTTTTTTTCAGATATATATGTATATATATATATATATATATATATATATATATATATATAAAGGTAAATGATATGGATTTTCAAGATCTATTGTTAAGTGGGAAAAACCCAAAGTACAAAGGAATATACATATTTGCTACATTTCTGTAAAATAGAAGAAGAAATAAGAAAATATACACATATTTGCCCATTTTTTGCAAAAGGAAACACAAAAAAAAGTTAAACCAGAAATTAATGAAATTGGTTATCTATAGGAGGTGGAAGAAATGGAGTGGAACAGTTATGGGAGGGAATGACACTTCTCTAAGTATACAAGTGTGTATAGTTTTGACTTTTGCAATAATGTAAATATTTAAAAAATAATCCAATTATAAAAACCAAATCATTTGGTTTTTCAAGATGAAAAACGTTCTAAAGATGAATCGTGATGATGATTGCACAAAAATGTGAATGTACTTAACGCCACTAAACTGTACACTTGAAAATTGTTGAAGGTAAATATTATGCTATGTATATTTTACCACAATTTAAAAAATAAATTAGACGAGTGCCTGGCTGGCTTAGTCGGTTGAGCATGCGACTCTTGTGAGTTTGAGCCCCACATTGGGTGTAGAGCTTACTTAAAAAAATAATAATTTAAAAGATAAAATAAATTAGAAAAAATTTAAATCATATCAGTAAGAATGTGGGAAAACTTAAATTGAATATAAACAGAAAAAAAGAGAGCTTGACACTATTTCAAATGAAAAACAACCACGCTATGATGGCCCCCGGGTGGCTCAGTAGGTTAAATGTCCAACTTCATCTCAGGTCATGATCTCATGGTTTGCGAGTTTGAGCCCCACATTGGGCTCCGTGCTGACAGCTCAGAGCCTGGAGCCTGCTTCAGATTCTGTGTCTCCCTCTCTCTCTGTCCCTCCCCCACTAGCACTCTGTCTCTCTGTCTCAAAAATAAATAAACATTTAAAAAAGAAAAAAAAAAAGAAAAACAACTACACTAAAGAAAAAAAACAAATCTGAATAATTTGTGAACACAGGACTTTGATTATACACCATTAGTCGAAAAAGAAAAAACCCTACAAGCAAATCTTGAACTCTTCTAAGTAGATTTGTTTTTCATAGCAATATGAGTATTGTATATAATATATTGTATATAATGTAATATGTATAAACACTGATGTTATTGAAAGCCAGGATTCTCACTATGGAAGAAGGGAGATACAAATATGAAAGGGGGGAAACTAAAAAAGAACTTTTGGGGATTGGACTGGCATTGGACGTATTAGTATAAAAATATTATTCATAACATATATTCCTAGCCCTATTTGCTGAAAGGACTAGAAGCAACGACACTCCAATATCAATGAGCATACTTGGCACCGAATGTATATTGCTAAATAACATCTCTAAAAAAATTAGGGCTCCTTAGAGAAATGGCTGGTTCCAGTACCATGGCAGGGAAAGTACAAGATGAACCTTGAACATCTTATGTCAGAAAATAAACGCATGATAAAAAAAATAATGAAGTCATGTAAAAAAATACATAGAAACCAGGTTGAATGGAATCCTACTGTTCACATCTGGGACTATTGATTATTAAAATAAATCATGCTAGTAATGGATTATAGCTGTTGAATCCACAAATCCATACTGATAATGAACAAATAAAATGGAGGAGGGGATAAAATTCCTCCCTACAGCAGAACACCCACTATTAAATATAGAAGCAATGATAGTTAGAAAATCACCATTTGAAACTTTCACACTAATAATTTATTTAGGAAAAAATAATCAATGGATACAATAACTAGTGGGTGAGATTTTGATCAAGAATAGGATATTTACATGGTCTCAATGTATTTTTCACATTACTTATTACAAAGGAAAAAACCCCCAGTAACTTTAGTGTAGGAACTTGGAAGCCACTCTTTGGACCAGATGATTAAAGTTGGCAATAATGAGACAATTATAGGACACTGTATGCTTCCTAAGAAGACACATCTGTTACATAGTATTCCTGCCAGAAGTGCATAAATTGAGTTCAATCATGAGTAAACATTAAGCACACACAATTTGTGGGAATTTTTACAAAATAATTGGCCTATACTCTTCAAAGATATTACAGAGCACAGACCTGTGGAGTCAGAAGGTCCATTACCAGTCCTTCCACTTACAATTGACTAATCTTGATCTTCTACTAGTCACTTAAGGATTATGCACCTCACTTCCTTCACATGTAAAACTGAGAGAATAAAGGTTACTGGTAGTGACAAAAAAAATTAATGCCACAAAAGACAAAGACAGAGGAACTATTCAATTTTAAAGGAAACTAAAGACACACAACAACTAAATTCAATATGGGGATCTGGACTGAATTCTGGATACAGACACTGGGACAATTGGTGAATTGGAATATGAGCTGTATTGTATCAATACTAAAATTTCTTTATTTGATGACTGTACTATGGTTATGTAATAGAATATCTTATTCTTACAAAATGAACCCTTTAGTATTAACAGGTAAAAGTACATGATGTATGCAAGTTATTCTCAAATGGTTCAGATCTGCCCCCCACCATAGACAGAGAGAGAGAGAGAGAGAGAACACATGTGGCAAAACATTATCCAAGTGGTGTACCTTGGCAATGGGTGTTTTAGGAGTTCTCTTCACCACCTATATTTTATTATGAAAATATCCAAACATACAGAAAGTGTGAAAGAACTGTACTCTGAACACCCACCATCAAGATTCTACAATTATGACGTTGTTTATCCACATATTACTAGTTTCTTTTTACTATTCTTGCAACTTTTCTAAATTTTAAATCATTTCAAAATTAAAAGTTAAACAAAGTAGTATGTAGTAATAGGAGACAAAAAAAAAAATTAGAGAAATTAAGTTCGGGGGACCCAAACGAACTGCTAATGTGGAGCGAGATACAGGCTCAAAGACTCTGAAACACTATTTTGAAGCTAGCGCCTTGGATGTGTCAGCCTAAAATCACTGTCTTAGCTCTCTGTAGAGCTCTAAACCTGGTTCCAAGACGGGGCAGGGGGAGGATTCTCTCATTTTTCACTGAATACCATCCTACACCACTCACAAAGCGTGAAACTACATCTCCCAGAAAGCCTTTTTCCTTCCTGTCTGTAAAGAGGATTACAATTTCTATAGGGTTTTTTTAAGGCCTCGCGAGATTTCATTAAATCTCATTAAAGTATCCCGCAAAAAGCCATTTTGTTTTTCAGGGCTCTTTGCAAGGGGACTTGGCCCCAAATTGTAGCAAATCAGCAGCTACAGTTGCACCGTTCTGTCTTCAGCTTCAGGATGTTTCCTATGGCCAGAAACGCTTTCAGTCGTCTCCGAGGTAAGCAAAAATTGTGAGCAAATAATTTCTAACTGCATTTTATCAATTTGTCCTCATGGTTTCTCGTGCCCTTTCCCTCCACCTTCATCCTGACTTTCTAATTCTAAATGCGCAGTCTCCCGAAGTAATTGGAAAGCTGTCCTTAGCATTAACTTAATCACGCAGAGTTCCTGTTTTGGTTCCCAGCTCGCTCTGTTACCAGAGTCATAACATACCCAGTTTATTATTATTATTATTCACTTATGTACAATTGCAGGGAAGGAGGCACTTGGTGGACACTAATCCCTTAGTAAGTTTTAGCTTTGAGGGTGCACTTACCCCGAAAGAGAAGAACCTTCTCTCCCAATTCCTGTAACTGGGGAAGGAAACTGTAAATGTAGCTTCTCCTCTGGTTTCATTGCAAGGTGACAGCCTAAATGGTGGCCCTGCAGCTTTTATGTAGTTTGTAGGTTAGTAAGTGAATATTAGCTTATTCGAAAGCAATTGTAATTTTTTTTTTCTTGTCTAAAAGTTAAGCAGGTACAGGGAATTTTGAGACCAGCCTTATGTATTGAGAATGTGTTACATTGGAGAGAAAAATTCATTTACGTACTTGATTTGCAGTGAAGGTGACCTTGACTAATGTGAGCAGTGGTTTTACATTGAAAGTGACCTTAAGCAATTACCATATTGCTTCTTGAGCCATCTTGTTATTTTCAGTTTAGAGTCATTTAGAGGTATTAGTAGATTGTGTTCTAAACACTGAAGCAGCTTTGACAATAACCAAAACAATAGTTACCCAACAGGGTTTTCAATATTCCAAAAGCCACGTCTATTATCTCTTTCACTTTGGGCAAATGATTTTTCTCTGAACCTCATTTTCCTTCTTTGTAAGATAGGGTGTTAGTAAATAATTCCTACTTCATACCATTGTTGAGGATTATATGAGATCACCAATAGGTGGTAACCAAGAAATTTCTTGTTAACAGAGGAGAGGTCTAAAGAAATCCACTTGGGTTACCGGAATGTTGAAGTCATGAGGTGTTGCAGAATTGTTTGGTAATTTTAATCTATTTGCCCTTTGAGCTGGTACGGCCTGTACTTCTCAGGAAAGGGAGGTTTTTTTGTTGTTGTTTTGTTTGTTTTTCAATGTGGAAGTCACACGTTCACTTTTTAATAACTGCTCTAGAGCAGAATATATAGTGAAATGTTTGTAAATTTGCTCATCCCAAGTGTATCTAAAGGTGAAAAGAAAACCTGTAAGGCAGTTAAGAGGAGAAATCATTAATGGCCAAATAACTATCCTGAGATAACCCATTCTATCACATAGAAGCTATTAAATTCTTAAATGCTAGTGAATGGGCAACAATTACATAAGTAGTGCCATTTGAGGATCTAAAACAACAAGGACCTGTTACTTCGGAAGAAAAAAAAATATCCGGAAATACGCGTTTTCCAGTCTCGGGCTCTTTGCCAAGCTCTTCTAAGTGCCTCCAGAGGCAGTTTGAAAACTCATTCTACTAAAATACTAGTAACGCAAAGTTTTAATGTCCTTCTGCTCAAAAACCTTTGCCTCTACCAACGATCCTTTCTAGTTTTATCCCACATTACTTGTCCGTATACCTTGTCCTTCAAGCAAACATAACTTTTTTCTTTAATTTTCCCCTTTTCTAATGTTTGTTTATTCTTGAGAGAAAGAGGCAGAAAGCATGCTGCACGCATGAGTAGGGGAGGGGCAGAAAGAGGGAGATACAGTATCCGAACCAGGCTCCAGGCTCTGAGAGGTCAGCACAGAGCCTGATTCGGGGCTTGAACCCAAGAACCACAAGATGATGAGCATAGCCGAAGTCAGACGCTTAACTGACTGAGCCACCCAGGTGCCCCCATAATTGCTTTTTTAATATACTAGGCTTTTCTTTGCCGTTTTTCACATTTCCCTTTCCTACATCTATGTAACCAAATCCTACCTTCTGTTCAAAGTGCTTATCTAATATTCTACTTGTAGTACAGTGGTTTGTGTATGCGTGTCCCATATCCTCCTCTAATTTAGGAGGTTACTTGAGGACAGGATCTGTGTTTTACACATTTTCATGTACCCCATTTCTTTTAGCATGGTATTCATTTGTTTTTGAAAAAATCAAGATTATTCTAGTTTTGTTTTGTTTTTGTAATTTAAAAAAAAAATTTTTTTTTACGTTTATTTATTTTTGAGACAGAGAGCATGAACGGGGGAGGGCCAGAGAGAGAGGGAGACACAGAATCTGAAACAGGCTCCAGGCTCTGAGCTGTCAGCACAGAGCCCGATGCGGGGCTCGAACTCACAGACTGCGAGATCATGACCCGAGCCAAAGTCGGACACCCAACCGACTGAGCCACCCAGGTGCCCCTGTTTTTGTAATTTTAAGGTGATAAGCATTTAGTGTGCTTTAATTTGAAATTCATTTTGAGGGTGTTGTAAGTTGTTGAGTACTGCAGAGTAAACTCTAGTGAAAATTTAAGTCATTCAAATTAATGAATAGGAGCCAAGTTCCAGAGGTTTGTAGTGAATGTTACTGACATCACCTGTCCTTTTTATCTCCCAAGATTTTATTTTAATTTTTAAATGTTTGTTTATTTATTTTTGAGAGAGTGTGCGAGCTCACAAGTGGGGTAGGGACAGAAAGAGAATCCCAAGCAGACTCCACGACCTACATGGGGCTTGAACTCAACGAACCTCAAGATCATGATCTAAGCTGAAATCAAGATTTGGCTGCTCAACTGACTGAGCAACCCAGGCACTCCCTGTCCCCCAAGATTTTACTATGAATAATTTTCAGACATATAGAAAAGTTGGAAGAATTGTATGATCACACACAAATTACAAATTAATTCAAATTAATTATTGATACAAATTAATGTTAATGGATACAATTAACATTTTGATATATTTGTTTTCTCACATATCTTTTTTTAATGTTTGTTTATTTTTGAGAGAGAGGATGAGCAGGGAGGGGCAGAGAGAGAGGGAGACAGAGGATCCAAAGCAGGGTCTGTGCTGACAGCAGAGTGCTCGAACTCATGAACTCTGAGATCATGACCTTAGCTGAAGTTGGATGCTTAACCAACTGAGCCATTCAGGTGCCCCTGGTTTCTCACATATCTATACATCTGTCATTTCATCTTATTTTTGATGCATTTTAAAGTATGCTACTTTGCTTTTAGCTACAATATGTTTTGACATTTTATTTAAGTGCCTGATATGATAAAGTTAACTTCCTTTGCTTTCCTGATGGCAGTATCAGTTACATGTTCTCTTTTCCTTATAATTGATAGATATGTTTCTGTATTTCTTTTTTCCTTTAAGTTCAAAGCATTCAGCAAACAATGGCAAGGCAGAGCCACCAGAAACGGACACCTGATTTCCATGACAAATACGGTAATGCTGTATTAGCTAGTGGAGCCACTTTCTGTGTTGCTGTATGGGCTTATGTAAGTACTATTGATTGATAATTTTCTATATTAGATGTTTTTAATTCCTATTTAATATATATATATATATTTATTTTTTTTTTTAATTTTTTTTTCCAACGTTTATTTATTTTTGGGACAGAGAGAGACAGAGCATGAACGGGGGAGGGGCAGAGAGAGAGGGAGACACAGAATCGGAAACAGGCTCCAGGCTCTGAGCCATCAGCCCAGAGCCCGACGCGGGGCTCGAACTCACGGACCGCGAGATCGTGACCTGGCTGAAGTCGGACGCTTAACCGACTGCGCCACCCAGGCGCCCCTATATTTGTTTATTTTTGAGAGAGAGAGAGAGAGAGACAGAGAGCGTGAGTGGGGGAGGGGCAGAGAGAGAGAGAGAGAGAGGGGGAGACACAGAATCCGAAACAGGCTCCAGGCTCTGCGCTGGCAGCATAGAGCCCAATGCAGGGCTCGAACCCACGAACTGTGAAATCATGACCTGAGCTGAAGTCAGTTGCCCAACTGACTGAGCCATCCAGGCGCCCCTTCATTCCTATTTAGTTCATGAATTCAAAATGTTTTCACATAGTAGTATACATTTCTTGTTCAGAGGGACTTCAGAGATTTTCTGATGTAATTAACCACCCAGTGCAGGAATTTCTTCCATAGCATTAAGCATTCATATTTTACCCATCATTTTCTTGCCAAAGAAATTCTGATCCCATTTTCATGTTATCAACCATTAGATACTAGAAAATTGCTATCATGTCTCCTGGATCTTCTCTTAAACATCCTTAGTTCTGTTAATCACTTTTTGTTATGTGGTTTCCAGGGTTTTCACCATCTTGGGTCACCTTCCTTCACTTAATCAGTTTCTCTTCTAAAGTTCTGCCCTCCGAACAGAGTACAACATTTTTGATGGATGAGATGTAAAAGTGACTTGTTTTCACTATTATAGTTTTTTACATCTTACATGTAACAATCTGCTTACCAGTTTATATACTTGCTGGTTAAAAGTGGGATAAATATATAAGTTGTTCTTAAAAGATACGTATAAATCCTTACCTTAATAAACAAAGATATTTATTAATGGGGCTTTTTATTCTTGTTTTAACCTTCCTTAAATATACTATTAAATAGGTGTGTCTACTTAATTAGAAGAGTAAATAGATTTTGAACAAATGTGTGATTAGGGGCACTTTTGGAGTGGTGTTCCTTGAAAGGATATTACAAAAGTGCTCTTTGGCAGTATTTAGGTAGTTGTGGTTGAGTGAAGCAATGTTTTGAGGAGATGTTACAGAAATGTGAAGTAGAAATTTGAGTTAATTAAATTAAAAATTCAATTGCCCAGTCATATTAGCCACATTTCAGTTGCTCAGTAACCATATGTAGCTCTTGTGTTGGACAATGAAGATCTAGAACATTTCTTTCATCTCCGGAAGTTCTATTGAAGAGTATTGCTCTGGAGAATTAGGACAGCAATTAGGTTTGGCTTACATAGTGGGCACTATATATCCCAGCTGAGTCTCTGTGTGTTTTTAACCTGTAGAGTAGAATACCTTTGTCACTTTTAAGAAATGGTCTCCAAGGGAGAGTGGACTCTGGTTTAAACTTTTATAACTGATAGCATTTTAATTCTTACAGACAGCAACACAAATTGGAATAGAATGGAACCTGTCCCCTGTTGGCAGAGTCACCCCAAAGGAATGGAGAGATCAGTAGTCATCCCAGCTGGTGTAATAATGAATTGTTTCAAAACCAACTCCTAATTGATGCCAAGTAAAAGCACTGTGCACCCATTAAAATATGGCCTGATTGAAGAAATAAAGTATATTTGAAACCTTTGTTGTCATTTTGTTTCTTTTGTAATGAAACCAAGCTTGATCACTTTTCATTTATTTAACCTTTGTGTTATTATTAAAGGAAGATGCATTATAATTTCTTAAATAATTTTTCTTTATGAGGTGTTATGAAAGGAAAATTTGGCTATCACCTGGAAGTCAACTTTATAGTAGGCTTATAGTTCATGAATAAGTGATTTCAGAGTTACTTTAGGTCATCTTTGAGTGCCCAGATATTGATATGCATACTGCTTTCTACCTCTAATTTATATGTATATTTGGAATTGGAATTAAGTCCTTTTTACTCCTGCCAAGAGAACTTGGGGTGTCACCAGACCCAAGGGAAGAGTGGTCCTATCAGATGAACTCCTAGGATGTCTGAAGATTAGCTAGCTCTTTGGCTCTGTTGGCACATTCATCATAGAGCTTTGGATCTTTCATTATATTTATTTAGGATGTTTGTGATGCTATTAAAGAAAGGATCTGTCAAATATGGTTTATTGTCACTTAACCAGCTACTTTCGGTGACCTGTTGGCATCCTGTAATTATACCAACTTTTGATGCATGTATTATCCTGAATTCAGTATGACCTTGGATTTTATGTGTAAGATGCTAACTGAAGAAAACCTCTATAATGTTTGAAGCACATTGGTGCTTTGTTAATTCCTTGGCTGAAGGCGTAAAAAGCCTCATGTTTGTTGATAGTGCTCAAATAAGCAGAAAATGGAATTTCAGTGGAGTAATCTATGTTAGCTAAATTAGAGATTCCTAAATTCACTCACCTAAAGTAAGTTATCAGGTAAGTGGCTTTTAGGCATTGCCAAATTTACCTGATGTATGTAGGTAAGGATGTATGTGTAACAAAACATCAGAAAAATTTTTACCTGTTGTATGAAATACTAGAAGAATGCTCTTATGGCAAAATGCATCAAAGCCAGTAAGTAATTTCATTGAGTAGGAAAAATAAGTTGAATGTCCTTGCAAACTATGTTGCAGATTAGTAACTATGTAATAGTGCCTATATTTGATAAAATTTGAATGAACACTATATTTAGAAAGAATGTTAAAATAGGACTAAAGTGTTCAAATGCATGTAGCCCTGAGATGTGATTAAGTAAAATAAACATTTCTTTAAGGAAGCTTTAACTTTCCGTTAGATTATTTACCTCTTCATTTCTGAATTTTTATTGAGGATTACTAACGACTATACACAGTTTTCAATATGATTTGTGCCACTTTGTCAGATAAGTGTTGCCAGCTCTTATAGGCAAAAAAAAATTTAAAAATGTCTATTTGTCCATTTGCCAACATATATGTTTCTCTGTGTGATAAAATCTGGTGGTGGTAGTTGGCATGTCTGAACAGACTTTTAAAACTTTATTTTGTACTTAATCTTGTCCTGATGAGTAATTGTAAAACTACCATGGCCAGGGTGCCTGGGTGGCTCAGGTCATGATCTCGCAGTTTGTGGGTTTGAGCCCCTTGTTGGGCTCTGTGCTGATAGCTCAGAGCCTGGAGCTTGCTTCGGATTCTGTCTCTCTCTCTCTCTCTGCTGTTCACAATCTGTCTTCTCTCAAAATTAAATAAAAAATAATAATATAAAATAAAACTGCCATGGCCACTACCAGAAATGAAGCAGTAGTAGAAGTCTAAATTAGTTTGTGTCATCACAGTGTTCTGACCTTGCAGCCTCCCTAGTGTACTCAAAGGTCTATCCTCTCACAAACACACTCAGTTTATACCAGAACATCACTGAAAATTTTAATACCTAGATTGGGAAGGTTGTCAAATTAGTCTTCCTATCAAAAATCTGTTTGTCTGAAGAATTTAGGTAAGTGACTTTAGAAGCATTGCCAATCCTTTAAATGTTATTTGTTGAAGGCCAGAAAGTATTTTTTAAATTAGGGTAAATATGAATTCAATTAATTTGACCGTAAATTACAATGTTTTCTTTTAATTTATTAAGCTTATTTAGAACTAGGTACTGTGGTAATTGTGGAGGCACAGATACTGAGTTCTCACCCTTGTGACTATTGGAGATCTTAATATCACTTTATAAGCATTTTGGGGGCACCTACTATTTGCTCACCGCCAGAAAACTTGATTACTTCCTGAAGACACTCCCTTCTATTTGAAAGCTCAGTATACTAATTGTAAAAAAAACTGTTGGTATGCTTGTGCACTGATTAGGGGGATTAGGGATTATGCCTTTAGAGATGTGAGGTGTTTTAGAGTAAGGGAAAGGCTCAATCACTAAGGATGTACATGATAAGAGAGTTGCAGCTCATAACGATAAACTTTACATAAAAATTAGCTGGTAAATTTGGTACTCTGATAAAGCTTTATGATTTCTGCCTGTTAGTGAATTTCTGTGAAAGCTTAACACAATTGTTAATATTGTAGTTACAAACCAACTTACTAATGATTTGAAGCTCACTTAAAAGCCATCTTAATTTCATGTGATTTTTAAAGATTTTAAATTTGGGGTTGAATTTGTGACGCAAGGTTGTACACGATTGACAGTTACAACTAAATGGCTGGGAAGGTTAGGAATATTGAAGATAATTTTTTCATATATGTGTATAGGTATAGGGGAGAAGGAATAATCCTTTCTGAAATACTTCATTGTAGGCCTAAAATTTAAATCTTGGGCGATTTTAAGTGGCCTGTCAAGGATTAATAGGAGTTTGAAAACAGGTGGCATGGAAATTAGTTGATCAGTATTTAAATATGCTTAGTGTGTGCCACTTTGCTAAGCCTTTTACAAATATTAACTTAATATGTATACCTTGTGTACTAGTTCGAATTTGGCAACATTATTGGACTTGATACTTTTATGGGAACTGGGTTTAATGTTTATTTTAATTTTGAGAGTGCAAGTGGGGGAGGAGCAGAGAGAGAGGGGGACAGAGGATCTGAAGCGGGCTCTGCACTGACAGCAGAGAATCCAATGTAGGGCTCAAACTGATGAATGGTGAGATCATGACCTGAGCCAAAGGCCAACGCTTAACCAACTGAGCCACCCAGGTGCTCCCCAGGAACTGGATTGAAAATGCAAAATAATCTATAATTTCCCTCTATATCTTATGACAGATATTCAATGAAAGGAGATATGAAAAGACCACATCTCACTTTGAATTTAGTGAAAGGGAGCCTGTACCTCTTAATGTTCATAGTTTTAAAAATCCTAGGATTTTGCCATTTTTTAAATGTTGAAATGGGCAAACAGGATTAAAAGTATATTTTTCTCAAATTCTGTATTGCTTATTTATTGCATGGTCTTGCTACATTTTATGCATCTCATTTCTTTCCGAACTCATGGTGATAGTCTAATATCTTTACATCCTTGGAATCCTCTAGGTTTTTAAGAAGATCGGCAAGTGAATGGATAAATGGGCAAGTGGTTCGAAGCTTTAGGATGGTGATAGTGAAGGTAGTGTGAGGTGCGATGCCTGCTCCAACTGTAACGTACTGACACATAAAGATTATGAATTCAAAAGCATGAATAAAAAGTCAAAAAATCTTGAGATCATTTTTACAAATTGTTAAAAAATATTTATTTTTGAGAGTGAGCGGGGGAGGGGCAGAGAGAGAAAGAGAAGGAGAGAGACAGAATCTGAAGCAGGTTCCAGGCTCTGAGCTGTCAGCACAGAGCTGGATGCGGGGCTCGAAGTCTTGAACCACCAGATCATGACCTGAGCCAAAGTTGGACGCTTAACCGACTGAGCCACCTAGGCATCCCAAGATCATTTTTGAATGGAGGATGAATGCAAGTTCATAGTTCTGGCATTTGCATCTGGAGTTAGGCTACACAGTCTATCAGCAGCACGTTAATTTCATGCTGGGAAAGGCTGAACTATGTACAAGATGATTTACAAGGAGGTCTATGGCACTTTCTGTCTGGTTAGATGACACAGGCTTTGGTGGGGTTTTGTTTTGTTTCTGGTGATGGAACGGGTTGGAGGGCTCTCTTGCCAAGGCAAAGACTTCAGCCAGGGGCTGCGTGTCAGCCTAAGGGCAGTAGGGGGCGGGAGAAGCTTGATTCTAGGGCTCGCGTTGCCCTTCACGTGACGCGTCCCTCTCTCCGCGTCTCAGGCCCTGCTTCCGGCCTGGGCGTCACCCGGAAGTGGGGGGGGAGTAAGGAAGGGAAGGGTAAAGGCCACAGGCCCGGGAGGCTAAGGGTGGAGGAACAGAATCCAAGTGAGTGCTGCTGCCGCCGCCGCCCCCGCTGCCGCCGCCGCGCTCCCCTCTCCCCCTCCCCCTCCCTCCGGACGCCGCTACTATTGCTTCTTCTCCGGGTGTGTTAGATTGGAGCCTGCGCGTGCATTTGTCGCTGCCGCGGGCTGCGTAGCTCCCGACGTTTAACTATAGGAAAAAATAAACCAGGTAAGTCCTATACCGGCTTCCCGTCGTTCCTTTCTACTGGAGAGGTGTTCTGTACTGTCAGTCTGTACTACCGAGTGTACCCAGGGTCATTTTAATCTGGGGGCAATCCCCAAACGCTCACTTCTTCACAACTCAGGTATTTACCTCGCTCATGTTTTACCCCTCCTAATAGGGCATAATGGAGGGGAGATTGGGTACTGACCCGTGTCATTTTCCTTGTACCCTCCTGCGAAAGTGTTCTGATCATCCAGTGGCCTGTGTTACCTAATTAATTAAAGATATGAGAAGGTCTGTGCCTGTATGGAAGTCACATGTACTGATGTCCATAATTAATGAAATAAAGTGAAAAATTATTTTGCTTCTTGTCTCTCTCTGGGAGCATAAGCTAAACTGAGAGAACGCTCTTGTTCTTATTTCATTTTGTTCATTCGGCCCGCTTCCCAGTAAAGTTATTCTCCATACTTGTCACACCCTTGTGGTACCTTTATCTTTGACACTTTTTGTTGTAGACGTTGAGGTTATCCTAAGCACCAACAACTCTTTCATTGCTTCACAAGTTCGTATTTTAGCATCTGATCTTTGTTTTAGAGTCTTTTCATCTACAGTAATACGGTTTTGTATTGAGTCTTAATGTGTGAAGGACATCGAATTGGGTGATGTCGAGGTGTGGGGGTGGTATGGAGTATAGGCAAGAAATAGGACAGAGTCCCTGGCCTCAAGTGAGTTTGCAGTCACGTTAGTTGAGTTCAGTTATGAAGTCAGTGGGTTCTAGCAGCCCCACTGATTGAATAACTAGACTGCTTATCTCATCCTCTTACTTTTTAAAAATCTTTTTAAAATCTCATCCTTTTAAAAGGATATTTTGAACTGAGATTTTATTTATTTTTAAAACGTTCTTGTGTTTACATTCATGACATGAGAGGGTTTTTTGGTACTAGAGGGTCTCACAATGTATAGGAAAGACAGGTACATCCTTTTAATTTCATCTCAGTAACATTGTACGTTGGAACGAGAAAGTGTTATGAGAATGCAGGGAAGGGAGCATTTGAGATGGGCCTTGAAGTTGGGTAGGACTTAACTTTGCGGGAATGGAAGTAGGGGAGGGCAGCCCAGGTAGAAGAAAAAATACGAGCCGAGGCTTAGGGGGCTGGAAAGATGCAGGACATCCAACAACACACTGTACATCAACATCCCTATTTCTAACACAGCCACATCCTCTCAGATACTGCTGTTAAAGGAAAAAATATATAGGCTCCAAAACTGGTAAGCTCACAACCATATCCAGCTACCCTCCAGCCAACAAAAAAGCTTATATATAGAAAAAATGCATGAAATGACAAAAGCAGCATGAATGTATGAGATTTCAGTCAGATGTAAACTAAAATTTAAGAGAAAAAATAAAGTTTGCTATATATTTTCATTTAAGCTTTAATTTTTTTAAGCTTTAATTTTAAATTTGGTTAACATATGGTATTATATTAGTTTCAGGTGTACAATATAGTGATTCAACACTTCCATACATTACCCAGTGCGCATCACAAGTGCACTCCTTAATCCCCATCACCTATTTAACCTATCCCCCCACCCACCCACCTCCCTTCTAGTAACCATTAATGTGTTCCCTATAGTTAAGTCTGTTTCTTGGGGTGCCTGGGTGGCTCAGGTAATTAAGCTCCCAGGTAATGATCTCACGGCTCATGAGTTTGAGCCCCACATTAGGCTCCGCACTGACAGTGAGGAGCCAGCGCGATTCTTTTGCCCTCTGTCTTTCTCTGCCCTTCCTCCTCTCACTCTCTCTGTCTCTCAAAATAAACTTAAAAAAGAAGAAAAAGTCTGTTTCTTGATTTGTCTCTCTCATTTTTTTCCTCTTAAAGTTTGTTGTATTTTAATTCTGATTGACTGTTATAACTTAAATGTAATTTGGAATCAATTTTTACATTTCTGGGAATGAATAACATCGGTGTCTGAAGCCAGAAGTTGTTCCAGGATTTCCCCAATGAATTTCTGCATTTCTTTTTCTCCAAATTGATTTCTCGCCTGGTCTTCTTAATATGATAGAAACTATTCTTTTCCAATCATAGTCTTAGAAAGATCTTGATTCTTGGCCTCCAGGTAGGGTTAGATTAAACACTAATCTCCCCAAAGGATAGAGACATCTCTGGTCTCTAATGCAGAAGGTTGTTTTTCTTTGAAAAGATGCATGCAGAAATAGTAAAATTTATTTGAAAAGGAAAGGGAGTGATGAGCAAAAATCAACTAACATATACAATCTTTACTTCTGTGAGGGTGCTAAGGCAACACATTTCTTTATAAATTCCTCATTATAACTTCTCATTATAACTTATTATAACTCATTATAACTTCCTCATTATAACCTCATTATAACTTATTTTATTAAAAATACTTGACAAACTTTAATCAAGACTTTTTTTAGTTTATTTATTTATTTTGAGAGAGAGAGAGCACGAGGGGCAGAGAGAGAAGGAGAGAGAGAATCCCAAGCACGCTCCCCACCATCAGCGTGGAGCCCCATTCGGGGCTCAAACTCAGGAACCATAAGACTGTGACCTGAGCCAAAACTAAGAGATGCTTAGCCAACTGAGCCACCCAGGTGCTCCTTTAATCAAGACTTTAGACACATCCCAATGCGTGAAAATAATTTTCATTTGCCAGTTGGGAAACTAAATTGTGAGGAGAGATTTATCTGAGGTGATACAGGCACTGGCACAGCTGAGAATAATATTTGGGAGTTTTATCTTAAAATTTCTTCTACTCATCTTTGTGAAAGGTTTTACAGAGTTTTGTTTTTGAACTGTGGTCTTGCTTAGGACATAAAAATGTGGGTGGAGCAGGGAGGTGGGCAGGAGAGACAGGCCACAGGCCTGTTTTGGTTCAATTTACCATCTCAACAATCATGTTTTTCACTTATAACTCTCAAGTCTTCAGGTAGATTTAATATGATATAACTTGCTTATTTGCTGAGGTAGTATGGCAGGAAAAGTATCATGATACTTTTAGAATGTGTTTCATTACAGTGAAAGGGTAGAAAATTTCTGGTTTCATAAATATGTTCCTAGTTTCTCCAGCACTGTTAGAAAATTGAAGTGATTTTCTTATCTTTGTGGAATTAAATGTGTGGGATACTGGTAGATTACATTAGTTTTCACAAATATTTCTTTCCTTGGAGGAAATGAGGATAAAATATCCCCCATTTTGAGCCACTTAGTTGTACTTTGTCCCATGTTTTCTGTCCACATTTAGAATTACACAGCTATTTTTTTAAACCTATTTTTACTTTATGATTTTCTCGTGTAGAAGTCCAGTTTTTCAGACCTATACTCAGGAGCACATTTTCATAATTTACTAGTTGAATAAACAGGTTATTTCACATCTTAGGGAAATTGTTTTAACCTGGCCATTTACCTTATTTGATTTTGTTTGTAAAAAGTTTAAGTGTTTTGTTTTATGCTGATATAATTGTTGCTGATCCTGTTTGTGCATTTGATGTCTCAGCCAAAGATTGTGAGGGAATAATATTGGAATTACTTTCCTCCTCTACTCTGACCTGAGAGTTTGCAGCGCATTGTATATTCTTGGAATTGTGAAGAAAATGGTTTCTGCTCTCTTGAGTGTTCACCTGAAGCATGGTACCTGCCGTTCAGGAGAGGAGAGCATTAAGAGGGCTTCTGTTAAGACCTGAAAAACTGTTAACAGAGATAGAAGAACAGAAAAGAATTCCAGAGTGGAGAGCCCTTTAAAGGAAATTCCCAGGACTGTTTCTTAAATATTTGTTTACTTATTTATTTATTTAACAGAGAGAGAGAAAGCATGCACGTGTGGGGGAAGGGTAGAGAGGAAGAGAGGGAATCTTAAGCAGGCTCCATGCTCAGGGTGGAACCTGACCCTGAGATTTTGACCAGGGCTGAAAACAGGAGTCAGAAGCTCAGTGGACTGAGCCACCCAGGGGCCCTCCTCAGGACTATTTAGGATAAATTTGTAGCTGACTTCTAGTGTCGTGAGGATACTTAAGAATTGATCCTTGAACTAACAAAAGTTTACAAAGAGCTTGGTTGTTAAGGAGTTCCAAGTGTAACTCCTTAGTTGATCCTTGTACTTACAATGGTAAGAAAAAACAAAGGTATCTAATTTTTTGGTGATAATAAAATTATTTGTTCTAAGAATTCTAATTGAATTATTAAATCAATCAATAATAATGCTATTAATATAAAGTATATTGTATTGATTATTAATAAATACATTATTATTTTGGAGTGGGGAGAGAGAGAGTGCTGGCTAGGGGCAGAGTGAGAGGGGGAGGGAGAGGGAGAGGGAGAGGGAGAGGGAGAGAGAGAGAGAGAGAGAGAGAGAGAAAATCTTAAGTAGGCTCCTCACCGGGTGTGGACATGGGGCTTGATCTCAGGACTGTGAGATCATGAGCTGAGCCGAAATCAAGAATTGGTTGCTCAACTGACTGAGCCACCCAAGTGCCCAATATATTATATTTTTAATTAATTAATTATTTATTTAGAACGTGTGCTGGAGCAGGGGAAGAGCAGAGAGAAAGGGAGAGAGAGAATCTCAAGCAGGCTTCACACTGAGTGCAGAGCCTGACGCAGGGCTTGATCTCACAAACCTGTGAGATAATGACCTGAGCTGAAATCAAGATTCAGATGCTCAACCAACTGAGCCACTTAGGTGCTTCCAATATATTATATTTTTAAAACACTATTAATATTAAATCATTTGCATAGAACCAGTTTCATTTTGGCCAATAAATGTTTTCTCTTATTTTACTCTGCCATTTCACTGTTAATTCTGATTATCAATTTTTAGTTCAGACTTACAGCCACAGTATCTTGGTATTAATTTCTGATCACACCTGTAAGTGTGTTTTTGGGTATTAGCAATCAAATTGGTGTCATATGTCTTCAAGTATTGTCCATCTAAAGTGAAGTGTTTTATCTGGCTCCTCTGTTTCTAGCGAGGTGATAGCAGAATGAATTTTAGTCATAAAACCCTTTGTAGTCTTCAGATAGTTATAAAGCCTTAAATTCATTGTATGATGATAGAAAAAATAATTTATGTAGTGCAGTATATTACTTGACCTTGAGTGTTAGCGTATGATTAGGGTTGCATAAGAGTGTGTCCACTGTGTTTTTTACAAAAATAACTCACAGATGCCTGTTTCTTAACTTTAGGGGCAGTGGTAAGTCATGGGATCTTGAATCTTTTCCTTTTTATTATTTTTTGGGGAGCATGTAAATGAAGGAGACTAGAATTGATCTTTCATCTAGTGTGAAAAAATGTGCAATTTGGTAGGAGTTAACATGTTCTTTCATAGGGCCAGATTTTATTTCTAGAGCTAGTAAGTGGCTAAGCTAAGATTTAAAGCCAGACAGTCTGGTTTTAGAACCAGACTTCTCTCTCTCTCTCTCTCTCTCTTCTGTGGTCTTCTCTCTCTCTCTCTCTCTCTCTCTCTTTTTTTTTTATAAAGTCACTTTATTTTTTATTTTTTAGAGAGAGTGCATGAGTTGTGGAGAGAGGCAGAGAGGGAGAGGGAGAGAGAGAAAGAGAGAGAATATCTCAAGCAGGTTCCATGCCCAGTGTGGAGCCCAACATGGGCTCAATCCCATGAATTTAGGATCATGGGATGCTCAACTGACTGAGTCATCCAGGTGCCCCTAGAATCCATGTTCTTACCTTACATAAAAGAACTGTATTTTTTTAATGTTTATTTATTTTTGAGATGGAGAAAGAGAGACAGAGTGTGAGTGGGAAAGGGGCAGAGAGAGAGGGAGACACAGCATCCAAGGCAGGCTCCAGCATCTGAGCTGTGAGCACAGAGCCTGATGTGGGGCTTGAACTTGTGAACCACGAGATCATGACCTGAGCTGAAGTCAAATGCCAAACCGACTGAGCCACTCAGGCTCCCCAAAGAACTGTTTTTTTTAAAAAGTACATAGACATTTGAGCAAAATTAGCTCTATTGCAGTTAAGTTCCTTGTTTGTCCTAAAGGGAGAAATACTCATTTATCTTCTTTGAAAGTATGAATGAGCAAATAGATTTGATGACGAAAAATTAAAGTATTGGTAACTCAAAATTTCCTTGATACTTTCAAACTAAATTCAAAAGTAAGGAGTCATAGTTTTATTTTTAGCTAATTACATTAATTAAAGATATGCTAAAAGACTTAATGTTTAAAGTGATGTTGGTCTTATTTGTATTTTCTAAGTCCCTCAGGAAGAGAAAAGAAATGGTCATATGTCTATTTTTATCTTTTTTTTAAGGAAAAATGTTTATTTAAAAAAAGAAAAACTGTTTTATTCAGTACATGTATTTCAGATATTAGGTAAATACAAAAATGATATAACAGTACCTACCTCAGAGGATTGTTGATGAGTTAATACATGTGAAGCTCTAAGAGCAGTGCCTGTCAGGTAGTAAACACAGTAAAGTTTAGTTACCATTATTCTTTTAAAAACTATTTACTGTAGGGGCGCCAGGGTGGCTCAGTTGGTTAAGCGTCTGACTTTGTCTCAGTTCATGATCTCTTGATTTGAGGGTTCAAGCCCTGTGTCGGGCTCTGTGCTGACAGCTCAGAGCCTGGAGCCTGCTTCAGATTCTGTGTCTCCCTCTCTCTCTGCCCCTCCCCTGCTCACCTCTGTCTCTCTCTCAAAAATAAAATTAAAAAAATTAAAAATTATTAAAAATGTTTTAATGTTAGCAACCTATATAATAAAATTATAAATTCTAGTTTTGCAGTACTATAAATTGAGTGGATGTAGGAGGAATATACTAATGAATCAGTACCTGCAAGCAATAATTAGTTTCTAATGCATTAAAAAAATTGTTTTTAATGTTTATCCACTTTTGAGAGAGAGAGAGAGAGACAGAGAGAGAGAGAGAGAGAGAACACGAGCTGGGGAGGGGCAGAGAGAGAGAGGGAGACACAGAATCTGAAGCAGGCTCCAGGCTCTGATCTGTCAGCACAGATCCCGACGCAGGGCTCTAACCCACAAATTGCGAGATCATGACCTGAGCTGAAGTCAGACGCTTAACTGACTAAGCCACCCAGGTGCTGCAGCAATAATTAGTTTCTAAATTCCACCACAGAAAATGGAAAACTCAGATTGGGAGGGCACAGTAGCCTACATTACACCTACAGTATGCTAACATCACATCTTGAAACTCATTATCACAGATAGCAAGTCAAGTCACCCTGATGTACTTAATCTTTCTGCTTCTCCACCGAGAAAACTCATGGCATTCTGCTTACATAATTAGTGAGTTACAGACTCTGGGTCACTGAGCTTTTCTGGATTATTTCTTTAATTGTGAAATGCTGAACCATACTTCTGAATGATTTCTGAAAAAGTAGGCAGAGGAAAAAAAAGACTTTGTGCATTTCTGACCTACTCTTCAAAATAGTTGCATTCTTACAAACTTGTACGTAAGTTGAGCTGTTACAAGTTATGTCAGCACTCCAATTAAATGTTTATTGTGTGCTTGTTATGAATGTAGTATTTATGTGGGTTCTGTGAGATATGCAAAGAAGCATAAGGCATATGCTCCATTGTCTAATCAGAAATAAATCTAAAACCAAGCAATTACAGAGAAATTAAGTACTAAACTATGATGCTGATTCCAAGGGTATTCAGAACTCAAAAAGAAAGTGGGTATGAGTATTTGACATGTTTTTCATGGAGGAGGTAGGACTTGAGTTCATTTACTAACTCGGCAATTATTTGAGTAGCTAATGTGCAAGGTACTGGGGATATGATTGTGAATACAACAGATCTGGTCCTGCTTTTCTGGAGTTTACAGATGAGTGAGGTGATTTAAATATGTGGAAGAGAGCATTCCAGATGAGGGGACCAGTCTAAACAATATAGTAGAAAGAAATGGCAAGCATGGATTATATATGGCAGTGAGGGCACTTGCCTGATTGTAGTAGAGATTATATATGTTAGGGAATATTAGGGAAGAGTATTGAAAGTGATAGATGAGGGCCATTGTTTGAATGCTCTGAACAACAATTTAAGTCTATGGAAAGTGGGGTGGGAACAGTCTTGTGGGACTAAGCCCTTAACTTGGAATCTGACCCTATATCCAGATAGACAGTATCAGAATTGAGTTAAACTGTAGGACACCCAGCTGGTGTCACACAGAATTGCTTGTTGGAGGAAAACTGACACACATCTGGTGTCAGAAGTGTTATGAGTATAGTAGTACTATGAGACTAAAGGAGAAACATGAGAAAGAAGACTGGGTTTTTCTAATACAGCCATCTTTTGAACGCTTTGAACAGTATTTAATCTGTGGTAAATTCCTTGGATGCGGTGTTTTGGAGAGGGATAGGAGCATGGGCTTTGGAGCCTTAGGCCTTGATTTGGTCCCATTTCCATTCTAATTTGTTTCCTAAGTTTAGAATTTTGTGTTAAGTTTTCTTAGTGAGCAATAAAATGGTATTTTCACAGAGGAGCTGGGATCAGTTACCCTAGTAGCACCAAGTAACACTAGAGAGCAATGTCTACATGAAGTGCCGGTGGGAAGTTTAAGAAGTTGGGAGAAGTAGAAGGAAGTTAGACAAGGAGAGAGAAATGCATTCTGTGATGGTTAGTAGAATGCCATTAGAAATGTCTTCAAGCAAAACAGAGTACATTTGCTTAGCCTTTGTTTTCAGTTGTATTTTATTAAGAATAGTCTGTTTCTTCAGTCCAAATATGAGACAGTAACTGCAAGTTGTTTGACTCAGCCACTTGAGGACTACCGGTGGTCATTTTAGATTCTTTTCTACATGTGAAGCATCTAGTCAGTGTCAGATTATCTTCTATATTTGAAGCATCTGACTAGACCATTGCGTCCTAGTTTTGTATTTTACCTAAACACAACTTGGTCAGAAGCTTGAAGTGGTAAGTTTTGTTTATAATCTGTGTTAGTATTCTCACAACTTGGCTTAAGGCATGAGTGGATTGCCAAATGAATGCCTGATATGACCTGCCTTTTTCCCTTGCTACCTTTGGATTTAATGTAAGTACCATCGTGTTCTTTAAAAAAAATTTTTTTTAATGTTTTTATTTATTTTTGAGACAGAGAGAGACAGAGCATGAGCAGGGGAGGGGCAGAGAGAGAGGGAGACAGAATCCAAAGCAGTCTCCAGGCTCTGAGCTGTCAGCACAGAGCCTGACACGGGGCTCGAACTCACGGGCTGTGAGATCATGACCTGAGCTGAAGTCGGACGCTTCATCAACCGAGCCACCCAGGCGCCCCAATACCATCATGTTCTAATAAGGTTTAACAGTATTATTAAGGCACTTTCTAGAATTTTTTTCTGCCAAATGAGTAGAAATGATCACATAAGACCATCTTTGTTTCATCCCAATCCTTTATTGGGGTGATCTCCAGCCTTATTATGTGGAGGACCTTCTTTTTCTTTCTTTTTTTAAAGTAGGCTCTATACGTGGGGTTTGAACTCACAACCCCAAGGTCACGAGTCACATGCTGTACTGACTGAGACATCCAGGCACCCCCGGAGGACCTTATTTTAATCTAAGTCTTGAGATCAAGGCAGATATAGTCATTGTAGTTCCTGAGAAGTATTTGCTGGCTGTACCTCTGTTCTCCCTTTCACTCTGGGAATGTTAGCTGGGACATGTGGCAGAAAGGGGTTGTAGCAGAGAGGAGAAAATATTGGGAACCACCTTGGAGCTCCATGAAGCAAGGTTTCTAGACTGACCAGTAGATCCTGATCTACAGGTTGGAGACTTCTACTTTATTTTATCTAGGGCTATTGTCTTACACAACTCCAGAGGCAGCAGTCACATTGGTAGTCTATAAATATTATAAATACATACAAGTCTATAGATATTATGATGTGGAGTTGTGCAATATGTCCACCTTGAAAACTTGACAAACCACTTCTATTTCTAGCCCCTTTCTCTTAATATCTACAACATTTAGCAGCCATGGTAGTCCCAAGTTTATCACTTGAATCTCACTTCCCACCTTAAGGCTCTTCTGTAGTCCAACAAATGAAATTTAGATCTTTGAGGATTTTAAGGACTTGCATCAGTTTTCTTACTCTATTTAAGTGTACTCATCAATAAAATGGTGATGATGCCTATCCTAACTCATACGTTGTTATGAGTATCAAGTGAAATAATATACAAAAGCACTTTGTAAATTGTAGAGTGCTATACAAATGTAAGATAATATTCTTTCTTGGTGTCTTGTCTTATAGTGGAAGGGGTACTGACTTTGAGACAGGAGTCTGGAATTTAAGTTCCAATTCTGCTATTAACAAACTGTGACTTTGGACAAATTACTTCGTGTTTCTGGGTGTTTGTTTCTTTACATATGAAAGGACACTAATGATGCCACTCCTCTCTACCTAGAAACCCAAGAGTCGTTTTTTTTTCCTCACCCCATATTCAGTCAGTCACCAAGTCTTTTGTCTAGTTCTTTTTCTTCTTTTTTTTTTTTAATTTTTTTTAACATTTATTTATTTTTGAAACAGAGAGACAGAGCATGAGCAGGGGAGGGGCAGAGAGAGAGGGAGACACAGAATCTGAAACAGGCTCCAGTCTCTGAGCTGTCAGCACAGAGCCCGACGCGGGGCTCGAACTCACAGACCGTGAGATCATGACCTGAGCTGAAGTCGGACGCTTAACCGACCGAGCCACCCAGGCGCCCCCTTTTTTTTTTTTAATTTTTTTTTAACGTTTATTTATTTTTGAGACAGAGAGAGACAGAGCATGAACAGGGGAGGGGCAGAGAGAGAGGGAGACACAGAATCGGAAACAGCTTCTTCTTCTTTTTTTTAAAGTAAGTTCTGTGCCCATCATGGGGCTTGAACCTCACAACCCTGAGATCAAGAGTCACATGCTGTGCTGACTGAGCCTGCCAGGCGCCTCTGTTGTCTAGTTCTTGATATTTCTCAAAATTTCCCCTACCTCTCTATCTCCATTTAGTCCCTAATCATTTCCCTTCTGGGCTATAGCCTTTTTTATTTTTTTATTTTTATTTTTGAGAGAGAGAGAGGGCACAAGTGAGCAAGAGGCAGAGAGAGAGAGAGAGAGAGAGAGAGAGAGAGAGAGAGAGAGAGGAGCCAGGCTCACCCAAAGCAGGGCTTGAACTCACCCAATGCAGGACTCAAACTCACAAACTGTGAGATCATGACTGAGCCAAAGTCAGATGCTTAACCAACTAAGCCACCCAGGTGCCCTGCGCTATATAGCCTTTGTCAAAATTATGGTAAAATATACATCATATAATATTTACCAGTTTAACCACTGTAAGTGTACAATTCAGTACCTTTAAGTACATTCATAAAGTTGTGTAACTGTCAGCATTGTCCATTTGTGGAACTTTTTTACCATCCCATGCAGAGACTCTGAACCTGTTAAAGAAGAGCTTCTCACTTCCCCTTCTCCTACTCTGGATAACTTCTATTCTACTTTTTGTCACTATGAATTTGCTTATTCTAGGTACCTGTTATAAATGGAATCCTACAGTATTTGCCCTTTTTTATTTGGCCTATTTCCCTTAGTATAATGTCTTTCAAGTTCATTCTTGATACAGTATATGTAATAATTTAATCCCTTTTAATGGCTGGATAATATTCCATTGTTCGACGGTAGGCTTTTAACTGGTCTTCTGACTCTAGTCTTGCCCCTTTCAAATTTATCCTTCATGATATGATCTTACTTAACCTTTCCAACTTCTTTGTCTTTTCCACTCACACCATATTCCTAGTCATACCAAAAGCACTTCTTCAGATGTGCTATGCTATTTGACACCTTTGTAACTTTGCTCATGGCCCTTTTTTTCTGGAGTTTCTATGCATTTTTCTGGAGAACTCTTATTCAACCTTCAAGACCCAGCTCTCTTAACAATAGTAGGTTGGTTAAATTATGGTCCATTCATATAATGGACTTCTATTCAGCCTTTAAAAATTATGGCATATATTAATGATTAAAAGCACAGACTTTGGATCAGACTTATTGTGTTCAAATTTCAATTATGTCACTTACTAGCTATGTGACCTTGGGAAAGTTCCTTAACTTCTCTGAGTCTCAATTTCATCATCTATAAAGTGGATATAATATTGTACCTTTCCCCTTGGGTTGTGAAGATTAAAATATTAAAAAATATTAGGTATTATTACATATTAATATTTACAAAGTTTTTCATTATAAGTATTGAATGAGAAGCATGTCACAGGGCACCTGGGTGGCTCAGTCAGTTAAGCATCAGACTTCAGCTCAGGTCATGATCTCACAGTTTGTGAGTTTGAGCCCTGCATTGGGCTCTCTGCTGTCAGCATGGAGCCTGCTTCGGATCCTCTCCCTCTTTCTCTGTCCCGTCTGCATTCTCTCTGTCTCTCTCAAAGATGAATAAACATTTAAAAAAAGCATGTCATAAAACAAAATACATAATTTTTATTAAAAATGTGTGTGTTTAGGGGTGTCTGACATTTTATTTTCTTTTGTCTTTTTATATTGCTCATGCTCTACCCACTTTTTATTAACTTGGCTTATAATTATGATATGAAGCTTTTCAGGTTAATCCATCCATTTCCATCAAACTCATTTTTGTGTGTGCATGTTGAGGAGACTGATTTATAATTATCTGGCCAGATATAATTTATTTTACACCTAACTATGGCAGTATCATCTTTGAACATAGATACTTACACTTTTCCTAATTTGATCTATTTCCCTTTCTCTCTGATATGTCCAACTTTAATTTCCTACATTCATAGCCATACCTTTTTCAAAGGGAGATGTTGTCAGAATTCGTTTTTAGCTGAAAGATACTAGTAATTTTAGTCTTTATCTGACTCATTTCTCTGTGTGTGTGTTTGTGCACATTAATCCTTCATCAAAAGTAGGAAAAAAGGCACATAAGACAAGAGAAGAGGCTTTTTGGTAATTTATTTCAAAGACCAAGAGAATATACTAAGCCAAAATTTAGAATTTAGTTATAGCTTGACTCTCTACAGCTTTTTCAGAATTAAAAAGTTAAACCTCTTTAAAGCAAACTAATTGAAAGGAAGCATCCACTTTGTGAAAATTGCATGTCTGAAATTGGGAGGGAAGCTCCCTTTTAGGTAAAGTATATTTTTTACTTTACCAAAAGCAACTTTCTAATGATTTCAGCCTATTTGGAGTCTTAATTTTGTAAGATGACAAAGTTCATCCTAGTGCTTTCTGAGAAAGCACAGAACCCAGAACTGAGGCTGAACTGAATTCTGAAAAAAAATCTTCCTGCAGGGGCGCTTGGGTGGCTCAGTTGGTTGAGTGGCCGACTTCGGCTCAGGTCATGATCTCGTGGTTTGTGGGTTCAAGCCCCACGTTGGGCTCTCTGCTGGCCGATCAGAGCCTGGAGCCTGCTTTGGATTCTGTGTCTCTCTCTGCCCCTCCCCCACTTGTGCTTGGTCTCTCAAAAATAAACAAACATTAAAAAAATCTTCCTGCAGATCATAATGAATTTGTACTTTAAAGATTAAATTTTTTTTTAGTGTTTATTAATTTTTTGAGAGAGAGACAGAGCATGAGCTGGGGAGGAGCAGGCAGAGAGACACAGAATCCACGGCAGACTCCAGGCTCCGGGCTATCAGCACAGAGCCCGATGTGGGATCGAACTCATGAACCATGAGATCATGACCTGAGCTAAAGTTGGACGCTTAACAGACTGAGCCACCCAGGCACCATGATTTTCTTAATATTTGTTTGTTTATTTTTTAGAGAGAGCGAGCAAGCCGGGGAGGAGCAGAGAGAGAGGGAGAGAGAAATTCCAAGCTTTCAGCACAGAGCCCAACATGGGGCTCAAACCCATGAACTATGAGATCATGACCTGAGCTGAAACCAAGAGTTGTATGCTTAACTGACTGAGCCATCCAGGTGCCCGCCTGTACTTTAAATTCTAAAAATAGTAAATCTTGTTGGCTATTTGTCTTTATTTCTGTTCAACAAATGTGCATTGAATTTAAATTAATATTTTTTTTCCCAGCAAGTCAGTGGATTTGATATAGCCAATTCACTGGATTTGATATAGCCATCAGTATTAGGGCTTCCACTTGCTTGTGATAACAAAACACTTGAGGGGTGCTTGGCTGGCTCAGGATGGTGAGTTCAAGCCCCACGTTGGGCATGGAGCCTATTTATAACACAAAAAACAAAGCACTTGAAACTTCCCAGTTAAAAACTCTAAAGGGTATGGAATGATATAGGGCTTCTCTGAATTCATTCTCATTCATTTGTATGAAAATACCTGGCTAAACAGTTGTCCTTGACAATTTGGAATTGCTAGTCCCTTTCTATTATATTTTTATCTTTTAATGAGAGACAGAGTACAAGCGGTGGAGGGGCAGAAAGAGAGGGAGACACAGAATCCAAAGCAGGCTCCAGGCTCTGAGCTGTCAGCATAGAGTCTGATGCAGGGCTGGAATCCAGGGACCACGAGATCATGAACTGAGCTGAAGGTGGACGCTTAACTGACCAAGCCACCAAGGTGCCCCTCTAGTCTCTTTTTAAAAATTGAACTCCTTAGGGGTGCCTGAGTGGCTCAGTCTAGTAAGCATCTGGCTCTTGATTTTGGCTTAGGTTATGGGTTTGAGCCCCATATTCGGCTCTGTGCTGGCAGTGTGGAGCCTGGTTGGGATTCTCTCTCTCTGCCCCTCTCCTGCTCGTACACATGCACACTCTCTCAAAAATAAACTTAAAAAAAAACCCTGAACTCCTCATACATTCCTAGTACATAATTTTTCATCCTTATCTGTTCTGATGGTGATTCAACTTTGAATAGGAGAGAATGTTTATTAGATTTTCACCTTCATTAATCAAAGTGTATAAAACGGCATTAAAGGAATTGAGGGGGTGGGTATGGTGGGAATGTAGATCTGGACTATATTTACAGAGTGTCTGCTTATTTCATGCTGAAAATTATTCTTTGGACCTTGGTTTGATAAAAAGAAAATTTATGAACAATATGGATGTTAGGAAAAGTCAAAGTATTATGAAAAATAGATATGTATATTATTTTTAGGTTTTAGTCATAATGCATAAATATTTCATCTCTAAGAATTAAGACAAAATAGTTTTTCTACCAGTATTTAAACTGCTTTTTTTAAATATTGGAAAGATTGATTATATTCTTACTTGATAGGAAAGATACTTTTGCATAATCATCAAGATGGGTCAGCAAGATATACCACATATACTGAGTATTACAATTTCCTCCAATACAAGTCAAATGCTAGTGTGCATGGGATTGGTGGTATAAACCTACCTGATACCTTTTTTGTTTCCTAAGCAGAATACAAGTACCTGACCTAATTATCTATGAAAGACCTGACATAAGTTCACTTGTTACTGTTGTTGAGGACAGGCATCACTTACCCCTATCACTGCCTCCATGGGGCAGAGAAATCTTTCCCAGAGCTGGAAATGTGAATAGGACATAGGTGTCCATTGGCATCTTGATTTCCTAATTGGAACTCACTATCCATTTCTCCATAAGAACCAGTGCTAAAACAATATTAATATATAATCTAGCTTCATAATTACCAAGAAACTTCTGAAGACCAATTTGTGAACCTAGCCATCATGTATAATGTTCTTTCTGTGAGAAAACATGATATGTCTTCAAAATCAATTGAGAAACAATGGTTTAAGGAACCCAAATTTTTGTTGAAAATAGTTTTATTGAGGTATAATTTTACATACCATAAAATTCACCTGTTGTCTATATATATAGTTCAATTACATTTATACAGTTGTGCAATTATTACCATAATCCAGTATCAATGTTAATTTTTGTTTTCTCAGTCCATCTTTTATGTATGGTAAAGGAGGACTTACTCTTTGAAAGGCCTCTTCACTGAAAATTAGAGGAGTTGAACTCTAAAATTACTTATAAAATTATATTCTAGTATAATGATCTGAATCAATCTCTTCAAGTTGACATATGCATCTTTCTGGCACAAAATGGATTTTAAAAGCAGCAGGAAAGTCCTTTGCTACCTTTAGTAGTAAAATTTTAAGGGTTGGGCAGGCATGATACAGCCTAGATTCTGTTTGGTGTCCCATAGTAAGATCATTATTCTTAGTCCTTTAGCAGGTAAAAAGGTTCCACAGAATAATGAGTACAGCCATAGTTCCAAGCAGTAATGTAGGTATTAAATGGAATGAAATGTGAGCAGTTCTCTTGTGCTCCTCAGTCCTGCTGGCAGTGAAATACCAAAGCTGGTGACTTTCCCCAATCCAACCTAGGAAGCTGGCTACTACAGTCCAGAAGCTGGGGCCACCAATTCTCTGTGCAGCTCCCAGAGAAGGAACCTTTGGCGTATTTGCTTAGCTCTCTACAACAGAACCCTGCAGAGAAGCAAAGCAAGGACAGCTGGTGCCTCAGGCAGGCCAAGCCTAGCATTGTGGGAGCAAAGAACATGGCTTCATCAAGATGCAGGATCACCAGGAGAATCCTGCTTCCATTTCCCAGAACATCAGCCAGCTCCTGACTCTTCATTCATTCCCAGGAGTTCCAAACCCAAAGGAAGCCCCATGCTAGGACTGCTGCCGCCAAACATAGAAAACCCACTAATGCCATGCTCTGTAAGTTGCACTCAAGGAACCTATTTTTTTAGCTTTATTTATTTATTTTGAGAAAGAACACACGTGTGTGTGTGGGCAGGGAAAGGGAAGAGAGAAAGGGAGAGAATCTCAAGCAGGTTCCATGCTGTCAGTGCAGAGCCTGACCACTGCTCGAACTCACAAACCATGAGGTCATGACCTCAGCTGAAATCAGGAGTCAGATGCTGGATGCTTAACCCACTGAGCCATCCAGGCGCCCTTCAAGGAACCCATTTTTAAATTGAAGGTATTCATTCAATGAATACTTATTGAGGGCCTGTCATATGTTTCAGAGAAATATGCTAGGCACTCAATAGATTTTCTTTTCTTGATAATGCACCGTTAAGGTCACCCCCAGTCACACTTACTTTGTCCAGGGTAGGATAACCAGTTGCAGTTACAACTTAGGGAGGAAACATTGCTGGATTGTGTGTATTTGTACCAGGTAGGGGACCAGGGGGAGGGGATTCTGTAGAACTTTGGGGGCTAGGATCAGAAGAATAGCTGCCCAGAAGAGGTAGGAGAAAAAAAAAACAAACATCTAGGAAATGGTAAGGAAGTGAGAGAAATGGAAAGAATTGGAAAGTTTAATGTTTGTTTCAGATTAAGGGGAGGAAGGGATACTGTTTATGTGTCTTCTCAGGATGAGCAAGGATGGACATTCAGGGGAAAGAACACACTTTTTGGAGTCCAAGAGGTGTGAATTAGAATTAGACTCTACCCTTCATTAGCTTCTTGGCATTAGGCTAAGAAACTCTCATTATCTTTCTGAACTTCAGTTTCATCTTCTCCAAAAGGAAGACAGTTTAATATGGTTATTAGGATTAAAATATTTAAAAATATCTGGCATATAATAGTAATTCAATAACTCTTAATTCCTTTTCCCTTTTATTCTCCTCCCCTTTACCCCGTAATTCTACCTACTATCAGCATGATCTGCTAGTTTTTAAATCTTCATTTGAAAAAAAAAAATCATAAAAGTAGTATATAGGGTTAAACATGGCTACCTGACCACACATGGTTAGCTCTAGTCCTTCTCAAACTCCACTAATATGACACTAAAGAAGTTTTGAAAGGCTTAAGCCTGCAAGGACAGAGAGAACAGGAGAGGGACATAAGCAGAGGAATGGTTTGAACATATCACTGGAAGGCAGGAAGCAGAAGAGGGGAAACTTGCCTGCAGAGGGGGATATCAATGAGAAGTGAGGTCTTTTATCTCATATTATCTGTGAGAAGCTCAGAACTTAAAGATTAGTACTTTTCCTAAAAGGTGAGGAGGAGACCCATGGCTGAAAAATAAAGGGAAATGTTTTAAAAAATGACAGAACAGGGTTGGACCCTTCAGGTCTCTTTGGTTTCCTGCTACACTAAGGTGATCTTCTTGCTTTCTATCCCATCCTGCCCTGGAGAGTAATGTGGCCTTGGACAAGTTACTTAACCTATTTGTACCTCAGTTTTCCCCTCTGTAAGATAGGGATAATTATAGTATTTACCTCAAGGTTGTTGTAAGGATTAAATGAGTTAATACATGCAAAAATACTGCTCCTGGTAACTCTTGATGAATGTTAGTTGAGGAAGGAGGTGGTGCCCAGGGACTTACATAGCTGCCAGAGGCAGCTCTAGAATTTAGATCATGCCCCATGGAAATCAGCTGCCTTTAACACTTAGGGTGGAAGATGGGGTCTGAACATAGTCTTTGACCCTTCAGAAGGCACCTTTCCCCAGTCCCCTCTCCCTGTTCCCAACTCTGTCTTTTAGGAATGTTCTTGAGCTGTAAGACTGGATTCAATTGGAGCATTGAGCTCTTATAATTCCTTTACTCAGTAAATGTTTATTGAGTGCCTGCTCTGTGCCAGGGATGATTCAGGCGGCTTAAATGACAGTTGGGTCAATAATAATATTAGCATTTGTTGAGTGCTTCCTGTGTGTTAAGTTTTTCTAAGTGCTTTATATATGTTAAGCCATTTAATTCTCATTACGACCCTATGGAACAGATGTTGTTATCCCTGTTTTACAGATAAGGAAACCGAGCACAGAACTTAAGTAGCATGCCCAAGGACACGTCACATAGCTCGCAAGCAGCAGAGATAGGACTCAAACCCAGTCTGGCTCTCCAGTCCGTGTTTTTAACTGTTATGCCTCCCTACTTCTAGGGAGCTTACATTTTAGAAGGGGAAGACAGATAGTAAATAATTAAAGTAAATAAATATCAAGTAGTGAAGTGGTATGGTAAATGTAAAACAAGAAGATTGTGATATAGAGGGACTGGCAAAAGGTAGCCTTTAATGGAAGGGTCAATGTTTATGAGTACCAAATAAGAAAAGTGACAGTTCTCTAGGAATTCATTACTTAGGGTATTGCTGTCTCTGCAGGTTTGCAAAATGCCCTTTCTATGATTTGATTCCTAATGCTATGTACACATTTTATTATTGCTATAAAAACAATAGCAGTTCATATGTATTGATGGCTTACTGTGTATGAAGGACTATAATAAGCAATTTGCATAGATTGTTTCGTTTTATCCTGCATCATGTAGGGCTGTAATAATTCTTATTTTTTTCAGCTGTGAAGAACTTAAGCTTAAAGAGACAAAGTAACAGGTCCAGGGCTTTAAATTCTGCAGGTGGCAGAGTGAAGATTCAAACTAAGGTAGACTGATTCCAGAGCCCTTGCTCTTAAATACTTTTATAGATTTTATAGATGAAGTGATTTGCCTAAGGTAATACTTTTTATAAACCATAATAGCAAACCCCCACAATAATAGCTAACTTTTATAGAGATTCAAAGTCTTTTAAGCATTATTAGGTCTTCACAATATCAGTGAACTTATATTTTGGAGCTTCAAGATGAGAAAAACAGCACATTTGAGTAAACAAGCTTCTAGTGCTATGATTTTATTACCCCAAATTGGAAAATTTTCACATTAACTAAAATTCTTAAGTTATTTCAGCACAAAGCCAGAGCCAGGATTTGACCTGAGGCCATTTGACTTCACATTAGAGTTGTTATCCACTCCATTGCAAAGTAGAAGATAACATGTAGCTTATCTTTGTTCATTGTATTATGGGAAACCAATCTTGTGAAAATACATTCAACAGTCCCCAAGGAATGTTTGGTAAATTATTTGTAGTTTCTTAAAACTTTAGAATTTTTTAAAATAAAAGCTGGAAAGAGTTTTTCTTCACAGATTTGGAGGTAATACAGGGGAATGGTACAGAGTAAGAGCTCTGGGGTCAGTTTGTCTGGTTTCCACTTATCTTCACTCCTTGTTACAGTGACTCAAGCATGACCTTGAACTGGTAACTTTGCCCTCCAAGTCTCAGTTCTTTTAATTGTGAAAGAAGCATAGTATATTATCTGCCTCATAAGATGAGTATGAGGGCTAAAAGAGACAGCCTTTCTACAAAGAGCTGGGCATGGTCCCTTTTGTCTGGTTACCTCTCATCTTGGAGATGGACCCTCATTCATCATCCATGGATCCAAAGGGAAGCTTTGGCTCTATTGCATTGGTTTCAGTACTGCTTGAAATGTTCTAGGTGTGTGAGCTTTGGAACATGGACTTCTCTGAAATACTGTTGTTCAGTGGCAGCTTTTTATTATCGTAAAATTATTATGGTAACAAAATTTTACCATTTTAACCACTTCTATGTGTATAGTTTAATGGCATTAAGTACTTTCATGTTGTGGGGCACCTGAGTGGCTCAGTCGGTTAAGCATCTGACTTTGGCTCAGGTCATGATCTCATGGTTTGTGAGTTCGAGCCCCGTGTCAGGCTCTGTGCAGTCAGCTCGGAGCCTGGAGCCTGCTTCAGATTCTGTGTCTCTCTCTTTGCCCCTTTCTGGCTTGTCCTCTGTCTCTGTCTCTCAAAAAACATTAAAAAAGTTGTTTTTTTTTTTTTTTACAGTACATTCATGTTGTTATGCAACCTTCACTACCATGTGTCTCTCTTTTTTTAATTCTATAATTAAGTGGTTTTAATGGTTAGTATACCTTTGAGAAATATTTTCAGCCTGAGCCCACAGGTATAATATTTGCTTAGTTCTTATGTGTCTAATATGCTTTTCATTTTCTTCAGAAATTATAAAAAAATAGGATTTCTGGGTAAAAAAATAAATTTTGGTTTATAAATGTTTCCTTTTAAAAATTTTTTAAATTTATTTTTTTATTTAAATCCAAGTTAGGTAAAATTTGGTGTAGTAATGATTTCAGGAGTAGAATTTAGTGATTCATCACTTAAATATAACACCCAGTGCTCATCCCAACAACTACCATCTGTCTCTTGATCTTTTTTCATCTTCCCAACCTGAAACTCTATACCCAGTAAACAGTATTAGTGGCAGTTTTTGTTTATTTGTTCTCAACCTTTGTGACTGAGGCTGCTAATTAGGAGAAATGTTAATACAAAGAAAGATGTGAACAAAGAAATGTGATTAGAAATCTGTGTCATCCCAAAAGCACAATCCATATGTGAAAAAATGATTACATTGGATTTTATTAAAATTAAAAACTTTTGTCCTATGAAAGAAAATGAAAAGACAAGTCACAGACAGGGAGAAAATATTTGCAAATCACAGTTTTGACAAAAAGTTGTGTCCAGGATAAAATTAAAAAACCATCAAAATTTGGGGTGTATGGGTGGCTCAGGTGGTTAAACATCCTGCTTCGACTCAGGTCATGATTTCACGGTTCGTGGGTCTGAGCCCTGCATCAGGCTCTGCACTAACAGCTCAGAGCCTGGAGCCTGCTTTGGTTTCTCTGTCTCCCTCTTTTTTTGCCCTTCCCCCGCTTATGCATGTGCATGCACGCTCTCTCAAAAATAAATAAACATAAACAAATTCCTGAAAATTAAAAATTTGACAATGAGAAAATAACCCAATAACAAAATGGGCCAAATATCTGAATAGACTCTTCACCTAGAATATATACAAATAGCAAATAAGGTGAATGCAAATTAGACATATGTGAATGAAAACTATTGGAGAAATGTAAAATAAAACCACAGTGATGATTGTAACAAATGTACCAATCTGATTCAAGATGTTGATAGTGGGGAAAGTTGTTGTGCATGGGAGGGAAAAGAGTATATGGGAAGTCTTTATCCTTTCTGTTCAATTTTGCTGTGAACCTAAAAATGCTCTAAAAATATTTTTGACAATCACAGGGCGATACCACTATACACCTATTAGAATGTGAAAACAAAACAAAACTGCAATACCAAGTGTTAGCAAGGCAGAGCAGCTGGAATTTTCATACATTGCTGGTAGGAATGAAAAATAGCATAGCCACTATATAAGACAGTTTGCTAGGGGTGCCTGGTGCCTCAGTCGGTCGGGTGCCCGCCTCTTGGTTTCAGCTCAGGTCATGATTTCACAGTTTGTGAGTTCGAGCCCCGCATCAGGCTCTGTGCTGATGGCATAGAAAGATTTAAAAAGAAGACATTTGCTAGTTTGTAATGAAATTAAACATATACTTACCATATGACTCAGCAGTTCTTCTGGTATCTATCCAAGAGAAATGAAACCTATGTTTACACAAAAACCTGTACATGAGTATTAAGAGCAGCATTATTCAGCATTAATCATCAAAAGCTGGAAGCAACCCAGTTACTTCAACTGATAGATAAACAGATTATCTTATACCCATACCATGGAATACTATTCCATGATAAAAGAGGAACTGACTAATGATTCTTGGAATAAAACAGATGAATCTTAAAATGCACTTAGCTAAGTGAAAGAAGCCAGATTCAAAAGCCTATATAATGTGAGTCCCTTTATATGAAATCTGAAAAAACAAAATGATAGGGAAGAAAATCGATCAGTGGGTGCCAGGATTTAGGGATGTTGGGAAGTGTTGGTTATAAAGGGGTAGCATGATGGAATTTTGGAAGTGGTTCTCACGCCCTTCTGCCACCCACCCAACCTCTGTTGCTAACTTTCACCAAAGTAACAGGCATGTAGTGAGGGTTAATATTTGTTCTGGTCCACCAACTCTCACAGGTAGAAATAAAGGCAACTAATTATCCCCCCCGTCCCGAAATCTGTATTACCAACTTCGTAGCATATAAAGTGCAATTCACCTAATGAAAGTAAATGCAACTTTATTAACTGTTATGTCATATGGAAAGTCATGGAAGTGCCTTTTTCTGTTAAAAAATGGGGAATCCTATATTAAAATAAAAACCAAAAACCTTCTCACTTCATTGGAATTTTCTGGTCATACTAAACTTTTACTACCGCTTGATCATTCAGTGTACCATTTGTGTAAGTTAATGATAAATTTTGTAGGGTGCCTAGCTGGCTCAGTTCCTTGATCTCGAAGTTGTAAGTTCAAGCCCCATGTTGGGAGTAGAGGTTGTTTAAAAATATTAAATGATAAATTTTGTGAGTGTAACTACCTACTTGAGCTCCAGAGACTGTTATAGAAAAGTTTTTTTTAATGTTTATTTTTGAGAGAGAGAGAGAGTCAGAGTGCAAGCGGGGGAGGGGCAGAGAGAGGGAGACGTAGAATCTGAAGCCGACTCTGGGCTCTGAGCTGTCGGCACAGAGCCCAATATGGGGCTCGAACTCACGAACTGTAAGATCATGACCTGAGCCAAAGTCGCTTAACCAACTGAGCCACCCAGCTGCCCCTGTTACAGAAAAGTTTTTTATCTTGAACTACAGGCAGCCCAGGATGGAAGGTGCTAATGCAAGGTAAATGCTTTCCTTTTACAAGTATCTTGAAAATTTAAATGTTATGGGGAACAAGATTTTATTTTTCAGAGAATGTTTTTACTTTTTTTTCAAGTTTTTGTTTAAATTCTAGTTAGTTAACATACAGTATAAAATTATTTTCAGGTGTAGGATTTAGTGATTCATCACTTACATATAACACACAGTGCTCATCACAAGTGCCTTCCTTAATGCCCATCACCCATTTAACCCATCCCCGCACCCACCTCCTCTCCAGAAACCTTCTCTGTATTTGAGTCTATTATGGTTTGCTTCCTTCCCAGTTTTTATTTTATTTTTTCTTCTATTCTCCTATTTCAGCTGTTTTGTTCATTACCCATTTAATCCACACCCCTGCCCACTTCCCCTCCGGTAACCCTCAGTTTGTTCTGTATAGTTAAAAGTCTGTTTTATCGTTTGTCTCTCTTTTTTCCCCCTATGTCTGTCTGTTTTGTTTCTTAAATTCCACATGAGTGAAATCATATGGTATTTGTCTTGCTCTGACTTATTTCGCTTAGCATAATACTCTCTAGCTTCATCCATGTTGTTGAAATTTTCAAAAGGCTCATTCAGTTTTAGTGCCTTTTTTAAAGATTAAAAAAAAATTTTAATCTCTACACTCAGTGTGGAGGCTCAAACTCACAACCCTGAGATCAAGAGTTGTACACTCTTCCAACTGAGCCAGCTAGGTGCCCCTGTTTTAGTGCCTTTAAAAAAATACATTTAAATCTTTTCATAACAGGTATCGTGCAACTCTTGTGAAACAGCCTGCTAGAACTAGACATATCCCAGGATTCTTGTAGGACTGTGTTAACCAAAGTGGATTTGAAGGTGTTTAATGAATATACATGGGCAGCAAGCTGAATGTGTTTAAATTCCTAGGATTTATGGGTTTAACTCCACATAGATGGTCAGTCACTCTGTTTCAGGAAACAGTATGTTCATTGCAGAAGACGTCATGACGTACAGCCAAAAATCCCAACTACTACTGGAACTATTGCTCTCCAAGTTAACTGTTTAGTCTTCCAAACTTCTTCCTGTGCAAACATGCACACTTGTCTCTCTGTGTCTCTCTTTTAAAAATTTTTTTAACATTTATTTATTTTTGAGAGACAGAGAGCGTGAGGGGGGGAGGGGCAGAGAGAGAAGGAGACACAGAATTGGAAGCAGACTTCAGGCTCTGAGCTGTCAGCACAGAGGCCGACATGGGGGTCGAACTCACAAACTGTGAGATCATGACCTGAGCCGAAGTCGGGTGCTTAACTGAGCCACCCAGGCGCCCCTCTCTGTGTCTCTTTTTAAAAACAAAAAGACATTTTGGGGTGACTGGGTGGCTCAGTCGGGTAAGCATCTAACTTTGGCTCAGGTCATGATCTTGCGGTTCCTGGGTTGGAGCCCCGTGTCAGGTTCTGTGCTGACAGCTCCAGAGCCTGGAGCCTGCTTCAGATTCTGTGTCTCCCTCTCTCCCTGCTCTATCCCTCTCTCCCTGTCTTTCTCTCTCTCTCTCTCTGTCTCAAAAATAAACATTGATGGGAATGCAAGCTGGTGTAGCCACTCTGGAAAACAGTATGGAGGTTCCTCAAAAAATTAAAAATAGAACTACCCTATGACCCAGCAATTGCACTACTAAGTATTTATCCAACGGATACAGGTGTGCTGTGTCAAAGGGACACATGCACCCCATTGTTTATAGCAGCACTATCAACAATAGCCAAAGTACGGAAAGAGCCCAAATGTCCATCGATGGATGAATGGATAAA
This sequence comes from Prionailurus viverrinus, assembly GCF_022837055.1. NCBI lineage: Eukaryota > Metazoa > Chordata > Mammalia > Carnivora > Felidae > Prionailurus > Prionailurus viverrinus. The sequence goes on from NC_062579.1 coordinate 55,890,895, forward strand.
GAAAATGTGGTGTATGTATATACAGTGGAGTATTACTCAGCAGTCAAAAAGAATGAAATCTTGCCATTTGCAGCTACGTGGATGGAACTAGAGGGTATTATGCTAAGTGAAATTAGTCAGAGAAAGACAAATATGACTTCACTCATATGAGAACTTTAAGAGACAAAATAGGTGAACATAAGGGAAAGAAACAAAACTAATATAAAAACAGGGAGGGGGCAAAGCATAAGAGGGTTACTGGAGAGGGTGTGTGTGGGGGGGATGGGCTAAATGGGTAAGGGGCATTAAGGAATCTACTCCTGAAATCATTGTTGCACTATATGCTAACTAACTTGGATGTAAATTAAAAAAAATAAAATAAAAAATAAACATTCAGATGCTTTTTAAAATAGGTTCATTATTCAGCATAGTATTGACTATCTTTGAATGTAAGAAAATTTAACTTTAGTAGCTATGTAGTATTCCATCAAATACATGGGCCATCATTTATTTTACCAGTCCTCATTAAAATTTTTTTTAATGTTTATTCATTTTTGAGAGAGAAAGAGAGACACCGAGCATGAGTGGGGGAGGGGCATAGAGAGAGAGGGAGACCCAGATACTGAAGCAGGCTCCAGGCTCCAAGCTGTCAGCACAGAGCCTGATGTGGGGTTTGAACTCATCAGCCGTGAGATCACGACCTGAGCCAAAGTCAGATTCTCCACTGACTGAGCCACCCTGGCGCCCCATCAGTCCTGATTTTTTATAGTCCTTTAACTTGTATTCATGTTTTCTTTTTGTGATGAGTATTCTTATATACTGAAGTATCTTTCTATTTATTTCCTTAGGATATATTCCTCAAAGTAGTATTTCCAAGTCAGAGAGTGGTACTTTAAGCTTTTTTTTTTTTTTATATCAATGGTAATGTATATTTTCATAGTGACAAAATGTTACAAGATACAAAAAAGCATGTAAGGTAAAAAGATTTTCTGACTTCCCAGCCCTCTTCTCTGAGAAACTATTAGCAGATTATTGTGTATGCTTCAGAAATTTTCAGAGCATTTTCAAGCCTATGTAAATACTTAGTTCTTTTTTTTTTCTCTTTACACATCTGGGATCTCATACACACACACACACACACACACACACAATTTTATGACTTCCATTTTTCATTTAACATATCTTGTACATTTTACACCAAGAAATATAGACCACCTTATGTTGTAAAATGGTTATAGCATATTCCATTGTCTGGGTATGTTGTGTTTTATTTAAATTAGTTCCTTTTTGATTAACATTTAGGTTGTTTTCAGTTCTGTGCTATAAACAGTGCTTCAAGGAATATCCTTGTATATGTACCTTTATGAGCATATCTTTATAATTTTTTTTTACTTTTATTTATTACTGAGAGACAGAGAGCATGAGCATGGGAAGGGTAGACAGAGGAGGAGACACAGAATCTGAAGAAGGCACCAGCCTCTGAGCTGTTAGCACAGAGCTGATGCGGCGCTTGAATTCACAAACCACGAGATCATGACCTGAGCCGAAGTCAGATGCTTAACCGACTGAGCTACCCAGGTGCCCCTATGAGCATATCTTTTAGATAAAATTCCCAGAAGTGTAATTGTGAGGTCATAGGGTACGTACATTATACATTTTGGTAAATAGTGCCAAAATGGCGTCCAGAAAAGTTGTACACCTATATACTCCCACTAACAGTATGTAAAAGTGGTTAATACTTTGTAAGACTTTTGATAGCATACTGCCAAATTTTCATTCAGAAAGCTATCATTTCATGCTCTCACTAGCAGTGTAAGAGAATGTCTATTTGACCACACTTATGCTAGATATTACTGAAATTCTTTTTAAGCTTTGTCAGTCTGTTATGTGAAAAATGATTATTTTTGTCTTCCATGACTCGTGAGACTTTTTGACCATTTGTATTTTTTTCCATCTTTTAAGTTTATTTATTTATTTTGAGAGAGAGTGTGTGTGTGCATGCATGAGCAGGGGAGGGGCAGAGAGAGAGAGAATTCCAAGCAGGCTCTGCTACGCTGTCAGTGCACAGAACCCGACGTGGGACTGGAACCCATGAACTGTGAGATTGTGACCTGAGCTGAAACCAAGAGATGGACGCTTAACTGACTGAGCCATCCAGGTGCCCCTCTTTTTTTTTTTAATTTTATTTTTTAAAATTTACATCCAAATTAGTTAGCATATAGTGAAACAATGATTTCAGGAGTAGATTCCTTAATGCCCCTTAACCATTTAGCCCATCCCCCCTCCTATAACCCCTCCAGCAACCCTCAGTTTGTTCTACATATTTATGAGTCTCTTTTGTTTTGTCACCCTCCCTGTTTTTATATTATTTAAGGAGCAGGTTGTAGTAAGGTAGAGGTGGTCAGGGGAGAGGAGTAGGAAGGTAGAGACTTAATGCTTTGTTGAGTTTGAGATGTACTGGGCATATTTATATCTGGATAGATGTAGCAGGCAGATGGGAACTCAAGTCTGGAGCTCCTAAGAAAAGTCAAAGCCAGCAAGTATAGATTGATTGATTTTATTTTTAAGTTATCTCTACACTCAACATGGGACTTAAACTTACAACCCCAAGATCAAGAGTCATATGCTGTACCAACTGAGCCAGCAAGGAGCCCCAACCATTTGTATTTTTTCATTTGTGCGTTGCCTGTTTATTTCCATTGTGCATTTCTCTTTTAGGTATTAATATTTTTGTTATATATATGTAAAAGATACTTGTATATTAAAGATATTAATCACTTGCCTGTCATACATATTGCTCATCAGTTTTTATATTTTGTTATCTTTTATCTGTTTGTATTTTTTTCTCAACGTAGGAGCTTTTAGTTTTTATGTGTCTTGACTTTGGTATCATGCTTAGAAAGGCTTTGTCTACTCCCACATTATACTAGTTTATGCCTATAATTTCTTTCAGTACCTTTTGTATTTTACACTTAAATTTGCAATACATTTAGAATTTATTTTAGTTTAGATATATAATATAGAGAACTAACTTTATTTTTTTCTAAAATGATTAACCAGTTGTCCCAATGGTGTTTGTTAAGTGAGCCACTGTTTCTTCACCTACTTGAAATGCTGTCTCAGGGCACCTAGCTGGCTCAGTCAGTGGAGCATGCAATTCTTGATCTCAGGGTTGGGAGTTCGAGCCCCATGATGGGTTTAGAGATTACTTAAAAATAAAATCTTAGTTAAGAAAAAGGAAATGTCTCTATTTTAAGTATAGTGATATGTAGAAAGTCATATATACATGTATATATATGCACACACACACATATATATATATACACACACACACATATATATACACACATATATACACACACACATATATATGTATGTATTTTCCCCTTATCATTTTTTTCACAATTTGTGTGTTCTTAGATGTTTATTCTTTCATATGACCTTGAGGATCATTGTATCAGGGTCCATCTACCTCAAAATCCTACTGACTCTCTTTTTTTTTAATTTTAGTTTTAAAATTAACTTCCAAATTAGTTAGCATAGAGTGCAGCAATGATTTCAGGAGTAGATTCCTTAATGCCTCTTACCCATTTAGCCCATACCCCCTCCCACAACCCCTCCAGTACCCTCTGTTGGTTCTCCATATTTAAGAGTCTCTTGTGTTTTGTCCCGCTCCCTGTTTTTATATTATTTTTGCTTCCCTTCCCTTATGTTCATCTGTTGTGTGTCTTAAAGTCCTCATATGAGTGAAGTCATATATTTGTCTTTCTCTGACTAATTTCACCTAGCATAATACCCTCTAGTTCCATCCACGTAGTTGCAAATGGCAAGATTTCATTCTTTTTGATTGCTGAGTAATACTCCATTGTATATATATACCACATCTTCTTTATCCATTCATCCATCGATGGACATTTGGGCTCTTTCCATACTTTGGCTATTGTTGATAGTGCTGCTATAACCATTGGGGTGCACGTGTCCCTTTGAAACAGCATACCTGTGTCCCTTGGATAAATACTTAGTAGTGCAATTGCTGGGTTGTAGGTTAGTTCTATTTTTAATTTTTTGAGGAACCTCCGTACTGTTTTCCAGAGTGGCTGCACCAGTTTGCATTCCCACCAACAATGCAAAAGAGATCCTCTCTCTCTGCATCCTCACCAACATCTGCTGTTGCCTGAGTTGTTGATGTTAGGCATTCTGACAGGTGTAAGGTGGTATCTCATTGTGCTTTTGATTTGTATTTCCCTGATGATGAGTGATGTTGAGCATTTTTTCATGTGTCAGTTGGCCATCTGAATGTCTTTGGAGAAGTGTCTGTTCATGTCTTTTGCTCATTTCTTCACTGAATTATTTGTTTTTTTGAGTGTTGAGTTTGATAAGTTCTTTGTAGATTTTGGATACTAACCCTTTATCTGATATGTCGTTTGCAAATATCTTCTCCCATTCTGTCGGTTGCCTTTTAGTTTTGCTTATTGTTTCCTTCATTATGCAGAAGCTTTTTATTTTGATGAGGTCCCAGGAGTTCATTTTTCCTTTTGTTACCTTTGCCTCCAGAGACATGTTGAGTAAGGTGTTGCTGCAATCAAGATCAAAGAGGTTTTGCCTGCTTTCTCCTTGAGGATTTTGATGGCTTCCTGTTTTACATTGAGGTCTTTCATCCATTTTGAGCTTATTTTTGTGTGTGGTGTAAGAAAGTGGTCCAGGTTCATTCTTCTGCATGTCGCTGTCCAGTTTTCCCACCACCACTTGCTGAAGAGACTACTTTATTCCATTGGCTATTCTTTCCTGCTTTGTCAAAGATTAGTTGGCCATACGTTTGTGGGTCCATTTGTGGGTTGTCAATTGTGTTCCATTGATCTGAGTGTCTGTTTTTGTGCTACCTACTGACTCTCTTAAATGTATAGATTAATTTGGATAGAATTTACTTGTTTTCACAATATCTTCATACACATTTATTTAAAAATTTTTTTTAATGTTTATTCATTTTTTGAGAGAGAGAAAGATAGGGCGTGAGTGGGGGAGGAGCAAAGAATGAGGGAGACACAAAATCCGAAGCAGGCTCCAGTCTCTGAACTGTCAGCACAGAGCCCGATGCGGGGCTCGAACCCATGAACCACGAGATCATGACCTGAGCTGGAGTAGGACACTTAACTGACTGAGCCACCGAGGCGCCCCTTCATACACATTTCTTATTAAGTTTATTACTGAGTATTAAATTTTTTTTCCCAGGGAGATATTTAGGTACTATATGAATGGGATCTTTTACTATTATATTTTCTAGATGATTACTGTCAGTGAATAAACAATTGATTTTGATATATTTAGCTGCCAACCTCATTCAATTGTTGAATACCTCTCTACATTAACTCTATCTTAAACTCTGTAATTAGGTGAATATTTCAGGAAAACAAGCATATTATCTAATATACACACATTTTCTCTAAAACATATAAATATAAACTTATATCTGATTATTTTACTTGCTTTTTTCATTAGATCCATATAACAACCCTATGATGTAGGTAAATTGGCCTATTCTGGAAATATCAGTCTAGTAAAATTGTTTGATAGTGTTCATTAAATCTATTCTTGCTGGCTCTCTGCCTACTTGTTTTTTTAATTATTAAGAGAGGGGGTATTGAGATATCTTACTATTATTGTGGGTTTTTCTATTTCTTCTTGCAAGTCTTTGACTTTTTGCTTCATGAGTTTTGAAGCTCTGTCACCAGCTGCATATACATTTAGGATTGTTATGTCCTCTTCATTAATTGGCCCCTTTATCATTGAGGTCTTTCAATGATAGACCTTCTTTATCTCTGCTTATGATCCTTGTTCTAAAATCCTCTTAAATATTAACATAGCCTTCACCTTTCTTTTGAATAGAGTTAGCATAGTATGTAAATTTGTCTCATTAATTGTGATGAAAATTTTTATTTTGTCTAAAATATTACTGTAAAGTTAATTAAGGAGTATTTTTGGCTTATTAGTAATTGGCAAGTATTTTCTAGGGTGGTACTTGGAGATTATGTAAATATCCTCTTTCCCATCAAACTTTTCCCCCTATTTTTAGCATATACAAGTGATTTCTTAACCAGTTGTTACTTTGATACTTGCAAATGGTGCTTTTCAAACTTCATTATTCTATCTACACTTATTAATTGGCATTCTACTGTGAGGTGGTAGAGCTTTCCTTTGAAGTGTTTGTAAACGTATTGAGTTAAAATATGTAACAGCACTACATAAAATGTGGGAGCAGTGTGGAATACAGAATAATGGCCCCATAAATATGTCTGTGTTCAAATCCCTGGAGCCTGTGATTCACTTACAAGGTAAAAGGGACTTTGCAGATGTGATTAAAGATCTTGAGATGGAAGCATTATCCTGGATGATCTGGGTGGGTCCAATATGATAATAAAGGTTCTTACCAGTAAAAGAGGGTGTCAGGAGAGTTAGAGAAAGAGATGCATGGACAGGAGCAGAGGTTGGAGTCATGAAGTTGGAACTAAAGGCCACAATTCAAGGAATGCAGGCAGCTGGAAAAATAAGAGATGGATTCTCCCATCTCCCCATCTCCCAGAAAGGACATAGTTTTGCCAACACTTTGAGTTTTTACTTTTCCCTTGACTTCAAGATGAGATTCTTTAGTCCCTATTATTTCTTGTATATCGGAAGTTAGCTCTAAAGGTTTGATTAGGTACATGTTAAGAGATTTTTAGTGAAAATACTCCATAGATGGTGTATAGGTGGTACATACATATGCTTTGTTTTCCCACTGTGATATTAATATTGATCACTGTGTCAAGGTGGATTTTGATTTCTTCATCTTATTTCACCGAGTGAGATCCATTTTGGGCTACTGACCTCTAGAATTGTAAGATACATTTGTAGTTGTGGCAATTTGTTACAGCAGCAATGGGAAACTAATAAAAGGGGGTGTTAAATTGAACTAACATTTAAATTATTTTCATTTTTTCAGGCGGAGGTTAAAAATTCTAATTTAAGGTAGACACTGATAAATCCAGGAGGGATGTTGTAATCTCTAGGGTAGTAAAAGAATAATTTTTATTTTTTTTAAAGTTTAAATATTTTTTAGTGTTTCTTTATTTTTGAGAGAGAGAGAGAGAGAGAGAGAGAATGAGCATGGGCACGGGAGGGGCAGAGAGAGAGAGGGAAACACAGAATCCAAAGCAGGCTCCAGGCTCTGAACTGTCAGCACAACCTGACGTGGGGCTCGAACTCACAAACTGTGAGATCATGACCTGGCTGAAGTTGGATGCTTAACCTACTGAGCCACCCAGATGCCCCAAAAGAATAATTTTTAAATGCTATAACAATTACATGGGGAAAATGGAGTAAAGAAAATTATTTGATTAACCCAAAAGAAAGCAAGAAAAGAGAGAAAAGGCCCAAAGAACACTTGGGACAAATAGAAAACAGCAAGATGATAGACATAAACCCAAAAATATCAGTGAATTTATTAAATGTGAATGGACCAAATATTACATTTCAGAGCAGAGCTTGTGAGAATTAAAAAAAAAAAAAACACGGGGCGCCTGGGTGGCGCAGTCGGTTAAGCGTCCGACTTCAGCCAGGTCACGATCTTGCGGTCCGTGAGTTCGAGCCCCGCGTCGGGCTCTGGGCTGATGGCTCAGAGCCTGGAGCCTGTTTCCGATTCTGTGTCTCCCTCTCTCTCTGCCCCTCCCCCGTTCATGCTCTGTCTCTCTCTGTCCCAAAACAAAAAAACAAAAAAAACACAATGAAATGCTAGTCACAGAAATAGCATACAACTAGATGCTATTTATAAATATGTTGAATCTAATTAATTGAATATAAAAAGATGAAAAATATTTTATGCAAATACTATCTGAAAGGTAACTAATATGGCCATGCTATTTCAGATAAAGTGAACTTTACATCAAGAAGTATTACTAAAGAGAAGGATAATGATAAAGATATAATGATTTATATTTTATAATGATAAAAAGATTACCTTGACAGATAGATATAATATTCCTAACTTTCTGTGTAGCTAATAGCATGGCCTAAAAATATGTATAGCAGAAATTTCCAGAACCAAAAGCAGAAATAACTTCATAATCATAGGTGGAGATTTTTAAAAGGGTTTATTTATTTTGAGAGAGAGAGAAAGAGCATGAGCTGGGGAGGGACAGAGAAAGAGAGAGAAAGAGAGAGAATCCTAGGCAGGCTCCACACTGTCAATGCAGATTCCGACGCAGGGCTTGATCCCACAAACCACAAGATCATAACCTGAGCTGAAATCAAGATTCGGATGTTCGACTGACTGAGCCACCCAGGTACCCCCATAGTTGGAGATTTTAGTACACTTCTCTCAGTAACTGATTTAACAACCTTCCCACAAGGAAAACTCAAGGCTCAAATGGTTCCCTGGTGAATTCTTCTAGTTACTAAAGAACTAGTATCTGTTGAACACTAAACTTTTCTAGACAACTGAAAAATAATGAATACTTCCTAGCTCTTTTTATGGAATCAATATAACGTTTATACCAAAACCTGATAAGAACATTGTATAAAAGGAAAATCTATTTTGATAAATGGTAACAGACCAATGCCCATGTGGGGAGAAATGAGCCTTGACTCCTAACTCATATTATATACAAAAAGCAGTTACAGATGGATCATAGACCTAAATTATGAAAGGTAAAATAATAATGATTCTAGACTAGCACTGTTCAATACAAATATGTGAGACACACATGTAATTTAAAATTTTCTAATAGCTGCAAAAAAGAAAAGGAAATTGGAAGTTAGTTTTAATATATTTTACTTAAGTTATACACAGGTTATTATCATTTTAATATCTAGTCAATATACAGTTATTTAGATAGTTTACAGTTTTTCCCTACTAGATCTTTGAAATCTAGTATGTATTTTTCATTTACAGCACATCTAATTTTCTATGTGCTCAATAGCCACATGTGGCTAGTGGCTACTGTGTTGGGCAGCATAGATACAGAACATTTCCAACATTGCAGGAAATTCTTTTGGGCATTGCTGCTCTTGACCCATCTACTAGATTTTTCTGATTATTTCCTCATGTTGTCATCTAACATCATCCTTTATTTTCTGTTACTTCGTGTAGATTGGAAGTTAGCTCTAAAGGCTTTATTATATACATGTTAAAGATTTTTGTGAGAATACTTCACAGGTGGTGTAGAAGAGGTGTACAGTGTACAGTACACTAATAGGTGTACACTATTAGTGATATTAATATTGGTCATGGAGTTAAGGTAGACTTGCTCCTTTGAGTTTCCATCTTGAAGTCAGGGGAAAAGTAGAGAATACTGGAAAATATCTCAGAATGTTAGTAGTTTCCCACCATTTGGTCTTCTGACCAAGAAGAAATCCTTTTCTCTCTTTCATCTTTCTCATCTCACATGAGAATTCAGAGGCAGTTTTTCTGTCCATCCAGTCAACTGACCATCCACCCAACAAAAATCATATTTACTGAACAATTGCTTTGGGTGTCTCTCTCCCACCTCTCAGTCTGGTTTTCTCCCTAGTTCAGATTTGGAATATTTGAAATAGATTATTTTCATCTAAGTAAGAGGGAGAAAAGTAGAATCACATGTTTATGCTGTAGCCTTAGCTGCCACTAGTTGAGTCCCTGTGGAGAAGCAAAAGAGTGATTATCTTTGGGTCTGTGTTTGGCCAAGTGTATATAATTTTGGCTCATGCCATTAATATCTGACTTTTTATTGTATAGTAGTAATAATACTTATTATATAGTTATAAGTCACACCTACATAGCAATAACTAGTGCTAGGTGCTATTTATATATATTTGCCTAGTGAATAATAGGCATAATTTCCAACTTAAATTTTCCTGAGATTTCATGCAGTTTCATTGATCTTAAATATGTTACAAATTAATTCATTTCTGTGTGGGAGGCATTTATCATAAATGCTTAGGTGGGTTGAGAACAGATATTTAAATAAGTAACTTAAAAAATTTTTTTAGTGTTTATTTTTCAAGTGAATTTTTAAATTGTTTTTCTTTTTTTTTTAATATATGAAATTTATTGTCAAATTGGTTTCTGCCCATTTCTTCACTGGATTATTTTTTTTTTTTTTGGGTGTGGAGTTTGGTGAGCTCTTTATAGATTTGGATACTAGCCCTTTGTCCGATATGTCATTTGCAAATATCTTTTCCCATTCCGTTGGTTGCGTTTTAGTTTTGTTGACTGTTTCCTTTGCAGTGCAGAAGCTTTTTATCTTCATGAGGTCCTGATAGTTCATTTTTGCTTTTAATTCCCTTGCCTTTGGGGATGTGTCAAGTAAGAAATTGCTATGGCTGAGGTCAGAGAGGTCTTTTCCTGCTTTCTCCTCTAGGATTTGGATGGTTTCCTGTCTCACATTCAGGTCCTTCATCCATTTTGAGTTTATTTTTGTGAATGGGGTGAGAAAGTGGTCTAGTTTCATCGTTCTGCATGTTGCTGTCCCGTTCTCCCAGTACCATTTGTTAAAGAGACTGTCTTTTTTCCATTGTATATTCTTTCCTGCTTTGTCAAAGATTAGTTGGCCATACTTTTGTGGGTCTAGTTCTGGAGTTTCTATTCTATTCCATTGGTCTGTGTGTCTGTTTTTGTACCAATACCATGCTTTGTAGTAGAGGCTAAAGTCTGGGATGATTACAGCTTTGTAGTGGAGGCTAAAGTCTGGGATTGTGATGCCTCATGCTTTGGTGTTCTTCTTCAAACTTACTTTGGCTATTCGGGGCCTTTTGTGGTTCCATATGAATTTTAGGATTGCTTGTTCTAGCTTCGAGAAGAATGCTGGTGCAATTTTGCGTGGGATTGCATTGAATGTGTAGATAGCTTTGGGTAGTATTGACATTTTAACAATGTTGATTCTTCCAATCCATGAGCACGGAATGTCTTTCAATTTCTTTATGTATTCTTCAATTTCATTCATAAGGTTTCTATAGTTTTCAGCATACAGATCTTTTACATCTTTGGTTAGATTTATTCCTAGGTATCTTACGCTTCTTGGTGCAATTGTGAATGGGATCAGTTTCTTTATTTGTCTTTCTGTTGCTTCATTATTAGCGCATAAGAATGCAACTGATTTCTATAAATTGATTTGTATCCTGCGACTTTGCTGAATTCACGTATCAGTTCTAGCAGACTTTTGGTGGAGTCTGTCGGATTTTCCATGTATAATATCATGTCATCTGCAAAAAGCGAAAGCTTGACTTCATCTTTGCCAATTTTGATGCCTTTGATTTCCTTTTGTTGTCTGATTGCTGATGCTAGAACTTCCAGCACTATGTTAAACAACAGCGGTGAGAGTGGACATCCCTGTCGTGTTCCTGATCTCAGGGAAAAAGCTCTCAGTTTTTCCCCATTGAGGAAGATATTAGCTGGGGGCTTTTCATATATGGCTTTTATGATATTTAAGTATGTTCCTTCCATCCTGACTTTGTCGAGAGTTTTTATTAAGAAAGGATGCTGAATTTTGTCAAATGCTTTTTCTGCATGGATTGACAGGATCATATGGTTCTTTTCTTTTCTTTTATTAATGTGATGTATCACGTTGATTGATTTGCGAATGTTGAACCAGCCCTGCATCCCAGGAATGAATCCTGCTTGATCATGGTGAATAATTCTTTTTATATGCTGCTGAATTCGATTTGCTAGTATGTGGTTGAGAATTTTTGCATCCATATTCATCAGGGATATTGGCCTGTAGTTCTCTTTTTTTGCTGGGTCTCTGTCTGGTTTAGGAATCAAAGGAATACTGGCTTCATAGAATGAGTCTGGAAGTTTTCCTTCCCTTTCTATATTTTGGGATAGCTTGAGAAGGATAGGTATTATCTCTGCTTTAAACATCTGGTAGAACTCCCCTGGGAAGCCATCTGGTCCTGGACTCTTATTTGTTGGGAGATTTTTGATAACTGCTTCAATTTGTTCACTGGTTATGGGTCTGTTCAAGCTTTCTATTTCCTCCTGATTGAGTTTTGGAAGCGTGTGGGTGTTTAAGAATTTATCCATTTCTTCCAGGTTGTCCAATTTGTTGGCATATAGTTTTTCATAGTATTCCCTGATAATTGCTTGTATTTCTGAGGGATTGGTTGTAATAATTCTATTTTCATTCATGATTTTATCTATTTGGGTCATCTCCCTTTCTTTTTGAGAAGCCTGGCTAGAGGTTTATCAATTTTGTTTAGTTTTTCAAAAAAACCAACCCTTGGTTTAATTGATGTGCTCTACAGTTTATTTTAGATTCTATATTGTTTATTTCTGCTCTAATCTTTATTTTTTTCTCTTCTTCTGCTGGGTTTAGGGTGTCTTTGCTGTTCTGCTTCTACTTCCTTTAGGTGTGCTGTTAGATTTTGTATTTGGGATTTTTCTTGTTTCTTGAGATAGGTCTGGATTGCAATGTATTTTCCTCTCAGGCCTGCCTTGGCTGCATCCCAAAGCTTTTGGATTGTTGTATTTTCATTTTCGTTTGTTTCCATGTATTTTTAAATTTCTTCTCTAATTGCCTGGTTGACCCATTCATTCTTTAGTAGGTTTTCCAGACTTTTGGAGGTTTTCCAGACTTTTTCCTGTGGTTGATTTCAAGCTTCAGAGCATTGTGGTCTGAAAGTATGCATGGTATGATCTCAATTCTTCTATACTTATGAAGGGCTATTTTGTGGCCCAGAATGTGATCTGTCTTGGAGAATGTTCCATGTGCACTAGAGAATAAAGCATAATCTGTTGCTTTGGGATGCAGAGTTCTAAATATATCTGTCAAGTCCATCTGATCCAATGCATCATTCAGGATTCTTGTTTCTTTTTTTTTTTTAATTTTTTTAACGTTTATTTATTTTTGAGACAGAGAGAGACAGAGTATGAATGGGGGAGGGTCAGAGAGAGAGGGAGACACAGAATCCGAAACAGGCTCCAGGCTCTGAGCAGTCAGCACAGAGTCTGACGCGGGGCTCGAACTCACGGACCACAAGTTCATGACCTGAGCCGAAGTCGGACACTGAACCAACTGAGCCACCCAGGCGCCCCCAGGGCCCTTGTTTCTTTATTGACCGTGTGTCTAGATGATCTATCCATTTCTGTAAGTGGGGTGTTAAAGTCCCCTGCAATTACCACTTTCTTATCAATAAGGTTGCTTATGTTTGTGAGTGATTGTTTTATATATTTGGGGGCCCCCGTATTCAGCGCATAGACATTTATAATTGTTAGCCCTTCCTGATGGATAGATCCTGTAATTATTATATAATTCCCTTCTTCATCTCTTGTTACAGCCTTTAATTTAAAGTCTAGTTTGTCTGATATAAGTATGGCTACTCCGGCTTTCTTTTGACTTCCAGTAGCATGATAAATAGTTCTCCATCCCCTCAGTTTCAATCTGAAGGTGTCCTCAGGTCTAAAATGAGTCTCTTGTAGACAGCAAACAGATGGGTCTTGTTTTTTTTTTTTATCCATTCTGATACCCTATGTCTTTTGGTTGGCGCATTTAGTCCATTTACATTCAGTGTTATTATAGAAAGATATGAGTTTAGAGTCATTGTGATGTCTGTAGGTTTCATGCTTGTAGCGGTGTCTCTGGTACTTTGTCTCACAGGGTCCCCCTTAGGATCTCTTGTAGGGCTGGTTTAGTGGTGATGAATTCCTTCAGTTTTTGTTCGTTTGGGAAGACCTTTATCTCTCCTTCTATTCTAAATGACAGATTTGCTGGATAAAGGATTCTCGGCTGCATATTTTTTCTGTTCATCACATTGAAGATCTCCTGCCATTCCTTTCTGGCCTGCCAAGTTTCAGTAGAGAGATCCGTCACGAGTCTTATGGGTCTCCCTTTGTATGTTAGAGCATGTTTATCCCTAGCTGCTTTCAGGATTTTCTCTTTATCCTTGTATTTTGCCAGTTTCACTATGATATGTCATGCAGAAGATTGATTCAAGTTACGTCTGAAGGGAGTTCTCTGTGCCTCTTGGATTTCAGTGCCTTTCCCCCCCCCCAGATCCAGGAACTTCTCAGCTATGATTTCTTTAAGTACACCTTCAGCACCTTTGCCTCTGTCTTCCTCCTCTGGAATACCAATTATGCATAGTTTATTTCTCTTTAGTGCATCACTTAGTTCTCTAATTTTCCCCTCATACTCCTGGGTTTTTTTAATCTCTTTTTCTCAGCTTCCTCTTTTTCCATAATGTTATCTAGTTCACCTATTCTCTACTCTGCCTCTTCAATCCGAGCTGTGGTCGTCTCCATTTTATTTTGCAACTCATTAATAGCATTTTTTAGCTCCTCCTGGCTGTTCCTTAGTCCCTTGATCTGTGTAACAATAGATTCTCTGCTGTCCTTTATACTGTTTTCAAGCCCAGCGATTAATTTTATGACTATTATTCTAAATTCACTTTCTGTTATATTGTTTAAATCGTTTTTGATCAGTTTGTTAGCTGTCGTTATTTCCTAGAGGTTTTTTTGAGGGGAATTCTTCAGTTTTGTCATTTTAGATAGTCACTGGAGTGGTGCAGAACTGCGGGGCACTTCCCCTGTGCTGTCTTGAATAACTTGTTTGGTGGGTGGGGCCGCAGTCAGACCTGATGTCTGCCCCCAGCCCACCGCTGGGGCCACAGTCAGACTGGTGTGTGCCTTCTCTTCCCCTCTCCTAGGGGTGGGTTTCACTGTGGGGTGGCGTGGCCCGTCTGGGCTACTTGCACACTGCCAGGCTTGTGGTGCTGGGGATCTGGTGTATTAGCTGGGGTGGATTGGCAAGGTGCACAGGGGCGGGAGGGGTAGGCTCAGCTCACTTTTCCTTAGGAGATCCGCTTCGGGAGGGGCCCTGCGGCACCGGGAGGGAGTCAGACCCGCTGCCAGACGGGTGGCTCCGCAGAAGCACAGCGTTGGGTGTTTGCGTGGTGCAAGCAATTTCCCTGGCAGGAACTGGTTCCCTTTGGGATTTTGGCTGGGGGATGGGTGAGGGAGATGGCACTGGTGAGCGTCTTTGTTCCCCGCCAAGCTGCGCTCTGTTGTCCGGGGCTCAACAACTCTCCCTCCCGTTGTCCTCCAGCCCTCCCGCTCTCCAAGGAGAGCTGTTAACTTATAACCTTCCAGATGTTAAGTCCCTCTTGCTGTCAGAACACACTCTGTCCAGCCCCTCCACTTTTGCAAGCCAGACCCCGGGGACTCTGCTTTGCTGGCGGGCCGCCCCTCCACCCCGGCTCTCTCCCACCAGTCCGTGGAGTGCGCACTGATTCTCTGCCCTTCCTACCCTCTTCCGTGGGCCTCTCATCTGCGCTTGGCTCTGGAGACTCCGTTCTGCTAGTCTTCTGGCGTTTTTCTGGGTTATTTAGGCAGGTGTGGGTGGAATCTAAGTGATTTGCAGGACGCGGTGAGCTCAACATCCTCCTACACCGCCATCTTCCGCAAAAGTATTTAGTGTTTATTTTTGAGAGAGAGAGAGCACATGAGCGGGGAGGAACAGAGAGAGAGGGAGGCACAGAATCTGAAGTAGGCTTCAGGGTCTGTCTGAGCTGTGAGCACAGAACCCGACATGGGTTTGAACTCACTGTGAGATCATGACTTGAGGTGAAGTCGGACACTTAACTGAGTGAGCCACCCAGGCCCCTCAGTAACTTCTTTTTTTAAACTTTTATTTGTATTTATTTTATGCAGAATTCACTCCCAGGCCATCAGTTTTTGTATCTTCAGTTTCTTCTGGCATATCTTTTTCTTCTGTGTAACCTTCTCTTCTGGTTTAGGAACAACCTGTCTTTTCAGTCAGAATCATCTCAGTGTGGCAGGGAGAGCTCATGTATGGTTTAATCTGACCATGAGCTCTGTAAGTTCTATGCTGCATCTTGGAGGCTTTGTTCACCTGGATGTACTTAATGACCAGAGAATCGACATCTAAACCACTAAGTTCAGCATTACTCTGCATTTTTAAGCATGCGTAGTAAAAATTCTGCACCGTTTTTGGGCCATTGAGCCTGTGTCCGGCACCACTGTTATGCCTGAGCACACCTACCACCTCCACCATTGTAGCAATGGAATGGCAAAGGTTGCTTCTTGAAAGTAACATCTTTCAGATCCTTGATGGCTTTTCAGATATGCGTACCGTTGATGGCCTGGGCAGTTTCACATGTGTTCTTAAAGTAGGCATGAAGATTTGAACCTCTTGATTTGCATAGTTTTGTAGAATTTTCTGGGTCAAGTGAACAGCGAACCATTTTCAGAGATCACCTCAGGCTGCTTGTGGGAAAAGAGTGAATAAGTAACTTCTATTGAGTTTGTTCCTCTGATATTTGTTTATAAAATAGATACAACAAACAGGTTGTTCAGGGTTGTAGAATAATATGTTCCTAGATTCTAGATATTGTCTACATCATCTTTATTGATTACTCTACTTTTTTGTAGTAATTACGGCTAGTATTGCTTCATTATTACTTGGGTATTTATTTATGGTGATGAAAGCATAATATTGTACTGTTTATATAATTGTACAGTTTTTACAATATTATACAGTTTACATAATAGTTAAGTCCCATGATTATAAGAAGTTCAATGGGCATAAAAAAGTTGATTGGAAGCAAGCACAGCTGAATCTAAGTATGCCAGCATACTACTGGTGGGACAAGGATTGCATGTAAGCATGCTTTGGGAATCTGAATATTTTAGTGATAGAACAGAGCCCATAAGTTAATCCATTGGATGTTGGTTAAGAGAAGTTTTAAAAAATTATTTATTTATTCATTGTTTAAAGTTTACTTACGCTTAAAAAATTTTTGTAATGTTTATTTTTTGAGAGAGAGAGGCAGAGTGTGAGCATGGGAGAGGCAGGGAGAGAGGGAGACACAGAGTCCAAAACAGGCTCCAGACTCTAAGCTGTCAGCACAGAACCCCATCACGGGGCTCGAACTCACGAAGCATGAGATTATGACCTCAGCTGAAGTCGGACACTTAACCGACTGAGCCACCCATGTGCCCCAAGTTTACTTATTTATTTTTAGAAAGAATGAGAGGGTGGGGAGGAGCAGAGAGAGAGGGAGGGAAGGAGAGAATCCCAAACAGGCTCCGTGCTGTCAGTGCAGAGCCCACGAACCATGAGATCACGACCAGAGCAAATACCAAGAATTAGACACTTAACTGACTGAGCCACCCAGGCGCCCCAAGAACTTTTTTTTTTTTTTTAAGTAGGCTCCATGCCCAAGGCAGGGCTTGAACTCATGACCCCAAGATCAAGAATCTCATGATTACTCACTGAGCCAGCCAGATGCCCCAGTTGAGAAAACTTTTTGCAGAGTAAAACTTTTCTTTTTCCTGAACATAGTTCCTGTTTGTAAATTGAAATCTACATCATTGTCTTTAATGGCCATATGGTTTTTATTATACATATATTAGTCTTGAGTTCTTGCTTGCAAACAGCATAGAGCTATTTTGACTCACTTAACCAGACAAGGAATTTATTGGTAGGCTACTAAGATTGCTTATACAGTGAACATGAAAGATGGCCAACCAGGGTTAGAAAGTAGGCAGGAACCCAGTGAGGCTAAAACAGGCCAAGGTTACACCCCAGGAGCAGTTTGGTGGTGACCTCTCCAGTGTCACTGCCTTTCTCAAGACTTTTTTGGCATCTTGACTCTTCTACTGCAACTGCTGTGAATTCTCTTTAACTATGACTGTATATTTGTGTCACTCCCTCAGGATTCAAAACCCTAGGCAAAAGTAGCTGCCCAGTCAAGTCTAGAATCATTTAGCAGCATCTCAGCTTCAATGATGAAGGGAAAAGGAATATCCCCTCATCCCACTTTGGCTTCAGTATTGGGGACAGTATTCTTTTTTTTTTTATTAAAAAAAATTTAATGTTTATTTTTGGAGAGAGAGAGAGAGAGAGAGAGAGAGAGTGCATGTGTGCTAGCTGGTGAGGGGCAGAGAGCAGGAGACAGAATCCGAAGGAGGCTCCAGTCTCTGAGCTGTCAGCACAGAGCCCAAGGAGGTGCTGGAACTCACAAACCCTGAGATCATGACCTGAGCCACAGTCGGATGCTTAACAGACTGAGCCACCCAGGTGCCCCATGGGGACAGTGTTCTACTGCCTATTGGCAGGACACTCACTCACAGGAGGGGATTTCTGTAACCTAGGAAATGTGTTTGGATTCTGGGTAGCCAAAAATGTGACAACTATCTGTAATAGTGTGGATATACGAGTTTATTTAATTAATTAATGCCCTGTTGTGTAAAATTTAGGTTGTTTCTTAGTTCTAAGCTACATGGTAATAAACACATTTTACTAATCTAGTGGGAAAATACTGCATCTTAGTTGTTTCAATTTATAATTATTACTATTATTTACTATAATGTTGGAACTTTAATAGTAAAACTTAAAGAAAAAATATGCAGGGAAAACAAGCTCTCACATTTTGCCACTAAGAATATAAATTGTTTGGGATGAGCACTGGGTGTTGTATGGAAACCAATTTGACAATAAATTTCATATATTGAAAAAAAAGAATATAAATTGTTAAAGTGTTTGGAGTTAATTACATCATTTAAAAATTTTGACATTAGGCACCTATTTTGTGTTAAAACATATATAACAAAGTTTTAACCAATTTTTGAAATAATTTTTTAATGTTTATTTTTGAGAGAGAGAGAGAGAGAGAGAGAGAGAGAGAGAGATCACCAGTGGGGGCAGGGCAGAGAGAGAGAGAGAGAGAAAGACAGACAGAATCTGAAGCAGGCTCCAGGCTCCAAGCTGTCAGCACAGAGACCAATGCGGGGCTCGAACCCACAAACTGTGAGATCATGACCTGAGGTGAAGTCGGATGCTCAACCGACTGAGCCACCCAGGCGCTCCAAATTTTAACCATTTTTAAATGTACAGTTCTGTGGCAGTAAATACATTCACATTGTTGTGGGACTATCACCACCCATCTCCAGAACTTTTTCATCTTCCTCAGCTGAAGCTTTTTTTTGATGTTTCAAGTTTTTATTTAAATTCTAGTTAGTTAACATATAGTGTTCATTAGTATCAGTAGTAGAATTTAGTGATTCATCACTTAATATAACACCCAATGCTCATCATGATAAGTGCCCTCCTTAATACCCATCACCCAATTAACCCATCCCTTCCAGCAAGCCTCAGTTTTCTCTCTATAGTTAAGAGTTTGTTGTATGATTTGCCTCTCTTTTTTCCCCTTATGTTCATCTGTTTTGGTTCTTAAATTCCACATATGAGTGAAATCATATGGTATTTGTCTTTGTCTGACTGACTTATTTCTCTTAGCACAATACTCTCTAGGTGCATCCACATCTTTGCAAATGACAAGATTTCATTATTTTTTATGGTTGAATAATATTCCATATATATGTGTGTGTATGTGTATCTCATATCTTTATATATATGTGTATATATATATATATATATATATATATTTTCAACATTTATTTATTTTTGAGACAGAGAGAGACAGAGCATGAATGGGGGAGGGTCAGAGAGAGAGGGAGACACAGAAACCGAAACAGGCTCCAGGCTCTGAGCTGTCAGCACAGAGCCCGACGTGGGGCTTGAACTCACAGACTGCAAGATTATGACCTGAGCTGAAGTCAGATGCCTAACTGACTGAGCCACCCAGGCGCCCCTCATATCTTTTTTAAATGTAATTTGTTGTCAGATTAGCTTACATACAGCACCTAGTGCTCATCCCAACAAGTGCCCTCCTCAATGCCTATCACCCATTTTCTCCTCTCCCCCACCCCCATCCACCCTTAGTTTGTTCTCTGTATTTAAGAGTCTCTTGTGGTTTGCCTCTCTCCCTCTCTGTAACTATTTTTTCCCCTTCCCTCCCCCCATGGTCTTCTGTCCAGTTTCTCAAGATCCACATATGAGTGAAAACATATGATATCTGTCCTTCTCTGTCTGACTTATTTCACTCAGCATAATACCTTCCAGTTCCATCCACGTTGCTGCAAATAGCATGACTTCATTCTTTCTCATTGCCAAGTAGTATTCCATTGTATATATAAACCACATCTTCTTTATCCATTCATCAGGTGATGGACATTTGGACTCTTTCCGTAATTTGCTTATTTTTGGTAATGCTGCTATAAGCGTCAGAGTGCATGTACTCTTTCAAACCTATATTTTTGTATCCTTTGGGTACATACCTAGTAGTACAATTGCTGGATTGTAGGGTAGTTGATTTTTAACTTTTTTTGAGGAACCTCCACACTGTTTTCTAGAGTGGTGGCACCAGTTTGCATTCCTGCCAACAGCGTAAGAGGGTTCCCCTTTCTCTACATCCTCACCAACATCTGTTGCCCTCTGTGTTGTTAATTTTAGCCATTCTGACTGGTGTGAGGTGATATCTCACTGTAGATTTGATTTGTATTTCCCTGATGATGGGTGGTGTTGGGCATCTTTTCATGTGTCAGTTGGACATCTGTATGTCTTCTTTGGAAAAATGTCTATTCATGTCTTCTGCCCATTTCTTCATTGGATTATTTGGTTTTTGGATGTTGAGTTTGATAAGTTCTTTATAGATTTTGGATACTAACCCTTTCTGCCATATGTCATTTACAAATATCTTCTCCCATTCCAAGAGTGACTTTTAGTTTTGTTGATTGTTTCCTTCACTGTGTAGAAGCTTTATATCTTGATGAAGTCCTAATAGTTTATTTTTGCTTTTGTTTTCCTCTGCCATGTCTAGTAAGAAGTTGCTACAGCCGATGTCAAAGATATTGCTGCCTGTGTTCTTCTGTCTCACATTTAGGTCTTTCATCCATTTTGAATTAATTTTTGTGTATGGTGTAGGAAAATGATCTAGTTTCATTCTCTGCATGTTGCTGTCTAGTGTTTCCAACATCATTTATTGAAGAGACTGTCTTTTTTTCCATGGGCTATTCTTTCTTGCTTTGTCAAGGATTACTTGACCTTATAGTTGTGGGTCCATTTCTGCGTTTTCTATTCTGTTCCATTGATCTGTGTGTCTGTTTTGTGTCATAACTGTTTTGATGACTACAGCTTTGTAATATACCTTGAATTTCGGAATTGTGTTTTAAAACTCCCAGATTTTGGGGCGCCTGGGTGGCGCAGTCGGTTAAGCGTCCGACTTCAGCCAGGTCATGATCTCACGGTCCGTGAGTTCGAGCCCCGCGTCAGGCTCTGGGCTGATGGCTCGGAGCCTGGAGCCTGTTTCCAATTCTGTGTCTCCCTCTCTCTCTGCCCCTCCCCCGTTCATGCTCTGTCTCTCTCTGTCCCAAAAATAAATAAAAACGTTGAAAAAAAAATTAAAAAAAAAAAACCTCCCAGATTTTAGGGACCTGGTATGGTATGGACTCATGCTGGTCCTGTGAGGGAGTTTCTCGCTGTGCTGGAACTGGTGCAGGTTTGTCTCAGAACAGCAGTTGTAACAAAGTGCAGTCATGTGAAGTTTAAGTAAAGTGCAACAAAGAGCCTGCTCCCCTGATTCTGCCCTTCTTCTCTAAGGGAGAACTGCAGCGCCCTCAGGGATCCACACCAGCCATGCTCTGGACCTCTAAAACACCAGTCTTTAAGCCTTGCTGGTTGTAAAAACTTATAAAAATCATTTCCTCTTGGTTTTCCAGTCAATGTCTTTGAGGAAGTGTTTTTCTTGTGTGGTCCCTTGTGCACTCCTCTCTCTCTGTCTCTGTCTCTCTCTCTCCCTCTCATCTCTCCTCTCTCCTCCCTCCTCCCTCCTCCCTCCTCCCTCCTCCCTCCTTTCGCTTCCCTCCTCTCTTCATGGGTCTCCCTCCCCTCTGCAGCACCAGCCATCCATTTTTTCCCCAAATCACATCTGCGTGGTGTGGGCTCTACCAAGATGTGGGCTCCTCTCTCCCTCTAACTTGTGCATTTTGTTCAGTCAGTCTTCAGATAGATTTCTTGGGTGTTCGGAATGATTTGGTATTTATCTAGCTGTGTTCCGGGGATGAGGCAAGTCTAGGGTCCTCCTACCACTCCACCATCTTAGCTCCTGTCCTCAATTTATAATTTTTAAATATGAATTTAATTTGTTTATTACTATTTTGGATTTCTTATTTTGTCATTGCCTAATATATATGTTACATATATATTTTTTTACGTATATATATCTTATATATAATTTATCATAAAATTCATTGTATTGAAGTATATAATTTAGTATTTTTTAGTGTATTCACATATTTGTGCAACCATTACCACTAATTCCAGAACATTTCATTATTCCCCAAAAGAAGCTCCATGCATATATATATATATATTTAAAAAATTTTTTTTTAACATTTATTTATTTTTGAGACAGAGAGAGAGCATGAACAGGGGAGGGTCAGAGAAAGAGGGAGACACAGAATCTGAAACAGGCTCCAGGCTCTGAGCTGTCAGCACAGAGCCCGACACGGGGCTCAAATCCACGGACCGCAAGATCATGACCTGAGCCGAAGTCGGACGCTTAACCGACTGAGCCACCCAGGCGTCCCAATGCATATATATTTTTGTAGTTTGTTTACATAGTGCTTTTTGCCACACAAAATTTTAAAATTTCATATAATTAAATTTAAAAATCTTTTCCTTTATGTTTTCTGCTTTTGCCTTATGCTTAGCTTTCTAAGCCTTCCCACCCCAGGTTTTGTGGTTGCTATTGTTAATTAGTATTGATTTTTATATCTTTGTAGCATTTTTGTTTTGATTTTTTTTGTTGTTTTTTATTTTGGTAGGCTTTACACCCAGAACAGAGCCCAAGGTGGGGATTGAACTCATGACCCTGAGATCAAACCCTTCAGCTGAGATCAAGAGTCAGACACTTAACCGACTGAGCCAACCAGGCACCCCTACTTTTTTTTAAAAGCAATCTCTTTGCCATTGTGGGGCTCAAACTCATGACCCCAAGATCAAGAGTTGTATTGCTCTACCGACTGAGTCAGCCAGGTGTCCACTACAAGGCTTTTTCATAATTAAAAATTATAAAGACATTTTAATGTCTGGTGGGGGTAATTAGCATCATTATCCTTTTAGGGATGCTTTTTATAAAATTAATGACATACTTGAAAACCTTGGTCAAACTGCGTTGTTATTTTCAGCCTCAGCAAACTTTTATTGTTTGTAGTTTACTTGTTCTTAATCAGTTATAGGAAATATAAAATATGTGCTTTTTCAGCTTATTCTGTATAATGGTTAAATACTGACAATTGGTTTTAGTTTTCTTAGATACTTACATTTTTGTAATGTTTATTTTTTAGAGAGAGACAGAGTGTGAGCAGGGGAGGGGCAGAAAGTGGGAGACACATAATCCAAAGCATGCTCCAGGCTCCGAGCTGTCAGTATAGAGCCTGACATGGATCTTGAACCTACGAACCGCGAGCTCATGACCTGAGCCAAAATCAGATGCTTAACCGACTGAGCCAGCCAGG
Organism: Prionailurus viverrinus; assembly: GCF_022837055.1. Lineage (NCBI taxonomy): Eukaryota > Metazoa > Chordata > Mammalia > Carnivora > Felidae > Prionailurus > Prionailurus viverrinus. The sequence continues at coordinate 55,914,260 of NC_062579.1, forward strand.
CGCCCCAGTTTTCATAGATATTTAATGTTTTTTTTATCATTGGTTTGTAAGATGGATTTTTCCTTATGAACAAAGTGATGTCATTATAAGCAGTCTGTTATTTACCTACAGATTATATCTGGCAAACTTGAATCAAATGATGATTTTGATGGAGGGAAAAAGCCTTCCAACTACCAATCTTCTTAGAATCTAAGCGACTGCTTCACCAATACCATATCATCCCATTGTGTGGTTGAAAAGTATCTGACACATTTTAAAGTTAAATAGTTGAATCCTATTACCCTCTATTCTTCAGGGATAAAAAATGGCTTTGTCTGAGGTAGTACAAGTTTTATCTATACTAAAAACATGTTTTTTCCTCTGTATTGTTGACATGGCAGCAGATGCTCAGCGCTGGTGGAAAGGCACCTAGGAACTTGAGAACTATTTCTCAGTTTGTGAAGAACCTGTCCACACCTGTGTTCATTGCAGGATACCAGTATTTTTCAAGCATTTTTCCTACCCTACCCTTTACCTTTGGCTCGTTTTGTTTTATGCCTTTTGCAGACATTGCCCTATTAAGTTAATCCCTTTGAGGCTATTGTTAGCTCTGGACTCCAGCTCTGGATTCCTGAATTGGCTGTATAAGCATGAGTAAGTCTGAGTGTTGGCTTCCTTAATTTTAAAAGGAGGCTACTATATTTATATTGCAGGATTGTTGTGAAATTCACATATATGAAAGATTTCTCAACTATGCAATGCTATAGGCATCTGAAACATCTGTACTATTATCATAAGGACAGCTCTTTTGTAGAGACGCGATGATTAGTCCATGAGTCACAACAATGGCCAGGAAGATACCCTTTTCTTAATTTGAATGTTCTGTTCTTTTTTTTTTAATTTTTATTATTTTTTATTTTTTTATTTTTTAAAAAATTTTTTTTTATTTTCAACGTTTTTTATTTTATTTTTGGGACAGAGAGAGACAGAGCATGAACGGGGGAGGGGCAGAGAGAGAGGGAGACACAGAATCGGAAACAGGCTCCAGGCTCCGAGCCATCAGCCCAGAGCCTGACGCAGGGCTCGAACTCACGGACCGCGAGATCGTGACCTGGCTGAAGTCGGACGCTTAACTGACTGCGCCACCCAGGCGCCCCTGTTCTGTTCTTTATTTGACCTTATTAATATGTCTTAAGTATTCACTCCTAATTTTTTGGGACCGGTCAAATGAAAAGAACAATTATGTTTTGAAACATGCTTGTCTACTCCAGCAATTTCATCTAGAATATTCATCCTCTATTTATATAATGACAGTTGTCATTATTATTAAAGAGATTAGGCAGGCACTCAGTATTTTGAAAACAGGTTAAAGAATAAGATGGCTCAGTTGGGTGGCTCAGTTGGTTAAGTGTCTGATTTTGGTTCAGGTCATGATTTTGCAGTTCGTTGGTTCGAGCCCTGCATCAGCATCAGGCTCTGTGCTGATAGCTCGGAGCCTGGATCCTGCTTCAGATTCTGTGTCTCCCTCACTCTCTGCCCCTCTCCCACTCACGCTCTCTCTCTCTCTCAAAAATAAACAAACATTAAGAAAATAAAGAATAAGATCAGTTTTCATTTTAAAGGCTTAATCAATTTATAAGAGATGCATTATATAAAATAATAGAGAAGTTAATGTTTTCCCTTTTTGTTTGCAATTTAGAGGTTGTAATGATTTTATTTTGCGGGGTTTTTTTACTTAAAAAATTTTTTTGTGTTACTGGTTTTTTTTTTTTTTTTGAGAGAGATAAAGAGAGACAGAGACAAAGAGATAGAGGGAGACACAGGATCTGAAGCAGGCTGCAGGCTCTGAGCCGTCAGCACAGAGTCGTCACGGTCCCGAACTCACAAACCATGAGATCATGACCTTAGCTGAAGTTTACATTTAACTGACTGAGCCACCCAGGCACTCCTGTTTTTTTTTTTATTTATTTAAAAAAATTTTTAATGTTGGGCGCCTGGGTGGCGCAGTCGGTTAAGCGTCCGACTTCAGCCAGGTCACGATCTCACGGTCTGTGAGTTCGAGCCCCGCGTCGGGCTCTGGGCTATGGCTCGGAGCCTGGAGCCTGTTTCCGATTCTGTGTCTCCCTCTCTCTCTGCCCCTCCCCCGTTCATGCTCTGTCTCTCTCTGTCCCAAAAATAAATAAACATTGAAAAAAAAAATTAAAAAAAAAAATTTTAATGTTTGTATTTATTTTTGAGAGAGAGACAGAGATATAGCATGAGCCGGAGAGGGGCAGAGAGACAGAGGGAGACACAGAATCCGAAGCAAGCTCCAGGCTCTGAGCTGTCAGCATAGAGCCTGATGGGGGGCTTAAACTCAAGAACCACGAGATCATGACCTGAGCCGAAGCCGGACACTTAAAACCGACTGAGCCACCCAGGCACCCCTATTTTCTTTTAAGTAAGCTCTAGGCTTAACATGGGGCTTGAACTCATGACCCCAAAATGAAGAGTCGCATGCTTTACTGACTAAGCAAGCCAGCCAGGCACCCCTAGACGTGGTAGTAATTTTAAATAAAAGCAATTGGGTAGGAAACAATTAAATTGATTTGGTAATATTATATAGATTCCATGAAGGCAACTCATTTAATATTGTTTGCATAGGTAGAAATCATCAATTTATTTTTTTTTTTTTTGGTAAATGTTTATTTTTGAGAGAAAGAGAGAAAATGAGAACATGAGCAGGGGAGGGGGCAGAGAGGGGAGAGGATAAAGGATGAGAAGCAGGCTTTGCACCCACAGCAGTGAGCTCGACATGGGGCACGAACTGCAACATCATGACTTGAGCTGAAGTTGGACACTCAACCAACTGAGCCACCCAGGCGCCCCCATCAGTTTGTTTAACAACACAGCCCTGGTATAATAGGGGGGTTTTGGCTATTTATATGTTTGAGTTTATCATTGGTCTCACTTATTGAAATATTTCTGTTTTAGTAACACTTCTACACATTCCCTATATTTTTATTCTTTATTTCCCCTTAAAATGAGCTGACTTTTAACTTTTTTAAAAAAGTTTTTTTTATTAAAAAAATTTTTTACATTTATTTATTTTTGAAGACAGAGAGAAACAGAACACAAGTGGGGGAGGGGCAGAGAGAGAAGGAGACACAGAATCCAAAGCAGGCTCCAGGCTCTGAGCTGTCAGCACAGAGCCCAATGCAGGGCTCGAACCCACAAACTGCGAGATCATGACCTGAGCTGAAGTCGGACGCTCAACCGACTGAGCCAGCCAGGTGCCCCGAACTTTTTTTTTTATTTTAAAAAAAATTTTTATTTAAATCCAAGTTAGTTAATATATAGTGTAATGATGGTTTCAGGAGTAGAATTTAGTGACTCATCACTTACATATATAACACCCAGTGCTCATACCAACAAGTGCCCTCCTTAATGCCCATCACCCATTTAGCCCATCCCCCCACCCAGTACCCCTCCAGCAACCCTCGATTTGTTCTCTGTATTTAAGAGTCTCTTATGGATTGTCTCCCTCTCTGTTTTTATCTTATTTTTCCTTCTCTTACCCTATGTTGATCTGTTGTGTCTCTTAAATTACACATATGAGTGAAATCATGTAATAGTTATCTTTCTCCGACTTATTTAGCATAATGGATTCTAGTTTCATTTACATTGCAAATGGCAAGATTTCATTCTTTTTGATCACTGAGTAGTAGTCTAGTGTGTGTGTGTGTGTGTGTGTGTGTGTGTGTGTGTACACCACATCTTTACCCATTTGTCAGTTGATAGACATTTGGGCTCTTTCCATAATTTGGCTATTGTTCATAGTGCTGCTGTAAGCATTGATGTGCATGTGCTCTTTGAATCAGCATTTTTGTATCCTTTGGATAAATACCTTGTAGTGCAATTGCTGGATTGTAGGGTAGCCCTCTTTTTAATTTTTTAGGAACCTCCGCACTGTTTTCCAGAGTGCTGTACCAGTTTGCATTCCCACCGTCAGTGCAAAAGTGTTCCCCTTACTCTGCATCCTTGCCAACATCTGTCTTCAGATCGATTTCTTGGGTATTAAGAGTGATTTGGTATTTATCTAGCTGTGTTTCAGGGATGAGACAAGTCTAGGTTCCTTCTACCACATATAAAAAGCCAAAACCCCCCTGTATTCCTGCGTTGTTAATTTTAGCCATTCTGACTGGTGTGAGGTGGTATCTTATTGTGGTTTTGATTTATATTTCCCTGATGACGAGTGATATTGAGCATCTTTTCATGTATCTGTTAGCCATCTGTGTCTTCTTTGGAAAAATATCTATTCATGTCTTCTGCCCATTTCTTCACTGGATTATTTGGTTTTTGTGTGTTGAATTTGAGGAATTCTTTATAGAATTTGGATACTAACCCTTTATCTGATCTGCCATTTGCAAATATCTTCTCCCTTTCTGTTGGTTGCCTTTTAGTTTTGTTGATTGTTTCCTTCACTGTGCAGAAGAAGCGTTGTATCTTGATGAGATCCCAATAGTTCATTTTTGTTTTTGTTTCCCTTGCCTCTGGAGACATGTCAAGTAAGAAGTTGGCTTCAGTGGAGGTCAAAGAGGTTATTGCCTGTTTTCTCCTCTAGGATTTTGATGGTTTCCTGTCTCACATTTTGGTCTTTCATCCATTTTGAATTTATTTTTGTGCATGGTATAAGAAAGTGGTTATTCCTCTGCATGTTGCCGTCCAGTTTTTCCAGCACCATTTGCTGAAGAGATGGTCTTTTTTCTACTGGATATTCTTTCCTGCTTTGTCAAAGATTAGTTGGCCATGCATTTGTGGGTCTATTTCTGGATTCTCTATTCCATTGATCTATGTGTCTGTTTTTGTGCTAGTACCATACTGTCTTGATGATTACAGCTTTGAGGTATAGCTTGAAGTCCGGAATTGTGATGCCTCCAGCTTTTGTTTTATTTTTCAACATTACTTTGGCTATTCAGGGTCGTTTCTGGTTCCACACAAATTTTTGAATTGTTTATTCTCACTCTGTGAAGAATGCTGGTGTTATTTTAATAGGGATTGCATTGAATCAATAGGGATTGCATTGAATAGAGATTGCTTTGGGTAGTATTGACATTTTAACTACATTTATTCTTCCAATCCATGAGCATTGAATGTTTTACCATTTCTTTGTGTTGTCTTCAATTTCTTTCATAAGCTTTCTATAGTTTTCAGTGTACAGATATTTTACCTCTTTGGTTAGGTTTATTCTTAGGTATCTTATAGTTTTTGGTGCAATTATAAATGGGATCGATCCCTTAATTTCTCTTTCTGCTGTTTCATTTTTGGTGTATAGAAATGTAACTGATTTTGTACATTGATTTTATATCCTGTGACATTGCTGAATCCAGGTGTCAGTTCTAGCAGTGTTTTGGTGGAGTCTTTCAGGTTTTGTGTGTACATCATGTCCTCTGTGAAGAGTGAAACTTTGACTTCTTCCTTGCCAGTTTGTATGCCTTTTATTTTTGTTGTCTGATTGCTGAGGCTAGGATTTCCAACACTATGTTGAAAAACAGAGGTGAGAGTGGACATCCCTGTTGTGTTCCTGACCTTAGGGGGAAAGTTCTCAGTTTTTCCACATTGAGGATGATATTCACTATCAGTCTTTTGTATATGGCCTTTTGATGTTGAGATTAAGATGTGTTCCTTCCATCTGTACTTTCTTGTGAGTTTTTATCAAGAAAGGATGCTGTATTTTGTCAAACGCTTTTTTCTGCATCTATTGAGAGGGTGATGTGGTTCTTATCCTTTTTTTTTTATTAATGTGATATATCATGATGATTGATTTGCAGATATTGAACCATCCCTGCATCCCAGGAGTAAATCCCACTAGGTTGTGGTGAATAATTCTTGTAATATATAGTTGGATTTGGTTTGCTAGTATCTTGTTGAGAATTTTTGCATCCAGGTTCATCAGGGAAATTGGTCTATAGTTCTCCTTTTTAGTGGGGTCTTTTCTGGTTTTGGAATCAAGGTAATGCTGGATTCATAGAATGAATCGGAAGTTTTCCTTTCATATTTTTTGGAACAGCTTCAAAAGAATAGGTATTAACTCTTCTTTAAATGTTTGGTAGAATTCCCCTGGAAAGCCATCCAGCCCTGGGAGCTTTGTTGGGAGCTTTTTGATTACTGATTGCATTTCTTTACTGGTTGTGGGTCTGTTCAATTTTTCTATTTCTTCCTGTTTCAGTTTTGGTAGGTCTGTTCAATTTTTCTGTTTCTTCCTGTTTCAGTTTTGGTAGTTTATATGTTTCTAGGAATTTGTCCATTTCTTCCAAATTGCCCAATTTGTTGGCATATAATTACTCATAATATTCTCTTATAATTTTATTTCTGTGGTGTTGGTTGTGATCTGCCCTCTTTCATTTGTGGTTTTATTTATTTGGGTCTTTTCCTTTTTCCTTTTTGATTTTTTGATAAATCTGGTTAGGGCTTTATCAATTTTGGTTTCATTGATCTGTTTTTTTTTTTAATTTCAATATCATTGATACCTGCTCTAATCTTTATTATTTCCCTTCTTCTGCTGGTTTTGGGCTTTATTTTCTGTTCTTTTCCTATGAGCTGACTTTTTAAAAATCTTTTTTTCCCTCAGCTTTATTGAGGTATAATTGAGAAATAAAACTTGTCTATATTTAAGGTGTATAACATGATGTTTTGATATACATATCCATTGTGAAGTGTGGTCAAGGTAATTAACCTGCAGTCAGTAATTGACCTGCAGTCAAGGTAATTAACATATCCATCACTCCTCATAGTTACCCTTTTTTTTTTAATTTATTTTTTGAGGGGCACCTAGGTGACTCAGTCGGTTAAGTCTTTGACTCATGCTGTCTCTGTCTCTCTCAAAATAAATAAATAAACTTAAAAAAATGAAATCTTATTAAAAAATAAGATTTATTTTTTGAGAGAGTGAGTGAGCAGGGGAGGGGCAGAGAGAGAGAGGGAGAGAGAGAGAATCCCAAGGAGGCTCCAAGCAGGCTCCACACTGTCAGTGCAGAGCCTGATGTGGGGCTTGAACTCCTGAACTGTGAGAGTGTGACCTGAGCTGAAATCAAGAGTCGGACGCCTGAGTTAGCCACCCAGGCGTCCCTGTTTTTTTTTTCTTTTTTTAATTACCTTTTTTGTTTTTGAGAACAATTAAAATCTCTTTTAGCAAATTTGAAGTATACGATATTATTAGCTATAGTCACCATGCTATAAATTAAATCTCTAGATATTCATTCTATGTAACTGAAACTTTGTACCCTATTTTTTATGTTTTTATTTAAATTCCAGTTAACATACAGTGTAATATTAGTTTCAGGTGTACAATTTAGTGATTCAACACTTCCATACAACACTTAGTGCTCATCACAAAAAGTACATTCTTTAATCCCCATCACCTATTTAACCCATCCCCCTACCCACCTTCCCTCTGGTAACCATCAGTTTGTTCTCTATAGATAAGAGTCCTTTTCTTGTTTGTTTGTTTGTTTTTTACCCTATGATTTGTTTTGTTTCTTAAATTCCACATATGACTGAAATTATATGGTATTTGTCTTTCTCTTCCTGATTTCACTTGGCATAATACTCTCTAGCTCCATGCATATCATTGCAAATCGCAAGATTCATTCTTTTATATGGCTGAATAATATTCCATTATAAGATTTTATATATATATGAATAAATTTATGTATTAGAATAAATATATATACCACTTCTGTTTTTCCTTTTATTTATATTTTTAATTTTTTTTTAATATGAAATTTATTGTCAAATTGGTTTCCATACAACACCCAGTGCTCATCCCAACAGGTGCCCTCCTCAATACCCATCACGCACCCTCCCCTCCTTCCCACCCCGCCATCAACCCTCAGTTTGTTCTCAGTTTTTAAGAGTATCTTATATTTTGGCTTCCTCCCTCTCTAACCTTTTTTTTTTTCCTTCCCCTTCCCCATGGTCTTCTGTTCAGGTTCTCAGGATCCACATAAGAGTGAAAACATATGGTATCTGTCTTTCTCTGTATGACTTATTTCACTTAGCATAACACTCTCCAGTTCCATTCACGTTGCTACAAAGGGCCATATTTCATTCTTTCTCATTGCCACGTAGTATTGCATTGTGTATATAAACCACAGTTTCTTTATCCATTCGTCAGTTGATGAACATTTAGGCTCTTTCCATAACTTAGCTATTGTTGAAAGTGCTGCTATAAACATTGGGGTACAAGTGCCCCTATGCATCAGCATTCCTGTATCCCTTGGGTAAATTCCTAGCAGTGCTATTGCTGGGTCATAGGGTAGATCTATTTTTAATTTTTTGAGGAACCTCCACACTGATTTCCAGAGTGGCTGCACCAGTTTGCATTCCCACCAACAGTGCAAGAGGGTTCCCGTTTCTCCACATCCTTGCCAGCATCTATAGTCTCCTGATTTGTTCATTTTAGCCACTCTGACTGGCGTGAAGTGGTATCTGAGTGTGGTTTTGATTTGTATTTCCCTGATGAGGAGCGACGTTGAGCATCTTTTCATGTGCGTGTTGGCCATCTGGATGTCTTCTTTAGAGAACTGTCTATTCGTATTTTTGAGAGAGGCAGAGACAGAATTTGAGTGGGTTAGGGGCAGAGAGAGAGGGAGACACAGAAGCAGAAGCAGGCTCCAGGCTCTGAGCTGTCAGCACAGAGCCCAATGTGGGGCTCGAACTCACAAGCTGTGAGATCATGACCTGAGCCCAAGTTGGATGCTCAACCGACTGAGCCACCCAGGCGCCCCTTTTTATTTATATTTTTAAATTTAAATTCAAGTTAGTTAATGTAATGTAGTGTTTTCAGTATGCCGCATCTCGTTTATCCATTCATCAGTTGGTGGACATTTGGACACTTTGTGTATTTGTCTATCATTGATAATGTTGTAAACATTGGGATGCATGTATCCCTTCAAATTAGTATTTTTGTGTTCTCTGAGTTGATAACTAGTAGTGCAATTTGGATCATAGAGTAGTTCTAATCTTAACTTTTTGAGGAACCTCTGTACTGTTTTCCAGAGTGGTTGTACCAGTTTGCATTCCCACCAACAGTGTGAGAGCGTTTTCCTTTCTCTACATCCTTACCAGTATCTGTTGTTTCTTGTGCTATTTGAGCCATTCTGACTGGTATGAGGTGATATCTTATAATTTTGATTTGTATTTCCCTGATTATGAGTGAGGAACTTTATATCCTTTGACCAATATTTCTTTATTTCTCTACCCCCCAGCCCCTGGTAATCACCATTCTAGTCTCTTTTTCTGAGTTTGACTTTTTTAGATTTCACATATAAGTGAGATCATGTAGTTTTTGTCTTTCTGTGTCTGGCTTATTTCGCTTAGTATAATGTCTTCCAGGTCCATTCATTTATTTTCCTTTAAAATTAAAAAAAATAATGTTTATTTATTTTTAAGAGAGAAAAAGAAAGCACAAGCAGGTGAGGGTCAGAGAGAGAGGGAGACACAGAATCCGAAGCAGGCTCCAGGATCCAAGCTGTTAGCACAGAGTCCGAAGTGGGGCTCAAACTCATGAACTGTGAGATCATGACCTGAGCTGAAGTTGGACGCTTAAGTGACTGAGCCATCCAGGCACGCCTTAAGAATTCTTACAGGGGCGCCTGGGTGGCGCAGTCGGTTAAGCATCCGACTTCAGCCAGGTCATGATCTCGCGGTCCGTGGGTTCGAGCCCCGCGTCAGGCTCTGGGCTGATGGCTTGGAGCCTGGAGCCTGTTTCCAATTCTGTGTCTCCCTCTCTCTCTGCCCCTCCCCCATTCATGCTCTGTCTCTCTCTGTCCCAAAAATAAATAAACGTTGAAAAAAAAGAATTCTTACAATGAGGGGCACCTGAGTGGCTCAATCAGTTGCACATCTGACTTCTGCTCAGGTCATGACCTCGTGGTTCCTGAGCTGGAGCCCCACATTGGGCTTGGTGCTGTCAGTGCAGACCCTGCTTTGGATCCTCTGTCCCCTTCCCTCTCTGCCCCTGCTCTCACTCTCTATCTCAAAAATAAATAAACATAAAACATTCTTTTTTTTTTTTTTTTTTAAATTTTTTTTTTTTTTCTCCAACGTTTTATTTATTTTTGGGACAGAGAGAGACAGAGCATGAACAGGGGAGGGGTAGAGAGAGAGGGAGACACAGAATTGGAAACAGGCTCCAGGCTCTGAGCCATTAGCCCAGAGCCCGACGCGGGGCTCGAACTCACGGACCGCGAGATCGTGACCTGGCTGAAGTCGGACGCTTAACCGACTGCGCCACCCAGGCGCCCCTAAAACATTCTTATAATGAAATAATTTAGGCCAACAAAGAGTATAGGGATCCTGTAACATAATTGTATATCCACTACAAGGCCTAAGTATGTATGTATGTATGTATGTATGTGTTTATTTTTATTTTAAAAATTTCCACTTATACCTTTTTTTAAAAATATAATTTATTGTCATATTGGCTTACATACAACACCCAGTGCTCATCCCAGCAAATGCCCTCCTCAGTGCCCATCACTCATTTTCCCCTCTGCCCCACCCTCCCATCCACCCTCAGTTTGTTCTCTGTATTTAAGAGTCTCTTGTGGTTTATCTCCCTCCCTCTCTGTTTGTAACTATTTTCTCCCCTTCTCTTCCCCCATGGCCTTCTGTTAAGTTTCTCAAGATCCACATATGAGTGAAAACATATGATATCTGTCCTCTGACTGACTTATTTCACTCAGTATAATACCTTCCAGTTCCATCCATTTTGCTGCAAATGGCATGACTTCATTCTTCCTCATTGCCAAGTAGTATTCCATTGTATATATAAACTACATCCTCTTTATTCATCAAGTGATGGACATTTAGGCTCTTTCCATGATTTAGGTATTGTTGAAAGTGCTGCTATAAACATTGGGGTACTTGTGCCTCTATGCATTAGCACTCCTATGTCCCTTGGATAAATTCCTAGCAGTGTTATTGCCAGGTCATAGGGTATATCCCTTGGATAAATTCCTAGTTGTGCTATTGCTGGGTCATAGGGTAGTTCTTTTTAAAATTTTTTGAGGAACCTCCACACTGTTTTCCAGAGTGTACATAGCCTAAGAATTTAAGCATTACATCTATAGTTGAAGTTCCCCTTTGTGTTCCAGTTGCCTCCCTTCCTCCCTCCCCAAAGTCCTGAATTTGGTATTTATCCCTCCTTTGCACATTTTTATATTTTGACTAACACTGCTACATGTGTACGTATACAGAAACAATATATGGTATTGTTTTATGTTTTATGTTTCTAGACTTTTGTATCCACGTGAAACTTTTTTTATTTCCTCAACTATGTTGATTAGATTTATCCATGCGGTTGCTTATATTTCTAGTTTCTCAACCTCTGTACTATTGACATTTGGGGTCAGGTAATTGTTGTGAGTGGATTTCTTGTTCATTAAGGGTGTTTAATAGTATCCTTGACCTCTACCCACTAGATGCTAGTAGCATCTCCCCCTAGCTCCCAGTTGTGATAACTAAAAAATCTCCAGACTTTGCCAGATGTCCTTTTGGTGGTAAATTCTCCCCTCCCAGTGAGAACCATTATTTTAGTTCATTCATTTTAACTACTATACCTTTCTCCACTATAATATATGCTACTGACTATTTTTATATTTTCTGTTTAACAGACTTTTAGATTATTTCACTGTTGCAATGAGCATTCTTGTTCATGTTTCCTCTGCACATGGGTGAAACTTCTGTAGGGTGATATGCCCAGGAGTGAAAATGTTAAGTTCTAGTATATACATATCTTCAGCTCTACCATATATTGCCGGAGAGTTTCCATAATGGTTGTGCTAATTTATGCTCTTACCAGCTGAATAAGAAAGATTCTGTTGCTCCACATCCTCACTGACACTTGGTATTGCCAGATTTTGAAATTTTTATCTACCTGGTGGGTGTAGATTATATTAATCATGGTTTTAATTTGCATTTACTTGATTATAATTTATTAATCCGGAAACTTTTCCAAAATTATGAGGACTAACTATTTTAGAAGTATTTAAAAATTTTTTAGCTTCTGTGATCAGCTTCAAGATGTGGTTTTGAGCAGACTTCATATATATGTGTCATATTTGTACTCAACTTATGAAATTTGTGTTTCTAAACCAGAGATGATGATCTAGTCATAATCCTGTTCTTCCTTTTAGAAAATGTTATTACTGTGTGGTAATTACCAGGTGTGTTTAGGGAGTGGCTGAAAATACTTTTTAATAACCAGAAGTTCTTTCCCTCGTTGTTGGATGCTGTTCTCAGAATCACTTCATTCCTAATAGCTGCATGCCACATTTGTTCTTTGATATTGTGATCTCCCAGAAGCCTACATTTTTTTAAATGTTTATTTATTTTTGACAGAGAGAGACAGAGCATGAGCGGGGGAGGGGCAGAGAGAGAGGGAGACACAGAATCCGAAGCAGGCTCCAGGCTCTGAGCTGTCACCACAGAGCCCGATGCGGGGCTCGAACCCACAAACTGCGAGATCATGACCTGAGCTGAAGTCAGATGCTCAACTGACTGAGCCACCCAGGCGCCCCTATTTTTTTCTATACCATATGAAATTGTTTATGCTCTTACTCTGTTTTCTGAGTCATTTTGCTAAATGCAATGGGAGGTTACAAAAAGTTTTCCTTACTTTGTACGTATCATTGAGATTTAAAATTCAAAAGATAGACATAGCATATATTACAAAATCAATTGGAGTTATGTATATAGGAGTAGTATGAGGGAGATAGAATTCTTCTGAGCTTTTGCATGTAAAGGCCCATTAAAGTAAAGTTTTGAAAAAAATGGAGGTGAATTATGAAGGTAGGAAGAAATATATATTATTCATGAATGATTTAACATGCTTAAATCAGGATTTAACCAGAAATGTGATTGTATTAATGTAATTTTCACTCGTGCTCAGAAATTCTTTGTTCCCCAATACATACTTTCAGGTGAATTATCCAGTTATTTTAAAAGTGCCTTTCTGTTTTCTCTCTCTCAGTTCCTCAGTAAGCCTGAGAGATGCTCTAGTACTTTGGTCTGGGACATACCCCATAATAAAACTGTATTTAAGTTTTACATTTCTAACTAACCAAGTAAACAAGCCTTCATCTGCTGAATGCATTGTATTCTAAAAGTTTTTTTTGTTTTTTGTTTTTTTTTTTTTTTAGCAATTTGAACTTAACATTTTCCCATAAAACAATTTAGTCAGGTTTGGTAATGGACCCAGATCAGCCCTCAAAAGCCCCATTTGACCCATAACCTTATCTGAGTTACATAATACTAAGTCTGAGTGTTCTGTCCTGGAGCAGGCAGACACGTACTACAAGAGGAAAGAGAAAGGGTCTCCTTTTTTTTAAACAAAAATTTAAGTTTATTTATTTATTTTGGGAGAGAGAGAGAGAGCAACAGAGAGAGAGAGAGAGCGAGAGAGCACAAGAGTGAGCATGAGTGGGGTAGGAGCAGAGAAAGAGAATTTCAAGCAGGCTCCGTGCTGCCAGCACAGAGCCCAACATGGGGCTCAAACCCACAAACTTTGAGATCATGACCTGAGCCAGGATCAAGAGTTAGACACTTAACCGACTCAGTCACCCAGGTGCCCCAAAAGAGTCTCCTTTTTAAGGCAGAGGACTGACCATAACCAATATTTTGATAGGGTCTGTTTGTTTTAGACATTATTCTACTTCCCTTTTTATACCCATTACTGCTATGGAGAGTGACCCTCTTCCTAGCCCCTAATGTCTTTATATTGTTCTTAAATACCCCACTTTGGACTTTTCCCTTGGGACCGTGAGTTCCCTTCATCCAAGTATCATTTGTTCACAAGTACCTGCCTTTCCTGTCCCATCTGGGCTTTGTAGGTATTAGGAGGTATAATTTTAGCTATGAGTCCCTTAAACTATCAAAGAGGAATTTGTACTTTGAAAAGAGAATATAGTGTCTCTTTTTTTTTAATGTTTGTTTAATTTTGAGAGAGAGCAAGCAAGGTAGGTGCAGAGAGAGGGGGGGGGGGACAGAGAATCTGAAGCAGGTTCCATGCTGACAGAAAAGAGCCCAGTGCGGGGGTTCAAACTAATGAACCATGAAATCATGACCTGAGTGGTAGTTGGATGCTCAACCTCGCACACTCAACTGACTGAGCCACCCAGGCGCCCCTGAGGAGATACTATCTATTAAGACAACTGACCTGGATTCTTGAACAAGTCACTTCATGAGGGAAAAGAGATAGGACAGGGGCTGTTGTAGATTAAATGAGACTAAAAAGAAACAACCAAATTCAGTGTGTGAACTTTGTCTGGATCCTGATTTGGGAAAAATAAAAGCTGTGAAAGATGTTTTTGGGACATTTGGGGAAATTCAGATAGAGAATTTGTATTAGATGATGTACAATCATTAATTTTCTTAGCTTTGGTAATAATGTTGTGGTTATTCAGGAGTCCTTATTTTTTGGAAATGCACGTTAGAGTATTAGGATTTCTAAAACTTATATTCAAATAGTTCAGAACAAAATAGGGCTAATATAACAAAATGTTAACAAATGTTGAATTCATGCAGAGGATATACAGATAGATGTTCATTGTACTATTACAGCTTATACATGTGGTTGAAATTTTTCATAATAAAACTTTGGGGAAAAAGGAAATAGATGTATTGATGTAATTTCTAAATCTCAAATGTTTATAATAGTAAATTCAGGCAGTATGGAGAATTTTTTTTTTTTTTGAGCTGGATTAGCTAGTTCTAACTCCTCTAAACTAATTCAGGTCTACTATTCTCTTATTTCGCTTATCATTCATTCAGAGATTCAGATTTTATTCTACTGACAGCAGCTGTTGTGGCTGGAGGAAGGATGATAGAGTTTCATAAGGCAGTGACAACTTACTTTTACAGTAGATTGTAAATCATAGATGATCAGAATGTGAAAATCTTTGGCAATGTGCTTCATTAGAGATCATGAATTTTTAACCTGGAATAAATGCTGCTTCAGGTCATTAAAAACAAAATTTATGGGAATGCAAGCTGGTGTAGCCACTCTGGAAAACAGTATGGAGTTTCCTCAAAAAACTAAAAATAGAACCACCCTATGTCTCAGCAATTGCACTACTAGGTATTTATTGAAGGGATACAGGTGTGCTGTTTTGAAGGGACACATGCACCCCCATGTTTATAGCAGCACTATCAACAATAGCCAAAGTATGGAAAGCGCCCAAATGTCCATCAATGGATGAATGGATAAAGAAGATGTGGTATATATACACAGTGGAGTATTACTTAGCAGTCAAAAAGAATGAAATCTTGCCATTTGCAACTATGTGGATGGAACTGGAGGATATTATGCTAAACAAAATTAGAGAAAGACAAAGATCATGTGACTTCACACATATGAGGACTTTAAGATACAAAACAGATGAACATAAGGGAAGGGAAGCAAAAATAATATAAAAACAGGGAGGAGGAGAAAACATAAGAGACTCATACATATGGAGAACAAACAAAGGATTACTGGAGGGGGTGTGGTATGGGGGGGGTGGGCTAAATGGATAAGGGGCACTGAGGAATCTACTCCTGAAATCATTGTTGCACTATATGCTAACTAATTTGGATGTAAATTAAAAAAAAACCTCCAAAATTAGACAAAATGTATTCTCTTATATTGAATAAGTATTGTAAGTCTATGTAAAAATAGGTAATAATTTTAATACTAGTTTCATAAGAATTAGTGGGCACAACTGAATTGTTAACTATCATATTTGTAATAGCTTTAGCTGTAACTTTAAAAGTAAATAACTTGGGAGTGCCTGGCTGACTCCGTTGGTAGGGCATGCAACTCTTGATCTCAGGGTCATGAATTTGAGTCCCACGTGGGATGTAAAGATTACAAAAACAAAGAAATTAATTAAAGTAAATAACACCAGGCTTCCAGTTATGGAATGAATATGTCATGGGATAAAAGATACAGTATAGGGAATACAGTCAATGGTATTGTAATAGTGTTGTATGGTGACAGATGGTAGCTACACTTGTGGTGAGCATAGCATAACATATGGACCTGTCAAATCACTGTGTTGTATACCTGAAACTAATGTAACATTGTGTGCCAACTATATCTCAATAAACATAAATATAAAAAATAAAGTAAAAGAGCAAATAACACAAATAGACTAATAATTATGAACCTATTTCAGGTAAAGTCACAGTATAAATTACAATTTTTCCATAATGAATGATAGTTGAATGAAATTAAGACAGAATGGTGAGTTTAAGGATTAATTTTTCTTTAAGCTTTTCTAACTTTTTACATTTTAAAAGTGAATATATAGAAAAGAGTATGAAGGGTCCTTAAAAAATTAAAAATAAAATATAATTTAATTTTTAAATTAAAAATTAAAATTTTAAATTAAAAATTAGAAAAATTAAAAATAGTCCAGAATTTCCACTTCTGGGTATTTATCCAAAAGAAATGAAATTGCTGTCTCAAAGATAATCTGCACCTCCATATTCACTGCAGCATTATTTATAATAGCTAAGGCATGGAAACAACCTAAGTGTCCATCAGTGGATGAATGGACAAGTAAACTGTGGTGTATAAATACATACATTATGGGGCACCTGGGTGGCGCAGTCGGTTAAGCGTCCGACTTCAGCCAGGTCACGATCTCGCAGTCCGGGAGTTCGAGCCCCGCGTCAGACTCTGGGCTGATGGCTCAGAGCCTGGAGCCTGTTTCCGATTCTGTGTCTCCCTCTCTCTCTCTGCCCCTCCCCCGTTCATGCTCTGTCTCTCTCTGTCCCAAAAATAAATAAACGTTGAAAAAAAAAGAAAAACAAAAGTTTAAAAAAAAAAAAAAAAAAAAAATACATACATTATTCAGCCATTCCTTGTTTTTAGAAGGAAATTCTGTCACTTGCAACAGTGTGGATTGAGGGCATTATGCTAAGTGAAATAAGTCAGAGAAAGACAGATTCCATGTGAGCTCACTTATATGTGGAATATGAAAAAACCAAACTCATCAATACAGAGAACTGATTGGTGGATTGTCTGAGGTGGGTTTTGGAGGTGGGTGAAGTGGGTGAAGGTGGTCAAAAGGTATAAAATTCCAGTTTTAAGATAAATAAGTCCTAGGCATGTAATGTACAGCATGATGACTATAGTTAGCAATACTGCATTGTATAATGAAAGTTGCTGCGAGAGTAAATTGTAAATCGTAAAGGTTCTAATCATAACAAAAAAATTAACTGCATGGTGATGGATGTTAATTAAACTTATGGTGGCAGTCTTTTTGCAATATATACATATATCAGATCATTTTGTTTTATACCTAAAGCTAAAATAATGCTACATGTCAGTTATATCTCAATTAAAAAAATGACTAGAGGCAACAAAAACAACAACAACAACAAAATACATACATTGGACATCATCAAAATTAAAAACTTTTGGGCACCAGTTAACATATACTACAATGGCTAGAATTAAAAAATCAGATAATAACAAGTGTTGGTGAGGAGGTGGGGAAATTAGAACCCTCATATGCTGCCAGTGGGAATGTAAAATGGCACAACTGCTTTGGGGAACAGTGTGGCAGTTCCTCAATTAAAACAGTTACAGGACCCAGCAATTCCACTCTTAATTATTATCCAAGATGAATGAAAACACAAACATTTATACATAAATATTTATAGCAGCCTTATTTTTAGTAGCCAACAGATGAAGCAACCTAAATGTCCATCAGTTGAATGGATAAACAAAGTGGTATATCCATACCATGGAATTTAATTCAGCCATAAAAAAGAAATGAAATGCTGGCACATGCTACAACATGGATGAACCTTGAAAACATTATGTTAAGTGAAAGAAGCCAGTCACAAAAGACCACATATTATATGATTTCATTCATATGAAATGTCCAAAAGAGGAAAATCTATACAGACAGAAAGATTAATGGTTGCCTGGCAAGGGGGGTGGGAGGTTTAGGTGGGAGGGTGATACCTAAAGGGTCTGGGGCTTCTTTTTGAGGTGACAGAAATGTTTTAAAATTCACCATGGTGATGGTTGCACATATCTGAATATAACACCTATTGAATTCTATACCTTAAATGTGTGAATCATATGCAAACTGTATTTCAATAAAGCTGTTTAAAAAAATGGTCCTTGGAAAACTTGACATCCACATGTAAAAGAATGTAACTCAGATCTCTACCACACACTACATACAGCAATTAACTCAAAGTGGATTAAAAGACCTAAATGTAAGAGCTGAAACTACCAAACTCTTAGAAGAAAACATAGAAATAAATCTTCACGACTTTCAGTGTGACAGTGGTTTCTTCTATAGGACATCAAAAGCAAAGCAACAAAAGAAAAAAATGATAAATTTGGCTTCATCAAAATTAAGTTTTTAAAAATGTTTTATTTATTTTTGAGAGAGAGAGAGAGCGCTAGTGGGGGAATGGCAGAGGGAGGCAGAGGATCGAAGCTGGCTCTGCACTGACAGCACAGAGCCCCATGTGGGCTTGAACTCACGAACCCTAAAATCATGACCTGAGCTGAAGTCGGGCACCTCACTGACTGAGCCACCCAGGAAGCCCCAAAATTAGGGTTTTTTGCTTCAAAGGATGCCATCAAATAAGTGAAAACAATGAAGTACAGTTACATTCTACACATTGTTAAGCCTTAAAAATATTATGTTAAGTGAAAGAACTCAGACACACAAAGCCACATATTAAATGAATCAATTTTTATGAAATTAACCAGGATAGGCAAATCCATAGAGATAGGAGGTAGATTCATGTTTGCCAGTAGCTGTAAGGGGACTGAGGAGTGACTGCTGATAGGTATGGATTTCTTTTGGGGGTCATGAAAATGTTCTGCAGTTACATGGTCATTATGATTGCATATCATTGTGAATATTACTAAAAACTGAATTGTATTACTAAAAACCACTGAATTATACATCTTAGGGTGAATTTTATAGTGTGAATTATATCTCAAGAAATAATACATATAATGAAAAATATGTGCTGAAAACCAATTAACATTTGAAAACAAATTATCCTCAAGGAACTTCTGCGATTTTAGATATTTGGAAATTATATTGATGGTCCAGTTGTTCAAAGCTCCACAGAAATCCATCAAAGAAGTAAGGAGTCCACTTACCTGTTTTGTTAGGAGCAGAGGATGTGGTTCTGCAGCAGTTTCTGTTTGTTTCTCAGAGCTTAGAAAGCTAAGATGATGTAGTAATTGTTTTTATACCACTTGGAGTAAATTTATTGCAAAGAAATGTTTTAGTTTACATAGTTTCTCATAAATTTTATTTTATTTTATTTTTTTTTCAACGTTTATTTATTTTTGGGACAGAGAGAGACAGAGCATGAACGGGGGAGGGGCAGAGAGAGAGGGAGACACAGAATCGGAAACAGGCTCCAGGCTCTGAGCCATCAGCCCAGAGCCTGACGCGGGGCTCGAACTCCCGGACCGCGAGATCGTGACCTGGCTGAAGTCGGATGCTTAACCGACTGCGCCACCCAGGCGCCCCAAATTTTATTTAATTTTAATTGGTTTTATATTGACATAATTTAAAATGTAAAAGCTTGCCCCCTCAACCACCCAGTCTCTTTTCCTCCCTAGAGGTAACTGTGATATTGCTGATTTTTTTTTTTTGTGAGTCTTTCTAGAAATATTTTTACATAGCGTTCTTATTTAAAAAAAAAAATCCATCTTGTAGTTTAGCATTTTTAAAGGAAATGTCTTTGGGGGCAAAATAGAGTCAATATAAATCACAGTATTTGTAACCCACTTTTGGGTTCTGTAGTTGGCCATTGTTAATTTTGACAAGTCTGAAACACTTCAGTGTCTCTAATTTTTGATTATGGTCACAAAACAGGATCTTTATCCAAGGGCATGGAGAACCCTCTAATGAATATTGGATAAGACTTGTATTTTTATTTGTACTTCAATTTTAGCTGATAGCATCTTAATAATAACTGATTATTTCCTGCTCTTCTTCTTTTCTCTCATCACTGGTTTGGGTAACAGTTTTACTTTACTTCAATATTCCTCTTATACAAAATGGTGTTTTCTACATAATTTGAAATCTTTGCAAAAGAGTTTTTTTTTTTTTTTTTGCAAATCTGTATTATTTGCAAGCTCCTTAGATTGAGCTAATGTATTCTTACAAATATAATTTTTCTTAAATAATTTAACATTTTCTAATTAATACCCTAAACACGAATAATCTATGGTGCTCTAAGAGAGGCCCTCAGATATATATTGGGAAGTCTCTAATTTTTTCCTGAGTAATTTCTTAAGCCTGATTCTAGTGCTACTTTATTGTAATCATTTCACACTAGCCTCTAACAAGAAGAGTTTTATAGAAAGATGTTCTTACTTGTTTCTTGAAATTTTCATTTATCTTCATTGTTCTGTATTGGTTTATTTAATATTCTTTATTGTCTTTTTCCCTCTACTGTTTTGAAAGCTATATATTGTATTTCTAGTCTCCCACCAGTTACCTTCAAATTTTTAACATATATTCCTAACAAAATCTAAGGTTTATCTCTTTCTCTTTATACATTCCGAACAAAGACAAGGGATCTCAGAATGTCTCAACTATAATAAACTCCCATCCCTATTATTGTTTTCTGTTATTTCAGGTCCACTATACTTGTGTGAGTGTGTGTGTGTGTGTGTGTGTGTGTGTGTGTGTGTGAGAGAGAGAGAGAGAGAGAGAGAGAGAGAGAGAGAGAGAGAAAATACATTCTCATGGTACAAAATTCAAAAGATACAAAGGAAACTAGATCTTTTTTTTAACATTTATTTATTTTTGAGACAGAGAGTGAGAGAGCATGAACAGGGGAGGGTCAGAGAAAGAGGGAGACACAGAATCTGAAACAGGCTCCAGGCTCTGAGCTGTCAGCACAGAGCCCGACGTGGGGCTCGAACCCATGGACCATGAGATCATGACCTGAGCCGAAGTCGGACGCTTAACCGACTCAGCCACCCAGGTGCCCCTAGATCTTAATTGTTTTCACCACACAACAAGAAGTGGTAATTAAGTGACCTGTTAGACATGTTAGCTAATGGAGGTAATCCTTACAATATATCAATATATCAAACCAACACATTGTATACCTTAAACTTATACAATGTTATGTCAATTATATCTGAACTTTAAAAAGAGGTACAAAAGGTTACATACTGAAATTTTCCACCTTTATCCCCTGACCATTTAGTTCCTCTCACAAGAGGAAAACACTGTTTCCATGGGATATATTAGGTTGATCTATATGAAATAGGCAGTATTCAACTATTTTGATAAACAACAATGGCAGTTTCATATGGTTCAAACTAATATCAGTGGGAAAAAAATATTCCTGCCTTCATGGAATTTTCATTCCAGTGGGATGTGTATTAGTTAATTATTGCAGTGTAACAAATTGCCTAAAACTTTTGTGGCTTGAAACAACAAACCTTTATTATATCACAGTTTTTGTGAGTCATGAATTTGGGAATGGTTTAGCTTGGTGGTTCTGGCTCAGGGTCTCATGAGGTTGTAGTCAGTATGTCGGCTGCGGCTTCAGGCATCTAAAGGCTTAATTAAGTATGAAGTATCAGCTTCCAAGATGGTTAACTTACCTGGCTGTTGGCAGGAGATCTCAAGTTCTTGCCTCACAAACCTGTCCATAAGTCTGCTTGAGTGTCCTTATGACATGACAGATGGCTTCCCCCAGATAAGGCCATTCAAGAGAGAGGACAAGGAGGAATCCACAGTGATTTTCCCCCCTCCCATAGTGCCTTTTATGACCTAGTCTTGAAAGTCATATTTGTCTATTTTACCATATTCTGTCTGGAAGCAAGTTGCTGAGCCCAGGCCCCACTCGGGGAAAGGAGTTAAATTCCACTTCTTGAAGGAAGGAGTAACAAAGAATTTGTGGGAATATTTTAAAACCACCACAGGAACACCAATAATAAGCAATAAACATAGTAAGTAATTAATGGAGTGTATTAGAAGATGATAAATTCTATGAAAAAAAATGAAATAGAGCAGAGGTAAGGGAAATCAGAGTGTATGTGTGTGGAAGGGATGTGGATTGCAACAGGTTATTCAGTGTAAAACTCATTAAGAGAATTAGATTTGAGTGAAGACTTGAAAGAGATGAGGAAGTTAGCTAAGCAGACATCTGTGAGAAGAAAGTCCAAACCAAGGGAATAGCTAAAGCAAAGGCCTTTAGGTGGGGGTGAAACAAGATGAGAGGAAACAATGCTAACCATATATTATTAGTAAAATATTTTCAGATGAGAAGGTTGGGGGGTAAAGTTGAGGAAGGATTATTTCCATGGCTGAAATTGTTCATTGTTTCTAATAGGAATGTAAAGAAGAAATCAAGATGGATCGAAGTATGGTTGTGGATTTGGTCACCATCTCTGTTGAGGGGATGACATGTGGTTCCTGTGTTTGGACCATTGAGCAGCGGATTGGAAAACTGAATGGCGTACATCATATTAAAGTAAGTTAGCCTTTGGACATCAGTGATTTCAAATGCTGTTGACTGGAATTCTAGAAAATTACTTCTAACACTGAGATAGGAGCAGACACACTGAAACATTTGGCAATAAAGGCTCTGAAATATTAATATAGTCACTTTGTCCCTTTAACTTTTCTTTTTATAAAAAATAAGAAATTATATATTTTTTCAACTTAAAAATATCTGAAGATGGAATCATGACATTATTATGATTGTATATTTATAGTTTTATATTTTGTAAGTATACAGATGCTTATACACTTTTTATTATTCTTAATCTCATACTGAACTAAAATATATGTTTTCAGAGAAAGGGTTGTGGGCTTTCGTCTCTTAAATAGAATGACAATTATTATGTGAAATAATAATGTAATCTTCCTTAAGCACATGCATACAAAGTATAACAGTAATTTTCTAAGCTTTTTCACTTCAATTTTTAAAAAATGTTTCTAGTGTTTTTAAAGATATATATTTTTTAAATGTTTATTTTTGAGAGAAAACACACATGTGTGTGTATGTGTACGCACATGATTTGGGGAGGGGCAGAGAAAAAGGGAGGAGAGAATTCCAAGCAGGCTCCCTGCTATCAGCGCAGAGCCCCATGCAGGGCTCGATCTCACAAACCATGAGATCATGACCTGAGCCAAAATCGAGAGTTGGACACTTAACCAACTGAGCCACCCAGGTGTCCCATGATTTTATATGTGTGCTTTAAGTAATCTCTACACTCAGTGTGGAGCTTGAACTCACAACCCTGAGATCAAGATTTCATACTCTATCAACTGAACCAGCCAGGCGCCCCTTTCACTTCAATTTTTAATTGCAAAAATAAAATCGACTCTTGTTAGACCATCTTAACACATTCCTGCTATAATTCATCTTAGAATGTTACTTAATGAAAAAGAATGGTGTATATCTATCTATCTATCTATCTATCTGTATGTATGTATGTATGTATGTATATATATTCTGATTTGTCTGCAATGAACACGAATTGTTAATATAGCTATTATAAATAAATAAGAAAAGCTAAACAACTTTGTTTCACACCTTCTAAACATAAGAATCAAAAGCCCCCAAGTCAATACAAAACTACCCTACAGGGAATATAATGATGCCATCCCCGCTCATATCTTATAAAAACTTTTTTGAATGTTTACTGTGTTCATTTTTTGACATAGACATATGTTAATGCTGCAAGGGGTTTTAGATACGACTTCAATAGTCTAACCTCCTTATTTTACAGATTAGCAGATGGAAGCTTAGATAATGGAGTGACTTGTGCTAAATTACACAGCTACCTAATACCAAAACAAAACTAGAACTCAAGTTCCATGATTCCTGGGCCATGTGTGTTTTCTGGTCATACAGTCTGCAGATGCATTTTAATTTGCATATGGTTCTCAAACTGATCATTTCCAAATTATTCTCTCACATAAGTTCTGAAAATAATCATCATAGAGGTGCTTCTTACCATCAAAGTGATGTATTAGCTTTGTATCACTAATCCCTTTAAATTCTTCTTGGAATAATTGTAGTATTTTTACTGTGAGAAACCTTGATTTATGTTTTGTCATTACTTTTTTAAACTTTTTATTTCCGTGTTCATAAAAATGTCTTTGATTTTTAAAGCCTTTGGGGTAAAATATGTTTTGATTCATCTTTACCCTATAATCCAGATTTCTCAGTCTCAGCACTATTGACATTTCAAGCTGGATAATTCTTTGTTGTTTGAGGGCTGCTCTGTGCCTTGTAGCATGCTTAGCAGCACCCCTGGCTTCTATGCACTGCATGCCAGTAGGCTTTTCTTATGTTTGTGACAACCAAAATGTCTCCAGGCATTGCCAAATGTCCTCTGTGGGCAGAATTGCCCTCAGTTGAGATTCACTGCTTTAGACCCTTCTCAGAGAACTTACTACACACCCTTTGGCTATTCAGTTAGTATTTGATGATGGTGAATTGATTTATTGAATAGGCTTATGTGCCCCTTTCTCTTTGTATGAGCTTCTTACAGTTCCTTTTGCCAGTGACAGGTATAGTGAGCAGTGGTTCACAAATCATAACATGAGAATCACCTGGAGGACTTGTTAAAACATGTTTCTGGCCCTACCCTCAGAGTTTCTGTTTTAGTAGGGCTGATGGGGCCTGAGAGTTTGCATTTCTTTTTTTTTAAATTTAAGGTTTATTTATATTTGAGAGAGAGAGAGAGAGTGCACAAGCAGGGGAGGGGCAGAGACAGAATATGAAGCAGGCTCCAGGCTCTGAGCTGTCAGCACAGAGCCCGATGCGGGGCTTGAACCCATGAGCCAAGAGTTCATGACCTGAGCTGAAGTTGGTCACTCAACCGACTGAGCCACCCAGTGCCCCGAGAGTTTGCATTAAAAAAATTTTTTTTAATGTTTATTTCCGAGACAGAGCATGAGTGGGGGAGGGGCAGAGAGAGAGGGAGACACAGAATCAGAAGCAGGCTCTAGGCTCTGAGCTATCAGCACAGAACCTGACGCGGGGCTCCAACTCACGGATCGTGAGATCAGACCTGAGCTGAAGTCGGTCGCTCAACCAACTGAGCCACCCAGGCACCCGAAGAGTTTGCATTTCTAACAAATACCCAGTTAACTCTAATGGTGCTGGTCTTGGGACCACAGTTTGAGACCTGTTATATTGCATGAGATATAATTACACAAAAAATATTTGTTTATCTGAAATTTAAATTTATAACTTGGTGTCTTCTGTTTTTTTTTAAATAAATTTTTTTATTTATGCATTTTATTTTTAAATTTTTTTAATGTTCATTTTTGAGAGAGAGAGAGAGAGAAAGACAGACAGAGCATGAGTGGGGGAGGGGCAGAGAGAGAGGGAGACCCAGAATCCAAAGCAGGCTTCAGGCTCTGAGCTGTCAGCACAGAGCCTGATGCAGGGCCCAAACTTAAGGAGTGCGAGATCATGACCTGAGCCAAAGTCGGATGCTCAACCGACTGAGCCACCCAGGTGCCCCAGCATTTTATTTGTTTTTAAAAAAATGTTTATCCACTTTTGAGAGAGAGTGAGTGGGGGAGGGTCAGAGAGAGAGTAAGAATCCCAAGCAGGCTCTGCACTGTCAATGCAGAGCCTGATGCAGGCCTCGAACTCATGAACTGTGAGATCATGACCTGGGCCAAAACCAAGAGTCAGACACTTAACTGAGCCATCCAGCCTCCCCTATTTTATTTTTTTAAGTAGGCTCTATGCCCAACGTGATGCTTGAACTCATAACCCTGAGATCAAGAGTTGTATGCTCTGATAACTGAGCCAGCCAGGCACCCCTTGGTGTCTTGTATTTTTATTTGCTAAATCTGGTAACTTTACTTTGTATCTTTTTTTTTTTAACATTTATTCATTTTTGAGAGAGAGAAAGAGACAGAGCATGAGTGGGGAAGGGGCACAGAGAGAGAGAAGGAGACATACAGGATCTGAAGCAGGCTCCAGGCTCTGAGCTGCCAGCACAGAGCTCGATGTGGGACTCGAACCCATGGGCTGCGAGATCATGACCTGAGCTGAAGTTGGATGCTTAACCAACTGAGTCACCCAGGTGCCCGTTTGTTTTGTTTCTTAATTTTCACATAAGTGAAATCATATGGTGTTTGTCTTTCTCTGACTGACTTATTTCACTTAGCATAATACTGTCTGTCTAGCTCCACCCATGTCATTGCAAATGGCAAGATTTCATTCTTTTTTATGGCTGAGTAATATCCCATTATACATATATATACACCACCTTTTCTTTATCCATTTATCAGTCAGTGGATGTTTGGGCTGTTTCCATGTTTTGGCTATTGTTGATAATGCTGCTATAAACATCAGAGTACTTGTACTTCAAACCTGTATCCTTTGGGTAAATGCCTAGTAGTGCAATTGCTGGATAGTAGGATAGTTCAATTTTTAACTTTTTGAGGAACATCCATACTGTTTTCCAGGGTGTTTGCATCCAACAGTGTAAGAGGGTTTTCTTTTCTTTGCATCCTTGCCATCACATGTTGTTTCCTATATTAAAAAAAAATTTTTTTTAATGTTTGTTATTTATTCTTGAGAGAGAAAGACAGACTACGAGTGGGGGAGGGACAGAAAGAGAGGGAGACACAGAGTCTGAAGCAGGCTCCAGACTCTGCTGTTAGCAGAGGCCAATGCAGGGCTTGAACTTGTGAACCACGTGAGACATAACCTGAGCCAAAGTTAGACGCTCAACCTACTGAGCCACCCAGGTGCCCCTCCTGTATTGTTAATTTTAGCCATTCTGACTGATGTGAAGTCACATCTCATTCAAGTTTTGATTTGTATTTCCCTGATGATGACTGATGTTGAGCATCTTTTCTTGTGTCTATTGTTCATCTGTTTGCTTTCTTTGGAAAAATGTTCATATCTTCTGTCCATTTCTTAACTGCATTATTTGTGTTTTTGGTGTTGAGTTTTATATGTTCGTTATATGATTTGGGTACTAATCCTTTGGCAGATATGTCATTTGCAAGTTTCTTCTCCCATTCCATAGGTTATCTTTTAGATTTGTTGATGATTTCCTTCACTGTGTGGAAGCTTTTCATTTTGGTGAAGTCCCAGTAGTTTATTTTTGCCTTGGTTTCCCTTGCTGGAGGAGATGTACCTAGTAAGAAGTTGCTCCAGCTGAGGACAAAGAGGTTGCTGCCAAAATCTAGAATTTTGATGGTTTCTTGTCTCACATTTAGATCTTTCATCCATTTTGAATTTATTTTTGTGTATGGTATAAGGAAGTGGTCCAATTTCATTCTTCTGCATGTTGCTCTCCAGTTTTCCCCACACCGTTTTTTGAAGAGACTCTTTTTTCCTTACATTGGATATTCTTCCTGCTTTGTCAAAGATTAGTTGGCCATACATTTGTGGGTTCATTTCTGGGTTTTCTATTCTGTTCCATTGATCTATGTGTCTTTTTGTGCCAGTACCATACTGTCTTGATCACTACAGCTTTGTAATATAACTTGAGGTCTGGAATTGTGATGCCTCCAGCTTTGCTTTTCTTTTTCAAGATTGCTTTGGCTATTTGGAATCTTTTGTGGTTGCATACAAATTTTAGGATTGTTTGTTCTAGCTATGTGAAAAATGCTGATGATATTTTGACAGGGATTGCATTAAATGTGTAGATTGCTTTGAGCAGTGGAATTCCATGAGCATGGAATGTTTTTACATTTCTTTGTGTCATCTTCAATTTCTTTCATGAGCGTTTTATAGTTTCTAGAGTATAGATCTTTTACCTCTTTGGTTAGGTTTGTTCCTAGGTATCCTATGGTTTTTGGTACAGTTGTAAATGGGATGGATTCCTTGATTTCTCTTTCTGCTGCTTCATTATTGGTATATAGAAATGCAATACATTTCTGTATGTTGATTTTATATCCTGCAACCTCACTGAATTCGTGTATCAATTATAGGATTTTTTTAGTGGAGTGTTTCAGGTTTTCAGTATAGAATATCATGTCGTGCAGATAGTGAAGGTTTGACTTCTTCCTTGCCAATTTTGATGCCTTTTATTTTTCTTTTTGTTGTCTGATTCCTGTGGCTAGGACTTCCAGTACTATGTAAAATAACAGTGGTGAGAGTGGTCATCCCTGTCTTTTTCCTTACTGTAGAGGAAAAGCTCTCAGTTTTTTCCCCACTGAGAATGATATTAGCTGTGGGTATTTTATAAATGGCCTTTATTAGTGAGAATGATATTAGCTTTGGTGATTTTATAAATGGCCTTTATTATGTTGAGGTATGTTCCCTCTAATCCTATTTTGTTGAGGGTTTTTATCACGAATGGTTGTTGTACTTTGTCAAATGCTTTTTTTGCATCTATTGAGAGGATCATATGGTTCTTATCCTTTCTTTTATTAATGAGGTTTAGCACATTGATTTGCAGATGGTGAACCACCCTTGCAGTCCAGGAACAAATCCCACTTGATCGTGGTAAATGAGTCTTTTAATGTAGTGTTGGATTTGATTTACTAGTATTTTGTTGAGAATTTTTGCATCCATGTTCATCAGGGATACTGGCTTTTAGTTCTCTATATTAGTGGAGTCTGTCTGGTGGCCTTATGGAATGAATTTGGAAGTTTTCTTCCATATCTATATGTTGGAATAGTTTGAGAAGAATAGGTATTAACTCTTCTTTAAATGTTTGGTAGAATGTGCCTGTGAAGCCATCTGGCCCTGGACTTTTGTTTCCTGGAATATTTTTGATTACTGATTCAATTTCTCTGGTAGTTATTGGTTTTTCAAGTTTCTATTTCTTCCTGTTTCAGTTTTGGTAGGTTATGTGTTTCTAGGAATTTATCCATTTCTTCCAGGTTTTCCAATTTGTTGGGCATATAGTTTTTCATAATATTCTTTTATAATTTTTTGTATTTTTTTGGTGTTAGTTGTTACTTCTCTCATTTGTATTTTTGTTTATTTGAGTCCTTTCTCTTTTCTTTTTGATAAGTCTGGTTAGGGGTTTATCATTTTTATTAGTTCTTTCAAAGGACCAGATCCTGATTTCATTGATCTGTTCTGTGTTTTTGTTTGTTTGTCTTTTAGTTTCGACATCATTTATTTTTGCTCTAGTCTTTATTATTTCCCTTCCTCTGCTGGCTTTAGGTTTCATTTCTAATTTTTTCTATCTCCTTTATGTAAGGATAGGTTATTTATTTGAGATTTTTTCTTGCTTCTTGAGGTAGGCATGTATTGTTGTAGCCTTCCTATTAGGAAGTCCCAAAGATTTTGGACCAATGTGTTTTTATTTTCATTTGTTTCCATGTATTTTTAAAAATTTCTTCTTTGATTTCCTGGTTGACCCATTCATTCTTTAGTAGCATGTTGTTTAACCTTCATGTATTTGTGGTCTCTCCAAATTTTTTCTTGTGGTTGACTTCAAGTTTCATAGTGATAGGGTCAGAAAAGATGCATGGTATGATCTCAAGTCTTTTAGTACTTGTTGAGGCCTGATTTTTGACCTAGTAGGTGATCTATTCTGAAGAGTGTTCCATGTGCACTTGAAAAGAATGTGTATTCTGCTTTACGATGGAATGATCTGAATTTATCTGTTAAGTCCATCTTGTCCATTGTGTCATTCAAAGCTGTTTTTTACTTGTTGATTTTCTGCTTTCATGATCTCTCCATTGCTGCAAGTGGAGTGTTAAATTCCCCTACTATTATTAACTCATTTTCAATAAGTTTCTTTATGTCTGTCATTAATTGTTTTATATATTTGGGTGCTCCAGTGTTGTATGCATAAATATTTACAACTGTTAGATCTTCTTGTGGGATAATATCCTTTATTAAGATACAGTGCCCTGGGGCGCCTGGGTGGCGCAGTCGGTTAAGCGTCCGACTTCAGCCAGGTCACGATCTCGCGGTCCGTGAGTTCGAGCCCCGCGTCAGGCTCTGGGCTGATGGCTCAGAGCCTGGAGCCTGTTTCCGATTCTGTGTCTCCCTCTCTCTCTGCCCCTCCCCCGTTCATGCTCTGTCTCTCTCTGTCCCCAAAAATAAATAAACGTTGAAAAAAAAAAATTAAAAAAAAAAAAAAAGATACAGTGCCCTTCTTCATCTCTTGTTACAGTCTTTGGTTTAAAATTTAATTTGTCTGATATAAGTATTGTTACTCTGGCCTTCTTTTGGCATCCACTTGCAAGATAAATGGTTCTTCACCCCCTCACTTTCAATCTGCAGGTACCTTTAGGTCTAAAATGAGTCTTTTGTAGGCAACATATAGATGGATCTTATTTTATATCCATTCTGATACTCTATGTCTTTTGATTAGAGCATTTAGTTCATTTACATGTAATTGAGTAATTATTGATTGATATGTATTTAATGCCATTTTATTACTTGTTTTGTCATTGTTTCTGGAGATTTTCCCTGTTTCTTGTCTTTGTCATTTTTGGTCTTTCCTTTCACTCAAAGTCCCCTTTAATATTTTTTGCAGAGTTGGTTTAGTGGTCACGAACTTCTTTAGTTTTTGTTTATCTGAGAAACTTTCTCTCACCTTCTATTCTGAATGATAGCCTTGCTGGATAGAGTATTCTTGGCTGCAGATTTTTCGCATTCAGCAGATTGAAAATATCATGCTACTCCTTTCTCGCTTGCCGGGTTTCTGTTGAGATATCTACAGCTAGCCTTATGGGTCTTCCCTTGTAAGTTAGGTACTTCTTTTGTCCTGTTGCTTTTAGTATTTTCCTTTATCACTAGATTTTGCAAATATAATTACAATATATCTTGGCATTGGCCTGCTTTTGTTGATTTTGATGGGAATTCTCTATGCCTCCTGGATCTGGATGTCTGTTTCCTTCCCCTGATTAGGGAAGTTTTCCACTATTCCTCAAATAAATGTTCTCCCCCCTTTTTCTCTCTTATTCTTCTGGACTCCTACAATACGAATATTATTAGTTTGATGGAGTCATTGAGTTCCCTAAGTCTGTTCTTATGTTCCATAATTCTTTCTCCCTTTTGTTCAGCCTAATTATTTTCCATTATTTTATCTTCTGTGTCACTTAGTTGTTCTCTGCTTCTTCCAGAGAACAAATGCAATGCTTCATTGCATTCAGTCTGTTTCAAATCTCAGTTATTGCACTTTTTCATTTCTGACTGATTTTTTTTAACCTTTTTATCTGGCAGTAAGGCCTCCCTGAAGTCTTCCATTATTTTCTCAAGCCCAGCAAGTATCCTTATGATTCTTGGTTTAAATTCTCCATCCGGCGTATTACTTACGTATGTTTTGCTTAGATCCCTGACTGTGACCTCATATTGTTCTTCCATTTGGGGTGAATTCCTCCATCTTGGCGTTTTGTCTCTGTCTTCTCTGTGTTAGAAAAGCCTGTTATGTTTTCTGCTCTTGAGATAATGGCTTTATGAAGAAGAGGTCATCTAGTGTCCAGGGCCTGGTGCTTTGGGGAGTGTCTCTGGTGTGTGCTGTGTGCATTCTGCTGCTGTGTTTCATCTGCTCTGTCTTTCAGCCAGTCGTCTGTAGAGGCTCTTCTTGCCTGCTTTATGAAGAAGAGGTCATCTAGTGTCCAGGGCCTGGTGCTTCGGGGAGTGTCTCTGGTGTGTGCTGTGTGCATTCTGCTGCTGTGTTTCATCTGCTCTGTCTTTCAGCCAGTCGTCTGTAGAGGCTCTTCTTGCCTGCTGTGTGCAGTGTTTGGTCCTTGGCTAGACTGTGGCGAGTTTTAACTAGGTGTGTTCTGGTCTCTTTGTTAAATAAGACTTGATACTACTTCCACTAGAAGAGAAGCCTTTAGAACTATCTGGTTGGGAAATGTTCTGTGGGCAGGGGCCTCTGCTTGCCTTCTGGGGAAGGGGCTTGTGGTGCTGGGATGGAGGCAATCTTGACTTGGAATGGCAGTACTGGCAGAGTGCAGTGGTATGGGACCTAGTCTAAGCAGGTTAGGCAGCTAGTGTCTGTGCTGTGCTGTTTGCTGCAGGCGGCTATATGTTTATGCTGAGCGGCAGGGGAAGGAAAAGGTGCCAGACAGGTCCTTTTTCCCCTTGCTGCTCTCAGGGAAGCACTGCCAGTAGAGTGAATCATCTCCCCCCTTGGGTGTCCCAGGCATTCTTCAATCACTGTTTTCACATTGTTTGCCTGCCTTCTCTCCAGGAGCAGCGCAGCGCTCTCTGGGCTCTATCCCAGCCAAGCCTGCTGACTTTTAACGTTTATTTATTTTTGGGACAGAGAGAGACAGAGCATGAACGGGGGGAGGGGCAGAGAGAGAGGGAGACACAGAATCGGAAACAGGCTCCAGGCTCTGAGCCATCAGCCCAGAGCCCGACGTGGGGCTCGAACTCACAGACCGTGAGATCGTGACCTGGCTGAAGTCGGACGCTCAACCGACTGCGCCACCCAGGCGCCCCCAAGCCTGCTGACTTTTAAAACTCCAGGCTATAGGGATGTGGTGTGGACAGGGACCTGTGCTGGTCTTATGGGGTAGGGTCTTACTGCACTGGGACTGAGGGAGGTTTGACCGAGAGGGGCAGCCATACCAGTGCACAGGGGATGGGACTTGGATCAGTCAGGCTAGGCAGTGTTGGGACTGAGCTTCCCTGGTCAGGTGGCTCTGTGTTTCTGCTGAGGAGTATGGGAGGGAAAAGGCACCTGCGGGCTACTTTGTCCCTGGAGAGGTGAGCGGCATCTCCATGAAAGCTACCTGTCATGCATGTGCTCCAAGAAAGGTGAATGATCTCCCCTATGTGTGCCCCAGGTTTTCCTCAGATCATGCTGTCTGCCTACCATCTCTCCAGGAGTTGGGCAGCACCCTCAGGGCTCTATCCCAGCCAAGCCAGAGATCTTTAGAACTTCAGTCTTTAAACCCCACTTGTTGCAAAAACCCACAAAAATCAGCCCTCTTTTTCCTAGCCAATGGTTTTGGGGAAGTGTTCTTGTGCATTCCCCTGTGTGCTCCTCCCTCTCTTGCCTTTCTTCATGACCAGGGCTATCTCCCCTCTGCAGCACCCACAGTCAGTTTCTCCCCCAGACCATGTCTTCACACTTCTTGCCTTCCTTGATGTGGACTCTTCTCTCACTCTAGTTGTGGAATTTGTTCTGTCAGTACTCAGGTTGATTTCTTGGGTTTTCAAAGTGATTTGATAGATATCTAGTTGTGTTTGAGGAATGAGAGGAGCCTAGGGTCATCCTACTACGTTGCTATCTTAACTCACCTGTCTTTTCATTGTCTTAAAAGTGTCTTTCTCAAGAGCAGATGTTTTTTTACCCTTGATGAATTCTAGTTTATCTACTTTTTTTTCCTTTATGGATCATGTTTTTCATCTCTTGTCTAAGAAATCTTGGTCTCACCCAAGGTTACAAAGATTTTTCTTCTATGTTTTGTAAAATTTTATCATTTTAGGTTTTACATTTAGGTCTCTGATACATTTTGAATTAATGTGTATACCTTGTGAGATATGGGTTGAGGTTAATTTTTTTTTATGATGTCCAGTTTTTCCAAGAAGCACAATTTGTTGAAAAGTCTGTTCTTTATTCATTGGATTTCCTTTGTACTTTTGTTGGTTATCAGTTGACCATATATTTATGGGTATTTTTTTTATGCTCTGATCTGTTCCATTGATCTATGTGTCTCCCATTTGTCAATAAATACCACACAGTTTTGGTTTTTGTAACTTTATAATCTTAAAATCATAAGGTGTGCTTCCTCAACTTTTTTCTTTTTGAAAATTATTTTGACTATTCTGGTGCCTTTCCATTTCCATAGAAGTTTTAGAATCAACTTAGAAGTTTCTACAAAATTATCTGCTGGGATTTTGATTGGGATTGTGTTGATTCGGTAGATGTCTTTGGGTAGGACTAACATCTTAACAATATTGGGTATTCTAATCTGCATAGGATATATTTCTCCATTTATTTAGGTATTCCTTGATTTCTTTTATCAGGGATCTATAGTTTTCAGCATGCCGATCTTGAATATATATTTTTACATTTATATTTAAATAATTCATACTTTTGAATATTTAAATGGTACTGTTTTTTTTTTACTTTATTTTTTAAAATTTACATCCAAATGAGTTACTATATAGTGAAGCAATGATTTCAGGAGTAGAATCCTTAATGTTCCTTACCCATTTAGCACATCTCCCCTCCCAAACCCCTCCAGCAACCCTTAGTTTTTTCTCTGTATTTATGAGTATCTTTTGTTTTGTCCCCCTCCCTGTTTTTATATTATTTTTGTTTCCCTTCCCTTATGTTCATCTGTTTTGTCTCTTAAAGTCCTCAGATGAGTGAAGTCATATGATTTTTGTCTTTCTCTGACTAATTTCACTTAGCATAATACCCTCCAGTTCCATCCACATAGTTGCAAATGGCAAGATTTCATTCTTTTTGATTTCCAAGTAATACTCCATTGTATATATATACCACATCTTCTTTATCCATTCATCCATCAATGGACATTTGGGCTCTTTCCATACTTTGGCTATTGTTGATAGTGCTGCTATAAACATGGGGGTGCATGTGTCCCTTGGAAACAGCACACCTGTATCCCTTGGATAAATACATAGTAGTGCAATTGCTGGGTCGTAGGGTAGTTATATTTTTAGTTTTTGAGGAACCTCCATACTGTTTTCCAGAGTGGCTGCACCAGCTTGCATTCCCACCAACAATGCAAAAGAGATCCTCTCTCTCTGCATCCTCGCCAACATCTGTTGTTGCCAGAGTTGCTGATGTTAGGCATTCTGACAGGTGTAAGGTGGTATCTCATTGTGGTTTTGATTTGTATTTCCCTGATGATGAGTGAAGTTGAGCATTTTTTCGTGTGTCAGTTGGCCATCTGGATGTCTTCTTTGGGGAAGTGTCTATTCATGTCTTTTGCCCATTTATTCACTGGATTCTTTGTTTTTTGGGTGTTGAGTTTGATAAGTTCTTTGTAGATTTTGGATACTAACCCTTTATCTGATATGTTGTTTGCAAATCTCTTCTCCCATTTTGTTGGTTGGCATTCAGTTTTGATGATTGTTTCCTTCACTGTGCAGAAGCTTTTTATTTTGATGAGGTCCTGGTAGTTCATTTTTGCTTTTGTTTCCCTTGCCTCCAGAGACGTGTTGAGTAAGAAATTGCTGCAGGCAAAATCAAAGAAGTTTTTGCCTGCTTTCTCCTCGAGGATTTTGATGGCTTCCTGTCTTACATTGAGGTCTTTCATCCATTTTGAGTTTATTTTTGTGTATGGTGTAAGAAAGTGGTCCAGGTTCATTCTTCTGCATGTCACTGTCCAGTTTTCCCAGTACTGTTTGCTGAAGAGACTGTCTTTAAATGGTACTGTTTCTTAAATTTTAGTTTCAGTTGTTCATTACAAACATATAGATATGCAGTTTGTTTTGTATGTTGACTTTGTATCCTGAACTTTGCTAAATTGACTTATTAAATCTATTAGCTTTTTTGTAGATTCTTTGAGATTGACATAAGCTTTCTTGTAGATTCATTTACATAAGCAATTATGTCATCAGGGCATAAAAATAATTTTACTTCGTTCTTTTTATTTCGTATGGCTTTTATTTCTTTATTGAACTGGTTAGAACCTCCATTACAATTTTGAATAGGAGTGGTAAGAATGGACATCCTTGTCTTCTTCCTGATCATAGGGGGGAAACATTCAGTCATTCATCATTAAGTATTGTGTTAGTCGTAGGGTTTTTGTAGATGCTCTGTATCAGGTAAGGAAGTTTCTTTCCATTCCTCGTTTTCTGGGAGTTTTCTTTTTAATTATGAATGGAAGTTAAAGTTTTTCAAGTGCCTTTTTTGCATCTAGAGATTATTATTTTTCTTCTTTAGGCTGTTAGTATGGTGAATTACATGGATTCATTTTCATATGTTGGTGCAGCCATGCATTCACAGGATAAAACCTACTTGGTCAAAGGGTACTTATTTTTTTGTAAGTTTTTACTTAAATTCCAGTTAGTTAACATACAGTGTAATATTAGTTTCATGTGTACAATATAGTGATTCAGCACTTCCATAAAACACATGGTGCTTATCAGAAGTGCACTCCTTAATCCCCATCACCTGTTTTACCCATACCCGCCCACCCACCTCCCTTCTGGTAACCATCTTTTCTAAGTAGTTAAGAGTCTGTTCCTTGGTTTGCCTCTTTCTCTCTCTTTGTCCCTTTGCTTCTTTGTTTTGTTTTCTTTCATTTCTGAGTGAAATCATATGGTATTTGTCTTTCTCTGACTGATATATTTCGCTTTGCATAATACTCTGTAGCTCCATCCATGTCATTGCAAAATGGCAAGATTCAATTCTTTTTTATGATTGATTAATATTTCATTGTGTGTATATATCACATCTTTATCCATTAATCAGTCAATTACACTACTAGGTATTTACCCAAAGAATACAAAAATACTAATTCAAAGGAATACATGTACCCATGTTTTGAAAGAGCAAGGGAGAGAGAGAGTGTGCATGAGCAGGGTAGGGACAGAGAGAGAGGAGAGAGAGAATCCCAGGCAGGCTCCATGCTGCCAGAGCAGAGCCCGACATGGTCCTTAATCCCACAAACTGAGATCATGACCTGAGCTGAAATCAAGAGTTGGATGCTTAGCCGACTGAGTCGTCCAGGCACCCCTTTGAGTATTTAACTTTCAATGAGAAATTTCAAGCATACACAAAAGTAGAGAGCCTAGTACAAGGAACCTCCTTGTACCTATCACCCAGGAGAATCTTTGCTGTTTATTTTCATGACATTCTCATAATTTGAAACTGTTGATGTATTTTGCTGTGTTTCTAAGAGTTGATGTAGGCCTTCCTGCCTGTTGTACTTTGTTAAGATAGAGGTCCCTGACTAGTGCATGAAATCTCCTAGTATATCTCAATATCATTTCCAAGCCTTTTTTGCTGCCCATTCCTGCCTTTTTCCTTGTTACTTATTCTTAAGTATTCTCAGCACTGTTTGGAGTGTAGCTAATTTCAGCACTCTTACTTCATTCAGTTTGGTTCCCTGCTTGTTCCCCCCTATTTCTCTACTACTTGTATCTAAGTGTCCACAGAAATTAAGAATATCACCTTCTTGCCAAAAGTTTGGGGATTCCTGCTATATTGACAGTAACACATGGATGCTTTTCTTAAATATTATTCTATGAATTGCTGACTCTTGAGCATGTTTATTTACACTACCAGGGCTTAATGAGTCAATCCCCAAATGTGTCAATTTAACTGACTTGTGTCTTCATTTGTGTAATGTCCCTGTTATTTTAATGTATTATTCAAGTTTTCAGTATCATTAAAACAACTTTATATTGATGGTGGTTGTATTTACTTGATGTTTTCTATAATTTTGCTTTTATACAATATTTGTTACAGTGATGGTAGAGGTTAATGCAACTTTGGAATTTGTTCAGCTGCATGAGTCTTGAAATGGTTTTCCTATGACTAGTTCAAATCCACATGCAAAAGGTACATTTTTATTTTTATTTTATTTTTATTTATTTTTTTAAAAAGCATTCAGGATTTCTTTTTTTTAATTAATTTATTTTTTTAATGTTTATTTATTTGTGAAGGAGTAAGAGACAGAGCGTGAATGGGGGAGGGGCAGAGAGCGAGGGACACACAGAATCCAAAGCAGGCTCCAGGCTCTGAGCTGTCGGCACAGAGCCTGATGTGGGGCTCGAACTCACAGACCATGAGATCATGACCTGAGCCTAAGTTGGAGGCCCAACTGACTAAGCCACCCAGGTTCCCCCAAAAGGTACATTTTTAGACACACTACCTAGTAAATGTTAACATTCCAAAGAGAGTTTTGTCCAGCTGGATATCAGAGTTAGCACAAGATTTAAACCCAGTGTGGTCAATGGATTCTTTATAATAATCAGAAGCTCATTATATTTTTAAGTGCATGAATCATTAAATTTGAACTAGAATATCTTGTGTATCCTCCAGATAGATACTTATGAGAGCTCTGCCTTTTACTTGTTCTTAATCTAAACATTAATTTTACCCAATTACATTTTGTAATTTTTTCACTAATCATAACTATCCAACAATTGGATGGATATTTTCCAGTTTGTTAATTGGAAACAAAGATGGCAAAAGTAGCTCTACATTCTTCAGTCCCATAGCTTTAAAAATGAGTTGTTAATTTCAGTGAGGAATAAGTGTGACACCTGCACTTGATTTATCTTCAAATGAAACCAGTTAAACCTCCTCCACTTGATCTAAGGTGGCTGATGCTGGAGTGGCCAGAATAGAAGCTGAATCTCTTTAATTGTGCTAACTGCAGTAAAGCTATTTTAAGCATCCAAAAGCTAGTTCAAATAATTTTTCTCCCAATGACTTAGGTACTTACTGTCCACTGACAACTAATGCATTTTCCAGAACCCCCAACTCTGTGTGGCAAACTATTGAAGATTGTTTTTCCCAGCATATTCACGTATAGCTAAAGGAAAGGTTTCTGCTTTGACATTTGCAAGTACATTCCTCTATAGATTTTCCAAATAAGTCTGTTGCACCCCACTTGTATGTAAGGCTGCTATTTCCCCTGCGTCTTTCTAGAATTTCCCTGTGCTTAATAAGGTCTATTTAAGGTCAGAAAAATGCAATTGAATTGGATTAACTTGTAAAGGAAAAGTACCAGTGATATAATGTGAAAGCACTTTGTGTTATCAACAGTGATTTATATGGATCCCAGTGACAGATATGTAAGGCGGTGCTTGGCAGGGCACATTCATAATTTGATTGCTAAAAATAAAAGTACACATAACTTTTCTGCCTTTTCCAGCTCTCTCTTCCTTCAGTCAAAAGCTGTTATGATTGAGAGTCTATTAGTAACCTTTCTTCTTTTTTCTTTCCTTTAAAAATATTTTACTAGGGGCACCTGGGTGTCTCAGTTGGTTAAGCTACACTCTTGATTTCAGCTCAGGTCATGATCTCATGGTTCGGGAGTTTGAACCATGTGTCGGGCTCTACACTGACAGCACAAAGCCTTCTTGGGATTCTCTCTCTCTCTCTCTCTCTCTCTCTCTCTCTCTCTCTCTCTGCCACTCTCCCACTCTCACCAACTCTCTCTCATTCAGAATAAATAAACATTTTAAATTATATTTTACTAAGTGTTTAGTCTTCTAGGTCCAGAGACAGATTTATTGTGGAACTTATGTTTCATAGCCTTTCACTTGCATTGACCCCTTCTGAGACGCTGGAAAGAGTCTTAGCAGTGTGTTCACATGGTTAGGTGTTTTTGCAAAAGTAAAATATTTTAACCACAAGCATTTAAGTCCATTGTCTATTTCTGATGCAGACTTTGAGTCGGGAGTTCTCTCTTGTCCAGCAAGAGAGTGGATGCAGAAATGAAGATGAGAGAGGCTAATGTTTGGGAGGAGACAAGAGTGCCGAACAGGAGTTTCATCTCTGTATTTATTGAGCTTTGCAGATTTTACATACGTGGCGAACGTGCAG
Source organism: Prionailurus viverrinus (assembly GCF_022837055.1). Lineage (NCBI taxonomy): Eukaryota > Metazoa > Chordata > Mammalia > Carnivora > Felidae > Prionailurus > Prionailurus viverrinus. The sequence continues at coordinate 55,953,681 of NC_062579.1, forward strand.
AAGAAAACAATCAGATAGTGGCCATTAACTTGTTTCTGTATGAAGCAAAGGGTTTGGGGGGCATGTGGCATATAAAGTTGTGATCAAAGCACAATGATATATTGGTGCCAGATGGGAAGTATTTTTTTGTAGGCGATACAGCTAATTAGCTATTATCTCTAAAGTTTAAGATTGCTGGAGCATGCATCCTCAGGGTTAACAAGGCACTCATCTTCCTAGCTAACCTTGGGTGTTTTTGCCTTGCGGCAGCTTTTCACCCTAAGCCTTGTTAACTCATTGGTGTAAGCATAGAGAATTCTTAAACCTATTCCCCACGTATTTTCACTTAGACTTGCCCTCTGTTAGACTTTTGCATTGGATTTGCCACAGGTATTTTGGGAATCTGACTAAGGGGACATTGAGTTGGGGATATATTTAGTTTGGGGTTAGGATATTTGGCCAAATGTGGTTCTTAGTCACTTCTGTGCATAATTTTGCTAGGAATTCTGGTGTAGGAATCGCTTCCAATAATGTTCCTAACACTCATATTTCAGTGTCATGACATAAAGGTGTAGGACCCAGTCAAAAGACATGAATAGACACTTTCCCAAAGAAGGCATCCAGATGACAGACACATGAAAAAATGCTCAACATCACTCATCATCAGGGAAATACAAATCAAAACCACAATGAGATACCACCTCACACCTGTCAGAATGGCTAACATTAACTCAGGCAACAACAGATGTTGGTGAGGATGCAGAGAAAGAGGATCTCTTTTGCATTGTTGGTGGGAATGCAAGCTGGTGCAGCCACTCTGGAAAACAGTATGGAGGCTCCTCAAAAAATTAAAAATATAAATACCTTAGGACCCAGCAATTGCATTACTAGATATTTGTCCAAGGGTTACAGGTGTGCTGTTTCGAAGGAATACATGCACCCCAATGTTTATAGCAGCACTATCAACAATAGCCAAAGTATGGAAAGAGCCCAAATATCCATTGATGGATGAATGTATAAAGAAGATGTGGTGTGTGTGTGTGTGTATGTATATATATGTATGTATACATAAATACGTATACATGGAGTATTATGTGGCAATCAAAAAGAATGAAATCTTGGTATTTGCAACTACGTGGATGGAAGTAGAGGGTATTATGCTAAGTGAAGTTGGTCAGAGAAAGACAAATATATAACTTCACTCATATGAGTACTTTAAGATACAAAACAGATGAAAAAAAGGGAAGGGGAGAAAAAAATAATATAAAAACAGAGAGGGGGACAAAAGAGACTCTTAAAAATAGAGAACAGAGGGTTGTTGGAAGGGTTGTGGGAGGGGGGAAGGGCTAAATGGGTAAGGGGCATTAAGGAATCTACTCCTGAAATCATTGTTGCAGTATATGCTAACTTGGATGTAAATTTAAAAATTAAAAAAAATTTTTTTAAATAAAAAAGATGTAGGGCCCAGTGTAAAAATGGTAAATGAATGTTATAAATTCAAAGACTATTTAATAGTAGTCAATACTACAGTAAACTCTGAAATGACCTTAAATCTTAGAGTACATATTTTAAAGAAACTAGATAGTTTTCCCAAATTTGTACAGCTCCAAAATTTTGTCAATATCTAGTTGTGATATTAAAAGGATGGAAAGGAACTTTTCTAAGCTATTGTTAATAAAAAATATTTGAAATACAGGAATGACTAAATTATCTTATCGCTTTATAGAAAATGCTTTTTCAAAGTTATTATCAAATGAAGCAGGAGAGTATACAGTGAAAATATAGGAAAAGAAAATATAGAGTTGTATTAGTATTTTATGGCATTTGGTGGCTCTTAAAATTTGTTACTTTGATTTTATTACTCATTCAATATATTTACTTCTGTACAGAATTTTTTTATTTATAGTTTTGTGGTATTTTTCTCTTTTTTAATGTTTATCGTTAGAGAGAGAGAGAGAGAGAGAGAGAGAGAGAGAGAGAGATCGAGCGAGTGCACACTGGGGAGAGGCAGAGAGAAGAAAACAAAGAATCTGAAGCAGGCTTCTTGCTGTCAGCACAGAGCATGACGTAGGGCTCGAACTCATGAACCACAAGATCATGAAGTCATGATGCTTAACCAACTGAGCCACCCAGGCGCCCCTAGTTTTATATTATTTTTCTTAAGTCCTTAAAATGTTTATATTTCAGAGGCCACAAAAGGTGGATGCACTTCTTTCTAGGCATCATATAGAAAATTATCCTGTGCAATGCAGGGCTGGTTCAGTATCCACAAAACAATTAACTTGATTCATCACATCAATAAAAGAAAGGACAAGAACCATATGATCCTCTCAATAGATGCAGAGAAAGCATTTGACAAAATACAAAATCCTTTCTTGATAAAAACCCTCAAGAAAGTAGGGATAGAAGGATCATACCTCAAGATGATAAAAGCCATATACGAGCGACCCAACACTAATATCATCCTCAGTGGGGAAAAACTGAGAGCTTTCTCCCTAAGGTCAGGAACAAGACAGGGATGTCCACTCTCACCACTGTTATTCAACATAGTATTGGAACTCTTCGCCTCTGCAGTCAGACAACACAAAGAAATAAAAGGCATCCACATTGGCCAGGAGGAGGTCACACTTTCACTCTTTGCAGATGCCATGATACTCTATATGGAAAACCCAAAAGATCCACCAAAAAACTGCAAGAATTGATTCATGAATTCAGAAAAGTTGCAGGATATAAAATCAATGCAAAGAAATTGGTTGCATTCCTATACACCAACAATGAAGCGACAGAAAGAGAAGGAATATACAGTTGCACAAAAACCCATATACAGTTGCACAAAAACCCATAAAATACCTAGGAATAAATATAACCAAAGAGGTGAAAAATCTATACACTGAAAACTATAGAAAGCTGATGAAGGAAATTGAAGAAGACACAAAGAAATGGAAAAAGATTCCATGCTCCTGGATAGGAAGAACAAATATTGTTAAAATGCTGATACTACCCAAAGCAATCTACACATTCAGTGCATATCCTATCAAAATAACACCAGCATTCTTCACAGAGCTAGAACAAATAATCCTAAAATTTGTATGGAACGAGGAAAGACCCTGAATAGCCAAAGCGATCTTGACAAAGAAAACCAAAGCAGGAGGCATCACAATCCCAGACTTCAAGCTATACTACAAAGCTGTAATCATGAAGACAGTATGGTGCTGGCACAAAAACAGACATTCAGATCAATGGAACAGAATAGAGAACCCAGAAATGGACCCACAAACGTATGGCCAACTAATCTTTGACAAAGCAGGAAAGAATAGCCAATGGAATAATGACAGCCTCTTCAGCAAGTGGAGGTGGGAAAACTGGACAGTGACATGCAGAAGAATGAACCTGGACCACTTTCTTACACCATACACAAAAATAAGCTGAAAATGGATGAAAGACCTCAATGTAAGACAGGAAGCCATCAAAATCCTCGAGGAGAAAGCAGGCAAAAACCTCTTTTATCTTATTCGCAGCAATTTCTTACTCAACATGTCTCTGGAGGCAAGGGAAACAAAAGCAAAAATGAACTACCAGGACCTCATCAAAATAAAAAGCTTCTGCACAGTGAAGGAAACAATCATCAAAACTGAATGCCAACCAACAAAATGGGAGAAGAGATTTGCAAACAACATATCAGATAAAGGGTTAGTATCCAAAATCTACAAAGAACTTATCAAACTCAACACCCAAAAAACAAAGAATCCAGTGAATAAATGGGCAAAAGACATGAATAGACACTTCCCCAAAGAAGACATCCAGATGGCCAACTGACACACGAAAAAATGCTCAACTTCACTCATCATCAGGGAAATACAAATCAAAACCACAATGAGATACCACCTTACACCTGTCAGAATGCCTAACATCAGCAACTCTGGCAACAACAGATGTTGGCGAGGATGCAGAGAGAGAGGATCTCTTTTGCATTGTTGGTGGGAATGCAAGCTGGTGCAGCCACTCTGGAAAACAGTATGGAGGTTCCTCAAAAACTAAAAATATAACTACCCTACGACCCAGCAATTGCACTACTATGTATTTATCCAAGGGATACAGGTGTGCTGTTTCCAAGGGACACATGCACCCCCATGTTTATAGCAGCACTATCAACAATAGCCAAAGTATGGAAAGAGCCCAAATGTCCATTGATGGATGAATGGATAAAGAAGATGTGGTACACACACACACACACACACACACACACACACACACACAATGGAGTATTACTTGGCAATCAAAAAGACTAAAATATTGCCATTTGCAACTATGTGGATGGAACTGGAGGGTATTATGCTAAGTGAGATTAGTCAGAGAAAGAAAAATATCATATGCCTTCACTCATATGAGGACTTGTAGAGAAAAAAAACAGATGAACATAAGGGAAGGGAAACAAAAATAATATAAAAACAGGGAGGGGGACAAAACATAAGAGACTCATAAATATGGAGAACAAACAGAGGGTTACTGGAAGGGTTGTGGGAGGGGGAAATGATAAATGGGTAAGGGACACTAAGGAATCTACCACGGAAATCATTGTTGCACTATATGCTTACTAATTTGTATGTAAATTTAAACAAAAATAAAATTAAGAATTAAAAAAAAAGAAAATTACCCTCTGCAAACATATTTTATAGTCATAATGCTGCTCAACATGTTAATAAATGTTGGTCACTTTTTAAAGACTGTTAAGGTTTCAAATTTTAGATCATAGTTACAGCTGAGATTATAATTAAGACTAATGTGCAGTTAGTTTAGGAAACAGATTTGGAGAAGACTTTTTTTCAACTAAGACAAGGAGTTCTTGTGTTTGGAATAAAACTCTGATAATTAAGTAATGTAATTGTGATGTTCAGTTGGGGTTGCTTTATTGAAAAAATGGTACAGTGGGACAGATTAGAGCTTTAATTAACAAAATTCAAGGAGAGTTGAATACTCAAGATGTCTCTAATGGAATAAGTAGAATTAATGTAATTATTGCTCTTTGTAGAAGCAGCATTTAAATACATTTTGGGAATTGTGTCTTACATCCTGACGTTTGTAAATGAATGTAATACTCTTTTGTTTGTCCTGTCAATGTGAAGCCTTAAAGGAGATTAACCCAAGTTTAATTTAATCACCAAGGGGACAAATAAAATGGGCAGATATGTGAAGGTCTTCTCTGGAATGATCTGGGCTTTTTGAAAGTGGAAATGTAAAAACAAATTTAATTAAATATAAGTACTGAATGACTCCAAAGGTTAATGCCTTATTACCAAATTATGGTACTTAGTCCTTGAAATTTATACTGCTAACATTTGGAGTTCTGTTTCCCTTTACTCAGATAAAGGCTGCAGTCTATACTCCTAATTTAGACTTAAAAAAAAAAAAGGCCACCTAGATGCTAGCAGTTACTGAATTTGTCCTGTGGATCAGTATATTCTTTGCTCCCCTTAAAATTAACTTTTTAAAAAATTTAAGTATAGTTGATATACATAACTTTTTTATTGTTGAAAAAGTAACACAGGAGTGCCTTGGTGGCTCAGTTGTCTGACTTCATCTCAGATCATGATCTCGCAGGTTGTGAGTTTGAGCCCCACATTGGGCCCTCTCCTGTCAGCACGGAGCCTGCTTCGGATCCTCTGTCCCCCTTTCTCTCTGCCCCTTCCCTGCTCACGCTCTCTCTCTCTCAAAAATAAATACTAAAAAAATAAAGAAAGAAAAAGTTACACATTGCAGAGTAAAAATCCCCCTCCCAAAGGAAACCAGTTATCAGTTTGCTATATATGTATCCTTCCAGAAATAGACTATGAATGTAAAATGATTTACATGTATATATGTGTATCTATATGGATATCTATATACCCTTTCATATAAATGGGACCATATGTCCACTGAGAAAAGAGAAATAAAATAAAAGCATTTATTTGGAGTCTCAGAATTACAATTCAGAAAGAACAGATTTTGATAGTAACCCAAATTGTGTCCCCCTAGGGAACAAAAGTCAGAGGTTTTTTTGTTTTTTTGTTTTTTGTTTTAGTGTTTATTTTTGAGAGAGAGAGAGAGACAGAGCACGAGCAGGGGAGGAGCAGAGAGAGAGGAAGACACAGAATCCGAAACAGGCTCCAGGCTCAGAGCTGTCAGTATAGAGCCCAACGTGGGGCTTGAACTCACAAACCGTGAGATCATGACTTGAGCCGAAGCTGGACACTCAACTGATTGAGCCACCCAGGCGCCCCAAAAGTCAGAGGTTTTTAAAGACAAAGAGGAATACATTGTTTACAAAGAATTTTGATTGGTATTGGTAGCAGAATACTAATTTTGGCTAAACATAATTGATTTTTTTAATTCTTAAATTTTATTTAAATCCAAGTTAGTTAACATACAGTGTAATAATGATTTCAGGAGTAGAATTTAGTGATTCATCACTTATATATAACATACAGTGCTCATCCCAACAAGTGCCCTCCTTAATGCCTATCACCCATTTATCCCATCCCCCCGCCCAACACGCTTCCATCAACCCTCAGTTTGTTCTTTGTTAAGGTTATCACTAAGCAAAAGTCCATTGATGTACTAGATGTACTAAGTTGCAGATGTTTGTACAGAGTCCTTGGAGTATTTGTGGTTTGGCCCATTTCAGAAGTTCATGGTTCCACCAGATGAGGACATGCATAAGTCCCACCTCCTTAATGGCCTCCTGGCTTTATTTTAAAACTCCTCGACATAAGTGACTCCATTTTCTTTCACATATATTATACATATTATCTATGCCTTGCCTTTTTCATTTAGCCAGTGTGTTGTGGAGATTGTTCCATATAAGCATGTAGAGATGAATCTTTTTATTTCTATTTGGAACATTTTTTTCATTTTCTAATTTTTGTTACGTCAAATGATAGTTCATTGAGCATTCTGTTTTTCAAACACTGTATGAGAGCAATATAGGCATTTTGGCTTAATATAATTCCTAGGTAATAATCCTCCATTCATGAAGATGTAGCATCAATGATTAAAAGAGGGTTAGGTTTCTGATTTATTTGACCTTTAATCCAAATTTCAAAAAAAGGTTAAATTCAATATAAAAATCTAGCGATGGAGGAATGATATGGACAGGGAGTTTCACTATTCCTTTGTATAATTTTGTATTTAAATATTTCATAACGAATAATCAGGCATTATTTGTATAATTTTTGAACAAAATGAAAATATATTATCAATGAAAATTCTGGTAAAGCACTCAGATTGTAGATAGTTTAGTATATGAAAAACAATGCTACAACTTAAAAAAATAATAAAATCTCTGCATCTTTTTCATTTTAGGATACTTGGGTTTTGATTTTATTTTTGTAAACTAGAAACTAATCAATTTTAACAAATGTGTCATAACTGTGTAATACATTAAGTAGTAATAGGGGATACTGTAAAGGAAGAGTTTTATGGGAAATCTGTACTATTTGTTCAATATTGTTTTTCTTTTCTTTCAGTTTTTATTTAAATTCCAGTCAGGTAACATAGTATAATATTTGTTTCAGATGTATAATTTAGTGATTCAGAACTTCCATACAACAGTCAGTGCTCATCACAATAAGTGCACTCCTTAATCCTCATCACCTATTTAACCTATGCCCCTATATACCTGTCCTCTGGTAGCCATATCTTTGTTTCCTGGTTTGCCTCTCTCTCTTTTCCCCTTTGCACATTTGTTCTTTTTCTTAAATTCCACATATGGGTGAAATCGTAGTGTATTTGTCTTTCTCTGACTGACTGGCTTTGCTTAGCATGATACTTTCTAGCTCCATCTTTATTGTTGCAAATGGCAAGATTTCATTCTTTTTTATGGCTGAGTAATATTCCTGTGTGTGTGTGTGTGTGTGTGTGTGTGTGTGTGTGTGTGTGTGTGTGTATCCTACATCTTCTTTATTCATTTATTCAGTCGGTGGATATTTGGGCTGTTTCCATAATTTGGCTAGTGTAGATGAGGCTGGTATAAACGTCAGGGTGGGAGAGAAGCATGGAAGACGGCTGCATAGGACGATGCTGGGTTCACTTCGTCCTGCTGATCACTTAGATTCCATCCACATCTGCCTAAATAACCCAGAAAACCGCCAGAAGACTAGCAGAACGGACTCTCCGGAGCCAAGCGTAGACAAGAGGCCTACGGAAGAGGGTAGGAAGGGCAGAGAAGTGGTGCCTGCTACAGGGACTGGTGGGAGGGAGCTGGGAGCCGGGGCAGTGGAAGGGCAGCCTGATGGGCAGGGCAGAGCCCCCGAAGTCTGGCTTGCAAATGCGGGGGGGCCGGACTGCATGAGTTCTGACAGTCTGCGGGACTTAACATCTGGAATGTTAAAAGTCAACAGCTCTGCTCTTGGAGAGTGGGGAGGGCGAGAGATGGCGGGAGGGAGAGTTGCTGAGCCCCGGAAGACAGAGCTCAGCTCGGTGGAAGAACAAACGCACTGCCAAGTGCCATCTCCCTTTCCCATCCCCCAGCCGAAATTCCAAAGGGAACCAGTTCTTGTCACAGAACTTGCTTGCACCGTGCAAATGCACAACACTGTGCTTCTGTGGATCCATCCCACCCAGGGGCCTGCCTTCCTTCCGGTGCTGCAGGGACCCTCCCGCGGGCCTGCCTCCCTCCTGGTGCTGCAGGGCCCCTCCCGCAGAGGACCACTGATGGCAAAGCTAGCTAAGCCTGCCCCTCCCACCCCTGTGCACCTTGCAGATCCACTCCGGCTACTACGCCCTTGGCCAGATCCCATCAAAGCAGCACCACAAGCCTGGCAGTGTGCAAGGAGCCCAGACAGGGGCCACACCACTCCACAGTGAGTCCTGCCCCTGGGAAAGGGGAAGATAAGGTACATACCAGTCTGACTGTGGCCCCAGTGGTGGGCTGGGGGCAGACATCAGGTCTGACTGCAACCCTGCCCACCAGCACAACTTTCTCCGGACAGAACAGGGGAAGTGCTCTGTAGTTTGCGGCTACCACAGGGACTACCCAAGATGACAAAACAGAAGAATTCTCCTCAAAAGAAACTTCAGGAAGTAGCGTCAGCTAATGAGTTGATCAAAACCAATTTAAGCAATATAATGGAACAAGAATTTATAATAATAGTCATAAAATTAATCACTGGGCTTGAAAAAGGCATAGAGGACAGTAGAGAATCTATTGCTACAGAGATCAAGGGACTAAGAAACAGTCATGAGGAACTAAAAATGCTATAAATGAGGTGCAAAATAAAATGGAAGCAGCATTAGCATGGATTGAAGAGGCAGATGAGAGAATAGGTGAAATAGAACATAAAATTATGGAAGAAGAGGAAGCTGAGAAAAAGATTAAAAAATCCAGGAGTATGAGGGGAGAATTAGAGCACTAAGTGATGCAATCAAAGGGAGCAATATCCATATCATAGTAATTCCAGAAGAAGAAGAAGAGAGAGAAAGAGGCTGAAGGTGTACTTGAACAAATTATAGCTGAGAACTTCCCTGATCTGGGGAAGGAAACAGGCATTGAAATCCAAGAGGCACACAGAACTCCCTTCAGACGTAACTTGAATCGATCTTCTGCACGACATATCATAGTGAAACTGGCAAAATACAAGGATAAAGAGAGAATTGTGAAAGCAACTAGGGAACAAACAGGCCCTAACTTACAAAGGTAAACACATAAGGGTAGTAGGAGACCTATCTACTGAAATTTGGCAGGCCAGAAAGGAATGGCAGGAAATCTTCAATGTAATGAACAGAAAAAAATATGCAACCAAGAATCCTTTATCCAGCAAGTCTGTCATTTAGAATAGAAGGAGAGGTAAAGGTCTTTCCAAACAAAAACTGAAGGAATTCATCACCACTATACCAGCCCTAAAAGAGATCCTAAGGGGGATTCTGTGAGTGAAATGTTGCAAGGATCACAAAGTACCAGAGACATCACTACAAGCATGACACCTACAGACCTCATGATGACTCTAACCCATATCTTTCAAAAATAACACTGAATGTAAATGGACTAAATGCTCCAATCAAAAGACATAGGGTATCAGAATGGATAAAAACACAAGACCCATCTATTTGCTGTCTACAAGAGACTCATTTTAGACCTGAGGACAACTTCATATTGAAAGTGAGGGGATGGAGAACAATCTATCATGCTACTGGAAGTCAAAAGAAAGCTGGAGTAGCCATACTTATATCAGACAAGCTAGACTTTAAATTAAAGGCTATAACAAGAGATGAAGGAGGGCATTATATAATGATTATAGGGTCTATCCATCAGGAAGAGCTAACAATTATAAATGTCTATGTGCCGAGTATAGGAGCCCCAAATATATAAAACAATCACAAACATAAGCAACCTTATGGATAAGAATGTGGTAATTGTAGGGGACTTTAATACCCGCTTCAAGAATGGATAGATCATCCAGACACAGGATCAATAAAGACACAAGGGCCCTGAATGATGCATTGGATCACATGAACTTGACAGATATATTTAGAACTCTACATCCCAAAGCAACAGAATATACTTTCTTCTCGAGTGCACATGGAACATTCTCCAAGATAGATCACATACTGGGTCACAAAACAGCCCTTCATAAGTATAAAAGAATTCAGATCATACCATGCACACTTTCAGACCACAATGCTGTGAAACTTGAAATCAACCACAGAAAAAGTCTGGAAAACCTCCAAAAGCATGGAGGTTAAAGAATACCCTACTAAAGAATGAATGGGTCAACCAGGCAATTAGAGAAGAAATTTAAAAATACAGAAACTGGGGCACCTGGGTGGCTCAGTCGGTTAAGCGTCCGACTTCGGCTCAGGTCATGATCTCGTCCGTGAGTTCGAGCCCCACGTCGGGCTCTGTGCTGACCGCTCAGGGCCTGGAGCCTGTTTCAGACTCTGTCTCCCTCTGTCTTGACCCTCCCCCGTTCATGCTCTGTCTCTCTCTCTCTCAAAAATAAATAAACGTTAAAAAAATTAAAAAAAATATAGAAACGAATGAAAATGAAAAGGCAACAATCCAAACGCCTTGAGATGCAGCGAAGGGAGTCCTGAGAAGAAAATACATTGCAATCCACGGCTATCTCAAGAAACAAGAAAAATCCCAAATACACAATCTAACAGCACACCTAAAGGAAATAGAAGCAGAACAGCAAAGACACCCCAAACCCAGCAGAAGAAGAGAAATAATAAAGAGCAGAGCAGAAATAAACAATATAGAATCTAAAAAAAACCTGTAGAGCAGATGAATGAAACCAAGAGTTTGTTTTTTGAAAAAATAAACAAAATTGATAAACCTCTAGCCAGGCTTCTCAAAAAGAAAAGGGAGATGACCCAAATAGACAAAATCATGAATGAAAATGGAACAATTACAACCAATCCCTCAGAAATACAAGCAATTATCAGGGAATACTATGGAGAATTATATGCCAACAAACTGGACAACCTGGAAGAAATGGATAACTTTTTCAGCACCCACCCACTTCCAAAACTCAAACAGGAAGAAATAGACAACTTGAATAGACCCATAGCCAGCAAAGAAGCTCAATCAGTTATCAAATATCTCCCAACAAATGAGTCCAGGACCAGATGGCTTCCCAGGGGACTTCTACCAGATATATATATATATATATATATATATATATATATATATATATATATATATTTTTTTTTTTTATTTAACTTTATTTAAAAAAAAATTTTTTTTTCAACGTTTATTTATTTTTGGGACAGAGAGAGACAGAGCATGAACGGGGGAAGGGCAGAGAGAGAGGGAGACACAGAATTGGAAACAGGCTCCAGGCTCTGAGCCATCAGCCCAGAGCCTGACGCGGGGCTCGAACTCACGGACCACGAGATCGTGACCTGGCTGAAGTCGGACGCTTAACCGACTGCGCCACCCAGGCGCCCCTGATTTAACTTTATTTTTTATTTTTTAAAATTTACGTCCAAATGAGTTAGTATATAGTGAAGCAATGATTTCAGTAGATTCCTTAATACCCCTTACACATTTAATCCATCCCCCTCCCACAACCCCTCCAGCAACCCTCAGTTTTTTCTCCATATTTATGAGTCTCTTTTGTTTTGCCCCCCTCCCTATTTTTGTATTATTTTTGTTTCCATTCCCTTATGTTCATCTGTTTTGTCTCTTAAAGTCCTCATATGAGTGAAGTCATATGATTTTTGTCTTTCTCTAATTTCACTTAGCATAATACCCTCCAGTTCCATCCACGTAGTTGCAAATGGCATGATTTCATTCTTTTGGATTTCTCATTAATACTCCATTGTATATATATACCACATCTTCTTTATCCATTCATCCATCAATGGACATTTGGGCTCTTTCCATACTTTGGCTATTGTTGATAGTGCTGCTATAAACATGGGAGTGCATGTGTCCCTTGGAAACAGCACACCTGTATCCCTTGGATAAAATGCCTAGTAGTGCAATTGCTGGGTTGTAGGGTAGTTCTATTTTTAGTTTTTTGGGAAACCTCCATACTGTTTTCCAGAGTGGCTGCACCAGCTTGCATTCCCACCAACAATGCAAAAGAGATCCTCTTTCTCTGCAACCTCGCCAACATCTCTTGTTGCCAGAGTTGTTAATGTTAGCCATGCTGGCAGGTGTAAGGTGGTATCTCATTGTGGTTTTGATTTGTATTTCCCTGATGATGAGTGATGTTGAGCAGTTTTTCATGTGTCGGTTGGCCATCTGGATGTCTTCTTTGGGGAAGTGTCTATTCATGTCTTTTGCCCATTTATTCACTGGATTCTTTGTTTTTTGGGTGTTGAGTTTGATAAGTTCTTTGTAGATTTTGGATACTAACCCTTTATCTGATATGTTGTTTGCAAATCTCTTCTCCCATTTTGTTGGTTGGCATTCAGTTTTGATGATTGTTTCCTTCACTGTGCAGAAGCTTTTTATTTTGATGAGGTCCTGGTAGTTCATTTTTGCTTTTGTTTCCCTTGCCTCCAGAGACATGTTGAGTAAGAAATTGCTGCGAATAAGATAAAAGAGGTTTTTGCCTGCTTTCTCCTCGAGGATTTTGATGGCTTCCTGTCTTACATTGAGGTCTTTCATCCATTTTCAGCTTATTTTTGTGTATGGTGTAAGAAAGTGGTCCAGGTTCATTCTTCTGCATGTCACTGTCCAGTTTTCCCAGCACCACTTGCTGAAGAGACTGTCTTTATTCCATTGGCTATTCTTTCCTGCTTTGTCAAAGATTAGTTGGCCATACGTTTGTGGGTCCATTTCTGGGTTCTCTATTCTGTTCCATTGATCTGAATGTCTGTTTTTGTGCCAGCACCATACTGTCTTCATGATTACAGCTTTGTAGTATAGCTTGAAGTCTGGGATTGTGATGCCTCCTGCTTTGGTTTTCTTTGTCAAGATCGCTTTGGCTATTCAGGGTCTTTCCTCGTTCCATACAAATTTTAGGATTATTTGTTCTAGCTCTGTGAAGAATGCTGGTGTTATTTTGATAGGATATGCACTGAATGTGTAGATTGCTTTGGGTAGTATCAGCATTTTAACAATATTTGTTCTTCCTATCCAGGAGCATGGAATCTTTTTCCATTTCTTTGTGTCTTCTTCAATTTCCTTCATCAGCTTTCTATAGTTTTCAGTGTATAGATTTTTCACCTCTTTGGTTATATTTATTCCTAGGTATTTTATGGGTTTTTGTGCAACTGTATATGGGTTTTTGTGCAACTGTATATTCCTTCTCTTTCTGTCGCTTCATTGTTGGTGTATAGGAATGCAACCAATTTCTTTGCATTGATTTTATATCCTGCAACTTTTCTGAATTCATGAATCAATTCTTGCAGTTTTTTGGTGGATCTTTTGGGTTTTCCATATAGAGTATCATGGCATCTGCAAAGAGTGAAAGTGTGACCTCCTCCTGGCCAATGTGGATGCCTTTTATTTCTTTGTGTTGTCTGACTGCAGAGGCGAAGAGTTCCAATACTATGTTGAATAACAGTGGTGAGAGTGGACATCCCTGTCTTGTTCCTGACCTTAGGGAGAAAGCTCTCAGTTTTTCCCCATTGAGGATGATATTAGTGTTGGGTCGCTCGTATATGGCTTTTATCATCTTGAGGTATGATCCTTCTATCCCTACTTTCTTGAGGGTTTTTATCAAGAAAGGATTTTGTATTTTGTCAAATGCTTTCTCTGCATCTATTGAGAGGATCATATGGTTCTTGTCCTTTCTTTTATTGATGTGATGAATCACGTTAATTATTTTGTGGATATTAAACCAGCTCTGCATCCCAGGTATAAATCCCACTGGGTTGTGATGAATAATTTTTTTAATGTATTGTTGGATCCTGTTGGCTAATATCTTGTTGAAGATTTTTGTATCCCTGTTCATCAGGGAAATTGGTCTATAGTTCTCCTTTTTAGTGGGGTCTCTGGTTTTGGAATCTGTCAGAAATTTAAAGCAGAGATAATACCTATCCTTCTCAAGCTGTTTCCAAAAATAGAAAGGGAAGGAAACTTCCAGACTCATTCTATGAAGCCAGCATTGCTTTGATTCCTACAGCAGACAGAGACCCAGGAAAAAAAGGAGAACTACAGGCCAATATCCTTGATGAATATGGATGCAAAAATTCTCAATAAGATACTAGCAAATCGAATTCAACAGCATATAAAAAGAATTATTCACAATGATCAAGTGGGATTCATTCCTGGGATGCCGGGCTGGTTCAACATTCGCAAATCAGTCAATGTGATACATCACATTAATAGAAGAAAAGAAAAGAACCATACAATCCTGTCAATCCATACAGGAAAAGCATTTGACAAAATTCAGCATCCTTCATTAATAAAAACCCTTAAGAAATTTGGAATAGAAGGAACATCCTTAAACATCATAAAAGCCATTTATGAAAAGCCCACAGCTAATATCATCTGCAATGGGAAAAACTGAGAGCTTTTTCCTGAGATCAGGAACGTGACAGGGATGTCCACTCTCACCTCTGTTGTTTAACATAGTGTTGGAAGTTTCTGCATCAGAAATCAGACAACAGAAGGAAATCAAAGGCATCAAAATTGGCAAAGATGAAATCAAGCTTTCACTTTTTGCAGATGACATATTAAACATGGAAAACCTGATAGACTCCACCAAAAGTCTGCTAGAACTGATACAGGAAGTCAGCAAAGTTGCAGGATACAAAATCAATGTATAGAAATCAGTTGCATTCTTATACACTAATAATGAAGCAACAGAAAGAGAAATAAAGAAACTGATCCCATTCCCAACTGCATTAAGAATCATAAAATACCTAGGAATAAACCTAACCAAAGATGTAAAAGATCTGTATGCTGAAAACTATAGAAAGCTTATGAAGATAATTGAAGAAGATATAAAGAAATGGAAAGACATTCCCTGCTCATGGATTGGAAGAATAAATATTGTTAAAATGTCATTACTACCCCAAACTATCTAAATATTCAATACAGTCCCATTCAAAATTGCAGCAGCATTCTCTCAAAGCTAGAATAAGCAATCCTAAAATTTGTATGCAACCACAAAGGACCCCGCATAGCCAAAGTAATATTGAAGAAGACCAAAGCAGGAGGCATCACAATCCCAGACTTTAGCCTCTACTACAAAGCTGTAATATTCAAGACAGCATGGTGTTGGAACATCACAGACACATAGATCAATGGAATAGAATAGAGACTCCAGAATTGGACCTGCAAAATTATGGCCAGCTAATCTTCGACAAAGCAGGAAAGAATATCCAATGGAAAAAAGAGAGTCTCTTTCACAATTGGTTTTGGGAGAACTGGACAGCAACATGGAGAAGAATGAAACTAGACCACTTTCTTACACCATTCCCAAAAATAAACTCAAAATGGATAAAGGACCTGAATGTGAGACAGGAAACCATCAAAACCCTATTGGAGAAAGCAGGAAAAAACCTCCCTGACCTCAGCTGCAGTAATTTCTTACTTCACACATCTCGAAAGCAAGGGATATAAAAGCAAAAATGAACTATTGGGACCTCATGAAGATAAAAAGCTTCTGGACTGCAAAGGAAACAGTCAACAAAACTAAAAGGCAACCAGTGGAGTGGAAAAAGATATTTGCAAATGACTTATCAGACAATGGGCTAGTATCCAAAATTTATAAGGAACTCACCAAACGGCACACCCGAAAAACAAATAATCCAGTGAAGAAATGGGCAGAAAACATGAATAGACACTTCTCTAAAGAAGACATCCAGATGGCCAACAGGCACATGAAAAGATTTTCAATATCACCCTTCATCAGCGAAATATAAATCAAAACCACACTGAGATATCACCTCATGTCAGTTAGAGTGGCTAAAAGGAACAAATCAGGAGACTATAGATGCTGGCAAGGATGTGGAGAAACCGGAACCCTCTTGCAATGTTAGTCGGAATGCAAACTGGTGCAGTCACTCTGGAAATCCGTGTGGAGGTTCCTCAGAAAGTTAAAAACAGATCTACCGTGTGACCCAGCAATAGCACTGTTAGGAATTTACCCAAGGGATACAGGAGTACTGATGCATAGGGGCACTTGTACCCCAATGTTTATAGCAGCACTTTCAACAATAGCCAAATTATGGAAAGAGTCTAAATGTCCATCAACTGATGAATGGATAAAGAAGTTGTGGTTTATATACACAATGGAGTACTACGTGGCAATGAGAAAGAATGAAATATGGCCTTTTGTAGCAACGTGGATGCAACTGGAGAGTGTGATGCTAAGTGAAATAAGTCATACAGAGAAAGACAGATACTGTATGTTTTCACTGTTATGTGGATCCTGAGAAACTTAACAGAAGTCCATGGGCGAGGGGAAGGGGAAAAAAAAGGTTAGAGAGGGAGGGAGCCAAACCCTAAGAGACTCTTAAAAACCAGGAATAAACTGAGGGTTGATGGGTGGTGGGAGGGAAGGGAAAGGGGGTGATGGGAATTGAGGAGGGCACCTGTTGGGATGAGCACTGGGTGTTATATGGAAACCAATTTGACAGTAAGTTTCATAGTTAAAAAAAGTTAACATCACAGTGCACTTCAACTTAGTATTTTTGTATAATTTGGGTAAATACATAGTCGTGCAATATCTGGATTGTACGGTAGTTCTATTTTTAACTTTTTGAGGGCCCTATACTCTTTTCCACAGTGGCTGTACCAGTTTGTATTTCCATCAACAGTGCAAGAGGGTTTCCCTTTCTCCACATCCTTGCCAACACCTATTGTTCCATGTGTTGTTGATTTTAGCCATTCTGACAGGTGAAATGTGATATCTCATTGTAGTTTTGATTTTCATTTCCCTGATGATCAGTGATGTTGAGCATCTTTTCATGTGCCTGTTGGTCATCTGTATGTCTTCTTTGGAAAAATGTCTATTCATGTCTTCTGTCCATTTTTTAATTGGATTATTTTTTGGGGGGTGTTGAGTTGGATAAGTTCTTTATATATTTTGGATACTAACCCTTTATCAGATATGTTATTTGGAAATATCTTCTCCCAGTCAGTAGGTTACCTTTGTGTTTTGTTTATGGTTTCTTTACTGTGTAAAAAGCTTTTTATTTTGGTGTAGTCCCAGTAGTTTATTTTTGTTTTTGTTTCTGTTGCCTAAGGAGATATCTAGAAAAATGTGATGGTTGATGTCAGCAAAATTACTGCCTGTGTTCTCTTCTAAATTTTTATGATTTCTGGTCTCACATTTAAGTGTTTCATCCATTTTAAGTTTATTTCTGTGTATGGTGTTAGACAGTGGTCCAGTTTAATTCCTTTACATGTAGTTTTCCAGTTTTCCCAGCACCATTTATTGAAGAGACTGTCTTTTCCTCATTGTATATTCTTGCCTCCTTTGTCATAGACTCATTTACCATATAAGCATAGGTTTATTTCTTGGTTTTCTGTTTTGTTCCATTGATCTATGTGTCTATTTTTGTGCCCAGCACCACAGTTTATATTAATGGATTTTTCTTATGATATTTTAATTTTTGGTATCGTATATTGAAGCATCAATGTAGAGTTTTACTTGATTAGTATATACACATTATTTTTTCAACAAACAATAATAGAATTTGTACTGTGAAGTATGTAATATATATGAGGTCCCTCATGTATTTTAAATAGTTTTCACTTGAGTCAAAACTATTTGTGGTTGGTGAATCAAACATACTAGAAATTCAATATAACTGATAAATCATTTCACTTTTCTCCCTTCATTCTGTGTAAAATGACAGAATCCTTTCAAGCCCTGAAGAACTGCTGATTATGTTGAGTTGTTATGAAACCTCCTTCTTAGGAAGGTGCAGCCCTTTGAGTTAGGGTGATTTGTCCAAGGTTCTAGCATTCATCTTGCTTGAGAGCAAATCATATAGAAATCACATGCAGATAAAGTATACTGTACTTGAATTTCATATATTATATTTCAGTAGATAAAGAATGCCATACTCATTAAAATAATGGATCTTTACAATTCCTGTCGACATTTAGTACTCTCTACTCAACTATTAATGCATTTGAGGCCACAGAGTATGTTTGATTTCATTTCTTCTCTTCCAGTCCTGCCTTCATCCAAATATAGTGAATAATCTTCCACCTTGAGGCCTTCCTATGAGCCACAGTCATAGTTTGTAGACTGTTACATGTTTATTTTCAGAGGAATTATTGATTTAATGGAAATATAGTTCTTATAAAAGTTAAAATAACAGCATTGGTTCCCAATGAAAGACAGAAAAAGACAAGCTGTTGAAACTTTTGAACAATGTAGGGAATAGGTGGAGGTGGTTTTTGTTGGTGGGGTTAATGTTAAAGGAGAGCTACATAGACACAGAATTGTACTGCTACCAGCAATTTCTGGGTCTACAGAGTCATTGCTTGTTTTTGCTCACCATTGTGTCCCTAGCAGCTTAGCACAGTGTCAGGCACATAATAGGCACTCCTTAAATATTTGTTGAATAAATAAATGTTATTTTAGCTTCCTGCCCAAGCATTTGACATCCAGAACAGTATTGTGATAATCACCACGTGAATTTCCTCTTAAAAGAAACAAAGGTGCTGCTTGTTTTTGTTTCCTTTGAGATTTTAGGCTTGAAACATCTCTTTGATATCTAATATTCAGAAGAAAAGTTGAGGAAAGTTTCCCCAAAGGGGAACATTTTTGTTTGTGCTAAGTGTGGTTGGACAGCTTTAAAACACACAAATAGAAGTTACTACATAAGGAAGTGCTTTCAGTCTACAGCATGAAAACAACATAGGATAATATAACTTTTTAACATAGTATTTTATATAAACAGTTTCCTTATTTCCTTATGTCTTTTACAGTTAGAAGATAGGCTAATGCAGTAGAAAGCATATCAAATCCTCTAGAGACAAAGTGATTTTTGCTTTTAAAATCATTTTTTGGGGACTCCTGGGTGGCTCAGTCAGTTGAGCGTCCGACTTCAGCTCAGGCATGATCTCACGGTTTGTGGGTTCGAGCCCCATGTCAGGCTCTGTGCAGACAGTTCAGAGCCTGGAGCCTGCTTTGGAGTCTGTGTCTCCCTCTCTCTTTGTCCTTCCCCTGCTCATGCTCCATCTCCATCTCTCTCTCAAAAAATAAAATAAAACACTAAAAAAATTTTAAATCATTTTTTAAAAAGTTTATTTATTTATCTTGAGGGTGGGGAGTATGCGAGCAGAGGAGGGCCAGAGAGAGAGGGAGTGAAAATCCCAAGCAGGTTCCTCACTGTCAGTGCAGAGCCCAACACAGGGCTTGATCTCACCAACCATGAGATCATGACCTAAACTGAAATCAAGAGTCAGATGCTTAACCGACTAAGCCACCCATGCACCCGTAAAATCAGTTTTAAGAATTGTTTCTCATGGGATATGTAAATTAACATTTTTGGGGGGATGGAAATTATCTCAAAACCAGATCTTTTTAAAGAGATACCATATACAGTGTACTTAAACATAAAGGAAAAAAGAAATCTACACACTTTTTAAAAAGTTTGGTACTTTATCAGAAAAAGTATAGTAGTACCTGGATCTGTACTGTCCAATGGAATGTTCTGCGATGATGGAAATGTTCTATAATATACCCAGCACCGTATGGCAACCACTTGGCCACATTGGCCATTGAACACTTGAAATGTGGCTAATGCAACTAACTGAATTTTTTAATTTTAGTTTTGTTTTCTTTAAAACATAATTATCATATGTAAAATTGACTTCTTTTTGATATAAAGTTCTGTAATTTTTTTTTTTAGTTTGGTGAATTTTAACATATCTATATATTTATTTAACTACCAACACAACCAGGACACCATAGTCCCATCATGTCAAAAAACGCCCCTGTTCAGCCCCTTTATAGTCACTCCTCCCCCACCCCTCATCTGTTCTCCATCTTCCTCTTTAGTTTGAATATTTAAAATTTTTAAAGTAATTTTATTAATCAGAAAAATCATTGGAGTGTGATTAGAGTTTGAAAGAGAATCTATTTAGAGATACAAAGCCACAAAAGCCTTCATTTTGTAATGACTATATTTGTATTGTATCTGTTTCAAAAGTATATGTCGGAACTGCATGTGGTTTGGCTATACTGCAACTTATTCATGAAAAATGTTATATGGTGTATTCCAAAACAAAATATAAATTATTTTTCCACTTTTTCTGTTTTGAATCACTTATGTTAGTGGTTTCTTCCATAACTAAGATCAAGATAACCAACTAGAATTACTAGTCTAAGCATCTTTTCTGTGCCAGGGGTGCATTTCAAGATTTCACCAAATACCTAGCCATTGATTACCAAGCTAAAGGAAGAAAGATTTAACTATATAACTATTGTTGACAGTTTAAAGTGAGATTTCCTTCTTTTAATTACTTTTAATTATATTTTGGTGTTGCTTTTATTTATGGAACAAAGATTTTCACCAGGAATCTAAAATAATAATGCTCATATTTTAACTGCCTTTAGAACATTAATCCCCTACCGTCTCTCAAAATCAGTTGGGTCTAAAACTAAATTTATCATCTTTCTTTTCCCACCACTCCAACCTCGTCCTCCAGTTTTCTTCTCTCTCTGATAACAGTTAATGGCAACACCATCTATCCACTGGCCCAGGCCAGAAACCTATAACTCGTAGTCATCTCCTTTACTCTCTATAATCTCCTTACTAGTTCTTGCCCTCCCAAATGTATCTTGGAATTGCCCCTTTTTCTTTACCCTCAGTATTCATGCCTTAATTCATGCCTTAATGCCTTAATATGTACCACTATTACAATTGCAATAGTCTCCTAACTGATCTCCTATCCTGTGTCACTCCATTCCACCCCCCACACATCTGCTGTGTCTCCAAAATGATTCTTCTCTAAAATGCTAATACAATCATGTCATTCCCTTGTTAACTTTTTTTGTGACTCTCTATTACCTATAGGCTGAATTACCATTATTGGCATAAAGTGGACCCCATAGTAAATCAGTTGCCTCATTCTCCAGTTTATCATCTTTATCTACTTTATCCATTTGTCTGGAATTCCTGCCTCATACATTCTTGCTAATTTCTGTTTGTTTGTTTACATTCAGGTCTTATCTCCCCTAAGGAGGCTTTTCTGACCCATATTGCCAGGGATAAATACATGTCTCTTTACTGTATTTTCTATGCTAATATTCCTCCCTGTGACTGTGTCATGCTCACCGTTGTATTTGAGAATCCTAGTTCCTGGCACATACAATAGGTGCTTGATAAATATTACTTGTTCGGTGTTTACCTTTATATAACTCACTGCTGCAAAGAACTACTTTCCTATCTATTTGCTCTTATAACAACTCTAGAAGATTATAGGGCATATTTCCCAATTTTTCAGATGGTAGAATTAATGAATGTGTTGACTAATAAGTGGAGAGTTGACAATGGAACTCAAATCTTCTGACTCCCAACCCAGTGAGTGTGTGTGTGTGTGTGTGCACATGTATTTGTGTGTATGACTACACCATTAATTTTTGTAAGATGTCAGCCAGATATGCATGCAGTCATGGTAGTAGTTAAATTATATACAGTAGCTGAGCTTTAGGAATACAATCATTATTTTTATCATTGAATCAGGCGAAGCAATAAAGATGTTCTTATTTTGAATAAAAGTAATACTAGGCTGTAGGGACTTAGAAGGATATAGGAGTATATGCTACAAAATCCTATCATTGCCTTTAATCACACAGTAGCATGTTTATATCTTTTCTTCCGAACAAAGTTATTTTAATCAAACATCTTAAAATTTAAACTTCATATCACCTTTTATTTTCTGCAGCTGATCCTGTTTTCTTTATTATCTTTGAATTGATAGAGAGTGAAGTATTGGAATAATTTGTGAAAGGAGATAGTAGGAAAGAGTTGTTTGTGCTCTGTTGTAAAATTCCAGGGTGTGTTTGTCCGTGTGTCTTTCAAATGCCTAATCAGTAGCTGAGTCACATACGCCTACATACAAGTTTATCATTCCTATAAGTACAGAAGACATTTTTTTTGTTTCTTTCCAAAGAGAATAGTAAAGATGAGAACTAATAGAGAAACTCCATTTGGTTGAATTATTTGTCCCATTCTTCTTGAATGCGGCATGATGATTGCTATTTTTTAAGTTCTAGGTCATAAAATTGAATTAAACTGACTTTTTGAAATTCTCTTCCAAAAGGTTTCACTGGAAGAAAAAAATGCAACTATTATTTATGACCCTAAACTACAGACTCCAAAGACCCTCCAGGAAGCTATTGATGACATGGGCTTTGATGCTGTTCTCCACAATCCTAACCCTGTCCCTGTTTTAACTGACACTGTGTTTCTGACTGTTGCTGCTTCACTGGCTCTGCCATGGGACCATATCCAAAGCATATTGCTCAAGACCAAGGGTGTGACAGACATTAAAATTTCCCCTCAGCAAAGAACTGTAGTGGTGACAATAATCCCTTCTATTCTGAATGCCAATCAGATAATAGAGCTGCTTCCGGATCTCAGTTTAGATATTGGAACTCTGGAGAAAAAGTCAGGAACTTGTGAAGATTATAGTATGGCTCAAGTAGGTGAAGTCATGCTGAAGATGAAAGTAGAAGGAATGACCTGCCATTCATGCACCAGCACCATTGAAGGAAAAATTGGGAAGCTGCAAGGTGTTCAGCGAATTAAAGGTAATATATCTGGTGGTATTTGGTTGTTTTGTAAGGATTAGCTTTCTGTTTTGGCCTTTTAAGTTTTTGCTTTCCTCTTAAGCATGGGTTTTGAATCCACAGACTAGAATACTTACTGCTTCATTGAAGTCTGAGGTACAGTGTGCATATTCCCAGGATTAATGTGGGTAAAGCTAATGTATAATTAAAAACTACATGAGTTTTGAACTAGCAGAAAATGTAGCTGGGGTGGCAGTTCATGGAGTTCAGCGTTTTTAACTCAACATGCCTGGGGTCCTCTCTACCTCTAATCTGTTTCTGTTCAGGCATGCAGAAACTTGGAGACCATAGATAAAGTAGTCATATTTTTTTTACTTTTTTCTAGTCTGTGTCAGTAACATTTTATGAAAACAGAATTATCTTAAGAAAAGCTAGTGACAGCGAAGACAGAGAAACAATTTTGTGTGGTATTGATTTGAAAGCTACAGAATGTTTTCTGAAGTGGCCTAAGAATAACTGAATTAAATATTTCTCTTTTCACTAACTAGTCTCCTTGGACAACCAAGAAGCTACTATTGTTTATCAACCTCATCTTATCACAGCAGAGGAAATTAAAAAACAGATTGAAGCCATGGGCTTTCCAGCATTCATCAAAAAACAGCCCAAGTACCTCAAATTGGGAGCTATTGATATAGAACGTCTAAAGAATACACCAGTCAAATCCTCAGAAGGACCACAGCAAAGGAGTCCATCATATAGCAGTGATTCAACAGTCACTTTCATTATAGATGGCATGCATTGTAAATCATGTGTGTTAAATATTGAAAGTGCTTTATCTACACTCCAATATGTAAGCAGCATCGTAGTTTCTTTAGAGAATAGATCTGCCATAGTGAAGTACAATGCAAGCTCAGTCACTCCAGAAACCCTTAGAAAAGCAATAGAGGCCATCTCACCAGGGAAATACAAAGTTAGTATTACAAGTGAAGTTGAAAGTACCTCAAACTCTCTCTCCAGCTCATCTCTTCAAAAGATTCCTTTGAACACAGTAAGCCATCCTCTGACTCAAGAAACTGTGATAAACATTGGTGGCATGACTTGTAATTCTTGTGTGCAGTCTATTGAGGGTGTCATATCAAAAAAGGCAGGTGTAAAATCCATACGAGTATCTCTTGCAAATGGCAATGGGACTGTTGAGTATGATCCTCTACTAACTTCTCCAGAGACCTTGAGAGAAGCAATAGAAGACATGGGATTTGATGCTGCCTTGTCAGGTAATTATTACTTTTTTCTCAGATTTCCTTAATGTTTTTTTATCTTCTAATTTGGATTCTTTGGCTTTCATCAATAATAAATAATGAGCAATAGGCACTGCAGCTCTGGTTTTTGGAAGTAAATCTTATAGAGGTAGTCAGCAGTGTATACAAAGATGCCTAAGGATGTTTGAATAATTATCTACAATATTTAAAAACTAAAAACATTATATCATGATACATCCATATGCTGAAATGCTATGAAGCCATAAAAAATTAGAGTATTAAAGATACTTAATGCCACAGGAAAGTGTCTGAGATATTTTGTTAAATGAAAAAATAAAAGCTAAAAATCTGTATATTCAGCATGATCAAAATATTATAAACACATGTATAAGGATTTATACCATGTATATATTATTTATGTATATGAGTGAATAAAATTCCTGGCAGGACATGAACTAAAATTTTAACAGTGGTTATTATATGAGTGGTAGGGTAAAGGTGATATTTTTTTCATTGTGCTTTCCTATGTGTTTTAAGTTTTATGTGACAAGGATATATGTATGTATGATGGGAGAAGCAAATGCTATTTTGAAAAGAAAAAAGGTAGAAATAAATAATAGAATTTTAACTGTAGTTTTAAATTTAGGCATTCAAATGAAACTGACTCTTGAACTGCCTCAAAGTCTTTCTATTTCCTGACAGCTCTTACCTTGAACTGAAACCAAAAATGAATAGTGCATGGAATTTGCCTATGTGAACTTGTTGTTTTATTTATTTTTATTTATTTATTTTTAATGTTTATTTCTGTTTGAAGGAGAGAGACAGCATGAGTGGGGGAGGGGTAGAGAAAGAGGGACACACAGAATGTGAAGCAGGCTCCAAGCTCTGAGCTGTCAGCACAGAGCCTAATGTGAAACTCAAACCCACGAACTGTGAGATCATGACCTGAGCCAAAGTCGGAAGCTTAACTGACTGAACCACCCAGGTGCCCCACTTGTTGTTTTAAACTACAATATAATCTAGCCTTGAATTAAACTGGAAATGCCCTAATGAAATTTCTTGCTGTAAATAAAATAGAAAAGTTGTATAACTAATTTCTAGAGCATGTTATTAACTTTTGCAATTCTGATCAGAATGAAGGATATCAAGTAACAATATTTGTTTTTCAAGCTCAATAAAACTGAGAAGCATAAAAATTTATATTAAACACATGCTCAAATTATTATGGTAGATAAATATCAGTGGAAGAGGACCCAGAGACATACTAACTATTCTTGATTTTCATATTCATGACATATGGTAGAAATTATAGAATTCTCACTTTTTAATGTCAAGATATAGTTTGTATGTCATAAAATTCACCCTTAAATTTTTTTTCTTAAAAAATTTTTTTTTCTTTTAATTTAGAGAGAGAGTTGGGGAGAGGAGCAGAGGGAGAGACAGAGTCTCAAGCAGGCTGCGTGCTCAGTGCGGAGCCCCATGCACAGCTTGATTCCATGACCCTAGGATCGTGACCTGAGCCAAAAAACCAAGAGTCAGACACTTAACTGACTAAGCCACCCAGGTGTTCCAGAATTCACCCTTTTAAAAGTATACAATCCAGTGGTTCTTAGTATATTCAGAGTTTTGCAGCCGTTACCACTATCTAATTTTATAACATTTATATCACCTGCAGAAGAAACCCTGTACCCATTAGCAGTCACTGCTAATATATATATATATATATATATATATATATATATATATATATATGTATGTATGTAATATATATGTATATAAAATTTTGTTTCTCTATTCAACAGTTGGTGGAAATTTGGAAAGTTATTTCCATCCTTGGCTTTTAAGAATAATGCTGCTATGAACATTTGTGTATGAGTTTTTACTTGAATGTATGTTTTTATTTCTCCTGAGTATATACCTAAGAGTGCAATTTCTGGGTCATAGGGTGAATAGGATTAACTTTTTCAGGAATTGCCATACTTTTCCAAAGTGGTTGACCCATTTTACATTGCCACCTAGAATTCTCACTTTAATAAAGAAAATCTCAAAAGACCAGAATGATTTTGCTCTAAAAGAGAGATACATAATTCCTTATTAGAAAATTAATATAGAATACTGAACTGTTGAAAAGCCTCCAGTATTAAAAATTTGAACAAAGTATAGAAAATCCATAATTGCAAAAGGAAATAATTATGAAACCAGAAGCATAATTTTAATTGGAAATATTGAAGTGAAACCATATCAGGTAGCCATAAAAAATGAATAAGATTAGTTTTGACAAAATTTAGTTGTGTCAGTCATTGCTTATAATTTTTAAAATTTTCAAAATGACGGTATTTGAAATTGATTAACATTTTGCTAACCCATAATGTTGAATTATTCTTCAGAGTTTCTATTAAACTAAAATACTTTGCCATACATAATGCATTATGGACATCATATAAGTAAGTTTGGCTTACATCAATATCAATCAAACAAGTTACTTACACTGTGATATTTCTATGCCTGTGCCTCTTAAATATAGGAACTCAAATCATATCAACTCATACCACATATAGTATAAAAGTGAAATATTTTTTTACAGTCAAATCTGGCATCTGGTATTATTGTAAGCAGGGATCTCACAGACATTTAGACTGGACCCCCAAAATGGCATTTGTCCTATTCATTTGGGTCTGTATTTTTGCAGCTGAAAATGGTTCACAGAGGAGCAGTAGCGGCAGCATCTCTGGGAGCTTGATAGAACTGTAGACTCTCTGACCCACTGCGCACCCATTAAATAAAAATCTACATTTTGATTTTCATAAGCTCTCCAGGTAATTCATACGTGCATTGAAGTTTTAGAAGCACTGGTGTAAATAATTTGCTGCATGGACCTCTATAAATAAACTCTGAATTAAATCTATATTAACATTTTTCATTTAATACAATGATAATATAATATGAAATGATACAATTTAAAATGGCATTTAAGAATTTTTATGTAACAGAGTGCCTAGGTGGCTCAGTTGTTAAGCATCTGACTTTGGCTCAGGTCATGATCTCATGGTAGGTGAGTTCGAGTCCCACATTGGGTGATCTGGAGCCCCGCTTTAGGTGAGCTTGAGCCCCACTTTGGGTGAGCTCGAGCCCACTATGATTGACCACAAGCCCTGCTTTGGGTGAGCATGAGCCCCGCTTTGAGTGAGCCCTGTTTCTCTCTCTCTCCCTTTCTCTCTCTCTGTCTCTCTCCCCGGCCCCCTCTTTCTCTGCCCCTCCTGGGATTCTCTCTCTCTCTCTCTGCCTCTCATTCACTTTCACCCTCTCTCTTTCTCTCTCTCAAAAAAAAGAATTTTTATATAAACGATGTGAGCAGAGTAAAAGCAACTTTCCAACTACCTTACATGGCTTCAAAGATGAACTCGAGCAATAGGAGAAATTTTGGTCAGACTAGTAAGTGGAATTCAAGAGTACTTGATAGTCTCTAGTAGTACTATGTCTGTCTTCTACCTAGCCCTCAGGATCCATGAATACAACATATTCATTAACTTTTAACAATGGTTTTTACCTCAACCAACTCAAGGGTCCCAGGAATTAATTGTTCAACGAATAATTATTAGGAGCTTGTTATGTGCCTTACATGTGTTAGGGGTCATAACAAACACATTAAAGGCCATCATGAATAGGTAAAAAACCTTGGCACAATGAGGGTCACCATAAAAGAACTGATAGAGTTGTGACTATGGTGACCCATATTTTTACGATAAAATGTTGATATCAAATGATTGCATTCTATATTTCTTCTAGAGATCATAGTTTAAAATGCCATCAGAATGGTGGCTACCCATTTTCTGAATGTCATTGTCAGTGCTGATCTGGCCTCACAGTCTATCACTATAACCTCTTCCCAGACAGAGAGGGGTTGGCACATTTTGTCTTTATGTCATTCTAATCCTGGGTGGATTGTAAAAGTTAAAAGAGACAGTGAGAAAAATGTGAGGTGTTTTCTTTCTTCATTGGTGAATTCTTTTTTTAATTTAATTTTTTAACATTTTAATTCCGGCATAGTTAACATAGTGTTATATTAGTTTCAGGTGTAAAATATAGTGATTCAATAATTCATATTTCACCTGGTGCTCATCACAAGTACACTCCTTAATCCCCATCACCTACTTAACCCATCCTCCCAACACCCTCTCTGTAACCAACTGTTTATTCTCTATAATTAAGTCTCTTTTTAATTTGTCTCTTTTTTTGTCCCTTTCTTCATTTATTTTGCTTCTTAAATTCCACACGAGTGAAATCATATGGTATTTGTCTTTGTCTGACAAATTTATTTCCCTTATCATTATACTCTCTTGCTCCATCCATGTCATTGCACATAGCAAGATTTCATTTCTTATGGCTAAAATTCCATTGTATATATATACCACACATTCTTTATCCATTCATCAATCAGTGGATACTTGGCCTGTTTCCATAATTTAGATATTGTAAATAATGTTGCTGTAAACATTGGAGTGCTTGTATCCCTTTGAATTAGTGTTTTTGTATCCTCTGGGTAAATACATAGTAGTGCAATTTCTGGATCATAGGGTAATTCTATTTTTAATTTTTGAGGAACTCCGTACTGTTTTCCACAGTGTCTGTACCAGTTTGCATTCCCACCAACAGTGCAGGAGGGTTCCCCTTTCTCCACATCCTTGCCAACATCTGTTGTTTCTTGTGTTGTTGATTTTAGCCATTCTGACAGGTGTAAGGTGATACCTCATTGTAGTTTTGATTTTCATTTCCCTGATGGTAAGTGATGATGAGCATCTTTTCATCTGTCTGTTGGCCATCTCTGTGTCGTCTTTGGAGAAATGTCTGTTCATGTCTTCTTCCCATTTTGTAATTGGATTATTTGTTTTTTGGGTGTTGAGTTAGATAAGTCTTTATAGATTTTGGACACTAACGCTTTATCATGTATGCCATTTGCGAATCTCTTCTCCCATTCTGGAGGTTGCCTTTTAGTTTTGTTGATTGTTTCCTTCGCTGTGCAGAAGCTTTTTATTTTGATGTAGTCTCAATTACTTATTGTTCATTTGGTTTCCCTTGCCTCAGGAGACATGTCTAGAAAAAAGTTGCTATGTCCATTGTCAGCGAAGTTACCACTTGTGTTCTCTTCTAGGATTTTTATTGTTTCAGGTCTCACATTTAGGTCTTTCATCCATTTTGAATTTATTTTTGTGTATGGTATAAGAAAGTGGTCCAGTTTCATTCTTATGTGTGTAGCTGTCCAGTTTTTCCAATGCCATTTGTTGAAGATACTGTCTTTTTTCCATTGCATATTCTTTCCTCCTTTGTCAGAGATTGATAGACCATTTAATTGTGGGTTTATTTCTGGGCTTTCTATTCTTTTCTGTTGATTTGTATGTCTATTTTTGTGCCAGTACCATACTGTTTTTCTTACTACATCTTTGTAATATAACTTGAAGTATGGTATTGTGATACCTCCAGTTTTGTTTTTCTTTTTCAAGATTGCTTTGACTCGTCAGGGTCTTTTGTGATTCTATACAAATTATAGGATTGTTCTAGTTCTATGAAAAATATGTGTATTTTGATAGGGATTGCATTGAATGTGTAAGATTGCTTTGAGTAGTATAGACATTTTAACATTATTCTTTCAGTCCGTGGGCATGGAATGTTTTTCCATTTCTTTGTGTTGTTTTCTATTTCTTTCATCAATATTTTATAGTTTTCAGAGTGCAGGTGTTTTACCTGTTTGGTTAAGTTTATTCCTAGGTATTTTATTATTTTTGATGCAATTGTAAATGGAATTGCTTTCTTAATTTGTTTTTATGCTGCTTCATTATTGGTGTATAGAAATGCAACAGATTTCTGTACATCGATTTCGTATCCTACAACCTTACTGAATTCATTTATCAGTTCTAGTAGTTTTTTGGTGGACTGTAGGGTTTTCTCTATAGTATCATGTCTTCTGCAAACAGTGAAAGTTTTCCTTCTTCCTTGCCAATTTGGATGCCTTTTATTTCTTTCTGTTGTCTGATGCTGTGGCTGGGGCTTCCAGTACTATTTTGAATAAAAGTGGTGAGAACAAACATCGTTGTCTTGTTCCTGATCTTAGGGGAAAAAGTCTCTCAGTTTTTCACCATAGGGTATGATGTTGTGGGTTTTTCATATAAAGCATTTATTATGTTGAGGTATTTTTCCTCTAGATCTACTTTTTTGAGGGTTTTTATGATGAATGGATGTTGTACTTTGTCAAATGCTTTTTCTGCATTTACTGAAGTGATCATATGGTTTTTATCCTTGTATTGATGTGATGGATCACATTGGTTGACTTGCAAATATGGAACCACCCTTGCATGGGAGGTATATTTTTATCATGACCATCAATCTCATCATTCTCTTAAAAAGACAAATATGAAGTTAAGTCTTCATTAACCAATTAAAGCAAAAAAAACCCTCAAATTCTTTTCCTTTTTTAAACTTTGTTATTTTTAATTTCAAACTTACAGAAAAGCTACAAGAGCAATACAAAAAATTCCTGTTTACCAATTTCTCTCACATTCCCTGGTTGTCAATATTTTACATTTGTTTTATTCTCTTTCTCTCTTCACACACACACACACACACACACACACACACACACACACACTTTTTCTGAGTCATTTGAGAGTGCATTGCAGAAATGATGTTTTAAATTCTTTTTAACCTATTTTCTGATTATGTGTTCTTCATATTCACACATTGATCCTAGTTATAAGGATTAGATTGGAAACCCTTTCTTGAAATTTTTGGAGTCTTTTCTGATTATTGCCTCGAGTGCAAGAAAGTCAACCTTCCTTCCTTTTGAATTCACTTAAGCATAAGTAGTGTTGCTACAGGCTATAGAAAATCTAATTGAAGAAGAGTAGCCATTTAATTCAGTGTGGCTTTTTAACACCTGCACTTCTGCTGTGGAAGATCGAAGTTTTTGCTCTTTTGTTTGCCACACTCACTGGGGTATAAAGGGCACAATTTTATGGATCTTTGTTGAGAGGTCATGCGAAGGTAGCTAAAAGGGAGTATCTCCGTGACTTATTTTAATTTAGTACTATCCTTCCAGAGTGTGAAAATTGCAGATTTTATTATAGGTTATCTCTGGTACCTGAAATAACGGAATTACTCTGGAACAAGACCTAAAGTAACTAGCAGTATAAACTTTTTTTTAGTGTCTAAGTTCAATATGAAGTCTTGATAGTAGTTATGAGAGAATGAAATAAACTCCTGGCTGGATTGAAATAATGTTTTATTTTTCAAAGCCAAAGCTATTTCCTTTGGGCAAATGAGCTTCCTTTTTGAAATCTTTAAGATAACAGTAGTAGTTGGTAAATTTTACTGAGTTCTAAATAATGCTCTCATAATCTGAATGAATGAGTATAGTTTTCAAAATTGATTTTCTTAAGACCAGAGGTTGACTAATTTTGGAATTGGAAGTATCTAGTCAGTTGTGATCAGTGTCCTTTACTATATCCAGACTGGCTGTAGTGCCATCACCTGGGAATGTGGTGGAAGTGCAGAATCTCAGGCCCCATCCTAAATGTCCTGAATCAGAACCTGTATTTTAAGAAAATCCCCCAGGTTATTGTGTGTGCATTAAAATTTAACAGCCACTATTATACTGATTTGGGAAGTATGGATCATTATTTATTAGGAAAATGGTTAGACTTTTTTAAAAGTTTCTGCAAAAGATGTCCTCTTTGGCATATGGAAACCAACTCTTCTATGCAGGGATCCTCTGTGGGTTAGCCAAATAGACCTGAACCAGTTTTTTTGCCCAAGGGGAATAAATAACAAGTTAGATAGGTGTACCTGGAAATTTCCACATCACCTCTTTTCCTCTTTATCGCTGCAGGAGAGTATACATCTTGAGCTTCTTTGCATGTGCACGGGTGTGCTGGAGAGAATAACTCTTCCCTTCTTAGAGTTGATTAATACTTCAGTGGATAAACTTAAAACAGAATAGCAGATTTTCTGAGACTGCAGGGGAATTTCTGGATGATAGGAGCTTCCCATTGTTCCACAGTGCATAAACATTCTTTGGAGAGATTTTCCAAATATTCCTTTGCACAAAATGAAGGTTACTGCTGACTTTCTCCTTGTCTTTTCTTCCATTGTCCACAAAGACATTTTAATTTAAAAAATACCATAAGGGGGCTTAGGTGGCTTAGTTGGTTAAGGGACTGACTTCGACTCAGGTCATGATCTCACAGTTCATGGGTTCGAGCTACAAGTCAGGCTCTGTTGACAGCTCAGAGCCTGGAGCCTGCTACGGATTCTGTGTCTCCCTCTTCACTCTGCCCTCCTCTACTCGTGCTCTGTGTCTTTTTCTCTCTTTCAAAAATAAATAAATATTTAACAAAATTAAAAATGAAAAAAATATACTATATATTAGTGTTTAAAATTCAAACAATACAGAAGTGTCTGTAGAGAAAATGTGTGTGTTTGTCATTCTGTTCCTGCCTTAACCCCATTCTCCAGAAGTAGCCACCATTAATGTTTTGGAACGTAGCCTCCCAGATTTTCTTATGCCTAGTCTCATATATACATATACACAAAAACTTTTTAAATGACATCCGCAATGCTATTTTGTAAATTGCTTTTTTGTTCCACTTACTGTATCATGAATTGCTTTAATGTAGTATGCAAATCATTAACATGGTGATAAAAATTCATTATAAAAATAGGAGCTGCCCATTAACAACTACTCTTTATCTGGGGTTTTCAGTAGAGAAAACAGCTAGAAGAACTTGGTATAATTAAAGTTTTGTTTATTCAGTTAGTTCCGATCCAAAGAACTGGGATGGGCAGTATTTGAAGTCACTTCCTAGAAAGTGTAAAGTCCATGCTGGTTTTAAACGAATGGATTGACAGTACCTGGAGGTGTGGATTGTGATGAATGACAAGGATGCAACTAAAGAATATCTTAAATGAAAAGAATCTTTCCCTGTCTACCAGATACAAATGAGCCATTGGTAATAATAGCTCAGACCTCATCAGAAATGCCGCTTTTGACCTCAACTAATGAATTTTATACTAAAACAATGACACCAATTCACGATGGGGAAGTAAAGCCTTCGTCTAAGTGTTATATACAGGTCACTGGTATGACTTGTGCTTCCTGTGTGGCAAACATTGAACGGAATTTAAGACGAGAAGAAGGTGAGACACTTTTGAAGCCTGTTATTTTGTGTGCTGAATTGAAGACTGTCCTTTTTTGATCTTTCAGGTGTTTAGTAACAATTTTTGTGATTCCTGCCAAGGCCTTATGAAGTCCTCTATATCAGTGATGTGCAGGACAACCTTGACTCTCTGACAGCCAGTTTTTGTGTTCTGTTCCCTTAGATATGGTTCCTATCTTGTTTACCTCATGATCACATTTTAACATCAATGAAATGTGTAGGAAAATAGCAGAAGGAAATATATGTTTAAGTTTACTATTCTCTGTGGACCTTGGTTGCAATGGATTTTAAGAAAAACATACAAATTTTCTGATAAAGCTATGCTTAAAAATAACTACAGTCCATAAGTTTCAATATTACTATACTTGAAACAACCAGATCAAAACCAAGTTTGTTTAGAATTATATTATTCTCTTCCAACAGTATGATCACTGATCTTTGCAGTAAAAATGTTAAAAAGTTATTGTGATAAATTTTAATGCTAGGTTACAAAATCTTAGAAAATTTACAGCGTACTTTTTTTTATTCAGTCATACCCAAATGTTTTACCTTATAAGTTTGAAGTCATATTCATATAAAACTTCATACTGTGACATAAGATTTGTTAGCCATAGATATATGCGGTTATGTTTAATGAAACTGAAATCATAGGTTTGGTACTTCAGCAGCCCTAGTCCCAGGTTTCTTAATACATGCTGTTAGTCACAAGGGCCAAATAAATAAGATTAGTATCAGCTTATTCCCTCTATTGTGGGGAAATAACTCACAGTATATAATAATAATACAGACCTGTGGCCCATAGAATCACCTTTTATATAAAGGCCAGAATTTTATAACAAAATGTATGTTATACAGAGGCAATTCCATTATTAACCTTATCTGCATTGTGTCATATTTGCATGTCATTTCAGTCTCCATTCTATCTAATTAGAATGCAGTTGAGGCTAAAGCTTATATTACACTTCAATTGATTAAAACAGGGAAGGAGGGAGGTTGCAAACATATGAAAGCAAAAGAAGTTTGTAAGGTTCCTGTTTAATTTCAGAACCAACTATGTTTGGGCAATTCAGAAATAGCCTTTTTCATGAGACAAGCAATGCCTATACCAATTATGAATCTTTTTTTAAAAATTCATTGTGCTGATTCTTCTAGTTACTCCCCACTCTCCCCTTTATCACTTCTTTACCCAATTAGGAATACCATTAGCCTAGCTGGGATCACTATATTCACTTTTTTAAAAACTAAGTAACACTGGTCATCTCTAAGTTTAGTTTGCATTATATTTCTGAAAATGAATAGAGTTCTAATTATAATTTAAAGTAAGAGTTTAAAAATTATCCATAATTTATGTAAGTATGAAACCTATTTTTGAAAAGTCAGATTTTCCCTTCTATTTCTATTTGGCTATAGATTATATCCACTGAAACAAAAAGATTTTTCCTACTTTCTTTATACCCTACTCCTTTTACTGACACTTTCCTATGAGCTGATCCTCTGAATTATTTAGTATCCACAAAGCCCAGAGTGTAAGTACTTTATATAGAAAACTTAGATTATATAGGTTCTCTGTTTTCTTATTTAAAACTATGATTAAATTAATATTATTTTCTTTTTATCAAACTCCACAGTTGACCTATGGTCTGTTGATCCCCATTTCCTGTCAGGTAGCCACCAAGTGCCACAGATTCGTAGAAAGAGCTGTCATTTTTGCTATGCAGAATTAATTTTCTTCCTAGAAATGACATCAATAGCTGGCCTAGAGAAGTAGGATGGTTGTTAATAAAAGGCTTGCATGAGAAAACAGGATGACTGCCATAAAATGAACTCCTTTGTTCTGTTAACAAGTTGTATGGCACTTTCTCCCTAGGAATAAGAGCACTTTATATTAGTGTGTGCCAGACAGTAAAATTGGATAATCTTAAGAAATGACTTTTATTTGATATTGTTATAATATGCATGTTGGTACATTCTTAGATTCCTTACTATAATTGCAGTGATTTCCTTAAGTGCATGAGTTCCTTTCTCTAGGTCTTATTAGTTTCTACAAATGCCCTATAATTACATGTTAAGGTCTCAACCTGTTGCAATTGATGGGTCTGATTTGGATCCCATTTCAAAAAAACAACTGTGTTAAATAAACAGTTATAAGACAATTCTGGAAATGTGAATTCTGCATGGATATTTGGTGATATTGAGGACTTACTTCAGGTGTGATAATGGTATTATGGATTTGTTTTTGAGAGAAGAGCCTTTTAGAGATACATATTTAAATATTTACATGTGAAATGATATGTTATGTGGGTTTTGCTTCAAAATCATCAGAGTAGAGTGCAGTAAGTAAGAGGATAGGAATATAGATGAAACAGGATCAGCCCCAGTATTATTGATAATTGTTGAAACTGGGTGGTGGTTATATAAAGTTTATTATGTTGTTCTCTTTTGTATATGTATAATTGAAATTGTCCATAATAAAAAGTTTCAGAAAATAAGGCCCTCTTTCAACTAGTTTTATTTGGTTTAGGTTCAAGACTGTATAACAGTTAAGTAATAATTTTTTCTAGATTCACTTTAATCCTTTCACAAATGAAGAAATTATTGTAACATTCCTCTTTTTATAAGGATATTATCTCAGTTATTTTTCTTATCAATGCTTCCAGGAATATATTCTGTACTTGTGGCTCTGATGGCTGGCAAGGCAGAAGTAAGATATAATCCTGCTGTTATACAACCCCCAGTGATAGCTGAGTTCATCCGAGAGCTTGGATTTGGAGCCACTATGATAGAAAATGCTGATGAAGGAGATGGTGTTTTGGAACTTGTTGTAAGTAATCATTTTTGTGTAATTAATAAAATTTCCAGGAAAAACTCGGGGGAAAGATTCCGAAAATAGTTCCAAAGTTATTTAAGGGTTGGGAAAATAAAGCATAAAAGGAAAATTAAGGAAACTGGAAAATAGAAGGATAAGATATGACTTAATGGTGGCCTTTAAGCCTGGAATATAAGAGATAATCATGTGTTAATTAAAAACCAACAAAGAAGAATTAGGTTTGAATAAATAAATAAAAACCGACTTTTAAAATATAGTATGATCCTATCAGCATAGAAAAGAAAAGATTCAGATGCATTGAAGACTGAAATTTTGTAAATGAAGTAAAAAAACCAGGTGGAAAGCATATTGGTTTACAATGGTCATTTTCTCCAATCCAGCAAATTGAGTTTTATTTGTATACCTTAAACAATTAAAACAAAAAACTTAACCCTGTACCAAAATTAGTATCAGCTCAATCAAAAATTTGAATATAAAAAATAAAACCATGAAATTACAAGAAGTATTTAGTGCCCTTTTCCCAGTATTTTAGTATAAAAACTTCAGACATCAAGAAAATCTAAAGAATTGTACAATGGACACCCTTGTACACACCACCTAGATTCTCTATTAACATTTTAGTGTATTTGTTTTACTATACATAAGTCTGTTGTGTGAATAATTTTAGATTCATAAAGTTGCAAAACTAGTAGGGAATATCTGTGAATCTTTAAAAACAAATTTTTTTAATGTTTATTTTTAAGAGAGAGAGAGAGAGAGAGAGACAGAGCACAAGTTGGGGAGGGGCAGAGAGAGAGGGAGACACAGAATCTGAAGCAGGCTCCAGGCTCCGAGCTGTCAGCACAGAGCCTGATACGGGGCTCGAGCCCACAAACTGTGATTTAGCCCACAAACTGTGAGATCATGACCTGAACCGAAGTCAGACGCTTAACCAACTGAGCTACCCAGGCACCCCTATCTATGAAGCTTTTCCCAGCTTTTCTCAATAATAACATCTGATCTATCACTTAAAAAATAATATCAGAGTGGAAATGGCCTTTCTAAATATCATACAAACCCAAAAAGAAATGATAGATAAATTCATGTACATAAAAATTTCTTTTTGGATGGAAAAACGCCATAAAAGAAGTCAAAAAACAGGTAAAAAACTTTATTTCTTATCATAGATGAAGGTTAATTTTCTTAATATACAAAGAACTGTTGTAAATCAATAAGAACCAGCAACTCAAAAGAGAGATAGTAAAGGATATGAACTGACAGTTCACAGACAGTCCAAAACATTACCACTTTAAACACATGAAAATATCTTCACCCTCACTTGTTATAAGAATAAAGCAAATTAAACCTGCATTGAAATGCCCTTTTTCGTCTATTAGATTGGTAAAGATAAAAAACAATTTTGTTAACATTGTATTATCTCTCATATATTGCTGGTGGAGGGTCAAATGATACAAGCTCTCAACAGGGGAATTTGGCAATATTTATCAAAAGGAAAATTATACATATCCTTTGCCTTTTATACTCATAGGAAGTTATCCTACAGACATAGTTCCATATGTATGAAATGACATGTGTGCAAGGATGTTCATTATAGTATTTTTTTTTAGAGAGAGTACAAGAGGGGGAGATGGGGAGGGGGCAAAGGGAGACAGACAGAGGAAGAGAGAATGTCAAGCAGTCTCCACGCTCAGTGAGGAGCCCAATGGGATGCTTGATCCTGTGACCCTGGGATCATGACCTGAGCCTAAATCAAGACTTGGACACTCAACCGGCTGAGCCACTCAGGTGCCCCAAGACTTAATTAATTAATTAATTAATTTTTTAGAGCAAGAGACAGAGAGTGGTAGTGGGGTAGTGGGGCAGAGGGAGAGAGAGAAAGAGCGGGGTGGGGGGAGGGAGGGAGAGAGAGGGAGAATCTTAAGCAGGTTCCATGTTCAGTGCAGAGCCCGAAGCAGGGCTTAATCCTATGACCCTGGGATCATGACCTGAGATGAAATCAAGAGTTGGGTGCTCAACCAACTGAGCCACCCAAGCACCCCCTGTTTTTTTAATATGGCAAAAGATAGGAAAAACCTAAATGTCAATCACTGGGGACTAGATACATAAATTATGATATGTCCATGCAGTGAGATATGAAGCAGCTATTAAAAAGAATGGGTAGGTTTTTATTTTTTATTTATTAAAAATTTTTTTTAAATATGAAATTTATTTTTTTTTAATTTTTTTTTTCAACGTTTATTTATTTTTGGGACAGAGAGAGACAGAGCATGAACAGGGGAGGGGCAGAGAGAGAGGGAGACACAGAATCGGAAACAGGCTCCAGGCTCTGAGCCATCAGCCCAGAGCCTGACGCGGGGCTCGAACTCACGGACCGCGAGATCGTGACCTGGCTGAAGTCGGACGCTTAACCGACTGCGCCACCCAGGCGCCCCAAATATGAAATTTATTGTCAAATTGGTTTCCATACAACACCCAGTGCTCATCCCAACTGGTGCCCTCCTCAGTACCTATCACCCACCCTCCTCTCCCTCGCACCCCCCATCAGCCCTCAGTTTGTTCTCAGTTTTTAAGAGTCTCTTATATTTTGGCTTCCTCCCTCTCTAACCTTTTTTTTTTCCTTCCCCTCCCCCATGGTCTTCTGTTAAGTTTCTCAGGATCCACATAAGAGTGAAAACATATGGTATCTGTCTTTCTCTGTATGACTTCACTTAGCATAACACTCTAGTTCCATCCACGTTGCCACAAAAGGCCATATTTCATTCTTTCTCATTGCCACGTAGTATTCCATTATGTATATAAACCACAATTTCTTTATCCATTCATCAGTTGATGGACATTTAGGCTCTTTCCATGATTTGGCTATTGTTGAAAGTGCTGCTATAAACATTGGGATACAAGTGCCCCTATGCATCAGCACTCCTGTATCACTTGGATAAATTCCTAGCAGTGCTATTGCTGGGTCACACGGTATATCTATTTTGAATTTTTTGAGGAACCTCCACACTGTTTTCCAGAGCGGCTGCACCAGTTTGCATTCCCACCAACAGTGCAAGAGGGTTCCCGTTTCTCCACATCCTCTCCAGCATCTATAGTCTCCTGATTTGTTAGCCACTCTGACTGGCATGAGGTGCTATCTGAGTGTGGTTTTGATTTGTATTTCCCTGATGGGGAGTGACGTTGAGCATCTTTTCATGTGCCTGTTGGCCATCTGGATGTCTTCTTTAGAGAAGTGTCTATTCATGTCTTCTGCCCATTTCTTCACTGGATTATTTGTTTTTTGGGTGTGCAGTTTGGTGAGCTCTTTATAGGTTTTGGATACTAGCCCTTTGTCCTATATGTCATTTGCAAATACCTTTTCCCATTCCATTGGTTGCCTTTTAGTTTTGTTGATTGTTTCCTTTGCTGTGCAGAAGCTCTTTATCTTCATGAGGTCCCAGTAGTTCATTTTTGCTTTTAATTCCCTTGCCTTTGGGGATGTGTCGAGTAAGAGATTGCTACGGCTGAGGTCAGAGAGGTCTTTTCCTGCTTCCTCCTCTAGGGTTTTGATGGTTTCC
The DNA here is from genome assembly GCF_022837055.1 of Prionailurus viverrinus. NCBI lineage: Eukaryota > Metazoa > Chordata > Mammalia > Carnivora > Felidae > Prionailurus > Prionailurus viverrinus. Next base: position 55,993,644 of record NC_062579.1, read on the forward strand.
TGTCTCACATTCAGGTCCTTCATCCATTTTGAGTTTGTTTTTGTGAATGGTGTAAGATAGTGGTCTAGTTTCGTCCTTCTGCATGTTGCTGTCCAGTTCTCCCAGCACCATTTGTTAAAGAGACTGTCTTTTATCCATTGTATATTCTTTCCTGCTTTGTCAAAGATTAGTTGGCCATACTTTTGTGGGTCTACTTCTGGGGTTTCTATTCTATTCCATTGGTCTATGTGTCTGTATTTGTGCCAATACCATGCTGTCTTGATGATGACAGCTTTGTAGTAGAGGCTAAATCTGGGATTGTGATGCCTCCTGCTTTGGTCTTCTTCTTCAAAATTACTTTGGCTATGCGGGGTCTTTTGTGTTTCCATACAAATTTTAGGATTGCTTGTTCTAGCTTCAAGAAGAACGCTGGTGCAATTTTGATTGGGATTGCATTGAATGTGTAGATAGCTTTGGGTAGTATTAACATTTTAAATTTAAAAATTTTAAATACCTAAAATTTTTAAAAGATTTTATTAAAAAAATTTTTTTAACGTTTATTTATTTTTGAGACAGAGAGAGACAGAGCATGAATGGGGGAGGGTCAGAGAGAGGGAGACACAGAATCTGAAACAGGTTCCAGGCTCTGAGCTGTCAGCACAGAGCCTGACGCGGGACTCGAACTTACCGACCACGAGATCATGACCTGAGCTGAAGTCGGCCGCTTAACTGACTGAGCCACCCAGGTGCCCCTAAAAGATTTTATTTTCAATTAATCTCTACACCCAACACGGGGTTTGAACCCATAATCCCGAGATCGAGAGCTGCATACTTCACCAACTGATCCAGGCAGGCACCCCCATGGGCTTTTATTTTTTAAAGACTTCTGACAATTAATAGCTTTATTGAAATATTATTCACATACCATAAAACTCATGCTTTAAGTGTACGATTCAGTGTTTTTTTTAAAAAAATTTTATGTTTATTCATTTTGGAGAGAGAGACAGAGTGTGAGCCGGGGAGGGGCAGAGAGAGAGGGAGATGCAGAATCCGAAGCAGGCTCCAGGCTCTGAGCTGTCAGCATGGAGCCTGATGTGGGGCTTGAACTCACGAACTATGAGATCATGACCTGAGCTGAAGTCAGATGCTTAACTGACTGAGCCCCCCAGGTTCCCTTAATTCAGTAGTTTTTGTATATCCGCAGAGTTGCAATTATCACTGTATCTAATTTTAAAACATTTTTGTCAACCCAAAAAAGAAACCTCATGTCACTCTTCATTCTTGATATTAAGCATTTGAGTCTTCTTTCTTTTTCTCCTTGTTCAGTCTAGCCAAATTTTGTCAATTTTGTCAGCCTTTTCAGACAAATAATTTTTGGTTTTGTTAATTTTCTCTGTTCTCTCTTTTGTGAATTTCCACTTTCATTTTTAATTTTCTTCCCTTTGCTTGCTTTACGTTTAGTTTGCTCTTCTTGTCTAGTTCCTTAAGGTGGAAGGTTAGGTCATTTATTTGAGATCTTATTTTTTAATATTGGCATTTACAACTACACATTTCCCTCTAAGTAATGCTTTCATTTCAGGTATTATACTTTTTAATCCAGACTGTCCATTGGGCCTTTTCAATAATCTCTCTCTCTTTATTGATATTATTTTTGGTTAGACATTGTTCTCATATTTTCCTTTAATTCTTTAGACATGGTTTTTTTTTTTTTTTAGTTCATTGAATATATTTTCAGTACCTGATTTAACATCTTTGTCTAGTAAGTCCAATGTCTGGGCTTCCTTAGAGACAATTTCTGTTGATTGCTTTTTTCCCTTTATATGGACCGTACTTTCTTGTTTCATCACATGTCTCACAATTATTTGTTGGAAATATGTAGCAACTCTGGAAATAAAGTTATTTTCCACTCCTTAGGGTTTGTTGTTGTTGCTATTTGCCATTGTTATTGTTTAGTGACGTTTATGAAATAATTCTGTAAAATTTATATTCTTTGTTAATGTGTGGCCACTGAAGTTTCTGCTTGATTAGCTCAGTGGTCAGCTAATGATTGGACAGAGATTTACTTAAATACTTGGAACCAATAAATCTCCCAGTCTTTGCTGAGGATCTCTGTGCATGCCTTCAACACCAAGCTGTGCAGTTGTCAATTGCCTTAGTCTTTACTTCCTGCTTCTACAGAGTCTACTGGTCAGCCTGAGGTGAGAGGTTAGGACCTTTTAGGTCTGAGTGTGCATAGTCTTGGACATGTACAACCCTATGCGTGTGAATGAATGGCCTTCTAGATTTTTAGAATATGTTGGAGTTCTTATGTATATCTTGCTTCCCAGTTTTTCCTTTTTAGGCTTTTTGGTTAGCCTATTGTTTGCCCCAGCTGTTATCCCTTGCCTTAGGTAGCCACAAGATTAATAATTACCTTGAATTGTTTTGACAAATTCTCCCAGGGAATTCGCTGAGCTCCAGTCAGGGCAAACACAGACATCTTTGCAAGTGGGATATTTCAGAGAACCATCAGTCAGATCATATAATAACAGTTCCCTAGTAATGAGGCTTTGAAGGAGCTCCAACCATTTTCTGCTCTCTCTGGTGGCTTCCCTGATGCTGTTTTTCACCATCACTGTGGGCTGCTGGTCTTCATGGCCACCCCAGAGCTGGAGGGGAGGAGATGAGAAGAAGGAAAATTATAATATATATAATAGCACATAGCTTGCTGTTTCATTGGGTTTCATCTGATTCTCTTGAATAAATGCTTCCTGTATTGCTGAAAGCTTTTATGTAATTTCAGTTTCCGAAAAAGTTTGTTGTTTTTTCCAGTTTTCTTATTGCTTTTATGGAGGGGAGAATTTTCAAAGATCTTTACCATTACTGGTATTCTTTCAGTACATATTCTTGAATAAATGCTTTGTAATTTGTTATACTCTTTAGTTATTTACCTGTTATACTCTTTAGTTATTTACCAGAGTCTTTAAATGGTTGTTTTTTGAAGATTTTGTCCAATTTTATCATTGCTTTTTGGGAAAAGGATTTGCTGAGCTCCACACACGGTCATTCCAGAAGTTCTGCTACTCCATTTTAGAATTTAATACCCAGCTGAACTGTAACCTCACCTAAGACATAAGGCAAAATGCATTTTTAGACAAAGGTATAACACTTTTGTCATCCATTAACCTTCACTAAAAGTAATACTAACGGCTAAAAAATCTATAGGGAAGCATGACATTTAATACAAGAATCAATAGATGTCAAATCATATATCACTAGTGACAGGAGGAGGGAGACTTAGTGAGATCCTTTTCTGTTTAACCTGTTGCAGCTGGGACCATATCTTTGTTCAATGTAATTTTATATAAAAATAGCATTCTAATACAGTTTTCTAAAGTATATTAATAGTGCAGATAAGATCTTGTGTGTTAATCCCATGTTACAAGTCATGTTTAATAGAGGAAAAAGTAGATTTCTGAATAACAAAACCTTTGTCTTTAACAGGTGAGAGGAATGACGTGTGCCTCCTGTGTACATAAAATAGAGTCTATCCTCACAAAACACAGAGGGATCTTCTACTGTTCTGTGGCCTTGGCAACCAACAAAGCACATATTAAGTATGACCCAGAAATTATTGGTCCTAGGGATATTATCCATACAGTTGAAGTAAGTGTTAAGACTTTGCATTTCTGTGTTCTTACCTATTCAGTCAGCCCTCTGTTGAATCACTTCTGGTTTGTATCAGATAGAAACAGTGAACAAGATCTGGCCCCTTTGATTACTCTCAATAACATCTGTCTCAAATTTAATGTGTGTTTATACCCTTTTTTTTTCCTTGGTCTTTGTCAGGAAGAGTTAGGCAAAGGCATGTTGGCACTATTAATCAGGAGCAGACTGAAGGTAGAATCACAAATCATTTAAAAATATTTAGAAAATGGAAGTAAAGTACAATTTGTTGTAAGATTAATTAATCACTAAGAAAGCAAAGCATCATGCTACATGCTTTGTTGTTTGTTAGGTCAAAGCAAATGATGTATTTTTTTTAAAAATTTGAGTATAGTTGTCACAGTGATGTTACATTAAGGTATACAACATAGTGATTCAACAACTCCATAGTTATGCTGTGCTCACCACAAGTGTAGCTACCACCTGTCACCATACAATGTTATTGCAATACCATTGACAGTATTCCCTATACTGTGCCTTTTATTCCCATGACTTACTCATTCCATAACTGGAAGCCTTATCTCCCACTCCTCTTCACCCATTTTACCCATCTCCCATCTACCTCCCCTCTGGCAACCATCAGATTGCTCTCTGTATTAATAGGTCTGATTCTCCTTGAAAATGATGTATTTTTAAGTTAAAGTAAGAAATTTAAAAGACCAAACTCTTGTCTTGGTAGCAAATTTATCCTGTGTTCTTCAATAAATATTCAGTGGGTAGTAGTACATGTGAGAGTGCCTTAAAAACTTTAATGTGGTATAGCCTTGGTGTTATCATGATCTGAAGATATTAATAGTTCAGATAAGATCCTATTAGTATAGATAATAATACCATTAACATCTTGTGAAGCTAGCATTATCAAGTATCTACTTTGAGCCAGTTTCCAAGATTGCAAAGCTTCAACTCTTAATTTAATTCTCACAACAGTGCTGTCATCTTCATTTTGGTGGTGGAGAAACTCAGGTTGAGAGAAGTTAAGTTACTTGCCCAAAGTCACATAGGTAGTAAGTGTCATAGCTGGGATTTGAGTCTGTTCTTTCTGACCCCAAATTTCACGGTTGCTTTTTTCACTGTGCTACATTTCCAACAAATGTAAGATGACAGCATTTTTCTTAGCAGTTGAAAATATAGTGTATGTTACTGTCTATGCACATATGAGTCTTACTTATGTGTAGTTTTCTTTAATACTTTGTCTTATTCAAGAAAATTTTTGTTCGTGTTCTTTTTTTCTGATAGAACAAGAGTAAAGCCAACATATGCAAAGCCTTGAATAATATATTTAATATGGTGCTAGTTTTTGTGGCCTATTATTCAGTTTTCTGTACTTGTTCGGGGGAGGGATGGACAGCTGTCAAAGCTAAAATTTAGAAGAAATGATTAATGTACATCAATACTAGTGGATTACTCTTATCTAAATGTAAGATTTATGATTTTACTATTGAATTCTGTCTTTATTACATCATCAAACACTCTGTCAGCCTGACCACGTAACAGATTCTGCTTTTTTTCTAAAATCACTTAGTGGAGGCTTCAGCTTACTTTTTGGTGTAATAAGAATCTCTAGTGAGGGCAACTGCACTTGAGTTAAATCATTAGTTTGAGAGCAGTAGGATAGACATTAACTAGAATTGGGGAAATATTCATTTCTTTGAAGGAAGATTATAAACACAAGTAATTAAGGAAGCACATCTTCATCTTTATATTCCCCAGAGTGCCTTGCACTCAGTAATTGAGTTGAATTGTACTTAATGACAATACCATGACTTAGAATTTCTCTATATAATATTTATACATTCAGTGAAATAATTGTTTTCTCATGAATTTCCTTAGAGCTTAGGTTTTGAAGCTTCTTTGGTCAAAAAGGATCGGTCAGCAAGCCACCTGGACCATAAACGAGAAATAAGACAGTAAGTGCTTTTGGTGTGTCAGTAAGAAACAAGTGCTTTTAGTGTGTCAGTGAAAAACAGATTTTGACTCCTTGTTATAAATTTAACATCCTGTTGGCATGTTAGTTTTTACAGTGGCATCCTTATGTTGGGTGGAGTGGTCACAATTTGTATTTCTCTGTACTATGTAGACTCTTTAACCATAAGCTACTTATTCAAATGATTTTTCTTTTCTACGTGAGGTGGAGACGGTCCTTCCTTGTGAGTCTCTTTTTCTGTATTCCTGTCATGGGGCTGATGATATATATGATGGTTATGGACCACCATCTTTCAACTCTTCACCATAATCAGAGCATGAGTCAAGAAGAAATGATCAACATTCACTCTTCTTCTATGTTCCTGGAGCGCCAGATCCTGCCAGGACTGTCCATTATGAATTTGCTATCCTTTTTGTTGTGTGTACCTGTACAGGCAAGTGAAAGTTAGCAAGGATGTATGTTAATAATGTAAAACAGCAAAATGTGACAGGAAAGGCTATTTTCAGTTGCAAAACAGGTATTAGTCAGAAGTTGGGTAATTTTATGCTGTGGATGCTTTATAAAAATAATCTTAAATTGAGTGGTTAAAGTAGATAATAAATTCCATTTAACTCTTAAGGATACTATTTAATGGCAAAGCAGAGAATAAGCTCAATTCATATTTAGATATGAATTTAGCATTCATATCTGCTATTGTATATAATTGTATATTTAAAGCTATAATAAAATAGATTATATTTTATTTATCTATACTTGCACTTAATATTCCATATTAAATATATTAAAATTAATTATATTCACATTAGTATATTAAATGTTACTTAATTATTAATTATATAAACTAAAATAATGGTGGCAATTATAATATTATGTTATTATTTTTATTATTTCTCCCTAGCACTGAAGTTCATTATTTTCTGTATGTTTTCAACTCTTCTTTTGAGATAAACTTTTACTGTAGAACACTTCTATCTAATAAATCTATTCCTTTTTCTGATTCTTATAAAAAGTTATGATGATTTTAAGAAAATCTTAGTGTGTTTCTCTATACTAATGAAAAACAAGCTTCTCAGTTATGTATACCAATGAAAACAGCCAGCAGTTCCAGTAGCTTGTGATATACACTTAGGTTGAATTTTGGATAGGGGGAACAGAGTTTTCCATAAAAAACCCTTGTCAAAAAATGTAATTTTTTTCTTAGTTCTTTTTTTTTCTTAGTTCTTGTTTTTGCTAGCATCTAAAAGAATAATCCAAGAATTATCTTTCTTTATATTATGGAATATCCATTGGATCATAGAGGACAGCTGCCAAGAGCTTCTATAGCAATTTGAATCCCTACATGTACATACCTGCTAAAATACGGACACTATTGTTTCAGCTTAAAATCTTTCCTTAGTGTTGCTGGATTAGATAAAAGTCAAAGGAAATGAACATTATTACTGTATCTTTGTTACTGAGATAAACATTTGGATTTCAGCATTTTTTTAAAAAGCAGTAATTATTGTTTCTGTATTACAGTTTTTTGGAGGCTGGTACTTCTACATTCAGGCATATAGAGCCCTGAAGCATAAAACTGCAAATATGGATGTACTGATTGTGCTGGCAACCACCATTGCATTTGCCTACTCTTTGGTTATTCTTCTGGTTGCAATGTATGAAAGAGCCAAAGTAAACCCTATTACTTTCTTTGACACACCTCCTATGCTATTTGTCTTTATTGCACTAGGCCGGTGGCTGGAACATATAGCAAAGGTAAAGTAAGAACGGGTGACGTTTGTTAAAATCTTGGGTAGATAAATGATTGTAATATTTTCGAGTCCAATTATTGGAAATATGCATTGATTTATATAGTTAACAAAAGAAGTACTTCTGTTTTGGTAATATTTTAAGTTAAATTTTCCTTTAGAAGATTTACCAAATTTATGGAATTAATACTGTAGATAGTATAGTACATCCATGTTCATTTAAACATGAGATTTAAACAGAGAGACATTTGATAAATATTTATTTGCATCACATTGTTAATGGGAAAATTGATGTGACCAAAGGATTTAAAATAATGATGGAAAGAATATTCACCCATAATCCCATACTATAATGGAAATTACTTTCTAATTCTGCTCGAGATACCTTTATATTTTAGAGTGGCAAACATAGTGTACATACCAGTTTGTATCCTTAACATTATACAGCTTTTTCCCCATTTTGAAGTCTAGATAATTATTTGGTATTTTCTGAATCATATTCTGGCAAATCATTGTGCTGTCACTCAACTAAACCATTCCTGTTTTGTTCTCAATTAGGCTGTTTCCAGTTTTAAATTTTAGATAATCTTGCATTAAACATATTCATGTTTAATAGTAATTTCTATTGAATTAGTATCTTAGGATAAATTATAAAGTATATGAGTAAAGAGCATAAATCTTTTTATGGCTCATGCTACAAGTTGTAACAATTTTTTTTTATCAACAAGAGTATGTTAGTAAAGTAGTTTTACTACAACTTCATTGGCATTAACTCCTGTATAAATTCTTGCTAAATTAGTATGCATTAAATGGTATCATAGTGCTTTCTTTTGCATTTCTTCCATTAATAGCAAGGATAAACATTTTTCCACATATCAGGTATTTAATTTCTTCTTACATGAATTTCCTACACATGTCCTTTGCTCATGTACCTGAGTTCTTGATGCTTTTCTTATTAAGTTACATTATTTATTTATAAATTATGCCTAATAATATATTTTATATTTTGTATACTTCATATTTTTGAAGTGAAATATTTTCTAATTTGAACTGATTAATATTCCTAAAATTATCTCTTGGGTAAATGTTAAGTATTATATCTTTATTTTAGGTAAAACCTGAGATTTTTCATCCTTAGTATTGTTAACATGTTGTTTTTTATTTATAGGGCAAAACATCAGAGGCTCTTGCCAAGCTAATTTCACTACAAGCTACAGAAGCAACTATTGTAACTCTTGACTCTGATAATATTCTCTTAAGGTATTTATTTTCTTTTTTTTTTATATATGAAATTTATTGTCAAATTGGTTTGCATACAACACCCAGTGCTCATCCCAAAAGGTGCCCTCCTCAATACCCATCACCCACCCTCTCCTCCCTCCCACCCCCCATCAACCCTCAGTTTGTTCTCAGTTTTTAACAGTCTCTTATGCTTTGGCTGTCTCCCACTCAAACCTCTTTTTTTTCTTTTTTTTCCTTCCCCTCCCCCATGGGTTCCTGTTAAGTTTCTCAGGATCCATATAAGAGTGAAACCATATGGTATCTGTCTTTCTCTGTATGGCTTATTTCACTTAGCATCACACTCTCCACTTCCATCCACGTTGCTACAAAAGGCCATATTTCATTTTTTCTCATTGCCACGTAGTACTCCATTGTGTATATAAACCACAATTTCTTTATCCATTCATCAGTTGATGGACATTTAGGCTCTTTCCATAATTTGGCTGTTGTTGAGAGTGCTGCTATGAACATTGGGGTACAAGTGCCCCTATGCATCAGTACTCCTGTATCCCTTGGATAAATTCCTAGCAGTGCTATTGCTGGGTCATAGGGTAGGTCTATTTTTAATTTTCTGAGGAACCTCTACACTGCTTTCCAGAGCGGCTGCACCACTTTGCATTCCCACCAACAGTGCAAGAGGGTTCCCGTTTCTCCACATCCTCTCCAGCATCTATAGTCTCCTGATTTGTTCATTTTGGCCACTCTGACTGGTGTGAGGTGATACCTGAGTGTGGTTTTGATTTGTATTTCCCTGATAAGGAGCGACGCTGAACATCTTTTCATGTGCCTGTTGGCCATCCGGATGTCTTCTTTAGAGAAGTGTCTATTCATGTTTTCTGCCCATTTCTTCACTGGGTTATTTGTTTTTTGGGTGTGCAGTTTGGTGAGCTCTTTATAGGTTTTGGATACCAGCCCTTTGTCCGATATGTCATTTGCAAATATCTTTTCCCATTCCGTTCATTGCCTTTTAGTTTTGTTGATTGTTTCCTTTGCAGTGCAGAAGCTTTTTATCTTCATAAGGTCCCAGTAGTTCATTTTTGCTTTTAATTCCCTTGCCTTTGGGGATGTGTCGAGTAAGAGATTGCTACGGCTGAGGTCAGAGAGGTCTTTTCCTGCTTTCTCCTCTAAGGTTTTGATGGTTTCCTGTCTCACATTTAGGTCCTTTATCCATTTTGAGTTTATTTTTGTGAATGGTGTGAGAAAGTGGTCTAGTTTCAACCTTCTGCATGTTGCTGTCCAGTTCTCCCAGCACCATTTGTTAAAGAGACTGTCTTTTTTCCATTGGATGTTCTTTCCTGCTTTGTCAAAGATGAGTTGGCCATACGTTTGTGGGTCTAGTTCTGGGGTTTCTATTCTATTCCATTGGTCTATGTGTCTGTTTTGGTGCCAATACCATGCTGTCTTGATGATGACAGCTTTGTAGTAGAGGCTAAAGTCTAGGATTGTGATGCCTCCTGCTTTGGTCTTCTTCTTCAAAATTCCTTTGGCTATTCGGGGCCTTTTGTGGTTCCATATGAATTTTAGGATTGCTTGTTCTAGTTTCGAGAAGAATGCTGGTGCAATTTTGATTGGGATTGCATTGAATGTGTAGATAGCTTTGGGTAGTATTGACATTTTGACAATATTTATTCTTCCAATCCATGAGCAGGGAATGTCTTTTCATTTCTTTAAATCTTCTTCAATTACCTTCATAAGCTTTCTATAGTTTTCAGCATACAGATCCTTTACATCTTTGGTTAGATTTATTCCTAGGTATTTTATGCTTCTTGGTGCAATTGTGAATGGGATCAGTTTCTTTATTTGTCTTTCTGTTGCTTCATTGTTAGTGTATGAGAATGCAACTGATTTCTGTACATTGATTTTGTATCCTGCAACTTTGCTGAATTCCTGTATCAGTTCTAGCAGACTTTTGGTGGAGTCTATCGGATTTTCCATGTATAATATCATGTCATCTGCAAAAAGCGAAAGCTTGACTTCATCTTTGCCAATTTGGATGCCTTTGATTTCCTTTTGTTGTCTGATTGCTGATGCTAGAACTTCCAGCACTATGTTAAACAACAGCAGTGAGAGTGGGCATCCTTGTCGTGTTCCTGATCTCAGGGAAAAAGCTCTCAGTTTTTCCCCGTTGAGGATGATGTTAGCTGTGGGCTTTTCATAAATGGCTTTTATGATGTTTAAGTATGTTCCTTCTATCCCGACTTTCTCAAGGGTTTTTATTAAGAAAGGGTGCTGGATTTTGTCAAAGGCCTTTTCTGCATCGATTGACAGGATCATATGGTTCTTCTCTTTTTTTTTGTTAATGTGATGTATCACGTTGATTGATTTGCGAATGTTGAACCAGCCCTGCATCCCAGGAATGAATCCCACTTGATCATGGTGAATAATTCTTTTTATATGCCGTTGAATTCGATTTGCTAGTATCTTATTGAGAATTTTTGCGTCCATATTCATCAGGGATATTGGCCTGTAGTTCTCTTTTTTTACTGGGTCTCTGTCTGGTTTAGGAATCAAAGTAATACTGGCTTCATAGAATGAGTCTGGAAGTTTTCCTTCCCTTTCTATTTCTTGGAATAGCTTGAGAAGGATAGGTGTTATCTCTGCTTTAAACGTCTGGTAGAACTCCCCTGGGAAGCCATCTGGTCCTGGACTCTTACTTGTTGGGAGATTTTTGATAACCGATTCAATTTCTTCGCTGGTTATGGGTCTCTTCAAGGTTTCTATTTCCTCCTGAGTTTTGGAAGAGTGTGGGTGTTCAGGAATTTGTCCATTTCTTCCAGGTTGTCCAATTTGTTGGCATATAATTTTTCATAGTATTCCCTGATAATTGTTTGTATCTCTGAGGGATTGGTTGTAATAATTCCATTTTCATTCATGATTTTATCTATTTGGGTCATCTCCCTTTTCTTTTTGAGAAGCCTGGCTAGAGGTTTGTCAATTTTGTTTAGTTTTTCAAAAACCCACTCTTGGTTTCGTTGATCTGCTCTACAGTTTTTTAGATTCTATATTGTTTATTTCTGCTCTGATCTTTATTATTTCTCTTCTTCTGCTGGGTTTAGGCTGTCTTTGCTGTTCTGCTTCTATTTCCTTTAGGTGTGCTGTTAGATTTTGTATTTGGGATTTTTCTTGTTTCTTGAGATAGGCCTGGATTGCAATGTATTTTCCTCTCAGGACTGCCTTTGCTGCGTCCCAAAGCGTTTGGATTGTTGTATTTTCATTTTCGTTTGTTTCCATATATTTTTAAATTTCTTCTCTAATTGACTGGTTGACCCACTCATTCGTTAATAGGATGTTCTTTAACCTCTATGCTTTTGGAGGTTTTCCAGACTTTTTCCTGTGGTTGATTTCAAGCTTCATAGCATTGTGGTCTGAAAGTATGCATGGTATAATTTCAATTCTGGTAAACTTATGAAGGGCTGTTTTGTGACCCAGTATATGATCTATCTTGGAGAATGTTCCATGTGCACTCGAGAAGAAAGTATATTCTGTTGCTTTGGGATGCAGAGTTCTAAATAGATCTGTCAAGTCCATCTGATCCAATGTCTCATTCAGGGCCCTTGTGTCTTTATTGACCGTGTGTCTAGATGATCTATCCATTTCTGTGAGTGGGGTGTTAAAGTCCCCTGCAATTACTACATTCTTATCAATAAGGTTGCTTATGTTTATGAGTAATTGTTTTATATATTTGGGGGCTCCGGTATTCGGCGCATAGACATTTATAATTGTTAGCTCTTCCTGGTGGATAGACCCTGTAACTATTATATAATGTCCTTCTTCATCTCTTGTTACAGCCTTTAAAGTCTAGTTTGTCTGATATAAGTATGGCTACTCCAGCTTTCTTTTGGCTTCCAGTAGCATGATAAATAGTTCTCCATCCCCTCACTCTCAATCTAAAGGTGTCCTCAGGTCTAAAATGGGTCTCTTGTAGACAGCAAATAGATGGGTCTTGTTTTTTTATCCATTCTGATACCCTATGTCTTTTGGTTGGCGCATTTAATCCATTTACATTCAGTGTTATTATAGAAAGATCCGGGTTTAGAGTCATTGTGATGTCTGTATGTTTTATGCTTGTAGTGATGTCTCTGGGACTTTGTCTCACAGGGTCCCCCTTAGGATCTCTTGTAGGGCTGGTTTAGTGGTGACAAATTCCTTCAGTTTTTGTTTGTTTGGGAAGACCTTTATCTCTCCTTCTATTCTAAATGACAGACTTGCTGGATAAAGGATTCTTGGCTGCATATTTTTTCTGTCTAGCAACTGAAAATCTCGTGCCAATTCTTTCTGGCCTGCCAAGTTTCAAAAGAGAGATCTGTCACGAGTCTTATAGGTCTCCCTTTACATGTGAGGGCATGTTTACCCCTTGCTGCTTTCAGAATTTTCTCTTTATCCTTGTATTTTGCCAGTTTTACTATGATATGTCGTGCAGAAGATCGATTTAAGTTACGTCTGAAGGGAGTTCTCTGTGCCTCTTGGATTTCAATGCCTTTTTCCTTCCCCAGTTCAGGGAAGTTCTCAGCTATGATTTCTTCAAGTACCCCTTCAGCACCTTTCCCTCTCTCTTCCTCCTCTGGGATACCAATTATGCGTATATTATTTCTTTTTAGTGTATCACTTAGTTCTCTAATTTTCCCCTCATACTCCTGGATTTTTTTATCTCTCTTTTTCTCAGCTTCCTCTTTTTCCATAACTTTATCTTCTAGTTCACCTATTCTCTCCTCTGCCTCTTCAAGCCGAGCTCTGGTGGTTTCCATTTTGTTATGCATTTCGTTTAAAGCGTTTTTCAGCTCCTCGTGACTGTTCCTTAGTCCCTTGATCTCTGTAGCAAGAGATTCTCTGCTGTCCTCTATACTGTTTTCAAGCCCAGCGATTAATTTTATGACTATTATTCTAAATTCACTTTCTGTTATATTATTTAAATCCTTTTTGATCAGCTCATTCGCTGTTGTTATTTCCTGGAGATTCTTCTGAGGGGAATTCTTCCGCTTGGTCATTTTGGATAGTCCCTGGCGTGGTGAGGACCTGCAGGGCACTTCTCCTGTGCTGTGGTGTATAACTGTAGTTGGTGGGCGGGGCCGCAGTCAGACCTGATGTCTGCCCCCAGCCCACCGCTGGGGCCACAGTCAGACTGGTGTGTGCCTTCTCTTCCCCTCTCCTAGGGGCGGGATTCACTGTGGGATGGCGTGGCCTGTCTGGGCTACTTGCACACTGCCAGGCTTGTGATGCTGGGGATCTGGCGTATTAGCTGGGGTCGGTAGGCAAGGTGCACAGGGGCAGGAGGGGCAGGCTTAGCTCGCTTCTCCTTAGGTGATCCACTTCAGGAGGGGCCCTGTGGCAGCGGGAGGGAGTCAGATCCGCTGCGGGAGGTTTGGCTCTGCAGAAGCGCAGAGTTGGGTGTTTGCGCCAAGCGAGCAAGTTCCCTGGCAGGAACTGGTTCTCTTTGGGATTTTGGTTGGGGGATGGGCGGGGGAGATGGCGCTAGCGAGCACCCTTGTTCCCCGCCAAACTGAGCTCTGTCGTTCGGGGGCTCAGCAGCTCTCCCTCCCTTTGTCCTCCAGCCTTCCCACTTTCTGAGCAGAGCTGTTAACTTATGACCTCCCAGATGCTAAGTCGCGCTTGCTGTCGGAACACAGTCCGTCAGTCCCCTCCGCTTTTGCAAGTCAGACTCGGGGGCTCTGCTTGTCCGGCGAGCCGCCCCTCCGCCCTGGCTCCCTCCTGCCAATCCGTGGAGCGCGCACTGCCTCACCGCCCTTCCTACCCTCTTCCGTGGGCCTCTCGTCTGCACTTGGCTCCGTCGACTCCGTTCTACTAATCCTCTCGCGGTTTTCTGGATTACTTAGGCAGGTGTAGGTGGAATCTAAGTGATCAGCAGGACGCGCGGTGAGCCCAGCGTCCTCCTACGCCGCCATCTTCCTTCTTATCCAAGGTATTTATTTTCATTCTTCCCCCTTCTCTTTTTAACTTCTTACAAAAACTATCAAATATACCCAGAAGTAGAAGAGTATAATGAACTCACCTAATCTATCTCCCAGATTTGAGTTATTCACATTTGGCCAGACTTCATCTAAATATCTTTCTGTTGTTGCAGTAGTATTTTAAATTCCAGTCATATTGTTTTACTGCTAAATATTCCTAAAAAAGGACATATTCTCATGTATCTAACTACCATATTGCATTTAACAAAATGAACAATACCTTAATACCATCTCTTATACAGTCTATATTCACATTTCTCTTGTTGTCTCCAAAACGTTGAAAGTTTGTTTGTTTGCAATAAAAATCAAACAAGTTCTACATGTTGATGCATTTGACGAACACGTTTCTTTTAATCTAAAACAGCTCTTCCCTCTTGTTCTCCCTCCTCCCTCTCCATCACCCTCCTACTCCCACCTACCACCCCCTCAACCCCCGCCATGCAATTAACTTATTAGAGAAGAATCCATCAATGTGATGTCCTGCAGAATATCACACAATCTGAATTTAACTCTTTGCTTCCTTGTGTTGTCATCTCACTTGTTCTCTAACTCCTATGTTATCTGTAAACTGGAAGTTAGAGCTAAAAGCTTGATAAGATTTCAGTCTTTTTTTTTCAAGATTTCATTCTTTTGTATTTCTCATTTGTATATTCATAAAACTATGTAGGCAAATTTACACAATAAATAAATTGTTTACTTAAATAAAAGCCATCACATTATTTTCTAAAGCTCTCATTTATTCATTCAGTGACTATTCAACAAACATATAGGGTACCTATTTTGTGCCAGATACTGAACTATTCCCCAACAGTGAACAGGACTAACATTGTAGCTCCTAGCTTAAATGTTAGTTCTAGTTTCCATTGGTAGCAGTTCCGGAGCTACAAGCTTGACATTAACCAACAAGCTTGCATGGAAAGATCAGGGTGAGAAACATATTTTCCCAATGCTTTTTATTTTTTTTAATATTTTTTTAAAGTTTTAATTATTTATTTTGAGAGAGAGGGTGGAGGAAGGGGCAGAGAGAGAGAGAGAGAGGGAGAGAGTCTCAAGCAGGCTCCACACTCAGCACAGAGCCCGATGCAGTGCTCAATCTCACGAGCATAAGATCACAACCTGAGCCGATATCAAGAGTCAGCCGCTTAACTGACTGAACCACCCAGGCACCCCTCAATGCTTTTTATTTTAACTCATATGCAGTGAAGAACAAGTGGATGTGGAACTTGTACAACGTGGAGACATCATTAAAGTGGTTCCAGGAGGCAAATTTCCAGTGGATGGTCGTGTGATTGAAGGACATTCTATGGTAGATGAGTCCCTTATCACAGGTATGTTCTTTCAGAGGATCATGACATGAAAGTAAAATGAATCCAAAGTGATAATGAAAAATAGGAATAAAAAGTGGAGAGCTTTTTTGTAGAAACTATGGAATGAGTAAATAATGAGCAAAGAGAATATGAATTCTTTTTAAGACTGTATTAAATCAATTTCTGCAGATTTACTTTGTGTTTTTAGTTATGCTACTGAAAGCTTTTTTAACTGAGGATTGTTTATTACTAGAATGTGTAGCCAAAGGAAGTTTTCTCATTCTGATGTAGAGCGCAAGAGACTTTGGCAGATTTTCCTGAGCAAATAACCTATTTTGTTTTCCTTCCCTAAAGACTGGTCTGGTCTGAGCTGGCATATGACTCCAGGTTTTCCACCTCAGGGTCTGCTCTAAGAAAGGAGGCCTTGGAGTAGTTTTAGAGATCTTAGCTAACTAAGGCTGATCCAGAACAGAACCAAAATAATACCTTAACCCTCAGGATGACTCCAGAAGAGGCTCAGCTTATGGACTATGAGGAAATAATTTTAGGACTCTGTGTTTCTCAATAGGGTGCTATTGCCAATTCAGATGGGACAATTGTTAGTTCTGGGGAACTGCGTACACATTGTAATATACTTAGTATCCCTGACCCTGGCCCACTAAATTGGAGTAGCAGCACCACATGCTCCACCGGGAGTTATTACAAACAAGAACTCCCACATTTCTAAGTGCTCCTTGGGAACATTTAGAAAACCAATGATCTAAGACTAGGGTGGAGCTTTAAAAATGTCTGCCTATAAGACATTGTCTTTAGACATGTCTGCCTAAAAACCTTAATAGGCTTTTCCAGTTTAAGATATATATCCCTGGGTTTGTCTCAGAACTGACATAAGGAAAAAGGGAGGGCAACTTTCACCTAGGCATTTGTCCAGATTCTATTTCATGAAGTAAGGATCACTTTTCTACATATTTTTTGACAATTAATGAATAACAGCATGTTTCAAGATAGTATTTATTAATGCTCCCTAAATCTAAATCTGTCTTTACTCCTTTATACAGGGGAGGCAATGCCAGTGGCTAAGAAATCTGGCAGCACAGTGATTGCTGGTTCCATTAACCAGAATGGATCACTACTTATCCGTGCAACCCATGTTGGAGCTGACACAACACTTTCTCAAATTGTCAAACTTGTGGAAGAGGCACAAACATCAAAGGTAACTTAACTCCCTAGGAGAAACTGAAAGAAATTTTTTTTAAAGAGTGCTCAGTATAATCCTGATCTAGTTTTTTATATTTTCATTTGATTAACTCTAGTTGCATTAATATGGAGTTTATTTAAATATTTGTGTGTAATACCAAATAATACTCTATTACAAAAAAGAGACCTTGATACATGTGTTGTTGTTATTGTTGTTGTTGTTATCATTCTAGGCTCCTATCCAGCAGTTTGCAGACAAACTCAGTGGCTATTTTGTTCCTTTTATTGTTGTCATTTCCATTGCTACCCTCTTGGTTTGGATTATAATTGGATTTCTGAATTTTGAAATTGTGGAAACCTACTTTCCTGTAAGTGACTTGTAAAAACTCTTTACCATATGGAAAAAACAGTTGGTGAATCTTTTGCATAAACTATTAGTTGGAAAATAATTTTATAATTACTAGTAACTTTAAGGGCCTGAAGTGGGAGGATAATAACAATAACATTTGCATTTCTAGTACTGAACTTTTATATTTTATACCAGTCTCATTACAAACATGACTTTGCTTTCTTGAAGGACTATAGATGTATTGAGAAAAGCCTTGGGATCTCAGCTCTGTTTCCAATATATCATCCAATATATCCTCTTATTTTAACTTTCACAACAAATGCAAGTTATGCACGATGGGTGTTATTAGAATCTCATTTTATAGATGAGGAAACTGAACATCAGTGTGATCTTAAGTCAACTTAATTTCTCTCTGAGCCTCAGTTTCATCATCTATAAAGTGAGATTCTAATAACACCCATCCTTGCATAACTTGCAGTTGTTGTTAAAGTTAGATAAGAGGATATATTGGAAACACTTTGTAATTTATTAAATGCTTTATAAATATAAAGTAATATTAATGTTTGTTCCTCTGTATTTATATAATAGTCTATAAAGTATGGTGTCATAAAGTGGTAAAGTAGAGCTGGCTTGTACCTTATATTAGAGATATAACCTTTAAGTCACTTTCGATTTTGTCATCTGTAATGTAGTGATAATAATACCTAAATTGCAAGATTGGAATGAGTGTAGGTGAAAACATGCACATATGACATATATTAAAGCATAAGCTTTAGTCCCTCCCAACTCTGTTTCTATGTAGATAAATATCTCTTAGATGAACACTTTAAGTATTTGAGAACTTTGTGAGAACCTAGCACTGTAAAGCCATTACTACTAAGAAAGTCTTACTTTGTTGTGTTTCTTTATTTTAAAAAATACCATGCTGTACACTGTTTCATGTTGTTTGTCCCTTTATTTATTTATTTATTTATTTATTTATTTGAAAATGTTTATTTATTTTGAGAGTGAGAAAGTTGGAGCACGAGCAGGGAGCGGGCAGTGAGAGAGGGAAACAGAGAATCCCAGGGCTCACAGGGACTCAGGACTCAAAAACCACAAGATCATGACCTGAGCCGAAATCAAGAGTCAGACACTTAATCAACTGAGCCACTCAGGCACACCTGTCCCTTCATTTAAAGAACAAGTAGAATCAGGAGAGTGAGGGTGAGATGTAGAGCCTTACTGGGGACCTGAAGAAAAACTTCCAAGAAGGACATTTTGAAGGTTTTGTTGGCTAGAAGAGGTGTCTCTGGGATCTCCTAGATATTTATTGAAGATTGGAAAAGAATTAAATTAGGGCCATGGAAACACAGAAGGTCTCTTTGCCATCTCCATTAATTCAATAGGCTCTTTCCAGTTTGGTTACAACACTGGAGTCATCGGTGCTCCTGAGACAATTATTAAGAATTTTCTCAGTTACTCTTTGGTAAAGAGATTAGAAGACTCTCCCACTCAGATGGTACTCACTTCCCTCTGGTCCTTGTCTGTAGCAGTCTTCTCCATTAATGGTATGATTGCCTCCTTTTCTATTGGACTTTTGTCAACTGCTTTGGCAGGTGCGATTCAGTGCTTATTGTCAACCTATTGGCTGTTGCTGGTGCCTGCCTTATGGGGTTCTCCAGAGTAGCAGAGTCTGTTGAAATGCTGATCCTGGGCCAGTAGATTGGCCTCTTCTGTGGACACTGCAAGGTTTGTGCCCATGTACCTTGGAGAGATATCTACTACTGTCCTACGGGGTTGGGGGAGCTTTGGCATTCCTAACTAGCTGGGAATTGTTGTCAGGATTCTGGTGGCTCAGATTTTTTGTCTGAAAGTCATCTTGGAGACTGAAGAGCTTTGGCCCCTGTTGTTGGGCTTCACCATCATTCTAGCTGTCCTACAAAGTACAGCCCTTCTACCTTGCCCTGAAAGTCCTAGATTCTTGGTCATTAACAGAAAGGAAGAAAAGACTGCTAAGGAGAACATCTAGTGATTGTGGGGCACCCAAGACGTGACTCAGTCAGGACATCCAGGAGATGAAAGATGAGAGTTCTAGGATGGCACAAGAAAGGCAAGTCACTATGCTGGAGCTATTCAGAGTGTCCAGTTACTGACAACATATTGTCATTTCCACCATACTCCAGCTCTCCCAGCAGCTCTCTCAAATCAATGCTATGTTCTGTTACTCAATAGGAATCTTCAAAGATGCAGATGTTGGGGAGCCAGTCTATACCACCATTGGTGCGGGTATGGTTAATTCTGTCTTCACTGCAGTTTCTCTGTTTCTGGTCAAAAGAGCAGGGAGGAAGACTCTACTTCTGATTAGCCTTGGATACATGGCATTTTGTTCCATCCTCATGACTGTTTCTTTGTTATTAAAGGACAAGTATAATTGGAAGAGCTTTGTCTGTATTGTGTCTGTCTTGGTCTTTGTGCCGTTTTTTTTTTTTTTTTAATTTTTTTTTTCAATGTTTATTTATTTTTGGGACAGAGAGAGACAGAGCATGAACGGGGGAGGGGCAGAGAGAGAGGGAGACACAGAATCGGAAACAGGCTCCAGGCTCTGAGCCATCAGCCCAGAGCCCGACGCGGGGCTCGAACTCACGGACCGCGAGATCGTGACCTGGCTGAAGTCGGACGCTTAACCGACTGCGCCACCCAGGCGCCCCTTTTGTGCCGTTTTTTGAAATTGGCCCAGGCTCCATTCCCTGGTTTATTGTGTCGAAACTCTTCATCCATGTACTCCACCCAGCTGCAATGGCAGAGTCTGGTTATTCCAATGGGACCTCCAACTTTTTGGTTGGGCTGCTCTTCCCCCTCAGCTGCATTCTATTTAGGAACCTACATTTTTATTGTATTCACTGGCTTCCTTGTTATCTTCTTTGTCTTCATCTTTTTCAAAGTCCCTGATACCTATGGCAGGACTTTTGAGGAAATTACATGAGCCTTTGAAGGGCAGGTAAAGGAGGCCGGTCGAGCTGACAAAGGCCTCATTGTGGAGATTAATAGCATCCAACCCGTTAAGGAGACCACCACCAATGTCTAAGCCATGCCTCCTTCCTGCCTCCCTACCAACATGAAAAAGCAACCTCTCCCTGAGTGAGAGAGAGACCTCATCAGATTGTAACCCAGAACTGTTTCTGAATACTGCTACTTGATTTCCTTTCTCTTCTTGAGCACTCAGAGGAACCCAGTGCTAGGTTCGTTGTTATCTACAGTGGTTTTTTAAAACATTTTATCTCTTGGACATTCTCTTCTGTTTAGGAGAGACCAAGTGAACTTTCCTTCATTTCAGGAGTAATTGGCTGCTTGGTGTATGACAACTTTGCCAGCGTTTTCTCCCTTGGGTTCTTGTATTGCCTCAAAAGGGCATATACGAGAGTAAGAGTAAGGTGCAACTTCCCCAACCCCAGACTTACCAAGAAGCAGATGTATGTGAGTGTGGAGGGCATAGAGGAATTAAATAAGAGCACCTTCCTCACTACCATACAACTCTGCAGAGAAAATTAACTTGAGTTTAATTTATTTTATCTTCTAGTTTTATTACATAAATATTTAGTTCTTTAAGTGTAAAGTGATTTTACCAAATAATGAGAACATAAGGAAATTGAGGTTAGAGGGAAGCGCTTAAAGAGAGGTGATAGGGTAGAAGATTTGATACTGGAAAAGTAAAGGTGCACTAAAAAGGAGCATTTCTTAGGAATGTAATATGTTATTGAAGAGTACATGATATGGTGTATGAGGTTTACACATTGCCTCTTAACAATTTCTGTCCTTCAGGTGGAAACTCTTCAGTTTAACTTCTCAGGAAAGTCATGTGCCTATATTAAGAAGCTACTGGTCTCCTTTGGAACTTTTTTCTTTGTTGAAGATTATATGTAGTATTATTTGAAATCTACAATTATTACTAAAATAGGCATTGTACTTAATGGTGGTTGATGGATTGGAACTTTGGATGGAGTCCAGAGAAGGGAAGCTAGGTCCTTTCTCCCCTCACTGGACCAAACAAGATCTTCCCTTTAGCAGACCCACTTTTACTTTTTAATGTTTATTTATTTTTGGAGAGAGAAGGAGACAGAGCATCAGAAGCAGACTCTGCACTGACAGCAGTGAGCCCGATGTGGGGCTCGAACTCATAAACCTTGAGACCATGACCTGAGCCGAAGTCAGATGCTCAATGAACCCAGGTGCCCCAAGACTCACTTTTTTTTTAAGTACTCTTACCACCGTCTAGTGGGAGAGTCCTCCAGATGAGCAAGCAAAAATGCTGGCTCTTGGTAGAGGTTTAGTATTTTTCCATTTTGTTTTTTAAGAGATACTATTTTATTTATTTTTTATAAATAACTCCATTTTTCCTCAAATTTTTACTTAAATTCTAGTTAGTTAACATATAGTATAGGAGCACCTGGGTGGCTCAGTAGGTTAAGCGTCCAACTTGGGCTCAGGTCATGATCTTGCAGTTCGTGAGTTCGAGCCCTGTGTCCAGCTCTGTGCTGATAGCTCAGAGCCTGGAGCCTGCTTCAGATTCTGTGTCTCCCTCTCTCTCTGTGCCCCTACCCCACCTGTGCTCTCTCTCTCTCTCTCTCTCAAAAATAAATAAACATTAAAAAATTAAAAAAAAACATATAGTATAATGTTGATTTCAGGAGAATATAGTGATTCATCACTTACGTATAGCACCCAGTGCTCATCATAACAAGTGCCTTCCTATACCCATTACCTATTTAGCCCATCTTCTACATCTTTGTAATATAACTTGAAGTCCAGAATTCTGATGCCTCTAGCTTTGCTTTTCTTTTTCAAAATTGGTTTGGCTATTTGGGTTTTTTGGTGGTTCCATACAAATTTTAGAATTGTTTGTTCTAGCTTTGAGAAGAATGCTGGTGCAAATTTGATTGGGATTGCATTAATTATATAGATAGCTTTGGGTAGCATAGACATTTTAACAATGTTTGTTCTTCCAATCCATGGGCATGGAATGTTTTCCCCTTTCTTTGGGTCCTCTTCAATTTATTTTATAAGTGTTCTATAGTTTTCAGAGTCCAGATGTTTTACCTCTTTCATTAGGTTTATTCCAGGTATCTTATGGTTTTTGGTGCAATTATAAGTGGGATTGAGTCCTTGATTTCTTTTTCTGCTGCTTCATTATTGGTGTACAGAAATACAACAGATTTCTGAACATTGATTTTATGTTCTTCAACTTTGCTGAATTCATGTATCAGTTCTAGCAATTTTTTGGTGGAGTGTTTCGGTTTTCTACACAGAGTATCATGTCATCTGTGAATGGTAAAAGTTTGACTTTTTCCTTGCCAATTTGGATGTCTTTATTTCTTTTTGTTGTCTGACTGCTGAGGCTAAGACTTCCATACTATGTTAAATCATAGTGGTGAGAGTGGACATTCCTGTCTTGTTTCTGACTGTAGAGGAAAAGCTTCAGTTTTTCCCCATTGAGGATGATACTAACTGTGGGTCTTTCATATATGGCTTTTATGATATTGAGGTATGTTCCATCTACCCCTATTTTGTTGAGGGTTTTTATCAAGAATAGACGCTGTATTTTGTCACATGCTTTTTCTGCATCTTTTGAGGGGATCATGTGGTTTTTATCCTTTCTTTTATAAATGTGGTATATCACACTGATTGATATGCAAATATGAAATGACCTCTGCAGCCCAGGAATAAATCCCACTTGATCATGGTGAATAATTCTTTCGGTGTACCATTGGGTTCAATTTGTTAGTATCCTGTTGAGAATTTTTGCATCCAGGTTCATCAGGGATATTGGCCTGTAAGTCTCTTTTTAGTGGGATCTTTGTCTCTTTTTGGAATCAAGGTAATGCTGGCCTCATAGGTTGAGATTGGAAGTTCCTTTCATTTTTATTTTTTGGAACAGTTTGAGAAGAATAGGTATTAACTCTTCTTTAAATGTCTGGTAGAATTCTGCTGGGAATCTATCTGGTCCTGTACTTTTGTTTGTTGGGAGATTTTTGATTACAGATTGAATTTCTTTGTTTCCTGGTTATGAATCTGTTCAAATTTTCTATTTCTCCCTGTTTTAGTTTTAGTAGTTTGTATTTTTCGAGGAATTTGTCAGTTTCATCCAGATTGCCACATTTGTTGGCATATAAATTTTCAAGATATTCTCTTCTAATGGTTTATGTTTATGTAGTGTTGATTGTGATCTCCTTTTCGTTAATGATTTTATTTATGTGGGTCCTTTCTCTCTCTCTCTCTCTCTCTCTCTCTCTCTCTCTCTCTCTCTTTTGAGAGCAAGGGGCAGAGAGTGAAAGAGAGAGAAAAACGGGACTCACCAGAGCAGGGCTTGAGCTCACCCGAAGTGGGGCTGGTGCTCACCTGAAGTGGGGCTGGTGCTCACCCGATGCAGGACTTGAACTCAGGAATCATGAGATAATGACCTGAGCTGAAGTCAGATGCTTAACCGACTAAGCCACCCAGGCACCCTCTCTTTTCTTATGGATAAGCCTGGCTGGGGGTTATCAATTTTATTAATTTTTTCAAAGAACCAGCTCTTAGTTTCATTGATCTGTTCTACTGATTTTTTTGTTTCTATATCATTTATTTCTACCATAATCTTTATTATTTCCCTTCTTCTGCTGGCTTTAGGCTTCATTATTGGGTTTTTTGCTAGCTCTTTTAGGTGTAAGAGTAGGTTGTTTATTTGAGACTTTTCTTGCTTCTTGATGTAGGCTTGTATCGCAATATACTCTCCTCATAGGACTGACTTTGCTGTATCCCAAAGGTTTTGGATTGTTGTGTTTTCATTTTCATTTGCCTCCATGTATTTTTTTAAATTTCTTCTCTAATTTCCTGGCTAACCCATTCATTCTTTAGTAGGATGTTCTTTAACCTCCATGTATATGTTGTCTTTCCAAATTTTTTCTTGTTTTTGACTTCAAGTTTCATAACGTTGTGGTTGGAAAATATTCATGGTAGGATCTCAATCTTCTCGTACTTGTGGAGGGCTGATTTGTGACCCAGTGCATGTCTGTTCTGGAGAATGTTCCATGTGAACTCAAAAAGAATATGTATTCTGCTACTTTAAGATGAAATGATATAAATATATCTGTTAAGTCCATTGGTTCATTGTGCCATTCAAAGCCATTGTTTTCTTGTTGATTTTCTGCTTAGATGATCTGTCCATGGCTGTAAGGGGGGTGTTAAAGAACCCTACTATTATTGTATTATTATCAGTGAGTTTCTTTATGTTTGTTATTAATTGATTTATATATTTGGGTTCCTCCAAGTTGGGGGCATTAAATATTTACAATTGTTAGATATTCTTGAGTGATAGAACTATTAATTATGATATGGGCCTTCTTCATCTCTTGTTATAATCTTTGATTTTTTTTTATTTAAAAAAATTTTTTTAACATTTATTTATTTTTGAGACAGGGAGAGAGCATGAACGGGAGGGGGGAGGGTCAGAGAAAGAGGGAGACACAGAATCTCAAACAGGCTCCAGTCTCTGAGCTGTTAGCACAGAGCCCAATGCAGGGCTTGAACCCACAGACCGCGAGATCATGACCTGAGCCGAAGTCGGACGCTTAACTGACTGAGCCACCCAGGCGCCCCTAATCTTTGATTTAAAATCTAGTTTGTTTGATATAAGTATGGCTACTCCAGCTTTCTTTTTATGTACATTAGCATGATTGGTGGTTCTGTATCCTCTTACTTTCAATCTGCAGGTGTCTTTAGGTATAAAACGAGTCTCTTATAGGCAGCATATAGTTGGGTCTTGTTTTTTTAGTCATTCTGATACACTGTGTCTTTTTATTGGAGCATTTAGTCCATTTGTATTCAGAATGATTTTGGTAGATATGAATTTAGTGCCATTGTGTCACCTATAAAGTTGGTGTTTCTGGTGATGCTCTTTGTTCCTTTCTAGTCTTTGTTGCTTTTGGTCTTTTTTTCCCCTTTAATATTTCTTGATTGTCTGGTTCAGTTGTCATGAGATCTTTTAGTTTTTGTCTGGGAAACTCTTTATCTGTTCTTCTATTTTGAATGACAGCCTTCTTGGATAGAGTATTCTTGGTTGCATATTGTTTCCACTCAGCACGTTGAATATATCTTGCCACTTCTTTCTGGCCTGCCAAGTTTCTGTGGAGAGATCTGCTGTGAACCTGGTCTGCCTTCCCTTGTAGATTAATGACTTTTTGTTTTCAGGATTCTTTCCTTGTCTGGGTATTTTGTAAATTTGACTAAGGTCTTGACGATGACTGGCTTTTGTTGAATTTAATGGGAATTCTCTGTGCTTCTTGGATTTTGATGTCTGTTTCCTTCCCAAGATTAGGGAAGTTTTCAGCTGTAACTTATTCAAATAAACTTCCTGCCCCTTTTTCTCTCTCTTCTTCTTTTGGGACAGCTATGATGTGAATGTTATTATGCTTTATGTTATTACAGTTTAGGCTGAGTTCCCTAAGTCTCCAATTGTGATTCAGTACCATTCTCTCCCCCCTCTTTTCAGCTTTGTTATTTTCAGTAATTTTAGCTTTTATATGTGATTCGTTACTCTGCTTTGTCCATCCTGATTGTTATGGCATTCAAGTAGATTTGCATCTTGGTATAGCATTTTTGATTTTGGCCTGACGAGTTTTTAGTTCTTTTATCTCTGCAGTTAGGAATTCTCTAGTGTCTTCTATGCAGTAAGGAATTCTCTAGTGTCTTCTTCTCTAGTGTCTTCTATGTTTTTCTGAAACCTGGCTGGTATCTTTATAATTGTTATTTTAAATTCTGGTTCAGATATCTTACTTATATCTGTATTGATTAAAAACCTGGTCATTACTTCTTCCTTTTCTTTCTTTTGGGGTTAATTCCTCCATCTTGTCATTTTGTCTAGATCACTGTTCTTTTGTGTGATTGTTAGGAAAGCCTGTTATATTCCTGCTCCTGAGAGAAATGGCTATATTAATAAGAGGTCCAGAAAAATAAAAGCATCCTATATGTACTGTGCTGTTGTGTTTTGGCTGCTCCTATCTTTAGGTCAGTCCTCTGCAGAATTTCTCCTTGCCTGCAGTGGGGGTTGTTTGGACCTTGTCTACTATGTGGCAAATTTTGACTAGGTGTGTCTCAGTCTCTTTGTTAAAACAAGCCTGATGAAAAAAAAAAAAAAAACAGGCCAGATCCTATTTCCCCTAGAGCTGAAGTGTTGCAGCACTCTATAATCAGTAGCCTTGGTGAGTAAAAAGGGTTTGTGCTGGTCTTCTTGAGGAGGAGCCTGCAGGGCTTATATTCAAGAGGACTTGCCCTAGAGGAGAGGCACCTGCAGAATGCAGGGGGATGGGGTTTGATATAAGCAGCTCTGGTCTCCACTGGGGTATGCTGTGCTGCTCACTGAAGTCAGTCAGTGCTGATGGGTGGGCTGGGGGAGAGGGGAATGGTGATGGACCTCTCTTCCCCATAGTTGGGAGTTCCTGCAGGCCAGTCCTCAGGGAGCCCTCACAGAAGACCAAAAAATCACCCCTTTTCTGTCCCTGGCTTCCGTCAGATTTCTGCCTTCACCCTATCTATATCTGAGCTGCCTGCCTGCCAGGTGGCACAGTACTTGTGTGTTTTATCAGGCATGCAGCTGGGTTTCAAAACTTTAAATTTTAGGGACCCGCATGACTCGGACCTGCACTGATCCTCTGGGGGAGGGTCTCACCATACTTTTGCCATTTGTCGGTTTGTCCCATAAAAGTTCTTGCACTATCTTGCAGTAGTTTGGAGTTTATGGTAAAGTGTAGCACATAGCCAGCACTGGGGTTTGCTGCCTTCAGCCAGAATCTTTGTTCCTATGAGAACAGGGCATCACATTACCGGTGCTAATTCTCTTATCCCTGGAGAGGCCATGCCACCACTCCCAAATGCACTCCAAGAAGGGTAATTGTTTCTACCCATGTGACCAAGGGGATCCCTCAGACCATGCTGCCTGCTCCCAGGTCTCCACCCTCCCTCCCCACTGGAACACCACTGAGCCCACCAGGCACGATTCCAGCAACAGTATGGACTTCTAAAACTTCAGACTTTGCATTTTACTGCTTATAAAACTTACGACAGTCAGCCCCTCTCCTTTTCTTAGTCACTGGTTTTGGGGAAAAGTTTTACTTGTGCAGTCCCCTGCCTGCTGCTTCACTCTTGCCCTCTCTCTCTCTTGCCCCTCTTTCTGTAATCAGGGCTCCTTCCCTTCCACAGCACCCACAGTTCTTTTCTCCCTCAAATCAACCCCTGCAGCTCTTACCTTCCATGAGGTGGTCGTTTTTCTACCTGTAGATGTGCAGTTTTGTTCTCTCAGTCCTCAGATCAATTTCTTCATTGTTTGGAATGGTATGATATTTATCTAGCTGTGTTTTAGGGAAGAGGCAAGCTTAGCGTCCCCCTACTTCTCCACCATCTTAACTCCTTTCCCAAGAGATTTTAATTGTTGATTTTAATTTTTTAAGTTTTAATTTTAATCCCAGTTAGTTAACATACAGTGTTATATTAGTTCCAGGTGTACAATATAGTGATTCAATAATTCCATCCATTACCTGGTTCTCATCATGACATGTGCACTCCTTAATCCCCATCACCTATTTAATCCATCCCCCCAACCACCTCCCCTCTGGTAACCATCAGTTTGTTCCCTGTAGTTAAGAGTCTGTTTATTGACTTGTTTCTATTTTTTCCCTTTGTTCATTTGTTTTGTTTCTTAAATTCCACGTGAGTGAAATCATATGGTATTTGTCTTTCTCTGACTGACTTATTTTGCTTAGCATTATAATGTCTGGCTCCATCTATGTGGTTGCAAATGGCAAGATTTTATTCTTTTTTATGGCTGAAGTAATATTCCATTATAAATATATACCACATCTTCTTTATCCATTCATCAATCAATGGACAGTGGTGCTGCTTCCATATCTTGCCTATTGTAAGTAATGCTGCTATAAACATACTGGTGCATGTATCCCTTTGAATTATTGTTTTTGTATTCTTTGAGTAAATACTCAGTAGTGCAATTGCTGGATCATAGGGTACTTCTACTTTTAACTTTTTGAGTAACCTCTATACTGTTTTCCAGAGTGGCTCCATCAGTTCCCACCAACAGTTCAAGAGGTTTCCTTTTGCTCTGCATCCTTGCCAACATCTGTTGTTTCTCATGTTGTTGATTTTAGCCATTCTGACAGGTGTGAGTTGATATTTCATTGTAGTTTTGATTTGCATGTCCCTGATGGTAAGTGATGATGTGCATCTTTTCATGTGTCTTGGCCATATGTATGTCTTTTTTGGAGAAATGTCTGTTCATGTCTTCTGCCCATTTTGTAATTGGATTATTTGTTTTTTGGGTGTTGAGTTTGATAAGCCATTATAGATTTTGAACACTAGCCTTTTATCAAAGGATATATGTCCTTGAAAATATCTTCTCCCATTCCATAGGTTTCCTTTTAATTCTGTTGATTGTTTCTTTCTCTGTTCAGAAACTTTCTATTTTGATGTAGTCCCAATAGCTTATTGTTCCTTTGGTTTCCCTTGCCTCAGGAGACCTATCTAAAAAAAAGTTGCTATGACCGATGTCATTGCAGTTACTGCCTGTGTTCTCTTCTGGGATTTTTATGGTTTCATGTCTCAGATTTAAGTCTTTAATCCACTTTTAATTTAATTTTTTGTATGGTGTAAGAAAGTGGTCCAATTTCCTCCTTTTGCATGTAATTGTCCAGTGTTCCCAATACCGTTTGTTGAGGAGACTGTCTTTTTTCCATTGACTATATCTTCTTGCTTTGTTTAAGATTTATTGACTGGGGCGCCTGGGTGGCTCAGTTGGTTAAGCGTCCGACTTCAGCTCAGGTCATGATCTCATAGTCTGTGAGTTCGAGCCCCGCGTCAGGCTCTGTGCTGACAGCTCAGAGCCTGGAGCCTGCTTCAGATTCTGTGTCTCCCTCTCTCTCTGCCCCTTCCCCGCTCATGTTCTGTCTCTCTCTGTCTCAAAAATAAAAACATTAAAAAAAAATGTATTGACTGTATAATTGTGGGTTTATTTCTGGGTTTTCTATTCTTTTCTGTTGATCTGTGTCTATTTTTATGCAGTTACTATACTGTTTTGATTCCTACAGCTTTGTGATATAACTTGAAATCTGGAATTTTGACACCTCCAGCTTTGCTTTCTTTTTCAAGATTGCTTTGGCTATTCGGAGTCTTTTGTGTTTCCATACAAATTTTAGGACTGTTTGTTCTAGTTCTGTGAAAAATGCTGCTGGTATTTTGATAGGGATTATATTAAATCTGTAGATTGCTTTGGGTAATACAGACATTTTAATAATATTTGTTTTTCCAATGCATGAGCATGGAATATTTTTCCATTTCTTTTTGTCGTCTTCAGTTTCTTTCATCAGTGTTTTACAATTTTCAGAGTACAGGTCTTTTACCTCTTTGGTTAGGTTTATTCTTAAGTATTCTGTTAGTTTCATGAAATTGTAAATGGGATTGTTGTCTTAATTTTTATTTCTGCTTCTTCATTATTTGTGTATAGAACTGCAGCAGTAATTTGTAGATTGATTTTGTATCCTGCAACTTTACAGAACTTGTTTATCAGTTCTAGCATTTTTTTTTTGGTGGAGTCTTTCAGGTTTTCTATATATAATATCATGTCATGTGCATGTTGTGAACATTTTACTTCTTCCTTACCAATTTGGATGCCTTTTTCTTTTTGTGGTCTAATTGCTGTGGCTAGAACTTATAGTACTATGTTGAATAAAGTGGTGAGAGTGGACATTCTTGTCTTGTTCATGGCCTTTGGGGAAAAGCTCTCAGGTTTTCTCCATTGAAGATGTTATATGTGGGTTTTTCATAAATGGCCTTCATTATGTTTAAGTATGTTCCCTATAAATCTACTTTGTTGAGGATTTTTATCATGAATGCATGTTGTACTCTGTCAAATGCTTTTTCTGTATCTATTGAAATGATGATATGCTTCTCATACTTTCTCTTATTGATGTGGATTTTTCTTTTGTTATAAGCCATAACTTTAAAATAATTCAGAAGAGAATGTTCATAGCTAACTTTGATTTTGTAACCCCAATCCTGGGAGAGGATTTTTCCTGAACGATTATCTATTTGAAATATGTTGTTGCATTAGCGTCATCACATGCTCATTCATCCATTACCATGTCAAGTTACCCTTATTACTATGTTTCCATTGTATTAGGTTAAATGCCCTTAGGGGCCCATACATTTGAGATAGTATGAGTAAATGTGCAGTGTAGCCCACACTTGAGAGTATGAATGTGCACCGTCCCCTTGTAACTTGTTTCCTCTGTTTCTACAGTCCCCCATTAGATAGAATGTGTTAAACATCATCTCTGTATATAAATATTACACTGCTTCTGCTGGGTGGAGTTTGCATCTATGGATTTTTTCCAAACTTCGGTGTTCAGTCTCATCTGGCTACTTTGCCTTATTGGAGAGTTGAGAACTCCTTAAATCTTGAGAAAGAGGGTGGAGGACTCTGCCTCAGTCTAGACCCAGATGGTGGAAATAGGACAGAAGAGTGTGAGATCAGGACATGTGGCTTCTTGGGAGTGCTGGTTGGGGGTTTTGGGGGAAATGGGGGCTTTCTTTTAAGGGGATAAGAAACTGAAGACTTCTAACTCTGGAGCATTTCAGAGAGTTAGATGAGATGGAGGGATTTACGTTTGCCATAGGTCAAGGGCACCCCCACAAATCATCTAGTTTCCCAGTATTTTTATAAATGGAAATTGGACCCCATGACACTTATAGTCTCTTCCCTTTTTCATGTATTGCTGGATCTCCCTTTCTCTCCTTGATGCTTACACACTTCAGGCCTTTGAGCCAAACCCTTGCCTATGGCATTATTTTAGTTACCAGTTCTCATGTCATTCAGCCTTGGGATAAAAACTCACAGAGCTATGGAATGGGGCTTTGTTGGAACATGTGACTTCTAATTGCACTTGTGCTTTTGGCTCCTCAAAAACAGTGGGTTGGCAGTAATGCAGTGTGGAAGTATTCCCATTTCTCAGTGACCAGATTCTGAATATTTCCAAATAGATTTTATATTATAATGTTACCGTGGTTCTTTGTTTTGAGATAAAAATTATGAATGTAAAAAAAGAACAGGTAGAATCATAAACACTATGTATCTACTTCATGATATGGTCATTAGTATAATATAAAATTTAAAAAAATGATTCACATTGGTTAATTGCTCAATGAACAAGAGGATTGCTGGGAAGTATTTTAGAATGTGTATCTCTTAGGAATTGTAGGAGTTTTCCCCTAATACTCTCAATTGTATTTACTCACACAAGCAAATATTCAGTGTTGCTAAGAGCTATACCACCCAATATACTCAGTTCACACTGTTAATGTTCAAAAGAATTTTACTGAAATAGGATTAAGCTCCCATTGTATGCTGGGTGATTTTTTCCATTGTCTTTAAAGTATAGAGTGAAAGGGAGATTTATGGTCTTAGTATACACAGATTCAGATTTCTCTTTGTGCAGGATCAAATTTGCTGAGAATTAGGTCCCAGCTCTTTTTTGAAAATCCCTATTCTCAATATGGAGGAAAGAAAGCTGACTTTCATGTTCTTCAGATTGACTACATAGTTTATAACTCTGGAATCAGCAAAATTGAAATCCTGATTTTAGGACTATGACTTGTTTACATGTAGTATCACAATTTCTTTTATTCATACAAGAACAAAATGAGTGTTTTCTTACTAGTAACCAAAATGTATATGTTGGTAGCTAAGTAGGATTATGTGTGATTTGAAAATTGTGGTTTTATTTAAATAGAGTTAAGCTTTGTTCCTTTTGTTTTATACAGCTCTAGATCAATAACCCAAATTCATGCCTTTCTTCTAAAGGGATATAACAGAAGTATCTCTCGAACAGAAACGATAATACGCTTTGCTTTCCAAGCCTCTATCACAGTTCTGTGTATTGCGTGCCCCTGTTCACTGGGACTAGCCACTCCAACTGCTGTGATGGTGGGTACAGGAGTAGGTGCTCAAAATGGCATACTAATCAAAGGTGGCGAGCCACTGGAGATGGCTCATAAGGTAAGATAGTTCCCAGAACTAAGAATTGTCCCATCCAAACTGACAATAACACCCCTATCGAGAAACAGAATCCTAAATTATTTGCATATGGTCCATAAGCTGAGCCTCTTCTGGGACTATCCTGAGGGTTGAGATAGGAAAGGTGTTATTTTGGTTCTGTTCTAGACTGGCCTTAGTTCTATACAATCTCTAAAACCACTTTAGGCCTACTGTCTTAGAGAAGACCCTGATGTGGAAAACTTGGAGTCCTTTCCCATTTCAGACTAGAAATGTCTTTAAGACAGGAAGACTGAAGGAATATTTGCCCATGAAAATTTGCCCAAGTCTATTAATGCTATTTTATATGTGACTCCGTGTTTGTGTTCTTCAGTGTGAGATAGTGCTTATAGTTGCATTGAAGTTTCTTTGCCTTTGCCAGTTGTTGATAGTTTGCAGCCATGACTTCAGGAATATAATCTTTTCCCTCATCTCTCTCATATTAGGATTTCCTTAACAATTTCAATCAAGGCTACTTGACTTAAACTAAAAACTGTGTTCCTTCTAATATGTTCTTATTATACAGATACATGTAGTAAACACAGAACACAGATTAGAACAGATTTGGAACCTCATCTAACCAGTCAATACAATGTATTAATTTTTATAGTAATTTTTTATTTACTTTGATATAATTTCAAATTTAAAGAAGAATTGAAAGAATAGTATAAAGAACTATATACGCTTTACTGCAGATATCAGGCTCCTTTCCTAAGAACAAGGACATTCTCTTAAATGATCACAGTACAGATATCAAAATCAAGAAATTGGCATTGATATAATACTGTTATCTAACCTATAGTCCATCTTCCAGTTTCTCAGTTGTTTCAGTAATATTCTTTATACCTATTTTTTCTCTTGTTCAGAATTATGCTTTGTATTTAGTTGTCATATCTCTTTTCATCTTGGTTCCTCAAGCTATTAATTTTTCAAGGTTCATATTCCAAAGTTACTGTGGGGTGACTGTGTTCTCTAATTCCAGATTCTTCCTTTTCCCTGTCTGGGCTCAGTTTCCCTCATTGTTTCCCTGAGCTGTCTATTCTCAGACCAAGCTTCTCATCAGGACCCAATAAAGTCAAAGCAAACCAGCAGGTCTTGTCTGGTGCTCGTTTCCAACTTAATTACTTACCTTTCTCTTGTAATTCTATGACTACTGCCCAGATTGTCACTACAGTTCTATAATTCATTAGTATTGAAAACCCTTCCCTCCCTGGAGGCACGGAGTCATCTCTTACTTACTTATTAACAGTCAACTCTTAACAATTATTTCTAGTTGTTTAACATATATTCGCAGTATAGTTGAATATTTGCACAGAAGGGCTATTAGATGTAACTAAGAGTATTTTTCCCTTATTATTCCTTACTTTTGTTCACCTAAAGAGAGTTTAACTCCAATTAAGTCAAAGGTCAATTTATTAAGAAACAAAATATTAATATGTCAAAGTAAACCTTTTTCTCATTTCTAGAAACGTGATATTAAGGATTATCAAGTCAGATAGGTGCAGTGTATTTTAATTTTCCTACAGGTAAAGGTAGTGGTGTTTGATAAGACTGGAACCATTACCCATGGAACTCCTATAGTGAATCAAGTAAAGGTTCTAGTTGAAAGTAACAGAATATCACGTAATAAGATCCTGGCCATCGTGGGAACTGCTGAAAGTAACAGTGAACACCCTCTAGGAGCAGCCATAACGAAGTACTGCAAACAGGTACAATTTTTCTTTTGCTTATTAATGTAGTCATCTTCTACAGGAATCACCCAGACCAAATCCAAACTGGCTTTTGACTATGATTTATATATATAGTTGGTAGGAGGATAGAGAGACTTGTATTTTCTCATTGTATTTTACAATATGTCTTAGTTTCTTCATACAGAAGAGTATAAAGATGAAAACAGAAATTAACTATAATTTTATCGCACAGATAACTCCTGTTGGACTAAAAAATTAAAGTAGAATGCATATTTATGGTAGGAAATTCAGGTAGTTCAGAGAGTTACATAATGAAAAAGGAAAGCCTCATTCTCTGCCCCTTTTCATAATTCCTCTCCAAAATTTAACAAGTGTTAACCTGTTAATATTCTTTTAAAATACAGTGGTCTCCCCTTATCTGCAGGGGATATGTTCCAAGACCTTGAGTGGATGCTTGAAACTGCAGAGTACTGAACCCTGTATATACCATGTTTTCTTCTATACATACATAGCTATGATAAAGTTTAATTTATAAATTAGTCACAGTAAGAGATTAACAACAACAATAATAGAATAATTATATAACTGTAATAAAAGTTATGTGAATGTAGTTTCCCTCCCTCTCTCCCTCCCTCTCTCTGTCTCTCTCTGTCTCTCTGTCTCTCTCTCTCTCTCTCTCAATAACTTATTGTACTGTACTCCCCCTTCCTGTGGTGATGTGAGGTGATAAAATGCCTATGTGATGCGGTGAAGTGAGGTGAATGATGTAGGCATTGCAACACATCATTAGGCTATAATTGGCCTCCTGATGCTATGTCTGAAAGAAGATCATCTGCTTCCAGACCATAGTTGACCACGGGTAACTGAAACCAAGGAAAGTGAAACTGTGGGTGGGTGGGGGTACTACTGTAGCAGCTTTATACAGATACAATTCACATACTATATTCCTTTTTAGATTTTACATAGAAAGTTCACAGTGACCAGTCTTTGGTACTTTGGTTTTTTTTTTATTTTATTAAGTGATTTTTCCATATTAAGACATATAAATCTGCCTCATTATGTTTAATGGCTATATTATATTCTACTGTATAATTGGGTTTTTGTTTCCTACAATGTACAGTTAACATTCATGTTAGCTTTTGCAAGTTTATCTTTATGTTAAATGCCTATCAATGCAATTGCTAAGTCAAAGGATACATGCAGTTAAATTTTGGTGAATATTACCAGTGCCCCCATAACAAATATTACTAATACCCACATGAGGGGTTGTACGAGTTTATACCTTCACCAAAAATTATTAGTGCTCATTTCCCCATGTTATGACTTTATTTTTTCCAATTTAATAAATAAAAAATATTAATTATTGTTGGTTTGCTTTGCTTTCCCATAATTATGAATAAGGTTGAGCATCTTTTCATTGGTCATTTGAATTTCTTTTTCTGTGACCTGTTTGTATCCTTTGCCTATTTTTTCATAGGATTGTTTACCTTTTTTTCATTGATTTGCATAAGTTCTTTGTAAATTATCTCACATAATTTTACAGTTATGATGTGGCAATTGCTACCATTGGTGTTGCCATTTCTTTATTTTTTCTTTCCTTTTTACCAATTTACTATTACTGACCTGGTTTCTTTACACCCAAATCAAACAACAGAGAGGATGAAGATATAAAAAGCCAGGAAACAATGATGACCACCAAAATTCTTTGGCTTACTAAGGACACAGAATCATACTAGCAAGGCATTCTGGTAACTAAAGACCCTGTTCTTTGTTACCCTTTGCCCTGTACTGAATAGAAAATCTGACTTGACAATGGAATTAAATATTTAACTTGTAATTTTCTACTGGAAAGGACAGAGAATATTGGTAAAACTTTTGTTTTCTTTCTCTAAACTTGGTATAAATTTTAGAGAGTGGTGTTAAAGTAAACAATTCTGAGGTTTTGTTCTAAACATTTAGAATTTAACAGGCATGTAGTATATGTGTAAACATTTAGAATTAACCAGGAGAAGTCTTTGATCATGCTATTGATGACTTTGAATTATTAGAACAGCAGAAGAAATCCTTCTGTTTCTATTTGTTAGGAGCTGGACACTGAAACCTTGGGTACCTGTGTAGATTTCCAGGTTGTGCCAGGCTGTGGTATTAGCTGTAAAGTCATCAATATTGAAGGCTTGCTACATAAGAATAACTGGAGGATAGAGGAAAATAATATTAAAAATGCATCCCTGGTTCAAATTGGCGCAAATAATGAACAGTCATCAACTTCATCTTCCATGATTATTGATGCCCAGCTCTCAAGTAAGCTCATCTTCTTTTCTTTTCAAGTTTATGTATTTATTTTGAGAGAGAAAGAGCACGCATGTGCATGAGAGGGGGAGGGGTGGGGGGGTGGAGAGAGAATCCCAAGTAGGCTTTGTGGTGTCAGTGGGGAGCCCGACATGAGGCTTGATCTCACGAACCATGAGATCATGACCTGAGCCGAAATCAAGAGTCAGATGCTTCACCAACTGAGCCACCAAGCTAATTTTCTTCATAGTACCAATTATGGGACAGATATTAACAGATGTCTAACTTTATAATCCTAAACGGTTAGATAAGAAACAAAAATTGGCATCATGGTTTCATTCCATCAAATAATTTTACCATAGGCCTGATCACTTCACTTGTTACTTGAGAACATTTCCCTACTGTTCTCCTTTACTCTATTATATAGAGTGATGAATTCTAGCCTTAACTGATCTTCCATCTTAGTTCAGCTATCTTTCTTTTTTTTAATTTTATTTTTTTAATTTACATCCAAATTAGCATATAGTGCAACAATGATTTCAGGAGTAGATTCCTTAATGCCCCTTACCCATTTAACCCATCCCCCCTCCCACAACCTCTTCAGTAACCCTGTTTGTTCTCCATATTTAAGAGTCTGTTATGTTTTGTCCCCCTCCCTGTTTTTATGTTATTTTTGTTTCCCTTCCCTTATGTTCATCTGTTTTATCTTTCATTTCTTAGCACAGCTACTCTTACCCTTTTCTATCTTTCACGAGGTACTGTGGCCTTCTTCCTAGTTCCCTAAGCAAATTATCTGGTTTATTTTTCACATAGAAAAAAATTTATTTTTATTTTAATATAATTTATTGTCAAGTTGGCTAACATACAGTGTGTACAGGGTGCTCTTGGTTTTGGAGGTAGATTCCCGTGGTTCATCGCTTACACACAACACCCAGTGCTCATCCCTGCAGTTCTGTCATTTGTTCTTTCAACTTTTTGCCCAGAATGATCCCTTTTTTCAGGGGAAGAGGTATCCCTCATCTTGCATAATGAATCCCATCATCTTCGCTCTAGATCCCACCCTCTCTTGATTCTTCAGGAACCTTACTTGATTACATCCCATTGTTTCTTTATTTTCCAACTCTCTGTACTAGCTCCTTCTCCTAAACATATAAACATTTCTTCCATCAATATCACTGTAATCCCTTCTAGATTGCATCCTCTCTTTTCCTTTATATCTAAGCTTCTAGAAAGAGTAGTCTAGGTTTGCTGAATTCACTTATTCATTGCACAACCTGCCTTCTGCCCCATCCATACTACTGAAACTGTTTTTTCTTAGTGCATTGATGACTCTATTTAGTACCCACTCCAGTGATCTCTTCTCAGTCTACATCCTGCGTGACCTCAAATGCCAAAGGCATTTGAGAATGTTGACCACTTTTTCCTTCCTAAAGCTCTTTCTTCTTTTAATTTCATGACCATTCTCTCTCTAGGTTGTCCTCTCACCTACCTGGCTGTTGCTTCCAATCCTCCTCTGTTTCCTCTTTTCTCCTGCTCTCAAATGTTGGGTATCCTCAGGGTTTTGTTCTTTTTATTTTTCTCATTTTGTATACTCTCTCTGTACAATCTCATTCATGTCTATTGCTTGTTGTGCCACCTATATATTTCTCCTACCACTCCAAAAGTCACATCTTTAGCCAAAGCCTGTTTTCCTGAGTTTCTGGTTGGTCTATCCATCTGCCCCAAAACATGACATACCCACCTAAGTGTTCTAGCACCTCCCTACCCATTTGTGCTTGAGTGATTTTGCTAACACACAAATATGATTATATAACTTTCTGACTAATGCCTTTTATTATAGGGGCTTGTAACTTATTTTTGAATCGTGAACCTTTGGAGGTATATGATGAAAGCTGTACACACCCCTCAGAAAATTTATGTTTTGGAGGTATGCATGTATCTTAAACCCTATCCATGCAATTCTGTTCAGGATCCTGGCTTTACTGGCTGTCTCCTGTGGGACAAAGACCAGTCTTTCTGGGTCTGTTCCCCATGATATGTCTCCTGCCTCCCTGCACCACCCATTTTGACTTTTTCCACTGACCTCCATGTAGTCTGTGTTCCATTCATATGGAACTACTTACAGTTCCTTTTTACATTGTGTCATTTCATGCTTATTAAGTCATTTCAATTACTGTTTTCTCTGGGTAATGTCCTTGTCCACAGTAGCATCTACCTCATGAACTTATTTTCGTCTTTCAGGACTCAGCTCACATCTCTCTTCAGTGAAGCCTTCGCTAACTGACATGAATAGGCAGAGATATTTGCTCTTCTTTTTGAGTTGTAACTGTACTGAATCTCTGTTTTTGTACTAGGCGCACTGCATGATAATACTTTATTTACCTGCCTGATTCTACCAAACTACAATTTATTATTTGTCTGTGAACTTCCAGTATCAAGCATACTGACACATAGTAATTTTGTTCATTTGACACCTTTTGTTAAGCACTGTTCAAGACACTAAAGAATCAGCAGTGACAAAGTCACTGTCTCTTGGATCTTATATTCCTGGTGGGACAACACAAAACAGTGAGCAAATAAATAAGAAAATATTGTATGTCTGATAGAGATAGTGCTGTAGAGGAAAATAAAGTAAAGGGGTATAGAAAATGCTGTGAGTATTGGATCCTAGTTTATATAGGATGATCAGGGTAGGCCTCGTTGAGATGTTGGTGCTGGACCAAAAACCTGACAAGGGGGAGAGAGAAAGCTATGTGAATATCTGTGACAAGAGCATTCCAAGCAGGAGGGATGTTAAGTACAGAAGCCTCATGTGCTAAACTAGTTTGATGAACAGCAAGGAGAACAGTGTGCCTAGAGCAGAGTAAATGAGTGGGAAGGGGGTAAGAGATGAGGTTAGAGAGTAGTATAAGACTAGATTGTGTAAGGACATTGAAAGAATTTTGGTGTTTACCCTTGAGATGGGAAACCATTGGAGAGTTTAGTGTCTGGGAATGACAGAATCTGACTTAATGTTATAAAAGTGTTACACTGGCTGCCCTGATAAAAATACACTGTTAGGGGAATGGGGAGAAAGGCAGAAGCAGGGAGATGAGTAGTAGGGTGTTTCCATAATCCAGGTGAGAGATAATAGTGGTTTGGACCAATGTGATAACAGTAGAGGTCATAAAGAGTGGTCATATACTCAATGTGTCTTAAAGGGAGAGCTGGCTGAGATTTCCTCACAGGTTGAATATGGGGTATGAGAGAAACAGGAGTCAAAAATTATGCCCAGGTTTGTGGCCTAAATGATCCAGAAGGATGAACTTACCATTTAAGTAAAATGGAGAAGACCATTGGAAAGGCAATATTGAGGAAAACTGATCAGGAGATCAGTTGTTTACATGTTAAATATAAGTACCTATTAGATATTAAAGTGGAAATGCCATATAAATGGAAATAACAGGTAAGCAGTTGGCTGCACAAGTCTGGAGTTCAAGGAAACAGACTAGGTTGGAGACAGATTTGGGAGTCATCCACTTAAATATCTGTGCCATTCAATAAGATAGCCACTTGTTACATGTGAGTATTTAAACTTAATTTAAAATCCAGGGTGCCTGACTGGCTCAGTTAGAAGACCATATGATTGGGGTCATGAGTTTGAGGCCCACACTGGGTGTACAGATTACTTAAATGTTTTAAGGATTGAGCTCTGCAATACTATAGGTTAGGAGGTCAGGGAGATCAGCAAAGAAGATTGAAAAGAAGTGGTGAGTAAGGAGGTAACTTATAAGAATGAGGGAGTGATCTCCTCTGTTAGATGCTGCTAACAGGCCAAGTAAGATGAGGACTAAGAATTAGCCATTAGGTTTATTAAAGTAAAAGTCACTGATGTTCTCTGTGAACAATTCTTTGGAGTAGTAGAGATGAAAGTTTTACTGGAGTGGGTGGGTTCACAAGAGAATGGGAAGATATGAATTGAATATAGTCAATAGAGACAATACTTCCAAGAAGTTTTGCTGCGTGTAGAAGCAGAAAATTGGGGCAGTGGTAAAGAGGTAGGTGAGATCAAGGGAGATTTTGTTATTTTAAAGATAGGACTGTGTGGAACAGAGATAGAATATTAGATTATGCAAGAGGAAGAGGAGAGGATTGTTGGGGAGATGTTCTAGAATAAGCAAAGGAAGGAAGTCTAGTGCATAACTGGAAAGGTTGGCCTTAAAGAGGAGCAGGGGCAGTTTATATTAACAGAAGGGAAGGTAGATTAGTGTGTACACAGGCACAGTGGGTGGTTAGATGTGGCAGTGAGAGCTTGTGGAAGTTCTCTTGTGACTGCTTTTAATTCTTTCTGAAGTAGGAAGCAGATATTTGGCCATATATGAGAATGGGAGAAGAGAAGGTATAAAATAGCCCTCTAGAAGGAGAAGGAGTGGAGAATGTATAGACTAGGGAAGTATAGAGTTGCCAGACAACTCTAAGGACTTGCATAAAGTTAGTGGTCACATGCTTAAAATGAGACATCAGTATGGTTGTATGATTTCATACAACCATATTCAGCTGATGATGCACAATAAATATTTTGAATTTAATTCAGTTGTGTGGAAGATCAAAGGGAAGTCTTCATCAAGAAAGTAACATTAAAATTTTTTTAATGTTTATTTTTTTACATTTATTTATTTATTTTTGAGAGACAGAGCACAAGTGGGGGATGGGCAGAGAGAGAAGGAGACACAGAATCCGAAGCAGGCTCCAGGCTTCGAGCTGTCAGCACAGAGCCCAATGCAGGGCTCGAACTCACAAACTGTGAGATGATGACTTGAGCCTAAGTCAGATGCTCAACCGACTGAGCCACCCAGGCGCCCCAATGTTTCTTTATTTTGAGAGACAGAGAGAGAGAGACAGAGTGTAAACAGGGGAAGGGCAGAGAGAGAAGGAGACACAGAATCCGAAGTAATCTCCAGGCTCTGAGCTGTCAGCACAGAGCTGGAGCTCGAACCCACGAACCGTGAGATCATGACCTGAGCCGAAGTTGGACGCTTAACTGACTGAGCCACCCAGGTGCCCCAAGAAAGTAACATTTGAACTGGCTCTTGAAGAATATGATGGAATTTGATAATTGGAGAGGAGGGGTAAGGACTTTCCAGGTGGAGGCAGCAATATGTGCAAAGGCCCAAAGGCAAGGAAGAGCAGAGTATATTCCTTGAAAATTTGGAAATCACTGTTGTAGGCTGTGGTCTACCAAATATACAACATAGCGACTATGTAAGGTTAGACAGGAAGAATGTGCCTCATAGCATGTTATAAATAATAAACAAGCTCACTAAATGCTATTTCTGTACTTTATTCAGATGCTCTTAATGCTCAACAGTACAAAGTCCTCATTGGTAACCGGGAATGGATGATTAGAAATGGTTTTGTTATTAATAATGATGTAGATGATTCCATGACTGAACATGAGAGAAAAGGTCGGACTGCTGTATTGGTGGCCGTTGATGGTAAGATTTTCCTAAGTACACAATGACTCAATTTTGTGATCTCAGTTATTTTACGTATATTTTTGAGAGACTTCTGAACTTGAGGGTTATTCAGAAGCAGCCTAAATGAAAAGTGAAAATGTTAGCAATACATAATTGTTACTGATTAATTTAGAATTCTCATGCATTTATCTGGCTTTATTAATTTCCTCTATAGTCTAACCTATG
Source organism: Prionailurus viverrinus (assembly GCF_022837055.1). Taxonomy (NCBI): domain Eukaryota; kingdom Metazoa; phylum Chordata; class Mammalia; order Carnivora; family Felidae; genus Prionailurus; species Prionailurus viverrinus. The sequence continues at coordinate 56,035,867 of NC_062579.1, forward strand.
TTTTAAAAAAATAATCAAGGATTTTTTAAGACCTAAAAATAACATAGCATTAGAGTAATAGCAAAATACAATAATATCTATAATCTTATCATCCTAACTCAGTGTCCATTTTAATTGCATGTATTCCATTTCTGGTTTTTGGTGTGTGTGTGTGTGTAATATATATGTACAGAATTATAACATTAGTACATATATACCATTTTTAAATGGGTTATTTTGCATATATATTTTACCTCAATAAAGTTGAATAAAAGTTAAAATTCCTTGTACACATACTATTTTCTTTTTCTTTTTCATTTGCTGTATTCATAAATATTTTCCAATTTTAATTCTGCATAATTTATTATATACTGTAATTAAATCATTCCCTTGTTGGAAATTTAAGCTATTCCTAATATTTCGTTATTATACATAACACTACGATGAACATCTTTGAGGTTTTAGGTGCTTTCTTTTGTTAAATTATTTCTTAGGGAAAATTTCTAGCTGTAAGATTAATTAGTCAACATTTATAATCCTTGCTAAGTATGAAGGCAGTATCTTAACTATGACCTTAACTAGGTCTAGGAAGAAGCATAAAATATTTACTTTTGTTTTTAAAAGAAAATAAAATTAATAAAATAAAATAATTACTTGCAGTGATTTCTTTCCCCCAGTTATAAAATGGCAGTTTGTCTCAATTCTCCCCTTTCACCTTAAAAAGAAAAAAAAAAGTATTAGTTTTCAGTTTCATTTGCCTTTAAATGAACTAAAGTTGTTTGGGGGCTATTGGCCAGTACTTCTCAAAGGAAAGAAAGAGTCTTTTAGTATCCAATAAGGTCTCTCTTTTCATTTTCTATTCTACTTTCATTTCATATTACTACCTTCATTAATAATCCCTATGTCACTCTGAAATTTTCACACCTAAATATGGAAGTTTGTTGCAAGTTTGGTGGAATACAGTCTGTGTGGGCTTGGAGACATTTTGAGTTAAGCTAAGCCCTGAACAATTTTACTTAACAAAATTAATTTCTTTCTCAAATTTTAAGTTAGAATATTATTATGCTTTCACCATATTCCAAACTGTCTTATTTTCTGGTGCTCCTTTATTAGATGAGCTGTGTGGCTTGATTGCTATTGCTGATACAGTGAAGCCTGAAGCAGAATTGGCTGTCCATATTTTGAAATCCATGGGCTTAGAAGTAGTTCTGATGACTGGAGACAACAGTAAAACAGCTAGATCTATTGCTTCTCAGGTAATTGATTTACATAGTTGTTGGGGTGGTGGTATGTAGTAACTTCTAATTCTTCACATACATTTTGTTTCTTGCTTTCAAGTGCTAAAAAAATCATATGACCTATTGTTTTCCTTATCACTGATTATCCATATCTGATTCCTTAAAGAACAATTAGCATGCTGTGTGGGAAGGACTTTGGTCTTTGTGTGTTACTAAAAAGCCATTTACCTAATCCATGAGATGCTTCAGTGACACCATACACTAGTTTCTGTTGATACTTCCTTTGAAATGTTACTTATACTCTTTACCAGCGTTGCCAGCCTAAGCCAGGCTCAATCACTAAGCCAGGTGCTCAATCTCTCATGTCTAAAATACAGCAATAGCTCCAGGCACTTCCTTCTCTAGTCCATCCTGAACATCACTGGTGGAACCATCTCCTAATGTACCACTTTGACATAGTTTTCTGCTACTGACCCCCACATTTGCCTTACCTGCAGAACTTTTCTCACATTAGTCTTTTCTATTTCAGAATGCCTTCTCCCTTCTTCTATTAAATAACACAAGTAATATATGGAAACATTCTTATATAAAAAATGCAGGAGGAGGGGTGCCTGGGTGGCTCATTCGGTTAAACATCCAACTTCAGCTCAAGTCATGATCTCACAGTTGGTGAGTTCGAGCCCTGCATCAGACTCTGCTGACAGCTTGGAGCCTGGAGCTTGGAGCCTGCTTTGGATTCTCTGTCTGCCTCTCTCTCTGCCCTTCCCCTACTCATTCTCTCTCTCTCTCTCTCTCTCTCTCTCTCTCTCTCTCTCTCCCCCCCCCTCAAAAATAAATAAACATTAAAAAATTTGGGGGAGGGGCACCTGCATAGCTCAGTCAGTTAAGCATCCGACTTTGGCTCAGGTCATGATCTTGCTGTTTGTGAGTTTAAGCCCTGTGTTGGGCTCTGTGCCTGGAGCCTGCTTTGGATTCTGTGTCTCCCTCTCTCTCTGCCCCTCCCCCACTCATGCTGTGTCTGTCTGTCTGTCTCTCTCTCAAAAATAAAAAAAAATTAAAAAATTAAAAAATTTAATGCAGAAGGATACAAATCAAAAAGTTTAAGTTACCCTTTTCCCAAACTCCCTGTCCAGTCCTACCCCCACTTTTTTTAAAAACTTTTTTTAATGTTTATTTGTTTTTGAGAGAGACAGAGACAGAATGCAAGTGGGTTAGCGGCAGAGAGAGAGGGAGACACAGAATCTGAAGCAGGCTCCAGGCTCTGAGTGGGTAGCACAGAGCCTGACGTGGGGCTCAAACTCACGAGATGTGAGATCATGACCTGAGCTGAAGTCGGATGCCCAACTGACTGAGCCACCCAGGCACCCCCTACCCCAACTTTTTCACATGCATGTGTGTTCATATACGAATGTATAGTTCTGGTATTTTCAACATAAATTACATCATTTTTCTACAGATTGTTCATTCAGCCCTTTGCGCTTTTTTTAAGTGTTTATTTTTATTTATTTTGAGAGTGTGTTCGCATGCACAGGGGTGGGGGAGAGGGGCAGAGAGAGAGAGGGAGACACAGAATCCAAAGCAGGCTTCACTCAGTGCGGAGTCTGACATGGGGCTCGATCTCACGACTGTGAGATCGTGACCTGAGCCAAAATCAAGAGTCAGACGCTTAACGCCACCCAGGTGCCCCAGCACTTTTTTTTTTGGTTAACAAAATACATTCCTTGGAGCTTTATCCATATCTGAAAAAACAAAATTATTTTATTCTTTCAAAATTACTACATGGAATCCCATGGTAGGAATGTGTCATAATTTACTTAACCATTCCTCTCATGATGGGTATTTAGGTGATTTTGAAAATTTTGTTGTTACAAACAGGGCAGTAATGTACATCCTTAGCTATACATCTTTTTTTTTTAGGGGGTGGTGGTTTTCACAGTGCTTTCATTTTGTATTTATTTTTTTAAATTGTATTGTAGTTCCAGTATAGTTAACATATAGTGTTATATTAGACTCAGGTGTACAACATAGTGATTCAACAGTTGTATACATTACTCAGTGCTAATCATGGTAAGTGTATGCCCCTTCACCTATTTTATCCATCCCCTCACCTAACTCCCGTCTAGTAGCCATTAGTTTGTTCTCTATAATTAAGAGTCTTGTTTTTGGTTTGTCTCTGTCTTTCCTTGTTTATTTGTTTTGTTTCTTAAATTACACAAATGAGTGAAATCATGTGGTATTGATCTTTCTCTGGATGAATTATTTCACTTAGTATCATACCCTCTAGATCCATCTATGATGTTGCAAATGGAAAGATTTCATTCCTTTTTATGGCTGAGTAATATACCACTGTATGCATGTATGTATGTATATATGTTTGTATATATATATGTGTGTGTGTGTGTATACACACCACATTTTCTTTATCCATTCATCTATCAATGGATATGGGCTGCTTCCATATCTTGGCTATTATAAATAATGCTGCAAGAAACATAGCAGTGCATTTATCTTTTTGAATTCGTGTTTTCATGTTATTTGTGTAAATACCCAGTAGTGGAATTACTGGATCAAATGGTAATTCTATTTTTAATTATTTGATGAATCTCCATACTGTCTTCCACAATGGCTGCACCAGTTTGCATTCACCAGCGGTGCATGAGGGTTCCTTTTTCTTCACATCCTTGCTAATATCTGTTGTTTCTTGAGTTTTTTATTTTAGTCATTCTGGAAGGTGTGAGGTGATATCTCATTATGGTTTTGATTTGCATTTCCCTGATGTTGAGTAATGTAGAGCATCTTTTCATGTGTCTGTTGGCCGTCTGTCTTCTTTGGAGAAATGTCTTTATATGTCTTCTGCCCACTTTTAAATTGGATTGTTTGTTTTTTAGGTCTTGAGTTTTATAAGTTCTTTCTATATTTTGATACTAACCCTTTATCATATATGTCCTGTGCAAATATCTTCTCTCATTCCATAGGTTACCTTTTAGTTTTGTTGATTGTTTCCTTTGCTCTGCAGAAGCTTTTTATTTTGATGTTGTCCCAGTAGTTTATTTTTGCTTTTGTTTCCCTTGCCTCCGGAGACATGTCAAGTAAGAAGTTGCTACAGCAGAGGTCAAAGATGTTGTTGCCTGTTTTCTCCTCTAGGATTTTGGTGGTTTCTTGTCTCACATTTTGGTCTTTCATTCATTTTGAGTTTTATTATGGTGTAAGAAAGTGGTCCACTTTCATTCTTTTGCATGTTGCTCTCTAGTTTTCCCAACACCATTTGTTTAAGAGACTTTTTTCCTTCGGTTATTCTTTCCTGTTTTGTTGAAGATTAGTTGACCATATAGTTCTGGGTCCATTTCTGGATTTTCTGTTCTGTCCCATTGATATATGTGTCTGTTTTTGTGCCAGTACCATACTGTTTATTACTACATGTTTGTAGTATATCTTGAAATCTGGGATTGTGATACCTCCAGTTTTGTTCTTTTTTCAAGGTAGCTTTGGGTCTTTGGTGGTTCCATGCAAATCTTAAGATTATTTGTTCTAGTTCTATGAAAAATGCTGTTGATATTTTGATAGAGGTTGCATTAATTCTGTATATTGCTTTGGGTAGTATGCACATTTTAACAATATTTATTCTTCTAACACATGAGTAAGGAATATCTTCTGATATGTTTATGTCATCTTTGATGTCTTTCATCAGTGTTTTATAGTTTTCAGAATACAAGTCTTTCACCTCCTTGGTTAAGTTTATTCCTATGTATTTCATTATTTTTGGTGTAATTGTAAATGGTATTGTTTTCTTAATTTCCTTTTCTGCTACTTCATAATTAATGTTTAGAAATGCAATGGATTTCTGTGTATTGATTTTGTATCCTGTGACTTTACTGAATTCCCTTATCAGTTCTAGTAGTTTTTGGGTGGCATCCTTAGGGCTTTCTATATATAGTATGATTTAATCTGCAAATAGTGAAAGTTTTACTTCTTTCATACCAATTTGGATGTCTCTTAGGTCTTTGTGTTGTTTGACTGCTGTGGCTAGGACTTCTAGTACTATGTTGAATAAATGTGGTGAGAGAGGACATCCTTGTTTTGTTCTTGACCTTAGGAGAAAAGATCTCAGTTTTTCACCACTGAGGATGATGTTAGCTGTGGGTTTTTCATATATGGCTTTTTTTATGTTGAGATATGTTTCCTCTAAACCTACTTTGTTGAAAGTTTTTATCGTGAATTGATGTTGTACTTTGTTAAATGGTTTTTCTACATCTACTGAAATGATCATATGGTTTTTATCCTTTCTTTTGTTATGTAATGTATCACATTAATTGATTTATAAATATTGAACCACCCTTGTTGCATCCTGGGAATAAATCCCACTTGGTTTTGGTGAGTGATTTATTTATTTATTTATTTATTTATTTATTATTTTTTTTAATGAAATTTATTGACAAATTGGTTTCCATACAACACCCAGTGCTCATCCCAAAAGGTGCCCTCCTCAATACCCATCACCCACCCTCTCCTTCCTCCCACCCCCCATCAACCCTCAGTTTGTTCTCAGTTTTTAACAGTCTCTTATGCTTTGGCTCTCTCCCATTCTAACCTTTTTTTTTTTTTTTTCCTTCCCCTCCCCCATGGGTTCCTGTTAAGTTTCTCAGGATCCACATAAGAGTGAAGCCATATGGTATCTGTCTTTCTCTGTATGGCTTATTTCACTTAACATCACACTCTCCAGTTCCATCCACGTTGCTACAAAAGGCCATATTTCATTTTTTCTCATTGCCACGTATTATTCCATTGTGTATATAAACCACAATTTCTTTATCCATTCATCAGTTGATGGACATTTAGGCTCTTTCCATAATTTGGCTATTGTTGAGAGTGCTGCTATGAACATTGGGGTACAAGTGGCCCTATGCATCAGTACTCCTGTATCCCTTGGATAAATTCCTAGCAGTGCTATTGCTGGGTCATAGGGTAGGTCTATTTTTCATTTTCTGAGGAACCTCCACACTGCTTTCCAGAGCGGCTGCACCAATTTGCATTCCCACCAACAGTGCAAGAGGGTTCCTGTTTCTCCACATCCTCTCCAGCATCTATAGTCTCCTGATTTGTTCATTTTGGCCACTCTGACTGGCGTGAGGTGATACCTGAGTGTGGTTTTGATTTGTATTTCCCTGATAAGGAGCGACGCTGAACATCTTTTCATGTGCCTGTTGGCCATCCGGATGTCTTCTTTAGAGAAGTGTCTATTCATGTTTTCTGCCCATTTCTTCACTGGGTTATTTGTTTTTCGGGTGTGGAGTTTGGTGAGCTCTTTATAGATTTTGGATACTAGCCCTTTGTCCGATATGTCATTTGCGAATATCTTTTCCCATTCCGTTGGTTGCCTTTTAGTTTTGTTGGTTGTTTCCTTTGCTGTGCAGAAGCTTTTTATCTTCATAAGATCCCAGTAATTCACTTTTGCTTTTAACTCCCTTGCCTTTGGGGACGTGTCGAGTAAGAGATTGCTACGGGTGAGGTCAGAGAGGTCTTTTCCTGCTTTCTCCTCTAAGGTTTTGATGGTTTCCTGTCTCACATTTAGGTCCTTTATCCATTTTGAGTTTATTTTTGTGAATGGTGTGAGAAAGTGGTCTAGTTTCAACCTTCTGCATGTTGCTGTCCAGTTCTCCCAGCACCATTTGTTAAAGAGGCTGTCTTTTTTCCATTGGATGTTCTTTCCTGCTTTGTCAAAGATGAGTTGGCCATACGTTTGTGGGTCTAGTTCTGGGGTTTCTATTCTGTTCCATTGGTCTATGTGTCTGTTTTTGTGCCAATACCATGCTGTCTTGATGATGGCAGCTTTGTAGTAGAGGCTAAAGTCTGGGATTGTGATGCCTCCTGCTTTGGTCTTCTTCTTCAAAATTCCTTTGGCTATTCGGGGCCTTTTGTGGTTCCATATGAATTTTAGGATTGCTTGTTCTAGTTTCGAGAAGAATGCTGGTGCAATTTTGATTGGGATTGCATTGAATGTGTAGATAGCTTTGGGTGAGTGATTTTTTTTAATGTATTGTTGGCTTTGGTTTGCTAATATTTTGTTGAGGACTTTTACATCTGTGTTCTTCAGAGAGATTGGCATGTAGTTCTCTTTTATTGTAGTGTCTTTGTCTGATTTTGATATTAGAGTAATGCTGGCCTCATTGAACTTATTTGGAAGTTTTTATTCCTTTTCTATATTTTTGGAACAGTTTTAGAAGAATAGGTATTACCTCTTCTCTAAATGTTTGGTAGAATTCTGTGAAGCCATCTGGCCCTGGACTTTTATTTGTTTGGAGTTTTTTGATCAATTGATTCTATTTTCATTGTTGGTAATCAGTCTTTTCAAATTTTATTTTCTTCCTTACTCAATTTTGGGAGGTTATATGTTTTTAGGAATTTATGCATTTCTTGTGGGTTGTCCAATTTGTTAGCATATAATTTCTCATAACATTCTTTTATAATCCTATGTATTTCTGTGGTATTTGTTGTTATTTCTCATCTTTCATTTCTCATTTTGATTATTTGAGTACTATTTTTAAAAATATTCTTTATTTAATCTTATTTTTTTAAGTTTATGTATGTATGTATGTAGGTAGGTAGGTAGGTAGGTAGGTAGGTATGTAGTCTCTACTCCCAACATGGGACTCGAACTCACAGTCCTGAGATCAAGAGTCACATGCTCTTCTGACTGAGCCAAGTGCCTCGAGTCCTATAGATAGATAGATAGATAGATATTTTGATGCGTCTGGCTAAATGTTTATCACTTTTGTTGATCTCTTCAAAGAACTGGCTCCTGGTTTCATTGATTGCTTTTAGTTTGTATTTTACTTATTTCTGCCCTAACATTATTATATAATTCTTTCTCTGGTTTTGGATTTTGTTTGTTCTTTTTCTAGCTCCTTTTTGTGTAAGGTTTGGTTAATTATTTGAGATTTTTCTTGCTTCTTGAGGTAGACCTGTTTTGGTGTAAACTTCCCTTTTAAAACAGCTTTTGCTGCATCCCAAAGATTTTGGCCATTTTGTTTTCATTTGTCTCCATGTATGTTTTGATTTCCTCTTTGAATTCAGGATATATCCATTCATTGTTTAGTAGCATGTTATTTAGTCTTTCCAGGTTTTTTCTTGTGGTTGACTTCTAGTTTCATAGCATTGTGGTTGGAACAGATGCGTGGTATGACTTCAGTCTTTTTGAATTTGTTGAGATTTGTTTTGTGGCCGAACATGTGATCTATTCTGGAGAAAATTCTGTGTGCACATGAAAAGAGTGTGTATTCTGCTGTTTTAGGTTGGAATGTTCTGACTATATCTGTTAGATCTGGTCCAATGTGTCCTTTAAAGCCACTATTTCCTTGTTGGTTTTCAGTTTGGATGATCTATCCATTGATGGAAGTGGAGTGGTGAAGTCCCCTTACTAGTATTACTATTAATTACTTCCTTCATGTTTCTTATTAGTTGCTTTATGTATTTTGGTTCTCTCATGTTGGGTGCATAGATATTTACAATGTTTACATCCTGTTAGGTTGTTCCTTTTATGATTATATAGTGCTCTTCTTTGTCTCTTGTTACAATCTTTACTTTAAAGTCTATTTTGTCCTATACAAGTATTGCTACCCTGACTTTGTTTTCACTTCCTTTTGTATGATAAATGTTTTTCCATACCTCACTTTCAATCTGCATGTGTCTTTAGGTCTGAAATGAGTCTTGTAGCACATATATGGGTCTTACTTTTTAATCCATTCACCCAGTGTCTTTTGACTGAAACGTTTAGTCCATTTACATTCGAAGTAATTATTGATAGCTATATACTTGTTACCATTTTGTTACTTGTTTTATGGTTTTTTGCAGTTCTCTCTTCCTTTGTTTTGTTGCTCTTTTCTCTTATGGTTTTCTGGCTTGTTTTAGGGACATACTTGGATTCCTTTCTTTTTAGTTTTTGCATATCTATTACTGATTTTTGATTTGTTATTAACATTAGATTTATATATAACATTATATGCATATATCAGTCTGTATTAAGCCGATGGTTGCTTAAGTTTGAAGCCAGTTTTTACTCCTCTCCCCTATTTTTTAGGTATATGGTGCCTTGCTTTACATCCTTCTATTTTGTGAATCCCTTGACAAATTTTTGTAGATATACTTAATTTTACTGCTTTTGTGCTTCCTACTTTTCTTACTCTTACTTATGGTCTTTCCTTTTCACTCAGTGAGTCCACTCTAAGATTTCTTATAAGACTGGGTTAGTGGTAATGAATTACTTTAACTTTTGTTTGTCTGGGGAACTCTATTTCTCCTTCTATTCTGAATAATAGCCTTGCTGGAAAGAGTATTCTTCGTTGCAGGTTTTTTTCCTTTAGCACTTTGATTGTATCATGCCAGTCCCTTCTGGCCTGCAAAATTTCTTCTGAAAAATCTGCTGATAGCCTTTTGGGTTTTCCTTGCATATACCTGTTTTCTCTTACTGCTTTTAAAATTCTCCCTTTATCACCCCCTTTTACCATTTTAAATACTCTGTCTTGTTGTGGGCCTTCTTGGGTCAGTTTTGTTGGGGCTTCTCTGTGCCTCCTGGATCTGAATTTCTCTTTCCTTCCCCAGATTAGGGATGTTTTCAGCTATTATTTCTTCAAACAAATTTTCTGCCCTATTTTCTTTTTTCTCCTTCTGGGATCCCTATCATGTGAATGTTATTACTCATGATGGCATTGCTATGTTCCCTTAGTCTATTTTCATTTATTATTATTTTTTTCTCTATCCTGTTCACCTTGATTGCTTTCCATTACTCTCTTCTTGAGGTCATTGATCTGTTGTTCTGCTTCCTATACTCTCCTGTTTGTTCTCTCTAGTATGTTTTTTAAATTTTTAAAAAATATTTATTTATTCATTTTGAGAGAGACAGAGTCAGCATGAGTAGGGGAGGGGCAGAGAGAGAGAGAGAGAGAGAGAGAGAGAGAGAGGGAAATGGAATCCCAAGAAGGATCTGCACTGGCACTGGCAGTTGTGGAGCCTGTTGTGGGGCTCGAACTCACAAAACTGTGAGATCATGACCTGAGCCAAAACCAAGTTGGACACTTAACTGACTGAGCCACTCATGTGCCCCTCTAGTATATTTTTAATTTCAGTTACTGAGTTCTCCATCTCCTTTTGCTTCCTTTTTATGTTTCCTATCTCTTTGTTGACAGTCACACTGAAGTCTCCACTGTTTTCTCAAGTGCAGTGACTATCCTTATGCCTATTACTTTAAATTATCTATCAGGCGTATTATTTTCATTTCATTTAGCTCTCTTCCTGTGATTTTGTCCTTTTTTTTCATTTTGTGATATATTCCTCTGTCCCTTCATTTTGTCTAACTCTCTGTGTCTGTTTCTCTGTGTTAGGAAAGTCAGCCATGTCACCTGATCTTGAAAGTAATGGCCTGCAGTGCAGTGTCCCCTGTTCACTAGAACCTGGCACTCAGGGATGTCTCCTATGTGTGTTGTGTGCACCGGATTATTTTGGCTGAGCCACGTTTGCCTTCAGTTCACTTGTCTGCAGTGGCTTTCTTTGCCTGTTGGTGGGAAAGGTTTGGTCCTTGTGGTCTTAGTGGGCCATTCTGGGGCCACCTTGGGCATGAGTTGAGTCAGACCAGGTTTTTGCCAGAGATGCAGTACCACTGAACTACAGGGTGCTCTCCCTGTGTTGTCCCCTGAGGTTTCCCTGAGGTCCCCTGAGGTTCCCCTGAGAAGCTTTTTTTGGTGAGCGGAGCCTGCCATCTGACCCTATGAGTTGGACTGGTGTGTGTGGTTATCTTCCCCTCTGTCTGGGACTGGAGTTGCTGTATAGTGGTTCTGACCCCCTATTGGGGCTGCTTGCACACTGCCAGGCTTGTGGCACTGCTTTGGATGGGCTCCGGCCAATGGCATATTGGAGGGGGCAGGTGTGCATGAGAAAGTGGGGGCAGGGCCTGGGGTTCCAGAATGGTCTGTGCTGGCCTGCTGTGGGAAGGGACCTGTAGCCTCCAGGGAAAACTTCTGCATCTGGCCAAGTTGGAGGGAGTGGATCTGCAGAAGGGCATAGCGGCAGGGAGAGAGTTGGCACTGCACTGGTTACCACAGGTGTTTGTATATCTAGGCTGGGGCCAGGGGAGGGAAATGCTGCCTGCTGGTTCTTTTGTTCTTAGAGAAGTCTCCCAAAGGTCTCTGCCTCTATAGTACACAAATCTCCTTCCTGTATATCCCAGGCGTTTTTCAAACTGCTGCTTCTATGCTGTATCTCAGTGGGATTGTTTGTTGTGCTGTCTCTTTAAGTGGGAAGACTCAGTTTCCTATTGCCCACTGGCTCTCCCAGAGCTGAACCAGCTGATTTTTAAAATTTTTAAAATTCCAGGTTTCTAGACTCACTGATTGTAAGAACTTACAAAGCCTGGCCCCTCTGGTTCTCAAAATTCTATGAGAACCTGCCTTCCCTGTGCAGGCCCCTGTGCCCAGGGCACCTGATGTAGGGGGCTGTTCCTCTCTTCCCGCTCCAGACTCACTGCACCCCTCCCTCCCACAGACTGTCCCACGAGTCCACCTGGCTCTGGGCTGTATCTCCCTCTCCACACATTCCTCAACATGGCCCTTTCTCTTTACCTAACTGTGGCAGTCTGTTCTGTCAGGCCCTATGCTGTTCTCTGGATCAGCCACATCACTGTGGATGACCCAGGTTGCATCTATGGGATGAGGTTAGCCCAGGATCCCCCCACTTTGCCATCTTCCCTGGAAGTCAAACATAAATATTTTTATACATGTATAAGTATGTCCAGAATATAGCTAGAAGTGGAATCGCTGAATTAAATGATGTGTACACTTTGATAGATGCTGCCAAATGCCCTCCAAAAACATGATAACTGTTTACACGCTCACCAAGAGTGCATATGAGAGCTGATTTCTCTATATCCTTACTATCACTAGATACTACCAATTTTTGCAATTTGGGACATCTGGTGGGTAGAAACTGATGGCTCACTATTGCTCCATTCTATTTCAGGTACTAGTAATATTTGTTGAAATGAATTGAGTTTATTTTTCCTCATGTAGGTTGGCATTACTAAGGTGTTTGCTGAAGTTCTCCCTTCTCATAAGGTTGCTAAGGTGAAGCAACTTCAGGAGGAGGGGAAACAGGTTGCAATGGTAGGAGATGGAATCAATGACTCTCCAGCTCTGGCAATGGCTAATGTTGGAATTGCCATTGGCACAGGTACAGATGTAGCCATTGAAGCAGCTGATGTGGTTTTAATAAGGGTAAGTCCTGTGGCCTGAACATTGAGGTCTGTGATACTGCTCTACCTGGTCAGGGATAGTGTCATAAAGTATATGGAATAGAACAATTCTTTCTAATTCCTGTGCTCCCAGCCATTGAGACGGAGAATTGAAGATGGGAGTATGAGAAGTCATACTAATTACTTTCAGACTTTCTCAATCCAGCAAAGCAAATGAGAATGACAAGCTTCTAAAGAATAAGATTGGGGAATATACTTATAATAAAAATTATCTTCAACAAACACTTGCTGAGATTATTTTAAGGGATATAATGCACATAGCATCATACAATGCAAGAAGTGTTTTCTAGACCCCTGAGAAAAAGTCCTGAAAAACATCTTCCAAGGCTGACTGAAATTTTTAGCAATATTTAAGATTTATAGTTAAATTATATATTTAAGATTTATAATATTTAAGATTTATTACCTACCCTAAGGTATACATCATCTGCAAAATCACAGTATCAAATACAAAAGTACTAGTTAAGTTAAAGTCTCTCACTAATATCACAAATATTTCTGTTCTCAGAATGATCTTCTGGATGTAGTGGCAAGTATTGACTTATCAAGGAAGACAGTCAAGAGGATTCGGATAAATTTTGTTTTCGCTCTAATTTATAATCTAGTTGGAATTCCCATAGCTGCTGGTATGTGACTATTAACTAGTATTGCTTTTCCTCTGAAGTCATTAGAGACCTATCGTATTGGAAGCTTCAGTCTTATTACTAGTTTTGAGCTCAGTTTTTTCCTTTTCAAATTTTTATTTAAAATTCTAGTTAGTTAACCTATAGTGGAGTATTGGTTTTAGGAATAGAATTCAGTGATTCATCACGTACATACATACAATACCCAGTGTTGAGCTCAATTTTTATATGTAGCCTCCTGGTATGGTGAGAGGTAATATTAACATCAATAATGATAATTTCAAGCAATGTTCATCACAGCCTAAAAGGTAAAAGCATTCTGACAGGTTTATTTTAATTTACTTTATTTTCCCCTCCCAACTTTATATTTAAAAAAATTTCAGGGGCGCCTGGGTGGCGCAGTCGGTTAAGCGTCCGACTTCAGCCAGGTCACGATCTCGCGGTCCGTGAGTTCGAGCCCTGCGTCAGGCTCTGGGCTGATGGCTCAGAGCCTGGAGCCTGCTTCCGATTCTGTGTCTCCCTCTCTCTCTGCGCCTCCCCCATTCATGCTCTGTCTCTCTCTGTCCCAAAAATAAATAAACGTTGAAAAAAAAAATTAAAAAAAAAATTTCAAAGGAGCACTTGGGTGGCTCAGTCAGTTAAGTGTCTGACTCTTGGTTTCGGCTCAGGTCATGATCTCACGGTATGTGAGATTGAGCCCCATGTTGGGCTCTGCTCTGACAGCATGGAGCCTGCTTGGGATTCTCTCTCTCCTTCTCTCTCTGCCCCTCACACACGCTGCCTTGCTCTCTAAATAAATAAACATTAAAAAATTTTTTGAAAAAGATTTAAAAGGTATATATAAGAAGGAAAAAAGATACAATGAAAACCTGTATAGTCTTCATTTAAATTCACCAGTTAATACTTTATTTACTACATTGCTTCATCTCTTTCTCCATATGCTCTCTCACATTTATATTTATTCATATTTATACTTGTACTGTATTTATTTACTTATTTTTTGCTGGATAACAAATTTACTTTTAATCTCACTACTCAAACACAACTATTGTTAGCGTTTTAGTGTCTTTCCTTCCAGTCTTTTTTACTTTGCATCAGTTTTGTGTCTTGTTACATAGGTATAATTATAGCATACAGAGAATTTTTTGCTCCTCACTTAGCATTCTAATAGCCAACACGTTTTGTTTTGTTTTTTTAAGTTTGGGTACCAGGAGAGAGAGAGAGATTGAGAGAGAGAGAGAGAGAGAGAGGTTGAGAGAGAGAGAGAGGGAGAAAGAGATATTGATTAAAGGAATAAGACCAAGGGAAAGTAATTTAGAATTTTTAAGTAAACACTGGATAATGTCTTGTACTTAGGGACTTGATAGGAGTTAGTAATAACAGAAGAGAAGTAGTTATCACTTTCTTCTTGTTCTCTCTGGTTTGAGAGCCAAAGAAAGACATGAAATGATGGAAGAACAATTATAAAGCTGTTTATAAACAGGGACACACAAATGCTGTTTATAAACAGGGGCACAGGGGTGCCTGGGTGGCTCAGTCAGTTAAGCAACCAACTGCAGCTCAGGTCATGATCTCACAGTCCGTGAGTTCAAGCCCCGTGTCAGGCTCAGTGCTGACAGCTCAGAGCCTGGAGCCTGCTTCGGATTCTGTGTCTCCCTCTCTCTCTCCTGCTCATGCTCTGTCTCTCTGTCTCAAAAATAAGTAAAAACATTTAAAAAAATTAAAAAAAAATAAACAGGGGCACAAAAAGTAAAAGAACAGTCCATAGAGATTAATTCATGAAACAAATGATTTTTTAAATTATGCAAGTAATATATGATGACTGTAGAAAAAGTAGAAAAATATAAACACATAAAAAGTTAAAAGTACAATAAGTGTATCTCATCCTTATCATATAAACAAATGTTAAAATGTCTATCCAAACCAAGTGTGGTGTGGCACCTGAGTGACTTGGTTAAGTGTCAGATTCTTGATCTCAGCTCAGTCTTGATCTCAGGGTTGTGAGTTTAATCCCCACATTGGGCTCCATGCTGGGTGTGGAGCCTACTGAAAACAAACAAACAAAAGGAAACAAAACAAGTGTGGATGAGTTTGTAGAACATGAACTCATACATGATTGGTGGAATTGTGATCTGGTACAGCCACTTTGGAGAACAACTGAGGAATATCCCTCTAAAATTGAGGATGTGCCCATGTTATAATCCAACAGTTTCACATCTAGGTATGTACCTTAGAGAAATTCTCAAGCACATGCACAGGTAGACATGTACAAGAATGTTCACAGAAATACCCTGTTAGTGAAAAATTGGCAGTGACATAAATCTCCACCAACAGAAGGATAAAGTGCTGAATAAATATCAAACAAGGAAATGATTTGTATATATGTATTAGAAACACATTAGTAATCTGTTTAGTACTGACTGCTCTAACTAATCCAAACTTGTTTCCTAGGAGTTTTTATGCCCATTGGTTTGGTTTTGCAGCCCTGGATGGGATCTGCTGCAATGGCTGCTTCATCTGTTTCAGTAGTACTTTCTTCTCTCTTCCTTAAACTGTAAGTATGATGGCTTGCTCATGTTTGTATTTTATGTTCATTTTATCATCCACAGTCAGTTCTTGGTAGGTCTTATTCTTGTATGATAGGCCAAGACTATTCTTAATAATAAATGTTAGCTATATAATTATCATCTTATGTAGTCTTTACCTAGCAAGCATAAGCACTGAGTGGGGTAAAATGTAGTACATTGGCTTCTGAGAAGTAGAATTTCTGATCATGTGACCCCATACATATTTTTTTTGAGCCAGTTTCCTAGCAGGGACTCCCTTTGTAGATCTTCGTACCAGGCAAATATACTTTCATTTTTGAACATAAAAAGTGTCTAGTTCACATTTGGTTATTTCAAACTAGTGTCCTTTTGCATGTGTTCAGTTATAGAAAACCAACTTATGAGAATTATGAACTGCATGCCCGAAGCCACATGGGACAGAAAAGGCCTTCGGAAATCAGCGTTCATGTTGGAATAGATGACACCTCAAGAAATTCTCCTAAACTGGGTTTGCTGGACCGGATTGTTAATTACAGCAGAGCTTCCATAAATTCACTACTGTCTGATAAACGGTCCCTAAACAGCATTGGTACCAGTGAACCTGACAAGCATTCACTTCTGGTGGGAGACTGCAGGGAAGATGATGATACCACATTGTAACAGGCCGCAGAGAGTGCTACTAGCCGATGTTGTTATGCACTGACACAGCATTAGTGATGTTACCTTAACTTTTCAAAATATTGTGGAAGGATTTTATATTGGTCTCATGCCCTGATGTTAAGGATTCTATTTGCATTGCATTTGTCTAATGGCAGAAATATATTTTTTCAGAGTTAGCTCTGAACCTAGCTTTATTTAAAATGAATCTCCAGCCCTTTTTGTTTTCACTAGTAACAGATAAGGTAGACCAGTGAGGTTTACAACAAGTCCTACAATTGAAGATTACTGAATTGCTGCTAAAGTGGTAATGTTTTTTATTTGACCAAAAAGAAAAGGCTCAAGAAAAAGGATAATTTAAAAGTTTCAAGATCTGAGAGCATGATCTTGAGGACATTCTTGAGCTCTCATCCCTGTCAGGTTGGGGAATAATGGCTTTTAAAACACTGTAAAGCATCTGGGTTTAGAAGGAAAACAGTTAGAAACTGTTTAAAAATAGATGTGCCTTATTTATTACAGGCTTTCTTCCCCCTTATTCTCCCTGCATCTTTGTCTTTGCAATTGCCCTAGTTTGTTTTTTTGTTGTTGTTCTTTCAGCTGAGCTAAGTGTAGGTGATTGATTGATAAAAATAAATGACAACTTTTCCAATATCTTTTTCCTTTCTTTATCTTGTAACCCAAAAAGACCTTAAGGATCCATAGGGTCCCTTGCTTCCTATCTTTCCATTGTTGTAAAAAAATAGATCAGATTCTTCATTCAGTGACTCTCTAGCTCTGTACAGGCTTTTAATTCACTCCTGACGAGTTCCACTCTAAATTGTTCTTAGTCTATTAGCCTCAGTCCAGAAGCCTAAAATGTTGAGCCTCTTCTACAATTAACTTTTTCGAAGATTAACACTACCATCCTTGACATATACGGGTCATGTGAAATTACCTAGATTCACTAAATTTGTCCTTTTTTGGGGAGAGAATACAAGACGGTAACTGGTATATATAATTTAATAGATTTTAAATATATTTTAGTATTTTAGATGACCTCTCAAAATGACTTTAAAATAATGCTATTACACAAAGCTGCATTTACCAAAAAAAACATAATAAATTTGTAATATAGAAATGAGAATTTCCCTAGGTTGTGATACCTTTTAGCCAAGTCTATACTTTTCTCTAGTTTAAAACATTTGCACTTGCTAGTAAGTGTGGTTTGCAAATTCAGGGGCTGTTTTCAGTGCCATACACATTTAGAAATTCCACTCTGAGTGCCTAGGAGTTAATACACTGATCAGAGATCTCGTACTTGTATCACTATTTAAATTCCTCATTTATTGCAAGATGGATTTCAGATGCAGATTATGGAAGTGAAAATAAATAAATAAGTTCCTAATACTTTGTTCCCATTGCCATATGTAAAGCTGTTGGAACAATGCCTAGCACATAGGATTTGTATTCAGTAAATGTTATTTCTTTTCTCCCCTTGAGGTCAGTAATAAATAATTAATAATAATTTTCTTAGGGCAGAATCTAAAATCAGGTGGGATTGGGGAATGGGTTTCTTCCTCTCCTACTTCTTTTCTCTCTTCTCCTTTCATACACACACAAAAAGGTTTATAACATTATTCCATCCTGTCTTTTCAGATTTGGAAAAAATCTCATTTTTATCTCAACTATCTTTTTTTTCTTTTCAAATTTTTATTTAAATTCCAGTTAGGTAACATACAATGCAATATTGGTTTCAGGAGTAGAATTCAGTGATTCATCTTTTATTTTTATTTTTATTTTTTTTAATTTTTTTTTTCAACGTTTATTTATTTTTGGGACAGAGAGAGACAGAGCATGAACGGGCAAGGGGCAGAGAGAGAGGGAGACACAGAATCGGAAACAGGCTCCAGGCTCTGAGCCATCAGCCCAGAGCCTGACGCGGAGCTCGAACTCACAGACCTGCGAGATCGTGACCTGGCTGAAGTCGGACGCTTAACCGACTGCGCCACCCAGGCGCCAGTGATTCATCTTTTAAATGCAACACCCAGTTATCTCAAGTATCTTAAAGAGAGAATTGAAACTATTGATGAAGGTGCTATTAATCTAGAAAGGCAAACCCATTTTAATGAAATATGAATGAGTTTGTATATCTAGGCTCTTTTTTAGACCAATGCCTATGTCATCTTCCATGCTTCCACTTTGAATTTTGATATTTGTCTTTTATTTTAATTCTAGTGGTCTGTCATACCACAATTTGTTTCTTCTAGAAGAAACAGCCAATATGATAAATGTATAATAGACTTTTGGAAAAAGAAGCACCTTTCTCTCTTTCTCCCTTACTCTTTTCTGTGTCTCTGAAACACTTGAACATAGACAGTTACTACTTTTATTATTATGTTGTTTTTGAGTTGTCCTTTTGTCCCCCACTTGCCAAAGGACCCACATGACCTAAGATAGCAAGAAGAGCAACCTATAGTCTGGGAAAAATCAAGAATTTAATTTCACCTCTTACTATCAGAACAGAAAACATGTTGTTTAGAAAGAATCCTATTTTAAGTATCTGTAGTATCTTTGAATTCCCTACCATAAGTCTCTTTTGTAATCCTGAACTCCTATTAGCTTCATAGAGCAGCTGTATTCACAGGAGAGATGATCTAGGAACAGGATCAAAAACATTGCTTTCAGTTAGTAACTAGCTTTAAGTAACCAGTTACTTGTGAGAACAAATGTTATAAATGTAGATGTGTGTATGTGTTTCTCTGTTTATATACACACATACATATGTACGCACATATTTACCATATAGAGGAAAATGGGTTTATATTTGAATTTGATGTTTGAATATTTGAAATTCCTTATATGTTGCTCCTTTATCACTCTTCTGTATTCACTCAGCACCCATGCCCTCAGTCTGAAGATAACAAGGATGTTTTGATATCCAGTGCTGGTTCTGATTCAACTATGGGGCACCTTTTATCTTAAATATCCAAAGATGCCTTTTGAATTTCAAAGGTTAAAAACACAGCTAGAATATTTAATGTTATAGTTTAAAGAAGTATGGTGGTCAGTGGTGAAAATAGAAATGATATTTTTCCTAGTTTAGTATCAGCATTTTAGAGTGTTAAATTTGATGCCTTGTGAACAAAAAATTTTATACTGTGCTTTAACTTTTTAAAAGCTTGTTTCTTTTTTCAGATGTATTCTTTGTTCAGAATGCTTAAAATAGCACTATAGACAGGATGTTTCCAAAAATTTAAGTGTGCGTATCTTTTATGTACACAGCTTAAAATCAAGAATACATGTTTTTTGAGAATTTTTCTCCATTACTTGTGAATCTTGCTTTAAAATTATTTTTTCCTGATATTTATTTTACTCTATTTTGTTACTTTCTTTGGGTGAGGCATCTGGTTATTGGTTATTTTAATAAGAATAAAAACATTCCTGCAATCACTCCCTTTGGATTTTTGGTTATTTCTTTTCTATATTTAAAATATGTAATCAAATATAAACAATATAGATTCATGCCAAATTATTAGCTGTTTTTAGACTGTTTCTGTAGTCCCTCTGAAAATTTATCTGGTATGAATAACCAGATAAAGCACAAAAGCATGAACTCTTGTTCTTCAGTTAAAGAGCTTCTATAATAGCATTGATAATAGATGCCTTTTGTAGCCAAAACCAGGCATCTCGACCTTATGTTTTCAGTTAAATGTTTAACTGAACATTGTTAAACATTGTTTGGTACCCAAAACAGCAGTGGACAGTGTTGTGCAATAATCATCTGTCATCAAGATATTCAGCAGTTTGTTTTTCCATAAGCATGTAATTGATCATATTTCTGCCAAGGATGTGCCTTCAAATTTGTAATTATAGTATTGTAGAAAAATGTCTTTTTGTCAGTGTCTCTTTTGTTAAACCATTCAATCTTCTGCCAGCAGTTCCAAACTACCCTGTGTTTTTACTTAATTTTTTGACTGTTAATCAGTGATGGGGCAGGATTGGAGACAAGACTACCCATTTGCTAAGAGAGGGAGGGAAGAAAAGTCTGTTTTCCTTTAGTGCCATTCCACCTGCTGTATCATTTCATGAGGATGAAAACCAGAGGAATGTAATTGTCCTCATTTCCTTTGTAGTCTCTAATACATTCTTGATAGATCATCTACCCCAGATGAGCTTAATAGAGGCAAGAGGTTTCCTTGCATTTGGGTGGCCCTATACAGTGTTTGAGGATCCTACCCAAAATATATTCCCATACCAAACACTTTTGTGGGTTAAGGAAAGAGTTTTAAAGTTATTGTAAGGAAAAACTCCTTTTTATTTCTCTCCCCCAATCTTGAGAGTATTCAGTTTGGTGAAATAATATTGGAAATAGAAACATAAGATTAAAATCTCTGAACTGTCCCCTTAGCTGGTTGGCCTTCCTCTTCTATTGGTGTCTTAACACTAACCTCCAAGAAGGATGTGCAGTTATAGCAAATCAGAGGTGAGGTCTCAAAACTTTTCAGATAATAAAACAAAGCAAAGCAAAATACCAGAAAACCTTCCTGTTGGGGAATGCTTTTTATGTTAAGGCATTAAAGGCCCTCCTAAAATTCAGAGACAAGAGGGGTAGAGCTTTATCTGTCACAAATTTTACCTAAGGACAGCGAACCTTACTTGCTTAATAGCTTCCTCTTCGTAGCTGTGACCACTACTTGTGGAGATGAATTACAAGTGAGGGATGAAAGGCAAGACTCAAGGACAAAGTTTAAGTGAAGATGCTGCTATAAATAGGATCTCATACAATTTAAGAAATCTGAGAGCCCCCTTGCAGTCTCCTCTCTAGAAAAATTTGAAATAGGTTGTGTAGTCTTTCACATAATGTATCTATTGCCCTCAAGTGGCCCCCAGCTTTTCATTGTTAGCACCCTGCCCCACGCTCTCAGACCTGTTGATAAACTGAAGGGCTGTCATTACTTCAACATTACTTGTTTCATTCAACTCACCCAATCAAAACTTTTTATTTCTTCATCGCAGTGTTTATCACCAAGTAATAGGGGAAAAACCGAGATTAACTCCATCCATCCTGAAATGCCAATGACCTTTAAATATGGCCAGAAGTATTTGCAATTATTTGGAAAGAATATTTTTAATCCAAATAACTTAATTGAAAAACATCTGGCCTTGTGGAAGAGGTTGTTTGGGGGAAAGTAGATAGACCCCAGGATCAACTTTCCTCAGCTCTTCTTGCTTCTTGCAGCTTTTTACCTTACACTTTTCCATCCACCATTTCTTTAACATCACATCCCCATTGTGATGGGAAGAGCACTGGATTTGGAGCCCACAGGACCTGTTTGCAAAATCCCAGTTCTGCCACTTACCACCTGGGTGACTGTTAGTTTCCTCTTGTTGCTGTAACAAATTACAGCAAACTTGGTGTCTTTTTAAAAAATGTTTTACATAACATTTACTCATTTTTGAGAGAGAGAGAGAGAGTGCAAGCAGGTGAGGGCAGAGAGAGGGAGACAGAATCCAAGGCAGGCTCCAGGCTCTGAGCTGTCAGCACAGAGCCCGACACAGGGCTCGAACTCACGAACCATGAGACCATGACCTGAGCTGAAGTTGGCCACTCAACTGACTGAGCCACCCAGGCACCCCTAAAGTAATCTGATTTTCTCAGAAGTAATCACTTGGAGTCAGGAAATGTAATCATTTGAGACTAAGAAGAAAAGTTAAGGTACTTAAAAGCAGTTTCTATCTCCAAGAGCTCTATTTATCGAGTGTCTTTAACCAATGATTTTAAGTTGATGTTAGACCACTAAAAGATTTACTTGATGTTTATTTTTGCCTTCTCTGAAGCATATGTGCTTCTCCTTATCTCTTAGGGTATGATACACTGATTCTCCACATTTACATGTTACTCAGTGAACAAATACATAAGAAAGTATGATACACTCCTATAATTTATACCAGCGTAGTATTTCCATGGGCTTTGAAGGTGCTGTAGTCCTTCCTTATATTTGCCCTTAAAATGAACCGTCAGGTTCCCCCAAGGTTTTGGCTTTATTTGTCTGTCTTTGAAACTACATTTTCTTTTGTTGCCATCATATCTGCTTATGTTGTGTTTTTCATACCTTCCACCTCTCTAAAAGTCATTAC
This sequence comes from Prionailurus viverrinus, assembly GCF_022837055.1. Lineage (NCBI taxonomy): Eukaryota > Metazoa > Chordata > Mammalia > Carnivora > Felidae > Prionailurus > Prionailurus viverrinus. The sequence goes on from NC_062579.1 coordinate 56,058,323, forward strand.
CTGAGCCTTTGTTATCACTTTTGACTGTGCTGCATTTAGCTACATTTCTAAGTTTCTGATTCTTGCAAGTTTGTGGAAGCAAAGGATTCTTTAACCCACATCAGCCTTGACCTAAGTGTACCACTTTAGGGGGGCTAGGTAGCTCAGTCGGTTAAGCATATAACTCTTGATTTCAGCTCAGTTCATGCTCTCATGGTTCATGAGTTTGAGCCCTATGTTAGGCTCTGCATGGGGATTCTCTGTCTCCCTCTGTGTCCCTCCCCTGCCTGCTCTCTCTCAAAAAAAAATATTAAAAAAAAAATAAGTGTACCACTTTACTTAAAGCTCATGATCTGGAGCTCCTGGTCTAGCAAGCCATGAAAATGCCAATAAATGTTTTAAAATAAAGCTTGTATTTATTTTTTAATGTTTTTTTTGAAGTTTATTTATTTTGAGAGAGAGAGAGAGAGAGAGCAAGTGGGGAGGGGCAGAGAGACAGGCAGAGAGAGAATTCCAAGCAGGCTGTGCAACGTCAGTGCAGAGCCTGATGCGGGGCTCGAACTCATGAACCCATGAGGTCAGGACCTAAGCTGAAGCCAAGAGTCAGAGCTTAAATGATTGAGCCACTCAGATGCTCCTGAAGCTTTTATTTAAACATCTATTTTGTTCAACCTTGAAGTTTTACTAATAAGAACAAATGGCCAATGCCAATGAATATTTGGGCTTCAATGTAGCAATGACAGCAGGTAGCCAGTGCCAGAAACAGAAGACTGGCCAAGCAGATGGAGAATAGACCCTCTGCGCAGGCAGCATTAAAACAAGCAGAGGGGCGCCTGGGTGACTCAGTCTGCTAAGCGTCCAACTTCAGCTCAGGTCATGGTCTCATGGTTCGTGAGTTCGAGCCCCGTGTCGGGCTCTGTGCTGACAGCTCAGAGCCTGGAGCCTGCTTTGGATTCTGTGTCTCCCTCTCTCTCTGCCCCTCCTCCACTCATGTGCTCTCGCTCTCTCTCTCTTTCCTCTCTCAAAAATAAATGAACATTAAAAAAGTTAAAAAAAACTTAAGCAGAAGACCTTAAATCAGCATCTGGATAAAAGTAATATCCAGGCATGGTTAGGTCGACATATAGGGGCCTTGGCCAGGGGAGGAATTGGAGAACAAAGCCTGCCCATAATCCAGAGAGGCGTGCCCAGAGGAGGACTATGTGGGGGACTTGCCACAGAACCCTGCTTAGTGGGAAGGTGGGGGATGTCGCTCTGAGGTTAAAACCTGCTCCAGGTGGGTGAGCTGTAGCTCCCCAAATGGATTTAAGAAGATGTGGTGTTCAAGGTCATGGAAGTCCTGGGAGAGCAGGCCTAGGGCATGGAGCTATGGGTCATGGTGAAATTGGTTATAGAGGTCAGGGTATGATGAGTTGGGGAAGAGGGAGCTTTGAATGCTGAGGTGGAGGCTGTGGGCCAGGGAGAGGTACCCTCATTCACCCTGTACTGACCTGGGAGCAGCTGGACAACCAGTGAGATACATACATGTTGAAAATGAAAGGACACCTGGATGCCAAGTTGGATGCCTACATGGCACAAAAAGATCCCCAAACCAATGACTGAAATGTGCCCACCCTCCTGGGAGAGACTCTTGTTCAAAAGTCACCACATCTGTAAGTAACTTTGAGATAACAGATGTAGAAGAAACCTGATTGATGATAGAAGGACTTACTACAATAGGCTATGGACTTACTTTCTCTAATTTGTGCCTTTAGTGTGTTCCTTTTACTTTTTTGATACTGTGTTGTATGAAACTATTTTTTGCTCTGGCTTAGGTTTTCTTGTGGTTTTTTTTTTCCCTCATTGCTCTGACTTTTCTTTGAATGTGAATGTGGTGTCCTTTTGGCTAGGACACCCTCTTCCCATCTCTGCCTGCCTTCACCTGTCACATGCTCTGATGTTCTAACATTTCCTCTCTTCATTTCTGTGTCCCCATGAAAATGCCCCAGAAGGAGCCGATCAGTGTTCTTTCTTAATGGCTAGGTTTCTGAGAAACGGTTCTATTCTACATCATCTTTAATAACCTCTTAGAAATGTTTAGAAAATCTGGAGCTCAAAAATGAATTCTCCACATTGGTATTTTAGTGTAGTAAATTGGGAGCACTGACATAGCTGCAGGGCCACATAACAGGTTATATGAGGTAGTACCTCTGGTTTGATTAAAGCTACTTCCGTGTACATTGACACCATGTAATGATTGTGCTGGTTCGGGTATGTACATGTTCTACCCTGGAATGAGATGTATAAACTTTCCTCTTGCTTTGTATCATGTCCAGAGAGTTACTGTTGAGATGGCTTACACCTACACTAGAGAGGAAATAGCCATTTGGTTTGGCAGATGTTTCAGAAGAGAAGGGGATAGAATGTTGGCAGGTATCTGATGGGAGTGGTCAGAAGATACCCATGCTGAAATGCTGTTATCCTTATGTTTATCCCAAACCAATCTTGGGATTCTCCATTCATTGGCTTTGTTTGACCCTCTTTTTATTTCCCTTGAGGTTTAACTAAGTTCAACCATACTCTGTCAACTGTTCCAGTTTTCAGTGGAATCTTGTATTTCTGGTTCATTATAACAAGAAATCATTCTCAAAACAACAACAAACCCCATACTTTGACCCTGTTCTTTAAAGACCATGTGGTGACACCTTCACTGTCTGTGAATTTTGTGGGAGAGAAGTCAAGACTTGGCCATCTGCTTTGCTCATCCCTGTTACTAGGAGAAGTTATCACAGTACCATAAGCAAATCAATCCTAAATCTGTTTCTCCTTCCTCCTTACCTCCTTCCTCCAGGTATTTCTCCAGTAGCACTGACTGGGAAATTGGATGGCTTCACGTCAGACCCAGAAGAAATGGGAGATAGTTGTGAATTGGTTTAAGAAAATAATCTAAAAAAAATATAATTGCTTTTTTAATTGTAGGGAGATGATAAAGTACATAAAAGTAAATGTTACTTCCTTGTAGAATTATATTTCATTGGTTTAGGCTGTGTTTGGTTGGAGGAGCTTGTGTAAATCAGAATGTCCAGATCAGCATTATGGTATATTTGCTCACAAAAAGAGCACTTAATGGCACCATGAATTTATCCCATAAATTACTTGTATGATGAGATAGAGTATGTCTTTGATCTTGTCCTTGTTGCTGCTCAGTTGGGAGAACTGATCACAAATGGTTTCTGGAAAGAAATATGTAAAGAAGCCATCTCTGAATAGCAAGGAAGTGGAGGATGTCTTGCTGTTTTAGGAGTGGTGTCAATTGGTGTGACATTTCATTTAAAAATTTTTTATGGTTTTCTAAATTGTCCCAGTTAAAAAGTTTTTCACAAAGGTATCGGCCTCAGAACATATGCAGTGTTCAGAAGAGCTGGCAGTGGCTTGAGGAAGACAGATCCAGGATCTCAAGGAGGAGGAGACACTAGTCCAACCCACCAGCAGAATTAGTTTGGATCAAGAGAAACCACTCAGGTGCCTAAGTGAACAGATATACCATCACAGCTCTGTTCTTTATTGGACGGGTGACCTTAGACTACTTAATTACTCAGTGTCTTGGGTGCCTGGGTGGCACAGTCAGTTAAGCATCTGACTCTTGATTTTGGCTCAGATCATAAACTCACAGTCATCAGATGGAGCCCCATGTCGGGCTCCATACTGTGCATGGAGCCTGCTTAAGACTCTCTCTCCCCAGGAGGAGTTAGGATGGCAGAGAAATAGGGGGACCTGGGGCTTTCCTCATCTTTTAAACACAGCTGTATTGAGGTCAGATTACTTGGAACACCCAGGAAATTGATCTATGTAGTGACAGATCTCCACAGTTGGAGGGAGACAGCTTGGCAGGTGTGAGTTGCATGGTTGTGAATTGGGGGAGAGAAAAATGGCTGCACTGTGGAGGGGAGGGAACTCTTTCCATGGAGAGACAAGGGAGACAAAGAGAGAGAGGGGTTGAGATCGTGTGGCATTGAGTTAGCACAAGAGGAAAACCTTTCTGGACCACGGACTGGGGAGAGAGAAATACTGAGTGTACCACTTCTTTTTTTCAAACAGCTTTTGGAGCTCGGACTCTGAGGTTTTGAAAGTGCATAACTTTTTCTGGAGTGGAGCTCATCTGTGCACTCCTGGGGAGGAGGGAGCTGGCCCCAGAGTGCATAATGTGGTTTAGCAATCTTCAGGGTGCACTGAGACAGAACAGTCCCCTTCCTTGAGTACTTGTGGAAGAGGGTTTATTGCCTCCCCAAGGACAAAAGACCCTGAAGGTGCCAGCCAAAGACCTTTCATCAGCAGGGTGAAGTTCTACTCCAGAGGAGGGCAGTGGATCATGCAGTGCCAGGCCCTTTTAAGACTTTGGGTTTTGAATCCCAGCTGTGGGCCAAAGAAAAACCGCAAGAGAGTTTGGTGCAGGGCGAGCTGACTTCCCTTGCTATTCTATGGGGGCTTCTTGACAGCAGGGGTTGAGATCCCCATTCTGGGGATAAGAGATTGGGGTGGCTCCTTTCCCCTCCCTCCACACCAACAGTGTGGGACTTCAGAGTGCAACACAGCAGCCCCCAGTGGAGGTGGGACCCGCTTGCAACAAATTCTGCCCCACCATGCCTGGCAACTGCTTATTTACTGGGCCAAGACTGACTCTGAGCCAACACAGCTGGCCTCTCTTCCATGAGGCCAGCACAGTCACCACCACCTAGGCACCAACAGGCAAGTCTTTTTTTCTAACCCCTGCTTCTTTTTTTCTTTTGGAATCAAGCTCATAGTTCCTTATTATTATTTATTTTTTATTTCCTTTTCTCTTTTTTGGGGATCAGACTTTTTTATTACTTTTTTTTCCTTATTTATTCTATTCTTCTGCTCCCCCCCCCATTTTTCCTTTTTTTATCTTTGAAATCATATTTATAGTTTTTGATTCTCTGTTTGGTTTCCTTTGTTCTCTTTATTTATCTACTTTATTGGTATCAGTCTCCCCCTTTTTTTCCCCAGAGTTACATCAGCAAAATAAATCAAATCACACCTAGTCAAAGGTCCAAACACTACACCACTGCAAGCAAAGAGGAGCTCTAGAGGACTGACCAGTGGGAAAGAGAAGCCACACGCAACAGTAGAATGCACACAACATTCACCAGAGACACTTCCTGAAGTGCCAAGCCCTGGACAGTGTATGACTCCTTTCTAATATGGTAGTACTGTCAGGTGCAGGAAACATAAAAACTTTTAAAACACACAAAAGACAGAAACTTAGCCAAAATTACAAGATGGAGGAATTCTCCCAAAGAGAAAGGTAAAGAAGAAATCACAGCCAGGAATTTGCTCAAAACAGATATAAGCAATATATCTGAATGAGAATTTAGAACAACAGCCATAAGACCATTAGCTGCATTTGAAAAAAGCGTAGGGGCACCTGGGTGGCTCAGTTGGTTAAGCATCCAACTTCAGCTCAGGTCATAATCTCACAGTTCCTGGGTTTGAGCCCCATGTTGGGCTCTGTGCTGACAGCTCAGAGCCTAGAGCCTGCTTCAGATTCTGGGTCTCCCTCTCTCTCTGCCCCTCCCCGCTCATGCTCTTTCTCTCTCTCTCTCAAAAATAAATTAAAAAAAAAAAAGAAAAAAGCATAGAAGACATCAGAGAAACCCTTGCTGCAGAGATCAAAGACCTAAGAACTAGTCAGGATGAATTAAAAAATGCTATAACTGAGATGCAAAATAAACTAGATATAGTGACAGTGAGGACTGAAGAAGCAGAGGAGAGAATAGGTGAAATAGAAGATAAAATTATGGAAAATAAAGCTGAAAAAAACAGGGAAAGGAAATTACTAGATCACAGAGGGGATAATTAGAGAACTAAGTGATTTTACAAAATAAAACAATATCTATATCATTGGAGCCCCAAAAGATGAAGAGCAAGAAAAAGGGGCAGAAGGTTTATTTGAACAAACTATAGCTGAGAACTTCCCTAATCTGGGGAAGGAAACAGGCATCTAAGTCCAAGAAGCACAGAGAATTCCCCTCAAAATCAACAAAAACAGACCAACACCATGACATATTATAGTGAAACTTGCAAAATACAAGGATAAAGAGAGAATTCTGAATGCAGCCAGGGACCAAAGGTCCTTAACCTACAAGTGTAGACACATAAGGTTAGTAGCAGACCTGTCCACTGAAACTTGGCAGGCCAGAAAGGAATGGCAGGAAATATTCAATGTGCTGAATAGGAAAAATATGCAGCCGAGAATCCTTTAACCAGTGAGACTGTCATCCAGAATAGGACAGGTAAAGAATTTCCCAAACAAGAACTAAAGGAGTTCATGACCACTAAACCAGCCTTGCAAGAAATTTTAAGGTGGCTCTCTGAGTGGAGGAAAAATAAGAAGACCAAAGCAGCAAAGACTACACAGGACCATCACCAGAAACACCAAATTTACAGATAACACAATGGCACTAAATTCATATCTTTGAATAATCACTCTGAATGTAAATGGACTAAATGCCCCAATTAAAAAATATAGGATATTAGAATGGATAAAAAAAAAGATCCATCCATATACTAGCTACAAGAGACTCATTTTAGACATGACATTTGTACATTGAAAGTGAGGGAATGGAGAACCATCTATCATGCTAGTGGAGGTCAAAAGAAAGCCAGAGTAGCCATACTTAAATCAGACTAACTAGATTTTAAAACAAAGACTATAACAAGAGATGAAGAAGGGCATTATATCATACTTTACAGGTCTATCCAACAAGAAGATCTAATAATTATAAATATTTATTCCCCCAACTTGGAGGCACTCAAGTATATAAATCAATTAATCACAAACATAAAAAAACTCATTGATAATAATACCCATATAGTAGCAGATTTTAATACCTCGCTTACAACAATGGACAGATCGTCTAAGCAGAAAATCAACAAGGAAACAATGGCTTTGAAGGACACACTGGACCAGATGGACTTAACAGATATATTCAGAAATTTTCATTCTAAAGCAGCAGAATACACATATTTGCAGATCACAACACTATGAAACTTGAAATCAATTACAGGAAAAAATTTGGAAATACCTCAAATACATGGAGGTTAAAGAAAAGCCTATAAAATGAAAAGGTTAACCAGGAAATTAAAGAAGAAATTTAAAAATACATGGAAGCAAATGAAAATGAAAACATGACAGTCCAAACCCTTTGGGATGCATCAAAAACAGTCCTAAGAGGAAAGTACATTGCAATTCAGGCCTATCTCAAGAGCAAGAAAGGTCCCAAATACACAACCTGACTTTACACCTAGAGAAGGATCAACAAATAAAGCCCAAAGCCAGCAGAAGAAGGGGAATTATAAAGATTAGAGCAGAAATAAATGATATAGAAACAAACAAACAAAAACCCCACAGTAGATCAATGAAAGTAAAAGCTGATTTTTGAAAGAATAAACAAAACTGATAACCCCCTAGCCAGACCTCTGAAAAAGAAAAGAGAGAGGACCCAAATACATGAAATCATGAATGAAAGAGGTGAGATCACAACCAACACCACAGAAATACCACATGCTAGAAATGTTAGAACTGATCCATCCATTCAGCAAAGTCTCAGGATATAAAATCAACGTACAGAAATCTCTTGCATTTCTATACACCAATAATGGAACAGGAGATAGAGAATTCAAGGAATTGATCCCATTTACAATTGCACCAAAACCCATAAGATACCTAGGAATAAACCTAACCAAAGAGGTAAAAAAAAAAAAGTCTGTATGCTGAAAACTATAGAAAGCTTATGAAAGAAATTGAAGAAGACACAACACTTGGGAAAACATTCTATGCTCATGGATTGGAAGAAAAAATATTGTTAAAATGTTGATACTACCCAAAGCAATCTACACATTCAATGTAATACCTATCAAAATAACACCAACATTCTTCACAGAGCTAGAACAAACAATCCTAAAATTTGTATGAATCCACAGAAGACTTCAAATAGCTGAAGAAATGTTGAGAAAGAAAACCAAAGCTGGAGACATCACAATTCCGGACTTTGAGCTGTATTACAAAGCTGTAATCATCAAGACAGTATAGTACTGGTAGAAAAACAGGCACATATATCAATGTAATAAAATAGAGAACCCAGAAATGGACTCACAAACATATGGCCAGCTAATCTTCAACAAAGAAGGAAAGAATATCCTGTGGAAAAATGACATTATCTTCAGCAAATGTTGCTGGGAAAATTAGTGACATGCAGAAGAATGAACCTGGACCACTTTCTTACACCATACACAAAAATAAATTCAACATGGGTGAAAGACCTAAATGTGAGACAGGAAACCATTAAAATCCTAGAGTAGAACACAGGCTTTGACTTTGGCCTCAGCAACTTCTTACTAGACATGTCTCTGGAGACAAGGGAAATAAAAGCAAAAGTGAACTATTGGGACCTCATCAGGATAAAAAAGCTTCTGTGCAGTGAAGGAAACCATCAGCAAAACTAAAAGGCAACCAACAGAATGGGAGAAGATATTTGCAAATGATATATCAGATAAACGGTTAGTATCCAACATCTATAAAGAATTTATCAAACTCAACACCCAAAAAACAATCCAATGAAGAAATGGGCAGAAGACATGAATAGGCACTTTTTCAAAGAAGACATCCAGATGGCTAACAGACACATGACAAGACGCTCAACATCACTCATCATCAGAGAAATACAAATCAAAACCACAATGAGATACCACTTTATGCCTGTCAGAATGGCTAAAGTTAACAACTCAGGAGCACCTGGGTGGCTCGTTTGGTTAAGCATTCGACTCTTGGTTTTGGCTCAGGTCATGATCTCATGGCTTGTGATTTTGAGCCCTGTGTTGGGCTCTATACTCACAGCACACAGCTTTCCTGGGATTCTCTCTCCCCTATCTCTCTGGCCCTCCTCTGCTTATTCTCTCTCTCAAATAAAATACACTTTAAAAATTGTAAAATTAACAACTCAGGAGCAACAGATGTTGGCGAGGATGTGAAGAAAGAGAACTGTTGGTGGGAATGCAAACTGGTGCAGCCACCCTGGAAAACAGTATGGATGTTACTCAAAAAGTTAAAAATAGAACTACCCTATGCCCAACAATTACACTACTAGGTATTTATCCAAAGGATAAAAAAATGCTGATCGAAGGGACACATGCATCTCAATGTTTAGAGCAGTGCTATTAACAATAGCCATATTATGGAAGAAGCCCAAATGTACACACACACACACACTGGAATATTACTTGGCACACACACACACACACACACACACACACACTGGAATATTACTTGGCGCACACACACACACACACACACACACACTGGAATATTACTTGGCAATTAAAAAGAACTAAATCTTGCCATTTGCAACAACGTGGGTAGAGCTAGAGTGTATTATGCTTAAGCGAAATAAGTCAGTCAGAGAAAGGGAAGTATATGATTTTACTCATATGATACATGGAATTTAAGAAACAAAACAGATGAACTTAGGAGAAGGGAAGCAAAAATAAAATAAAATAGAAATAGAGAGGGAGACAAGCCTTAAAGGACTCTTTTATTTTAAAAAAAATTTAAAAATGTTCACTTTTGAGAGAGAGAGAGAGAGCATGCAAGCAGGGGAGGGGCAGAAAGAGGGAGATACAGAATCTGAAGCAGGCTCCAGTCTCTGAGCTGTCAGCACAGAGCCTGACGCAGTGCTCAAACCCGTGAACCACGAGATCACGACCTGAGCTGAGGTGGGACGCTCAACCGACTGAGCCACCCAGGTGCTCCAAGAGACTATTAAATATAGAGAACAAACTGAGGGTTGCTGGAGGGGAGGTGGGTGGGGGGATGGGTTAAATGGGTGATGGTCATTAAGGAGGGCACTTGTTTGGATGGGTGTTGTAAGTGATGAATCACTGAATTCTTCTGAAACCAATAGGAGGTACAAACTTCCAGTTGTAAGATAAATAAGTTCTGGGGATGCAGGGTACTACAGGATCACTATAGCTAACCAAACTTTGTATATTGGTAAGTTGCTAAGAGAGAAATCTTAAAAGATTTCATCAAAAAGAAATAAGTTTTGTAACTATGTGAGGAGATGGATGTTAACTAAACTTATTGTGGTAATCATTTCACAATACATACATTACCAAATCATTGTGTTGTATACCTTAAACTTACATAATGTTATCTGTCAATTATGTCTCAATAAAACTGGGGGGGAAAGAATATGGGATCCCTATGTATATCCTAAGCTACGTGGTGCTGTAATATGCTGTGCAAATTATCACAGTGCCTTAAAAATGTACTTCCTTTCTCAGTCTAGTAAACTCTCTAAAATAGCAAAATAGCATATGCAAATTTACAGTTAATTTTCATTTTGACCACTGCAGTATTTCTTGATTATGTTTCACCACACCTAAGAAGTGTCAGGAATGAGCAGTAGGAAGGAAGGAATAGAACTATATAGATAGAATTCTGGACCCGCATTACCCACAGTCCAAGCAGTAGCCTTTGGGGAACAGGCCTTTTGAGGCCTGTGTTTGCACCACTTATGCTGAGGTGGTAAGAGCACTGGATTTGAGATCAAGAGGCCTGGATTTGTTTTGTTTTGTTTTGTTTTGTTTGTTTGTTTGTGATGCTCAACATCACTCATCATCAGAGAAATACAAATCAAAACCACAATGAGATACCACCTCACACCTGTCAGAATGGCTAACATTAACAACTCAGGTAACAACAGATGTTGGCGAGGATGCAGAGAAAGAGGATCTCTTTTGCACTGCTGGTGGGAATGCAAACTGGTGCAGCCACTCTGGAAAACAGTATGGAGGTTCCTCAAAAATAAAATATAGAACTATCCTACAAGCCAGCAATTGCACTACTGGGTATTTATTCAGGGGATACAGGGCACATAAAGGGGCACATACACTCCAATGTTTATAACAGCAGTATCAACAATAGCCAAAGTGTGGAAAGAGCCCAAATGTCCATTGATGGATGAATGGATAAAAAAGAGGTGGTACACATACACAATGGAGTATTACTCAGCAATCAAAAGGAATGAAATCTTGCCATTGAAACTACGTTGATGGAACTAGAGTGTATTATGCTAAGGGAAATTAGAGAAAGACAAATACGACTTCACTCATATGAGGACTTTAAGACACAGAACAGATAAGGGAAAGGAAGCAATATAACAACAGGCAAGGGGACAAAACATAAAAGACTCATAAATATGGAGAACAAACGGAGGGTTACTGGAGGAGTTGTGGGAGGGGGGATGGGCTAAATGGATAGGGGGCATTAGGGAATCTACTGAAATTATTGCTGCACTATATGCTAATTTCAATGTAAATTAAAAAATAAAATTTAAAAATAAAAAAATTTAAATGACTGTAGTAAGTGACATTATTGAGTCAATGTCACTCTCTTAATCTGCAAATAAACCTTTACGCAGTCAGTGTCTAGAAACATCTACGAGCTTATTTTTATAGTTCCAGAGTGAATAGATCCTCTACACTGTTCTCACTTTTGCATTGTGTGTCTGCATTCTCTTCGGCTAATTCTAACTCACTCAAGTTGCTACTGTTTTAAATGAACACATATGTAGATTCCAGGGCCTCTTTTTTAACCTCAATTATAGTGAATTTTATTTTAGATATAATAATTACATCTATTCAGTAATGAAAATCCCTTCTGGGAGTCTATGAACTATTATATTTTTCATGCTTAAAAATTTATCCTCACTATATTACCTTTTATCTCATAACTCCTATATCTTATGTCTATTTTGAATTCATAATTTATTTGAATTTCACTGTACCTATGTTTTTCTTAGAGTTTTTTCCCCAGCTTTGTTGAGTTATAACTGACGAGTAGCATTGTGAAAGTTTAAGGTATACAATGTGTTGATTTGATACACGTGTACATTGTAAATGATTACCACTACAGTATTCTTGAAGTTTTCATTGGTCTTTAGGCAAAGGCATTACAATATTGACCTAACTTCATATTTATTGGTAAAATGATTAGGGTGCATTGCGTTAATGGGTTATCCATCATAAAGGTATCAAGTGAGATCATAGGTATGAAAGTCTTTGGAAACAGTAATCAACTACACACAGGGTCTTTTGTCCTTGGGGAGGCAATAAACCCTCTTCCACAAGTACTCAAGGAAGGGGACTGTTATCCTTCTAATAAATATCATAAGAATAGAAATCCAAAGAATGTTTAATGATTAAATTTTTATCATTATATAACCTAAGAGGAGTTAATATTTGAAGATAGGAGTACCTTCCCAGAGCTTCCTTAATATAGATAACTGCTTAACCCAGTGCTTCTCGAAATTTTAATGTCCATAATAATCCCCTGAGGATCTTAAGATGCAGATTCTAGCTCAGTAGGTCTGGGACACGCCTGAGATCTATATTTCTTTTATTCATTCATTCATTTTGAGAGAGAGCATGAGCAGAGGAGGGGGAGAGAGAGAGAGGGAGAAAAATAATCCCAAGCAGGTTCCACACCCAGCCTGGGGCCTGATACAGGGCTCAATCTCACGATGGTGAGATCACAACCTGAACCAAAATCAAGAGTCAGACGCTTAACTGACTGAGCCACACAGGTGCCCCAGTATCTGAATTTCTGACAAGCTCCCAGGTGATGTTCATGCTTCTGATCCATAGACCACACTGTGAGTGGCAAGTAATAATTTTGGCTCTGGCTTTCAAACCCAATCATCAATCTTATTAAGAACAAATATGTGGTTATAAGGAAACATATATTCAGTAGTAGAGAACTGTGAGATCATGACCTGAGCTGAAGTCGGATGCTTAACCAACTGAACCACATAGGTGCCCAGATTAAAGTCATCTTTGATTTTAGTATACTGTACCTCCAGCAGGAATTTAAGCCTCTGATAGATGGCCTATTGCATCCTAAAGTATTTAGAAAGAATGAAGATAAAGCTATTATGGATTATGGTACTTCTAAATCCAGTCCTAACATTTTTGTAGTTTTCAAATAAAGTTCTCAATAGAATCTTTCTAAATTGAAAATTATTAAATAAAATGACATGGACAGGATTATAACTGCGGAAAACTGAGTAAAAGATGTTAACAAGCATTTAGTGAAAAGTTACAACTCTTAGTCTCAGTGGCACAGCTGCTGTGTGGGCTATAATTATAGATAAGTTATGGCCCCTAGCTTAATGGAGTTTGCAATCTAATTAGGAGAAGATAACATATTTATGTAAAAAGATGATTAAAATGCTAGGCAATGTGTGGTTAAAGTGTCAAATGAGTGATACAGACAGGAAATGCTAAATTAACTAGAGAAGGCAAAGATGGCTAGAATCCAAGTAGTAGTAAAGTGGCAATTAATATCACATGACCAAGGTATGAGGTTTTACTCCACCTCTTAGGAACTGTAACCCTGTTACTCAACCTATCTAAACCTCAGTTTTCCATTCTGTAAAATCAGGAAAACTGTAATAGCTTTTTCTAGGCTGGTTTGAGGGTTAAATGAAATAATGTATAGAAGGGCTTGGCAGGATGCTTGGCCCACAGATGTCAGCTAAGAAATTCACCTTCTTTATGATTGAAGGACCTGAGGTAGAAAGAGCAATGGGTGTCTGAGAATGGGCCTTTACTGAAGAAAAGCAGCTAGAAATATAGAGGCCACCAGCTTTGACAACTTCACCATTTGATAAAAGGCATCCCTAAAGGGAGACCTGGGCTGTTTTTCCCAAAGGTTACAGCTTGGGTGGTACTTCAAGCTTTGTCGAGTTATGAAAGACAGATTTTCATTTCATTGCTTACCACCACCTGATATGCCCAAACTAATTTCCATAATCTAAACTACCTGTGGTTGTCCAAGCCCCAAGCTGGAAGCTTTTTAGGTCCAGAAAGATTTGGGGTTAGTGGGATGGATTGATGAAAAGAAAGTTGATATCCAAGAAGGAGAGAGTGAAGTAAAAGAACCAGTTTCCTTGCTCTCTCCTGCACAGCATTGCCACTTGGTGATTATTTAATGAGTCACAATATCACCCCCTTCCCCACCCCACCACTCCCAAAGGTCCTGTCTTAATGTGAGCCCAGTGCTGAGAGAACAGAATAACACACCTTATTCACTCCTGTGGCTGCTGTAACAAATTACTACAAAAATGGTGGCTTACGCCAACAGAAATTTATTCTTTCACAGTTCTGGTAGCCAGAAGTCGAAAATAAGGTGTGGGCAGGGCATGACCACTCCAGAAGCTTTAGAGGAGAATCTGTTCCTTGCCTTCTCCAAATTCTGGTGGCTGATGGTCACAGTTTCTGAGTTTGTGGCCACATTGCCCCAATCTGTGCCTCCCTCTTTACATGACCTTCTCTTCCATGTGTCTAATCTTCTACCTCTCTTTTACAGGGACACTTATAATGGCATTTAGGGCCCACTTGGAAAATTCAAGATTTTCTCTTCATTTTAAGATGTTTAATTCAATTGGAATCTTCAAAGATTCTTTTCCAAATAGGGTAACATGCATTGGCTCCAGGGATTTGATGTGGGTATCTTTGAGGACCATTTTTTTTTTGGCCTACCACTTACATCTCTTCTTTATTATCTTTTAGTTCATTGTTGGTAATTAACATCTAAGATCTATTTGCTGGCTGGTGGTTATAAAGCATCAAAGAGGACTCTGGGCACACGGGTATAAAAGAGATAATATATAGCAAGGGCAAGAAAGGGCTGGTGAGCCAAGATTTAACTTTTGTTTGTTTTTAATAAACTGAATGTAAGTGGTTCTCACCCTCCAAATCTATATAAATAAGAAAATGGGAATTCTCGAACACTGCTGGTGAGACTGATAGAGATGGTAAAATGTTTTTGGAGAACAATTCTACAAATGTATCATATACTTCTACACATTAATTTTACCTCTAGGAATATATTTTTTAAACCACTTTATTGACGAATGATTGACATACAAAAAGCTATACAGATTTAATGTGCATAACTTAGTGAGTTTAAGATGCAGTTTTTTTTTTAATTTACATCAAAGTTAGTTAGCACATAGTGCAGCAATGATTTTAGGAGTAGATTCCTTAATGCCCCTTACCCATTCAGCCCATCCCGCCCCACAACCCCTCCAGCACAGCACCCCTCTGTTCGTTCCCTTATTTATGAGTCTCTTATGTTTTGTTTCCTTCCCTGTTTTTATATTATTTTTGCTTCCCTTCCTTATGTTCATCTCTTTTGTATCTTAAAGTCCTCATATGAGTGAAATCATATATTTGTCTTTCTCTGACTAATTTTGCTTAGCATAATACCCTCTAGTTCCATCCATGTAGTTGCAAATGGCAAGATTTCATTCTTTTTGATTGCTGAGTGATACTCCATTGTGTGTGTGTGTATATATATATATATATATATATATATCATATCCTCTTTATTCATTCATCCATCCATGTACATTTGGGCTCTTTCCATACTTTGGCTATTGTTGATAGTGCTGCTATAAACATTGGGGTGCATGTGTGCATTTGAAACAGCATGTCTGTATCCCTTGGATAAATACCTAGTAGTGCAATTGCTGGGTCATAGGGTAGTTCTATTTTTATTTTTTTGAGTAACCTCCATACTGTTTTCCAGAGTGGTTGCACCAGTTTGCATTCCCACCAGCAGTGCAAAAGAGATCCTCTTTCTCCATGCTAGGAATCTATTTTAAGGAGACAATCAGAATATAGGAAGTTTTATGCACAAAGATATTCCTTACATCCTTTTTTGATGGTACTCTTGAGTGTTGAAGACAACTCAAATGTTTGCTTTTAGGGAACCCTCTTACTTTGTTGGTGGGAATGGAAACTGGTGCAGCCATTCTGGAAAGCAGTATGGACTTTCCTCAGAAAGTTAAAAATAGGTGGCAACTGGGTGGTTCAGTCAGTTACGTGTCCAACTTTTGATTTTGGCTCAAGTCATGATCTCGTGGTTATGAGATTGAGACCCACCTTGGGCTCTGTACTAGGTGTGGAGCCTGCTTAAGATTCTCTCTCCCTCTTCTTCTGCCCCTGCCCTGTTCATGCTTGCTCTCTCACTCTCTCAAAAAAAAAAAAGAAAAGAAAAAAATTAAAAATAGAAATATCCTATAACCCCGAAATTGCACAACTAGGTATTTACATGAAGGATACAAAAATATTGATTTGGAGGGGCACTTGCACCCTGTTGTTTATAGCAACATTATCAACAATAGCCAAATCATGGAAAAAGCTGAAATGTACATCAACTGACGAATGATGTTTGGGTTAAGAAGATGTGTTATACACACACACACGCACACACACGCAGTGAAATATTACTCAGCCATCAAAAAGAATGAAATCTTCCCATTTGCAATGACATGGGTGGAGCTAGAGTGTCTTATGCTATGTGAAATAAGTCAGCCAGAGAAAGACAAATACTATATGATTTCACTTATATGTGGAATTTAAGAAACAGAATAGATGAACATAGAGGAAGGGAAAAAAATAAGAAAACAAGCCATTAAAGGTTTTTAACTATAGAGAACATACTGAGAGGTGCTGGAGGAGAGATAGGTGGGGGGTGGGCTAAATGGGTGATAAGTAATAAGGAAGACACTTGTGTTGAGCACTGGGTGTTATATATAAGTGATGAATCACTAAATTCTACTCCTGAAACCAATATTACACTATATGTTAACTAACTAGAACTTGTTTAAAAAATGAAAAAAAGAACCAAATGTTTACCTTTAAAGAGTAATAGTTGAGTGAATTATGGTTCATCTAGGTTGGAATATTTTATAGTCATGACAAAGCATGTTTATGAAGAGTAGGATTTATATATATACACATTGTACAAATATTAATTATAGATTGTTTCAAGATTTAAAAAATACATATAAATCTAACTTCTTTATACTCATTGATAATACTGAACTCCCAGAAATTTTGCATAAATATTTATAGGCATAACAACTTTTTAAAAAACATAAACATTATATCATTTTTTTATCTTTGTATTCACCTACTTCAGTAAAATCTTGCCTCTTGAAGCTAAATATTTTTCCTTCTACATTTAGTTCAACTTTTGTTCCCAAGAAGTTATGCTTAAAGATTTGTAGCTATACAATGAATCTATGATACATCCTGAAATACTATAGGAACTACAGCTATAAACTGAGTAAATGTGGGTGAATGGCTTTGTTCCTAAAGGCTGTAAGGAACTTTGACAGAACCTAAGAGTGGTAACACTGCTATTGGTCCTGGAACTCATGGTACTTGGATTTTAGTGTGGATGCAGTTGAGACTTCTTTTTTTAAAAATTATTTTCATTTTTTTAAAACTATTTAAAGTAAAATGCCTAACATGGGGCTCAATCTCCTGCCCAGCATGGGGCTCAAACTCATGACACCAAGATCAAGACTTGCTTGCTCTACCAACTGAGCCATCCAGGAACCCCCCAGATGATACTTCTTAATAGAACATTTTGTTCATTAGTCTAAAGTGCTTAAAGTCAATTCATGGTGGAAACCTCATTTAAAGGTCAATATAGAAAGCTGTTCTTATGTTGATATTTAAAACTATATGTGGGATTATTTATTTTGTCTTGATCCCAATGCAACATTGTGTTGCATAGTTGCTGGATTTTGTCTATGTATTTGTGATGTCTTCATGAATATAATTCCTGGAAAGCACTTTATTAAAGCTATTTAAAAATATTTGACATACTTTCAGAAATAACGCTATATAAATGGATTAAATATTTAAATGTAGGGTTAAATAGGTGGTGAGCATTAAGGAGTTCACTTGTCATGATGAACACTGGGTGATGTATGGAAGTGAATCACTGTATTGTACACCTGAAAATAACATTACACTGCATGTTAATTGGAATTAAAATAAAAACTTAAAAATAAAGATTTAAATGTAAAACAAATAAAAGTACTAGAAGAAAAATAGCTAGATATTAACATTTTCTTGGAGAGGGTTGGTAAAGGCGTTTCTAAGCATAAGATAAATCAGAAATCATAAAAGAAAAGACATAAAATGTAAAATTTCTATATGTCAAAACAGCAACTCATCATAAAACTAAATTAAAAGACAAAAATGATAGAGAAAAAAAAACATGTGCAACATATGACTGCAACATTTAAAAATAATGTTAAATGTCTTATCAGTCTATAATAAAAAAATAAATGACACAATAGACAAAGGGACAAAAGAATTTTATGTCCTTAATGCTTCTAATAGTTGAGACTCAATTCATGATGTGTTTTCTTCAAGACAGCTCCTGAAACACAAAGAACCTAAACTTTCTTTTTTTTAACTGAAATTTTTGCCCTTAAAAAATTTTTTTTACTTACTTTTGGAGAGAGAGGTGGGGGTAAATGGGGCAGAGGGAGAGAGGGAGAGAATCTTGAGCAGGCTTCATGTGCAGCACTCAGTCTGGAGCCTCACATGGGGCTCAATCCCATAACCCTGGGTTAATGACCTGAACCCAAATCAAGAGTTGGATGCCCAATGGACTGAGGCACCCAGGAGCCCCACAGAACCTAGACTTTTATATACAAGGGCATAGCTGCCCTTCTACAAGAGGCAGAAGGGAAAAATTAACCTTATAATTCTTTAGCTATTCTTGAAAAATAGAAAACATAAACTAGTATCTTGGTAGATTAACCTGACACATAAGCAGATATTGCTTCTATAATCAGAATTCCAGAATATATTATAATACACACAAAACGTAAAACACATGAAAGAGAAGCAAGAGCTTGAGCCTTTGGACATTATGCAGTGACCTGGTTCCTTTCAAGGGCCTTGCCAGTATCATAGTGACTGCAACTTTGCAGCCAACTACTGCTGGGAAATTCTCTCCACGGGGCAATTTGACACCAAAATAAATTCCTGGTTACTAACCTCAATTGGCCCTTAGCTCTGCTTAGCAATCTTATCCTATTTTTTGGTTAAGTCATGCTTCAATATCCCAAAAACCCTTTTTAATTTTCTCAAACCTCTAATCCTGTTATTTCCCTCATTATCACTCTCAATAAATAACCTTCTTATTTCACAGAGTAGGTATCAAATGGACATTCTCTCAACTTTTTCCTGCTACAAAACATACAAATCTGCACCTATCCTCACTTCCCTTCATCCTGTTAAAATAGAGGAGGTAGTTTACCCTCCACTGTTGAGTGGGTATTATATCATCCAATAAATATTTGTTGAATGAATGAATCAATCAGAAGCTACTCTGACCTTTACATTAAAAATTTTCTCTGCAATCTTGGTGGCTCTTTTGGGTGTTCACTTACTCTGTGTTTGTCCCTGTAAATTTCAGGGAAGGCAGAGGCACTACCCAACTGCCAGTAGACTGTGAACTCCTTCAAGGCAGGGAAAGTATTTAATTTATCTTAGTATCTTGGTAATTTATCTTGGTAGTGCTGCATTGTGCTTAGTAAGTGTGTTTGCTCAAACAAGATGCATAAATGAATGAAGGATTACCACATGACCTGTCTTCTGCTGCCCCTGCTAAAATCATACAGCTTGAGATTTGTTATACCAGAAAGAAGATTTAGAAGACAAATTCTTTATCCTTTCTTATGTCAACCAGAAGCCCAAGGCCTAGTTCTGCTGCCACGTGAGTAATTAGAACTCAGAGGGCACCATCTGAGCAAGATAATCTTCTTAGGACAAGACACAGCTCCCACACACCCCACACTTCATAATGTTAAGGGGGAAAATTATTGAAAATGAGATGCTGAGAATGTGTAGCAGGGAAAGTAGATGCCCTTCAACCTCTTCCTGAAAAGAAGGTCAGGATGTGGGCATTGAAAAACAGATAAGAAGGAAGGACTCTACTCATTTGTTACTAGAAAAATGATCAGGAGGACTAGTTAAGATGGCAGAGGGGAACTAGGATTTCTCTCGTCCCTCAAATACAGTTGTATTGAGGTTGGAACATTTGGAACACCCAGGAAGTTTATCTGCAGAGTGACAGAAAAATCTCCACAGGTGGAGAGACACAGCTTGGTGGGACAGAGGTGCGTGTATGCAAATTGGGGGACATAAAACAGGGTGGGCACCGAGGGGAGGGATCCCCTTCTGTGGAGAGATAAAAGGGAGAGAAAGAGAAGCTATGGATTGTAGTTTTGTGTTAGGACAAGAGAAAAACCTCTCCAGACCATGGACTGGGGAATGAGAAATATGGAGAGTGCCAGTCTTTGCAAACAGCCTTAGGAGCTTAAGATCAGGAGTTTTCAAAAGTGCGTGACTTTCTCTGGACCCATGCTGCTGCTGTGTGTGCGTGCCTGGCGGGAAGGGGAGCCAGTCCCTAGGGTGTGGTGGTAATCTCAGTGGTGCACTGGGAGAGAGCAGTCTCTCCCTTGAGTAATGTGGGAAGAGAGTATACTGCTCCCCCTCCACCCAAAGACAAAAGACCCTGAGCATTCCAGCCATATTGGCATGGTGGAGGGGTGCTACCCTAGAACCGGGTCTGTTCCGTGTGGGATCCTTTAAGACACTGGGTTTTGAATCCCAGCCAAGTGCCTAGGAGGCATGGGAGACTTTGGAGCAGGGCAAGCTGGCCACCCGAGCTACTCTGTGAGGGTAGCTCTGAATAGTGTGGTTTGAGACACCTGGCCCGGGAAGGAGAGATTGGGGTATTGCCATTTTTCTCCCCATAACCAACACTGTGAGGCTTCATGGAATAGGATAGTGTCCCCCAGTGGAGGTGGGACCCACTTACACCACACTCTGCAGCTCTGGGCATGGTAACTGATCATCTGCTGGAGAGGGACTGACACTGACTTAACCAGGTAACTTCTCCACTGGACCAGCACAGCCACTGGTCCCAGGCACCAACAGACAACTGTCCAGTGATTTTGTATGTTGGTTTGTTGCTCTTTTTTTTTCTCTTTTCTTTTCTTTCCTTTTATTTTTCTTTTTAACCTATTCTTATTTTCCCGTTGGAACCAGGCTCATAGTTTCTGATTTTATTTTTAGTCAATTCATATATATATGAATATATATATATATATACTTTGTTTAATCAGGCATTTTTACTCTATTATTTTTACACCTTTTCTATATCTCCTTCTTCTTTATTTTCCTTTCTCTCTCTCTGGATTAAGCCTTATAGTTTCTTTGATTCTTTGCTTGGTCTTTATTTTATCTCCCCTTTCATTTTTCTCTTTATATGGGATCAGGTTCCCTGCCGTTTCCTTTTTTCCAGGGTTACTTCAATGAACAAATCAAAGCACACCTGGTGGAAGGTCTAAACAATCCACCACTATGAGTAAGGAGGAGCTTTCTATAAGACTGACCACTGGGATAGAGCAGTGAAATATGCGACAACAGAGTGCATGCAACACACTCCAAAAACACTTCCTGAAGTGCCAGGCTCTGGAAGGGTATGACCATTTTTTAATACAGTGGCTCTTGCAGGTGAAGGACACAACAATCTACTAAGACACATAAAAGACAGAAACCTAGCCAAAATGATGAAATGGAAGAATTCTCCTCAAAAGAAATTCCAGGAAGAAATGACAGCCACAGAATTGCTCACAACAGATATAAACAATATATCTGAGCAAGAATTTATAATAGCAGTCATAAGACTAATAGTCGATGTAGCATCTGGGTGGCTCAGTTAAGCAACTTCAGTTCAGGTCAAGATCTCATGGTCTGTGAGTTTGAGCCCTATGATGGGCTCTGTGATGACAGCTCAGAGCCTGAAGCCTGCTTCCTATTCTGTGTCTCCCTCTCTCTCTGCCACTCCCCTGCTTCCTTTTTTTTCTCTCTCTCTCTCTGTCTCTGTCTCTCTCTCTCAAAAATAATAAACATTAAAAATTTTTTAAAAAGACTAATAGCCAGGCTTGAGAAAAGCATAGAAGACAGCAGAGAATCTATAGCTGCAGAGCTCAAAGACCTAAGAAATAGTCATGATGAATTAAGAAATGCTATAAATGAGATGCAAAATAAACTAGATGCAGTGACAGTGAGGATGGAAGAAGCAGAGGAAAGAATAGTGGAAATAGAAGATTTTATGGAAAATGATGAAGCTGAAAAAAAAGAAGAAAAGGAAATTACTAGATCAGAAGGGGAGAATTAGGGACCTAAGTGATTCAATGAAATTAAATAATATCTGTATCATAGAAGTTCCAGAAGAAGAATAGAGAGAGAAGGGGGGAAGAAGGTTTATTTGAACAAATTATAGCTGAGAACTTTCCTAATCTGGGGAAGGAAAGAGGCATCCAAATCCAAGAGATACAGAAAAGTCCCTTCAAAATCAACAAAAACAGGTCAATGCCATGACATATCACAGTGAAACTGGAAAAATACAAACATAAGGAGAGAATTCTGAAAGCAGCTGGGGACAAACGGACCTTAACCTACAAAGGTAGACACATAAGGGTAGTAGCAGACCTGTCCACTGAAACTTGGCAAGCCAGAAGGGAGTGGCAAGAAATATTCAATGTGCTGAATAGGAAAAATATGCAGAATAAAGAATCCTTTATCCAGCAGGTCTGTCATTCAAAATAGGAGAGATAAAGGCTTTCCCAGACAAACAAAAACTAAAGGAGTTCATGACCACTAAACCAGCTTTGCATGAGATTCTAAGGGGAACTCTGTGAGTGGAAAACAGCAAAGACTACAGACCAGAGACATCACTACAAACATCAAATCTACAGATAACACAATAACACTAAATCCATATCTTTCAATAATCACTCTTAATGTAAATGGACTAAATGTCCCAATCAAAAGACATAGGGTTCAGAATGGATAAAAGAAAAAAACAAGATCCATCTATACTAGCTATTAGAGACTAATTTTAGACATGAGAACATTTGTACATTGAAAGTAAGGGTAGGAGAACCATCTATCATGTTCCTGGAAGTCAAAAGAAAGCCAGAATAACCATACTTATATCAGACAAAATAGATTTTAAAACAAAGGCTGTAACAAGAGATGAAGAAAGGCATTATATCATAAGTAAGGGAACTATCCATCAAGAATAGCTAATAATTATAAATGTTTATGCCCCCAACGTTAAACACCCAAATATATAAATCAACTAAACACAAACATAAGTAAATGTATAGATAATAATATCATGATTGTAGGGGACATTAATACTCTACTTACAACAATGGATAGATCATCTAGGCAGAAAATTAATAAGGAGAAAATGGTTCTGAAGGACACATTGGAGCAGATGGACTTAGCTGTTATATTCAGAATATTTCATCCAAAAGCAGCAGAATACACATTCTTCTAGAGTGCACATTGAACGTTCTATAAAATAGATCACATACTGGATCACAAAACAGCCGTCAACAAATATAAAGGATTGAGATTATATCATGCATATTTTCAGATCACAGCGCTATGAAACTTGAAATCAACCACAAGAAAAAATTTGGGAAACCCACAAATAAATGGAGATGAAAGAACATCCTACTAAAGAATGAATGGGTCAATAAGGAAATTAAAGAAGAAATTAAAAAATATATGGAAGCAAACTAAAATGAAAACATGACAATCCAAACCTTTTGGGATGCAGTAAAGACAGTCCTAAGAGGAAAATACATTGCAAATTCAGGCCTATCTCAAGAAGCAAGAAACATCCCAAATATATAACTTAACCTCACACCTAAAGGAACTATAAAAGCAGCAGCAAAGAAAGACCAAAGCCAGCAGAAGAGAAATAATAAAGATTAGAGCAGAAATAAACAATATAGAATAAAAAAAAATCCCGGTAGAACAGATGAATGAATCTAAGAGCTGGTTCTTTGAAAATTTTGTTAAAATGTTGATAATACCTAAAGAATCTACACATTGAATGCAATCCCAGTCAAAATAGCAGCAGCATTCTTCACAAACAATCCTACAATTAGTATGGAACCACAAAAGACCCCAAATAGCCACAGTAATGTTGAAAAAAAAACCCCAAAGCTGGAGGCATCACGATATCTGACTATAGCCTGTATTAAAAAGCTGTAATCATCAATACAGCATGGTATGGACACAGAAACAGACATATAGATCAATGAAATAGAATAGAGAACCCAGAAATGGACTCAGAAATGTATGGTCAACTAACCTTCGACCAAGCAGGGAAGAGTATCCAGTGGAAAAATGACATTCTCCTCAGTGAGTGGTGCTGAGAAACTTAGCAACATGCAGAAGAATGAACCTGGACCCCTTTTTACACCATACATAAAAATAAACTCAAAATGGATGAAAGACATAAATGTGAGACAGGAAACCATCAAAATCCTAGAGGAGAACACAGGCAGCAACCTTTTTAACTTTGGCCTCAGCAACTTCCTACTAGACACGTCTCTGGAGGCAAGGGAAATAAAAGCAAAAGTGAAATATTGGAATCTCATCAGGATTAAAAAAATGCTTTGCAGTGAAGAAAACAATTAACAAAACTAAAAGGCAACTGACAGAATGGGAGAAGGTATTTGCAAATGACCTATCAGGTAAAAGGTTAGTATCCAAGATCTATAAAGAAATTATCAAACTCAACACCCAAAAATCAAATTCTCCAATGAAGAAATGGGCAGAAGACATAAATAGACATTTTTCCAAAGAAGACACCCAGATGGCAAATAGACAAGTGAAAAGATGCTCAACATCACTCATCATCAGGGAAATACAAATAAAAACTACACTGAGATACAACCTCATACCAGAGTGGCTTAAATTAACAGAGGATGTGAGTTGGCGAGGATGCAAAGAAAGGGGAACCTTTTTGTACTGTTGGTGGGAATACAAACTGATAGAGTCACTCTGGAAAACAGTGTGGAGTTTCCTCAAAATATTAAATTACCCTATGACCCATAGGGTTGTTTCACTATATGCTAACCCATAGAATATGCCCATATGCCAGACCCATAGAATTACCCTATGACCCAGCAATTGCACTACTAGGAATTTATCCAAAGGATTCAGGAGTGCTGATTCAAAGGGGCACATATACTCCAATGTTTATAGCAGCACTATCAAAAATAGCTAAATTATGGAAAGAGCCCAAATGTCCATCAACTAATGAATCGATAAAGAAAATGTGCTATATAAACACAATGGAATACTATTCAGCAATTAAAACTAATGAAATCTTGCCATTTGCAACAATGTGGATGGAACTGGAGGGTATTATGCTAAGTGAAATAAGTCAGTCAGGGGAATACAGATATCATATGTTTTCAGTTATTTGTGGAACTTGAGAAACTTAACAGATGACCATAGGGGAAGGGAAGGAAAAATAAGATACAAACAGAGAAGGAAGCAAACCATAAGGGACTCTTAAATACAGAGAACAAACTGAGGGTTGTTGGGGGTGGAAGGTTGGAGGGGTAGGGAAAATGGGTGATGGGCATTGAGGAGGATACTTGTTTGGATGAGCACTGGGTGCTGTATGTAAGTGATGAATCACGGGAATCTACTCCTGAAGCCACGACTACAGTGTATGTAGTAAATAAAAAAAAAAAAAGAAAAAGAAAAAGAAAAATAATCATATGTT
Source organism: Prionailurus viverrinus (assembly GCF_022837055.1). Classification (NCBI taxonomy): domain Eukaryota; kingdom Metazoa; phylum Chordata; class Mammalia; order Carnivora; family Felidae; genus Prionailurus; species Prionailurus viverrinus. The sequence goes on from NC_062579.1 coordinate 56,083,848, forward strand.
CACGATTCCTTCAGCATACATTGTACTTTATGAAAGACATCCCTTTGCTGCCTCTAGAATGGAGGCAGACTATAAGTAAACACATTTTGAAAAAATTTGGAAAGAAAAATACAAGTGCCATAGTAGAAAAAATGGACAGAAAATGTGAAAAGGCTAGTGATAAATCCAGAAGTACAATTGGTTAATAAGCATATGAAAAGGTGTTGAAACTCTAACATTCATATAAACAGAAACTAAAATAATAATGAGATTCCATTTTTTGACTAAACATTGGCAAATATAAAAAGGTATGGTTACCAGTTATTGGTGAGGATTTGATAAAATTGTTACTCTTATACATTCTTCTTAGGGGTGCTAGTGATATATTTTCCCTTTCTAGAAGGCAATTTTCAATCTCATTTCTAAGAGAGGTGCACATTAAAACTGCAAGAAGATATAATTTTTACATTGCTAATGAGCAAATATTTAGAAAAGCTTGATGATACATTGTTTGGGTGGGGAAATGGATATGTTGTGGATGACAGTGTAAATTGATAGAACTTATTTGGAGGGAAAATTGTAATATGAATTCATAGTTTAAACCTAAATATTTTGACCCAGAATAGGTAGGCATTTATTTATCCTGCAGATATACTCCCTCTCACTTCTTAAGACATTTATATAAGGGTATTTATTGCAGCATTGTTTTTAGTAGCAGAAATTTGGAAACAAGGGTCCTTCACTATGGGAGTGGTTGAATATATTTTATACATTTAAATAATTAAGTCACTGAGAAAAATGAAGCTTCAAACCTAACACAGCCTTGTGGATCCCTAAGCAAGCTCTTCTGTAGACTTCTGGTACTGACCCATAGTTTCCTTTCCTGACTTTCCTCTCAAATATGAAAGACAGCAGTTAATATTGTTCATCTTATACAAATAATTTCATTTACATATATATAATGTTGGGTAGATTTTTGCATCACCTTTTGAAAATGCAAAATTATGACCACTTGCAATTAACTGTGCTACCAAGTTGAAAGAGATATGCTCATAGTTAAAAATTTTTATTTTATTGTTTTATACATAATAGAAAAGATACCATTTAAACCATTTCTAAGTGCACTGTTCAGTGGCATTAAGTACATTCACACTGTTGTGCAAGCATCATCACCATCCATCTTCAGAACTTTTCATTATCCCAAACTGAAACGTTGTACTCTTTAAACAATAATTCCCCATTCCTTCTCTCCCAGCTCATGGTAACCACTGTTCTGCTTTCCATCTTATGAATTTGACTACTCTATGTATTTCATTTAAGTAGAATCATATCATATTAGCTCTTTATGTCTGTTTCACTTAGCGTAATGTCTTCAATGTTCATTATTCATTTTTTTATTTATTTAAAAAAATTTTTTTTTTCAATGTTTATTTATTTTTGGGACAGAGAGAGACAGAGCATGAACGGGGGAGGGGCAGAGACAGAGGGAGACACAGAATCGGAAACAGGCTCCAGGCTCTGAGCCATCAGCCCAGAGCCTGACGCGGGGCTCGAACTCACGGACCACGAGATCGTAACCTGGCTGAAGTCGGACGCTTAACCGACTGCGCCACCCAGGCACCCCCATTATTCATTTTTAATATAGAAAATTGAAGAAAAATACGACACGAAAATCTTTCCAAGACATTTTGAGTAAAAAATGAAAAACCAAAAAACAATGTATATACTATCATTTATGTGATAAACAAAGAGGCATTTAGAAGGTATGGGGTAAGGGACACCTGGGTGGATCATTCAGTTAAGCGTCTGACTCTTGATTTTGACTCAGATCATGATCTCACCATTGTGAGATGGAGCCCCGCATCAGGCTCCACTCTGGGTGTGGAGCCTGCTTGGGATTCTCCCTCTCCCTCTCCCTCTCCCCCTCCCCTACCTGCCTGCAAACACTCTCTGTCTCTCAAACAAACAAAAAAAAGATTAAAGGAAAATATTAAAACTGCAAAATAGAGCAATAAAAAAAGAAGGTATGGGATGAAGGGAAAACTTATTTTTCATTGCATATCCTTTTTTATGATCTGAATTTTGATCAATATATGTATGTATGTATGTATGTATTGCATGTACGTATGTATTTTCTGTTAAATATTTCTTCAATGCCCATGCTCTTTGAACTAGCATTTTGACTGCCAGGAATTTATAGTGAGGAAATAACTGGACAAATACTTAAAGATATAAAAGCTATTTGGGGGATTTTTATAGTAATGGTTGAAAACAAGGAAACCATAATAATGTCTAGCAACAGGATACTGATAAATTATGATATGTCCGTAAAATGAAATGCTATGCAGGCCTCATAAATGACAGTATAAATTTATGTATTTGTTGAAATGGAAAAATGTCACAATGCATTGTAAAGTGAAGAAACTAAGTTACAAAACAGTATGCCTAGGATAATACTGTTTTTATACATATGCATTTGTATGTTTATATTTACATGGGAAAATACATTAAGATATATAACAGAATATTAACAGTGACTACCATTGTATAATGAAATTTGGAGTGCTTTAACATTTTTTCTCAAGGGGCACCTGGGTGGCTCAGTCAGTAAAGCATTTGACTCTTGATTTTGGTTCAGTCATGATCTTGCGGTTCATGGGCTGTGCTGACAGCACAGAGCCTACTTGGGATTCTCTCTCTCCCTTCTTTTGCCCTCCTCCACTTGTGCTCTTTCTCTCAAAGTAAATGAATTAACTTTAATAATTTTTTCTTATAATATATCTGTATTTTCTAATTTTTCCTGAATTAGTATTGTTTGTATATATGCATGCATGTATGTGCATGTGAGTGCCTGTGTGTATGCATATATACAAGATGATCACAACTAAAAAAATTAAAATCCTAAGCACTGGAAATACACCAAAATGATAATGGTGGTGGTTATCTTTGTGAAGTGGGGCTGGTTTGCGGCAAGTTTATTCATTTTACTTTATGTGTTTTCTAAATTTTCTATAATGAATATGTATTATTTTGTGATATTTTAAAAAAGAGATGTTGGAGAATGGTGTTGAGGCTCAGTTTTCATTTTTTTATTTCATTCACTCCTGTATTGCTTAAATTTGTTGCAGCAAGCACATATTATTTTTTAATGAAAAACAAATATTAACAAATGTATTTCAGATAGATATTCATTTCATTTTATTTCATTTTTATATTTTCTGACGTTTTATTTTATTTTTTTAAATTTACATCCAAATTAGTTAGCATATAGTGCAACAATGATTTCAGGAGTAGATTCCTTAGTGCCCCTTACCCATTTAGCCCATTCCCCCTCCCACACCCCCTACAGCAAACCTCAGTTTGTTCTCCATATTTATGGGTCTCTTCTGTTTTGTCCCCCTCACTGTTTTTATATTATTTTTGTTTCTCTTCCCTTATGTTCATTTCTTTTGTCTTTTAAAAAAATTTTTTTTTGATTTAACTTTATTTTTTATTTTTTAAACTTTACATTCAAATTAGACAGTATATAGTGAAGCAATGATTTCAGTAGATTCCTTAATGCCCCTTACCCATTTAACCCATCCTCCCTCCCACAACCCCTCCAGCAACCCTCAGTTTTTTCTCCGTGTTTATGAGTCTCTCCTTTTTTGTCTCCTCCCCTGTTTTTGTATTATTTTTGCTTCCCTTCCCTTATGTTCATCAGTTTTGTCTCTTAAAGTCCTCATATGAGTGAAGTCATATGATTTTTGTCTTTCTCTGACTGACTAATTTCACTTAGCATAATATCCTCCAGTTCCATCCACGTAGTTGCAAATGGCAAGATTTAATTCTTTTTGATTGCTGAGTAATACTCCATTGTATATATATACCACCTCGTCTTTATCCATTCATCCATCGATGGACATTTGGGCTCTTTCCATACTTTGGCTATTGTTGATAGTGTTGCTATCAACATGTGGGTGCATGTGTCCCTTTGAAACAGCATACCTGTATCCCTTGGATAAATGCCTAGTAGTACAATTGCTGGGTTGTAGGGTAGTTCTATTTTTAGTTTTTTGAGGAACCTCCTATGGTTTTCCAGAGTGGCTGCACCAGTTTGCATTCCCACCAAAGTGCAAAAGAGATCCTCTTTCTCTGCATCCTCGCCAACATCTGTTGTTGCCTGAGTTGTTAATGTTAGCCATTCTAACAGGTGAGGTGGTATCTCATTGTGGTTTTGATTTGCATTTCCCTGATGATGAGTTACGTTGAGCATTTTTTCATGTGTCGGTTGGCCACATGGATGTCTTCTTTGGGGAAGTGTCTATTCATGTTTTTTGCCCATTTCTTCACTGGATTATTTGTTTTTTGGGTGTTGAGTTGGTAAGTTCTTTGTAGATTTTGGATACTAACCCTTTATCTGATATGTCGTGTGAAAATATCTTCTCCCATTCTGTCGGTTGCCTTTCAGTTTTGCTGATTGTTTCCTTCGCTGTGCAGAAGCTTTTTATTTTGATGAGGTCCTGGTAGTTCATTTTTGCTTTTGTTTCCCTTGCCTCCAGAGTCGTGTTGAGTAAGAAATTGCTGCAGGCAAGATCAAAGAGGTTGTTGCCTGCTTTCTCCTCGAGGATTTTGATGGCTTCCTGTCTTACATTGAGGTCTTTCATCAACTTTGAGTTTATTTTTGTGTATGTTGTAAGAAAGTGGTCCAGGTTCATTCTTCTGCATGTCGCTGTCCAGTTTTCCCAGCACTACTTGCTGAAGAGACTGTCTTTATTCCATTGGCTATTCTTTCCTGCTTTGTCAAAGATTAATTGGCCATACGTTTGTGAGTCCATTTCTGGGTTCTCTATTCTGTTCCATTGATCTGAGTTTCTGTTCTTGTGCCAGTACCATACTGTCTTGATGATTACAGCTTTGTAGTATAGCTTGAAGTCTGGGATTGTGATGCCTCATGCTTTGGTTTTCTTCTTCAATATTGCTTTGGCTATTCGGGGTCTTTTCTGGTTCCACGCAAATTTTAGGATTACTTGTTCTAGCTCTGTGAAGAATGCTGGTGTTCCCTTGATGGGTAGTATTGAAATTTTACCAGTATTTGCTCTTCCTATCAAGGAGACTGGAATCTTTTTCCATTTCTTTGTGTCTTCTTCAATTTATTTCATAAGCTTTCTATAGTTCTCAGTGCATAGGCTTTTCACCTCTTTGGTTAGATTTATTCCTAGGTATTTTATGCTTTTTGGTGCAACTGTACACCAACTTCATTGTTGGTGTATAGGAATGCAACCGATTTCTGTGCATTGATATTACATCCTGCAACTTTGCTGAATTCATGGATCAGTTCTAGCAGTTTTTTGGTGGAATCTTTTGAGTTTTCCATATAGAGTATCATGTCATCTGCAAAGAGTGACATTTTGACCTCCTCCTGGCCGATGTGGATGCCTTTTATTTCTTTGTGTTTTCTGATTGCAGAGGCTAAGACTTCCAATACTATGTTTAATAACAGTGGCGAGAGTGGACATCCCTGTCTTGTTCCTGACCTTAGGGGGAAAGTTCTTAGTTTTTCCCCATTGAGGATGATATTAGCGCTGGGTTGCTCATATATGGCTTTGATCATCTCGGGGTATGATCCTTCTATCCCTACTTTCTTGAGGGTTTTTATCAAGAAAGGATGCTGTATTTTTTCAAATGCTTTCTCTGCATCTATTGAGAGGATCATATGGTTCTTGTCTTGTCCTTTCTTTTATTGATGTGATGAATCACGTTAATTGTTTTGTGGATATTGAACCAGCCCTGCATCCGAAGTATAAATCCCACTTGGTCGTGGTGAATAATTTTTTTAATGTATTGTTGGATCCTGTTGGCTAATATCTTGTTGAGGATTTTTGCATCCATGTTCATCAGGGAAATTGGTCTATAGTTCCCCTTTTTAGTTGGGTATCTGTCTGGTTTTGGAATCAGGGTGTTGCTGGATTCATAGTAAGTGTTTGGAAGTTTTCCTTCCATTTCTATTTTTGGAACAGTTTCCAGAGAATAGGTGTTAACTCTTCCTTATATTTTTGGTAGAATTACCCTGGAAAGCCATCTGGCCCTGGATTCGGTTTTTGTCAGATTTTTGATTACTAATTCGATTTCCTTACTGGTTATGGGTCTGTTCAAATGTTTTATTTCTTCCTGTTTCAGTTTGGGTAGTGTATATGTTTCTATGGATTTGTCCGTTTCTTCCAGATTACCCATTTTATTGGCATATAATTACTTGTAATATTCTCTTATTATTGTTTTTATTTCTGTTGTGATCTCTCCTCTGTCATTCTTGATTTTATTTATTGGTCGTTTCCTTTTTGTTTTTGATCAAACTGGTTAGTGGTTTATCAATTTGGTTAATTCTTTCAAAGAACCAGCTTCTGGTTTCATTGATTTGTTCTATTTTTTTTGTTTCGATAGCATTAATTTCTGCTCTAATCTTTATTATTTCCTGTCTTCTGTTGATTTTGGGTTTTATTTGCTGTTGTTTTTCCAGATCCTTAAGGTGTAAGGTTAGGTTGTGTAGCCGAGATCTTTCTTCCTTCTTTAGGAAGGCCTGGATTGCTATATCCTTTCCTCTTATGACTGTCTTTGCTGCGTCCCAGAGGTTTTGGGTTGGATGCTATCATTTTCATTGACTTCCATATACATTTTAATTTCTTCTTTAACTGCTTGGTTAGCCCATTCATTCTTTAGTAGGATGTTCTTCAGTTTCCAAGTATTTGTTACCTTTCAAATTTTTTCTTGTGGTTGATTTCGAGTTTCATAGCATTGTGGTCTGAAAATATGCATGTTATGATCTTGATCTTTTTGTACTTACTTAGGGTGATTTGTGTCCCAGTATATGGTCTATTCTGGAGAACATTCCATGTGCACTGGAGAAAAATGTATATTCTACTTCTTTAGGATGACATGTTCTGAATATATCTGTTAGGTTCATCTGGTCCAGTGTGTCATTGAAAGCTGTTGTTTCCTTGTTGATTTTTTTTATTACATGATCTGTCTATTGCTGTGAGTGGGGTGTTGAAGCCACCTATTATTATGGTATTACTATCGATGAGTTTCTTTATGTTTGTGATAAATTGATTTATATATTTGGGTGCTATCACATTTGGCACATAAATGTTTACAATTGTTAGGTCTTCTTGGTGGATAGACCCCTTGATTATGATATAATGCCCTTCTGCATCTCTTGATACAGTCTTTATTTTAAAGTCTAGATTGTCTGATATAAGTATGGCTACTCTGGCTTTCTTTTGTTTACCATTAGCATGATAGATAGTTCTTCTTCCCCATATTTTCAATCTGAAGGTTTCTTTAGGTCTAAATGGGGGCTCTTGTAAACAGCATATAGATGGATCTCATTTTCTTATCCATTCTGTTACCCTATGTCTTTTGATTGGAGCATTGAGTCCATTGACGTTTAGAGTGAGTACTGAAAGATATGAATTTATTGCCATTATGATGATTGTAGAGTTGGAGTTTCTGGTGGTGTTCTCTGGTCCTTTCTAATCTTTGTGGCTTTTGGTATTTATATATATTTGGTATATATTTTGGTATATATATATATGTATATACGTATACATATACATATATATATATGTATATATATATATATGTATATATATATATTCATCTTTTCTGCCCTCAGAGAGTCCCCCTTAAAATTTCCTGCAGGGCTGGTTTAGTGGTCACAAACTCCTTTAGTTTTTGTTTGTCTCAGAAACTTTTTATCTTTCCTTCTATTTTGAATGACAACCTTGCTGGATAAAGAATTCTTTGCTGCATATTTTTCTGATTCAGCACATTGAATATACCTTGCCACTCCTTTCTGACCTGCCAAGTTTCTGTGGATAGGTCTGCTGCAAACGTGATTTTCCCCCCCTTGTAGTTTAGGGACTTTTTTTCCTTTGCTGCTTTCATCATTCTCTCCTTCCCTGAGTTTTTTTGTGAATTTGACTACGATATGCCTTGTTGGTGGTCGGTTTTTGTTGAATGTAATGGGGGTCCACTGTGCTTCCTGGGTTTTGATGTCTGTGTCTTTCCCCAGGTTAGGAAAGTTTTCTGTTATAATTTGCTCACATAACCCTTCTACCCCTATTTCTTTCTTCCTCTTCTGGGACCACTATGATTCTGATGTTCCATTTTAATGAATCACTGATTTCTCCAATTCTTAAATCGTGCTCTTTTGCCTTAATCTCCCTGTTTTTCTCTGCTTCATTATTCTCTAAAATTTGTCCTCTATATCGCTGATTCTTTCTTCTGCCTTGTCTATCCTTGCTGCCACTGCATCCATCTGTGATTGCAGCTCAGTTATAGCATTTTTAAAATTTCATTCTGGCTATTTTTTACTTCTTTTATCTCTTCAGAAAGGGATTCTAATCTATTTTCGACTCCAGCTAGAATTCTTATTATCGTGATTGTAAATTCTGGTTCGGACATCTTGCTTGTGACTGTGTTGGTTAAATTCCTGGCTGTCATTTCTTTATGCTCTTTTTTTGGGGTGAATTCCTTCGTTTTGTCATTTTGAAGGGAGAAAAGAATTAATGAGGTAGAAAAATTGAAATTAAAAAAAATAAAATTAAAAAATTAAAAACACACCCACACAAAAATCGAACAGATGATGCTAGATCCTAGGTGTGTTTTGGTCTGGGTGTTGAAAGTGTTTTGACAGATTAGATAAAAAAAGGGGGGAGAAAAAAAGGAAATTGTTTGAGAATTTGAAAAAATGAATACACTGAAGTACACTAAAATGAGATGATGGGGGTAAAATAGAATTTGAAAAAATATACAAAAAAATAAAGAATATAGTAGAAAAAATTAAATAAAAATATTTTTAATAAAAACTAAAAATAAATATGGTTTTTTTCATTTTTTGAATTTAAGAAAAAAGAAAAGAAATGAAAAAGAGAAAAAAGATTACAAAAGGAAAAGAAGAAAATAATCATTTGAAAATTTGAAAAAGTGAATGCACTTTAGTAGACTAAAATAAAATGATGGCAGTAAAATTATTTTTGAACAAATTTACATAAAAGCAAAAAATATAGTAATGAAAATCAAATAAGAATATTTTAAATAGAAACTGAAAGTAAAAATGAAGTTTTTCTCTTTCTGCATTCAAGAAAAGAAACGAAAAATTAAAAATGAAAAATAAAAAAAGGAAATTGTGTGAAAATTAATAAAGTTGAATACACTGAAGTAGACTAAAATAAAATGATGGAAGTAAAGTTGAATTTGAAAAAATTTACACAAAAGTAAAATATATAGTAATAAAAATTAAAGAAAGATACTTTAATAAAAATCGAAAATAAAAATGAATTTTTCTCTTTCTGTAAAAAAGAAAAAGAAAAGAATTGTAAAAGAGAAAAAGAAAAAAAAAGAAAGAAAATTGAGTAGATGAACCTGCTAACAGATTGAAGTAGGGCTGAAATTGCTCTATTCTCCTCTAGAAGTCAGTCTATGTAGCGCTTTTTTGTCCATAAACTAAGCCGGTGGTGAGACATGTGTTCTTGAAGAGCAAGGTTGGCTCAGTTGGGTGGGACTCCGTGTAAGGCTCTGCTCTCCAGTAGATTGGGCTGCTAGCCTACTGGGATGGATTGTTGTGGTGCTTGTAGGTGCGTATGCACATGCGCAGGAGCAGTGAAAATGGTGGCACCCAGCTACCCAGTCTGTTGTCCCAGATCAGCAATCATGCACCCATCCCCTGTCTTCAGCTCTTGTCCACTGTCCACTTTTTCACTCTCCATGAGCAGGCCCCAGGCAGTACCTCTCTCCCGAGTGTTGTCCCAGTTGCGTCTGTTTTCCTGGCCCCTTACTTCTGAAGGTCCGTGGCCTTGACCCGTTCTTCCCCTCTATGGGAGAGTCTCACTGAGCAATGGCCGAATGAGCAATGGCTGAATATCGGCTGCACACAGGAACGCCTGCTGGACCCTGCTGCTGCCAGTGCCCTGAGACTATGGCCAGGTGCCAGCCTTCCCCAGAAAAATTTCACGAGACAGTGTGACAGCAGCGCCTCAGGGACCATGGAAAATCACAACACACATGTGGCACCAGGCTTCACCCTTAATGTCCTTGTTCCAGCACCAGAGAATGTGGCAGGCCTTGCAGAGTCTGCTGGGACCAGGTGGCTTTAACAGTCTCTACCAAATGTCCTTCCAGCAGTGGAACCGCTTTTCCCTGTGTGGTCTGAGAACCTCCTGGACCCCACTCTGTTCCTGAGGATTCGCCGTTCCCACCAGAGCACCACCAGGTATGGAGCTACATAGTTGAAGCCTTTGTGCTCCCCTTGTTTACAGTCTTACTGGAATTTAAACTCTCTCCTTTCTCCTTTATCCCTTTTTAGTTCCGTCCCTGTGGCTATTTCCAATTTCCACTTTCTCTCCAGCTGCTTTTGGGGAGGGATATTTTCCCCATATTCTCCCCACCTTCCCAGTATCTGTCCTATCTCCATCCGCAAAAGTGATTCCCGAACTTTTGTGGCTTCTTACTCCCCAAATTAACCTCTCCATGCCATGTACCTGCTGAATTCTGTGGTTCAGGTTGTGCAGATTGTTGTGTTAATCTTCCAATCAGTTTTCTAGGTGTGTAGGATGGTTTAGTGTTGGTCTGGCTGTATTTCATGGACGCTAGACACACAAAAAACTTCCATGCTGTTCTGCCATTTGGTTCCTACCCCCATCTCTTTTGTCTCTTAAAGTCCTCATATGAATGAAGTCATATAATGTTTGTCTTTCTCTGACTAATTTCACTTAACATAATACTCTCCAGTTCCATTCACATAGTTGCAAATGGCAAGATTTCATTCTTTTTGATTGCCGAGTAATACTCCATTGTGTGTGTGTGTGTGTGTATATATATATATATATATCACATTTTCTTTATCCATTCATCCATCGATAGACACTTGGGCTCTTTCCATACTTTGGCTATTGTTGATAGTGCTGCAAACATGGGGGTGCATGGGTCCCTTTGAAACAGTACACCTGTATCCATTGGATAAATGCCTAGTAGTGCAATTGCTGGGTCATAGGGTAGTTCTATTTTTAGTTTTTTCAGGAACGCCCATACTGTTTTCCAGAATGGCTGCACCAGATTGCATTCCCACCAACAATGAAAAAGCACCAGCTTGCATTCCCATCAACAATACAAAAGAGATCCTCTTTCTCCACATCCTTATCAACATCTGTTGTTGCCTGAGTTGTTAATGTTAGCAATTCTGACAGGTGTGAGGTGGTATCTCATTGTGGTTTTGATTTGTATTTCCCTGATGATGAGTGATGCTGAGCATTGTTCCATGTGTCTGTTGGCCATCTGGATGTCCTCTTTGGGGAAGTGTCTATTCATGTCTTTGCCCCTTTCTTCACTGGATTATTTGTTTTTTGGGTGTTGAGTTTGATATGTTCTTTATAGCTTTTGGATACTAACACTTTATCTGATATGTCATTTGCAAATATCTTCTCCCATTCTGTCGGTTGCCTTTTAGTTTTACTGATTGTTTCCTTCACTGTGCAGAAGGTTTTTATTTTGATGCGGTCCCAGGAGTTCATTTTTGCTTTTGTTTCCCTTGTCTCCAGAGACATGTTGAGTAAGAAGTTCTTGCAGCCAAGTTCGAAGTGGTTTTTGCCTCCTTTCTCCTTGAGGATTTTGATAGCTTCCTGTCTTATATTTAGGTCTTTCATCCATTTTGCGTTTATTTTTGTGTATGGTGTAAGAAAGTGGTCCAGGTTCACTCTTCTGCATGTCGCTGTCCAGTTTTCCCAGCACCATTGCTGAAGAGACTGTCTTTATTCCATTGGCTATTCTTTCCTGCTTTGTCAACCATTAGTTGGCCATACTTTTGTGGGTCCATTTCTGAGTTCTCTATTCTGTTTTATTGATCTGAGTGTCTGTTCTTGTGCCAATACCATACTGTCTTGATGATTACAGCTTTGTAATATAGCGTGAAATCTGGGATTGTGATGCCTCCTGCTTTTGTTTCTTTTTGAAGATTGCTTTGGATATTTGGGGAAAATATTTATTGTAAATAAAAGGTAAATTATTCACACAAAACCCACACGCAAATGTTTGTAGCAACCTTATTCATAATTGCTAAAATTTGGAAGCACATAATTTTCTTTAATAAATGAATGACTAATTACACAGTTTTACATCTAGACATTGAAATATTATTCAGTGCCAAAAAGAATTGAGCTATCAAGCCATGAAGATTTATGGTAGAACCTTACTAAGTGAAGGAAGCCAGTGTGAACAGGCCTCATACGGTCTGGTTCCAACCCTATGACATTCTGGAAAAAGTAAAACTATGGTATGGTGACAGAAAATTATCAGTGGTTGTCAGTAGTTAGAGGGGAGTGAGGGATGAATTGGCAGAGCACAGAAGATTTTTCGGTTAGTAAGATTATTTTGTACAATATTACAAGATACTTAGAAGTTTGTGAAAATCCATAGAATGTACAACCCCAGGGCTAACCTGTAATGTAAACTGTAGACTTTTGTTAACAGTGATGTGGAAAGATATAGTTTTAGAGTCATTGTGATGTCTGTAGGTTTCATTCTTATACTGATGTCTCTGGTACTTTGTGGTCCTTGCAACATTTCACTCACGGAATCCCCCTTAGGATCTCTTGTATGGTTGGTTTATTGGTGATGAATTCCTTCAGTTTTTGTTTGGGAAAACCTTTATCTCTCCTTCCATTCTGAATGACAGACTTGCTGGATAAAGGATTCTCAGCTGCATATTTTTTTTCTGTTCATCACATTGAAGATTTCCTGCCATCCTTTCCTGGCCTGCCAATTTTCAGTAGATAGGTCTGCCACTACTCTTATGGGTCTACCTTTGTAAGTTAGAGCCTGTTTATCCCTAGCTTCTTTCAGAATTTTCTCTTTATTCTTGTATTTTGCTAGTTTTACTATGATATGTAATGCATAAGATTGATTCAAGTTATGTCTGAAGGGAGTTCTGTGTGCCTCTTGGATTTCAATGCCTTTTTCCTTCCCCAGATGAGGGAAATTCTCAGCTATGATTTGTTCAAGTACACCTTCAGCCCCTTTCTGTCTCCCTTCTTCTGGAATTCCTATGATACAGATATTGTTCCGTTTGATTGCATCACTTAGTGCTCTAATTCTTCCCTCATACTCCTGGATTTTTTTTATCTCTCTTTTTCTCAGCTTCCTCTTTTTCCATAATTTTATCTTCTAATTCACCTATTCTCTCTTCTGCCTCTTCAATCTGTGCTATGGATGCCTCCATTTCATTTTGTAGCAACGTGGATGGAACTGGAGAGTGTTACGCTAAGTGAAACAAGTCATACAGAGAAAGACAGATACCATATGTTTTCACTTTTATGTGGATCCTGAGAAACTTAACAGAAGGCCGTGGGAGAGAGTAAGGGGAAAGAAAAGTTAGAGAGGGAGAGAGCCAAATCATAAGAGACTTTTAAAAACTGAAAATAAACTGAGGGTTGATGGGGAGTGGGAGGGAAGGGAGGGTGGGTAATGGGCACTGAGGAGGGCAACTGTTGGGATGAGCACTGGGTGTTGTATGGAAACCAATTTGACAATAAATTTCGTATTAAAAATACCTTTTTAAATGGGGAAAAAAAAACAGTGATGTATTCAATAATGGTTCACCAAATTTAACAAATGTACCTTACTAATACAAGATGGTAGTAATACAACATTTTATGCGGGAGTGGAGTTTGAAGAGGGAGTATATGGGAACTTTCTGTAATTACTGCTCAGTTTGCCAGTATACCTAAAAGTAGTCTAGGGGTGACTGGGAGGCTCAGTTGGCTAAGCAACTGACTCTTGATTTTGGCTCAGGTCATGTGATGGAGCCCTACATTGGGCTCTGAAATGGGAGTGGAGCCTGCTTGAGATTCTCTCTCTCTCTTCCTCTACTACTTGTGCTCTTCCTCTCTTCCTAAAACTAAACAAACAAATAAATATATTCTAAAAAATAAAGTCTTTTCATTTTTTTAAGTGCTAAAGTATGATGAAGAAAATCGTGGAGAAGTTCCCAAATGGCAGAACTGACCTTCCCTCCTAATTCTGTGGAGCTCCAGGTACAACACCCGTGTCCAGTGTCTTCCACAGGCATTTTTTTGTAGGCTGTGCTGTGCATGTCCTTTGCAACTTAGCAGACTGCCTCCTTTAAATTTCAGCGAGTTTCATACACAGGCAAAGATGGAAATACCTCAGAATAAGCAAAAATGATAGTTTCCCAAGTGTTTCCTTTCATTAAACAAGTATAAACATATGAGATGAATAACTGTGACATTAACATTAAAAAAATTTTTAAGAGGGGGGCACCTGAGTGGCTCAGTTGGTTAAGCATCCAACTTTGGCTCAGGTCATGATCCAATTGTGGTCTCTCTCCCTCAAAAATTAATTATTATTAATTTTATTTTATGATATTTTAAAAAAGAAAGGTTGGGGAATGGTGTTGAAGCTCAGCTTTCACTTTTTATTTCATTCTCTCCTGTAGGGTTTTAATTTGTTTAACTTTCATTTTACATAAAAGGTTCACACAAATTCTGCACAAAAATGTTTGTAGCAAATTTAAATAATTTTTCTTTTCCTTTTTAAAAAAATTTTTTAATGTTTATTTATTTTTTACACAAAGAGAGACAGAGCATGAGAGGGGGAGGGGCAGACAGAGAGGGAGACACAGAATCTGAAGCAGGCTCCAGGCTCTGAGTTGTCAGCACAGAGCCTGATGAGGGGCTCGAACTCACAGACCACAAGATCATGACCTGAGTCGAAGTTGGAAGTTTAACCGACTGAGCCACCCAGGAGCCCCAATAATTTATATTTTCAAGGGAGAGAGAGCAAGCATGAGCAAGGGAGGAGTGGAGAGAGAGGAGACAGAGAATTTGAAGCACGCTCCAACCTGTCAACACAAAGCTTGATGTGAGGCTCAAACCCACAAACTGTGAGATCATGACCTGTGACAAAGTTGGAACCTCAACTGACTGAGCCACCCAGGTGCCCCTGCCATTAATATTTTTATAAGTAGACTACTGTGGGACTATAACCAATGGGAGTGTGATAGAGATGCTGTGAAGATTGTTCAAATGACAACAAAGGAGTTAGAATATTATACAAACTTATTTGATAAAGCAGTGATAGGGTTTGAGAACACTGAAGGAAATTCTACTGTGGGTAAAATATTACAAACAGCATTGCATTTTCTATAGAAATTATTCACTAAAAGAAGAGCTAATTAATGTGGAAACCTTCATCATTGCCTTCTTTTTTTTAAATACGAAATTTATTGTCAAATTAGTTTCCATACAACACCCATTGCTCATCCCAACAGGTGCCCTCCTCAATACCCATCACCCACACTCCCACCCCCCATCAACCCTCAGTTTGTTCTCAGTTTTTAAGAGTCTCTTATGGTTTGTCTCCCTCCCTCCCTAACCTTTTTTTCTCCCCTCCCCCATGGTCTTCTGTTAAGTTTCTCAGAATCCACATAAAAGTGAAAACATATGGTATCTGTCTTTCTCTGTATGACTTATTTCACTTAGCATAACACTCTCCAGTTTCATCCACATTGCTACAAAAGGCCATATTTCATTCTTTCTCATTGCCACATAGTATTCCATTGCATATATAAACCACAATTTCTTTATCCATTCATCAGTTGATGGACATTTAGGCTCTTTCCATAATTTGGCTATTGTTGAATGTGCTGCTATAAACATTGGGGTACAAATGCACCTGTGCATCAGCACTCCTGTATCCCTTGAGTAAATTCCTAGCAGTGCTATCACTGTGTCATAGGGTAGATTTATTTTTAATTTTTTGAGGAACCTACACACTGTTTTCCAGAGCAGATGAACCCGTTTCCATTCCCACCAACAGTGCAAGAGGGTTCCCGTTTCTCCACATCCTTGCCAGCATCTATAGTCTTCTGATTTGTTCCTTTTAGCCACTCTGGCGTAAGGTGGTATCTGAGTGTGGTTTTGATTTCTATTTGCCTGATGAGGAGCGACGTTGAGCATCTTTTCATGTGCCTGTTGGCCATCTGGATGTCTTCTTTAGAGCTGTGCCTATTCATGATTTCTGCCCATTTCTTCACTGAATTATTTCTTTTTTGGGTGTGCAGTTTGGTGAGCTCTTTATGGATTTTGGATACTAGTCCATTGTCCAATATGTCATTTGCAAATATCTTTTACCATTCCGTTGGTTGCTTTTTAGTTTTGTTGATTGTTTCCTTTGTTGTGCAGAAGCTTTTTATCTTCATGAGGTCCCAATAGTCCATTTTTGCTTTTAATTCCCATGCCTTTGGGGATGTGTCAAGTAAGAAATTGCTGCTGCTGAGGTCAGAGAGGTTTTTTCCTGATTTCTCCTCTAGGGTTTGGATGGTTTCTTGACTCACATTAGGTTTTTTATCCATTTTGAGTTTATTTTCATGAATGGTGTAAGAAAGTGGTCTAGTTTCATCCTTCTGCATGTTGCTGTCCAGTTCTCCCAGCACCATTTGTTAAAGAGACTGTCTTTTTTCCATTGGATATTCTTTCCTGCTTTGTCAAAGATTAGTTGGCCATACTTTTGTGGGTCTAATTCTGGGGTTTCTATTCTATTCCCTTGGTCTATGTGTCTATTTTTGTGCCAACACCATGCTGTCTTGATGACGACAGCTTTGTAGTAGAGGCTAAAGTCTGGGATTGTGATGCCTCCTGCTTTGGTCTTCTTCTTCAAAATTCCTTTGGCTATTCGGGGCCTTTTGTGTTTCCATACAAATTTTAGGATTGCTTGTTCTAGCTTCGAGAAGAATGCTGGTGCAATTTTGATTGGGATTGCATTGAATGTGTAGATAGCTTTGGGTAGTATTGACATGTTAACAATATTGATTCTTCCAATCCATGAGCACAGAATGTCTTTCCATTTCTTTATCTCTTCTTCAATTACCTTCAAAAGCTTTCTATAGTTTTCAGCATGCAGATCTTTCACATCTTTGGTTAGGTTTATTCCTAGGTATTTTATGCTTCTTGGTGCAATTGTGAATGGGATAAGTTTCTTTATTTGTCTTTCTGCTGCTTCATTATTAGTGTATAATAATGCAACTGATCTCTGTACATTGATTTTGTATCCTGCGACTTTGCTGAATTCATGTATCAGTTCTAGCAGACTTTTGGTGGAGTCTATCGGGTTTTCCATGTATAATATCATGTCTTCTTCAAAAAGTGGAAGTTTGACTTCATCTCTGCCAATTTTGATGCCTTTGATTTCCTTTTGTTGTCTGATTGCTGATGCTAGCACTTCCAACACTATGTTAAACAACAGCGGTGAGAGTGGACATTCCTGTCGTGTTCCTGATCTCAGGGGGAAAGCTCTCAGTTTTTCCCCATTGAGGATGATATTAGCTGTGGGCTTTTCATAAATGGCTTTGATGATGTTTAAGTATGTTCCTTCTATACTGACTTTCTCGAAGGTTTTTTTAAGGAAAGATGCTGAATTTTGTCAAATGCTTTTTCTGCATGGATTGACAGGATCATATGATTCTTTTCTTTTCTTTTCTTAATGTCATGTATCACATTGATTGATTTCCAAATGTTGAACCAGCCCTGGAGCCCAGGAATGAATCCCACTTGATCATGGTGAATAGTTCTTTTTATATGCTGTTGAATTAGATTTGCTAGTATCTTATTGAGAATTTTTGCATCCATATTTATCAGCGATGTTGGCCTGTAGTTCTCTTTTTTTGCTGGGTTTCTGTCTGGTTTGGGAATCAAAGTAATGCTGGCTTCATAGAATGAGTCTGTATGTTTTCCTTCCGTTTCTATTTTTTTGGAACAGCTTGGGAAGGATAGGTATTATCTTTGCTTTAAATGTCTGGTAGGATTCCCCTGGGAAGCCATCTGGTCCTGGACTCTTATTTGTTGGGAGATTTTTGATAACTGATTCAATTTTCTTCGCTGGTTATGGGTATGTTCAAGTTTTCTATTTCTTCCTGTTTGAGTTTTGTAAGTGTGTGGGTGCTGAGGAATTTGTCCATTTCTTCCAGGTTTTTCAGTTTGTTGGCATATAATTTTTTATAGTATTCCCTGATAATTGATTGTATTTCTGAGGGATTGGCTGTAATAATTCCATTTTCATTCATGATTTTATCTATTTGGGTCACCTACATCCCCCCCTCGTTTTTTTTTGAGAAGCCTGGCTAGATAGAGGTTTATCCATTTGGTTTATTTTTTCAAAAAACCAACTCTTGCTTTCATTGTTCTGCTCTACAGTTTTTTTTAGATTCTATATTGTTTATTTCTGTTCTGATCTTTATTATTTCTCTTCTTCTGCTGGGTTTGGGGTGTCTTTGCTGTTCCACTTCTATTTCCTCTAGGTGTGCTTTTAGATTTTGTATTTGGGGTTTTTTTGTTTCTTGAGATAGGCCTGCATTGCAATGTATTTTCCTCTCAGGTCTGCCTTCGCTGCATCCCAAAGCTTTTGGATTGTTGTCTTCTCATTTTCATTTGTTTCCATATATTTCTTAATTTCTTCTCTAGTTGCCTGGTTGACCCATTCATTCTTTAGTAGGGTGTTCTTTGACCTCCATGGTTTTGGAGATTTTCCAGACTTTTTCCTTTGGTTGATTTCAAGTTTCATAGCATTGTGGTCTGAAAGTGTGCATGGTATGATCTGAATTCTTTTATACTTATGAAGGGCTGTTTTGTGACCCAGTATGTGATCTATCTTGGAGAATGTTCCATGTGCATTTGAGAAGAATTATATTCTGTTGCTTTGAGATGCAGCGTTCTAAATATATCCCTCAAGTCCATGTGATCCTATGTATCACTCAGGGCCCTTGTTTCTTTATTGATCCTGTGTCTAGATGATCTATCCATTTGCTGTAAGTGGAGTATTAAAGTCCCCTACATTTACCACATTCTTATCAATAAGGTTGCTTGTGTTTGTGATTGTTTTATATATTTTGGGGCTCCCAAATTCCATTGTTGCCTTATTTTAAGAAATTGCCACAGCTACCTCAACCTTCACCAACTACTACCCTGATCAGTCAGCTGCCATCAAGATTGAGGCAAGACACTCCCCCAGCAAAGTACAACTTTCTGAAAGCTCAGATTATGGTTTGCATTTTTTAGCAATAAAGTATTTTTAAATTAATGTATGTACATTGTTTTTGGGCATAATGCTATTGTACACTTAATAGACTTCAGTGTAGTATAAACAATTTTTATATGCACTGGAAAAACAAAATTTATCTCACCCACTTTATTATAGTATTTGCTTTATTGGCGGTGGTCTGAAAGTGAACTTGTAATCTCTCCAAATTATGCTTATAAATATTCTCATTTCCTCCCTTTCTTACACAATAGGTAGTATATTGCTATATGCTATTCTGCATCTTGCTTTCTTCACCTAAATGAATCCTTAAAGACATATAAGTGCTTACAGAGATCCCTCATTCTTTCTTACAGCTTTATGTAGTACAGTATTTAGTTACATAAATATACTATAGTTTATTTAGTGCTTATTCATAGACACTTGGGAATTTTTCCTGTATTTTACTATTACAAACAATGAGAAAGTGTACACACATTAAACCATAAAAGCAGATATGTTTTTACTGTTTTTTAAAAAGAGACAACATGCCCAAAATAGAGTCACTTTTGCTAAACCCCACATAAGCAAATCAAGACTTAATACTTAACCTAAGTGCAGTTTCAGTCTCTCTAAAGAATTTAACCTATAACCACTTAATCTGGAATTATCTGGTCAGCACTAGTGAGGTAATCCACTTGATAGACTCCTGTCCCCCATAGGAAAGTGACCTTGCCTGAATTAACCCACTCTTTTCCAGTAAATTCCCTTTTCTGTACTCTTCTGCATATAAAAGACTTTCATTCTGTACAGCTCTTCAGAGCTCCTTTCTATATGCTACATGGAATGCTTCTTGATTCATTAATCATTAAATAAAGTCAGTATCTTTAAATTTACTCAGCTCAATTTTGTTTTTTATCACAGTGAATAAATTTGCAGGAGTGTAACTGTTGGGTCAAAGGGTAAATGCATTAAATTTTTATTCCACTTAGACTTTAACCTATCATATGGTGTATGGAAGAGATTGAACTTTATCTTTTGTTATATAGTTGCTAAGTTGTCTCAACACCATTCATTTAAAAAATAAAGTTCATCCTTACCCCACTGATTTGATTTTGTATTGATTTTCTGTTTGGATTTGTCTCTTTTATAGACTTTCTCTTTTGTCCCATTGGTGTGTCTACTCATGTTCCCCTGACTCAGTGTGTACTTTTTAAAATTTTGTAAGTTTAGCTCAGCATTAGGGATGGTATAGGTACTGTAACAAAGAGACTCGGGATTGTACACAGGTAGTTTAAACAAGATATAAGTTGGTTTCTCTCTTGAATTAACACTGTAAAGGTAAGTGGTACAAAGCTGATAAGGAAGGTCTGCCATGTCTTAGTTCAAGGTAGCTGTTCCAGCTTTTGCTATTTCCTAGTTAGCAGGAGGGGCAAAAGGTCTAGAGGAAAACGTAAACTTTCTGTTTTAGGGTCACATCAATTGTCCAAAACTTGGTCACTTGGCCACTCCAGGTTGCAAGGGAGTGCAAATCCTCCAAGATTTTATAATAGGAAGACTGGTACAAAGGTATCTAGAGTTCATCTAGGTGTTACCTTCTTGTTCTTATAATTTTGGGGTGTGTGTGTTTTTTTTCTTGGAATTTTATTTATTGTTTGTTAGAAATCTCTTTCTCTCCAACTCTCTCTCTCTGCATGTTGCCTTATGTGTACTTTTGGCTTGTTCTTTTCTCATTGTTTTACTCATATTTCACTGGAGATACCAATTTTTGAAGCAACTCTTGGGGCTTGTTAATGAATTAATTGGCAAAAAGAAACCTCTAAGAAAACAAAAATCAGGGGCTTTTTATACCTTCTACACATCTCTTCCCTAGTTATCCCACTTGAATGTGATAAAGAATAGTTTAATACTAATTCGAAGGGATACATGCACCCCAATGTTTACAGCAGCATTAGCAACAATAGCTGAATTATGGAAAGAGCCCAAATGTCTATTGACTGGCGAATGTATAAAGAAGTATTGGCACATCTGGGTGGGTCAGTTGGTTAAGTGTCCAACTTAGGGTCAATTCATGATCTTGTAATTCGTGAGTTTGAGCCCCGCATGTGTGCTCTCAACACAGAGCCTACTTCCGATCCTCTGTCTTCCTCTCTCTCTGCCCCTCCCCCACTTGCTTGATCATTCTCTCTCTCTCTTTCAAAAATAAGTAAACACTAAAAGAAAAGAAGCTATGAAGAAGAGTTAAGATGGCGGAGTAGTAGGGGAACCCTATGCTTTCCTCCAACCTTGAACACAGCTAGATAAATATCAAATCATTCTGAACACCCAAGAAATCGATCTGAGGACTGAGAGAACAAACTGCACATCTACAGGGAGAAAAACAGCCCACTGTGAAAGGTAGGAGCTGTGGAGATTTGATTTAAGGGAAGAAAGAATTGCGTGGGCTGAGGAGGGGAGGGAGCCCTGATCACAGAGTAGAGGGAGAGTGAGAAAGAGAGAGGAAGAGATAAAGAGAGAAAGCACTGGGCAGGGATTGCATGAGAAAAGCTTTTCTCCAAAGCCATTGACTGGGAAAAGAGGAGCTGATTATTGCAATTTTTTCAAGCAGAGAAGCTCAAAGTCTGAAGTTTTAGAACTCAGCACCATTGCCAGGGTCATGCCTGGAGGGTTTGGCAGCGGGGAAGGAGGGTAGAGGCCCTGGAGCAGACAGCATGCTCTGAGGATTTTCTGGGTTGCATCAGGAGAAACAGTTCCCCTTCTTGCAGTGCATTTGGGAGAGGTGGCACTGCCTCTCAGAGGACAAAAGAGACAGCGGGCATGCCATTGAGCAGCTCCGTTATTTAGCATAGCAGCAGAGACACCTGCTGAAAGCAGCTAGCCTGGAAGCCAGGTTTTGGCTGCACTTTGCCATAGGCTCTGAGCCCCTGCACATTCAACTCCTTTTCTGGGACAGAATGGCAACAGCCACAGCTGAGACCCTCCTGCAGAGGATTAGCAGGGGCCCAAGCCGCACCAGGCCCCTAAATTTGGAGGTTTTGAGGCCCAGCCGTGCACCTGAGATAAAACGTGGGAGTGCTATGTCGCCAGGCAGGCAGACCACCCCAACACAGGGTGAGAGCAGGTTTCTGATGGAAGCCTGGAATACAAGCAGGGAGATTATTCGCTCTTCTGTGAGGGCTTCCTGAATGGTGGCAGGTGTGAATTCCACTCTCAGGGTGAGAGAGCCAGGTGACACTATTTCCCCCCCTGCCCATCAGCATGGACAGAATTCAGTGACCATCACAGTGCCCCCTAGTGGAGGCTTGAGCCACTTACACCAAGCAACACCAAACCACACCCTGCAGGTGCATCTTTACTGGGGCAAGTCAGCCTGAGAACCAGCACAACAGGCCCCTCCCCAGAAGACCAGCACAAACTCCTGCAAGCACCCCTCCCCAGAAGACCAGCACAAACTCCTGCAAGCCCTAGTGGAAATAGGATCAGGCTTATTTTAACAAGAAGGCCAAAGCACACCTAGTTTAAAATGCCACACACTGGACAAGGTCTAAACACTCCTCACTTTAGGCAAGGAGAAACTCTACAGAGGACTGACCTGAGGGAAAGATCAGCCAAAACACAATAGCAAAACACACACTCTGAAACACTTCCTCAAGCACCAGACCCTGGCCAGTATAGGACCTTTTATTAATATAGCCATTACTCTCAGGAGCAGGAAATATAACAAATTTTCATAACACACACAAAAAACAGTGACCTAGACAAAATGTCAAGATGGAGGAATTGAGCCCAAAAGAAAGAACATGGATAGGTCACACCCAGGGATATAATCAAAAGAGATATGAGTAATATGGCTGAACCAGAATTTAAAACAACAATCATAAGGATACTAGCTGGGTTTGAGAAAAGCATACAAGATGCTAGAGAATCTTTTACTGCAGAGATAAAAGAGCTAAAAACTAGTCAGGCTGAAATAAAAATGGTATAACCGAGATGTAAATCCAACTGTATGTAAAGACAATGAGGATAGATGTAGTGGAGGAATGAATCAGTGATATTGAAGGCAAAACTATGGAAAATAGTGAAGCTGAAAAGAAGGGGCAAAGAAAAGTGCTGGATCACAAATGTAGACTTTGGGAGCTCATTTACTTCATAAAGCATAATAATATTCATATCATAGGAGTCCCAGAAAAAGAAGAGGGTGGAGAAAGGGCAGAAGGTTTATTTGAAGAAATTATAGCTGAAAACTTCCCTAATATGAGGAAGGAAACAGACATCAAATTCCAGAAGGCATAAAGAGCTCTCATTAAATTCAATAAAACCCAGCCAAAACAAAGACATATTGCAGTAAAAATTTTAAAATATAGAGATAAGGAAAGAATCCTGAAAGTGGTAAGGGAAAAGAAATACTTAACCTACAAGGGAAAACAAATTATGTTCACAGTAGATCTCTCCATAGTAACCTGGCAGCCCAGAAAGGAATGCCATGATAGATTCAATGTGCTGAATAGGAAAAGTATGCAACCAGGAATACTCTATCCAGCAAGGCGGTCGTTCAGAATAGAAAGAGAGATAAAATTTCCCAGACAAAAACTAAAAGAGTTAATGACCACTAAACCAGCCCTGCAAGAAATATTAAAGGGGATTCTTTGAGTAGGAAAGAAAAACCAGAAGTAACAAAGACTAGAAAGGAACAGAGAAAATCTCCAGAATCAGCGACTTTACAGGTGATACAATGGCACTAAATTCTTATCTAGCAATAATTACAATGAATGTAAATTGACTAAATGCTCAAATCAAAAGGCATAGGGTATCAGAATCAATAAAAAAAAACAAGACCCATCTATATGATGCTCACAGGACACTCATTTTAGACTTAAAGACACCTCCAGACTGAAAGTAAGGAGATGGAGAACCACCTGTCATGCTAATGGGCATCAAAAGAAAGCTGGAGTAGCCATACTTATATCATACAATATAGATATTAAACCAAAGACTAACAAAGATGAAGTAGGGCACTATATCAGAATAAAGAAGATTATACAACAGGAAGGTCTAACAATTGTAAATATATAGGTCCCCCATTTGAGAGAAGCCAACTATATAAATCAATTAATAAAAAACATTGAAAATAATGTAAAAATAGTATGGGATGTTAACACCCTGCTTACATCAATGGACAGATCACCTAAGCAAAATCAATAAGGAAAAAATGGCTTTGAATGACACAATGGACCAATGGACTTAACAGATATATTCAGAACATTTTATCCTAAAGTAGCAGAATACAGTCTTTTCTAGTGCACATGGAACATTCTCCTGAATAGATCACATACTAGGTCACAAATCAGTCCTGAACAAGTACAGAAAGATCAAAAACATACCATGCATATCTTCAGACCACAACGGTATGATTCTTGAAGTCAACCACATGAAAAAATTTGGGAATACCACAAACACATGGAGCTTAAAGAGCATCCTTCTAAAGAATGAATGGATTAACCAGGAAATTAAAGAAGAAATAAAAAAATACATGAAAGCAAATGGAAATGAATACATGACAGTCCAAAACTTTGGGGATGCAGCAAAGGAGGTCTTAGGAAGCAAGGATATAGCAATATAGGCTCAACTCAAGGAACAAGAAAATCTTAAAAACACCTCCTAACCTTACACCTAAAGAAGCTAGAAAGGGAGAGCTGGGAAGATGGCGGTGTAGGAGGACGCTGGGCTCACATAGTGCTGCTGATTGCTTAGATTCCACCCACATCTGCCTCAATAACCCAGAAAACTGTCCGTAGACTGGCAGAACAGACTCTCTGGAGCCAAGTGTAGACAAGAGGTCCATGGAAGAGGATAGGAAGGGCAGAGAGTTTGTGTGTGCTACACAGACTGGCATGAGGGAGCCAGGGCGGTGGAGGGGCAGCCTGCCGGGCAAGGCAGAGCCACTGAAGACTGGGTTGCAAAAGCAGAGGGGCCGGACTGCCTGAGTTCTGAAAGCCAGTGGGACTTAACATCTGGAATGTTAAAAAGCCAACAGCTCTGCTCTCAGAGAGCGGGGAGGGTGTGAGGACGCTTGGAGGGAGAGTTGTTGAGCCCCAGAAGGACAGAGCTCGTCAGGGGAACAAAGGCGCTGGCAAGTGCCATTTACCTCTCCCATCTCCCAGCCGAAATTCCAAAGGGAACCAGTTCCCATCACCAAACTTGCTTGCACCGTGCAAATGCCCAATGCTGTGCTTCTGTAGATCCATCCCTGTGAGGGGCTTGCCTCCCTCCCAGTGCTGCAGGGCCCCTCCCGCAGAGGACCATCAATGGCAAAGCTAGCTAAGCCTGCCCTTCCTGCCCCTGTACACCTTGCAGATCATCCCTGGCTAATACGCCCTTGACCAGATCCCATCAAAACAGCACCACAAGCCTGGCAGTGTACAAGCAGCCCAGAGAGGGGCCACACCACTCCACAGTGAGTCCTGACCCTGGGAGAGGGGAAGATAAGGTACACACCAGTCTGACTGTGGCCCCAGTGGTGGTCTGGGGGCACACATTGGGTCTGACTGTGGCCCCACCCACCAACACAAGTTTCTCTGGACAGCACAAGGGAAGTGCCCTGCAGTTTGGAGCTACCACAGGGACTAGCCAAAATGACGAAACGGAAGAATTCTCTTCAAAAGGCACTCCAGGAAGTAGCGACAGCTAACGAATTGATCAAAACCGATTTAGGCAATATAATGGAACAAGAATTTAGAACAATAGCCATAAAATTAATCGCTGGGCTAGGAAAAATCATAAAGGACAGCAGAGAATCTATTACAGAGATCAAGGGACTAAGAAACAGTCATGAGGAACTAAAAAATGCTATAAATGAGGTGCAAAATAAAATGGAGGCAGCCATAGCATGGATTGAAGAGGCAGATGAGAGAATAGGTGAATTAGAGGATAAAATTATGGAAAAAGAGGAAGCTGAGAAAAGGGGAAATAAAAAAATCCAGGAGTATGAGGGGAGAATTAGAGCAATTAGATCACTAAGAATTAGAGCACTAAGTGATGCAATCAAATGGAACAATATCCATATCATAGGAATTCCAGAAGAAGAAAAGAGAAAGGGGCTGAAGGTGTACTTGGAACAAATCATAGCTGAGAACTTCCCTGATCTGAGAAAGGAAACAGGCATTGAAATCCAAGAGGCACATAGAACTCCCTTCAGACGTAACTTGAATCGATATTCTGCACGACATATCATAGTGAAGCTGGCAAAATACGAGGACAGAGAATTCTGAAAGCACCTAGGGAATAAACAGGCCCTAACTTACAAAGGTAGACACATAAGGGTAGTAGCAGACCTATCTACTGAAACTTGGCAGGCCAGAAAGGAATGGCAGGAAATCTTCAATGTGATAAACAGAAAAAATATGCAGCCAAGTATCCTTTATCCAGCAAGTCTGTCATTCAGAATAGAAGGAGAGATAAAGGTTTTCCCAAACAAACAGAAACTGAAGGAATTCATCACCACTAAACCACTAATCCTAAGGGGGATTCTGTGAATGAAATGTTGCAAGGACCACAAAGTACCAGAGACATCACTACAAGCATGAAACCTGAAGACATCACAATGACTCTAAACCCATGTCTTTCAGTAATAACACTGAATGTAAATGGACTAAATGCTCCAACCAAAAGACATAGGGTATCAGAATGGAAAAAAAAAAGCAAGACCCATCTATTTGCTGTCTACAAGAGACTCATTTCAGACCTGAAGACACCTTCAGATTGAAAGTGAGGGGATGGAGAACAATCTATCATGCTACTGGAAGTCAAAAGAAAGCTGGAGTAGCCATACTTTTATCAGGCAAACTAGACTTTAAGTTAAAGGCTGTAACAAGAGATGAAGAAGGGCATTATATAAAAATTACAGGGTCTATCCATCAGGAAGAGCTAACAATTATAAATGTCTATGCACCGAATATGAGAGCCCCCAAATGTATAAAACAATTACTCACAAACACAAGCAACCTTATTGATAAGAATGTGGTAATTGCAGGGGACTTTAACACTCCACTTACAACAATGGATAGATCATCTAGACACAGGATCAATAAAGAAACAAGGGCCCTGACTGATACATTGGATCACATGGACTTGACAGATATATTTACAACTCTGCATCCCAAAGCAACAGAATATACTGTCTTCTCGAGTGCACATGGAACATTCTCCAAGATAGATCACATATTGGGTCACAAAACAGCCCTTCATAAGTATAAAAGAATTGAGATCATACCATGCACACTTTCAGACCACAATGCTATGAAACTTGAAATAAACCACAGGAAATAGTCTGGAAAACTTTCAAAAGCATGGAGGTTAAAGAACACCCTACTTGGGGCACCTGGGTGGCTCAGTTGGTTGAGCATCCGACTTCAGCTCAAGTGGTGATCTCATGGTCTGTGAGTTCGAGCCCTGCGTCTGGCTCTGTGCTGATAGCTCAGAGCCTGGAGCTTGCTTTGGATTGTGTGTCTCCCTCTCTCTCTGCCCCTCCACCACTCATGCTGTGTCTCTGTGGCTCAGCAATAAACATTTAAAAAAATTAAAAAAAAAGAACACCCTACTAAGAAATGAATGGGTCAACCAGGCAATTAGAGAAGAAATTTAAAAATATATGGAAACAAACGAAAATGAAAAGACAATAATCCAAACTCTTTGGGATGCAGCAAAGGCAGTCCTGAGAGGAAAATACATTGCAATCCAGGCCTATCTCAAGAGACAAGAAAAATCCCAAATACAAAATCTAACAGCACACCTAAAGGAAATAGAAGCAGAACAGCAAAGACATTTTTCATGTATCTGTGATAATTCAGTCCCTGGCTGTTGTTTCTTCCTGCTCTTTCTCTTGGGGCAAATTACTTTGTTTCATCATTTTGAAGGAAGAAAAGGAATTAATAAGGTGAAAACGAAACAAAATTAAAGTTAAACAATTAAAAACAACACACACACACACACACACACATCAAGTAAATGATGCTAGATCCTAGGTGTGTTTTGGTGTGGTTATTGAAAGGAGTTTGATAGATTAGAGGAAAAAGGAAAAAAGAAAAACAAAAAAAAAAGATAAAAAAGAAAGAAAAGAAAACAAAGGAAAACGTTTGAAATTGGAGATAATATATTCTATGAATCAGAATAAAATGAAATGATGGAAGTAAAATAGAATTTGAAAAACTTACAAAAACGTAAATAGTACAGTAAAAAAATTAAAGAAAAATATTTTTAATAAAAATTGAAAATAAAAAATTTTTCTCTTTCTATATTCAACAAAAAGAAAAGAAATGACAAAGAAAAAAAGATAATTGAATAAGTGGAACAGAGAACAGAGTGAAATACAACTGAAATTACATAGCTTTCCCATAGAAGTCAAACTATGAAGCACTTTATTGTCCGTAAAGTAAGCAAGCAGAGATATTTGTGGTGTTCCTGAAGAGCTAAGTTTGCCCCGTTGGGCAGGGCTTAGTGTAACGGCTCCATTCTCCACTAGATGGCACTGCTTAGCTTACTGGGGTGGATTGTTGTGGTGCTTGTAGATGTGTATGCACATGGGCGAGAAGGGTGAAAATAGTATCACCCAGCTACCCAGTCTCTAGTATTGGAACTCTGCTCTCCCGGACCAGCAATCATGCACCTGTCCTTTGTCTCTGGCTTCCATCCACTCCCTGCTTTTACAGTGTCTGTGACCAGGTTGTCAGGTTGTCAGGTGGCACCTCCCTCCTGAGTTTCATGTCAGATGTGGCTGTGTTTCCCGAACTCTCACTTCTGAGGGTTTGCAGCTTTGACCTGCTTAGATCCTCTGGATGAGTATCTCACTGACAATGGCATGGTGCTGGCTACACTCAGGGATGTTTGCGAGACCATGCTGCTGCCAATGCCCAGAGACTGTGGCTGGATGCCAGCCTGCCCCTGATAAAGTTCACGTGATCATGTAGCAGCAGTGTTTCAGGTATTATGGAAAATCACAACACACCTCTGGCACCAGGCTTCTCACTTAAAATCCTTGTTCCAGCAGCAGTGAATGTGGTTGTTCTCTGGGGTCTGCTGGGACTGGGTGGCCACACAACCTCTAATGTCCTTCCAGCAGAAGATCCACTTCTCCCCATGTGGTCCGAGGATCTCCCAGACCCCACTCTGCTCCTGGGGATTCGGACTTCCTACCAGAGCACCGCCAGGTATTGAGCTGCGGAGTTGCAGCCTTTGCACTCCCCTTGTTTACAGTCTTAATGGAATTTAAACCCTCTCCTTTATCCTTTCTCCCTTTTTAGTTTAGTCCCTGCGGTTGTTTCCAATTTTCCACTTTCTCTCCAGATGTTCTTGGGGGGTGCTTTTCCTGTACTCTCCCCCCCATCTCTGTCCTGTCTCCACAAGCAAATACAGCTCCCTGCCCTCTGCAGCTTCTCTCTCCCCCAGTTCACCTCTCCATGCAGTGTACCTGCTGAGTTCTGTGGTTCAGTTTGTGCATATTGTTGTTTTAATCTTCAAATCAGTTTTCTAGGTGTGCAGGATGGTTTAGTATTGATCTGGCTGTATTTCATGGATGCGAGACACAAAAAAACTTCCATGCTGTTCTGCCATCTTGGCTCCTGATCCTAATGTTTATTTATTTTTTGGGAGAAAGAGAGAGAGAGTGAGCATGAGCGGGGGAGGGGCAAAGAGGGAAACACAGAATCCGAAGCAGGCTCCAGGTTCTGAGCTGCCAGCACAGAGCCCAACGTGGGGCTTGAACTCACAAACTGCGAGATCGTGACCTGAGCTGAAGTTGGACACTTAACCGACTGAGCCACCCAGTCACCCTAATGGTTTTTTTTTTAAATGAACATGTATTTGCAGCAAATGTCAAGGGTGTTACAGGAAGTAATGGAGAATGTTTTTAAGTAAAAATTTTTTTAATATAATTTATTGCCAAGTTAGCTAACATACAGTGTATACAGTGTGCTCTTAGTTTTGGGGGTATAGTCCCGTGATTCATTGCTTACATACAACACCCAGTGCTCGTCCCAACAAGTGCCCTCCTCAATACCCATCGCCCATTTCCTCTTACCCTCTCCCCTACCCCCTCCATCAACCCTCAGTTTGTTCTCTGTATTTAAGAGTCTTTTATGGGTTTGCCTCTCTTTCTGTTTGAAACTATTTTTCCCCTTCCCTTCCCTCATGGTCTTCTGTTAAGTTTCACAAGTTCTACATATGAGTGAAAACATATGATATCTTTCTTTCTCTGACTGACTTATTTCTCTTAGCATAATACCCTCCAGTTCCATCTATGTTGTTGGAAATGGCAGAATTTCATTCTTTCTCATTGCCAAGTAGTATCCCATTTTGTTTATAAACCACATCTTCTTTATTGATTCATCAGTTGATGGACATTTGGGCTCTTTCCATGATTTGGCTATTGTTGAAAGTTCTGCTATAAACATTGGGGTTAGTATCCATTATTTTTTTAATGTTTATTTATTTACTTTGAGAGAGAGCTTGGGGGAGAGGGGAAGAGAGAGGGAGAGAGAGAATCCCAAGCAGTCTCTGCACTGTCAACACTGAGCCTGATGCAGGACTTGATCCCACGAACTGGGAGATCATGACTTGAGCCGAAATCAAGAGTCAGACACCCAACCAACTGAGTCACTCAGATGCCCCTCCATTATTGAATATTCAAATAGAAGCTAGATGTTAAACATTTTTTTAATTCATTTTTGAGACAGAGACAGTGTGAGTGGGGGAGAGGCAGAGAAAGAATCCCAAGCAGGCTCCACACTGTCAGCACAGAGCATGATGTGGGGCTCGAACTCATGAAGCCATGAGATCATGACCTGACCTGAAACCCAAGAGTTGGACGCTTAACTGACTGAGCCACCCAGGCACCCCTAGAAGCTAGATGTTTAAAAGGCATTTTTATAGTATAGGAGGTAGGAGTTTGGACCTGTGGGACCTTCAAATTGCTACCAACTGTGAAATTTCTATAATTACATGTCTATTAGCATAGACAAAGCATGGGTAGAAGTCTAGAAAGTGGCCATTATAGCTGAAATCTGTCCTTAATATTCCTCAGAGTTGTTATGTTTATCTCTTCATGGGTTGAGGATTGTGTGCATATCCTATCATCAGGTCTATGCCTCAGCAAAATTAAGACCCAGGTATAGTGTGTGTTGTGGTTTTAATATATGTCCACAAATTCCTCTATTTTTCTTCCTTCAAGAGGTTAAACCCATCTACCCTACCCCCAAGTGTGGGCTGGACTTAGTGGTTACTTCTAATGAATAGAATATGGTTGAAATGATGGTGTGTGACTTCTGAGACTAGGTCACAAAAGGCATGATGGCTTCTTTCTTGTTCTCTCTTTAATCATTCATTCTGGGGGAAGCTAGTTGCCATGTCATTAGGATACTCAAACAGCACTATGGAGAGGCACATGTGGTGAGAAGCTGAGGCTTCCTGCCAACAACCATGTGAGTGCACCATCTTGGAAGTGGATCCTCCAGTCCTAGTTAAGTGTTCAGATAACAGCAATGTCATGAGTGACCCAGAGTAAGGACCACCCAGCTAAGCTGTTCTTGAATTCATGACCCACGGAAACTGAGCTATTTTTTTGGTGTTGTTTTAAGGTTCTGAGTCTGGGGGAAAATAGCAATAGATAAATAATATACTTTGTAATTTATTTTTGTTTGACAGAGAGAGAGAGCATGAGCAGGGGAGAGGGTCATAGGGAAAGAGAGAGTATCTTAAGCAGGCTCCATGCAGCACAGAGCCCAGCATGGGGCTTGATCCCACAACTCTGGGATCATGACCTGAGCTGAAGTCAAGAGTCGAATGCTCAATTGACTGAGCCACTCAGGCAACCCTACTTTTAAATTTTTGATTGTGTATAAAAAATGTAGTAATAGTTTGGGGCTCTTGATAAAGTTATCTTCAGAAAAGTGTTTTATATTTGTTTCTTCCTAGTAGATTAGTAACCTAGAGGTTTTACAAATTCCAGGTCACTTTATTCAATCATGGATTGAGATAATAAGAAGCTGGGCTTTATGTGAGAGCTGATCTATTTCCTATTCACCTTTTTTCCTAAGGGGTTGTCCTTCAAGTTTGCAACCCAAAGTATGTGGGTTTTATCAAAGCCCCCTTTCCTTGGTAGTCCTGGAAGTCTAATTTTTCCTCTTTAGCCCCCTAAATCTAACCAAAATTATGCTAGCTTTCCTCTGCTTCTTCTGGAATTAGTAGATGTCCTTATGGGGAAAAGTATCCCCTAATATGGACTTAACTTCTCTGGGTTTCATTTTCCTCTTAAATCCTGGCTTCAAAATTCTTCCCTAAGCTTCAACGACCTTGGTAGTTATCTAACACCTTGAATAGATGCTTTTGAAAAATTTTCAGCTTTTCTACTATTTCTCAATGGGAAGATTAGTTCCAATGAGCTCTTCCAAGATAACCCCAGTAGCAGAGGTGAAAGTCTCCCAAGGATGAACTTTTAAATATTTAAATTTGGGGGCATCTAGGTGGCTCAGTTGGTTAAGTGTCTGGCTTTTGGTTTTAGCTCAGGACATGATCTCACAGTTTGCTAGTTCAGGCCCTGCATCGAGCTTTGCACTGTCAGTGTGAATCTGCTTGGGATGCTCTGTCTCTCTCTCTCTCTCTCTCTCTCTCTCTGCCCTTCCCTTATCACTTGCATGAGTGCTCTCTCTCTTAAAATAAATTTAAAAAGTAAAATAGAAATGTAAACTTGATCGTATCACTCTTGCTTGAATCCCTTCAATAGTGTAGAAAGGTATTTTCAGCTGCAAGCAACAGCATACTCGATGAAATGGGGCTTTAAATTTAGGGTTTGTTAATTTCAACAATAAGAAATTGTAATAGTGATGCAGGCAGGCTGGGTCCTCAGACGCAAAGTGGTCCCACAGGACCAGCCAAGAGGGTCCTTGGCTTTGCTCAGGATAGAAATCAAAAGTGAGCCAGCAGGAAGTGAGAGCAGAGTTTATTTAAGATAGAGCAGATACAGACAAAGCATCTGGGAGACTTGGAAAGTAATGGACCATGAGTCTCATCTTTGTTTGGGGTCTGGGGTTTTTAGTGGGGATGATGGTCTGGTGTAAGTGTCCTCCCAGGTATCCAGGAACTGGTTGAACAAGGATAAGTGCTCAGGTGTCCTCCACAAGTCACTTATACCTGGAGTCTTGGTGTCAAGGTGTTTGGAGTCACTGGTCTTGGAGAATGTTCATGAAAACCTCATCTGGTCACTCCTTAGATGTTATCCATTGTGCTGAAAGACTCCAAAGAAATCATTAACTCCTTGATCTTTACAAGGAGGACATACATCAAGGCATGCATGAGGCAGGGGTGTAGGTTCTAGCAAGACTAAAAGCAGGAGGGGTGCCTGAGTGGCTGAGTCAGTTGTGTCCAACTCTTGATTTTGGTTTGGGCCCTGATCCCAGGGTTTTGGGATCGAGGCCCACATCAGGTTCTGTGTTGAGCCTGGAGCCTGCTTGGGATTCTCTCTTTTTCTCCTTCTGACCCTCTCCCCTGCTTGCATGTTCTCTCTCTCTCTAAACAATAAAAAATTAAAAAATAATAAAAGAAGAAAAAAGCAAAGAAAAAATAGATTTTTTATGGGGTCCCTTCGGTTTCCCTGTCTCATTAGGGCAGTGCCATGGTTGGTTAATTCAGTAGGTCATGGATGTCATCAAGGACTCAGTCTGAGTAATAAAATACCTCAAAATTTAGTACCTCAACACAACAAACATTATTTTACAATTTTGGTGTGTCATGAAATTGGAAACAGCTAAGCTGGGTGGTCCTGGTTCAAGGTCTTTCATGAGACTGCAGTAAGGATGTTGGCCAGAGCTGCAGGCATCTGAAGGCTTGAGTGGGCCTGCAAGATTCATTTCCAAGATGGCTTATTCACATGGCTACTGGAAGGAAGCCTTAGTTCTTTGTTGGTTATTGACAAGAGGCATCAGTTCATAACCATGTGGGCCTCTCCATCAGGCTGTTTGAATGTCCCCATGACATGGGAGCTGGTTTCCCCAGAGTTAATGATCTAGGAGAGAGTAAGAATAAATCCACAATGTCTTTTAAGACCTAGTCTTGGAAGTCACACAGTCATTTCTATCACATTTTGTTTATAACCAGGGTGCAGGAGTACAAGAGCACCTGGATCTGGGGGTCCTAAATATATGAGGTTCAGCCACTCACTGCTGACAAAATCCAAAGGTAGAGAGATGAGTAGTGGTGAAACAAGAAAGGGATTTACTTCAGTGAAACCAACACTGGGAAGACAGTGGACTAATGTCTCAAAGACTGTCTCCAAAGTGCTGAAAATACTCCTTGGTTTATACAAGGAAAATGAGGGACAAAGGTCAGTGGGTACATGCTGGTGGGCAGTAAAGGTCAGGTCAATCATTGCCTTTGGGTCAATTACATGGGGTCTTGCTGACTCAGGGCAGTCTTTATTGCTTGAGGGGGTATTTTCAGTTACCATCGGGGGATGCTTTGCCCACAGGATCTTTTGCCTGAATTAAGAGATAAACTGGAAGGAAGAACTTAATCAATTATAAAGCACACTGAGGTCAAAATGAAGGTACTTGAAGTCTTCTTTCGTGTTCATCAGAAGTGAGTCAGTAAGTATAGCCCACATTAAGGGAAAGGGAATCAGGCTCTGCCTTTTTAAAGGAAAAGTATCAAATAATTTGTGGACATATTTTAAAACCACCATGAATTGCAAACATAATGTTCTCATAGGACAGCATCCCAAGCAAGAATTTAGGAGTAGGGGGGAAAAAAAGGCTTGTTCCTCTAGCTGCTCTCTCTTTCATCAGAAAGCAAAGTCCTTCCCAGAAAGTGTCAGTTGACTTCTTAGATATCATTTGCCTAAATTCAATAAGTGCCCATTCCCAGACCAGTTCATGATAAAGGGGAATGGGATTACCACGCTTAGATTTATCCCTAGAGGTTGTGAGATAAACCTACCTTCCTTGAGTATTTGTCTTGAGCCCAATAATCAAATTAGGTTTCTATTAGCAAGGAAGATGGTAGCTATGGAATGGCTGCTGGGTAAGCAACAGTGACTTTGACAAATGGATTCTCATTACTCTTAGGATGAAAATTGCATGTTTATCGTGGTTATAAGACCCGAAGGATCTGGTCCCTGCTTACTTGCCTAGTCGGTATAATTTTAGGTCTTTTTTTCCAGAAACATTGGACTTTTTGTGTTTTCTCAGACTCCTTTCCACCTTAGAATCTTTGCATCTCTGATGGTGCTTCAGATATATAGTGGATAAAGCCTCCTGATCTTGTCACTGGCTAGACCCCAAGACCTGACTTTTATCGTTTACCTGCTTGTACCCACTGAACTTTGCCTTACACTTTTCCTTAAGCTCTTCTTTCTAGCTTATCTCATAACTCAGGCAAAAGACCCAACGGGCATAGCATCCTGTGATGAAAACCAAAACTACCCTTCAAGCAATAGCTAATGCTTGGACAACGAGTTCTGGCAAGCCCCTATCGCCCAGACCATTTCAATCTTAACCCCCAACTCATGCCTTCTCAGAAGGACCATGGAATGACTGACAGTCCCCTTTACCTCATTATTATACTAAAATCTCCACCCAAGATGGAGCAGAAGCTTCATTTACAAATAAAATTTACTTTGTGTGACAACTCCACCTGGTGTAGTTTCCATCTGTGACTCACCAAGGAGCGAACTCATGTTATTTTGGTTACAATCTTTACAAATTTCAATGTTCTCATCTGCAAAATAGAGATGATAGTACCTACTTCACGAAGCTATTGTGAGGAGTAATGAGTCATATATGTTCAGTCCTTAGCATATGACTGGAATACAGTAAGTACTCATTAATTGGGAAGTGTTGTTAAGTTCAGGCTGTCAGATTTTATGCTTGTTTCGCTTTCCTTGCTGACACCCTTGGTTACTATTCTATCTTTTCCAGAAGGAATTGCTTCCCACTACCACAGTAACCCAGGGGGAATGAAGTAACTGCTAAATGTACGCAGAGATGATCATGGAGAGGCCAGGAGTTCCAACTGGGTGTCAAATGTAGGCTCATTTGGAAGCAATTCCATGGAGGTTTCCCAAATATACATTGATAGGATTGAAAGAAAGTAATATTATGTTTATTTTATGACTTTAAATTTGTATCTCAGTACCAATACATCATAAATTATTATTTCCTACTGTAGCCAAACCAATGTGAGTTCCTCCTTGGTGAGTCAGAAACTGTATCAGGTTGAGTTGTTGCACGGAGAAAACTTTATTTGCAGCAAATAAGAAGAACATGGGGAATAACTTCCAAAGCCATGACTCTCTGAGCAAGGGTGAGTTTATTTAGGGTTATTTATTTAGGGTTAGGATGACTATTTAGATAGGGAAGCCTTGTCATCATATGCAGAAATGGGCACAAGGTTGCCCATGTGTCTTAAGGAAACATGCCTATACACACATTGTATGTTATGTAAATGAGGCTTATGCTCCTCCTTGGATGGAGATTTTAGTACTATAATGAGGTAAAGGTAGTTGTCAGTCATCCATGGTCCATCTGTGTAGGTGTGAGTCAGAGGGGTGACGCTCAAATTTGTCTGGGTGGTCTAGGCCAGCTGGAGGTCTTGTCAAGGCAGTTGCTATTGCTGGAGGTTCAGTTTCACTTTCCATTTGTCAGAGTTAAGAGATAAGCTGGCAAGAAGAGCTTAAGGAAACATATGGACAAAGGCCCGTGAGTACTAGCAGGTGGGCAGTAAAGGTCAGGTCTTGGGGTCTAGCTGGTGACACTTCATTTTACCTTGACCTTGAGTACCATATGTGGAAAATTTATGTTTCTGACTCAGATTACTTCATTCTATGACCTGAAACTGTGTTTCCCTCTTGGAGGGTGTCAAGCCAAAAGATACAACCAAGCCAAAGAATAGGAAAAACAAGAGTTTCACTTGCAACAAGTAAAAGAACACTGGGGATATTTCCCAAAGCAGTGTCTCCGTAAGAACAAAACTGGGGAAGTTTTAAGCTAAGGGTTCATGCATATTCATGAAAGGGCTTATGCAATGGGGAATTCAGCAAGCAATTTGGGAGCAAAAGTCATGTCAAGGTGACAGAGTCCAGGTCAAAGTTATGAGGGCCAGCAAGGATCAGTATCATCAATTCTCTGGCTTTTCTTGGTCAGTATCTGACTGCTCAAAAAGGATTTAGATCATTTAAAGATAAGTCAAGAATGTTTGTCAGGTAGGGGTGCCTGGGTGGCTCAGTTGGTGAAGCATCCGACTTTGGCTCAGGTCATGATTTCACAGTGGGTTCCAGCCCCGCATGGGGCTCTGTGTTGACAGCTAGGACCCTGGAGCCTGGAGCCTGCTTCAGATTCTGTGTCCCCTGCTCTCCTTGCCCCTCCCTTGCTCACACTCTCTCTCTTCTTCAAAAATAAATAAATTAAAAAAAAAAATAAAAAAAGAATGTATGTCAGATCAATCTTTACTTTTGAATCAGCACTGGGAGTTTTACCAGTGATTTATTGTCCTGGATATGATTAGGTTATCTCCTGGCCTGGTAGTGGCTTGTCTTTACGTTCTTTCACATAAAAGAAGGACAGGGGCCTAAAATGACTTTTCTTACGTCAAGAAAGCTATTAAGACACGGAAACTGGGGGCGCCTGGGTGGCGCAGTGGGTTGAGCGTCCGACTTCAGCCAGGTCACGATCTCGGGTCAGGGAGTTTGAGCCCCGTCAGGCTCTGGGCTGATGGCTCAGAGCCTGGAGCCTGTTTCCGATTCTGTGTCTCCCTCTCTCTCTGCCCCTCCCCCGTTCATGCTCCGTCTCTCTCTGTCCCAAAAATAAATAAACGTTGAAAAAAAAGGCAGGGAAACTGAAGGACTCCATAAAAATCTGCTTTTGTTCCTTTTCCTGCATCTATTCTTGCAACCTCACCCCACTTTACACAAACCTTGTAATGCAAATCATGTTTGTCCACCTTCAAAGGGACAGGAAATTAATGATTTCTCTAGAATAGGTAACATCTGAGGAAGGACCAGGTGAGAATGAAAGGAAGAAATTATTATATGCATAGTCCAAACCACTAGCGCTAGATATCTAGATACTAAGGCCCCTTGACTCCAAGGAATAACACCTGGACCCCGGTCTTTGTTCTAACCGGTTCTTGCTTCCTGGATGTCTGAGGGGGACACGTACAGCAGACAATCACCCTCAATGAAACCCCCCAGGAACCGAAAAAGAACAAAGATGAGAGTCACGCTACTTTCTTTTCCAAGTCTCCCAGATGTTTCGACTGTATCTGCTTTTTATCTTTGATGAACTCTGCTCTCACTTCCAGCTGGGCTGGCGGGCGTTTGATTTCTATCCTGCCCAAAGCTAAGGATTCTCATGGCCGGTCCTGCAGGAGTCCTTCTGGGTCCTCTGGCCCAGTCTGTAGGCATCACTACATCTGGTCTTTCTTTTCCCCAGGACCCCTAACTCTTTCTGTTTACAAATCCAGCCAATTCTGCAAGCATGTTGGACATGGAGTACCTATTTCCCAGCAATGGTGTCTGTATTACAGTATCATTATGTTACAGGAGGGTGGGAGAGACGCTAGTCTTTGTCTCACGGAGTCGAAGAATGAATCTCCAGAACAAAAGTGAGCAAAACGATAAGGTTTACTGAGGGAAAGTATAAAGCTCTCCAGGGTGAGAGGGGTCACAATCGGGTAGCCGCTGAAGATTTTTGCCCCTGCCTTTTTAATCGGGACCTTATCATGAAGTTTGTCAGACTCCACGCATAGCACTTAGCCCAGACAGGTCCCGAATACATTCATCTTACCCTTATTTTTTTTTTAAACCATTCTCTGCTGCTGCTTCTTCAGCCTCCCACTTGTGCTGCTTCCTACCTCCCTGAAGGTCCTTCATCTCTCCCTGCCTAATGTTAACCCTCTCCCTATTCAGAGATATGGACTCTAAGTCTGGACTGCCTAGGTTTGAATCCACTACTTGCAAGATCTGAAACCCTAGGAAAGTTACTAAACCTCCTTCTGCATCATTTACTTCATCTGTAAAATGAGGAAGGCAATACCTACTTCCGAGTTTTGTGACCATTATTCGTTAATATATGAAAAATGCTATCTATTTGCCATTAGCATTAATTGTGTCAAAACCGGAACAAAGACATTGCATTTTTAATTATAAAAAAGGGGAAGCTCGGGGGACCTAGGCCATTCCCGAATTCTGAGAGGTCTCAATTATTAAGGTCAATCAGCAGCCTTACTTAGAATTCCGTTTTAGGCAGCCAGGAAACCAGATTAGTTTTCCAAAAGGAAGTGCCCTTTGCATCTATCCTGGTAGGGCTGCCAAGAATTCCGTGGGGTGGGGGGCGGCGCTTTTCCCCGGGCTGTCTGGGGTTTGCTAGGCGCTGCAGTTGCTCCGGGTGGAGCAGCTGCAGGGCCCGGGCGGAGGCCTTGAGCCTGTTACTTTCGCCACGTCCGCCTGGAGCACCACACACTACTCTTTCCTCCCGCTGCCGACCGCGCGGCGCCCTCTCCTGCTCCCGCCCTCAAATCACAAAGGTCTCCAGCGGCCTGCTGCGTGCTGGACGTGACAAATTAAAACCGCACGTCCCACCAGTGTCCTCGCAGACGGACAGCGCCTCAGAGCAATGGCAGGGCGTCGGCGCCTTCTAGCCTCGGCCAATAGTGGCTGCTATGCGCAGCGCGCGGGAGGGGAAAGGGAGGGCTGGTAGGCGGGGCGGTGTGGCCTGAGCCGCTCTCTGCATTCCGCACGCTACTAGAACGTACGTCGGCCGCTTTCTTCTCCGCTGTTTAAGCCTTCAGCCTTGCTGCCGTTGAATTGCCAAGATGTCGCTTTCTAATAAGCTGACTCTGGACAAGCTGAACGTGAAGGCGAAGCGGGTCATCATGAGGTAATTCTGCACATCTGCTCATGCTCCCTCAAGGGCTCTGCTGCCGCGTCTCTGGCCACAGCCAACTTGCTTCCTTGGCTGCCCAAAGTTGCTTTAGTCCTTGGCTCGGCCCCGTGGGTTCTAGCCCTGCAGAGTGAGGCTGTCCACCATTGTGGCTGAGGCTTTGCTCCACTTTTACGATTTCTAATCTCTTGCCCCACCCGAGAAAGGGAGCCGTTTTTGCCCTTTGGAGGTGGCTCCGCCGAGGAAGAGCTCAATTCCGGGACCCATTTTGCCCTCCTTCCTATTCCTGAGATGAGGTTCCATCGCCTCCAGCCCCCAGCCGGCGAGGTGAGACGTAATGCTTAGCCTGCAAATCCCTAGGCCCCAAGAAGGGGACCTTGAAAGGTCATTTGGTTAGTTTCCCTTCCCCCACCGCCCTAGACCATCCCAGATAAATAAGAAAAGGCCCACAATCCAAAGGTCACTGCACAAAAGGAAAAATTTCCCTGAAGAGGTTATTTAGATGTTCAGGAGTAGCACCCCCTAAAGCATTGGGGATGGGAGGGTGGAGTGGGGTGGGGTGCACAGAAGGAGGCCCTACAGAGCTTATGTAACAGGCGTCTCTACATGCCACCGTTGGACTACAGGCCATGCATGGGGTTTACATCAGAATTGTGACACATGCTGGGTGATGGTAGAGCAGGGTGTGGTTGCTCATTCTTTTTTTCCAACCTCACCTCACAGGTGGCTAGAGAAACAGGATATTAGAAGTGATGATGGCTACCCAGGCACTTAGGGGTCTTTTACTCTGCACATGTGGCACCCTGGTCACTTAACCAACATGGCTTCTCCCTTGTATGCCCAAATTGTATGGTGCATGGAACTTTTGCGTTTATCCTTTTTGTAACCTACGGTATATTTGCATGCCAGGAGCAAAGTGCAGGAGGACAGTTAGGAATGTAACTGCTGGACTTGACTGTTGATATACCTTGATAGGATCCAAGGATGGTGCATTTTGGGAGTCACAGGGCTTGCATTGATAGCGTTGTGCAGTCTTGTCCTTTTTGGGAAGTGGTTGATTGATGGACAGGCATGTGAATGGTGTGATCCAGCCCCTTTCCCAATTTGGGCTGGTTCAAGTGAGGGCATCTTTTGGATATTAACAGACACATTAGGCAGTAGGGAATCTCCCTTTACCCTAGGCTTAAATATAGGAGGGCACTATGAATTTCAGAACTCTGGGCACCGTAAAAGTTGATGCAGCTCTCCCTTTTTCTCTAATTTCATTGTGGCCACTATTAGTTTGCAAGTGGCCTTCTCTGTCTTGTTGTGGAAATAGAAAAACTCAATATCTTAGGGCCACGAAAAACACCTGGCATCCACATTTTCCCCAATGATCTAGGCATTAGCACTCTGGACAAAGTAGGAATCAAAGCCATCCTGGTATTAAAAATGGGCCCTTTCTACCCTTCTGATGATCTTAAGGAAAGGGATAGATTCTATAAAAATTGGCCAAGTGGATGTTGGCATGCAACCGGATCTTAGGTTTTAATTATTGCCTCTCATCTTCACTGGGCTCAAGGCTGACCTTTCGAGATAACATACACCAGCTGGAAGACAAGGGGTGGGGCGTCATGCTTGCTGGTCACCTTCCTGCAATTGCAGTCTTAGGCTTTATTTTCTCTCCTCAGGGAAACTGGTTTGAGGAATTAACTGGGCTGTTGGAGAGTGAGACTTTAGGAGGTGCTTATCTTTTCTCCCTCCAGACCCAACATGAAATAACTTGCTGTTCAAGGACTCAAAGTTTCACTTAACACAGATTAACCCTGAGCCTTGAAATGATTGGCTAGTCTTGTTTTGCTGATGGAAAATTACCTGTCCAAGGTCACTGAACTAGCAAATTGGTGGCAGAGCTAGGACTAGAATTTGGGTCTCTGGCTGTCAGCCACATCCTCTGAATACTCACCATTGTAAACAAGGACAGGTTAAAGACTGTCTGTGAAGGTTGCAATCCATATTCTTCCCCCTGTACTCTGGATAAATTCTAATTATTTGGCCTGAGGACAAGAAGTTACTTTGTTCCCTATTAATGTATCTCTTTTGAATGGAGTCACATTTTGTAGGACTACTTTTTGGAAGAGCCTAGGCCAGCTATGCCTTGTCAGCTCAAATTTCTTCTTGTTTCAGTGCGTTTATGTGGTGGTTGCTGGCAGTGATTCAGAAATGGGGCCTCCTGAGTGTGGCTTCCCTTGCCTCCTCTCTTTGTCCTGCAAAAGAAAACTCTGATGTTTGCTGAGTCTTCTGGCTCCTGCTTTGAATTGCCCAGGGAAACTGACTGATTTGTTGGGGAATAGCCAGAAACCTGACTGGGTAATTATCAGGTTCCACCTCCATTTTTTTGGTCTCCAGTTGACTCTATAGCCTTTTGAGTAAACTTCCTGCTTATTTTTGCAATGTCACTTCCTTTCTTCCTATCAAAGATTGCCAGTCTTACTCCTTTGCTGACTTGTGAAGCACTTCCCTTTTACCTGCTCCCTCCACCCCTGTTTTGTTTTAAACC
This sequence comes from Prionailurus viverrinus, assembly GCF_022837055.1. NCBI lineage: Eukaryota > Metazoa > Chordata > Mammalia > Carnivora > Felidae > Prionailurus > Prionailurus viverrinus. Next base: position 56,126,343 of record NC_062579.1, read on the forward strand.
TGTGTTTCTTGAACCTGTTGTAACTTGTTAAGCAACAGCTTTGATGTAGTGGAAAAAGAAATGGAGAGGAAAAACTGAGCAGAGAAAAAGTCTTTAAGATGCTCATAATACTCCAATTTTCCAGTCAGAGGGTATTTCCAGTGAAGCAAGAGTGGGCATGGTACTCTTGAGAGCTTTTAATGGGCCTGGAGCCCTGAAATTGCAGGTGTTAGAGACTTGATATCTTACTCTAAATCAGTATTTTTGACATTTTATTTTTAAATACTTACAGATTCACAGAAGGTTGCAAAAATAGTACAGAGAAGTCTTTGTTCACCCAATTTCCCCCAGTGGATACATCTTACAAAATTCTGGTACAATATCAAAAGTAGGAGGTTGATATTGGAATAAAGTATATAGTTCTTTGCTGTGTTATCACACAAAGGTTGTGTGTAACTCCTACCACAGTCAAATTACAAAACTGTTTTGTTTGATCACCACCAAGCCCTCCTTCATTCTACCCCTTCAGAGTCGTGCACCTTCCCCCCACTCCCTCCATTCCAACACCTGGTAACTACTGATCTGTTCCCTGTCCCTAAAATTTTATCATTTCAAAAATGTTACATAAGTGGAATCACACAGTATATAACCTTTTGGTATTGGCTTTTTTTTTTTCACTCAGCTTAATACCCTCTATTTATCCAAGTTGTTGCATGTATCAGTAGTTCATTCTTTATATTGCTGAGTAGTATTTTATGGTATGGATGTTGCACAGTTTGTTTAGCCATTCACCCCTTGAAGGACATCTGGCTTTTTTTCAGTTTGGGCCTATTACAAATAAAGCTGCTGTGAACATTGAATATTCATGCACAAGTCTTGCTTGGTGTGGACATAGGCTGTCATTTCTCTTGGGTAAACACCTAGGAGTGGAATCACTGGGTCATATGCCTAACCTTTTGAGGAGTTCCCAGGAAGGTTTCCAAAGCAAGCACACTATTGTACATTCCCATCAGCAGTGTATGAGTGATAAGTTTTTCTGCATCCTCACCAGCATTTGGTGTTACTGTTTTTTATTTCAGCCATTCTGATAGCTGCGTAGTGATATCTGAGTTCACGCCTGAGGCTAAGTTCAGGAGTGTTTCAGGGAAGTGGAAATGGAAGGGCTGCCGATTTTACATAGAAGAAGTGGAATGTGTAGGCAAGAGTAATTTCTGTGGTGGAGTCCTCAGAAAGAAGCTAAAAGCAGAGCTGTTGTTGAGATTCTAGGAGATGATGAAAGGAGGTAATCCACAGGCAATGAGAAGGGAGAAGTCCAGTTCTCATCAGTAAGGTATGCCATGGCAGCTTGGATAGATGACACAGATTCTTGAGTTTTTCTGCCCAAAGAATTTCCTCCCTGTAAGGGAGGGAATAGGGAGCACTGCAAAGGTTGGCTTAGGGCTCAGCCTGTTGCCATTAGTGCTTTTGACCACAGGCCTTTCTGGGAGCCTGTAAGAAGGAAAATGACACAGGCAATGGGATACTCTGTCTTCTTTGGAATGTACTTTAAGGCTGGCAGGGGCCTTGTTCAGGATATTTAGAGAAGATGCTTGGAATCATAATCAAGTAGCCCGAAACTGAGTAGAGTGTATTTCTGAGCAGAGGCATACTGCTTTTATTTTTGAAGACTTTTAATTAAAATGTTTGAACATAGAATTATTCCTTCAACCCACCTTTGGAAAGGCTGCTCTTCAATGATGTAGATCAGAGTACTGTCCTAGGGGATATAGGAAATTGGTGGTCTTCTTAATAGGTCTAGGATTTTGTCATTGTCTGCCAGGCCTCAAGCCTGGCAGCGGTCTTCTCCACTAGGTCATACCTTCCCTGCAGTGTGTGACCTGCTAGCTGTTTTTGTAATGGTTGGAGAAACATTAACATACATAATAATAGCTGCCATTTGTATACCACTTACCATGTACCAGGTACTCTTCTAAGCCCTTTACAGATCACTAACTCATGTAATTCTCACAATAACCAAGAGGTAGATACTATCATTCTTCTTCTGTAGGTGAGAAAGAAATTTAAGGAAGATTTTGCAGGCAACACTTAGACCCTACAATCAGCTATCCCATGTAGTTGTTTTCAGTCAGATTGAATTAGGCTGACGTTCCAAGGAGTTCAGAAGAAGAGGGGAGGAATTATTGGTTCTTAAAAAATGAATGGTAAAGCAGTAATCTGTTGGGTGACAAAGGAGAGAAATTATTTGCTTGTGCCATCTTGATCACTTCTCTTCCAATTGCCTATTTGTCAGGTAGGCAGGGTCACATGTTCCACCCTCTCCTATCAGGTTTTTTGAAAGAAGGTATCTTATTTTTATTGTGTGTTTTGCTTGAAGAATCCTGTGAACTCGGTCTTCAACACTGAGTTTTTTCTGGTCACAAGGCCCCAGGCTTTCTCCAAAAAGAATGATACTCAATTGATGTGTTTTATTTTTCCAGTTACTTTTTTCTTTTTAGTGATGTTAGTTACCTTCACTAGGACCCAGAAATAATACCAAAGGAATCGGAATCAAGATGTATTCCTTAATTACCCCTTACCTATCCAGCTGCCATTTATTATTAGCTACTATCATGCTAGGTCCACATAAAAATCTTTTTAGATGGAACTGGTTTTAGCTTCCCAGGACTTCAGGGCTAGTTTCTGTGATTTCAGTTAGGTTTGATTTTTATTTTTAAAAATTCCTTTTTTAGAGTATGAGATATATACTTAAAAGGACACAAATCATAAGCTCAAAGGCTTATCACAAAACGAACACATTTGTTTAATCACCCTGGTCAAGAAATACACTGTAACCCCAGAAGCACCCTCTGGTGTCTTATCACAGGCCCTACTCCCATCTTCTTCTCCATGGCTAACCACTGTCTTGACTTCTAATGGCACATTATTTTGAAGGTGGATTTTGAACTCCCACCTTATTTAACTGGTTCACTAAAAGTGCCTCTCCTAATCTTTGAGGGAACAACAAATCGAATGGATCATGGCTCTAAACCTGAAATTTTGTTTCTTTTTTAGAGTGGACTTCAATGTTCCAATGAAGAACAACCAGATAACAAACAACCAGAGGTAAGGTCTCTGCTAAACCTTGAGCTTGGTTTAAAATGTGTGTGTGTGTCCATGGCTAAATAAGATGAAATGGTTTTCTTTTCTTATTGTAGAACTATGGTAACTTAAGCCATATATTCTTGGCTTTCCACAAACCCACTCTCTGGTCTGTTTTATTATAAAAATGTAAAAATTGGGATAAGTCATCTTAAGAAAGTGACTTTTTTAATCTCCCCATGTTTTGAAAATTTGAAGGATTTGGGGTTATGCATTTTTAAAAAATAACAAAAGTCGAAGGTTACTTGGCTTCCCTTGGAAAATAAAGAACAGTGCAAGATGATTTTTTAATACTAGTAACATTTAAGCTTACGTGTATTTTTCCACATGGCCCAGATACAATCAGTTTTTGAGAATTTTGATGTAAAGGAAAAGACTTCCGAAGTAATATTTTCAGTTAGTTTAGGCTGTTCTAAATATCCTGGCTCCAAAATCAGGAGCAGAAATTTTATATGATAGTATTGTTCTTAATGTTTTTATTTATTTTGAGGGAGAGTGAGACCTTGTGAATGCAGGAGAGGCAGAGAGAGAGAGAGAGGGAGAGAGAGGGAGAGGGAGGGAGGGAGGGAGGGAGAGAGAGAGAATCCTAAGCAGACTCCATGCTGACAGCACAGAGCCCAACACTGGGCTTCATCCCGCGAACTGTGAGAGCATGACCTGAGCAGAAATCAAGAGTTGGATGTTTGACCAACTGAGCCACCCAGGCATCCCCCCCTTTTTTTAAAGTAATTTTTAATTTTAAATGAAGGGTTTGAGCTGGAAAGGTGTTTTCCAATGATCTAGAGCAGTGTTGTCTAATAGAAATCTGAGCCAGATATAAAGTTTTCCAATTGCCCCATTAAAAATGTAAAAAGAAACAGGTGAACTTAATTTTAAATAACATATTTTATTTAATCCAGTAAGTCCAAAATAATGATCTCAATATGTAATCAATAAAAAATTAAAGGGACAGTGAACATTTTTGGTAGTAAGTCTCCAAGATGCAACATGTATTTTAATAGCACTATCTCAATCTGGACTAGTTGCATCTCTAGTATTTAAGAGGCACATGAGGCTAATGGCTACCTATTAGACAGTACAGGTCTAGACCCAAAACATTTTCAGATATTGGCCCCAGAGTAGAGTCTGGCGTTCTACCAAGTACATCCCTGCTGCGCCATAGTGGAAGGTCTTTGTTTTATACAAGGCAGCTCTGACCTTTCTTGATTTTCATTTTCTGCAGCACACAGAAAAGATAGGAAACAAGCTTATCAAGGTATTTTATGAATAAAAGGCAGATAAACATGTCTGAGTACATTTTTTCATTTTCAGAAAATGCGTTGAGTTCACAAACTGAAGCATTAGAAATAATAGAACTTGCCAATAAGGGATACCCTTGAAGATTAATTTGTTTTTTTGGGCAAACTTTGTGCCTAATGAAGGTTTCTTCTTTATTTGGTATTAGTGAGTTTTTACATATGTCAAATAGCATAATCTATTTTAGAAGCATAACTTGGCTTTTTATTCCATTCTCTGCTGCAATGTCACCTTATCAGAGACTTTCCCTGGGCACCCTATCTAATATCCCCTCCACCACTATTCCCCAATCATTGTCTCCCTACCTTTATTTTTTACGCAGCTCTTATTACCACCTGATGCACACACATACACATATTTATATATATATACACACACATATATATATATAATATATACATATATATATTATGTATATACATGTATATACATATATACTTTATATATATACATATATTTATTGTCTCTCCATTAGAATTTCACTTCAGTGAGAGCAGAGACTGTTTTTATTCACTGTTGTATTCTCAGAATCTGGAAAGGTAACTGGTATAAGAAGAATTCAATAAATATTTGTTGAATAAATGAATGATTTTATTCATTATCAATTTTAATTTCTGAAAGACTGGCAAAAATGTAAAGCTTGTATTAAATCTTTAAAAAAAATTTGACATGTTTAAAGGGAGTTTAATAACTTTTTGGTTAAACTATAGATAATGTGATACATTATTTAAACTATGTTCTATGTAATGTATTTTTTCCTACAAAAAAAAGTGCCTTAGGATCTGTAATGAGTGCAAAGAAGTTACTACGTATTTTTATTTTTATTGTTATTTATTTATTTATTTATTTTTTAATATGAAATTTATTGTCAAATTGGTTTCTGTACAACACCCAGTGCTCATCCCAACAGGTGCCCTCAAGAAGTTACTACATATTTTTAAATTTTCCTCAAATTTCTTTTAATGGTGCTAAGATTTGGGAATTTTATTTTATTTATTTATTTTTTTTAATTAAAAAAAATGTTTATTTATTTTTGAAAGAGAGAGAGAGAGCGTGAGCAGGGGAGGGGCAGAGAGAGAGGGAGACACAGCACAGAATCCAAAGCAGGCTCCAGGCTCCCAGCTGTCATCACAGAGTCTGATGCGAAGCTTGAACTCCCGAACTGCAAGATCATGACCTGAGCCAAAGTCAGACACTTAACTGACTGAGCCACCCAGGTGCCCCAAGATTTGGGAATTTTAGATTTCTTCTCAGTCACATAAAAGGGATGTTTTAGGGGTCCCTAAGACCACCCACATATTTGGTGATTCACTAAAAGGACTCACAAGCTTAGCATATAGTTCTCACTGCTAAGGTTTATTATTATAGTGAAAGGATGCATGACAAGATCAGCAAGGGGAAAAGACAGATAAAATCTGGAGAAATCCATGCAGGGGCTTCCGGTGCTCTTTCCCTCCAGCAGTGGAAAATGCAGTAGTTGTATGTGTTGTTTCTGCCCAGAAAAGCCCATTAGAGACTCAGCCCCCAAGATTTTTATTGGGAGCTGGTCATATGAGTGCCCACTGCCTAACAACCAACAATTTTCCAGACTCTTAGAGGAAAGCAGGTGTTCAGCATAAATCACCTAGTTTGTACACTCTAGGAGCAGTGAACAGCCCATGTCAGAGAACCAAGGGACCACTTTGAAAGCCAGGTTCTCAGACACTGGCCAGGGGCCAACTTTGCAAGCAAGTCTTTCTAAAGATAGCAGCCTCAGGCCTGCTATATTAAATCTTTTCTGCCTAAGGGGCAAAACAGGATCAGATGGAACAATCCTAGGTGGAAGGTTAGCATCATAATTGATTTCTTTCCCTGAACATGAACATGAGGACCATCACTGAGTTGCCAACAGATTTGAAGGAATTTAAGAGAAGAAAAAGGGCTTTATATTTTATGAGACCATAAATAAAATAGTTCCCACTAATTCATAGGAGTAACCTTGCTCTACTGCCTGTCTCTTTTTGGTTACAGAATCAAGGCTGCCATCCCAAGCATCAAATTCTGCTTGGACAATGGAGCCAAGTCCGTTGTTCTTATGAGCCATCTGGGCCGGCCTGATGGTGTCCCCATGCCTGACAAGTACTCTTTGGAGCCAGTTGCGGTAGAACTCAAATCTCTGCTTGGCAAGTAAGTGCCAGGGTCTGGAGCTGGTGGACTCTGACAGGAGATGTTGTGAAGCATGTTGTTACTCTTTCTTTCAGACTGCTCAAGTGTCTCCATCTTGTGCTCTCCCCAGGGATGTTTTATTCTTAAAGGACTGTGTGGGCCCAGAAGTGGAGAAAGCTTGTGCTGACCCAGCTGCTGGGTCTGTCATCCTGTTGGAGAACCTTCGCTTTCATGTGGAAGAAGAAGGGAAGGGAAAAGATGCTTCTGGGAATAAGGTAGGACCTGGGACTTTGACATTACTGGGGGTGAGGAGGGCTGAGTCTGTAGAAGACTGAAGAATAGAGGTAGTTCATGTTTATTTTTTCCTTACACACCTTTTTATTGAAGTTTAACACACACCTATATATGTATATGTATATGTATATATATATATACATATATACACACACATAAATGCATAGCTTGATGAATTACCACAGAGTACACACGCCTGTGTAACCACCACCTACGTCAAGGAATAGAATATCGGCTATACTTGGGTATGAGTATTCAGTGGACATGCTTTTGCAATTGTTCCTTTGGTACCCACTTGGCCTATGATGACATGAGAAATCTGACATTATGTGATAATCCTACTTGGGCTATGATTCCCAAGTGCTGAGAGCAGACATTCACAGGCAGTTGAGGGGGTGGGTGTCCATGCTCTACCAGGTGTTCCTCCAACAGAGCCAGTATTAGATTCTTTTAAGACTGGGACAGTTTTTTTTAAGCAATAGGCCCTAATGTGTTATGGAAGGACAATGAATATTCTTCTTTAGAAGGGGAATTAACTTAATGGTTGAGGTTGATACTCTTAAAACCATAAATTAAATGTGATATAATTGGGATTTTCTTATAAAAAAATTATGTGAGCAGAAAAAGTACTTTCCTAAGTCAAGTGGAAAGGGACTATTTGGGAAAATTTGTTGTAAATTGGGTAAATGATGTTCATGATGACAGTGCCTTGGATTTAAGGCATTTTTTTTTATGCAGTGTAAACCATTTTTTTAAATTCTCTTTAAGATAAGTAAGTACAGGGGCGCCTGGGTGGCGCAGTCGGTTAAGCGTCCGACTTCAGCCAGGTCACGATCTCGTGGTCCTTGAGTTCGAGCCCCGCGTCAGGCTCTGGGCTGATGGCTCAGAGCCTGGAGCCTGTTTCTGATTCTGTGTCTCCCTCTCTCTCTGCCCCTCCCTCGTTCATGCTCTGTCTCTCTCTGTCCCAAAAATAAATAAACGTTGAAAAAAAAATTAAAAAAAAAAAAAGATAAGTAAGTACAGGTATTATCATCATTTCATAAAGAAATTTAAGTCTCAGAAAGGCACTCATTTTACTAAAGTTAGAGGCAGTGGTGCTGTTGCTGGGCTTTATATCTAGCGTAGTCCTTTAGATCAGCAAACTTTTTCTATAAAGGGCCAGACGATAAGGCTTTGTAAGCTGTACAGTCATGACTGTATATGATCCTGTTGGAGCTACTCAACTCTGGTGTTGTGCAAAAACGACTATAGTTAAAAACCACCCAAAACAAACAAAAAAAGAGCAACTGTAGATAATCCACAAGATAGATTACTATGACCTGACAACCATAATTCAAATATTAAATTATAAGCTGGCTCTTTGAAGATGATTTAGAATTTGCCTATTGGTAGAAGAGAAGCTGAAGTCATCCTTTAGAACTTTCCACTCTTAAGGTGTTTAGTGTCTTGGGGAACAAGATTCTTTGAGGCTAGTATCTCAATCTCCTGTTGTACTTCTGGTGTTTCTTTTTAAAATTTTTTTAACATTTTATTTATTTTTATTTTTTGAGAGAGACAGAGTGCGAGCAGGGGAGGGACAGAGAGGGAGACACAGAATCCAAAGCAGGCTCCAGGCTTTGAGCTGTTTGCACAGAATCTGATGCGGGGCTGGAACCCATGAATGTGAGATCATGACCTGAGCCAAAGTTGGACGCTCAACTGACTGAGCCACCCAGACACCCCTCTGGTGTTTCTTAAGGTTATTGGAGTACCAGCTTTCAAGCAGTTTCTTTTCTTAGCAACTCAGGCCTTATCCTGCCTTGGGCATGGTCTTGGTACAGTAGTAGGAGTCAAATGCTGACCTCAAATTTGGTGCCCTTTTAGAGTGAGAATCACTTGCACAGACTCTGGGACTTAGAGGTGGTAGCAAATAGAGGGAAAACCTGTTATTCAGGGAGTGATGAACTAACTGTGCTAGCCTATAACATTTTTAGTTAACTTTGCATTTAAACACACATTAGTGTCAAGTGTCCAGTGGCTTTGATGCTCGAAATTTCAAGACCCAGTAGTAAGTTGAAAATAGATAAAAACAACAACAAAGCAGGGACATAAGAGTTTTCCTTCTTCCAGTGTACCCACATTGGTCTTTTAGGAACATTTTATTTATTGGCAGATCAAAAATGAGAAATGGGTTCTGAATATTGTTAATTTCTATAGTGCCTTTTTTTCATGAAGAGCTTCAATTTGCCCCCCTTTTCCTTAAACAGTTCTTAAAGGGGTTATCATGTCTTTAATAGATGAGAAGATGTCGGGGTCAGAGATCAACTTGCCAAAGGTTTTCACAGTGAATTAGTGTTAGAGTTGGGCCTAGAACCCAGGTGTCCTGCCATTTGGGCAGTGTTTTCATTACTACACGAATAATCTTCCAGTCACCAAGGGCAGGTGATATTCCATTCTAGAAAGATTATGTGGGTTCTGCAGTCTTTAATTTTAGCATTTAGGGCCCCTGCATTCTTTGGGTCATTAGAGGAAAGCCCCTGTTCTTTGTGTAGCCTCCTTCACTTTGAAACACAGGGGAGTGGGATTGGCAGTGACTAAAATAAACATCTGTGCTGTATATTCTTCAGTGCCATGTCCCCCCGTGCATTTTTCTTGGTCTCTTTCTGGAGATCTTTGTCCATCCTTCCATCCTGCTTTATGTCCCTTTTTTTTGGGTGGTGGGATCCCTGGATTCCCCTTTCTCTTAAAAATGTCTCTCTCAAAAGTGAGACTTTTTTTTGAGAGAGAGAGAGGGTGTAAGTGAGCGATGGGCAGAGAGGGAGAGGAAGGGAGGAAGGGAGAGAGAGAGAGAAAGAGAGAGAAGCAGGGCTCACCTGATACAGGGCTCGAACTCACAAATCATGAGATCGTGACTTGAGCTGAAGTCAGATGCTTAACGACTGAGCCACCCATGGTGCCGAGGTGACATTTCAAAGCCATGTTTTACTTCTAATTTTGCTTCTCTTTTTGGTAGAAGTGTATTTCTTGTTTTCTTAGATGCCTAACTTCTAGGGAAGATTCTATAAAATACAGCCTTTTAATATATATAAAATATTTCTGAGGTCCTTTTCTGTTGCCATGTGTCCACCTGCCTTCTCTGTCCCAGGCTCATGAAGAATATGTGTGAGGGCCTCTCCCTTTGCAAAAAGGCCGTGGCATCTAGAAGCCTGAGTCAAGTATAATCCTGACTTTTACAAGGATATGTTAAAATGAGGATATGAGTCAAGCTAAGGAAAGGGAAAGATAATCAGAATCTTGTCCTAGGAGTTGGGGAGAGGTCAGTGGGATGTGATTAGCTTTGTGTGACTAGAAGTTAAGCCATGGTTCAGGAATCTTAAGTTTTCAATTTGAGGCAAGATGATGGAGACCAGAATGTAGAAGTGACCAAAAGACCTGGAGTATTTGGAAAAAGAAATATATCCTATTGCTTGTTGTGAAAATTGCTGTCCCACCAACTCTGGGTCTTTAGAGATGTTCAAAAGGACTCTTGGTATGAAATGCTTTTATAGTTGTCTTAGGAGCAATCAACATTTTCTGTTTGTTTTTGTATTTTTGTTGTTGCAGGTTAAAGCTGAGCCAGCCAAAATAGAAGCCTTCCGAGCTTCACTTTCCAAGCTAGGAGATGTCTATGTCAATGATGCTTTTGGCACTGCTCACCGAGCCCACAGGTACTAAGTCTTGTTTGATGTTGAACTAGCAACAGTAATCTTCTCTTTACTGGAATAGCCCAAGTTCTGGGTTGTTTTTGGAGATTTCTGTGAGTGATGTATTATATAGAACATGATCCTTTCAGCCTCTAATTGGAGCTTCCAATTAGAGTGTGGTTCTTTTTTTAAAAATTTTTAAATGTTTATTTAATTTTGAGAGAGAGAGAAAGAGAGACAGCACAAGTAGGGGACGGGCAGAGAGAGACAGAGACACAGAATCTGAAACAGGCTCTGGGCTCTGAACTAGCAGCACAGAGCCCGAAGCTGGGCTTGAACTCACAAACTGTGAGATCATGACCTGAGCCGAATTCAGATACCCAACTGACTGAGCTACACAGGTGCCCCTAGACTGTGGTCCTTGTTGAATATCCTTGGTTCTTATTTTATTGAGGAAATAAAAGTGAAACATGTTGAGAATTATGGAGCTTTTTGTCAAGTTTTAGGAAGAGGTTGCTCTTAGGATATTTCAGGTAGAGTCCTCCCTGTGTTAAAATTGTAAGATCACAGTCTTTTAAAGTTGTTTATTTATTTATTTTTGAGAGGGTGAGCACAAGTGGGGGAGGGGCAGAGAGAGAGAGAGAGGGAGATACAGAATCCGAAGCAGGCTCCAGGCTCTGAGCTGTCAACGCAGAGCTTGGCTTGAACCCATGAACTATGAGATCATGAGCTGAGCCGAAGTTGAACGCTTAACCGACTGAGCCACCCAAGTGCCCCTATAAGATCAGGGTCTTATGCTGTTATTAGGAAGCAATTGAAGAATTTTCTCCTGTTGTCACCAATTGGCTGATTTGCTTATTATGGTTAAACCCTTGACTTGAAGACTATTAATTGGGTATCTTAAATTCTACTTAAGGTCATTGCTTTTTACTTGCTCCCTTTGGCACTGCTCTATTAATCAAAAACCTTATGTGTTTTTATTGCAGTTTAAGGTTGAAAACTGTGAATGTATTTCAACGATAAGGAGATGGCCTCTAGAATTGGGAGAATTGGTAAGGGATTGACCAAAATTTAAATATCTCTGTTCTTTTCTAGCTCCATGGTGGGAGTCAATCTGCCACAGAAGGCTGGAGGTTTCTTGATGAAGAAGGAGCTGAACTACTTTGCCAAGGCCTTGGAGAGCCCAGAGCGACCCTTCCTGGCCATTCTGGGCGGGTATCAAGAACCTTTCTGAGATCATGTTTTAAATAGTATATTTGCCTGATAGTAGGCCATGACTTGGGTGGTTTTTGGTCAGAAAGCACAATCAAAGTGGGTAACTGAGGAGAATTTAATAAAGGGACTATCTATCTACCACGGTATAGGTAGGGTTCAGGGAAACCCCAAAAGGACAGTATAGTAATCTGGGGCTAGAAACAGCCATCACAGTCCCTAGGCCTGAAGGGACAAAGAGAAGTGGTTATCAGAATCCAGAGAGGGTAGTTGTGTAGAGAGGGCCCTCTGATGGAAACTGTAGCCTTGGTCAGGGGACATTGGGATAGCCAGGGAAATAAATACTCTCATCTCCCTTCAGTCTTCTGATGTTTCCTCTCCCACTTCCAGTTGGCTGCAATCCAACTGGAAGCCAGAGAGCCCCTTGATGCAGTCCATGCAGGTCAGCCTCCTGGGACAAAACAGGGCCCAGAAGGAGAGCAAGTGGTTTTGGAGGGAAGAATGGGAAAAATTTACCATAGTTGCTCATCTTACTATTTTTGAAGCCTTTGAGCCTTTCACATACATATAGTATGGCAAGAATAACCATAAAATCTCCTCATATGTATTTAATTTATCCTTTGGAACTCATTTCCCCTAATTATATACCTTTTCATATTTTCCCCTATGGGGAAAGGTACCACATAGATAATGATATTCTAATGGCTTAGTTAGAAGTAGAAATTTTAGAATTGCAAGGGTTAAGAGGCTAGGAAGATAGATTTTAGGTGATAGAGTGGGCACAGGGACCTAGTGTACTGCTTGGATAAGATAACTTCCTGTCACTTGGCATGGCTATCTAGGTAGCACCCTTGTTATGGCTGGATGCCACTGACCCTTCTGTGAGCATGTTTTCTTTTTTCCATGGGATTGAACACACTCAGCATTTTCCTATGAAAGCTGACTCTGGAGTTCGGTGTCAATTTCAGGTAGCATAGTTGCTCTTCAGGCTTCATGAGCCCAGTTTCAGGGTCCTAAAAATAATTCAGGTGGGTACAGGTTGTCATCTGTGTCCTAGAAGTATTGCCCCTCTTGTGCACTGAGTTATAAAGGTCACACTCTTATCTTTGCTGCTCTAGAGATTAGGATTTGAGCTGCTTTTCTTCATCCTTCTGTAGTCCTGTAATATGGGAATGAGTGCCACCTAGTTGTTATGATTAGGTTTTAGGCTGACCCTGAAATCACTGTTTTGGGGAAAGTTGATGTGGAGGGTCTTTTTTTGCCACCTTTCTTCCAGTGTAGTCTTAGACCATTCGCAGTTTGGGGGAAATTTTACATTTTAAAAAACATTGTGGAAGCACCAAACATGTACAGAAGTTGAGAGAACAGTATAATCAGCCCCCAGGTACCTAATACCTTGCTTCAACAATTACTGACATTTTTGTCAGGAGTACAGCATTTTCAAGCAAATCTTAGACATATAATTTCACTTAATAGCTCAGTATGTATCTCATAACTGATCAGGAGATTTCTTTTTCAGTAACCACTATGTTATACTTAATACAATTTAACAGTTTTCTTACTGTCATCTAATATCAAGTTTGTATTCAGAAGTTCTTTGTCATCTCAAAAATTATCTTTTTACAGTTGGTTTGGTTGAATAAGGATCCAGATGAAGTCCATGCCTTGAGTTTGGTTGTTAGGCATATTTTATTCTGTAGTAGTATCCTTTTCCTTATTGTTTTCATTCCATTGATTTGTTGAAGAAGCTGGGCACTTGAGCTGTAGCATTATCCATCCCACATTCTTCAGAAGAGATTGAGTCTCTTTCCTTTTCTCCCTCTTATTTATGTTCTCTCTCTTGTGCTCTTGCTCTGTGTGTGGGGATAGTAGTTAATCCATGTTTAACCCTTGGTGGTGACCAATCTTTACAAGGGAGATAAACAGTTTCTTGCCATTCAGTACCCCATGTCACTATTGTTTTGAACCTCCCTCTCACAAATCGTAGCATAGGGCCTTTCACAGGGTAGACATCATCTTGTTTATTGAATGAAGAGGGAAACAGGCCCAAGGGGATCTCTTGTTTGTTTCAATGGAATTTACATATATAGGAGTGTTTATGTTTAGGTTTTTTGTCTCTCTCAGGGAGCTGAAAGGTATGTCTGTATTTATTGTCTTATTTACTTATACTAGAAGCTCTGAAGGTGTAGAGGTCTTTGGTTTTTGCCCACTGATATTTCTCAAAGACCTAGAACACTGTTTGGCACAGAGAAGGTGCTTGATAGATGTGTTGAGTTAAGTGGTCCAGTGGAATCATAAATGCCATAAACCACATGTCCCAGCAACTGAACATAGATCTAAGAGTGTGGATACCTGTTTTTGCTTGGTATATAGTTGTTTGGGATATGATCTGATCCCTTCTGTAGGGTTGGGACAGTTTTGAGTGGGCTCAGGGATCCCACAGTTAGCAGTCTTGCTGAAGTATAATTAGCTGTCTTGACTTCTGGTTTTTGTGGAGAGAAGGCAAACTAGACCTGTTTGGGTCTCATGGTTTCTTTGGACAGTAGGTCTTTTTCTTTTTTCTTTCGTCTTTTGTTTTCTTTTCTTTTGTTTTCTTTTCTTTTGTTTTCTTTTGTTTTGTTTTGTTTTGTTTTCTTTTCTTTTCTTTTCTTTTCTTTTCTTTTCTTTTCTCGTTCTGCCAGAGTGTGAATGGGGGAGGGGCAGAGGGATAGAGAAGCTTAAGCAGGGTTCATACCCAGGCCCAGCATAAAGCCTGATGTGGGGCTCGATCCCAAGACTGAGATCATGAACTGAGCCAAACTCAACTGTCAGATGCTCAACCGACTGAGCTACCCAGGCGCCCCAATAGTAGGTATTCTAAGTCCTTTATGTTGTAGAAGTTTTCTTAGAAATAGATTGGCCTTTTGGGTTGAAGAAACATAGGGCAAAGTTAGCCAATACTCTTTTTCTTCTTCCAAGTTTTTATTTAAATTCCAGTTAGTTAACATACACTGTAATATTAGTTTCAAGTGTAGAATTTAGTGATTCATCACTTATATAGAACACCTAGAGCTCATCACAAGTGCCCTCCTTAATACCCATCACCCATATAACCCATTCTCCCCACATACCTCCCCCCTCCAGCAACCCTCAGTTTCTTCTCTGTAGTTAAGAGTCTGTTTTTTGGTTTGCCTCTCTTTTTTCTTCCCCCATATTCATCTGTTTTGTTTCTTAAATTCCACACGAGTGAAACCGTATGGTATTTGTCTTTCTCTGACTTACTTATTTTGCTTAGCATGATACTTTCTAGTTCCATCCACATCATTACAAATGGCAAGATTTCATTTTTTTATGGCTGAGTAATATTCCATTGTATGTATATACCACATCTTTATCCATTCATCAGTCCATGGACGTTGGGCTCTTTCCTTAATTTGGCTATTGTTGATAATGCTGCTATAAACATCGGGGTGAATGGATCCCTTCAAATTAGTACTTTTGTATTCTTTGGGTAAATACCTAGTAGTGCAATTGCTGCTGGGTTGTAGGGTAGTTCTATTTTTAACTTTTTGAGGAACCTCCATACTATTTTCCAGAGTAGTTAGCCAATAATTTTGTCACTTGGAGGACATTTCCTTGTTCCTATGCCTTGGTATAAAAACTCAGGCACTATTTAATATCACTTCCTTAGTCCATCTGTTCTTTTGGTGATGTTCTTGCTTTCCCTTCTAGAGCTAAAGTTGCAGACAAGATCCAGCTGATCAATAATATGCTGGACAAAGTCAATGAGATGATTATTGGTGGTGGAATGGCTTTTACCTTCCTTAAGGTGCTCAACAACATGGAGGTAGGAAAC
Source organism: Prionailurus viverrinus (assembly GCF_022837055.1). Classification (NCBI taxonomy): domain Eukaryota; kingdom Metazoa; phylum Chordata; class Mammalia; order Carnivora; family Felidae; genus Prionailurus; species Prionailurus viverrinus. The sequence goes on from NC_062579.1 coordinate 56,141,904, forward strand.
CAATGCTAAATGGATGTGAAATCGCTCTCCGTGAGAAATAGCAGGTTATGTAAATTTAAAAAGCAAACCAGCTTCTGACATGAGCCCTAACAAAACTTCCATTTTTATTTATTTTGAAAGTTGTTTTTCTTTTGTCCTGGAATTGTTTCTTTATATTATATTGTATCTTATTCCTATGCTTTGTGAGGTAATCATGTTCTTAGTGTAGAGGCTGATCTTCATCTTGGCTCCTGTGTATAGATTGGCACTTCTCTGTTTGATGAAGAGGGAGCCAAGATCGTCAAAGATCTGATGTCCAAAGCTGAGAAGAATGGTGTGAAAATTACTTTGCCTGTTGACTTTGTCACTGCTGAAAAGTTTGATGAGAATGCCAAGACTGGGCAAGCCACTGTGGCCTCTGGCATACCTGCTGGCTGGATGGTGAGTCACTTGGGTGGTCGGTAATATGAGTGAACAAAAACATTTTGATTTCATTCATTTGTTCATTCATACAATCACTCACTTCTTCACTCATTCATTCAACCGACTAGCAAACATTTTAAAAGAAGCTCTACAGGAAATCTCTGTCAGAGAGGGCTCCAAGTGTAGCAGTGAGCCCCTCCTCAAGAGAGAATCCATGGGGGGAAAAAGCAATGGTATGATTGCTGCTGTCTTCATCAGTAATGTGGGGGCAAAACCATGTTTTGTTTCCTCGTTTATTTAAGGTTTATTAAGTACTTGACTATGTGCTGGGGATGGTGCTATGTACTGTCATGATTTGGACTGTTCTGGATTATGTTGTTACTTAGAAACCTATATAAAAATCTTATATGAAAACATTAAGATAGAATTATACTGATTATAAAGAGGAAAAAAGGTATGTGTACATTAAAGACTAAATAGTTGATTGTAGTGTTCTGTACATATCATTTTTTTTTTAATTTTTTTTTTTCAACGTTTATTTATTTTTGGGACAGAGAGAGACAGAGCATGAACGGGGGAGGGGCAGAGAGAGAGGGAGACACAGTATCGGAAACAGGCTCCAGGCTCTGAGCCATCAGCCCAGAGCCCGACGCGGGGCTCGAACTCACAGACCGCGAGATTGTGACCTGGCTGAAGTCGGACGCTTAACCGACTGCGCCACCCAGGCGCCCCTGTACATATCATTTTTTAGAGAGAGTGTGAACAGGGGAGAGGGGCAGAGGGAGAGAAAAAGAGAATCTTAAGCAGGCTCCACACTTAGCCCATGGCTGGACTTGGGGCTTGATCCCATAACCCGGGGATTATAACTGCTGAGCCAAAATCAAGAGTTGGATGCTCAACCAACTGAGCCACCCAGGCACTCCTCCACATATTATCATTTTAATAGCTGTATAAAATCATATGTTGACAAACTAGTTTGCTTACTCATTTTCCTTTTGTTAAGCATGTGGATATTATTTATTTCATTGTTTCTCAAAGTGTGGTTCCAAGAATAGCAGCATCAGCAACATTTTGGAACTTGTTAAAAAAAAATGCAAGTTTCAGAGCCCTACCCCCGATTTACTGAATCAGAAATTCTGGGAGTTGGGACCAGCAATTTTTGCTGGAACAAGCCCTCCTTGTGATTCCAATGCATGCCAAAGTTTGAGAACCATTGAATCTGGATCAGTATTTCTCTACCTTGGCACTATTGACATCTCAGGTAGTTTTCGTTGTGGGAGCTGTCCTGCACATTGCAGGATGTTGAGCAGCATCCCTGACTTTTGCTCGCTAGATGTCAGTAGAATCTCCCCCTTCTTCCCAAGTTGTGACAACCAAATGTCTTCATACATTGCTACATGGCCCCTGGGGGTGGGCAGAATTGACCCTGGTTGAAAACTACTGATTTAGTTCTTCATAGTCATAAATAGTGTGGTTAAGAATGTTTTTTTTTTTTAATCAAATAACCTGAGGTTTTCCCTTCCATTTGATCTTCCATAAAGGGCACGAGCAGGTTTATCATTTTAAAGACTGAAGGGTATCTTTTGGTTCTACAAGAAACTCTAGTGTTCTGCCTTGAGTTCAGGTCTTGTTGGAGGTGGTATTTACTTCTGTAAGTAGCTTTTCTTGATAACTCATCTTTAATTCTGCCTCCTAGGGCTTGGATTGTGGTCCTGAGAGCAGCAAGAAGTATGCTGAGGCAGTCGCTCGGGCTAAGCAGATTGTGTGGAATGGCCCTGTGGGCGTATTTGAATGGGAAGCTTTTGCCCAAGGAACCAAAGCCCTCATGGATGAGGTGGTGAAAGCCACTTCCAGGGGCTGCATCACCATCATAGGTACAGGATCCTCTACAAAGTTAATGCCAGTGTGATCTGACTGAATTCTGATCAGCAGGAAGTAGAAGGGAAATGATTAAATTTTAGTGAGCTTCTTGCTGCCAGTTGAATCTTGAGAGCTGACTGGGTGTGTATAATCCATGGAAGAACATCTTAATGAGATGGAGTTGGGGGTTCGTCAGCTACCTTTTAGGCTTACGAGCATACTGCCTTATAGTTTGGTGCCAATACTTTTTATTTTTTTTCTTTTCTTTTAACTTGGCTTTCATTCAACAGGTGGTGGAGACACTGCCACTTGCTGTGCCAAATGGAACACAGAGGATAAAGTCAGCCATGTGAGCACTGGGGGTGGTGCCAGTTTAGAGCTCCTGGAAGGTGAGATTCTTCTGTTCCTAGGCTTGTTTGGGGGAAGGTGGGGGGTTATGTGGTGAGAAGTGGGTAAAATGGAGTGGAGCTAGTAGGTAGTGTTGTCATTACTGTTCATTATTAGCTGGACAGTACAAATGGAGGAACTTCAAATAAGGCTCCTAGCATCCATTTTGGGTTGGGAGGGGCAGAGAGGAAGACTTATTCCAGAGAGGTTACACTCTAGTAGACCTGGGATCCAAAATGTAAAGTTAACCAACTCTTGGTCATAGATCTATCCTAAGGAAGAGCAGACATGTTATTGGGACATGTTGGGAAGATAGGAGGCATATCTGGCTTCATGGTCCTATAGTAATGCTGTCTGTGTGTGTGTGCTTTCTCAAAAACAGGTAAAATCCTTCCTGGGGTGGATGCTCTCAGCAGTGTTTAGTACTTTCCTGCCTTTTGGTTCCTGTGCACAGCCCCTAAGTCAACTTAGCCCTTGTTGCATCTCTACTTGGCATTAGCTAAAATCTTCCCCCATGTCAAGATTCAGCTAGTGGCTAAGAGATGTAACGCCAGGAACCCTTAAAACAGTTGCACGGCATCTCAGCTCTTCTTTACTGCACCCTGGATTTGCCTACATTCTTCAAGATACCATTTGAATTTCTTAGTGACTAAACCATTGTGCATTCTAGATTGCATATATTTATATTTTGCCTGTTAAAAGAAAATGAGCTGTGTTAGCTTCTCTTTTTGAAGTAGCTTATTCTGATTAGCTTTGTCATTGTTTCACTGCTCAGAACGGAAATAAGATGATATTCTAATGGTAGGTAGGGAGACAAAGTTGGTGATCTATTCAATAAATAATAAAAGTATCCACTGAAATGGGATTACTTTTTTCCTGTCATACTTTGCTAGGTTGAGAACAGAATCTTGAGGGAAGAGATCAAATCAGCTACATTGTGAATGCAAGAGACGGGGCAGCAGTGGTGGGGGGGTAGGGGAGATTAGATAAATGTGTACTTTTAAAAAATGTTTATTTTTGGGAGACTCGGGGAAGGGAAGAGTGAAAGGGGGAAAGAGGATCTGAAGCAGGCTCTGAGCTGACAGCAGAGAGCCTGATGCGGGTCTCAAACTCATGAACCGTGAGATCATGACCTGAGCCAAAGTTGGATGCTTAACTGAGTGAGCCACCTAGGTGCCCCATAAATGTGTACTTATTTTATTGAATCCCTACTTTATGGCAGATAATGTGATAGGTGGTTTATTTTTTTATTTTTTTTTTGTTTGTGTTTTAAAGACAGTGAATGGGCGGGGAGGGGCAAAGGGAGAGGGAGAGAATCTTAAGCAGGCTCCATGCCCAGTGCAGAGCCTGATGTGGGGTTTGGTCTCAGTGAGATCATGACCTGAGCTGAAATCAGGAGTCAGACACCTAACTGACTGAGCCACCCAGGCACCCTGGTGCTTTATTTTAGATTTTATTTTATCTGTTACACATGACCATAATTTAAAAACGTCAAGGCTTATGACAACAAAATAGGCTTCAGCCCATTCCTCCCATTTGTGATTTCCATCCCCCAGAGATGACTGCTTTCAACACTTAGCTTTTTTCTGGTACTTACCTCCATGTTTCTGTAACATACTTAATATTATTAATCTCTTGATTTTTACGAAACGATATGTATTAATGCCATGCCATGGGAAGATTTAGCATTCTTATAGCCTCTGTTCCACATATACTTCCCTTCTTAATTTGCCCAGTATAGTTTTGTTATAATCCTAGATTACATCAGTAGTCTACATTGTGATTATAAATAGTATTCACAGCTGAGGTATGTCATGTGGTATGATTATATAATGTACCTTTTTATTTTATTTGGGGTTAATAAGTTTTGAAAGTTTACTTTTTTTCTATGTACCTATCACTGATTCATACCCAGTGTATTCAAACATGTGAGACAAGTCTGTTCATTTTTATTAGCGATATTCCTCCTGGAGTCCTCTGCTTCCACTCCAGTTTACCCTGGCTGCCTTCTAGGTTTGCTATATAGCTGTTGCTCTGGGATTTCTTTTTCTAGAAGAAATCCCTTTGGGGTAACCCTGTTGGGGATTCCTTTTACCTCCTGTGTTGGGCCTCCCTTTTCCTGGATTCCTTTTCCCCCTTTTTTCTTGCTTGACTCTTTTTGTGAAACACAGAACTCTACTAGCTTCCTGAGGAGTACCTGGGACTCAGAGTTTTTGAGACCTTTTATGTCTGAAAATGTCTTTATTCAACCCCTAATACTTGCCTGTTTGGCTATATGTAGAATCAGTGTACATATCAGTTTCCCAGATTTCAAGGCTTTGCTTCATTGTCATTGCTTAAAATCTAATGACATTCTGCACTTGATCTTAGCAAAAAGGCTGAGAAGTGATTCTAATGACATTCTGATTCATGTATTATCCTTGTAACTTTCCCTTCCTTTTTCTTTCCTGTCATTTTAATGGAGTTTTGGGAGTGAGCAGAGGTAAACATGAGATTTCAAAAGTCTGCAGGGCATTTTACATTTTACATACTAGATGTGTATTTCACCTTTCTTAAGAAACAAGATCTTGGACAGGATCACAAAGCTAGTATGTAACAGCAGGGATTCAAGTTCAGGTTTGTTGGACTCCAAAGGCTGCTTTTTCATTGTGCCTTACTCCCCGAAATGATGCTTCTAGCCTAGGAGTATTTAACTCTAGAGAGAAGAGCAAAAGAAAATTTTGGTGGTTGCTTTTAAACAAAATAATTTTGAAGGCTTGCATTTTTAAAAAATTCATTTGAATTTTAATTAATATTGTCCCCATAGTTGTAGTAAATTTTAAAATGCACCATGTTTCTGCATACCTCTAATGGTACACCTATATCCTGGTGTGAGAAGCAGGAATTCTAGGCTGATTTTTTTGTAGAGGTGACCCAGAGGTGCTATTCATAGATCCAGCAAATTAATGTTACAGCTGGGCTAGACTCCCCCCCCCCCCCACTGATTACCTTCCTGCAACATTTTATTATTGTACAGAGGAATTGCAACATTTTATTTCATATGTACAGAGGAATTAAAAGAATTGTATAAACACCTGTAAACCTAGCACTTAGATTCTACAATTGTCAATTCATCCATCCACCAACCTGGATTGTACCTTTTAAGTACTTTCTACTAGACTGCTTCCAGGATCATTCTCCATTTATTTGTTCATTAATCCAGAGAATGAATGGGGAAACACAAATAGCCAAATATTTGAGTACCTGCCATATGCTTAGGACATAATGGAGGGAATATAAGATAGCATTTATGTCCTGAAGAAATTCACCACCTAGTTGAGAAAGGTAATATGTAACAAACAACTTGTGAGCACATAAACTAGAATAGTAGTACAAGGATGTGCTTCCTGATTTAATACAGAATTATGAATTATTGATAAAATATTGCAAAGTTTTAGCATGTGTCACAAATTCAGTTTTAACCTCCATATGATAGATGTATATGCCTGTATAGAGATTATGATCTTTGTGTCATCAACCAATTCAGTCTCTTAAACTCTGTGTTTCCTACTTTCCTTGTTTTCTTTATGTCCAAAACTTCCCTGTAGCACATGATACAAAAGTCAAAAAGGGGTATACAATGAGAAGACACCTTCCTACCTCAGTCCCCCAACCACCAGTTACCCTCTTTAGAAACAGCTACCGTCAGACTGGTTTCATTCATTCTAGAGCTACTTAAGGTATATAAAAAGCATATCCTATGTATGTATATACATATAAATTAAAATATATATGGTAGCCTACTATACACACTGTTTTGAATGTGCTGTTCTGATTAGTGTTGTCTTTCCTAACTCTTGAGTACTTTCACTCTGGACTTCTTGGGACCAGTGTGCATTATGTTTTCTATTTTCTCCACATACTGGCTGTACTCCTATATTCATACTCAGATCAAAAACACTTGTTTCCCACTTGTAAAAGGAAGAACTTGGGACAATGTCCTCACCACATTTACCTTCAGTAACTCTTAAAAAATTCCACCTAGAAGCTGGAGGACAAGAGCTGCCTTAAGTCATTTTAGAAGCTATATTGGGTGGATGCAATTATAGGGAAGGGAGATCTGCAAGATAAAGCAGTCTGCATTTGAAAGAGCAATGCATCCCCTGGCTGACCTAGCAAGTGAATGAACACTCCAACTGCAGTCTCAACAGCATGATATGTTTTTAACAGACTTAAGCCCATATTCATTTTTGTTTTGCTTCACGATGAGTCACATGCTGATTGCAAATAAAAGCAAGCAATTCCCTGATTTATAATTAAGTCACCCATTAAATCTTAATTGCTTCTTGGACCTCAGAATTACTGGGTCTTGTTCATCTTCCTTGAATCCCTTAAATCAAAAATGAAAGAAATGGTTAAGTTCAGTTTTTATTAATAATCTTGGAACAAATACATGAACAATTCCTTAGAGTTATAAGCCATTTTACAATCTTCAAAGAACTTTCACATATACCAATTAAACCCTCACAACATCCCTGTGAGGTAGGCAGGGTCGGTGTTCTTCTATTACAGGAATAATAATTCCTATTATCCTAGTTCAGTATACTAGCCTAGAGAACTAGGCTCAGAGGTGAAGTAAGGTCACATAGTTGGTAAATGATGGAGCCAGGACTAGACCCTAGGCCTTCTGACATGCTGCCTCCCTGAGAACATTCAAGTAATGATATCCTATGCTATATAATGAACATTTCTCTCCTATGATGTTGATCAGATCTGTTTTTATAAATTTGATATCACCTTTTTCCTAATATCCAAAAACACGCAGACTGTGATGAGACATGTCTTCTCTGTTACTGGAGTATTTCTCTTCAATTTATCTAGAGCACCATCCTAACATGAAACTTTCTTGTGTTTGAAGTTTTGAGGATCCTTGGCTACAAGTTCTAAATTATGATATGATGTGAAAATTTTAGAAAATTCTGCAAAAGTATTCCAATGTTGAATGTCAAACTTAAAAACAACAAACCTATTTAATATTTTTGAAAGCTTTGCAATCTTTCCCACTAAGAGGTTTAAATGTGTATAAATGGAAAATAAGAGAAAAGTGTTCAGCAACATTACAACATTACTGGGAAACCTACTGGTACACCTAAGTGCCAGTCACATTACACTGATTTGCTTTTATTGTTGGCCTTCTAGAGGAAGGAAAACCATTAGAGAATTTTCAGGTTTGATCCCATCTCATATATGATAACCTCAGCAACAAGCTAGAAAAATGAATTATACCAATAGAAGGGTTCAAGCAGTAGTAATTATAGCATATATGTATGTGATAAAAAGGAAGAAAACTTCCTCTTCAGTGGTTTTTGCCTAAGTCCAGTGTAAATATACTTCTCAACGCAGATTTTAAAGCTACAGCATCTTCTATGTTAAATTTAGAAATGTGAAATATGGTGGAGTTATCAACTTGGAATATAAGATCGAAATTGTAGCTGACCCCAAAACTACCTGTTAAAAGCAGAATAAAGCTCAAGGAGCATAAAAGGAAAGGTGTAAAACTCAACTGTTCTGGTATGGAGAGTAAAACAGCAAGGCAAACCTTCGGGTTAAAGTGAACCACAGAATATCAGGCATGTAAAAGCAGGTCTTAAAAATAGGAAAATGACACTGAACTGTATTATCAGGAACTACACTTTTAAAATTCCAGTTTTGGCCTTCTAAGAGCACTGGGAGAAACTTAACCCTATGGGGAAGAGGCAGTACAGAAAATGAATGGGATCTAGAAACGGGGTTGAGGTGGGAGGTTAGAGAACAACAAGAAACAAATACACTTAAAATGGATTTAGAATCCCTTTAAATCCATCTTTTCCAAAAAAATGCTTCCTAAATTTAGAGATTTGGTTAAAAAAAGTTGGTGAAAACCAAAGTTGTGACTATTTTACCTTGAAAAGAAAGTAGTATTTAAATGTAGATAGAAATGATGCTGTTAAAGATTAGTCTACTGATCAGGCTGTAGCAATTGAAACTTAAGTGCTGCTGTCAGTGAAACATGGCAGAAAACTGCTTCCAAATAAAAAACTGTCATGATAGAATTTAACATTAATGAATTAATGTATTAAACAAATACTTTTTTACTTGGAGCCTAATGAAAAAACACTGGTATGCTTAAGACATCTAACAGTTTAAGCCAAAGTGAAAAATACTGCAGCTACATTTAAGTTTTCTAAGATAAAACTTGAGAAGATAAAGAATATTCTAGTTCAGTATACTGGGCTCCAAACCAACTACACGTTTGAAATACATCTTGATTGTATTCCTTACATAGTATCATTGTCATCATCTTCTTCATGTTTTCTCTTCAATGGGTTTGATTCGTTGGCCGTGTTCTGTGATGAAACCATGTTGGTGGTAATAAGAATATTTTTGGGCCCAATTATTGAAGGATTAATCAGAACATTTTGAACTGCAGTCGTTGCAGGAACTATAAACAGGAGAAAATACCTTCAAACTGAATTACCCCAAATCAGAAACATGGTAAAAAGTATTCAACAAATCTAAATTCTAATTCTAATTCTAACAACAATTTTAATAGCATGAATAGCAACTACATCATAGAAGAAACTAGGGTATTTATACTGCATTAGGAGTTGAATAAAATTTTTTAATACTTTACAGTATTTAAACTAGTATCTAGTACAACATTAAAGTTCTGTTTTTTTTTTAAACTTAGCTACCTAAAATTTTAGTTAATACTTAGCCATGGGAAGCAGTGTGCTGGATTCATCATGGAACATATTAAAGGTCAGGAATCACATTCCCATTATAAGCCAGTATTTTATATAAGTAGTTCACTATGTACATTTAGGTTTCAGAAGATGTTCAATTGAAATATATTCAGTAATAAATTAGGCTATAACAGAATTCTACTTATATATTATTCCAACTTTATATGTATCCTTCAATAAAGTGAGTAAAAGTACAATTTTTATTTGTTGTACACTAAGTTATATTATTTTTTTGAGCTTTAACCCTAAGTGCTTTTCCCTGAAGATGCCTTAGATTTGTGGACCCTAACTTATTTTAGTTGTGTTCTTTGAGAATCTGATTATCATGCTGAATACTCTCCATTTCCAAAACATTACATATTTGTAAAATTTCATACAATTTTAGTGGGGTCATAGACCCTTCTGAAGAACACTAATTTGCAGCATTACTGCCACCTTCCTGGTATATTAAAACAACTTAACTCTTGCTATAAGAATACAAATTATTCTATAATCACAAATTATTCACAAATTTTAAGATTCAGAAAAAATAAAAGAACCACTTTCAATGCCACCCTCCCCATCATGTTACCTGGTTTGACAGGTGTGGACTGAGAAGGTGGAATCTGCACTGTAAATCTTTGGCTTGTCACTGACACTGGAGGTGCAACTTTACTTGGGACAGAAGCTGTTTGTGGGGTTGCTGTAGTTGTAATTAACAGACCATGTTAGTTAGGTGACTTCATTACACAGGTTCATATTCTGCACTCCTTAGCTTATAAGAAACTACCTTCAAAGCACAAGGAACTAATGAATGGTGAGAAAAAAATCAGAAATAAGCAAAGTACAAACTCAACGGTTTAAATGCTAAAAGTTCAGAACAGATTAGTAGTAAAGAATGTAGGCTCTGGAGCCTACCTACTTGAGTTTGAATTCAGGCTTTATCACCTACTAGATGAGTGTCCTTGGGCAAGTTATTTAATCTTTTAATACTTTAGTTTTCTCACCTGTCAAATGGAGATAACTATCACATAAGATTCTTGGGAAAGTTAAAATAATCCATGTATAGCTCTTTAAACCACCTGGCACTGAATTTTAGCTACGTGAGGTTGTGAAACTGAGTGTCCAAATAAACCAGCAGAATAAAGACCCAAGTTTTCTATTAATTACCTTAGGTGGCACTTTTAATCTGTCACTTACTGAGAATTAGAAGATGTCTACTATGCCTATGAAGGTAAATCAACATGCATCTAACAAAAGCCTATCAAATACACCTCTTAGGGTCCCCAGGTGGGTACAAAAGTCATATTCCTATTCTATATCCAAGTACTTTTTTTAAACAGAAAGGGATTGTGGAGATAACCTAGTCCAAACTCCCCTCAACTCTACCAGTTATTCCAAGGTACAACTCAAATACCACCCTATTTTATAAAATTTCCTTGATTTGCTCAGAAGTCAATGCCTGACTCTGAAATTGCCTTGTCATAGGAACCTTTATTAGTATCTTCTCCTGTTCACTAAATTACAAGCTTGGCTAACACTTTTTATCCTTAAGAACATATGGTCTTTGTGCCTTACTCCTAATAGGCACTCAACAATTTTTGTTTAATGAATAAATTTTGCAAGACTCAAAGATGTATACTGACATCATAGCTCTCTTAAAAAATATATTTATGGAAACATGTGTGTTCCTAGTTTTTCCTTTGGGGATGCAGGTTTTCCATACATCCCTTTCTCCTGGAACCAGCAGTCTGCTCAGGGAAGAGTTGCTGAAAAAACTACAACTACCCTACCCTCTCCAGAAACAAAGGAGAAGAAAGCCTAAATGGGGGAAGAAAGCCTAAATAGGGGAAGAAAGCCTAAATAGGGGAAGAAAGCCTAAATAGGGGAAGAGAGTTCAAAGGTACGCAGGAATCTGGCTCTAATGCTTTCTCTCCCAAATTGAGAAGGTGAGGCCTTACTCTAAGGTATCTTCATTCCTAGGCAAGTTTTCTGTTGTATTAAGGATCAGTTCAAAGAATTTGGTGAAGCTTAATGAAACAGTATGTGTTTTATTTTGTCAAGAAATTCACAATAGGTAGATGTTTTCTTGGCCATTACCATAACGATTTAACATTTAAGGAAGTATGGAGTTTAGGTTTTAAAATTGAACAGAGTAGATGCTTAGATCTTGGATACTTTATAGAATTCCATGTTTTCAAAGTTCAAAACTTGTATTTTAATACTAGATTTTAGCAGTTCCCTCATTTTAGATTTTAAAAATCTCTAAAACATGTATAATAAGTGTCTAAAAATCACAATTGATAACTAAAATTGGTTAACTTGCCAACACGTGCAGTGGATTACCACAGCCCAGAGTTTTTAAAAAATTGGTATTCACTAAAGTAATATGAATCCACAGATACACAGTATATGACCTAAAAGTTACATAAATTATATATGCGAATTTCTGCCCACAAAGGTCACATGCAGGTAACTGGAAGTGTACAACTAATACTATACCCGGTTGATTTTAAAATGTTTAAATGAGAATATGAAGAGATTGTCCACACACTGCATAAATCAAATGCTGCTTACATTAGAGCTATATGACATCTATAGGACTCAAGTTATAAAACATAAGAGCCAAGAAATCAGTACTGGTCAAAGAGGATTATTTCTGAAAATACTTTGATTATGAAAGAAATCCAGCAGGAATGTAGGACCAAAAAAAAAAAAAATCAGGAACTCTAAATCTATTTATGTTTACCTTATTACCTAAGCAACAACATTAAAAAGAAACCTAACGGTTTCTAAATACCATTCTCCACCAAAAGGAACTAGGGCTCTGGAGAAATGGCTGGTTGTAGAACTAGAGTAAGGGAAAATATAAGATGAGCTTAGATCATCTTGTGCCAAAAAGCAATAAAGGCTCAAAGAATGATGGGGACCTGTCACGACACAGGAGACACCTTGAAGGGACAACACAGGACAATCAGTACTACTTCTGAAAAGATTAGTATTAAAAACAATGAGTTTTTCTTTGATATGCTTTTTGTACACTTTAAAATTGTTTGGGTTGCATTCTCTTGCCAGTTTACTCTGAAAGTTCTTTAATTTCTGAAAATAAGTAGGCTACTGCCATGAGTTGTGTTTGGCAACTTGATTTGTATAGAAGGCAGAGAACACAGCTTAAACTGTTTTTGGTATCCCAGTTTATTCCAACAACGGTGGGTAATGTCCAATTCTATACTCATTTGGGATCAGATATTCCTTGTGGCTTTCTCATTTTGAAATCTGATAAGATATATGTTTATAGTTTTACTAGAGGATAAGTAAATGTATCAATGGCAATACACATTTGGGAATTTCTGACTCAGCTTTTGACTTGGATTATAATTTAAAATTAAGTGCTAAGGAACTTCTTTACCAGTCAGAAAAACCATTTCCCTCTCTCACTTACCTATAGTAGGAGTGGAAGGTCTGCTACTAACAGCACCAACACTTAACCGTGGAACTAGTCTTCCTTGGTTAGGTCCCTAGGGGATTTCAAAAACAAGTTAGTTTTAATGTTGTTTAGATCTGACCCCTAAACTTACCAAGAATGAAATTAGGATTGCTGATGTGACTTATTAATGGATAAACCTATGGCAAGAATGTCGTTTTTGTTTCATCAGTGTTCTAAATCCAACATTGAAACTAGTCTTCACAAACATAAATATAATATAAATATAATGCATATGCATATGGACATGGATATGAACATACACATAGAAAATTCTATATAGTGTTTAACGTAGAGTCTTATTTGGGGGATAACAACTAACATCCTTATGACTTTTAATCTTAACTAGTCAATACCTTAACCTAAAAAGAAAGAAACTCTCTTCTAGCAGAATTTCAGACAACAAAGGCAGCTAGCTGAATGTGAGGAGAACTTTCTCAGTGGTGGGAGAGCCTTAGCTCATATTTCAGAAAATAAGTCCAATTCCTTATGGTATATCATTTACTCTGTTATCAGGTGTCACAAAAAACTGATAAACAGTGGAAATATTTGGAGGCATGAGACCTGGGAATAAGTCCCAGCTTTGCTACTAACTCCACAGATGGATCGAGGCTCAGTTTCCTGTTGTGAAAATTAAGTGTTGGGTTAGATGAACATTAAAGTTCTTTTTAGCTCTAAAAATTTTGTATTTTAATGTAGTAGTTAATTGCAGACACGGTATTTTCAACGCTATAAATTTTAAAAATCCTAGTAAATTATCTTAGTCTTTATTCTACTAATCTATCTATAGGAATGTGCTTTTTACAAATTGCCCTAACACATCTCATCTTTTTAAAAAACTAATTTGACTAAAAATTCTTACCTTTTTAATTAAGGACTTCAGCCTATAGTTTGGAGCTGTTAAGCAGTATCTGTCGGGTGGCAGTCTGGGTCCTGCATATGGCTTAATCAGTGGTAAAGGGGTTTGATTTTTCTGCCTTGCAATATCCAGTAAAAACTAAAAAAAAAGCCTTATTAGAACTACAATTTAAAAATTTTTAAGTAAAATGAACTTCAAATAACTTTGCTCACATCTCTTGGAGGAGGAGAAGTAAAAGACTGATCAGCCCGACACTGGATTGCCAGTCTCACATCATCTGCATCAACATTAGGTTTCTTAGCATGGCTTGAATAAATTTTCGCATCATCCAGAATTGTAGTCACATATCCTTTAAGAACAAAACATTATTTTCTTAAACCTATGAAAACAGCCTAATATTTATGGCCATTTTTCTTAATGGAAGGTTCTACCAGTAGAAAATTTATGAATTTTGGTTCTAATATCTAATTGATCTACATGATCAACTAAAAATTTTTTTATTAAGCTTATTTGAGAGAGACAGCGAGGTGAGCAGGGGAGGGCAGAGAGAGGGAGAGAGATAATCCCAAGCAGACTCTGTGCTGTCACAGCAGAGCCCAACAAGGGGCTCAATCTCTCAAACCAGGAAGGAGATCATGACCTGAACTAAGATCAAGAGTCAGAAGCTTAATGACTGAATTACCCAGGCTCCCCTCTATATGATCAATTTTAAATAGGTATCACAGTATAAATACTACTGTCCCCTAGCTTGAGCTCCTTTTTTCTGCTTTAGCCAAGTTCTATGATATTTATTAACTGCTAAAGCAATTTAGTTGAAAATGTTCTTACAATAAAACAATCTTTTCAGATTCACAAGTTAGGCAAATTTTTGGTGTTTTGTTAACTTACGGAAAGCAAATTCCAACATTTGATTTATAACCCTTGGTTCATACTCCGTAATTCCCATATCCTTCAGGATTTGTGCCATCACCTGTAGATTCGAATAAAAACGTCAGATGTATGATGTAGGCACTAGAAATCAAGACTGGGCCGAAGGTAGTATTTGTATTTATGATACAAGGTCCCCCTTTCTCTGGGCTCCAAACTTGTACTCCTATCCTTTTCTTCTCAAGTGTGTATCAGAATCACGCCCAAACCCGTTGTAACCTCTGCTGAAAACTTTTTTTTTTTTTTTTTTTTTTTTGGCGGGGGTGGGGGCTGGGGCAAAGAGAAGAAAAAGGCCCGGGTTGCCTTTCACCCCGGGAAAGGCAGGGGTGGCTACAGCTGGTTGTCATTTTCTTCTGTGACGATGGGGGAAGAACGCTGGACGTGAGAATCCCGGCTGGCCAACCTGGCGAGACCACAAAGAGTCTGGGGCCCAAGGGCCAGTAGACAAAGCCGGGTGGTTGGACTGCGCACTTCGGCGGGCCGCAAGCCTCCCTCTAGCGGGGCCGCGGGGGTTGCGGGAGAAGCGCCCCAAGGTCCAGGAGGGCAGCCCCTTATCCCACTCCTGGCCGCCCCGGCTGGGCTGAAGCCGCACGCGAGTCCAGCCTCAGGCCCTCCGCCGGGGCCTGCCTCCCTAGACGCTGGCCGCGCGGAGCTTCATGCCCCGCCTCTCATCCTTTGCACTTACCAAGGCATCTCTCGGAGCGTTCTTGGGAGGCGCCATCTTGCTCGACTCCATGTTATCCTGCCGCCTGTCATCCGTGGAGAGAGGGCTGATCGCAGGCTCCTCGCTCAGACTCCACCCCTGCGGGGTGCGGAAGGCGGGGTTACAACTCCGGCCCAGCGGGCTGCGGCTTTTCTACTGCTACTCCACGCGGTGGAGGCTGAGGGCAGCTGGGCTAGCGGAGCCGGCAGGCCGCGGAGGATTGGCAGAGACGAGTAAGCCTTCCCCGGGGAACCCTCGGCCAACGCTTAGAAGAACCAAGAAGCTCGTCTTTCTAGAGCTGTTCTCCGGTAAAATGTACCAAACGGGTAACCCTTGTCTTTGCTGGGACCCTTCTTCACACTTTCCCTGCTGCCACTCTGGCCCTTCCATCTCCCTGTAATGCCTGCACAAGCCCTGCCTCCACGTGCCCTTGTGGTAGGGTTGCCTGTGTAAATAACACCCAGTTAAAATTTCAGATCAACAACAAATACGTTTTCAGCCAAAGTATATCCCAAACACTACATAGGCTATATTTATGTAAAAAATTATTTGTGGTTGATCTCACATTTAAATTTAGCTCGGCGTTCTGTATTTTCATTTGTTAAATCTGGCAACAGCAGGCCTTTGGCCAACTCTCGTCAAGCTCAACGCCTTGTCATCCTCACCCATTTCATACTGATGAAAAGCTAAAGCCTTTGTGGGCCTGCAAGATTCCCCACCCTGCTGAGCCTCTCCAGCCTTGTCCCTTGTTCTTGAGTAGTTTTCTCCCCTCTCCAGTCTCCACAGAATAACCTGACTTAAAAAAAAAAAAAAAAACAATGCATCAGTTAACCATCTCTCTGACTTTAAAAAAAAACCAATGCATCAGTTAACCATCTCTGGCTTAAAGTGTCCCTGAGAGAACTCTTTCCTATTCTCTACAATCCACCACCGTGTTCTTTATCCCACGAAAAGGCACTCTGAGCTACCGAGGCCAGTAATAGCAGTCAGCTATGTTACGCACCCTCCCCACAATCCACAATCTATAACAAGTCTTATCAGGGCCACTTCCCAAAGTCGGACCATGTCTGTGTTTCCACATCCTCATCCAGTGCTAACCATGCTAACAGTCCAAACCAACAGCTGTACTCACCAAGACTACAGAAAAAGGTCCTGAAAATAGGGCTACCTCACCTTCTTCACACAACCCAACGGATCTCTCAGTCATACATCACATAATTGTATTCCTTTCTTTAAAGCCCTCTAATGGCTTCCTTCACAAAACAAATTCTTACTGATTTCTGGGGGTTAGCAGGCCCTTTAGTTTTGGACACCAGCTCACCTCATCAGGCTCCTCTGAATCAGTCGTCGGCCAGTCAGCCATCTTGAATATGAGGCAGGTCCCCCAAGAATCACGTGTTTTTAACACACCATTTCCAGGGGGAACACTGATCCCTGTGGCCCCACAAGCACCTTTCTCAGCTGACCGTGGACGATCACTATATAAGACTAATAGTGATTTTCTCACTTTGGAATAGGTAGTAGATACACAAGGTGCAAAATTTTAAAAATACATTTAAAAAAATAAGAAAAAGAAACTTTCTGGTTTCTTCTAGCCACTAATTTATCTTTCACAGGAGGCACCACTGTTTACCAGTTTCTTGTCTATGTAATTTACAAACACCAACTTTTTAATTTTTTTGTTCCTCCATCCGAATGGTACCATACAGTTGGGGTGATGAAACTTTAGGGCGCCAACACAGGACACAGCCATACAAGATGAAAAGACCTATGAAAGGCCTATAATATATAATAAATAACTGTGCACATGTGTTATTGCTTTAATATAAAAATATGAAAATAGATGTTTATTTAAAATTGCTTTTCTGTATTTTCTGTTACATACATGCTATTATTTAAACAAGACAATAGGACTAATTAAGAGTGGCAATTAGTATTAATAGTAGGACTAATTAAATACTTTGTGTGAGAAAATATAATATTTTTCATATTTCTGTCCCGTTACAGCAATTTATTTTAATTCTTGGATATTTAAATTTTATAAGTTGTAGTATGTATTCTTAGTTTACATAAATATAAAATGTTTAAAAAAGAGAATGTGAATACATTATGACAAGTTAAACATATCTTCTATTGCTTATATTTAGTAAAAATAACAATGAAATGTTTTTCTTGGCCCCATGTTACAGTAGGATAATTTTGCTCTTTCTGTTTATCGAAAAATACTTCTCTGAACTGCCTGCAGCCATTAACTGCAGCCATCATTCTTTTCTTTTATGTAGTGGTAAAACTGAATATAGTCTAACATAATATTCACTTTTATATGAATTTTTGGTCTTATCAAGTCCACATTAGACTGATTCTTGGTGTCAGTCCAGTGTGGTGACATCAACCTAAATGTCCTTTCAAAAAAAGTGTTTGAGTATGTAATATTCCTAAGTATTACTTGCTAGGAATATCAGGTTTTTAGATTTGTAGGAATTAGTTCTAAGCTCTCTAGAAATGTCTATTCACTTAGTACTGGAGGTTTTGTCTTGGTAGAGCAGTTATTTGTCAGTTAGATAGGCACTTTGCATCTATACATTCATCCTTTTTTATTTCAACTTTTTATTAATTTTTCTTTTTTTCTTTTTGCTTACTTTAAATTCAAGTTAGTTAACATACAGTGTAGTCTTGCCTTTAGGAGTGGAATGCAGTGATTCATCTCTTACATGCGACAACCAGTGCTCAATCCCAAAAAGTGTCCTCCTTAATGTCCACCCCCATTTAGCCCATCCCCTCATCCACCTCTCCTGCAGCAACCCTCAGCTTGTTCTCTGTATTTACAAGTCTCTTATGGTTTGCTTCCCTCTCTGTTTTTATCTTATTTTTCCTTCCCTTCCCCTATGTTCATCTGTTGTGTTTCTCAAATTCCACATATGAGTGAAATCATATGATATCTGTCTTTCTCTGACTGACTTATTGTGCTTAGCGTAATACACTCTAGTTCCATCTACGTTGTTGCAAATGGCAAGATTTTATTCTTTTTGACTGCCAAGTAATATTCCACTGTGTCATCATCTTTCTCCATTCATCAGTCGATGGACATTTGGGCTCTTTCCATAATTTGGCTATTGTCGATAGTGCTGTTATAAACATTGGGGTGCATGTGCCCCTTCGAATCAGCACTCCTGTACTCCTGTATCCTTTGGATAAATTCTTAGTAGTGCTATTACTGGGTTGTAGGGTAGTTCTATTTTGAATTTTTTGAGGAACTTCCATACTGTTTTCCAGAGTGGCTGCACCAGTTTGCATTCCCACCAGCAGTGCAAAAGAGATCCTCTTTCTCCACATTGTTGCCAAAATCTGTTGTTTCCTGAGTTGTTCGTTTTAGCCATTCTGAAAGATGTGAGGGTAGTATCTCATTGTGGTTTTGATTTGTATTTCCCTGATGATGAGTGATGAGCATCTTTTTATGTGTCTATAAGCCATCTGGATGCCTTGTTTGGAAAAGTGTCTATTCATGTCTTCTGCCCATTTTTTCACTGGATTATTTTTCAGGTGTTGAGTTTGGTAAGTTCTTTGTAGATTTTGGATACTAACCCTTTATCTGAAATGTCATTTGCAATTATCTTCTCCCATTCCATCAGTTGCCTTTTGGTTTTGCTGATTATTTCCTTTGCAGTACAGAAGCTTTTCATCTTGATGAATTGCAATCTTTCATTTTTGCTTTTATTTCCCTTGCCTCTAGAGACATGTTAAGTAAGAAGTCGCTGTGGCCTAGGTCAAAGAGGTTTCTGCCTGTTTTCTCCTCTAGGATTTTGATGGTTTCCTGTCTCACATTTAGGTCTTTCATCCACTTTGAATTTATTTTTGTGTATGATGTAATAAAGGGGTCCAGTTTCATTCTTCTGTGTGTTGCTGTCCAGTTCTCCCAGCACCATTTGCTGAAGAGAGTGTCTTTTTTTCCATTGGATACTCTTTTCCTGCTTTGTCAAAGATTAGTTGGTCATATATTTGTGGGCCCATTTCTGGGTTCTCTATTCTATTCCATTGATCTAGGTGTCTGTTTTTGTGTCAATACCGTACTGTCTTGATGATTACAGCTTTGTAATACACCTTGATGATTACAGCTTTGTAATACACCTTAATGTCCAGAACTTTGATGCCTCCAGCTTTGATTTTATTTTTCAGGATTGCTTTGGCTATTCAGGGTCTTTTCTGGTTCCATACAAATTTTAGGATTGTTTGTTCTAGCTCTGTGGGGAATCCTGGTGTTATTTTGGTAGGGATTGCATTGAGTGTGTAGATTGCTTTGGGTATTATCGACATTTAACAATTTTTGTTCTTCCAGTCATGAGCATGGAATGTTTTTCCATTTCTTTGTATCTTCTTCAGTTGCTTTCATAAGCTTTCTGTAGTTTTCAGCATACAGATCTTTTACGTCTTTGGTTAGGTTTATTCCTCGGTATCTTACTGATTTTGGTGCAATTGTAAATGGGACCAATCTGTGATATCTCTTTCTGCTGCTTCATTATTGGTGTATAGAAATGCAACTGCTTCATTAATGGTGTATAGAAATGCAACTGATTTCTGTACATTGATTTTGTATCCTGTGACTTTGCTGAATTCATGTATCAGCTCTAACAGTTTTTTTGTGGGGTCTTTCAGGTTTTCCATGAAGAGTGTCATGTCATCTGTGAAGAGTGAAGTTTGAATTCTCTCTTGCTGATCTGTATTCCTTTTATTTCTCTTTGTTTTATGATTTCTGAGGCTAGGACTTCCAGTAGCAACAACAGTGGCGAGAGTGGACATCTCAGTTGTGTTTCTGACCTTAGGGGGAAAGCTCTCAGTTTGTCCCCATTGAGGATGGTATTAGCTGTGGGCCTTTCATATATGGCTTTTATAATGTTAAGATACATTCCTTCTATTCCTCTTTCTTGAAGGTTTTTATCATGAAAGGATGCTGTATTTTGTCAAACACTTTTTATGCATCTCTTGAAATAATCATATGGTTCCTATCCTTTCTTTTATTAATGTGGTGTATCACATTAATTATTTTGCAAATATTAAACCTGCCTTGCAGCTTAGGAATAAATCCCACTTGATCATGGTGAATAATTCTTTTAATGTACTGTTGGGTTTGATTTGCTAGTATCTTATTGAGAAATTTTGCATCCAGGTTCATCAGGGATATTGGCCTGTAATTCTCCTTTTTAGTGGGGTCTTTGGCTTTAGATGCATGGTCATGTTGGATTTGTAGACTGAGTTTGGAAGCTTTCCTTTAATTTCTGTTTTTTGGAACAGTTTGAGGAAAATAGGATTAACTCTTCTTGAAATGTCTGGTAGAATTCCCCTGGGAAGCCATTTGGCCCAGGACTCTTGTTTGCTGGGAGGTTTTGATAACCAACTCAATTCCTTTGCTGGTTATGGGTATGTTCAAGTTTTCTATTTCTTCCTGTTTGAGTTTTGGTAGTGTGTGAGTGTCTAGGAATTTGACCATTCCTCCCAGATTTTCCGGTTTGTTGGCATATAATTTTTCATCATATTCACTTATAATTGTATTTCTGTGGTGTTGGTTGTCATCTCTCCTCTTTCCTTCATGATTTTATCCATTTGGGTTCTCTCTTCTTTTTGAGACGTCTGGCTAAGGGTTTATCAATTTTGTTTATTCTTTCAAAAAACCAGCCCTTAGTTTCATTGATCTGTTCTACTGGTTTTTAAAATTTTTTTTTTTTTACTTTTTTAGATTCTATATTGTTTATTTCTGCTCTAATCTTTATAAATTTCCTTCTTCTGCTGGCTTTGTGCTTTATTTGCTGCTCCTTTCCAGATTTTTTAAGTATAAGGTTAGGTTTTGTATTAGGGACCTTTCTCATTTCTTGAGATAGGCCTGAATTACAATATATTTTCTTCTTAGGACTGCCTTTGCTGCACACCAAAGGACTTGGACTCTTGTGTTTTCATTTTAATTTGTTTCCATGTATTTTTTTAATTTCTTCTTTAATTTTTTGGTTGATCCATTCATTCTTTAGTAAGATGTTATTTAACTTTCACGTATCTGAGGGCTTTCCAAATTTTTTCTTGTGGTTCATTTCAAGATTCATAATGTTGTGATCTGAAAATATGCATGGTATGATCTCAATATTTTTTTACCTGTTGAGGGCTGATCTGTGACCCAATATGTGATCTATTCTGGAGAATGTTCCATGTGCACTCGAGAAGAATATGTATTCTCCTACTTTAGGATGAAATGTTGTGTGTGTGTGTGTGTGTGTGTGTGTGTGTGTGTGTGTATTAAGTCCATCTGGTCTAGCGTGTCATTTAGAGCCATTGTTTCTTTGTTGATTTTCTGTGTAGATGATCTGTCCATTGCTATAAGTGGAGTATTTTTTAATATGAAATTTATTGTCAAATTGGTTTCCATATAACACCCAGTGCTCATCCCAACAGATGCCCTCTTCAACACCCATCACCCACCATCCACTCCCTCATCCCCCATCAACCCTCAGTTTGTTCTCAGTTTTTAAGAG
Organism: Prionailurus viverrinus; assembly: GCF_022837055.1. Classification (NCBI taxonomy): domain Eukaryota; kingdom Metazoa; phylum Chordata; class Mammalia; order Carnivora; family Felidae; genus Prionailurus; species Prionailurus viverrinus. The sequence goes on from NC_062579.1 coordinate 56,163,781, forward strand.
TCTGTTTTGGCTCCCTCCCTCTCTAACCTTTTTTTTCCTTCCCCTCCCCCATGGTCTTCTGTTAAGTTTCTCAGGATCCACAACAGAGTGAAAACATATGGTATCTGTCTCTCTCTGTATGACTTATTTCACTTAGCATCACACTCTCCAGTTCCATCCACGTTGCTACAAAAGGCCACATTTCATTCTTTCTCATTGCCACGTAGTATTCCATTGTGTATATAAACCACAATTTCTTTATCCATTCATCAGTTGATGGACATTTAGGCTCTTTCCATGATTTGGCTATTGTTGAAAGTGCTGCTACAAACATTGGGGTACAAGTGCCCCTATGCATCAGCACTCCTATATCCTTTGGATAAATTCCTAGTAGTGCTATTGCTAGGTTGTAGGGTAGTTCTATTTTGAATTTTTTGAGGAACCTCCACGCTGTTTTCCAGAGTGGTTGCACCAGTGTGCATTCCAACTCACAGTGCAAGAAAGTTCACATTTCTCCACATCCTCACAAACATCTGTTGTTTCCTGAGTTGTTAATTTTAGCCACTCTGACCAGTGTGAGGTGGCATCTCAATGTGGTTTTGATTTGTATTTCCCTGAGGATGAGTGATATTGAGCATCTTTTCATGTGTCTGTTGGCTATCTGGGTGTCTTCTTTGGAGAAGTGTCTATTCATGTCTTCTGCCCATTTCCTCACTGGAGTATTTGTTTTTTGGGTGTTGAACTTGGTAAGTTCTTTGTAGATTTTGGATACTAATCCTTTATATGAAATGTCATTTGCAGACATCTTTTCCCATTCTGTCGGTTGCTTTTAGTTTTGTTGATTGTTTCCTTTGCAGTGCAGAAGCTTTTTATCTTGATGAGGTCCCAACAGTTCATTTTTGCTTTTATTTCACTTGCTTTCAGAGATGTGTCAAGTAAGAAGTTGCTGTGGCTGAGGTCAAAGAGGTTGTTGCCTGTTTTCTCATCTAGGGTTTTGATGGTTTCCTGTCTCACATTTAGGTCTTTCATCCATTTTGAATTTATTTTTGTGTATGGTGTAAGAAAGTGGTCCAGTTTTATACTTCTGCATGTTGCTGTCCAGTTCTCCCAGCACCATTTGCTAAAGAGACTGTCTTTTTTTCCATTGGATATTCTTTCCTGCTTTGTCAAAGATTAGATGGCCATACATTTGTGGGTTCATTTCTGGGTTCTCTATTCTATTCCATTGGTCTATGTGTCTGTTTTTTGTGCCAATACCTACTGTTTTGATGATTACAACTTTGTAGTAGAGGCTAAAGTCTGGGATTGTGATGTTTCCCGCTTTGGTTTTCTTTTTCAACATTACCTTGGCTCTTTGGGGGTCTTTTGTGGTTCCATCTAAATTTTAAGATCATTTGCTCTAGCTTTGAGAAGAATGTCGGTGCAATTTTGATTGGGATTGCATTGAATGTATACATTGCTTTGGGTAGTATTGACATGTTAACGATATTTGTTCTTCCAATCCATAAGCATGGAATATTTTTCCATTTCTTTGTGTCTTCTTCAATTTCGTAAATTTTCTATAGTTTTCAGCATACAGAACTTTTACATCCTTGGTTAGGTTTTGTCCTAGGTATTTTATGTTTTTCGGTGCAATTGTAAATGGTATTGATTTCTTTATTTCTCTTCCTGTTGCTTCATTATTGGTGTATAGAAATGCAACCAAGTTCTGTACATTGATTTTTGTATCCTGCAACTTTGCTGAATTCATGTATCAGTTCTCATAGATTTTTGGTGGAGTTTTTCAGGTTTTCCATGTAGAGTATCATGTCATCTATGAAAAGTGAATGTTTGACTTCTCCTTTACCAATTTGGATGCCTTTGATTTCATTTTGTTGTCTGATTGCTGATTACTGACTTCCAACACTATGTTAAACAACAGCGGTGAGAGTGGACATCCCTGTCGTGTTCCTGATCTCAGGGGGAAAGCTCTCAGTTTTCCCCCATTGAGGATGATATTAGCTGTGGGCTTTTCATATATGGCTTTTATGATGTTAAGATATGTTTCTTCTATCCTGAATTTCATGAGGGTTTTTATTAAGAAAGTATGCTATATTTTGTCAAATGATTTTTCTGCATCTTTGATAAGATCATATGGTTTTTATCCTTTCTTCTATTAATGTAATGTATCACATTGATTGATTTGTGAATATTGAACCAGTCTTGCATCCCAGGAATTAATCCCACTTGATCATGGTGAACAATTCTTTTAACATACTATTCAATTTAATTTGCTAGCATCTTGTTGAGAATTCTTGCATCCATGTTTGTCAGGGGGGTCTGTACACTTTTTTAGTAGTGTGTTTATCTGGTTTTGATATCAGGGTAATGTTGGTCTCATAGAATGAATTTCAAAGTTTTCCTTCCCTTTTCATTTTTTGTAATAGTTTGAGAAGAATAGGCATTAACTATTCTTTAAATGTTTGGTAGAACTCCACTAGGAAGCCATCTGGCCTTAGACTTTTGTTTGTTGGGGGTTTTTGACTACTGATTCAATTTCTTTGCTAGGCATTAGTCTCTTAAAATTTTCCATTTCTTCATGTTTCAGATTGGTAGTTTATGTTTCTAGGACTTTGTCCATTTCTTCCAGACTGCCCAATTTATTGGCATATAAGTTTTCATAATATTCTTTTATAATTGTTTGTATTTCTGTAGTGTTTGTTGTTGTTTCTCCTCTTTAATTTGTGATTTTATTTAGTTGAGTCCTTTCTCTTTTTTTCTCTTTTCTTTTTTCAGAGAGAGAGAGAGAGAGAGAGAGAGAGAGCGAGAGCACAAGTGGGTAAGAGGGGCAGAGGGTGAGAGAGAATTTTAGGCATGATGTGGGGCTCGATCCCATGACCCTGGGATCATGACCTGAGCTGAAATCAAGAGTCGAATGCTCATCTTACTGAGCCACCCAGGTGCCTCTCTATTTTTTTCTTGATACATCTGGCTAGAGCTTTATCAATTTTATTGTGTTTTTCAAAGAACCAACTCCTGGTTTCATTGATCTGTTGTATTTTTAGTTTCTCTATCATTTTTTTCTGCTCTAATCTTTATTATTTCCTTCCTTTGCTGCTTTTAGGATTTCTTTGTTACTCTTTTTCTAGCTCCTTTCAGTGCAAGTTTAGGTTATTTATTTGATGTTTTTCTTGCTTTCTGAAGTAGGCCTGTAATGCTATAAACTTCTCTCTTATGGCCGCTTTTCTACATCCCCCAAAGTTTTTGGACCATTGTGTTTTCATTTTCATTTGTTTCCATGTATTCTTTTACTTCTTTTATTTCTTTGTTGACACATTCATTGTTAAGTAACATGTTATTTAACCTCTATGTATTTGTGGTCTTTACAGACTTTTTTTCTTATGGTCAGCTTCTAGTTTCATAGCGTTGTGGTAGGAAAGGTGTATGGTACGACTTTAATCTTCTCGAATTTGTTGAGGCTTTTTTTGTGGCTAATATATGACTTATTCTGGTGAATGTTCCATGTGTACTTGAAAAGAATGTATATTCTGCTGTTTTAGGATGGAATGTTCTGAATTTTCTGTTAAGTCCATCTGGTCCAGTGTGTCATTGAAAGCCATTGTCCCCTTGTTGATTTTCTGTTTGGATGATCTGTCCATCGATGTAAGTGGGGTTTTAAAGTCCACTACTATTATGGTATTGCTGTTGTATAGTTCCTTTATGTTTGTTATTAACTATTGTATGTATTGGGGTGCTGCTATATGTATGTATGTTGAGTGCATAAATATTTAAAATTGTTAGATCTTCTTGTTGGATTGTCCCCTTTATTATGATATAGTGCCCTTCTTTGTCTTCTTTAATAGTCTTTTAAAAAAATTTTATTTATTTGTATTTTTTATTTATTAATTTTTTTGAGAGAGAGAGAACACACAATTGGGGGGACAGAGGCAGAGGGGGAGAGACTCTCTAGCAGGCTCCATGCTCAGTGTGGAACCTGATGTGGGGCTTGATCCCATGACCCTAGGATCATGACCTGAGCCAAAACCAAGAGTTGTACACTCAATGGGCTGAGCCACCCAGGTGGTCCCAACAGTCTTTGTTTTAAAGTCTAGTTTGTCTGATATAAGTATGGCAACTCTGGCTTTCTTTTTTGACATCATTTGTATGATAGATGTTTCTCCATCCCCCACTTTCAGTCTGCAGATAACTTTAGTTCTAAAATGATTCCCTTGTAGGCAGCATGTAGATGTGTCTTGTTTTGTTTTGTCCATTTTGTTCATTTTTTTAAAAACATTTTTTACTTGAAGCATATTTTAGAATACATAGTTCTAGAAGATATATGTAAAGCATCCCATCCAAGAAAAATAGAATATACATTTTCTTCAAGTACACACAGAAGATTCTCTTGGTTAAATCACATAAAAAATATATATAACAAGTGTTGCAAATTTAAGAAGACTGAAATCATACCAAGTATATTTTCCAACCACAATGGTACCAAACTAAAGATCAACAATCAGACAATGCTGGAAAATCTATAATGTAAATATTAAATATTTAATACGTAAATATTGCACATCATACTACTGCAAAAGCAGTGGGCCAAATAAGAAATCAAACAGCAAATCAAAATATGTCCCAAAACAAATGAAAACCAATATTCCAAAACTTAAGGGATGCAGTTAGAGTGAAATTTATGCTTTTATAAATGCTTGTATTAAGAAAAATAGTTCCAATAAACAACTTAACATTATACCAGAAGGAACTAGAAAAAGAAAAAAAAGCTGAAATTTAGCAGAGGAAGGAAATAACAATGAACAATCAGAAATAAGTAAAACAGAGACAAAAATAAATAATGTAACATTGAAAATAATGACCACCTTAAAAAAATACACAAAATTGGCAGTGCTTTAACGACATTCACTAGGAAGCAAAAGATGACTCAAAGACCAAAATAAGAAATGGAAGAGAAAACAATATAACAGATAACTACAGAAATACATAGTTATAGTAGATTACTATAGTCATATACTAACAAGTCATGTAACTTAGAAAAAACCAACAGATAATTCCTAGAAATGCACAAGTTACCAAGATTAGATCATGAATCTTGAGTCCAAGAAGTAGGAAATCTTTTTAGACCAATAGCAAGAATGAAGGTTGAATTAGGAATCAAAAATCTGCCAGCACAGAAAAACACAAGACCATATGGCCTCACTGAATAAATTATTCATGAATAAATTATTCATTTATTATTCGTTTTGTGGTTGTTTTTGAAGATTAAAATTGTCTGAACCTTACTTTTTATCTTTCATGGTTTGTTGATTTTCTTTCTTTTAATGTTTTTTTTTTTTTTTTAGCATTTATTCATTTTTGAGAGTGAGAGAGACAGAGCATGAGCGGGGGAGGGGCAGAGAGAGAGGGAGACACAGAATCTGAAGCAGGCTCCAGGCTCTGAGCTGTCAGCACAGGGCCCAACGCGGGGCTTGAACTCACGGACCGCGAGATCATGACCTGAGCCACCCAGACACCCCTAGTTTGTTGATTTTCTTTGTGATATATTTGTATTTCTTTCTCTGGATTTATTTGCATATTCATTAATGGTTTTTGATATATGGTTACCACTATTAAGTTTGTATATAACCTCTTCTGCGTATAGCAGTGTATGTGTTAAGTTGATGGTCATTTAAGTTTGAACTCGTTCTTTACTCCTCTCCTCACGATTTAGGTATATGTTGTTATGTTTTACATGCTTTTATTTTGTGAGTTCTTTGACTGATTTTTTAAAGAAATATTCATGGAGCACTTGGGTGGCCGAGTTGGTTAAGGGTCCTACTTCACTCAGGTCATGATTTGCAGTTTGTGAGTTTGAGCCCTGTGTAGGGCTCTGTGCTGACAGCTCAGAGCCTAGAGCCTATTTCGGATTCTATGTCTCCCTCTCTCTCTCTGCCCCTCCCCCACTTGCACTCTGTTTCTGTCTCTCTCAAAAATAAATAATATTTTTAAAAAAATTAAAAAAAAAAAATCTTCATTTTCACTGCCTTTGTGTTTGCTACCTTTATACTGTTAGTTTTGGTTTCTTCTTTCCAAAGAGTCCCCTTTAATATTTCCTGCAGGACTATTTAGTGGTCATGAACTTTTTTAGTTTTTGTCTGAGAAAGTATCTATTTTGAATGATAGCCTTTCTGGATATTCTTGGCTGCAGATTTTTCCCACTCAGCACTTTGACTATATCATATCACTCCCTTCTGATTTGGAAATTTTCCTCTGAGAAATCCCTTTATAGCCTTTTAGGTTTTCTTCTGTACCTCACTGTCTTCTTTTCTCTTCCTGCTTTTAAAATTTTTTCTTTATCACTATATTTTGCTACTTCATTACAATATGTCTTGCTGTGGATCTGCTTTTGTTAATTTTGATGAGAGTTCTCTGTGCCTCCTGGATCTGGATAACTGTTTCTTTTCCCAGATTAGGGAAGTTTTCAGTTATTATTTCTTCAAATAAATTTTCTTCCCCCTTTCTCTTTCTTCTTCTGGGAATCCTATAATACGAATGCTCTTATGTTTCATGGAGTCATTGAGTTCCTTAAGTCATTTATTTATTCATTCATTCATTCATTCATTCATTTAATCCAAGTTGGTTAGCATATAGTGCAATAATGATTCCAGGAGTAGATTCCAGTTATTCATCCCCTGTGTATGACATCCAGTGCTCATCCCAACAAGTGTCTTCCTGAATGCCCCTTATCCATTTAGCCTATGCCCTATCCACAATCCCTCCAGCAACTCTCAGTTTGTTCTCCGTATTTAAGATTCTTTTATGTTTTGCCACCCTCGTTTTTATGTTATTTTTGCTTCCCTTCCCTTATGTTCATCTGTTTTGTATCTTAAAGTCCTCATATGAGTGACATCATATTATATTTGTCTTATCTAACTAATTTCACTTAGCATAATACCCTCTAGTTCCATCCACATAGTTACAAATGTCAAGACTTCATTCTTTTTGATTGCTGAGTAATACTCCACTGTATATATATGTATACACCACATCTTCTTTATCCATTCATCTGTTGATGGACATTTGGGCTCTTTCCATACCTTGGCTATTGTTGATAGCACTGCTATAAACATTGGGGTGCATGTGCCCCTTCAAAATAGCACACTTGTATCCCTTGGATATATACCTAGTGGTGCAATTGCTGGGTTGTGGGGGTAGTTCTATTTTTAACTTTTTGAAGAACCTACGTACTGTTTTCCAGAGTGGCTACCACTTTGCATTCCTTCCCACCAGCAGTGCAAAATAGATACTCTTTTCCTCATCCTCGCCAACATCTGTTGTTTCCTGAGTTATTAATTTTAGCTATCCTGACTGGTGTGAGGTGGTATCTCATTGTGGTTTTAATTTGTATTTCCCTGATGATGAGTGATGTTGAGTATTTTTTCAGTTTGTTAGCCATCTGGATGTCTTCTTTGGAAAAGTGTCTATTTATGTCTTTTGACCATTTCTTCCCTGGATTGTTTTTTGGATGTTAAGTTTGATAAATTTTTTATAGATTTTGGATACTAACCCTTTATCTTGTATGTCGTTTACAAATATCTTTTCCTATTCTGTTGGTTGCCTTTTAATTTTGCTGATTGTTTCCTTCGCTGTGCAGAAGCATCTTATCTTGATGAGGTCCCAATAGTTCATTTTTGCTTTTAATTCCCTTCCCTATGGAGATGTGTTGAGTAAGAAGTTGCTGTGTCCTAGGTAAAGGAAGTTTTTGTCTTCTAGGATTTTGATGACTTCCTGTCTTACATTTAGGTCTTTCATCCATTTTGAGTTTATTTTTGTGTATGGTGTAAGAAAGTGGTCCAGGTTCATTTTTCTGCATGTTGCTCTCCAGTTTTTCCAACACCATGTGCTAAAGAGACTGTCTTTATTCAATTGGATATTCTTTCCTGCTTTGTCAAAGATTAGTTAGCCATAGATTTTTGGGTTTTCTATTCCTTAACAATTGAGGAAATAATTGTGTTTTTTTGTTCAGCTTGATTACTTTCCATTACTCTCCTAGATCACTAATTTCCTTACTGTTTCTTGCATCCTGCTGTTCATTCCATCAATTGTATTTCTCATTTTGCTTCCTTAGCCCTGTATCTCTGCTATGTTATTCTTTATCTCAGTATTAAGTGTCTCCCTCATGTTTTCCACTCTTTTCTCAAGTCCAGTGAGTATTCTTTTTTTTAATATGAAATTTATTGTCAAATTGTTTTCCATACAACACCCAGTGCTCATCCCAAAAGGTGCCCTTCTCAGTACTCATCACCCACCCTCCCCTCCCTCCCACCCCCCATCAACCCTCAGTTTGTTCTCAGTTTTTAACAGTCTCTTATGCTTTGGCTCTCTCCCACTCTAACCTCTTTTTTTTTCTTCCCCTCCCCTGTAGACTTCTGTTAAGTTTCTCAGGATCCACATAAGAGTGAAAACATATGATATCTGTCTTTCTCTGTATGACTTATTTCACTTAACATAACACTCTCCAGTTCCATCCACGTTGCTACAAAAGGCCATATTTCATTCTTTCTCATTGCCACGTAGTATTCCATTGTGTATATAAGCCACAATTTCTTTATCCATTCATCAGTTGATGGACATTTAGGCTCTTTCTATAATTTGGCTATTGTTGAGAGTGCTGCTCTAAACATTGGGGTACAAGTGCCCCTATGCATCAGCACTCCTGTATCCCTTGGGTAAATTCCTAGCAGTGCTACTGCTGGGTCATAGGGTATGTCTGTTTTTAATTTTTTGAGGAAACTCCACACTATTTTCCAGAGTGGCTGCACCAGTCTGCATTCCCACCAACAGTGCAAGAGGGTTCCTGTTTCCCCACATCCTCGCCAGCATCTATAGTCTCCTGATTTGTTCATTTAGAATACATAGTCTCCTGATTAGAATACATAGTCTCTGAGTGTGGTTTTGATTTGTATTTCCCTGATGAGGAGCGACGTTGAGCATCTTTTCATGTGCCTGTTGGCCATCTGGATGTCTTCTTTAGAGAAGTGTCTATTCATGTTTTCTGCCCATTTCTTCACTGGATTATTTGTTTTTTGGGTGTGCAGTTTGGTGAGCTCTTTATAGATTTTGGATACTAGCCCTTTGTCCGATATGTCATTTACAAGTATCTTTTCCCATTCCGTTGGTTGCCTTTTAGTTCTGTTGATTGTTTCCTTTGCTGTGCAGAAGCTTTTTATCTTCATGAGGTCCCAATAGTTCATTTTTGCTTTTAATTCCCTTGCCTTTGGGGATGTGTCAAGTAAGAAATTGCTGCAGCTGAGGTCAGAGGTTTTTTTCCTGCTTTCTCCTCTAGGGTTTTGATGGTTTCCTGTCTCATATTCAGGTCCTTTATCCATTTTGAGTTTATTTTTGAGAATGGTGTAAGAAAGTGGTCTAGTTTAATCCTTCTGCATGTTGCTGTCCAGTTTTCCCAGCACCATTTGTTAAAGAGACTGTGTTTTTTTCCATTGGATATTCTTTCCTGCTTTGTCAAAGATTAGTTGGCCATACGTTTGTGGGTCCAATTCTGGGGTTTCTATTCTACTACACTGCTCTATGTGTCTTTTTTTGTGCCAATACCATGCTGTCTTGATGACTACAGCTTTGTAGTAGAGTATAAAGTCTGAGATTGTGATGCCTCCTGCTTTGGTCTTCTTCTTCAAAATTACTTTGGCTATTCGGGGCCTTTTGTGGTTCCATACAAATTTTAGGATTGCTTGTTCTAGTTTCAAGAAGAATGCTGGTGCAATTTTGCTTGGGATTGCATTGAATGTGTAGATAGCTTTGGGTAGTATCGACATTTTAACAATATTGATTCTTCCAACCCATGAGCACGGATTGTTTTTCCATTTCTTTATATCCTCTTCAATTTCCTTCATAAGCTTTCTATAGTTTTCAGCATACCGGTCTTTTACATCTTTGGTTAGGTTTATTCCTAGGTATTTTATGCTTCTTGGTGTAATTGCAAATGGGATCAGTTTCTGTATTTGTCTTTCTGTTGCTTCACTGTTAGTGTGTAAGAATGGAACTGATTTCTGTACATTGATATTGTATCCTGCGATGTTGCTGAATTCAAGTATCAGTTCTAGCAGACTTTTGGTGGAGTCTATCGGGTTTTCCATGTGTAATATCATGTCATCTGCAAAAAGTGAAAGCTTGACTTCATCTCTGCCAATTTTGATGCGTTTGATTTCCTTTTGTTGTCTGATTGCTGATTTTACCACTTCCAACACTATGTTTAACAACAGCGGTGAGAGTGGACATCTCTGTTACGTTCCTGATCTCAGGGAGAAGGCTCTCAGTTTTTCCCCATTGAGGATGATGTTAGCTGTAGGCTTTTCATAAATGGTTTTGATGATGTTTAAGTATGTTCCTGCTATCCTGACTTTCTTGAGGGTTTTTATTAAGAAAGGTTGCTGAATTTTGTCAAATGCCTTTTCTGCATCGGTTGACAGGATCATCTGGTTCCTCTCTTTTCTTTTATTAATGTGATGTGTCACATTGATTGATTTCCGAATGTTTAACCAGGCCTGCAGCCCAGGAATGAATCCCACTTGATCATGGTGAATAATTCTTTTTATATGCTGTTGAATTCGATTTGCTATTATCTTATTGAGAAATTTGCATCCATATTCATCAGGGATATTGGCCTGTAGTTTTCTTTTTTTACTGGGTCTCTGGTTTCGGAATCAAAGTAATGCTGGCTTCTTAGAATGAGTCTGGAGGTTTTCCTTTCCTTTCTATTTTTTGGAATAGCTTGAGAAAGATAGGAATTATTTCTGCTTTAAATGTTTGGTAGAATCCCCCTGGGAAGCCATCTGGTCCTGGACTCTTATTTGTTGGAAGATTTTTGATAACTGATTCAACTTATTCACAGGTTATGGGTCTGTGCAAGCTTTCTATTTCTTCCTGTTAAATTTTGGGAGTGTGTGGGTGTTTAGGAATTTGTCCATTTCTTCCAGGTTGTCCAGTTTGTTGGCATATAATTTTTTATAGTATTCCCTGATAATTGCTTGTATTTCTAGGGATTGGTTGTAATCATTCCATTTTAATTCATGATTTTGTCTATTTGGGTCATCTCCCTTTTCTTTTTGAGAAGCCTGACTAGAGGTTTATCAATTTTGTTTATTTTTTTCAAAAACCAACTCTTGGTTTCATTGATCTGCTCTACAGTTTTTTTTAGATTCTATATTGTTTATTTCTGCTCTGATCTTTATTATTTCTCTTCTTCTGGGTTTGTGGTGTCTTTGCTGTTCTGCTTCTAGTTCCTTTAGGTGTGCTGTTAGATTTTGTATTTGGGATTTTTCTTGTTTCTTCACATAGGCCTGGTTTGCAATGTATTTTTCTCTCAGGACTGCCTTCGTTGCATCCCAAAGCGTTTGGATTGTTGTCTTTTCATTTTCATTTGTGTCCATATATTTTTAAATTTTTTCTCTAGTTGCCTGGTTGACCCATGCATTCTTTAGTAGGGTGTTCTTTAACCTCCATGCTTTTGGAGGTTTTCCAGACTTTTTCCTGTGGTTGATTTCAAGCTTCACAGCATTGTGGTCTGAAAGTATGCATGGTATGATCTCAATTCCTGTATACTTATGAAGGGCTGTTTTGTGACCCATATGTGATCTATCTTGGAGAATGTTCCATGTGCACTCAAGAAGAAAGTATATTCTGTTGCTTTGGGATGCAGAGTTCTAAATATATCTGTCAAGTCCATCTGATCCAATGTATCATTGAGGGCCCTTGTTTCTTTATTGACCGTGTGTCTAGATGATCTATCCATTGTTGTAAGTGGGGTATAACGTCCCCTGCAATTACCACGTTCTTATCAATAAGGTTGCTTATGTTTGTGATTGTTTTATATATTTGAGGGCTCCAGTATTTGGCGCATAGACACTTATAATTGTTAGCTCTTCCTGATGGATAGACCCTATAATTATTATATAATGCCCTTCTTCATGTCTTGTTACAGCCTTTAATTTAAAGTCTAGTTTGTCTGATATAAGTATGGCTACTCCAGCTTTCTTTTGACTTCCAGTAGCATGATAGATAGTTCTCCACCCCCTCACTTTCAATCTGAAGGTGTCCTGAGGTCTAAAATGAGTCTCTCGTAGACAGAAAATAGATGGGTCTTGTTTTTTTTATCCATTCTGATACCCTATGTCTTTTTGTTGGAGCATTTAGTCCATTTACACTCAGTGTTATTTTTGAAAGATATGGATTTAGAGTCATTGTAATGTCTGTAGGTTTCATGCTTGTAGTGATGTCTCTGATACTTTGTCTCACAGAATCCCCCTTAGGATCTATTGTAGGGCTGGTTTAGTGGTGACTAGTTCCTTCAGTTTTTGTTTGTTTGGGATGACCTTTATCTCTCCTTCCATTCTGAATGGCAGACTTGCTGGATAAACGATTCTCGGCTGCATATTTTTTCTGTTCATCACATTGAAGATTTCCTGCCATTCATTTCTGGCCTGCCACGTTTCAGCACATAAATCCATCACTAGTCTTATGGGTCTTTCTTTATAAGTCAGAGCCTGTTTATCCCTAGCTACTTTCAGAATTTTCTCTTTATCCTTGTATTTTCCAGTTTGAGTATGATATGTCGTGCAGAAGATCAATTCAAGTTATGTCTGAAGGGAGTTCTCTGTGCCTCTTGGATTTCAATGCCTTTTTCCTTCCCCAGATGGGGGAAGTTCTTAGCTATGATTTCTTCAAGTACACCTTCAGTACCCCTCTCTCTCTCTTCCTCCTCTGAAATCCCAATTATGCGTATGTTATTATGTTTAATTGTGTCACTTAGTTCTCTAATTCTCCCCTCATACTCCTGGATTTTTTTTATGTCTTTTTTTCTCAGTTTCCTCTTTTTCCATAATTTTATCTTCTAGTTCACCTCTTCTCTCCTCTGCCTCTTTAATCCGAGGTGTGGTCGCCTCCATTTTATTTTGCAGCTCATTTATAGCATGTTTTAGTTCCTCCTGACTGTTTCTTTGTCCCTTGATCTCTGTAGTAATACATTCTCTGCTGTCCTCTATACTTTTTTCAAGCCAAGTGATTAGTTTTATGACTATTATTTAAATTCATTTTCTGTTACATTGCTTAAATCATTTTTGATCAGTTCGTTAGCTGTCGCTACTTTCTAGAGTTTCTTTTGAGGAGAATTCTTCCATTTCCTCTTTTGTGATAGTCCCTGGAGTGGTGTGGAACTACAAGGCTCTTCCTCTGTGCTGTCTGGAGTAACTTGGGTTGGTGGCGGGGCCGCAGTCAGACCTGATGTCTGCCCCCAGCCCACCGCTGGGGCCACTGGTGTGTACCTTATCTTTCCTCTCCCAGGGGCAGGACTCACTGTGGAGTGGTGTGGCCTGTGTCTGGGCTACTTGAACACTGCCAGGCTTGTGGTGCTTGTGGGATCTGGCATATTAGCTGGGGTGGATCCGCAGGGTGCACAGGGGCGGGAGGGGCAGACTCAGCTTGCTTTGCCTTTGGTGTTCTGCTTCAGGAGTGGCCCTGTGGCACTGGGAGGGAGGCACACCCGTCAGAGGGATGGACCCACAGAAGCACAGCTTTGGGTGTTTGTGTGGTGCAAGCAAGTTTCGTGATGGGAACCGGTTCCCTTTGGGATTTTGGCTGGGTGATGGGCGAGGGAGATGGCGCTGGCGAGCGCCTTTGTTCCCTGCCGAATTGAGCTCTGGCCTCTGGGGCTCAACAATTGTCCCTCCCGTTGTCCTCTTGCCCTCCCGCTCTCTGAGCAGAGCTGTTGGCTTATAACATTCCAGATGTTAAGTCCTGCTGGCTGTCAGAACACACTCCATCCGGTCCCTCCACTTTTGTAAGCCAGACTTGGGGGCTCTGCCTTGCCTGGCGGGCTGCCCCTCCACTGCCTCGGCTCCCTCCCGCCAGTCCATGTAGCACACACTTCCTCTCCCCCCTTCCTACCCTCTTCTGTGGTCCTCTCATCCATGCTTGGCTCAGGAGAGTCCATTCTGCTAGTCTTCTTGCAGTTTTCTGGGTTATTTAGGCAGATGTGGGTGGATCTAAGTCAGCAGGACGAGGTGAGCCCAGCGTCCTCCTATGCTACCATGTTCCTCCAGTACCCAGTGAGTATTCTTAACATCATTACTTTACATTCTCTAGTCAGGCATGTGACTTATGTCTTTTTCATTCAGATCACTGACCATGGTCTTGTCCTTTTCTTTCATTTGGGATACATTTCTCTGTCTTCTCATTTTGTCTAAGTCTCTGTGCCTGTTTCTCTGTGTTAGGAAAGTAAACTATATCTCTTGTTCTTGGAGTGTAATGGCCTTATGAATAGGTCCTGTGAGCTCTACTGTGTAGTATCCCATAATCCCCAGGGCCTTCAGTGTTTGGGAGTGTCTCTAATGGGTACTGCATGCGCTCTGCTGTTTTGTCTTTTATACTTCAGGCCAGTCATCTGTAGAGGCTTTCTTTGCCTATTGTGGACAGTGTTTGGTCTCTGTCCTGCATGTGGCACATTTTAACTAGGTGCACTTTGGTCTGTTTGTTAAATAAGATATGTTGCCACTGCCACTGGAACTGAGGCTCTGCAAAACTCCCATGTTGGGAGATGTGGTGTGAGCAGTGGTTTACACTTGTCCTCTGGGGGATGGGGCCTACTGTACTGAGGGAAGCATGACTGGATGGGGGTGTTCCATGTGAGTGTGGAGGGTGGGGCTTGGTGGAAATTAGTGAGTGTTGGTGCTACCCTGGTTCCCTCAGGTGTCCCTGTGCTTATGCTGAGGGGCAGGTAAAGGGAAATGATGCCTACCAGTTTCCTGGAGGGGTCTCTCCATGAGTAGTGTCTGGGATGGGCTCTGAGATGAGTGAATAAACTCCCCACTGTGTGGCATAGGCACTCTTCAGATTGCTGTTTCCTCATTGTGTATCAGCAGGTTGTTTGCCTGCTGTTTTTTTTTTCTTCCCAGAGCAGCACACTCCCCTCTGGGGTCTATTCTAGCCAAGCCCAGCAACCTTTAACACTCCAGGCTTTAAGCCCTGTTGGTTGCAAGAAACCACAAAATTTAGTCTCTCTCACTTTCCAAGCCAATTGCTATGGGGATTCATTTTCCCCATGAGCTACCTTGTGTGCTAGTCTGTCTCTCACCAAAAGAAATCATTTTAATATGCTGTGTACAAGTGTGGGTCATTATATATATGTTTAGTCATTCTGATTAGAGGGTAACCACCACTGAATGTATTTTAAAGAGTTTAGAATAGGTTTAGAATAGTATAAAATGGCTCCTCACTTTCCAACTTCTACTCCCAAAGTGCCCTAAGTTTACTTACTGTCAAAGTATTTATCAGGGCACAAGTGAAACAGCTAAATACATTACTTTGAAAAAATTACA
Source organism: Prionailurus viverrinus (assembly GCF_022837055.1). NCBI lineage: Eukaryota > Metazoa > Chordata > Mammalia > Carnivora > Felidae > Prionailurus > Prionailurus viverrinus. Next base: position 56,179,125 of record NC_062579.1, read on the forward strand.
GTACAGATCATTGGTAGATATGTTTTTATTATTTCATATGATTGTAAGTTGGCATATAGAATTGATTTTTCCACATTTTTTTCTAAATAAAATTCCAAAATGCTGTTATCCTCTCATAATTCTAAAAAAATTGCAAAATATTAATTAGAAGAATTAAGGCTGGAAATGGTTTTCATGAGAAATTCTAGATAGTTTTACATAATAGTGGAACTGTTTTTATTGCTAACATTCTCAAGTTTAAAATAGACCCATTTCCTAATAAAATCTCTTACATTGTCACAATGAATTTCTTGAGTATAAAGCAGTTCTTTTGCTGTTAGATGAATGTTCACAAGGATTTCTACCAAGTGAGATTTACTTTTAAGTAAGAATTGAGATGTATCTAGAAATGTCTATATTTGATGTAATTTGTTTTAGAACTTCCTAAAAAGGTAAAGTGGATAAAAATTAGTTGATTAGAAAATATTGAATTACAACAGCACACAAAATAGCAACTAGTGCAAATCCTATCACAAGGATTAGAATAAATGTATCATTACTCATCTCCATTCTGGACTTTTCTTCTTTCTCTTCACTAGGGCTGTTTCCCCCCTTTCCTTCACTGCCTTTTCCAGGCCCTGGATGTTGCTTATGTGTGGAGAAAAGAGTGCTGGGGCTATATGGTCCCCAGAGCTCTTGTATCCCATCAGAAGTGTGGTATTGGCGTCCAGCACAGACCTCGAAGCGATAATGTGAATTTGTGACAAATTTGGAAAAGGAGAATGAAGTGTTTGGTCCTTTGTAAATCTAAAGAAAATTGAGACAAAGTGAAAATTATATTGTTTTGCCATAATATGGTATAGTTTTTGACAAGAAAAATATGAATTAACCCATTCATCTCATAAATATGTTCACAGCAAAAATAAAATAAAATTACTCTTACAGTCTATAATATCATGAGGACTCAGTAGTGCTCACATAATTTTGTCCAGTGTAAGAAATAACAAAGACTTATAATTGTTAAACTTTAATTTCATTTGGTTTTGAAGGAGTTGTGCATGTGGTCAGTGAAACTTAGAAATATCAAATCATTCAGTCTTGATATATTAATTAAGTGAATAAGCAAATTGTTCCAAAATAAGTAATATATACATAAAACTTTAGGGAAAAGGTAGGTCTTTTGGATAAGATTTCATTACTTTAAACGTTCTAAAAGGATATCTTATTCCACAACAAGAGCTCAATCCCAAGTAGAATATAAAATTATAAAATTTTAAAGACTAAATTTGCAAGAATTTACCAGGTCAGTTCCTTTATCAGTGATGATTTGAAGGTTGTAAACAATTGGATCTCCTTTTATTGGCTCCAGAGACTCCCATTTGACCTCACAAGTATTACTATTCACATGCTGTAATTTAGGTGTTAGGGAAAGAGAATTCTAGTTTAGAGGTTTTAATTTTTCCTAGGTGACCTTGAAGATGTTGAAATCTGATACAATTTCCCATGATCATTAAAAGGCAGTCTGTATAGGCTTAATCTAAGAAATATATATAGTCCTTATTGTAAAGTCTTTTGCAGTACCATTAGAAATCTTAATGATTGTAATAAAAATGTTTACAACTTAAAACTATCAATTAATAATATGTGTTGTGACTGGAGTCCCAGGAAGGAATGGCTGTGAATGGGGCTGGAAATCAGCTTTGCCTAAAATCAGAAGTGATTTTAAAAGAAGAAAATGAGACTTTTAGGGAAGATGGCGGCATAGGAGGATTCTGGGCTCACCTCATCCTGCTGATCACTTAGATTCCACCCACATCTACCTAAATAACCCAGAAAACCACCAGAAGACTGTCAGAACGGATTCTCAGGAGTCAAGCGTAGACAAGAGGCCCACAGAAGAGGCTGAAATCCCAAAGGGAACCAGTTTCCGACACTGAACTTGCTTGCACCATGCAAACACCAAATGCTGTGCTTCTGTGGATCCATCCCTCCAACAGGTCTGCCTCCCTCCTGGTGCTGCAGGGCCCCTCCCACAGGGACCACCAACTGCAAAGCAATCTCAGCCTACCCCTCCTGTCCCTGTGCACCTTACAGATCCACCTCGGCTAATATACCAGATCCCATCAAAGCAGCACCACAAGCCTGGCAATGTTCAAGTAGCCCAGACAGGGGCCACACCACTCCACAGTGAGTCCTGACCCTGGGAGAGGGGAAAGATAAGAAACATACCAGTCTGACTGTGGCCCCAGTAGTGAGCTGGGGACAGACATCAGGTCTGACTGTGGCCTGGCCCACCAACACACGTTACTCCAGACAGCACAGGGGAAGTGCCCTGCAGTTTGGCGCCACCCCAGGACTACCCAAAATGACAAAACAGAAGAATTCTCCTCAAAAGAAACTCCAGGAAGTAGCGACAGCTAACAAATTGATCAAAAACGATTTAAACAATATAATGGAACAAGGATTTATAATAATAGTCATAAAATTAATCGCTGGGCTTGAAAAAAGCATAGAGGACAGCAGAGAATCTATTACTACAGAGATCAAGGGACTAAGATATAGTCATGAGGAGCTAAAAAATGCTATAAATGAGGTATAAAATAAAATGGAGGCAGCCATAGCACGGATTGAAGAGGCAGAGGAGAGAATAGGTGAATTAGAAGATAAAATTATGGAAAAAGAGGAACCTGAGAAAAAGAGAGATAAAAAAATCCAGGAGTATGAGGTGGAATTAGAGAACTAAGTGATCAATCAAACAGAACAATATCCGTATAATAGGAATTCCCGAAAAGGAAGAGAGAGGGAGAGGGGTTGAAGGTGTACTTGAACAAATCACAGCTGAGAACTTCCCTGATCTGGAGAAGGAAACAGGCATTGATTTCCAAGAGGCACATAGAACTCCCTTCAGACGTGACTTGAATCGATCTTATGCACGATATATCATAGTGAAACTGGCAAAATACAAGCATAAAGAGAAAATTCTGAAAGCAGCTAGGGATAAACAGGCTCTGACTTATAAAGGGTGACCCATAAGACTACTGGCAGACCTATCTACTGAAACTTGGCAGGCCAGAAAGGAATGGCAGGAAATCTTCAATGTGATAAACAGAAAAAATATGCAGCCAAGAATCCTTTATCCAGCAAGTCTTCCATTCAGAATGGAAGGAGAGATAAAGGTCATCCCAAACAACAAAAACTGAAGGAATTCATCACCACTAAACCAGCCCTACAAGAGATCCTAAGGGGGATTCTGTGAGTGAAATGTTGCAAGGACCACAAAGTACCAGAGACATCACTACGAGCATGAAACCTACAGACATCACAAGGACTCTAAACCATATCTTTCAAAAATAACACTGAATGAAAATGGACTAAATGCTCCAACCAAAAGACATAGGGTATCAGAATGGATAAAAACCAAGACCCATCTATTTGCTGTCTACGAGAGACTCATTTTAGACCTCAGGACACCTTCAGATTGAAAATGAGGGGGTGGAGAACTATCTATCATGCTACTGGAAGTCAAAAGAAAGCTGGAGTAGCCATACTTATATCAGACAAACTAGACTTTAAATTAAAGGCTGTAACAAGACATGAAGAAGGGCATTATATAATAATTACAGGCACTATCCATCAGGAAGAGCTAACAATTATAAGTGTCTATAAGCCAAATACTGGAGCCCTCAAATATATAAAACAATCGCAAACATAAGCAACCTTATTGATAAGAATGTGGTAACTGCAGGGGACTTTAATATCCCACTTACAACAATGGATAGATCATCTAGACACAGAATCAATAAAGAATCAAGGGCCCTGAGTGATACAGTGGATCAAATGGACTTGACAGATATATTTAGAATTCTGCATCTCAAAGCAACAGAATATACTTTCTTCTCTAATTTTTTTCTTCTTCCAAAATGACAAAATGAAAGAATTCACCCTAAAAGAACAGAAAGAAATGACACCCAGAGCCTTAATCAACACAGATGTAAGTAAGACATATTAAATAGAATTTAAAAACACGATAATAAGAACGCTAGCTGGGGTTGAAAAAATCATATAAATCATAAAAACCCTCAACAAAGTAGGTTTAGACAGAACATACCTCAACACAACAACAGCCATATATGAAAAATCCACAGCTAATATCAGCCTAAATAGGAAAAAAAAATGAGGTCATTTCCTCTATGGTCAGTAACAGGACAGGGATGTCCACTGTCACCACTGTTATTTAACATACTGCTGGAAGTCCTAGCTTCAGCAATCATACAACAAAAATAAATAAAAGGAATCAAAATCAGCAAAGATGAAGTAAATTTTTGATATTTGCAGATTACATGATAGTATAGATAAAAACTAGAAAGACTCCACCAAAAAGTGCTAGAACTGATACAGGAATTCAGTAAAGTCAGAGGATACAAAATAAGTGTGCAGAAATCTGTTCAATTTCTATACATCAGTGATTAAGCAGCAAAAAGGGAAATTAAGAAAACAATCTTATTGAAAATCGCACCAAAAATAATAACATACCAGGAATAAACCAAACCAAAGACATGAAAGACCTGTACTCTGAAAATTGTAAACACTGATAAAGGAAATTGAGGATGGCACAAAGAAATGGAAAGAAAGTCTATGCTAATGCTTGGAAGAACAAATATTGTTAAAATATCTATACTAACCAAAGCCATCTACGTATTTATTGCAATCCTTGTCAAAATAACAATAACATTTTTCACAGAGCTAGAGCAAACAATCCTAAATTTGTATGCAACCACAACAGACAGTGTGTAACCAAAGTCATGTTGAAAAGGAAAAGCAAAGCTGGAGGCATTACAATTCTGGACTTCAAATTATATTACAAAGCTATACTGATCAAAACAGTATGGTACTGGCACAAAAACAGACACATAGATCAATGGAACAGAATAGAAAACCCAGAAATGGACCCGCAACTGTGTGGTCAACTAATCTGCGAGAAAGCAGGAAAGAATTTCCAATGGAAAAAAAAGACATCTCATCAACAAATGGTATTGGGAAAACTGGACAGCAACATGCAAAAGAACAAAACTCTACCACTTTTTTATACCAAACACAAAAATAAATTCAAAATGGATAAAATACCTAAAAAAGGCATCTTATCAACAAACGGTGTTGGGAAAACTGGACAGTAACATGCAAAACAACAAAACTCGACCACTTTTTTACACCATACACAAAAATAAATTCAAAATGGATAAAATACCTAAATCCTAGAAAAATCCTGGAAAAAAACACAGGCAGTTCTTTGACATCAGCCATAGCAATGTCTTTCTAGATATGTCTCCTGAGTCAAGGAAAACAAAAGAAAAAATAAACTGTTGAGACTACATCATAATAAAAAAAAACTTCTGCACAGTGAAGGAAACAATCAAGAAAACTAAAAGGCAACCTAGAGAATGGGAGAAGAGTTTTGTAGGTGACATATCTGAGAAAAGGTTAGTATCCAAAATATATAAAGAACTTATCAAACTCAATACCCGAAAAATGAATAATCTTTTTTTTTAATTTTTAATGTTTATTTATTTTTGAGAGAGAGAGAGAGAGCGAGCAGGGGAGGGACAGAGAGACAGAGGGAAACACAGAATCCAAAGCAGTGTCCAGGCTCTGAGCTGTCAGCACAGATCCTAACGTGGGGCTTGAACTCATGAACCATGAGATCATGACCTGAACTGAAGTTGAACGCTTAACTGACTGAGCCACCCAGGAGCCCCGAAAAAAGAATAATCTAATTAAACATGGGCAAAAGACATGAATAGACATTTTTCCAAAGAAGACATCCAGATGGCCAACAGATCCATGAAATGATGCTCAATATCACTCATCATCAGGGAAATGCAAATCAAAATTACAATGAGATATCATCTCACACCTGTCAGAATGGCTAAATCAACAACACAAGAAACAAGTGTTGGCGAGGATGTGAAGAAAGGTGAACCCTCATGCTCTGTTGTTAGTGAGAATGCAAACTGGTGCAGCCACCAGTTTTCTGCATAACAGAAAACAGTATGGAGATACCTCAAAAAGTTAAAAACAGAAATACCCTACAATCCAGTAATTGCACTCCTAGGTATTTACCCAAAGTATACAAAAATACTGATAACGAGGGATGCATGCACCCTAATGTTTATAGCAGCATAATCTACAATAGCTGAATTATGGAAAGAGCCCAAGTGTCCATCTACTGATGAATGGATAAAGAAGATGTGGTGCATACATACAATGGAATATTATCCACCCATAAAAACCAATGTAATCTTCATGTTTGCCACAATTTGATGGAGCTAGAGAGTATTATGCTAAGCGAAATAAGTCAGTCAGAGAAAAATAAATACCACATGATTTTACTCATATGTGTAATTTAAGGAAAAAAATGAGCAAAGACTACAAAAAGAGAGGCAAACCACAAAAGACACTCTTACTATCGAGAACAAACTGATGGTTACATGAAGGTAGGTGGTTGTGGGGATAGGTTAAATAGATGATATGGTGCACTTGTGATGAGCACCAGAAATTCTATAGAAATGTTGATTCTGTTGATTCACTATATTGTACACCTGAAAGTAATATAACACTGTATATTGACTGGAATTCAAATAAAACTTAAAATTAATAACTAAATAAATTTTCTTTAAAAAGCACAAAAAAATCGGGGCACCTGGGTGGCTCAGTCAGTTAAGTGTCCAGCTTCAGCTCAGGTCATGATCTCACTGTTCATGAGGTTGAGCCCCACATCAGGCTCTGTGCTGACAGTTCAGAGCCTGGAGCCTGCTTTGGATTCTGTGTCTCCCTCTCTCTCTGCTCCTCCCCCACTCATGCTCTGTCTGTCTCTCTCTCTCAAAAATAAATAAACATTTAAAATATTTTAAAAAGCACAAAAATCACTACATTGTATACTTGAAAAATGATATTGTACCTTATGTTAACTAACTGAATTTAAATAAAAACTTGAGAACCCCTACAACACAACAACAACAACAACAACAACAAAAACTTGATTTTAAAAATGGTCAAGGGACTTTAACAGATATTTCTCCAAAGAAGATATACAAATTACTATGTACATGAAAAGATGTTGAAAAATCACTAATCATTAGGAAAATGCAAATCAAAATCAGAATGAGATACCACCTCATACCCATTAAGGTGGCTACTCTCAAAAAAAAAAAAGAGAGAAAATAAGTCTTGATGAGAATGTGGAGAAATTGGATCTCTTTTGCATTATGTGTAGGAATGAAAAATTATGCAACCACTATGGAAAACAATATGGTATTTCCTACAAAAATTAAAAACAAAATTACCTTCATCCAGCAATCCCACTTCTGGCTATATACCCAAAAGGACAGAAAGCAAGATCTGGAAGGGATATTTGCACATTTATGTCATAGCAGCATTATTCACAATAGCTGAAAGTTGTAATCTACCCAAGTAGATTCATCAATGGATGAATGGGTAAGCAAAATTGGTGTGCACATACAATGAAATATTATAAACCCTTAAAAAGGAAAGAAATTCTGACACATGCTACAACATGGATGAAACTTCAAAATATTATGCTAAGTGAAATAAACCAGCTACTAAAGAACAAATATGAGGAGTTAAGATGGCTGAGAATTAGGGGTACCCTGGGCTTTCCTCATCCCTCAAACACAGCTGTATTGAAGTCAGATCACTTAGAACACCCAGGAAAGTGATCTGTGGAGTGGCATAAAGATCTCCACAGTTGCAGGGAGACAGCTTAGAAGGTGCGAAGTGTGTGGAAGTGAAATGGAAAAGAGAAAAATGGCGGTGTTGCAGAAGGAAGAGAAAATTTCCGTGGAGAGACACAAGAGAGAGAAAGAGAGAGGGGTTGAGAAAGTATGGCATAAAGTTAGCATAAGACAAAAACCTCTCTGGAGCCTGGACTGGGGAGTGAGAAGTACTTAGTATCTTAGTTTTATTTTTTTTTCCAGACTTTGGAGCTCAAACTCTAAGGATTTGGAAGTGTGTGACTTTATCCAGAGTGGAGCAGTGTCATGCGGTCCTGGGGAAGAGGGAGCTGGCCCCAGAGTGCATAGGGTGGTGAAGAGATCGTTGGGTCATACTAGGAGAGAACATTCCCCATTTGGAGTACTTTTTGGAGAGGGTTTATTGTCACCCCAAGAAGAAAAGACCCTGCAGGTGCCAGCCAAAGATGCTTCATCCATAGAGTGGAGACGCTCTACTCCAGAGGAGGGAAGCAGATCTGCACAGTGCAGGGTCCTTTAAGACTTTGGGTTTTGAATCCTAGCAACAGGCCAAAGAAAAAAATGCAGGGGAGTTGTGACACAGGGTGAGCTGACTGCCCTCACTATTCTGTAAGGGCTGCCTGAACAGTATGGAGGTAAGATCCCTGGCCCAGGAAGAAAAAATTGGGGTTGTGCAATTTTCCTCCCAACATGGTGGTACTTCAGAGAGCATCACAACAACCATCAGTGGAGGTGGGATCCACTTACACCAAAACCCACCACCCACGGTGCCTGGCAACTGCTTATTTAGTGGGGCAAGATGGACTCTGAGCCAATGCATCTGGCTTCTCCTCAGAAGACCAGCACAGCCAGTACCTCCCATGCACCAAGTGAACTAAAAATCAATTGCTCAACAATGACACCTACAGTTCTTTCTTCATTTCTTCTTCCTTCTTTTTTTCTCTTGAACTCAGGCTAATAGTTTCTTGTTTTTTTCACTTCCTTTTCTCTTTTCTTTAGATCAGACTTTTTTGTTCTTTTCTTTTTCTTTTTTTTCTGTTTTATTTTTTTTTCCTTTTTTACATTCGTTTTCTTTGGAATTGGCCTTACAGTTTTTTGATTCTCTGGAGTTTTTTTCTTCTCTTCTCTTTTCTCTTTTTTGGGGGGATCAAGTTTCCTCTCCCCTTTTTTCATATAATATAAACATTATATCTGAACAAGAAATTAGAACTACATTCATCAGATTACCAGCTTGGCTCTAAAAAAGCAAGGACGACACCAGAGAAACCCTTGCTGCAGGCATCAAAGACCTAAGAGCTCATCAGAATGAAATTTAAAAAATTCTATATGTAAGACGCAAAACAAACTGGATACAGTGACAGTAAAGATTGAGAAAGCAGAGGAGAAAATAGGCAAATAGAAGATAAAATTATAGAAAATAGTGAAGCTAAAAAAAAGAGGGAAATAAAATTATTAGATCATGAGGGGATATTAGAGAACTGATTCCATGAAACAAAACACTATCCCTACATAGTTATCCCAGAAGAATAAGAGCAGAAAAAGGGCGAAGAAGGTTTCTTTGTACAAATTATAGCTGACAACTTCCCTAATCTGGGAATGAAACAGGCATTCAAATCCAAGAGGCACAGAGAAATCCCCTCAAAACTCAACAAAAACAGGTCAACACCATGACATATCATAGTGAAACTTATAAAATACAAAGATAAAGAGAGAATTCTGAAAGCGTCTAGGGACAAAAGGCCCTTAATATACAAAGGTATACACATAAGTTTAGTAGCAGACATGTACACTGAAACTTGGCAGGCTGGAAAGGAGTGGCAAGAAATATTCAATGTGCTGAATGCAAAAAAATATGCAGGCAAGAATTCTTTACCCAGCAAGAGTGTCATTCAGATTGAAAAAGAGATAAAGAGTTTCCCAGACAAACAAAAACCAAAGGAGTTTGTGACCACTAAACCAGCCCTGAAAAAATTTTAAGGAGGACTTTCTGAGTGGATAAGAAAAAAGAAGGCCAAAGCAACAAAGACTAGAATGGACCAGAGAACAACACCAAAACACCAACTTTACAGGTAACACAATGGCAATAAATTCATATCTTTCAATAATCACTCTGAATGTAAATGGACTAAATGCTCCAACTAAATGACATAGGGTATCAGAATGGATAAAACAACAAGATCCATCTATATGCTGCCAACAAGAGGCTCATTTTAGACCTGAGGACTGAGACTTGCAGATTGAAATTTAGAGGATGGAGAACCATCTATCATGCTAATGGACATGAAATGAAAGCCAGAGTATCCATACTTATATCAGAAAAAATAGATTTTAAACAAAGACTGTAACAAGAGATGAAGAAGGGCACTATGTCATAATTAATGAATCTGTCCATCAAGAAGATCTAACAATTTAAATATTTATGCCCCCAACTTGAAACACCCAAATATATGAATCAATTAATCACGAACATAAAGAAACTCATTGATAATAATATTAAGATATTATTAATATCTTAATAATAATAGTAAGAGACTTTAATACCCCACTTACACCAATGGAAGGATCATCTAAGCAGGAAATCAACAAGGAAATAATGGCTTTGAATGATACACTGGACCAAATGGACTTCACAAATATATTCAAAACTTATCATCCTAAAGTAGCAGAATACACATTCTTCTCGAGTACACATGCAACATTCACCAGAATAGATCACTTACAAGGTCACAAATTAGCCCTCAATAGGTACAAAAAGAATGAGATCATACCACACATATTTTCAGATCACAACACTATGAAACTTGAAATCAACCACAGGGGGAAAAAATGGAAAGCCCTAAAATGCATGGAAGTTAAAGAACATAAGGGAAGGGAAACATAATATAAAAACAGGGAGGGGGACAAAACAGAAGAGGCTCATAAATATGGAGAACAAACTGAGGGTTACTGGAGGGGTTGTGGGAGGGGGGATGGGCTAAATGGGTAAGGGGCACTAAGGAATCTACTCCTGAAATCATTGCTGCACTATATACTAGCTAATTTGGATGTAAATTTTAAAAAAGAAAAAAGAGAAAAAAATAGAACATCTCACTAAAGAAAGAATAGGTTACCAGGAAATTAAAGAAGAAATTAAAAAATACATGGAAGCAAATGAAAATGAAAACACAACAGTCCAAAGCCTTTGGGATGCAGCAAAGGCAGTACTAAAAGGAAAGTACATGGCAACTTAGGCCCATCTCAAGAAGCAAAAAGGTCCCAAATACATAACCTAAACTTACACCTAAAGGAGCTAGAAAAGAAGTAGCAAATAAAGCCTAAAGCCAGCAGAAGAAGGGAAATAATAAAGATTAGAGCATAAATAAGTGATATAGAAACAACAAAAAAAGTAGAAAGATCAATGAAACTAAATGCTTGTTTTTTTAAGAATAAACAAAATTGGGGGCGCCTGGGTGGCGCAGTCAGTTAAGCGTCCGACTTCAGCCAGGTCACGATCTCGCGGTCCGTGAGTTCGAGCCCCGCGTCCGGCTCTGGGCTGATGGCTCAGAGCCTGGAGCCTGTTTCCGATTCTGTGTCTCCCTCTCTCTCTGCCCCTCCCCTGTTCATGCTCTGTCTCTCTCTGTCCCAAAAATAAATAAACGTTGAAAAAAAATTTTTTTAAAAGAATAAACAAAATTGATAAACCCCTAACCAGACTTATCAAAAAATAAAAGAGAGAGGACCCAAGTAAATAAAATCATGAATGAAAGAGGAGAGATTACAACACCACCACAGAAATATAAACAATTATGAGAATACTATGAAAAAATATATGCCAACAAACTGGGCAATCTGGAAAAATGGACAAATTCCTAGAAACTCACAAACTACCAAAACTGAAATAGGAATAAGTAGAATTTTTGAACAAACCCAGAACCAGGAAGTAAATTGTATCAGTTATCAAAAATCTCCCAGCAAACAAGAGTCCTGAGCCAGATGGTATCACACAGGAATTCACCAGCCATTTAAAAAAGAGTGAATACCTATTCTTCTCAAACTGTTCCAAAAAAGTAGAAATAAAAGGAAAGCTTCCAAACTCATTCTAATTAACCAGTATTACCTTGATTCCAAAACCAGCAAAGACCCCTCTAAAAAGGAGAAATACAGGCTAATATACCCAATGAACATGGATGCAAAAAAATCTCAGCAAGATACTAGCAAATCGAATGCATCAATCAATTTATTAAAAGAATTATTCACCATGATCAAGTGAGATTCATTCCTGGGCTGCAGGGCTGGTTCAATATCCACAAATTAATCAACGTGATATGCCACATTAATAAAAAAAAAAACAAAGGATAAATCCATACCATCCTCTCAATTGATGCAGAAAAAGCATCTGACAAAACACCGCATTCTTTCTTGATGAAAACCCACAAGAAAGTAGGGATAGAAGGAATATGCCTCAACATCATAAAGGCCATATATGAAAGGCCCATACCTAATATTATCCTCAATGGGGAAAAACTGAGAGCTTTCCCTATAAGGTCAGGAACATGAAAGAGATGTCCACAGTCACCACTGTTGTTCAACATAGTGTTGGAAGTCCTAGCCTCAGTAATCAAGCAAAAAAAGAAATGAAAGTCAAAGACGTTGTCAAAGAAGAAGTCAAACTTTCACTTTTCACAGATGACATGGTACTCTATATGGAAAACCCAAACGACTCCACCAAAAAAAAAAAAAACCTTCTAGAACTGATACATGAATGCAGCGAAGCTGCAGGATATAAAATCAATGTACAGAAATAAGTTGCATTTCTATACACCAATAATGAAACAGCAGATAGAGAAATCAAGGAATTGAGCCCATTTGCAATTGCACCAAATACCATAAGATACCTAGGAATAAACCTAATCAAAAGGATAGAAGTCTGTACCCTGAAAATTATGGAAAGCTTATGAAATAAATTGAAGAAGACACAAGTAAATGGTTAAACATTCCATGCTCATGGATTGGAAGAATACATATAGGTAAAATGTCTATACTATCCAAAGCAATCTACACATTCAATGCAATATCAAAATAACACCAGCATTCTTCACAGAGCTAGAACAAATAATCCTAATTGCATGGAACCAGAAAAGACCCTGAATAGCCAAAGTAATGTTGAAAAGGAAAACCAAAGCTGGAGGCATCACAATTCCAGACTTTAAGTTGTATTACAAAGCTGTAATCATCAACACAACACGCTACTGGCACAAAAACAGATACATAGATCAACAAAACTGAATGGAGCACCCAGAAATGGACCCACAAATGTAGGGCCAACTAATCCCTGACAAATCAGGGAAGAGTATCCAATGGAAAAATGTCTCTTCAGCAAGTGGTGCTGGGAAAACTGGACAGGGGCATGCAGAAGAATGAAACAGGATCTCTTTCTTTCACCATACACAAAAATAAAATTAGAATGGATGAAAGACCTAAATATGATACAGGAAGTCATCAAAATCCTACAGGAGAAAACAGGCAGCAACCTCTTTGACTTTGACCACAGCAACTTCTTACTAGACATGTCTCCGGAAGCAAGGGATATAAGTAAAAGCAAAAATATAAGCTATTGGGACCTCATCAAGGTAAAAACCTTTTGCACAGCAAAGGAAACAAACAACAAAACTAAAAGACAACCAATGGAATGGGAGAAGATATTTCCAAGTGACATATCAGATAAAGGGATAGTATCCAAAATCTATAAAGAATTTATCAAACTCAGCATCCAAAAAGTCAATAATCCAGTGAAGAAATAAGCAGAAGGCATGAGTAGACACTTCTCCGAAGAAGATAACCAGATGGCCAACCAACATGAGAAAATGACCAACATCACTCATCATCAGGGAAATACAAATCAAAACCACAGTGAGATACTACCTCACACCTGTCAGAATGACTAAAATTAACAACTCGAGCAACAAAAGATGTTGACGAGGATGTGGAGAAAGGGGGGAAATCTTGCACTGTTGGTGGGACTGCAAACTGGTGCAGACACTTGGAAAACAGTATGGAGGTTTACTTAAAAAGTAAAAAATACAACTACCCTACACCCAGCAATTGTACTACTAGGTATTTATCCAAATGATATAAAAATACTGATTTGAAGGGGCACGTGCACTCCCATGTTTATAGCAGCACTAGCAACAATAGCCAAACTGTGGAGAGAGCCCAAATGTCCACAGACTGATGGATGGATAAAGAAGTTGTGGTATACATATACAACGGAATATTACTCAGCCTTCAAAAAGAATGAAATCTTGCCATTTGCAACAACATGGCTAGAACTAGAGTGTATTATGCTAAGAGAAATTAGTCAGAGAAAGACAAATATATGATTTCACTCATATGTGGTATTTAAGAAACAAAACAGATGAATATAGGGGAAGTGAAGGAAATATAAGATAAAAACAGAGAATAAGGTAAACCATAAGACACTCTAAAATGTAGAGAACAAACAGGGTTGCTGGAGGGGAGGTGGGTGGGTAATGGTTAACCAATTTAATTTGGGTTAACCCATTCCACATGAAAATGGGAAGTAGGCAGGGGGACATGGTAAATGGGTGATGGGTATTAAGGAGGGCACTTGTTGGGATAAGCACTGTGTGTTATTTGTAAGTGATGAATCACTGAGTTCTACTCCTGAAACCAATACTACACTATAAGTTAACTAACTTGAATTTAAATAAACATTTTTAACTTAAAAAAAATACAAATACTGTGTGATTTACTTATATGAGGCAATGAGAGTAGTCAAAATATAGATATAGAATTTAGGGACTGGAGGGAAAGATGAATGAGGAATTGTTTTATTGGTATATAATTTCAATTTCGCAAGATAAAAAGAGTTCTGGAGATTGTTTCCATCCAGTGTGAATGTACTTAACACTGCTAAACTGACTCCTAAAAGTGGTTAAGATGCTCTTTGTCTTTCTCAGTCTGACTTATTTCACTTAGTATAATAACCTCTAGGTGACAGATGGTAGCTACACTTGTCGTGAGCATAGCATAACGTATAGAGAAGGTGAATCACTATGTTGTACGGAAACTAATGTAACATTGTGTGTGAACTATAGTCAAATAAAAAAATAAGTGGTTAAAATGGTTAAGTTCATGTTACGTGCATTTTAACATCATTTTTAAAGATAAATAAAATTAATTTTATGTTACATGATTTTTACCAAAATAAAAAATGACTGATTTGCTTTTTTGATGCATTTTGTTTAGTACCAAGAATTATTTTTACTTGGTCTTCTCTTTGTGCTTGATAGGTGATTTGGGACTCCTTTAGAATTAGATCATTTCTTTAGAAATAATCCCTCTTTATAATGCAGTTCCTATTGATGTCACTTTATAAAATTGTGTTGAATAAGACTCATATTTCCACGATCTTAACACAAGTCCTATTAAATGAAAGTATGTGCATCTGTCTACTTGTATGCTATCACTATTTACTAGGACTATGCTTCAAGCTTCTAAAATTTCTTGGCTATTGAGTTATTCATGCCCAACCTGGTCACTAAGCCTCACAGAGGGTGATTTCAGTATCCATCTCCTCATTCCACTTCTCCAAATTTTCTCTGGTTTCCTTGTTACCCAGAACTAGACTAAATTCTTTTAGTGCTAAATCCCTATGATCTTCTTGTCATTTGCCTGGCAAATAAGTTATCCGTGGGTAGTGTACTTTCAAATGTCTCCACCAAAAAACATAGTCTAAAGTCACATATAAACATACCCTCAGTGACAAAAAGAGCTTACAGGGAGGCCCTAAGCATACTACCTGGTTTGATCTTACTATTCCTTGGGTCATTTGGAAGCTACCACCCCGGAGATCATGAAAGAGGAGTAGAAACGTAAGTGGCACAAAAACAGACACATAGACCAATGGAATAGAATAGAAACACCATAACTAAAGCCACAAAAGTATGGCCAACTAATCTTTAACAAAGCAAGGAAAGAATATCCAATGGAAAAAGGACAGTTTTTTTAACAAATGGTGCTGGGAGAACTGGACAGCAACATGCAGAAGAATGAAACTAAACCACTTTCTTACACCATTCACAAAAGCAAACTCAAAATGGATAAAGGACCTGAATGTGAGACAGGAAACCATCCAAACCCTAGAGGAGAAAGCAGGAAAAGACCTCTCTGACCTCAGCAGCAGCAGTTTCTTACTTGACACATCCCCAAGGGCAAGGGAATTAAAAGCAAAAATGAACTATTGGGACTTCATGAAGATAAAAGCTTCTGCACTGCAAAGGAAACAATCAACAAAACTAAAAGGCAGATAACGGAATGGGAAAAGATATTTGCAAATGACATATCGGGCAAAGGGCTAGTATCCAAAATCTATAAAGAACTCACCAAACTCCACACCCGAAAAGCAAATAATCCAGTGAAGAAATGGGCAGAAAACATGAATAGACACTTCTCTAAAGAAGACATCCAGATGGCCAACAGGCACATGAAAAGATGTTCAACGTCACTCCTCATCAGAGAAATACAAATCAAAACCACTCTAGATATCACCTAATGCCAGTCAGCGTGGCTAAAAGGAACAAATCTGGAGACTATAGATGCTGGAGAGGATGTGGAGAAACGGGAACCCTCTTGCACTGTTGGTGGGAATGCAAACTGGTGCAGCCACTGTGGAAAGCAGTGTGGAGGTTCCTCAGAAAATTAAAAATAGACCTACCCTATGACCCAGCAATAGCACTGCTAGGAATTTACCCAAGGGATACAGGAGTACTGATGCATAGGGGCACTTGTACCCCAATGTTCATAGCAGCACTCTCAACAATAGCCAAATTATGGAAAGAGCCTAAATGTCCATCAACTGATGAATGGATAAAGAAATTGTGGTTTATATACACAATGGAATACTACGTGGCAATGAGAAAGAATGAAATATTGCCCTTTGTAGCAACGTGGATGGAACTGGAGCGTGTGATGCTAAGTGAAATAAACTATACAGAGTAAGACAGATACCGTATGTTTTCACTCTTATGTGGATCCTGAGAAACTTAACAGAAACCCATGGGAGAGGGGAAGGGAAAAAAAAAAAGAGGTTAGAGTGGGAGAGAGCCAAAGCATAAGAGACTCTTAAAAACTGAGAACAAACTGAGGGTTGATGGGGGGTGGGAGGAAGGGGAGGGTGGGTGATGGGTATTGAGGAGGGCACCTTTTGGGATGAGCACTGGGTGTTGTATGGAAACCAATTTGACAATAAATTTCATATTTAAAAAAAGAAATGTAAGTAATACATTAGAATACATGGTTTGAAAAATCAACAACCTTTCCCTTCTTTCAATTGTGACAGCCCCCCTCAAGTATAGAGTCTCCCTTGGGGCGCCTGGGTGGCTCAGTCAGTTGAGCGTCTGACTCTTGATTTCGGCTCAGGTCATGATCTCGTGGTTCGTGGGTTCGAGCCCCACGTTGGGTTCCGTGCTGATGGTATGGAGCCTGCTTGGGATTCTCTCTCTCTCTCTCTCTCTCTCTCTCCCCCTCTCCCCCTCCATCCCTCCCCCACTCTCTCAAAATAAATAAACTTTGAAAATTAAAAAAAAAAAAGAATCTGTTAAAATAATCAAACTGCAGTGCTGCCAAGTGATGTGCAGACCTCTTTTACCCATGGTCAAGAGCAGAGGTTTGAGAGACAGGAGATCAATCTTGCCACTAAACAGCAAGTTTCTTGACCTCACTGGACTTCATTTTCCCCTTTAAATAAAATGTTTGGACAGCCCTTGGTTCAAAGTTTTATATGTTTTATTATCCCATAAGTAATTTATAACTAGATCTGTGAATATTCTTCCTTTTTTAATTTGTTCTCCTTCTCAAGTCTCTTCCAGACCTTCCTTGTTTCTTCTCTGGATGAGATAGGATGGATCTTTCAGCAAAATGTCTTGGGGTTTCCTGAATTTTCTTGTTAGCTCCCTCTTCCCAATTCCCACAGTTCTAGCCAGGGACTCTACCTGTGAGCTCACTTTGTGCTTGGCTCTGCCTGCAGTGTCTCTTCACACTACTTTCACTTTTGTCTGTTTGGGACAGGCAGCCCCCTGCTTCATTCACCAGAGCCATTTCTGCTTGGCTGATGTCTTCAGATTCAACCTCCCAAACTTTTTCATGAGGTTGCCTCTGTTTAGGCAGTTGGAAAGCATCTAACTTCCCCTACAAACATCTCTCTCTCTCTCTCTCTCTCTCTCTCTCTATATATATATATATATATATATATATATATATATATATATATATATCTCATGCCAGCAGCAGTAAATTCTCAATAAAGGCAGTTGGATTTAATTGAATTGACTGAAATTCCCCTTTGAGAATCACCATTCCCCAAACTCAGCTATGGGTATTTGTCTCTTGTCAAACATTAACAACTCTACAACTCTTTTTTTTTCAATAGTTGAAAATATATTAATAGATAGCTTTCTAAGGTAAATCAGGCAAACAATTCTATAGTAAACAAGAAGGCATTTGATCAAATTAAACATCCATCAGTATAAAAAAGAAGAAAATCATAAAAACAAAAATTTAAAGAATAATTTTATTTTCTTCCCATTATAAGTAATATGATCTGATTTCAGATCAACATATAGTGCTTCCCCTAATCCTAAAGGTGTTCCCTGAAAAATTCAGGGAAAAAAAAGAGAAACCCTATTGCTTCCCTCATTAAATACTTTTTCCTAGAAATTCTCTTCTAAGCATTGCAATAAGATGAGAAAGTAATTATATAAATATATCGGAAAGAAAGAAAGGTACAAAACTATAAATATTTGGGAATGATAGATTTCTTTACCTAGAAAACTCAAAAAAATCTTCCAAAAAAACTATTAAATTAATAAGAGCATTAAATTAGCAACTCTACAACTCTTAAAGTCAGGCCTCAACCAGGCTGGGAAGTATCTCAAATCAACTTATTGGAGAGGATGGAGGATTGGGAGGGAAAAGGGAGCTTGGCCATACTGTTCATTGTGAGTTGTAGTATTTTTTTAAGTGTCCCTGTCCTGTGGTCTCACAAATCCTTTTGTTAGCCAACATTTGTGTCCAATCCTATCATTCAGCAATTTCTTCTTTCATGCCAGGCTACAGCTGCTACAGACTCTTAAGAAGCAGAATTCACACAATAAATCTGCCAGGGTGCAGATTGGGAGTGCTACTCTCAAAAGAACAGAAGAAAAGTTTGGTGAGTCCATGATTGTGCAAACTAGTGAATAGAATAGCCTGGTATACAATGAGGTAAAGGTCCTCCTGTAAAAGAACTCCAGAACAGTAGCTCTCCCTTCTCAGGCTTGGGGAAGCACACTTTGAGTCAATGTTCTCTGATGTCTTTCTTTCAAAGGACGAGGGCGCAGTGACTGGCAGTTGTGCAGGACATATCTTAAAAGGACCTGGAAGGACCTGCCACATCCCAGTAGGCTCAGAACTCTAACACATACAAAAAGGGGCCTCTCCACATCATTCCTAATTCCTTGGCTAAGAGGACTAGATAAGAAGGTGAAAGGGCTAAAGAGGGGCCCACAGAAATAGTTCCATCAGTTATATAACCTTCCCCTGTGGGCAATGCTTTTCAAGGAGCCCCTGTCATTCAACCTCATACCTGTGTGGCCTTATTTTGTCCTGCCCAGAGCTCAGAAGCAGAGGTGTGCCATGCTGAGGTTGTCCCCTGCCCATCTCTGACCCCAGAGTTTAAGGTCTTGGAGCAGCTCCATCCATCGCCCCAGTTTTTCCAGAGGTAACTTGTTGCATGCACATCATAAAGGTGATGTCCAGGAGTTTGGGGGACACTTAAATGTTTAAAGCACAGAGACTGGAAACATGGGAAAGAATGGGATCACTTTCAGCACCCTGGGAGGGGAGGCAGGAGAGGAGCCACCACCACATCCTTCTCCACCCCCACCCCCACCACCTGGGACCAGGTGACTAGTCCATGTTCACTCAGGGCTGGGCTGGGCCTGAGGCAATGGCATCCACTGTTCTTTTTCCCTTCCTCTTGCTTTTTCTTTCTTGCCCCTCCTCTTCCAGTATTTGGGCTAACATCCGCTGTTGTAGCTCCTTCTGCTTTTCTTCTGCCCCCAAGGGCTGTTGGCGTGCTCAGAAATGGCAAGGGGGCGTGAACAGCCTTCTGCAAGTACTTCTGCACAGGGACTTGTGCATTGGGAAACAGCTCGGACGATGTAGTGACCAGATGGAACACGCCAAGTAGCATGAGGCAGGCGGGGCCGCCACCAGACCTGAAGATGAGTTTTCTTGTTGCTGGGATGCTGATCAATAGAATTATAGTACAAGGCTGCTAGAGCCAGCTGGAGGAGGTGAGGGGATATTTTTGGAAGGAAGAGAGTCCAAGGTGGGGTAAGTGCGACCAGAGACCTAGGCCTCCTTTTACATTTGGAGCCTCATTTAGACTGAGACCGTATAAAAGGTGCATTTCCTCGCCAGCCATTGGGTGCCACTTGGAAGGACCTTTAATCCGCCCCCTCACCCCCTAGCCCCAAGCCAACGCCTCGGGTCCAGCGCTGGGGCTATGTAAGTCTTGTCCACTCCTCTCTTTCTTCTTTTAGCTTCACTTCACCCCTGTTCTTCGTATTTGTGACCGATTTTTCCAGCCCGGTCTTTTATCTTTCCTAATCTTGAACAAGTCAATGTAGTTTGGTGTCTTTTCCTATTTGGAACGCACTGTCCCGACTAAGAAATACCTGGACAGTGACCTGCTTTTGAAGAGTTATTTTTTTCCCCCTCTATGTTCTTGGACTTTGCAACAACTACAGTTTTTTGTGCAGTTGCTTACAGAGCTTCTAAAGTAGGAGGACAGTTTTCAAGCAAGTCTTGTCTATTTCTGTCCAGTGTTGATTTCAATCTTGCTTTTTCCCCTTTACTGTAGATATTGACTGGTAAGTGAACCAGGTGCTTATTGCACTGAAGGGACAAAGGTCTAAATGAGGAATGTAGACTGAAGCATTGCCCAGAACAGGTTTGTTTTCCCCCCATTTAACTACTTAATCAGTACTTGTGGCTTAGGGTGGAGACATTGATTTCTTTGGAAATTATTGGGTTTTTTTTTCTTTATCTTTGCATCACACCTTCAGCATACCTGTTATTTCTGTGAATTGTTGACTTTTCTTTTTTCTTTTTTTTATGTGGCCTATATTATATTGAGACATGTTCCTTTGAATTAATTTTAAGAGTTTTTAATGAATAAATGCTGTGTTCTGTTAATGTTTTATTCTGCCTCTACTGAGATGATCATATGGCTTATAATCTTCCCTTTATTTTGATATATCACACGGATTAATTTGTGATATTAAATCATGATTGCATTTCTGAAATAAATCCTGATTTTCCACAGTGATTGATTCTTTAATGTATTGTGGGATTCCATCTTTTTATTTTTATTTTTTAATATATTAAATTTATTGTCAAATTGGTTTCCATACAACACACATTGCTCATCCCAAAAGGTGCCCTCTTCAAGGCCCATCACCTCCCTCCCACCCCCCATCAACCCTCAGTTTGTTCTCAGTTTTTCGAGTCTCTTATGCTTTGGCTCTCTCCCACACTAACCTCTTTTTTATTCCCTTCCCCTCTCCCATGGGTTTCTGTTGAGTCTCTCAGGATCCACATAAGAGTGAAAACATATGGTATCTGTCTTACTCTGTATAGTTTATTTCACTTAGCATCACACGCTCCAGTTCCATCCACATTGGTACAAAGGGCCATATTTCGTTCTTTCTCATTGCCACGTAGTATTCCAATGTGTATACAAACCACAATTTCTTTATCCATTCATCAGTTGATGGACATTTAGGCTCTTTCCATAATTTGGCTATTGTTCAGAGTGCTGCTCTAAACATTGGGGTACAAGTGCCCCTGCGCATCAGCACTCCTGTATCCCTTGGGTAAATTCCTAGCAGTGCTACTGCTGGGTCATAGGGTAGGTCTATTTTTAATTTTTTGAGGAACCTCCACACTGTTTTCCACAGTGGCTGCACCAGTTTGCATTCCCACCAACAGGGCAAGAGGGTTCCCGTTTCTCCACATCCTCTCCAGAATCTATAGCCTCCTGATTTGTTCCTTTTGGCCACTCTGACTGGCGTGAGGTGATATCTGAGTGTGGTTTTGATTTGTATTTCCCTGATGAGGAGCAATTTTCAACATCTTTTCATGTGCCTGTTGGCCATCTGGATGTCTTCTTTAGAGAAGTGTCTATTCATGTTTTCTGCCCATTTCTTCACTGGATTATTTGCTTTTCGGGTGTGGAGTTTGGTGAGTTCTTTATAGATTTTGGATACTAGCCCTTTGTCCGATATGTCATTTGCAAATATCTTTTCCCATTCCGTTGGTTGCCTTTTAGTTCTGTTGATT
This sequence comes from Prionailurus viverrinus, assembly GCF_022837055.1. Taxonomy (NCBI): domain Eukaryota; kingdom Metazoa; phylum Chordata; class Mammalia; order Carnivora; family Felidae; genus Prionailurus; species Prionailurus viverrinus. The sequence goes on from NC_062579.1 coordinate 56,201,255, forward strand.
GTTTCCTTTGATGTGCAGAAGATTTTTATCTTCATGAGGTCCCAATAGTTCATTTTTGCTTTTAATTCCCTTGCCTTTGGGGATGTGTCAAGTAAGAAGTTGCTGCGGCTGAGGTCAGAGAGGTCTTTTCCTGCTTTCTCCTCTAAGGTTTTGATGGTTTCCTGTCTCACATTCAGGTCCTTCATCCATTTTGAGTTTATTTTTGTGAACAGTGTAAGAAAGTGGTCTAGTATCATTCTTCTGCATGTTGCTGTCCAGTTCTCCCAGCACCATTTGTTAAGCAGACTGTCTTTTTTCCATTGGATATTCTTTCCTACTTTCTCAAAGATTAGTTGGCCATGCTTTTGTGGGTCTAGTTCTGGCGTTTCTATTCTATTCCATTGGTCTATGTGTCTGTTTTTGTGCCAATACCATGCTGTCTTCATGATTACAGCTTTGTAGTAGAGGCTAAAGTCTGGGATTGTGATGCCTCCTGTTTTGGTCTTCTTCTTCAAAATTCCTTTGGCTCTTCGGGGTCTTTTGTGGTTCCATATGAATTTTAGGATTGCTTGTTCTAGCTTCGAGAAGAATGCTGGTGCAATTTTGATTGGGATTGCAATTAATGTGTGGATAGCATTGGTAGTATTGAGATTTTAACAATATTTATTCTTCCAACCCATGAGCATGGAATGTTTTTCCATTTCTTTATATCTTCTTCAACTACCTTCATCAGCTTTCTATACTTTTCAGCATACAGATCTTTTACATCTTTGGTTAGATTTATTCCTAGGTATTTTATGCTTCTTGGTGCAATTGTAAATGGGATCAGTTTCTTTATTTGTCTTTCTGTTGCTTCATTAGTGTATAAGAATGCAACTGATTTCTGTACATTGATTTTGTATCCTGCAACTTTGCTGAATTCATGTATCAGTTCTAGCAGACTTTTGGTGGAGTCTATCGGATTTTCCATGTATAACATCATGTCATCTGCAAAAAGTGAAAGCTTAACTTCATCTTTGCCAATTTTGATGCCTTTGATTTCCTTTTGTTGTCTGATTGCTGATGCTAGAACGTCCAACACTATGTTAAACAACAGCGTTCAGAGTGGACACCCCAGTCGTGTTCCTGATCTCGGGGGAAAGCTCTCAGTTTTTCCCCATTGAGGATGATAATAGCTGTGGGCTTTTCATAAATGGCTTTCATGATGTTTAAGTATGTTCCTTCTATCCTGACTCTCTTGACGGTTTTTATAAAGAAAAGATGTGGAATTTTGTCAAATGCTTTTTTGCATAGATTGACAAGATCATATGATTCTTATATTTTCTTTTATTAATGTGATGTATCACATTGATTGATTTGCCAATGTTCAACCAGCCCTGCATCCCAGGAATGAATCCCACTTGATCATGGTGAATAATTCTTTTTATAAGCTGTTGAATTCGATTTGCTAGTACCTTATTGAGAATTTTTGCATCCATATTCATCAGGGATATTGGCCTGTAGTTCTTTTTTTTTACTGGGTCTCTGTCTGGTTTAGGAATCAAAGTAATACTGGCTTCATAGAATGAGTCTGGAAGTTTTCCTTCCCTTTCTATTTTTTGGAATAGCTTGAAAAGGGTATGTATTATCTCTGCTTTAAATGTCTGGTAGAATTCCCCAGGGAAGCCATATGGGCCTGGACTCTTATTTGTTGGGAGATTTTTGATAACTGATTCAATTTCTTTGCTGGTTATGGGTCTGTTCAAGCTGACTGTTTCCTCCAGTTTGAGTTTTGGAAGTGTGTGGGTGCTGAGGAATTTGTCCATTTCTTCCAGGTTGTCCAATTTGTTGGCATATAAGTTTTCATAGTATTCCCTGATAATTGTTTGTATCTCTGAGGGATTGGTTGTAATAATTCCATTTTCATTCATGATTTTATCTATTTGGGTCATCTCCCTTTTCTTTTTGAGAAGCCTGGCTAGAGGTTTATCAATTTTGTTTATTTTTTCAGGTAACCAACCCTTGGTTTCATTGAACTGCTCTACAGTTTTTTTTTAGATTCTATATGTTTATTTCTGCTCTGATCTTTATTATTTCTCTTCTTCTGCTTGGTTTGGGGTGTCTTTGCTGTTCTGCTTCTATTTCCTTTAGGTGTGGTTTTAGAGTTTGTATTTGGGATTTTTCATGTTTCTTCACATAGGCCTGGATTGCAATGTATTTTCCTCTCAGGACTGCCTTCGCTGTGTCCCAAAGCATTTGGATTGTTGTCTTCTCATTTTTGTTTGTTTCCATATATTTTTTAATTTCTTCTCTAATTGCCTGGTTGACCCATTCATTCTTTAGTAGGGTGTTCTTTAACCTCCATGCGTTTTGAGGTTTTCCAGACTTTTTCCTGTGGTTGATTTCAAGCTTCAGAGCATTGTGGTCCGACAGTATGCATGGTATGATCTGAATTCTTCTATACTTATGAAGGGCTGTTTTTGTCCCAGTATGTGATCTATCTTGGAGAATGTTCCATGTGCACTCGAGAATAAAGTATATTCTGTTGCTTTGGGATGCAGAGTTCTAAATATATCTGTCAAGTCCATCTGATCCAATGTATCATTCAGGGCCCTTGTTTCTTTATTGACCATGTGTCTAGATGATCTATCCATTGTTGTAAGTGGGGTATTAAAGTCCCCTGCAATTACCACATTCTTGTCAATAAGGTTGCTTATGTTTGTTGGTAATTTTTTTATATATTTGGGGGCTCCCATATTCGGCACATAGACAGTTATAATTGTTAGTTCTTCTTGATGGATAGACCGTGTAATTATTATATAATGCCCTTCTTCATCTCTTGTTCCAGCCTTTAATTTAAAGTCTAGTTTGTCTGATATAAGTATGGCTACTCCAGCTTTCTTTTGACTTCCAGTAGCATGATAGATAGTTCTCTATCCCCTCACTCTCAATCTGAAGGTATCCTCAGATCTAAAATGAGTCTCTTGTAGACAGCAAATAGATGGGTCTTGTTTTCTTATCCATTCTGATACCCTATGTCTTTTGGTTGGCACATTTAGTCCATTTACATTCAGTGTTATTATAGAAAAATATGGGTTTAGAGTCATTGTGATGTCTGTAGGTTTCATGCTTGTAGCGATGTCTCTGGTACTTTGTCTCACAGGATTCCCCTTAGGATCTATTGTAGGGCTGGTTTAGTGGTGACGAATTCCTTCAGTTTTTGTTTGTTTACGAAGACCTTTATCTCTCCTTCTATTCTAAATGACAGGTTTGCTGGATAGAGGATTCTCGGCTGCATATTTTTTTCTGTTCATCACATTGAAGATTTCCTGCCATTCCTTTCTGGCCTGCCAAGTTTCAGAAGAGAGATCAGTCACGAGTCTTATTAGTCTCCTTTATATGTTAGAGCACATTTATCCCTAGCTGCTTTCAGAATTTTCTCTTTATCCTTGTAATTTGCCACTTTCACTATGATATGTCGTGCAGAAGGTCAATTCAAGTTATGTCTGAATGGAGTTCTCTGTGCCTCTTGGATTTCAGTGTCTTTTTCCTTCCCGAGATCAGGGAAGTTCTCAGCTATTATTTCTTCAAGTACACCTTCAGCACCTTTCCCTCTCTCTTCCTCCTCTGCAATACCAATTATGTGTAGATTATTTCTCTTTAGTGCATCATTTAGTTCTCTAATTTTCCCCTCATACTCCTGGATTTTTTTATCTCTCTTTTTCTCAGCTTCTTCTTTTACCATAATTTTATCTTGTAGTTCATCTGTTCTCTCCTCTGCCTCTTCAATCTGAGCTGTGGTCATCTCCATTTTATTTTGCAGCTCATTAATATAATTTTTTAACTCCTCCTGGCTGTTCCTTAGTCCCTTGATCTCTGTAGCAATAGATTCTCTGCTGTCCTTTATATTGTTTTCAAGCCCAGCGATTAATTTTATGACTGTTATTCTAAATTCACTTTCTGTTATATTGTTTAAATCCTTTTTGATCCGTTCATTAGCTGTCGTTATTTCCTGGAGGTTTTTTTGAGGGAATTCTTCTGTTTTGTCATTTTGGATAGGCCCTGGAGTGGTGCGGAACTGCGGGGCACTTTCCCTGTGCTGTCTTGAATAACTTGCATTGGTGGGTGGGGCCACAGTCAGATCTGATGTCTGCCCCCAGCCCACCGCTGGGGCCACAGTCAGACTGGTGTGTGCCTTCTCTTCCCCTCTCCTAGGGGGGGATTCACTGTGGGGTGGCGTGGCCCGTCTGGGCTACTTGCACGCTGCCAGGCTTGTGGTGCTGGGGATCTGGTGTATTAGCTGGGGTGGATCGGCAAGGTGCACAGGGGCAGGAGGTGCAGGCTCAGCTCGCTTTTCCTTTGGTGATCCACTTCAGGAGGGGCCCTGCGGCACTGGGAGGGAGTCAGACCTGCCACCGGAGGGATGGATCCGCAGAAGCACAGAGTTGGGTGTTTGCGCGGTGCAAGCAAGTTCCCTGACAGGAACTGGTTCCCTTTTGGATTTTGGCTGGGGGATGGGCAAGGGAGATGGCGCTGGCAAGCGCCTTTGTTCCCCGCCAAGCTGTGCTCTGTTGTCCGGGGCTCAACAACTCTCCCTCCCATTGTCCTCCAGCCCTCCTGCTCTCCAAGCAGAGCTGTTAACTTATAACCTTCCAGATGTTACATCCCACTTGCTGTCAGAACACACTCTGTCTGGCCCCTCCGCTTTTGCAAGCCAGACTCAGGGGGGCTCTGCTTTACCGGCTCTCTGCCCCTCCACCCCGGCTCCCTCCCACCAGTCTGTGTAGTGCGCACCACCTCTCTGCCCTTCCTACCCTCTTCTGTGGGCCTCTAATCTACACTTGGCTCCAGAGAATCTGTTCTGCTAGTCTTCTGGTGGTTTTCTGGGTTATTCAGGCAGGTGTGGGTGGAATCTAAGTGATCTGCAGGATGCAGTGATCCCAGTGTCCTCCCACACCACCATCTTCCCTGAATTGTTGACTTTTCTAAAGCTAAAAAGAAAACTAGGCGATAATTCCCTTGCTTTTCTATTGTTATTATTATTATTATATTATTATTATTATTATTATTATTAAAGACTTACTTGAATGGGTGCCTTGTGAAATCCTTTGAATCAAATTGTATGGGTTTCTCTTGGTAGTATACTTGCAAGTTTTTTCTTTCCTAAATTTGTCCCTAAGTAAGCAATTCCTGGCAATAGGACAAATTAACTGTTTTCAGGGAGTTTTGCTGATGCTGAAGTCATTTAGGAAAGAAATTATTTTATCACCATTTTCACAAATATTCAAAGGAATCAAGGACCATAAGCAGCATTCATTCATAATTTACAGCACTTTTCAGGGAGAAATCAACTCTTTCCCACTTCCAGTCGCCATGCACCACTACCAACCGCACACCACCTGCCCTCACCAGGCCCTGACCCACTTTTGAACACATTGCTCCTCTTTTGACCTTCCATTCATTCTCAAAAGGTTGAAAGCATAATGAATAAAGTGAAATACAATTTTTGAAGTATCATCTGTGTCCTAAGAAGTGGGTAACAAAAATACGATAGAACTTTCATGTTTTATTTTTGTAAGTGATGACCACAATTATTTAATGTATTTTGTTACTTTAAAAATTTTTTTTTGCAAAGAACAGAAAACTAAACTCTAATTCTTGGAAACTTTTAAAAAATATTTTTCTCCACAAGTGATAATATAAATTGTTTTAATGAAAGATAAAGAAAAAATATATTCAGGGAGGGAGTCAGATTAAAGATACAGCTAGTTCATGTCCAAAGAATACTTTTAAATAATTCTCATTAACAAAATTTAAGGCTTTTTTACTGCTTTTCAAGCTCAAAAATAAGTGACATATTTGAAAATTCTTAATAATTTTTCATTCAACACTAAATAGAAACTGAATGACAGAAGTAGCAAAGTATATATTTTCCATCTGTTTTTGTGTCTATCATAGAGCAAGTCTGTGGTGAAATCTTGCCAGATCAAGGTGGGCCAATGTACCTCATCACTGCTGAGTGCCAGATTTTAGAAGAGTAATTATGCTTCTGCAGCACTACTTTCATTAAACCCTTGAAGTGCTTTTTGAAAAATCACTTTCAGGTCGAAATTTAAGTTTCTCCGCTCATTAGTACAAACCTGACATTCTAGGTCTCCAAATCCAGTTTTAAGCTCTAGGAAAAATTCCTTGTGCTTTTTTCTAGTGGAATTAAATTAGCAAAGAAATTTGACTTTCAACCTCCTTTCTACTATCATTTCAACTCTGCTATAAATTGAAGTAGCAGTTCCTAATGCAATATGAAATGTTTGAAGAAAAGAAGGTTTATAATAGTCACTTGAACTTGCCAGCTTTCAAAGTCTCTAAAATCTTAACATACTGTGTCTGTTGTGTTGGGTTTTACTTCTTTTTGTTTTTCTATGACTTAGATTTAGAGTTTGGCACTATCACCAATATTTTGATCTCTAAGTGAAAATATAAATTTTCACAAATTCTCATTCTGTTTTAATTATGCTACTTAGTGAATTAAATACTCTAAAAATAAAATAACAGTAAGTTCAAACTTATCAAATATACTTGATGAAGGAGCATAATGGAAGTTGAGGGCAAAGTACAAGCTAGCACCCCCCCGCCAAGTGGACTATGTGTGATATTCCTCAGACACTCTTAGCTACCCAAGAACAAGAGGTTTAAATGCTTGCCATGGTGATGTGGGAAACTAAGGAAAATGAAAAATTAAATTCCCTTACTGCCTAAAGCCCATTGACAAGTCCTTGAAACAGGCAGAGTGATCTCCCTCTAGCAGCTCAGCTGCTTCAATGATAACATTTTGTGAGGAGCAAAAGGAAATCTTGGCTTAACATTATCCTGACCCCTCAGGATCCTCTAAGTCTACTTTAACATATAAAAATTCCTTTAGAAACTTCCTTTATCTCAACTCCCCCAAGGTATATGCTGGCAATCAGACTTCAGGCTTAGGGCCACCTGATATATACCTGAAGGTTCTCTTGACTGAGGTTTTACTAACCGGTAGTAAGTGGTGTTTTCATAACAATACCTAGCCCCTCAAGGTCCTAGAAACCTTGTTTCCTAAACTCCTTAGAGACTTACTGTATCCCTAACTCTCTCCCAACCTGAAGGTATATAATAAGTTACTCGTCACAAACCCAGTTCAGCTATATCTGCCCGTGGGTCCTGTCCCTGTGCTTTAATAAAATCACCCTTTTGCACCAAAGACATCTTCAAGAATTCTTTCTTACCCATTAGCACCGAAACCCACCATCGCCCCAGAATCCCATCATACTCGGTTAATTTCTTGACTTGCTTTTTTCTAAAGGAAGGTAAGCTTTTTTTTTTTTGCTTACATCTTTCAACAATTAAAAATAATTTTCCCATGCTAAAATTTAAATTTTTGGAATGACTGAAATACAAAAATTTTTGCTTGATTTAATATATATGATATATTTCTGTTAACAGCCTTTTTAAAATTAAAGGGGCACATGTACCTCAATGCTTATAGCAGTGCTTTCACTATAAGATTTATTTTATTTTTTTTTATTTTTTTTTAAATTTTTTTTTCAACGTTTATTTATTTTGGGGACAGAGAGAGACGAGCATGAATGGGGGAGGGGCAGAGAGAGAGGGAGACACAGAATCGGAAACAGGCTCCAGGCTCCGAGCCGTCAGCCCAGAGCCCGACGCGGGGCTCGAACTCACGGAGCGCGAGATCGTGACCTGGCTGAAGTCAGATGCTTAACCGACTGCGCCACCCAGGCGCCCCAAGATTTATTTTAAATATCACTTATTCTTTCATTTTAGAAAGGCTACTAAGTCTATGTTCTCAAGTTATCATTACAAAGCAAATTGTTCTGAACATTAAAGAGTAATACAGAAATATATTAAGCAAAATGTGTATTTCGCTCGTTTCAAAAACTTAAATTTTAGCATGGACAAATTCAACAATAGCCAAATTATGGGAAAAGCCTACATGTTCATCAACTGATTAATGGATAAATAAGATGTGGTTTATATATACAATGGAATAGTACTTGGCAATGAGAAAGAATGAAATCATGCCATTTGCAGGAACGTCTATGAAACTTGAAGGTATTATGCTAAGTGAAATAAGTCAATCAGAGAAAGACAGATATCATATGTTTTTTCATGCATATGTGGATTATGAGAAACTTAACAGAAAACCATGGGGGAGGAGAGGGGGAAAAAATAGTTACAGAGAGAGAGTGAGGCAAACCATAAAAAGACTCTTAAATACAGAGAACAAACTGAGGGCTGATGGGGAGGTGTTGCAGAGGGGGAAATGGATGATGGGCACTGAGGAGGGCACTTGTTGGGATGAGCACTGTGTGTTGCATGTAAGTGATGAACCACAGGAATCTACCCCAAAGCCCAAGAGCACACTTTACACCCTGTATGTTAGTCAATTTGACAATAAATTATATTTTTAAAAATAAAAATAAAAATAAATATAATATAAAACAAACCTTTTAACTAATATCTTATTTCTCTATTACAGAAATGGTATTCCATTCAACACAGAAAATTAAATGGTTTGGGAGAGTAAAATAAATTTATTTTTTTAATTTTGTTTTTAATTTGTTTAAAATTACATCCAAATGAGTTAGCATATAGTTCAACAAGGATTTCAGGAGTGTCGCGGCCGACGCAACAAACACCGAGATCAGGGTCCTGAGGGTAGGGGAATGTAAGAAAAAAAGAGAGAAGAGAAGACAGTTTGGGAACAGGAGGGTCCCCTGGGCTGATGGCCCAAGTGACGGCTTTATTGTTGCTGTACACAATCTTTTATAATATAAGACTCTTATGGATCAGGTCATTCTAAGAATAAACAGGTTTCACATGATCACTGCCAGCCAAAACATTTAGTTCTGTGTACCTTGTGAACTTTCTGAACGGGTCACAAGACCTTGTTGATAGATTGCTAGCAAAACACAGTTCCCATGTTTGTTTCTATTTGACCCGGGGTAGAAAAGGGGAGGTAGCATTACTGGCAACACCTGCAGACCACAGGCTTCAGGAATTAACTTTCTCAGCCTTGACAAGGCTTTTGTATGCCCTTGAAAGTGGGGGAATGGGAGGGGAAACCACCGGGTTGGCTGAGTCAACAGGGAGCCATTGCTCGACCTGGTCTCAGCCTGGCACCGGGGCCTGGCCTCCCACACAGGAGTAGATTCCTTAGTGCCCCTTACCCATTTAGCCCATCCCACAACCCCTCTGGTAATCCTCAGTTTTTTCTCCATATTTATGAGTCTCCTTTGTTTTGTCCCTCTCCTTGTTTTTATATTATTTTTGTTTCCCTTCCCTTATGTTCATGTTTTGTCTCTTAAAGTCCTCATATGAGTGAAGTCATATGATTTTTGCCTTTCTCTGACTAATTTCACTTAGCATAATACCCTCCAGTTCCATCCATGTACCTGCAAATGGCAGGATTTCATTCTTTTTGATTGTTGACTAATACCCCATTGTATATATATACCACATCTACTTTATCCATTGATCCATTGATGGACATTTGGGCTCTTTCCATACTTTGGCTATTGTCAATAGTGCTGCTATAAAGATGAGGGTGCATGTGTTCCTTGAAACAGCACACCTGTATCCCATGGATAAATGCCTAGTAGTGCAATTGCTGGGTCATAGGGTAGTTCCATTTTAGTTTTTTGAGGAACCTCCATACTGTTTTCCAGAGTGGCTGCACCAACTTACATTCCCACCAACAATGCAAAAGAGACCCACCTTCTCTGCATCCTCGCCAACATCTGTTGTTGCCTGAGTTGTTAATGTTAGCCATCTGACAGGTATGAGGTGGTATCTCATTGTGGTTTTAATTTGTATTTCCCTGATGATGAGTGATTTGGAGCATTTTTTCCTTTTTTTTTTTTTTTTGAAGACCCTGGGGGTGGCTTTTATTTATTTATTTATTTTTCAAAATATGAAAATTCTTGTCAAATTGGTTTCCATACAACACCCAGTGCTCATCCCAAAAGGTGCCCTCCTCAATACCCATCACCCAACTTCCACTCCCTCCCACCCCCCATCAACCCGCAGTTTGTTCTCAGTTTTTAACAGTCTCTTATGCTTTGGCTCTCTCCCACTCTAACCTCTTTTTTTTTCCCTTCCCCTCTCCCATGGGTTTCTGTTAAGTTTCTCAAGATCCACATAAGAGTGAAAACATATGGTATCTGTCTTTCTCTGTATGGCTTATTTCACTTAGCATCACACTCTCCAGTTCCATCCACGTTGCTACAAAGGGCCATATTTCATTCTTTCTCATTGCCACGTAGTATTCCATTGTGTATATAAACCACAATTTCTTTATCCATTCATCAGTTGATGGACATTTAGGCTCTTTCCATAATTTGGCTATTGTTGAGAGTGCTGCTATGAACATTGGGGTACAAGTGCCCCTATGCATCAGTACTCTTGTATCCCTTGGGTAAATTCCTAGCAGTGCTATTCCTGGGTCATAGGGTAGGTCTATTTTTAATTTTCTGAGGAACCTCCACACTGCTTTCCAGAGCTGCTACACCAATTTGCATTCCCACCAACAGTGCAAGAGGGTTCCCATTTCTCCACATCCTCTCCAGCATCTATAGTCTCCTGATTTGTTCATTTTGGCCACTCTGACTGGTGTGAGGTGATATCTCAGTGTGGTTTTGATTTCTATTTCCCTGATAAGGAGCAATGTTGAACATCTTTTCATGTGCCTGTTGGCCATCCGGATGTCTTCTTTAGAGAAGTGTCTATTCATGTTTTCTGCCCATTTCTTCACTGGGTTATTTGTTTTTCGGGTGTGGAGTTTGGTGAGCTCTTTATAGATTTTGGACATTAGCCCTTTGTCCGATATGTCATTTGCAAATATCTTTTCCCATTCCGTTGGTTGCCTTTTAGTTTTGTTGGTTGTTTCCTTTGCTGTGCAGAAGCTTTTTATCTTCATAAGGTCCCAGTAGTTCATGTTTTCTTTCAATTCCCTTGCCTTTGGGGATGTGTCGAGTAAGAGATTGCTACGGCTGAGGTCAGAGAGGTCTTTTCCTGCTTTCTCCTCTAGGGTTTGGATGGTTTCCTGTCTCACATTCAGGTCCTTTATCCATTTTGAGTTTATTTTTGTGAATGGTGTGAGAAAGTGGTCTAGTTTCAACCTTCTGCATGTTGCTGTCCAGTTGTCCCAGCACCATTTGTTAAAGAGACTGTCTTTTTTCCATTGGATGTTCTTTCCTGCTTTGTCAAAGATGAGTTGGCCATACGTTTGTGGGTCTAGTTCTGGGGTTTCTATTCTATTCCATTGGTCTATGTGTCTGTTTTTGTGCCTATCCCATGCTGTCTTGATGATGACAGCTTTGTAGTAGAGGCTAAAGTCTGGGATTGTGATGCCTCCTGCTTTGGTCTTCTTCTTCAAAATTCCTTTGGCTATTCGGGGCCTTTTGTGGTTCCATATGAATTTTAGGATTGCTTGTTCTAGTTTCGAGAAGAATGCTGGTGCAATTTTGATTGGGATTGCACTGAATGTGTAGATAGCTTTGGGTAGTATTGACATTTTGACAATATTTATTCTTCCAATCCATGAGCAGGGAATGTCTTTCCATTTCTTTATATCTTCTTCAACTACCTTCATAAGCTTTCTATAGTTTTTAGCATACAGAACTTTTACATCTTTGGTTAGATTTATTCCTAGGTATTTTATGCTTCTTGGTGCAATTGTAAATGGGATCAGTTTCTTTATTTGTCTTTCTGTTGCTTCATTGTTAGTGTATAAGAATGCAACTGATTTCTGTACATTGATTTTGTATCCTGAAACTTTGCTGAATTCCTGTATCAGTTCTAGCAGACTTTTGGTGGAGTCTATCGGATTTTCCATGTATAATATCATGTCATCTGCAAAAAGCGAAAGCTTGATTTCATCTTTGCCAATTTGGATGCCTTTGATTTCCTTTTGTTGTCTGATTGCTAATGCTAGAACTTCCAGCACTATGTGAAACAACAGCGGTGAGAGTGGGCATCCATGTCATGTTCCTGATCTCAGGGAAAAAGCTCTCAGTTTTTCCCCATTGAGGATGAGGTTAGCTGTGGACTTTTCATAAATGGCATTTATGATGTGTAAGTATGTTCCTTCTATCCCGACTTTCTCAAGGGTTTTTATTAAGAAAGGGTGCTGGATTTTGTCAAAGGCCTTTTCTGCATCGATTGACAGGATCATATAGTTCTTCTCTCTTTTTTTTTTTATTAATGTGATGTATCACGTTGATTGATTTGCGAATGTTGAACCAGCCCTGCATCCCAAGAATGAATCCCACTTGATCATGGTGAATAATTCTTTTTATATTCCATGGAATTCGATTTGCTAGTATCTTATTGAGAATTTTTGCATCCATATTTGGGATCAGGGATATTGGCCTGTAGTTCTTTTTTTTTTACTGGGTCTCTGTCTGGTTTAGGAATCAAAGGAATACTGGCTTCATAGAATGAGTCTGGAAGTTTTCCTTCCCTTTCTATTTCTTGGAATAGCTTGAGAAGGATAGGTATTATCTCTGCTTTAAACGTCTGGTAGAACTCCCCTGGGAAGCCATCTGGTCCTGGACTCTTATTTGTTGGGAGATTTTTGATAACCGATTCAATTTCTTCGCTGGTTATGGGTCTGTTCAAGATTTCTCTTTCCTCCTGATTGAGTTTTGGAAGAGTGTGGGTGTTCAGGAATTTGTCAATTTCTTCCAGGTTGTCCAATTTGTTGGCATATAATTTTTCATAATATCCCCTGATAATTGTATCTCTCAGGGATTGGTTGTAATAATTCCATTTTCATTCATGATTTTATCTGTTTGGGTCATCTCCCTTTTCTTTTTGAGAAGCCTGGCTAGAGGTTTATCAATTTTGTTTATTTTTTCAAAAAAACAACTCTTGGTTTCGTTGATCTGCTCTACAGTTTTTTTAGATTCTATATTGTTTATTTCTGCTCTGATCTTTATTATTTCTCTTCTTCTGCTGGGTTTAGGCTGCCTTTTGTTCTGCTTCTAGTTCCTTTAGGTGTGCTGTTAGATTTTGTATTTGGGATTTTTCTTGTTTCTTGAGATAGGCCTGGATTGCAATGTATTTTCCTCTCAGGACTGCCTTCGCTGCATCCCAAAGCTTTGGATTGTTGTATTTTCATTTTCGTTTGTTTCCATATATTTTTTAATTTATTCTCTAATTGCCTGGTTGACCCACTCATTCGTTAGTAGGGTGTTCTTTAACCTCCATGCTATTGGAGGTTTTCCAGACTTTTTCCTGTGGTTGATTTCAAGCTTCATAGCATTGTGGTCTGAAAGTATGCATGGTATAATTTCAATTCTTGTAAACTTATGAAGGGCTGTTTTGTGACCCAGTATATGATCTATCTTGGAGAATGTTCCATGTGCACTCGAGAAGTAAGTATATTCTGTTGCTTTGGGATGCAGAGTTCTAAATATATCTGTCAAGTCCATCTGATCCAATGTCTCATTCAGGGCCCTTGTTTCTTTATTGACCGTGTGTCTAGAGGATCTATCCATTTCTGTAAGTGGGGTGTTAAAGTCCCCTGCAATTACCACATTCTTATCAATAAGGTTGCTCATGTTTATGAGTAATGGTTCTTTATATTTGGGGGCTCCAGTATTCGGTGCATAGACATTTATAATTGTTAGCTCTTCCTGATGGATAGACCCTGTAACTATTATATAATGTCCTTCTTCATCTCTTGTTACAGCCTTTAATTTAAAGTCTAGTTTGTCTGATATAAGTATGGCTACTCCAGCTTTCTTTTGGCTTCCAGTCGCATGATAAATAGTTCTCCATCCCCTCACTCTCAATCTAAAGGTGTCCTCAGGTCTAAAATGAGTCTCTTGTAGACAGCAAATACATGGGTCTTGTTTTTTTATCCATTCTGATACCCTATGTCTTTTGGTTGGTGCAGTTAATCCATTTACATTCAGTGTTATTATAGAAAGATACGGGTTTAGAATCATTGTGATGTCTGTATGTTTTATGCTTGTAGTGATGTCACTGGGACTTTGTCTCACAGGATCCCCCTTAGGACCTCTTGTAGGGCTGGTTTAGTGGTGACAAATTCCTTCAGTTTTTGTTTGTTTGGGAAGACCTTTATCTCTCCTATTCTAAATGACAGACTTGCTGGATAAAGGATTCTCGGCTGCATATTTTTTTCTGTTTAGCACACTGAAGATCTCGTGCCAATCCTTTCTGACCTGCCAAGTTTCAAAAGAGAGATCAGTCACGAGTCTTATAGGTCTCCCTTTATATGTGAGGGCACGTTTATCCCTTGCTGCTTTCAGAATTTTCTCTTTATCCTTGTATTTTGCCAGTTTCACTATGATATGTCGTGCAGAAGATCGATTCAAGTTACATCTGAAGGGAGTTCTCTGTGCCTCTTGGATTTCAATGCCTTTCTCCTTCCCCAGTTCAGGGAAGTTCTCAACTATTATTTCTTCCAGTACCCCTTCAGAACCTTTCCCTCTCTCTTCCTCCTCTGGGATACCAATTATGCATATATTATTTCTTTTTAGTGTGTCACTTAGTTCTCTAATTTTTCCCTCATACTCCTGGATTTTTTTATCTCTCTTTTTCTCAGCTTCCTCTTTTTCCATAACTTTATCTTCTGGTTCACCTATTCTCTCCTCTGCCTCTTCAATCCGAGCCGTTGTGGTCTCCATTTTGTTTTGAATTTCGTTTAAAGCATTTTTCAGCTCCTCGTGCCTGTTCCTTAGTCCCTTGATCTCTGTAGCAAGAGATTCTCTGCTGTCCTCTATACTGTTTTCAAGCCCAGCGATTAATTTTATGACTATTATTCTAAATTCACTTTCTGTTATATTATTTAAATCCTTTTTGATCAGCTCATTAGCTGTTGTTATTTCCTGGAGATTCTTCTGAGGGGAATTCTTCCGCTTGGTCATTTTGGATAGTCCCTGGCGTGGTGAGGACCTGCAGGGCACTTCCCCTGTGCTGTGGTGTATAACTGGAGTTGGTGGGCGGGGCCACAGTCAGACCTGATGTCTGCCCCCGGCCCACCAATGGGGCCACAGTCAGACTGTTGTGTGCCTTCTTTTCCCCTCTCCTAGGGGCAGGATTCACTGTGGGGTGGCATGGCCCGTCTGGGCTACTTGCACACTGCCAGGCTTGTGGTGCTGGGGATCTGGCGTATTAGCTGGGGAGGGTAGGCAAGGTGCACGGGGGCAGGAGGGGCAGGCTTAGCTCGCTTCTCCTTAGGTGATCCACTTCAGGAGGGGCCCTGTGGCAGCGGGAGGGAGTCAGATCTGCTTCCCGAGGTTTGGCTCCGCAGAAGCACAGAGTTGGGTGTTTGAGCAGAGCGAGCAAGTTCCCTGGCAGGAACTGGTTCCCTTTTGGATTTTGGCTGGGGGATGGGCGAGGGAGATGGCGCTGGCGAGCGCCTTTGTTCCCCACCAAACTGAGCTCTGTCGTCTGGGGGCTCAGCAGCTCTCCCTCCCTTTGTCCTCCAGCCTTCCCGCTTTCCAAGCAGAGCTGCTAACTTATGACCTCCCAGACGCTAAGTCGCGCTTGCTGTCGGAACACAGTCCGTCAGGCCCCTCCGCTTTTGGAAGCCAGACTCGGGGGCTCTGCTTGGCCGGCGAGCCGCCCCTCCGCCCCAGCTCCCTCTTGCCAGTCCGTGGAGTGCACTCTGCCTCGCCGCCCTTCCTACCCTCTTCCATGGGCCTCTCGTCTGCACTTGGCTCCAGAGACTCTGTTCTGCTAATCCTCTGGCGGTTTTCTGGGTTATTTAGGCAGGTGTAGGTGGAATCTAAGTGATCAGCATGACGCGCGGTGAGCCCAGCATCCTCCTAAGCCACCATCTTCCCTCAAAATCCCCTAGAATCATTTTTGAATCTCAAACGATGTGTTATTTCTCTGCATATTTCATTGATGTGTAATACAGTTTGGTCAAGAGCTCTTTGTGGGGTTGCCTGGGTGGCTCAGTCAGTTAAGCGTCCAAATTCGGCTCAGGTCATGATCTCAAGGTTCATGAGTTCGAGCCCCGTGTTGGGCTCTGTGCTGACAGCTCAGGGGCTAGAGTCCGCTTGGGATTCTGTGTCTCCCTCTCTCTTTGTTCCTCCCCTGCTCACACTCTGTCTCTCTCTCAAAAATAAAGATTTTAAAATGTAAAAAAAAGAGCTCTTTGTCTGTTTTGGTTTAACATTGCCTGATTTATAGAAATCCTCCAAAACTACTTAAATTTTATATAGCATTTTTAAAAAAATTATACTTGGGGCGCCTGGGTGGCTCAGTTGGTGGAGTATCCAACGTCAGTTCAGGTCATGATCTCACAGTTAGTGAGTTCCAGCCCTGCATCAGGCTCTCTGCTGTCAGAGTGGAGCCCACTTCAGATCCTCTGTCTTCTAGCAAGTTTGATGATTATTATAGAGTATTGTTGTCTATATTCACCATGCTGTGCACTAGATCTCTAGGACTTATTTACTTATTTTGTAAGTTTGTACCTTAAACATTATTTGTACTGTCCCTCCATCATTTTACTCTGTTTTTATGAGCTTGTCTTATTTATACTATACATATGAGTGATATCACACAGTATTTGTCATTCTTATCTCTGACTTATGTTTAAAATATCTCACTTAGCATAGTGTCCTCAGAGTTCAAAAAATACATTCTTTATATTGCATGTAGCCACTGAAAAGTTAAACTACTATTGATTGTGTGAATTCTTTTACATTTTACTCTCCAATAATACTTCCTGTGTCAATTTTCAGGAAAACATCTCAAAGATATTTACCTTTTATAATTTTCATCTTAATTATCTATATTAATTTTTCTTAGGATATATTTTATTCAACCTGCCTATTCTATGGCTTTAGAGTGAGAAGACAGCACAAGAATTAAGAACATTTATATGTAATTTTTTCTAAGAGATGATTATTTTTCCTTCAAAATTTTGAGTTTATCAGTCAAATCCCAATCATCCAAATGTTGTGAATAAATATTTCTAAAACTTAGTAGTTTCAAAATTGCATTGGTTCATAATAAGTGATATATATGTATATATATGCATAGTGTGTCTTTGTGTATATGTTGGCCTGTATCTGGTTTGGTACTATGCCATTGATCTTCCACATTCTTCCAGGACTACTCTAAATTCCAGTGAAGGCTGTGGTGGGTACTTAAGTAAGAATAAGTTCATTCTCTCAGAGGTCCTTATTTAAAGGAGAGCAGCATGGAGTGCCTGGGTGGCTCAGTCAGTTGGGCATCCAATTTTGGCTCAGGTCATGATCTCATGGTTTGGGGGTTCAAGCCCCGCATCCAGCTCTGTGTTGACAGTTCAGAGTCTGCAGTCTGCTTTGGATTCTTTGTTTCCCTCTCTCTGCCCCTCACCTGCTCGCTCTCTCTCTATCTCTATCTCTCTCAAAAGTAAATAAACATTAAAATAATAAATAAATTTTTAAAAATAAAGGAGAGCAGCACTATTGAAGCAGAAACACAGTTATTAATAGGCCTCCAACTTTATAAAAGGAAATTTCAAAGTTAAAGACTATAGCAATTATTCTATACAACAAAGAGAGTTGAAACTTTGAAGAGCTCTTACTTGCATTCCCTGACTTCAAAACATAAAAGATTATTCTGTTTTATATTTCTATATATCGTCATTTATTTTGCCTTGTATAGTCTATATATGTATATATTTTTTTATTTTTAAAAAAAATATTTATTTTTTGGAACAGCACAAGTGGGGTAGGGGCCGAGAGATGGGGACAGAGGATCTGAAGCAGGCTCTGCACTGAACAGGCTGACAGCAGTGACCCCGATGTGGGGCTTGATCATGACCTGAGCCAAAGTCAGACACTGAACCGACTGAGCTACCCAGGTGCCCTGCATATAGTTTTTTCTTTCCAAATTTTATATATTATTTTTTCTATTTATATTTTATATATTATTTATATATTATTATATATAAATTTTATATCCAAATGTGATCAAACATTTATAAGGTAACAAAGGCCTTTTAGATTAGTTATTATAAATATATATTTCTCATATCACTCTAAGTCCTATTTGTCTGTGATAATTTCAAACAACATTGATCTCTCCCTTTCCTGGCTAATTCTGGAACTGACTGTCTATATTATGTATTTTAATTTTTTTATTATATTTGGTTGAGCATGTTGTTTTATACACATGACTCTCGTTTTATAAACAATTTCATTTTTTAAATGTGTAGGCTTATTAATCTGGATCCCTCATGCATTTTCCCAAATAATGTTATAAAATGGTCGTTAGAGTTCAAGACCAGCACTGCAAATCTTATTCAACACATCATGTAGCTGAAATGCTATATATCAATGACAAGAAATAGTAACATAGTAGTCTTACAGTGTTAGTAACTAAAACACAGAAACCACAAAGTACATTAAAATCTTTTCTTATTTAAAATTGGACACTGATACTTGAGAGGGGAAAGAGAATAAAGGATAGTAAAAAGTAGTAGCTGGAGACATTGGAATGCTTAAGAACCTTTTGGGGAGGTGGGTGAATAGCATTTATTGGCCATATATAATTTCACTTCTGAACTTCACACTTTATTTTAGATTTATTACCAAAACTACTTTATACTAATTGAATATAATAAGGCTTTTTCCCTCCTCAGGCTCACAAATTATAGAGGAATTTTCTATGGGAACTGTGCAAGATTTGTAGCATCAAAGAAATAAGACATTATTTGAGAAAAATCTTGTCTGCGTAGAATTAACTAAGTAGAAAAACTATAAGCTGAAGGGTGAATTAGGTTAGGGATGAATTGGAAAGAAAATGACCTTAAGTCAATTATCTATTTTGGTCACCAGACGATATGAGGCCCAGAGTTAAGCTGGAGGGATATACACAGGACATGAAAAAGAATTCAGGAAATGACTACATTGTATTGTCTTAAATTTTTTTATTTCTGAATGCCCTTTCACAAAAGAAAAACTTACTTTTGAGGTAGGGAAATGCACAGTATCTTCATTTTGTATCCCACACAATACAAAACACAAACCAATCACATAATAGATGCTCAATATATAATAACAAAATAATAATATGCCTACCTCATAGACTTATTGTGAGAATTAAATGAGCTAATGCATGCATAATGCTTAGAATGGTGCCTGGTACATGGTAAGAGAGCAATGTGTTTATTATTATCATTAACACCATCATCATTATTATTATTACTACTACTACTATTGTTAGCTTTCTTTGATTAAATCTTTTGCCTATGGAAGAATAAATATTGTCAAAATGTCAATACTACCCAAAGCTATCTACACATTCAATGCAATCCCAATCAAAATTGCACCAGCATTCTTCTCCAAACTAGAACAAGCAATCCTAAAATTCATATGGAACCACAAAAGGCCCCGAATAGCCAAAGTAATTTTGAAGAAGACCAAAGTGGGAGGCATCATAATCCCAGACTTTAGCCTCTACTACAAAGCTGTCATCATCAAGACAGCATGGTATTGGCACAAAAACAGACACATAGACCAATGGAATAGAATAGAAACCGTACAACTAGACCCACAAACGTATGGCCAACTCATCTTTGACAAAGCAGGAAAGAACATCCAATGGAAAAAAGACAGTCTCTTTAACAAATGGTGCTGGGAGAACTGGACAGCAACATGCAGAAGGTTGAAACTAGACCACTTTCTCACACCATTCACAAAAATAAACTCAAAATGGATAAAGGACCTGAATGTGAGACAGGAAACCATCAAAACCCTAGAGGAGAACGCAGGAAAAGACCTCTCTGACCTCAGCCGTAGCAATCTCTTACTTGACACAGCCCCAAAGGCAAGGGAATTAAAAGCAAAAGTGAATTACTGGGACTTTATGAAGATAAAAAGCTTCTGAACAGCAAAGGAAACAACCAACAAAACTAAAAGGCAACCAACGGAATAGGAAAAGATATTTGCAAATGACATATCAGACAAAGGGCTAGTATCCAAAACCTATAAAGAGCTCACCAAACTCCACACCCGAAAAACAAATAACCCAGTGAAGAAATGGGCAGAAAACATGAATAGACACTTCTCTAAAGAAGACATCTGGATGGCCAACAGGCACATGAAAAGATGCTCAACATCGCTCCTCATCAGGGAAATACAAATCAAAACCACACTCAGATATCACCTCACGCCAGAGTGGCCAAAATGAACAAATCAGGAGACTATAGATGCTGGAGAGGATGTGGAGAAACGGGAACCCTCTTGCACTGTTGGTGGGAATGCAAATTGGTGCAGCCACTCTGGAAAGCAGTGTGGAGGTTCCTCAGAAAATTAAAAATAGACCTACCCTATGACCCAGCAGTGACATTGCTAGGAATTTACCCAAGGGATACAGGAGTACTGATGCATAGGGGCACTTGTACCCCAATGTTTAGAGCAGCACTCTCAACAATAGCCAAATTATGGAAAGAGCCTAAATGTCCATCAACTGATGAATGGATAAAAAAAATTGTGGTTTATATACACAATGGAGTACTACATGGCAATGAGAAAGAATGAAATATGGCCCTTTGTAGCAACATGGATGGAACTGGAGAGTGTTATGCTAAGTGAAATAAGCCATACAGAGAAAGATACCATATGTTTTCACTCTTATGTGGATCTTGAGAAACTTAACAGAAACCCATGGGGGAGGGGAAGGGAAAAAAAAGAGGTTAGAGCGGAAGAGAGCCAAAGCATAAGAGACTCTTAAAAACTGAGAACAAACTGAGGGTTGATGGGGGGTGGGAGGGAGGGGAGGGTGGGTGATGGGTATTGAGGAGGGCACCTTTTGGGATGAGCACTGGGTGTTGTATGGAAACCAATTTGACCATAAACTTCATATATTGAAAAAAAAATCTTTTGCCTATATCCCTGTGAGTTTAAAGATGATGAAATTTGACTGTCCGACGTAATTAGAAGTTATCTTACAGTAGATGTAGACTCCAGCCTTAGCCTCAGAATTAAACTGGTCTTTTGAAAGAGGGATTAGGTTGGAAGGAGCATGGAGGTAAACTCTGACTACATCATCTGACATTAAGTGACCTCTTGTGCTCCTTTATTTACTGAAATCTAGAAATATTGATAATTTTGAATCATTACCATCTCTGATGTTGACTGGCCTCTTTGTGCTATTTTATTTAGTGAAAAGCTAGAAACATTGATAATTTTGAATCATTCCCATCCTTCACAGCCCATTTACAGGATCTTGATCCAATCATTTTATTCATGAAAAATTTTATTTATAATGTAATTCTGATAGATAATAGTTCCCAATTTTACTTTTTACTTCTTTATTTAAATAAAATAGACTCTTCTAAAATGAATCACCTACAAATTTTTAAAAAGCATAATACATATGCTAAATGGCTTTTTGGACATACTTTTATCTCCAGAGTGGCAGTTTTTAATTTTTAACTCTGAAACACACACCTGTGTATCTTAGATATCAATAAATCAGAGGCTTTAGAAATGATTCTTTATTATTGTCCTCCATTCGTTGAAAATTAAATATTTGTTATTTAAAGTTTAAGGAATTTTTTAAGTTTATTTATTTATTTTGAGAGAGAGAGAGAGAGAGAGAGAGAGAGAGAGAAAGAGTGAAAGTGGAGGAGGGGCAGAGAGAGAAGGAAAGAATCCCACGCAGGCTCTGCACTGTCAGCACAGAGCCCAACTCAGGGCTCCATCTCATGAACCCATGACATCATGACCTGAGCTGAAGTCAAGAGTCAGACACTTAACCAACTGACCCACACAGCTCCCCTCCCAAAACAGTGTATAAATAGGAATATTTTTAAATGATTGACTACTAGAGTAGGACATTTTTCAATAAAAGTTTCATCATTTATTCAAAATTTACCATTTTGGCTTTATTGAGATATAACTGGCACATAACATTGTATAGGTTAATGGTGTACAGCATAACTTGATACACATGTATTGTGGAATGATTACCATAATAAGGTTAATATATTCATCTACTCACATAATTACTTTTTTTGTGTGGTAAGAACATTTAAGGTTTACTCTCTTAGCAACTTTCATGTATATAATACAGTATTATTAACTATAGTTGCAATGCTATACATTAGATCCCCATAATTTATTCATTTAATAGGTGGGACTTTTACTCTTTGACCAACATCTCCCCAGTTCTCCCACCTAGCAGCACCTGGCAACCACCAACCTACTCTCTGTTTTTATTTTAAAGTTTATTTATTTATTCTGAGAAAAAAAGAAAGACAACATGAGCAGGGGAGGTCCAGAGATAGAGGGAGAGAGAATCCCAAGCAGGCTCTGTGTTATCAGTGCAAAGCTCTACACAGGGCTCAATCCCACAAACCATGAGATCATGACCTGAGCCAAAATCAAGAGCTGGATGTTTAACCAACTGAGCCACCCAGGTGCTCCCTAATCTGTTTTTATGAATTCAGCTTTTTAGATTCCACCTTTGAGATCACATAGTATTTATATTTTTCTGTCTGACATATTTCACTTAACATAATATCCTCAAGGTCCAAATGGCAGATCTCCTTCATGTTTATGGCCAAATAATATTTGATTGTGTATATACACCACTTTTTCTTTTGTTTTTTTTTTTCTTTTTTAAATTTTATTTAGACTTTAATTAACATACAGTGCAATATTGGTTTCAGGAATAGGATTCAGTAATTCATCACTCACATACCACACCCAGTGCTCATCACAAGTGCCCTTCTCAGTACCCATCACCCATCTAGCCTATCTCCCTACCCACCTCCCCCTGTCAACCCAGTTTGTTCTCTATCATTAAATGTCTTTTGTGGTTTGTTTCCCTTTCTTCTCTCCCCCCACCTTCCCATATGTGCATCTGTTTCGCTTCTTAAATTCCACATATGAGTGAAATCACATGGTATTTGTCTTTCTCTTACTTAGTTCGCTTAGCATAATACTTTTTAGCTCCATTCATGTCATTATAAATGGCAAGATTTCATCCTTTTTAACAGCTGAGTAATATTCCATTGTATATGTACAACACATCTTCTTTATCCATTCATCAGTCGATGGACCTTTGGGCTCTCTCTATTGTTTAGCTATTCTGATAATGCTGCTATAAACACTGGGGAGCATGTACACTTTTGAACCTGTATTTTTGTATACTTTGGAAAAATATCTAATAGTGCAATTGCTAGAACATAGGGTAGTTCTATTTTTAGTTTCTTGAGGAACCTCCATTCTATTCTCCCGAGGGGCTGTACCAGTTTGCATTCTCACCAACAATGCAAGAGTGTTCCGCTTTTTCTTCATGCATCCTCACCACCACCCATTGTTTCTTGTGTTGTTAATTTTAGCCATTCTGACAGCTATCAGGTGGTATCTCATCATGGTTTTGATTTGTATTTCAGTGATGATGAGTGATGTTGAGCATCTGTTCATGTGTGTGTTAGCAATCTGGATGTCTTTAAAAAATGTCTGTTCATGTCTTCTGCCCATTTCTTAAATGAATTATTTGTTTTTCATGTATTGAGTTTGATAAGTTCTTTATAGATTTTTGGTATTAATCATTCATCAGATGTGTCATTTGCAAATATCTTCTCCCAATCCCTAGGCTACCTTTTAGTTTTGTTGATTGGTTCCTTCATTGCGAAGAAGATTTTATCTTGATGAAATCCAAATAGTTCAGTTTTGCTTTTGTTTCCCTTTCCACCAGAGACATGTCTAATAAGCAGTGGTTACTGATGAGGTCAAAGAGGTTGTTGCATGTACTCCTCTAGGATTTTTGTGGTTTCCTGTCTCACATTTAGCACTTTCATCCATTTTGAATTTATTTTTGTGTATGATGAAAGAAAGGATCCCATTTTCATTCTTCATGTTGCCGTCCAGTATTCCCAACACCATTTGTTGAAGAGACTGTCTTTTTTCCATTGGATATTCTCTCCTGCTTTGTCAAAGATGAATTAACCATATAGCTGTGGGTCAATTTCTGAGTTTTCTATTCTGTTCCATTGAACACTGTGTCTGTTTTTGTGCCAGTACCATACTATCTTGATGACTACAGCTTTGCAATAGCTTGAAAGCAGGAATCATGATGTCTCCAGCTTTGGTTTTCTTTTTCAGGATTGCTTTGACTATTTGGGGTCTTTTGTGGTCACATACAAATTTTGGCATTATTTGTTTGAGCTCTGAAAAAATTGCTGGTGTTATTTTGACAGGAATTGCAAAAACTGCTGGTGTTATTTTTATAGGGATTGCATTAAATGTGTAGATTGATTTGGGTAATATAGACATTATAACAATGTTTGTTCTTCCAATCCATGAGTACAGAATGCTTTTCATTTCTTTGTGTCCTCCTCAATTTCTTTCATAAGTATTTTATAGCTTTCAGAGAAAATGTCTTTTACCTCTTTAGTTAGGTTTATTCTTGAGTATCTTATTGTTTTTGGTGCAATTTGGGATTTATTCCTTGATTTCTTTTTCTGCTGCTTTGTTGTTGGAGTATAAAAATGCAACATATTTCTGTACATTGATTTTATATCCTACAACCTTGCTGAATTCATGTATGAGTTCTAGAAATTTTTGGTGTAGTCTTTCGGATTTTCTACATAGTGTGTCATGTCATCTGTTAATAGTGAAAGTTTGATTTCTTCCTTGCTGATTTGGATGCCTTTTATTTTTTTGTTACAGGATTGTTGAGGCTAAGACTTCTGGTACTATGTTAAATAGTAATGTTGAGAGGGGACATCCTTGTCTTGTCCCAGACCATGGGGGAAACGCTCTCCATTTTTCCCCATTGAGAATTATATTAGCTCTGTGTCTTTTGTATATGGTCTTTATGACATTGAGATATGTTCCATCTGTCCCTATTTTGTTGAGGATTTTTACCAAGAAAGGATGTTGTATTTTAGGGGCACCTGGGTGTTGAGTGTCCAGCTCTTGATTTTGGTTCAGGTCATGATCTCACAGTTAGTGGGTTCAAGTCCTGCATCAGTCTCCAAGCTGAAAGCGCAGAGCCTGCTTGGGATTCTCTCTCTATCCCTTTCCCTCTGCCCCTCCCCAACTCATGCTCAATTGCTCTCTGTCTGTCTCTCTCTCTCAAACTAGATAAACCTCAAAAAGTAATGGATGTTGTATTTTTCAAATGTTTTTTCTCCACCAATTGAGAAAATCATATGGTTCTTAGCCTTTCTTTTTTAATGTGGTGTATCACATTGATTTGTGAATATTCAACCATCCCTGCAGCCCAGAATAAAACCCATTTGAACATGGTAAATAATTCCTTAAATATACTGTTGAATTTTATTTACTAGTATCTTATTGAGAATTTTTGCATCCATGTTAATCAGGAATATTGGCCTATAATTCTCCTTTTTAGTGGGGTTTTTGTCTAGTTTTGGAATCAAGGCCATTATGGCTTTGTTGAATGGAATTGAAAGTTTTCCTTTCATTTCTGTGTTTGGAACAGTTTCAAAAGAGTAGGTACCAACTCTTGTTCAGGTATCTGGTAGAATTCCCCTGGAAAGCTATCGGGCCCAGGACACTTGTTTGTTGGGAGATTTTTCATTACTACTTCAAATTCTTTGCTAGTTATAGGTTTGTTCAAATTTTCTATTTTTTCCTGTTTCAGTTTTGATAGATTGTGAGTTTCTAGGAATTTGTCCCTTTCTTCCAGATTTCCCAGTCTATTAGGATATACTTTTTCATAGTATTCCCTTATAATTGTTTATATTTCTGTGCTATTGGTTGTGATCTCTCCTCTCTCATTCATGATTTTATATTTGGGTCGTTTCTCCTTTATTTTTGATAAGTATGGCTAGAGGTTTATCAATTTTTGTAATTCTTTCAGGGAACCATCTCAGTTTTGTTGATCTGCTCTACAGAGTTTGTGTTGTTGTTTCTATATCATTTATTTCTGATCTAATATTTATTATTTCCCTTCTGATGACTTTAGGCTTTATTTGTTGTTCCTTGTAAAGCTTCTTTAGATGTAAGGTTAGGTTGTGTATTTGGGACCTTTCTGGCTTCTTAAGATAGGGCAGACCTGCAATATACTTGCCTCTTAGGACTGCATCCCAAATGTCATGTCATATTTTCATTTTCATTTGCTTCCATGTATTTTTAAAAATTGCTTCAATTTAGTAGTTTATTGATTCATTCTTTAGTAGGATGTTCTTTAACATCTATGTATTTTATGGCTTTCCACATTTTTTCTTGCGGTTGACCAAGTATTGTGTTTGGAAAATACGCATGGTACAATCCTGGTCTTTTTGTATTTTGTGAGGCCTGATTTGGTACCCAGTATGTGACCTGTTTTGGAGAATGTTCCATTTGCATTCGAAAAGAATGTGTATTTCACTGCTTTGGATGACATGTTCTGCATATATGTTAAGTCCATCTGGTGCAGTGCCATTCAAAGCCATTTTTTTCCTTGTTGATTTTCTGTGTAGATGATCTACCCATTGTTGTAAGAAGAGTTTTAAAGTCCTCTACAATTATTGTATTATTACCAATGATAATTTATATATGTTTGTGTTTGTGATTATTGATTTATATATTCAGATGTTCCAAGTTGGGGACATAAATACTTGAAATTGTTAGGTCATCTTGATGGATAGATGCCTTAATTATTATATAATGCCCTTCTTCATCTCTTGTTACAGTCTTTGTTTTAAAATCTGTTTGTCTGAGATAAGTATTGCTACTACAGTTTTCTTTTTATGTTCATTAGCATGATAGATGGTTCTCCATCCCCCCACATTCAACCTGCAGGTATCTTTAGGTCTAAAATATGTGTCTCATAGTCAGCATATACATGAATCTTGTCTTTTTTTTTTATCCCTTCTGATACCCTATGTCTTTTAACTGGAGCATTTAGTCTATTTATATTCAGAATGATTTTGAAAGGTATGAATTTAGTGACATTGTGTTACCTGTAGAGTTGGTGTTCCTTGGTGTCTTTATTTCTTTTAGTCTTCTTTTTCTCCACTCAAAGAGTTCCCCTTACACTTTCTTCTAGGGTTGGTTTAGTGGTCACAAACTCCATTAGTTTTTGTTTGTCTGAGAAAAATTTTACCTCTCCTTCTGTATTGAATGACAGCCTTGCTGGATAGAGTATTCTTGGATGCATATATTTCCCATTCAGCCTGTTAAATATGTCCTGCCACTCCTTTCGGGCCTGCCAAGTTCCTGCGGACAATTCTGCTGCAAAATTTATCTGTCTTCCATTGTAAGTAAAGGGTTTTTTCCCTTACTGCTCTCAGGATTATTTCCTTGTCTGTATATTTTGTGAAACTGATTATTATAATTCTGGTGATGGCCAGCTTTTGTTAAATTTAATGGGAGTTTTCTGTGCTTGTGGATTTTGATGTCTGTGTTCTTCCCCAGATTAGGAAACTTTTCAACTATAATTTGCTTACATAATCCTTCTGCTCCCTTTTCTTTGTCTTCATCTTCCAGGACTATTATGATATGAATGTTATTATGTTTTAATAAGTTGTTGAGTTCCCGAGGCCTGCCTTCATGATCCCTGACCTTTGTTTACCTCTTCTTTTCAGCTGCATTATTTTCCATAATTTTATCTTCAATATCACTAATTCACTCCTCTGCCTCGTCCATCCTCATTTTTATGGCCTCCATTTGGGTTTGCATTGTGGTTATAGTATTTTTAATTTGGGTCTGCAGAAAGGGGTTCTCTGGTGTCTTCTATCTTTTTTTCTAGCCAAGCTAGTATCCTTATAATCATTATTTTAAATTCAAGTTCAGACATCTTACTTATATCTACATTAATTAAATGTCAGCCGTCACTTCTTCCTGTTCTCTCTTCTGAGGTGAATTACTCCATCTTGTGATTTTGGAGCAAGAAAAACAACAATAACAACAATGACAATAATAATAATAATAATAATAATAATAATAGATTTAAAGGAGAGGGAAGGTAAGATGACAGAGCAACATGGAGACCCTGAGCTTGTCTAATCCCTGCATTGCAGCTAGACCAACACCAAACCATTTTGAACACCTAGGAAATTGATTTTAGGATTAACACAACAATCTGCATAACTTGAGCCACAGAATTTGGCAGGCATGTGGTGCACAGTGGTGAATAGGGGAGAGAAAAGCCACAGAGAGTAGGGAGCTATTTTTGCAGAAAGGACAGAGAGAAATAGAAAGGGGGGGAGTGGTGTGCATTTGGGATTGTGAAAGAAAAGCAGTCCTCTTGAAAGTTGCTGTAGAGAAAAAGAGAGAAAGAGTGAAAACCCTTGGAAGGGACTGAACAAGAAATCTGTTCCCCAAACCATTGACAGGTAGAAAAGAGAGCCTTTCAATACTATCAGGATTCTATAAAGAGTGGAGCACAGAGTCTGAAGGTTCAGAGCTCAGTGTCTGGAGGTGCTTTGGTGAGGAAGCAGGGTGAATCCCCAGAAGCAGGCAGTGCATTTGGAGGGGTCCATGTGCCATATGAGGAGAAAAGATTTCCTTGCTTAGGGTGCATTTGGTAGAGGCAATACAGAATCCTAGCAGGCAAAGGTCTCATTGGACCCCAGAGAGCAGCCACATTTGCTAGTATTGGGACAAAGACGCTAGAGTGCAGCAAAACTTGGTGTCGTCTGTGTTGTGATTTGGCATAATCTCTGAACCTCTGTCATGAATGATCACATGAATATTTTCTGGGGCAAGCCAGCACCCACCATTGCTCAGTGAGACCCTCCCCCAGAGAGTTGGTATGCCTCCAAGATTCAGGGGTCTCTGAAGTGTATAGTTTTGAAATATAACCCCATCTGAGATAAAACGGGAGGGACGTGCCACCTTACAGGCAGTTTGGACATGGACCAGGTAAAGGCAGGGAGTGGACAGAGGCCTGAGACAAAGAAAGGGTGCTTGCTCACTGGGTCACTGAGAGATGGAAGTTCCTGCACCAGAGACAAGGGAGCTGTGTGAAGGCAATTCCACCTCTCCCATGTGTACACACACACTGATCCACCCCCGTAAGCTAAGTAGCACCAAATAGCGGAGAACAGAGCCATACACCAAGCCCTACCCAACTACACCCTCCAAGTACAATGCACAGAAGACCAATACATATCACTCCACCTCCTTAGTGTATGGACTATAGAGTGCTTCATAGTTTCAGTTCTTCGAGAAACTGGATGTAACTTCATTCGGGTTTCATTCTGTTTCCTGGATCATTTGTTTGTTCATTTTCTTTGCTTCTGCTTTTCATTAAATTATTTTCTTTTTTCTTTCTTTTCTTTATCTTTCTTTATTACATAAAGAGAAATTTACAGAAAGAGTAAAATGTTTTTTTACTTTGTTTTTAATTTTTTTAAGTTTATTCATTTTGGAGAGACAGAGGGAGACAGAGCATGAGCAGAGGAGGGACAGAGACACAGGGACACATAGAATACAAAGCAGGCTCCAGGCTCTGAGTTGTCAGTACAGAGCCTGATGCAGGGCTTGAACTCACGGACTGTGAGATCATGACCTGAGCCGAAGTTGGGCACTTAACTGACTGAGCCACCAAGGTACCCCTGTTTTTCACTTTATTTTTAAACTTTTATTTGATTTTACTTTCTTTATTTTATTCTATTTTATTAGATATATTTTTTTAATTTTTAAAATTTCCCTACCATTTTATTCTTTCCTTTTCCTTTTTCTCTATTCTGCCAAGCTTCGTTCAACAAGCAAACCAAAACACACCTGAGGTCTAGCTCCCTTTATTTGATTTTGTTTTGTTTTTAATTTTTTAATTCTTAATTTTTATTTTACTAATTTTTTTTTCTTCCAAAATGACAAAATGAAAGAATTCACCCTAAAAGAACAGAAAGAAATGACACCCAGAGCCTTAATCAACACAGATGTAAGTAAGACATATTAAATAGAATTTAAAAACACGATAATAAGAACGCTAGCTGGGGTTGAAAAAAATCATATAAGTCACCAAGAATTCCTTTCTTGGGAAATAAAATAAATAAAATCCAGTCAGGCCAAAATTAAAATTGCTATAACCAAGATGCAATCTCAAATGAATGCCACAATGGCAAGGATGAACATATTAGAGAAGCTAATCAGCAATATACAAGATAAAATTATGTAAAATAATAAAGCAGAAAAAAGAGGGAAACAAAGGCAAAAGATCATGATAAAAGACTTAGATTACTCAGTGACTTATTAAAAAGAAATAACATCCAAATCATAGAAATCCCAGAAGACGAAGAGAGAGAAAAGGCACAGAAGGATTATGTGAGCAAATTATAGTGGAAAACTTTCCTAATCTGGGGAAGGACACAGACATCAAATCCAAGAAACACAGAGAACTCCCATTTGGTTCAACAAAATCTGACCATCACGAAGGCATGTCATAATCAAATTCACCAAATACACCATCAAGGAAAGAATTATGAAAGCAACAAGGGAAAAAAAGTCCTTAACCTAAAAAGGAAAAGAGATGAGGTTCACGGCATATCTGTCCACAGAAACGTGGCAGGCCATAAAGGAGTGCCAGGATATATTCAACATGCTGCATTGGAAAAATATACAGTTAAGAATTATTTACCCAGCAAGGATATCATTGAAAATAGAAGGAGAGATAAAGAGTTTCCCAGACAAACAAAAACTAAAGGAGTCTGTGACCACTAAACCACCCCTGCAAGAAATTTTAAGGGGGACTCTGTGAGTGCAGAAAAGAGACAACAAAATAAAAAAGACCAAAAGCAAGAAATACTAGAAAGAACCAGAGAACATCACTAGAAACACCAACCTTACAGGCAACACAATGTTACTAAATTCATATCCATCAATAATTACTCTAAATACAAATGGACTAAATGCTCCAATCAAAAGACATAAGGTATCAGAATGGATAAGAATAAAAAGACCCATCTATATGCTGCTTACAAGAGACTCATTTTAGACCTAAAGACATGTGCAGATTGAAAGTAAGGGTATGGAGAACCATCTGTCATGCTAATGGTCATCAAAAGAAAGCAGGAGTAGCAATACTTATATCAGACAAACTAGATTTTAAAACAAAGACTGTAACAAGAGGTGAAGAAGGGCATTGTATCATAATTAAGAGGTCTACCCACCAAGATCTAAAAATTGTAAATATGTATGCACCCAATTTATTTTGTCAAATGCTTCCTCTGCATCTATTGAGAGGATCATATGGTTCTTATCCTTTCTTTTATTGATGTGATGAATCACGTTAATTGTTTTGCAGATATTGAACCAGCCCTCCATCCCAGGTATAAATCCCGCTTGGTCATGGTGAATAACTTTTTTAATGAATTGTTGGATCTGGTTGGCTAATATCTTGTTGAGGATTTTTGCATTCATCTTCATCAGGGAAATTGGTCTATAGTTCTCCTTTTTAGTGTGGTCTCTGTCTGGTTTTGGAATCAAGGTAATGCTGGCGTCATAGAAAAAGTTTGGAAGTTTTCCTTCCATTTCTATTTTTTGGAACAGTTTCAAGAGAATAGGTGTTAACTCTTCCTTAAATGTTTGGTAGAATTCCCTTAGAAAGCCATCTGGCCCTGGACTCCTGTTTTTTGGCAGATTTTTTATTACTAATTTGATTACCTTCCTGGTTATGGGCTGTTCAAATGTTCTATTTCTTCCTGTTTCAATTTTGGTAGTGTATACGTTTCTAGGGATTTGTCCATTTCTTCCAGATTGCCCATTTTATTGGCATATAATTACTCATAATATTCTCTTATTATTGTTTTTATTTCTGTTGTGTTCGTTGTGATCTCTCCTCCTTCATTCTTGATTTTATTTATTTGGGTCCTTTCCTTTTTGCTTTTGATCAAACTGGCTAGTGGTTTATCAATTTTGTTAATTCTTTCAAAGAACCAGCTTCTGGTTTCATTGATCTGTTCTACTGGTTTTTTTGTTTGTTTGTTTGTTTTGGTTTCGATAGCATTAATTTCTGCTCTAAACTTTATTATTTCCTGTCTTCTGCTGGTTTTGGGTTTTATTTGCTGTTCTTTTACCAGCTCCTTAAGGCGTAAGGTTAGGTTGTGTATCTGAGATCTTTCTTCCTTCTTTAGGAAGGCCTGGATTTCTAGATACTTTCTTCTTATGACCGCCTTTGCTGCATCCCAGAGGTTTTGGGTTGTGGTGCTATCATTTTCATGGACTTCCATATACTTTTTAATTTCTTCTTAAACTGCTTGGTTAGCCTATTCACTCTTCAGTAGGATGTTCTTCAGTTTCCAAGTATTTGTTACCTTTCCAATTTTTTTCTTGTGGTTGATTTCGAGTTTCATAGCATTGTGGTCTGAAAATACACACAGTATGATCTCGATCTTTTTGTACTTACTTAGAGCTGATTTGTGTCCCAGTATATGGTCTATTTTGGAGAATGTTCTATGTGCACTGGAGAAGAATGTATATTCTGCTGCTTTAGGATGAAATGTTCTGAATATATCCGTTAAGTCCATCTGGTCCAGTGTGTCATTCAAAGCCATTGTTTCCTTGTTGGTTTTTTGATTAGATGATCTGTCCATTGCTGTGAGTGGGGTGTTGACGTCTCCTACTATTATGGTATTACTATCAATGAGTTTCTTGATGTTTGTGATTAATTGATTTATATATTTGGGTTCTATCACATTTGGTGCATAAATGCTTACAATTGTTAGGTCTTCTTGGTCTATAGACCCCTTGATTATGATGTAATGCCCTTCTGCATCTCTTGATACAGTCTTTATTTTTAAGTGTAGACTGTGTGATATAAGTATGGCTACTCTGGCTTTCTTTTGTTGACCATTAGCATAATAGATGGTTCTCCATCTCCTTATTTTCAATCTGTAGGTGTCTTTAGGTCTAAAGTGGGTCTCTTGTAAACAGCATATAGATGGGTCTTGTTTTCTTATCCATTCTGTTACCCTATGTCTTTTGATTGGAGCATTGAGTCCATTGACGTTTAGAGTGAGTACTGAAAGATATGAATTTATTGCCATTATGATGCTTGTAGTGTTGGAGTTTCTGGTGGTGTTCTCTGGTCCTTTCTAATCTTTGTTGCTTTTGGCATTTATTATATACATATTTTTTTTTCATCTTTTGTCCCCTCAGAGAGTCCCCCTTAATATTTCTTGCAGGGCTAGTTTAGTGGTCACATCTCCTTTAATTTTTGTTTGTCTGGGAAACTTTTTATCTCTCCTTCTATTTTGAATGACAGCCTTGCTGGAATAATAATTCTTGGATGCATATTTTTCTGATTCAGTACACTGAATATATCCCACCACTCCTTTCTGGCCTGCCAGGTTTCTGTGGCTAGGTCTGCTGCAAACCTGAGCTGTCTTCCCTTGAAGGTTAGGGACATTTTTTCCCTTGCTGCTTTCTTGATTCTCTCCTTGCCTGAGTTTTTTGTGAATTTGACTATGATATGCCTTGTTGATGGTCAGTTTTTGTTGAATCTACTGAGAGTCCTCTGTGCTTCCTGAATTTTGATGTCTGTCTCTTTCCTCAGGTTAGGAAAGTTTTCCATTATGATTTGCTCATATAACCCTTCTACCTCTATTTCTCTCTCTTCCTCCTCTGGGACCCCTATAATTTGGATGTTTTTCCTTTTTAATGAGTCACTGATTTCTCTGATTCTTAAATCATGCTCTTTTGCCTTAATCTTCCTCTTTTTTTCTGCTTCATTATTCTCTATAAGTTTTTCCTCTATATCTCTGATTCTCTGTTCTCCCTCGTCCATCCTTGCCGCCGCTGCATCCATCCGTGATTGCAGCTCAGTTATAGCATTTTTAATTTCATTCTGGCTATTTTTTACTTCTTTTATCTCTGCAGAAAGGGATTCTAATCTATTTTCGACTCCAGCTAGTATTCTTATTACCATGATTCTAAATTCTGGTTCAGACATCTTGCTTGTGTCTGTGTTGGTTAAATCCCTGGCTGTCGTTTCTTCGTGCTCTTTCTTTTGG
Source organism: Prionailurus viverrinus (assembly GCF_022837055.1). Lineage (NCBI taxonomy): Eukaryota > Metazoa > Chordata > Mammalia > Carnivora > Felidae > Prionailurus > Prionailurus viverrinus. The sequence goes on from NC_062579.1 coordinate 56,235,162, forward strand.
GGTGAATTCCTTCGTTTTGTCATTTTGAAGGAGGAAAAGGAATTCATGAGGTAGAAAAATTGAAATTAAAAAATTAAAATTAAAAAAATATTAAAATTAAAAATTAAAAACACACCCACACAAAGTCGAATAGATGATGCTAGATATTAAGTGTGTTTTGGTCTGGTGTAGAAAGTGGTTTGACAGATTAGAGAAACAAACAAAAAAAGGGGGGGAGAGAGAACAAAAAAAAGAAATCGCTTGAGAATTTGAAAAAATGAATACACTAACGTAGACTAAAATACACAAAAGTAGAGAATATAGTAGAAAAAAATTATAGAAAAATATTTTTAATAAAAATTAAAAGGAAATATGAATTTTTTTAATTTTTGTATTTAAGAAAAAAGAAATGAAAAAGAGAAAAAAGATAAAAAGAGATAAAAGAAAAAGACAAAAGAAAAGAAATCGTTTGAAAATTTGATAAAGTTAATACACTGTAGTAGACTGAAATAAAATGATGGGAGTAAGATAGAATTTGAAAAAATTTACATAAAAGCAAAAAATATAGTAATAAAAATTAAATAAAAATATTTTTTAAAGAAATTGAAAGTAAATGTTTTTCTCTTTCTGCATTCAAGAAAAAGAAATGAAAAAAAGGGTAAAGAAACAGACAAAAAAGGAAATTGTTCGAAAATTTGAAAAGGTGAGTACACTGAAGTAGACTAAAATAAAGTGATGGAAGTAAAGTAGAATTTGAAAAATTTACACAAAAGTAAAAAATATAGTAATAAAAATTAAAGACAGATATTTTTAATAAAAATTGAAAATAAAAATGAGTTTTTTCTCTTTCTGTATTCAAGAAAAAGAAAAGAATTGTAAAAGAGAAAAAGGAGAAAGAGAGAAAAAAAATTGAATACATGAACCTGCTAACAGATTGAGGTAGGACTGCAATTGCTTTGTTTTCCCCTAGAGGTCAGTCCATGTAGCTCTTTATAGTCCATAGATTAAGCCGGCAGTGAGGTTTGTGTTCTTGAAGAGCAAAGTTGGCCGAGTTGGGCAGGGATCGGTGTAACAGCTCCGCTCTCCCCTAGATGGCACTGCTAGCCTACTGGGGTGGATTGTTGCAGTGCTCGTCAGTGCGCATGCGCGGGAGCGGTGAAAAATGGCGCCACCCAGCCACCCGGTCTGTTGTCCCAGATCAGCAATCGCTCACCAGTCCTCCATCTTCAGCTCTTGTCCACTCCCCGCTTTTCCACTATCCGTGACCAGGCCCCAGGCAGTACCTCTCTCCCAAGTTTTGTCTCAGATGTGGCTGTTTTCCCCAGCCCCTTACTTCCGAAGGACTGCGGCTTTGACCCGCTCCACCCGTCTGTAGGAGGGTATCACCGAGCGATGGCCAAATGAGCAATGGCCGAATGTCAGCTGCACCCAGGAACACCTGCTGGATCCTGCTGTTGTCGGTGCCCTGAGACTGCAGCCAGGTGCCAGCCCGCCTCCCAAAATAATCGCGAGACAGTGTAGCCTCAGCATTTCAGGGACCATGGAAAATCGCAACACACATCTGACACCAGGCTTCACCCTCAACATCCTTGCCTCAGCACCAGCGAATGTGGCTGCCTTCCAGGGTCTGCTGGGACCAGATGGTTTCAACAGTCTCTACCAAATGTCCTTCCAGCAGTGGAACTGCTTTTCCCCATGTGGACTGAGAACCTCCCGGCCCCCACTCTGTTCCTAGGGATTCACCTTTCCCACCAGAGCACCGCCAGGTCTCGAGCTGCAGAGTTGCAGCCTTTGCACTCCCCTTGTTTACAGTCTTAATGGAATTTAAACCCTCTCATTTCTCCTTTTTCCCTTTTTAGTTTAGTCCCTGCAGCTGTTTCCAATTTTCCACTTTCTCTCCAGCTGCTTTTGGGGAGGGGTGCTTTTCCCGTATGCTCTGCCCCTCCCCAGTCTCCATCCTCTCTCCGCCCACAAAAGCAGTTCCCTACCTTTCAGGGCTTCTTGCTCCCCAAGTTCAGCTCTTCATGTCGCATACCTGCTGAATTCTGTGGTTCAGGTTGTGCAGATTGTTTTGCTAATCTTCCAATCAGTTTTCTAGGTGTGTAGGATGGTTTAGTGTTGGTCTGGCTGTATTTCACTGTGGGGGGCCGGGCCCCGGTGTCAGGCTGAGACCGGGTCGAGCAATGTTTTTTGTTGACTTAAGCCAACCCGGTGGTTCCCCCTCCCATTCATGTGGGAGGCCGGACCCCGGCGCCAGGCTGAGACCGGGTCGAGCAATGTTCCCTGTTGACTCAAGCCAACCCGGTGGTTCCCCCTCCCATTTTCCCACTTTTAAGGGCATACAAAAGCCTTGTCAAGGCTGAGAAAGTTAATTTCTGAAGCCTGTGGTCTGCAGGTGTTGGCAGTAATGCTACCTCTCTTTTTTTACCCCGAGTCAGATAGAAACAAACATGGGAACTGTGTTTTGCTAGCAATCTATCAACAAGGTCTTGTGACCCGTTCAGAAAGTTCACAAGGTATACAGAACTAAATGTTTTGGCTGGCAGTGATCATGTGAAACCTGTTTATTCTTAGAATGACCTGATCCATAAGAGTCTTATATTATAAAAGATTGTGTACAGCAACAATAAAGCCGTCACTTGGGCCATCAGCCCAGGGGACCCTCCTGTTCCCAAACTTTCTCTCTTCTCTTTTTTTCTTGCACTCCCCTACCCTCAGGACCCTGACCTCGGTGTTTGTCGCGCCGGTCGCGACAAGTGGCGCCCGAACAGGGACCTGAGACAACAAGGAGGAAAGCGAAAGCAGACCGCGGCGTCTAATTCAGGTAGGGGAACTGTGCCAGCAGCACAGACGACGGGAGTAAAACTATGGGACAGAAACAGTCTATGGAACAGGGATATTTTATAAGTGCCTTGCAGGCTCTTATGAAGGAGAAGGGAATTAAGGTTTCTCAGTCAGCCCTTAGGGAATTTTTTGACATAGTGCATGATTATTGCCCATGGTTTCGAGAGAGGGGTACAGTTGATTTAAAGGATTGGCAGCGAGTTGGTGAGGAACTTAAAAATCAAATGAAGATTCGTGGAGCTGCAGTTCCAGGGACTTTGTGGTCTACTTGGACCTGTATTAAGGAGGTCCTTGATCCACAGGATTCTATTGAAATAGTTTCTCTTAGCTCGGAAGTAGCCCAACCCTTAGTGACTTCAGATGCTCCTCTCTCCAGAAACTACTTTCAATGCCCTTTTGGGACAGTCACGGGTGCCTTCACCTTTACCTCCTCTCCCCCTCCTAGAACAGTTATCTGTGCAAGATCCAGAAAATAATGATGACTCTCCTTTTGGGGATCAGGGAGATGATGGGCCATATTTTAAAGATCAGAGGAAGCCTGCCTTCTTGGCCCCTCTGGTCCAGAAGGTACCTTTAAAACGACCTTCTTTTCAGACATAAGATAGAGGCTTACCTCGGCTGGCTTTCCCTATTACTCAGAATCAACAGTCCACTGAACCTTACCCTGTTATGGAAACTACTCCTTTGCAGCGGACTCTGTATCAAGCAACGCAGTATGGGGAAGACACCTCTGCTTTTCACGCTTACCCTGTTATTCAGCAGGGGGGACAGAGAGTGTACTCCGCCCTAACTTTTAAATTGCTAAAAGATTTGAAATCCTCTACAGCCCAGTATGGTCCAGCAGCTCCCTTTACCCTGTCTATGCTTGATAATTTGAGCAGGGAGGCATTATGCCCAGGAGATTAAAAGGTCGTTACTCAGGCTTGTTTGAGTGTGGGAGATAACCTCTTGTGGAAAGCAGAATTTGCAGAGAATGCTGAAAAACAGGCTATGTATAATAAAAGAACTAACATACCAGTGGATTTTAACATGCTCACAGGTACAGGGCAATATTATGATGTGGGCCTCCAGCTAAATTATCCTGAAATTGCGTATAATCAAATTAATACCTGTGCCATTGCAGCTTGGAAAAAACTCCCCTCTACAGGGGGCAGAACTGAGAAATTGTCTAAAATTAGGCAAGGGCCAGATAAGAAATACCAGGATGTTGTTGGGCACCTTTTGACTGCAGTCAGACGTATCGTTACTGATGGGGAGGCAGGTACCATTATTGTAAAACAACTGGCTTATAAAAATGCTAATTCTACATGTCAGGCAGCCATTCGTCCTTGGAAAAATCAGGGTACCTTGGAGGATTATGTCAGACTATGTGCTGAGATTGGACCATCTTATATTCAGGGCATTACCTTGGCAGATGCCTTAAAGGGAATAGACCCCTTACAGGTACATGCCCAGCTTCAGGGTAAAAACGTAAGAACTAATCCAAGGAAGTTGGGTGGAATAGTGTGTTTCAAATGTGGCCAAAAGGGCCATATGAAGGCCCAATGTCATAGTACAGAAATAATTCCAACCACCCCCGGTTTGCCAAGTGGCCCTAACATTAATAATAAGCCGACAATTATTTGTCCCAGATGTAGACGGGGGTATCACTGGGCCAATGAATGCCGCTCTAAAACTGATTATAATGGCAAACCTCTTCAGGGAAACTGGAAGCAGGGCCAGCCGCAGGCCCCTCAAACAATTGCGGCAATGTTCCCACAGGCACCTTCCCACCCATTGTGTCCAACACTGGAGACCTCCCAGGTATTAGCCAACTACACCGCGGTACTCCTGCCAGTGCAGGACTAGATCTTACCCCAGCTCAGTCCATTTACCTAGAAGGAGGACAGCCCCCTAAAGCCATCCCCACAGGGATATGGGGGCCTCTACCCAGGAATACTTGGGGGTTATTATTGGGAAGATCCAGCTGGACTCTTAAGGGATTGATGATCTATCCTAGAATTATTGATGAAGATTACACTGGAGAAATAAAAATTTTTGCCAGCTTAACTATGGGAACTTTGGTGCTTGAGCCCAAGACTCCCATAGCACAATTGATCTTGATACCCCGGATATCCTCCAATAATAAGGCTGTTAAACCTTATCGGGGAAATCAAGGGTTCAGCTCCACAGATCTTTATTGGGCTAAAGTGATCTCTGTAAAAAAGCCCATGCTTACATTGTATATCCAAGGAGTCCCTTTTGAGGGACTAGTGGATACAGGTACAGATGTCTCAGTTATTGCTCAAAAAAATTGGCCTGTCACATGGCCTACTCAAGTGACTAATATTCCAATTAAAGGTGTTGGTATGCCTCTGCTCCGTTGCAAAGCTCTGATTATTTACATTAGAGACTGCCTGATGGTATGACTAGAACTTTTCAGCCTTTTGTTTTGAATATAGATCTTAATCTCTGTGACAGGGACATATTAACTGCAATGAATTTGACTCTGGAGACTAAGGCAGTCCCGATTCAAAAACAGACTAATCTTGCTATACACCTTATGAAGAAAATGGGCTATATTGAGGGAAAAGGCTTAGGAAAGGAGTTGCAGGAGAATCCTGAGCCATATGTCCCCGAGCCTAAAAGAGGCCATTTCGGATTGGGTTTTTCCTAGGGCCATTAAAAATTCCCCACCTTATGCCTCTCCAGTGGATGACTTCCACTCCAATGTAAGTTGACCAATGGCCCTTACCTACTGTTAAGAGGGAGGCTGCTGTTCACCTCATAGAGGAACAACTGCAATTAGGTCATTTAGTTCCCTCCACCAGTCCCTGGAACACCCCAATCTTTGTGATTAAAAAAAAGTCAAATAAATAGAGGTTACTACAAGATTTAAGAGCAATTAATGCTGTCATGAAGCCCATGGGGGCTTTACAACCTGGCCTCCCTTCCCCATCGGCCATTCCTTTACAATATCAATTGCTAGTTTTGGACTTAAAAGATTGTTTTTTTACCATTCCGTTGGCCCCTAGTGACAGAAAACATTTTACATTCTCCCTGCCTTCCACTAACTTACAGGAACCTGCTAAGCGGTATCAGTGGAAGGTCTTACCGCAAGACATGGCTAACAGTCCGACTTTATGTCAAGAGTTTGTGGCCGGAACAATTACCCCTTTTAGACAGAGTTTTCCCCATATATATTATATCCATTATATGGATGACTTACTTTTGGCTACTAAAACTGAGAAATTATTACAGGAGACTTTTATTTCTCTTCAAAGATGCCTTAAAGCATATAATTTGATTGTTGCCCCTGAAAAAGTTCAAAGAAAAGCATCTTTTAAATACCTAGGGTATCTCATCTCCAAATCAACTGTCCGACCTCAGAAAGTATCAATTAGAACCGGACATTTGACTACTTTAAATGATTTTCAGAAATTATTAGGAGATATAAACTAAATTAAAAATACACTAGGGGTCACCACAAAACAATTACTACCTTTGTTTAATATTCTAAAAAGAGTTCTCCAGCATCCCCGCAAAGTCTCACTCAAAAAGCTAAAGAAGCTATAAGACATATAGAACAGGCCATTCAACAGGCCCAAGTCACTAAAATTGACCCTTCTCAGCCTTTGTATCTAATAATATTAAAACCTCAGGTCATCCCCTTTACAATTCTGTGACAATCTCATGGTCCACTTAAATGGCTACATTTAGCCTTACACTCTATGCATGTCATTAATCCTTTGCTATCTATGGTTTGTCTTCTCATCATTAGAAAAAGATCCCGAGCTGTTCAGCTCTTTGGACACGATCCAAAATTTATTACATGTGCCTTTCTGACACAAAAGCTGGTGGACGCTGCTTTTGCTCAGTCCATCAAATGACAACTTGCCTTGGCTAATTTTACAGGTCAAATTAAATTTCATTTACCTTCTAATTCTTTAATACAAGGTTTCAGTCTTATAGATATTTTGCCCTATAATCCTATTGTTTGTCAGCCGATTAAAGATACTGCTTCCATTTTTGTGGATGCTAGTAAAGAGGGTAAAATTACAGTATATTATGTCACTTCTCAACATAAAAATTTGATCACTTTAAATTATACAACTAGGAGTTGCGGCAAGATGGCGGCTTAGGAGGACGCTGGGCTCACCGCACGTCCTGCTGATCACTTAGATTCCATCTACACCTGCCTAAATAACCCAGAAAACCGCCAGAGGATTAGCAGAACGGAGTCGCCGGAGCCAAACGCAGACGAGAGGCCCACGGAAGAGGGTAGGAAGGGCGGCGAGGCGGTGCGCGCTCCACGGACTGGCGGGAGGGAGCCGGGGCGGAGGGGCGGCTCGCTGGCCAAGCAGAGCCCCGAGTCTGGCTTGCAAAAGCGGAGGGGCCTGACGAACTGTGTTCCCACAACAAGCGCGACTTCGCGTCTGGGAAGTCATAAGTTAACAGCTCTGCTCGGAAAGCGGGAAGGCTGGAGGACAAAGGGAGGGAGAGCTGCTGAGCCCCCTGACAACAGAGCTCAGTTTGGTGGGGACAAAGGCCCTCGCCAGCGCCATCTCCCCCGCCCATCCCCCAGCCGAAATCCCAAAGGGAACTGGTTCCTGCCAGGGAACTTGCTCGCTCCGCGCAAACACCCAACTCTGCGCTTCGGCGGAGCCAAACCTCCGGCAGCGGATCTGACTCCCTCCCGCTGCCACAGGGCCCCTCCTGAAGTGGATCACCTAAGGAGAAGCGAGCTAAGCCTGCCCCTCCTGCCCCCGAGCACCTTGCCTACCGACCCCAGCTAATACGCCAGATCCCCAGCATCACAAGCCTGGCAGTGTGCAAGTAGCCCAGACAGGCCACGCCATCCCACAGTGAATCCCGCCCCTAGGAGAGGGGAAGAGAAGGCACACACCAGTCTGACTGTGGCCCCAGCGGTGGGCTGGGGGCAGACATCAGGTCTGACTGCGGCCCCGCCCACCAACTACAGTTATACACCACAGCACAGGAGAAGTGCCCTGCAGGTCCTCACCACGCCAGGGACTATCCAAAATGACCAAGCGGAAGAATTCCCCTCAGAAGAATCTCCAGGAAATAACAACAGCTAATGAGCTGATCAAAAAGGCCTTAAATAACATAACAGAAAGTGAATTTAGAATAATAGTCATAAAATTAATCGCTGGGCTTGAAAACAGTATACAGGACAGCAGAGAATCTCTTGCTACAGAGATCAAGGGACTAAGGAACAGTCACGAGGAGCTGAAAAACGCTTTAAACGAAATGCATAACAAAATGGAAACCACCACAGCTCGGCTTGAAGAGGCAGAGGAGAGAATAGGTGAACTAGAAGATAAAGTTATGGAAAAAGAGGAAGCTGAGAAAAAGAGAGATAAAAAAATCCAGGAGTATGAGGGGAAAATTAGAGAATTAAGTGATACACTAAAAAGAAATAATATACGCATAATTGGTATCCCAGAGGAGGAAGAGAGAGGGAAAGGTGCTGAAGGGGTACTTGAAGAAATAATAGCTGAGAACTTCCCTGAACTGGGGAAGGAAAAAGGCATTGAAATCCAAGAGGCACAGAGAACTCCCTTCAGACGTAACTTGAATCGATCTTCTGCACGAGATATCATAGTGAAACTGGCAAAATACAAGGATAAAGAGAAAATTCTGAAAGCAGCAAGGGGTAAACGTGCCCTCACATATAAAGGGAGACCTATTAGACTCGTGACTGATCTCTCTTTTGAAACTTGGCAGGCCAGAAAGAATTGGCACGAGATTTTCAGGGTGCTAGACAGAAAAAATATGCAGCCAAGAATCCTTTATCCAGCAAGTCTGTCATTTAGAATAGAAGGAGAGATAAAGGTCTTCCCAAACAAACAAAAACTGAAGGAATTTGTCACCACTAAACCAGCCCTACAAGAGATCCTAAGGGGGACCCTGTGAGACAAAGTCCCAGAGACATCACTATAAGCATAAAACATACAGACATCACAATGACTCTAAACCCGTATCTTTCTATAATAACACTGAATGTAAATGGATTAAATGCGCCAACCAAAAGACATAGGGTATCAGAATGGATAAAAAAACAAGACCCATCTATTTGCTGTCTACAAGAGACTCATTTTAGACCTGAGGACACCTTTAGATTGAGAGTGAGGGGATGGAGAACTATTTATCATGCGACTGGAAGCCAAAAGAAAGCTGGAGTAGCCATACTTATATCAGACAAACTAGACTTTAAATTAAAGGCTGTAACAAGAGATGAAGAAGGACATTATATAACAGTTACAGGGTCTATCCATCAGGAAGAGCTAACAATTATAAATGTCTATGCACCGAATACCGGAGCCCCCAAATATATAAAACAATTACTCATAAACATAAGCAACCTTATCGATAAGAATGTGGTAATTGCAGGGGACTTTAATACACCACTTACAGAAATGGATAGATCATTTAGACACATGGTCAATAAAGAAACAAGGGCCCTGAATGAGACACTGGATCAGATGGACTTGACAGATATATTTAGAACTCTGCATCCCAAAGCAACAGAATATACTTTCTTCTCGAGTGCACATGGAACATTCTCCAAGATAGATCATATACTGGGTCACAAAACAGCCCTTCATAAGTTTACAAGAATTGAAATTATACCATGCTTCCTTTCAGACCACAATGCTATGAAGCTTGAAATCAACTACAGAAAAAAGTCTGGAAAACCTCCAAAAGCATGGAGGTTAAAGAACACCCTACTAACGAATGAGTGGGTCAACCAGACAATTAGAGAAGAAATTAAAAAATATATGGAAACAAACGAAAATGAAAACACAACAATCCAAACGCTTTGGGACGCAGCGAAGGCAGTCCTGAGAGGAAAATACATTGCAATCCAGGCCTATCTCAAGAGACAAGAAAAATCCCAAATACAAAATCTAACAGCACACCTAAAGGAACTAGAAGCAGAACAGCAAAGGCAGCCTAAACCCAGCAGAAGAAGAGAAATAATAAAGATCAGAGCAGAAATAAACAATATAGAAACTAAAAAAACTGTAGAGCAGATCAACGAAACCAAGAGTTGGTTTTTTGAAAAAATAAACAAAATTGACAAACCTCTGGCCAGGCTTCTCAAAAAGAAAAGGGAGATGACCCAAATAGATAAAATCATGAATGAAAATGGAATTATTACAACCAATCCCTCAGAGATACAAACAATTATCCGGGAATACTATGAAAAATTATATGCCAACAAATTGGACAACCTGGAAGAAATGGACAAATTCCTGAACACCCACACTCTTCCAAACTCAATCAGGAGGAAAGAGAAAGCTTGAACAGACCCATAACCAGTGAAGAAATTGAATCGTTTATCAAAAATCTCCCAACAAATAAGAGTCCAGGACCAGATGGCTTCCCAGGGGAGTTCTACCAGACGTTTAAAGCAGAGATAATACCTATCCTTCTCAAGCTATTCCAAGAAATAGAAAGGGAAGGAAAACTTCCAGACTCATTCTATGAAGCCAGTATCACTTTGATTCCTAAACCAGACAGAGACCCAGTAAAAAAAGAGAACTACAGGCCAATATCCCTGATGAATATGGATGCAAAAATTCTCAATAAGGTACTAGCAAATCGAATTCAACGGCATATAAAAAGAATTATTCACCATGATCAAGTGGGATTCATTCCTGGGATGCAGGGCTGGTTCAACATTCGCAAATCAATCAACGTGATACATCACATTAACAAAAAAAAAGAGAAGAACCATATGATCCTGTCAATCGATGCAGAAAAGGCCTTCGACAAAATCCAGCACCCTTTCTTGATAAAAACCCTTGAGAAAGTCGGGATAGAAGGAACATACTTAAAGATCATAAAAGCCATTTATGAAAAGCCCACAGCTAACATCATCCTCAACGGGGAAAAACTGAGAGCTTTTTCCCTGAGATCAGGAACACGACAAGGATGCCCACTCTCACCGCTGCTGTTTAACATAGTGCTGGAAGTCCTAGCATCAGCAATCAGACAACAAAAGGAAATCAAAGGCATCCAAATTGGCAAAGATGAAGTCAAGCTTTCGCTTTTTGCAGATGACATGATATTATACATGGAAAATCTGATAGACTCCACCAAAAGTCTGCTAGAACTGATACAGGAATTCAGCAAAGTTGCAGGATACAAAATCAATGTACAGAAATCAGTTGCATTCTTATACACTAACAATGAAGCAACAGAAAGACAAATAAAGAAACTGATCCCATTCACAATGGCACCAAGAAGCATAAAATACCTAGGAATAAATCTAACCAAAGATGTAAAGGATCTGTATGCTGAAAACTATAGAAAGCTTATGAAGGAAATTGAAGAAGATTTAAAGAAATGGAAAGATATTCCCTGCTCATGGATTGGAAGAATAAATATTGTCAAAATGTCAATACTACCCAAAGCTATCTACACATTCAATGCAATCCCAATCAAAATTGCACCAGCATTCTTCTCGAAACTAGAACAAGCCATCCTAAAATTCATATGGAACCACAAAAGGCCCCGAATAGCCAAAGGAATTTTGAAGAAGAAGACCAAAGCAGGAGGCATCACAATCCCAGACTTTAGCCTCTACTCCAAAGCTGTCATCATCAAGACAGCATGGTATTGGCACCAAAACAGACACATAGACCAATGGAATAGAATAGAAACCCCAGAACTAGACCCACAAACGTATGGCCAACTCATCTTTGACAAAGCAGGAAAGAACATCCACTGGAAAAAAGACAGCCTCTTTAACAAATGGTGCTGGGAGAACTGGACAGCAACATGCAGAAGGTTGAAACTAGACCACTTTCTCACACCATTCACAAAAATAAACTCAAAATGGATAAAGGACCTAAATGTGAGACAGGAAACCATCGAAACCTTAGAGGAGAACGCAGGAAAAGACCTCTCTGACCTCAGCCGCAGCAATCTCTTACTCGACACATCCCCAAAGGCAAGGGAATTAAAAGCAAAAGTGAATTACTGGGACCTTATGAAGATAAAAAGCTTCTGCACAGCAAAGGAAACAACCAACAAAACTAAAAGGCAACCAACGGAATGGGAAAAGATATTCGCAAATGACATATCGGACAAAGGGCTAGTCTCCAAAATCTATAAAGAGCTCACCAAACTCCACACCCAAAAAACAAATAACCCAGTGAAGAAATGGGCAGAAAACATGAATAGACACTTCTCTAAAGAAGACATCCGGATGGCCAACAGGCACATGAAAAGATGTTCAGCGTCGCTCCTTATCAGGGAAATACAAATCAAAACCACACTCAGGTATCACCTCACGCCAGTCAGAGTGGCCAAAATGAACAAATCAGGAGACTATAGATGCTGGAGAGGATGTGGAGAAACGGGAACCCTCTTGCACTGTTGGTGGGAATGCAAATTGGTGCAGCCGCTCTGGAAAGCAGTGTGGAGGTTCCTCAGAAAATTAAAAATAGACCTACCCTATGACCCAGCAATAGCACTGCTAGGAATTTACCCAAGGGATACAGGAGCACTGATGCATAGGGCCACTTGTACCCCAATGTTCATAGCAGCACTCTCAACAATAGCCAAATTATGGAAAGAGCCTAAATGTCCATCAACTGATGAATGGATAAAGAAATTGTGGTTTATATACACAATGGAATATTACGTGGCAATGAGAAAAAATGAAATATGGCCTTTTGTAGCAACGTGGATGGAACTGGAGAGTGTGATGCTAAGTGAAATAAGCCATACAGAGAAAGACAGATACCATATGGTTTCACTCTTATGTGGATCCTGAGAAACTTAACAGGAACCCATGGGGGAGGGGAAGGAAAAAAAAAAAAGAGGTTAGAATGGGAGAGAGCCAAAGCATAAGAGACTGTTAAAAACTGAGAACAAACTGAGGGTTGATGGGGGGTGGGAGGGAGGAGAGGGTGGGTGATGGGTATTGAGGAGGGCACCTTTTGGGATGAGCACTGGGTGTTGTATGGAAACCAATTTGTCAATAAATTTCATTAAAAAAAAAAATTAAAAAAAATAAAAAAAATAAAAAATTAAAAAATAAAAAAAATAAAAATAAAACAAACAAACAAAAAAAATATACAACTAAATCTGTCCAAAGGGCCAAGCTTTATGCTGTACAGGTAGCCCTAAGAACTTACCCAAAATCTATAAATGTCTATTCTAACAGTCAATACGTTATCAAAGCCGTGTTACAGCTTCCCACTGCCTTTATACTGACAACAGATGAGAAGCTTTCTCATCTATTTCATGCTATACAAAAACTTCTTAATTCACAACACAGTCCAATTTATATTTCCCACATTCAAGCTCACACCGATCTGCCTGGTCCCCTAGTTGCTGGAAATCGGATAGCCAATGCAGCAACCCATTTATTACAAGTTCTGCCCATTACCACTCCTTTAAAAACAGCCAAAAAGAGTCATGATAATTTTCATCAAAATGCGGCAGCCCTTCGACAAAAATTCAAAATATCTCGTAAAACGGCCAAACAAATTGTTAAACAATACGACATCTGTCCACAGTTCTTCCCACAGCCGGTCTATGCCATTAATCCCCGAGGTCTTCGGCCCAATGACTTGTGACAAATGGACGCCACCCAATATTTATCTTTTGGAAAGTTACAATATTTTGTAGTGTATTTCCACTACAAGTGTCTGTAGATACTTGCTCAGGCTATATACATGCTTCAGCCCACTCAGGAAAAGCATCTGTTGATGTTCAGAATCACCTATTTTCTGCCTTTGCAGCAGTGGGCAAACCTCATAAAATAAAAACTGACAATGGTAGTGCTTATACTTCTAAATCTTTTGCAAAATTTTGCCGCCGACTCCAAATTGAGCATACAACTGGCATTGCTTATAATTCCACAGGACAGGCTATTGTTGAGCGAGCTCATCTGACTCTAAAACAGTATCTGCAAAAACTTAAAGAGGGGGAGATATTAAAGGGAAAGATAAAGTATTCCCCACATGTACATCTCACTCTTGTGTTGTATGTTTTAAATTTTTTAAATGTCAATGAAGCAGGGATGACTGCCGCAGAGCGTCGCTGGGGAAAGAGTCAAGAACCTCTCTTGATGGCAAGATGGAAAGATATGCCGGAAGGCATTTGGTGAGGCCCAGACCCAGTCCTTCGAAAAGGGAGAGGGTATGCTTGTGTGTTTCCACAGGATGAGGAAGCGCCACGCTGGGTCCCGCTTCGGCTCCTCAGAGACATTACGGTTGCGCCGAAAAATGGCCAAATTGACAATGACGGAGCCCCCCCAGAAGCGACAACGGTGGAGTCATAAGGCGGGTACACCCACCTGGGGACAGATAAAGAACCTGCTGACCCAGGCCACTGATGTAGTGATGGCCTCAGGTAGAGAGGTAAGGGCCACACATGTCTTCTTGGCATGCCTGTGCATTCTCACTACAACCGGGGAGTCTGCCCTCTATTGGGCATACATGGTAGGTCCTCCTGCAGTACAACCTGTAACATGGAGGGACCCCACACCCATAGTATACACCAATCTCACCTTTATGGGAGGGGAAGATGCAGGGTTTTTGCCCACTGTGTCGGCCTCTATAAATTGGACAGCACTCTCTGCAGGAGTACCCATCTGCCTGCAAAGGGAGTCTACGCCATACAAACTTGCTTATGGGTGTTTGGGTACAAAACCAGTAGGGCGGTCTATTACTTATACTATTTGGCAAAATGACAAGCGTCCTTCTGAATGGGTACCCCGCTCCGTTGCCGCTTATTGGCAAAAGAGAGAATTATTAGGAGAATGGATGTTTTTTGGACCCCGTGATCCCCCTCAGAATCTTCCTACATGTCCCTCAGCTGGTCAAGGCCTTACTGGGGACTCACCTTGGGGTATATGTGCCCAATCCTCTTCATTGAGGATGACTTAAACTATACCATTACAGATTATTCCCAAAAGGCCCGGCTAGCTCAGTCGGTAGAGCATGGGACTCTTAATCCCAGGGTTGTGGATCCACCTCCTAGCGAGGTACAGGTACACCATAAGATTATCCCACAAACCATTTTGCAATCCCCTGAAGGAAGAATTCATTCTGATCTTTGGAAATTATATGCTACCTTTGATAAAATATATACTAATGACAGCTTTAGTTTTCCAGAATATTATGTTTCTCCAGTTCTGCAATTGCATGCCTGTGTTCCTCCACCCTACTATCTGATTGTTGGAGATGGAACTATTACTCCAGTGAAAGAAGATGGTCATCAGTTATACTGGCTAACGTGTCCTGCTTGTGTTTTGACCAATTGTCTACCAGTAGATGGACCCTCTAGAAGTGGAATAAAGGTTTATCTGGTCTTACAACCTCCCTATTGAATGTTGCCAGTAAATGTTACAGGACCTTGGTATCCTAATTATGGGATGCAACTGGCTTTAGAAATCAGTAAACGGCTGTGCAGGACCAAACGGTTTCTTGGACTCTTAATTGCTGGACTCATAGCAGCAGTGACTGTAATTGCCTCTGCAACTGTATCTGTAATATCCTTACATAAAAGTGCCCAAACGGCATCCCATGTAAATAAATTAGCTCATAATGTATCCAAAGTGTTTGCCACTCAAGAACGAATAGACCGTAAATTGGAAGCCCAATTAGAGGCACTACAAGAAGGATTAATGTATCTTGGTGATCAGTTTGCTGTTTTGCATACCAGACTTTCTTTAATTTGTCATGATACATATAAGCATATCTGTGTTACCCCTTTAGAGTATACCAATGTAACATGGGGACAAGTGCGTCGTCATTTACAAGGGGTTTGGCATGATGCTAATACTAGCTTAGACCTCTTACAGCTATAAGAAGAGATAAATGTTGTTGCAAGTAGCTCACTCAGTTTCCCTAACCCTGGAAATCTCGCTGAAACCATACTGCACCAACTTAATGGGTTTAATCCATTTAATATTCTTCAGCATTCCTTTTGGATCTTTATTGGAATTGTTTCCGTAATATCTGTTACACTTGTCTTGCTGTGTTGTTTCTAGAGATGGGGTCTTACTGCCTTTACCACATACCAGGCCAGGATGCACATGTTGCAATTACAAACAATAGGGGGACATGTGGGGGGCCGGGCCCCGGTGCCAGGCTGAGACCGGGTCGAGCAATGTTCCCTGTTGACTCAAGCCAACCCGGTGGTTCCCCCTCCCATTCCCCCACTTTCAAGGGCATACAAAAGCCTTGTCAAGGCTGAGAAAGTTAATTCCTGAAGCCTGTGGTCTGCAGGTGTTGGCAGTAATGCTACCTCCCTTTTTCTACCCCGAGTCAGATAGAAACAAACATGGGAACTGTGTTTTGCTAGCAATCTATCAACAAGGTCTTGTGACCCGTTCAGAAAGTTCACAAGGTATACAGAACTAAATGTTTTGGCTGGCAGTGATCATGTGAAACCTGTTTATTCTTAGAATGACCTGATCCATAAGAGTCTTATATTATAAAAGATTGTGTACAGCAACAATAAAGCCGTCACTTGGGCCATCAGCCCAGGGGACCCTCCTGTTCCAAAACTTTCTCTCTTCTCTTTTTTTCTTGCATTCCCCTACCCCCAGGACCCTGACCTTGGTGTTTGTCGCACCGGTTGCGACATTTCACAGATGCGAGATACACAAAAAGCTTCCATGCTGTTCCGCCATCTTGGCTCCTCCTGGTAGACACTTTTCTAAAGAAGACATCCAGATGGCTAATAAACACATGGAAATATGCTCAACATCACGCATAATAAGGGAAATACAAATCAAAACCCCAATGAGATACCACCTCACACCTTTCAGAATAGCTAAAATTAACAACTCAGGCAATGGCAGATGTTGGTAAGGATGTGGAAAAAGAGGTACACTTTTGCAGTGCTGGTGGGAATGCAAACTTGTGCAGCCACTCTGGAATACAGTGTTGAGGTTCCTTAAAAAATTAAAAATACAACTACCCTATGACCCAGAAATTTCACTACAAGGTACTTATCCACAGATACAAATATGCTGATTCAAAGGGGCACATCCACCCCAATGTTTGTAGCAGCACTATCAACAATAGCCAAAGTATGGAAAGAACCCAAATGTCCAACTGATGAATGGATAAAGAAGATTATATATATATAATATATATATATATATATATATATAATATATATATATATATAAAATAGAATATTACTTGGCAATCAAAAAGAATGAAATGTTGACATTTGCAACAACTTGGATGGAACTAGAGTTTATTATGGTAAGCAAAATAAGCCAGAGAAAGACAAATATCATATTATTTAACTCATATGTGGAATTTAAGAAACAAAACAGGTGAACATGTGGGAAGAGAAGCAAAAATAAGATAAAACCAGAGAGAGATATAGAAACCATAAAACACTCTAAATACAGAAAATAAACTGAGGGTTGCTGGCAGGGTGTTTGGTCAGGGGATGAGCTAAATAGGTGATGGGCATTAAGGAGGTCACTTGTTGGGAAGAGCACTGGGTGTTATACGTAAGTGGTGAATCACTAAATTCTATCCCTGAAACCATTACACTATATGTTAACCAACTTGGATTTAAATAAAAAATAATAATAACAATTTTTTAAATCAAATAAAGGAATCTAGATCCTACATGTGTTTTGGTTTACTTGCTAAATGAAACTTGATAGAAAAAAAGAGAAAGAGAAAAGGAGAAAAAAACTAAAAATTAAAAAAATTAAAAATTAAAATATCATAAAATAATTAAATTAAAAATTTTGATCTTTCTGTATTCAAGAAACAAACGAAAACAACAATGACAACAACATAAACAAAAACAGAAGCAACAACAAAATGAACAAATGAACAAAGAAAAAAACCCATATGAACCTAGATCCAGTTTTTCCTAGAGCCGAAACATTGTAGCACTATGTATAGTAGACTAAGCACATAGAAGGGATTTGTGCTGGTCTTCTGGGTAAGAGCTTGCTTCTCTGTTTTTCCAGTCAATTTACCCTAGTGGAGATGTGCCTTTAGGGTGCAGAGAGCAGGACTTGTTGTAACAGCTACACTTGGTGGCATTGTTTAGATCACTGGGGTCAATCCTTGTTGGGCTAATGGTGAAAATGGCCTTGCCCTGCTCTCTATTCTCCAGAGCCGGATGTTCTCACACTCACACAGCATCAGTCAACCCTCCTGTGTCTCCCGCTTCCATTAGCTCAGAGCTGTCCACCTACCAGGCAGCGCCTCCCTCTAGAGTTTTATCTCAGGTGCAGCAGTGTTTCAAAACCCCACCCTTCAGAGACTTCTGAGGTTTAGATACTCAGTGATCCTCTCGTTGGGGATGAGGCAGACTCGCAGCATTGTGGTTGATGCTGGCTTGTCACAGGAAATGGTTGTGCAACCGTGCAGTGACAGCAGCTCAGAGTTGGTGGTAAATCACAACACACCGCTGGTGCCAGTGTTTTCTGCCCTCAGCCTCTGTCCTTGTTCCTATTCAGGTGAATGGGGCAGCCTGATGTTACCTGCTGGGTCTTTTGCCCATGGAGAGGCCATATCACCTCTACCAAATGCATTCCACGCAGGGGAACCGCTTCTCCAAATGTGACCTAGGGAATCCTCAGACCACACTCTTCGCTCCCAGGATTCTGCCCTGCATCCTCATCAGAACACCACCAGGCACTGATCTCTGAAACTTCAGACTCTGTGCTCCAGTGTTTATAAAAAAACTGACAGTATTGAAGCCCTGTCTTTTGGGAACAGTTTTCTTGTGTAGTCCCCTGCATGTGTTTTCATTTTATCTCTACTTGCTTTCAGGGTGCTTTCTTGTGCAAACCCAATATGTTGCTCTCTCTCCTGCTCTCTCTTTCTCCTCTCCATGAAAAGGGTTCCCTTCCCTCTGTGGAGTCACAGCTCTTCTCTTCCCCAATTCACCTGTCCACACAACGTACCTGCTACATTCTCTCCCTCAAATTATACAGATTGTTCTGTTAATCCTCAGATTGATTTCCTAGGTGTTCAAAATGGTTTCATGTTGATCTAATTTGTTTGAGGGATGAGACAGGCCTAGGGTCTCCTTACTACTCTGCCATCTTAACTCCCAACTTTTTCTTTAATAATACTGATATGTCTATAAAAATGACAAAGTTCTATAGTTCTGAATTTTGATTATTCAATATATTATATATACTAAAAAGGATAAATGTATCCTCATGAAAAACTAATTGTGATATCATTGTTACCTTAAATTTTTATTGTTCTTATAAAATAATTTTTTGTAACATTGGTAGAAATTAAAGATCTAAACATGAATTTATCATTTAACCCTTAAAATGATAGAGTAATGAAAACATAAAGGGATGGAATAAAATGTTATCCAAGTGTTAAAACAAAATTTGATTCCTCATATAATAAACATCATTTGGGGTGCCTGGGTGGCTCAGTTGGTTAAGCATCTGACTCTTTGTTTCAACTCAGGTCATGATCTCACAGTTCAACAACAGACTCCACACTGTCAGGGCAGAGCCTGCTTGGGATTTCCTTTCTCCCGCTTTCTCTGCCACTCACCCACTAGCTTGATCTCTCTGACAATAAATAATATACTTTAAAAAAATTTTAAACCAACATCATTTAACCTGTAAAACTTAAATACTAAAAACAATTTCTCTAAATTGGACACAATTACATATAATGTTAACTTGTTAATAGGAATTTTTAAAACATTTATATGTTAAGGAATATACCAACTAATTTTAGTTTCAAAACAATTAAAACTCCCTTCTCAATTTTTACTCAAGTATAGTTATCTACCTCAGACTGTCCATTTTGAATCTGTTGATGTATGGATGTCACCCAAGATTGAATCAATGATTAAATTAATTCTAGATCTTTTGGTGCCCAACTATAGAAAAGATAAAGAGATGAAGCAGCAAACTCTATTAATATGACATATCATGTGCACCAATTATTGGAAATTCTGATGAAAATGAATAGGTTAAGGGATGGGAGGGTATATATACACATACACATGCAAAGAGTTTGTTGCCATAGTCTCTATTTTAAAAATGTCATTGTAAGTTGTTTCAAATCTTGATCAATCAAGTCATTAGAATGAGCTGGAGAACAGTGACTTTTGCCATAAGTGAAACAAATTTTGTGGTAATACAAGAGAGATTTAAGTTAGCCTAAAGTGCTTTCCACTGTTGAGTAATCTAAAAAGAACATTAAGTCCATAGCTAGTCCCTATATCTATATCCTAGAAGGACATACACATTTTCCTGCTGGATATGCCCCCTGCTTCTTTATGAATCCCAATACTTTTCCTTTCAAAAAAAAAAATAAGAGTCTCTCATTTATAAAAAGTTGTATTTCCAAGCAAAAAGTATCCTAATACTGTATAAAAAACTTGATAAGGAAATGATGTAAGTAGTGACTAGAATTATGACATATGAACATTCTTTTAAATCAGTGTTACCAAGGATTTGTGAAACACAACAGTACACTTCATTTGGAAGACTTGCCTAGCTCCAAGAGGTTCTCTCTTGAGTAGCCTCTTTCTCCACCTTCAAAAGAATCATATTTTTCTTTCTGATTTTTGTCCAAGTGTTTATGGAATCAAGAATCTGGACTAATCTACCATATTTTATCACTTGTAGCCATCTACACATGAAGTATTTGAATCTGGAAATTATTTTAAGTTTAAAGGTTTGGGTTTGAAGCTTTGCATTATGCTTAAGATATTTGGTTTTAGTATCTAAGTTAAGGTAAATAGCTATGTTCCTATCCTTTTTAATAGGATCTAGTTAATTCTTACAGCCTTCTAATCCATATAAAGTCTTATTTGACCGTTAACATCATAGATTGGAAATTAACCGAACTTGATCTGAGTCAAATGACGAATGACTTAACTAAACCATTCTTCACACTGTGAAATAGAGCTATCTTCACTTGTTTTCATGAGTGAGGAGTGAACAAATCTCTGCACTCTATATTTCATATATTTTTATTTGTGAAAATCAATGATTATTTTGAAATGTTTCCATAAAACAATATCAGTTAAGTAAACATTTTCGGAGAGAAAAGTTATCTAAAATGGCTTTGCTAAGGACTATTTCATCAGGTTTTGTCATTTAAAATCACTACTTTGACTTAATTTGTTTAATCTTTCACTTTTAGAAACATCACTTACTGTAAAAGTCAATCTTTTTAGACATGGCTGAACATGGACTTGCACCTACTCTTACTGAAATACCTCCTATAGTTCCAGTTATCAATGGGGACTCCATGCAACAGGTAAGGATAGTTTTGCTTAAATTTTCATTATAACTGGACAATTTTTTCTTGAATCCAGTATTGGCTTTTATTTAGAAAAAGTGTGTCATTTTTATGTTTGGTCATTTAGTTCACAAGTTTCCAGTCTTTTCACCAACATTGATTAATCTTACTTGTAGGCCTTTTAAAATCCTTTTAGAGACATTTAACATTACCTTAGGCCACATATAACCTCTTTTTAGGTTGCTTTAGCTGTTTTTTCAGTCTCCCTTGATCAGCTCAAAACTCCTGGTGTTGAAAGTTTATACTATCCACAGACAGTATCTTCTGAAGAATAGTTTAAAAATATGACTCTAGGGCACCTGGGTGGCTCAGTCGGTTAAGCATCCAACTTCAGCTCAGGTCATGATATTGCGGTTCACAAGTTCGAGCCCCACATCGGGCTCTGTACTGACAGCTCAGAACCTGGAGCCTGCTTTGGTTTCTGTGTCTTCCTCTCTCTCTGCCACTCCCCCCACCCATGGTCTGTGTGTGTCTCTCTCTCTCAAAATGAATAAATATTTTAAGAAATTTAAAAACATGACTCTAAAGCAGACTAAACTTTTTTCATACTCATTCACAGCTGTGAGTTCAACTTTCTAATATTTAAAAGTAACATTTTGAGCTGCGATGACTTCTACCTACAGGACTGGTTTCAAGAAAGAAAGAGTATGGTTTACATTTGACATTTATTCACTTAAATTTTTTTAATGTTTATTTTTTAAAGAGAGAGACAGAGACAGGGCGTGAGTGGGAGAGGGGCAGAGAGAGGAGGAGACAAGAATCCGAAGCAGGCTCCAGGCTCTGAGCTGTCAACACAGAGCCCGACATAGGGCTCAGAACCATGAACTGCAATATCATGAGCTGAAGTCAGACACTTAACCCACTGAGCCACCCAGGGGCCCCTAACATTTATTCATTTAAAGTAACCTATTCAAGGGGCACGTGGGTGGCTGAGTCAGTTGAGCTTCTGACTCTTGATTTCAGCTCATGTCACAATCCTGAGGTCGTGGGATCAAACCCTGCACTGGGCTCCTCCCTGGGTGTGGCGCCTGCTTGGGACTCTCTCTCTCTCTCTCCCTCTAAAATAAAATATAAATAATTTTTAAAATCTATTCAAGAAAAGTCTTATCTATATACACAATGTGAAAATATCACTTAACTTTTCTTTGGAATTCAAAAAAGTAAATATTGTACTTCTGGCTTATACATTGGCTTGACATCACCATATCAAAAGGAACTGAGATAAAAATGACCATATTGAAATTAAAAGTCCTTTTTTACTAGATGGAGAATTATCATCTGGACACCACTGTTGGAACACAGTATACTACAAATTATTCACAAATGATGACTCATCCCAAGAGATATACAAGATGGCCTTCTTGTCCACAATACTGGATACAACAAGTATGTCTGAATTTTACCATCAGACAAATTTTGTTTTCTGTTTTTCTTTTTTTGTAGGGTTTTTTACTGGAGAGTGGGTGTTGGTCTTTCCATGTCAATGCACCTGTTTTCTATGACTTTATTAAGTTTCATTTGGGTTGGAAAGGACCCATTACTTAGGGATATTGAATTTCTCCTAAGTCCCCATTGATCCAATTGTACTCTTCTTCTTGAGCATTTCAAAACTTCAATAATTAGTGAATCTGAATATTTCTCAAAATGAAAATAATGAACCTCCATACTGTTTTCCAGAGTGGCTGCACCAGTTTGCATTCCCACCAACAGTGGAAGAGAGTTTCACTTTCTCCATATCCTCACCAACACCTGTTTTTTGTGTGTGTTGTTAATTTTAGCCATTCTAACAGGTGTGAGGTGATAACTCATTGCAGTTTTGATTTGTATTTCCCTGATGATGAATGATGTTGAGCATCTTTTCATGTGTCTGTTGGCAATCTAGATGTCTTCTTTGGGAAAATGTCTATTCATGTCTCCTGCCCATTTTTTAAATATAATTTCTTGTCAAACTGGCTTACATACAACACCCAGTCCTCATTCTAACAAGTGCCTTCCCCAGTGCCCATCACCTGCTTTCCCCTCTCCCCACCCCCATGAACCCTCAGTTTGTTCTCTGTATTTAAGAGTCTCTTTATGGTTTGCCTCCCTCCCTCTCTGTTTGTAACTATTTTTTCCCCTTCCCTTCCCCCATGGTCTTCTGTTAAGTTTCTCAAGATCCACATATGAGTGAAAACATATGATATGTCTTTTCCTGCCAATTTTTAACTAAATTATTTGTTTTTTGAGTGTTGAGTTTTATAAGTTCTTTATACATTTTGGATACTAACCCTTGATCAGATACGTCATTTGCAAATATCTTCTGCCATTCCATAGGTTGTCTTTTAGTTCTGTTGATTGTTTCCTTTGCTGTACAGAAGCTTTTTATCTTCATGAGGCCCCAATAGTTTATTTTTGCTTTTGTTTCCCTTGCCTCAGGAAATATATCAAGTAAGTTGCTGTGTGGCTAATGTCAAAGAGGTTGCTGTCCATATTCTCCTCTAGGATTTTGATGGCTTCATCACATTTAGGTCTTTCATCCATTTTGAATTTATGTGTGTGTACAGTGTAAGAAAGTGGTCCAGTTTCATTCTTTTTCACGTTGCTGTCCAGTTTTCCCAACACCATTTGTTGAAGAGCCATTTTTGCATTGGATATTCTTTCCTGCTTCGCCAAGGATTAATTTACAATATAGATGTAGGTTTCTTTCTGGGCTTTCTATTCTGTTCTATTGATCTATGTGACTGTTTTTGTGCCAGTACCATACTGTCCTGATCACTAGTTTTGTAATAGACCTTGAAGTCTGGAATAGTGATGCCTCCAGCTTTGCTTTTCTTTTTCAATGTTGCTTTGGCTTCTCAGGGTCTTTTCTGGTTTCATAAAAATTTAGGATTGTTTGTTCTAGCTCTGTGAAAAATGCTGTTGGTATTTTGATAGGGATTGAATTAAATGTGTAGATTGCTTTGGGTAGTATAGCCATTTACACAAATTTGTTCTTCCAATCCATGAACATGGAATGTTTTTCCATTTCTTTGTGCCATCTTCAGTTTCTTTCATCAGTGTTTTATAGAGTTCAGACCACAAGTCATTTACCTCTTTGGTTAGGCTTATTCCTAGGTATCTTACGGTTTTTTTGTGCAATTGTAATGTGATTGATTCCTTGATTTCTCTTTCTGTTGCTTCATTGCTGGTGTATAGAAATGCAACAGATTTCTGTATTTTGATTTTATTTTGTATTGTGTGACTTTACTAAATTTATGTATGAGTTCTAGGAATTTTTTGATGGATTTTTGGGGGGGTTTTTACATAGAAAACCATGCCATCTACATAGATGAATATAATGAATACCATGTCATCTACAAATAGTAAATGTTTGAATTCTTCTTTGCTGATTTGGATGCCTTTTATTTCTTTCTGTTGTCTTATTGCTGTGGCTAGGATTTCCAAAGCTAGGGTTAAAAAAGAATGGTGAGAATGGATATCCCTGTCTTGTTCCTCAAAAAATTAAAAAAAAAAAAAAGAACTACATTATGATCCACGAATTACATTGCTAGGTATTTATCCAAAGGATATAAAAATACAAATTTGAAGATATATGTGCATTCCGATGTTTATAGCAGCATTATCTAAAATACCCAAATCATGGAAACAGTCCAAATGTCCACTGACTGATGAATGGATAAATAAGGTGTGGTATATCTATACAATGGAATATTATTCAGCTATAAAAAACAATGAAGTTTTTCCATTTGCAATGACATGGACAGAGGTAGAGAGCATTATGCTAAGGTGAAATAAGTCAATTAGAGAAAGACAAATACCATATTATTTCACTCATATGTGGAATTTAAGAAACAAAACAAATGAGCAAAGAAAAAGAGAGAGAGAAACCAAGAAATAGACTCTTAACTGTAGAGAACCAACTAGTGATTAGCACAGGGGAGGGTCCTGGGGAGATGGGTTAAATAGGTGATGAGGATTAAGGAGTACACTCTTGTGATTAGCACTAGGTGTTGTATACAAGTGTTGAATAACTAAATTGTACAGCTAAAACTAATATTACACTTTATGTTAACTAACTGCAATTTAAATAAAAACTTTTAAGAATTACAATAATGATTTTTCATAGATTAACAGAAAAGTATGTCACCAAAGAATGGTTTATTTCTAGATTATATTGGTGCAAGTTAACCCTGGGGAGACCCTCACCCTCAAGTCTGATGATGGGAATATTCAGAATATCCAAGGTCAGTAAAAGTATAATCAGGTTTGTGTTACTTGAAAGCAAATAGATTACTAGTAATTAGTATCCTTTCCTGTTGGAGCCAGATGGAATGCTCTTAAATTTAATGTGTATTTATTTTTGAGAGATAGAGGCAGAGTGCAAGCAGGGGAGGTGCAGACAGAGGGGGACACAGAATCTGAAGCAGGCTCCAGGCTCTAAGCTGTCAGCACAGACCTCGACGCAGGGCTCGAACTCATGGACCATGAGATCATGACCTGAGCCGAAGTCGGATGCTTAACCAACTGAGCCACCCAGGGACCCTGGAATGCTCTTAAATTTATATAGTCCTCACAGGAGCATAGTATCAATAGAACAAACAGAGCTAGTCTTACTAGAAATCTTCATGTAAGATACTTTTTTAAATTGAAGATTAAATCAAGAATTCCATTTGAAAAATTTCACATTTGGAATATATTGATGGCCACCGATAGTTTTAGACTATGCTCTTATTGGAGGTTATTATGAGGCCTTCGGAGAGCTGATTCATTCATACATTCAAATATTTCTTTAGTGCCTATCATGTTCCAGCACTATACTAGATATTCAAAATATAATAATATACAACAAGGGGGTAAATTATTTATATATGCATATTAATTTGCTATATATGTATAAATATACATATAGAATTGATTCCACAGCAATATGAAATTAATATTTATGTACTATAAGATTTAGTATTATTTCAAATTGTGATGACTGTTTCTGTTCTTATGCCATTATTTTGTATCCTGAAGTGCTTTAGAGTTATGTCCCAAAAATTTTTTAAACATTCTCATTTAGCAATGGATTCCACATGGCTGCTATATAAAGTTTATTTCAAACTAATGTTTATTATTTTCCCCATTATTAAAAATAAATTGCCATTCTATGACTTGAAAGCCACATATATTATTTAAACTAAACATTAATTATAATAATTTCAAATAAAAGAATGATGACTCATGAAAGTTTCCATTCTATGTCTGATTTTTAGTTCCTATGCAATTGTATGTATAAGACGGTAAGAATACATAGTATAGAAGTAGGGTATCACATGAGTAGTATTGGGTGCTTCTCTATATTACTCTGTTTTCTAAAAACTATTTCACTTTACTATTATCACTGAAAAGCTTAAAATTTAAATTTTATAATGTAACATCACTATATGAAATATATTTTATGGTTCAGAGTAAAACTATTACTCAATATATACATAAGTAAAAGTACAATTATACTGGAAAGCTGATAGTTCATTTTTATTAGCAGTAAAATTTGCCAACATTTTTATAATATAAATTTTACCCAATCCACATTATGTGCTTTATTTTCCATCATTTGGATGAATTTGCATTGATTCATCTACATTCATACCTAGTCTCCTTTACAAGTAAACAACTTGCACTTTCAAAATGGCTGGCTGTTGTTAAAGTTTGCAGCTAGTTTTCACTGTGAAAAGTTAAATAGACTTTGTTTAAAGTTATTAAAGAGTTTATTAATAATAATTCTCTTTTAGGACCCGCTGATGTACCTCTAATGTCACCAAGTGGCACTTTGCCACCAATATATCTTCCTCCTGGTTACATGTCTCAGGTATACTAGTATGTTTTGATTTAATATTTAGCACTAAGGCATCATTCAACAGTTATTTTTGTGTCACTATATGATAAGAGAACTTCTGGAATACTATTTAGTTGTTCATTTTATTGTTATCATCATTGCTAAAAAGCAATTTCAGTGATGCTTAACCAAATCTCCCTTAGATTGTCTTGTAAATAATTCCTTATTCATCTAACGAATTTATATCTCTTCACATTTATTAATCCTCTATTGCTTTTTGTTTCCGAGTACCTTAACCAATCTTAATTATCTATTACAATTGCTGCAGTAATGGCTTCTGATAGTATGTAGGCTTTAGTCCCTAAAATTAGTATTTTCAGTTTAGTAGTATTTCATTCACAGATGCTAGACAACAAAGGACACTTTCTGTAAATTCCTCAAATATTTACTAAGCACTTAAATAGAAAAGGATGTTTGGCTTCCATAGATATTAACAAGATATTCCATGGCCTCAGAAGTTTATAATTGAGAATGTGTCTGTTTCTATTGCACAACTGTGGAAATCAAAAACATGCTTAAGTCAATATGGTTTGATTCTAAATGGAAATTATCTATTTCAACAATACCTAACAAAAATACAAATGCATATACTTTTTCACCTAGCAATTCCATTTTGAGGAATTTATCCTACAGATTTTTTTACAAATGTGGAATAATGAGTGTACAAGACTATTCATTACAATATTCTTTATAATCTCAGAAGGTTGGAAACAACTCGCGCTTGTTAATGGAGAACTGTGTATAATGGAGGACATCCATATAATGGAGTACTATGCAGCTGTGCAAAAACGTGGAGAAGTTCTATGTACTGATATAGAAAGATCTTTAGGATATATTGCTAAGTGTAAAAAGCAATCTACAGATGGTAATAGTGCAAATTATGCTACCTTTTATGCCATAAAAATGAGGAAAATAACAATCTGTATTCTTGCTTGTATAGACAAATTCTGGAAGGATTCATAAGAAACTAAGAACAATCATTATCTATTGGGGGAGCAGATAAGGTTTAGGAGGGAATTTACTCATATATAGTTTTTTATACTTTACGGTTTTAAACCATGTCAATATATTATCTATTGTCAAAAAATTACCTTTTTGGTGCCGAAGGGGTACTTGAAGAAATAATAGCTGAGAACTTCCCTGAACTGGGGAAGGAAAAAGGCATTGAAATCCAAGAGGCACAGAGAACTCCCTTCAGACGTAACTTGAATCGATCTTCTGCACGACATATCATAGTGAAACTGGCAAAATACAAGGATAAAGAGAAAATTCTGAAAGCAGCAAGGGGTAAACGTGCCCTCACATATAAAGGGAGACCTATAAGACTCGTGACTGATCTCTCTTTTGAAACTTGGCAGGCCAGAAAGAATTGGCACGAGATTTTCAGGGTGCTAGACAGAAAAAATATGCAGCCAAGAATCCTTTATCCAGCAAGTCTGTCATTTAGAATAGAAGGAGAGATAAAGGTCTTCCCAAACAAACAAAAACTGAAGGAATTTGTCACCACTAAACCAGCCCTACAAGAGATCCTAAGGGGGACCCTGTGAGACAAAGTCCCAGAGATATCACTACAAGCATAAAACATACAGACATCACAATGACTCTAAACCCGTATCTTTCTATAATAACACTGAATGTAAATGGATTAAATGCGCCAACCAAAAGACATAGGGTATCAGAATGGATAAAAAAAAACAAGACCCATCTATTTGCTGTCTACAAGAGACTCATTTTAGACCTGAGGACACCTTTAGATTGAGAGTGAGGGGATGGAGAACTATTTATCATGTGACTGGAAGCCAAAAGAAAGCTGGAGTAGCCATACTTATATCAGACAAACTAGACTTTAAATTAAAGGCTGTAACAAGACATGAAGAAGGACATTATATAATAGTTACAGGGTCTATCCATCAGGAAGAGCTAACAATTATAAATGTCTATGCGCCGAATACCGGAGCCCCCAAATATATAAAACAATTACTCATAAACATAAGCAACCTTATCGATAAGAATGTGGTAATTGCAGGGGACTTTAACACCCCACTTACAGAAATGGCTAGATCATCTGGACACACGGTCAATAAAGAAACAAGGACCCTGAATGAGACATTGGATCAGATGGACTTGACAGATATATTTAGAACTCTACATCCCAAAGCAACAGAATATACTTTCTTCTCGAGAGCACATGGAACATTCTCCAAGATAGATCATATACTGGGTCACAAAACAGCCCTTCATAAGTTTACAAGAATTGAAATTATACCATGCATACTTTCAGACCACAATGCTATGAAGCTTGAAATCAGCCACAGAAAAAAGTCTGGAAAACCTCCAAAAGCATGGAGGTTAAAGAACACCCTACTAACGAATGAGTGGGTCAACCAGGCAATTAGAGAAGAAATTAAAAAATATATGGAAACAAACGAAAATGAAAATACAACAATCCAAACGCTTTGGGACGCAGCGAAGGCGGTCCTGAGAGGAAAATACATTGCAATCCAGGCCTATCTCAAGAGACAAGAAAAATCCCAAATACAAAATCTAACAGCACACCTAAAGGAACTAGAAGCAGAACAGCAAAGGCAGCCTAAACCCAGCAGAAGAAGAGAAATAATAAAGATCAGAGCAGAAATAAACAGTATAGAATCTAAAAAAACTGTAGAGCAGATCAATGAAACCAAGAGTTGGTTTTTTGAAAAAATAAACAAAATTGAAAAACCTCTAGCCAGGCTTCTCAAAAAGAAAAGGGAGAAGACCCAAATAGATAAAATCATGAATGAAAATGGAATTATTACAACCAATCCCTCAGAGATACAAACAATTATCCGGGAATACTATGAAAAATTATATGCCAACAAATTGGACAACCTGGAAGAAATGGACAAATTCCTGAACACCCACACCCTTCCAAAACTCAATCAGGAGGAAATAGAAAGCCTGAACAGACCCATAACCAGCGAAGAAATTGAATCGGTTATCAAAAATCTCCCAACAAATAAGAGTCCAGGACCAGATGGCTTCCCAGGGGAGTTCTACCAGACGTTTAAAGCAGAGATAATACCTATCCTTCTCAAGCTATTCCAAGAAATAGAAAGGGAAGGAAAACTTCCAGACTCATTCTATGAAGCCAGTATTACTTTGATTCCTAAACCAGACAGAGACCCAGTAAAAAAAGAGAACTAAAGGCCAATATCCCTGATGAATATGGATGCAAAAATTCTCAATAAGATATTAGCAAATCGAATTCAATGGCATATAAAAAGAATTATTCACCATGATCAAGTGGGATTCATTCCTGGGATGCAGGGCTGGTTCAACATTCGCAAATCAATCAACGTGATACATCACATTAACAACAAAAAAAGAGAAGAACCATATGATCCTGTAAATCGATGCAGAAAAGGCCTTTGACAAAATCCAGCACCCTTTCTTGATAAAAACCCTTGAGAAAGTCGGGATAGAAGGAACATACTTAAAGATCATCAAAGCCATTTATGAAAAGCCCACAGCTAACATCATCCTCAATGGGGGAAAACTGAGAGCTTTTTCCCTGAGACCAGGAACACGACAGGGATGTCCACTCTCACCGCTGTTGTTTTTTTTTTTTTTTTTTTTTTTTTTTTTTTTTTTTTTTCTGAAATTTATTGACAAATTGGTTTCCATACAACACCCAGTGCTCATCCCAAAAGGTGCCCTCCTCAATACCCATCACCCACCCTCTCCTCCCTCCCACCCCCCATCAACCCTCAGTTTGTTCTCAGTTTTTAACAGTCTCTTATGCTTTGGCTCTCTCCCTTTCTAACCTCTTTTTTTTTTTCTTTTTCCTTCCCCTCCCCCATGGGTTCCTGTTAAGTTTCTCAGGATCCACATAAGAGTGAGACCATATGGTATCTGTCTTTCTCTGTATGGCTTATTTCACTTAGCATCACACTCTCCAGTTCCATCCACGTTGCTACAAAAGGCCATATTTCATTTTTTCTCATTGCCATGTAATATTCCATTGTGTATATAAACCACAATTTCTTTATCCATTCATCAGTTGATGGACATTTAGGCTCTTTCCATAATTTGGCTATTGTTGAGAGTGCTGCTATGAACATTGGGGTACAAGTGGCCCTATGCATCAGTGCTCCTGTATCCCTTGGATAAATTCCTAGCAGTGCTATTGCTGGGTCATAGGGTAGGTCTATTTTTAATTTTCTGAGGAACCTCCACACTGCTTTCCAGAGCGGCTGCACCAATTTGCATTCCCACCAACAGTGCAAGAGGGTTCCCGTTTCTCCACATCCTCTCCAGCATCTATAGTCTCCTGATTTGTTCATTTTGGCCACTCTGACTGGCGTGAGGTGATACCTGAGTGTGGTTTTGATTTGTATTTCCCTGATAAGGAGCGACGCTGAACATCTTTTCATGTGCCTGTTGGCCATCCGGATGTCTTCTTTAGAGAAGTGTCTATTCATGTTTTCTGCCCATTTCTTCACTGGGTTATTTGTTTTTCGGGTGTGGAGTTTGGTGAGCTCTTTATAGATTTTGGATACTAGCCCTTTGTCCGATATGTCATTTGCGAATATCTTTTCCCATTCCGTTGGTTGCCTTTTAGTTTTGTTGGTTGTTTCCTTGGCTGTGCAGAAGCTTTTTATCTTCATAAGGTCCCAGTAATTCACTTTTGCTTTTAATTCCCTTGCCTTTGGGGATGTGTCCAGTAAGAGATTGCTACGGCTGAGGTCAGAGAGGTCTTTTCCTGCTTTCTCCTCTAAGGTTTTGATGGTTTCCTGTCTCACATTTAGGTCCTTTATCCATTTTGAGTTTATTTCACCGCTGTTGTTTAATATAGTGCTGGAAGTTCTAGCATCAGCAATCAGACAACAAAAGGAAATCAAAGGCATCCAAATTGGCAAAGATGAAGTCAAGCTTTCGCTTTTTGCAGATGACATGATATTATACATGGAAAATCCGATAGACTCCACCAAAAGTCTGCTAGAACTGATACAGGAATTCAGCAAAGTTGCAGGATACAAAATCAATGTACAGAAATCAGTTGCATCTTATTCACTAACAATGAAGCAACAGAAAGACAAATAAAGAAACTGATCCCATTCACAATGGCACCAAGAAGCATAAAATACCTAGGAATAAATCTAACCAAAGATGTAAAGGATCTGTATGCTGAAAACTATAGAAAGCTTATGAAGGAAATTGAAGAAGATTTAAAGAAATGGAAAGATATTCCCTGCTCATGGATTGGAAGAATAAATATTGTCAAAATGTCAATACTACCCAAAGCTATCTACACATTCAATGCAATCCCAATCAAAATTGCACCAGCATTCTTCTCGAAACTAGAACAAGCCATCCTAAAATTCATATGGAACCACAAAAGGCCCCGAATAGCCAAAGGAATTTTGAAGAAGAAGACCAAAGCAGGAGGCATCACAATCCCAGACTTTAGCCTCTACTCCAAAGCTGTCATCATCAAGACAGCATGGTATTGGCACCAAAACAGACACATAGACCAATGGAATAGAATAGAAACCCCAGAACTAGACCCACAAACGTATGGCCAACTCATCTTTGACAAAGCAGGAAAGAACATCCACTGGAAAAAAGACAGCCTCTTTAACAAATGGTGCTGGGAGAACTGGACAGCAACATGCAGAAGGTTGAAACTAGACCACTTTCTCACACCATTCATAAAAATAAACTCAAAATGGATAAAGGACCTGAATGTGAGACAGCAAACCATCAAATCCTTAGAGGAGAAAGCAGGAAAAGACCTCTCTGACCTCAGCCGTAGCAATCTCTTACTCGACACATCCCCAAAGGCAAGGGAATTAAAAGCAAAAACGAACTACTGGGACCTCATGAAGATAAAAAGCTTCTGCACAGCCAAGGAAACAACCAACAAAACTAAAAGGCAACCAACGGAATGGGAAAAGATATTTGCAAATGACATATCGGACAAAGGGCTAGTATCCAAAATCTATAAAGAGCTCACCAAACTCCACACCCAAAAAACAAATAACCCAGTGAAGAAATGGGCAGAAAACATGAATAGACACTTCTCTAAAGAAGACATCCGGATGGCCAACAGGCACATGAAAAGATGTTCAGCGTCGCTCCTTATCAGGGAAATACAAATCAAAACCACACTCAGGTATCACCTCACGCCAGTCAGAGTGGCCAAAATGAACAAATCAGGAGACTATAGATGCTGGAGAGGATGTGGAGAAACGGGAACCCTCTTGCACTGTTGGTGGGAATGCAAAGTGGTGCAGCCGCTCTGGAAAGCAGTGTGGAGGTTCCTCAGAAAATTAAAAATAGACCTACCCTATGACCCAGCAATAGCACTGCTAGGAATTTACCCAAGGGATACAGGAGTACTGATGCATAGGGCCACTTGTACCCCAATGTTCATAGCAGCACTCTCAACAATAGCCAAATTATGGAAAGAGCCTAAATGTCCATCAGCTGATGAATGGATAAAGAAATTGTGGTTTATATACACAATGGAGTACTACGTGGCAATGAGAAAAAATGAAATATGGCCTTTTGTAGCAACGTGGATGGAACTGGAGAGTGTGATGCTAAGTGAAATAAGCCATACAGAGAAAGACAGATACCATATGGTTTCACTCTTATGTGGATCCTGAGAAACTTAACAGGAACCCATGGGGGAGGGGAAGGAAAAAAAAGAAAAAAAAGAGGTTAGAGTGGGAGACAGCCAAAGCATAAGAGACTGTTAAAAACTGAGAACAAACTGAGGGTTGATGGGGGTGGGAGTTAGGAGAGGGTGGGTGATGGGTATTGAGGAGGGCACCTTTTGGGATGAGCACTGGGTGTTGTATGGAAACCAATTTGACAATAAATTTCATATATAAAAAAATAAATAATAAAAAATTAAAAAAAATTAAAAACATAAAAAATATATATACACTTTACACTGCTCTCTTCTTTTAAAACTTTAATGTAAATTGCTACTAGGTGTTTAGTAGTTCCCCTGGTGATGATGTATTTGTAGTTGGATGATAGATATCTAACTTCTTTCTCTTGTTTTTGCCAATGTAATATTTTATTTTGGGGTTTTTTCTTTTAGAATGCATAACAGAAGGTGGAAAGTCATGCTGTTTCAGCATTGAGAAACCTATAGTAAGTAACTAAACTGAAAATTTAAGCATTCCTTTTAATTTACCTTTTCACTCTAAAATGTGCAAGTTCACTGATATTTTTCTCTAGTAAAGTGTTAATTTGAAGCCTTGACCTCGTTAAAATTTCATAATCTCCTTTAGCTATACATAAAGATTCAGAATGGCCTTATTAAAGATAATATTAATGGCATTGTTTAATCACAGTATTTAAGCACCTAATATGAGGAGAACAATATTCTTAGCATCAAAAAGATGTAAGGAAAGATTATATCATAAGTTACAGGTTATATTTTTTAAATGTCCCACTTGAATTTTTGTTATTTATTTTAGGTTTCTGATATTCAAACAAGATCTGCTGTTATTTCATGGAAACTACATGGTTCTAAGAAGTGTAATCACACCAAATCTCCTGTGACATTTGAACTGGCAATATCTAACAGTGGTAAAAATGGAAACTATAAAAATCTATATATGTAAGTCTCTTTCTTTTTAATCATCTCTCATTTCTCATAATTAAATTCAAATATTCTATCTAAATGTATAGACCTCAGTTTATACCTAGACTGAGTTCTAAAGATTTTATCTGAAAATTTTCCCAAGCTTTAAAAGCAATTTTCTACTAAAATAGTTTTACACGTGGTGGGAGGTTGCCAGGTCAAAATCCATGAAATTCAATGAATTGTAAGCATGTTAGTGCTGAGAAGGACCTTAAATATCAACTGGTCAATTCTCTTCAGTTTACAACTTTCCTATTTAACAAGTTTATAGTCCAGGAAGAAAATGTTCCCTCCAATTCTCCCTTCTGTTTTTTCACTTAGGTCATTTTAGGAAAAAAAAAGTCACTTTATGGTTGGCCTTTGGCGACACAAATGAGGTATTTGCACTGCAATGGGATTTATGACTTAGGCTTTTTTCAAATATTCATTACAGAAGCTAGTTATAAGGTGGAGCTATGACAGTAGCAGTATGAGCTTAGGAATGTGCCTAGAAGATAGAACCAGGACTAGGGAGGATAGAGTGGAGGACACAGCAAAATTATACCCAACCACTCTTAACAAACAGCTTCTCAACTGAATCAGGACATGCAGTCTGAAAAAGAACAAACTGAGAGACACAGTAGAAAGGAAATCACAAGTGAGGAAGAAGGAGAAATTATCTCGCCCACCAAACAATTATGCAAGATATGTCAGAGATCTGGAGCTGTCTGTACAGCACTTTAAAAATCATAACACATCTTAAACTTAATTTGCTAAAATTTGTCATCTTTACACAGAGACTCAAAGTGAAAATTTAAGTGTAATTAGTTATAATGAAAAGTTTTACTTCCTTTATAATTAGCAGGTGGAAATTTTAAATTTAAGAATTATAATACACAGTCTTCTACATTGGGTAGAGGGATGGGAAGATGTAAAATGTGATTAAAAGCTATTTATGAAATTAAGTTTTGCATAAGGTTACATGGTGGTCTTTTTCGGTGTTATGTATTTCATAAAAGTCTGTTTTTTATAAAAATACTCTAATCGCCCTACAACCTTGAGTGGCCTTTGCTTAGAAATATAAGTCTTTGCTTAAAAATAATAATCTTTTAGCACTTTTTGGAGGCTACTTCTGGGGTTAGAGCCTGAAGGAACTCTTTGAGTTGGTAGAGTACACCTACGTACTTATGACTGTTTCAGAAAGACATGGGTGTGAAAGCACAGCCACTTTATCCACTATAGCAAACAGATGCCCTCCCCAGAAAGATTTCCCTGTGTAACTGAATGAATAAATTGCACAATGCACAGTGTCCTTGAGGCTTTTCATATCAGCACTATTTAAAATAAGCTAATTAAAGATAAATCCGTATTATTACAGTGTGAAGAAGTTGTAGTGGTAAAATTATAAAATTTCATTTCTTAAAGCCATATTAATTTAGCATGCAAATGAAAAATTTGAAGTATTAGTATCACTTTTTTGCATTCATATAAAATGGGCCAAATTTATCTAAACTTCAAGAAAAATTGTGCTTCTTTGTTTATCACTTGAATATATAAGATTACGACTTAATCAGCTATTAAATATGTGTGAGATCATTTATAAACAAAGATTATGTTCACAGTGGTGATGGAGTTACATTTACTCTACTTGATCTACAACCATCCATGGCCTATTTTGTAAGGTAAGAACTCCATCCTACACAATCTCCACCCACCCTGTAGCCAGGAAGACTCCCCAGTCTGTATCAATTTACTACTTATGATTTCTGCAGTCAGGCTTGCTACTGCCAGGAGCATGGCCTTTCCTTCAAGCTTCAGAACAGCCCCCCAAAAATCCAACATTAGTTTACTTTTTGTCATTTAGAACTGGTGAGAGGGCGATTTGGGAACCATTATCTGTAACAATCCAAGTTTGCTCTATTCGAAAATGTTTTATCTCCTAAGGTATATATGGAAACTGAAGTACCCAATTTAGTACATGTTAGGATAAATATCTGAAAGCTTACAACAACTATCATTACATTTTTAGAATCACAACCATAAGAGGCTCAGCACACAGAACTGTGTCTGAACTGGTTAGCTTCACAACTCCAGGTTGTGAACCAGACCCTCCACCTGCACCCAAACTAATTAACCGATCCAAGAGCAGCCTGAATTTACAGTGGAAAGTAAGTATTCTACCGCCAAAGTCTCCTCCACTTTTTATTTAAAAACATTCTTTCTACTTTGTCCTGAATTTTAAATATGAAATTATGCATGCCCCACCTGATCTATTTCCCTAACACTTTCCCTTTTCCATAATCATCTTTCTCTTCAATCTATATCAAGCATCAAGTAAATTGAGAAATGTCAACCGGAATTTCAATTAGTAAAAGTTGAAGTGTCAATTTCCACAACTAAATTTATTTATAAGTACTGCATGCTAACCAATTGCGCCAATGGAGCTCCACTACAACCTAAACTTACTTATAATTGTACTTACCAATAAATCTACCTCTTAACTTATTTAAATACTAACTTCCTTTGTCACATAAAACTTGGAAAACACAAGACCTAGAATTTGAGCATGCCTTATAGACTGTTAAAAAAAAGTGCATTTTAACTTTAAAATCAGGATTGTTTTAAAAACAAAATGTAGGGGCGCCTGGGTGGCGCAGTCGGTTAAGCGTCCGACTTCAGCCAGGTCACGATCTCGCGGTCCGTGAGTTCGAGCCCCAAGTCGGGCTCTGGGCTGATGGCTCGGAGCCTGGAGCCTGTTTCCGATTCTGTGTCTCCCTCTCTCTCTCTGCCCCTCCCCCGTTCATGCTCTGTCTCTCTCTGTCCCAAAAATAAATAAACGTTGAAAAAAAAAATTTTTTTTAAATAAAAACAAAATGTAAGCAAGTTTAATTTTACAGTAATTTCAGTCGCTTAATTATATAGTGTGTGTATGTGTATATATATATATATATATATATATATATATCTACTGTGTAAAAACATCCCATCATAATTTAATCTTTTTGATATATTTAGGGTTCCAATGATAATGGTTCCAAAATAAATGGCTTCCTTTTGGAATGGGATGAGGTAAACTGTTTTATTTTGGAAAAGCACTTCTTTATAAATGGTTATTAATGTTATGGTAAATTTTTATATTTGCAACATTTTATAATATTCTAATATTTTGTGTCTATGATTAAGGGCAAAGGTGAAGACTTCAAAAGTTGCTATATGGGTACCATGAAACAGTACAAAATCCTTAAACTAAATGCTTCCACAAAATATTCATTCAGAATAGCTGCCAAAAATAACTTTGGCTTGAGGTATGTTGAATTATTGCAATATTTAAAAGTCTGCACTTCAATAAGAACCTGAAAATAATTTTTCCACATTAATTTATTTTTCAGTGATTTCAGTGAAATAGCAGTTTTCCATACATCAGGAACTATGCCTCCAACACCTTTACCTCCTAAGCTAAAAGAAGCAGGAATCTGTTATTTGTCACTAGAATGGTGTGCTCCAACTAACACAAACCCAAATGACAGTCTTACTTATGTACTAGAAATGGAGGAAGAAGGATCTGTAAGTTTTCTTTCCACATGTTTTAATCTTCAACTTCAGTTTTAGGTACAATTTATATGCATTTTATACTAAAAAACCTTAGATTTAAGCTAATTTATTTTTTTTAAGTTTTTATTTAAACTCCAGTTAGTTAACATACAGTGAAATATTAGTTTCAGGTATACAATTTAGTGACTCAACACTTACATACAACTCCCAGTACTCATCACAATAAGTGCATTCCTTAATCCTTATCACCTATTTAAACCATCCTCCTACCCACCTCTCCTCTGGCAATCATCAGTTTGTTCTTTGTAATTAAGAGTCTGTTTCTTGCTTTGTCTCTCTCTGTCTCTTATTTTTTCCCTTGGTTTGTTTTGTTTCTTAATATCACATATGAGTTAATCATATGGTATTTGTCTTTCTCTGAGTTATTTTGCTTAGCACTATACTCTGTAGTTCCATCCATGTCTACTAACAATCAGTTTATTCTCTATAGTTAAGAGTCTGTTTCTTGGTTTTCCTCTCCTTTTTTCTCCTATGACTAAGTTAATTTCTACTCAATCAAACTGTATGATTCCTGAGTCTCTGTGTTCTGGATGGGACCAATGCAGAGCCAAGGTTAGGCAAACCAGCGCAGGGAGATTTTCCCTGAAAATTAGCTAAAAGCAGCAGCACCCATAACAACACAGTAGATACTCAGTGAAATGTGTTAGTTCTTCAATTTTGGGCTTATCCCAGAGGACCTTGCATGGTCACAGAGATCGTCTGCATACTTCTACCTGGGCAAACTCTTTTCTTCATCTCCCTGGATTCCTGATGTGGGTGGGCAAACTGTTTCATTGCATTCTGAACTTTCAAGTCTATACTAAATAAGCTAGTCAAGTTAAAAAGCAGCTGTAAATTTTATATTATGTATATTTTACATTTTAAATGAAGAGACTAACATTAAGAAGAGTTCTGTATAATTAATATGCTAAGCACCTTCATATACATTATCTCATTATATCCTGAAAAAAAGAAAATGAGCCCTTTAAAGTAGAAAGTATCAGGGTGCCTAGGTGGCTCAGTCAGTTGAGCATCCAACTTGGCTTCAGCTCAGGTCATGATGTGGGTTTGAGCCCTGCATCCGGCTCCATGTGGAGCCTGCTTGAGATTCTCTCTCTCTCTCCCTCTGCCCCTCTCCCCCACTAACTCTCTCTATATAAAATAAATAAAATGAAAAAAAAGTTAAAGTATCTCCTTTTTTTTTTTAAGAGAAACTAAGGTTCAGAGAGACTAAGGGACTTGCTCAGGACTACCCAGATGGAAAATAGGTTGAAGTTGGAACTTGAACCCAGGCCTGCCTGATTCCTAAGTTTATTGTCTTTCATTTCCAGGGCTTGGGTTTTAAACCTAAATATAATGGAGAAGACCTCTCATGCACTATAAGAAATCTTCAGAGAAGTACTACATACAAATTTAGGGTATGTAGCTATAATTTCTAAATTTGTATCATATTTTAATATTAAATTATACTCATCACTGGAGATAAAAAGAAATGTCTTTTTTGGTTGAAATTAAATGTTATTTTGCATTTAGTTCTCAGAAATTTTTAGTCAAATAACTTGCTTTATAATATTATTTGCAAATTATGCACATTTTCAAATCAGACATTTATTTCCAGTCGTCAACCAAGGTATTCTCTTTTACTCAAACAGATTTTTGCCTACACTTTGGAAGGAAGGAGTAACCCCAGTGGAGAAGTAAAATACACTACTTGTCCAGATAAGCCTGGATCCCCTAAAAAACCATATATAAAGGGAAAGATCTATGCACACAGAGTAAAAATTGGATGGGGTAATGTTTTTGTATTTAAAATGTACTCTGTCTTAATATTAACTACTGAGGAGAAATCTTCCCTAATTGCCCTCAGCTTTATAAAATATTCTCTTAATTATTTACATAGGAAGTATTTCACCATATAAATTAGTTATAAATGATGTTTTTCCAGTTCTCTGTTGAGTTCTCTATTGCTATCTCATTAATTCACACATGAACAAATCATTAAATTTTTATGAGCCCTTAACAACTATAGTTATTCCAAGTAAAAGTATATCTAATATAGAGGCCACAATTAAAACAATACATCAATGATAAATGTCAACTTGACAAGAAAAATATTTTTATAAATTATTTTGCCTCTAAACTGGAAAAATCAAATTCAAGGTACAAATACTTAGTATTTTAGTCTTTTCCAAAGAACTTTAAAATCTCACCTTAAATGTTTCATGTCCAATATTAATATTCTATTGTGTCATGTTTATATTTTTTCTCCATAAAAAATTAATTTATAAATTTCCAGTGAAAGACTTTTAAGTTTATTCAAGAATAATTTTAATTTTATTTCTCTTTCCAGAACCACCACAAGATAATGGTGGTACATACATTTCAAGTTACAGTTTAGAAGTTAGTGAAAATTCAGATGGTAAGACATTATGATTTTTTTCAAAGATAAATTACAGGTTTTTTTTAAGTTTTTATTTAAATTCCACTCAGTTAACATCCAATGTAATATTAGTTTCAGGTGTACAATATTCAATACTTCCATACAACACTGGGTGCTCATCACAACAACTATGCATCATGATTTTTTTTTAAGTTTTTTTATGTTTATTCATTTCCTGAAAGAGAGAGTGTGAGCAGGGAAGGGGCAGAGAGAGAGCGAGACACAGAATCCGAAGCAGGCTCCAGGTTCTGAGCTGTCAGTGCAGAGACCAATGCGGGGCTCGAACTCACAGACTGGGAGATCATGACCTGAGCTGAAGTCAGATGTTTAACTGACTGAGCCACCCAGGCACCCCATATCATGATTTTTTTTAAGTTTTTATTTTGAAATAATTTATGCTTACCTAGAAGTTGCCAAAATAGTATAGAGAATTCCCATATATAACCTTCATTCAGCTTCTCCTAAAATTAATTTCTTACATAACCATAGTGCAATTATCAAAACCAGGAAATTGGCATTGGTACAATGCTATTAACTAAACCCCAGGACCTACTTATATTTCTCCATTTTTTAGTGACAAATTATGTTTACTTACTGATCTTTTATTATTTTATGTCTAGTTCTATAAGGAATATAATTATTGTAAATAGGTAACTGGACCTATTGTAAATAGGAACTGGACCACGGTTAATTTCCAAAATGCCTATTTCTTGGCGTATACATGAGATAATAATGGGGCCCATAGCATTTATAAGCTAACTATAAATAAATTGGATAAATTTGCTTTCATCCCTTCAGTGAATTCCTGGAAGATAATCTATAATGGAACCACAAAGGAATTTCTATATGATCACCTGCAACCTGGTAATACATATAAACTGAGAGTCTTTTGTACTTCACCTATAGGTCAAAGCCAGGTGAGGAAACAGAGAGGGAAATTTTTAAATTAAGGATTTGTGTTTTAAAAATTGTTTTAAAAACTTAACTTGAATTTAATATAATCATAAGGTATTTTGTACCTCTCTTAGCTTTCAGATATACTGACTACTCAAACACCTAATCTTTCTCCTGCATCTTGCCATCCTCCACCCTTGAATGGTGCGGCAAAGACCAGAGAAAACAACATCAAATGTGGTGAGTCTTCTTGTAGGATTTGAATGACTTTACCTAAATTACTTGTTTTGTAACTCCTGATTTTAATTAATTAATGTTACTAAGGGGCAACTGGGTGGCTCAGTCAAGCATCCAACTTCAGCTCAGGTCATGATCTCAGGGTCCATGAGTTTGGGCCCTGTGTCAGGATCTGTGCCGACAGCTCAGAGCCTAGAGCCTGCTTTGGATTCTTTGTCTCTCTCTCTCTCTCTCTGCCCCTCCCTGACTCACTTGTTCTCTCTCTAAAAAGTAAACATTAAAAAAATTAAAATTAATGTTATTAAAGCAGAGCAAGTAGGTTTTTTAACTATAAAATTGAATATTTAGAATATTTAGAAAACTGTTTCTTTGTAATTGAAATCACAAAAATTTCTGGAGTATAATTAACATTCAATGTTATATTAGTTTCATGTGTACAACATATTGATTCAAAGATTCTATATATCAGTGCTCACCACAATAAGTATAAATACCATCTGTCAATATTATTGATTATATATATTCCCTATGCTGTACTTTTCATCTCCATTACTTACTTTTTTAATTTATTTTTATTTTTATATTTATTTATTTTTGAGAGACAGAGTGAGACAAAGTGAGAGTGGGAGAGGGGCAGAGAGAGAGGGAGACAGGATCAGAAGCAGGCTCCAGGCTCTGAGCTGTCGGCACAGAGCCCGACGTGGGGCTCGAACCCACAGACCATGAGATCATGACCTGAGCCGAAGTCAGACACTCAACCAACTGAGCCATCCACGCGCCCCTTACTTACTTATAACT
This sequence comes from Prionailurus viverrinus, assembly GCF_022837055.1. Lineage (NCBI taxonomy): Eukaryota > Metazoa > Chordata > Mammalia > Carnivora > Felidae > Prionailurus > Prionailurus viverrinus. The sequence goes on from NC_062579.1 coordinate 56,277,734, forward strand.
GTTAGTTTATACCTCTTAATCCCTTTTATATATTTTCCCATCCCCCCACCCACCTCTCCTCTGGTAATCACCAGTTTGTCCTTTGTATTTAAGAGTCTGGTTTTTTGTTTGTTCATTTTTAAAATCCACATATAAGTGAAATCATATGGTATGAAATCATATGGTCTCTCTGTATGACTCACATCACTTAGCATAATACCCTCTAGGTAAATCCATTTTTTAATGGATTTTTAAACTTTTTAAGTGTCTTTACATTAAATTTAAAAGTTAATTGACACAAACTAATATAATTTGTATTTTCTGTTACTTTATTATGTGCTTTGACATTGTGTCTTATAAAGTTATTTTGTGTTATTTTAAAGTAACACCCTTAAAATTATTTGCAATTTTTTAAGTTTATTTTGTACATTTTTGTAGTTTATTTTGTACATTTTTGTAGACAATCCTCCTACTAATGGAAACTCGGAAGCATTTGCAAATGTCAAAAAGGCAGAAGGTAACCAAGATGACAAACGAAGGCATCCTGGCTCCAAAGTGAGATGCACAGTGAGTAAATTAATTTCTGAAGAATCCAGTTTCTGGTTAAAAGCAGTGAATAGTGCTGGGGAAGTTATATTGTTCAGTTGGCCCATTCATCGTTCATTTCACTTTGGATGAATATATGTTTCTACTCCCTGTCAAGATAGAGAGTAACTATACCTGCACAATCATTTTTGTGTTTTCTTATTTGCTTGTGTTTATTTGTAGTCTGGATCTCATTCAATGAAGTGTGAAAGTGCACCAGTTCCAAGCCCTCCTTCTCAATGTGGTACACCTGTGGTAACCTGCAAGGGTCCAACCTGCATTGCTGTTAGTTGGGAGGTATGTTATCAACTTACTTTTATTAATTTTGTTCCATAAGAGCACAGCAATTGCTTTAGTATGTTTTTGAAAGTACACAACTCCCTAAGGAGTTAGAGTTTAGATTAAGGTCCCATAAGCCTTGGATCATGATTCTAGAACACACATAAAACCTGATACTAGTACTATTAGAAATGCTAAGACTATAGTAATCTTGCTTTCCAGATCCTATTTTTATGGAGATTATTAACTTGGAAAACCAAATAGACTATTAATAGGTAACTAATTTAATTCTTAAAACCAAAATATGAGGTAATAAAATTAAATGAATTTATAATAAAAAAACAAATAAGTAAATTTATAGAATCTATTATTTTTTAAAAAACTTCATTGGGAAATCTCTGGTCGTGTTTGTTTGCATGTAACTCTACAATATGACACATTAAAATGTGGCTATGAGATAATGAAGCTTAAAAAAATGTTTTGCATCACCAGAAGAGACTCTTAAAATTTTTTTAAATGTTTATTTATTACTGAGAGACAGAGACAGAGCATGAGCATGGGACGGGAAGAGAGAGGAGGAGACACAGAATCTGAAGCAGGCTCCAGGCTCTGTGCTACAGAGCCTGATGCATAGCTCAAACTCACAAACTGTGAGATCATGACCTGAGCCGAAGTTGGACACTTAACCGCCTGAGCCACCTAGGCGCCTCAAGAGACTCTTAAATACAGAGAACAAACTAAGCGTTGATGGGAGTGGGGGGTGGCGGGGTGGGGAAAATGGGTGATGGGCATTAAGGAGGTCACTTGTTGTAATGAGCACTGGGTGTTATATGTAAGTGATGAATCTCTGGATTCTACTCCAGAACCAAGACTACACTGTATGTTAACTAACTTGAAAATTAAAAATAATTAATTAAAAATGTTTTGCATTCATGTGAATACCTTCCCATTTAAGCAAGCTGAAAAAAGTCGGCCTAATTATTAAGCCACCTAGGTAACTTTGAATTTTTCTTCCATTTTTCCCAGACTCTAGCAGAGGGTTTCTAGTATTAACACAAAAGCTTTTAATCTGATAATAATAAAAGGTCTAATTACAGCACTGTACAAATTCCAGAGACTACTGGAATTTGTGTTTTATCCCACTATCATCAATAGTAATGTTAAGCAACATTAATATATCTAAGAGTGCTCTTTTTTAAGTAAGCTATTTGAGAATAATTTTTAAATTACAAACAGGAGGGACGCCTGGGTGGCGCAGTCGGTTAAGCGTCCGACTTCAGCCAGGTCACGATCTCGCGGTCCGTGAGTTCGAGCCCCGCGTCAGGCTCTGGGCTGATGGCTCGGAGCCTGTTTCCGATTCTGTGTCTCCCTCTCTCTCTGCCCCTCCCCCGTTCATGCTCTGTCTCTCTCTGTCCCAAAAATAAATAAAAAACGTTGAACAAATTTAAAAAAAAATACAAACAGGAATTTATCAAATATGTGCGATTAGCCAATCTTTTCTCTTAATTTTGAGACTTTTAATGTCAATTACAGTGCTCTTATGCTTAATTATTTCTATTCTTGTCTATATCTCATACCATTTAATATGAGTTTTGACATCAAAAGATCATATTGTAATGCTCCACAGTATCTAGTATAGTGACAATTTATAGAAAAAAAATCAATTTCTGTTTTTGTTGAATCTTTTAGATTCCTGTATGTAATGGTGCCGAAATCACAGATTACAGACTAGAGTGGGGAAAAACTGAAGAATCGATGCACTTGATATATACTGGCCCTTGTCTGAGCTATGAAGTTAAAGGTCTCATTCCTGCAACTACATATTTTTGCAGAGTTCAGGTAATCCTAACAGTTATTTCAATGTAAACAAGAGAACAGTTATTAACCTATGCTACCCACATCCATAATACTGGCACCATTTCCAGTGTAGTGAATAGAAGGGAGTCACAGAATTCCAAATGTTAAATATTCCTCATGTTCAGCAACATCATTCTGAGCTTCTTCATCTGGCATTTAAAGCCCCCCCATAATCTGGAACCTACTTTTATTCCAACTTGATCTGCCATTATCTTTTCTACAGTTCTGTTTCCCAAATTACCTTGAACTTAACAATAACCTGAAATGCTTGTTTAAAATAGATTCCTACACTTCCACTCAGACCTACTGAATCAAAATTTCTAATCCAGTGACTTGTTAATCCATAAAATTAAAAAGCACTGTAAGTGATAATTATCATTAATTAGGAAAAATGTCAGAAACCATTTCAAACAAACAAGTCTATTCTACCACCACCCCAAGTATGCCTCGTATATTTGCTCATACCTTGTTTTTTGCCTGTCTTGTCCCATAAAACCAAGCTTTTGCATGAATGCTTCCCTGAAAACCGTAGCTAGAAGTGATTTCTTTCTCCTCTGAATTACCATAATTGTAAGACTCATAACTTTAAGATTAGGGGAGACAATCCAAATTTATAATGATCTTATTTATTGTCCCTATCAACTTAAGTCATCAAATCCTAAGAGCCCTAATACTAAGAATCTAAGTTCCATCTCCCAAATTGTCTTCAGCACTGGAAGTAATTATTTAAAATCCGTTGTTAACTTTTTGGGTGTCTATATTTTTTGTTGGAAAAATGCTCTTACAATATATATTTATTAGTGAGGAGGCCACTGTGGTTGTCCAAAGGATGGGTGAATTTATGAATATTAAGGATGCTACAATGGGAATTCCGGGACATTAATGGATTTGAAACATATTAGAGAGGTAAAAATCAACGGAATAGGATCCTGCCAAGACAGAGTGTCCCCATACCTCCCAGACCCTCCCTTTTGTAACTAAAAAATCTGAACATAACACAACAAACAGCACAGGAAGACTCTGAATGGTGGAAAGAAAGAAAAATGTAGAAAGGCAAAGATCCTAAGACCTCATAACTTGAGAAAGAATACAGTAGTGAGCCCCCTGCTAGACTTATCTCCTCACACATGTCCCAGAAAGGGTATGGGAGAAGCCTCCAACTCAAAATTGCAAACAGGAACAGACAGGAAAAAAACCTCCAGAAAAAGCCTGCTTCCCCTCAACAAAGTGACTAGGAAAATGCTAGCCTAATCACAGAAAATCTCTTAAGTAATTCCCACCTTACTCCAGCCAAAAATCAATTGAGAAAGCACACACACTCCTGTCCTTCTTCACCCCTGAAGTTTCAACAGGCAGAGTGGGAAGTTGACCATCCAACCCACCCCAGAAACAACAAGGAACATGCTCCAATTTCCCTACCAAGTGGTTTCAGTTTCAGCAGGGCCAAGCATGGAATTGATCTTTCATTCCTTGCATATCAAAAGCAGGCAGTCTCTGCTCCCATTCCCCTGTCAACTGGTGTCAGTAATGGCCAAGTAGGGATCTTAAGATCTTCCATACCTCTCTGATGGAAGCATGAGGCAGCAATATAATCCCCTTGAAGGGTTAGTATTGGCAAACTGAACCTCCGCCACCCTCAACCAGCAGCAATAGACTGACCAAGACTGATATAATTCAGGCTAGTCAGCACTCTACTTTCTTCCTACTCCTGTGTCAATAAGGCCTAGTGAGAAGTTTAACCTAAATTTCCACCTACCAGCACTAAGACTGAATAACAATTTGGGAAATAGAGCTGGTCAACACTCATATTCCTCCTTCACCTGCTATCAGCAGGGTCTGCTGGAGAGCTCAGCCTTTATCTCTACTCAGCATCAAAGATGCAAATCTAGGTGGTGAGAGGCTATATTACTTGGCGCCCCACTCCCCCATTCCCTTCCCATGGTGTCATTTAGACCCTACTGGGAACTGAGACCCTACTGGGAACTGAGTTTCCACCTCCACCCTACAGGAACACAGAGATGTTAGTCAGATCTCCATTTCCCCCTTCGTGGTATCATCAGGAACCTGTGGGGGGCTGAGCTTAGTCCACACTCAGAGACAGTAATACAGTACAAATAGTTGCTCTACTTCTGTTAGAAAGGTTTCAAAAAGGTGTAGATAGGAGAGGAATTTCCACCTTACCCAACTTTGCACTATACTTCTAAGGGATACTGCTTACTATGATAAGGATTAAATATAACCCAGACTCTTATAATATAATATTAAAAATGTCTAGAATAATCATTTGTTATAATGAGGACCAGGGAAATCAGAACCTGAATGATGAAAACAATCAAAAACAATTAATTCATCTGTGATGAATCAGAAATTTGAAGTATCTGATAAGGATTTAAGTAACCATCAAAAAATGCTTCAACAAGCAATTATGAGATACCTTGTAATAAATTTAAAAAATATTAAAAATCTCAACAAAGAAATAAAATATATAAAAGAGATAAAAATTTATAGAAAAGAACCAAATGGAAATTATAGAACTGAAATATATAATAACAAAAATAAAAACCTTACTGTATGGGTTCAACGGTAGAGTGGAGATGACAGAAGATAGAATCTGTGAACTTGAAGGCAGATTAATAAAATCTTGAATACATAAAGGATTTTAAAAGAAAAAATTGAACAAGGTTTCAGGGACATATGAAAAAATAACAAAAGAGATAATAGTCATATCATTAAACTCCCAGAAGGAGAGAAGTAAAAGAGTGTGAATTAAAAACTTGCCCAAAGAAATAATGAAAACTTCCCAATTTGGGGGAGAACATAAGCCAAAATATTAAAAAAACAGAATATCTAAAATAGGATAAATGTGAAGAAATCCACACCACCAAAACAATTCATAATTAAACTTCTGAAAAAAAAAACAAAGAAAAAATCTTGAAAGCACACAGAAATGGTGCATTACTTATAGGTGAAAATCAATTCAAATGACAAATATATCTCTTTTGAAACCATTTTAATAAGTTGCATAACATTTTTCAAGTACTGAAAGAAAACTGTCAACTACAAACTATATTAGGCAAAAAATATCCTTCAGGAATGAAAATATAAAGACACTCTCAGATAAAGAAAAACTAAGAATTTGTTGCCAGTAACACTCCCAATTAAAATTGGTTACAAAAAGCACTCTTTAAAAAAAAAGGAAATGATAACAAAAGAAGGCTTAGAACTTCAGAAAAGCAATGACATTGGGATTCTGATCCAAGTTGGTGACACAAAAGGCTCCTGAAATCATCTCCTCCCACAGATACACTGAAACCACAGTTACATATACAATTTCCTCTGAAAGAAATCCAGAAAATAGCTGAGTGACTCATAAACACCAGGCAAATGAGAGAAAAACCACATCAAAATTGGTAAGAAAGGCTGAGATACACTCTCGGTATAAACTCCACACCAGCACAGCAACATACAATGAGGGAGGAAACACAACTGCCAACATCTCCGTGAGGAATCAAGATTTTGGACCCAACATCTAGTATACCAGGTTTGAAAACTTCCACCTAACAGACAGGGCTCTAAAACGACCTATCCTTTTTTTTTTTTCCTTCCCCTCCCCCATGGGTTTCTGTTAAGTTTCTCAGGATCCACATAAGAGTGAAAACATATGGTATCTGTCTTTCTCTGTATGGCTTATTTCACTTAGCATAAAAAAAAAAAAAGTTAGAGTGGGAGAGAGCCAAAGCATAAGAGACTCATAAAAACTGAGAACAAACTGAGGGTTGATGGGGGGTGGGAGGGAGGGGAGGGGGGGTGATGGGTATTGAGGAGGGCACCTTTTGGGATGAGCACTGGGTGTTGTATGGAAACCAATTTGACAATAAATTTCATATATTGAAAAAAATAAATAAAAATAAAATAAAATAAAATAAAATAAAATAAAATAAAATAAAAATAAAACGGCCTATCCTGAAATCCAATGGGGGCATGCATCCATGAGACCCACAACACTAACCAAACAAAGAAGCAGTCTTAATTGGCTTGTTAGGACTCACACTGGCTATTCCCTCAGGTCTCAGTGCAGAGGTAGTAGAAACACCCATCTCCCAGTCTTTCCCTGAAAAAGGGCCTAATTGAATAGTTTTAAGGCTGTAACCTGAGGGTCAGGCTCCTAATTTAGCACACATCTAAGGGATGACTGAAATCTCCCTCTGCCACACTCCAGGTCACCAGTATCTCCTTGAAAGGAGCTTGTGCACATGTATGGCACCCCAGCATTTTGGTTGCAACCCAGAGGATGCAACTATTGATTTCCTGGCTTTTGTGACCAGTGAAACTTGCATCTGTAGGTTTCAGAATACTGTATCAAACAAAGAAACAGTTCTTGACTGGCTATAACCCAAGATCTCAGTACAGAGGCACAAGTTAGAAATACTCATCTCCCAGTCTTTCCCTGAAAGAGACTGTTTTGCCTATCATAGAAGCTATAGCTGAGGGTCCAGCTTCCAATAAGCTCAAATTAAGTGCCAACTGGTATCCATCCTTTTCGGACACTGACAGATATTGGCAACAACTTCAACTACTGGAACCACTAAGAACAAAGATGCTAGCTTGCAAAATCACTAAGGTTTGAGAGAAAACTAAGAGCTAGGACGAGGCCAAATGATAATGTTCATACCCTACACAAGGCTACTCCTTCAAGATTGTGGGAGAAGTAGATGTTTTATATATTGCACAGAAAGTCAGGTAAAATGGGGAAACAATATGTTCCAAACAAAATAATAAGACGAAACTCCAGAAACAGCTTTTAATTAAATGGAGACAAGAGATTTACCTGATAAAGAGTTCAAAACAGTGGTCATAAAGATGCCCTCTAGATCAGGAGAACAGTGCATGGATAAAGTGAAAATTTCAACAAAGAGATAGAAAGTTAAAAAGTACCAAGGAGATATCACATAGGTGAAGAATATAAAAACTGACATGAAAAATTCAATAAAAGTGCTGAACAGCAGACAAGATCAAGTGTTAGAAAGGATCAGCAAATCTGAAGACAGGGCAGTGGAACTCATCCACCATAGAAGCAAAAATATGAAAAAGACAGGACTTATGGGATACCATAAAGCAAATAAATATATGCATAACAGAGATCCCCAAAGGAAAACAGAAAGGGGAAGAAAGTTTAGTCAAAGAAACAGTAGCTAAAAACGCTATAAACTGGGGAGGAAACAGCCATCCAGATTCAAGAAGCCCAGAAAGTCCAACTAAGATAATCCAAAAAAGACCCATATCCAGACACATAATTAAATTGTAAAAAGTTAAAGACAAGGAAAAAATCTTAAAAAGAGCAAAAGAAAAACAACTTGTTACATGCAAGAGAACCCCCCATAAAAGTATCAGCAGATTTTTCAGCAGAAACTTTGCAAGACAGAAGGGAGTGGCATGATATATTCATAGAGCTGAAAGAAAAAAACTTCCAACCAGGAATACTCTACCCAGAAAAGTTGTTCTTCAGAATTAGAAAGATCAAGTATTTCCCAGACAAGCAAAACCTGAAGGAGTTCATTACCAACAGACTGGTCCTACAAAAAATGTTAAAGGGACTTTTAAAACTGAATGAAAGGACACTAACTAGTAATAGGAAAACATGAAACTATACATCTCACTGGTTAAGGTAATTATATAGTTAAATTCTGAATACTATAATGTAATGGTGGTGGGTAAGACATGTATAAATCTATTATGAATGTTAAAAGATGAAAGTACTAAAAACAGTTACAAAAATTTAATGGATACATAAAATTAAAAGATTTAAATTGTGCCATCAAAGACATAAAATGGGGGGGGGGTACAGCAAAAATACATATCTTTAGTACACATTTAAATTTAAGTTGCTGTCAGCTTAAAATAAACTGTTATAAATATGCTTTATATAAGCCTGGAGGTAATCACAAAGCAAGAACCTATAATAGATACACAGGAGATAAAGAGAATAATCTAAGGATATGACTGTAGAAAATTATCAAATCACAAAGAAAGCAAGAGAAGAAAAAAGAAACAAGAGAATTCTGGCAAAACAGCCAGAAAACAATGAACAAAATGGCAGTAGTAAGCCCAAACCTATAAATAATTACTTTAAATGTAAATGGATTCAATTCTACAATCAAAAGGCACAGAGTGTCTGATAAAATAAGGCCCAGCTATATAATGTCTATAAGTGATTTGCTTCAGCTTTAAAGACACACACAAACTGAAGGTGAAGGGATGGGAAAAGATATTCCATGCAAAAGGAAATCAAAAGAAGGCAGGGGTAGATATACATATATTAGACAAAATAGACTTTCAGCCAATTGTCAATAAGAGACAGATAAGGTTACTATACAGTGAAAAATGGCTCAATCCATTACAATATCATTTGTAAATATTAATGAACCCAACACAAAGCACCTAAATATATAAGGCAAATGCTAACGGACCTAAGGGAGAAATAAGCAACAATGCAATAATAGTAGAAAACTTTAATATTCCATCTTCAACAATGGATAGATTGCCCAAACAGAAAATTAGTAAGGAAACATGGGACTTAACCTGCATGTTAGACCAGATGGACTTAACAGACATTTATAAAACATTCTATATAACAGTGGCATACACATTCTTCTCAAGCACATATGGAATACTCTCAAGGATAGATCATATGTTATGTCGCAAAAAAAGCCTTAATGAATTTAAGAAGATTGAAATGATATCAAGTATCTTTTCCAACCACAGTGGTATGGAACTAGAAATTAATTGCAAGAAGAAAATTGGAAAATTCACAAATATGTGGAGATTAAACCACATACCACTGAATAGCCAATAGGTCAAAGAAGAAATAAAAAGAGAAATAAAAAAATATCTTGAGACAATTGAAAATGTAAATACAACATACAAAAATTTAATAGGATGCAGCAAAAGCTCTAAGAGAGAACTTCATAGTGATAAATGCCTACAATAAAGAAAAAGAAAGAGCTCAAATAAACTAAATTTACACCTTAAATAAAACAAACTAAACAAACTAAAAAAAGAAAACAAACTAAGCCTAGTATAATAATGAAATCACAAAATGAACTAACAGTAAACTAGTAAGAGAAATGAAATAACAAAGATCAGAGCGGAAATGAATAGAGACTAAAAAGAAAATAGAAATCAACAAAACTAAGACTTGGATGTTTTTCTTAAAGATAAACAAAATAGACAAACATTTATCTAAACTTACCAAGAAAATAAGAATAAGGATTCAAATAGAAATGAAAGAGGAGACTTTACAACAGATGCCATAGAAATACAAAGCATCATAAGAGTTTACTATGAATAATTACATGCCAAGTTGAAAAACGTAGAAGAAATAGATATGTTCCTGGAAACATACAATCTACTCCAACTGAATCATGAATAAATAGATAATATGAACAGATCAATAATGAATAAGGAAATTGATTCAATAATAAAAAAACCTCCCAATAAAGAAAAGTCCAGGACCTGACAGCATTACTAGTGAATTATACCAAACACTTAAAGAACTAATAGCAATTCTCAAACTCTTTCAAAAAATAGGAGAGAATACTTCACAACTCATTTTATGAGGTCAGCAGTATGATACTATACCAGACAAAAGCAGTACAAGAAAATTACAGGCCAATATCCCTGAGAAAGATAGATGAGAAACAAAAAATCCTCAAAATAGTAGCAAACCAAATTCAACAGTACATTAAGTGTATAATGCACTATGATCAAGTAGAATTTATTCCAGGAATTCAAGGATGGTTCAACATCTGCAAATCAATCAATGTGATATACCACATTAATGAAATGAGGGATAAAAGTCATATGATCAAAAAAATCATATGATCCTCTCAATAGATGTAGAAAAAGCATTTGACAAAATTATACATCCATTCAAAATAACAAATACTTTCAACAAACTGCTTACGGAGGAAATATACCCCAACGTAATAAGGCCAGATAAGACAAGCTCACAGCTAACATTATTCTCAGTGGTACAAAGCTGAAAATTTTTCCACCAAGATCAGTTACAAGACAAGGATCAGTTACAAGAGTTGTCACTTTTTAGTCAGCATAGTCCAAGGAGCACTAGCCAGAGAAATTGGGGAAGAAAAGGAAAAGGCATCCAAATCGTAAAGAAAGAAGTAAAACCATCCTTATTTTCAGATGATACATTATATGGAGAACATTCTAAGGACTCCACCAAAAAATTGTTAGAAATCATAATTGAATCCAGTAAAGTTACAGCATACAAAATGAATATACAAAAATCGATTGTGTTTCTATACACTAATAACAAACAATATGAAAGAGGGAGTAGGAAGACAATCCCATTTATGATTGTATCAAAAAGAATAAAATACTTAGGAATAAATTTAGCCAACGTGAAAGATTTACTGAAACTATATAAGACATTGTTGAAAGAAACTGAAGAAGACACGATTAAATGGAAAGATATTCTGTACTCATGGATTAGAAGAATTAACATTGTTAAAATATCCATAACTATCACAGAATCTATAGATTCAATGCAACCCCTATGAAAATTCTAGTGACATTTTTCACGTCAATAAAGTAAACAATTCTAAAATTTCTATGGAACCACAAAAGACTCCAAATAGCCAAAGAAATCCTGACAAAGAACAAAGGAGAGGCATCATACTTCCTCCTATCAAACTATATTACAAAGCTATAGTAATCTAAACAGTATGGTTTTAGCATAGAAACAGATACATAAATAAATGGAACAGAATAAAGACCCAAGAAATAAACAGGATATGTGGTCAGTTAACTTATGTCAAAGGAGCCAGGAATATATAAGAGGAAATGGATTATCTCCTCTAAATGGTAAACTGGGCAGCCATGTGCAAAAGAATGAAACTGAACCACTATCTTACATCATACACAAAAATCAGTAAAAAATGAGTTAATGGCTTCAACATAAGAAATGAAACTATAAAAATCCTAGGAGAAAACATACGGGGTAGGCCTCTTGACATTAGTTGTGGCAATGATATTTTGGATTTGACACCAAAAGCAAAGGAACCAAAAACAAAAATAAATAAGTGGGACTACATCAAACTAAAATCCTTCAGCACAGCAAAGTAAACATCCAAAAAGTTAGAAGGCAACCTATAGAATGGGAGAAAATATTTGCAAATCATATATCTGATAAAGGGTTACTATCATAAACATATGAGGAACTCATACAATTCAATAGCAAAAAAACTAATAATTCAATTTAAAACTTAGTAGAGTAAAAGAATAGACATATTTCCAAAGAAAACATACAAATACCCAACAGGTACATGAAAAGATGATCAACATGACTAAACATCAGAGAAATACAAACAAAAACTACATGCGATATTAACTCACACCTGTCAGAATGGCAGTCATCACCCTTTTTTTTGTATTTTAATTCCAATATACCTAACATACAGTGTTATATTAGTTTCAGCTGTACAATATAATAATTCAACAATTCCATACATCACCCAGTACTCATCACAACAAGTGTATTCTTTAATCCCCATCATCTATTTAACTCATCCTCCCACCCCCTTCCCATCTGGTAATGAAAAGTTTGCTCTCTATAGTTATAGTCTATTAGTTTCTTTCTCTCTCATTTTTTCCTCTCATTTTTTTTCTTAAATTCTACATATGCATGAAATCATGTCATATTTGTCTTTCTCTCATGGACTTATTTCACTTAGCATTATACTCTCTAGCTCCATCCATGTCACTGCAAATGGCAAGATTTCATTCTTTTTTTCCTGGCTGAATAATGAGCCTATACATATACATATACATATATACCACATCTTTTTTTAATGTTTATTTATTTTGAGAGAGATAGAGTGCAAGTGGGGGAGGGGCAGAGAGAGGGAGGGAAACAGAATCCCAAACAGGATCTGCACTGCCAGCTCAGAGGCCAATGTGGGGCTCCAACTCACAAACTACGAGATCATGACCTGAGCCAAAATCAAGAGTAGGACACTGAACCAACAGAGCCACCAAGGCACCCCATACATACCACATCTTTACCATTCATCTATTGGTGGATACTTGGGCTGCTTACATAATTTGGCTATGTTAAATAATACTGCAGTACACAAAGGGGTGCATGTATCACTTTGAATTAGTGTTTTTGTCTTTTGGGGGTAAATACCCAGTAGTGTGATTACTGGACTGTAGGGAAGTTCTATTTTTAACATTATGAGGAGCCTCCATACTACTTTTCACCGTGACTACACCAGTTTGCATTCCCACCAGCAGTGCTAGCAGGTTCCATTTTCTCCACATCCTAGCCAATGTTTGTTGTTTATGATTTTAATCATTCTGACAGGTGTGAGGTGATATCTCACTGTAGTTTTTTTTTTTCATCACTGAAGTTTTGACTTGCATTTTTCCCTGATGCCTAGTAATGTTGAACATCTTTTTGTGTGTCTGTAATACATTTGAACGTCTTTTTTGCACAAGTGTATGTTCATATCTTGTTTCCATTTTTTACATGTTTATTTTGAGAGAGTGTGTGTGCAAGCAGGGAAGGAGCAAAGAGGGAGGGAGAGAGAGAAACCCAAGAAGACTCCACACTGCATGGAGCCCAATGCAGGGCTCAATCTCACAAACCATGAGATCATGACCTGAGTTGAAATCAAGAGTTGGACACTTAGCCAACTGAGGCACCCAGGTGCCCCTCCACTCCCACTTTTAATTTGATTATTTGATTTTGGGGCATGGAGCTGTACCAGTTCTTTATATATTTTGGATACTAACCCTTTTTCAGATATATCATTTGAAAATATCTTCTCCTATTCAGTAGGTTGACTTTTAGTTTTATGGATTGTATCTTTCATATACAGAAGGATGTTATTTTGCTGTAGCTCCACGAGTTTATTTTTGTATTTATTTCCCTTGCCTCAGGAGATATATCCAGAAAAATTATTTGATGGCCAATATTAAAGACATTTATGCCTATGCCTCCTTCTAGGATTTTTATGGTTTCAGGTCTCATATCTAGGTCTTTAATCCGTTTTTAGTTTATTTTTGTGTATGGTGTTAGAGAGTGGTCCAGTTTCACTGTTTTGTATGTAGCTGTTCAGTGTTCCCAACACCATTTGTTGAAGAGATGGTCTTTTTTCCCATTGAATATTCTTTCCTGCTTTGCTAAAGATGGATCATATAATTGTGGTTTCATTTCTGAGTTTTCCTTTCTGTTGCATTGGTCTGTGAGTCTATTTTTGTGCCAGTACCATACTGTTTTGATTACTATACCTTTGTAATATAACTTGAAGCCCGGAGTTGTGATGCCTCCAGCTATGCTTTTTTTTTTTTTCTCTCCAAAATTGCTTTGGCTATTCGGGTTCTTTTGTGATACCATAAAAATTTTAGAATAGTTTATTCTAGTTATGTGAAAAATGCCCTTGGTAGTTTGAAAGGGATTGCATTAAATCTGTAGATTGCTTTGGGTAGCATAGACATTATAATAATATTTGTTCTTCCAGTCCATGAGCATAGAATGTCTTTCCATTTCTTTGTGACATCCTCAAATTCTTTTAACAATTTTTTATAGTCTTCAGAGTTCAGCTCCCTCATACCTTTCATTAGGTTCATTTCTAGGTATCTTGTTTTTTTGTTGTAATTGTAAATTGGATTGTTTGCTTCATCTTTTTCTACTGCTTTATTACTGGTGTATAGAATACAGCAGATTTCTGTACATTCATTTTGTATCCTACAAATGGGAGTCTTTCGGGTTTTCAATACATAGTATGATGTCATGTGCAAATGGTGAAATTTTTACTTCTTCCTTACCAATCTGTATGCCATTTATTTTTGTTGTTATTGTCTGATTGCTGTGCCTAGGACTTCCAGTAGTATGTTGAATTAAAGTGCTGAGAGTGGACATCCTTGTCTTGTTCCTGACCTTAGGGGAAAAGCTCTGAATTTTTCCCCAGTGAGTATGATGTTAGCTGAGTGTTTTTCATATATGACCTTTATTATGTTGAGGTATATTTCCTCTAAACCTACTTGCTTGAGGGTTTTTATCATTAATGAATGATGTACTTTGTGAAATGCTTTTTCTTCCTCCATTAAAATGATCATGTGTTTTTAATATTTTCTCTTATTGATGTGATGTATTACATTGATTAATTTGCGAATACTGAACCACCCTTGCATCCCGAGAATAAATCCCACTTGATTGTGGTGAATGATTTTTAAATGCATTGTTAGATTCAGTTTGCTAGTATTTCGTTGAGAATCTTTGCATCTATGTACATCAGAGATACTGGCCCATAGCTCATTCTGTGCTGTCTTTATCTGGTTTTGGCAGGTGATAGTGACCTCATAGAATGAATTTGGGAGCCTTCCTTCTTCTATTTTTTGGAATAGCTTGAGAAGAATAGGTATTAACTTTTCCCTAAATGTTTGCTATAATTCATTTATGAAGCCATCTCGTCTTGGACTTTTCTTTGTTGGGGTTTTTTGATTATTGACTCAGTGTCTTTGCTGCTAATTGTTCTGTGCAAATTTTCTATTTCTTCCTGCTTCAGTTTTTGTAGGTTATATATTTCTAGGAACTTATCCATTTCTTCTAGGTGGACCAATTTGTTGACATATAGCTTTTCATAATATTCATTGACAATTGCCTGTTATTTCTGTGGTGTTGGTTATTTCTCCTCTTTCATTTGTGATTTTAAGTTCTCTCTCTCTTTTCTCTCTCTCTCTCTCTCTCTCTCTCTCTCTTGCTCTCAATAAGTCTGACTAGAAATTTACTGATTTTGTTGATCATTTCAAAGAACCAGCTCCTGATTTTATTGATCTGTTCTATTTTTTTTACTTTATATATCATTTATTTCTACACTGATCTTTATTATTTCCTTCCTTCTGCTGTTTTGAGTTTTGTTTGTTCTTCTTTTCTAGCTCCTTTAACAGTAAGATTAGGTCGTTTGAGATTTTTCTTGATTTCTGAGTGGGAAGGAAAGACAAAAAGTGACAAACACTAGAAAAGAACAGAGAAAATCTCTAGAAATGATAAAACCAGTAATAAAATGGCACTAAATACATATCTATCAATAATTATGCTAAATGTAAATGGACTGAACACTCTACTCAAAAGATATAGGGTGTCATAATGGATAAAAAACAAGACCCATCTATATGCTGCCTACAAGTGACTCAGTTTAGACCTACAGATACCTGCAGATTGAAAGTGAGGGGTGGAGAAACATTTATCATGCAAATGGACATCAAAAGATAGCTAGAGCAGTAATACTTATATCAGACAAACTATATTTTAAACCAAATATAGTAACAAGAGATAAGGAAGGTCACTATATCATAATAAAGGGGGTTATCCAATAAGAAGATCTAAAATTTGTAAATATTTATGCCAACAGCTTGGGAGCACCCAAATATATAAAATAGCTAATAACAAACATGAAGGAACTCAGGAACTCATTGGTAATATACAATAATAGTAGGGGACATTAACACCCTACTTACATCATTGGACAGATTATCTAAACAGAAAATCAACAAGGAAACAATGGCTTTGAATGACACAGTGGACCAGATTGACTTAACAGATATATTCAGAACATTACATCCTAAAGCAGCAGAATACACATTGTTCTCAAGTGCACATGGAATATTTTCCAGAATAGAATACATACTAGGTCACAAATCAGGCTTCAACCATTACAAAACATTTGAGATCATACCATGCATATTTCCAACCACAACACTATGAAACTTGAAGTCAACAACAAGAAAAAATTTGGAAAGACCACAAATATATGGAGGTTAAAGAACATGCTACTAAAGAATGAAGGAGTCAACCAGTAAATCAAAGAAGAAATTTTAAAAATACATGGGAACAAATTAAAACAAAAACACAATGATCCAAAACCATTGGGATGCAGCAAAAGTAGTCACAAGAGGGATATATAGCAATACACGACCAACCTCAAGAACCAAGAAGCATCTCAGATAAACAACCTAACCTTACACCCAAAGGTGCTAGAAAAAGAACATAAACAAAGCCTAAAGCCAGATGAATAAGTGAAATAACAAATATTAGAGTAAAAATAAATGTTATAGAAACAAATAAAAAAAAAAACCAGAACAGATCAATGAAACCAGGAGCTGGTTCTTTGAAAAATTTAATAAAATTGATTAAGCCCTAGCCAACCGTATCAAAAAGAAAAAAGACCATGGGGCGCCTGGGTGGCTCAGTCGGTTAAGCGTCTGACTTCGGCTCAGGTCATGATCTCACGGTCCATGAGTTCGAGCCCCACATCGGGCTCTGTGCTGACAGCTCAGAGCCTGGAGCCTGCTTCAGATTCTGTGTCTCCCTCTGTCTCTGACCCTCCCCCGTTCATGCTCTGTCTCTCTCTGTCTCAAAAATAAATAAACATTAAAAAAATTTAAAAAAAAAGAAAAAAGACCATAATCAATAAAATCACCAATGAGAAAGGAAAAATAACCAACACCACAGAACTACAAACAATTATAAGAGAATATAATGAAAAATTATATGCCAACAAATTGGACAACCTGCACAAAATGGATAAATTCCTAGAAACACATAAGCTACCAAAACTGAAACAGAAATAAATAAAAAACTTGAACAGGTCAATACCCAGCAATGAAAGTGAATCAGTAATCAAAAAACTCCCAACAAACAAAACTCCAAGACCAGGTGTCTTCACAGGGGAATTCTACCAGACATTTAAAGAACAGTTCATATCTATTATTCACAAACTATTCTAAAAATAATAGAAATTGAAGGAAAACCTCCAAACTCATACTATGAGGCCAGCTTATCCTGATGCCAAAACCCTACAGGGATTCCACTAAAAAAGCAAACTACAAGCCAATATCCCTTATGAACATGAATGTACAAATTCTTAACAAAATACTAGCATATTGAACCCAACAGTGCATTAAAAGATCATTCACCATGATCAAGTGCGATTTATTGCTGAGTTGCAAGGGTGGTTCAATATTCACAAATCACTTAATGTGATACACCACATTAATAAAAAATGGGATAAGAACCATATGAACAATAGATGCAGAAAAAACATTTGACAAAGTACAGCATCAATTCTTTTTTTTTTTTTTTAGTTTTTTTTAAGTTTATTTATTTTGAGAGAGAGAGTGCAAACAGGGTAGGGGCAGAAAGAGAAGGGGATACAGAATCTGAAGCAGGTTCCAGGCTCTGAGCTGTCAGCACAGAGTCCGATGCAGGGCTCGAACTCATGAACCATGAGATCATTACCTGAGCCAAAGTCAAACACTTAACCGACTAAGTCACTCAGGTGCCTCGTATCCATTCTTGCTTAAAAAAAAAAAAAGGAAAAAAAAAACTTCAACAAAGTAGGGATAGATGGAACATACCTCAACAAAATAAAGGCCATATATTAAAAAACTCATAGCTAGTATCATCTTCAATGGGGAACAACTGAGAGCTTTTCTTCCATGGTCAGGAACAAAACAGGGTGTCCACTCTCACCACTTTTATCTAACATAGTACTGGAAGTCCTAGCCTCAGCAATCAGACAACACAAAGAAATAAAAAGCATCTAAATTGTCAAGGAAGAAGTCAAACTTTCACTATTTGCAGATGACATGATACTATATATAGAAAACTCAAAAGACTCCACAAAAATATTGCTAGAACTGATACAGAAAACTCAGCCAAAATGAAATGGACATCTGAATATCCCTATAGCCATTAAAGAAGTTGAATTCATAACTAAAAAGCCCCTGAAAGAGAAATCTGCAGGTCGAGATAGTTTCACTGGAGAATTCCACAAAGTCTTTAAAGAAAAAGTAACACCAATTTAAAATAATATTTTCCAGAAAATAAAAGATGAGAGAGTTACCAATTCCTTTTATGAGGAAAGTATCGCCCTAAAACCAAAATCCAAGAGTGTAGAAAAAAACCCCAAAAACCAATAACTCATTTAGATGCAAAAAACCCTCAACAAAATAATGGCATATCAAATCCAGCACTGTACAAAAAGAATTATACACCAAGACCAAGTGGGATTTATTTCAGCTATGCAACCCTAGTTTGAAATTGAAAAACCAATGTAACTTTTTATACAAACAGGATGGAGATGAAAAATCATATGATCATATTAATTGACACAGAAAACACATTTAACAAAATCCAACACCCATTAGTGATGAAAAAAATCTCATAAAGTTAGGAATAGATGGGGACTTCCTCAACTTATACAGAGCATCTACAAAAAAACCTACAGCTAACATCATATGTACCAGTGATTTCCTCCAAAAACAAAGCAAAGATGTCAGCTCTAATCAGTCTTAATCTTAATTCAGCCATTGCAATAAGGTGAGTAAAGGAAATAAAAGGCATCCATGTTAGAAAGGAAGAAATAAAACTACTTATTTTGCAGATAATATGATTATCTACATAGACCACCACCTGGAATGTACAAAAATCTCCTAGAACTAATATGTGAGGTCAGCAAGGTTGCAGGACACAAGATCAACACCCCCAAAATAACCCACATTTCTAGTTACTAACAACAAACATGTATAAACAGACATTCAAAACAGAATACCATTATACTCTTTAGCTCCATCCATGTCATTGCAAATTGCTAGAGAGTATAACGCTAAGTGAAACAAGTTAGTTAAAAAAATACCATATGTTTTCCTTCATATGTAGCATTTAAGAAATAAAATAAAGGAGCAAAGGGAAAAAAAGAGAGAAAAACAAAGAAGCAGACTCTTAACTATGGAAAACAAAACTTATGCTTACCAGAGGGGAGGGGATGGGTTTATGGGTTAAATAGGTGATGAGGACTGAGGAGTGCACTTTTTGTGATGAGCACCAGGTGATGTATGGAATTGTTGAATCACTATATTGTGCACTTGAAACTATTATAACACTGTATGTTAACTGTACTGGAATTTGAAATAAGAATAAATAAATACATACATACATACATCGTATATACATATACAAATACATAAATAAATACATAAATAAAGTATGTATTTAAAAACACAGTACCACTTACCATCACTTCTAAGAAAATATTTAGGTATAAATCCAACAAAACATATACTGTACATGTATGCTGAAAATTGCATAATGCTAATTAATCAAGAAAGACCTAAATAACTAAAGAGACATACCATGTTCATAGATGGGAAGACTAAATATAGTAGAGATGTCAGTTTTCTCCAAGAAGATTTATAAGTTTAATGTAATTTCTATGGAAATCTCAGCAAGTTTATTTATAGATATGTGCAATCTCATTCTAACTTTCATTTGGAAAGTCACCAGACCTAGAAAAATCAATCTTGAAAGAGAAAAAGAAGGTGGACAAAACCACTCTACTTAATGTTAAAGCTTACTATTTAACTACAGTAATCAAGACAGTGTAGTATTAGTGGAGGGAAAGATACATAAGTCAATGAAACAGAATAGAGGACCCAGAGAGAGGAAGTATGGAAGATGGCAGCGTAGGAGGACACTGGGCTCACCTCGTCCTGCTGACTGCTGAGATTCTACCCACATCGACCTAAATAACCCAGGAAACCACCGGCAGACTAGCAGAATGTACTCTCTGGAGCCAAGCATAAACAAGAGGCCCACGGAAGAGGGTAGGAAGGGTAGAGAGGCAGTGCGTGCTACATGGACTGGCAGGAGGGAGCCAGGGCGGTGGAGGGGCAGTGTGCCGGGCAAGGCAGAGCCCCCGAAGTCTGGCTTCCAAAAGCAGAGGGGCCGGACTGTGTGAGTTCTGACAGCCAGCAGGACTTAACATCTGGAATGTTAAAAGTCGACAACTCTGCTCTCAGAGAGCAGTGAGGGTGAGAGGATGCTGGGAGGGAGAGTTGTTGAGCCCAGGAAGACAGAGTTCAGCTGCCGAAATTCCAAAGGGAACTAGTTCCTGTCACTGAACTTGCTTGCACCATGCACACGCCCAATGCTGTGTTTCTGTGGATCCACCCCTCCAACAGCCCTGTCTACTCCTGGTGCTGCAGGGCCCCTCCACAGGGGACCACCAATGGCAAAGCTAGCTAAGCCTACCCCTCCCGCCCCTGTGCACCTTGCAGATCATCCCCGGCTAATACGCCCTTGGGCAGATCTCCTCGAAGCAGCACCACAAGCCTGGCAGTGTGCAAGCAGCCCAGACAGGGGCCACACCACTCCACAGTGAGTCCTGACCCTGGGAGAGGGGAAGATAAGGTACACACCAGTCTGACTGTGGGCCCCACAGTGGGCTGGGGACAGACATCGGGTCTGACTGAAGCCCCGCCCACCAACACAAGTTTCTCCAGACAGCACAAGGGAAGTGCCCTGCAGTTGGGAGCTACCACAGGGACTAGCCAAAATGACAAAACGGAAGAATTCTCCTCAAAAAGACACTCCGGGAAGTAGCGACAGCTAACGAATTGATCAAAACCGATTTAGGCAATATAATGGAACAAGAATTTAGAACAATAGCCATAAAATTAACCGCTGGGCTGGAAAAAAGCATAGAGGACAGCAGAGAATCTACTACAAAGACCAAGGGACGAAGAAACAGTCATGAGAAACTAAAAAATTCTATAAATGAGGTGCAAAATAAAATGGAGGCGGCCATAGCACGGATTGAAGAGGCAGATGAGAGAATAGGTGAATTAGAGGATAAAATTATGGAAAAAGAGGAACCTGAGAAAAAGAGAGATAAAAAAAATCCAGGAGTATGAGGGGAGAATTAGAGCACTAAGTGATGCAATCGAACGGAACAATATCCATATCATAGGAATTCCAGACGAAGAAGAGAGAGAAAGGGGCTGAAGGTGTACTTGAACAAATCATAGCTGAGAACTTCCCTGATCTGGGGAAGGAAACAGGCATTGAAATCCAAGAGGCACACAGAACTCCCTTCAGACGTAACTTGAATCGATCTTCTGCACGACATATCATAGTGAAACTGGCAAAATACAAGGACAAAGAGAATTCTGAAAGCAGCTAGGGAATAAACAGGCCCTAACTTACAAAGGTAGACACATAAGGGTAGTAGCAGACCTATCTACTGAAACTTGGCAGGCCAGAGAGGAATGGCAGGAAATCCTCAATGTGATGAACGGATAAAATATGCAGCCAAGAATCCTTTATCCAGCAAGTCTGTCATTCAGAATAGAAGGAGAGATAAAGGTTTTCCCAAACAAACAGAAACTGAAGGAATTCATCACCACTAAACCAGCCCTACAAGAGATCCTAAGGGGGATTCTGTGAGTGAAATGTTGCAAGGACCACAAAGTACCAGAGACATCACTACAAGCATGAAACCTACAGACATCACAAGAACTCTAAACCCATATCTTTCAAAAATAACACTGAGTGTAAATGGACTACGTGCTCCAACCAAGAGACATAGGGTATCAGAATGGATAAAAACCAAGACCCATCTATTTGCTGTTTACGAGAGACTCATTTTAGACCTCAGGACACCTTCAGATTGAAAGTGAGGGGATGGAGAACTATCTATCATGCTACTGGAAGTCAAAAGAAAGCTGGAGTAGCCATACTTATATCAGACAAACTAGAGTTTAAATTAAAGGCTGTAACAAGAGATGAAGAAGGGCATTATATAATAATTACAGGCACTATCCATCAGGAAGAGCTAACAATTATAAGTGTCTATGTGCCAAATACGGGAGCCCTCAAATATATAAAACAATCGCAAACATAAGCAACCTTATTGATAGGAATGTGGTAACTGCAGGGGACTTTAATACCCCACTTACAACGATGGATAGATCATCTAGACACAGGATCAATAAAGAAACAAGGGCCTTAAAGGGTACATCGGATCAGATGGACTTGACAGATATATTTAGAATTCTGCATCTCAAAGCAACAGAATATACTTTCTTCTCGAGTGCATGTGGAACATTCTCCAAGATAGATCACATACTGGGTCACAAAACAGCCCTTCATAAGTATACAGGAATTGAGATCATACCATGCACACTTTCAGACCACAATGCTATGAAGCTTGAAATCAACCACAGGAAAAAGTCTGGAAAACCTCCAAAAGCATGGAGGTTAAAGAACACCCTGCTAAAGAATGAATGGGTCAACCAGGCAATTAGAGAAGAAATTAAGAAATATATGGAAACAAATGAAAATGAAAAGACAACAATCCAAACGCTTTGGGATGCAGCGAAGGCAGACCTGAGAGGAAAATACATTGCTATCCAGGCCTATCTCAAGAAACAAGAAAAATCCCAAATACAAAATCTAACAGCACACCTAGAGGAAATAGAAGTGGAACAGCAAAGACACCCCAAACCCAGCAGAAGAAGAGAAATAATAAAGATCAGAGCAGAAATAGACGATATAGAATCTTAAAAAAATGTAGAGCAGATCAATGAAAGCAAGAGTTGGTTTTTTGAAAAAATAAACCAAATGGATAAACCTCTAGCCAGGCTACTCAAAAAGAAAAGGGAGATAACCGAAATAGATAAAATCATGAATGAAAATGGAATTATTACAGCCAATCCCTCAGAAATACAAGCAATTATCAGGGAATACTATAAAAAATTATATACCAACAAACTGGACAACCTGGAAGAAATGGACAAATTCCTCAGCACCCACACACTTCCAAAACTCAAACAGGAAGAAGTAGAAAACTTGAACAGACCCATAACCAGCGAAGAAATTGAATCAGTCATCAAAAATCTCCCAACAAATGAGTCCAGGACCAGATGGCTTCCCAGGGGAATTCTACCAGACATTTAAAGCAGAGATAATACCTATCCTTCCCAAGCTGTTCCAAAAAATAGAAAGGGAAGGAAAACCTCCAGACTCATTCTATGAAGCCAGCATTACTTTGATTCCCAAACCATACAGAAAACCAGCAAAAACAGAACTACAGGCCAATATCCCTGATGAATATGGATGCAAAAATTCTCAACCACATACTAGCAAATCGAATTCAGCAGCATATAAAAAGAATTGTTCATCATGACCAAGTGGGATTCATTCCTGGGCTGCAGGCCTGGTTCAACATTCGGAAATCAATCAATGTGATACATCACATTAATAGAAGAAAATAAAAGAACCATATGATCCTGTCAATCGATGCAGAAAAAGCATTTGACAAGATTCAGCATCTTTTCTTAATAAAAACCCTTGAGAAAGTCGGGATAGAAGGAACATACTTAAACATCATCAAAGCCATTTATGAAAAGTCCACAGCTAATATCATCCTCAATGGGGAAAAACTGAGAGCTTTCCCCCTGAGATCAGGAACACGACAGGGGTGTCCACTCTCACCGCTGTTGTTTAACATAGTGTTGGAAGTTCTAGCATCAGCAATCAGACAACAAAAGGAAATCAAAGGCATCAAAATTGGCAGAGATGAAGTCAAGCTTTCACTTTTTGCAGATGACATGATATTATACATGGAAAACCCGATAGACTCCACCAAGAGTCTGCTAGAACTGATACATGAATTCAGCAACGTCGCAGGATACAAAATCAATGTACAGAGATCAGTTGCATTCTTATACACTAATAATGAAGCAGCAGAAAGACAAATAAAGAAACTGATCCCATTCACAATTGCACCAAGAACCATAAAATACCTAGGAACAAACCTAACCAAAGGTATAAAAGATCTGTATGCTGAAAACTATAGAAAGCTTATGAAGGAAATTGAAGAATACACAAAGAAATGGAAAAACATTCCGTGCTCATGGATTGGAAGAATCAACATTGTTAAAATGTCAATACTACCCAAAGCTATCTACACATTCAATGCAATCCCACGCAAAATTGCACCAGCATTCTTCTCGAAGCTAGAACAAGCAGTCCTAAAATTTATATGGAGCCACAAAAGACCCCGGATAGCCAAAGTAATATTGAAGAAGACCAAAGCTGGAGGCATCACAATCCCACACTTTAGCCTCTACTACAAAGCTGTCATCATCAAGACAGCATGGTATTGGCACAAAAACAGACACATAGACCAATGGAACAGAATAGAGATTCCAGAATTGGACCCACAAACGTATGGGCAACTAATCTTTGACAAAGCAGGAAAGAATATCCAATGGAAAAAACACAGTCTCTTTAACACATGGTGCTGGGAGTACTCGACAGAAATATGCAGAAGAATGAAACTAGACCACTTTCTTACACCATTCCCAAAAATAAACTCAAAATGGATAAAGGACCTGAATGTGAGACAGGAAACCATCCAAACCCTAGAGGAGAAAGCAGGAAAAAGCCTCTCTGACCTCAGCAGCAGCAGCAGCAGCAGCAGCAACTTCTTGCATGATACATCTCCAAAGGCAAGGGAATTAAGAGCAAAAATTAACTACTGCAAACTCATGAAGATAAAAAGCTTCTGCACTACAATAGAAACAATCAACAAAACTAAAAGCAACCGACAGAATGGGAAAAGATATTTGCAAATGACATATCGGACAAAGGGCTGGTATCCAAAACCTATAAATAGCTCGCCAAAATGCACACCCGAAAAACAAATAATCCAGTGAAGAAATGGGCAGAAAACATGAATAGACACTTCTCTAAAGAAGACATCCAGATGGCCAACAGGCACATGAAAAGATGCTCAACGTCACTCCTCATCAGGGAACTATAAATCAAAACCACACTCAGATACCACCTCATGCCAGTCAGAGTGGCTAAAATGAACAAATCAGGAGGCTCTAGATGCTGGCCAGGATGTGGAGAAACGGGAACCCCTCTTGCACTGTTGGTGGGAATGCAAACTGATGCAGCCGCTCTGGAAAACAGTGTGGAGGTTCCTCAAAAGTTAAAAATAGGCCTACCCTACGACCCAGCAATAGCACTGCTAGGAATTTGCCCAAGGGATACAGGAGTGCTGATGCATAGGGGCTCTTGTACCCCAATGCTTAGAGCAGCACTTTCAACAATAGCCAAATTATGGAAAGAGCCTAAATGTCCATCAACTGATGAATGGATAAAGAAATTGTGGTTTATATACACAATGGAATACTACGTGGCAATGAGAAAGAATGAAATATGGCCCTTTGTAGCAACGTGGATGGAACTGGAGCGTGTTATGCTAAGTGAAATCAGTCATACAGAGAAAGACAGATACCATATGTTTTCACACTTATGTGGATCCTGAGAAACTTAACAGAAGACCATGGGCGAGGGGAAGAGAAAAAAAAGGTTAGAGAGGGAGGGAGCCAAAACTTAAGAGACTCTTAAGAACTGAAAACAAACTGAGGGTTAATGGGGGGTGGTCGGGAGGGGAGGGTGGGTGATGGGTATTGAGAAGGGCACCGCTTGGGATGAGCACTGGGTGTTGTATGGAAAGCAATTTGACAATAAATTTCATATTAAAAGAATTAAAAATAAACTACTTTGTGTATTTAAAAAAATAAAATAAAGTGATTAAAAATGAATAAATTGCCTTGTCTTTATGCACAAAACAAATAACAATGAAGCTCTAACAGAGTATACTTCTTCAGGCTGTAAACGTAGCTGGAGTTGGACTGTTTGGAGGAACTGGCAGAGTAACCACACCAGCAACTGTACCAGCAGTAGTACCAATGCTACATGAAGTTGAAAACAAAGTTCCTGCCAAATTGGCATCATCTTGCATTGCTATTAAATGGGAGGAACCAGATTGCCATGGCTCTCCAATCACTGGATATAACATTGAATACGGAGACAGAAAAATTCAGACTGTTGATAGAGTAACAGAATGTCTTCTGAAAAACCTACAGCCTGATACCACATACATGTAAGTTGCTTATATCTTACTTTGGGTAGACACAAAGTTTTTTGAGAATTTTAAACAAGTCTACATCTCTATGTTTTATATAGTCTACATATTTTTTGAAAGAGAATTTTACTGGTTCAGAAAAATTTGACGTTACTAAAATCCAGTGTCTCTCATCAAAATTTGTCAATAGTGATTATGCAAATTCAAGATTTTGGCTTCACAAATTTGTCTCTAATTATTAGTATAATATGATGGTCAATACTCTTTCATGGGGTTGCCAGAGGCATAGCTTAAATGTAGAAATTTATTTTCCTTTCTAAACCCAAATTAATAAAGTTTAATTTTTTTTCTTCTTACCGCTAGAATCAGAATTCAAGCCATCAATCATTATGGACTAAGCCCTTTTAGCCAATCAATAAGAACCAAAACCAAGCCACTACCACTTGATCCTCCACATCTTGATTGTGTGGTCTATGGACACTAGAGCCTCAAACTGAAATGGGGTAACTCTTCAAGCAAAGGATTACTTTCCAACCTTATAAGCTACAATTTGTTAATAGGAGATCGATCTGGCAGTTAAGCTATTTGTACTATTAAACATGTATTACAATAAAAATGTTTTAAAATTTCTAAAATTTTAAAATTTCCTATGAAACCTATAATCCAAAGTGGTTTCAATGAACTGATAGATGTGAAATCAGTATATTATTATGTAAAGCATACTTTCTTAAATTCCTACTGATAATTTAGCTCTCTATTTTTGCCTCTTCCAAAACACTTCTTCCTTTATAAAACATACATTAATACCGGGGAATAGAAGTTACCAAAGGAATATGAAAGCCAACACCGTGCCATTATGATATGTACAACCTGATTTTTTTTCCTTTTATGTTGTACATACCTGGCTTCAAGTTGATTTATTTAGGCCTTACTGAGGTACCAGTTTCAAGTCAGATAAATAGAGTTATGTGTACTTGAATAACTGTTGACTAATAATATTGCTTCTCCCATATTGTTTCCCACTCCCAGATTTTCTATAATTTACCATGGACCTTGTCAGACTCACAAAGTGAACAGACTGAGTGAATATACTCAATACAAATTTAAAATACAAACATGCAATGAAGCTGGTGAGGGACCACTGTCTGGTATCTACACTTTCACTACAACCAAAACTCCACCAGCCGCACTTAAAGGTAAGTATTATAAGCCAGACAATGAAGGGTGCATTAATATGAGCTCCAATAGTTCATATATAAAACTCTGCAGTAAGGTTTATTTTAAATGTTCAAAAATAGCAAAAGACTGTGTTACTTAATTATGGGCTCAAGGGGCAATTAAAAATTTAATAAGACTCTGAAAATCTTATTTTACTTTTTGAGGATTTTATTTAAATTTGTTAGTAAATGCATAGTATACTACTAGTTTCAGGTCTACAATATAGTGATTTCAACACCCAGAGCTCATCACAAGTGTACTCCTTAATCCCCTCTCCTATTTAACCCATCTCCACACCCACCACCCCTCTGGTAACCATTAGTTTGTTCTCTATAGTTAAGAGTCTCTTTTGTCATTTAATTCTCACACTTTTCTCCCCTTTGCTCATATGTTTTGTTTCTAATATTCACCACATGAGTGAAATCATATGGTATTTGTCTTTCTCTGGCAACTTATTTCGCTTAGGATAATCTTCTCTAGTCCCATCCACATCCTTACAAATGGCAAGATTTCATTCCATTTTGTGAGTAATATTCCATTGTAAATATATACCACTTCTTCGCTATTTATTCACTAGTTAATGGAAATTTGGGCTCCTTCAATAGTTTGGCTATTCTTGATAATGCTGCTATAAACATCGGGGTGCATGCACCCCCTGAGAACCTGTATTTTTGTATCCTTTGGGCAAATACCTAGTAGTGCAATTGCTGGATCATAGGGAAGTTCTATTTTTAACTTTTGAAGAACCTCAATACTGTTTTCCAACGTAGCTACACCAGTTTTTATTCACACTTACCATGTAAGAGGGTTCCCCTTTCTCCACATTCTCACCAACACCAGTTGCTCGTGTTGTTGATTTTAGCTATTCTGTCAGGTATGAGGTGATATCTCATTGTAGTTTTGATTTGTATTTCACTGATGATAAGTGATGAGCATCTTTTCATGTGCCCGTTGGCCATATGACTGTCTTCTTTGGAAAAAATGTCTATTCATGTCTTCTGCCCATTATACTTTTTCTTATATGTTGAGTTTTACAAGGTATTTGTATATTTTGATACTAACCCTTTGTCAAATATGTCATTTGCAGATATATTCTCCTTTTCAGCAAGTTTCCTTTTAGTTTTATTGATTGTTCCCTTTGCTGTGCACAAGCTTTTTATCTTGGTGAAGTCCCAATAGTTTATTTTTAATTTTGTTTCACTTACTTCAGGAGACATACCTAGAAATAAGTTGCTGCAGCTGATGTCAAAGAGGTTACCGCCTGTGTTATCTTCTAGGATTTTTATAGTTTCCTGTATCACATTTAGGCCTTTCATCCATTTTGAATTTATGTTTGTGTATGGTGTAAGACACTGGTCCATACACAAACATAAATTTCACATGTTGCTGTCCAATTTCCCAACACTATTTGTTGAAGAGACTTTTTCCCACTAGATATTCTTTCCTGCTTTGTCAAAGATTAATTGACCATACAGTTGTGGAGTTATTTCATGGTTTTCTATTCTGTTCCCTTGATCTCTGTCTATTTTTATGCTGGTACCATACTGTTTTGATCACTAACACTTTGTAATATCACTTTCAGTCTGGAATTGTGATGCCTCTGGCTTTGCTTTGCTTTTAAGTTTGCTTTGGTTATTTGGCATCTTCTGTGCCTCCATACAAATTTTAGGATTGTTTGTTATAGCTCTGTGAAAAATGCTGGTGGTATTTTTGTAGGGATTGCATTAAATGTGTAGATTGCTTTGGGTAGTATACACATTTTAACAATATTTTTTCTTCCAATCCATGAGCATTGAATGTCTTTCCATTTCTTTGTGTCATCTTCAATTTCTTTCATCACCATTTTACAGTTCTCAGAGTACAGGTCTTTCATCTCTTCAGCTAGTTTTATTCCTAGGTATCTTATTGTTTCCAGTGCAATTGTAAATCAGATTGATTACTTACTTTCTCTTTTCACTGCTTCATTATTGGTGTATAGAAGTACAAAAGATCTCTGTACATCAAATTTGTACCCTGTGACTTCTCTGAATTCATGTATCAGTTCTAGCAATTTTTTGGTGGATTCTTTTGTATTTTCTATATACAATATCATGTCATCTGCAAAGAATGAAAGTCTGACTTCTTCCTTGCTGATATGGATTGATTTTGTTTCTTTTTGTTGTCTTATTGCTGAGGATGGGACTTCCAGTACTCTGTTAAATAACAGTGGTGAGAGTGGATATCCCTGTCTTATTCCTGACCATAGACAAAAAGCTCTCAGGTTTTCCCCATTGTGGATGATATTAGCTGTGTTTATATATATATATATATATATATATATATATATATATATATATATAGTCTTTATTATGTTGAGGTATGTTCCCTTTAATCCTACATTCTTTTTTTTTAATATGAAATTTATTGTCAAATTGGTTTTCATACAACACCCAGTGCTCATTCCAACAGGTTCCCTCCTCAATACCCATCATTCTTAAGGGATTTTATCATAAATGGATGTTGTACTTTGCCAAATGCTTTTTCTACATCTCTTGAAATAAACATGTGGTTCTTATCCTTTCTGTCATTAATGTGGTGTATCACAATGATTGATTTCTGAATACTGAACCACCCTTGCAGCCCAGGAATAAATCCCACTTGATCATGGTGAATGACTCTTTTAATGTGTTGTTGCAGTTGGTTTGTTAGTATTTTATTGAGAATTTTTTCATCCATGTTCATCAGGGATATTGGCCTGTATTTCTCTTTTTTTAATGGAGTCTTTATCTGGTTTTGGTATCAGGGCACTGCTGGCCTCATAGAATGAGTTTGGAATTTTCCTTTCTTCTCTGTTTTTTGGTGGTTTGATAAAAGGTATTAACTCTTCTCTAAATGTTTGGTAGAATTCCCCTGTGAAGCCATCTGGCCTGGACATATATTTGTAGGCTATTTTTTGACTACTGATTCAATTTCATTGCTGGTTATTAGTCTGTTGAAGTTTTTTTTTTTAATTCTTCCCGTTTCAGTTTTGGTACTTTATGTGTTTCTAGGAATTTATCCATTTCTTCCAGGTTGTCCAATGTATTGCCATATAGTTTTTCGTAATATTCTCTTACAATTGTTTATACTTTTGTGGTGTTGGATATTTCTCTTCTCTCATTTGTGATTTTATTTATTTGTGTCCTTTCTCTTTTCTTTTTGATAACTCTGGCTATGAGTTTGTTGATTTTATTAACCTTTTCAAAGAACGAGCCCCTGGTTTCATTGATCTGTTCTATTGTGTTTTGTGTGTTTGTTTGTTTGTTTCTTAGTTTCTATATCATTTATTTTTGCTCTAATATTCCTTCTGTTTAGGCTTTGTGTGATGTTCTTTTTCTAGTTCCTTTAAGTGTAAAGTTAGGTTGTTGATTTGAGATTTTTCTTGATATTTAAGGTCTGCATATATTTCTATATACTTCCCTCTTAGGACCACTGTTGCTGCATCCCAAAAGTATTGGACCATTTTGTTTTCATTTTCATTTTAATTTGCTTCCATGTATTCTTGAACCTCCTTTTTGATTTCCTGTAGCATGTTGTTTAACCTCTGTGTATCTGTGGCCTTTCCAAATCTTTTTTTCTGGTTGAATTCAAGTTTCTTAATGTTGTGGTCAGAAAATACACATAGTATGAGATCAATCTTTTTGTATCTGTTGAAGCCTTATTTGTGACCTGGTATCTGATTTATTCTAATGTCCCATGGGAACTTGAAAAGAATGTGTATTTTGCTGCTTTAGGATGGAATGTTCTGAATATATCTGTTAAGAACATCTGGTCCAGTGTGTCATTCAAAGCCATTGTTTCCTTGTTGATTTTCTGCATAGATGATCTGTCCATTGATGTAAGTGTTTAAGCCCCCTACTATTGTTGTATTATTATCAATGAGTTCCTTCATGTTTGTTATTGTTGTATATATTTGGGTTTTTTCAAAGTTAGGGACATAAATATTTACAATTGTTAGATCTTCTTGTTGGATTGTCTTCTTTATTATGATATAGTGTCCTTTATCTCTTGTTACAGTCTTCGTTTTAATGTCTAATTTGTGCAATATAATTATTGCAACTCTGGCTTTCCTTTGACATCCATTTGCATGATAAATGTTTCTCCATCCCCTCACTTTCAATCTACATGTGAGTTTAGGTCTAAAGTGAGTCTCTTGTAGGCGGCATATAGATGGATCTTGTTTTTTTTAATCCATCCTCACATGTCTTTTGATTGGAGTATTTAATTCATTCACATTCAAATTAATTATCGATAGATATGTATTTATTGCCATTTTATTACCTTTTTTGTCATTGTTTCTAGAGATTTTCTCTGATCTTTTACTGTCTTTGTTACTTTTAGTCTTTCCTTTCCACCCAAAGAGTCCCCTTCAATATTTCTTGCAGAACTGGTGTAGTGGTCACAAACCCTTTTAGTTTTGTCTGGGAAACTCTTTCTCTCTCCTTCTATTCTGTATGATAGGTTTTCTTGATGGAGTATTCCTGCCTGAAGATTTTTCCCATTCAGTACTTTGAATATACCATACCACTCCATTCTTGCTTGTCAAGTTTCTGTTGAGAAATCTCCAGCTAGCCTTATGGATCTTCCATAGTACATTAAGGATTTATTTTGTCTTGTTGCTTTTACGATTTTTTTATCACTATATTTTGCAAATTACAATATCTCTTGTTGTTGACTTGCTTTTTTTTTTTTTCCATTTTGATGGCAGTTCCCTGTGCCTCCTCGATCTGTTTCCTTCCCCAGATTAGGGAAGTAATCTATTATTTCCTCACATAAATACTCTATTATTTCCTCACATAAATTTTCTGCCCCTTTTTCTCTCTTCTTCTGGGACTCCTATAATATGAATGTTACTACATTTGATGGAATAAGTGATTTCCCTAAGTCTATTCTCATGTTCCATAATTCTTTCTTTCTTTTGTTCAGTTTCATTATTTTCCATTACTTTTTCTTCTATGTCATTAATTCATTCCTGTGCTTCTTGTAGCCTGCTGTTCATTGCTTTTAACCTATATCCAATCTCATTTATTGGATTTTACATTTCTGATTCTTTTTAAACTCTTTTATCACTGTGGTAAGGGTCTCTCTGATGTTTTCGAGTGTTTTCTCAAGCCCAGTGAGTACCCTTATGATTATTGCATTAAATTCTCCATCAGGCACATTACTTTTATCTACTTCACTTAATCTCTCCCATGGCCTTATCTTTTTCTTTCATATGGGATAAACTCCTCTACCTTGGAATTTTGTCTAAGTCTCTGCCTTCTTTGTGTTAGAAAAGCCAGTTATGTTCCTGCTCCTGGATATAGTGGTTTTATGAAGAAGAGCTCATGTGGTGTCCAAGATCTGGAAAGTCAGGGAGTGTCTCTGGTGTGTGCTCTGCTTTTGTGTTTTGGCTGCTTTATCCCTCAGACAAGTCATCTGCACAGTCCTCCCTTGCCTGGTCTGGGCAGTTTTTGGCTCTAGCCTGAATATGGTGAGAGTTAACTAGATGTGCTCTGGTCTGCTTGAAAAATGAGACCTGATACTACTTCTACGAAAACTGACTGCCTTGCAGAACTCTCTGATTGGATGATGTGGTGTGGGCAAGGGTTTCTGCTGGTCTTCTAGGGGAAGGGCCCATCACACTGGGACTGAAACAAACTTGGCTGAAAAGGGCAGCACTGCCAGAGCACAGGGGCATGGGGCTTGGTGTAAGCAAGTTAGGCAACCAGTGTAGATGCTGGGCTGCTTCCTGCAGGTGGCTCTGTGTTTATGCTTAGTGACAGGGAAGGAAACTTGGTGCCATCCAGCTGCTTTGTTCACAGAGGCATCTCCATAAATGACTGCCTCTCAGGGAAGCACTCCAAGAAGACTGAATAATCTCCCTTCCATGTGCCCCAGGCATTCTTCATATCCCTGTTTCCTTGCTGTATGCCCCTGGGTTGTTTGCCTGCCATCTCTCCAGGACCAGGACAGTGCCCCCAGGGCTCTATCCCACTCAAGCCCACTGACCCTAAAAACTCTAGGCTTTAAGGGGAAACTGGGTGGCTCAGTTGGGTGAGCATCCAACTTTGGCTCAAGGTCATGATCTCACAGTTCGTGGGTTTGAGCCCCGCGTTGGACTCTGTGCTGACAGCTCAGAGTCTGGAGCCTGCTTCAAATTTTGTGTCTCCCTCTCTCTCTCTCTACCCCTCCCATGCTTGCATGCTCTGTCTCTCAAAAATAAATATTAAAAATTAAAAAAAAACAAAAATTACAGGCTTTAAGCACCACTGGTTGAAGGAACTCACTTGCAAGAAATTCAAACTCTCTCATTTTCCACGCCAACAGCTTTGGGGAAACATTCTCTTTATATGTCTCTTTGTGTGCTTCTCTGTCACCCTTTGCAACCAGTTCCTCCCCGATGTAGTACTAGTGATCCATATCTCCCCTAAACCATGTCTCCACACATCCTACATTCTTTGCTGTGGCTTTTCCCTCCCGTTAACTGTAGAGTATTTTCTGTCAGTCTTCGGGTTCATTTCTGGGTTATGGATGATTTGATAGTTATCCAGGTGTTTTCATTGGACAAAACAAGCCTAGGTCCTACTACTCTGCCCTAAAAAATATTTTTTATATATTTGGGGGCTCCGGTATTCGGCGCATAGACATTTATAATTGTTAGCTCTTCCTGATGGATAGACCCTGTAACTATTATATAATGTCCTTCTTCATCTCTTGTTACAGCCTTTAATTTAAAGTCTAGTTTGTCTGATATAAGTATGGCTACTCCAGCTTTCTTTTGGCTTCCAGTCGCATGATAAATAGTTCTCCATCCCCTCACTCTCAATCTAAAGGTGTCCTCAGGTCTAAAATGAGTCTCTTGTAGACAGCAAATAGATGGGTCTTGTTTTTTTATCCATTCTGATACCCTATGTCTTTTGGTTGGTGCATTTAATCCATTGACATTCAGTGTTATTATAGAAAGATACGGGTTTAGAGTCATTGTGATGTCTGTATGTTTTATGCTTATAGTGATGTCTCTGGGACTTTGTCTCACAGGGTCCCCCTTAGGATCTCTTGTAGGGCTGGTTTAGTGGTGACAAATTCCTTCAGTTTTTGTTTGTTTGGGAAAACCTTTATCTCTCCTTCTATTCTAAATGACAGACTTGCTGGATAAAGGATTCTTGGCTGCATATTTTTTCTGTCTAGCACCCTGAAAATCTCGTGCCAATTCTTTCTGGCCTGCCAAGTTTCAAAAGAGAGATCAGTCACGAGTCTTATAGGTCTCCCTTTATATGTGAGGGCATGTTTACCCCTTGCTGCTTTCAGAATTTTCTCTTTATCCTTGTATTTTGCCAGTTTCACTATGATATGTCGTGCAGAAGATCGATTCAAGTTACGTCTGAAGGGAGTTCTCTGTGCCTCTTGGATTTCAATGCCTTTTTCCTTCCCCAGTTCAGGGAAGTTCTCAGCTATTATTTCTTCAAGTACCCCTTCAACACCTTTCCCTCTCTCTTCCTCCTCTGGGATACCAATTATGCGTATATTATTTCTTTTTAGTGTATCACTTAATTCTCTAATTTTCCCCTCATACTCCTGGATTTTTTTATCTCTCTTTTTCTCAGCTTCCTCTTTTTCCATAACTTTATCTTCTAGTTCACCTATTCTCTCCTCTGCCTCTTCAAGCCGAGCTGTGGTGGTTTCCATTTTGTTATGCATTTCGTTTAAAGCGTTTTTCAGCTCCTCGTGACTGTTCCTTAGTCCCTTGATCTCTGTAGCAAGAGATTCTCTGCTGTCCTGTATACTGTTTTCAAGCCCAGCGATTAATTTTATGACTATTATTCTAAATTCACTTTCTGTTATGTTATTTAAGGCCTTTTTGATCAGCTCATTAGCTGTTGTTATTTCCTGGAGATTCTTCTGAGGGGAATTCTTCCGCTTGGTCATTTTGGATAGTCCCTGGCGTGGTGAGGACCTGCAGGGCACTTCCCCTGTGCTGTGGTGTATAACTGGAGTTGGTGGGCGGGGCCGCAGTCAGACCCGATGTCTGCCCCCAGCCCACCGCTGGGGCCACAGTCAGACTGGTGTGTGCCTTCTCTTCCCCTCTCCTAGGGGCGGGATTCACTGTGGGGTGGTGTGGCTCGTCTGGGCTACTTGCACCCTGCCAGGCTTGTGATGCTGGGGATCTGGCGTATTAGCTGGGGTGGGTAGGCAAGGTGCTCGGGGGCAGGAGGGGCAGGCTTAGATCGCTTCTCCTTAGGTGATCCACTTCAGGAGGGGCCCTGTGGCAGCGGGAAGGAGTCAGATCCGCTGCCGGAGGTTTGGCTCCGCCGAAGCGCAGAGTTGGGTGTCGAGCAAGTTCCCTGGCAGGAACCGGTTCCCTTTGGGATTTCGGCTGGGGGATGGGCGGGGGAGATGGCACTGGCGAGCGCCTTTGTTCCCCACCAAACTGAGCTCTGTTGTCAGGGGGCTCAGCAGCTCTCCCTCTGGTTGTCCTCCAGCCTTCCCGCTTTCCGAGCAGAGCTGTTAACTTATGACTTCCCAGACGCTAAGTCGCGCTTGTTGTGGGAACACAGTTCGCCCGGCCCCTCCGCTTTTGCAAGCCAGACTCGGGGGCTCTGCTTGGCCGGCGAGCCGCCCCTCCGCCCCAGCTCCCTCCCGCCAGTCCGTGGAGCGCGCACCGCCTCGCCGCCCTTCCTACCCTCTTCCGTGGGCCTCTCGTCTGCGTTTGGCTCCGGCGAGTCTGTTCTGCTAATCCTCTGGCGGTTTTCTGGGTTATTTAGGCAGGTGTAGATGGAATCTAAGTGATCAGCAGGACGTGCGGTGAGCCCAGCGTCCTCCTAAGCCGCCATCTTGACGCAACTTCCTCAAAAATATTTTTTAAAAGATCTGTGAAATAAACTAATCCAGCCAATCAATCTATCACCACAGCCATTTTTTAATAGAAACAAGCAAACTCCCCAAATGGTAAGTAACCTAACTAAAGAACACTATGAGCCAGTAACAGAGTCAAAATTGGAATTGTAGGCTCCTGATCCCCATCACAGTTCTCCTTCCACTTTATCATGGTATCCATTCCTTGCTATATCTCACATTTTCTGATATGGATTAATACGTGAAAACATCACCTGATAGGTATAATTATACTAGTAAAGCTAAAAAACGGATTTAGTAAATAGTACATATTTGTACATATTTATTACAAATTTGTAATTTCATACGTCATAATTAGTACATATTTGGTAATTTCTGAAACTGAATTTAATCTCCTTGTTTGAACAGTGAAATAAACTGCTTTCTATAATACATAACAAGGCAAATTTACAGTCATGAAAGCTCAAGCTTTGAGTTTTTTCCTTCTCATATGTAAAATTCAGTTGTTTCTATCTTTCCACACATGAGTCAAATCACTATTATGAAGTAGTTTGTTCTCAGTGAAAAGCTAATTGGAATATACTGGAATTAAACATGACTTAGATCACAATACTGCCTTACTCTATTGTGACATATTTAAGCCCCGTTTTCCTGAAACGTAGAGAGGCTAATAATATGAAATAAAGATCCTTCCCTCCTTTCTTCACACAGTTACTGTGAACCTGAAATAAAATTTTTAATGTATGCGAAACGCTTTCAAATGTATGATGTACCATATAAGTACAATACAGAAGATTATAGCAGTAGGGATTAAACAATAGTAATAAAATTTGTAATAAGATCTTACTAAAAACCAAAACAGGCATTATTTTTTTCATCATTTATTTTTTTCATATGAAATTTATTGTCAAATAGGTTTCCATAAAATACCCACTGTTCATCCCAACCGGTGCCCTCTTCAATACCCATCACCCACCCACCCCTCCCGACCACCCCCCATTAACCCTCAGTTTGTTCTCAGTTCTTAAGAGTCTCTTAAGTTTTGGCTCCCTCCCTCTCTAACCTTTTTTTTCTCTTCCCCTCGCCCATGGTCTTCTGTTAAGTTTCTCAGGATCCACATAAGTGTGAAAACATATGGTATCTGTCTTTCTCTGTATGACTGATTTCACTTAGCATAACACGCTCCAGTTCCATCCACGTTGCTACAAAGGGCCATATTTCATTCTTTCTCATTGCCACGTAGTATTCCATTGTGTATATAAACCACAATTTCTTTATCCATTCATCAGTTGATGGACATTTAGGCTCTTTCCATAATTTGGCTATTGTTGAAAGTGCTGCTCTAAGCATTGGGGTACAAGAGCCCCTATGCATCAGCACTCCTGTATCCCTTGGGCAAATTCCTAGCAGTGCTATTGCTGGGTCGTAGGGTAGGCCTATTTTTAACTTTTGAGGAACCTCCACACTGTTTTCCAGAGCGGCTGCATCAGTTTGCATTCCCACCAACAGTGCAAGAGGGGTTCCCGTTTCTCCACATCCTGGCCAGCATCTAGAGCCTCCTGATTTGTTCATTTTAGCCACTCTGACTGGCATGAGGTGGTATCTGAGTGTGGTTTTGATTTATAGTTCCCTGATGAGGAGTGACGTTGAGCATCTTTTCATGTGCCTGTTGGCCATCTGGATGTCTTCTTTAGAGAAGTGTCTATTCATGTTTTCTGCCCATTTCTTCACTGGATTATTTGTTTTTCGGGTGTGCATTTTGGCGAGCTATTTATAGGTTTTGGATACCAGCCCTTTGTCCGATATGTCATTTGCAAATATCTTTTCCCATTCTGTCGGTTGCTTTTAGTTTTGTTGATTGTTTCTATTGTAGTGCAGAAGCTTTTTATCTTCATGAGTTTGCAGTAGTTAATTTTTGCTCTTAATTCCCTTGCCTTTGGAGATGTATCATGCAAGAAGTTGCTGCTGCTGCTGCTGCTGCTGCTGAGGTCAGAGAGGCTTTTTCCTGCTTTCTCCTCTAGGGTTTGGATGGTTTCCTGTCTCACATTCAGGTCCTTTATCCATTTTGAGTTTATTTTTGGGAATGGTGTAAGAAAGTGGTCTAGTTTCATTCTTCTGCATATTTCTGTCGAGTACTCCCAGCACCATGTGTTAAAGAGACTGTGTTTTTTCCATTGGATATTCTTTCCTGCTTTGTCAAAGATTAGTTGCCCATACGTTTGTGGGTCCAATTCTGGAATCTCTATTCTGTTCCATTGGTCTATGTGTCTGTTTTTGTGCCAATACCATGCTGTCTTGATGATGACAGCTTTGTAGTAGAGGCTAAAGTGTGGGATTGTGATGCCTCCAGCTTTGGTCTTCTTCAATATTACTTTGGCTATCCGGGGTCTTTTGTGGCTCCATATAAATTTTAGGACTGCTTGTTCTAGCTTCGAGAAGAATGCTGGTGCAATTTTGCGTGGGATTGCATTGAATGTGTAGATAGCTTTGGGTAGTATTGACATTTTAACAATGTTGATTCTTCCAATCCATGAGCACGGAATGTTTTTCCATTTCTTTGTGTATTCTTCAATTTCCTTCATAAGCTTTCTATAGTTTTCAGCATACAGATCTTTTATACCTTTGGTTAGGTTTGTTCCTAGGTATTTTATGGTTCTTGGTGCAATTGTGAATGGGATCAGTTTCTTTATTTGTCTTTCTGCTGCTTCATTATTAGTGTATAAGAATGCAACTGATCTCTGTACATTGATTTTGTATCCTGCGACGTTGCTGAATTCATGTATCAGTTCTAGCAGACTCTTGGTGGAGTCTATCGGGTTTTCCATGTATAATATCATGTCATCTGCAAAAAGTGAAAGCTTGACTTCATCTCTGCCAATTTTGATGCCTTTGATTTCCTTTTGTTGTCTGATTGCTGATGCTAGAACTTCCAACACTATGTTAAACAACAGCGGTGAGAGTGGACACCCCTGTCGTGTTCCTGATCTCAGGGGGAAAGCTCTCAGTTTTTCCCCATTGAGGATGATATTAGCTGTGGACTTTTCATAAATGGCTTTGATGATGTTTAAGTATGTTCCTTCTATCCCGACTTTCTCAAGGGTTTTTATTAAGAAAAGATGCTGAATCTTGTCAAATGCTTTTTCTGCATCGATTGACAGGATCATATGGTTCTTTTATTTTCTTCTATTAATGTGATGTATCACATTGATTGATTTCCGAATGTTGAACCAGGCCTGCAGCCCAGGAATGAATCCCACTTGGTCATGATGAACAATTCTTTTTATATGCTGCTGAATTCGATTTGCTAGTATGTGGTTGAGAATTTTTGCATCCATATTCATCAGGGATATTGGCCTGTAGTTCTGTTTTTGCTGGTTTTCTGTATGGTTTGGGAATCAAAGTAATGCTGGCTTCATAGAATGAGTCTGGAGGTTTTCCTTCCCTTTCTATTTTTTGGAACAGCTTGGGAAGGATAGGTATTATCTCTGCTTTAAATGTCTGGTAGAATTCCCCTGGGAAGCCATCTGGTCCTGGACTCATTTGTTGGGAGATTTTTGATGACTGATTCAATTTCTTCGCTGGTTATGGGTCTGTTCAAGTTTTCTACTTCTTCCTGTTTGAGTTTTGGAAGTGTGTGGGTGCTGAGGAATTTGTCCATTTCTTCCAGGTTGTCCAGTTTGTTGGTATATAATTTTTTATAGTATTCCCTGATAATTGCTTGTATTTCTGAGGGATTGGCTGTAATAATTCCATTTTCATTCATGATTTTATCTATTTCGGTTATCTCCCTTTTCTTTTTGAGTAGCCTGGCTAGAGGTTTATCCATTTGGTTTATTTTTTCAAAAAACCAACTCTTGCTTTCATTGATCTGCTCTACATTTTTTTAAGATTCTATATCGTCTATTTCTGCTCTGATCTTTATTATTTCTCTTCTTCTGCTGGGTTTGGGGTGTCTTTGCTGTTCCACTTCTATTTCCTCTAGGTGTGCTGTTAGATTTTGTATTTGGGAT
This sequence comes from Prionailurus viverrinus, assembly GCF_022837055.1. Taxonomy (NCBI): domain Eukaryota; kingdom Metazoa; phylum Chordata; class Mammalia; order Carnivora; family Felidae; genus Prionailurus; species Prionailurus viverrinus. The sequence continues at coordinate 56,318,322 of NC_062579.1, forward strand.
TTTTCTTGTTTCTTGAGATAGGCCTGGATAGCAATGTATTTTCCTCTCAGGTCTGCCTTCGCTGCATCCCAAAGCGTTTGGATTGTTGTCTTTTCATTTTCATTTGTTTCCATATATTTCTTAATTTCTTCTCTAATTGCCTGGTTGACCCATTCATTCTTTAGCAGGGTGTTCTTTAACCTCCATGCTTTTGGAGGTTTTCCAGACTTTTTCCTGTGGTTGATTTCAAGCTTCATAGCATTGTGGTCTGAAAGTGTGCATGGTATGATCTCAATTCCTGTATACTTATGAAGGGCTGTTTTGTGACCCAGTATGTGATCTATCTTGGAGAATGTTCCACATGCACTCGAGAAGAAAGTATATTCTGTTGCTTTGAGATGCAGAATTCTAAATATATCTGTCAAGTCCATCTGATCCGATGTACCCTTTAAGGCCCTTGTTTCTTTATTGATCCTGTGTCTAGATGATCTATCCATCGTTGTAAGTGGGGTATTAAAGTCCCCTGCAGTTACCACATTCCTATCAATAAGGTTGCTTATGTTTGCGATTGTTTTATATATTTGAGGGCTCCCGTATTTGGCACATAGACACTTATAATTGTTAGCTCTTCCTGATGGATAGTGCCTGTAATTATTATATAATGCCCTTCTTCATCTCTTGTTACAGCCTTTAATTTAAACTCTAGTTTGTCTGATATAAGTATGGCTACTCCAGCTTTCTTTTGACTTCCAGTAGCATGATAGATAGTTCTCCATCCCCTCACTTTCAATCTGAAGGTGTCCTGAGGTCTAAAATGAGTCTCTCGTAAACAGCAAATAGATGGGTCTTGGTTTTTATCCATTCTGATACCCTATGTCTCTTGGTTGGAGCACGTAGTCCATTTACACTCAGTGTTATTTTTGAAAGATATGGGTTTAGAGTTCTTGTGATGTCTGTAGGTTTCATGCTTGTAGTGATGTCTCTGGTACTTTGTGGTCCTTGCAACATTTCACTCACAGAATCCCCCTTAGGATCTCTTGTAGGGCTGGTTTAGTGGTGATGAATTCCTTCAGTTTCTGTTTGTTTGGGAAAACCTTTATCTCTCCTTCTATTCTGAATGACAGACTTGCTGGATAAAGGATTCTTGGCTGCATATTTTATCCGTTCATCACATTGAGGATTTCCTGCCATTCCTCTCTGGCCTGCCAAGTTTCAGTAGATAGGTCTGCTACTACCCTTATGTGTCTACCTTTGTAAGTTAGGGCCTGTTTATTCCCTAGCTGCTTTCAGAATTCTCTTTGTCCTTGTATTTTGCCAGTTTCACTATGATATGTCGTGCAGAAGATCGATTCAAGTTACGTCTGAAGGGAGTTCTGTGTGCCTCTTGGATTTCAATGCCTGTTTCCTTCCCCAGATCAGGGAAGTTCTCAGCTATGATTTGTTCAAGTACACCTTCAGCCCCTTTCTCTCTCTTCTTCGTCTGGAATTCCTATGATATGGATATTGTTCCGTTCGATTGCATCACTTAGTGCTCTAATTCTCCCCTCATACTCCTGGATTTTTTTTATCTCTCTTTTTCTCAGGTTCCTCTTTTTCCATAATTTTATCCTCTAATTCACCTATTCTCTCATCTGCCTCTTCAATCCGTGCTATGGCCGCCTCCATTTTATTTTGCACCTCATTTATAGAATTTTTTAGTTTCTCATGACTGTTTCTTCGTCCCTTGGTCTTTGTAGTAGATTCTCTGCTGTCCTCTATGCTTTTTTCCAGCCCAGCGGTTAATTTTATGGCTATTGTTCTAAATTCTTGTTCCATTATATTGCCTAAATCGGTTTTGATCAATTCGTTAGCTGTCGCTACTTCCCGGAGTGTCTTTTTGAGGAGAATTCTTCCGTTTTGTCATTTTGGCTAGTCCCTGTGGTAGCTCCCAACTGCAGGGCACTTCCCTTGTGCTGTCTGGAGAAACTTGTGTTGGTGGGCGGGGCTTCAGTCAGACCCGATGTCTGTCCCCAGCCCACTGTGGGGCCCACAGTCAGACTGGTGTGTACCTTATCTTCCCCTCTCCCAGGGTCAGGACTCACTGTGGAGTGGTGTGGCCCCTGTCTGGGCTGCTTGCACACTGCCAGGCTTGTGGTGCTGCTTCGAGGAGATCTGCCCAAGGGCGTATTAGCCGGGGATGATCTGCAAGGTGCACAGGGGCGGGAGGGGTAGGCTTAGCTAGCTTTGCCATTGGTGGTCCCCTGTGGAGGGGCCCTGCAGCACCAGGAGTAGACAGGGCTGTTGGAGGGGTGGATCCACAGAAACACAGCATTGGGCGTGTGCATGGTGCAAGCAAGTTCAGTGACAGGAACTAGTTCCCTTTGGAATTTCGGCAGCTGAACTCTGTCTTCCTGGGCTCAACAACTCTCCCTCCCAGCATCCTCTCACCCTCACTGCTCTCTGAGAGCAGAGTTGTCGACTTTTAACATTCCAGATGTTAAGTCCTGCTGGCTGTCAGAACTCACACAGTCCGGCCCCTCTGCTTTTGGAAGCCAGACTTCGGGGGCTCTGCCTTGCCCGGCACACTGCCCCTCCACCGCCCTGGCTCCCTCCTGCCAGTCCATGTAGCACGCACTGCCTCTCTACCCTTCCTACCCTCTTCCGTGGGCCTCTTGTTTATGCTTGGCTCCAGAGAGTACATTCTGCTAGTCTGCCGGTGGTTTCCTGGGTTATTTAGGTCGATGTGGGTAGAATCTCAGCAGTCAGCAGGACGAGGTGAGCCCAGTGTCCTCCTACGCTGCCATCTTCCATACTTCCTCTCTCTGGGTCCTCTATTCTGTTTCATTGACTTATGTATCTTTCCCTCCACTAATACTACACTGTCTTGATTACTGTAGTTAAATAGTAAGCTTTAACATTAAGTAGAGTGGTTTTGTCCACCTTCTTTTTCTCTTTCAAGATTGATTTTTCTAGGTCTGGTGACTTTCCAAATGAAAGTTAGAATGAGATTGCACATATCTATAAATAAACTTGCTGAGATTTCCATAGAAATTACATTAAACTTATAAATCTTCTTGGAGAAAACTGACATCTCTACTATATTTAGTCTTCCCATCTATGAACATGGTATGTCTCTTTAGTTATTTAGGTCTTTCTTGATTAATTAGCATTATGCAATTTTCAGCATACATGTACAGTATATGTTTTGTTGGATTTATACCTAAATATTTTCTTAGAAGTGATGGTAAGTGGTACTGTGTTTTTAAATACATACTTTATTTATGTATTTATTTATGTATTTGTATATGTATATACGATGTATGTATGTATGTATTTATTTATTCTTATTTCAAATTCCAGTACAGTTAACATACAGTGTTATAATAGTTTCAAGTGCACAATATAGTGATTCAACAATTCCATACATCACCTGGTGCTCATCACAAAAAGTGCACTCCTCAGTCCTCATCACCTATTTAACCCATAAACCCATCCCCTCCCCTCTGGTAAGCATAAGTTTTGTTTTCCATAGTTAAGAGTCTGCTTCTTTGTTTTTCTCTCTTTTTTTCCCTTTGCTCCTTTATTTTATTTCTTAAATGCTACATATGAAGGAAAACATATGGTATTTTTTTAACTAACTTGTTTCACTTAGCGTTATACTCTCTAGCAATTTGCAATGACATGGATGGAGCTAAAGAGTATAATGGTATTCTGTTTTGAATGTCTGTTTATACATGTTTGTTGTTAGTAACTAGAAATGTGGGTTATTTTGGGGGTGTTGATCTTGTGTCCTGCAACCTTGCTGACCTCACATATTAGTTCTAGGAGATTTTTGTACATTCCAGGTGGTGGTCTATGTAGATAATCATATTATCTGCAAAATAAGTAGTTTTATTTCTTCCTTTCTAACATGGATGCCTTTTATTTCCTTTACTCACCTTATTGCAATGGCTGAATTAAGATTAAGACTGATTAGAGCTGACATCTTTGCTTTGTTTTTGGAGGAAATCACTGGTACATATGATGTTAGCTGTAGGTTTTTTTGTAGATGCTCTGTATAAGTTGAGGAAGTCCCCATCTATTCCTAACTTTATGAGATTTTTTTCATCACTAATGGGTGTTGGATTTTGTTAAATGTGTTTTCTGTGTCAATTAATATGATCATATGATTTTTCATCTCCATCCTGTTTGTATAAAAAGTTACATTGGTTTTTCAATTTCAAACTAGGGTTGCATAGCTGAAATAAATCCCACTTGGTCTTGGTGTATAATTCTTTTTGTACAGTGCTGGATTTGATATGCCATTATTTTGTTGAGGGTTTTTTGCATCTAAATGAGTTATTGGTTTTTGGGGTTTTTTTCTACACTCTTGGATTTTGGTTTTAGGGCGATACTTTCCTCATAAAAGGAATTGGTAACTCTCTCATCTTTTATTTTCTGGAAAATATTATTTTAAATTGGTGTTACTTTTTCTTTAAAGACTTTGTGGAATTCTCCAGTGAAACTATCTCGACCTGCAGATTTCTCTTTCAGGGGCTTTTTAGTTATGAATTCAACTTCTTTAATGGCTATAGGGATATTCAGATGTCCATTTCATTTTGGCTGAGTTTTCTGTATCAGTTCTAGCAATATTTTTGTGGAGTCTTTTGAGTTTTCTATATATAGTATCATGTCATCTGCAAATAGTGAAAGTTTGACTTCTTCCTTGACAATTTAGATGCTTTTTATTTCTTTGTGTTGTCTGATTGCTGAGGCTAGGACTTCCAGTACTATGTTAGATAAAAGTGGTGAGAGTGGACACCCTGTTTTGTTCCTGACCATGGAAGAAAAGCTCTCAGTTGTTCCCCATTGAAGATGATACTAGCTATGAGTTTTTTAATATATGGCCTTTATTTTGTTGAGGTATGTTCCATCTATCCCTACTTTGTTGAAGTTTTTTTTTTCCTTTTTTTTTTTTTAAGCAAGAATGGATACGAGGCACCTGAGTGACTTAGTCGGTTAAGTGTTTGACTTTGGCTCAGGTAATGATCTCATGGTTCATGAGTTCGAGCCCTGCATCGGACTCTGTGCTGACAGCTCAGAGCCTGGAACCTGCTTCAGATTCTGTATCCCCTTCTCTTTCTGCCCCTACCCTGTTTGCACTCTCTCTCTCAAAATAAATAAACTTAAAAAAAACTAAAAAAAAAAAAAAAGAATTGATGCTGTACTTTGTCAAATGTTTTTTCTGCATCTATTGTTCATATGGTTCTTATCCCATTTTTTATTAATGTGGTGTATCACATTAAGTGATTTGTGAATATTGAACCACCCTTGCAACTCAGCAATAAATCGCACTTGATCATGGTGAATGATCTTTTAATGCACTGTTGGGTTCAATATGCTAGTATTTTGTTAAGAATTTGTACATTCATGTTCATAAGGGATATTGGCTTGTAGTTTGCTTTTTTAGTGGAATCCCTGTAGGGTTTTGGCATCAGGATAAGCTGGCCTCATAGTATGAGTTTGGAGGTTTTCCTTCAATTTCTATTATTTTTAGAATAGTTTGTGAATAATAGATATGAACTGTTCTTTAAATGTCTGGTAGAATTCCCCTGTGAAGACACCTGGTCTTGGAGTTTTGTTTGTTGGGAGTTTTTTGATTACTGATTCACTTTCATTGCTGGGTATTGACCTGTTCAAGTTTTTTATTTATTTCTGTTTCAGTTTTGGTAGCTTATGTGTTTCTAGGAATTTATCCATTTTGTGCAGGTTGTCCAATTTGTTGGCATATAATTTTTCATTATATTCTCTTATAATTGTTTGTAGTTCTGTGGTGTTGGTTATTTTTCCTTTCTCATTGGTGATTTTATTGATTATGGTCTTTTTTCTTTTTTTTTAAATTTTTTTAATGTTTATTTATTTTTGAGACAGAGAGAGACAGAGCATGAACGGGGGAGGGTCAGAGACAGAGGGAGACACAGAATCTGAAGCAGGCTCCAGGCTCTGAGCTGTCAGCACAGAGCCCGATGTGGGGCTCGAACTCATGGACCGTGAGATCATGACCTGAGCCGAAGTCAGACGCTTAACCGACTGAGCCACCCAGGCGCCCCATGGTCTTTTTTCTTTTTGATACGGTTGGCTAGGGCTTAATCAATTTTATTAAATTTTTCAAAGAACCAGCTCCTGGTTTCATTGATCTGTTCTGGTTTTTTTTTTTATTTGTTTCTATAACATTTATTTTTACTCTAATATTTGTTATTTCACTTATTCATCTGGCTTTAGGCTTTGTTTATGTTCTTTTTCTAGCACCTTTGGGTGTAAGGTTAGGTTGTTTATCTGAGATGCTTCTTGGTTCTTGAGGTTGGTCGTGTATTGCTATATATCCCTCTTGTGACTACTTTTGCTGCATCCCAATGGTTTTGGATCATTGTGTTTTTGTTTTAATTTGTTCCCATGTATTTTTAAAATTTCTTCTTTGATTTACTGGTTGACTCCTTCATTCTTTAGTAGCATGTTCTTTAACCTCCATATATTTTTGGTCTTTCCAAATTTTTTCTTGTTGTTGACTTCAAGTTTCATAGTGTTGTGGTTGGAAATATGCATGGTATGATCTCAAATGTTTTGTAATGGTTGAAGCCTGATTTGTGACCTAGTATGTATTCTATTCTGGAAAATATTCCATGTGCACTTGAGAACAATGTGTATTCTGCTGCTTTAGGATGTAATGTTCTGAATATATCTGTTAAGTCAATCTGGTCCACTGTGTCATTCAAAGCCATTGTTTCCTTGTTGATTTTCTGTTTAGATAATCTGTCCAATGATGTAAGTAGGGTGTTAATGTCCCCTACTATTATTGTATATTACCAATGAGTTCCTGAGTTCCTTCATGTTTGTTATTAGCTATTTTATATATTTGGGTGCTCCCAAGCTGTTGGCATAAATATTTACAAATTTTAGATCTTCTTATTGGATAACCCCCTTTATTATGATATAGTGACCTTCCTTATCTCTTGTTACTATATTTGGTTTAAAATATAGTTTGTCTGATATAAGTATTACTGCTCTAGCTATCTTTTGATGTCCATTTGCATGATAAATGTTTCTCCACCCCTCACTTTCAATCTGCAGGTATCTGTAGGTCTAAACTGAGTCACTTGTAGGCAGCATATAGATGGGTCTTGTTTTTTATCCATTATGACACCCTATATCTTTTGAGTAGAGTGTTCAGTCCATTTACATTTAGCATAATTATTGATAGATATGTATTTAGTGCCATTTTATTACTGGTTTTATCATTTCTAGAGATTTTCTCTGTTCTTTTCTAGTGTTTGTCACTTTTTGTCTTTCCTTCCCACTCAGAAATCAAGAAAAATCTCAAACGACCTAATCTTACTGTTAAAGGAGCTAGAAAAGAAGAACAAACAAAACTCAAAACAGCAGAAGGAAGGAAATAATAAAGATCAGTGTAGAAATAAATGATATATAAAGTAAAAAAAATAGAACAGATCAATAAAATCAGGAGCTGGTTCTTTGAAATGATCAACAAAATCAGTAAATTTCTAGTCAGACTTATTGAGAGCAAGAGAGAGAGAGAGAGAGAGAGAGAGAGAGAGAGAAAAGAGAGAGAGAACTTAAAATCACAAATGAAAGAGGAGAAATAACCAACACCACAGAAATAACAGGCAATTGTCAATGAATATTATGAAAAGCTATATGTCAACAAATTGGTCCACCTAGAAGAAATGGATAAGTTCCTAGAAATATATAACCTACAAAAACTGAAGCAGGAAGAAATAGAAAATTTGCACAGAACAATTAGCAGCAAAGACACTGAGTCAATAATCAAAAAACCCCAACAAAGAAAAGTCCAAGACGAGATGGCTTCATAAATGAATTATAGCAAACATTTAGGGAAAAGTTAATACCTATTCTTCTCAAGCTATTCCAAAAAATAGAAGAAGGAAGGCTCCCAAATTCATTCTATGAGGTCACTATCACCTGCCAAAACCAGATAAAGACAGCACAGAATGAGCTATGGGCCAGTATCTCTGATGTACATAGATGCAAAGATTCTCAACGAAATACTAGCAAACTGAATCTAACAATGCATTTAAAAATCATTCACCACAATCAAGTGGGATTTATTCTCGGGATGCAAGGGTGGTTCAGTATTCGCAAATTAATCAATGTAATACATCACATCAATAAGAGAAAATATTAAAAACACATGATCATTTTAATGGAGGAAGAAAAAGCATTTCACAAAGTACATCATTCATTAATGATAAAAACCCTCAAGCAAGTAGGTTTAGAGGAAATATACCTCAACATAATAAAGGTCATATATGAAAAACACTCAGCTAACATCATACTCACTGGGGAAAAATTCAGAGCTTTTCCCCTAAGGTCAGGAACAAGACAAGGATGTCCACTCTCAGCACTTTAATTCAACATACTACTGGAAGTCCTAGGCACAGCAATCAGACAATAACAACAAAAATAAATGGCATACAGATTGGTAAGGAAGAAGTAAAAATTTCACCATTTGCACATGACATCATACTATGTATTGAAAACCCGAAAGACTCCCATTTGTAGGATACAAAATGAATGTACAGAAATCTGCTGTATTCTATACACCAGTAATAAAGCAGTAGAAAAAGATGAAGCAAACAATCCAATTTACAATTACAACAAAAAAACAAGATACCTAGAAATGAACCTAATGAAAGGTATGAGGGAGCTGAACTCTGAAGACTATAAAAAATTGTTAAAAGAATTTGAGGATGTCACAAAGAAATGGAAAGACATTCTATGCTCATGGACTGGAAGAACAAATATTATTATAATGTCTATGCTACCCAAAGCAATCTACAGATTTAATGCAATCCCTTTCAAACTACCAAGGGCATTTTTCACATAACTAGAATAAACTATTCTAAAATTTTTATGGTATCACAAAAGAACCCGAATAGCCAAAGCAATTTTGGAGAGAAAAAAAAAAAAAGCATAGCTGGAGGCATCACAACTCCGGGCTTCAAGTTATATTACAAAGGTATAGTAATCAAAACAGTATGGTACTGGCACAAAAATAGACTCACAGACCAATGCAACAGAAAGGAAAACTCAGAAATGAAACCACAATTATATGATCCATCTTTAGCAAAGCAGGAAAGAATATTCAATGGGAAAAAAGACCATCTCTTCAACAAATGGTGTTGGGAACACTGAACAGCTACATACAAAACAGTGAAACTGGACCACTCTCTAACACCATACACAAAAATAAACTAAAAACGGATTAAAGACCTAGATATGAGACCTGAAACCATAAAAATCCTAGAAGGAGGCATAGGCATAAATGTCTTTAATATTGGCCATCAAATAATTTTTCTGGATATATCTCCTGAGGCAAGGGAAATAAATACAAAAATAAACTCGTGGAGCTACAGCAAAATAACATCCTTCTGTATATGAAAGATACAATCCATAAAACTAAAAGTCAACCTACTGAATAGGAGAAGATATTTTCAAATGATATATCTGAAAAAGGGTTAGTATCCAAAATATATAAAGAACTGGTACAGCTCCATGCCCCAAAATCAAATAATCAAATTAAAAGTGGGAGTGGAGGGGCACCTGGGTGCCTCAGTTGGCTAAGTGTCCAACTCTTGATTTCAACTCAGGTCATGATCTCATGGTTTGTGAGATTGAGCCCTGCATTGGGCTCCATGCAGTGTGGAGTCTTCTTGGGTTTCTCTCTCTCCCTCCCTCTTTGCTCCTTCCCTGCTTGCACACACACTCTCTCAAAATAAACATGTAAAAAATGGAAACAAGATATGAACATACACTTGTGCAAAAAAGACGTTCAAATGTATTACAGACACACAAAAAGATGTTCAACATTACTAGGCATCAGGGAAAAATGCAAGTCAAAACTTCAGTGATGAAAAAAAAAAACTACAGTGAGATATCACCTCACACCTGTCAGAATGATTAAAATCATAAACAACAAACATTGGCTAGGATGTGGAGAAAATGGAACCTGCTAGCACTGCTGGTGGGAATGCAAACTGGTGTAGTCACGGTGAAAAGTAGTATGGAGGCTCCTCATAATGTTAAAAATAGAACTTCCCTACAGTCCAGTAATCACACTACTGGGTATTTACCCCCAAAAGACAAAAACACTAATTCAAAGTGATACATGCACCCCTTTGTGTACTGCAGTATTATTTAACATAGCCAAATTATGTAAGCAGCCCAAGTATCCACCAATAGATGAATGGTAAAGATGTGGTATGTATGGGGTGCCTTGGTGGCTCTGTTGGTTCAGTGTCCTACTCTTGATTTTGGCTCAGGTCATGATCTCGTAGTTTGTGAGTTGGAGCCCCACATTGGCCTCTGAGCTGGCAGTGCAGATCCTGTTTGGGATTCTGTTTCCCTCCCTCTCTCTGCCCCTCCCCCACTTGCACTCTATCTCTCTCAAAATAAATAAACATTAAAAAAAGATGTGGTATATATGTATATGTATATGTATAGGCTCATTATTCAGCCAGGAAAAAAAGAATGAAATCTTGCCATTTGCAGTGACATGGATGGAGCTAGAGAGTATAATGCTAAGTGAAATAAGTCCATGAGAGAAAGACAAATATGACATGATTTCATGCATATGTAGAATTTAAGAAAAAAAATGAGAGGAAAAAATGAGAGAGAAAGAAACTAATAGACTATAACTATAGAGAGCAAACTTTTCATTACCAGATGGGAAGGGGGTGGGAGGATGAGTTAAATAGATGATGGGGATTAAAGAATACACTTGTTGTGATGAGTACTGGGTGATGTATGGAATTGTTGAATTATTATATTGTACAGCTGAAACTAATATAACACTGTATGTTAGGTATATTGGAATTAAAATACAAAAAAAAGGGTGATGACTGCCATTCTGACAGGTGTGAGTTAATATCGCATGTAGTTTTTGTTTGTATTTCTCTGATGTTTAGTCATGTTGATCATCTTTTCATGTACCTGTTGGGTATTTGTATGTTTTCTTTGGAAATATGTCTATTCTTTTACTCTACTAAGTTTTAAATTGAATTATTAGTTTTTTTGCTATTGAATTGTATGAGTTCCTCATATGTTTATGATAGTAACCCTTTATCAGATATATGATTTGCAAATATTTTCTCCCATTCTATAGGTTGCCTTCTAACTTTTTGGATGTTTACTTTGCTGTGCTGAAGGATTTTAGTTTGATGTAGTCCCACTTATTTATTTTTGTTTTTGGTTCCTTTGCTTTTGGTGTCAAATCCAAAATATCATTGCCACAACTAATGTCAAGAGGCCTACCCCGTATGTTTTCTCCTAGGATTTTTATAGTTTCATTTCTTATGTTGAAGCCATTAACTCATTTTTTACTGATTTTTGTGTATGATGTAAGATAGTGGTTCAGTTTCATTCTTTTGCACATGGCTGCCCAGTTTACCATTTAGAGGAGATAATCCATTTCCTCTTATATATTCCTGGCTCCTTTGACATAAGTTAACTGACCACATATCCTGTTTATTTCTTGGGTCTTTATTCTGTTCCATTTATTTATGTATCTGTTTCTATGCTAAAACCATACTGTTTAGATTACTATAGCTTTGTAATATAGTTTGATAGGAGGAAGTATGATGCCTCTCCTTTGTTCTTTGTCAGGATTTCTTTGGCTATTTGGAGTCTTTTGTGGTTCCATAGAAATTTTAGAATTGTTTACTTTATTGACGTGAAAAATGTCACTAGAATTTTCATAGGGGTTGCATTGAATCTATAGATTCTGTGATAGTTATGGATATTTTAACAATGTTAATTCTTCTAATCCATGAGTACAGAATATCTTTCCATTTAATCGTGTCTTCTTCAGTTTCTTTCAACAATGTCTTATATAGTTTCAGTAAATCTTTCACGTTGGCTAAATTTATTCCTAAGTATTTTATTCTTTTTGATACAATCATAAATGGGATTGTCTTCCTACTCCCTCTTTCATATTGTTTGTTATTAGTGTATAGAAACACAATCGATTTTTGTATATTCATTTTGTATGCTGTAACTTTACTGGATTCAATTATGATTTCTAACAATTTTTTGGTGGAGTCCTTAGAATGTTCTCCATATAATGTATCATCTGAAAATAAGGATGGTTTTACTTCTTTCTTTACGATTTGGATGCCTTTTCCTTTTCTTCCCCAATTTCTCTGGCTAGTGCTCCTTGGACTATGCTGACTAAAAAGTGACAACTCTTGTAACTGATCCTTGTCTTGTAACTGATCTTGGTGGAAAAATTTTCAGCTTTGTACCACTGAGAATAATGTTAGCTGTGAGCTTGTCTTATCTGGCCTTATTACGTTGGGGTATATTTCCTCCGTAAGCAGTTTGTTGAAAGTATTTGTTATTTTGAATGGATGTATAATTTTGTCAAATGCTTTTTCTACATCTATTGAGAGGATCATATGATTTTTTTGATCATATGACTTTTATCCCTCATTTCATTAATGTGGTATATCACATTGATTGATTTGCAGATGTTGAACCATCCTTGAATTCCTGGAATAAATTCTACTTGATCATAGTGCATTATACACTTAATGTACTGTTGAATTTGGTTTGCTACTATTTTGAGGATTTTTTGTTTCTCATCTATCTTTCTCAGGGATATTGGCCTGTAATTTTCTTGTACTGCTTTTGTCTGGTATAGTATCATACTGCTGACCTCATAAAATGAGTTGTGAAGTATTCTCTCCTATTTTTTGAAAGAGTTTGAGAATTGCTATTAGTTCTTTAAGTGTTTGGTATAATTCACTAGTAATGCTGTCAGGTCCTGGACTTTTCTTTATTGGGAGGTTTTTTTATTATTGAATCAATTTCCTTATTCATTATTGATCTGTTCATATTATCTATTTATTCATGATTCAGTTGGAGTAGATTGTATGTTTCCAGGAACATATCTATTTCTTCTACGTTTTTCAACTTGGCATGTAATTATTCATAGTAAACTCTTATGATGCTTTGTATTTCTATGGCATCTGTTGTAAAGTCTCCTCTTTCATTTCTATTTGAATCCTTATTCTTATTTTCTTGGTAAGTTTAGATAAATGTTTGTCTATTTTGTTTATCTTTAAGAAAAACATCCAAGTCTTAGTTTTGTTGATTTCTATTTTCTTTTTAGTCTCTATTCATTTCCGCTCTGATCTTTGTTATTTCATTTCTCTTACTAGTTTACTGTTAGTTCATTTTGTGATTTCATTATTATACTAGGCTTAGTTTGTTTTCTTTTTTTAGTTTGTTTAGTTTGTTTTATTTAAGGTGTAAATTTAGTTTATTTGAGCTCTTTCTTTTTCTTTATTGTAGGCATTTATCACTATGAAGTTCTCTCTTAGAGCTTTTGCTGCATCCTATTAAATTTTTGTATGTTGTATTTACATTTTCAATTGTCTCAAGATATTTTTTTATTTCTCTTTTTATTTCTTCTTTGACCTATTGGCTATTCAGTGGTATGTGGTTTAATCTCCACATATTTGTGAATTTTCCAATTTTCTTCTTGCAATTAATTTCTAGTTCCATACCACTGTGGTTGGAAAAGATACTTGATATCATTTCAATCTTCTTAAATTCATTAAGGCTTTTTTTGCGACATAACATATGATCTATCCTTGAGAGTATTCCATATGTGCTTGAGAAGAATGTGTATGCCACTGTTATATAGAATGTTTTATAAATGTCTGTTAAGTCCATCTGGTCTAACATGCAGGTTAAGTCCCATGTTTCCTTACTAATTTTCTGTTTGGGCAATCTATCCATTGTTGAAGATGGAATATTAAAGTTTTCTACTATTATTGCATTGTTGCTTATTTCTCCCTTAGGTCCGTTAGCATTTGCCTTATATATTTAGGTGCTTTGTGTTGGGTTCATTAATATTTACAAATGATATTGTAATGGATTGAGCCATTTTTCACTGTATAGTAACCTTATCTGTCTCTTATTGACAATTGGCTGAAAGTCTATTTTGTCTAATATATGTATATCTACCCCTGCCTTCTTTTGATTTCCTTTTGCATGGAATATCTTTTCCCATCCCTTCACCTTCAGTTTGTGTGTGTCTTTAAAGCTGAAGCAAATCACTTATAGACATTATATAGCTGGGCCTTATTTTATCAGACACTCTGTGCCTTTTGATTGTAGAATTGAATCCATTTACATTTAAAGTAATTATTTATAGGTTTGGGCTTACTACTGCCATTTTGTTCATTGTTTTCTGGCTGTTTTGCCAGAATTCTCTTGTTTCTTTTTTCTTCTCTTGCTTTCTTTGTGATTTGATAATTTTCTACAGTCATATCCTTAGATTATTCTCTTTATCTCCTGTGTATCTATTATAGGTTCTTGCTTTGTGATTACCTCCAGGCTTATATAAAGCATATTTATAACAGTTTATTTTAAGCTGACAGCAACTTAAATTTAAATGTGTACTAAAGATATGTATTTTTGCTGTACCCCCCCCCCATTTTATGTCTTTGATGGCACAATTTAAATCTTTTAATTTTATGTATCCATTAAATTTTTGTAACTGTTTTTAGTACTTTCATCTTTTAACATTCATAATAGATTTATACATGTCTTACCCACCACCATTACATTATAGTATTCAGAATTTAACTATATAATTACCTTAACCAGTGAGATGTATAGTTTCATGTTTTCCTATTACTAGTTAGTGTCCTTTCATTCAGTTTTAAAAGTCCCTTTAACATTTTTTGTAGGACCAGTCTGTTGGTAATGAACTCCTTCAGGTTTTGCTTGTCTGGGAAATACTTGATCTTTCTAATTCTGAAGAACAACTTTTCTGGGTAGAGTATTCCTGGTTGGAAGTTTTTTTCTTTCAGCTCTATGAATATATCATGCCACTCCCTTCTGTCTTGCAAAGTTTCTGCTGAAAAATCTGCTGATACTTTTATGGGGGGTTCTCTTGCATGTAACAAGTTGTTTTTCTTTTGCTCTTTTTAAGATTTTTTCCTTGTCTTTAACTTTTTACAATTTAATTATGTGTCTGGATATGGGTCTTTTTTGGATTATCTTAGTTGGACTTTCTGGGCTTCTTGAATCTGGATGGCTGTTTCCTCCCCAGTTTATAGCGTTTTTAGCTACTGTTTCTTTGACTAAACTTTCTTCCCCTTTCTGTTTTCCTTTGGGGATCTCTGTTATGCATATATTTATTTGCTTTATGGTATCCCATAAGTCCTGTCTTTTTCATATTTTTGCTTCTATGGTGGATGAGTTCCACTGCCCTGTCTTCAGATTTGCTGATCCTTTCTAACACTTGATCTTGTCTGCTGTTCAGCACTTTTATTGAATTTTTCATGTCAGTTTTTATATTCTTCACCTATGTGATATCTCCTTGGTACTTTTTAACTTTCTATCTCTTTGTTGAAATTTTCACTTTATCCATGCACTGTTCTCCTGATCTAGAGGGCATCTTTATGACCACTGTTTTGAACTCTTTATCAGGTAAATCTCTTGTCTCCATTTAATTAAAAGCTGTTTCTGGAGTTTCGTCTTATTATTTTGTTTGGAACATATTGTTTCCCCATTTTACCTGACTTTCTGTGCAATATATAAAACATCTACTTCTCCCACAATCTTGAAGGAGTAGCCTTGTGTAGGGTATGAACATTATCATTTGGCCTCGTCCTAGCTCTTAGTTTTCTCTCAAACCTTAGTGATTTTGCAAGCTAGCATCTTTGTTCTTAGTGGTTCCAGTAGTTGAAGTTGTTGCCAATATCTGTCAGTGTCCGAAAAGGATGGATACCAGTTGGCACTTAATTTGAGCTTATTGGAAGCTGGACCCTCAGCTATAGCTTCTATGATAGGCAAAACAGTCTCTTTCAGGGAAAGACTGGGAGATGAGTATTTCTAACTTGTGCCTCTGTACTGAGATCTTGGGTTATAGCCAGTCAAGAACTGTTTCTTTGTTTGATACAGTATTCTGAAACCTACAGATGCAAGTTTCACTGGTCACAAAAGCCAGGAAATCAATAGTTGCATCCTCTGGGTTGCAACCAAAATGCTGGGGTGCCATACATGTGCACAAGCTCCTTTCAAGGAGATACTGGTGACCTGGAGTGTGGCAGAGGGAGATTTCAGTCATCCCTTAGATGTGTGCTAAATTAGGAGCCTGACCCTCAGGTTACAGCCTTAAAACTATTCAATTAGGCCCTTTTTCAGGGAAAGACTGGGAGATGGGTGTTTCTACTACCTCTGCACTGAGACCTGAGGGAATAGCCAGTGTGAGTCCTAACAAGCCAATTAAGACTGCTTCTTTGTTTGGTTAGTGTTGTGGGTCTCATGGATGCATGCCCCCATTGGATTTCAGGATAGGCCGTTTTATTTTTATTTTATTTTATTTTATTTTATTTTATTTTATTTTATTTTTATTTATTTTTTTCAATATATGAAATTTATTGTCAAATTGGTTTCCATACAACACCCAGTGCTCATCCCAAAAGGTGCCCTCCTCAATACCCATCACCCCCCCTCCCCTCCCTCCCACCCCCCATCAACCCTCAGTTTGTTCTCAGTTTTTATGAGTCTCTTATGCTTTGGCTCTCTCCCACTCTAACTTTTTTTTTTTTTATGCTAAGTGAAATAAGCCATACAGAGAAAGACAGATACCATATGTTTTCACTCTTATGTGGATCCTGAGAAACTTAACAGAAACCCATGGGGGAGGGGAAGGAAAAAAAAAAAAGGATAGGTCGTTTTAGAGCCCTGTCTGTTAGGTGGAAGTTTTCAAACCTGGTATACTAGATGTTGGGTCCAAAATCTTGATTCCTCACGGAGATGTTGGCAGTTGTGTTTCCTCCCTCATTGTATGTTGCTGTGCTGGTGTGGAGTTTATACCGAGAGTGTATCTCAGCCTTTCTTACCAATTTTGATGTGGTTTTTCTCTCATTTGCCTGGTGTTTATGAGTCACTCAGCTATTTTCTGGATTTCTTTCAGAGGAAATTGTATATGTAACTGTGGTTTCAGTGTATCTGTGGGAGGAGATGATTTCAGGAGCCTTTTGTGTCACCAACTTGGATCAGAATCCCAATGTCATTGCTTTTCTGAAGTTCTAAGCCTTCTTTTGTTATCATTTCCTTTTTTTTTAAAGAGTGCTTTTTGTAACCAATTTTAATTGGGAGTGTTACTGGCAACAAATTCTTAGTTTTTCTTTATCTGAGAGTGTCTTTATATTTTCATTCCTGAAGGATATTTTTTGCCTAATATAGTTTGTAGTTGACAGTTTTCTTTCAGTACTTGAAAAATGTTATGCAACTTATTAAAATGGTTTCAAAAGAGATATATTTGTCATTTGAATTGATTTTCACCTATAAGTAATGCACCATTTCTGTGTGCTTTCAAGATTTTTTCTTTGTTTTTTTTTTCAGAAGTTTAATTATGAATTGTTTTGGTGGTGTGGATTTCTTCACATTTATCCTATTTTAGATATTCTGTTTTTTTAATATTTTGGCTTATGTTCTCCCCCAAATTGGGAAGTTTTCATTATTTCTTTGGGCAAGTTTTTAATTCACACTCTTTTACTTCTCTCCTTCTGGGAGTTTAATGATATGACTATTATCTCTTTTGTTATTTTTTCATATGTCCCTGAAACCTTGTTCAATTTTTTCTTTTAAAATCCTTTATGTATTCAAGATTTTATTAATCTGCCTTCAAGTTCACAGATTCTATCTTCTGTCATCTCCACTCTACCGTTGAACCCATACAGTAAGGTTTTTATTTTTGTTATTATATATTTCAGTTCTATAATTTCCATTTGGTTCTTTTCTATAAATTTTTATCTCTTTTATATATTTTATTTCTTTGTTGAGATTTTTAATATTTTTTAAATTTATTACAAGGTATCTCATAATTGCTTGTTGAAGCATTTTTTGATGGTTACTTAAATCCTTATCAGATACTTCAAATTTCTGATTCATCACAGATGAATTAATTGTTTTTGATTGTTTTCATCATTCAGGTTCTGATTTCCCTGGTCCTCATTATAACAAATGATTATTCTAGACATTTTTAATATTATATTATAAGAGTCTGGGTTATATTTAATCCTTATCATAGTAAGCAGTATCCCTTAGAAGTATAGTGCAAAGTTGGGTAAGGTGGAAATTCCTCTCCTATCTACACCTTTTTGAAACCTTTCTAACAGAAGTAGAGCAACTATTTGTACTGTATTACTGTCTCTGAGTGTGGACTAAGCTCAGCCCCCCACAGGTTCCTGATGATACCACGAAGGGGGAAATGGAGATCTGACTAACATCTCTGTGTTCCTGTAGGGTGGAGGTGGAAACTCAGTTCCCAGTAGGGTCTCAGTTCCCAGTAGGGTCTAAATGACACCATGGGAAGGGAATGGGGGAGTGGGGCGCCAAGTAATATAGCCTCTCACCACCTAGATTTGCATCTTTGATGCTGAGTAGAGATAAAGGCTGAGCTCTCCAGCAGACCCTGCTGATAGCAGGTGAAGGAGGAATATGAGTGTTGACCAGCTCTATTTCCCAAATTGTTATTCAGTCTTAGTGCTGGTAGGTGGAAATTTAGGTTAAACTTCTCACTAGGCCTTATTGACACAGGAGTAGGAAGAAAGTAGAGTGCTGACTAGCCTGAATTATATCAGTCTTGGTCAGTCTATTGCTGCTGGTTGAGGGTGGCGGAGGTTCAGTTTGCCAATACTAACCCTTCAAGGGGATTATATTGCTGCCTCATGCTTCCATCAGAGAGGTATGGAAGATCTTAAGATCCCTACTTGGCCATTACTGACACCAGTTGACAGGGGAATGGGAGCAGAGACTGCCTGCTTTTGATATGCAAGGAATGAAAGATCAATTCCATGCTTGGCCCTGCTGAAACTGAAACCACTTGGTAGGGAAATTGGAGCATGTTCCTTGTTGTTTCTGGGGTGGGTTGGATGGTCAACTTCCCACTCTGCCTGTTGAAACTTCAGGGGTGAAGAAGGACAGGAGTGTGTGTGCTTTCTCAATTGATTTTTGGCTGGAGTAAGGTGGGAATTACTTAAGAGATTTTCTGTGATTAGGCTAGCATTTTCCTAGTCACTTTGTTGAGGGGAAGCAGGCTTTTTCTGGAGGTTTTTTTCCTGTCTGTTCCTGTTTGCAATTTTGAGTTGGAGGCTTCTCCCATACCCTTTCTGGGACATGTGTGAGGAGATAAGTCTAGCAGGGGGCTCACTACTGTATTCTTTCTCAAGTTATGAGGTCTTAGGATCTTTGCCTTTCTACATTTTTCTTTCTTTCCACCATTCAGAGTCTTCCTGTGCTGTTTGTTGTGTTATGTTCAGATTTTTTAGTTACAAAAGGGAGGGTCTGGGAGGTATGGGGACACTCTGTCTTGGCAGGATCCTATTCCGTTGATTTTTACCTCTCTAATATGTTTCAAATCCATTAATGTCCCGGAATTCCCATTGTAGCATCCTTAATATTCATAAATTCACCCATCCTTTGGACAACCACAGTGGCCTCCTCACTAATAAATATATATTGTAAGAGCATTTTTCCAACAAAAAATATAGACACCCAAAAAGTTAACAACGGATTTTAAATAATTACTTCCAGTGCTGAAGACAATTTGGGAGATGGAACTTAGATTCTTAGTATTAGGGCTCTTAGGATTTGATGACTTAAGTTGATAGGGACAATAAATAAGATCATTATAAATTTGGATTGTCTCCCCTAATCTTAAAGTTATGAGTCTTACAATTATGGTAATTCAGAGGAGAAAGAAATCACTTCTAGCTACGGTTTTCAGGGAAGCATTCATGCAAAAGCTTGGTTTTATGGGACAAGACAGGCAAAAAACAAGGTATGAGCAAATATACGAGGCATACTTGGGGTGGTGGTAGAATAGACTTGTTTGTTTGAAATGGTTTCTGACATTTTTCCTAATTAATGATAATTATCACTTACAGTGCTTTTTAATTTTATGGATTAACAAGTCACTGGATTAGAAATTTTGATTCAGTAGGTCTGAGTGGAAGTGTAAGAATCTATTTTAAACAAGCATTTCAGGTTATTGTTAAGTTCAAGGTAATTTGGGAAACAGAACTGTAGAAAAGATAATGGCAGATCAAGTTGGAATAAAAGTAGGTTCCAGATTATGGGGGGGCTTTAAATGCCAGATGAAGAAGCTCAGAATGATGTTGCTGAACATGAGGAATATTTAACATTTGGAATTCTGTGACTCCCTTCTATTCACTACACTGGAAATGGTGCCAGTATTATGGATGTGGGTAGCATAGGTTAATAACTGTTCTCTTGTTTACATTGAAATAACTGTTAGGATTACCTGAACTCTGCAAAAATATGTAGTTGCAGGAATGAGACCTTTAACTTCATAGCTCAGACAAGGGCCAGTATATATCAAGTGCATCGATTCTTCAGTTTTTCCCCACTCTAGTCTGTAATCTGTGATTTCGGCACCATTACATACAGGAATCTAAAAGATTCAACAAAAACAGAAATTGATTTTTTTTCTATAAATTGTCACTATACTAGATACTGTGGAGCATTACAATATGATCTTTTGATGTCAAAACTCATATTAAATGGTATGAGATATAGACAAGAATAGAAATAATTAAGCATAAGAGCACTGTAATTGACATTAAAAGTCTCAAAATTAAGAGAAAAGATTGGCTAATCGCACATATTTGATAAATTCCTGTTTGTATTTTTTTTTAAATTTGTTCAACGTTTTTTATTTATTTTTGGGACAGAGAGAGACAGAGCATGAACGGGGGAGGGGCAGAGAGAGAGGGAGACACAGAATCGGAAACAGGCTCCGAGCCATCAGCCCAGAGCCTGACGCGGGGCTCGAACTCACGGACCGCGAGATCGTGACCTGGCTGAAGTCGGACGCTTAACCGACTGCGCCACCCAGGCGTCCCTCCTGTTTGTAATTTAAAAATTATTCTCAAATAGCTTACTTAAAAAAGAGCACTCTTAGATATATTAATGTTGCTTAACATTACTATTGATGATAGTGGGATAAAACACAAATTCCAGTAGTCTCTGGAATTTGTACAGTGCTGTAATTAGACCTTTTATTATTATCAGATTAAAAGCTTTTGTGTTAATACTAGAAACCCTCTGCTAGAGTCTGGGAAAAATGGAAGAAAAATTCAAAGTTACCTAGGTGGCTTAATAATTAGGCCGACTTTTTTCAGCTTGCTTAAATGGGAAGGTATTCACATGAATGCAAAACATTTTTAATTAATTATTTTTAATTTTCAAGTTAGTTAACATACAGTGTAGTCTTGGTTCTGGAGTAGAATCCAGAGATTCATCACTTACATATAACACCCAGTGCTCATTACAACAAGTGACCTCCTTAATGCCCATCACCCATTTTCCCCACCCCGCCACCCCCCACTCCCATCAACGCTTAGTTTGTTCTCTGTATTTAAGAGTCTCTTGAGGCGCCTAGGTGGCTCAGGCGGTTAAGTGTCCAACTTCGGCTCAGGTCATGATCTCACAGTTTGTGAGTTTGAGCTATGCATCAGGCTCTGTAGCACAGAGCCTGGAGCCTGCTTCAGATTCTGTGTCTCCTCCTCTCTCTTCCCGTCCCATGCTCATGCTCTGTCTCTGTCTCTCAGTAATAAATAAACATTTAAAAAAATTTTAAGAGTCTCTTCTGGTGATGCAAAACATTTTTTTAAGCTTCATTATCTCATAGCCACATTTTAATGTGTCATATTGTAGAGTTACATGCAAACAAACACGACCAGAGATTTCCCAATGAAGTTTTTTAAAAAATAATAGATTCTATAAATTTACTTATTTGTTTTTTTATTATAAATTCATTTAATTTTATTACCTCATATTTTGGTTTTAAGAATTAAATTAGTTACCTATTAATAGTCTATTTGGTTTTCCAAGTTAATAATCTCCATAAAAATAGGATCTGGAAAGCAAGATTACTATAGTCTTAGCATTTCTAATAGTACTAGTATCAGGTTTTATGTGTGTTCTAGAATCATGATCCAAGGCTTATGGGACCTTAATCTAAACTCTAACTCCTTAGGGAGTTGTGTACTTTCAAAAACATACTAAAGCAATTGCTGTGCTCTTATGGAACAAAATTAATAAAAGTAAGTTGATAACATACCTCCCAACTAACAGCAATGCAGGTTGGACCCTTGCAGGTTACCACAGGTGTACCACATTGAGAAGGAGGGCTTGGAACTGGTGCACTTTCACACTTCATTGAATGAGATCCAGACTACAAATAAACACAAGCAAATAAGAAAACACAAAAATGATTGTGCAGGTATAGTTACTCTCTATCTTGACAGGGAGTAGAAACATATATTCATCCAAAGTGAAATGAACGATGAATGGGCCAACTGAACAATATAACTTCCCCAGCACTATTCACTGCTTTTAACCAGAAACTGGATTCTTCAGAAATTAATTTACTCACTGTGCATCTCACTTTGGAGCCAGGATGCCTTCGTTTGTCATCTTGGTTACCTTCTGCCTTTTTGACATTTGCAAATGCTTCCGAGTTTCCATTAGTAGGAGGATTGTCTACAAAAATGTACAAAATAAACTACAAAAATGTACAAAATAAACTTAAAAAATTGCAAATAATTTTAAGGGTGTTACTTTAAAATAACACAAAATAACTTTATAAGACACAATGTCAAAGCACATAATAAAGTAACAGAAAATACAAATTATATTAGTTTGTGTCAATTAACTTTTAAATTTAATGTAAAGACACTTAAAAAGTTTAAAAATCCATTAAAAAATGGATTTACCTAGAGGGTATTATGCTAAGTGATGTGAGTCATACAGAGAGACCATATGATTTCATACCATATGATTTCACTTATATGTGGATTTTAAAAATGAACAAACAAAAAACCAGACTCTTAAATACAAAGGACAAACTGGTGATTACCAGAGGAGAGGTGGGTGGGGGGATGGGAAAATATATAAAAGGGATTAAGAGGTATAAACTAACAGTTATAAGTAAGTAAGGGGCGCGTGGATGGCTCAGTTGGTTGAGTGTCTGACTTCGGCTCAGGTCATGATCTCATGGTCTGTGGGTTCGAGCCCCACGTCGGGCTCTGTGCCGACAGCTCAGAGCCTGGAGCCTGCTTCTGATCCTGTCTCCCTCTCTCTCTGCCCCTCTCCCACTCTCACTTTGTCTCACTCTGTCTCTCAAAAATAAATAAATATAAAAATAAAAATAAATTAAAAAAGTAAGTAATGGAGATGAAAAGTACAGCATAGGGAATATATATAATCAATAATATTGACAGATGGTATTTATACTTATTGTGGTGAGCACTGATATATAGAATCTTTGAATCAATATGTTGTACACATGAAACTAATATAACATTGAATGTTAATTATACTCCAGAAATTTTTGTGATTTCAATTACAAAGAAACAGTTTTCTAAATATTCTAAATATTCAATTTTATAGTTAAAAAACCTACTTGCTCTGCTTTAATAACATTAATTTTAATTTTTTTAATGTTTACTTTTTAGAGAGAGAACAAGTGAGTCAGGGAGGGGCAGAGAGAGAGAGAGAGAGACAAAGAATCCAAAGCAGGCTCTAGGCTCTGAGCTGTCGGCACAGATCCTGACACAGGGCCCAAACTCATGGACCCTGAGATCATGACCTGAGCTGAAGTTGGATGCTTGACTGAGCCACCCAGTTGCCCCTTAGTAACATTAATTAATTAAAATCAGGAGTTACAAAACAAGTAATTTAGGTAAAGTCATTCAAATCCTACAAGAAGACTCACCACATTTGATGTTGTTTTCTCTGGTCTTTGCCGCACCATTCAAGGGTGGAGGATGGCAAGATGCAGGAGAAAGATTAGGTGTTTGAGTAGTCAGTATATCTGAAAGCTAAGAGAGGTACAAAATACCTTATGATTATATTAAATTCAAGTTAAGTTTTTAAAACAATTTTTAAAACACAAATCCTTAATTTAAAAATTTCCCTCTCTGTTTCCTCACCTGGCTTTGACCTATAGGTGAAGTACAAAAGACTCTCAGTTTATATGTATTACCAGGTTGCAGGTGATCATATAGAAATTCCTTTGTGGTTCCATTATAGATTATCTTCCAGGAATTCACTGAAGGGATGAAAGCAAATTTATCCAATTTATTTATAGTTAGCTTATAAATGCTATGGGCCCCATTATTATCTCATGTATACGCCAAGAAATAGGCATTTTGGAAATTAACCGTGGTCCAGTTCCTATTTACAATAGGTCCAGTTACCTATTTACAATAATTATATTCCTTATAGAACTAGACATAAAATAATAAAAGATCAGTAAGTAAACATAATTTGTCACTAAAAAATGGAGAAATATAAGTAGGTCCTGGGGTTTAGTTAATAGCATTGTACCAATGCCAATTTCCTGGTTTTGATAATTGCACTATGGTTATGTAAGAAATTAATTTTAGGAGAAGCTGAATGAAGGTTATATATGGGAATTCTCTATACTATTTTGGCAACTTCTAGGTAAGCATAAATTATTTCAAAATAAAAACTTAAAAAAAATCATGATATGGGGTGCCTGGGTGGCTCAGTCAGTTAAACATCTGACTTCAGCTCAGGTCATGATCTCCCAGTCTGTGAGTTCGAGCCCCGCATTGGTCTCTGCACTGACAGCTCAGAACCTGGAGCCTGCTTCGGATTCTGTGTCTCGCTCTCTCTCTGCCCCTTCCCTGCTCACACTCTCTCTTTCAGGAAATGAATAAACATAAAAAAACTTAAAAAAAAATCATGATGCATAGTTGTTGTGATGAGCACCCAGTGTTGTATGGAAGTATTGAATATTGTACACCTGAAACTAATATTACATTGGATGTTAACTGAGTGGAATTTAAATAAAAACTTAAAAAAAACCTGTAATTTATCTTTGAAAAAAATCATAATGTCTTACCATCTGAATTTTCACTAACTTCTAAACTGTAACTTGAAATGTATGTACCACCATTATCTTGTGGTGGTTCTGGAAAGAGAAATAAAATTAAAATTATTCTTGAATAAACTTAAAAGTCTTTCACTGGAAATTTATAAATTAATTTTTTATGGAGAAAAAATATAAACATGACACAATAGAATATTAATATTGGACATGAAACATTTAAGGTGAGATTTTAAAGTTCTTTGGAAAAGACTAAAATACTAAGTATTTGTACCTTGAATTTGATTTTTCCAGTTTAGAGGCAAAATAATTTATAAAAATATTTTTCTTGTCAAGTTGACATTTATCATTGATGTATTGTTTTAATTGTGGCCTCTATATTAGATATACTTTTACTTGGAATAACTATAGTTGTTAAGGGCTCATAAAAATTTAATGATTTGTTCATGTGTGAATTAATGAGATAGCAATAGAGAACTCAACAGAGAACTGGAAAAACATCATTTATAACTAATTTATATGGTGAAATACTTCCTATGTAAATAATTAAGAGAATATTTTATAAAGCTGAGGGCAATTAGGGAAGATTTCTCCTCAGTAGTTAATATTAAGACAGAGTACATTTTAAATACAAAAACATTACCCCATCCAATTTTTACTCTGTGTGCATAGATCTTTCCCTTTATATATGGTTTTTTAGGGGATCCAGGCTTATCTGGACAAGTAGTGTATTTTACTTCTCCACTGGGGTTACTCCTTCCTTCCAAAGTGTAGGCAAAAATCTGTTTGAGTAAAAGAGAATACCTTGGTTGACGACTGGAAATAAATGTCTGATTTGAAAATGTGCATAATTTGCAAATAATATTATAAAGCAAGTTATTTGACTAAAAATTTCTGAGAACTAAATGCAAAATAACATTTAATTTCAACCAAAAAAGACATTTCTTTTTATCTCCAGTGATGAGTATAATTTAATATTAAAATATGATACAAATTTAGAAATTATAGCTACATACCCTAAATTTGTATGTAGTACTTCTCTGAAGATTTCTTATAGTGCATGAGAGGTCTTCTCCATTATATTTAGGTTTAAAACCCAAGCCCTGG
Source organism: Prionailurus viverrinus (assembly GCF_022837055.1). Lineage (NCBI taxonomy): Eukaryota > Metazoa > Chordata > Mammalia > Carnivora > Felidae > Prionailurus > Prionailurus viverrinus. The sequence continues at coordinate 56,344,369 of NC_062579.1, forward strand.
AAATGAAAGACAATAAACTTAGGAATCAGGCAGGCCTGGGTTCAAGTTCCAACTTCAACCTATTTTCCATCTGGGTAGTCCTGAGCAAGTCCCTTAGTCTCTCTGAACCTTAGTTTCTCTTAAAAAAAAAAGGAGATACTTTAACTTTTTTTTCATTTTATTTATTTTATATAGAGAGAGTTAGTGGGGGAGAGGGGCAGAGGGAGAGAGAGAGAGAATCTCAAGCAGGCTCCACATGGAGCCGGATGCAGGGCTCAAACCCACATCATGACCTGAGCTGAAGCCAAGTTGGATGCTCAACTGACTGAGCCACCTAGGCACCCTGATACTTTCTACTTTAAAGGGCTCATTTTCTTTTTTTCAGGATATAATGAGATAATGTATATGAAGGTGCTTAGCATATTAATTATACAGAACTCTTCTTAATGTTAGTCTCTTCATTTAAAATGTAAAATATACATAATATAAAATTTACAGCTGCTTTTTAACTTGACTAGCTTATTTAGTATAGACTTGAAAGTTCAGAATGCAATGAAACAGTTTGCCCACCCACATCAGGAATCCAGGGAGATGAAGAAAAGAGTTTGCCCAGGTAGAAGTATGCAGACGATCTCTGTGACCATGCAAGGTCCTCTGGGATAAGCCCAAAATTGAAGAACTAACACATTTCACTGAGTATCTACTGTGTTGTTATGGGTGCTGCTGCTTTTAGCTAATTTTCAGGGAAAATCTCCCTGCGCTGGTTTGCCTAACCTTGGCTCTGCATTGGTCCCATCCAGAACACAGAGACTCAGGAATCATACAGTTTGATTGAGTAGAAATTAACTTAGTCATAGGAGAAAAAAGGAGAGGAAAACCAAGAAACAGACTCTTAACTATAGAGAATAAACTGATTGTTAGTAGACATGGATGGAACTACAGAGTATAGTGCTAAGCAAAATAACTCAGAGAAAGACAAATACCATATGATTAACTCATATGTGATATTAAGAAACAAAACAAACCAAGGGAAAAAATAAGAGACAGAGAGAGACAAAGCAAGAAACAGACTCTTAATTACAAAGAACAAACTGATGATTGCCAGAGGAGAGGTGGGTAGGAGGATGGTTTAAATAGGTGATAAGGATTAAGGAATGCACTTATTGTGATGAGTACTGGGAGTTGTATGTAAGTGTTGAGTCACTAAATTGTATACCTGAAACTAATATTTCACTGTATGTTAACTAACTGGAGTTTAAATAAAAACTTAAAAAAAATAAATTAGCTTAAATCTAAGGTTTTTTAGTATAAAATGCATATAAATTGTACCTAAAACTGAAGTTGAAGATTAAAACATGTGGAAAGAAAACTTACAGATCCTTCTTCCTCCATTTCTAGTACATAAGTAAGACTGTCATTTGGGTTTGTGTTAGTTGGAGCACACCATTCTAGTGACAAATAACAGATTCCTGCTTCTTTTAGCTTAGGAGGTAAAGGTGTTGGAGGCATAGTTCCTGATGTATGGAAAACTGCTATTTCACTGAAATCACTGAAAAATAAATTAATGTGGAAAAATTATTTTCAGGTTCTTATTGAAGTGCAGACTTTTAAATATTGCAATAATTCAACATACCTCAAGCCAAAGTTATTTTTGGCAGCTATTCTGAATGAATATTTTGTGGAAGCATTTAGTTTAAGGATTTTGTACTGTTTCATGGTACCCATATAGCAACTTTTGAAGTCTTCACCTTTGCCCTTAATCATAGACACAAAATATTAGAATATTATAAAATGTTGCAAATATAAAAATTTACCATAACATTAATAACCATTTATAAAGAAGTGCTTTTCCAAAATAAAACAGTTTACCTCATCCCATTCCAAAAGGAAGCCATTTATTTTGGAACCATTATCATTGGAACCCTAAATATATCAAAAAGATTAAATTATGATGGGATGTTTTTACACAGTAGATATATATATATATATATATATATATATATACACATACACACACTATATAATTAAGCGACTGAAATTACTGTAAAATTAAACTTGCTTACATTTTGTTTTTATTTAAAAAAAATTTTTTTTTTCAACGTTTATTTATTTTTGGGACAGAGAGAGACAGAGCATGAACGGGGGAGGGGCAGAGAGAGAGAGGGAGACACAGAATCGGAAACAGGCTCCAGGCTCCGAGCCATCAGCCCAGAGCCCGACTTGGGGCTCGAACTCACGGACCGCGAGATCGTGACCTGGCTGAAGTCGGACGCTTAACCGACTGCGCCACCCAGGCGCCCCTACATTTTGTTTTTAAAACAATCCTGATTTTAAAGTTAAAATGCACTTTTTTTTAACAGTCTATAAGGCATGCTCAAATTCTAGGTCTTGTGTTTTCCAAGTTTTATGTGACAAAGGAAGTTAGTATTTAAATAAGTTAAGAGGTAGATTTATTGGTAAGTACAATTATAAGTAAGTTTAGGTTGTAGTGGAGCTCCATTGGCGCAATTGGTTAGCATGCAGTACTTATAAATAAATTTAGTTGTGGAAATTGACACTTCAACTTTTACTAATTGAAATTCCGGTTGACATTTCTCAATTTACTTGATGCTTGATATAGATTGAAGAGAAAGATGATTATGGAAAAGGGAAAGTGTTAGGGAAATAGATCAGGTGGGGCATGCATAATTTCATATTTAAAATTCAGGACAAAGTAGAAAGAATGTTTTTAAATAAAAAGTGGAGGAGACTTTGGCGGTAGAATACTTACTTTCCACTGTAAATTCAGGCTGCTCTTGGATCGGTTAATTAGTTTGGGTGCAGGTGGAGGGTCTGGTTCACAACCTGGAGTTGTGAAGCTAACCAGTTCAGACACAGTTCTGTGTGCTGAGCCTCTTATGGTTGTGATTCTAAAAATGTAATGATAGTTGTTGTAAGCTTTCAGATATTTATCCTAACATGTACTAAATTGGGTACTTCAGTTTCCATATATACCTTAGGAGATAAAACATTTTCGAATAGAGCAAACTTGGATTGTTACAGATAATGGTTCCCAAATCGCCCTCTCACCAGTTCTAAATGACAAAAAGTAAACTAATGTTGGATTTTTGGGGGGCTGTTCTGAAGCTTGAAGGAAAGGCCATGCTCCTGGCAGTAGCAAGCCTGACTGCAGAAATCATAAGTAGTAAATTGATACAGACTGGGGAGTCTTCCTGGCTACAGGGTGGGTGGAGATTGTGTAGGATGGAGTTCTTACCTTACAAAATAGGCCATGGATGGTTGTAGATCAAGTAGAGTAAATGTAACTCCATCACCACTGTGAACATAATCTTTGTTTATAAATGATCTCACACATATTTAATAGCTGATTAAGTCGTAATCTTATATATTCAAGTGATAAACAAAGAAGCACAATTTTTCTTGAAGTTTAGATAAATTTGGCCCATTTTATATGAATGCAAAAAAGTGATACTAATACTTCAAATTTTTCATTTGCATGCTAAATTAATATGGCTTTAAGAAATGAAATTTTATAATTTTACCACTACAACTTCTTCACACTGTAATAATACGGATTTATCTTTAATTAGCTTATTTTAAATAGTGCTGATATGAAAAGCCTCAAGGACACTGTGCATTGTGCAATTTATTCATTCAGTTACACAGGGAAATCTTTCTGGGGAGGGCATCTGTTTGCTATAGTGGATAAAGTGGCTGTGCTTTCACACCCATGTCTTTCTGAAACAGTCATAAGTACGTAGGTGTACTCTACCAACTCAAAGAGTTCCTTCAGGCTCTAACCCCAGAAGTAGCCTCCAAAAAGTGCTAAAAGATTATTATTTTTAAGCAAAGACTTATATTTCTAAGCAAAGGCCACTCAAGGTTGTAGGGCGATTAGAGTATTTTTATAAAAAACAGACTTTTATGAAATACATAACACCGAAAAAGACCACCATGTAACCTTATGCAAAACTTAATTTCATAAATAGCTTTTAATCACATTTTACATCTTCCCATCCCTCTACCCAATGTAGAAGACTGTGTATTATAATTCTTAAATTTAAAATTTCCACCTGCTAATTATAAAGGAAGTAAAACTTTTCATTATAACTAATTACACTTAAATTTTCACTTTGAGTCTCTGTGTAAAGATGACAAATTTTAGCAAATTAAGTTTAAGATGTGTTATGATTTTTAAAGTGCTGTACAGACAGCTCCAGATCTCTGACATATCTTGCATAATTGTTTGGTGGGCGAGATAATTTCTCCTTCTTCCTCACTTGTGATTTCCTTTCTACTGTGTCTCTCAGTTTGTTCTTTTTCAGACTGCATGTCCTGATTCAGTTGAGAAGCTGTTTGTTAAGAGTGGTTGGGTATAATTTTGCTGTGTCCTCCACTCTATCCTCCCTAGTCCTGGTTCTATCTTCTAGGCACATTCCTAAGCTCATACTGCTACTGTCATAGCTCCACCTTATAACTAGCTTCTGTAATGAATATTTGAAAAAAGCCTAAGTCATAAATCCCATTGCAGTGCAAATACCTCATTTGTGTCGCCAAAGGCCAACCATAAAGTGACTTTTTTTTTCCTAAAATGACCTAAGTGAAAAAACAGAAGGGAGAATTGGAGGGAACATTTTCTTCCTGGACTATAAACTTGTTAAATAGGAAAGTTGTAAACTGAAGAGAATTGACCAGTTGATATTTAAGGTCCTTCTCAGCACTAACATGCTTACAATTCATTGAATTTCATGGATTTTGACCTGGCAACCTCCCACCACGTGTAAAACTATTTTAGTAGAAAATTGCTTTTAAAGCTTGGGAAAATTTTCAGATAAAATCTTTAGAACTCAGTCTAGGTATAAACTGAGGTCTATACATTTAGATAGAATATTTGAATTTAATTATGAGAAATGAGAGATGATTAAAAAGAAAGAGACTTACATATATAGATTTTTATAGTTTCCATTTTTACCACTGTTAGATATTGCCAGTTCAAATGTCACAGGAGATTTGGTGTGATTACACTTCTTAGAACCATGTAGTTTCCATGAAATAACAGCAGATCTTGTTTGAATATCAGAAACCTAAAATAAATAACAAAAATTCAAGTGGGACATTTAAAAAATATAACCTGTAACTTATGATATAATCTTTCCTTACATCTTTTTGATGCTAAGAATATTGTTCTCCTCATATTAGGTGCTTAAATACTGTGATTAAACAATGCCATTAATATTATCTTTAATAAGGCCATTCTGAATCTTTATGTATAGCTAAAGGAGATTATGAAATTTTAACGAGGTCAAGGCTTCAAATTAACACTTTACTAGAGAAAAATATCAGTGAACTTGCACATTTTAGAGTGAAAAGGTAAATTAAAAGGAATGCTTAAATTTTCAGTTTAGTTACTTACTATAGGTTTCTCAATGCTGAAACAGCATGACTTTCCACCTTCTGTTATGCATTCTAAAAGAAAAAACCCCAAAATAAAATATTACATTGGCAAAAACAAGAGAAAGAAGTTAGATATCTATCATCCAACTACAAATACATCATCACCAGGGGAACTACTAAACACCTAGTAGCAATTTACATTAAAGTTTTAAAAGAAGAGAGCAGTGTAAAGTGTATATATATTTTTTATGTTTTTAATTTTTTTTAATTTTTTATTATTTATTTTTTTATATATGAAATTTATTGTCAAATTGGTTTCCATACAACACCCAGTGCTCATCCCAAAAGGTGCCCTCCTCAATACCCATCACCCACCCTCTCCTAACTCCCACCCCCATCAACCCTCAGTTTGTTCTCAGTTTTTAACAGTCTCTTATGCTTTGGCTGTCTCCCACTCTAACCTCTTTTTTTTCTTTTTTTTCCTTCCCCTCCCCCATGGGTTCCTGTTAAGTTTCTCAGGATCCACATAAGAGTGAAACCATATGGTATCTGTCTTTCTCTGTATGGCTTATTTCACTTAGCATCACACTCTCCAGTTCCATCCACGTTGCTACAAAAGGCCATATTTCATTTTTTCTCATTGCCACGTAGTACTCCATTGTGTATATAAACCACAATTTCTTTATCCATTCATCAGCTGATGGACATTTAGGCTCTTTCCATAATTTGGCTATTGTTGAGAGTGCTGCTATGAACATTGGGGTACAAGTGGCCCTATGCATCAGTACTCCTGTATCCCTTGGGTAAATTCCTAGCAGTGCTATTGCTGGGTCATAGGGTAGGTCTATTTTTAATTTTCTGAGGAACCTCCACACTGCTTTCCAGAGCGGCTGCACCACTTTGCATTCCCACCAACAGTGCAAGAGGGTTCCCGTTTCTCCACATCCTCTCCAGCATCTATAGTCTCCTGATTTGTTCATTTTGGCCACTCTGACTGGCGTGAGGTGATACCTGAGTGTGGTTTTGATTTGTATTTCCCTGATAAGGAGCGACGCTGAACATCTTTTCATGTGCCTGTTGGCCATCCGGATGTCTTCTTTAGAGAAGTGTCTATTCATGTTTTCTGCCCATTTCTTCACTGGGTTATTTGTTTTTTGGGTGTGGAGTTTGGTGAGCTCTTTATAGATTTTGGAGACTAGCCCTTTGTCCGATATGTCATTTGCGAATATCTTTTCCCATTCCGTTGGTTGCCTTTTAGTTTTGTTGGTTGTTTCCTTGGCTGTGCAGAAGCTTTTTATCTTCATGAGGTCCCAGTAGTTCGTTTTTGCTTTTAATTCCCTTGCCTTTGGGGATGTGTCGAGTAAGAGATTGCTACGGCTGAGGTCAGAGAGGTCTTTTCCTGCTTTCTCCTCTAAGGATTTGATGGTTTGCTGTCTCACATTCAGGTCCTTTATCCATTTTGAGTTTATTTTTATGAATGGTGTGAGAAAGTGGTCTAGTTTCAACCTTCTGCATGTTGCTGTCCAGTTCTCCCAGCACCATTTGTTAAAGAGGCTGTCTTTTTTCCAGTGGATGTTCTTTCCTGCTTTGTCAAAGATGAGTTGGCCATACGTTTGTGGGTCTAGTTCTGGGGTTTCTATTCTATTCCATTGGTCTATGTGTCTGTTTTGGTGCCAATACCATGCTGTCTTGATGATGACAGCTTTGGAGTAGAGGCTAAAGTCTGGGATTGTGATGCCTCCTGCTTTGGTCTTCTTCTTCAAAATTCCTTTGGCTATTCGGGGCCTTTTGTGGTTCCATATGAATTTTAGGATGGCTTGTTCTAGTTTCGAGAAGAATGCTGGTGCAATTTTGATTGGGATTGCATTGAATGTGTAGATAGCTTTGGGTAGTATTGACATTTTGACAATATTTATTCTTCCAATCCATGAGCAGGGAATATCTTTCCATTTCTTTAAATCTTCTTCAATTTCCTTCATAAGCTTTCTATAGTTTTCAGCATACAGATCCTTTACATCTTTGGTTAGATTTATTCCTAGGTATTTTATGCTTCTTGGTGCCATTGTGAATGGGATCAGTTTCTTTATTTGTCTTTCTGTTGCTTCATTGTTAGTGAATAAGATGCAACTGATTTCTGTACATTGATTTTGTATCCTGCAACTTTGCTGAATTCCTGTATCAGTTCTAGCAGACTTTTGGTGGAGTCTATCGGATTTTCCATGTATAATATCATGTCATCTGCAAAAAGCGAAAGCTTGACTTCATCTTTGCCAATTTGGATGCCTTTGATTTCCTTTTGTTGTCTGATTGCTGATGCTAGAACTTCCAGCACTATATTAAACAACAGCGGTGAAATAAACTCAAAATGGATAAAGGACCTAAATGTGAGACAGGAAACCATCAAAACCTTAGAGGAGAAAGCAGGAAAAGACCTCTCTGACCTCAGCCGTAGCAATCTCTTACTGGACACATCCCCAAAGGCAAGGGAATTAAAAGCAAAAGTGAATTACTGGGACCTTATGAAGATAAAAAGCTTCTGCACAGCCAAGGAAACAACCAACAAAACTAAAAGGCAACCAACGGAATGGGAAAAGATATTCGCAAATGACATATCGGACAAAGGGCTAGTCTCCAAAATCTATAAAGAGCTCACCAAACTCCACACCCGAAAAACAAATAACCCAGTGAAGAAATGGGCAGAAAACATGAATAGACACTTCTCTAAAGAAGACATCCGGATGGCCAACAGGCACATGAAAAGATGTTCAGCGTCGCTCCTTATCAGGGAAATACAAATCAAAACCACACTCAGGTATCACCTCACGCCAGTCAGAGTGGCCAAAATGAACAAATCAGGAGACTATAGATGCTGGAGAGGATGTGGAGAAACGGGAACCCTCTTGCACTGTTGGTGGGAATGCAAATTGGTGCAGCCGCTCTGGAAAGCAGTGTGGAGGTTCCTCAGAAAATTAAAAATAGACCTACCCTATGACCCAGCAATAGCACTGCTAGGAATTTATCCAAGGGATACAGGAGCACTGATGCATAGGGCCACTTGTACCCCAATGTTCATAGCAGCACTCTCAACAATAGCCAAATTATGGAAAGAGCCTAAATGTCCATCAACTGATGAATGGATAAAGAAATTGTGGTTTATATACACAATGGAATATTACATGGCAATGAGAAAAAATGAAATATGGCCTTTTGTAGCAACGTGGATGGAACTGGAGAGTGTGATGCTAAGTGAAATAAGCCATACAGAGAAAGACAGATACCATATGGTCTCACTCTTATGTGGATCCTGAGAAACTTAACAGGAACCCATGGGGGAGGGGAAGGAAAAAGAAAAAAAAAAAGAGGTTAGAAAGGGAGAGAGCCAAAGCATAAGAGACTGTTAAAAACTGAGAACAAACTGAGGGTTGATGGGGGGTGGGAGGGAGGAGAGGGTGGGTGATGGGTATTGAGGAGGGCACCTTTTGGGATGAGCACTGGGTGTTGTATGGAAACCAATTTGTCAATAAATTTCAGAAAAAAAAAAAAAAAAAAAAAAAAAAAAAAAAAAAAAAAACAACAGCGGTGAGAGTGGACATCCCTGTCGTGTTCCTGGTCTCAGGGAAAAAGCTCTCAGTTTTCCCCCATTGAGGATGATGTTAGCTGTGGGCTTTTCATAAATGGCTTTGATGATCTTTAAGTATGTTCCTTCTATCCCGACTTTCTCAAGGGTTTTTATCAAGAAAGGGTGCTGGATTTTGTCAAAGGCCTTTTCTGCATCGATTTACAGGATCATATGGTTCTTCTCTTTTTTTGTTGTTAATGTGATGTATCACGTTGATTGATTTGCGAATGTTGAACCAGCCCTGCATCCCAGGAATGAATCCCACTTGATCATGGTGAATAATTCTTTTTATATGCCATTGAATTCGATTTGCTAATATCTTATTGAGAATTTTTGCATCCATATTCATCAGGGATATTGGCCTTTAGTTCTCTTTTTTTACTGGGTCTCTGTCTGGTTTAGGAATCAAAGTAATACTGGCTTCATAGAATGAGTCTGGAAGTTTTCCTTCCCTTTCTATTTCTTGGAATAGCTTGAGAAGGATAGGTATTATCTCTGCTTTAAACGTCTGGTAGAACTCCCCTGGGAAGCCATCTGGTCCTGGACTCTTATTTGTTGGGAGATTTTTGATAACCGATTCAATTTCTTCGCTGGTTATGGGTCTGTTCAGGCTTTCTATTTCCTCCTGATTGAGTTTTGGAAGGGTGTGGGTGTTCAGGAATTTGTCCATTTCTTCCAGGTTGTCCAATTTGTTGGCATATAATTTTTCATAGTATTCCCGGATAATTGTTTGTATCTCTGAGGGATTGGTTGTAATAATTCCATTTTCATTCATGATTTTATCTATTTGGGTCTTCTCCCTTTTCTTTTTGAGAAGCCTGGCTAGAGGTTTTTCAATTTTGTTTATTTTTTCAAAAAACCAACTCTTGGTTTCATTGATCTGCTCTACAGTTTTTTTAGATTCTATACTGTTTATTTCTGCTCTGATCTTTATTATTTCTCTTCTTCTGCTGGGTTTAGGCTGCCTTTGCTGTTCTGCTTCTAGTTCCTTTAGGTGTGCTGTTAGATTTTGTATTTGGGATTTTTCTTGTCTCTTGAGATAGGCCTGGATTGCAATGTATTTTCCTCTCAGGACCGCCTTCGCTGCGTCCCAAAGCGTTTGGATTGTTGTATTTTCATTTTCGTTTGTTTCCATATATTTTTTAATTTCTTCTCTAATTGCCTGGTTGACCCACTCATTCGTTAGTAGGGTGTTCTTTAACCTCCATGCTTTTGGAGGTTTTCCAGACTTTTTTCTGTGGCTGATTTCAAGCTTCATAGCATTGTGGTCTGAAAGTATGCATGGTATAATTTCAATTCTTGTAAACTTATGAAGGGCTGTTTTGTGACCCAGTATATGATCTATCTTGGAGAATGTTCCATGTGCTCTCGAGAAGAAAGTATATTCTGTTGCTTTGGGATGTAGAGTTCTAAATATATCTGTCAAGTCCATCTGATCCAATGTCTCATTCAGGGTCCTTGTTTCTTTATTGACCGTGTGTCCAGATGATCTAGCCATTTCTGTAAGTGGGGTGTTAAAGTCCCCTGCAATTACCACATTCTTATCGATAAGGTTGCTTATGTTTATGAGTAATTGTTTTATATATTTGGGGGCTCCGGTATTCGGCGCATAGACATTTATAATTGTTAGCTCTTCCTGATGGATAGACCCTGTAACTATTATATAATGTCCTTCTTCATGTCTTGTTACAGCCTTTAATTTAAAGTCTAGTTTGTCTGATATAAGTATGGCTACTCCAGCTTTCTTTTGGCTTCCAGTCACATGATAAATAGTTCTCCATCCCCTCACTCTCAATCTAAAGGTGTCCTCAGGTCTAAAATGAGTCTCTTGTAGACAGCAAATAGATGGGTCTTGTTTTTTTTTATCCATTCTGATACCCTATGTCTTTTGGTTGGCGCATTTAATCCATTTACATTCAGTGTTATTATAGAAAGATACGGGTTTAGAGTCATTGTGATGTCTGTATGTTTTATGCTTGTAGTGATATCTCTGGGACTTTGTCTCACAGGGTCCCCCTTAGGATCTCTTGTAGGGCTGGTTTAGTGGTGACAAATTCCTTCAGTTTTTGTTTGTTTGGGAAGACCTTTATCTCTCCTTCTATTCTAAATGACAGACTTGCTGGATAAAGGATTCTTGGCTGCATATTTTTTCTGTCTAGCACCCTGAAAATCTCGTGCCAATTCTTTCTGGCCTGCCAAGTTTCAAAAGAGAGATCAGTCACGAGTCTTATAGGTCTCCCTTTATATGTGAGGGCACGTTTACCCCTTGCTGCTTTCAGAATTTTCTCTTTATCCTTGTATTTTGCCAGTTTCACTATGATATGTCGTGCAGAAGATCGATTCAAGTTACGTCTGAAGGGAGTTCTCTGTGCCTCTTGGATTTCAATGCCTTTTTCCTTCCCCAGTTCAGGGAAGTTCTCAGCTATTATTTCTTCAAGTACCCCTTCGGCACCAAAAAGGTAATTTTTTGACAATAGATAATATATTGACATGGTTTAAAACCGTAAAGTATAAAAAACTATATATGAGTAAATTCCCTCCTAAACCTTATCTGCTCCCCCAATAGATAATGATTGTTCTTAGTTTCTTATGAATCCTTCCAGAATTTGTCTATACAAGCAAGAATACAGATTGTTATTTTCCTCATTTTTATGGCATAAAAGGTAGCATAATTTGCACTATTACCATCTGTAGATTGCTTTTTACACTTAGCAATATATCCTAAAGATCTTTCTATATCAGTACATAGAACTTCTCCACGTTTTTGCACAGCTGCATAGTACTCCATTATATGGATGTCCTCCATTATACACAGTTCTCCATTAACAAGCGCGAGTTGTTTCCAACCTTCTGAGATTATAAAGAATATTGTAATGAATAGTCTTGTACACTCATTATTCCACATTTGTAAAAAAATCTGTAGGATAAATTCCTCAAAATGGAATTGCTAGGTGAAAAAGTATATGCATTTGTATTTTTGTTAGGTATTGTTGAAATAGATAATTTCCATTTAGAATCAAACCATATTGACTTAAGCATGTTTTTGATTTCCACAGTTGTGCAATAGAAACAGACACATTCTCAATTATAAACTTCTGAGGCCATGGAATATCTTGTTAATATCTATGGAAGCCAAACATCCTTTTCTATTTAAGTGCTTAGTAAATATTTGAGGAATTTACAGAAAGTGTCCTTTGTTGTCTAGCATCTGTGAATGAAATACTACTAAACTGAAAATACTAATTTTAGGGACTAAAGCCTACATACTATCAGAAGCCATTACTGCAGCAATTGTAATAGATAATTAAGATTGGTTAAGGTACTCGGAAACAAAAAGCAATAGAGGATTAATAAATGTGAAGAGATATAAATTCGTTAGATGAATAAGGAATTATTTACAAGACAATCTAAGGGAGATTTGGTTAAGCATCACTGAAATTGCTTTTTAGCAATGATGATAACAATAAAATGAACAACTAAATAGTATTCCAGAAGTTCTCTTATCATATAGTGACACAAAAATAACTGTTGAATGATGCCTTAGTGCTAAATATTAAATCAAAACATACTAGTATACCTGAGACATGTAACCAGGAGGAAGATATATTGGTGGCAAAGTGCCACTTGGTGACATTAGAGGTACATCAGCGGGTCCTAAAAGAGAATTATTATTAATAAACTCTTTAATAACTTTAAACAAAGTCTATTTAACTTTTCACAGTGAAAACTAGCTGCAAACTTTAACAACAGCCAGCCATTTTGAAAGTGCAAGTTGTTTACTTGTAAAGGAGACTAGGTATGAATGTAGATGAATCAATGCAAATTCATCCAAATGATGGAAAATAAAGCACATAATGTGGATTGGGTAAAATTTATATTATAAAAATGTTGGCAAATTTTACTGCTAATAAAAATGAACTATCAGCTTTCCAGTATAATTGTACTTTTACTTATGTATATATTGAGTAATAGTTTTACTCTGAACCATAAAATATATTTCATATAGTGATGTTACATTATAAAATTTAAATTTTAAGCTTTTCAGTGATAATAGTAAAGTGAAATAGTTTTTAGAAAACAGAGTAATATAGAGAAGCACCCAATACTACTCATGTGATACCCTACTTCTATACTATGTATTCTTACCGTCTTATACATACAATTGCATAGGAACTAAAAATCAGACATAGAATGGAAACTTTCATGAGTCATCATTCTTTTATTTGAAATTATTATAATTAATGTTTAGTTTAAATAATATATGTGGCTTTCAAGTCATAGAATGGCAATTTATTTTTAATAATGGGGAAAATAATAAACATTAGTTTGAAATAAACTTTATATAGCAGCCATGTGGAATCCATTGCTAAATGAGAATGTTTAAAAAATTTTTGGGACATAACTCTAAAGCACTTCAGGATACAAAATAATGGCATAAGAACAGAAACAGTCATCACAATTTGAAATAATACTAAATCTTATAGTACATAAATATTAATTTCATATTGCTGTGGAATCAATTCTATATGTATATTTATACATATATAGCAAATTAATATGCATATATAAATAATTTACCCCCTTGTTGTATATTATTATATTTTGAATATCTAGTATAGTGCTGGAACATGATAGGCACTAAAGAAATATTTGAATGTATGAATGAATCAGCTCTCCGAAGGCCTCATAATAACCTCCAATAAGAGCATAGTCTAAAACTATCGGTGGCCATCAATATATTCCAAATGTGAAATTTTTCAAATGGAATTCTTGATTTAATCTTCAATTTAAAAAAGTATCTTACATGAAGATTTCTAGTAAGACTAGCTCTGTTTGTTCTATTGATACTATGCTCCTGTGAGGACTATATAAATTTAAGAGCATTCCAGGGTCCCTGGGTGGCTCAGTTGGTTAAGCATCCGACTTCGGCTCAGGTCATGATCTCATGGTCCATGAGTTCGAGCCCTGCGTCGAGGTCTGTGCTGACAGCTTAGAGCCTGGAGCCTGCTTCAGATTCTGTGTCCCCCTCTGTCTGCACCTCCCCTGCTTGCACTCTGCCTCTATCTCTCAAAAATAAATACACATTAAATTTAAGAGCATTCCATCTGGCTCCAACAGGAAAGGATACTAATTACTAGTAATCTATTTGCTTTCAAGTAACACAAACCTGATTATACTTTTACTGACCTTGGATATTCTGAATATTCCCATCATCAGACTTGAGGGTGAGGGTCTCCCCAGGGTTAACTTGCACCAATATAATCTAGAAATAAACCATTCTTTGGTGACATACTTTTCTGTTAATCTATGAAAAATCATTATTGTAATTCTTAAAAGTTTTTATTTAAATTGCAGTTAGTTAACATAAAGTGTAATATTAGTTTTAGCTGTACAATTTAGTTATTCAACACTTGTATACAACACCTAGTGCTAATCACAAGAGTGTACTCCTTAATCCTCATCACCTATTTAACCCATCTCCCCAGGACCCTCCCCTGTGCTAATCACTAGTTGGTTCTCTACAGTTAAGAGTCTATTTCTTGGTTTCTCTCTCTCTTTTTCTTTGCTCATTTGTTTTGTTTCTTAAATTCCACATATGAGTGAAATAATATGGTATTTGTCTTTCTCTAATTGACTTATTTCACCTTAGCATAATGCTCTCTACCTCTGTCCATGTCATTGCAAATGGAAAAACTTCATTGTTTTTTATAGCTGAATAATATTCCATTGTATAGATATACCACACCTTATTTATCCATTCATCAGTCAGTGGACATTTGGACTGTTTCCATGATTTGGGTATTTTAGATAATGCTGCTATAAACATCGGAATGCACATATATCTTCAAATTTGTATTTTTATATCCTTTGGATAAATACCTAGCAATGTAATTCGTGGATCATAATGTAGTTCTTTTTTTTTTTTTTAATTTTTTGAGGAACAAGACAGGGATATCCATTCTCACCATTCTTTTTTAACCCTAGCTTTGGAAATCCTAGCCACAGCAATAAGACAACAGAAAGAAATAAAAGGCATCCAAATCAGCAAAGAAGAATTCAAACATTTACTATTTGTAGATGACATGGTATTCATTATATTCATCTATGTAGATGGCATGGTTTTCTATGTAAAAACCCCCCCAAAAATCCATCAAAAAATTCCTAGAACTCATACATAAATTTAGTAAAGTCACACAATACAAAATAAAATCAAAATACAGAAATCTGTTGCATTTCTATACACCAGCAATGAAGCAACAGAAAGAGAAATCAAGGAATCAATCACATTACAATTGCACAAAAAAACCGTAAGATACCTAGGAATAAGCCTAACCAAAGAGGTAAATGACTTGTGGTCTGAACTCTATAAAACACTGATGAAAGAAACTGAAGATGGCACAAAGAAATGGAAAAACATTCCATGTTCATGGATTGGAAGAACAAATTTGTGTAAATGGCTATACTACCCAAAGCAATCTACACATTTAATTCAATCCCTATCAAAATACCAACAGCATTTTTCACAGAGCTAGAACAAACAATCCTAAATTTTTATGAAACCAGAAAAGACCCTGAGAAGCCAAAGCAACATTGAAAAAGAAAAGCAAAGCTGGAGGCATCACTATTCCAGACTTCAAGGTCTATTACAAAACTAGTGATCAGGACAGTATGGTACTGGCACAAAAACAGTCACATAGATCAATAGAACAGAATAGAAAGCCCAGAAAGAAACCTACATCTATATTGTAAATTAATCCTTGGCGAAGCAGGAAAGAATATCCAATGCAAAAATGGCTCTTCAACAAATGGTGTTGGGAAAACTGGACAGCAACGTGAAAAAGAATGAAACTGGACCACTTTCTTACACTGTACACACACATAAATTCAAAATGGATGAAAGACCTAAATGTGATGAAGCCATCAAAATCCTAGAGGAGAATATGGACAGCAACCTCTTTGACATTAGCCACACAGCAACTTACTTGATATATTTCCTGAGGCAAGGGAAACAAAAGCAAAAATAAACTATTGGGGCCTCATGAAGATAAAAAGCTTCTGTACAGCAAAGGAAACAATCAACAGAACTAAAAGACAACCTATGGAATGGCAGAAGATATTTGCAAATGACGTATCTGATCAAGGGTTAGTATCCAAAATGTATAAAGAACTTATAAAACTCAACACTCAAAAAACAAATAATTTAGTTAAAAATTGGCAGGAAAAGACATATCATATGTTTTCACTCATATGTGGATCTTGAGAAACTTAACAGAAGACCATGGGGGAAGGGAAGGGGAAAAAATAGTTACAAACAGAGAGGGAGGGAGGCAAACCATAAAGAGACTCTTAAATACAGAGAACAAACTGAGGGTTCATGGGGGTGGGGAGAGGGGAAAGCAGGTGATGGGCACTGGGGAAGGCACTTGTTAGAATGAGGACTGGGTGTTGTATGTAAGCCAGTTTGACAAGAAATTATATTTAAAAAATGGGCAGGAGACATGAATAGACATTTTCCCAAAGAAGACATCTAGATTGCCAACAGACACATGAAAAGATGCTCAACATCATTCATCATCAGGGAAATACAAATCAAAACTGCAATGAGTTATCACCTCACACCTGTTAGAATGGCTAAAATTAACAACACACACAAAAAACAGGTGTTGGTGAGGATATGGAGAAAGTGAAACTCTCTTCCACTGTTGGTGGGAATGCAAACTGGTGCAGCCACTCTGGAAAACAGTATGGAGGTTCATTATTTTCATTTTGAGAAATATTCAGATTCACTAATTATTGAAGTTTTGAAATGCTCAAGAAGAAGAGTACAATTGGATCAATGGGGACTTAGGAGAAATTCAATATCCCTAAGTAATGGGTCCTTTCCAACCCAAATGAAACTTAATAAAGTCATAGAAAACAGGTGCATTGACATGGAAAGACCAACACCCACTCTCCAGTAAAAAACCCTACAAAAAAAGAAAAACAGAAAACAAAATTTGTCTGATGGTAAAATTCAGACATACTTGTTGTATCCAGTATTGTGGACAAGAAGGCCATCTTGTATATCTCTTGGGATGAGTCATCATTTGTGAATAATTTGTAGTATACTGTGTTCCAACAGTGGTGTCCAGATGATAATTCTCCATCTAGTAAAAAAGGACTTTTAATTTCAATATGGTCATTTTTATCTCAGTTCCTTTTGATATGGTGATGTCAAGCCAATGTATAAGCCAGAAGTACAATATTTACTTTTTTGAATTCCAAAGAAAAGTTAAGTGATATTTTCACATTGTGTATATAGATAAGACTTTTCTTGAATAGATTTTAAAAATTATTTATATTTTATTTTAGAGGGAGAGAGAGAGAGAGAGTCCCAAGCAGGCGCCACACCCAGGGAGGAGCCCAGTGCAGGGTTTGATCCCACGACCTCAGGATTGTGACATGAGCTGAAATCAAGAGTCAGAAGCTCAACTGACTCAGCCACCCACGTGCCCCTTGAATAGGTTACTTTAAATGAATAAATGTTAGGGGCCCCTGGGTGGCTCAGTGGGTTAAGTGTCTGACTTCAGCTCATGATATTGCAGTTCATGGTTCTGAGCCCTATGTCGGGCTCTGTGTTGACAGCTCAGAGCCTGGAGCCTGCTTCGGATTCTTGTCTCCTCCTCTCTCTGCCCCTCTCCCACTCACGCCCTGTCTCTGTCTCTCTCTTTAAAAAATAAACATTAAAAAAATTTAAGTGAATAAATGTCAAATGTAAACCATACTCTTTCTTTCTTGAAACCAGTCCTGTAGGTAGAAGTCATCGCAGCTCAAAATGTTACTTTTAAATATTAGAAAGTTGAACTCACAGCTGTGAATGAGTATGAAAAAAGTTTAGTCTGCTTTAGAGTCATGTTTTTAAATTTCTTAAAATATTTATTCATTTTGAGAGAGAGAGACACACACAGACCATGGGTGGGGGGAGTGGCAGAGAGAGAGGAAGACACAGAAACCAAAGCAGGCTCCAGGTTCTGAGCTGTCAGTACAGAGCCCGATGTGGGGCTCGAACTTGTGAACCGCAATATCATGACCTGAGCTGAAGTTGGATGCTTAACCGACTGAGCCACCCAGGTGCCCTAGAGTCATATTTTTAAACTATTCTTCAGAAGATACTGTCTGTGGATAGTATAAACTTTCAACACCAGGAGTTTTGAGCTGATCAAGGGAGACTGAAAAAACAGCTAAAGCAACCTAAAAAGAGGTTATATGTGGCCTAAGGTAATGTTAAATGTCTCTAAAAGGATTTTAAAAGGCCTACAAGTAAGATTAATCAATGTTGGTGAAAAGACTGGAAACTTGTGAACTAAATGACCAAACATAAAAATGACACACTTTTTCTAAATAAAAGCCAATACTGGATTCAAGAAAAAATTGTCCAGTTATAATGAAAATTTAAGCAAAACTATCCTTACCTGTTGCATGGAGTCCCCATTGATAACTGGAACTATAGGAGGTATTTCAGTAAGAGTAGGTGCAAGTCCATGTTCAGCCATGTCTAAAAAGATTGACTTTTACAGTAAGTGATGTTTCTAAAAGTGAAAGATTAAACAAATTAAGTCAAAGTAGTGATTTTAAATGACAAAACCTGATGAAATAGTCCTTAGCAAAGCCATTTTAGATAACTTTTCTCTCCGAAAATGTTTACTTAACTGATATTGTTTTATGGAAACATTTCAAAATAATCATTGATTTTCACAAATAAAAATATATGAAATATAGAGTGCAGAGATTTGTTCACTCCTCACTCATGAAAACAAGTGAAGATAGCTCTATTTCACAGTGTGAAGAATGGTTTAGTTAAGTCATTCGTCATTTGACTCAGATCAAGTTCGGTTAATTTCCAATCTATGATGTTAACGGTCAAATAAGACTTTATATGGATTAGAAGGCTGTAAGAATTAACTAGATCCTATTAAAAAGGATAGGAACATAGCTATTTACCTTAACTTAGATACTAAAACCAAATATCTTAAGCATAATGCAAAGCTTCAAACCCAAACCTTTAAACTTAAAATAATTTCCAGATTCAAATACTTCATGTGTAGATGGCTACAAGTGATAAAATATGGTAGATTAGTCCAGATTCTTGATTCCATAAACACTTGGACAAAAATCAGAAAGAAAAATATGATTCTTTTGAAGGTGGAGAAAGAGGCTACTCAAGAGAGAACCTCTTGGAGCTAGGCAAGTCTTCCAAATGAAGTGTACTGTTGTGTTTCACAAATCCTTGGTAACACTGATTTAAAAGAATGTTCATATGTCATAATTCTAGTCACTACTTACATCATTTCCTTATCAAGTTTTTTATACAGTATTAGGATACTTTTTGCTTGGAAATACAACTTTTTATAAATGAGAGACTCTTATTTTTTTTTTTGAAAGGAAAAGTATTGGGATTCATAAAGAAGCAGGGGGCATATCCAGCAGGAAAATGTGTATGTCCTTCTAGGATATAGATATAGGGACTAGCTATGGACTTAATGTTCTTTTTAGATTACTCAACAGTGGAAAGCACTTTAGGCTAACTTAAATCTCTCTTGTATTACCACAAAATTTGTTTCACTTATGGCAAAAGTCACTGTTCTCCAGCTCATTCTAATGACTTGATTGATCAAGATTTGAAACAACTTACAATGACATTTTTAAAATAGAGACTATGGCAACAAACTCTTTGCATGTGTATGTGTATATATACCCTCCCATCCCTTAACCTATTCATTTTCATCAGAATTTCCAATAATTGGTGCACATGATATGTCATATTAATAGAGTTTGCTGCTTCATCTCTTTATCTTTTCTATAGTTGGGCACCAAAAGATCTAGAATTAATTTAATCATTGATTCAATCTTGGGTGACATCCATACATCAACAGATTCAAAATGGACAGTCTGAGGTAGATAACTATACTTGAGTAAAAATTGAGAAGGGAGTTTTAATTGTTTTGAAACTAAAATTAGTTGGTATATTCCTTAACATATAAATGTTTTAAAAATTCCTATTAACAAGTTAACATTATATGTAATTGTGTCCAATTTAGAGAAATTGTTTTTAGTATTTAAGTTTTACAGGTTAAATGATGTTGGTTTAAAATTTTTTTAAAGTATATTATTTATTGTCAGAGAGATCAAGCTAGTGGGTGAGTGGCAGAGAAAGCGGGAGAAAGGAAATCCCAAGCAGGCTCTGCCCTGACAGTGTGGAGTCTGTTGTTGAACTGTGAGATCATGACCTGAGTTGAAACAAAGAGTCAGATGCTTAACCAACTGAGCCACCCAGGCACCCCAAATGATGTTTATTATATGAGGAATCAAATTTTGTTTTAACACTTGGATAACATTTTATTCCATCCCTTTATGTTTTCATTACTCTATCATTTTAAGGGTTAAATGATAAATTCATGTTTAGATCTTTAATTTCTACCAATGTTACAAAAAATTATTTTATAAGAACAATAAAAATTTAAGGTAACAATGATATCACAATTAGTTTTTCATGAGGATACATTTATCCTTTTTAGTATATATAATATATTGAATAATCAAAATTCAGAACTATAGAACTTTGTCATTTTTATAGACATATCAGTATTATTAAAGAAAAAGTTGGGAGTTAAGATGGCAGAGTAGTAAGGAGACCCTAGGCCTGTCTCATCCCTCAAACAAATTAGATCAACATGAAACCATTTTGAACACCTAGGAAATCAATCTGAGGATTAACAGAACAATCTGTATAATTTGAGGGAGAGAATGTAGCAGGTACGTTGTGTGGACAGGTGAATTGGGGAAGAGAAGAGCTGTGACTCCACAGAGGGAAGGGAACCCTTTTCATGGAGAGGAGAAAGAGAGAGCAGGAGAGAGAGCAACATATTGGGTTTGCACAAGAAAGCACCCTGAAAGCAAGTAGAGATAAAATGAAAACACATGCAGGGGACTACACAAGAAAACTGTTCCCAAAAGACAGGGCTTCAATACTGTCAGTTTTTTTATAAACACTGGAGCACAGAGTCTGAAGTTTCAGAGATCAGTGCCTGGTGGTGTTCTGATGAGGATGCAGGGCAGAATCCTGGGAGCGAAGAGTGTGGTCTGAGGATTCCCTAGGTCACATTTGGAGAAGCGGTTCCCCTGCGTGGAATGCATTTGGTAGAGGTGATATGGCCTCTCCATGGGCAAAAGACCCAGCAGGTAACATCAGGCTGCCCCATTCACCTGAATAGGAACAAGGACAGAGGCTGAGGGCAGAAAACACTGGCACCAGCGGTGTGTTGTGATTTACCACCAACTCTGAGCTGCTGTCACTGCACGGTTGCACAACCATTTCCTGTGACAAGCCAGCATCAACCACAATGCTGCGAGTCTGCCTCATCCCCAACGAGAGGATCACTGAGTATCTAAACCTCAGAAGTCTCTGAAGGGTGGGGTTTTGAAACACTGCTGCACCTGAGATAAAACTCTAGAGGGAGGCGCTGCCTGGTAGGTGGACAGCTCTGAGCTAATGGAAGCGGGAGACACAGGAGGGTTGACTGATGCTGTGTGAGTGTGAGAACATCCGGCTCTGGAGAATAGAGAGCAGGGCAAGGCCATTTTCACCATTAGCCCAACAAGGATTGACCCCAGTGATCTAAACAATGCCACCAAGTGTAGCTGTTACAACAAGTCCTGCTCTCTGCACCCTAAAGGCACATCTCCACTAGGGTAAATTGACTGGAAAAACAGAGAAGCAAGCTCTTACCCAGAAGACCAGCACAAATCCCTTCTATGTGCTTAGTCTACTATACATAGTGCTACAATGTTTCGGCTCTAGGAAAAACTGGATCTAGGTTCATATGGGTTTTTTTCTTTGTTCATTTGTTCATTTTGTTGTTGCTTCTGTTTTTGTTTATGTTGTTGTCATTGTTGTTTTCGTTTGTTTCTTGAATACAGAAAGATCAAAATTTTTAATTTAATTATTTTATGATATTTTAATTTTTAATTTTTTTAATTTTTAGTTTTTTTCTCCTTTTCTCTTTCTCTTTTTTTCTATCAAGTTTCATTTAGCAAGTAAACCAAAACACATGTAGGATCTAGATTCCTTTATTTGATTTAAAAAATTGTTATTATTATTTTTTATTTAAATCCAAGTTGGTTAACATATAGTGTAATGGTTTCAGGGATAGAATTTAGTGATTCACCACTTACGTATAACACCCAGTGCTCTTCCCAACAAGTGACCTCCTTAATGCCCATCACCTATTTAGCTCATCCCCTGACCAAACACCCTGCCAGCAACCCTCAGTTTATTTTCTGTATTTAGAGTGTTTTATGGTTTCTATATCTCTCTCTGGTTTTATCTTATTTTTGCTTCTCTTCCCACATGTTCACCTGTTTTGTTTCTTAAATTCCACATATGAGTTAAATAATATGATATTTGTCTTTCTCTGGCTTATTTTGCTTACCATAATAAACTCTAGTTCCATCCAAGTTGTTGCAAATGTCAACATTTCATTCTTTTTGATTGCCAAGTAAT
This sequence comes from Prionailurus viverrinus, assembly GCF_022837055.1. Lineage (NCBI taxonomy): Eukaryota > Metazoa > Chordata > Mammalia > Carnivora > Felidae > Prionailurus > Prionailurus viverrinus. The sequence continues at coordinate 56,366,901 of NC_062579.1, forward strand.
ATTCTATTTTATATATATATATATATTATATATATATATATATATATATATTATATATATATAATCTTCTTTATCCATTCATCAGTTGGACATTTGGGTTCTTTCCATACTTTGGCTATTGTTGATAGTGCTGCTACAAACATTGGGGTGGATGTGCCCCTTTGAATCAGCATATTTGTATCTGTGGATAAGTACCTTGTAGTGAAATTTCTGGGTCATAGGGTAGTTGTATTTTTAATTTTTTAAGGAACCTCAACACTGTATTCCAGAGTGGCTGCACAAGTTTGCATTCCCACCAGCACTGCAAAAGTGTACCTCTTTTTCCACATCCTTACCAACATCTGCCATTGCCTGAGTTGTTAATTTTAGCTATTCTGAAAGGTGTGAGGTGGTATCTCATTGGGGTTTTGATTTGTATTTCCCTTATTATGCGTGATGTTGAGCATATTTCCATGTGTTTATTAGCCATCTGGATGTCTTCTTTAGAAAAGTGTCTACCAGGAGGAGCCAAGATGGCGGAACAGCATGGAAGCTTTTTGTGTATCTCGCATCTGTGAAATGTCGCAACCGGTGCGACAAACACCAAGGTCAGGGTCCTGGGGGTAGGGGAATGCAAGAAAAAAAGAGAAGAGAGAAAGTTTTGGAACAGGAGGGTCCCCTGGGCTGATGGCCCAAGTGACGGCTTTATTGTTGCTGTACACAATCTTTTATAATATAAGACTCTTATGGATCAGGTCATTCTAAGAATAAACAGGTTTCACATGATCACTGCCAGCCAAAACATTTAGTTCTGTATACCTTGTGAACTTTCTGAACGGGTCACAAGACCTTGTTGATAGATTGCTAGCAAAACACAGTTCCCATGTTTGTTTCTATCTGACTCGGGGTAGAAAAAGGGAGGTAGCATTACTGCCAACACCTGCAGACCACAGGCTTCAGGAATTAACTTTCTCAGCCTTGACAAGGCTTTTGTATGCCCTTGAAAGTGGGGGAATGGGAGGGGGAACCACCGGGTTGGCTTGAGTCAACAGGGAACATTGCTCGACCCGGTCTCAGCCTGGCACCGGGGCCCGGCCCCCCACATGTCCCCCTATTGTTTGTAATTGCAACATGTGCATCCTGGCCTGGTATGTGGTAAAGGCAGTAAGACCCCATCTCTAGAAACAACACAGCAAGACAAGTGTAACAGATATTACGGAAACAATTCCAATAAAGATCCAAAAGGAATGCTGAAGAATATTAAATGGATTAAACCCATTAAGTTGGTGCAGTATGGTTTCAGCGAGATTTCCAGGGTTAGGGAAACTGAGTGAGCTACTTGCAACAACATTTATCTCTTCTTATAGCTGTAAGAGGTCTAAGCTAGTATTAGCATCATGCCAAACCCCTTGTAAATGACGACGCACTTGTCCCCATGTTACATTGGTATACTCTAAAGGGGTAACACAGATATGCTTATATGTATCATGACAAATTAAAGAAAGTCTGGTATGCAAAACAGCAAACTGATCACCAAGATACATTAATCCTTCTTGTAGTGCCTCTAATTGGGCTTCCAATTTACGGTCTATTCGTTCTTGAGTGGCAAACACTTTGGATACATTATGAGCTAATTTATTTACATGGGATGCCGTTTGGGCACTTTTATGTAAGGATATTACAGATACAGTTGCAGAGGCAATTACAGTCACTGCTGCTATGAGTCCAGCAATTAAGAGTCCAAGAAACCGTTTGGTCCTGCACAGCCGTTTACTGATTTCTAAAGCCAGTTGCATCCCATAATTAGGATACCAAGGTCCTGTAACATTTACTGGCAACATTCAATAGGGAGGTTGTAAGACCAGATAAACCTTTATTCCACTTCTAGAGGGTCCATCTACTGGTAGACAATTGGTCAAAACACAAGCAGGACACGTTAGCCAGTATAACTGATGACCATCTTCTTTCACTGGAGTAATAGTTCCATCTCCAACAATCAGATAGTAGGGTGGAGGAACACAGGCATGCAATTGCAGAACTGGAGAAACATAATATTCTGGAAAACTAAAGCTGTCATTAGTATATATTTTATCAAAGGTAGCATATAATTTCCAAAGATCAGAATGAATTCTTCCTTCAGGGGATTGCAAAATGGTTTGTGGGATAATCTTATGGTGTACCTGTACCTCGCTAGGAGGTGGATCCACAACCCTGGGATTAAGAGTCCCATGCTCTACCGACTGAGCTAGCCGGGCCTTTTGGGAATAATCTGTAATGGTATAGTTTAAGTCATCCTCAATGAAGAGGATTGGGCACATATACCCCAAGGTGAGTCCCCAGTAAGGCCTTGACCAGCTGAGGGACATGTAGGAAGATTCTGAGGGGGATCACGGGGTCCAAAAAACATCCATTCTCCTAATAATTCTCTCTTTTGCCAATAAGCGGCAACGGAGCGGGGTACCCATTCAGAAGGACGCTTGTCATTTTGCCAAATAGTATAAGTAATAGACCGCCCTACTGGTTTTGTACCCAAACACCCATAAGCAAGTTTGTATGGCGTAGACTCCCTTTGCAGGCAGATGGGTACTCCTGCAGAGAGTGCTGTCCAATTTATAGAGGCCGACACAGTGGGCAAAAACCCTGCATCTTCCCCTCCCATAAAGGTGAGATTGGTGTATACTATGGGTGTGGGGTCCCTCCATGTTACAGGTTGTACTGCAGGAGGACCTACCATGTATGCCCAATAGAGGGCAGACTCCCCGGTTGTAGTGAGAATGCACAGGCATGCCAAGAAGACATGTGTGGCCCTTACCTCTCTACCTGAGGCCATCACTACATCAGTGGCCTGGGTCAGCAGGTTCTTTATCTGTCCCCAGGTGGGTGTACCCGCCTTATGACTCCACCGTTGTCGCTTCTGGGGGGGCTCCGTCATTGTCAATTTGGCCATTTTTCGGCGCAACCGTAATGTCTCTGAGGAGCCGAAGCGGGACCCAGCGTGGCGCTTCCTCATCCTGTGGAAACACACAAGCATACCCTCTCCCTTTTCGAAGGACTGGGTCTGGGCCTCACCAAATGCCTTCCGGCATATCTTTCCATCTTGCCATCAAGAGAGGTTCTTGACTCTTTCCCCAGCGACGCTCTGCGGCAGTCATCCCTGCTTCATTGACATTTAAAAAATTTAAAACATACAACACAAGAGTGAGATGTACATGTGGGGAATACTTTATCTTTCCCTTTAATATCTCCCCCTCTTTAAGTTTTTGCAGATACTGTTTTAGAGTCAGATGAGCTCGCTCAACAATAGCCTGTCCTGTGGAATTATAAGCAATGCCAGTTGTATGCTCAATTTGGAGTCGGCGGCAAAATTTTGCAAAAGATTTAGAAGTATAAGCACTACCATTGTCAGTTTTTATTTTATGAGGTTTGCCCACTGCTGCAAAGGCAGAAAATAGGTGATTCTGAACATCAACAGATGCTTTTCCTGAGTGGGCTGAAGCATGTATATAGCCTGAGCAAGTATCTACAGACACTTGTAGTGGAAATACACTACAAAATATTGTAACTTTCCAAAAGATAAATATTGGGTGGCGTCCATTTGTCACAAGTCATTGGGCCGAAGACCTCGGGGATTAATGGCATAGACCGGCTGTGGGAAGAACTGTGGACAGATGTCGTATTGTTTAACAATTTGGCCGTTTTACGAGATATTTTGAATTTTTGTCGAAGGGCTGCCGCATTTTGATGAAAATTATCATGACTCTTTTTGGCTGTTTTTAAAGGAGTGGTAATGGGCAGAACTTGTAATAAATGGGTTGCTGCATTGGCTATCCGATTTCCAGCAACTAGGGGACCAGGCAGATCGGTGTGAGCTTGAATGTGGGAAATATAAATTGGACTGTGTTGTGAATTAAGAAGTTTTTGTATAGCATGAAATAGATGATAAAGCTTCTCATCTGTTGTCAGTATAAAGGCAGTGGGAAGCTGTAACACGGCTTTGATAACGTATTGACTGTTAGAATAGACATTTATAGATTTTGGGTAAGTTCTTAGGGCTACCTGTACAGCATAAAGCTTGGCCCTTTGGACAGATTTAGTTGTATATTTTTTTTGTTTGTTTGTTTTATTTTTATTTTTTTTATTTTTTAATTTTTTATTTTTTTTATTTTTTTTAATTTTTTTTTTTAATGAAATTTATTGACAAATTGGTTTCCATACAACACCCAGTGCTCATCCCAAAAGGTGCCCTCCTCAATACCCATCACCCACCCTCTCCTCCCTCCCACCCCCCATCAACCCTCAGTTTGTTCTCAGTTTTTAACAGTCTCTTATGCTTTGGCTCTCTCCCATTCTAACCTCTTTTTTTTTTTTCCTTCCCCTCCCCCATGGGTTCCTGTTAAGTTTCTCAGGATCCACATAAGAGTGAAACCATATGGTATCTGTCTTTCTCTGTATGGCTTATTTCACTTAGCATCACACTCTCCAGTTCCATCCACGTTGCTACAAAAGGCCATATTTCATTTTTTCTCATTGCCACGTAATATTCCATTGTGTATATAAACCACAATTTCTTTATCCATTCATCAGTTGATGGACATTTAGGCTCTTTCCATAATTTGGCTATTGTTGAGAGTGCTGCTATGAACATTGGGGTACAAGTGGCCCTATGCATCAGTGCTCCTGTATCCCTTGGGTAAATTCCTAGCAGTGCTATTGCTGGGTCATAGGGTAGGTCTATTTTTAATTTTCTGAGGAACCTCCACACTGCTTTCCAGAGCGGCTGCACCAATTTGCATTCCCACCAACAGTGCAAGAGGGTTCCCGTTTCTCCACATCCTCTCCAGCATCTATAGTCTCCTGATTTGTTCATTTTGGCCACTCTGACTGGCGTGAGGTGATACCTGAGTGTGGTTTTGATTTGTATTTCCCTGATAAGGAGCGACGCTGAACATCTTTTCATGTGCCTGTTGGCCATCCGGATGTCTTCTTTAGAGAAGTGTCTATTCATGTTTTCTGCCCATTTCTTCACTGGGTTATTTGTTTTTTGGGTGTGGAGTTTGGTGAGCTCTTTATAGATTTTGGAGACTAGCCCTTTGTCCGATATGTCATTTGCGAATATCTTTTCCCATTCCGTTGGTTGCCTTTTAGTTTTGTTGGTTGTTTCCTTTGCTGTGCAGAAGCTTTTTATCTTCATAAGGTCCCAGTAATTCACTTTTGCTTTTAATTCCCTTGCCTTTGGGGATGTGTCGAGTAAGAGATTGCTGCGGCTGAGGTCAGAGAGGTCTTTTCCTGCGTTCTCCTCTAAGGTTTCGATGGTTTCCTGTCTCACATTTAGGTCCTTTATCCATTTTGAGTTTATTTTTGTGAATGGTGTGAGAAAGTGGTCTAGTTTCAACCTTCTGCATGTTGCTGTCCAGTTCTCCCAGCACCATTTGTTAAAGAGGCTGTCTTTTTTCCAGTGGATGTTCTTTCCTGCTTTGTCAAAGATGAGTTGGCCATACGTTTGTGGGTCTAGTTCTGGGGTTTCTATTCTATTCCATTGGTCTATGTGTCTGTTTTGGTGCCAATACCATGCTGTCTTGATGATGACAGCTTTGGAGTAGAGGCTAAAGTCTGGGATTGTGATGCCTCCTGCTTTGGTCTTCTTCTTCAAAATTCCTTTGGCTATTCGGGGCCTTTTGTGGTTCCATATGAATTTTAGGATGGCTTGTTCTAGTTTCGAGAAGAATGCTGGTGCAATTTTGATTGGGATTGCATTGAATGTGTAGATAGCTTTGGGTAGTATTGACATTTTGACAATATTTATTCTTCCAATCCATGAGCAGGGAATATCTTTCCATTTCTTTAAATCTTCTTCAATTTCCTTCATAAGCTTTCTATAGTTTTCAGCATACAGATCCTTTACATCTTTGGTTAGATTTATTCCTAGGTATTTTATGCTTCTTGGTGCCATTGTGAATGGGATCAGTTTCTTTATTTGTCTTTCTGTTGCTTCATTGTTAGTGTATAAGAATGCAACTGATTTCTGTACATTGATTTTGTATCCTGCAACTTTGCTGAATTCCTGTATCAGTTCTAGCAGACTTTTGGTGGAGTCTATCAGATTTTCCATGTATAATATCATGTCATCTGCAAAAAGCGAAAGCTTGACTTCATCTTTGCCAATTTGGATGCCTTTGATTTCCTTTTGTTGTCTGATTGCTGATGCTAGGACTTCCAGCACTATGTTAAACAGCAGCGGTGAGAGTGGGCATCCTTGTCGTGTTCCTGATCTCAGGGAAAAAGCTCTCAGTTTTTCCCCGTTGAGGATGATGTTAGCTGTGGGCTTTTCATAAATGGCTTTTATGATCTTTAAGTATGTTCCTTCTATCCCGACTTTCTCAAGGGTTTTTATCAAGAAAGGGTGCTGGATTTTGTCGAAGGCCTTTTCTGCATCGATTGACAGGATCATATGGTTCTTCTCTTTTTTTTTGTTAATGTGATGTATCACGTTGATTGATTTGCGAATGTTGAACCAGCCCTGCATCCCAGGAATGAATCCCACTTGATCATGGTGAATAATTCTTTTTATATGCCGTTGAATTTGATTTGCTAGTACCTTATTGAGAATTTTTGCATCCATATTCATCAGGGATATTGGCCTGTAGTTCTCTTTTTTTACTGGGTCTCTGTCTGGTTTAGGAATCAAAGTAATACTGGCTTCATAGAATGAGTCTGGAAGTTTTCCTTCCCTTTCTATTTCTTGGAATAGCTTGAGAAGGATAGGTATTATCTCTGCTTTAAACGTCTGGTAGAACTCCCCTGGGAAGCCATCTGGTCCTGGACTCTTATTTGTTGGGAGATTTTTGATAAACGATTCAATTTCTTCACTGGTTATGGGTCTGTTCAAGCTTTCTCTTTCCTCCTGATTGAGTTTTGGAAGAGTGTGGGTGTTCAGGAATTTGTCCATTTCTTCCAGGTTGTCCAATTTGTTGGCATATAATTTTTCATAGTATTCCCGGATAATTGTTTGTATCTCTGAGGGATTGGTTGTAATAATTCCATTTTCATTCATGATTTTATCTATTTGGGTCATCTCCCTTTTCTTTTTGAGAAGCCTGGCCAGAGGTTTGTCAATTTTGTTTATTTTTTCAAAAAACCAACTCTTGGTTTCGTTGATCTGCTCTACAGTTTTTTTAGTTTCTATATTGTTTATTTCTGCTCTGATCTTTATTATTTCTCTTCTTCTGCTGGGTTTAGGCTGCCTTTGCTGTTCTGCTTCTAGTTCCTTTAGGTGTGCTGTTAGATTTTGTATTTGGGATTTTTCTTGTCTCTTGAGATAGGCCTGGATTGCAATGTATTTTCCTCTCAGGACTGCCTTCGCTGCGTCCCAAAGCGTTTGGATTGTTGTGTTTTCATTTTCGTTTGTTTCCATATATTTTTTAATTTCTTCTCTAATTGTCTGGTTGACCCACTCATTCGTTAGTAGGGTGTTCTTTAACCTCCATGCTTTTGGAGGTTTTCCAGACTTTTTTCTGTAGTTGATTTCAAGCTTCATAGCATTGTGGTCTGAAAGGAAGCATGGTATAATTTCAATTCTTGTAAACTTATGAAGGGCTGTTTTGTGACCCAGTATATGATCTATCTTGGAGAATGTTCCATGTGCACTCGAGAAGAAAGTATATTCTGTTGCTTTGGGATGCAGAGTTCTAAATATATCTGTCAAGTCCATCTGATCCAGTGTCTCATTCAGGGCCCTTGTTTCTTTATTGACCATGTGTCTAAATGATCTATCCATTTCTGTAAGTGGTGTATTAAAGTCCCCTGCAATTACCACATTCTTATCGATAAGGTTGCTTATGTTTATGAGTAATTGTTTTATATATTTGGGGGCTCCGGTATTCGGTGCATAGACATTTATAATTGTTAGCTCTTCCTGATGGATAGACCCTGTAACTGTTATATAATGTCCTTCTTCATCTCTTGTTACAGCCTTTAATTTAAAGTCTAGTTTGTCTGATATAAGTATGGCTACTCCAGCTTTCTTTTGGCTTCCAGTCGCATGATAAATAGTTCTCCATCCCCTCACTCTCAATCTAAAGGTGTCCTCAGGTCTAAAATGAGTCTCTTGTAGACAGCAAATAGATGGGTCTTGTTTTTTTATCCATTCTGATACCCTATGTCTTTTGGTTGGCGCATTTAATCCATTTACATTCAGTGTTATTATAGAAAGATACGGGTTTAGAGTCATTGTGATGTCTGTATGTTTTATGCTTATAGTGATGTCTCTGGGACTTTGTCTCACAGGGTCCCCCTTAGGATCTCTTGTAGGGCTGGTTTAGTGGTGACAAATTCCTTCAGTTTTTGTTTGTTTGGGAAGACCTTTATCTCTCCTTCTATTCTAAATGACAGACTTGCTGGATAAAGGATTCTTGGCTGCATATTTTTTCTGTCTAGCACCCTGAAAATCTCGTGCCAATTCTTTCTGGCCTGCCAAGTTTCAAAAGAGAGATCAGTCACGAGTCTAATAGGTCTCCCTTTATATGTGAGGGCACGTTTACCCCTTGCTGCTTTCAGAATTTTCTCTTTATCCTTGTATTTTGCCAGTTTCACTATGATATCTCGTGCAGAAGATCGATTCAAGTTACGTCTGAAGGGAGTTCTCTGTGCCTCTTGGATTTCAATGCCTTTTTCCTTCCCCAGTTCAGGGAAGTTCTCAGCTATTATTTCTTCAAGTACCCCTTCAGCACCTTTCCCTCTCTCTTCCTCCTCTGGGATACCAATTATGCGTATATTATTTCTTTTTAGTGTATCACTTAATTCTCTAATTTTCCCCTCATACTCCTGGATTTTTTTATCTCTCTTTTTCTCAGCTTCCTCTTTTTCCATAACTTTATCTTCTAGTTCACCTATTCTCTCCTCTGCCTCTTCAAGCCGAGCTGTGGTGGTTTCCATTTTGTTATGCATTTCGTTTAAAGCGTTTTTCAGCTCCTCGTGACTGTTCCTTAGTCCCTTGATCTCTGTAGCAAGAGATTCTCTGCTGTCCTGTATACTGTTTTCAAGCCCAGCGATTAATTTTATGACTATTATTCTAAATTCACTTTCTGTTATGTTATTTAAGGCCTTTTTGATCAGCTCATTAGCTGTTGTTATTTCCTGGAGATTCTTCTGAGGGGAATTCTTCCGCTTGGTCATTTTGGATAGTCCCTGGCGTGGTGAGGACCTGCAGGGCACTTCTCCTGTGCTGTGGTGTATAACTGTAGTTGGTGGGCGGGGCCGCAGTCAGACCTGATGTCTGCCCCCAGCCCACCGCTGGGGCCACAGTCAGACTGGTGTGTGCCTTCTCTTCCCCTCTCCTAGGGGCGGGATTCACTGTGGGATGGCGTGGCCTGTCTGGGCTACTTGCACACTGCCAGGCTTGTGATGCTGGGGATCTGGCGTATTAGCTGGGGTCGGTAGGCAAGGTGCACAGGGGCAGGAGGGGCAGGCTTAGCTCGCTTCTCCTTAGGTGATCCACTTCAGGAGGGGCCCTGTGGCAGCGGGAGGGAGTCAGATCCGCTGCCGGAGGTTTGGCTCCGCCGAAGCGCAGAGTTGGGTGTTTGCGCGGAGCGAGCAAGTTCCCTGGCAGGAACCAGTTCCCTTTGGGATTTCGGCTGGGGGATGGGCGGGGGAGATGGCGCTGGCGAGGGCCTTTGTCCCCACCAAACTGAGCTCTGTTGTCAGGGGGCTCAGCAGCTCTCCCTCCCTTTGTCCTCCAGCCTTCCCGCTTTCCGAGCAGAGCTGTTAACTTATGACTTCCCAGACGCGAAGTCGCGCTTGTTGTGGGAACACAGTTCGTCAGGCCCCTCCGCTTTTGCAAGCCAGACTCGGGGCTCTGCTTGGCCAGCGAGCCGCCCCTCCGCCCCGGCTCCCTCCCGCCAGTCCGTGGAGCGCGCACCGCCTCGCCGCCCTTCCTACCCTCTTCCGTGGGCCTCTCGTCTGCGTTTGGCTCCGGCGACTCCGTTCTGCTAATCCTCTGGCGGTTTTCTGGGTTATTTAGGCAGGTGTAGATGGAATCTAAGTGATCAGCAGGACGTGCGGTGAGCCCAGCGTCCTCCTAAGCCGCCATCTTGCCGCAACTCCTAGTTGTATAATTTAAAGTGATCAAATTTTTATGTTGAGAAGTGACATAATATACTGTAATTTTACCCTCTTTACTAGCATCCACAAAAATGGAAGCAGTATCTTTAATCGGCTGACAAACAATAGGATTATAGGGCAAAATATCTATAAGACTGAAACCTTGTATTAAAGAATTAGAAGGTAAATGAAATTTAATTTGACCTGTAAAATTAGCCAAGGCAAGTTGTCATTTGATGGACTGAGCAAAAGCAGCGTCCACCAGCTTTTGTGTCAGAAAGGCACATGTAATAAATTTTGGATCGTGTCCAAAGAGCTGAACAGCTCGGGATCTTTTTCTAATGATGAGAAGACAAACCATAGATAGCAAAGGATTAATGACATGCATAGAGTGTAAGGCTAAATGTAGCCATTTAAGTGGACCATGAGATTGTCACAGAATTGTAAAGGGGATGACCTGAGGTTTTAATATTATTAGATACAAAGGCTGAGAAGGGTCAATTTTAGTGACTTGGGCCTGTTGAATGGCCTGTTCTATATGTCTTATAGCTTCTTTAGCTTTTTGAGTGAGACTTTGCGGGGATGCTGGAGAACTCTTTTTAGAATATTAAACAAAGGTAGTAATTGTTTTGTGGTGACCCCTAGTGTATTTTTAATTTAGTTTATATCTCCTAATAATTTCTGAAAATCATTTAAAGTAGTCAAATGTCCGGTTCTAATTGATACTTTCTGAGGTCGGACAGTTGATTTGGAGATGAGATACCCTAGGTATTTAAAAGATGCTTTTCTTTGAACTTTTTCAGGGGCAACAATCAAATTATATGCTTTAAGGCATCTTTGAAGAGAAATAAAAGTCTCCTGTAATAATTTCTCAGTTTTAGTAGCCAAAAGTAAGTCATCCATATAATGGATATAATATATATGGGGAAAACTCTGTCTAAAAGGGGTAATTGTTCCGGCCACAAACTCTTGACATAAAGTCGGACTGTTAGCCATGTCTTGCGGTAAGACCTTCCACTGATACCGCTTAGCAGGTTCCTGTAAGTTAGTGGAAGGCAGGGAGAATGTAAAATGTTTTCTGTCACTAGGGGCCAACGGAATGGTAAAAAAACAATCTTTTAAGTCCAAAACTAGCAATTGATATTGTAAAGGAATGGCCGATGGGGAAGGGAGGCCAGGTTGTAAAGCCCCCATGGGCTTCATGACAGCATTAATTGCTCTTAAATCTTGTAGTAACCTCTATTTATTTGACTTTTTTTTAATCACAAAGATTGGGGTGTTCCAGGGACTGGTGGAGGGAACTAAATGACCTAATTGCAGTTGTTCCTCTATGAGGTGAACAGCAGCCTCCCTCTTAACAGTAGGTAAGGGCCATTGGTCAACTTACATTGGAGTGGAAGTCATCCACTGGAGAGGCATAAGGTGGGGAATTTTTAATGGCCCTAGGAAAAACCCAATCCGAAATGGCCTCTTTTAGGCTCGGGGACATATGGCTCAGGATTCTCCTGCAACTCCTTTCCTAAGCCTTTTCCCTCAATATAGCCCATTTTCTTCATAAGGTGTATAGCAAGATTAGTCTGTTTTTGAATCGGGACTGCCTTAGTCTCCAGAGTCAAATTCATTGCAGTTAATATGTCCCTGTCACAGAGATTAAGATCTATATTCAAAACAAAAGGCTGAAAAGTTCTAGTCATACCATCAGGCAGTCTCTAATGTAAATAATCAGAGCTTTGCAACGGAGCAGAGGCATACCAACACCTTTAATTGGAATATTAGTCACTTGAGTAGGCCATGTGACAGGCCAATTTTTTTGAGCAATAACTGAGACATCTGTACCTGTATCCACTAGTCCCTCAAAAGGGACTCCTTGGATATACAATGTAAGCATGGGCTTTTTTACAGAGATCACTTTAGCCCAATAAAGATCTGTGGAGCTGAACCCTTGATTTCCCCGATAAGGTTTAACAGCCTTATTATTGGAGGATATCCGGGGTATCAAGATCAATTGTGCTATGGGAGTCTTGGGCTCAAGCACCAAAGTTCCCATAGTTAAGCTGGCAAAAATTTTTATTTCTCCAGTGTAATCTTCATCAATAATTCTAGGATAGATCATCAATCCCTTAAGAGTCCAGCTGGATCTTCCCAATAATAACCCCCAAGTATTCCTGGGTAGAGGCCCCCATATCCCTGTGGGGATGGCTTTAGGGGGCTGTCCTCCTTCTAGGTAAATGGACTGAGCTGGGGTAAGATCTAGTCCTGCACTGGCAGGAGTACCGCGGTGTAGTTGGCTAATACCTGGGAGGTCTCCAGTGTTGGACACAATGGGTGGGAAGGTGCCTGTGGGAACATTGCCGCAATTGTTTGAGGGGCCTGCGGCTGGCCCTGCTTCCAGTTTCCCTGAAGAGGTTTGCCATTATAATCAGTTTTAGAGCGGCATTCATTGGCCCAGTGATACCCCCGTCTACATCTGGGACAAATAATTGTCGGCTTATTATTAATGTTAGGGCCACTTGGCAAACCGGGGGTGGTTGGAATTATTTCTGTACTATGACATTGGGCCTTCATATGGCCCTTTTGGCCACATTTGAAACACACTATTCCACCCAACTTCCTTGGATTAGTTCTTACGTTTTTACCCTGAAGCTGGGCATGTACCTGTAAGGGGTCTATTCCCTTTAAGGCATCTGCCAAGGTAATGCCCTGAATATAAGATGGTCCAATCTCAGCACATAGTCTGACATAATCCTCCAAGGTACCCTGATTTTTCCAAGGACGAATGGCTGCCTGACATGTAGAATTAGCATTTTTATAAGCCAGTTGTTTTACAATAATGGTACCTGCCTCCCCATCAGTAACGATACGTCTGACTGCAGTCAAAAGGTGCCCAACAACATCCTGGTATTTCTTATCTGGCCCTTGCCTAATTTTAGACAATTTCTCAGTTCTGCCCCCTGTAGAGGGGAGTTTTTTCCAAGCTGCAATGGCACAGGTATTAATTTGATTATACGCAATTTCAGGATAATTTAGCTGGAGGCCCACATCATAATATTGCCCTGTACCTGTGAGCATGTTAAAATCCACTGGTATGTTAGTTCTTTTATTATACATAGCCTGTTTTTCAGCATTCTCTGCAAATTCTGCTTTCCACAAGAGGTTATCTCCCACACTCAAACAAGCCTGAGTAACGACCTTTTAATCTCCTGGGCATAATGCCTCCCTGCTCAAATTATCAAGCATAGACAGGGTAAAGGGAGCTGCTGGACCATACTGGGCTGTAGAGGATTTCAAATCTTTTAGCAATTTAAAAGTTAGGGCGGAGTACACTCTCTGTCCCCCCTGCTGAATAACAGGGTAAGCGTGAAAAGCAGAGGTGTCTTCCCCATACTGCGTTGCTTGATACAGAGTCCGCTGCAAAGGAGTAGTTTCCATAACAGGGTAAGGTTCAGTGGACTGTTGATTCTGAGTAATAGGGAAAGCCAGCCGAGGTAAGCCTCTATCTTATGTCTGAAAAGAAGGTCGTTTTAAAGGTACCTTCTGGACCAGAGGGGCCAAGAAGGCAGGCTTCCTCTGATCTTTAAAATATGGCCCATCATCTCCCTGATCCCCAAAAGGAGAGTCATCATTATTTTCTGGATCTTGCACAGATAACTGTTCTAGGAGGGGGAGAGGAGGTAAAGGTGAAGGCACCCGTGACTGTCCCAAAAGGGCATTGAAAGTAGTTTCTGGAGAGAGGAGCATCTGAAGTCACTAAGGGTTGGGCTACTTCCGAGCTAAGAGAAACTATTTCAATAGAATCCTGTGGATCAAGGACCTCCTTAATACAGGTCCAAGTAGACCACAAAGTCCCTGGAACTGCAGCTCCACGAATCTTCATTTGATTTTTAAGTTCCTCACCAACTCGCTGCCAATCCTTTAAATCAACTGTACCCCTCTCTCGAAACCATGGGCAATAATCATGCACTATGTCAAAAAATTCCCTAAGGGCTGACTGAGAAACCTTAATTCCCTTCTCCTTCATAAGAGCCTGCAAGGCACTTATAAAATATCCCTGTTCCATAGACTGTTTCTGTCCCATAGTTTTACTCCCGTCGTCTGTGCTGCTGGCACAGTTCCCCTACCTGAATTAGACGCCGCGCGGTCTGCTTTCGCTTTCCTCCTTGTTGTCTCAGGTCCCTGTTCGGGCGCCACTTGTCGCGACCGGCGCGACAAACACCGAGGTCAGGGTCCTGAGGGTAGGGGAGTGCAAGAAAAAAAGAGAAGAGAGAAAGTTTGGGAACAGGAGGGTCCCCTGGGCTGATGGCCCAAGTGACAGCTTTATTGTTGCTGTACACAATCTTTTATAATATAAGACTCTTATGGATCAGGTCATTCTAAGAATAAACAGGTTTCACATGATCACTGCCAGCCAAAACATTTAGTTCTGTATACCTTGTGAACTTTCTGAACGGGTCACAAGACCTTGTTGATAGATTGCTAGCAAAACACAGTTCCCATGTTTGTTTCTATCTGACTCGGGGTAAAAAAAGAGAGGTAGCATTACTGCCAACACCTGCAGACCACAGGCTTCAGAAATTAACTTTCTCAGCCTTGACAAGGCTTTTGTATGCCCTTAAAAGTGGGAAAATGGGAGGGGGAACCACCGGGTTGGCTTGAGTCAACAGGGAACATTGCTCGACCCGGTCTCAGCCTGGCGCCGGGGTCCGGCCTCCCACATGAATGGGAGGGGGAACCACCGGGTTGGCTTAAGTCAACAAAAAACATTGCTCGACCCGGTCTCAGCCTGACACCGGGGCCCGGCCCCCCACAGTGAAATACAGCCAGACCAACACTAAACCATCCTACACACCTAGAAAACTGATTGGAAGATTAGCAAAACAATCTGCACAACCTGAACCACAGAATTCAGCAGGTATGCGACATGAAGAGCTGAACTTGGGGAGCAAGAAGCCCTGAAAGGTAGGGAACTGCTTTTGTGGGCGGAGAGAGGATGGAGACTGGGGAGGGGCAGAGCATACGGGAAAAGCACCCCTCCCCAAAAGCAGCTGGAGAGAAAGTGGAAAATTGGAAACAGCTGCAGGGACTAAACTAAAAAGGGAAAAAGGAGAAATGAGAGGGTTTAAATTCCATTAAGACTGTAAACAAGGGGAGTGCAAAGGCTGCAACTCTGCAGCTCGAGACCTGGCGGTGCTCTGGTGGGAAAGGTGAATCCCTAGGAACAGAGTGGGGGCCGGGAGGTTCTCAGTCCACATGGGGAAAAGCAGTTCCACTGCTGGAAGGACATTTGGTAGAGACTGTTGAAACCATCTGGTCCCAGCAGACCCTGGAAGGCAGCCACATTCGCTGGTGCTGAGGCAAGGATGTTGAGGGTGAAGCCTGGTGTCAGATGTGTGTTGCGATTTTCCATGGTCCCTGAAATGCTGAGGCTACACTGTCTCGCGATTATTTTGGGAGGCGGGCTGGCACCTGGCTGCAGTCTCAGGGCACCGACAACAGCAGGATCCAGCAGGTGTTCCTGGGTGCAGCTGACATTCGGCCATTGCTCATTTGGCCATCGCTCGGTGATACCCTCCTACAGACGGGTGGAGCGGGTCAAAGCCGCAGTCCTTCGGAAGTAAGGGGCTGGGGAAAACAGCCACATCTGAGACAAAACTTGGGAGAGAGGTACTGCCTGGGGCCTGGTCACGGATAGTGGAAAAGCGGGGAGTGGACAAGAGCTGAAGATGGAGGACTGGTGAGCGATTGCTGATCTGGGACAACAGACCGGGTGGCTGGGTGGCGCCATTTTTCACCGCTCCCGCGCATGCGCACTGACGAGCACTGCAACAATCCACCCCAGTAGGCTAGCAGTGCCATCTAGGGGAGAGCGGAGCTGTTACACCGATCCCTGCCCAACTCGGCCAACTTTGCTCTTCAAGAACACAAACCTCACTGCCGGCTTAATCTATGGACTATAAAGAGCTACATGGACTGACCTCTAGGGGAAAACAAAGCAATTGCAGTCCTACCTCAATCTGTTAGCAGGTTCATGTATTCAATTTTTTTTCTCTCTTTCTCCTTTTTCTCTTTTACAATTCTTTTCTTTTTCTTGAATACAGAAAGAGAAAAAACTCATTTTTATTTTCAATTTTTATTAAAAATATCTGTCTTTAATTTTTATTACTATATTTTTTACTTTTGTGTAAATTTTTCAAATTCTACTTTACTTCCATCACTTTATTTTAGTCTACTTCAGTGTACTCACCTTTTCAAATTTTCGAACAATTTCCTTTTTTGTCTGTTTCTTTACCCTTTTTTTCATTTCTTTTTCTTGAATGCAGAAAGAGAAAAACATTTACTTTCAATTTCTTTAAAAAATATTTTTATTTAATTTTTATTACTATATTTTTTGCTTTTATGTAAATTTTTTCAAATTCTATCTTACTCCCATCATTTTATTTCAGTCTACTACAGTGTATTAACTTTATCAAATTTTCAAACGATTTCTTTTCTTTTGTCTTTTTCTTTTATCTCTTTTTATCTTTTTTCTCTTTTTCATTTCTTTTTTCTTAAATACAAAAATTAAAAAAATTCATATTTCCTTTTAATTTTTATTAAAAATATTTTTCTATAATTTTTTTCTACTATATTCTCTACTTTTGTGTATTTTAGTCTACGTTAGTGTATTCATTTTTTCAAATTCTCAAGCGATTTCTTTTTTTTGTTCTCTCTCCCCCCCTTTTTTTGTTTGTTTCTCTAATCTGTCAAACCACTTTCTACACCAGACCAAAACACACTTAATATCTAGCATCATCTATTCGACTTTGTGTGGGTGTGTTTTTAATTTTTAATTTTAATATTTTTTTAATTTTAATTTTTTAATTTCAATTTTTCTACCTCATGAATTCCTTTTCCTCCTTCAAAATGACAAAACGAAGGAATTCACCCCAAAAGAAAGAGCACGAAGAAACGACAGCCAGGGATTTAACCAACACAGACACAAGCAAGATGTCTGAACCAGAATTTAGAATCATGGTAATAAGAATACTAGCTGGAGTCGAAAATAGATTAGAATCCCTTTCTGCAGAGATAAAAGAAGTAAAAAATAGCCAGAATGAAATTAAAAATGCTATAACTGAGCTGCAATCACGGATGGATGCAGCGGCGGCAAGGATGGACGAGGGAGAACAGAGAATCAGAGATATAGAGGAAAAACTTATAGAGAATAATGAAGCAGAAAAAAAGAGGAAGATTAAGGCAAAAGAGCATGATTTAAGAATCAGAGAAATCAGTGACTCATTAAAAAGGAAAAACATCCAAATTATAGGGGTCCCAGAGGAGGAAGAGAGAGAAATAGAGGTAGAAGGGTTATATGAGCAAATCATAATGGAAAACTTTCCTAACCTGAGGAAAGAGACAGACATCAAAATTCAGGAAGCACAGAGGACTCTCAGTAGATTCAACAAAAACTGACCATCAACAAGGCATATCATAGTCAAATTCACAAAAAACTCAGGCAAGGAGAGAATCAAGAAAGCAGCAAGGGAAAAAATGTCCCTAACCTTCAAGGGAAGACAGCTCAGGTTTGCAGCAGACCTAGCCACAGAAACCTGGCAGGCCAGAAAGGAGTGGTGGGATATATTCAGTGTACTGAATCAGAAAAATATGCATCCAAGAATTATTATTCCAGCAAGGCTGTCATTCAAAATAGAAGGAGAGATAAAAAGTTTCCCAGACAAACAAAAATTAAAGGAGATGTGACCACTAAACTAGCCCTGCAAGAAATATTAAGGGGGACTCTCTGAGGGGACAAAAGATGAAAAAAAAATATGTATATAATAAATGCCAAAAGCAACAAAGATTAGAAAGGACCAGAGAACACCACCAGAAACTCCAACACTACAAGCATCATAATGGCAATAAATTCATATCTTTCAGTACTCACTCTAAACGTCAATGGACTCAATGCTCCAATCAAAAGACATAGGGTAACAGAATGGATAAGAAAACAAGACCCATCTATATGCTGTTTACAAGAGACCCACTTTAGACCTAAAGACACCTACAGATTGAAAATAAGGAGATGGAGAACCATCTATTATGCTAATGGTCAACAAAAGAAAGCCAGAGTAGCCATACTTATATCACACAGTCTACACTTAAAAATAAAGACTGTATCAAGAGATGCAGAAGGGCATTACATCATAATCAAGGGGTCTATAGACCAAGAAGACCTAACAATTGTAAGCATTTATGCACCAAATGTGATAGAACCCAAATATATAAATCAATTAATCACAAACATCAAGAAACTCATTGATAGTAATACCATAATAGTAGGAGACGTCAACACCCCACTCACAGCAATGGACAGATCATCTAATCAAAAAACCAACAAGGAAACAATGGCTTTGAATGACACACTGGACCAGATGGACTTAACGGATATATTCAGAACATTTCATCCTAAAGCAGCAGAATATACATTCTTCTCCAGTGCACATAGAACATTCTCCAAAATAGACCATATACTGGGACACAAATCAGCTCTAAGTAAGTACAAAAAGATCGAGATCATACTGTGTGTATTTTCAGACCACAATGCTATGAAACTCGAAATCAACCACAAGAAAAAAATTGGAAAGGTAACAAATACTTGGAAACTGAAGAACATCCTACTGAAGAGTGAATAGGCTAACCAAGCAGTTTAAGAAGAAATTAAAAAGTATATGGAAGTCCATGAAAATGATAGCACCACAACCCAAAACCTCTGGGATGCAGCAAAGGCGGTCATAAGAAGAAAGTATCTAGAAATCCAGGCCTTCCTAAAGAAGGAAGAAAGATCTCAGATACACAACCTAACCTTACGCCTTAAGGAGCTGGTAAAAGAACAGCAAATAAAACCCAAAACCAGCAGAAGACAGGAAATAATAAAGTTTAGAGCAGAAATTAATGCTATCGAAACCAAAACAAACAAACAAACAAAAAAACCAGTAGAACAGATCAATGAAACCAGAAGCTGGTTCTTTGAAAGAATTAACAAAATTGATAAACCACTAGCCAGTTTGATCAAAAGCAAAAAGGAAAGGACCCAAATAAATAAAATCAAGAATGAAGGAGGAGAGATCACAACGAACACAACAGAAATAAAAACAATAATAAGAGAATATTATGAGTAATTATATGCCAATAAAATGGGCAATCTGGAAGAAATGGACAAATCCCTAGAAACGTATACACTACCAAAATTGAAACAGGAAGAAATAGAACATTTGAACAGCCCATAACCAGGAAGGTAATCAAATTAGTAATAAAAAATCTGCCAAAAAACAGGAGTCCAGGGCCAGATGGCTTTCTAAGGGAATTCTACCAAACATTTAAGGAAGAGTTAACACCTATTCTCTTGAAACTGTTCCAAAAAATAGAAATGGAAGGAAAACTTCCAAACTTTTTCTATGACGCCAGCATTACCTTGATTCCAAAACCAGACAGAGACCACACTAAAAAGGAGAACTATAGACCAATTTCCCTGATGAAGATGAATGCAAAAATCCTCAACAAGATATTAGCCAACCAGATCCAACAATTCATTAAAAAAGTTATTCACCATGACCAAGCGGGATTTATACCTGGGATGGAGGGCTGGTTCAATATCTGCAAAACAATTAACGTGATTCATCACATCAATAAAAGAAAGGATAAGAACCATATGATCCTCTCAATAGATGCAGAGGAAGCATTTGACAAAATAAATTGGGTGCATACATATTTACAATTTTTAGATCTTGGTGGGTAGACCTCTTAATTATGATACAATGCCCTTCTTCACCTCTTGTTACAGTCTTTGTTTTAAAATCTAGTTTGTCTGATATAAGTATTGCTACTCCTGCTTTCTTTTGATGACCATTAGCATGACAGATGGTTCTCCATACCCTTACTTTCAATCTGCACATGTCTTTAGGTCTAAAATGAGTCTCTTGTAAGCAGCATATAGATGGGTCTTTTTATTCTTATCCATTCTGATACCTTATGTCTTTTGATTGGAGCATTTAGTCCATTTGTATTTAGAGTAATTATTGATGGATATGAATTTAGTAACATTGTGTTGCCTGTAAGGTTGGTTTTTCTAGTGATGTTCTCTGGTTCTTTCTAGTATTTCTTGCTTTTGGTCTTTTTTATTTTGTTGTCTCTTTTCTGCACTCACAGAGTCCCCCTTAAAATTTCTTGCAGGGGTGGTTTAGTGGTCACAGACTCCTTTAGTTTTTGTTTGTCTGGGAAACTCTTTATCTCTCCTTCTATTTTCAATGATATCCTTGCTGGGTAAATAATTCTTAACTGTATATTTTTCCAATGCAGCATGTTGAATATATCCTGGCACTCCTTTATGGCCTGCCACGTTTCTGTGGACAGATATGCCGTGAACCTCATCTCTTTTCCTTTTTAGGTTAAGGACTTTTTTTCCCTTGTTGCTTTCATAATTCTTTCCTTGATGGTGTATTTGGTGAATTTGATTATGACATGCCTTCGTGATGGTCAGATTTTGTTGAACCAAATGGGAGTTCTCTGTGTTTCTTGGATTTGATGTCTGTGTCCTTCCCCAGATTAGGAAAGTTTTCCACTATAATTTGCTCACATAATCCTTCTGTGCCTTTTCTCTCTCTTCGTCTTCTGGGATTTCTATGATTTGGATGTTATTTCTTTTTAATAAGTCACTGAGTAATCTAAGTCTTTTATCATGATCTTTTGCCTTTGTTTCCCTCTTTTTTCTGCTTTATTATTTTACATAATTTTATCTTGTATATTGCTGATTAGCTTCTCTAATATGTTCATCCTTGCCATTGTGGCATTCATTTGAGATTGCATCTTGGTTATAGCAATTTTAATTTTGGCCTGACTGGATTTTATTTATTTTATTTCCCAAGAAAGGAATTCTTGGTGACTTATATGATTTTTTTCAACCCCAGCTAGCGTTCTTATTATCGTGTTTTTAAATTCTATTTAATATGTCTTACTTACATCTGTGTTGATTAAGGCTCTGGGTGTCATTTCTTTCTGTTCTTTTAGGGTGAATTCTTTCATTTTGTCATTTTGGAAGAAAAAAAAAATTAGTAAAATAAAAATTAAGAATTAAAAAATTAAAAACAAAACAAAATCAAATAAAGGGAGCTAGACCTCAGGTGTGTTTTGGTTTGCTTGTTGAACGAAGCTTGGCAGAATAGAGAAAAAGGAAAAGGAAAGAATAAAATGGTAGGGAAATTTTAAAAATTAAAAAAATATATCTAATAAAATAGAATAAAATAAAGAAAGTAAAATCAAATAAAAGTTTAAAAATAAAGTGAAAAACAGGGGTACCTTGGTGGCTCAGTCAGTTAAGTGCCCAACTTCGGCTCAGGTCATGATCTCACAGTCCGTGAGTTCAAGCCCTGCATCAGGCTCTGTACTGACAACTCAGAGCCTGGAGCCTGCTTTGTATTCTATGTGTCCCTGTGTCTCTGTCCCTCCTCTGCTCATGCTCTGTCTCCCTCTGTCTCTCCAAAATGAATAAACTTAAAAAAATTAAAAACAAAGTAAAAAAACATTTTACTCTTTCTGTAAATTTCTCTTTATGTAATAAAGAAAGATAAAGAAAAGAAAGAAAAAAGAAAATAATTTAATGAAAAGCAGAAGCAAAGAAAATGAACAAACAAATGATCCAGGAAACAGAATGAAACCCGAATGAAGTTACATCCAGTTTCTCGAAGAACTGAAACTATGAAGCACTCTATAGTCCATACACTAAGGAGGTGGAGTGATATGTATTGGTCTTCTGTGCATTGTACTTGGAGGGTGTAGTTGGGTAGGGCTTGGTGTATGGCTCTGTTCTCCGCTATTTGGTGCTACTTAGCTTACGGGGGTGGATCAGTGTGTGTGTACACATGGGAGAGGTGGAATTGCCTTCACACAGCTCCCTTGTCTCTGGTGCAGGAACTTCCATCTCTCAGTGACCCAGTGAGCAAGCACCCTTTCTTTGTCTCAGGCCTCTGTCCACTCCCTGCCTTTACCTGGTCCATGTCCAAACTGCCTGTAAGGTGGCACGTCCCTCCCGTTTTATCTCAGATGGGGTTATATTTCAAAACTATACACTTCAGAGACCCCTGAATCTTGGAGGCATACCAACTCTCTGGGGGAGGGTCTCACTGAGCAATGGTGGGTGCTGGCTTGCCCCAGAAAATATTCATGTGATCATTCATGACAGAGGTTCAGAGATTATGCCAAATCACAACACAGACGACACCAAGTTTTGCTGCACTCTAGCGTCTTTGTCCCAATACTAGCAAATGTGGCTGCTCTCTGGGGTCCAATGAGACCTTTGCCTGCTAGGATTCTGTATTGCCTCTACCAAATGCACCCTAAGCAAGGAAATCTTTTCTCCTCATATGGCACATGGACCCCTCCAAATGCACTGCCTGCTTCTGGGGATTCACCCTGCTTCCTCACCAAAGCACCTCCAGACACTGAGCTCTGAACCTTCAGACTCTGTGCTCCACTCTTTATAGAATCCTGATAGTATTGAAAGGCTCTCTTTTCTACCTGTCAATGGTTTGGGGAACAGATTTCTTGTTCAGTCCCTTCCAAGGGTTTTCACTCTTTCTCTCTTTTTCTCTACAGCAACTTTCAAGAGGACTGCTTTTCTTTCACAATCCCAAATGCACACCACTCCCCCCCTTTCTATTTCTCTCTGTCCTTTCTGCAAAAATAGCTCCCTACTCTCTGTGGCTTTTCTCTCCCCTATTCACCACTGTGCACCACATGCCTGCCAAATTCTGTGGCTCAAGTTATGCAGATTGTTGTGTTAATCCTAAAATCAATTTCCTAGGTGTTCAAAATGGTTTGGTGTTGGTCTAGCTGCAATGCAGGGATTAGACAAGCTCAGGGTCTCCATGTTGCTCTGTCATCTTACCTTCCCTCTCCTTTAAATCTATTATTATTATTATTATTATTATTATTATTGTCATTGTTGTTATTGTTGTTTTTCTTGCTCCAAAATCACAAGATGGAGTAATTCACCTCAGAAGAGAGAACAGGAAGAAGTGACGGCTGACATTTAATTAATGTAGATATAAGTAAGATGTCTGAACTTGAATTTAAAATAATGATTATAAGGATACTAGCTTGGCTAGAAAAAAAGATAGAAGACACCAGAGAACCCCTTTCTGCAGACCCAAATTAAAAATACTATAACCACAATGCAAACCCAAATGGAGGCCATAAAAATGAGGATGGACGAGGCAGAGGAGTGAATTAGTGATATTGAAGATAAAATTATGGAAAATAATGCAGCTGAAAAGAAGAGGTAAACAAAGGTCAGGGATCATGAAGGCAGGCCTCGGGAACTCAACAACTTATTAAAACATAATAACATTCATATCATAATAGTCCTGGAAGATGAAGACAAAGAAAAGGGAGCAGAAGGATTATGTAAGCAAATTATAGTTGAAAAGTTTCCTAATCTGGGGAAGAACACAGACATCAAAATCCACAAGCACAGAAAACTCCCATTAAATTTAACAAAAGCTGGCCATCACCAGAATTATAATAATCAGTTTCACAAAATATACAGACAAGGAAATAATCCTGAGAGCAGTAAGGGAAAAAACCCTTTACTTACAATGGAAGACAGATAAATTTTGCAGCAGAATTGTCCGCAGGAACTTGGCAGGCCCGAAAGGAGTGGCAGGACATATTTAACAGGCTGAATGGGAAATATATGCATCCAAGAATACTCTATCCAGCAAGGCTGTCATTCAATACAGAAGGAGAGGTAAAATTTTTCTCAGACAAACAAAAACTAATGGAGTTTGTGACCACTAAACCAACCCTAGAAGAAAGTGTAAGGGGAACTCTTTGAGTGGAGAAAAAGAAGACTAAAAGAAATAAAGACACCAAGGAACACCAACTCTACAGGTAACACAATGTCACTAAATTCATACCTTTCAAAATCATTCTGAATATAAATAGACTAAATGCTCCAGTTAAAAGACATAGGGTATCAGAAGGGATAAAAAAAAAAGACAAGATTCATGTATATGCTGACTATGAGACACATATTTTAGACCTAAAGATACCTGCAGGTTGAATGTGGGGGGATGGAGAACCATCTATCATGCTAATGAACATAAAAAGAAAACTGTAGTAGCAATACTTATCTCAGACAAACAGATTTTAAAACAAAGACTGTAACAAGAGATGAAGAAGGGCATTATATAATAATTAAGGCATCTATCCATCAAGATGACCTAACAATTTCAAGTATTTATGTCCCCAACTTGGAACATCTGAATATATAAATCAATAATCACAAACACAAACATATATAAATTATCATTGGTAATAATACAATAATTGTAGAGGACTTTAAAACTCTTCTTACAACAATGGGTAGATCATCTACACAGAAAATCAACAAGGAAAAAAATGGCTTTGAATGGCACTGCACCAGATGGACTTAACATATATGCAGAACATGTCATCCAAAGCAGTGAAATACACATTCTTTTCGAATGCAAATGGAACATTCTCCAAAACAGGTCACATACTGGGTACCAAATCAGGCCTCACAAAATACAAAAAGACCAGGATTGTACCATGCGTATTTTCCAAACACAATACTTGGTCAACCGCAAGAAAAAATGTGGAAAGCCATAAAATACATAGATGTTAAAGAACATCCTACTAAAGAATGAATCAATAAACTACTAAATTGAAGCAATTTTTAAAAATACATGGAAGCAAATGAAAATGAAAATATGACATGACATTTGGGATGCAGTCCTAAGAGGCAAGTATATTGCAGGTCTGCCCTATCTTAAGAAGCCAGAAAGGTCCCAAATACACAACCTAACCTTACATCTAAAGAAGCTTTACAA
This sequence comes from Prionailurus viverrinus, assembly GCF_022837055.1. Taxonomy (NCBI): domain Eukaryota; kingdom Metazoa; phylum Chordata; class Mammalia; order Carnivora; family Felidae; genus Prionailurus; species Prionailurus viverrinus. Next base: position 56,391,857 of record NC_062579.1, read on the forward strand.
GGAACAACAAATAAAGCCTAAAGTCATCAGAAGGGAAATAATAAATATTAGATCAGAAATAAATGATATAGAAACAACAACACAAACTCTGTAGAGCAGATCAACAAAACTGAGATGGTTCCCTGAAAGAATTACAAAAATTGATAAACCTCTAGCCATACTTATCAAAAATAAAGGAGAAACGACCCAAATATAAAATCATGAATGAGAGAGGAGAGATCACAACCAATAGCACAGAAATATAAACAATTATAAGGGAATACTATGAAAAAGTATATCCTAATAGACTGGGAAATCTGGAAGAAAGGGACAAATTCCTAGAAACTCACAATCTATCAAAACTGAAACAGGAAAAAATAGAAAATTTGAACAAACCTATAACTAGCAAAGAATTTGAAGTAGTAATGAAAAATCTCCCAACAAACAAGTGTCCTGGGCCCGATAGCTTTCCAGGGGAATTCTACCAGATACCTGAACAAGAGTTGGTACCTACTCTTTTGAAACTGTTCCAAACACAGAAATGAAAGGAAAACTTTCAATTCCATTCAACAAAGCCATAATGGCCTTGATTCCAAAACTAGACAAAAACCCCACTAAAAAGGAGAATTATAGGCCAATATTCCTGATTAACATGGATGCAAAAATTCTCAATAAGATACTAGTAAATAAAATTCAACAGTATATTTAAGGAATTATTTACCATGTTCAAATGGGTTTTATTCTGGGCTGCAGGGATGGTTGAATATTCACAAATCAATGTGATACACCACATTAAAAAAGAAAGGCTAAGAACCATATGATTTTCTCAATTGGTGGAGAAAAAACATTTGAAAAATACAACATCCATTACTTTTTGAGGTTTATCTAGTTTGAGAGAGAGAGACAGACAGAGAGCAATTGAGCATGAGTTGGGGAGGGGCAGAGGGAAAGGGATAGAGAGAGAATCCCAAGCAGGCTCTGCGCTTTCAGCTTGGAGACTGATGCAGGACTTGAACCCACTAACTGTGAGATCATGACCTGAACCAAAATCAAGAGCTGGACACTCAACACCCAGGTGCCCCTAAAATACAACATCCTTTCTTGGTAAAAATCCTCAACAAAATAGGGACAGATGGAACATATCTCAATGTCATAAAGACCATATACAAAAGACACAGAGCTAATATAATTCTCAATGGGGAAAAATGGAGAGCGTTTCCCCCATGGTCTGGGACAAGACAAGGATGTCCCCTCTCAACATTACTATTTAACATAGTACCAGAAGTCTTAGCCTCAACAATCCTGTAACAAAAAAATAAAAGGCATCCAAATCAGCAAGGAAGAAATCAAACTTTCACTATTAACAGATGACATGACACACTATGTAGAAAATCCGAAAGACTACACCAAAAATTTCTAGAACTCATACATGAATTCAGCAAGGTTGTAGGATATAAAATCAATGTACAGAAATATGTTGCATTTTTATACTCCAACAACAAAGCAGCAGAAAAAGAAATCAAGGAATAAATCCCAAATTGCACCAAAAACAATAAGATACTCAAGAATAAACCTAACTAAAGAGGTAAAAGACATTTTCTCTGAAAGCTATAAAATACTTATGAAAGAAATTGAGGAGGACACAAAGAAATGAAAAGCATTCTGTACTCATGGATTGGAAGAACAAACATTGTTATAATGTCTATATTACCCAAATCAATCTACACATTTAATGCAATCCCTATAAAAATAACACCAGCAGTTTTTGCAATTCCTGTCAAAATAACACCAGCAATTTTTTCAGAGCTCAAACAAATAATGCCAAAATTTGTATGTGACCACAAAAGACCCCAAATAGTCAAAGCAATCCTGAAAAAGAAAACCAAAGCTGGAGACATCATGATTCCTGCTTTCAAGCTATTGCAAAGCTGTAGTCATCAAGATAGTATGGTACTGGCACAAAAACAGACACAGTGTTCAATGGAACAGAATAGAAAACTCAGAAATTGACCCACAGCTATATGGTTAATTCATCTTTGACAAAGCAGGAGAGAATATCCAATGGAAAAAAGACAGTCTCTTCAACAAATGGTGTTGGGAATACTGGACGGCAACATGAAGAATGAAAATGGGATCCTTTCTTTCATCATACACAAAAATAAATTCAAAATGGATGAAAGTGCTAAATGTGAGACAGGAAACCACAAAAATCCTAGAGGAGTACATGCAACAACCTCTTTGACCTCATCAGTAACCACTGCTTATTAGACATGTCTCTGGTGGAAAGGGAAACAAAAGCAAAACTGAACTATTTGGATTTCATCAAGATAAAATCTTCTTCGCAATGAAGGAACCAATCAACAAAACTAAAAGGTAGCCTAGGGATTGGGAGAAGATATTTGCAAATGACACATCTGATGAATGATTAATACCAAAAATCTATAAAGAACTTATCAAACTCAATACATGAAAAACAAATAATTCATTTAAGAAATGGGCAGAAGACATGAACAGACATTTTTTAAAGACATCCAGATTGCTAACACACACATGAACAGATGCTCAACATCACTCATCATCACTGAAATACAAATCAAAACCATGATGAGATACCACCTGATAGCTGTCAGAATGGCTAAAATTAACAACACAAGAAACAATGGGTGGTGGTGAGGATGCATGAAGAAAAAGCGGAACACTCTTGCATTGTTGGTGAGAATGCAAACTGGTACAGCCCCTCGGGAGAATAGAATGGAGGTTCCTCAAGAAACTAAAAATAGAACTACCCTATGTTCTAGCAATTGCACTATTAGATATTTTTCCAAAGTATACAAAAATACAGGTTCAAAAGTGTACATGCTCCCCAGTGTTTATAGCAGCATTATCAGAATAGCTAAACAATAGAGAGAGCCCAAAGGTCCATCGACTGATGAATGGATAAAGAAGATGTGTTGTACATATACAATGGAATATTACTCAGCTGTTAAAAAGGATGAAATCTTGCCATTTATAATGACATGAATGGAGCTAAAAAGTATTATGCTAAGCGAACTAAGTAAGAGAAAGACAAATACCATGTGATTTCACTCATATGTGGAATTTAAGAAGCGAAACAGATGCACATATGGGAAGGTGGGGGGAGAGAAGAAAGGGAAACAAACCACAAAAGACATTTAATGATAGAGAACAAACTGGGTTGACAGGGGGAGGTGGGTAGGGAGATAGGCTAGATGGGTGATGGGTACTGAGAAGGGCACTTGTGATGAGCACTGGGTGTGGTATGTGAGTGATGAATTACTGAATCCTATTCCTGAAACCAATATTGCACTGTATGTTAATTAAAGTCTAAATAAAATTTAAAAAAGAAAAAAAAAAACAAAAGAAAAAGTGGTGTATATACACAATCAAATATTATTTGGCCATAAACATGAAGGAGATCTGCCATTTGGACCTTGAGGATATTATGTTAAGTGAAATATGTCAGACAGAAAAATATAAATACTATGTGATCTCAAAGGTGGAATCTAAAAAGCTGAATTCATAAAAACAGATTAGGGAGCACCTGGGTGGCTCAGTTGGTTAAACATCCAGCTCTTGATTTTGGCTCAGGTCATGATCTCATGGTTTGTGGGATTGAGCCCTGTGTAGAGCTTTGCACTGATAACACAGAGCCTGCTTGGGATTCTCTCTCCCTCTATCTCTGGACCTCCCCTGCTCATGTTGTCTTTCTTTTTTTCTCAGAATAAATAAATAAACTTTAAAATAAAAACAGAGAGTAGGTTGGTGGTTGCCAGGTGCTGCTAGGTGGGAGAACTGGGGAGATGTTGGTCAAAGAGTAAAAGTCCCACCTATTAAATGAATAAATTATGGGGATCTAATGTATAGCATTGCAACTATAGTTAATAATACTGTATTATATACATGAAAGTTGCTAAGAGAGTAAACCTTAAATGTTCTTACCACACAAAAAAAGTAATTATGTGAGTAGATGAATATATTAACCTTATTATGGTAATCATTCCACAATACATGTGTATCAAGTTATGCTGTACACCATTAACCTATACAATGTTATGTGCCAGTTATATCTCAATAAAGCCAAAATGGTAAATTTTGAATAAATGATGAAACTTTTATTGAAAAATGTCCTACTCTAGTAGTCAATCATTTAAAAATATTCCTATTTATACACTGTTTTGGGAGGGGAGCTGTGTGGGTCAGTTGGTTAAGTGTCTGACTCTTGACTTCAGCTCAGGTCATGATGTCATGGGTTCATGAGATGGAGCCCTGAGTTGGGCTCTGTGCTGACAGTGCAGAGCCTGCGTGGGATTCTTTCCTTCTCTCTCTGCCCCTCCTCCACTTTCACTCTTTCTCTCTCTCTCTCTCTCTCTCTCTCTCTCTCTCAAAATAAATAAATAAACTTAAAAAATTCCTTAAACTTTAAATAACAAATATTTAATTTTCAACGAATGGAGGACAATAATAAAGAATCATTTCTAAAGCCTCTGATTTATTGATATCTAAGATACACAGGTGTGTGTTTCAGAGTTAAAAATTAAAAACTGCCACTCTGGAGATAAAAGTATGTCCAAAAAGCCATTTAGCATATGTATTATGCTTTTTAAAAATTTGTAGGTGATTCATTTTAGAAGAGTCTATTTTATTTAAATAAAGAAGTAAAAAGTAAAATTGGGAACTATTATCTATCAGAATTACATTATAAATAAAATTTTTCATGAATAAAATGATTGGATCAAGATCCTGTAAATGGGCTGTGAAGGATGGGAATGATTCAAAATTATCAATGTTTCTAGCTTTTCACTAAATAAAATAGCACAAAGAGGCCAGTCAACATCAGAGATGGTAATGATTCAAAATTATCAATATTTCTAGATTTCAGTAAATAAAGGAGCACAAGAGGTCACTTAATGTCAGATGATGTAGTCAGAGTTTACCTCCATGCTCCTTCCAACCTAATCCCTCTTTCAAAAGACCAGTTTAATTCTGAGGCTAAGGCTGGAGTCTACATCTACTGTAAGATAACTTCTAATTACGTCGGACAGTCAAATTTCATCATCTTTAAACTCACAGGGATATAGGCAAAAGATTTTTTTTTCAATATATGAAGTTTATGGTCAAATTGGTTTCCATACAACACCCAGTGCTCATCCCAAAAGGTGCCCTCCTCAATACCCATCACCCACCCTCCCCTCCCTCCCACCCCCCATCAACCCTCAGTTTGTTCTCAGTTTTTAAGAGTCTCTTATGCTTTGGCTCTCTTCCGCTCTAACCTCTTTTTTTTCCCTTCCCCTCCCCCATGGGTTTCTGTTAAGTTTCTCAAGATCCACATAAGAGTGAAAACATATGGTATCTTTCTCTGTATGGCTTATTTCACTTAGCATAACACTCTCCAGTTCCATCCATGTTGCTACAAAGGGCCATATTTCATTCTTTCTCATTGCCATGTAGTACTCCATTGTGTATATAAACCACAATTTTTTTTATCCATTCATCAGTTGATGGACATTTAGGCTCTTTCCATAATTTGGCTATTGTTGAGAGTGCTGCTCTAAACATTGGGGTACAAGTGCCCCTATGCATCAGTACTCCTGTATCCCTTGGGTAAATTCCTAGCAATGTCACTGCTGGGTCATAGGGTAGGTCTATTTTTAATTTTCTGAGGAACCTCCACACTGCTTTCCAGAGTGGCTGCACCAATTTGCATTCCCACCAACAGTGCAAGAGGGTTCCCGTTTCTCCACATCCTCTCCAGCATCTATAGTCTCCTGATTTGTTCATTTTGGCCACTCTGGCGTGAGGTGATATCTGAGTGTGGTTTTGATTTGTATTTCCCTGATGAGGAGCGATGTTGAGCATCTTTTCATGTGCCTGTTGGCCATCCAGATGTCTTCTTTAGAGAAGTGTCTATTCATGTTTTCTGCCCATTTCTTCACTGGGTTATTTGTTTTTCGGGTGTGGAGTTTGGTGAGCTCTTTATAGGTTTTGGATACTAGCCCTTTGTCTGATATGTCATTTGCAAATATCTTTTCCTATTCCGTTGGTTGCCTTTTAGTTTTGTTGGTTGTTTCCTTTGCTGTTCAGAAGCTTTTTATCTTCATAAAGTCCCAGTAATTCACTTTTGCTTTTAATTCCCTTGCCTTTGGGGCTGTGTCAAGTAAGAGATTGCTACGGCTGAGGTCAGAGAGGTCTTTTCCTGCGTTCTCCTCTAGGGTTTTGATGGTTTCCTGTCTCACATTCAGGTCCTTTATCCATTTTGAGTTTATTTTTGTGAATGGTGTGAGAAAGTGGTCTAGTTTCAACCTTCTGCATGTTGCTGTCCAGTTCTCCCAGCACCATTTGTTAAAGAGACTGTCTTTTTTCCATTGGATGTTCTTTCCTGCTTTGTCAAAGATGAGTTGGCCATACGTTTGTGGGTCTAGTTGTACGGTTTCTATTCTATTCCATTGGTCTATGTGTCTGTTTTTGTGCCAATACCATGCTGTCTTGATGATGACAGCTTTGTAGTAGAGGCTAAAGTCTGGGATTATGATGCCTCCCACTTTGGTCTTCTTCAAAATTACTTTGGCTATTCGGGGCCTTTTGTGGTTCCATATGAATTTTAGGATTGCTTGTTCTAGTTTGGAGAAGAATGCTGGTGCAATTTTGATTGGGATTGCATTGAATGTGTAGATAGCTTTGGGTAGTATTGACATTTTGACAATATTTATTCTTCCATAGGCAAAAGATTTAATCAAAGAAAGCTAACAATAGTAGTAGTAGTAATAATAATAATGATGATGGTGTTAATGATAATAATAAACACATTGCTCTCTTACCATGTACCAGGCACCATTCTAAGCATTATGCATGCATTAGCTCATTTAATTCTCACAATAAGTCTATGAGGTAGGCATATTATTATTTTGTTATTATATATTGAGCATCTATTATGTGATTGGTTTGTGTTTTGTATTGTGTGGGATACAAAATGAAGATACTGTGCATTTCCCTACCTCAAAAGTAAGTTTTTCTTTTGTGAAAGGGCATTCAGAAATAAAAAAATTTAAGACAATACAATGTAGTCATTTCCTGAATTCTTTTTCATGTCCTGTGTATATCCCTCCAGCTTAACTCTGGGCCTCATATCGTCTGGTGACCAAAATAGATAATTGACTTAAGGTCATTTTCTTTCCAATTCATCCCTAACCTAATTCACCCTTCAGCTTATAGTTTTTCTACTTAGTTAATTCTACGCAGACAAGATTTTTCTCAAATAATGTCTTATTTCTTTGATGCTACAAATCTTGCACAGTTCCCATAGAAAATTCCTCTATAATTTGTGAGCCTGAGGAGGGAAAAAGCCTTATTATATTCAATTAGTATAAAGTAGTTTTGGTAATAAATCTAAAATAAAGTGTGAAGTTCAGAAGTGAAATTATATATGGCCAATAAATGCTATTCACCCACCTCCCCAAAAGGTTCTTAAGCATTCCAATGTCTCCAGCTACTACTTTTTACTATCCTTTATTCTCTTTCCCCTCTCAAGTATCAGTGTCCAATTTTAAATAAGAAAAGATTTTAATGTACTTTGTGGTTTCTGTGTTTTAGTTACTAACACTGTAAGACTACTATGTTACTATTTCTTGTCATTGATATATAGCATTTCAGCTACATGATGTGTTGAATAAGATTTGCAGTGCTGGTCTTGAACTCTAACGACCATTTTATAACATTATTTGGGAAAATGCATGAGGGATCCAGATTAATAAGCCTACACATTTAAAAAATGAAATTGTTTATAAAACGAGAGTCATGTGTATAAAACAACATGCTCAACCAAATATAATAAAAAAATTAAAATACATAATATAGACAGTCAGTTCCAGAATTAGCCAGGAAAGGGAGAGATCAATGTTGTTTGAAATTATCACAGACAAATAGGACTTAGAGTGATATGAGAAATATATATTTATAATAACTAATCTAAAAGGCCTTTGTTACCTTATAAATGTTTGATCACATTTGGATATAAAATTTATATATAATAATATATAAATAATATATAAAATATAAATAGAAAAAATAATATATAAAATTTGGAAAGAAAAAACTATATGCAGGGCACCTGGGTAGCTCAGTCGGTTCAGTGTCTGACTTTGGCTCAGGTCATGATCAAGCCCCACATCGGGGTCACTGCTGTCAGCCTGTTCAGTGCAGAGCCTGCTTCAGATCCTCTGTCCCCATCTCTCGGCCCCTACCCCACTTGTGCTGTTCCAAAAAATAAATATTTTTTTTAAAAATAAAAAAATATATACATATATAGACTATACAAGGCAAAATAAATGACGATATATAGAAATATAAAACAGAATAATCTTTTATGTTTTGAAGTCAGGGAATGCAAGTAAGAGCTCTTCAAAGTTTCAACTCTCTTTGTTGTATAGAATAATTGCTATAGTCTTTAACTTTGAAATTTCCTTTTATAAAGTTGGAGGCCTATTAATAACTGTGTTTCTGCTTCAATAGTGCTGCTCTCCTTTATTTTTAAAAATTTATTTATTATTTTAATGTTTATTTACTTTTGAGAGAGATAGAGATAGAGAGAGAGCGAGCAGGTGAGGGGCAGAGAGAGGGAAACAAAGAATCCAAAGCAGACTGCAGACTCTGAACTGTCAACACAGAGCTGGATGCGGGGCTTGAACCCCCAAACCATGAGATCATGACCTGAGCCAAAATTGGATGCCCAACTGACTGAGCCACCCAGGCACTCCATGCTGCTCTCCTTTAAATAAGGACCTCTGAGAGAATGAACTTATTCTTACTTAAGTACCCACCACAGCCTTCACTGGAATTTAGAGTAGTCCTGGAAGAATGTGGAAGATCAATGGCATAGTACCAAACCAGATACAGGCCAACATATACACAAAGACACACTATGCATATATATACATATATATCACTTATTATGAACCAATGCAATTTTGAAACTACTAAGTTTTAGAAATATTTATTCACAACATTTGGATGATTGGGATTTGACTGATAAACTCAAAATTTTGAAGGAAAAATAATCATCTCTTAGAAAAAATTACATATAAATGTTCTTAATTCTTGTGCTGTCTTCTCACTCTAAAGCCATAGAATAGGCAGGTTGAATAAAATATATCCTAAGAAAAATTAATATAGATAATTAAGATGAAAATTATAAAAGGTAAATATCTTTGAGATGTTTTCCTGAAAATTGACACAGGAAGTATTATTGGAGAGTAAAATGTAAAAGAATTCACACAATCAATAGTAGTTTAACTTTTCAGTGGCTACATGCAATATAAAGAATGTATTTTTTGAACTCTGAGGACACTATGCTAAGTGAGATATTTTAAACATAAGTCAGAGATAAGAATGACAAATACTGTGTGATATCACTCATATGTATAGTATAAATAAGACAAGCTCATAAAAACAGAGTAAAATGATGGAGGGACAGTACAAATAATGTTTAAGGTACAAACTTACAAAATAAGTAAATAAGTCCTAGAGATCTAGTGCACAGCATGGTGAATATAGACAACAATACTCTATAATAATCATCAAACTTGCTAGAAGACAGAGGATCTGAAGTGGGCTCCACTCTGACAGCAGAGAGCCTGATGCAGGGCTGGAACTCACTAACTGTGAGATCATGACCTGAACTGACGTTGGATACTCCACCAACTGAGCCACCCAGGCGCCCCAAGTATAATTTTTTTAAAAATGCTATATAAAATTTAAGTAGTTTTGGAGGATTTCTATAAATCAGGCAATGTTAAACCAAAACAGACAAAGAGCTCTTTTTTTTACATTTTAAAATCTTTATTTTTGAGAGAGAGACAGAGTGTGAGCAGGGGAGGAACAAAGAGAGAGGGAGACACAGAATCCCAAGCGGACTCTAGCCCCTGAGCTGTCAGCACAGAGCCCAACACGGGGCTCGAACTCATGAACCTTGAGATCATGACCTGAGCCGAATTTGGACGCTTAACTGACTGAGCCACCCAGGCAACCCCACAAAGAGCTCTTGACCAAACTGTATTACACATCAATGAAATATGCAGAGAAATAACACATCGTTTGAGATTCAAAAATGATTCTAGGGGATTTTGAGGGAAGATGGTGGCTTAGGAGGATGCTGGGCTCACCGCGCGTCATGCTGATCACTTAGATTCCACCTACACCTGCCTAAATAACCCAGAAAACCGCCAGAGGATTAGCAGAACAGAGTCTCTGGAGCCAAGTGCAGACGAGAGGCCCATGGAAGAGGGTAGGAAGGGCGGCGAGGCAGAGTGCACTCCACGGACTGGCAAGAGGGAGCTGGGGCGGAGGGGCGGCTCGCCGGCCAAGCAGAGCCCCCGAGTCTGGCTTCCAAAAGCGGAGGGGCCTGACGGACTGTGTTCCGACAGCAAGCGCGACTTAGCGTCTGGGAGGTCATAAGTTAGCAGCTCTGCTTGGAAAGCGGGAAGGCTGGAGGACAAAGGGAGGGAGAGCTGCTGAGCCCCCAGACGACAGAGCTCAGTTTGGTGGGGAACAAAGGCGCTCGCCAGCGCCATCTCCCTCGCCCATCCCCCAGCCAAAATCCAAAAGGGAACCAGTTCCTGCCAGGGAACTTGCTCGCTCTGCTCAAACACCCAACTCTGTGCTTCTGCGGAGCCAAACCTCGGGAAGCAGATCTGACTCCCTCCCGCTGCCACAGGGCCCCTCCTGAAGTGGATCACCTAAGGAGAAGCGAGCTAAGCCTGCCCCTCCTGCCCCCGTGCACCTTGCCTACCCTCCCCAGCTAATACGCCAGATCCCCAGCACCACAAGCCTGGCAGTGTGCAAGTAGCCCAGACGGGCCATGCCACCCCACAGTGAATCCTGCCCCTAGGAGAGGGGAAAAGAAGGCACACAACAGTCTGACTGTGGCCCCATTGGTGGGCCGGGGGCAGACATCAGGTCTGACTGTGGCCCCGCCCACCAACTCCAGTTATACACCACAGCACAGGGGAAGTGCCCTGCAGGTCCTCACCACGCCAGGGACTATCCAAAATGACCAAGCGGAAGAATTCCCCTCAGAAGAATCTCCAGGAAATAACAACAGCTAATGAGCTGATCAAAAAGGATTTAAATAATATAACAGAAAGTGAATTTAGAATAATAGTCATAAAATTAATCGCTGGGCTTGAAAACAGTATAGAGGACAGCAGAGAATCTCTTGCTACAGAGATCAAGGGACTAAGGAACAGGCACGAGGAGCTGAAAAATGCTTTAAACGAAATTCAAAACAAAATGGAGACCACAACGGCTCGGATTGAAGAGGCAGAGGAGAGAATAGGTGAACCAGAAGATAAAGTTATGGAAAAAGAGGAAGCTGAGAAAAAGAGAGATAAAAAAATCCAGGAGTATGAGGGAAAAATTAGAGAACTAAGTGACACACTAAAAAGAAATAATATATGCATAATTGGTATCCCAGAGGAGGAAGAGAGAGGGAAAGGTTCTGAAGGGGTACTGGAAGAAATAATAGTTGAGAACTTCCCTGAACTGGGGAAGGAGAAAGGCATTGAAATCCAAGAGGCACAGAGAACTCCCTTCAGATGTAACTTGAATCGATCTTCTGCACGACATATCATAGTGAAACTGGCAAAATACAAGGATAAAGAGAAAATTCTGAAAGCAGCAAGGGATAAACGTGCCCTCACATATAAAGGGAGACCTATAAGACTCGTGACTGATCTCTCTTTTGAAACTTGGCAGGTCAGAAAGGATTGGCACGAGATCTTCAGTGTGCTAAACAGAAAAAAATATGCAGCCGAGAATCCTTTATCCAGCAAGTCTGTCATTTAGAATAGGAGAGATAAAGGTCTTCCCAAACAAACAAAAACTGAAGGAATTTGTCACCACTAAACCAGCCCTACAAGAGGTCCTAAGGGGGATCCTGTGAGACAAAGTCCCAGTGACATCACTACAAGCATAAAACATACAGACATCACAATGATTCTAAACCCGTATCTTTCTATAATAACACTGAATGTAAATGGATTAACTGCACCAACCAAAAGACATAGGGTATCAGAATGGATAAAAAAACAAGACCCATGTATTTGCTGTCTACAAGAGACTCATTTTAGACCTGAGGACACCTTTAGATTGAGAGTGAGGGGATGGAGAACTATTTATCATGCGACTGGAAGCCAAAAGAAAGCTGGAGTAGCCATACTTATATCAGACAAACTAGACTTTAAATTAAAGGCTGTAACAAGAGATGAAGAAGGACATTATATAATAGTTACAGGGTCTATCCATCAGGAAGAGCTAACAATTATAAATGTCTATGCACCGAATACTGGAGCCCCCAAATATAAAGAACCATTACTCATAAACATGAGCAACCTTATTGATAAGAATGTGGTAATTGCAGGGGACTTTAACACCCCACTTACAGAAATGGATAGATCCTCTAGACACACGGTCAATAAAGAAACAAGGGCCCTGAATGAGACATTGGATCAGATGGACTTGACAGATATATTTAGAACTCTGCATCCCAAAGCAACAGAATATACTTACTTCTCGAGTGCACATGGAACATTCTCCAAGATAGATCATATACTGGGTCACAAAACAGCCCTTCATAAGTTTACAAGAATTGAAATTATACCATGCATACTTTCAGACCACAATGCTATGAAGCTTGAAATCAACCACAGGAAAAAGTCTGGAAAACCTCCAATAGCATGGAGGTTAAAGAACACCCTACTAACGAATGAGTGGGTCAACCAGGCAATTAGAGAATAAATTAAAAAATATATGGAAACAAACGAAAATGAAAATACAACAATCCAAAGCTTTGGGATGCAGCGAAGGCAGTCCTGAGAGGAAAATACATTGCAATCCAGGCCTATCTCAAGAAACAAGAAAAATCCCAAATACAAAATCTAACAGCACACCTAAAGGAACTAGAAGCAGAACAAAAGGCAGCCTAAACCCAGCAGAAGAAGAGAAATAATAAAGATCAGAGCAGAAATAAACAATATAGAATCTAAAAAAACTGTAGAGCAGATCAACGAAACCAAGAGTTGTTTTTTTGAAAAAATAAACAAAATTGATAAACCTCTAGCCAGGCTTCTCAAAAAGAAAAGGGAGATGACCCAAACAGATAAAATCATGAATGAAAATGGAATTATTACAACCAATCCCTGAGAGATACAATTATCAGGGGATATTATGAAAAATTATATGCCAACAAATTGGACAACCTGGAAGAAATTGACAAATTCCTGAACACCCACACTCTTCCAAAACTCAATCAGGAGGAAAGAGAAATCTTGAACAGACCCATAACCAGCGAAGAAATTGAATCGGTTATCAAAAATCTCCCAACAAATAAGAGTCCAGGACCAGATGGCTTCCCAGGGGAGTTCTACCAGACGTTTAAAGCAGAGATAATACCTATCCTTCTCAAGCTATTCCAAGAAATAGAAAGGGAAGGAAAACTTCCAGACTCATTCTATGAAGCCAGTATTCCTTTGATTCCTAAACCAGACAGAGACCCAGTAAAAAAAAAAGAACTACAGGCCAATATCCCTGATCCCAAATATGGATGCAAAAATTCTCAATAAGATACTAGCAAATCGAATTCCATGGAATATAAAAAGAATTATTCACCATGATCAAGTGGGATTCATTCTTGGGATGCAGGGCTGGTTCAACATTCGCAAATCAATCAACGTGATACATCACATTAATAAAAAAAAAAAGAGAGAAGAACTATATGATCCTGTCAATCGATGCAGAAAAGGCCTTTGACAAAATCCAGCACCCTTTCTTAATAAAAACCCTTGAGAAAGTCGGGATAGAAGGAACATACTTACACATCATAAATGCCATTTATGAAAAGTCCACAGCTAACCTCATCCTCAATGGGGAAAAACTGAGAGCTTTTTCCCTGAGATCAGGAACATGACATGGATGCCCACTCTCACCGCTGTTGTTTCACATAGTGCTGGAAGTTCTAGCATTAGCAATCAGACAACAAAAGGAAATCAAAGGCATCCAAATTGGCAAAGATGAAATCAAGCTTTCGCTTTTTGCAGATGACATGATATTATACATGGAAAATCCGATAGACTCCACCAAAAGTCTGCTAGAACTGATACAGGAATTCAGCAAAGTTTCAGGATACAAAATCAATGTACAGAAATCAGTTGCATTCTTATACACTAACAATGAAGCAACAGAAAGACAAATAAAGAAACTGATCCCATTTACAATTGCACCAAGAAGCATAAAATACCTAGGAATAAATCTAACCAAAGATGTAAAAGTTCTGTATGCTAAAAACTATAGAAAGCTTATGAAGGTAGTTGAAGAAGATATAAAGAAATGGAAAGACATTCCCTGCTCATGGATTGGAAGAATAAATATTGTCAAAATGTCAATACTACCCAAAGCTATCTACACATTCAGTGCAATCCCAATCAAAATTGCACCAGCATTCTTCTCGAAACTAGAACAAGCCATCCTAAAATTCATATGGAACCACAAAAGGCCCCGAATAGCCAAAGGAATTTTGAAGAAGAAGACCAAAGCAGGAGGCATCACAATCCCAGACTTTAGCCTCTACTACAAAGCTGTCATCATCAAGACAGCATGGGATAGGCACAAAAACAGACACATAGACCAATGGAATAGAATAGAAACCCCAGAACTAGACCCACAAACGTATGGCCAACTCATCTTTGACAAAGCAGGAAAGAACATCCAATGGAAAAAAGACAGTCTCTTTAACAAATGGTGCTGGGACAACTGGACAGCAACATGCAGAAGGTTGAAACTAGACCACTTTCTCACACCATTCACAAAAATAAACTCAAAATGGATAAAGGACCTGAATGTGAGACAGGAAACCATCCAAACCCTAGAGGAGAAAGCAGGAAAAGACCTCTCTGACCTCAGCCGTAGCAATCTCTTACTCGACACATCCCCAAAGGCAAGGGAATTAAAAGAAAACATGAACTACTGGGACCTTATGAAGATAAAAAGCTTCTGCACAGCAAAGGAAACAACCAACAAAACTAAAAGGCAACCAACGGAATGGGAAAAGATATTTGCAAATGACATATCGGACAAAGGGCTAATGTCCAAAATCTATAAAGAGCTCACCAAACTCCACACCCGAAAAACAAATAATCCAGTGAAGAAATGGGCAGAAAACATGAATAGACACTTCTCTAAAGAAGACATCCGGATGGCCAACAGGCACATGAAAAGATGTTCAACATTGCTCCTTATCAGGGAAATAGAAATCAAAACCACACTGAGATATCACCTCACACCAGTCAGAGTGGCCAAAATGAACAAATCAGGAGACTATAGATGCTGGAGAGGATGTGGAGAAATGGGAACCCTCTTGCACTGTTGGTGGGAATGCAAATTGGTGTAGCAGCTCTGGAAAGCAGTGTGGAGGTTCCTCAGAAAATTAAAAATAGACCTACCCTATGACCCAGGAATAGCACTGCTAGGAATTTACCCAAGGGATACAAGAGTACTGATGCATAGGGGCACTTGTACCCCAATGTTCATAGCAGCACTCTCAACAATAGCCAAATTATGGAAAGAGCCTAAATGTCCATCAACTGATGAATGGATAAAGAAATTGTGGTTTATATACACAATGGAATACTACGTGGCAATGAGAAAGAATGAAATATGGCCCTTTGTAGCAACGTGGATGGAACTGGAGAGTGTGATGCTAAGTGAAATAAGCCATACAGAGAAAGACAGATACCATATGTTTTCACTCTTATGTGGATCTTGAGAAACTTAACAGAAACCCATGGGAGAGGGGAAGGGAAAAAAAAAGAGGTTAGAGTGGGAGAGAGCCAAAGCATAAGAGACTGTTAAAAACTGAGAACAAACTGCGGGTTGATGGGGGGTGGGAGGGAGTGGAAGTTGGGTGATGGGTATTGAGGAGGGCACCTTTTGGGATGAGCACTGGGTGTTGTATGGAAACCAATTTGACAAGAATTTTCATATTTTGAAAAATAAATAAATAAATAAAAGCCACCCCCAGGGTCTTCAAAAAAAAAAAAAAAGGACAAAATGCTCCAAATCACTCATCATCAGGGAAATACAAATTAAAACCACAATGAGATACCACCTCATACCTGTCAGATGGCTAACATTAACAACTCAGGCAACAACAGATGTTGGCGAGGATGCAGAGAAGGTGGGTCTCTTTTGCATTGTTGGTGGGAATGTAAGTTGGTGCAGCCACTCTGGAAAACAGTATGGAGGTTCCTCAAAAAACTAAAATGGAACTACCCTATGACCCAGCAATTGCACTACTAGGCATTTATCCATGGGATACAGGTGTGCTGTTTCAAGGAACACATGCACCCTCATCTTTATAGCAGCACTATTGACAATAGCCAAAGTATGGAAAGAGCCCAAATGTCCATCAATGGATCAATGGATAAAGTAGATGTGGTATATATATACAATGGGGTATTAGTCAACAATCAAAAAGAATGAAATCCTGCCATTTGCAGGTACATGGATGGAACTGGAGGGTATTATGCTAAGTGAAATTAGTCAGAGAAAGGCAAAAATCATATGACTTCACTCATATGAGGACTTTAAGAGACAAAACATGAACATAAGGGAAGGGAAACAAAAATAATATAAAAACAAGGAGAGGGACAAAACAAAGGAGACTCATAAATATGGAGAAAAAACTGAGGATTACCAGAGGGGTTGTGGGATGGGCTAAATGGGTAAGGGGCACTAAGGAATCTACTCCTGTGTGGGAGGCCAGGCCCCGGTGCCAGGCTGAGACCAGGTCGAGCAATGGCTCCCTGTTGACTCAGCCAACCCGGTGGTTTCCCCTCCCATTCCCCCACTTTCAAGGGCATACAAAAGCCTTGTCAAGGCTGAGAAAGTTAATTCCTGAAGCCTGTGGTCTGCAGGTGTTGCCAGTAATGCTACCTCCCCTTTTCTACCCCGGGTCAAATAGAAACAAACATGGGAACTGTGTTTTGCTAGCAATCTATCAACAAGGTCTTGTGACCCGTTCAGAAAGTTCACAAGGTACACAGAACTAAATGTTTTGGCTGGCAGTGATCATGTGAAACCTGTTTATTCTTAGAATGACCTGATCCATAAGAGTCTTATATTATAAAAGATTGTGTACAGCAACAATAAAGCCGTCACTTGGGCCATCAGCCCAGGGGACCCTCCTGTTCCCAAACTGTCTTCTCTTCTCTCTTTTTTTCTTACATTCCCCTACCCTCAGGACCCTGATCTCGGTGTTTGTTGCGTCAGCCGCGACACTCCTGAAATCCTTGTTGAACTATATGCTAACTCATTTGGATGTAATTTTAAACAAATTAAAAACAAAATTAAAAAAATAAATTTATTTTACTCTCCCAAACCATTTAATTTTCTGTGTTGAATGGAATACCATTTCTGTAATAGAGAAATAAGATATTAGTTAAAAGGTTTGTTTTATATTATATTTATTTTTATTTTTATTTTTAAAAATATAATTTATTGTCAAATTGACTAACATACAGGGTGTAAAGTGTGCTCTTGGGCTTTGGGGTAGATTCCTGTGGTTCATCACTTACATGCAACACACAGTGCTCATCCCAACAAGTGCCCTCCTCAGTGCCCATCATCCATTTCCCCCTCTGCAACACCTCCCCATCAGCCCTCAGTTTGTTCTCTGTATTTAAGAGTCTTTTTATGGTTTGCCTCACTCTCTCTCTGTAACTATTTTTTCCCCCTCTCCTCCCCCATGGTTTTCTGTTAAGTTTCTCATAATCCACATATGCATGAAAAAACATATGATATCTGTCTTTCTCTGATTGACTTATTTCACTTAGCATAATACCTTCAAGTTTCATAGACGTTCCTGCAAATGGCATGATTTCATTCTTTCTCATTGCCAAGTACTATTCCATTGTATATATAAACCACATCTTATTTATCCATTAATCAGTTGATGAACATGTAGGCTTTTCCCATAATTTGGCTATTGTTGAATTTGTCCATGCTAAAATTTAAGTTTTTGAAACGAGCGAAATACACATTTTGCTTAATATATTTCTGTATTACTCTTTAATGTTCAGAACAATTTGCTTTGTAATGATAACTTGAGAACATAGACTTAGTAGCCTTTCTAAAATGAAAGAATAAGTGATATTTAAAATAAATCTTGGGGCGCCTGGGTGGCGCAGTCGGTTAAGCATCTGACTTCAGCCAGGTCACGATCTCGCGCTCCGTGAGTTCGAGCCCCGCGTCGGGCTCTGGGCTGACGGCTCGGAGCCTGGAGCCTGTTTCCGATTCTGTGTCTCCCTCTCTCTCTGCCCCTCCCCCATTCATGCTCTGTCTCTCTCTGTCCCCAAAATAAATAAACGTTGAAAAAAAAATTTAAAAAAAAATAAAAAAAAATAAAATAAATCTTATAGTGAAAGCACTGCTATAAGCATTGAGGTACATGTGCCCCTTTAATTTTAAAAAGGCTGTTAACAGAAATATATCATATATATTAAATCAAGCAAAAATTTTTGTATTTCAGTCATTCCAAAAATTTAAATTTTAGCATGGGAAAATTATTTTTAATTGTTGAAAGATGTAAGCAAAAAAAAAAAAAGCTTACCTTCCTTTAGAAAAAAGCAAGTCAAGAAATTAACCGAGTATGATGGGATTCTGGGGCGATGGTGGGTTTCGGTGCTAATGGGTAAGAAAGAATTCTTGAAGATGTCTTTGGTGCAAAAGGGTGATTTTATTAAAGCACAGGGACAGGACCCACGGGCAGATATAGCTGAACTGGGTTTGTGACGAGTAACTTATTATATACCTTCAGGTTGGGAGAGAGTTAGGGATACAGTAAGTCTCTAAGGAGTTTAGGAAACAAGGTTTCTAGGACCTTGAGGGGCTAGGTATTGTTATGAAAACACCACTTACTACCGGTTAGTAAAACCTCAGTCAAGAGAACCTTCAGGTATATATCAGGTGGCCCTAAGCCTGAAGTCTGATTGCCAGCATATACCTTGGGGGAGTTGAGATAAAGGAAGTTTCTAAAGGAATTTTTATATGTTAAAGTAGACTTAGAGGATCCTGAGGGGTCAGGATAATGTTAAGCCAAGATTTCCTTTTGCTCCTCACAAAATGTTATCATTGAAGCAGCTGAGCTGCTAGAGGGAGATCACTCTGCCTGTTTCAAGGACTTGTCAATGGGCTTTAGGCAGTAAGGGAATTTAATTTTTCATTTTCCTTAGTTTCCCACATCACCATGGCAAGCATTTAAACCTCTTGTTCTTGGGTAGCTAAGAGTGTCTGAGGAATATCACACATAGTCCACTTGGCGGGGGGGTGCTAGCTTGTACTTTGCCCTCAACTTCCATTATGCTCCTTCATCAAGTATATTTGATAAGTTTGAACTTACTGTTATTTTATTTTTAGAGTATTTAATTCACTAAGTAGCATAATTAAAACAGAATGAGAATTTGTGAAAATTTATATTTTCACTTAGAGATCAAAATATTGGTGATAGTGCCAAACTCTAAATCTAAGTCATAGAAAAACAAAAAGAAGTAAAACCCAACACAACAGACACAGTATGTTAAGATTTTAGAGACTTTGAAAGCTGGCAAGTTCAAGTGACTATTATAAACCTTCTTTTCTTCAAACATTTCATATTGCATTAGGAACTGCTACTTCAATTTATAGCAGAGTTGAAATGATAGTAGAAAGGAGGTTGAAAGTCAAATTTCTTTGCTAATTTAATTCCACTAGAAAAAAGCACAAGGAATTTTTCCTAGAGCTTAAAACTGGATTTGGAGACCTAGAATGTCAGGTTTGTACTAATGAGCGGAGAAACTTAAATTTCGACCTGAAAGTGATTTTTCAAAAAGCACTTCAAGGGTTTAATGAAAGTAGTGCTGCAGAAGCATAATTACTCTTCTAAAATCTGGCACTCAGCAGTGATGAGGTACATTGGCCCACCTTGATCTGGCAAGATTTCACCACAGACTTGCTCTATGATAGACACAAAAACAGATGGAAAATATATACTTTGCTACTTCTGTCATTCAGTTTCTATTTAGTGTTGAATGAAAAATTATTAAGAATTTTCAAATATGTCACTTATTTTTGAGCTTGAAAAGCAGTAAAAAAGCCTTAAATTTTGTTAATGAGAATTATTTAAAAGTATTCTTTGGACATGAACTAGCTGTATCTTTAATCTGACTCCCTCCCTGAATATATTTTTTCTTTATCTTTCATTAAAACAATTTATATTATCACTTGTGGAGAAAAATATTTTTTAAAAGTTTCCAAGAATTAGAGTTTAGTTTTCTGTTCTTTGCAAAAAAAAATTTTTAAAGTAACAAAATACATTAAATAATTGTGGTCATCACTTACAAAAATAAAACATGAAAGTTCTATCGTATTTTTGTTACCCACTTCTTAGGACACAGATGATACTTCAAAAATTGTATTTCACTTTATTCATTATGCTTTCAACCTTTTGAGAATGAATGGAAGGTCAAAAGAGGAGCAATGTGTTCAAAAGTGGGTCAGGGCCTGGTGAGGGCAGGTGGTGTGCGGTTGGTAGTGGTGCATGGCGACTGGAAGTGGGAAAGAGTTGATTTCTCCCTGAAAAGTGCTGTAAATTATGAATGAATGCTGCTTATGGTCCTTGATTCCTTTGAATATTTGTGAAAATGGTGATAAAATAATTTCTTTCCTAAATGACTTCAGCATCAGCAAAACTCCCTGAAAACAGTTAATTTGTCCTATTGCCAGGAATTGCTTACTTAGGGACAAATTTAGGAAAGAAAAAACTTGCAAGTATACTACCAAGAGAAACCCATACAATTTGATTCAAAGGATTTCACAAGGCACCCATTCAAGTAAGTCTTTAATAATAATAATAATAATAATAATATAATAATAATAATAACAATAGAAAAGCAAGGGAATTATCGCCTAGTTTTCTTTTTAGCTTTAGAAAAGTCAACAATTCAGGGAAGATGGTGGTGTGGGAGGACACTGGGATCACTGCATCCTGCAGATCACTTAGATTCCACCCACACCTGCCTGAATAACCCAGAAAACCACCAGAAGACTAGCAGAACAGATTCTCTGGAGCCAAGTGTAGATTAGAGGCCCACAGAAGAGGGTAGGAAGGGCAGAGAGGTGGTGCGCACTACACAGACTGGTGGGAGGGAGCCGGGGTGGAGGGGCAGAGAGCCGGTAAAGCAGAGCCCCCCTGAGTCTGGCTTGCAAAAGCGGAGGGGCCAGACAGAGTGTGTTCTGACAGCAAGTGGGATGTAACATCTGGAAGGTTATAAGTTAACAGCTCTGCTTGGAGAGCAGGAGGGCTGGAGGACAATGGGAGGGAGAGTTGTTGAGCCCCGGACAACAGAGCACAGCTTGGCGGGGAACAAAGGCGCTTGCCAGCGCCATCTCCCTTGCCCATCCCCCAGCCAAAATCCAAAAGGGAACCAGTTCCTGTCAGGGAACTTGCTTGCACCGCGCAAACACCCAACTCTGTGCTTCTGCGGATCCATCCCTCCGGTGGCAGGTCTGACTCCCTCCCAGTGCCGCAGGGCCCCTCCTGAAGTGGATCACCAAAGGAAAAGCGAGCTGAGCCTGCACCTCCTGCCCCTGTGCACCTTGCCGATCCACCCCAGCTAATACACCAGATCCCCAGCACCACAAGCCTGGCAGCGTGCAAGTAGCCCAGACGGGCCACGCCACCCCACAGTGAATCCCCCCCTAGGAGAGGGGAAGAGAAGGCACACACCAGTCTGACTGTGGCCCCAGCGGTGGGCTGGGGGCAGACATCAGATCTGACTGTGGCCCCACCCACCAATGCAAGTTATTCAAGACAGCACAGGGAAAGTGCCCCGCAGTTCCGCACCACTCCAGGGCCTATCCAAAATGACAAAACAGAAGAATTCCCTCAAAAAAACCTCCAGGAAATAACGACAGCTAATGAACGGATCAAAAAGGATTTAAACAATATAACAGAAAGTGAATTTAGAATAACAGTCATAAAATTAATCGCTGGGCTTGAAAACAATATAAAGGACAGCAGAGAATCTATTGCTACAGAGATCAAGGGACTAAGGAACAGCCAGGAGGAGTTAAAAAATTATATTAATGAGCTGCAAAATAAAATGGAGATGACCACAGCTCAGATTGAAGAGGCAGAGGAGAGAACAGATGAACTACAAGATAAAATTATGGTAAAAGAAGAAGCTGAGAAAAAGAGAGATAAAAAAATCCAGGAGTATGAGGGGAAAATTAGAGAACTAAATGATGCACTAAAGAGAAATAATCTACACATAATTGGTATTGCAGAGGAGGAAGAGAGAGGGAAAGGTGCTGAAGGTGTACTTGAAGAAATAATAGCTGAGAACTTCCCTGATCTCGGGAAGGAAAAAGACACTGAAATCCAAGAGGCACAGAGAACTCCATTCAGACATAACTTGAATTGACCTTCTGCACGACATATCATAGTGAAAGTGGCAATTACAGGGATAAAGAGAAAATTCTGAAAGCAGCTAGGGATAAATGTGCTCTAACATATAAAGGAGACTAATAAGACTCGTGACTGATCTCTCTTCTGAAACTTGGCAGGCCAGAAAGGAATGGCAGGAAATCTTCAATGTGATGAACAGAAAAAAATATGCAGCCGAGAATCCTCTATCCAGCAAACCTGTCATTTAGAATAGAAGGAGAGATAAAGGTCTTCGTAAACAAACAAAAACTGAAGGAATTCGTCACCACTAAACCAGCCCTACAATAGATCCTAAGGGGAATCCTGTGAGACAAAGTACCAGAGACATCGCTACAAGCATGAAACCTACAGACATCACAATGACTCTAAACCCATATTTTTCTATAATAACACTGAATGTAAATGGACTAAATGTGCCAACCAAAAGACATAGGGTATCAGAATGGATAAGAAAACAAGACCCATCTATTTGCTGTCTACAAGAGACTCATTTTAGATCTGAGGATACCTTCAGATTGAGAGTGAGGGGATAGAGAACTATCTATCATGCTACTGGAAGTCAAAAGAAAGCTGGAGTAGCCATACTTATATCAGACAAACTAGACTTTAAATTAAAGGCTGGAACAAGAGATGAAGAAGGGCATTATATAATAATTACACGGTCTATCCATCAAGAAGAACTAACAATTATAACTGTCTATGTGCCGAATATGGGAGCCCCCAAATATATAAAAAAATTACCAACAAACATAAGCAACCTTATTGACAAGAATGTGGTAATTGCAGGGGACTTTAATACCCCACTTACAACAATGGATAGATCATCTAGACACATGGTCAATAAAGAAACAAGGGCCCTGAATGATACATTGGATCAGATGGACTTGACAGATATATTTAGAACTCTGCATCCCAAAGCAACAGAATATACTTTATTCTCGAGTGCACATGGAACATTCTCCAAGATAGATCACATACTGGGACAAAAACAGCCCTTCATAAGTATAGAAGAATTCAGATCATACCATGCATACTGTCGGACCACAATGCTCTGAAGCTTGAAATCAACCACAGGAAAAAGTCTGGAAAACCTCAAAACGCATGGAGGTTAAAGAACACCCTACTAAAGAATGAATGGGTCAACCAGGCAATTAGAGAAGAAATTAAAAAATATATGGAAACAAACAAAAATGAGAAGACAACAATCCAAATGCTTTGGGACACAGCGAAGGCAGTCCTGAGAGGAAAATACATTGCAATCCAGGCCTATGTGAAGAAACATGAAAAATCCCAAATACAAACTCTAAAACCACACCTAAAGGAAATAGAAGCAGAACAGCAAAGACACCCCAAACCAAGCAGAAGAAGAGAAATAATAAAGATCAGAGCAGAAATAAACATATAGAATCTAAAAAAAAACTGTAGAGCAGTTCAATGAAACCAAGGGTTGGTTACCTGAAAAAATAAACAAAATTGATAAACCTCTAGCCAGGCTTCTCAAAAAGAAAAGGGAGATGACCCAAATAGATAAAATCATGAATGAAAATGGAATTATTACAACCAATCCCTCAGAGATACAAACAATTATCAGGGAATACTATGAAAACTTATATGCCAACAAATTGGACAACCTGGAAGAAATGGACAAATTCCTCAGCACCCACACACTTCCAAAACTCAAACTGGAGGAAACAGTCAGCTTGAACAGACCCATAACCAGCAAAGAAATTGAATCAGTTATCAAAAATCTCCCAACAAATAAGAGTCCAGGCCCATATGGCTTCCCTGGGGAATTCTACCAGACATTTAAAGCAGAGATAATACATACCCTTTTCAAGCTATTCCAAAAAATAGAAAGGGAAGGAAAACTTCCAGACTCATTCTATGAAGCCAGTATTACTTTGATTCCTAAACCAGACAGAGACCCAGTAAAAAAAAAGAACTACAGGCCAATATCCCTGATGAATATGGATGCAAAAATTCTCAATAAGGTACTAGCAAATCGAATTCAACAGCTTATAAAAAGAATTATTCACCATGATCAAGTGGGATTCATTCCTGGGATGCAGGGCTGGTTGAACATTGGCAAATCAATCAATGTGATACATCACATTAATAAAAGAAAATATAAGAATCATATGATCTTGTCAATCTATGCAAAAAAGCATTTGACAAAATTCCACATCTTTTCTTTATAAAAACCGTCAAGAGAGTCAGGATAGAAGGAACATACTTAAACATCATGAAAGCCATTTATGAAAAGCCCACAGCTATTATCATCCTCAATGGGGAAAAACTGAGAGCTTTCCCCCGAGATCAGGAACACGACTGGGGTGTCCACTCTGAACGCTGTTGTTTAACATAGTGTTGGACGTTCTAGCATCAGCAATCAGACAACAAAAGGAAATCAAAGGCATCAAAATTGGCAAAGATGAAGTTAAGCTTTCACTTTTTGCAGATGACATGATGTTATACATGGAAAATCCGATAGACTCCACCAAAAGTCTGCTAGAACTGATACATGAATTCAGCAAAGTTGCAGGATACAAAATCAATGTACAGAAATCAGTTGCATTCTTATACACTAATGAAGCAACAGAAAGACAAATAAAGAAACTGATCCCATTTACAATTGCACCAAGAAGCATAAAATACCTAGGAATAAATCTAACCAAAGATGTAAAAGATCTGTATGCTGAAAAGTATAGAAAGCTGATGAAGGTAGTTGAAGAAGATATAAAGAAATGGAAAAACATTCCATGCTCATGGGTTGGAAGAATAAATATTGTTAAAATCTCAATACTACCAATGCTATCCACACATTAATTGCAATCCCAATCAAAATTGCACCAGCATTCTTCTCGAAGCTAGAACAAGCAATCCTAAAATTCATATGGAACCACAAAAGACCCCGAAGAGCCAAAGGAATTTTGAAGAAGAAGACCAAAACAGGAGGCATCACAATCCCAGACTTTAGCCTCTACTACAAAGCTGTAATCATGAAGACAGCATGGTATTGGCACAAAAACAGACACATAGACCAATGGAATAGAATAGAAACGCCAGAACTAGACCCACAAAAGCATGGCCAACTAATCTTTGAGAAAGTAGGAAAGAATATCCAATGGAAAAAAGACAGTCTGCTTAACAAATGGTGCTGGGAGAACTGGACAGCAACATGCAGAAGAATGATACTAGACCACTTTCTTACACTGTTCACAAAAATAAACTCAAAATGGATGAAGGACCTGAATGTGAGACAGGAAACCATCAAAACCTTAGAGGAGAAAGCAGGAAAAGACCTCTCTGACCTCAGCCGCAGCAACTTCTTACTTGACACATCCCCAAAGGCAAGGGAATTAAAAGCAAAAATGAACTATTGGGACCTCATGAAGATAAAAATCTTCTGCACATCAAAGGAAACAATCAACAGAACTAAAAGGCAACCAACGGAATGGGAAAAGATATTTGCAAATGACATATCGGACAAAGGGCTAGTATCCAAAATCTATAAAGAACTCACCAAACTCCACACCCGAAAAGCAAATAATCCAGTGAAGAAATGGGCAGAAAACATGAATAGACACTTCTCTAAAGAAGACATCCAGATGGCCAACAGGCACATGAAAAGATGTTGAAAATTGCTCCTCATCAGGGAAATACAAATCAAAACCACACTCAGATATCACCTCACGCCAGTCAGAGTGGCCAAAAGGAACAAATCAGGAGGCTATAGATTCTGGAGAGGATGTGGAGAAACGGGAACCCTCTTGCCCTGTTGGTGGGAATGCAAACTGGTGCAGCCACTGTGGAAAACAGTGTGGAGGTTCCTCAAAAAATTAAAAATAGACCTACCCTATGACCCAGCAGTAGCACTGCTAGGAATTTACCCAAGGGATACAGGAGTGCTGATGCGCAGGGGCACTTGTACCCCAATGTTTAGAGCAGCACTCTGAACAATAGCCAAATTATGGAAAGAGCCTAAATGTCCATCAACTGATGAATGGATAAAGAAATTGTGGTTTGTATACACATTGGAATACTACGTGGCAATGAGAAAGAACGAAATATGGCCCTTTGTAGCAATGTGGATGGAACTGGAGCGTGTGATGCTAAGTGAAATAAACTATACAGAGTAAGACAGATACCATATGTTTTCACTCTTATGTGGATCCTGAGAGACTCAACAGAAACCCATGGGAGAGGGGAAGGGAATAAAAAAGAGGTTAGTGTGGGAGAGAGCCAAAGCATAAGAGACTCGAAAAACTGAGAACAAACTGAGGGTTGATGGGGGGTGGGAGGGAGGTGATGGGCCTTGAAGAGGGCACCTTTTGGGATGAGCAATGTGTGTTGTATGGAAACCAATTTGACAATAAATTTAATATATTAAAAAATAAAAATAAAAAGATGGAATCCCACAATACATTAAAGAATCAATCACTGTGGAAAATCAGGATTTATTTCAGAAATGCAATCATGATTTAATATCACAAATTAATCCGTGTGATATATCAAAATAAAGGGAAGATTATAAGCCATATGATCATCTCAGTAGAGGCAGAATAAAACATTAACAGAACACAGCATTTATTCATTAAAAACTCTTAAAATTAATTCAAAGGAACATGTCTCAATATAATATAGGCCACATAAAAAAAAGAAAAAAGAAAAGTCAACAATTCACAGAAATAACAGGTATGCTGAAGGTGTGATGCAAAGATAAAGAAAAAAAAACCCAATAATTTCCAAAGAAATCAATGTCTCCACCCTAAGCCACAAGTACTGATTAAGTAGTTAAATGGGGGGAAAACAAACCTGTTCTGGGCAATGCTTCAGTCTACATTCCTCATTTAGACCTTTGTCCCTTCAGTGCAATAAGCACCTGGTTCACTTACCAGTCAATATCTACAGTAAAGGGGAAAAAGCAAGATTGAAATCAACACTGGACAGAAATAGACAAGACTTGCTTGAAAACTGTCCTCCTACTTTAGAAGCTCTGTAAGCAACTGCACAAAAAACTGTAGTTGTTGCAAAGTCCAAGAACATAGAGGGGGAAAAAAATAACTCTTCAAAAGCAGGTCACTGTCCAGGTATTTCTTAGTCGGGACAGTGCGTTCCAAATAGGAAAAGACACCAAACTACATTGACTTGTTCAAGATTAGGAAAGATAAAAGACCGGGCTGGAAAAATCGGTCACAAATACGAAGAACAGGGGTGAAGTGAAGCTAAAAGAAGAAAGAGAGGAGTGGACAAGACTTACATAGCCCCAGCGCTGGACCCGAGGCGTTGGCTTGGGGCTAGGGGGTGAGGGGGCGGATTAAAGGTCCTTCCAAGTGGCACCCAATGGCTGGCGAGGAAATGCACCTTTTATACGGTCTCAGTCTAAATGAGGCTCCAAATGTAAAAGGAGGCCTAGGTCTCTGGTCGCACTTACCCCACCTTGGACTCTCTTCCTTCCAAAAATATCCCCTCACCTCCTCCAGCTGGCTCTAGCAGCCTTGTACTATAATTCTATTGATCAGCATCCCAGCAACAAGAAAACTCATCTTCAGGTCTGGTGGCGGCCCCGCCTGCCTCATGCTACTTGGCGTGTTCCATCTGGTCACTACATCGTCCGAGCTGTTTCCCAATGCACAAGTCCCTGTGCAGAAGTACTTGCAGAAGGCTGTTCACGCCCCCTTGCCATTTCTGAGCACGCCAACAGCCCTTGGGGGCAGAAGAAAAGCAGAAGGAGCTACAACAGCGGATGTTAGCCCAAATACTGGAAGAGGAGGGGCAAGAAAGAAAAAGCAAGAGGAAGGGAAAAAGAACAGTGGATGCCATTGCCTCAGGCCCAGCCCAGCCCTGAGTGAACATGGACTAGTCACCTGGTCCCGGGTGGTGGGGGTGGGGGTGGAGAAGGATGTGGTGGTGGCTCCTCTCCTGCCTCCCCTCCCAGGGTGCTGAAAGTGATCCCATTCTTTCCCATGTTTCCAGTCTCTGTGCTTTAAACATTTAAGTGTCCCCCAAACTCCTGGACATCACCTTTATGATGTGCATGCAACAAGTTACCTCTGGAAGAACTGGGGCGATGGATGGAGCTGCTCCAAGACCTTAAACTCTGGGGTCAGAGATGGGCAGGGGACAACCTCAGCATGGCACACCTCTGCTTCTGAGCTCTGGGCAGGACAAAATAAGGCCACACAGGTATGAGGTTGAATGACAGGGGCTCCTTGAAAAGCATTGCCCACAGGGGAAGGTTATATAACTGATGGAACTATTTCTGTGGGCCCCTCTTTAGCCCTTTCACCTTCTTATCTAGTCCTCTTAGCCAAGGAATTAGGAATGATGTGGAGAGGCCCCTTTTTGTATGTGTTAGAGTTCTGAGCCTACTGGGATGTGGCAGGTCCTTCCAGGTCCTTTTAAGATATGTCCTGCACAACTGCCAGTCACTGCGCCCTCGTCCTTTGAAAGAAAGACATCAGAGAACATTGACTCAAAGTGTGCTTCCCCAAGCCTGAGAAGGGAGAGCTACTGTTCTGGAGTTCTTTTACAGGAGGACCTTTACCTCATTGTATACCAGGCTATTCTATTCACTCGTTTGCACAATCATGGACTCACCAAACTTTTCTTCTGTTCTTTTGAGAGTAGCACTCCCAATCTGCACCCTGGCAGATTTATTGTGTGAATTCTGCTTCTTAAGAGTCTGTAGCAGCTGTAGCCTGGCATGAAAGAAGAAATTGCTGAATGATAGGATTGGACACAAATGTTGGCTAACAAAAGGATTTGTGAGACCACAGGACAGGGACACTTAAAAAAATACTACAACTCACAATGAACAGTGTGGCCAAGCTCCCTTTTCCCTCCCAATCCTCCATCCTCTCCAATAAGTTGATTTGAGATACTTCCCAGCCTGGTTGAGGCCTGACTTTAAGAGTTGTAGAGTTGCTAATTTAATGCTCTTATTAATTTAATAGTTTTTTTGGAAGATTTTTTTGAGTTTTCTAGGTAAAGAAATCTATCATTCCCAAATATTTATAGTTTTGTACCTTTCTTTCTTTCCGATATATTTATATAATTACTTTCTCATCTTATTGCAATGCTTAGAAGAGAATTTCTAGGAAAAAGTATTTAATGAGGGAAGCAATAGGGTTTCTCTTTTTTTTCCCTGAATTTTTCAGGGAACACCTTTAGGATTAGGGGAAGCACTATATGTTGATCTGAAATCAGATCATATTACTTATAATGGGAAGAAAATAAAATTATTCTTTAAATTTTTGTTTTTATGATTTTCTTCTTTTTTATACTGATGGATGTTTAATTTGATCAAATGCCTTCTTGTTTACTATAGAATTGTTTGCCTGATTTACCTTAGAAAGCTATCTATTAATATATTTTCAACTATTGAAAAAAAAAAGAGTTGTAGAGTTGTTAATGTTTGACAAGAGACAAATACCCATAGCTGAGTTTGGGGAATGGTGATTCTCAAAGGGGAATTTCAGTCAATTCAATTAAATCCAACTGCCTTTATTGAGAATTTACTGCTGCTGGCATGAGATATATATATATATATATATATATATATATATAGAGAGAGAGAGAGAGAGAGAGAGAGAGAGAGAGAGAGAGATGTTTGTAGGGGAAGTTAGATGCTTTCCAACTGCCTAAACAGAGGCAACCTCATGAAAAAGTTTGGGAGGTTGAATCTGAAGACATCAGCCAAGCAGAAATGGCTCTGGTGAATGAAGCAGGGGGCTGCCTGTCCCAAACAGACAAAAGTGAAAGTAGTGTGAAGAGACACTGCAGGCAGAGCCAAGCACAAAGTGAGCTCACAGGTAGAGTCCCTGGCTAGAACTGTGGGAATTGGGAAGAGGGAGCTAACAAGAAAATTCAGGAAACCCCAAGACATTTTGCTGAAAGATCCATCCTATCTCATCCAGAGAAGAAACAAGGAAGGTCTGGAAGAGACTTGAGAAGGAGAACAAATTAAAAAAGGAAGAATATTCACAGATCTAGTTATAAATTACTTATGGGATAATAAAACATATAAAACTTTGAACCAAGGGCTGTCCAAACATTTTATTTAAAGGGGAAAATGAAGTCCAGTGAGGTCAAGAAACTTGCTGTTTAGTGGCAAGATTGATCTCCTGTCTCTCAAACCTCTGCTCTTGACCATGGGTAAAAGAGGTCTGCACATCACTTGGCAGCACTGCAGTTTGATTATTTTAACAGATTCTTTTTTTTTTTTAATTTTCAAAGTTTATTTATTTTGAGAGAGTGGGGGAGGGATGGAGGGGGAGAGGGGGAGAGAGAGAGAGAGAGAGAGAGAGAGAGAGAGAGAGAGAATCCCAAGCAGGCTCCATACCATCAGCACGGAACCCAACGTGGGGCTCGAACCCACGAACCACGAGATCATGACCTGAGCCGAAATCAAGAGTCAGACGCTCAACTGACTGAGCCACCCAGGCGCCCCAAGGGAGACTCTATACTTGAGGGGGGCTGTCACAATTGAAAGAAGGGAAAGGTTGTTGATTTTTCAAACCATGTATTCTAATGTATTACTTACATTTCTTTTTTTAAATATGAAATTTATTGTCAAATTGGTTTCCATACAACACCCAGTGCTCATCCCAAAAGGTGCCCTCCTCAATACCCATCACCCACCCTCCCCTTCCTCCCACCCCCCATCAACCCTCAGTTTGTTCTCAGTTTTTAAGAGTCTCTTATGCTTTGGCTCTCTCCCACTCTAACCTCTTTTTTTTTTTCCCTTCCCCTCTCCCATGGGTTTCTGTTAAGTTTCTCAGGATCCACATAAGAGTGAAAACATACGGTATCTGTCTTACTCTGTATAGTTTATTTCACTTAGCATCACACGCTCCAGTTCCATCCACGTTGCTACAAAGGGCAATATTTCATTCTTTCTCATTGCCACGTAGTATTCCATTGTGTATATAAACCACAATTTCTTTATCCATTCATCAGTTGATGGACATTTAGGCTCTTTCCATAATTTGGCTATTGTTGAGAGTGCTGCTATGAACATTGGGGTACAAGTGCCCCTATGCATCAGTACTCCTGTATCCCTTGGGTAAATTCCTAGCAGTGCTATTGCTGGGTCATAGGGTAGGTCTATTTTTAATTTTCTGAGGAACCTCCACACTGCTTTCCACAGTGGCTGCACCAGTTTGCATTCCCACCAACAGTGCAAGAGGGTTCCCGTTTCTCCACATCCTCTCCAGCATCTATAGTCTCCAGATTTGTTCCTTTTAGCCACGCTGACTGGCATTAGGTGATATCTAGAGTGGTTTTGATTTGTATTTCTCTGATGAGGAGTGACGTTGAACATCTTTTCATGTGCCTGTTGGCCATCTGGATGTCTTCTTTAGAGAAGTGTCTATTCATGTTTTCTGCCCATTTCTTCACTGGATTATTTGCTTTTCGGGTGTGGAGTTTGGTGAGTTCTTTATAGATTTTGGATACTAGCCCTTTGCCCGATATGTCATTTGCAAATATCTTTTCCCATTCCGTTATCTGCCTTTTAGTTTTGTTGATTGTTTCCTTTGCAGTGCAGAAGCTTTTATCTTCATGAAGTCCCAATAGTTCATTTTTGCTTTTAATTCCCTTGCCCTTGGGGATGTGTCAAGTAAGAAACTGCTGCTGCTGAGGTCAGAGAGGTCTTTTCCTGCTTTCTCCTCTAGGGTTTGGATGGTTTCCTGTCTCACATTCAGGTCCTTTATCCATTTTGAGTTTGCTTTTGTGAATGGTGTAAGAAAGTGGTTTAGTTTCATTCTTCTGCATGTTGCTGTCCAGTTCTCCCAGCACCATTTGTTAAAAAAACTGTCCTTTTTCCATTGGATATTCTTTCCTTGCTTTGTTAAAGATTAGTTGGCCATACTTTTGTGGCTTTAGTTATGGTGTTTCTATTCTATTCCATTGGTCTATGTGTCTGTTTTTGTGCCACTTACGTTTCTACTCCTCTTTCATGATCTCCGGGGTGGTAGCTTCCAAATGACCCAAGGAATAGTAAGATCAAACCAGGTAGTATGCTTAGGGCCTCCCTGTAAGCTCTTTTTGTCACTGAGGGTATGTTTATATGTGACTTTAGACTATGTTTTTTGGTGGAGACATTTGAAAGTACACTACCCACGGATAACTTATTTGCCAGGCAAATGACAAGAAGATCATAGGGATTTAGCACTAAAAGAATTTAGTCTAGTTCTGGGTAACAAGGAAACCAGAGAAAATTTGGAGAAGTGGAATGAGGAGATGGATACTGAAATCACCCTCTGTGAGGCTTAGTGACCAGGTTGGGCATGAATAACTCAATAGCCAAGAAATTTTAGAAGCTTGAAGCATAGTCCTAGTAAATAGTGATAGCATACAAGTAGACAGATGCACATACTTTCATTTAATAGGACTTGTGTTAAGATCGTGGAAATATGAGTCTTATTCAACACAATTTTATAAAGTGACATCAATAGGAACTGCATTATAAAGAGGGATTATTTCTAAAGAAATGATCTAATTCTAAAGGAGTCCCAAATCACCTATCAAGCACAAAGAGAAGACCAAGTAAAAATAATTCTTGGTACTAAACAAAATGCATCAAAAAAGCAAATCAGTCATTTTTTATTTTGGTAAAAATCATGTAACATAAAATTAATTTTATTTATCTTTAAAAATGATGTTAAAATGCACGTAACATGAACTTAACCATTTTAACCACTTATTTTTTTATTTGACTATAGTTCACACACAATGTTACATTAGTTTCCGTACAACATAGTGATTCACCTTCTCTATACGTTATGCTATGCTCACGACAAGTGTAGCTACCATCTGTCACCTAGAGGTTATTATACTAAGTGAAATAAGTCAGACTGAGAAAGACAAAGAGCATCTTAACCACTTTTAGGAGTCAGTTTAGCAGTGTTAAGTACATTCACACTGGATGGAAACAATCTCCAGAACTCTTTTTATCTTGCGAAATTGAAATTATATACCAATAAAACAATTCCTCATTCATCTTTCCCTCCAGTCCCTAAATTCTATATCTATATTTTGACTACTCTCATTGCCTCATATAAGTAAATCACACAGTATTTGTATTTTTTTTAAGTTAAAAATGTTTATTTAAATTCAAGTTAGTTAACTTATAGTGTAGTATTGGTTTCAGGAGTAGAACTCAGTGATTCATCACTTACAAATAACACACAGTGCTTATCCCAACAAGTGCCCTCCTTAATACCCATCACCCATTTACCATGTCCCCCTGCCTACTTCCCATTTTCATGTGGAATGGGTTAACCCAAATTAAATTGGTTAACCATTACCCACCCACCTCCCCTCCAGCAACCCTGTTTGTTCTCTACATTTTAGAGTGTCTTATGGTTTACCTTATTCTCTGTTTTTATCTTATATTTCCTTCACTTCCCCTATATTCATCTGTTTTGTTTCTTAAATACCACATATGAGTGAAATCATATATTTGTCTTTCTCTGACTAATTTCTCTTAGCATAATACACTCTAGTTCTAGCCATGTTGTTGCAAATGGCAAGATTTCATTCTTTTTGAAGGCTGAGTAATATTCCGTTGTATATGTATACCACAACTTCTTTATCCATCCATCAGTCTGTGGACATTTGGGCTCTCTCCACAGTTTGGCTATTGTTGCTAGTGCTGCTATAAACATGGGAGTGCACGTGCCCCTTCAAATCAGTATTTTTATATCATTTGGATAAATACCTAGTAGTACAATTGCTGGGTGTAGGGTAGTTGTATTTTTTACTTTTTAAGTAAACCTCCATACTGTTTTCCAAGTGTCTGCACCAGTTTGCAGTCCCACCAACAGTGCAAGATTTCCCCCCTTTCTCCACATCCTCGTCAACATCTTTTGTTGCTCGAGTTGTTAATTTTAGTCATTCTGACAGGTGTGAGGTAGTATCTCACTGTGGTTTTGATTTGTATTTCCCTGATGATGAGTGATGTTGGTCATTTTCTCATGTTGGTTGGCCATCTGGTTATCTTCTTCGGAGAAGTGTCTACTCATGCCTTCTGCTTATTTCTTCACTGGATTATTGACTTTTTGGATGCTGAGTTTGATAAATTCTTTATAGATTTTGGATACTATCCCTTTATCTGATATGTCACTTGGAAATATCTTCTCCCATTCCATTGGTTGTCTTTTAGTTTTGTTGTTTGTTTCCTTTGCTGTGCAAAAGGTTTTTACCTTGATGAGGTCCCAATAGCTTATATTTTTGCTTTTACTTATATCCCTTGCTTCCGGAGACATGTCTAGTAAGAAGTTGCTGTGGTCAAAGTCAAAGAGGTTGCTGCCTGTTTTCTCCTGTAGGATTTTGATGACTTCCTGTATCATATTTAGGTCTTTCATCCATTCTAATTTTATTTTTGTGTATGGTGAAAGAAAGAGATCCTGTTTCATTCTTCTGCATGCCCCTGTCCAGTTTTCCCAGCACCACTTGCTGAAGAGACATTTTTCCATTGGATACTCTTCCCTGATTTGTCAGGGATTAGTTGGCCCTACATTTGTGGGTCCATTTCTGGGTGCTCCATTCAGTTTTGTTGATCTATGTATCTGTTTTTGTGCCAGTAGCGTGTTGTGTTGATGATTACAGCTTTGTAATACAACTTAAAGTCTGGAATTGTGATGCCTCCAGCTTTGGTTTTCCTTTTCAACATTACTTTGGCTATTCAGGGTCTTTTCTGGTTCCATGCAATTAGGATTATTTGTTCTAGCTCTGTGAAGAATGCTGGTGTTATTTTGATATTGCATTGAATGTGTAGATTGCTTTGGATAGTATAGACATTTTACCTATATGTATTCTTCCAATCCATGAGCATGGAATGTTTAACCATTTACTTGTGTCTTCTTCAATTTATTTCATAAGCTTTCCATAATTTTCAGGGTACAGACTTCTATCCTTTTGATTAGGTTTATTCCTAGGTATCTTATGGTATTTGGTGCAATTGCAAATGGGCTCAATTCCTTGATTTCTCTATCTGCTGTTTCATTATTGGTGTATAGAAATGCAACTTATTTCTGTACATTGATTTTATATCCTGCAGCTTCGCTGCATTCATGTATCAGTTCTAGAAGGTTTTTTTTTTTTTGGTGGAGTCGTTTGGGTTTTCCATATAGAGTACCATGTCATCTGTGAAAAGTGAAAGTTTGACTTCTTCTTTGACAACGTCTTTGACTTTCATTTCTTTTTTTGCTTGATTACTGAGGCTAGGACTTCCAACACTATGTTGAACAACAGTGGTGACTGTGGACATCTCTTTCATGTTCCTGACCTTATAGGGAAAGCTCTCAGTTTTTCCCCATTGAGGATAATATTAGGTATGGGCCTTTCATATATGGCCTTTATGATGTTGAGGCATATTCCTTCTATCCCTACTTTCTTGTGGGTTTTCATCAAGAAAGAATGCGGTGTTTTGTCAGATGCTTTTTCTGCATCAATTGAGAGGATGGTATGGATTTATCCTTTGTTTTTTTTTTTATTAATGTGGCATATCACGTTGATTAATTTGTGGATATTGAACCAGCCCTGCAGCCCAGGAATGAATCTCACTTGATCATGGTGAATAATTCTTTTAATAAATTGATTGATGCATTCGATTTGCTAGTATCTTGCTGAGATTTTTTTGCATCCATGTTCATTGGGTATATTAGCCTGTATTTCTCCTTTTTAGAGGGGTCTTTGCTGGTTTTGGAATCAAGGTAATACTGGTTAATTAGAATGAGTTTGGAAGCTTTCCTTTTATTTCTACTTTTTTGGAACAGTTTGAGAAGAATAGGTATTCACTCTTTTTTAAATGGCTGGTGAATTCCTGTGTGATACCATCTGGCTCAGGACTCTTGTTTGCTGGGAGATTTTTGATAACTGATACAATTTACTTCCTGGTTCTGGGTTTGTTCAAAAATTCTACTTATTCCTATTTCAGTTTTGGTAGTTTGTGAGTTTCTAGGAATTTGTCCATTTTTCCAGATTGCCCAGTTTGTTGGCATATATTTTTTCATAGTATTCTCATAATTGTTTATATTTCTGTGGTGGTGTTGTAATCTCTCCTCTTTCATTCATGATTTTATTTACTTGGGTCCTCTCTCTTTTATTTTTTGATAAGTCTGGTTAGGGGTTTATCAATTTTGTTTATTCTTTTAAAAAAATTTTTTTTCAACGTTTATTTATTTTTGGGACAGAGAGAGACAGAGCATGAACAGGGGAGGGGCAGAGAGAGAGGGAGACACAGAATCGGAAACAGGCTCCAGGCTCTGAGCCATCAGCCCAGAGCCGGACGCGGGGCTCGAACTCACGGACCGCGAGATCGTGACCTGGCTGAAGTCGGACGCTTAACTGACTGCGCCACCCAGGCGCCCCCAATTTTGTTTATTCTTAAAAAAACAAGCATTTAGTTTCATTGATCTTTCTACTTTTTTTGTTGTTTCTATATCACTTATTTATGCTCTAATCTTTATTATTTCCCTTCTTCTGCTGGCTTTAGGCTTTATTTGCTACTTCTTTTCTAGCTCCTTTAGGTGTAAGTTTAGGTTATGTATTTGGGACCTTTTTGCTTCTTGAGATGGGCCTAAGTTGCCATGTACTTTCCTTTTAGTACTGCCTTTGCTGCATCCCAAAGGCTTTGGACTGTTGTGTTTTCATTTTCATTTGCTTCCATGTATTTTTTAATTTCTTCTTTAATTTCCTGGTAACCTATTCTTTCTTTAGTGAGATGTTCTATTTTTTTCTCTTTTTTCTTTTTTAAAATTTACATCCAAATTAGCTAGTATATAGTGCAGCAATGATTTCAGGAGTAGATTCCTTAGTGCCCCTTACCCATTTAGCCCATCCCCCCTCCCACAACCCCTCCAGTAACCCTCAGTTTGTTCTCCATATTTATGAGCCTCTTCTGTTTTGTCCCCCTCCCTGTTTTTATATTATGTTTCCCTTCCCTTATGTTCTTTAACTTCCATGCATTTTAGGGCTTTCCATTTTTTCCCCCTGTGGTTGATTTCAAGTTTCATAGTGTTGTGATCTGAAAATATGTGTGGTATGATCTCATTCTTTTTGTACCTATTGAGGGCTAATTTGTGACCTTGTAAGTGATCTATTCTGGTGAATGTTGCATGTGTACTCGAGAAGAATGTGTATTCTGCTACTTTAGGATGATAAGTTTTGAATATATTTGTGAAGTCCATTTGGTCCAGTGTATCATTCAAAGCCATTATTTCCTTGTTGATTTCCTGCTTAGATGATCCTTCCATTGGTGTAAGTGGGGTATTAAAGTCTCTTACTATTATTATTAAGATATTAATAATATCTTAATATTATTATCAATGAGTTTCTTTATGTTCGTGATTAATTGATTCATATATTTGGGTGTTTCAAGTTGGGGGCATAAATATTTAAATTGTTAGATCTTCTTGATGGACAGATTCATTAATTATGACATAGTGCCCTTCTTCATCTCTTGTTACAGTCTTTGTTTAAAATCTATTTTTTCTGATATAAGTATGGATACTCTGGCTTTCATTTCATGTCCATTAGCATGATAGATGGTTCTCCATCCTCTAAATTTCAATCTGCAAGTCTCAGTCCTCAGGTCTAAAATGAGCCTCTTGTTGGCAGCATATAGATGGATCTTGTTGTTTTATCCATTCTGATACCCTATGTCATTTAGTTGGAGCATTTAGTCCATTTACATTCAGAGTGATTATTGAAAGATATGAATTTATTGCCATTGTGTTACCTGTAAAGTTGGTGTTTTGGTGTTGTTCTCTGGTCCATTCTAGTCTTTGTTGCTTTGGCCTTCTTTTTTCTTATCCACTCAGAAAGTCCTCCTTAAAATTTTTTCAGGGCTGGTTTAGTGGTCACAAACTCCTTTGGTTTTTGTTTGTCTGGGAAACTCTTTATCTCTTTTTCAATCTGAATGACACTCTTGCTGGGTAAAGAATTCTTGCCTGCATATTTTTTTGCATTCAGCACATTGAATATTTCTTGCCACTCCTTTCCAGCCTGCCAAGTTTCAGTGTACATGTCTGCTACTAAACTTATGTGTATACCTTTGTATATTAAGGGCCTTTTGTCCCTAGACGCTTTCAGAATTCTCTCTTTATCTTTGTATTTTATAAGTTTCACTATGATATGTCATGGTGTTGACCTGTTTTTGTTGAGTTTTGAGGGGATTTCTCTGTGCCTCTTGGATTTGAATGCCTGTTTCATTCCCAGATTAGGGAAGTTGTCAGCTATAATTTGTACAAAGAAACCTTCTTCGCCCTTTTTCTGCTCTTATTCTTCTGGGATAACTATGTAGGGATAGTGTTTTGTTTCATGGAATCAGTTCTCTAATATCCCCTCATGATCTAATAATTTTATTTCCCTCTTTTTTTTAGCTTCACTATTTTCTATAATTTTATCTTCTATTTGCCTATTTTCTCCTCTGCTTTCTCAATCTTTACTGTCACTGTATCCAGTTTGTTTTGCGTCTTACATATAGAATTTTTTAAATTTCATTCTGATGAGCTCTTAGGTCTTTGATGCCTGCAGCAAGGGTTTCTCTGGTGTCGTCCTTGCTTTTTTAGAGCCAAGCTGGTAATCTGATGAATGTAGTTCTAATTTCTTGTTCAGATATAATGTTTATATTATATGAAAAAAGGGGAGAGGAAACTTGATCCCCCCAAAAAAGAGAAAAGAGAAGAGAAGAAAAAAACTCCAGAGAATCAAAAAACTGTAAGGCCAATTCCAAAGAAAACGAATGTAAAAAAGGAAAAAAAAATAAAACAGAAAAAAAAGAAAAAGAAAAGAACAAAAAAGTCTGATCTAAAGAAAAGAGAAAAGGAAGTGAAAAAAACAAGAAACTATTAGCCTGAGTTCAAGAGAAAAAAAGAAGGAAGAAGAAATGAAGAAAGAACTGTAGGTGTCATTGTTGAGCAATTGATTTTTAGTTCACTTGGTGCATGGGAGGTACTGGCTGTGCTGGTCTTCTGAGGAGAAGCCAGATGCATTGGCTCAGAGTCCATCTTGCCCCACTAAATAAGCAGTTGCCAGGCACCGTGGGTGGTGGGTTTTGGTGTAAGTGGATCCCACCTCCACTGATGGTTGTTGTGATGCTCTCTGAAGTACCACCATGTTGGGAGGAAAATTGCACAACCCCAATTTTTTCTTCCTGGGCCAGGGATCTTACCTCCATACTGTTCAGGCAGCCCTTACAGAATAGTGAGGGCAGTCAGCTCACCCTGTGTCACAACTCCCCTGCATTTTTTTCTTTGGCCTGTTGCTAGGATTCAAAACCCAAAGTCTTAAAGGACCCTGCACTGTGCAGATCTGCTTCCCTCCTCTGGAGTAGAGCGTCTCCACTCTATGGATGAAGCATCTTTGGCTGGCACCTGCAGGGTCTTTTCTTCTTGGGGTGACAATAAACCCTCTCCAAAAAGTACTCCAAATGGGGAATGTTCTCTCCTAGTATGACCCAACGATCTCTTCACCACCCTATGCACTCTGGGGCCAGCTCCCTCTTCCCCAGGACCGCATGACACTGCTCCACTCTGGATAAAGTCACACACTTCCAAATCCTTAGAGTTTGAGCTCCAAAGTCTGGAAAAAAAAATAAAACTAAGATACTAAGTACTTCTCACTCCCCAGTCCAGGCTCCAGAGAGGTTTTTGTCTTATGCTAACTTTATGCCATACTTTCTCAACCCCTCTCTCTTTCTCTCTCTTGTGTCTCTCCACGGAAATTTTCTCTTCCTTCTGCAACACCGCCATTTTTCTCTTTTCCATTTCACTTCCACACACTTCGCACCTTCTAAGCTGTCTCCCTGCAACTGTGGAGATCTTTATGCCACTCCACAGATCACTTTCCTGGGTGTTCTAAGTGATCTGACTTCAATACAGCTGTGTTTGAGGGATGAGGAAAGCCCAGGGTACCCCTAATTCTCAGCCATCTTAACTCCTCATATTTGTTCTTTAGTAGCTGGTTTATTTCACTTAGCATAATATTTTGAAGTTTCATCCATGTTGTAGCATGTGTCAGAATTTCTTTCCTTTTTAAGGGTTTATAATATTTCATTGTATGTGCACACCAATTTTGCTTACCCATTCATCCATTGATGAATCTACTTGGGTAGATTACAACTTTCAGCTATTGTGAATAATGCTGCTATGACATAAATGTGCAAATATCCCTTCCAGATCTTGCTTTCTGTCCTTTTGGGTATATAGCCAGAAGTGGGATTGCTGGATGAAGGTAATTTTGTTTTTAATTTTTGTAGGAAATACCATATTGTTTTCCATAGTGGTTGCATAATTTTTCATTCCTACACATAATGCAAAAGAGATCCAATTTCTCCACATTCTCATCAAGACTTATTTTCTCTCTTTTTTTTTTTTGAGAGTAGCCACCTTAATGGGTATGAGGTGGTATCTCATTCTGATTTTGATTTGCATTTTCCTAATGATTAGTGATTTTTCAACATCTTTTCATGTACATAGTAATTTGTATATCTTCTTTGGAGAAATATCTGTTAAAGTCCCTTGACCATTTTTAAAATCAAGTTTTTGTTGTTGTTGTTGTTGTTGTTGTGTTGTAGGGGTTCTCAAGTTTTTATTTAAATTCAGTTAGTTAACATAAGGTACAATATCATTTTTCAAGTATACAATGTAGTGATTTTTGTGCTTTTTAAAATATTTTAAATGTTTATTTATTTTTGAGAGAGAGAGACAGACAGAGCATGAGTGGGGGAGGAGCAGAGAGAGAGGGAGACACAGAATCCAAAGCAGGCTCCAGGCTCTGAACTGTCAGCACAGAGCCTGATGTGGGGCTCAACCTCATGAACAGTGAGATCATGACCTGAGCTGAAGCTGGACACTTAACTGACTGAGCCACCCAGGTGCCCCGATTTTTTTGTGCTTTTTAAAGAAAATTTATTTAGTTATTAATTTTAAGTTTTATTTGAATTCCAGTCAATATACAGTGTTATATTACTTTCAGGTGTACAATATAGTGAATCAACAGAATCAACATTTCTATAGAATTTCTGGTGCTCATCACAAGTGCACCATATCATCTATTTAACCTATCCCCACAACCACCTACCTTCATGTAACCATCAGTTTGTTCTCGATAGTAAGAGTGTCTTTTGTGGTTTGCCTCTCTTTTTGTAGTCTTTGCTCATTTTTTTCCTTAAATTACACATATGAGTAAAATCATGTGGTATTTATTTTTCTCTGACTGACTTATTTCGCTTAGCATAATACTCTCTAGCTCCATCAAATTGTGGCAAACATGAAGATTACATTGGTTTTTATGGGTGGATAATATTCCATTGTATGTATGCACCACATCTTCTTTATCCATTCATCAGTAGATGGACACTTGGGCTCTTTCCATAATTCAGCTATTGTAGATTATGCTGCTATAAACATTAGGGTGCATGCATCCCTCGTTATCAGTATTTTTGTATACTTTGGGTAAATACCTAGGAGTGCAATTACTGGATTGTAGGGTATTTCTGTTTTTAACTTTTTGAGGTATCTCCATACTGTTTTCTGTTATGCAGAAAACTGGTGGCTGCACCAGTTTGCATTCTCACTAACAACAGAGCATGAGGGTTCACCTTTCTTCACATCCTCGCCAACACTTGTTTCTTGTGTTGTTGATTTAGCCATTCTGACAGGTGTGAGATGATATCTCATTGTAATTTTGATTTGCATTTCCCTGATGATGAGTGATATTGAGCATCATTTCATGGATCTGTTGGCCATCTGGATGTCTTCTTTGGAAAAATGTCTATTCATGTCTTTTGCCCATGTTTAATTAGATTATTCTTTTTTCGGGGCTCCTGGGTGGCTCAGTCAGTTAAGCGTTCAACTTCAGTTCAGGTCATGATCTCATGGTTCATGAGTTCAAGCCCCACGTTAGGATCTGTGCTGACAGCTCAGAGCCTGGACACTGCTTTGGATTCTGTGTTTCCCTCTGTCTCTCTGTCCCTCCCCTGCTCGCTCTCTCTCTCTCTCTCAAAAATAAATAAACATTAAAAATTAAAAAAAAAGATTATTCATTTTTCGGGTATTGAGTTTGATAAGTTCTTTATATATTTTGGATACTAACCTTTTCTCAGATATGTCACCTACAAAACTCTTCTCCCATTCTCTAGGTTGCCTTTTAGTTTTCTTGATTGTTTCCTTCACTGTGCAGAAGTTTTTTTTTATTATGATGTAGTCTCAACAGTTTATTTTTTCTTTTGTTTTCCTTGACTCAGGAGACATATCTAGAAAGACATTGCTATGGCTGATGTCAAAGAACTGCCTGTGTTTTTTTCCAGGATTTTTCTAGGATTTAGGTATTTTATCCATTTTGAATTTATTTTTGTG
Source organism: Prionailurus viverrinus (assembly GCF_022837055.1). Lineage (NCBI taxonomy): Eukaryota > Metazoa > Chordata > Mammalia > Carnivora > Felidae > Prionailurus > Prionailurus viverrinus. The sequence continues at coordinate 56,434,751 of NC_062579.1, forward strand.
TATGGTGTAAAAAAGTGGTCGAGTTTTGTTGTTTTGCATGTTACTGTCCAGTTTTCCCAACACCGTTTGTTGATAAGATGCCTTTTTTAGGTATTTTATCCATTTTGAATTTATTTTTGTGTTTGGTATAAAAAAGTGGTAGAGTTTTGTTCTTTTGCATGTTGCTGTCCAGTTTTCCCAATACCATTTGTTGATGAGATGTCTTTTTTTTCCATTGGAAATTCTTTCCTGCTTTCTCGCAGATTAGTTGACCACACAGTTGCGGGTCCATTTCTGGGTTTTCTATTCTGTTCCATTGATCTATGTGTCTGTTTTTGTGCCAGTACCATACTGTTTTGATCAGTATAGCTTTGTAATATAATTTGAAGTCCAGAATTGTAATGCCTCCAGCTTTGCTTTTCCTTTTCAACATGACTTTGGTTACACACTGTCTGTTGTGGTTGCATACAAATTTAGGATTGTTTGCTCTAGCTCTGTGAAAAATGTTATTGTTATTTTGACAAGGATTGCAATAAATACGTAGATGGCTTTGGTTAGTATAGATATTTTAACAATATTTGTTCTTCCAAGCATTAGCATAGACTTTCTTTCCATTTCTTTGTGCCATCCTCAATTTCCTTTATCAGTGTTTACAATTTTCAGAGTACAGGTCTTTCATGTCTTTGGTTTGGTTTATTCCTGGTATGTTATTATTTTTGGTGCGATTTTCAATAAGATTGTTTTCTTAATTTCCCTTTTTGCTGCTTAATCACTGATGTATAGAAATTGAACAGATTTCTGCACACTTATTTTGTATCCTCTGACTTTACTGAATTCCTGTATCAGTTCTAGCACTTTTTGGTGGAGTCTTTCTAGTTTTTATCTATACTATCATGTAATCTGCAAATATCAAAAATTTACTTCATCTTTGCTGATTTTGATTCCTTTTATTTATTTTTGTTGTATGATTGCTGAAGCTAGGACTTCCAGCAGTATGTTAAATAACAGTGGTGACAGTGGACATCCCTGTCCTGTTACTGACCATAGAGGAAATGACCTCATTTTTTTTTCCTATTTAGGCTGATATTAGCTGTGGATTTTTCATATATGGCTGTTGTTGTGTTGAGGTATGTTCTGTCTAAACCTACTTTGTTGAAGGTTTTTATCATGAATAAATGTGCTTTGTAAGATGCTTTTTCTGCATCTATTGAGAAGATCATATGGTTCTTATCCTTTCTTATATTAATGTTACGTATTATGTTGATTGTTTTGTGAATACTTTTTCTATTTTTCAAGTTTTTATTTAAATTCCAGTTAGTTAACATACTTTGTAGCATTAGTTTCAGGCATAGAATTTAGTGATTCATCACTTAAATACAACACCTAGTGTTTACCTCAACAAGTGCCCTCCTTAGTACCCATCATTCATTTAACACATTCCCCCACCAACCTCCCCTCCAGAAGCCCTCAGTTTGTTCTCTATAGTTAAGAGACTGTTTTCTGGTTTGCCTCTCTTTATCCACCCCCAACCATGTTCATCTGTTTTGCTTCTTCAAATCTACATATGAGTGAAATCATGTGGTATTTGCCCTCCTCTGACTGACTTATTTTGCTTAGCATGATACTCTCTACCTCCATCCATGTCGTTGCAAATGACAAGATTTTATTCCTTTTTTGGCTGAGTCGTATCCATTGTATACATATATCATTCATCAGATAATTGGGGTCTTTCCATTCATCAGACACTTGGGCTCTTTCCATAATTGACTATTGTTGATAATACTATATAAACATCAGTGTGCATGTATCACTTTGAGTTTGAATTTTTGTTTACTTTGGGTAAATACCTAGTAGTGCAGTTACTGGATCATAGGGTAGTTCTATTTTTAAAAATTTGAATCACCTCCATTCTCCAGAGTTGGCTGCACCATTTTGCATTCCCACTTACAGTAGAAGAGGGCTCCCCTTTCTCTGCATCCTTGTAAACATCTGTTGTTTCCTGTGAACTTTAGCCATGCTGAGAGGTGTGAGGTAATATCTCATTGTAGTTTTGATTTATATTTATCTGATTATGAGTAATGTTGAGCATCTTTCCATGTGTATGTTGGCCATCTGGTTGTCTTCTTTGTAAAATTGTCTAATCATGTCTTCTGTCCATTTTTTAACTGGATTATTTGTTTTTTTTGCAATTTTTTGGATGTTGAGTTTGATAAATTCTTTATAGATTTTGGATAGTAACCCTTTATTAGATATGTCCTTTGCAAATCTTCTCCTATTCCATAGATTGCCTTTTAGTTTTGTTGATTGTTGTCTTTGTTGTGCGGAAGCCTTTTTATCTTGGTGAAGTCCAACTAGTTCATTTTTGTTTTTGTTTCCCTTGCCTCCAAAGAGGCAAGTATCTAGTAAGAAGTTGCTATGGTCAAGGTCAAAGTGGTTACTGCCTGTGTTCTTCTGTAGGGCTTTGATGGTTTCTTGTCTGAAATTTAGGTCTTTCATCCAGTTTGAATTTATGTTTGTGAATGGTTTAAGAAAGTGGTCCAATTTCATTCTTTTGCATGTTGCTGTCCAGGTTTCCCTACACTATTTGTTGAAGCGGTTACCTTTTTTCCCATTGGATAATCTTTGCAGCTTTGTCAAAGATTAGTTTACTATATAGTTGTTGGTCCATTTCTGGGTTTTCTATTCTGTTCCATTGACCTATGTGTCTTTTTGTGCCAGTAACATACTGTTTGTTCACTATATCTTTGTAAGGTAACTTGAAGTTCAGAATCACGATGCCTCCAGCCTTTTTTTTCTTTTTCAAGATCGCTTTGGCTATTCAGGGTCTTTGGTGCTTCCATACAAATTTTAAGATGGTTTGTTCTACCTCTGTGAAAAATGTTGGTTGTATTTTGAAAGGGATTGCATTAAGTATGTAGATTGCTTTGGGCAGTACGACATTTTAACAACATTTGTTTTTCCAATCCATGAACTTGGAATGTTTTTCCATTTCTTTGTGTCATCTTCAATTTTTTCAATAAGTGTTTTATAGTTTTCAGAACATAGGTCATTTATCTCTTTGGTTAGGTTTATTCATAGTTATCTTATGGGTTTTGGTGCAATTATAAATGAGATCAATTTTTTGATTTCTCTTTCTGAAGCTTCATTATTTATGTACAGAAATGCAACAGGTTAGATATTTGTATGTTGAGTTTGTATCCTGCAACTTTACTAAATTTCCATATCAGTTCTACCAATTTTTTGGTAGATTATTTTGGGTTTTCTTATAGAATATTATGCCATCTGTAAATAGTGGAAGTTTGAATTCTTCCTTGTCAATTTGGATGCCTTTATTTATTTTTGTTATCGGACTGCTGAAGCTAGGACTTCCAGTACTATTTTAATAAATAGTGGTGAGAGTGGACATCTCTGTCTTGTTTCTTTCTGTAGAGGAAAAGCTCTCAGTTTATGCTCATTCAAGATGATATTAATTGTGGATTTTTTTTGTATATGACCTTTATTATATTGAGGTATGTTCTCACCCTCCCTACTTTATTGAGAGATTTTATGATAGGATGCTGTAGTTTGTCAAATGCTTTTCTGCATCTACTGAGATGATCATGTGGTTCTTATTCTTTAATTTGTTAATGTGGTGTATCACGTTCAGTGATTTGAAGATATTGAGCCATCCCTGTAGCCCAAGAATAAATCCCACTTGATTGTGATGAATAATTATTGTAACGTATTGTTGGATTCCATTTGATAGTATTTTGTTGAGAATTTTTACATCCATGTTCATCAGGGTTATTGGCCTGTAATTCTCTTTTTTAGTGGAGTCTTTGTTGTTTTGGAATCAGGGTAATGCTGGCCTTTTATAATGAGTTTGTTAGTTTTCCTTCCATTTCCATTTTTTGGAATAGTTTGAAAAAAAAGTACAGTAAAACATTGGACTGGGAGGAACTTGGTCTGTGAGTATTCTTCAAGGTGAGCAAACATTTCTAATAAATTTTAATTTGATAAATGAGTGATGTCTTACAATACAAGTAGTACATGACACCAAACATCACATGATCACAACTGAGCCAATTGTTATTGAAATTCTCTTTGATATACAAGTGCTTTGGATTACAAACATGTTCCCAGAATGAATTATGCTTTCAAACCAAGGTTTTACTGTATTAACTCCTCTTTAAATGTTTGGTAGAATTCACCTGTAAAGTCATTAGGTCCTGGGATTTTGTTTGTTGGGAGATTTTGATTACTGATTGAATTTCTTTGCTGGTTATCAACCTTTTTAAGTTTTCCATTTATTCCTGTTTCAATTTTGCTAATTTGTATGTTTCTAGGAACTTACCCATTTCTTCTAGGTTGTCCAAATTATTGCCATAATGTTTTTCATTATATTCTCTTAATATTGTTTGTAATTCTGTGGTGTTGGTTATTTCTCCTATCTCATTTCTGATTTTATTTATTTGTGTCCTTATTGTTTTCTTTTTTATAACTCTTAGAGATTTATCAGTTTTATTAATTTTTCCAAAGAACCAGCTCTTGGTTTCATTGATCTCTTCTATTGCCTTTTAAAATTTTTCTATAATTTATTTATGCTCTAATTTTTATTACTTTCTTCCTTCTGTTAGCTCTAGTTTTTGTTTGTGTAAAGTTGTTTGTTTGAGATTTTTTTGTGTCTTGAGGCAGACCTCTATTGCTATATACATCCATCTGATGAGTACTTTTGGTTCATCCCCCAAATTTTTGACCATTATGTTTTTATTTTCATTCGTTTCCATGTACTTTTAAATTTCTTCTTTGATTTCCTGGTTGACCCATTCATTGTTTAGTAGAAGGTCATTTAGCCTTCATGTGTTTGTGGTTTTGCCAGATTTTTTCTTGTGGTTGACTTCTACTTTTCTAGCTTTGTGTTCAGAAAAGGTGCATAGTATTTCAATATTTTTGCATTTGGTGAGGCTTGATTTGTGACCTAATATGTGATCTAACCTGGAGAATGTTCTACGTGCACTTGCAAAGATGTATATTCTGCTGTTTTAGGATCAAATGTTCTGAATATATCTGTTAAATAGATCTGGTTAAATGAAGATAAAAAGCTTCTGCAATTCAAAGGAAATAATCAACAAAACTAAAAGGCAATCGACGGAGTGGGAAAAAATATTTGCAAAGGCATGTCGGACAAAGGGCTAGTATCCAAAAATCTATAAAGAGCTCACCAAACTCCACACCCAAAAAACAAATAATCCAGTGAAGAAACAGGCAGAAGACATGAATAGACACTTCTCTAAAGAAGACATCTAGATGGCCAATAGGCACATGAAAAAATGCTCAACGTTCACTCCTCAACAGGGAAATATAAATCAAAACCACACTCAGATATCACCTAATGCCAGGCAGAGTGGCTAAAATGAACAAATTAGGAGACTATAGATGCTGGCGAGGATGTGGAGAAACAAGAACCCTCTTGCACTGTTGGTGGGAATGCAAATTGGTGCAGCCGCTCTGGAAAGCAGTGTGGAGGTTCCTCAAAAAATTAAAAATAGACCTATCCTATGACCCAGCAATAGCACTGCTAGGAATTTACCCAAGGGATACAGGAGTGCTCATGCATAGGGGCACTTGTATCCCAATGTTTATAGCAGCACTTTCAACAAGAACCAAATTATGGAAAGAGCCTAAATGTCTATCAACTGATGAATGGGTAAAGAAATTGTGGTTTATATACACAATGGAATACTACTTGGCAATGAGAAAGAATGAAATCTGGCCTTTTTAGCAACATGGATGGAACCGGAGAGTGTTCTGCTAAGTGAAATAAGTCATACAGAGAAAGACAGATACCATATGTTTTCACTCTTATGTGGATCCTGAGAAACTTAACAGAAGACCATGGGAGAGGGGAAGGAAAAAAAAAGAGGTTAGAGAGGGAGGGAGCCAAAACATAAGAGACTCTTAACTTGGATTTGAATAAAATAAAAAGAAGTAACCATGAACAATTATATAAAGGAATATGGGTTCCAATAAAACTTTACATAAACAAGCTGAGTCTGATTTGGCTTATGGGCCATTGTTTGCCAACATTTGGTAAGCAAGGGACTATGGAACTTTTAAAGGAGAAAAAGTTCAAGTAGTCAATAATTGCGTTATTTCAAAAGAAGTAAAAGTTCCTTTACATATTATGAGGAAAAGAAGCCTTGTCTAAACTTCCCTTAAAATATTTTGAAGAAATTTTATCCAAAGGATCAATTTTAACCTGTAAATCTCCATTAATTATCATTTCCTTCTAATTAAGCATGATTTTCTTCAATCATTTAAGATATTGTATCAGAGTTCTCCAGAGTAATAGGAGAGGAAATGAGAGAGAGAGAGAGAGAGAGAGAGAGAGAGAGGAATTGGCTTACTTGATTTGAGATAGAGGAGATTGGCAAATCAAAAACCTGTAGAGCAGACCTCAGGAAGGGTTTCTATTTTGCAATTTTGAGGAGAATTCCTTCTTCCTCAGGAAACCTGAACCTTTGCCTCTCTGGGACATGCTCCAAGAAGAGCGAATAATCTCCATCCTGTGTGCCCCCAGCATTCTTCAAATCTCTGTTTACATGCTTTCTCCCGTGTTGTTTGCCTGCCTATTCTCCAGGAGTAGGGCAGTGCCCTCAGGGCTTCGTCCCAGCCAAGCTTGCTGATCTTTAAAACTCCCATCTTTAAGCCTCACTGGTTGCAAAAGCACAGGAAAATCAGCCTCTCTCATTTTCACAGCCAATGGCTTTGGGATTCTTATGTGTCCCCTATGTGCTCCACTCTTACCTTTCTCTGTTTACCACTCTGCAGCACCTGTGATCCATTTTGCCCTCAAACCACATTATCACACTTCCTACCTTCTTTGAGGTGGCTTCTTTACCTTTGGTTTTGAAGTTTGTTCTGTTGATCTTCAGGTTGATTTCTGTGATTTTTAGAATGTTTTCATAGTTATCTAGCTCTTTTCTAGGGATGAGAGGAGCCTAGAGTTCTCCTACTCTACCACCATTTTCTGGAAACACTACCCTATGTATTTAAATTGGGGAGTTTAGTACATTTACCTTCAAAGTAATTATTGATGGATATGTATTTATTGACATTCTGTTACTTGTTTTATGTTTGTTCTTGTAGTTTTTCTTTGTTCCATCGTTTCCTTGCTGTCTTCTCTCATGATTAATTGGCTTTCTTTAGTGATATATTTTGACCTTTTCCTCATTTTTTCCAGATATATTACTGGATTTTGATATTTGGTTAACATTAGGTCTGTATGTAACATCTTATGAATGTAGCAGTGAATGTTACGCTGATAGTTGCTTAAGTTTGAACACATTCTTTACTCATCTCTCCCCTACATTTTCTGTATACAGTGTTATTCTTTGCATCCTTTTATTTTGTGAATCCCCTGACATTGTTATAGGTATACTTATTTTTACTGATTTTGTGTTTCCTATTGTTCTTACTGATACTTATGGTCTTTCCTTTCAACTCAGAGTTCTCTTTAACATTTTTGGTATGGTTGGTTTTGTGGCCATTAATTCCTTCAACTTTTGTTTATTTGGGGAACTTTTTATCTCTCCTTCTACTCTGAATGATTACTTTGATGGATAGAATATTATTGGCTGTAGATTTTTTCTTTTATCTCTTTGAATATGTTATTCATCCCTTCTGGAATGCAAGGTTTCTGCTGTGAAATGCTGATGGCTTTATGGGATTTTCCTTGTGTGTAACTGTTTTCTTTCCTTCCTTTTAAAATTGTCATTTTAATTACTACGTGTCTTGGACCTATTTAGGTTGGTATTGTTGGACTTTTTGTTGTTCTGCATCCTGGATATGAATTTCTGTTTCCTTCCCTAGATTCATGACATTTTCAGACATATTTCTTTAAATATATGTTCTCCTTTTGGAGATCCCTATAGTGCAAATGTTATTACTCTTGGTGGAGTCACTGAGTTCCCTAAGTATGTTCTCATTTTGCATCATGCTTCTTTTTTCTCTCTCACCTGCTCAGCCTGATTACTTCCCATTATTCTGCCCTCCTGATCGCTGATCCATTATTCTGTTTCTTCTTGTGTGCTATTTTATTTATTGTGTTCTTCATCTCTGATTGGTTATTTTTATCTCTTTGTTAAGGATCTCAATGATGTTCTCCATTCTTTCTTCTGTCTAGTGGATATCTTTATGATCAACACATTAAATTCTCTAACTAGGGGCGCCTGGGTGTCTCAGTCAGTTAAGCAACCAACTCTTGATTTTGGCTCAGGCCATGGTCTCACGGTTTTTGGGTTTGAGCCCTGTATCGCGCTCTGCACTGACATGCGGAACCTTCTTGGGATTCTCTCTCTTCCTCTCTCTCTGCCCCCCCCCCCCGCTTGCTCTCTCTTTCTCTCTCTCTGTCTCTCTCATCAAACTTCAGGGTGCTTTCCCTGTGCTGTCCTCTAAGAAGCTTCCATTTGTCGGAGGGGCCTTCAGTCAGACCAGCTGTCTGTCCCCCCCAGCCCACTGCTGGGCCACTCTCTGACTGCTATGTGTGGTTATCTTTCCCTGTCCCAAAAGCAGGAGTCAGTTTGCAGTGGTGCTGTCTCCTGTTAGGGCTGCTTGCACACTGCCAGGCTTGTGGCCCCAGTTTGTGTTGTAGACTCTAAGTCTAAATTTCATTCTTACCTAGCAAGAAAGCAGATGCAGGATTAAAATGTGAGAGATGGCTAACGTCTGGGAAAAGACAAAAACCCTGAATAAGGTCCTTGCTCTGTATTTATTAAGATCAGAAGGCTTACAAATGTAATGGGCATGAACAAAGAGACAATGAACCTGTGAACATTAACTCATGGACATGAGGGAAAGGAGGTTTTGAAGATATATGGTATTTGGTGTTTGGGCCAATATAAAACAAAATCCTGGCACTGGGCAGATGGGCAGATGGTTGTTAATGGCAGACAGGAGGTACCATATCTGTTTATCTTAGCTAGCCTAGGGGATAAGACAGATAGAGCATGTAACCTCAGTGTTAACAAGGCACCTTTCTTTTGTTAATCAGCTCTGCTCTGGGCAGCATCACCCACAGTGCAGTGGCCTATTTACCTATTTACCTGTTTACCTAGCCCTATTTACCTGTTTACCTAATTTGGTCCTTCTTTCCTATGAAAGTAGCTTTCTGCTATAGTACTAAATTGGGGGGCACTTTTGCCCTGAAATCCTAATATTCCTTACCTCATATTCTTTATATTGGGGGCCTTTGCCCCCCCTTATTCTGGGGGCCTTAGCCCCCCATCTCTATCCTCATTCACCTAATCTTGTTTATCCAAACTTGGGTGTGAGCATCCTATGGCTTTGTAATTCTTTATGCCTTGTTAACCCATTGGTGCAGCCCAGGGAATTTCTAAGCTTATTCCCTGCAAGTTTGAATGGGCCAAGAGCATATTGGAGGGGGCAGATCCACAACATGAATGGAGGCAGCAGCATGGCAACAGTGTTAGCAACGGTGTGAAAACACACCCCAGGTCCTTTGCAAGAAGGGCTTTGTAGCACCAGGACTGAAGTGGGCCTGTCTGGAAGGGGAAGATCTTCCAAATCACAGCACAGTGTGCATGACATGGTGTAAGCAAGTTAGGTAGTATATTTCCATGTTGCACTGGTTCCCGCAGGTGGCCATGTGTTTATGCTGGGGAGGGAAATGGCCCCTACCAGCTCCTTTGTTCTTGGAGGAGCCCTTCCCCACGATTCTCTTCCCCTTAAGGACATGCTCTGAATTTAGTAAATAAGTTTCTCTCCCCTATGCCCCAGGAGTTTTTCAAACTGCTGTTTCTATGTTGTATCTGTGGAGGCTGTTTGTTGTGTTGTCTCTTTAAGGGTAGGGACTCAGCTTCTGTTCCACCCTCCTGGCTCTCTCAGAGCTGAGCCCGCTGACTTTTAAAATTCCAGGCTTTACATCTTGCTGGTTATAAGAACTCACAAATTTAGCCTCTCGTTTTCACAGCCAAATGTCATAGGAATTCATCTGCCCTATGCAAGCTTCCTTGTGTGATAGTCTGCTTCTCTTCCTTCTCCACATCCGTAGGTCCTTTCCTTCTGGGGAGAGTCCTGTGGTCTCTTTAGCTCTCCAATACTTCTCTGCCCTTCTTATACTCTTTGATGTTGCCTCTTTTCATGTTCAGTTGTGGAGTTTGTTATGCCAGTCTTCAGCACATTTTCTGGGTTATTTACACTGGTGTCAGTTTTATCTAGTTGTATCCATGGAAGGAGGTGAGACTAGGGTCCTTCTACTATTCCATCTTTCCATACTTGATATTTTTACAATTTATAAAAATATTCTACACATAAGTGAGGTTATATGGTATTTGTCTTTCTCTCTGACTTAATTCACATAGCATAGGACCCTTAAAGTCCATTCATGTTGCTGCAAATTCTTAGATTTTCTTCTTTTTTTAATGGCTGAATAATATTTCATTATGTTTGTCACATTTTTTTAATCTACTTATGGATGGACATTTGGGCTGCTTGCATATCTTGGTTATTATAAATAATGCTGCAATGAATATGGAGTGCATATATGTTTTTCAGTTAGCATTTTTATTTTCATCACATAAATATCCCAAATTTGAATTTCTGGTTCTCATGTAGTTATATTTTCAATTATTTGAGGAAACTCCATACTGTCTTTCATAGGGGCTGCACCAATTTACATTTTTACCAACAGTATTCAAGGGCTCCCTTTTTTCCACATCCTCACCAACACTTGTTATTTCTTGTCATTTTGATAAAAATCTTTCCAGCTTATGTACATTGATATCTCATTGTGGTTTTATTTGCATTTCTCTGATGATTAGTGATATTGTACACATTTTCATGTACCTGTTGGTCATCTGTACGTCTTTTTTGGAAAATATCTATTCAAATTCTCTGCTCATTTTTTAGTTACATTTTTTCTGTTGGGTTGAATAATTTCTTTTTATAAATTATATAATATCGCCTAATCAAATATGATTTCCATATATTTTCTCTTATTCAGTGAGTTGCTTTTACAATTTGTTGAATGTTTTCATTGCTGCACAGCTTTCTAGTTTGATGAGGTTTCACTTGTTTAGTTTTGCTTTTGTTATCTTTGATTTTGGTGTCAAATCTAAAAAAGCCATCAAGATTGATATCAAGGAGCTTACCATGTATGTTTTCTTCTAAGAGATTTATGGTTTCAAGCTTTACATTCAAATTTTTAAATCTATTTTGAGTTAATTGCTTTGTATGCTGTAAGATACTGGTTCACTTTTATTCCATCACATGTGCCTCTCCATTCTTTGAATACTATCTGTTAAAGAGTCTTTTCATTCCCCATTATATATTATGGGTTCTTTTGCCATAAGGTAATTGACCATATGCGTGTGGGTTTATTTCTGAGCCATCTATTCTGTTCTATTGATTTATTTGTCTGTTTTTGTGCCAATACCATACTGTTATAATTACTATAGCTTAGTAATACAGTTTTATTTATTTATTTATTTATTTATTTATTTATATGAAATTTATTGTCAAATTGGTTTCCATACAACACCCAGTGTTCACCCCAACAGGTGCCCTCCTCAATGCCCATCACCCACTTTAACCTCCCTCCCATCCCCGTCAACCCTCAGTTTACTCTCAGTTTTTAAGAGTCTCTTATGTTTTGGCTCCCTCCCTATCTAACCTTTTCCTTTACCTTCCCCTCCCCCATGGTCTTCTGTTAAGTTTCTCAGGATCCACATAAGAGTGAAAACATATGGTATCTGTCTTTCTCTGTATGACTTATTTCACTTAGCATAACACTCTCCAGTTCCACCCATGTTGCTAAAAAGGCCAGACTTCATTCTTTCTCATTGCCATGTAGTATTCCATTGTGTATATAAACCACAATTTCTTTACCCATTCATCAGTTGATAGACATTTAGGCTCTTTCCATAATTTGGTTCTTGTTGAAAGTGCTGCTATAAACATTGGGATACAAGTGCCCCTATGCATGAGCACTCCTGTATCCCTTGGGTAAATTCCTAGCAGTGCTATTCCTGGGTCATAGGATAGATCTATTTTTAATTTTTTGAGGAACCTCCACACTGTTTTCCAGAGCAGCTGCACCAGTTTGCATTCCCACCAGCAGTACAAGAGGGTTCTCGTTTCTCCACATCCTCAACAGCGCCTATAATTTCCTGATTTGTTCATTTTAGCCACTCTGACTGGTGTGAGGTGATATATCAGTGTGGTTTTGATTTATATTTCCCTGATGAGGAGTTATGTTGAACAACTTCTCATGTGCCTATTGGCCATCTGGATGTTTTCTTAGAGAAGTGTCTATTCATGTCTTCTGCCCATTTCTTCACTGAATTATGTGTTTTTTGGGTGTGGAGTTTGGTGAGTTCTTTATAGATTTTGGATACTAGCCCTTTGCCCGATATGTCATTTCCAAATATCTTTTCCCTTTCCTTTATCTGCCTTTTTAGTTTTGTTGATTATTTCCTTTGCAGTGCAGAAGCTTTTATCTTGATGCGGTCCCAATAGTTCATTTTTGCTTTTATTCCCTTGCCTTTGGGGATGTGTCAAGTAAGAAATTGCTGCTACTGAGGCCAGAGATGTTTTTTCCTGCTTTCTCCTCTAGGGTTTGGATGGTTTCCTGTCTCACATTCAAGTCTTTCATCCATTTTCAGTTTATTTTTGTGAATGTTGTAAGGAAGTGGTCTAGTTTCATTCTTCTGCATGTTGCTGTCCAGTTCTCCCAGCATCATTTGTTAAAGAGATTGTCTTTTTTCCATTGGATATTCTTTCCTGCTTTGTCAAAGGTTAGTTGGCCATACTTCTGTGGGTCCAATTCTGGAGTCTCTATTTTATTCCCTTGGTCTATGTGTCTGTTTTTGTGCCAATACCATGCTGTCTTGATGATTACAGCTTTGTAGTAGAGGCTAAAGTCTGGGATTTTGATGCCTCCTGCTTTGGTCTTCTTCAGTATTACTCTGGCTCTTCGGGGTCTTTTGTGGTTCCATAAATATTTTAGGGTTGCTTGTTCTAGCTTTGAGAAGAATTCTGGTGCAATTTTGATTGGGATTGCATTGAATGTGTAGATATCTTTGAGTAGTATTGACATGTTAACAATATTGATTTTTCCAATCCATGAGCATGGAATATTTTTCCATTTCTCTGTATCTTCTTCAATTTCCTTCATAAGCTTTCTATAGTTTTCAGCATACAGATCTTGTACATCTTTGGTTAGGTTTATTCCTAGGTATTTTATGATCCTTTATGAAATTGTGAATGGGATCAGTTTCTTTATTTGTCTTTTTGTTGCTTTATTATTAGTGTATAAGAATGCAGCTGATTTCTTTACATTAACTTTGTATCCTTCGACTTTCCTGAATTCATGTATCAGTTATAGCAGACTTTTGGTGGAATCTATCAGGTTTTCCATGTATAATATCATGTCATATGCAAAAAGTGAAAGCTTGACTTCATATTTGCCAATTTGGATGCCTTTGATTTCCTTTTGTTGTCTGATTGCTGATGCTAGCACCTCCAACACTATGTTGAACAACAGCGGTGAGAGTGGACATCGCTGTCGTGCTCCTGATCTCAGGGGGAAAGCTCTCAGTTTTTCCCCATTGAGGATGATATTAGCTGTGGGCTTTTCAGAAATGGCTTTGATGATAGTTAAGTATTTTCTTCTATCCTGACTTTCTGAAAGGTTTTTATGAAGAAAGGATGCTGAATTTTGTCAAATGCTTTTTCTGCATCTATTGACAGGATCATATGGTTCTTTTCTTTTCATTTATTAATGTGATTTATTACATTGATTGATTTGCGAATGTTGAACTAGCCCTGCAGCCCAGGAATGAATCCCACTTGATCATGGTGAATAACACTTTTTATATGCTGTTGAATTTGATTCGCTAGTATCTTGGTGAGAATATTTGCATCCATATTCATCAGTGGTATTGGCCTGTAGTTCTCTTTTTTTGCTGGGTCTCTGTCTGGTTTGGGAATCAAAGTAATACTGGCCTCATAGAATGAGTCTGAAAGTTTTCCTTCCCTTTGTATTTTTGGAACAGCTTGGGAAGGATAGGTATTATCTCTCCTTTAAATGTCTGGTAGAATTCCCCTGGGAAGCCATCTGGTCCTGGACTCTTATTTGTTGGGAGACTTTTGATAAGTGGTTCGATTTCTTTGGTGGTTATGGGACTGTTCAAATTTTCTATATCTTCCTGTTTGAGTTTTTGACGTGTGTGGGTGTTAAGGAATTTGTCCATTTCTTCCAGGTTGTCCAGTTTGTTGGCATAAAATTTTTTCTAGTATTCCCTGATAATTGCTTGTATTTCTGAGGGATTGGTTGTAATAATTCCATTTTAATTCATGATTTTATCTATTTGGGTCATCTCTTTTTCTTTTTGACAAGCCTGGCTAGAGGTTTATCAATTTTGTTTGTTTTTTCAAAAAACCAACGCTTGGTTTCATTGATCTGTGCTACTGGTTTTTTAGATTCTATATTGTTTATTTCTGCTCTGATCTTTATTATTTCTCTTCTGCTGGGTTTGGGGTGTCTTTGCTGTTCTGCTTCTATTTGATTTAGGCATGCTGTTAGATTTTGTATTTGGGATTTTTCTTGTGTCTTGAGATAGGTCTGGATTGCAATGTATTTTCTTCTTAAGACTGCCTTTACTGCATCCCAATGGGTTTGGATTGTTTTATTTTCATTTTCATTTGTTTCCATATATATATATATATATTTAATTTTTTTAATGTTTTTATTTTATTTTTGAGACAGAGAGAGACAGAGTATGAGTGGGGACGGGCAGAGAGAGAGAGACACACACAGAATCCGAAGCAGGCTCCAGGCTCTGAGCTGTCAGCACAGAGCCCGATGTGGGGCTCAAAGTCACAGACTGTGAGATCATGACCTGAACTGAAGTCGGATGCTTAACCAACTGAACTACCCAGGTGCTCCATCCATATATATTTTAATTTATTCTCTAATTGCCTGGTTGACCCATTCATTCTTTAGTACGGTGTTCTTTAACCTCCATGCTTTTGGAGGTTTTCCAGACTTTTTCCTGTGGTTGATTTCAAGTTTCATAACATTGTGGTCTGAAAGTGTGCATGGTATGACCTCAATTCTTTTATAGTTATGAAGGGCTGTTTTGTGACCCAGTATATGATCTATCTGGGAGAATATTCCATGTGCACTCGAGAAGAAAGTATAATCTATTTCTCTGGGATGCAGAGTTGTAAATATATCTGTCAAGTCCATCTGATCCGATGTCTCATTCAGGGCCCTTGTTTCCTTATTGACCGTGTGTCTAGATGATCTATCCATTGTTGTGAGTGGAGTATTAAAGTCCCCTGCAATGACCACATTCTTATCAATAAGGTTGCTTATGTTTGTGATTAATTGTGTTATATATTTGGGGACTTCCATATTCGGTGCATAGACAATTATAATTGTTAGTTCTTCCTGATGGCTAGACCCTATAATTACTATATAATGCCCTTCTTCATCTCTTGTTACAGCCTTTAATTTAAAGTCTAGTTTGTCTGATATAAGTATGGTACTCCAGCTTTCTTTTGACCTCCCGTAGCATGATACATAGTTATCCATCCCCTCACTTTCAACCTGAAGATGTCCTTAGGTCTAATATGAGTCTCTTGTAGACAACGAATTGATGGGTCTTGTTTTTTTTTTATCCATTTTGATACCCTATGTCTTTTGGTTGGGGCATTTAGTGCTTTTACATTCAGTGTTATTTTTGAAAGATATGGGCTTAGAGTCATTGTGATGTCTGTAGTGATGTCTCTGGTACTTTGTGGTTCTTGCAACATTTCACTCACAGAGTCCCCCTTAGGATCTCTTGTCGGGCTGGCTTAGTGGTGATGAATTCCTTCAGTTTTTGTTTGTTTGGGAAAACCTTTATCTCTCCTTCTATTCTGAATGACACACTTGCTGGATAAAGGATCCTGGGATGTGTATTTTTCCTATTCATCACATTTAAGATTTCCTGCCATTCCTTTCTGGCCTGCCATATTTCAGTAGATAGGTCTGCCACTACTTTTATGGGTCTACCTTTGTACTTTAGAGCCTTTTCATCCCTAGCTCCTTTCAGAATTTTATCTTTATCCTTGTATTTTGCCAGTTTCACTATGATATGTTGTGCAGAAGATTGATACAAGTTATGTCTGAAGCGAGTTCTCTGTGCCTTTTGGATTTCAATGCCTATTTCCTTCCTCAGATCAGGGAAGTTCCCAGCTATGATGTGTTCAAGTCCACCTTCAGCCCCTTTCTCTCTCTCTTCTTCTGGAATTCCTATGATACGGATATTGTTCTGTTTGACTGAATCACTTAGTGCTCTAATTCTCCCCTCATAATCCTGGATTTTTTTTATCTCTCTTTTTCTCAGCTTCCTCCTTTTCCATAATTTTATCCTCTAATTCACCTCTTCTCTCCTCTGCCTCTTCAATCTGTGCTATGGCCAACTCCATTTTAATCTGCACCTCATTTATAGCATTTTTTAGTTCCTCATTACTGTTTTTTAGTCCCTTGATCTCTGTATCAATAGATTCTCTGCTGTCCTCTATGCTTTTTTTTCTAGCCCAGGAATTAATTTTATGGCTTTTGTTCTAAATTCTTGTTCTGTAGTATTGCTTAAATCAGTTTTTTTATAGTCAATGATAATATATATATACATATATATATATTTTAATATATGAAATTTATTGTCAAATTGGTTTCCATACAATACAACACCCAGTGATCATCCCAAAAGGTGCCTTTCTCAATACCCATCACCCACCCTCTCCTCCCTCCCACCCTCCATCAACCCTCAGTTTGTTCTCAGTTTTTAAGAGTCTCTTATGCTTTGGCTCTCTCCCACTCTAACCTCTTTTTTTTTCCTTCCCCTCCCCCATGGGTTCCTGTTAAGTTTCTCAGGATCCACATAAGAGTGAAACCATATGGTATCTGTCTTTCTCTGTATGGCTTATTTCACTTAGCATCACACTCTCCAGTTCCATCCACGTTGCTACAAAAGGCCATATTTCATTTTTTCTCATTGCCACGTAGTATTCCATTGTGTATATAAACCACAATTTCTTTATCCATTCATCAGTTGATGGACATTTAGACTCCTTCCATAATTTGGCTATTGTTGAGAGTGCTGCTCTAAACATTGGGGTACAAGTGCCCCTATGCATCAGTACTCCTGTATCCCTTGGATAAATTCCTAGCAGTGCTATTGCTGGGTCATAGGGTAGGTCTATTTTTAATTTTTTGAGGAACCTCCACACTGCTTTCCAGAGCGGCTGCACCAATTTGCATTCCCATCAACAGTGCAAGACGGTTCCCGTTTCTCCACATCCTCTCCAGCATCTATAGTCTCCTGATTTGTTCATTTTGGCCACTCTGACTGGCGTGAGGTGATACCTGAGTGTGGTTTTGATTTGTATTTCCCTGATAAGGAGCGACGCTGAACACCTTTTCATGTGCCTGTTGGCCATCCGGATGTCTTCTTTAGAGAAGTGTCTATTCATGTTTTCTGCCCATTTCTTTACTGGGTTATTTGTTTTTCGGGTGTGGAGTTTGGTGAGCTCTTTATAGATTTTGGATACTAGCCCTTTGTCAGATATGTCATTTGCAAATATCTTTTCCCATTCCGTTGGTTGCCTTTTAGTTTTGTTGGTTGTTTCCTTTGCTGTGCAGAAGAATTTATCTTCATAAGGTCCCAGTGATTCACTTTTGCTTTTAATTCCCTTGCCTTTGGGGCTGTGTCGAGTAAGAGATTGCTACGGCTGAGGTCAGAGAGGTCTTTTCCTGCGTTCTCCTCTAAGGTTTTGATGGTTTCCTGTCTCACATTCAGGTCCTTTATCCATTTTGAGTTTATTTTTGTGAATGGTGTGAGACAGTGGTCTAGTTTCTACCTTCTGCATGTTGCTGTCCAGTTCTCCCAGCACCATTTGTTAAAGAGGCTGTCTTTTTTACATTGGATGTTCTTTCCTGCTGTGTCAAAGATGAGTTGGCCATACGTTTGTGGGTCTAGTTCTGGGGTTTCTATTCTATTCCATTGGTCTATGTGTCTGTTTTTGTGCCAGTACCATGCTGTCTTGATGATTACAGCTTTGTAGTAGAGGCTAAAGTCTGGCATTGTGATACCTCCCACTTTGGTCTTCTTCTTCAAAATTCCTTTGGCTCTTCGGGGTCTTTTGTGGTTCCATATGAATTTTAGGATTGCTTGTTCTAGTTTCGAGAAGAATGCTGGTGCAATTTTGATTGGGATTGCATTGAATGTGTAGATAGCTTTGGGTAGTATTGACATTTTGACAATATTTATTTTTCCAATCCATGAGCAGGGAATGTCTTTCCATTTCTTTAAATCTTCTTCAATTACCTTCATAAGCTTTCTATAGTTTTCAGCATACAGATCCTTTACATCTTTGGTTAGATTTATTCCTAGGTATTTTATGCTTCTTGGTGCAATTGTGAATGGGATCAGTTTCTTTATTTGTCTTTCTGTTGCTTCATTGTTAGTGTATAAGAATGCAACTGATTTCTGTACATTGATTTTGTATCCTGAAACTTTGCTGAATTCATGTATCAGTTCTAGCAGACTTTTGGTGGAGTCTATCGGATTTTCCATGTATAATATCATGTCATCTGCAAAAAGCGAAAGCTTGACTTCATCTTTGCCAATTTGGATGCCTTTGATTTCCTTTTGTTGTGTGATTGCTGATGTTAGAACTTCCAGCACTATGTTAAACAACAGCGGTGAGAGTGGACATCCCTGTCGTGTTCCTGATCTCAGGGAAAAAGCTCTCATTTTTTCCCCGTTGAAGATGATGTTAGCTGTGGGCTTTTCATAAATGGCTTTTATGATCTTTAAGTATGTTCCTTCTATCTCGACTTTCTCAAGGGTTTTTATTAAGAAAGGGTGCTGGATTTTGTCAAAGGCCTTTTCTGCATCGATTGACAGGATCATATGGTTCTTCTCTTTTTTTTTTTGTTAATGTGATGTATCACGTTGATTGATTTGCGAAAGTTGAACCAGCCCTGCATCCCACAAATGAATCCCACTTGATCATGGTGAATAATTCTTTTTATATGCCGTGGAATTCGATTTGCTAGTATCTTATTGAGAAGTTTTGCATCCATATTCATCAGGGATATTGGCCTGTAGTTCTCTTTTTTTACTGGGTCTCTGTCTGGTTTAGGAATCAAAGTAATACTGGCTTCATAGAATGAGTCTGGAAGTTTTCCTTCCCTTTCTGTTTCTTGGAATAGCTTGAGAAGGATAGGTATTATCTCTGCTTTAAACGTCTGGTAGAACTCCCCTGGGAAGCCACCTGGTCCTGGACTCTTATTTTTTGGGAGATTTTTGATAACCAATTCAATTTCTTCGCTGGTTATGGGTCTGTTCAAGCTTTCTATTTCCTCCTGATTGAGTTTTGGAAGAGTGTGGGTGTTCAGGAATTTGTCCATTTCTTCCAGGTTGTCCAATTTGTTGGCATATAACTTTTCATAGTATCCCCTGATAATTGTTTGTATCTCTGAGGGATTGGTTGTAATAATTCCATTTTCATTCATGATTTTATCTATTTGGGTCATCTCCCTTTTCTTTTTGAGAAGCCTGGCTAGAGGTTTGTCAATTTTGTTTATTTTTTCCAAAAAACAGCTCTTGGTTTCGTTGATCTACTCTACAGTTTTTTTAGATTCTATATTGTTTATTTCTGCTCTGATCTTTATTATTTCTCTTCTTCTGCTGGGTTTAGGCTGCCTTTGCTCTTCTGCTTCTATTTCCTTTAGGTGTGCTGTTAGATTTTGTATTTGGGATTTTTCTTGTTTCTTGAGATAGGCCTGGATTGCAATGTATTTTCCTCTCAGGACTGCCTTTGCTGCGTCCCAAAGCGTTTGGATTGTTGTGTTTTCATTTTCGTTTGTTTCCATATATTTTTTAATTTCTTCTCTAATTGCCTGGTTGACCCACTCATTCGTTAGTAGGGTGTTCTTTAACCTCCATGCTTTTGGAGGTTTTTGGAGACTTTTTTCTGTGGTTGATTTCAAGCTTCATAGCATTGTGGTCTGAAAGTATGCATCGTATAATTTCAATTCTTGTAAACTTATGAAGGGCTGTTTTGTGACCCAGTATATGATCTATCTTGGAGAATGTTCCATGTGCACTCGAGAAGAAAGTATATTCTGTTGCTTTGGGATGCAGAGTTCTAAATATATCTGTCAAGTCCATCTGATCCAATGTCTCATTCAGGGCCCTTGTTTCTTTATTGACCGTGTGTCTAGATGATCTATCCTTTTCTGTAAGTGGGGTGTTAAAGTCCCCTACAATTACCACATTCTTATCAATACGGTTGCTCTTGTTTATGAGTAATTGTTTTATATATTTGGGGGCTCCGGTATTCGGTGCATAGAAAATTATAATTGTTAGCTCTTCCTGATGGATAGACCCTGTAATTATTATATAATGCCCTTCTTCATCTTTTGTTACAGCCTTTAATTTAAAGTCTAGTTTGTCTGATATAAGTATGGCTACTCCAGCTTTCTTTTGGCTTCCAGTCGCATGATAAATAGTTCTCCATCCCCTCACTCTCAATCTAAAGGTGTCCTCAGGTCTAAAATGAGTCTCTTGTAGACAGCAAATAGATGGGTCTTGTTTTTTTATCCATTCTGATACCCTATGTCTTTTGGTTGGCGCAGTTAATCCATTTACATTCAGTGTTATTATAGAAAGATACGGGTTTAGAGTCATTGTGATGTCTGTATGTTTTATGCTTGTAGTGATGTCTCTGGTACTTTGTCTCACAGGGTCCCCCTTAGGATCTCTTGTAGGGCTGGTTTAGTGGTGACAAATTCCTTCATTTTTTGTTTGTTTGAGAAGACCTTTATCTCTCCTTCTATTCTAAATGACAGACTTGCTGGATAAAGGATTCTCGGCTGCATATTTTTTCTGTCTAGCACACTGAAAATCTCGTGCCAATTCTTTCTGGCCTGCCAAGTTTCAAAAGAGAGATCAGTCACGAGTCTTATAGGTCTCCCTTTATATGTGAGGGCACGTTTACCCCTTGCTGCTTCCAGAATTTTCTCTTTATCCTTGTATTTTGCCAGTTTCACTATGATATGTCATGCAGAAGATCGATTCAAGTTACGTCTGAAGGGAGTTCTCTGTGCCTCTTGGATTTCAGTGCCTTTTTCCTTCCCCAGTTCAGGGAATTTCTCAGCTATGATTTCTTCAAGTACCCCTTCAGCACCTTTCCCTCTCTCTTCCTCCTCTGGGATACCAATTATGCATATATTATTTCTTTTTAGTGTATCACTTAGTTGTCTAATTTCCCCCTCATACTCCTGGATTTTTTTATCTCTCTTTTTCTCAGCTTCCTCTTTTTCCATAACTTTATCTTCTAGTTCACCTATTCTCTCCTCTGCCTCTTCAATCCGAGCCGTGGTGGTTTCCATTTTGTTATGCATTTCGTTTAAAGCGTTTTTCAGCTCCTGCTGACTATTCCTTAGTCCCTTGATCTCTGTAGCAAGAGATTCTCTGCTGTCCTCTATACTGTTTTCAAGCCCAGCGATTAATTTTATGACTATTATTCTAAATTCACTTTCTGTTATATTATTTAAATCCCTTTTGATCAGCTCATTAGCTGTTGTTATTTCCTGGAGATTCTTCTAAGGGGAATTCTTCCGCTTGGTCATTTTGGATAGTCCCTGGCATGGTGAGGACCTGCAGGGCACTTCTCCTGTGCTGTGGTGTATAACTGGAGTTGGTGGGCGGGGCCGCAGTCCGACCTGATGTCTGCCCCCAGCCCACCCCTGGGGCCACAGTCAGACTGGTGTGTGCCTTCTCTTCCCCTCTCCTAGGGACGGGATTCACTGTGGGGTGGTGTGGCTCGTCTGGGCTACTTGCACCCTGCCAGGCTTGTGATGCTGGGGATCTGGCGTATTAGCTGGGGTGGGTAAGTAAGGTGCACAGGGGCAGGAGGGGCAGGCTTAGCTCGCTTCTCCTTAGGTGATCCACTTCAGAAAGGGCCCTGTGGCAGCCGGAGGGAGTCAGATCTGCTGCTGGAGGTTTGGCCTCACAGAAGCACAGAGTTGGGTGTTTGCGCAGAGGGAGCAAGTTCCCTGGCAGGAACTGGTTCTCTTTGGGATTTTGGCTGGGGGACGGGCGGGGGAGATGGCGCTGCTGAGCGCCTTTGTTCCCCACCAAACTGAGCTCTGTTGTGTGTAGGCTCAGCAGCTCTCCCTCCCTTTGTCCTCTAGCCTTCCTGCTTTCGGAGCAGAACTTTTAACTTATGACGTCCCAGACGCT
The DNA here is from genome assembly GCF_022837055.1 of Prionailurus viverrinus. Taxonomy (NCBI): domain Eukaryota; kingdom Metazoa; phylum Chordata; class Mammalia; order Carnivora; family Felidae; genus Prionailurus; species Prionailurus viverrinus. Next base: position 56,457,034 of record NC_062579.1, read on the forward strand.
AAGTCGCGCTTGCTGTCGGAACTCAGTCCGTAGGCCCCTCCGCTTTTGCAAGCCAGACTCGGGGGCTCTGCTTGGCCGGCGAGCCGCCCCTCCGCCCCGTCTCCTTCCCGCCAGTCCGTGGAGAGCGCACAGCCTCGCCGCCCTTCCTACCCTCTTCTGTGGGCCTCTCATCTGCGCTTGGCTCCGGCGACTCCATTCTGCTAATCCTCTGGCGGTTTTCTGGGTTATTAGGCAGGTGTAGGTGGAATCTAAGTGATCAGCAGGACGCGCAGTGAGCCCAGCGTCCTCCTATGCCGCCATCTTCTCTAATGCCGCTTAAATCAGTTTTGATCAATTCGTTAGCTGTCAGTACTTCCTGGAGTTTTTTTGAGGAGGATTCTTCCATTTCGTCATTTTGGGTAGTCCCTGCAGTAGCTCCAAACTGCAGGGCACTTCCCCTGTGCTGTGCAGAGAAACTCGTGTTGGTGGGCACGGCCACAGTCAGATCTGATGTCTGCCCCAGCTGACTGCTGGGGCCACAGTCAGACTGGTGTGTACCTTATCTTCTCCTCTCCTAGGATCAGGACTCACTGTGGATTGGTTTGGCCCCTGTCTTGGCTGCTTGCCCGCTGCCAGGCTTATGGTGCTGCTTTGATGGGATCTGTCCAAGGGTGTATTAGCCAGGGTGGATCTTCAAGGTGCACACGGTGGGAGGGGTAGGCTCACCTAGCTTTACCATTGGTGGTCCCCTGAGGGAGGGGCCCTACAGCACCGGGAGGAAGTCAGGCTCATAGGAGGGATAGATCCACAGAAGCACAGTGTTTGGCATTTGTGCAGTGCAAGCAAGTTTGGTGACTGGAACTGGTTCCCTTTGGAATTTCAGCTGTGGGATGGGAGAGGGAAATGGCGCTTTCCAGAGCCTTTGTTTCCCCACTGAGCTCTGTGCTCTGGGGCTCAATAACTCTCCCTCCCGGTGTCCTCTTGCCTTCCCCGCTAACTGAAGGTTGAGTTGACTTTAGCATTCCAGATGTTAATCCCACTGGAGGTCAGAAGTCACACAGTCCAGCCCCTCCATTTTTCCAAGCCAGACTTCAGGGGCTCTGCCTTGCTGGGCGGGCTGCCCCTCCACCACCCTGGCTCCCTCACACCAGTCCATGTAGCATGCACTGCCTCTCTGCCCTTCCTACCCTCTTCCATGGGTCTCTTGTCTACGCTTGGCTCTGGAAAGTCTGTTCTGGTAGTCTTCCAGCAGTTTTCTGGGTTATTTTGGCAGATGTGGTTGGAATCTAAGTGATCAGCAGGACGAGGTGAGCCCAGCATCCTCCTAAGCCATAATCTTCCCTTATTTCCCACAATTTACACATTTTTATCTTGTGTAACCTTTATGAAACTTTTGTAGATATAGTTATTTTAAATACTTTTGTATTTTAGCCTTCATTGTAGCTTTATAAGTTGTTAGTATACCACATTTACAATACTGTATTATTGTGAATTTTATTATATATTTTCATTTAGCAGTGAGATTTTTGCTTTCACATGTTTTCATGTTACTAATAAGCAACCTTTCATTCCATTTTAAAAAATTCTTAACATTTTCTGTAAAGCAGGTCTAGTGGTGATGCACTACTTTGGCTTTTGCTCATCTGAAAAACTACACCTCTTCTTCAATTATGAATGACAACTTTGCAAGGTAGAATATTCTTGTTGGAAATTTTCTTTCAATATTTTGAATATATTATGCCTCTCCCTTCCAGCCTGCAAATTTTCTGATGAGAAATCTACTAATATTATTATGGAGGTTTTCTTGAATGATAGAAGTATTTTTAAATGTCTTCCTGCCTTAAATATTTTTTCTTTTTATATTATTTAATTAAATTTTGTTAGTTCTTTCAAGAAACCACCTCTGGTTTCATTGATTTGTTCTAATTTTTTTTTTAAATATCTATAGCATTGATTTCTGCTCTAATCTTTATTATTTCCTGTTTTCTCCTGGTTTGGGGCTTTATTTGCTGTTCTTTTTCCAGCTCTTTAAGGTGTAAGGTTAAGTTGTGTATCTGAGACCTTTCTTCCTTCTTTAGGAAGGCCTGGATTGCTATATACTTCCCTCTTATGACCACCTTTGCTGTGTCCCAGAGGTTTGGGGCTGTGGTGTTATCATTTTCATTGTCTTCCATGTACTTTTTAATTTCCTTTTTAACGTCTTTGTTAGCCCTATCATTCTTTAGTAGCATGTCCTTTAGTCTCCAAGTGTTTGTTATCTTTCCAAATTTTTTATTGTGGGTGATTTTGTGTTTCATTGTGTTGTAGTCTGAAAATATTCATGGTATGATCTCGATCTTTTTGTACTTGTTGATGGCCGGTTTGTTTCCCAGTATGTGATCTATTCTGGAAAATGTTCCATGTGTACCAGAGAAGAATATGTGCTCCACCTTTTTAGGATGAAATGATCTGAATATATCTGTTAAGTCCATCTGGTCCAGTGTGTCATTCAAGGTCATTGTTTTCTTGTTTTTCTGTTTAGATGATCTGTCCATTGTTGTAAGTGGGGTGTTGAAGTCCCCTACTATTATGGTATTATTGTAAATGAGTTTCTTTATTAAAAAATTTTAAATATTTATTCTTGAGAGAGAGAGAGAGGGACAGAGTGGGAGAAGGGCAGAGAGGGAGGGGGACACAGAATCTGAAGTAAGCTCCAGGCTCTGCACTATCAGCACAGAGCATGATGTGGGGCTTGAACTGACGAACCACAAGATCATGACCTGAGCTGATGTCGGATGCTTAACTGACTAAGCCACCCAGGTGTCCCTCAATGAGTTTATGTTTGTGATTAATTGGTTTATATATTTGGGTGCCACCACATTTACAGCATAAATGCTTACAATTGTTAGATCTTCTTGGTGGATAGACCCCTTAATTATGATATAATGCCCTTTTTCATAGTTTGTTACACTCTACTTTAAAATCTAGATTTTCTGATAGAAGCATGGCTACTCTGGCTTTCTTTGTCAACCATTGGCATGGTAGATGGTTCTCCATCCCCTTAATTTCAATCTGAAGGTCTCTTTAGGTCTAAAATGGGTCTCTTGTAAGGAGCATATAGATGGATCTGGTTTTTTATACATTCTGTTACCCTATATCTGTTTATTGAAACATTTAGTCCATTGGAATTTACAGTGAGTACTGAAAGATATGAATTTATTGCCATTTTGTTGCCTGTAGTGTTGGAGTTTCTAGTGGTGTTCTCTCGCTCTTTCTAGTCTTTTTGCCTTTGGTCTTTTTGTCCCCATCTTTTCTCCCCTCAGAGGGTCCCCCTTAAAATTTCTTGCAGGGCTGGTTTAGTGGTCACAAACTCCTTTAATTTTTGTTTGGGAAATTTTTTATCTCTACTTCTATTTTCAATGACAGTCTTGCTGGATAAAGAATTCTTGGCTTCAATTTTTCTGATTCAGCACATTGAATATATCCTGCCACGCCTTTCTGGCTTGCCAAGTTTCTGTGGATAAGTCTCCTGCGAACCTGAACTGTCTATCCTTGTAGGTTAAGGACTCTTTTCCCCTTGCTGCTTTCATGATTCTTTCCTTGCTTGAGTATTTTGTGAACTTGATTATGATATGCCTTGTTGATGGTCGGTTTTTGTTGAATCTAATGGGAGTCCTCTGTGCTTCCTGGATTTTGATGTCTGTGTCTTTCCCTAGGTTAGGAAATTTTTCTGCTAGGATTTGCTTGCTTAACCCTTCTACCCCTTTTTCTCTCTCTTCATCTTCTGGGACTCCTATGATTCTGATGTTATTCCTTTTTAATGAGTCACTGAGTTCTCTACTTCTTAGATCATCCTCTTTTGCCTTAGTCTCCCTCTTGTTTTTCCTGCTTCATTATTCTCCATAAGTTTGTCCTCTATATCACTGATTCGCTGCTCTGCTTCATCCATCCTTGCTGCCATGGCATCTATATGAGATTGCAGCTCAGCTATATAGCATTTTTTATTTCATCCTTAACAGCTTTTACTTCTTTTATTTCCACAGAAAGGGATTTTAATATATTTTTGACTCCAGCTAGTATTCTTATTATCGTGATTTTAAATTCTGGTTCATAAATCTTTCTTGTATCTGTGTTAAGTTTCTGGCTGTAGTTTCTTCCTGTTCTTTCCTTTAGGGTGAATTCCTTAATTTTGTTATTTTGAAGGAATAAAGGGGAATTTATTAAGTAAAAAAAAAAAATTAAAAAATTAAAAACAACACTAAAAAAATAAGCAAAGAATGCTAGTTCCTAGGTGTGTTTTGATCCGGTTGTTGAAAGAAGCTTGATAGATTAGAAAAAACAGGAAAGATAAGAAAAGAAAAGAAGGGGGAGGAAGGGAAAACGTTTGAAAATGTGAAAAAATGAATATAATAAAATAAAATAAGAAGAAATGATTAAATTAAAAGAATTTCATACATTTACAAAAAAGTAGAAAATATTCAAGAAAAATATTTTTAATAAAAATGGAAAATAGGTGCATTACGGGGGTGGATTGTCGTGGCACATTTAAGCATTTATATGCATGAACTGGAGGGGTGAAAATGGCGTCACCCAGTTACCCTTCTCTAGTATCAGAACTCTGTGTTCTCCCCTACTGGCTATCAAGCACCCCTCCTTTGTCTCTGGCTTCCATCCACCGCCCACTTCTACACTGTCCATGACAAAGCCATCAGGCTTCCAGGCAGCACCTCCCTGCTGAGTTTTATCTCAGATGGGTCTGTTTCCCAACCCCTCATTTCTGAGGGACTACAGCTCTGACCTGTTCTGACACTCTATTCTCACTGAGCAATGGCTGGGTGCTGGCTAGGGGTGGAAACTTTAAAAGAGAACAGAGTGCTGTGGGAGTATTTCACACTAGCTAATTTTCCTTTCCACTACTCAGAATTAAGAATTCATTTTTCTCTGACGTTTAATGTGATAATGTTGTGGGGTTCCTGGAGTTCATCCTCACAAAAGTGGAATTCCCAGCAGAACTAAGACCCTGGTTTTTTCAGCTCTCAAACTAGTTCTCACCAAGCCTCCAGCAATGTTTGAAATATAGTTTAAGTGTTCCTACCAGTACTGTCTCCAGTGTCATGTTTTTGCTCCTGATAATATGTGATTCTCTGTATTCACTTTTCTCTCCAATTTTTGGGATTATAGCTTGCTCTGTGATCTCAGATTTCTGATGGGTCTAAGCAGTGTTGTTGATTTTTAGTTTGTTTGGCTTTCTTTCTTGTTGTGGTTTTGGGAATGTCAACTTTTGAATTATTTACATATTAGATCAGAAATAATAAGTTAAGTGTTTTTCTGTATATTCTTCTTGATATCAGCAAATGTTCTCTAATTTACTGGACTAATTCTTTTATTTGCTATCTCAAGAGGTAGTGTGTCATCTAAGGAGGGATTTAAATAACTACTTGGCATTATGCTCTAGAGAGGGAACTCAGATAACATACAGGAACGTGGGCTGTGTGACCTCTAAAATTTTTCCAATTCCTAGGCTAAAATTTTTAATTAGAAAATATTTAAAAAGTTGCTTGCAGACACTGTCATGGTGATTGTAATAGGTTTCTATTTTTAAAGTATCATTTGTGATATTTATAAGTAGCTTGATAAGCAAGAACTTTTGGTTACATTTTTTTCTCTATTCCAGAGTTGAGGCTTTCAAAGCTTTAGTTCTAGAAACCTCCATTCTTAGTCAACTTCTTTTGCTCAGGGTTGAGTTGGGACTGAGAGAGGAAGCTATAAAGACAAGGCTCTAAGGAAACTGGCTCATGTTGCCCAAACTTACCAAAAGAGACTTTCTGCCATAAAGTTAATTGAATAATTTACAGTCAAAATAGAATAGGCAAACAGATGGATATCCCTATTGGCCAGTCAATATGGTTTTTTTTTTGTTGCAAGGAAGCTAGGAAAAAAATGAATATCCAAAGTTTGATTAAGAATACAGTTGATCAGGGAGGAGACAGCACAAACTAATCAAAATCTACTATCATCCATATGGGTGCTTCCTTGAGTATGCCTGAGTATATACTGTCCCAATATTGCCTCAATTTGTTCTTTTCTAGCATTTCAAGGGGTTTCCTGAGGTTTTCTGACATTATGAACATCCACATTAAGAGTCCCTAGTTATTCCAGATATGAGAAAAGTGCAATTTTTGTTAATACACTAGCTTCTAATTCTCTTGAATTAAGGATTTTTTTTTCTTCCAACACTCAGGCAAAATTATATTATAGCTTGTTGATGGAATTCTTCAAACATAGAAGAAGAAAGGGTAATAGTCAACGTTTGAGCTTTGCTGAATATTAAGTTTGGCATGACAGGAAAAGGCACACAGTCAGAAATCAAGCCCAACAGTGCTATAGGATCTACTTTGGAATGTTCTTATAATTATATTTTAATATATTAGATTTAATAATTGGTTGAAATAATCAATATACATTAATAATTATAAAGGTGATACTTTAGCAATAAAAATTAGGGATAAGTTTTTTTTGTAAGGTTTTTTTTTTCTAGAAAGTGGGAGTTGGTTTTTCCATGTTAATGCACCTATTTTCTAAGGCCTTATTATATTAAGTTTCACTTGGGTTGGTGAGGACCCATTACTTAGGGATATTGAATTTCTCCTATGTGCCCATTGATCCAACTGTACTCCTCTTCTTGAGCATTCCAAGACCTCAGTAATTGGTGAGTCTGAATATTTTTCAAAATGACAAACATGAAACTCCGTACTTTTTTCCATAGTAGCTGCATCAGTGTGCATTCCCACCAACAGTGGAAGGTGATAACTCATTGTAGTTTTGATTTGTATTTCCCTGATGATGAATGATGTTGAGCATCTTTTCATGTGTCTGTTGGCCATCTGGATGTCTTCTTTGGAAAAATGTCTATTCATGTCTCCTGCCCATTTTTTAATAGGATTATTTGGTTTTTGGCTATGCAGTTTTACAAATTCTTTATATATATAATATATGTTTATATTGTATAATATATGTTATACATATAATATATTATAAATATAATATGTTTATATAATGTATATATGTATTGATACTAACCTTTTATCATATATGTCATTTGCAAATATCTTCTCCAATTCCATTGGTTGCCTTTTAATTCTTTTGATTGTTTCCTTTGCTGTGCAGCTTTTTATTTGGTGAAGTCCCAATAGTTTATTTTGCTTTTGTTTCCCTTGCCTCAGGAAACATATCTAGACCTATCTAGTAAGTTGCTATGGCTGATAACAAAGAGGTTGCTGCCTGTGTTCCTCTCTAAGATTTTGATTGTTTCCTGTCTCACATTTAGGCCTCTCATCCATTTTGAATTTATGTTTGTGTTTGATGTAAGAAAGTGGTCCAGTTTCATTCTTTTGCATGTTCCTGTTCCCATGAAACATGTCTTCCCAACACCGTTTGTTAAAGAAACATTGTTTTTCCCATTTGATATTCTTTCCTACTTTATCAAAGATTAGCTGAACATATAATTGTGGGTTTATTTCTGGACTTTCTATTCTGTTACATTGATCTATGTGTGTATTTTTATGTCAATACTATATTATTTTGATTACCATAGTTTGTAAGATAACTTGAAGTCCAAAATTATAATGCCTCCAGCTTTTTTTTTCTTTTTTTTTCAAGATTGCTTTGGAAATTTGGGGTCTTTTGTGGTTGCATACAAATTTTAGATTGTTTGGTCTAGTTTCATGAAAAATCCAGTTGATATTTTGATAGGAATTGAATTAAATGTGTAGATTGCTTTCAGTAGTAGAGACATTTTGACAATGTTTGTTCTTCTAATCCATGAGTGTGGAATGTTTTTCCATTTCTTTGTGTCATTTTTCTTTCATCAGTGTTTTATAATTTTCAAAATACAGGTCTTTTATTTCTTTGATTAAGTTTATTTTATGTATTTTATTATTTTTTCCACTTGTTAAAGGCACTGTTTTCTTAACATAATACCTTCCAGTTCCATCCACGTTGCTACAAATGGCCAGATTTCATTCCTTCTCATTGCCAAGTAGTATTCCATTGTATATATAAGACACAACTTCTTTATCCATTCATCAGTTGATGGACATTTAGGGTCCTTCCATAATTTGGCTATTGTTGAAAGTGCTGCTATAAACATTGGGATTTATATCCTTTGCATCAGCACTCCTGTATCCCTTGGGTAAATTCCTAGCAGTACTATTGCTGGGTCATAGGGTAGTTCTATTTTTAATTTTTTGAGGAACTTCCACACAGTTTTCCAGAGTGGCTGCACCAGTTTGCATTTCCACCAACAGGGGTTGTTGAGCAAGAGGGTAGCCATTTCTCCACATCCTTGCCAGCATCTATAGTCACCTTATGTGTTCATTTTAGCCACTCTGACTGGCATGAGGTTGTATCTCAGTGTGGCTTCGATTTGTATTTCCCTGATGATGAGTGACATTGAGCATCATTTCATGTGTCTGTTGTCCATCTGGACATCTTCTTTGAAAAGTGTCTATTAATGTTTCTGCCCATTTCTTCACTGGATTATGTGTTTTTCGGGTGTGGAATTTGGTGAGTTCTTTATAGATTTTGGATACTAGCCCTTTATCTGATATGTCATTTGCAAATATCTTTTCCCACTCCATTGGTTGTATTTTAGTTTTGTTGATTGCTTCCTTTGCAGTGCAGAAACTTTTTATGTTGGTGAGGTCCAAATAGTTTATTTTTGCTCTTAATTCCCTTGCCTTGAGAGATGTGTTGAGTAATAAATAGCTGTGGCTGAGGTCAAAGTGGTTGTTGCCTGCCTTCTCCTCCAGGGTTTTGATGGTTTCCTGTCTCACATTCAGGTCTTTCATCCATTTCGAGTTTAGCTTTGTGTATAGTGTAAGAAAGTGGTCTAGTTTCATTCTTCTGCATGTTGCTGTCCAGTGTTCCCAGCAACATTTGTAAAAGAGACTGTCTTTTTTCCATTGGATACTCTTTCCTTGCTTTGTCGAATATTAGTTGGCCATACTTTTGTTGGTCCAATTCTGGAGTCTATTCTATTCCATTGGTCTATGTGTCTGTTTTTGTGCCAATTCCATGCTTCCTTGATGATTATAGCTTTGTAGTAGAGGCTAAAGTCTGGGATTGTGATGCCTCCCACTTTGGTTTTCTTCTTCAAAATTACTTTGGCTATTCGGAGTCTTTTGTAGTTCCATACAAATTTTAGGGTTGTTTGTTGTAGCTTTGAGAAGAATGCTGGTGCAATTTTGAATGGGATTGCATTGAATGTGTAGATTGCTTTGGGTAGTGTTGACATTATAACAATATTTATTCTTCCAATCCATGAGCATGGAATGGTTTTCCATTTCTTTGTATCTTCTTCAATTTCCTTAATAAGCTTTCTGTAGTTTTCAGCATACAGATCTTTTACATCTTTGGTTAGATTTATTCCTAGGTATTTTATGGTTCTTGGTGTAATTGTGAATGGCATCAGTTTCTTTATTTGTCTTTCTGTTGCTTCATTATTGGTGTATAAAAATGCAACTGATTTCTGTACATGGATTTTGCACCCTGTGACTTTCCTGAATTCATGTATCAGTTCTAGCAGACTTTTGGTGGAGTCTGTCAGGTTTTCCACGTGGAGTTTCATGTTGTCTGTGAAAAATGAAAGTTTGACTTCATCTTTGTCAATTTTGTTGACTTTGACTTCATTTTGTTGTCTGATTTCTGATGCTAGGACATCAAACACTATGTTAAACAACAGTAGTGAGAATGGACATCCCTGTCGTGTTCTTGATCTCAGGGGGAAAGCTGAGTTTTTCCCCATCGAGGATGATATTAGCCGTGGGATCTTCATAAATGGCTTTTATAATGTTCAAGTATATTTTTTATATCCAGACTCTCTTGAGGGATTTTATTAAGAAATGATGTTGAATTTTGTCAAATGCTTTTTCTTCATGTATTGACAGAATCATGGTTCTTATCCTTTTTTTTATTAATGTAATGTATTACATTGATTGATTTGTAAATATTGAACCAGCCTTGTAGCCCTGGAATGAATCCTATTTGATCATGGTGAATAATTCTTTTTATATGATATTGAATTTTATTTGCTAGTATCTTCTTGAGAATTATTGCATCTATGTTCATCAGGGATATTGGCCTGTAGCTCTCCTTTTTTGTTGGGTCTCTGTCTGGTTTGGAAATCAAATAATGCTGGCCTCATTGAATGAGTCTGGAAGTTTTCCTTCCATTTCTATTTTTTGGAATAGCTTGAGAAAGATAGGTATTAACTATGCTTTAAATGTCTGGTAGAATTCCCCAAGGAAGTAATCTGTTCTTGGACTCTTATTTGTTGGGAGATTTTTGATGACTGATTCAATTTCTTCACTAGTTATGGATGTATTCAAATTTTCTATTTTCCCATTTAAGTTATGGAAGTTTGTGGGTGTTTAGGAATTTGTCCATTTCTTCCAGGTTGTCCAGTTTGTTGGCATACAGTTTTTCATAGTATTCCCTGATAATTGCTTGTATTTCTGAGGTATTGGTTGTAAAATTCCATTTTCATTTTTGATTTTGACTATTTGGGTCCTGTCTATTTTCTTTTTTAGAAACCTGGCTGCAGGTTTATCAATTTTGTTTATTCTTTCAAAAAAGCAATTTTTAGTTGTATTGATATGTTCTACTGTGTTTTTTTTATTCTAATTGTTTATTTCTGCCCTGATCTTTATTATTTCTCTTCTTCTGCTGGGTTTGGGGTTTCTTTGATGTTCTGCTTCTATTTACTTTAGGTGTGCTGTTAGATTTTATATTTGGGATTCTTCTTGTTTTTTGAGATAGGCCTGGATTGTAACGTATTTTCCTCTTAGGACTACCTTTGTTACATCCCAAAGGGTTAGGATTGTTGTTGTTTTTGCTTTCACTTGTTTCCATATATTTTTAAATTTCTTCTTTAATTGCCTGGTTGGCCTATTCATTCTTTAGTAGTATGTTCTTTAACCTCCATGCATTTGGAAGTTTTCCAAACTTTTTCCTGTGGGTGATTGCAAGTTTCATACCATTGTGATCTGAAAGTGTGCATGGTATGATCTCAATTCTTTTATATTTATTGAGGGCTGTTTTGTGACCCAGTATGTGATCTATCTTGGAGAATGTACCATGTGCACTTGAGAAGACAGTATATTCTGCTGCTTTAGGATTAAAAGTTCTAAACCTATTTGTCAAGTCCATCTGGTCCAGTGTATCACTAAGGGCCGTTGTTTATTTATTGGTTTTCTGTCTAGATGATCTGTCCATTGTTGTAAGTGGAGTATTAATGTCTGTTGCAATTACCACATTCTTACTAATAGGATTGCTTATGTTTGTGATTAGTTGTTTTATATATTTGTTTCCTCCCAAATTCAGTGCATAGACATTTATAACTGTTAGCTCTTCCTGATGGATAAACCCTACCATCCTTTCACTTTCAATCTGCATGTATGTTTAGGTCTGATATTTGTCTCTTGTAGGCTGCATATGGATTGGTCTTTTTTTTTTAAATCAATTCCGTCACCCTACATGGTAGACATTATTGTTTAATCTTTAATTTAAATGTTGTTTGTGTCTGCAAGAGACCATTAATCTTTCAAGTTAGGATGGGAAAATTACCCACCACACAAAAATAAAAGTATTGTGAGTATTCAGGACATATTAAAATGGTTATTTTTGTCTACCAATAGTGTAATGATGCAGGCAATTGTAAATGTTTATTTCTCTGTTTTGGATAGATAATAATATACCTTTCTTTGCCCAAAAGACAATTTTCCATTGGAAAATTTAGTTGTGTTAAATTTCAAAGATAGTGCTAGTGATGTGTAAAACATTTCTTAGATCAAGTGACTAGCTTTATAAGAGAAACAGTAAATGCCAGGTGCTTGGAGATCCAAATTTAAATGTCAATTGAATAAGTGTTTTATGTAAATCTGTTTGATAAAATGTAATTGTGCTTTTGTAATTTAGGCTAGAAGTATGTACTTGTAATTTTGTAGAGTTATCATGGAAAGGATTTCTATGGTTCAGAGAAAAAAGAAGAAATAAACAGATGAATAAAGAGTTAGAATTTGTCTTCTGTGGTAGCAGAGCTCTAGGATGGACCAAAGAAAATGTTTTGTGTTTGACCTTCCAGAAACATTTTGCTATTTTTTTAAACTTAAAAAATAAAAATTTTTGAGTTTCATTTTTTATTCATGCATAAATAACACACTGTGTTAAATTAGTATTGGTGTACTATGTAATGATTCAACAATTCTATATGTTACTTAGTGCTCATCACCATAAGTGTACTCTAGGTCCCATCCTATTTCATTCATCTTTCCACCCAACTCCTTTATAAATTTAAGAGTATTTTTTGTCACTTTTGTTTGTTAATTTGTTTTATTTCTTTAATTCCACAAATGAGTGGCATCATATGGTATTTGTCTTTCTATGACTGGCTTATTTCACTTAATATTATAACCTCTAGATCCATCCATGTTGCTGCAAATGGCAAGATTTTATCATTTATTATGGTTGATTAATATTCCATTGTATAAAATATGAGACCTGAAACCATAACAATCCTAGAAGATAGTACAGGGAGTGATTTATCTGACATTGGGTGTACCAACAAGTTTTAGATATGTCTTTTGAGGCAAGAGAAACAAAAACAAAAAAAACTACTGGGGATACATCAAAATAAAAGTAAACAATCAACAAAACTAAAACAAACCCTACTGAATGGGAGAAATTATTTTCAAATACTAGGTATTTACCCAAATAATACAAAGCATTAATTCAAACATATATATACTCCCCTATATTTGCTACAGCATTAGTTACAATAGCCAAATTATGCAAGCAGCCCATGTCCATCTATATATGAGTGGATAAAGAAGATATTTTGTGTATTTACAATGCAATATGAGTCATCTACAAAAAAGAATGAAATCTTTCCACTTGCAACAACATGGATGGAGCTAGAGAGTATAATGCTAAGTGAAATCAGTCCGTCAGAAAGACAAATACCATATGATTGCACCCATATATGGAATTTAAGAAACAAAACAAATGAACAATGGAGGAAAGGATAAATCAAAAAACAGATTCTTAACTATAGAGAACAGATGATTACCAGGGAGGAGTTGGGTGGGAGGGATGGGTGAAATAGGTGAGGGGGCTTAAGAGTACACTTATCTTGATAAGCACTGAGTAATGTATACAGTTGTTGAATCACCGTATTGCACACCTGAAACTAATATACACTGTATGTTTACTATACTGGAATTAAAATGAATGAATGAATTAATTAATTAATTAAAAAATATTCCATTATTTGAAGGAAAACTTCCAAACTCTTTCTATGAAGCCAGCATTACCTTGATTCCAAAACCAGACAGAGATGCCACTAAAAAGGAGAACTATAGACCAATTTTCCTGATAAACATGGACGCAAAAAATCCTCAACAAGATATTAGCCAACTGGATCCCACAATGCATTAAAAAAATTATTCACCATGACCCAGTGGGATTTATACCTGGGATGCAGGGCTGGTTCAATATCTGCAAAACAATTAATGTGATTCATCACATCAATAAAAGAAAGGACAAGAATCATATGATCCTTTCAATAGATGAGGAGAAAGCATTTGAGAAAATACAGCATCCTTTCTTGATAAAAACCCTCAAGAAAGTAGGAATATAAGAAGCAGACCTCAATATCATAAAGGCCATATATGAACAACCCAACGCTAATATCATCCTCAATGGGGAAAAACTGAGAACTTTCCCCCTAAGGTCAGGAACAAGACAGGGATGTCCACTCTCGCCACTGTTATTCAACATAGTATTGGAAATCTTAGCCTCTGCAATCAGACAACACAAAGAAATAAAAGGCATCCAAATAGGCCAAAAGGAGGTCAAACTTTCACTGTTTGCAGATGACATGATACTCTATGTGGAAAATCCTAATGATTCCACCAAAAAAGTGCTAGAATTGGTTCATGAATTCAGCAAAGTTTCAGGATATAAAGTCAACGCACAGAAATTGGTTGCATTCCTATACACCAACAATGAAGCGACAGAAAGAGAAATCAAGGAAGTGATCCCACATACAGTTGCACAAAACCCATAAAATACCTAGGAATAAATCTAACCAAAGAGGTGAAAAATCTATACACTGAAAACTATAGAAAGCTGATGAAAGAAATTGAAGAAGACACAAAGAAATGGAAAAAGATTCCATGCCCCTGGATAGGAAGAACAAATATTGTTAAAATGTTGATACTACACAAAGCAATCTACATATTCAATGAAATCCCTATCAAAGTAACACCAGCATTCTTCACAGAGCTAGAAGAAATAATAAAATTGGTATGGAATCAGAAAAGACCCCGAATAGCCAAAGAATCTTGAAAAAGAAAACCAAAGCAGGAGGCATCACAAACCCGGACTTCAAGCTATACTACAAAGCTGTAATCATCAAGACAGTATGGTACTGGCACAAGAACAGACACTCAGACCAATGAAACAGAATAGAGAACCCATAAATGGACCCATAAATGTATGGCCAATTAATCTTTGAGTAAAGACAGTGTCTTCAGTAAGTGGTGCTGGGAAAAGTGGACAGCGAAATGCAGAAGAATTAACCTGGACCACTTTCTTACACCATACACAAAAATAAACTCAAAATGAATGAAAGACCTCCATGTAAGACAGGAAGCCATCAAAATCCTTGAGGAGAAAGCAGGCAAAAACCTCTTTGATCTTACCCGCAGCAACTTCTTACTCAACACGTCTCTGGAGGCAAGGGAAACAAAAGCAAAAATGAACTACTGGGACCTCATCAAAATAAAAACCTTCTGCAAAGCAAAGGAAACAATCAGAAAAACTAAAAGGCAACTAACAGAATGGGAAAAGATATTTGCAAATGACATATCAGATAAAGGGTTAGAATCCAAAATCTATAAAGAACTTTTCAAACTCAACACCTAAAAAACAATCCAAAAGACATGAATAGACACTTCTCCAAAGAAGACATCCAGATGGCCAACTGACACATGAGAAAATGCTCCACATCTCTCATCATCAGAGGAATACAAATCAAAACCACAATGAGATATCATCTCACACCTGTCAGAATGGCTAACATTAACAACTCAGGCAACAACAGATGTTGGCGAGGATGTGGAGAAAGAGGGTCTCTTTTGCATTGTTGGCGGGAATGGAAGCTGGTGCAGCCACTCTGGAAAACAGTATGGAGGTTCCTCAAAAAACTAAAAATAGAACTACCCTACGACCCGGCAATTGCACTACTAGGCATTTATCCACGGGATACAGGTGTGCTGTTTTGAAGGGACACATGCACCTCAATGTTTATAGAACCACTATCAAGAATAGCCAAAGTATGGAAAGAGCCCAAATGTCCATCGATGAATGAATGAAGAAGTGGTATATATATATATATATATATACACACAATGGAGTATTACTCAGCAATCAAAAAGAATGAAATCTTGCCAATTGCCACTACTTGGATGGAACTGGAGGGTATTTTGCTAAGTGAAATTAGAAAAAGATTAAAACCATATGACTTCACTCACATGAGGACTTTAAGAGGCAAAACAGATGAACATAAGGGAAGGGAAACAAAAATAAAAACAGGGAAGGGGACAAAACAGAAGAGACTCAAATATGGAGAACAAACTGAGGGTTACTGGAGGGGTTGTGGGGGGGGATGGGCTAAATGGGTAAGGGGCACTAAGGAATCTACTCCTGAAATTATTGTTGCACTATACGCTAATTTGGATGTAAATTAAAAAAAAATAAAAAATAAAATTAAAAAAAATTAAACAAACACAAAAAATTCCATTGTGTGTGTGTACACACACATTTGTGTATATACATATGTATATATATATATATATACACATTCCTTTTTAAAATGTTTATTTATTTTGAGAGAGAGAAAGAGAATGAGCAAATGGAGGAGGAGCAGAGAGAAGAGGGAGAGGGAAGGAAAGAATCCCAAGCAGGCTCTGCTTGGCTCCGCACTTTCAACTCAGAGCCTGTTGCAGGGCTTGATCTCATGACCATGAGATCATGACCTGAGCTGAAATCAAGAGTGGGATACTTAATCCTCTGAGCCATCCAGGTGCCCCTATTTACACATTCTTTATCCATTCATTTACATATGGACACTTGGATTTCTTCTGTATCTTGGTAACAGTAAATAATTTTGCAATAAATGTGCTGCATACAACTTTTTGAATAAGTGTTTTTGTTTTCTTTGGGTAAATTCCCAGTAGAATTACTGGAATATATGATAATTCTATTTTTAATTTTTTAAGTAACCTCCATACTATTTTCCATGGTGACTGCACTAGTTTGCATTTCCACCAACATTGCAGGGTTCCTTTCTCTCCACATTCTAGCCAACACTTGTTATTTATTTTGGTTTTGATTTTATCCATTCTGAGTGGTATTAGTTGATATCTTATTGTGGTATTGATTTACATTTTCCTGATGGTTAGTGATGTTGAGAATCTTTTCATTTGTCTGTTGGCCACTTGTAAGTCCTCTTTAGAAAAATGTCTTTCTCAGTTCTTCTGCCCATTTTTAAATTGTATTATTTGCTTTTATTTTGTGTTGAGTCTTATAAGTTCTTTCTATATTTTGGATTGTAATCTGTTATTGGGTACATCATTTGCATATATCATTTTCTATTCAGCAGATCGCCTATTTGTTTTATTGATGGTTTCATTCACTAAAGAAAAGATTTTTATTTTGGTGTAGTCTCAATAGTTTATTTTTTACTTTGTTTCCATTGCCAGAGGAGACTTATATAGAAAAATGTTTCTATGGCTGGTGCCAAAGTGATTATTGACTTTGTTTTCTTTTATTCATTCAGTGGAATTATGAGTTTTGATTGGAACATTTAGGCCATTGAAATTCAAAGTAATTATTCATAGGTATGTACTTATTATCATTTTTAAACTTGTTTTATGATTGTTTTTTAGTTCTTGTTTGTTCTTTTTTCTTGCTCTCTTCCCTTGTGGTTGATGGCTTATTTACTGATATGCTTTATTTGCCTTCTCTTATTTTTTGCATATCTATTACATGTTTTTGATTTGTGATATCATTATATGTATATATAACATCCCATACATATATCAGTCTATTGGTTTGATGGTCAGTTAAGTTTGAACTCATTCCAAAAAGACTATTTTTTACTGCCCCCACCATGTTTTATGTATATGATGTCCTACTTTACATCCTTTTATTTTGTGAATACCTTGAGAAATTTTTATAGATATAATTTACTTTACTGCTTTTATGCTTTAGCCTCCACTCTGATTTTATAATTGGTTAATCTACTATTTTTCTTTTTTTGGAAAATGAATGTTTTTATTTTACCCTGGTTCATATATTTTTTCCTTAACAGAACTACGCATTTCTGCCTGTTTCAACTCTGGAAGTGCAAAAAAAATCATTTTGAAATAGTTTATTTTACATTTAAGGATGTAGATATAGATGTGGTAAACACAAAAATCAAATTAGTGAGAGGAAACACCATTTTAACACGGACCACCCATTGATACCAAAACCGTGGGTGGGAAAGTTCAGCCTTCTGGGGAAAGGAAAACATGGACCTAGGAGAACATTCCTCAGTTCCTGAAAACTTGGGCACTTAGAAGTATATTTAGAAGTTACACTAAGTAGTATTCAGGACCAACAGCATCCCACATCCACATAATGAACTTTTTTTCTTTTTTTTCTTTTCTTCTCTTTTCTTTTCTTTTCTTTTCTTTTTCTCCTAATTCAACTTTTATTCACAAGACCAGGAAGTAGGCCGACAGGCTGTGGTTTACAGACGTTTATTATAAGCTATGGAAAATGTCACATAATTTGTTATTAAGCAATAGTTAAATATTTGGAAGGCTGTATACCAGATTGTTTAATGTTGATTATATTTTAGGAATGGGAAAATGGTGTGATTTTACCTGCACTTGATATCTTCAAATAAGCAATAATTGCCCTTACAATCAGCAGAAGCAATGAAGATACTTCCATTTTGAAGAAAAAAAATTCAGACTTTGCACTCATTCTGCGTAGTTCAGCCCAAATAAATAATGTTTAACTATATTCTTACTATGGTGTTAGAGCAATTGTGGGTATTTTATTCATTGGCGATAGCAACCAGAAGTATAAAATTAAACTAATTAAATTTACACAAGAACAGAGTATATTATGCTCAATCATGAACAAGTTTTCCATCTTGAAGAGTGTTTGGATATCAAATGAAATTCTGGCTTTAGTTATAGTTTTAATCTCTATTGTAGAAAAAGATAAACCTTGATGCAAATCCTTAGGGAATGCAAATTTTAAAATATAACAAAACCTGAGGAATATACCTGGTCTGGTATTTCTCTGCAACCTGAATTTTGCATTATCAGAGCATTGGCCATCTTTTGCCTATTGCACTAGATTAGAAGGTTCCCGTACTTTCTTTTATCAAATGACATTAATAAACACAACTGAAAGAGAAAGCAGGCTGTCTACTCATCTGTTCTGCATGGTTATCTCCTTTGCTTGATGGCAATGTTGAAGATGGGATTTGAGCACTGGATCAGTAAGCACTATCCAAGCGATAGGACTCACTCTGTAGGTCTCTTGTGATGTTGAGGTTCTCTGATTTCATTATTCAACAAGTAATGAAACAGACTAAGTACTTTGTAAGGTTCAAGTCCTTGACTGTTATAAAGATGAAATGAATGGACACAATTTACATTTGAGATACATCATCCAAGTGCAGCTGATAGAACAGGAAGATTAACATGTAGTCTAGGTTAGAGCTTATTTTTATGAAAATGGAACCAAAACTCAACTTGTAGGCATTGAATGGCCTACCCTATGCTTGACTCTGGATTTCCAAGGCAAACAGTACCCCCATATTGAAATGTTCCTTCCTTCCTTCCTTCCTTCTTTCCTTCCTTTCTTCCTCCTCACTCCCTTCCTTCCTTCCTTCCAGGCAAACACTACTCCCATATTTAAATGTTCCTTCCTTCCTTCCTTTTTCTTTCTTTTTCTCTTTTTTAAATTTTTTCAAAATTTACATCCAAGTTAGTTAGCATATAGTGCAATAATAATTTTAGGAGTAGAATCCAGTGATTCACCCCTCTATGTATAACACCAAGTGCTCATCCCAACAAGTGTCCTCCTTAATGCCCCTTACCCATTTAGCGCATCCCTCCACCCACAATCTCTCCAGCAACCCCCAGTTTGTTCTCTATATTTAGGAGTCTTTTATATTTTGTCCCCCTCCCTAATCTTATATTATTTTTGTTTCCCTTCCCTTCTCTTCATCTGTTTTGTACTTAAATTCCACATATGAGTGAAGTCATATGAAATTTGTCTTTGTCTGACTAATTTCCATTATCATAATACACTCTAGTTCCATCCATGTTGGTGCAAATGGCAAGATTTCATTCTTTTTGACTGCCAAGTAGTATTACGTTGTATATATAAACCACATCTTTATCCATTCATCCATCGATGGACATCTGGGCTCTTTCCATTCTTTGACTATTGTCAATAGCACTGCTATAAACATTGGGGTGCATGTGCCTCTTTGAAACAGCACACTTGTATCCTTTGAATAAATATCTAGTAGTGCAATTGCTGGTTGTAGGGAAGTTCTATTTTTAATTTTTTGAGGAACCTCCATACTGTTTTCCAGAGTGGCTGCGTGAGTTTCCATTCCCAGCAGCAATGGAAAAGGGTTCCTCTTTCTCTGCATCCTCACCAGCATCTGTCATTGTCCGAGCTATTAATTTTAGCCATTCTGATTAGTGTGAGGTGGTATCTCATCATGGTTTTGATTTTTATTTCTCTGATGAGGAGTGATATTGAGTATTTTTTCATGTGTCTGTTATCCATCTGGGTGTCTTCTTTAGAAAAGTGTCTATTCATGTCCTTTGCCCATTTCTTCACTGGATTATTTGTTTTTAGGTGTTGAGTTTGATAAATTCTTTATAGATTTTATATACTAGCCCTTTATCCTATATGTCATTTGCAAATATATTTTCCCATTCCATTTGTTGCCTTTTAGTTTTGCTGATTGCTTCCTTTGCTGTGCAGAAGGTTTTTATCTTGATGAGGTCCCAATAGTTTATTTGTGCTTTTGTTTCCCTTGCCTCTGGAAATGTGTTGAGTAAGAAGTTGCTGTGGGTGAGGTCACAGAGCTTTTTGCCTGCTTTCTCCTCAAGGATTTTGATGACTTCCTGTATTATATTTATATCTTTCATCCATTTTGAGTTCACTTTTTGTGTATGGTGTAAGAAAGTGGTCCAGGTCCATTCTTCTGCATGTCACTGTCCAGTTTTCCCAATACCATTTACTGAAGAGACTGTCTTTATTCCATTGGGCATTCTTTCCTGTTTTGTCAAAGATTAGTTGGCCATACATTTGTGGGTCCATTTCTAGGTTCATCTAAGTGTCTGTTTTGTGCCAGTACCATACTGTCTTGATGATTACAGCTTTGTATTACATCTTGAAGTCCAGGATTGTGATGCCTCCAGCTTTGGTTTTCTTTTTCAGGATTGTTTTGGCTATTTGGGGTCTTTTCTGGTTCCGTACAAATTTTAGGATAGTTTGTTCTAGCTCTGTGAAGAATGCTGGTGTTATTTTTGATGGGGAATGCACTGAACATGTAGATTTCTTTTGGTAGTATCAACATTTTAACAATATTTGTTCTTCCTATCTATGAGCATGGAATCTTTTTCCATTTTTTTTGTGTCTTCAATTTATTTCATCAGCTTTCTATAGTTTTCAGTGTATAGGTTTTTTCACCTCTTTGGTTAGATTTATTCCTAGGTATTTTATCGTTTTCGGTGCAATTGTAAATGGGATCGATTCCTTGATTTCTCTTCTGCTGCTTCATTATTGGTGTATAGGATTTCAACCAATTTCTGTGCATTGATTTTATATCATGAAATTTGCTGAATTCATGGATCAGTTCTAGCAGTTTTTGGTGGAATCTTTTGGGTTTTCTGTACAGAGTATCATGTCATCTGAAAAGTGTGAAAGCTTGACTTCTTCCTTGCCAATTTGGAGGGCTTTTATTTCTGTGTGTTGCCTGAGTGCTGAGGCTAGGACTTCCAATACTATGTTGAATAACAATGGTGATAGTGGACATCCCTGTCATGTTCCAGACATCCCTGTCAAGGTTTCAGTTTTTTCCCATTGAGGATGATATTAACATTGGGTCTTTCATATATGGCTTTTATGATCGATTAATCTACTATTTTTATTATGCTTGTATTTACCTGTGAAATTTTTTCCTTTCCCAATTTTCTTCCTCCTGATTATGGCCTTTCTATTACACTCAAAGAATTCTCTTTAAATTTTTTTTGGTAAGGCTGGTTTAGTGGTAATAAATTCCTTTAACTTTTGTTTGGGAAACTATTTATCTCTCCTATTCTGAATGATAACTTTGCTGTATTCTTGGCTGCATGCTTTTTTTCTTTTTAGTGCTTTGAATATGTAATGCTAGTCACTTCTGTCCTGCAAATTTTTTTTTTTGCTAAAGAATATAAGCTGATAGCTCAGTAGAGTTTCCTTTTTATGTATGTAACTGTTTTCTCTTGCTGCTTTTAAAATTCTCTCTTGGAGCACCTGGGTGTCTCGGTTGGTTAAGCGTCCAACTTTGGCTCAGGACATGGTCTCATGGTTTGTGGGTTCAAGCCCTGTGTGGGGCTCTATGCTGACAGTTTAGAGCCTGGAGCCTGCTTCAGATTCAGTGTCTCTTTCTGCCCCTCCCTGACTTGCACTCTCTCTCTCTATTTCTCTCAAAAATAAATGGATATTTAAAAAGTTAAAAAAATAAACTTCTATCTTTATCACTACCTTTTGCCATTTTGATTACTGTATGTCTTCGTGTGAATCTCCTTCAGTTGATTTTGTTGGCGGTCTCTCTGTGCCTCCTGGATCTGGATATTTGTTTTCTTTCCAAGATTAAGGAATTTTTCAACTATTGTTTCTTCAAGTAAATTATCTGCCCCTTTTTCTTTCTCTTCCCCTTTTGGTATCTCTATAATGCAAATGTTTTTCTTAATGTTCATTTATTTATTTTCAGAGAAAGAGAGAGCATGTGAGTGGGGTCAGAGACAGAGAGAGAGAGGAGAGAGAATCTCAAGCAGGCCCCATTCTGTCAGTGCAGAGCCTGACATGGGGCATGATCTCATGTGAGATCATGACCTGAGCCAAAATCAATAGTTGTCCACTTAACTGACTAAGCCACCCAGGTGACCCATCTAAAATGCACATGTTATTACACTTGATGTCACCAAGTTCCTTTAACACATTTTCATTTATTATTTTTTTGTTCAGTTTGATGCTTTCTATTACTGTCATCCTTCTTGCTGATCCATTCTTGTTCATTTTCTAGTCTATTATTTATTCCCTTTAGTATATTGTTAATTTATGTTATTCTTCATCTCTGATTGTTTATTTTGTTACATTTTCAATCTCTTTTGAATGTCTCACTGAGATCCTCCACTCCTTTCTCAAGTCCAGTGAGTATCTTTATCACCATTACTTTGAATTCTCTATCAGGTATATAGCTTATCTCTGATTCATTTTGCTTTTTGACTGTGTTTTTTTTTCCTTTTCTTTCATTTAGGACATATTCTTCTATCTAACTCTCTGTTTGTTTCTATGTATTTGGAAAGTCAGCCATGTCTCCTGATCTTGAAAATAGTGGTCCTAGGAAGAGGTCTTGCAGTGCCTTGTAGTGCCATGTACCCTTGTGCACCAGAACCAGGTGCTTCAGTGGTGTCTCTTATGTGTGTTGCATGTACCCTACTGTTTGGTTGAGTTGTGTTTGTCTTCAGTCCAGTCAGCTGCAAAACCTCTTTGTTTTGCAAGAATGGCTCGATCCTTGTGCTTTTAATGGGTCAGGCTGGGACACTTTTGGGTTGTAGTTGGGTCAGACCAAAAGTATGCCCTCAGCCCACTTGCTGAGGTTTGGGTCACATTGAACTGCAGGGTGCTATTTCTGTGTTGTCCCCTGAGAGGCTTCTTTTGGTGGGCAGGTCTTGCCGTCAGACCACATGTCTGCCTACAGTACATCTGTGGAGTTTTCAGTGACTTTAAACTACAGGGCTTTATTTTTATGCTTCTTTTTGTTGGTGGGCAGGGCCTGAAGTCAGTTCAGTGATCTGCTTCTAGGCCACTAATGGGGATAAAGTTGAACTCATGTGTTTGTTTATCTTCCCGTTTTTTTCAGGGCAAGCATCACTTTGGAGGGGTACTAGTCACTGTTGGGGTATACAGAATGAGAACTGGTCAGAGCCACTTTGGAGGAACTCCTACAAGTGGGTTGGGTTTGGTGGGGCAAGTCTGTGGGAGACCATGGGTACGGTGAGCTCAGTGTTAGCAAGCTATGTGGCAAGTGTTCATGCTGGTTCATGCAGGTATCTGGGCATCTAGGTTTGAGGGTGGGTTGCAGAAATGATGCCTACCCACTCTTTTGTTCTTGGATAAATCTTCTAAAGATTCTTGTCCCTCAAGTGCAAGTTCTCAGATTAGTAAATAAATCTCAATTCCATATAACTAGGTATTTTTCAGTTTGCTGCTTCTATGGTGTATCTTGCCAGAATTGTTTATTATGCTGTTTTTTTAAGGGTGGGGATTCATTTTCCTATCATCCTCCAGCTTTCCCAGAGCTAAGCCTGCTGATTTTTAAAATACCTAAAGTTAAGCCTCACTGATTGTAATAACTCATGAAGTTAAGCTCCACTGGTTTACAAAACCAAGTTTTATGTGGACTTGTCTTCCCATTGCAGGTCCTCATGTCTGGGGTGCCTGTTTTGAGGTCTGTTCCTCTTCTTTCTTTGTGTTTGTGGTATCCCTCTCATTTGTGGTTAGTCTCACCAGAAGTTTGGTTTCAAACTGGGTGACTTTCCTACCATTTTTGATGTTGTCTGCTCTCTACAATTAACTGTGGACAGTTTATTCTTCCAGTCTTTGGGTAATTTTCTGGGTTAGTTGCACTGAGGTGGCTGTTATTTAGGTGTCTCCATGGGATGGGGTAAGCTTAGGATCTTCCTACTCTGAAATTTTCCTAAAATTTCCTCCACGTTGTTATTTTAGTATTGGACCGAGGCAATCTAACCCAGGATGTACACATGAAGATGAATAGAATAAGTGAGCTTCTTTTCCTACCTCCAGTACAGTACTTACTAAAAAGGGCCAACAAATTTACATTGCTCTAAAATATAATCTCATCTTTCAAGTTCCTAAAAAATTTTCACTGTTGGAGTTACTAAAGGATTAGTAAAAGTTAAATATTGAGGTATATATTTAATTATCTCAAAAGGCCATTTAAAAGTGAATTAAAAATGAAAAATCTTTAGAGTGAAAGCCAGGTGATTTTGAGAACTCCAAATCCCAAAGTTTAGAGTCTGAGATGAGTATACAAAGCCATTTATGTTTATTCTGGAGAACAAAATACAAAACATTGCTTTAACATTTGAAATCGTTTTTTGAGATACAGACCTATATTAGCTGAACAAAATTAAAAAAAGTCAAGTGTATAATGAAAATGAACTTGAATAGCTGATGGGATTTCAACGAACTGTTATAGACCAAATATATGTGAAGACTGTGTCATGGTAATGCCACAGGGTATTATATAGTCATTAGAAATTATAAACATTAGAGTCCTTCTAATGTCAATATTCTAGGATAGTATACAATATTCTTAAGATTTTTTTTCCAAATAAAATCATAGGCTTTAGTTCATGGTTCATGTGTTCATGTAAACAAATTAAGACTGTAGGTTATTTAAATGTATTTTGTCAAATAAACAAATAAATCATTGAAAAACCCTTGCTTCTACTCTTTATTTTGAAGATAGAACATGGTCCAGCAGGATAGCATAGAAAATTAAGGAATTGAGCTCTGGAGTCAGACTACCTAGATTTGAATCTTAGTTCTGATCCTTACTAGCTGCCTGACAATGGACATTTACTTCATTTCTTTGTGCCTTGGTTCCTAAGTCAGCAAAACAGGGATAAGAATGTTATATATATCACAGGGAAATTGTAAGCATTAAATAAGTTGATATAGATAAAGCACTTAAAACAGAATAAAAGCTCAATAATTATTAGGTACCATGGTTAAAAGGCATATTTTTCAACCTCAAGGAATTTATAATCCCATAAAATGATGATTCCACTTTGGGAGAAAATACATACACATATTAAAAAAGGAAAATAAGTACTAAACAGTTTCATATAAGATACAAAAATAAATGACATTAAAGAATAACAAATCATGGTTAGATTGTAGGTGATTGAATTATGGTATGTTTCTATGTGGGAGAAAGTGGGACTGCTAGTGGAAGTGAAAACATAGGAAAACACCTAGAGGTGGGAATAAGTAAGACACAAGTTTCTTTTATGTGCATTAGAATTTCACTATGCCTATATTTTGTTCTAATTCTTTCAAAATTTAGAATCCATGTAATAAATACGAATCATTATTTTTAACAAAACCATCTATATACTTTAAAATTATTTAAAAGTAAAGCTTTAACATCTGTATGTTAACATCTGTATGTGTGTTATGATCACATTTGAGTTTCAAAAATGCCCTGTAATAAGGCAGGAGTATTATTATTCTTATTTTATAAATGAGGAAGCTGACGATCAGAACTCATGTCACTTGCTTAAAGTTATACCACTTGTAAGTAATAGAGACAAGATTAGCAACCAGGTGTTCTAGCTTCCAATTTAGTGCTCTTCTACCACACTATACTTACTGAATAACAGAAAGCTTAGTACATGATAAATGAGGACTGATTTTTTTGATAAATAGTATGTTTGATCTTTGTCTCAACCAAGGAAAAATGGTATAGGATAAAAGTGTAGATACTGCTAAATCTCAGGTATGTTAAAAATAAAAATAAGTAAGCACCAGTTATTACTATGCCTTAGAAGTCCTCTTTATTTCTGGTTTGAGTGTTTTCCTAAAGGGCTGCAACATTAGAAGTGAAATAGAAATAACATACACATGGAAGATTCAGATAGAACTTCTCCTTTCATAACTTTCTTTTTTTCTTCACCATTATCATTTATTTCCTCTGAGGTAATGTGCCTTTTGAAACACATAATAAAGGAACAGACCACACTTCAGCAAAACCTTGCCATGAATATTATATTTCAGCTATAATCAAGTTGTGTCTTAAGAACAAAGATTCCACTGTAATATAAAACCCACTGTAAATATATCCTTGATACTCCTGTCAATATGCCAATAAAGAAGTAAAAAGTATAAAACAATAATAAAACAACTTCTACTCATAAATGTATATCATAGAGCAAAATCTCTGACATAGTTGTATAAATATAAGTACTTCTTAAAACAATTTGTAATATCAACATTCAAATTTTTATTCAGAAACCTATTGGAGCTAGTTTTGATACCAGTAATAAGCATGTAGAAGAAAAGTAGAATCCCTTCTCTCTTCTTTAGATAAATTTTAAATTACTTTTGTTCATATATGGAGGTGCCAGTTGTCTAGTTTCTTAAGGAAGGATTGTATGTCATATAGGGAGAGAATTACCTATAATAATGTCAATAAGCCACAAAAACTCCACTATTCTCTTTTGAGAGCCTGGGGTTAGGAGCAGAAGAAAACTGGACACAAACTGGTTTTTGACCAGGCTTATATTCTTCAGTTTCCAGATTGCACATTGCATGGGGCCTTTAGGACTATTTGGTAGGATATTACTGTTCTATCACTTGCATATTCTATTTTGGAAAAAAAATGGCCCTACTTTGCCTAGTCAGTCAATATTACAAAGAAAGAGGGTGATGGGACATTTTATGTAGGTCCTCGGTTATTCCAGTTCTCATCTGATGACATGCCTGCAAAGGGATATGTTAGGATGATTGGGGACTAATTGCTAATTTTGTATCTTAAAAAGCTATTTCTTATCCTTTGTAAAGTTTTTATTTGAGGAGAAAATCTTTGATCTCAGATCCATTTTTTTTAACAATGCCAAGACAAAAATATTCTTCACCTTTTGGTGAATGATCAAACAAACCACTTATAATTTAGTTCATAGTTGTGGACCGAATTTTTAACACTTAAAATATCTTTACAACCCCTAACAGTGTGGATTCATAAATGAGATATATTTATAGGCACATATTCATTTAAGTATTTGTAAATTATTAATGGAAATTCTTATTTTTATTACAAATAGTTTGAGATAATACTTGTTTGGGAAACTCTTTTCATTGATTTGCATTAGAAATAGGCTTAAATTATTCTTTACATATTTCTTCTTCTTTCTCTGGCAAAGAGGCCTTTTTCTTGGGTACATAAGTCACACTGGACAAAGAATGTTTTCTAATTGTAGACAGCCTTCTCCTAAAGTTCCCCCCTGAAAAGAAATATAGGAGAGGGTCAAAGCAACAATTTGATGCAGCCAGAGACAAGGTTATGACCACTGACTTTTGCATTCTAAGAACAGAATCACAGGGTTTAGTTTCATTGTGTAATAAATGAAGGTGGATGGTGCGTTGAATATGATATGGCATGAAGCTGATCAAAAAGGCAGCTGTCACAACTATGATCATTCCTATAGCTTTTTTACGGCTTGACAGATTTTTGTTCATTGAATTTTTCAGTAAGGTTAAAATGATCATTGTGTAACAGACAATTATAATAACAAAAGGAATAATAAATCCGACAAACAATGACACATAATGCAAGACCAAAACATGATTTTTAGCCTGATTGTCCTGTGGAGGCTCAAAGCACTTGGTATTGTTTTTCTCATCTTTGTAAGATGTGGACATTAAAAATGGAGAACTGGTCAAAATTACAAAAATCCAAATGCCAACACACACAAATTTGGCTTTCTTATGTTTAACCAAATTAATGTTCTGGACTGGGAAAACAATTGCAATGCACCGGAAAAAACTCATGGCTGTCATAAAGAAGATACTACAATAGAGGTTGACATACAAGGCATAGGTGCTGAGGCGGCACAAAAAGTCACCAAAGAGCCAAATGCCTTTGTGAACATAATAGACCACACGGAGAGGCAGTGTACACACGCACAGTAGATCTGCTACTGCTAAATTAATCATGTATACTTGGAAAGCTGACTTCTCATGATATGTTTTTATGAGGACATAGAGCACAAAGCTATTGCCAAAGAAGCCCACGACGGAGATCATAGAGTACAGGGTAGAATACACTTGATTGCGGAAGTCATCAATGGTATCATTGCACGTGTTATTACTGGCAGAAGAAACTGTCAGATTTCCAACTCCATCCATATTTCTCTAGGAATGTCTGCTTGGTGCCTAAAATACATACATATATATAAAAATTTTTTTCTTGCCATTTTTTACCAGATAATAAATTACAGGAAGTACTAAGATTTCACTTTGTAGTGTCATTATATATACTTTTTGACCATGGTAAGAAGCACAAGTGGTGGGGAAATGAAGAGATATTCAGCTGCATCTTGCCCCCAAGAGAAGGGTTTGGGTCCTACAGGCTCAAAGAAAACTCTTTTTCCCCTCTTTTTTCCATCCAAGTTTGCCTAATGGACTTACTCTTAATCTTCAAGACCTAGCTAAAACATCTCTGCTTTTCTTTAAGTCATATTACTCTAGTACTATCCTGTAAATCTTCCTTTTAATTGAGTTTGTTTCTCTATTAGATAAAATCTTTAAAGATAGTAGTTTCATAAATATAAATTTCATCTATCTTCTATCTACCTATAGTTATATATCTATCATCATCTACCTATTGGAAGAGTATTGAATTCACTTGGAGAATATGATCTAGGTGAAAATGCTTGTTTTCTTCAAGAAAGCTGCCTAGGTAACATCTGCTGGTTGATGCTCATCCAGTTGCTTTAATTAGAGAAAAAAGTTCCAGAGGTAAAACACGTTTCTAAAATCTGCACCATAAGTTAAGGCTCTGAGGAAAGATGTAGCATAACTAGTTGAAATATACTTTCTGGGTAAGGGTATTGTAACTGTTTATCCTTGTTCTCTTCCTAGACTCACTCTCAAAGTCATACTATTCAACAATACACGATCATTTCTCTTTATACCAAGGGGTTGTTACTTGGTCTAATTTAGTTAAGTTATATCAAGACGGTCAATTAAGGCAGTAAACAAGCTCTGATCAGATAGAGCTAGGGATGAGACAATGTAGAAGTAATGATTTCTAGTGTTCCTCCAGATTCTTTTATTCTTTAAGAAAGTGGGAGCACCTCATCAATGTATAATATGGTGGATAATTTTTTACTGAAGTCTTATTTCTTGGACTTTTACACAGTTTCTGCTCCCTAGTAAGAAAGAGTTGGTTGGGGTTTGTAAGGTGGAAAGACTGACTGAATATAAAGAAGTCCCAACAATAGAGGGGACTGATCTTGTCTCTGAATTATAAATACAGAAACAGACAGCTATGGTAGTGGTTGTAGGTGGGATATAACTTCCCGGGTTTACTACTGCTAACAACTTGGCCAGTTCCATTTTTTCTTTGATTAAAAAATTTCATTATTTTTCACCAAGAACTGTTGGTATATGACAAAAACAATGAGAGTGGATATCTAAGATCAAAGAGAAAAACGAGGTGACTATTCCCAACTTCTGGTTTATTTCTCGGGTTTTTTTCCAGCTATCCACCTCTTTCACCATTGGCTCCCTGAACTCAGGTGCAATTATGGGAAAAAGGGAAACCACCTAAGCTTAATCTAGTCTTTTTTTGTTAGCCCTATTACTAGGTTTTCCACAAACTGGGCAGTGTTATGCTGAGGCACTAGATGGTGCTGTTGAGATTTTTGATATAACTTGTTTTAAGAACTACACTTGAAAGATATTAGATAATTACCATCTGTCTTTCCTACCACCATCTTTACTCACTACATCATTATTTCCAGAATAATTTCCCTATATTGGAGCTTTCAACTATGTCATGCTCTGTTCTAAAACCTTCAATGGTCACTGAGTGCCTTCAGAATAAAATCCAAACTTCTTGGCCTGATATTTAAGGATCTCTACACTCTAGTTGCAACTGAATTTTCTTAGCTTCTCTTTCACTTTTCTCTTTTACACACCTTATATTTCTTTTTTTAAAAATGTTTATTTATTTATTTTGAGATAGAGCATGAGCAGGGGAGGGGCAGAGAGAGGGAGAGAAAGAATCTCAAGCAGGCTCTGTGATGTTAGCCCAGAGCCCTATGCGGGGCTTGATCTCACAGAGAGATCATGGCCTGAGCCAATATCAAGAGTTGGATACTTAACGGACTGAGACACCCAGGCACCCCTACACACACTGTACTTCAATGAAACAACTATTTTATTATGCTAGGGACATGTGTTACATGTTTTCCCATCTGCTATCTTTTTTCATGGTATTTCTTTTTCCCTAAATGCTTTTTGTTTCATCTATGTATATGCAAAAACTACCCCCCCCCCCCTTTAGCTCAAATTACACCCTCCTTGACTAAGAATTTCCTTATCCTCCTTCCACAGTAATTTCTATCATATTCTCTTCTGGGGAACTTTAAATTTATCTTTCAGATCAGCAATTTGTACATATATGTTGTCTTTCCTTACAGACTATCTTGTTGATATATAAGAAAGCATGTCACACAGGGCTAATACATATGTACCTTGACCATAAGTGCTCAATAAATTTTGGTTGAATGAATGAATACATGAATGGTGAACAAGTTTGTTATCTGAAAGTTTTTTTTTTAAGTTTATTTACTTATTTTAGAGAGAGAATGAGCAGGGGATGGGCAGAGAGAGAGAGGGAATCCCAAGTAGGCTCTACACTGTCAGAGTGGAGCTTGATGCAGGGCTCAAAACCCACGAACCTTGAGATCATGACCTAAGTCAAAACCGAGAGTTGGACACTTAACTGACTGAGCCACCCAGGTGCCCCTTAAAGTATTATTTATAATTTAAAACCACTTAGAGTTATTTTTGCATTCCAATATCATTTAAAATTATTCCACCCTCAGAGCCTAAAGCAAAGTTGCTTCCTAAAGTATTAAGAAAAGCACTAAATAATAAAGCTAACTGTAAGATTAAAAAACATTCATATCTTGACACAGACCACCCATTTATTTTTCTGTTAAATATTAGAAATTTGAAATTCCCAGATCTTTGAATAAAAGATGCCAAATAAAACTGATAAATAAATTAACGAAAAACAGATGGTCATTTGTCCCATTAATAAACTTTCTAGTCCTTACAGACCAACTTAAGTTTTCCTAGTAATGTTTGTATTTAGTTTCAATTGTTTATTTATAATTAAGTCACATCCATGACTTATATTAGATTATAAAAAGAAAATTATAAAACTTTCAAACAAGTAATGAATCCTGGAGGGGTAGAGATCACTTAGTCTAAGGCACTCATTTCACAAATGATGGCTTTGCTTATCTTAAACAACATTTAATTCATTTTTATAGAACTTACTATGTATGATCCCCCAATAATGAGATCTATGCTGTAAGGATACATAGATACCTAAGATCCCATCCATGCCTTCAAGCAGCTCATAATCTGTTCATGGAGAGGAGTGATGACTGAGAATTATGGAGAGGTTACAACACAGTATGATAAGAACTATCTTAGAACAAAGCAAATGGGCTATTAATTGGTTAATATAAACAAGAAATAAACATACATAAAATTAATTTTTGGTTCAGATTACAAAAAAGGTTACTTTGTTAAGATAATTTGCAAGTTGAAGAAACAAGATTGATTTAGAAAATGGAGCCATACCTCTTTCTGACACTGCAGTGCCTTTCACAAATGTTCCTAGTTAGTGGTCAGTGCTTCTTATAATGTAATTTCAGATGAAGCCTAAGCTGAAATCATAAGATTGAAAAAAAAGTTAATGACATTAGAAGTATTCTGGAAGGGTCATGGGAGCTTAGTGGCCTTAAGTACAGATACAGAGTGTGTCATGGGACATCACAGCTTTAGGACAGATTTAGGGCTAGTTATTGGATTCCATGCTTCCTTCTTTTCCTTCCATTCATTTTTACATCCCCAGGGGAGAAACTTGGAATACAGACCAGGGCTGATCACAGATATTTGTTTCTGTGTGCAGGAAGCTTCCATATCTAAAGATGAACACAGTATCATAAAAATACTCCTCTCTCTATGAAACCATGATATTTCCCCTATTTTCTTTTCTAAACCATTTGGTATTAAGTTCAAAGGGGAAATAATTTGGAAGTTCATATCTGAAGATATAGTTTGCTAGAAAGAAGACTTAGAACATTAAAAATTTCAGATATATCTATCTGGAATGGTTTAGGGACAATTTTCCTTTAAGGAATAATAGATTAGAGGACCTTGGACTCTTCTCCCTAAAAATCTCATAATAGTAGTTATTGTTTATATCACTAATTTGGCATATATTATATACCTGCAGAAACCAACTGTTTTGTAGTTTGTACAGTTAACTTTTCATGAGTATATGCTTCTTCTCTTCAATTAAACCATATCAGAAAATCTAACAAAGTATAACAAATCTCCAAGAAATGAACAAAGAAGGGTTTTCATGAAAAATTAGCAACCTGGATACTTCCCCCTTAAATTTGTATTCCCCTATGGCAATTTTCATCCCTGTCTGCAAGGACTACGGAGACTGGCCACTTTTTTATTTATCTATGGTCTAAGTACCAACAAAATAAACACCTTCCTCCAGTTTATTCTTAGCAAGTATAAACACACTGGGCCTTTGTAAAGAACTCTGCTGAAAAAAAAGGAAATCACAAGGAAAATAAAGGAAATTCAGAAATATAAAATATAGATATATTTAAAAGAAGGAATCTCAACCTATAGCTATAATATTGTGTACTGAATCCACCCTGTGTTCAGATAATCATTTTAAGATGTTCTCCAACTTCTTTTCCCTTTCTGAATTTCCCTCCTTCTCCAGGTAAGGAGTTGACATAGGTAATGCACTACTAGCAGTCTGGATGAAGTATGGACTGAAGGTGGGGAATTAGTCAAATTAGTCAAACTGTGTTGGCTTTTATTCAGTAAACTTTTTTTTGCTTAGCTTGTCCTAGGTCTCTGTAATCAATAAAGGTATACTGACAGAATATCGAATGAAAAAAGTCTTCTCTGAACCTTAAATTATATAATTCCATTCATTTATAGAGAAAATTAACTTTGGCTCTGTCACAATTTTGTATTTAGACAAAACATATTTTTTCCTAGTGTGCAAAGAGAAAGAAAGTTTATGAATTTCCAAGACCTATCTGTGAGAAGTATAATATTACCAGACTAATGTACTAGTTATCCATTTCCATGGTAGCTGTGCAATTATAACTTAATTCACACTACATGTACAAATAAGTAAATGTCACATTGTCTGGGCAACAGTGTAGTGTTTCCTCAAGTTTGGGATTCTGAGGTGTCTTCTATTATTTCCTAAGAAATTCTGAGCTTTGCACATAGTGGGCATTCAATACTTTGACTCATTACCTTTCTTTTTTTTCTTTTTTTTTTTTTCAGTTTCCTAGAGGATTCTTGTCTCTGACAGCAGCTTCTGCCAAAATTAGATTCTACCATTCTTATCTGGGTGATTGGGTGGGTAGACGTCAGACAAAAAAGTAAGAGTATGAGTATGTGATTTTTAAATTTTAATTATTTAATTCAGGAGTTGCTCAGAACTTTTATTTGGGTCATTTGAAGTCCATGAACGTGTGTGTGTGTGTGTGTGTGTGTGTGTGTAAATTTCTTTCCTTCAGCCCTTAACTTCCATTGAACCTGTAACATGGTCAAGCTCCAGTGAATGAGGGAAATAAGAGATACAGAGATAATCTGAGAATACAAGGCCCCAATTCATGTACCATAGTCTTTATTGTTGCTGCATTAGAACTACCTACAAACAAGAATGACTTATACACTTTGTGTTCTCTAAGCATGGTCTGGGTAGAGCTGATGATATACAAGTGTCCCTAGGCTTGTGTCTTCTATCAAATGAAGATAGTAATAGTGATTCTTTTTCATTTCTAATAAAAAAAAGTCATTCCTGTTCTTCTCAATCTAATTTAGTATCTTTCTCCATTAAAGTTCTGCAGTATTTTGTTTTTACTGTTCTTGATCATTTTCATTTCTTGTTTTGTGTCATACTCATCTCCTGGTTTTTCAATTTAAACTTCTTCATAATTCCCACTCCAGTTCCACTAGAATTAAATAACAAAAAACAAGTCTTATTCTTTTTGTATTTCATGCTATGTACAGTTCAATGTGTTTTAAATATTGGGTGATTTGAATTAATTTTTATATACTTTCATTAATGTCTTATCAAAATAAGAGAGAATCTTTGCATGTAGAAAGACAATGAACATGGTACAAAGTTTGTAGAACTGATAGGCATAAGACCTGGACCATCCTCAGACTATGGTGGGTGATTAATTGTGTGATCTTGAATAAATCACTTCGACTCTGTGATCTTTTCACTTATTTGCAATTAAATAGGTTTATATTATATGATCTCTGAATTTCCTTTCAGTTTCCCATTGTATAAAACTATGAAGACCAGGGTACTTTTTTTCCTTGGTTTACTTTAATCCTAGGGAAAAAAGAGCAAGTAGGATGAGAGATCTATGGCTTTACTGAAGAGAAATATGGACAAAAGTTGTTTGAAAGCTTGATTTAAGACTATTAAGATATTCCCTGAGTTTTAGGTTAACATTTGAGAGAAATACTCAATTCTTCTTTGAATGTATTAGCTGCTCTCAGAATATTAACTTGGTCAGAACCTCTAAAGGCAACACAAGCATTTTTAGTGGTTTCTAAACTAGTGCTAATCTTATGATGTAAAGCTGTCCCACTTTCTTTTGTTTCTTTAATTTTTAATTTTTTAAAATTTACATCCAAATTAGTTAGCATATAGTGCAACAATGATGAAAAGAGTAGATTCCTTAGTGCCCCTTACCCATTTAGCCTATATCCCCTCCCACATCCCCTCCAGGAACCCTCTGTTTGTTCTCCATATTCACGACTCTATTCTGTTTTGTCCTTTGCCCTCTTTTTATATTATTTTTGCTTCCCTTCCCTTATGTTCATGTTTTGCCTCTTAAAGTACTCATATGAGTGAAATCATATGATTTTTGTCTTTCTTTGACTGACTAATTTCACTTAGCATAATACCCTCCAGTTCCATCCACATAGTTGCAAATGGCAAGATTTCATTCTTTTGATTTCCAAGTAATACTCCATTGTATATATATATACCACATTTTCTTTATCCATTCATCCATCGAAGGACATTGGGCTCTTTCCATACTTTGGCTATTCTTGATAGTGCTGCTGTAAACATAAGGGTGCATGTGTCCCTTTGAAACAGCACACCTGTGTTCCATGGATAAATGCCTAGTAGTGCAATTGCTGGGTTCTAGGGTAGTTCTATTTTTAGTTTTTTGAGGAACCTCCATACTGTTTTCCAGAGTGGCTGCACCAGCTTGCATTCCCACCAACAATGCAAAAGAGACCCTCTTTCTCCACATCCTTGCCAACATCTTTTGTTGCCTGAGTTGTTAATGTTAGCCATGCTGACAGGTGTAAGGTGGTATCTCATTGTGGTTTTGATTTGTATTTCCCCGATGATGAGTGATGTTGAACATTTATTCATGTGTCGATTGGCCATCTGGATGTCTTCTTTGGAGAAGTGTCTATTCATGTCTTTTGCCCATTTCTTCACTGGATTATTTGTTTTTTGGGTGTTGAGTTTGATAAGTTCTTTATAGAATTTGGATACTAACCCTTTATCTCATATGTCATTTGCAAATATCTTCTCCCATTCTGTCAGTTGCCTTTTAGTTTTGCTGATTGTTTCCTTGGCTGTGCAGAAGCTTTTTATTTTGATGAAGTCCCAGTAGTTCATTTTCGCTTTTGTTTCCCTTGCCTCCAGAGACGTGTTGAGAAAGAAGTTGCTGCGGCCAAAATCAAAGAGGTATTTGCCTGCTCTCTTCTCAAGGATTTTGATAGCTTCCTGTATTACATTGAGGTCTTTCATCCATTTTGAGTTTATTTTTGTGTATGGTGTAAGAAAGTGGTCCAGGTTCATTCTTCTGCATGTCGCTGTCCAATTTTCCCAGCACCACTTGCTGAACAGACTGTCTTTATTCCATTGGCTATTCTTTCCTGCTTTGTCAAAGATTAGTTGGCCATACATTTGTGGGTCCATTTCTGGGTTCTCTATTCTTTTCCATTGGTCTGAGAGTCTGTTCTTGTGCCAGTACCATACTGTCTTGATGATTACAGCTTTGTAGTATAGCTTGAAGTCTGGGATTGTGATGCCTCCTGCTTTGGTTTTCTTCTTCTATATTGCTTTGGCTATTCGGGGTCTTTTCTGGTTCCATATAAATTTGAGGATTATTTGTTCTAGTTCTGTGAAGAATGTTGCTGTTACTTTGATAGAGATTGCATTCAATATGATGATTGCTTTGGGTAGTATCAACATTTTAACAATATTTGTTCTTCCTATCCAGGAGCATGGAATCTTTTTCCATTTCTTTGTGTCTTCTTCAATTTCTTTCATAAGCTTTGTATAGTTTTCAGTGTATAGATTTTTCACCTCTTTGGTTAGATTTATTCCTACGTATTTTATGGTTTTTTGTGCAACTGTAAATGGGATCTATTCCTTGATTTCTCTTTATGTCACTTCATTGTTGGTGTATAGGAATGCAACCTATTTCTGTGCATTGATTTTATATCCTGCAACTTTGCTGAATTCATGGATCAGTTCTAGCAGGTTTTTGGTGGAATCTTTCGGGTTTTCCGTATAGAGTATCATGTCATCTGCAAAGAGTGAAAGTTTGACTTCCTCCTGGCCAATTTGTGTGCCTTTTATTTCTTTGTGTTGTCTGATTGCAGAGGCTAGGACTTCCAATAGTATGTTGAATAACAGTGGCAAGAGTGGACATCCCTGTCTTGTTCCTGACCTTAGGGGGAAAGCTCTCAGTTTTTCCCCATTGAGGATGATATTAGCATTGGGTTGCTCATATATGGTCTTTATGATCTTGAGGTATGCTCCTTCTATCCCTACTATCTTGAGGGTTTTTATCAAGAAAGGATGCTGTATTTTGTCAAATGCTTTCTCTGCATCTATTGAGAGGATCATGTATTTCTTGTCCTTTTTTTTACTGATGTGATGAATCTCGTTAATTGCTTTGTGGATATTGAACCAGCCTTGCATCCCAGGTATAAATCCCACTTGGTCATGGTGAATATATTTTTTTAATTTTTTGTTGGGTCCAGTTGGCTAATATCTTGTTGAGGATTTTTGCATCCATGTTCATCAGGGAAATCTCTCTATACTTTCCTTTTTAGTGGGGTCTTTGTGTAGTTTTGGAATCAAGGTAATGCTAGCTTCATAGAAAGAGTTTCGAAGTTTTCTTTCCATTTCTATTTTTTGGAACAGCTTCAAGAAAATAGGTGTTAACTCTTTCTTAAATGTTGGCTAGAATTCCCCTGGAAAGCCATCTGGCCCTGGACTCTTGTTTTTTGGCAGATTTCTGATTACTAATTCGATTTCCTTATTGGTTATGGGTCTGTACAAGTTTTCTATTTCCTCCTGTTTCAGTTTTGGTAGTGTATCTGTTTCTAGGAATTCTTCTATTTCTTCCAGATTACCCATTTTATTGGCATATAATTACTTATAATATTCTCTTATTATTGTTTTTATTTCTGTTGTGTTGGTTGTGATATCTCCTTTTTCATTCTTGATTTTATTTATTTGTGCCCTTTCCTTTCTCTTTTTGGTCAAATTGGCTAGTGGTTTATCAATTTTGTTAATTCTTTCAAAGAACCAGCTTCTGGTTTCATTGATCTGTTCTACTGCTTTTTTGGTTTCGATAGCATTAATTTCTGCTCTAAACTTTATTATTTCCTGTCTTCTGCTGGTTCTGGGTTTTATTTGCTGTTCTTTTTCCAGCTCCTTAAGGTGTAAGGTTAGGTTGTGTATCTGAGATCTTTCTTCTTTCTTTAGGAAGGCCTGGATTGCTATATACTTTCCTCTTATGACCATCTTTGCTGTATCTGAGAGATTTTGGCTTCTGGTGTTATCATTTTCATTGACTTCCATATACTTTTTAATTTCCTCTTTAACTGCTTAGTTAGCCCATTCATTCTTTAGTAGGATGTTCTTAAGTCTCCAAATATTTGTTACCTTTCCAAATTTTTTCTTGTGGTTGATTTCGAGTTTCATAGCATTGTGGTATGAAAAGACACACGGTATGATCTCAATCTTTTTGTACTTACTTAGGGATGATTTGTGTCCCAGTATATGGTCTATTTTGTTCCATGTGCACTGGAGAAGAATGTATATACTGCTTCTTTAGGATGAAATGTTTTGAATATATCTGTTAAGTCCATCTGGTCCAGTGTGTCATTCAAAACCATTTTTTCCTTGTTGATTTTTTGACTGGATGATCTGTCCATTGCTGTGAATGGGGAGATGAAGTCTCCTACTATTATGGTATTACTATCAGTGAGTTTCTTGATGTTTGTGATAACTGATTTATATATTTGGGTGGTACCACATTTTGTGCATAAATGTTTACAATTGTTAGGTCTTCTTGGTGGATAGACCCTTTGATTATGATATAATGCTCTTCTGCATCCCTTGATACAGTCTTTATTTTAAAGTCTAGATTATCTGATATAAGTATGGCTACTCCAGCTTTCTTGTTGACCATTAGGATGATAGATGGTTCTCTATCCCCTTATTTTCAATCTGAAGGTGTCTTTAGGTCTAAAGTGGGTCTCTTGTAAACAGCATATAGATGGATCTTTTTTTCTTATCCATTCTGTTACCCTATGTTTTTTGATTGGAGCATTGAGTCCATTCATGTTTAGAGTGAGTACTGAAAGATATGAATTTATTGCCATTATGATGCTTGTAGTGTTGGAGTTTCTGGTGGTGTTCTCTGGACCTTTCTAATCTTTGTTGCTTTTGGTATTTATATATATGTATATATATATATATATTTTTTTTTTTCTTCATCTTTTCTCCCCTCAGAGAGTCCCCCTTAAAATTTATTAGTTTAGTGGTCACAAACGGCTTTAATTTTTGTTTGTCTGGGAAATTTTTTATCTCTCCTTCTATTTTGAATTTTTTTTTACGTTTATTTTTTTTGAGATGGAGAGAGACACAGCATGAATGGGGGAGGGGCAGAGAGAGAGGGAAACACAGAATCGGAAGCAGGCTCCAGGCTCTGAGCCATCAGCCCAGAGCCCGACGCGGGGCTTGAACCCACGGACCGCGAGATCGTGACCTGAGCCGAAGTCGGACGCTCAACCGACTGAGCCACCCAGGTGCCCCTCTCCTTCTATTTTGAATGACAGCCTTGCTGGGTAAAGAATTCTTGGCTGCATATTTTTCTAATTCAGCACACTGAATATATCCTGCCACTCCTTTCTGGCCTGCCATGTTTCTCTGGGTAGGTCTGCTGCAAACCTGGTCTGTCTTTTCTTGTAGGTTAGGGACTTTTTTTCCCTTGCTGGTTTCATGATTCTCTCCTTGCCTGAGTATTTTGTGAATTTGACTATGATATGCCTTGTTGATGGTAGGTTTTTGTTGAATGTAATGGAGGTCCTCTTTGCTTCCTGGATTTTGATGTCTGTGTCTTTCCCTAGGTTAGGAAAGTTTTCTGCTATGATTTGCTTACATGACACTTCTACTCCTATTTCTCTCTCTTCCTCTCTGCGACCCCTATGATTCTGATGTTGTTCCTTTTTAATGAGTCACTGATCTCTCTAATTCTTAAATCGTGCTCTTTTGCCTTAATCTTCCTCTTTTTTTCTGCTTCATTATTCTGCATAAGTTTGTCCTCAATATCGCTAATTTTCTGTTCTGCCTCATCAATCCTTGCCGCCACTGCATCCATCTGTGATTTCAGCTCAGTTATAGCATTTTTAATTTCATTCTGGCTATTTTTGACTTTTTTTTTCCCCGCAGAAAGGGATTCTAATCTATTTTTGACTCCAGCTAGTATTCTTATTATTGTGATTCTAAATTCTGGTTCAGACATCTTGCTTGTGTCTGTGTTGGTTAAATCCCTGGCTGTCGTTTCTTTGTGCTCTTTCTTTTGGAGTGAATTCCTTCCTTTTGTCATTTTGAATGGAGAAAAGGAATTAATGAGGTAGAAAAATTGAAATTACAAAAAAATTAAAATTAAAAAATGTAAATATTAAAAATTAAAAACACATCCACAGAATAAAATCAAATAAATGATGCTAGATCCTAGGTGTGTTTTGGTCTGGGTGTTGAAAGTGCTTTGACAGATTAGAGAAAAAAAAAATGTGAAAAAGAAAAAAAAATGAAATTGTTTGAGAATTTGAAAAACGAATACACGGAAGTAGACTAAAATGAGATGATGGGGTAAAATAGAATTTGAAAAAGTATACACAAAAGTAAAGAATACAATAGAAAAAAATTAAAGAAGAATATTTTTAATAAAAGTGAGAATAAATATGAAGTTTTTCTTTTTCTGTATTCAAGAAAAAAGAAAAGAAATTAAAAAGAGAAAATATTTAAAAAAGAAAGAAAAGGAAAGGAAATCATTTGAAAATTTAAAAAAGTGAATACACTGTAGTAGACTACACAAAATGATGAAAATAAAATAGAATTTGAAAAAATTTACATAAAAGCAAAAAATATAGTAAAAAATTAAAAATATTTTTAATAGAAATTGAAAGTAAAATGAAGTTTTTCTCTTTCTGCATTCAAGAAACAAAATGAAAAGTAGAAAAAAAGAAAAGAAAAAAGTAAAAAGGAAATTGCTTGAAAATTTGAAATGTTGAATACACTGAAGTAGACTAAAATAAAATGATAGAAGTAAAATAGAATTTGAAAAAAAATTTACACAAAACTAAAAAGTATAGTAATAAAAATTAAAAAAATATTTTTAATAAAAATTGAAAATAAAAATGAATTTTTTTCTTTCTGTATTCAAGAAAAAGAAAAGAAGTGTAAAAGAGAAAAAGAAAAAAAATAAAAAAGAAAATTGAATAGATGAACCTGCTAACAGATTGAAGTAGGACTGAAATTACTTTGTTTTCCCATAGAAGTCAGTCTATGTAGCAGTTTGTAGTCCATAATCTAAACCGGCAGTAAGACTTGTGTTCTTAAAGAGTGAAGTTGGCCCAGTTGGGAGGGGCTCAGTGTAACAGCTCCACTCGCCTTTAGGTAGCGCTGCTAGCCTACTGGGGTGGATTGTTGCAGTGTTTGTAGATGCTTATGTGCATGAGCAGGAGCAGTGAATATGTCGCCACCCAGCTACCCAGTCTCTTCCGGATCAGCAATCGTGCACCTGTCCTCTGTCTTCAGCTCTTGTCCACTCCCCGCCTTTTCACTCTTCATGACCAGGTCCCAGGTAGTACCTCTCTCCCAAGTTTTGTCTCAGATGTGGCTGTTTTCCTTGGCGTCTTACTTCTGAAGGACTTCGGCTTTGACCCGTTCTGCCCCTCTGCAGGAGGGTCTCACTGAGCAATGGCCGAATGTTGGCTGCACCCAGGATTGCTTGCTGGACCCTGTTGCTGCCGGTGCCCCGAGACTGCGGCCAAGTGCCAGCCCACCCCAGAAAAAAATTTTCAAGATAGTGTAGCAGCAGCGTTTCAGGGATTACAGAAAATCACAACATACATCTGGCACCAGGCTTCACCCTTAATGACCTTGTTCAAGCACCAGTGAATGTGGCCGTTTTCCGAGGTCTGCTGGGACCAGGTGGTTTCAACAGTCTTCACCAAATGTCCTTCCAGCAGTGGAACTGCTTTTTCCTGTGTGGCCTGAGAACCTCCTGGACCCCACTCTGTGCCTGGGGATTCACCCTTCCCACCAGAGCACTTCCAGGTATTGATCTGTGGAGTTGCAGACTGCACTCCCCTTATTTACAGTCTTAACGGAACTTAAACCCTCTCCTTTCTTCTTTCTCCTTTTTTAGTTTAGTCCCTGCAGCTATTTCCAGTTTTTCACTTTCTCTCCAGCTGCTTTTGGGGAGGGGTGCTTTTCCGGTATGCTCCCCCCCCCCCCCAGTCTCCATCCTCTCTCCACCCACAAAAGGGGTTCCCTACCTTTTGCGGCTTCTCACTCCCCAAATTCACCTCTCCACGCCACGTACCTGCTGAATTCTGTGGTTCAGGTTGTGCAGATTGTTGTGTTAATCCTCTAATCAGTTTTCTAGGTGTCTGACTGTATTTCATGGACGCGAGACACACAAAAACCTTCCATGCTATTCTGCCATCTTGGCTCCTCCCTCAAGCTGTCCCACTTTCTAAGGCTCAGAAGTCTTTCTAGCCAGCCTTACCCTTTTTGTTTTACAATAACAAGTTACACCATCTCTTGTTCTCGTATTATGAACACCATTCTTATTTTGGTAGTATGAACACCATTCTTCAGATCTAACAGAGAAGCCCCTAAAGTCATCTTTGCTGTTTCCTTTTTGTCATCTCTTGTATGAGATGCCCATCCTACTTGATCATATGGTATTAGGGTGCCAGGATGAACAGCACATCCATTCATATCTTAGCTAATATGTGAAATTTATCCTGCAGAGTATATAATAAGCCTTAATTTCTGTTAAAATGACATTGTCTTTAGGTCATTCAATCCCCAAATTTATCAGACTCTGTCATTGCCATTAGATGGAAAGAGTCTGGAAGAGTTTTGTTAAAGCTGATAGTGGAAAGAGGAAAATAGCAAAAAGGCACTGGAAATCTGAGACTTGAAAACACTGAAGTTAAAATTACAGATAGGGAAAACACCATAGATGCTGGGGGTGGGGGAAGGGAGGAGGAATCTGACTCCTTCCCAATTTTGCTCCAGTTCCAGCTAACTTTTATATAGTCTGATACTAAGTCTTAATCTTTCCCTCTTCATTTATCTTCATTCCTACTGTTACTTCTTCACTTCTGGCTCTCATTACCTCATACATAGGTGACATTATTACCTACTTTTTACATGCACTTTGTATTTTAGCCATGCTGAACTTTTGTAATTCCTGGAGATGTTTCTCATACCCCATTAATTTCAGGCTCTTTTCTCTCAAAATCATCTTACACACCACTGCCACACTGGTCATTCTTTTTATTCATTTATTTATTTTTTTACAGTGGTCATTCTTTAACCTTTGGATACACCAATCTTTTTGCTGTTCAAGAGCCTACAATGACTATAATAAAATGCCAACCTTATATTTCAGGCAACCCCTTCCACAATCTAGCCTTAATCTCCTATCCAACCTTCTGTCTTACAGAGAAAGAAAATAATGGAAGAGGCCAAAGAACTACCAGCTGGAGAAAGGAAAAATCCACTAGTAAGTACGAAAGAGTGCTTAGAGTTCTCAGACAGAGAGCCCTGAAATATGTGGCATCTTTTTGGACGTACAGTTTTCTCAAACTAAGATATTCTGTATAATGAAAGTGACAGTTCAACTATTGTAATAGTGACTCTTGACAAAACTTTGGTCAGGTACAAGGTTCCTCTGACATGCTAGTTTAAAATTCTGATTGTTGAGACAGGCCTGTGTCTTGTGTGTAGAATAGGAATGCACCAAAGTAAGCTAATATCCTTGCTCTTCAGATCAGTGATTTTTTTTCCTAGACTATGTGTTATAATACCATTGTTTAATTTATTTTTAATGTTATCTTGTCATCATTTATAAGTATCCATTGTTTTTACCCAACCCCTTCCCCCCCAGGTCCACTTCCAGCTTTGCCCCACTTGAATCATCTTTTGAGAAATAAAACATCTATTTTGAAGTTGTTATTTATCCAATATAAACAAATCAGAAACATTTTTGTTTACTTATAGGTAACATCTTGAGAGGTAGTCAAGTGTATGTGATGTCTCTAATAACCCTAATTAGGGGAGATGCCAGAGCCAACTTTAATCAACAGAATGACAGGTGGGAGTTTGTTTGTGTTCTGTCATTTGGACTCTAAAATGATCTTAGGAGAACTTAATTCTGAAATTTGCTCCCTAAATACTGTGAAAAAGAGTTTGAAAACACAAAAATAAGAGCAGCTGTATTAATCTGAATTTGGGGACTTTATACTACTGATCGCATTTTGTTGGAATAAAGCAAATTACAAATCTTTTTACGTGGGAAAAATGACTCACTCATTTGGATTATTAAGTGCCCAAGGAAAAAAGTTAGTCTGCATTAGGGGAGAAATATACTTTCTATAAGGAGCAAGGAGATGATGTGAACATTTACATTGAGCCCACTTTGTTTTCCAAAATATAGGAAACCAGTGAAATATTTCAAAATTAGAGGTAAAGTAACATGGTTGATTTTAAGATAAGTTTGTTTGCTTTAAAAATGTATGTTTTTGAAAGGTAGATATTGGTTATGGTGGTGAGGGGATAGCAGAAAATTTCTTCAGTTTACATCATGAACAAGCAAGAGGACTACTGTTGTTTAAAATACCCAAAACTCACAGTTAGGTTATAAACTGTAGTTATTTTAAAGTTTACAATTTGAAAGAAACATCCAAATAGAAAATATTTAGATTTAAGAACAATCTTTAGGAAAAATATGACAATTGATTTTAAATGTTTCCAAAAGACCAAAGAGAATGAAGTTCATAGTGATTGGATTAGGAGGTCAGTGGTGACCTTAGAGAATACATTTACAATATAAAGATATTGGTAAAAATACAAGACCAGTATGTAGTAAATACTAAAAGTGGAGCAGGAAGATGGCAGCAGAGTAGGACCCTAGGCTTACCTCGTCCCACAAACACAACTAGATAACTATCACATCATCCAAAATACTCCAGAAATTTACCTAAAATTGGACATAACAAACTCCACAACTAAAGGTAGAGAAGACTGTACACTTAAGAAAGCAGGAAGTGTCAAGACATGGTATAGCGGACAAATGGATTTCATGTGCTTTGGAAAAAAAAG
The DNA here is from genome assembly GCF_022837055.1 of Prionailurus viverrinus. NCBI lineage: Eukaryota > Metazoa > Chordata > Mammalia > Carnivora > Felidae > Prionailurus > Prionailurus viverrinus. Next base: position 56,501,975 of record NC_062579.1, read on the forward strand.
TTCTATGGTCCTTGGAGAAGGGCAAGAGAGAGATAAGAACACAAGGAAATTCACAAGGAGAACATTTCCCCAAAGCCATTGGTGTGGAAAACAAGAGGGGCTGAATTTCGTGAGTTCTTGCAACCAGCAGGGATTAAAATCTAGAGTTTAAAAGGTCAGCAGGATTGGCTGGGATAGACCCTGGAAGGCACTGAGCTGCTCCTATAGAGAAGACAGGCAAACAACCCCAGAGGAGGACAGCATGAAAGCAATCATTTGAAGAACACTTGGGGCACACAGTGGGGATATTATTTGCTCTTATCAGAGCACATCACTGAGAGCATTTATGGACACACCTGTCAGGGAAAGGAACTGGTTGGCCACCATTTCCTTTCCCTACCCCTCAGCATAAACACAGAGCCACCTACAGGAAGCAGTACAGCACAGACACTGGCTGCCTAACTTGCTTATACCAAGCTCCAACCCTTTGGCTCTGGTGGAACTTCCCTTCTCAGTCATGCTTTCCTTAGTCTGGCAGGACTTTCCACTGGAAAACCAGTAAAATCCCTACACATGCCATGTCTCCCAACCAGAGAGTTTTACAAGGCCTCAGTTCCAGTAAGGGTTGTGACAGGTCTCATTTCACAAGCAGACCAGAGCACACCTAGCTAAAACTCATCACATTCAGATCAGAGACCAAACATTGCCCGCAGTAGGCAAGGAGAGCCTCTGTAGATGACTGGGATGAAGGACACAGGAGCCAGAATATAACAGCAGAGCACACACAATACACAATGGAGGCATTTACTGAAAGCCGACCTGGGCATTACATGGTATCTTCTTCATAAGACCATTACTTTCAGGAGAAGAAGATATAAATGGCTTTTCTAACACAGAGAAAGTAGAGACTTAGACAAAATACGAAGACAGAGGAATTTTTCACAAATGAAAGAACAAGATAAGGTCACAGCCAGAGATCTAAGTGAAACAGATATAAGTAACATATCTGATGGAGAACTTAAGCAGTGATCATAAGGATACTCAGTGGGCTTGAGGAAAGAATGGAAGACATATGGGAGGCCTTTACCACAGAGATAAAAAAGTTAAAAAAGAATCAGAGATGAAGAGTGCAATAAATGAGATCAGAAACATGCTTGATGGAATGAACAGCTGATTAGAAGAATCGGAGAAACAAATTAATGACCTAGAAGACAAAATAATGGAAAGCATAAAGCTGAACAAAAGAGAGAAAGAAGAATTATATAGCACAAAAACAAACTTAAGGAACTCAGTGACTCCATCAAACATAGTAATATTCATATTATATGAGTCCTAGAAGAAGAGAGAGAAAGGGGGGCAGAAAATTTATGTGAAGAAATAATAGCTTTGCCTAACACTCTCCAGTTCCATCGACACTGAAGAGTGTTATGCTAACTGAAATAAGTTATACAGAGAAAGACAGATACCATATGTTTTCACTCTTATGTGGATTCTGAGAAACTTAACAGAAGACCATGGGAGAGGGGAAGGAAAGAAAAAAAAGTTAGGGAGGGAGGGAGCCAAACCATAAGAGACTCTTAAAAACTGAGAATAAACTGAGGGTTGATTGAGGGTGGGAGGGAGGGGAAAGTGGGTGATGGGTATTGAGGAGGTCACCTGTTGCGATGAGCACTGGGTGTTGTATGGAAACCAATTTGACAACAAATTTCATATTAAAAAAAAGAAATAATAACTGAAAACTTCCATAAACTGGGGAAATATACATCATTTTGAAAAGGTTCCATCAAAATCGACAAAAGTAAGTCAACACCAAGACATAATTGTTATTAACTTTGAAAAATAATAAAGAAAAATTGTAAGTGGAGCAAGACAAAATAAGTCCTTAACTTACAAGGAAAGCCCCATAAGGCTATGGAGATTTATCAACAGAAACTTGGCAAACCAGATGGCAGTGGCATGACATTCAAAGTGCTGAATGTGAAAAACCCACAGCCAAGAATATTCTATCCAGCAAGGCTATCATTCAGAATAGAAGGACAGATAAACGGTTTCTGAAACAAAACCTAAAAGAGTTTGTGACCACTAAACCAGCCCTGCAAGAAATATTAAAGGGGACTCTTTGAGTAAAAAGAAGAGACCAAAGGAAACAATATAAATTCAGGAAACACAAAAGCAGTAAAAATAAATATTTCTAAAAAAATAAGTCAGGGAATTCACACACAAAAAAGGGATATAAAATATAATAACATACATCAAAAATGTGACAAGGAGAGGAGAAAGGAATGAGTTCAAACTTGAACAACCATCAACCTAATATACACTGCTATTTGCAGAAGAGGTTATATGCAAACCTAAGGTTAACCATCAAAAGCCACTAATAAATATGCAAAGAATAAGGAGAAAGAAATCCAAATATATCACTAAAAATCAGCAAAACATGAGAGAAAGAAAAGATCAGAGTAAATCTCTAGGAACAAGCACAAAAAAAGTAATGAAATGGCAATAAATACATATAAAAATAATTTTGATGTAAATTGACTAAACACTCCAATGAAAATACATAAGGTGTCATAATGGATAAAAAATCAAGACCCATCTGAGGCGCCTGGGTGGCTCAGTTGGTTGAGCATCCGACTTTGGCTCAGGTCATGATCTCACAGTTCGTGGGTTTGAGCCCCGCATCGGGCTCTGTGATGACAGCTCAGAGCCTGGAGCCTTCTTCAGATTCTGTGTATCCCTCTTTCTCTGCCCCTCCCCTGTTTATACTCTGTGTCTTTCTCTATCTCTCAAATATTAAAAGAAATCAAGACCCATCTGTATCCTGCCTCCAAGACTCATTTTAGACTTAAAGACACCTGCAGATTGAAAGTGAGGAAATGGAGAAACTATCATGCAAATGGATGTCAAACAGAAAGCTGGACTAGCAATACTCATAATCAGAAAAAATAAACTTCGAAACAAAGACTGTAACAAGAGACAAAGAAGGACACTACATAATAATAAAGGGGACAATCCAACAAGAAGATAAAACAATTATAAATATGCACACAATGTGTGAGCATCCAAATATATAAAACAATAATAAACATAAAGGAATTGATAATAACATAATAATAGTAAGGGACATTAACACCCTAACTTACATCAATGGACAGCTCATCTCAGCAGGAAATCAACAAGAAAACAACTTCTTTGAATGAAACACTGGACCAGATGGACCAAACAGCTATATTCAGAACATTCCATCATAGAACAGCAGAATGCACATTCTTCTCCAGTGCACATGAAACATTTTCCACAATATATCACATATTAGCTCAAAAAACAAGCCTCAACAAATTCAAAAATATCAACCTCATATCATGCATCTTTTCTGACAACTATGCTATGAAGCTAGAAGTCAACCACAAGAAAAGATGTGGAAAGACCACAAATACATGGAGATTAAATAACATGCTACTGAACAATGAATAGATCAACCAGGAAATCAAAGAAGAAATAAAAAAAACTAAATAGAAACAAAAGAAAATTGAAACACAATGATCCAAAATGCTTCAATTTTTTTAATGTTTATTTTTGACAGAGGGAGAGAGAGGGGGAGAGAGAGAGAGAGAGACAGAGAGAGAGAGAATCAGAAGCAGGCTCCAGGCTGTCAGCACAGAACCTGACACAGGGCTCGAACTCACAAGCTGTGAAATCATGACCTGAGCTGAAGTTGGATGCTTAACCGACTGAGCTACCCAGGTGCCCCTGATCCAAGACATTTCAGATGCAACAAAAGCAGTTCTACAAGGGAAGTTTATAGGAATATAGGCTTACTGACAGAAGCAAGATAAATCTCAAATAAACGATATAAACTTACACATAAATGATCTAGAAAAAACCAACAAACAAAACATAAACCAGCAGAAGAAAGAAAAATAAAGATTAGAGCAGAAATAAATGATACAGAAACTAAAAAAAAAAAACCCAAGCTAAACCCCTCCCCCCAAATGATACAGCAGATCAATGTAACCAGGAGCTGATTTTTTGAAAAAATTAATAAAATTGAAAAAGCTCTACCCAGACTTATCAAGAAAAAAAGAAAGGACTCAAATAAATAAAATCAGAAATTAGGAGAAATAATAATGAGTACCACAGAAATACAGATAATTAGAATATTATGAAAAACTATATGTCAATAAATTGGACAAACTGGAAGAAATGAATCAATTCCTAGAAGCATATAAACTACCAAAACTGAAATAGGAAAAAATAGAAAACTTGGAGAGACCAATAATAAGGATAGAAATTGAATCAATAATCAACTCCCAAGAAACAAAACTGAAGGGAGCAGATAGCTTCACAGGCTAATTCTACCAAACATTTAAAGAAGAGTTAATACCTATTCTTCTCAAACTATTCCAAAAGATGGAAAAGAAAAGAAATTTCTAAATTCATTCTATGAGTCCAGCATTACCCTGATACCAAAACCAGATAAAGACACCACTAAAAAAGAACTACAGACACTAATTCTGCCTCAACAAAATACTAGTAAACTGAATCCAGTATTACATTAAATAAGTCATTCAACATGATCAAGTGGGATTTATCCCTGGGTTGGAAGTGTTGTTTAATATTTGTATATCTATCAACATGATACATCACCTTAGAAAAAGAAATGGTAAGAATCATATGATCACTTCAGTGGATGCAGAGAAAGCATTTGACGAAATACAGCATACATTCGTGATAAAAAAAAAAAAACCTCTCAACAAAGTAGCTTTAGAGGGAACATGCATCAGTATAATAAAGGCCATATATGAAAAACTTCCAGCTTATATCATCCTCAATGGGGAGAAACTGAGAGTTTTCCCTCTAAGGTCAAGAACAAGACAGGGATGTCCTGTCTCATCACTTATTCAACACAGTACTGGAAGTCCTAGCTAAAGCAATCAGACAGCAGAAAGAAATAAAAGGCATCCAAATTGGCAAAGAAGTAAAACTTTAACTATTTGCAGATGACATGTTACTCTATATAGAAAACATGACTCAACCAAAGAAGCTGCTAGATATGATAAATGAATTAAGTAATGTATGGAAATATGTTTCATTTCTATACAGCAATAACAAAGCAGAAAGAGAAATCAAGTAATTGATCCAATTTACAATTGCACACAAAACCATAAGACACTTAGGAATATACCTAACCAAAGAGGTTAAAGAACTGTACTCTGAAAACTGTAGAACAATGATGAAAGAAAATGGAGATAACACAAAGAAACAGAAGACATTCCATGCTAATGGATTGGAAGTACAAATATTTTTAAAATGTCTATATTACCCAAAGCAATCTACACATTTAATGCAATTCTTGTCAAAATACTAACATCATTTTTCACAGAACTAGAAAAAATAATTTCAAAATTCGTATTGAACCACAAAAGACCTCCAAAAAGAAGCAACCTTGAAAAAGAAAATCAAAGCCACAGGCATGGCAATTCCAAACTTCAATTTATACTACAAAGCTGTAGTGATCAAAACCACATGGTGCTGACAGAAAAAGAAACACATAGACCAATGGAACAGAACAGAAAACCCAGAAATGAACCTGCAACTATATGGTCAATTAATCTTCCACAAAGCAGTAAAGAATATCTAATGAGAAAAGTCTCTTTTAACAAATAATGCTGGGAAAACTGGTCAGCAACATGCAAAAGAATGAAACTGGTCTACTTTCTTGCATCATACACAAAAACAAATGCAAAATTGATGAAAGACCTAAATGCAAGACAAGAAACCATCAACATCCTAGAAGAGAACATAGGCAGTAGCTTCTTTGACATAGATCATAGCAACTTCTTTCTAGATATGTCTCCTGAGGCAAGGGAAACAAAATAAAAAATAAACTATTGAGACTACATCAAAATAAAAATCTTCTGCACATCGAAGGAAAAAAATCAACAAAACTAAAAGGCAACCTGAGGAATGGGAGAAGATATTTGCAAATGACATATCCAATAAAGGGTTAGTATTCAAAATATATAAAGAGCTTATAAAACAACACTCCAGAAATGAATAATCCAATTAACAAGTGGGCAGAGGGCATGAAGAGACATCACATGAAAAGATGCTCAATATCACTTACCATCAAGGAAGTGCAAATCAGAATTACAATGAAATATCATCTCACTCTGTCAGAATGCCTAAAATGAAGAACGCAAGAAACAACAGGTGTTGGTGAGGATGGGGAAAGTGGGCAACCCACTTGCACTACTGGTGGGAATGCAAACTTGTTCAGTCACTGTGGAGACCAGTGCAGAGGTTCCTCAAAAAGCTAAAAATAGAACTGCCCAGGGGCCCCTGGGTGGCTCAGTCCGTTAGGCATCATATGTCAGCTCAGGTCATGATCTCACTGTTCATGAGTTTGAGCCCTTCGTCAGGTTCTGTGATGACAGTCCAGAGCCAGGAGCCTGCTTCAGATTCTGTGTCTTCCTTTCTCTCTGCCCCTCCCCAGTTTTCTCTCTCTCTCTCTCTCTCTCTCTCTCTTTCTCTCTCTGAAAAATAAATAAACATTAAAAAAATATAACTACCCTATGATCCAGCAATCTTACTACTAGGTATTTACTCAAAGGATGCAAAAATACTAATTCAAAGGGAAACATGCACCCCAATGTTTATAGCAGCATTATCTATAATAGCCAAAGTATGGAAACAAAAAACAATTATGAAAACAGCTCAAATGTCCACTGATTCATGAATGGATAAAGGAGATGTAACATATATACTCAATGGAATATTAGTCATAAAAGAGAATTAAAACTTGCCATTTGCAACAATATGGATGGAGCTAGAAAGTATTAAGCTAAGCAAAATAAGTCAGAGAAGGGCAAATGACAAATGATTGTACTCATATGTGGAATTTAAGAAATGAAACAAATGAGCAAAGGTAAAAAAAAACAGTGGGAGAAATGCAAACCAAGAAATAGACTCTTAACTATTGAGAACAAACTGATGGTTACCAGAGGGGATTTGGGTGGGGAATGCATTAAATATGTTCTGGAGATTATGGAGTGCACTTGTGTTATCATTGGGTGATGTATGGAGGTGTTGAATCACTATATGGTACACCTAAAACTAATATTATGCTGTATGTTAACTAACTGGAACTTAAATAAAAGCTTAAAAAATAAATAAGAAAATATAGTAAGAGTGCTAGTTGTATTAAGAAGAAATTAAGGGGTGCCTGGGCGGCTCAGTTAGTTGAGCATCTGACTTTGGTTCAGGTCATGATCTCATGGTTCATGAGTTCAAGCCCCATGTCGGGCTCTGTGCTGACAGCTCAGAGCCTGAGGCTTGCTTTGGATTCTGTGTCTCCCTCTCTCTCTGCCCCTCCCCCACTTGCACTATGTCTCTTTCTGTCTCTCAAAAATGAATAAACATTAAAAAATTTTTTAAAAAGAAGTTAAGCTGACTTTGTAAACAGAAGAGCCAATTAGCCTGTTTTAAAATTTACATTTATTCTTCATAACACACTCAATAATAAAGCAAAAAAATGTGGTATAACTATAGAACTTATATCTTTATGCCTAATATTATATCAATTTATTAAAAGTATTTTATAAGCCTCTGTTATTTATATTTATGTACCTGGCTTAGCTCTTCTCACCTGAAGCTTTTGGGGAAGGTACCATGTCTTTCTCATCTTTGTGTTCTCAACAATCTTAGTCCAGGCTTGGGACATGGTAAGTCCTCAAAGGTGTTACTGATTGGTATTGAATTGGCAGGAATATTCTTGAGAATGATAACTGATCTGCATTGGCCTGAGACTGGAATAAGCCATATTACACAGTGTGGGCCTTGGCCAATAACTCTTAACTGATATCCTTAATAACAGGCAAGGAAACAGAATCATTACTTTATGCAGATGTAACCAGTTGGTAGCTACAGGTTAAAACTGAATAATTTTGAAAAATGAGTTAGGAGATGTAACTAGGGTGAATGCCTAGTAAGTTTGTGTAGTTTCCTTTTTGTTGTTATTGTTTCAAGTTTTCTTTTTATTCCAGTTATTTGACATATAGTGTAATATTAGTTTCAGGAGTAGAATTTAGTGATTCATCAGTTGCATATAATAGTGCTCATCACAACAAGTACCTTCCTTAATAACCATCACATATTTAACCCTTCCTGCCACCAACCTCCATCCAGCAAACTTGTTTGTTCTCTACAGTTAAGAGTCTGTTTTATGGTTAGTCATTCTCATTTCCCCCCTTTTTTTCATCTCTTTCATTTCTTAAATTCCACATATGAGTGAAATCAATATGGTATTTGTTTTATTTCACTCAGTATATTTCACTTAACTTATTGTTTATTTCACAAAGCATGATGCACTAGCTCCATCCATGTCATTGGTAATGGCAGTATTTCATTCTTTCTGATGGCTGGGTAATACTCCATTTTATGAAATATATGTATACATATTATTTATCTGTTAATCAGTTGATGGACATTTGGCTCTTGATAATTTGACTATTGTTGGTAATGCTGCTATAAATATTGGCATGCATGTGTCATTTTGAATCAGTATTTTTGTATCTTTTGAGTGAATACCTAGTAGTGCAATTGCTGGGTCATAGGATAGTTCTATTTTTAACTTTTTAAAGAAACTCCATACTGTTCTCCAGAATGGTTACACCAGTTTTCATTCCCACCAAGAATGTAGGAGGGTTCCCCTTTCTCTGTGTCCTCATCAACATCTGTTTTTTCCTGTGTTAATTTTAGCCATTCTGACAGGTCTGAAGTGATATCTCATGGCAGTTTTGATTTGTATTTCCCTGATGATGAGTGATGAGCATCTTTTCATGTGTCTGTTGGCCGTCTGGATGTCTTCTTTGGAAAAGTGTCTATTCATGTCTTTTGCCTATTTCTTCACTGGATTATTTGTTTTTTTCGGGTGCTGAGTTTGATAAGTTCTTTATAGATTTGGATACTAACCCTTTATCAGATATGTCACTTGCAAATATCTTTTCCCATTCTGAAGGTTGCCTTTTAGTTTTGTTGATTGTTTCCTTAACTGTACAGAAGATTTTTATTTTAATGAAGTCCCAATAGCTCATTTTTGCTTTTGTTTCCCTTGTCTCAGGAGACATATCTAGTAAGAAGTTGCTATGACAGATGTCAAAAAGGTTTCTGCCCATGTCTTTCTCTAGGATTTTGATAGTTTCCTGTTCCACCTTTAGGTCTTTCATCGATTTGCATTTATGTTTGTGTATGGTGTAAGACAGTGGTCTAGTTTCATTTTTTGTATGTTTCTCTCCAGTTTTCCCGTTTGTTGAGAAACTGTCTTTATCCATTGGATATTCTTTCCTGCTTTGTTGAAGATTAGTTGACCATATAGCTGTGGGTCCACTTCTGGGTTTTCCATTCTGTTCCATTGATCTATGGATCTGTTTTTGTGCCAGTGCCATACAGTCTTAATGACTACATACAGCTTTGTATTAAAAACTTGATGTCCAGAATTATGATGCCTTCAGCTTTGCTCTATTCATTTTTGTTTTTTTTTTTTGTGGTTTCATACAAATTGTAGGATTGCTTGTTCTAGCTCTGTGAAAAATTCTGGTGGTGTTTTGGTGCAGATTGCATTAAATATGTAGATTGCTTTGGGTAGTTATAGACATTTAAACAATATTTGTTCTTCCAATCCATGAGCATGTAGCATTTTTCCATTTCTTTGCATTATCTTCAATTTCTTTCATAAGTGTTCTATAGTTTTCAGGGTACAGAACTTTTGCCTCTTTGGTTAGGTTTATTCCTAGGTATCTTATAGTTTTTTGGTGGAATTGTAAATGGGACAGATTCCTTGATTTATCTCTCTGCTGCTTCATTTTTGGTGTATAGAAATGCAACAGATTTCTGTACATTGATTTTGTATCCTGCGACTTACCTGAATTCATATCAGTTCTACCCAATTTTTTTCGTGGAGTGTTTCTGGTTTTCTACATAGAGTATCATGTCATCTGCAAATAGTAAAAGTTTGACTTTTTCATTCCCAATTTGGGGGTCTTTCATTTCTTTTTGTTGTCTGATTTCTGAGGCCACGACTTTCAGTACTATGTTGAATAACAACGTTGAGGGTGGACATCCCTGTCTTCTTCCTGATCACAGTAGAAAAGCTCTCATTTTTCCCACATTGAGGATGATATTAGCTGTGTGTCTTTCATATATGGCCTGTATGATGTTGAGGTATGTTGTCTGTATCTCTACTTTATTGAGGGATTTTTATCATGAATGGATGCTCTACTTTGTCAAATGCTTTTTCTGCCTGAATCAATTGAGAATAGCATATGGTTCTTAATCTTTTAAAAAAAAACGCGGTACTGCATGTTGATTGATTTGCAAATATTGAACTATTCTTGCAGCCCAGGATTAAATCGCACATGATAACAGTGAATGATTCTTTAATGTACTGTTGGATTCGATTTGCTAGTATATTGCTGAGAATTTTTGCATCCACGTTCATCAGGGATATTGGCCTGCAATACTCATTTTTAGTAAGGTCTTTGTCTAGTTTTAGAATCAAGGTAATGTTGGCCTCATAGAATGAGTTTGGAAGATTTCTTCCATTTTTATTTTTGGGCACACTTCAAGAAGAATGGGTACGAATAGTTTCAAATATTTGATAGAATTCCCCTGGGAAGCCATCTGGCCCTTTACTTTTGTTTGTTGGGAGATTTTTTGATTAGTTATTGAATTTTTTTGCTGGTTCTCAATCTGTTCTAGTTTTCTATTTCTTTCTGTTTCACTTTTGGTAGTTTATATGTTTCTAGGAATTCCTCCATTTCTTCAAGATTGCCCAATTTGTTACCATATAATTTTTCATAATATTCTCATAGTTGTTTGTATTTCTCTGGTGCTGGTTCTGATCCCTCATTTCTTATTCATGATTTTATTTATTTGGGTCCTTTCTCTTTTCTTTTTGGTAAGTCTTGGTAGAGGTTTATCATTTTTTAAAAATTCTTTCAAAGAATCAGCTTCTGGTATCATTGATCTGTTCTATTTTTTTGTTTGTTTCTGTATCATTTACTTCTACTCTAATATTTATTATTTTCCCTTTTCTTCTTGCTTTAGGCTTCATTTGTTATTTTTTTCTAGCTCTTTTAGGTGTAAAGTTAGTTTGTGTATTTGAGATTTTTCTTGCTTCTTAAGGTAGGTGTATATTGCTATATACTTCCCTATTATGACTGCTTTTCCTGCATCCCCCAAATTTTGTACTTTAGTGGTTTCACTTTCATAGTTTCCATGTATTTTTTAAATTTCTTCTTTAACTTTATGATTGACCCATTTATTCTTTAGTAGGGAGTTCTTTAACCTTCATGTATTTGTGGTCTTTCCAAACTTTTTCTTGTGGTTGACTTTAAGTTTCATAGCATTGTGGTTGGAAAATATGCATGGTATAATCTCAATCGTTTTTTACTGATTGAGGCCTGATTCGTGACTAGTATGTTATCATTTCTGATGAATGTCCCAAGAGCACTTGTAAAGAATATGTATTCTGCTGCTTTATGATGAAATGTTCCAAATAAATCTGTTAAGTCCATCTGGCCCAGTGTTTCATTCAAAGTCATCATTTCCTTGTTGATTTTCTGTTTACATTATCTGTCTATTGCTGTAAGTAGGTGGGTTGTTAAAGTCCCCTACTATTATTTCATTATTATCATTGAATTCCTTTATGTTTGCTAGTAATTGTTTTACATATTTGGGCGCTCAGGTTGGGGGGCATAAATATTTACAATTATTAGATCTTGTTGGATAGACCCCTTTATTATGATATAATACCTTCTTCATCTCTTGTTAAAATCTTTTGTTTAAAATCTAGTTTGTTTTCTATAATATAGCTACTCTAGCTTTCTTCTGACATCCATTTGCAAGATAAATATTTCCCCATCCCTTCAATTTCAATCTGCAGGTGTCTACAGGTTTAACATCAGTCTCTTGTAGGCAGCATATAGATTTGGTCTTGTGTTTTTATCCATTTTGGCACTTTATGTCTTTTGATTAGAGCATTTAGTCCATTTACAGTCAGAGTGAATGTTGATAGATATTAATTTAGTGCTATTTTATGATTATTTTTGTTGTTTCTGGAGGTTTTCTCTTTTCCTTTATAGTCTTCTTAACTTTTAGTCTTAATTTCCTATTCAAAGAGTCCCGTTTAATATTTCTTATAGGGTTGGTTTCGTAGTCATAAACCCCTGTAGTTTTTGTTTGTTTGGGAAACTCTTTATCTCTCTTTCTATTCTGAATGACAGCCTTGTTGGATAGAGTATCCTTGTCTGCATATGTTTCCCATTCGGCATGTTTAATATATTATGCCACTCCTTTCTGGCCTGCCAAGTTTCTGTGGACAGATCTGTTGCTGACCTTATGTATCTTCCCTTGTAAGTTAGGGACTTATTTTTTCTTGCTGATGTTAGGATTTTTTTTTTATTTATCTCTATATTTTGCACAATTAACTATGATATGTCTTGGTGTTGGCCTAATTTGTTGATTTTGATGGGAGTTCTCTGTGCCTCCTGGATGTGGATGTCTGTTTCTATCCCTAGAGTAGGGAAATTTACAGCTATTATTTCCTCAGATAAACCTTCTGCCTCCTTTACCATCTCTTCTTCTTCTGGGACTCCTATGATATGAATGTTAGTACATTTGATGGAGTCACTGAGTTCCCTACATCTACAATAATGGTCCAATATTTTTCTTTGTGTCTTTTCAGCTTCATTATTTTCCATAATTTTATCTTCTATATCACTTATTCATTCTTGGCTTCTTTCATCCTTATGGTCATTACACCAGTTGATTTTACATCTTGGTTATAACATTTTTGTTTCAGCCTGATTAGTTTTTAGATCTTTTATCTTGTGGTTACAAACTCCCTGGTGTCTTCTATGTTTTTCTCAAGCTGAGCTGGTACCCTTGTGGTTGTTGCTTTAAATTTTGGATCTGGCATATTACTGATATCTGTTTCGATTAGATCCCTGGTGAGAACCTTTTTCGTTCTTTCTTTTGGGATGAATTCCTCCATCTTGGCATTTTGTCTAGGTCTCTGTCTTCCTCTGTGTTTTAGGTTTGGGAAAACCTGTTATGTTTCCTGCTCCTGAGAGTAATGACTTTATATAAAAGAGGTCATATATTGTCCAGGGCCTGGCACTGCAAGAAGTAAGTATCTGTGGTGTTTCCTGTGTGCACTCTGTTATTGTGTTTTGGCTGCTCTTTTTCCCATGTCTGTCTTGTGCAGTGTTTCTCCTTGACTGCATTGGGGAGTGTTTGGACCTTGGCCAGATTGTGGTTGGTTTCTTCTAGACGAGCTCTTGTCTGCTTGTTAAAAGAGATCTGATGTGATTTCCACTAGAGCTGAAGCCTTGTGGCACTCTATGGTCAGTAGACACGGTGTGTGTGTGTGGGTGTGGGTGTGTGCTGGTCTTCTGTGTGAAGGGCCTGCTGCTCTGATTCTCAGGCACACTTGCCCAGAAAAACAGCACCTGCAGAGTGCAGGGGGCAGACCTTGTTGTAAGCGGTTTTGGCCACTAGTGTTGGTGCCGTCTGTTCTGCTTACAGAAGTTAGTTTATGCTGAAGGGGGGGGGGAGGACAGAAATGGCACCAGACCCTTCCCTCATTCTGTAGAGGGGATTTTACACCCACCACTGTCCAGGAAGCCCTCCAAGATGAGCAAATAATCTCCATTCTTGTGTCTTGTCATCCCTTAGATCCCTGCATTCACCCTGTTTGTGTCTGAGCTGTGTGCCTTCCCAGTAGTGCATTGCACATGTGTTTTATTCCAGGCAGGCAGGCAGGGTGTTTTAAAACTCTCCCAAACTTTAAAGACTTGGCATTGTGGGGATTCATGCTTATCTGAGGGAGGGTCTTGCTGCACTGGGACTGATCTAGGTTTGTCCCAGAAGGGCAGTTGCATCAAAGTGCAAGAGCCTGGATTTTGTAGTAAAGCACAGCAAAGAGTCAGTGCCTAGGTTAACTGCCCTCAGCAGGTACCTCTGCACCTATGCTGAGGAGTGGGGGCTCCTGATGGTTCTTGTCCCCAGAGAGGCAATGCCACCTTTACGTTCTGTGCTCCAAGAAGGGGGAACCATCTCTCCCAATGTGTCACAGGAGATCCTCAGATCATGTCATCTGTTACTGGGCTATCTGCCCCCTTTCTCCACAGGAACACTTCAGCACCTGCCAGGCTCCATACTGGCCATGTTATGGACCTCTAAAACTCCAGTCTTCGAGCCTCACTTGTTGTAAATCTCAGGAAAATCAGCCCCTCTAATTTTACCAACCAATGGCTTTGAGGTAGTGTTTTCTTTGTGTGATCTCCTGTGCATTCCTCTCTCTGTCTCTGTCTCTGTCTCTGTCTCTGTCTCTGTCTCATCTCTCCCTGTGGCCAGACATGCCTCCCCTCCACAACACCTGTGTTCCATTTCTCCTCCAAATCACATATCCACACCTCCTACCTTCCACAATGTGGCCTCTTCTCTCCCTCTAGTTGTGCAGTTTGTTCTGTACATCCTCAGATTAATTTCTTGCGTATTCACAATGGTTTGATATTTATCTACCTGTGTTGGAGTGAGGAGGCAAGCCTAGGGTCCTCCTACTCCTCTGCCATCTTAGCTCTTCCCCACCCCGAAGTTTGTATAGTTTCTTAAATATCAGTCAGGAAATGTAGTGTTTTGTTGCAAGTAGAACTAGGAAGGAGGGAAGGAAGGAAGAAAGGAAAGAAGGAAGGAAGAATGAACAAGCTAGGTATACATGTGAAAAGCAAGCTTTAATTTGTTCATAAATCAGCAGTGAGGAGGTTGTTCTCACTGAACACCATCTTGATCATACATTTTTAAATTTTTTAATGTTTATTCATTTTTGAGAGAGAGAGAGAGATAGCCAGCAGGGAAGGTGCAGAGAGAGAGGGAGGCAGAGAATCCAAAGCAGGTTTCAGGCTCTCAGCTGTCAGCAAAAAGCCCAATATGGGGCTCAAACTCCCCAGCTGTGAGATCATCACCTGAGGTGAAGTTGGATGCTTAACTGACTGAGCCACCCAGGCACCCCCTCCTCAGAATCTTCTAATTGCCTATAGGAGCAAATATAAATTTTTTCCCACTAACTTATACTAAGTTGCTTCTTAGAGTCCCTTTTGTTACTGTAAATCTGTTAGCATAATATCAGATTTGTTTCTCTAAGACATATCCAATTATTTGAAAAATTTTACCTGTGATACCTGGGCACTCTTTACAATAAGAAATGGCAGGAAAAAACGTAACTTAGCAGTGTCCCAGTGTTCAGGCTTTCCTGAGGATTTGAGACCAAACGTGATCACAGATTGAGTCATATGAGAAGGGGTAATAGTTATGTTCCCACACAACTGTTAGGTGAAACCAGGTCACTGTGAACAAGTCAATAAAAAAGGAAGTACATGTCAGGATACTGAAAACAATTCTTAAACAGAAATACTCCATTGACTGAAGCTTCCCTAAAGGGAAATAAAAATCTCTGATTAGGATTCAATGACGTAGTTTTATAGAATTTTAGAGGTAGAACAAAACTTAGAATGCATCTAATTCAACTCTCTTTATGACCCAGAAAGATAAAATGATTGCAAAAGTAACACACAGAATTAGTGGCAGAGTCAGGATGCTTGACTCACTGTCCATTGCTATTTTTACTACACAACACTGTTACGTTATAGATAATACAAGCTCTAGCACTAAACACTGACATAAGACAAATTCAAATACTGGTACAAATCATGGCAGTTGAACAAACTGTTGTGAAGACAACTGCACATAAGCCAAGGATCGATCTATTTCTTGATCCTCTTTTTGGTTATAATATGAGACTATTTTTAATGAATATTAGAAGTTACAATTTTCATTTTAACTTTCTTGCTTCTCTTCTATTCAGTCTATCCTTATCACTTATGCCAGATTATTCATCTTAAAGCACAGTTTTAATCATATCACTTCCCTTTCAAAGGTCTCCAGTGACTTAAGTTAAGCTTGATGCAGCATTTAAGACCACAATAATATTCTATCTTAACATTATAGTTTCACTCTCCATCATTTATTATATGTATAATATATAAATGTGAACTTATGACAAGCTCCATCCTTATTTGGTCTCTTTTCCTTTGCTCAGGCCATTTTGTCATCTGATATATTCTTTTTCCTCATTGCTATCATATGTAATTCTAATAATCTTTATGACTATCTCTTACATCATATCCTTCTTAAAAAATTTCCTTGTCTTCTGTACCATTGTGATATGTTAGTCATATCAAAAAGGATGTATTAGCTGCTTACTATATGTCAATTCTATCCTAGACACTTTGGAAAATAAGACACAAACCCTGCCCATCAAAAGTTTACACTCCACTAAAGGGAGACACAGATGTGTTAACAAATTAATTCACTGCACCACTACAGCTGTAGCAATAGAAGAATATAAAGGACACAGAATGGAAATACAAATTGTTCATGTATGTTAGTAAAGGCTTCATAAAATATAGAAGAGTAGGGCAGTGGAGAAGAGCATTTTAGGCAGGTTTAGAAAGTAGAATGAACAAAGCCTTGGAGATAAGAAATAACCTGATATGTGTAGGGAAAAGTAACAATGTGATAAGGATGAAATATAAGATAAAGGTGTGTGCAGCTGTGCATATTTGGGTGTATGTATCTGTATGTCATTGGACTATGGGGTTTGAAATTCTAGAGAATTTGGGTTTATCCTCTAGGGATTAGGGAGCTATTAGAGGGTGCAGAGTGAGAGAAAATACTGACATGTAAATGAAAGTGGAAGTGGAGCAGAAAAAAATAGAGGTTGGTCATCCCTGAGGTTTAATTTTCTTGGTAAAATAAGAAATGATGGTGTCTGGTGAGAAAAAGATGGCTTCACTTGGGTTCAGGTCTTCTGACAATTGGTAAAGGTTTGAATGGTAGCTCTGGGAAATGGAAGAGAACTATGACCAAGACTCTGAAGGCCCAAGAGAAATTGGATAGTGTAGATTTTTAGTGGCCCCAGTCTACACAATTATGTGATTTATCCAGTGGTGTTCAACAGCATGCATGTAGGAAAGAAAAAATACAAATGGTAAATTGGGAGTAACAGAGAAAACTTACGGAAGAACAATAGGTAAGGAGATTGATTGAGAATGCTACCAAAAGGGTGGTTAACAATGAAACTATGAAGTTTTAACAGATTGGGAGAAAAGGGAGGGACCAAGGGACTGGAAGATTCACTGAGATTTAAGAAGTGGTGTAGTAGCAATAAGGGTGTGAGAGAACTGAAAGTCTAGGAGTTTGTGGTGAGCGTGTGGTACAATGGAGTTTCAGATTTCAGTTGTGTGATAATAAATTGAGGTTCCAAGTATGGCCATGGAATGAGTAGGTAAGGTAGAATGTGAATGCATATTGTTCTAAATAAGGAGGTCAAATAAGTTAAAATCAGTTTCCTAGGTTAGTTGTTTATATGGAATACGAAGTTACAAAGGTGATAGCAGGATTTGGGGTAAAGAGGAAAACCACAAGCCGAATGCTAAATTATTCAGTGAATTAGGGAAAAATAACTAGGAGGTCAATAAATGGTGATATTAATAAGGAAGATTAAAGGGTGGCAGAAGTGAATGGCTGTTTGCATTATAGTAGAAAAGTAATGATTTAAAATGGCACTAGGAAGCCAGGAGACATTGAACAGACTCTCTAGGTTTCACAGTAGATGAGATGTAGAAAAATAAGCAGCTTACTTTTGATGGGGAGGACCAAGTTTTACATAAGACAATGAAGTGGTGGGAGAATTATTTGAAGCGATTTAGGATGTAGAAGAACTTATAATGAAAATGGTGTTGTAGAGGGCACAGTGAAGAGAGAGTTTGTAGAAAGGTTAAATGTGGAAGGAAGAATCAGGAAGAACAGGATATTCTCAGGACGACAGAACCTTGGAGAGCAGTTGACCACAGTGGCCAATGGTTCAATTACAGAATTCAATTTTGTATTTCTACCTGTTTTTATTTTTTCTTATAGTAATTTGTATATTTACATAATGTCCACTACTAACTTTTAGACACTTTTGAGGACAAAGATAAGATATAATTTATAATAAAATAGTTTCTGTAGAACCTAGTAAGGAACATTACACTTGTTGCTCAGTAAATATGTTGAATCAGACCAACTCATTTCAGAATTGTTTTACTGAGTCACCTTAGATGTATAGTTCTTTTATTATATTACTACTTATTTTTCCTTTGTTGTAACTTTTGAAACAGGAGCAGGGATTTTTTTCCAGAGCATTTTATGAAAGCAAAAAATAGGTACAACTTTGTATAAGAGATAAATTTAAGCTGCTTGTTTCTCATCAAACTACAGTGATACACAAGTATGGGGACACCTTGGTGACTCATTCGGCTAAGTGTCTGATGCTTGATTTGGGCTCAGGTCATGATCTCATGGTTTGTCAGTTCAAGCCCTACACAGTGCAGAGCCTGCTTTGGATTCTTTGTCTCCCTCCCTCTCTACCTTTTCCCTGCTCTCTCTCTCTTTCAAAATAAACAAATAAACATTTAAACAAACAATATAAAAAATGATACACAAGTCTGGCAGCAGAATTATGACTTACTGTGCATAAGCTGAATATGAGGCCAGTAATTTCAACTAGATTTCAAGTTCCTTGGAAACAGGGATTATATCTTCATGTTTTCTTTTCCCACTTTACTTCCTTTTATACTTCCCCAGTTTTCTTCTAGAGTGGTTACCATAGTAATTTGCATACACAGCAGGAACACAATGAATGTCTAGTGAGATTCTATGCCATTATTTTTTTAAAGTTTATTTATTTTGGGAGAGAAAGAGAGAGAATCCCAAGCAGGCTCTGTGCTGTCAGCAAAGAGCTCCATGTGGGGCTCCATCTCACAAACCGTGAGATCATGACCTGAGCTGAGATCAAGAGTTGGATGCTCAATGGACTGAGTCACCCAGGCACCCCTCTATACCATTATTTTAAAAGAAAATTGTATTACTGAGCCATGTCAGTAGAATGTGCTTTTTGCTATTCAAAGAACAGGTGCCAGATTGAGTCGAAGTGATTTTAGAGATCCTGTTCCAATGTACTTTTACATGTTTAAAAATGAAACCTATGAATGGGAGTGAAGTAGTGATGACTTGCTCAAGAGTGTATTGATAATGACAGGGCTGGGACTAGAACCCAGGCACTACAACCTTCAGTCCAAATCTGCTACTACCACACTGATACCCCAATACCCACTCTTCCCTTTGGTCTCCTTTCGTCAATGACAGTTTTTTTCAGATAGCCAATTGAGGTTGTTAGTGTATCTAAGATCTGTGAAATGCGAATGTTTGGTGTTTATCTCTTTGGTTCTCTCTTTCCCTTGGATAACTTAACTCTCATGTTTTAAAATGATCACTTTCATGTGGATGACTCAAATCTCTGTCTTAGCCACAAACTATTCACCTGAACTTTAGTCTTTAATTTTCAACTGCCTAGAATATTGCTCTTCTTGAATCTTATGTTTTCCCCCCTCAATTTAAACATGCTTAAATACAAATATATTATCTTCCTTCCCAAATCAACTCTTCCAAAGGACTTTTTTTTTCATTGACATTAAACATCTTCCAGTCACTCTGGCACAGAAGCTGGTAGTCAGAGTTGATCTTTACTGACCTCATTTCTCATGTGTAAATTCAAAGTTCTGTTGAGGCTTATCTTGCAGTTCTCCTGACCTTCTCTCACCAACTTAGATCAGGATCCTTATATCAGCATATCTTGTCTACTTGAAGATACTCAAACTATGTACCTTCTTTCACTAGACAAAGAGGTGAACTTGGAAAATGTATACTTATACTTCAAGATTTAAGTTGAAGTTTTTATTATTTGTAAATGTTCCCTTGTTTGTGATACTATTACCATATTTATTAGAGTGCTGTAATCACTCTTTTTGATTACATATCTGTCATATCCATTTAGACAGTGAGCCTATTAACGACAGTGAGTCTGCTTTATTCAGTTTTGCTCTCTTCCTCTCCTAATCGAGCAACTTTGGAAGAATAACTGTGCAGTATTAGGCACTTTTGAGTAATACAGTATTTAATTCCTCAGGATGGGTGTCTAGGGGTGGGTGGAGGAAGGAGCAAGTTTTTAGTGTGGAAACACAGATGCTATTGTGCAGGAATCTAGATAATGGCATAAAGTGGAAGTAAAATATGGACTTCGCTAGCAGGGTAGAGTCTATTAAAAAAGAAACCTGAAAAAAAAAAGTGTAAGGGACTGTGACCTGTGGATGAACGCTACAAATCACTGGAGAAGAGAGTAAAAGGGGTGGGGCAGAAGAATCCACATATTTAGGAAGGAACAGAAGGAAAAGAACATAAAACCAAGAAAGCAAAAGTAGTTTAGTGGGACTGAAGGAGAAATCAGAAGTGGTATAGGTGAGAGATTGATGAGAATCCCAAGACCCAAGGATGTGTCTGGCTATACAAGGTTTGGGGTTTGGGGGTTTATGAGTATTTTTTAATTCAGCCTCCAGGAGAGACTTAAAGATTAAATCAATATTTGGGGGTAGTTTATGATTACATTAAGCATAATGCCTCACTCAAGACTTCCTTTACCTTTCTAATAAATGCTAGCATGCACCGGATGGTGTGTGCATGTGTTGGACGACTGCCAACAGGGATAGGGTGAGGAGGGCAGGGCCAAGGCAGAAGAGGAAGTGGGGGAGGTTAGGACATAGGGTTCAGTCTTCTAAGGCAGATACTTCTGCTGAGCAGCGGCAAGATGCAGGAAGCTTAATTTTCATGAAAGTACAGCTCAGTGGGGCCCTACTTTTATTTGGCCAATGCCACAGTGACCTTTTTGCTTTCTTTATGATCCTATTATTGCCAAATGATAAAAGTTAGTTGTTCTGTTTACCCTATAAAGATAATCTCAAGGAGGTGAGGTACAATTTTTCCCCAGCTTTATTAAAGTATAATAGACAAATAAAATTGTAATGTATTTAAAGTGTACATATACATTATGAAGGGATTCTCCCCATCAACTTAATAAATGGGGACAAAGTTTAGTTAATTTTTTAATACAGCAGGTGTTTGTTGAATGATGCATAATAAATAGGAGAACCAGCAAATATAAATGTTTTGTTAACTGTAGAACACTACACAGATGTAAATTTTTATGACTCTTTTTCATACTCATACTAGGCTCAGCTCAGGTTCCTTTTCCTGACACCTACTTTGGCCACCCCATTCTACACTAATATCTCTCTTCTTTCAACTTGTATTATGTTTATTGTCTTTACCAATAATATGGCAGTCATTATTCTATTATCTTGTATCTTTTAATGAAAATAAATCTTGTCTCCATAGGTAGATTGTGAACTCCCATAGGGTGGGAGAAAAAAAGTCCAGCCTTTTTATTCTTAAGCTCTGTGAACCACAAACCTAGCCTGTCACAATGTTTTGCAAATAGAAAAATGTGTAATAGAGGCACCTGGGTGGCTCAGTCGGTTAAGCATCTGATTTCTGCTCAGGTCATGACGCGGTTCCTGAGTTCAAGACCTACATTGGACTTTCTGCTGTTAGTGCAGAGCCTGTTTTGGATCCTATCTCCCTCTTTCTCTACCCCTCCCCCACTTGTGTGTTTTCTCTCTCTAAAAAATAGAATTAAAAAAAGAAAAATGTGCAATAAGTGCTTATTGAGTGATTGGTCATTAATTGGAGCAAAGCTACACATCCTCCATAAGGTTTTAATCTATAAACAACATGGCTTGTATTAATGATTTCAGTGGCTTTCCTCCATGGCAATAAATAATTTTGTGGAGGGGAGCAGAAAGACCCTCCTCTCATCACTATAACTTTATTATCACAATAAGTAGCTTTTTACGTTGGCATTTCCATGGAAATGCTTAGCGGCATCCTCACTGGTATTAGAAACTACATGGGAGTCACTACATTGTTGACATTTCTAAGAAGTTTTTCCCTCCAATAGCTTATTTACCATTAAGGGGAGAACATTACATTAATAACACTGGGCCACTCTGTTGTCAGACAGCTGGATTCCAAACCCAGGACAGTGTTAAGCCCCAAACGAACTTGGAATGTGGTATTCAGAGCTAAAGACACAGTGTGTCCCTTTACATAGTACTGTGACACAAATGTTTTATCCTGTATAATCAGAATAAAGTGATCGGGAACATACCTGAAGGGATACACAAGTCACAAAATAGCAATAGAGATATTGAGGAGTGCATGGGTGTGGTGGGAGTGCATAGTGTGAAGACAGTTCTAACTTTAGTCTGGGTGATAGAAATATGTTACAGACAGCTTACATACTTTTGGACTTTTTATAAAGCACTAACTAGAGGACCTACTTTCTTCCAGGGATACCTGTTAAGTCTTTACCTAATTACCAGCAACTTGGAATCCCCCTACGTTCTGAAACCATTGATCACAGCTGACTCTGAGGCCTACCTCTAACTTCTTGGAATTTAGATGCCTGGATCTTGGAAGCAGGATAACTGTTTTCTAGGAGACTGTTTTTTATTGAAGGCCCAAATAAGGTCTTCAAATAATTTAAATTCAGATTAAACAAATAGGTAACCAATTTATGATGAAAAGAAACTTTTTATATTTTCTGAGGCCTGAATTTCCTATGAACTTTGGAATATTTACATAAGGTGTGTCAGAGAGGTTTGAGTGTTGTTATTGTTAGCTTAATTCCACTTATTTTAAATCCATGACAACACAAATACAGCCATGTGTAAAAACAGACTGTTAATCTCAAATAGATGAGAAATTTTAGGATTCTTACATGTTAGAGATCTTAAAATGTGATACCAAATTGGATTTTTCTTTCCTTTTTAAGGAGGGAATTAAAAAATAATAAAAGAAAGCCTGAATGTTCCAGGGGACTCTAGGTCTAGATATCAGCTCCTTTTCTTTTTCCATTAGCTACATTTAAGTAGGATCTCAAATGTCTGGGATGTATTGATTCTACAAACACTGTAAATATGATAATGACATTTTATTCATCAAAAGGAAAACCACCTCTGTGTTTAAATGCTCAGGGGTCTATGTTTACTTTTCTGTTTTGTGTCTTTCCCCCTATTTCTACCAGAGCCCATCTCTAACTAACTTGCCCCAAATATTTAAATATTTTTGTTTCTGTTTTCTCTCCTAAATCCAGAAGAAAAACTGGTGGGGCACAAAGAAAAGAGAAGTTATGATAGGATGTAGTAAAATGGGATGGAATGAGGAAGCAAGATAGAAGAGTTTTGCTGTGCACAACTTGTTTAAACAGTGGTCTTTTCTACCGGCCTATGAAGAATTATCAGTTGAAAGCAAAAGTAATTGTAACTAACACCAGTACTGTAGCATGAATTAATGGATCTGAGATGTCTGGATTTATCAAATCAAGTTAAATGGCTTACTTTGGTGCCTTTTCTGTAAGGATGAGAATGTGCCACCACCTGCTATGAGTACAGCAGACCTCTTAGCAGTTGTATTTCCTCAATGCAAATCAACAAATTGGCATGCACATTGAGGACTGCATAGGTATGGTAGAATTAAAAGTAACCAGAGAGTTGGCTCCTACTGGCGTCCTAAAAATAGGATGCTTACTTAGAATTGCTGATTGCAGTTGCTGATGCTTACTTAGAATGAGGCCCCTGTTTAGAGGTACAGTATTGGGAGCAGAAAGTATCTGGTCCTACTCAGTCCACATGCAGTCTTGTTATGTGTCTTATTCTCCTAGAATGGAATTTAAACAAAATCCTTTTGGATGATGGTTTGTATTTTCAAGTCCCTTTCACTTTATCATTTTAGCAGATCTGAAAAATATCTTTATAAGCTCATTATTACATTGGATACATGAGGTAACCAAGAAATACTGATGTTCAACAATTTCCTAGAGGACACACAACTGATTAAAAGGCAAATCTAGGATAAACTTCCAGTTACCCAGGCCAAGTTTCCTTCCCATTGAAATACATGCAGCAAGGTAGTTTAAAGATACCACTGTTAGGTTGCAGAGTTTATGACAGAGTCCAGTTTCAAAGATAACTTGAAACAAAATATCTCCATGCTTGTTTATAGTAGAATAACAATATTTTTTTGGGTGCTCATGGTATGTATAAGGCACTATGCTAGTTATACTTGGGGAGAGGAAGTTTAAAAGAATATATAACCTGACACCTTTTGTCAAGACTCTTGGTATATTTTGAGAAGAACTATATTTCTGTGGCTTTTATTTCTCAGGAGTCTCTTCTTTCTCTTGACCGAAAATGTATGCACTGTACAAGTTTCAGTCTTTGGTCATCTCTTAGATTTGCTTTCTCTAAGATGGGCCAATCTTATGGCCTTGGTTGTCACATGCCCCAGATTTAATTTTGGCTTCCACCACTTAACCATCACTCACAGTCAGGGTCATTATTTCCAACTATCCATAAGACATTGCTTCTTGGAATTTTTGCCATCTCCTCAAACTTGACAGGTCAAAAACAGAACTCATCACGTCTTACATTCCCAATTTCCATCCCCAAATTACCTATTGTGTATAGTGTAGCACCACTTCCCAGATCCCACAGGTTCAAAATTTTAGGGACAGCTCTGACTTTCTTATGCTGCCTATATCTAATCACTCACCAATTTCCATCTATTATTCCTCTTAAATGTCTCCTTGAGTGTTTCTCCATTCCATTTCCACTGGCATCCACCTATCCTATAGTCTAATTAATTTCTACTCTTTAAGTGGCTTCTCCATCTCCAGTTTTCTCAAATGTACTTAAGCCTATGAAACTCTGCTAGATTAATCAACTAAAAATGTTTTTCCATCATATACTCATTTATTCAAAGCTTGCTGATATGATTTCCCATTAAAAAGTGCCCAGAATTCAAAGTCTAATAATCTGGGCTTACATTTCTGTCCAAATTTATTTACTGTTACTCCTCAACTCAGTCCCTTTACTCTAGCCAAATCAGGTTCTTTGGTGTACACTACAGGTACCAAATTCACTTTTGATACAATGTATTTCTGTCATTTCTATGACTAGAATTGAATGCAAACAACATACATTGAACACTTACTATGTGCACAGAAGGTTTGTTTAGCATGGTCCCATATTGTAGACGTTTATTTAAGCCTATCTCATTTTATCTCCTCTATGAAGCCATCTCCATTCAGCCCAACCCACTGCTATCTTTCTTCTCCAAACCCCTTTGCCATTAAAAATATAACACTGGTTTACTGTCTCATATTTTTATGTTCTGTAAGTCTTATATCCCCACCAACATTGTAAGTTCCCCAAGAGCAGGAACTTCATCTTACCTTTGTGTCACACACTGTATTGAGGTTAACTGACATTTGTTTAACTGGATTACAATAGATTCTAGATATTTTAATAAGAACATAAGAAATAACAAAATGGATCAAAGTAGATCAATGCAGAGCTATGTTATTTAAGAGATTATGATAGTTACCTTTCATGGCATCAAATCCACAATATTAGATATGTCCCTTAGGATCAGTGCCATCCTTTAATGCCTTATTATCAGTCAGTGATTCGCAAAGGCAAATTTATAATTTCCTGCACCATGGTAGAATCTTGCTTTTTCTCAGATAAGTACTTCCTAAACACATCAAAAGTTTGATTAAGAGTAAGAAAGCAAAGTAGTAGAAAATGAAATTGATGATTTTGGGCTAGGAAGACACAAAAATGCTGGATTCAGACTGGACTCAATCTGGAAACTTTCTTTTACCTATACTGTTTGGGTTCACTGTCATTTATAGGAACTGATTGGCTAGTGCAGTCATTTGATTATTTTGGGGACCAGGGAAACAGTTTTTATTAAGGGTGTATTAAGGATGTAAATGTAGTACCTGAGGTCATTAATTTGATATATAAACAGAGACCACCTTTAGTTCTAATTGGGAAATTAATAGCAAAACAACAACAGAAAATATTTTTGAGTGATTGCAATAGATACCAAAACTTAAAATTATCTAGAAGCAAATTTCACTAATGTATTTGAAACATAGTACAGTCTGAAGTCCAGGTTTACTTACATTTTATTTTAGAATAATCAGCTGATAATTATATGTCATGGCCTCTCTCTAGTCTTCAAAACAATCAGAGTACTGAAAGGCAGAACCACTAAATTCAAGGATTTTTTTTCTTTTTATCTAAGGGTGGAACTCACCGACTCATTTGTTTACCCTTGAAAAAAGCTTCTTTGCTGCTAAGTAGAGTTATGTTCCTGGTCAAAAATTTTCATTGAAATGTATACAGTGTTGGCTCTGTGGAAACCTGGTGTATGTCAGATATGTCTAAATTACTAAATAGATCATGTAATTTCCTTATATCGATTTATAGTTGTGAGAGCTTTCTGTTTGCAGTTGCTAGTTAGAATCTGTTAGAAAATTTATTAATGCCTCTGAGTCTATTTCCTTATTTGCAAAACAGGGATAGTAACACTTACCCTGTCTAAAATGCATGAGGATGAGAGGTTCAAGTGGGATAATGAATGTGAAACTACTTTGTGAATAAGCTAGGTCATTCTTCACTATTTGTTTTACTTTTATCAGCAATGTGGAAACTTGTCTGCTTGGCCAAACTTGAGAGTTTGCATGTATACTCAGGATAACCCTTTATAGTTTTTTTTTTCCATAATGAAAGAAACTGCCACTACAGATTAGAGAAACTCCTCTGAGCCCTTGAAATAAGATTCTAAAATATACCTTATATTTCTTTTTCTTTTTAAAAATTATTATGAGGTACTTTATTTATTTGTTTATTTTATTTTATTTTTTATTTTTTTAAATTTACATCCAAATTAGCATATAGTGCAACAATGGTTTCAGGAGTAGATTCCTTAGTGCCCCTTACCCATTTATCCCATCCCCCTCCCACAACCCCTCCTGTAACCCTCAGTTTGTTCTCCATATTTATGAGTCTCTTCTGTTTTGTCCCCCTCCATGTTTTTATATTATTTTTGTTTCCCTTCCCTCGACAATCAAAAAGAATTAAATCTTGCCATTTGCAACTACGTGGATGGGACTGGAGGGTATTATGCTAAGTGAAATTAGTCAGTCAGAGAAAGACAAAAATCATATGACTTCACTCATATATTTCTAACTTAATTGCAAATGTGCTGGAGACTTGGGTAGTGTCCCCTGTATATTTTGCCATATTGAGCCCCAACAGAAGCACTGAACAACACTTGTTGACAGACTGATTAGATTATCAAATCTCTGGCCAATAAGTAAAGTATAAAGAATTCATAGTAGCAGTCTAATTTAAAACAGGCAAGGCAGATTAGCTACCCTCAAACTCCTGGGAATTTGCTAAAATCCCAAAAAGCCAAAAGCCAAAAAGCCAAAAGAAGAATTTTACTACAAACTATTTTAGTCATAGCATTGAAACATCAAATCTTCTTACCTGCTACCTTCAAGACTGACAGTTTAGGGTCCTTTTGCATTCATTCTCAGAGGCAAGCTCCAAGTCTTCCATAAGTCGTCCCTTGGAGAGGTAACCTTCTTAGTGAGCTCCACAATGAATTTCAATACCCTAGAGGGTTCTAAAAGCACACTCCATTCACAGGGTGCCTGTTCTTTAGGCAGACTTCTTTGAAAAGATGAGTTGCTGCGATTTTCAAGAAGAGAGAGGGCAGGGCACATATGCTAGCCAATGTATACAGATTCTTCTTCCTCTTTCAGATTAGTCCTCATACTGTAAAGCACGCCTAAATTTGGCTTCTCTGGTGCAAAGTGGGGGAGGGGAAAGCAGAGGGAAGGAGGAGGAATAGAAACTGGAGACGTGCAGGTTGTTGTGTATATAAGTGAGATTTTATGCCTAGCTCTAGCAACAGAATCCTCGGGAAATCTTGTAGCTGCACTGAGATGGGAAGCAGGAAGGCGTATACTCTGTGAAGTTTAGTTCTAATTTTTACGACTTAAGGGTGGTTAGAGTATTTGTAGGCGGAGAAAGATAGTCCTACCAGGATATGGTAATCTAACTGCCATTATGTGAAACTTGATTTTAGGCAAGATAAATTTCACCTCTCTTTCTCTCTTTTTTTCTCTGTCTCCCTCACCCTCCTTGTATCTCTCTCTGTCTCCCTCACCCTCCTTGTATCTCTCTCTTTCTCTGTCTCTTTCTCTGTGTCTGTCTCTCTTTCCTTAATTGTATTTGTGGCTCTATCCATACTCTAAAAAATTCTTTTTCTTTTTGGTGACTTATGTTCTGGAAAATAATTGTCTTAGAGTCTGATTTCCCCAAATCTCCATGACAGACATTGCCTCCATTGGATTAAAGGTAGTTTTGTTTCCATCACGCTGAGAATGACCTGGAATGGCTAGACTTGCCATCAGTAGTCTTGTATTAGGAATCTGGAAGGCAGGTAAATACTCTTAGATTTTGGTTAGGCTCTGGAGTGTTGGAACAATGGGATGCCCTGTCTGTCTTCTGGAGAATAGGGATATGGCAGTCTGCTATGCCTTGATTGGAGCTTGGGGTGGCACTTTGATATTATAAACAAAATGGATGAGAACAACAAGGTGTGAATTGTTTACATCAATTATATTGAGCTACATTAGGGTGGTATATATGGGGATGGGTACAAGTATGTTCATTTTAACACCTTTTAAACATGTTCCCATAACTAATAATTAATAATTAATTTGGTACTCAGTAAAACATGAGCCCAGCAACAGCCCTCTGTTTACTACTTGCTGTAGATGCAAAGTCATATACTCAAACTTTGCATATGTAGGTACCTCAATTATATGACAGGAAACTTGAGGCAAGGGCACTAAAAATTCTGAAACCTACTTTTTCTTTCATAGAATTCTTAGTTATGGTAGTGGATGAGAGAGAAAGCTGTCCAAGCAAATTAAAGGGAGAGATAACATTTGGATCCAAGACCAGACTCTTCAATCCTCCCCTGGGGCGTTTACTAGCTAAAGTGACATTATAACTAGAATTTTTTCAGCTGAGTTTGGATCCCCAGAGGCCTAGGGGAAAGTTAATAAGGGAGGCAGAATATGAGTTATCACTTCATCTCTAGTCTGGACTATTACAGTCATCTTGAGCTATAGTGGAAAAGTAGTTTGTACTCAGATAATGAAGAAAAGAGAAAGGTTTTAACATATTTGAGCTTCAAGATGTCACCACAATAGCTATGACAGAGAGGGGATGCCATGTGATGCTCATGTGTGCTCCCCTACTTATTTCCTTCCTTAGCTGCTTCTCTGCTTCCTGAGTGATGGGAAGGGCAGTGCTCCATCCATCCACAATTGGGTCTTTTCCCTGTATAGCTGCATCAATTTATATCATGTTTGATATAATAACTAACATTTTTTTTTACCATTCCAGGAAATGATGAAATGCCAAAACTGATACCTCTTTGCTGCCTTCTCTCTACTCTTTCTCATTTTCCCAGATTATTTCAGTTCTTATTTTATTACTGAGTTGGAGAGGACCAAGTAGGGAATGGTGAAGAAGAGGGGGAATAATATATAGTTGGATGGAGACACTGTCTTAATTAACTAGGACTTTGGTACAAGGTTAAAGGATTTTCAGTCATAGAATGTTTACTCATTAATTATGAGCTACAGGATTCATAGTTTACATGAGCTTATAGAGCTGAAAAAGGAGCCTTAAAATCATTTTGCTTAGACTTTTTATTCAATAGAGTCCCTGAGGGTCTAATTGATCACAGGTCTAATTTATCATGTGTCACCAGCTGTTAGCTTTCTGCCTTGTTTGTTTTGTCAACCAAATAAATCTAGTCCAACTCTCTCATATTAGAGATGAGGAAACTGAAACCAGAGAGAAAGAGACTTTCTTAAGATGTATTCATTTCACCATAAAATCAAGAGGAATCATTTTTTTTTCCTCCAAGAACTGAAATTGTTCCACAATAAACACTAATGGCACTTTGGAAAGGAAGATAAAGAGTATTACTATACTCATAGTACAGTGATATACACACATGTACATTCATTCACAGAGACCGAGATAGCTGTTATTCATCCTTTTATTTCAATTCATGGAAACTCAGAGACAATAAAAATATATCAGTCTAAGCTGTGAAAATATGGCATTCAACACTTTCTTCCTGCCTCAGGGCCCACTCACTGCATGAGTATAAAGCAACCCCGGATTTTCACTTCTGGTGAGGTCAGGGTACACTAACAGAATTTTAGATGAGTTTGAATAAAACTTGTACAGAATAGCATAGATAACCTAGGACAGATCATACAGGTCATTAAAGTCAACATCCTTATGTTATTCTGTTCTGTCCAATGTGGTAGCCACTAGTCAAAGTGATTATTTAAACTAAAATGTAGAATAATAAACTAAACTAAAATAAAATAAAATAAAATACTTCAATAAAACTAGCCATCTTCAGATGCTCATAGGCACATGTAATGTGGATAGTGGCAACTGCATTGAAAACCACAGATTTAAAATAGATTTTAGTGACGATCAATGGTGAAAAACTGGGAGCTTCTCCCATAAAGTCAGGAACAAGATAAGGATGTCCACTTTCACCACTCTTATTCAGCATAGTATTGGAAATCCTAGCCACAGCAATCATACAACAAAAAGAAATAAAAAGCATCCAAATTAGTAAGGAAGAAGCAAAAAGTTTCACTATTTTCAGATACATGATATTATATGTAGAAAACTTTAAAGACTCCACCAAAAAATTACCAGAACTGATAAATGAATTCAGTAAAGTTGCAGGATACTAAATCAATTTACAGAAATCTGTTTTGTTTCTATACCATAATAATGCAGCAACAGAAAAAGAAATTAAAAAAAATAATCAAATTTATAATTGCGCCCAAAATAATAACATACCTAGGAAAAAAGACCTGTACTCTGAAAACTAAAACATTGATGAAAGAAATTGAAGATGATATAAACAAATGGAAAGATATTCCATATTCATGGATTGGAAGAAGAAATATTGATAAAATTCCCATGCACCCTAAAGCAATATACAGATTTAACTCAATCCTTATCAAAATTCCAACAGCATTTTCACAGAACTAGAAAAAACAATCTTGAAAATTTTTATGGAACCACAAAAAACCCCAAATAGCCAAAGCAATCTTGAAAAAGAAAAACAAAGCTGGATGTATCACAATTCCAGATTTCAAGTTATACTAGAAAGCTGTAGTAATCAAAACAGTACGCTACTGGCATGAAAAAAAACCCCACATAGGTCAATGGAATAGGGCAGAAAGCCCAGAAATAAACCCACAATTATATGGTCAATTAATCTCTGACAAAGGAGGCAAGAATATGCAACGTAAAACAAAAATCTTTTCAGCAAATGGTATTGGGAAAACTGGCCAGCCACCTGTAAAAGAATGAAAGTGGACCACTTTCTTTCATCATATACAAAAATAAACTCAAAATGGAGACCTTAAACCATAAAAATCCTAGAACACAGGCAGTAACTTCTCTGACATATGCTACAGCAACATTTTTCTAGATATGTCTCCTCAGACAAGAGAAAAAAAAACAAAAATAAACTGGTGTGTCTGGTTATCTCAGTTTGTAGAGTGTCCAACTTTTGATTTTGGCTCAGGTATTCATCTCATGGTCGTGAGATCAAACCTCACATCAGGCTCCTTGCTGGGCATGTAGCCTACTTAAGATTCTCTCTCTCCCTCTCCTTCTGCCCCTCCCCTGCTCAAACACACACACTCTCTCTCTCTCTCTCTCTCTCTTTCTCTCTCAAAAAACAAAAACAAAACAACTCTTGGGACTACATAAAAATACATAAAAATAAAAAGCACAGCAAATGAAACAACCAACAAAACTGAGAGACAACCTATGGAATGGGAGAAGATATTTGCAAATGACATATCTGATAAAGGGTTAGTATGCAAAATATAACTTATCGAACTCAACACTCAAAAATTAATAATCCAGTTAAAAAATGGGCAGAAGATATGAATAGACATTTTTGCAAAGAAGACATTCAGAATGGCCAACAGACATATGAAAAGATGCTCAACATCACTCATAATCAAGGAGATATAAATCAAAACTACAATGAGATATCACCTCACACCTGTCAAAATGGCTGAAATCAACAACACAAGGAATAACAAGTGTTGGCAAGTATGTTGAAAAAGGGGAACCCTCTTGCACTATTGGTGAGAGAATGTAAACTGGTGTAACCACTGTGGAAAACAGTATGGAAGTTCCTCAAAAGGTTAAAAATAGAAATATCCTATGGTCCAGGAGCAACACTACTTGGTATTTACACAAAAAGTACAAAAACACTAATTCAAATGGATACATGCACCCCTATATTTATTGCAATATTATTTACAGTAGCCAAATTATGGAAGCAACCCATGTTATCGACTGACAGATGAATGGATAAAGGTGTTACATAATTTAGCCAGAAAAAAAAGGACAAAATCTTGCCATTTGCGACAACATGGATAGAGCTAGACAGTATAATTCTAAGTGAAAGAAGTCAGTCAGAGAAAGAGAAATATTACATGATTTTAGTCGTATGTGGAATTTAAGAAACAAATGAACAAAGGAAGAAAAAGAGAGACAAACCAAAAAACTCTTCACTGTAGAGAAGAAAGTGATGGTTACTAGAGGGGAGGTGGTTGGGGGAATGGTGAAATAAGTGAATGGGAGTGAGAGTACATTTATCTTGTACACTTGAAACTAACATAACACTGTATGTTAACTGTACTAGAATTAAAATAAAAAATAGAATAGATTTTATTAAAATTTTTTTTATCTCTTGAAGTCCTCATATGAGTGATATGATTTCGCTCATATGAGGACTTCAAGAGACAAAACAGATGAACATAAGGGAAGGGAAACAAAAATAATATAAAAACAGGGAGTGGAACAAAACATAAGAGACTCACAAATATGGAGAACAAAAAGAGGGAGGGGGGTGGGCTAAATGGGTAAGGGGAACTAAGGAACCTACTCCTGAAATCATTGTTGCACTACATGCTAACTAATTTGAATCTAAATTTTAAAAAAATGTTGCTTCTAACAGTATATGACATTTTCCAAAAGCACTGTAAGTAAAACTTTACAGCTTTCATTAAAATAATTGACAAGTTAGAACTTAAAAAAATTAATTTTTATTTATTTCTGAGAGAGAGAGAAACAGCATGAGCAGGGGAGGGGCAGAGAGAGAGAGAGAGAGAGAGAGGGATCCATACATGCTCTGAGCTGCTAGCACAGAGCCCAATGCGGGACTGAAACTCATGAACTGTGAGATCATGACCTGAGCTGAAGTCGGATGCCCAACCAACTGTGCCACTCAGGCGCCCCAAAAATAGAACAGATTTAAAAATAAATATCTAGATTGGAGTAAGAAATATCACAAGTGCAAGGTCATATAATTAACTGCCAAAATTGGTAAAAAGAATCAGGTTTCGGAATTCCCAATCTAAAATGAGCAGTTTGGGGCATCTGGGTGGCTCAGTCAGTTAAGCATCTGACTTAAGCTCAGGTCATGATATCATGGCTCCTGGGTTTGAGTCCCTTGTCAGGCTCTGTGCTGACAGTTCAGAGCCTGGATGGAGCCTGCTTCAGATTCTGTGTGTGTGTCGGTCTCTCTCTGAACTCCTCCACTCATGCTCTGTCTCTCTCCCCCTCAAAAATAAATAAACATTAAAAAAATAGAAAACAAAGAGTAAACAGATTTATTTCCATACCCTGCAGTTATTTCTATTTCATTATAGATCTATGGGCATAACTGAGGTACACTGACTGTATGTAACTTTATTTGTGGGTTTGAAGTTTTGGGAGGAAAGCATCTAGTTAGAATGAATGAGGGACCTCCTTTACATGGATTTGTACAGTTCTTATCTGTCTTCCCTGACAGGACAAAAAGCGATAGTATACATAAAAGTGGAGTGAAAAAAAAAGGTATACAAATGGAAAGTGTAGTAATGATGATCAACTCCAGCTTTACTTCCTTACATTTAATGCCCCTGAGTTGAGCAGAGATGGGTGTTTGTGGGGAAACTGGCTGGACTGGTAGGTCAGTTTGGCCACTGAAATAAGAGAGAGTATGCTGGATGTGTGTGGTCAGGGAACCTGCAAATAGACTGCAAACCTAGGAACTAGGGCTGGTTGGACTTGACACCACCTCAGCTTTTGATCCAGGAGATGACCAGTAATGGAGTAATTAGACAAAATCTTTAGTGAGAAGTAGGTCTTTCCTTAATTGTAGTGATTATCTACAACAACTTAAAAGTGTATTAGTTCAGGTTTCTTCAGGGAAACAAAATTTTCTATGAAATCACAGTAGTATAAATTCCTGTTGAGACTGGCAACTACTAAGAGTTATTTTAGGAGTATTTAAGAAATCCACAGTTCCTCAAAGCTCTTGCTACTCCATACTTGCTAGCATAAGCCTGAAATACTATTAAATGTAGTGCACACTGAGAGTCCTCTCTTAGATGCCTTTAAAACCAAGTTCACCAAGGAGAAGTGAACCAAGAACTGATTCTCATAGGAGAGGTCATCCACTATGGATGGGGAATCTAAGTGTTCTTATTAGAAAAAAATATCAACAATCCCTATTTTGTAACATTTAAAATAAAATGAGAGCCATAAAAATGCTTTATAAGCTATAAGGAAATATGCAGATAAAATTATTTCATTAACTATTTCTCCATTCTCTTCTACACAGTGCTACTTCTCACCTAAAATATTGCATGAGTTCTCATGCAAATTTTTTGAGGGAAATTTAGGTAACTTTGAGATAATTTGGGACCCTGTAGGGTGTTATAATCCAAGAGCAGAGAATTGATGCCATTGAGGATCTAGTTGCAAAAGGCTATTTTTATACCTGGAGGTAAGTTTGCACAGAGACAATATCTGACAGGCCTACTTGTATGTGTTTTCTGTGTGTATGGGCTACTGAAGTGCTATTTGTAAAACTGCCTTAGCTACCTGAGATTTCTGAAGGTAAAGTGAAACCATTTATTTGACTTGAAAATGAAATCCCAAAACCTGGTTTCACTGTGGCTACATCACTTTTGGTGTGACCTGGAAGAGAGAAAGTCACTTGAATTTTCTGAGTGTCAGTTCTCCCATTTGTAATTAATAACAGTAAAGGGTTAATAATTGCGACTATATCACTTCATTAGAAATAAGAGTGAGCTAATGCATGTGAAAATGCTTGTGAACTGTCAGTAGCTATACAAACAACGTAATTGTTATTTCCTAGTATCTTGGGAAATGCCCCAGGGACGTGTTTAGAAGCTGTCTTTGATGCATTTCCTTTATTTAGGCAGGGACCAATCAATTCTCTGGCCAAGAAGGGAAAGTGCTTCAATGGAAGTGTTTTCAATGACTCCCCTTTTTCATTTTTCCTTTCAGAACCCCTCCTTTAGATGGAGTAGTTGGTAGCAGAAGTAACTATATTCTGAGGCATTGTATGCACTAGTAGTTAATAGTGTAAGCTCTGGAGACAGACAGATCTGGGCTCAATCTTGGTTCCACCATTTACTATTTGTGATCTTGGGTAAGTTATTCAACCTCTTAGCTCCTTAAATTCCTGGTCTGTAAAATGGAACCAATAATTACACTACCTCATGGGGTTGTTACAAGGCTTAAATGCAATAGTGCCTGGCATAATGTTTCCAATAAACATAGCTTTATTTTTATTCACACTATGGTTTTGCTCACTCAGAGTTATTATATTTTAAAATTACCAACCAGGAATTAGACACTGTCCTGAAGGATGACTTCTGGTTTGGAGTGTTAAGAACTTTCCCACATTGTAGCCTTTCTGGTTTGGTGATTTGGTGATTTGTACAAGTGAGCCAACCCTCAGGAAATATTAGGCACAAATTTGAATACAATGTAGAATCTTTACTTTTTCTATTTCTTTTCATTTCTATTTCCGCAGTTTTTCCAATTTACACTTTTTGGTAATTTTTTTTTTACTTTTGCTTTCAGGTGACCAAAGTGCTTTACTTGATATTGATTATATCCTAATAAATACATGCATCACAATTTAGCCCAGAAGGCTCCTCACTACTAAATACCTAGTACCTAGTACCTGGTACCTAGATTGGCTGCTTGAAGCTTTGAACTTGACTAAAACAAACAAAAATGAAGATTTTGTTTACTGTTCTAAAAAAAACACACAGAATATAGTATTTGTCTCATGGGACTAAGCTGAATCCTTAGAAGTATAATAGATATGGTTATGGAAAAAAGGGATTAGTTTGTTTAATTTCATGATTTTTGATTTTGAACATACTTCTATGGATCAACCTCAAGTTCATTTTGTTAGTTTAGAGATTACCTTTTGTTCCATGAAGTTGTACATGACAATTTATTTCTCACCCATAGAGAAGAAATATGGGAAAGGAAGGAGACAAATGTGTGGTTACTGGTTGGTTGAACATTTTCCTTATAGCAGGAAAATACACTTAATAGGATGAGGAGTAAAGGTTTATCTGGTGTTCAGGAACATAAACTGATCACTTTTGTTACATATATTTTCTTTCTTTTATTCTTTTTTAGAGAGAGAGAGAGAGAGAGAGAGAGAGAATGTGATCCAGGGAGAGAGGCAGAGGGAGAGAGAGAGAATCTCAAGCAGGCTCCATGCTCAGCACAAAGTTGGACATGGGCTCAATCCCACAACATGATCCCACCTGGGATCATGACCTGAGCCAAAATCAAGAGTTGGTGCTCATCCGACTGAACCATCCAGGCGCCCCTATTACATCTCTTAGCATGGAATCTGAACTGTT
Source organism: Prionailurus viverrinus (assembly GCF_022837055.1). NCBI lineage: Eukaryota > Metazoa > Chordata > Mammalia > Carnivora > Felidae > Prionailurus > Prionailurus viverrinus. The sequence goes on from NC_062579.1 coordinate 56,538,756, forward strand.
ATCTTCCAATTCTTCACTGTTGATCAAATGAAGTTTATGAAAGCACTTTAAAAAATAGGAATTCACTGTAAAATTCTGAGATCATTATTTGTTATTAGCTTAATGTTGATGGAGAAATGCTCTTGTTAGAGAATATTGAAATTTATCATTTGCATAAAGATATTATTTGTATGCTCCCTCCTCTGAAATGGTTCTAATGTCCACTTTTTTCTAAATGAAGCACTTTTTTTCTCTTTGGATTCGCACAAATATTATTTGTTTATTCTTACTGCCAATAAAATTTCCACATACAGAACATAATCAGATGGTAACTATATTTAGGTCAAACTCAATTTATAAATAGATTAAAAATTATTGACTTATTTTTAAGATTTTTCTTAAAATTTTCTTTTTATTTGAATATAGTTGATACAAATGTTGTATTAGTCTCAAGAGTACAACAGAGTGATTCAAATTCTCAATGTTATGCTATGCTCACCACAAGCGTAGCTACCATCTGTCACCATACAATGTTATTATAATATCACTGTCCATATTCCTTATGATGTGCCTTTTATTCCTGGGACTTTTTCATTCCATAACTGGAAACCTGTATCTCTCACTCTCCTTCACGCATTTTGCCCATCCCCTCACAACACTTCCCTCTGGTAAACATCAGCTTGTTTTCTGTATTTATAGGTCTGATTCTACTTTTTGTTTTTGAATATGATGACTATTCAATCTCTAGGCTGTCTTGAGTCCATTATCATTTAAACAAATGAGGAGTCATCAGGATTAGTCAAAATGGTACCTGTAAAAGTCTGTCTCTTTGTTTCTGAGATAAAGAGGACTCATAATTTACTTATTTTTGTTTTATAACTGTCAGTCCTTCTCTTCCTTCCTGTTTTAAGCAGGAAGTGCTGGTAGCATTATATATAAATAAGCACTCCATGTTGCATAACTGTGCCTCCTTTCAGACTTTTAAGAGTGTATCAGATAGTTTAGTTGTACTTAATAGGTTCTCAGGGCAGCAAGTCAGAAGAACATTTTAAACACAGAAGAAAGAGGCTAGAAACCTAAAAATCTCTTCATACTACATTTTTCTTGGGGCCATGTTTTGTCTACTGCACATGTGAAATTAAGTCAGAACTTGTCAGTCCAATAGGATAACCCCTGAAGAAAATTAGGAATAAGTGAAGTGAGCACTTCTTGACTTCTGTTTTATTTAAAAAACTATTTTCCTTTTTAAATTTTAGTATTTTATTAAAGTATATTTTTAACTTTTTTGAGGAACCTCCATACTGTTTTCCAGAGCAGCTGCACCAGTTTGCATTCACACCAACAGTGTAAGATGGTTCCCCTTTCTCTGAATATGGGCCAACATCTGTTGTTTCCTGTGTTGTTAATTTTAGGCATTCTGACAGGTATGAGGTGGTATTTCTTCACAGTTTAGATTTATATTTCCCTGATGATTAGTGATATTGAGCATCTTTCATGTGTCTGTTGGCTATCTCTATGTCAATTTTGGGAAAATGTTGATTCATGTCTTCTTCCCATTTCTTAACTGTATTATTTGTTTTTTGGGTGTTGAGTTTGATAAGTTTTTTATGTATTTTGGATACTAACCCTTTATAAGATATGTCATTTGAAAATATATTCCCCCATTTTTTAGGCTGTCTTGTAGCTTTGTTGCTTATTTACTTTGCTGTGCAGAAGTTTTTGATCTTGATGAGGTCCCAATAGTTCATTTTTGCTTTTGTTTCCCATGCTTCTGGTGATGTGTATAGTAAGAAGTTGCTTAGACCAAGGTCAAAGAGATTGCTGTCTGTTTTCTCCTCTAGGATTTTGATGGTTTCCTGTCTCACATTTAGATCTTTCATCCATTTTCAATTTATTTTTTGTGTATGGTGTAAGAAAGTGATCCAATTTCATTCTTTTTGCATGTTTCTCTCCAGTTTTCCCAACACCATTTGTTGAACACAGTGTTTTTATACCATTGGATATTCTTTCCTGCTTTGTTGAAGATTAGTTAACCATATAATTGTGGGTTCATTTCTGGGTTTTCTATTCTGTTCCATTGATCTATGTGTCTGCTTTTGTACCAGTACTATCTCGATGACTACAGCTTTATAATATAACTTGAAGTCTGGAATTATGATGTCCCCACTTTGCTTTCTTTTTTCATGATTGCGTTGGTTATTTGGGGTCTGTTGTGGTTTCATACAAATCTTAAGATTGTTTGTTCTAGCTCGGTGAAAAATGTTGGTGTTATTTTGATAGGGATTGTATTAAATCTGTAGATTGCTTTGGATACTGTAGACATTTTAAAAATATTTGTTCTTCCAATCTATGAATATTCCAAACATGGAATGATTCTTTGTGTTTTTTCAACCTCTTTCATAAGTGTTCTTTAGTTTTCAGAGTGCAGATCTTTTATTTCTGTGGTTAGGTTTATTCCTAGTTATCTAATGTTTTTGCTGAAAGTGTAAATGGGATTGATTCCTTGATTTAATTTTCTGCTGCTTCATTATTGGTGTATAGAAATGCAACAGATTTCTGTACATTGGCTTTATATCCTGCAACTTTGCTGAACTCATGTATTAGTTTTAGCAATTTTTTTCATGGAGTCTTTCAGGTTTTATACATATAACATCATGTCATCAGCAAATAGTGAAAGTTTAACTTCTTCTTTGTCTATTTGGATGCTTTTTATTTCTTTTTGTTGTTGGTTACTGAGGCTAAGACTTCCACTACTATGTTAAATAGTAATGGTGAGAGTGGATATCCTTGTCTTGTTTTTAACCATAGAGGAAAAGCTCTCACGTTTTCCCCATTGAGGATGATACTAGCTGTGGGTCTTTCATATATGGACTTCATGATGTTGAAGTATGTTTCATTAATAACTACTCAACTGAGAGTTTTTGTCAAGAATGGATGCTGTATTTTGTCAAATAATTTTTCTGCACCTATTGAGAAGATCATATGGTTCTTTTCTTTTACTAATGTGATGTGTCACGTTGATTGATTTGTGAATATTGAACCACTCTTACAGTCCCAGAACAAATCCCACTTGTTCGTGGTGAATAATTCTTTTAATGTACTGTTGAATCCGATTTGGTAATATCTTGTTGAGAATTTTTGCATCCATGTTCAAGCAATATCGGCTTGTAATTCTCTTTTTTATTGGGATCTTTGGTTTTGGAATCAATGTAATGTCTCATAGAATGAGTTTGGACATTTTCTTTCCCTTTCTATTTTTTGGAACAGTTTGAGAAGAATAAGTATTAACTCTTTACATGTCTGGTAGAATTCCACTGGGAAGCCATCTGGCCTTGGATTTTTCTGTTTTGGGAGATTTTTGATTACTGATTCAATTTCTTTGCTGGTTATGGGTCTGCTCAAATTTTCTATTTCTTCCTGCTTCCATTTTGGTAGTTTGCATGATTTCAGGAATTTATTCACTTCTTCCAGATTGCTGAGTTTGTTGGTGTGTGTGTGTGTGTGTGTGTGTGTAATATGCTCTTATAATTGCTTATAATTATGTGATGTTGGTTGTGTTCTCTCCTCTGTCATATATTAGAGTTTTTTCTCTTTTCTTTTTGATAATTCTGGCTAGGGGTTTATCACTTTTATTAATTCTTTCAAAGAACCTGCTCTTAGTTTTGTTGATATGTTCTACCTGTTTTTTATTTCCATATTTATTTCTGCACTAATCTTTATTATTTCTCTTCTTCCACTGGCTTTAGTCTTTATTTGCTGTTCCTTTCTGTAGCTCCTTTACCATAAAGTTATGTTGTGTATTTGAGACTAGTTTTACTTCTTTAGGTAGTCCTGTATTGCAAGCAATATACTCCCCTCTTAGAACCACCTTAGTTGCATCCCACAGGTTTTGGACTGTCATGTTTTCATTTTCATTTGCTTCCATGTATTTTGTAATTTCTTCTTAAATGTCCTGGTTGTTAGCAATGGACAGATCAGCTAAGTGGAAAATCAATAAAGAAACAATGACTTTGAATGACACACTGGAACAGATAGGTAACAGATATATTCAGAACATTTCATCTGAAAACATCAGAATACACATTTTTTTTCAATTGCATATGGAATGTTCTCCAGAATAGATCACATACTGGGTTACAAATCAGCCCTCAAGAAGTCAAAAAAGATCGAGATCATACCATGCATATTTTTAGAGAAAAACTCTTGTTAAACTTGATGTCAACCACAAGAAAAAAAATTGGAAGGAACATCCTACTAAAGAATGAATGTAGGCTGGCAGAGCAGTGGCAGGGTCCCAACATGGTGGGGCAGCATGGAAGTTCTCTGCTTCTCTCCTCCCTGAAATTCAGCTAAATCAGAATCAAACCATTTTGCACACCTAGAAAACTGATCTTAGGATTAACACAACAATCTGCATAACTAGAGCTGCAGAACTTGGCAGACACATGGTGCAGCGAGGTGAATTGGGGGATAGAGAAGTTGTGGGAGGTAGTGAGCAGTATTTATAGAGAGAAGACAGAGAAAGTGGGGAGAGTACAGGAAAAGCACTCACCCTGAAAGTAGCTGGGAGAAAGAGAAAGAGTGGAAACATCCACAAGTGACTGAACAAGAAAGGGAGAAAGGAGAGGCTTCCAATACCATTAGGACTCTATAAAAAAGGCAGAGCAGTGTTGGAATTCCACTCCCCAATGGCTGGAAACATTCTGTTTGGAAGGGCAAATCCTCAGGAGCTGGTAGCAAGGTCCGAGGGGTCTGTGGGCCACACTGGGATAAGGGGGTCCCCTACTAGGAGAGAATTTGGTAGAGGCTGTACAGCCTCCCCACAGGCAAAGGTCCTAGGGGACCCTAGGGAACACAGTTGCTGGTATTGGACAAAGTGTCTAGGGTGCAGTGAAACCTGGAGCTGGTTGTGTGTTGTGATTTACCATAATCCCTGAACCACTGTCTCTTTGTGATATCATGAACTTATTCTGGGGCAAGCCAACACCTGGCCACAACTTCTGAGCCTCTGCAACATTGTGATCACAAGTATGTTCCCAGGGGCATTCTGGCACTTGGCCATTGCTTGGTGAGACCCTCCCCCAGAGGGTCAGATTGGGTCCTAGCAGCAGGGCCCTCAGAAGTGAGGGGTTTGGAAACACAGACCCATCTGAGATAAAATTCAGGGGGGAGGTGCTGCCTGACAGGCCAATGGTTTGGAGGCAGACAGTAGAGAAGCAGGGAGTGCATGGAAGCCAGAGATGAAGGGGGGGGTGCTTGATTGCCATTTGGTGAGAGCACAGAGTTCTGGTACTAGAGACTGGGAAGTTGGGTGGCGCCATTTTCACCTCTTCTACACATGTACACACACAGGCTGGAGCACCACACTGATCCACCCCAGTAAACTAAGAAGCACCACCTAGTGGAGAATGGAGCCGTTACACCAAGCCCCATCCAACTTCACCAACCAAGCCCTAGAGGACCATCACAAGTCTGTCTACCTGTTTAATGTATGGACAATAAAGTGCTTCATAGTTTGACTTCTAGGGGAAAGTGGATGTAATTTCATTCAGATATCATTCTGTTTGCTGGTCCATCTATTTTTTTTCTTATTCTTGGATACAGAAAAAGATTTATTTTTATTTTCTGTTTTTATATAAAATTAAAAAAAATTTACTATATTTTTATTTTTATAAATTTATTTTTTATTCTATTTTACCTTCTTCAATTAATTTTATTCTATTTTATTGTATAAATTATTTAAGAAAATTTTAATGTTTTATTATTTTATTATTTTTGAGAGACAGAGTGCAAGTGGTAGAGGGGCAGAGAGAGGGGAAACAGAATCCAAAGAAGCTCCAGGCTCTGAGCCATCAGCACAGAGCCCGATGCAGGGCCTGAACCCACAAGCTGTGAGATCATGACCTGAGCTGAAGTCGGACACTCAACCAATTGAGCCACCCAGGCACCCCTGTAAACATTTTTTAAAATTTTAGATGTTTTCTTATTTTTTTCTTTTCTTTTTCCCTTTTTTCTCTATTCAGTCAAGCTTATTCCAACAATCAGACCAAAACATACATAGGATATAGGTTCTTTTATTTGATTTTATTGTTTTGTTTTTGCTCTTTTTAATTTTTAGTTTTTATTTTATTAATTGTTTTTCTTCCTCCAAAATGACAAAACAAAGGAATTCACCCCAAAAGAAAGAACAGAAAGAAAGTACAGCCAGGGACTTAATCAACACAGATATAAACAAGATGTCTGAATTATAATTTAGAATCACGATAAGAAGAGTACTAGCTTGGATTGAAACAAGCATAGAATCCCTTTCTGTGGAGATAAAATAAGTAAAATTTAGTTTGGACTAAATTAAAAATGCTATAACTGAGGTGCAATCTTGAATGGATGCCACAGTGGCAAGGATGTATGAATCAGAGCAGTGAATAAGAGATATAGAAGACAAAATTATGGAGAGTAATGAAGCAGAAAAAAAGACGGAAACTAAGGCAAAAGAGCATGATATAAGAATTAGAGAAGTCAGTGACTCACTGAAAAGGAAGAACATCCAAATCCTAAGAGTCCCAGAAGATGAAAAATGAGGAAAAGGTGTAGAGGGTTTATGCAAGCAATTCATAGTGGAAAAGTTTCTTAACCTGGGGAAAGACACAGACATCAAAATCCAAGAATCACAGAGAACCTCCATTAAATTCAAAAAAACTGACCATCAACAAGGCATATAATAGTCAAATTCACAAAGTACACAGACAAGGAAGGAATCATGAAAGCAGCAAGAGAAAAAAGTCATTAACCTATAAAGGAAGACAGATCAGGTTTACAACAGACCTACCCACAGAAACTTGGCAGGCAAGAAAGGAGTGGCAGGATATATTCAACGTGCTGAATTGGAAAAATATGCAGCCAAGAATTCTTTATCCAACAAGGCTGTCATTCAAAATAGAAGAAGAGATAGTTTCCCAGACCAAAACAAACAAAGAAACAAACAAACAAAACTAAGCGAGTATGGTGAACACTAAACCAGCCCGCAAGAAATTTTAAGAGGGGCTCTCTGATGGGAGAAAAGACAAAGCAAAAAAGACCAAAAACAACATAGACTAAAAAGGACCAGAAAACACCATCAGAAACTTGAATTCTACAGGAAACACAGCAGAATTAAGTTCATATCTTTCAGTATTAATTCTAAATGTCAATGGACTAAATGCTCCAATCAAAAGACATAGGGTAGCAGAATGGATAAGAAAACCAAATCCATCTATATGCTGTTTACAAGAGACCCATTTTAGATCTAAACACACCTTCAGATTGAAAGTAAGGGGATAGAGAACAATCTCTCATATTAATGGTCACCAAAAGAAAGCTAGAGTAGCCATACTTATCTCAGACAATCTAGATTTTAAAATAAAGATTGTAACAAGAGATGAAGAAGGACATTATATCATAATCAAGGGGTCTATCCACCAAGAAGATCTAACAATTGTAAACATTTATGCCCCATTAATTAATCACAAACATAAAGAAACTCATTGATAATAACATAATAGTAAGGGACTTCAACACTCCACTTAGAACAATGGACAAATCATCTAAATAGAAAATCGACAAGGAAACAATGGCTTTGAATGACACACTGGACCAGATGGACTTAACAGATATATTCAGAACATTTCATCCTAAAGCAGTGAAATAAGCATTCTTCTCAAATGCACATGGAATATTTCCAGAATAAATCACATACTGGGGCACAAATCAGCACTCAACAAGTTTAAAAATATTGAGATCATACTGTGCATGTTTTCAGACCACAATGCTAAGAAACTTGAAATCAACCACAAGAAAAAAATTTGGAACGACAAGAAATACTTGGAGATTAAAGAACATCCTAACATGGGGTGCCTGAGTGGCTCAGTTGGTTGTGTCCAACTTCAGCTCAGATCATGATCTCACTGTTTGTGTTTTTGAGCCCCACGTTGAGCTCTGTGCTGACAGCTCAGAGCCTGGAGCCTGCTTAAGATTCTGTGTTTCCCTATGTCTCTGCCCCTCTCTGGCTCATTCCTCTCTCTCTAAAATAAATAAACATTAGAAAAAAAGAGTACTCAAGAATAAATGGGTTAACCAATAAGTTAAAGAGGAAATTAAAAAGTACATGGAAGCCAATTAAAATGATAACACGACAGCCCAAAACCTCTGGGATGCAGCAGAGGCCATCATAAGAGGGAAGTATATAGCAATCCAGACTTTCCTAAAAAAGGAAGAAAGGTCTCAGATACACAACCTAAACTTACACCTAGAGTAGCAAATAAAGCCCCAAACCAGAAGAAGACAGGAAATAATAAAGATTAGAGCAGAAATCAATGCTATCAAAATAAATTTTAAAAAAGTAGAACAGATCAATGAAACTAGGAGCTAGTTCTTTGAAAGCATAAACAAAATTGATAAACTTTTAGCCAGATTGATCAAAAAGAAAAAGGAAAGGAACCAAGTAAATAAAATGAATTGAAGAGGAGAGATCACAGCCAACACTGAAGAAATACAAATAATAATAAGAGAATATTATGAGCAATTATATGCCAATAAATTGGGCAATCTGGAAGAAATGGACAAATTCCTAGAAACGTATAAACTATGAAAACTGAAACAGGAAGATAAAGATAATTTAAACAGACCCATAATCAGTAAAGAAATTGAGTTAGTAACCAAAAATCTCCCAACAAACAAAAGTCCAAAACTGGATAGTTTTCCAGGGGAATTCTATCAAAAATTTAAATAAGAGTTATTAAATAAGCTTATTTTTTTGAAGCTGATCAAAAAATAGAAATATAAGGAAAACTTCCAAATGCATTCTATGAGGTCATAATTACCTTGATTCCAAAACCAGAGACCCCACTACAAAGGAGAACTATAGACCTAGACCATTTTTTCCTGATGAATATGGATACAAAAATTCTCAACAATACTAGCCAACTGGACCCAACAATATATTAAAATAATTATTCACCATGATCAAATGGGATTTATACCTGAGATGCAAGGCTGGTACAATATCCACAAATAAATCAATGTGATCCACCACATCCATAAAAGAAAGGACAAGAACCATATGATCCTCTCAATAGGTGCAGAGAAACCATTTGACAAAATACAGTATCCTTTCTTGATAAAAACCCTCAAGAACGTAGGGACAGAAGGATCATACCTCAAGATCATAAAAGCCATATGCAAAAGCCCCATCGCTAATATCATCCTCAATGGGGAAAAACTGAGATCTTGCCCTCTAAGGTCAGGAAACTACAGGGATGTCCCCTCTCACCACTGTTATTCAACATAGTACTGGAAGTACTAGCCTCAGTAATCAGACAACACAAAGAAATAAAAATCATCCAAATTGGCAAAGAGGAAGTGCAACTTTAACTCTCTGCAGGCGACATGATACTCTATATGGAAAACACAAAAGATTCGACAAAAAACTGCTAGAACTGATCCATGAATTCAGCAAAGTTGCAGGATATAAAATCAATGCACAGAAATCAGTTGCATTTCTATACACCAATAATGAATCAGTAGAAAGAGAAATCAAGGAATCAGTCCTGTTTACAATTGCACCAAAAACCATAAAAACCTAGGAATAAACTAGCTTAAGAGATGAAAAATCTATACACTTAAAACTATAGAAAGCTTATGAAAGAAATTGAAGAAGACACACAAAAAAATGGAAACATTTTCCATGCTCATGGATTGAAAGAACAAATATATTTAAAATGTTGATACTATCCAAAGAAATCTACACAATCAATGCAATCCTGTCAAAATAACACCAGCATTCTTCACAGAGCTGGAAAAAACAGTCCTAAAACTTGTATAGAACCAGAAGACTCCTCAAATAGCCAAAGTAAAGTTGAAAAAAAGGAAACCAAACCTGGAGACATCATAATTCCTGACTTCTAGAGGTATTACAAAACTGTAATCATCAAGACAGTATGGTACTGGCACAAAAAGAGACAAATCACTGGAACAGAATAGAGAACCGAGAAATGGACCCACAAAGTTATGGACAACTAATCTTTGACAAACCAGGAAAGAATATCCAATTGATTAAAGACAGTCTTTTCAGCAAATGGTGTTGGGAAAACTGGACAGTGACATTCAGAAGAATAAACGTGGATCACTTTCTTATACCACACACAAAAATAAACTCAAAATGGATGAAAACCCTAAATATAAGACAGGAAGTAATCAAAATCCTAGAGGAGAAAGCAGATAAAAACCTCTTTGATCTCAGCCGAAGCAAGTTCTTACTCAACATGTCTCTGAAGGCAAGCGAAACAAAAGCAAAAATTAACCATTAGGACCTCATCAAGATAAGAAGCTTCTGCACAGCAAAGGAAACAATCAGCACAACTAAAAGGCAACTGATGGAATGGGAGAAGATATTTGTGGATGATATATCAGATAAAGCATTAGTATCCAAAATCTTCAAAGAACTTATCAAACTCAACACCTAAAAAACAAATAATCCAGTGAAGAAATGAGCAAAAAACATGAATATCCACTTTTCCAAAGAAAACTTCCAGATGGCTAGAAGACACATGAAAAAATGCTCAACATCACTCATCATAATGGAAATACAAATCAAAACCTCAATGAGATATCACCTCACACGAGTCAGATTGGCTGAAATTAACAATTCAGGCAAAGAAAAAATGTTGGTAAGGATGTGGAGAAAGAGGAACCCTTTTCACTGTTGGTGGGCATGCAAACTGGTGTATCTACTCTGGAAAACAGTATGGAGGTTCCTCAAAAAACTAAAAATAGAACTACACCACAATCCACCAATTGCACTACTAGGTATATATCCAAGGGATATAAGTGTACTGTTTTGAAGGGGCACATGCACCCCAATGTTTATAGCAGCACCATTGGCAATAGTCAAAATAAGGAAAAAAACAGAAATGTCCACTGATAGATTACTGGATAAAGAAGATGTAATATGTATGTGTGTGTGTGTGTGTGTGTATATATATATATATATATATATATATATATATATGAATATTACTCAGCAATCAAAAGGAACAAAATCTTGCCATTTGCCACAATGTGGTTGGAAATAGAGGGTATTATGCTAAGTGAAATTAGTCAGTCAGAGAAAGACAAATATCATATGACTTCACTTTTATGTGGAATTTAAGATACAAAACAGATGAACATAAGGGAAGGGAAGCAAAACTAATATAAAAACAGGGAGAGGGACAAAACATAAGAGACTATTTAATATAGAGGAAAAAGAGGGTTTGGAGGGGTTGTTGGTGCGGGGATGGGCTGAATGGGCAAGGGGCATTAAGAAAGACACTTGTTGGGATAATCATTGGGTGTTATATACAGGGGATGACTCATTGGAATCTACTCCTGAAATCATTGTTGCACTATATGCTAACTAATTTGGGTGTAAATTAAAAAACAAAGAATGAATGGATTAACCAGGAAATCTTATACATTCCTAAATGCTCACCACAAATGTAATTACTATCTGTCACCATGCAAAGTTATTACTATATGATTAACTCATTCCATATGGGGTATTTTTCATCCTTGTGAATTATTATTTTATAACTCAAAGTTGTGCCTTTTAATCCTTTTCATGTTTTCCAATTTTTATCTCTTCAGCTTTCCAGGCATCCAGTCCTTCTCTTCTTATGCTGAGTTCCAAAGTTTTGAAGGAAAGTGGATCTGAGATATTGCTAACATTTCAGCATAAATAACTTCAAATTGTTCTTTTTTCCTGAAGTAACTTTATTTTGTTTTAGTTATATGAAATTACAAATATCATGAAACAAAAATTAAAGAAATCAATTAAGGAAATCATCCATAATCTCACCTTTCTGAATTAACCCACTCTTAATATTGATATGTATAGCCTTTTATACTCTTTTCTTTACATATATACATAGATGTATTAATCAAAATGGATTCAAATTAAAAATATTGTTTTCAAACTCTTTTTTCAGCTATTTATGTCTTTAAAACATTTTTTTTATTTGAGTATAGTTGACATAAAATGTTACATTTGTTTCAGGTGTACTGCATAGTGATTCAATTTCTCTACTCATTATGCCATGCTCACCACATGTATAGCTACTGTGAGTCACCATACAATGCTATTATGATATCATGGACTATATTCCCTATGGTATGCCTTTTATTCCCATGACTTACTCATTACATAACTGGAAACCTGTATTTCTCACGCTGCTTCATCCATTTTGCCCATTCTACAACCTTCTATTCTCTGGCAACCATAAGTTTTGTCCTCTGCATTTACATGTCCGATTCCATTTTTTTGTTTGTTTATTCATTTGTTTTGTTTTTTAGATTTCAAATGTGAATGAAGTCATATGGTATTTCTCTTTGTCTGACTTATTTCACTTAGCATAACACCCTCTAGGTACAACCATGTTGTTGCATAGTGAGTGTGGACACCATGCTCGTTCCCATATGTGGCATAATCTCATCTTTTTAGTGGCTACATAACATTCCATTGTGTATATATACCATATCTTCCTTATCCATTTGTCTATCAATGGACATCCTCAAACCACTATTTTTATTTAGAAATTATTATTGATTTTTTTCTGTAACATTAAATATAATCTCTCTTTTCTCTATATATGGGTTTCTTTTCATTATTTTCTTTCCTGGTGTTAAAACATTTGTATGCAGCCTTATTCTAAGTCATCTCCAGGGCATCTCCCTTGCTGTGATCTATTGAAAGTCATCACTCCAAACAAAGTTTTGTAAAAAAAAAAATAATGCAAAAAAAATGTAATGTTGTATGTGCTTCACTGGGGAACCAATGGGGCAAAGACACCATTTGTTGTATTATGCCTGAACGCTTCTAAGTCAAAATACCACCCAGGAGGAATTATATGGCAGTGCTACTACACAGCTTAGGTTGGCCTTAGATAGCTGGACCCTCCACCCCAATGTTGCTCAGTGTACCCAATTGTGCACCATAACAGGATCTGGTGAAGAAAGCTGCTTTTCCCTGAATGAATGTAGCTCAGAAAGTGGGGCCACCCTCCACCAGTCACACAGCATATGTTGGTGGGGAAACTTGCTAAAATTTGTAAAATTACAATTATATGTTGGGAAGGACTAAGGGGAAGAAGGCAGGATAGGAGGACCCTAAGTTGACTTTGTCCCATGGACGCAGCAGGGTAACACTCACATCTGTATAAATAACCCAGAAAATGACCTGAAGACTGGCAGAACAAACTCCACAACCTAACATAGAAAAGAGGCCACATTGATGAAGGTAGGAAGGGTTGACTCACTGGATTGTCTGTGTGAGGGAGTGACCTAAAAGGGGCAGAGATGGGAGATAAATAGACTATCATACTGGGGAGCCCACATGGGGCAAAAGAATCCCCATAACATTTGTCTTTGAAAACCAGAAGAGCTGAATTTTGTGAGTTCTTACAACCAGCCAGTCTGAAAACCTGAAATTTTGAAAATCAGCTGGTTTTGTTCTGGGAAAGCTGGGAACGCAAGAAGAAACTGAGTCTTCACACTTCAAGAGATAACACAGCAAAGAGCTCCAAGAGATACAACAGAGAAGCAGCAATTTGAAAAATACCTAAGGCATACAGGAGGAAGAGTTGTTTACTAATCTCAAATCATGTCCTGCAGGGACAGAGATCTTTGGGAGACTCCTCCAGGAACAAAGGAGCTGGCACGTGCCATTTCCCTCACCCAACCTCCAGCATAAAAACTTGGCCACATATGGGAACGAGCATGGTGTCCACACTCACTATATATCTTGTTAACACCATGCATCCTGCACCCCTTCAGTGAATCCATCCCCACCCCCAGGCAGACCTGACTCAGTACTAGAACTGCAGGTCCCTAGACCCAGAAGGCTGGAGCAAACTGTTAACACCACATCTCCTGGCTTCATGAAATTTGTGGATCCATCCCCTCCACTTGACCAGCCCTGGTTCCAGCCATGGCAGGTTTCCACTCACAGAGGACTGGAACCTTATTTTTGCTAATACTGCAACTCTGAACCCTGGGAACATTGCAGTTCTGCCTCCTCCAATACTCTTGTGGCCAGAGCACATCTAAAGCAGTGCCACAAGCCTGGCTGTGTGAAACTAGTCCTGACAGGGTCCAGCACAACTCCAAAGTGACTTTTACCCCAGGGAGAGAGAAAGATAACCACATACAGCAGTAAGAATGTGGCCCCAGCAGTGGGCTGGGGGTAGACACATGGTCTGACTGCAGGGCCTGCCCACCAAAAAGAAAAGCTCAGGTGACAACAGATGGAAAATACCTTGCAGTTTGGTGCTACTGCATCACTGATAAATGTCTGGTCTGATTCAAATCAACCCAATGAAGCCCCAGAATGGCCCACTACCACCACAGCGACCAAACAGTGCTCACAAGAGTCAAAAAGAGTCATTGAAAATGCCTGGACTAAAGCAAAATGTGGCTCAGCCACAACAGAAGGGCACACACAACATACTTAGTAGACATTCCTGAGCACGAGGTTCTGGTGGAGAGGGGCCACTACTTTCAAGAACAGGATATGTAGCTGACTTTCCTGACATAAGAAAGAGAAGAAGAGAGTTAAATAAACAAAATGAGTAAACAGGAATATGTCCCAGATGAAAGAACAGGACAAAATCACAGCAAGAGACCTAAGCAAAATGGAGGTAAGAAATACTCCTGTTAGAGAATTTAAATTAATGATCATAAAGATATTCACTGGACTTGAAAAAGGAGTGCAGGACATCAGTGAGACCCTTGACAAAGAGATGAAAAAGAACCAATCAGAGATGAAGAACAGAATAAATGAAATGGAAAGTACACTAGATGGAATATATACTAGGCTACAGGAAGCAGAAAAACGAATCAGTGACCTGCAAAACAGAGTAATGGCAAATAAACAAGCTGAACACATGTGAGAAAAAAATAATGCAAAATAAGAATAGGCTTAGGGAATTTAGCAACACCATTGAGTATAGTATAATTCACACTATAGGGATTCTAGAAGAACGAGAGAGAGAGAGAAAGGGGGTTATAAAATTTATTTGAAGAAATAACAGCTGAAAACTTACTGAATATGTGAAAGGTAAAGAAATCTAGATCCAGGAAGCAAATATAACCCCCACTCCAAATCAACCAAAGTAGGTCCATACCAAAACACACAGTAATACAAATGAAAAAAAAAAAGTAGTGATAGAGACAAAATTTTAAAAGCAGCAAGAGAAACGAAAACACATACAAGGGACACACAATAAGACTATCAGCACATTTTTCAGCAGAAATCTTGCACAAGGGAGTGGCATGATATATTCAAAGTGAAAAAGGAAAAAAAATCTGCAGCCAAAAATACTCTATCCAGCAAGGCTATGCTTCAAAATAGAAGGAGAGATAAAGAGTTTCTTAGACAAATAAAAGTTAAAGGAATTCATGACCACTAAACAACTCCTACAAGAAATGTTAAAAAGGACTCTATGAGTGGAAAGGCCAAATGTAAGAGTAAGAATAGTAGGAAGCACAAAAAGAGAAAAATAATTATATCTGTAAAAATCAGTCAATGGAGTCACAAAATAAAATAATATAAAGCATGACATCAACAACCTAAAACGTGTGGGGAAGAGTAGATAATGGGTTAAAACTTAAGTGACCATCATAAGACCATGGGGGAGAGGAAGGAAAAAAAAAAGATTAGAGAGGGAGGGAGCCAAAACATAAGAGACTGTTAAAAACTGAGAACAAACTGAGGGTTGATAGGGGGTGGGAGGGAGGGAGGGTGGGTGATGGGTATTGAGAAGGGCACCTGTTGGGATGAGCACTGGGTGTTGTATGGAAACCAATTTGACAATAAATTTTATATTAAAAAAACAAACTTAAGCGACCATCAACTTAATATTCACTGCTATATGCCTTAGATAATTATATGCAAAATTAATGGTAATGTGAAATCAAATACCTATAATAGATATGCAAAAAATAAAGACAAAGGAATGTAATTTTATCACTGAAGAAAGCCAACTAATGATGAGAGAAGAGAGCAAGGGAAGAAAGGAACAGAGAAGAACTACCAAAACAACCATAAACAAGTAACAAAATGGCAATAAACATATCTATCAATAATTACTTTCAATTTAAATACACTAAACGCTCTAATCAAAAGACTTAGGCCAACAAAAAGGATTTAAAAAGTAAGACTCATCTATATACTCTCTATAACAGACTCATTTCAGACCTAAAGTCACAGGCAGATTAAAAGTGAAGGGATAGAGAAGCATTTATCATGCAAGTGGATGTTTAAAAAACCCAGGATAGCAATAATTATATCAGGCAAAATAGACTGTAAAATATTTATCAAGCAAGTGGATGTGTAAAGAAAGCCAGGGCAGCAATACTTAGATAAGACAAAATAGACTTTAAACAAAGACCGTAACAAGAGACAAAGGACACATATAATCATAAAATGAACAACCCAACATGAAGATATAATAATTAAAAATATTTATACCCCCAACACAGAAGAACCCAAATACATAAACAGCTAACAACAAACAAAGGAACAAACCTATAGTAATACAATAATAGTGGGGGATATTAGCACCCACTTACATCAACGGACAAATCATCTAAACAGAAAATTAATGTAGAAATGCTGGCTTTGGATTAGACTAGATGGATTTAATACATATATTCAGAACATTCCATCCTGAAAGAGCAAAATATATATCCTTTTTAAATGTATATGGAACATTCTCTAGAACAGATCACATATTAGGCCACAAAAGAAATCTCAACAATTTCAAAAAGATTGAAGTCATATCATGCATCTTTTTTGACCACAATGCTATGAAATTAGAAATCAACCAAGGAAAAAATATGGAAAGACCACAAATACATGGAGGTTAAATAACATGCTACTAAACAATAAATGGGTCAACCAAGAAATCAGAGAGAAAAAAAAATACATGGAGACCTGTCTGGCTTACTCTGTAGAGCATGTGACTCTGAATCTCAGGGCTGTGGGTTTGAGCCTCATGTTGGGCATAGAGATCATTTAAAAATAAAATATTAAAAAATACATGGATGGTCGCCTGGGTGACTCAGTCAGTTAAGCGTCTAACTCTTGATTTCAGTTCAGGTCATGATCTCAGGGTTGTGAGATCAAGCCCCAAGTTGGGCTCCATGCTGGACATGGAGGCTGCTTAAGATTCTCTCTCTCCCTTTCCCTCTGCCCTCCCCTGCTCATGCTCTCACTTTTTCTCTCTCAAAAAATGCATGGAGGGCGCCTGGGTGGCTCAGTCGGTTAAGCGTCCGACTTCAGCCAGGTCACCATCTCGCGGTCCGTGAGTTCGAGCCCCGCGTCAGGCTCTGGGCTGATGGCTCGGAGCCTGGAGCCTGTTTCCGATTCTGTGTCTCCCTCTCTCTCTGCCCCTCCCCCGTTCATGCTCTGTCTCTCTCTGTCCCAAAAATAAAAATTAAAAAAAAACGTTGAAAAAAAATTAAAAAAAAATGCATGGAGACAAATAAAAATGAAAACACAATGGCCCAAAATCTTTAGAATGCAGAAAAAGTTGTCCTAAGATGTTAGTTTATAGCAATACAGACCTACCTCAATAAGCAAGAAAAATCTCAAATAATAAATCTAACCTTACACCTGAGTTAGAAAAAGAAAAAAACAAAACCTAAAGCCAGTAGAAAGAAGAAAATAATATAATAAAGATAGATCACAAATAAATTATATAGAAAATTAAAATAAACAAAACAAACAAACAAAAACCCCAGTAGAACATATCAATGAAACCAGGGACTGTTTCCCTGAAAAGATAAAAAAAAAATTGATAGACGTCAAGCCAGAGGCATGAAGAGAGAGAGAGAGAGAGAGATGATTTATATAAACAAATTCAAAAATGAAAGAGGAGAAATAACAACCCACACCACAGAAATACAAATGATTGTAAGAGAATATTAAAAAAATTATATGCCAAAATTTGGACAACCTACAAGAAATGGATAAATTCCTAGAAACATATTACCTGCCAAAACTAAATCAGGAAGAAATAGAAAATTTGAACAGACTGACTACCAGCAATGATATTGAATCAGTAATGAAAAAAATCCCCCCCAAAACAAAAGCCCAGGACCAGATGGCTTCACAGGTGATTTATACCAAATATTTAAAGAAGAGTTAATACCTACTCTTTTCAAACTATTCCAAAAAGTAGAAGAGGAAGGAAAACTTCCAAGTTCATTCTATGAGGCCTGCAGTACCCTGATACAAAAGCAGATAGACACCAGCCCCCAAAATAGAGAACTACAGGCCAATATGTATGATGCAGAAAGATGCAAAAATCCTCAAGAAATATTAGCAGGTGGAACCAAACAATATACTTAAAAAATCATTCACCATGATTAGTGGTATTTATTCCTGGGATTGAAGGGTGTTTTAATATTTGTAAATTAATCTATGTGATAGATCATATGAAGAAAATAAAGGATAAACGTGGTCATTTCAGTAGATGCAGAAAAGGCATTTGAAAGAGTACAACATCAATTCATGATAAAAGCCCACAACAAAGAATGGCCACAGGGAACCACCTCCACATAATAAAGGCCATATATGAAAACCCCACAGGTAACATCACCCTCAAAGGGAAAAACTAAAAGCTTTTCCACTAAGGTCAGAAATAATACTAGGATGTCTACATTCACAAATTTTAGGGTGGAATTAGTTTTCAATGAGATTATAATCTACACTTGATCTTAGCCAAAAGGCCAAGAAGCGATAAATGAGATTATAGTTTAAATAAAACTATTAAATTTAAATTTATTTTAGTTTAAGATAAATGAAATTGCTAGGATATTACATTCTAAAAGATTTATCTAAGCATAAAAGAGAAAATAAGACACATTAATAAGTCAGAATTATTATTATTATTATTATTATTATTTTTAGGTGTAGAATTTAGGGATTCATCACTTACATACAATGCATACATACAACACATAGTGCTTATCTCAATAAGTTCCCTCCTTAATACCCATCACCAATTTAACCCATTACCCACCCATCAACCCTCCATCAACCCTCACTTTGCTCTCTATAGTTAAGAGTCTGTTTTCTGGTATGCCTCTCTTCTCCCTTCTTTTTTAATCTATTTTGTTTCTTAGATTCCATATATGAGTGAAATAATGTGGTATTTATCGTTCTCTGACTGAGGTACTTAGCTTAGAATAATACATTCTAGCTCCATCCATGTCATTGCAAATGGCAAGATTTCTTTTTTTTTTAAATTTTTTTTACGTTTATTTATTTTTGAGACAGAGACAGAGTATGAATGGGGGAGGGACAGAGAGAGAGGGAGACACAGAATCAGAAGCAGGCTCCAGGCTCTGAGCTATCAGCCCAGAGCCCGACTCGGGGCTCGGACTCACGGACCGCGAGATCGTGACCTGAGCTAAAGTCAGACGCTTAACCGACTGAGCCACCCAGGCGCCCCAGCAAATGGCAAGATTTCATTCGTTTCATGGCTGTATAATATTCCACTGTTTGTGTGCATGTGTGCGTGTGTGTGTGTGTGTGTGTGTGCGTGCATGTGTGTGTGTGTGCATATGTCACACCTTTATCCATTCATCAGTAAATGGACATTTGGGTTCTTTTGATAATTTTGCTATAGACAATGCTGCTATAAATATCGGGGTGCGTGTGCCCCTTTGAATTAGTATTTTTGTATCATTTGGATAAATACCTAGTAGTGCAATTGCTGGATTGTAGGGTAGTTCTATTTTTATCTTTTTAAGGAACCTCCATACTGTTTTCCAGTGTGGCTGCACCAGTTTGTATTGACACCAACAGTGTAAGAGGGTTTCCCTTATTCTGCATCCTCACCTACATCTGTTGTTTCCCGTGTTGTTAGTTTTAGCCATTTTTACAAGTGTGAGGTGGTATCTCATTGTTGCTTTATTTGTATTTCTCTGGTGGTGAGTGATGTTGAGCACCTTTTCATGTGTGTTAGTCATCTGTATGTCTTCTTTGGAAAAATGCTTATTCATCTTTTCTCCCATTTTTTAGCAGGATTATTTGTTTTTTGGGTGTTGAGTTTGCGAAGTTCTTTGTAGACTTTGGATGCTAACCCATTATCAAACATCCCATTTGCAAATATCTTCTCCCATTCTGTCAGTTGCCTTTTAGTTTTGTTTATTGTTTCCTTTACTGTGCAGAAGCTTATCTTGCTAAAGTCCCAATAATTCACTTTTGCTTTTGTTTCCCTTGCATCCAGTGATGTGTCTCTAGGAAGAAGTTGTACTGGCTGAAGTCAAAGAGGTTGGTGCCCGTGTTCTTCTCTAGGATTTTGATGGTTTCCTGTCTCACATTTTGGTCTTTCATCAGTTTTGAATTCATGTTTGTATATGGTGTAAGAAAGTGGTCCAGTTTCACTCTTTTGCATGTAGCTGTCTAGCTTTACCAACACCATTTGTTGAACAGAATGTCTTTTTACCCATTGGATATTCTTTCCTGCTATGTCAAAGATAAGTTTACCATATGGTTTTGGGTTCATTTCTGGGTTTTCTATTCTGTTCCATTGATTTATGTGTCTATTTTTGTGCCAGTACCATATTGTCTTGATGACTACAGCTTTGTAATATAACTTGAAGTCCGAAATTATGATGCCCCCAGCTTTTCTTTTCTTTTTCAAGATTGCTTTGGCTATTCTGGGTCTTTTGTTGTTCATATAAATTGTAGGATTGCTTTTTCTTCTCTTCTCTCCTCTCCTCTCTTCTCTTCTTTCTCTTCTCTTCTCTCCTCTTCTCTTCTCTTCTCTTCTCTTCTTCTCTTCCTTCCCTTTCCTTTCCTTTCCTCTTTTTTAATGTTTACATATTTTTGAGAGAGAGATAGAGAAACAGAATGTGAGCGAGGTAGGGGCAGAGATAGGGGGATACACAGAAGCATAAGCAGGGCCCAGGCTCTGAGATGTCAGTACAGAGCCCGATGTGGGACTTGAACTCATGAACCATGAGATCACGACCTGAGCCAGAGTCAGATGCTTAACCAACTGAACCACCCATGGGCCCTAGGATTGCTTTTTTAGGTCTGAGAAAAATGTTGATGTTATTTTTATAGGGATTGTATTAAATGTGTAGATTGCTTTGGGTAGTATAAACATTTTTAAAATATTGGTTCTGGAGGGTGGGTGATGGGTATGGAGGAGGACACCTTTTGGGATGAGCACCAGGTATTGTATGGAAACCAATTTGACAATAAATTTCATATATTAAAAAAAATATTGGTTTTCCAATCCATGAGCATGGAGTGTGTTTTCATTTCTTTGCATCTTCAATTTTTTTGTCAGTGTTTTATAGTTTTCAGAGTACATATCTTTTACCTCTTTGGTTAGGTTTATGCCTATGCATCTAATAGTTTTTGTTGCAAGTGTAAATGGGATTGATTCCTTGATTTCTCTTTCTGCTTTTTCATTATTGGTGTATAGAAATGCAACAGATTCTTGCACATTAATTTTGTATCTTGTGACTTTGTTGAAGTCATGCATCAGTTCTAGCAATTTTCTTGTGGAATCTTTTGGGTTTTCTATATAGAATTTCATGTCATCTGCAAATAGTGAAAGTTTTATTTCTTCCTTGCCAATTTGGATGCCTTTTTTGTGTGTTGTCTGATTGCTAAGGTTAGGAGTTCGAGTACTATGTTCAATAATAATGGTGAGAATGGACATCTCGGTCTTCTCTTGACCACAGAGGAAAAGCTCTCAGTATTTCCCCATTGATTATGATATTCGCTGTGGCTTTTTCAGATATGGCCTTTATGATGTTGAGTTTACATTCCCTCTAGCCCTATTTTGTTAAGGGTTGTTATTATGGATGGATGTTGTATTTTGTCAAATGCTTTTTCTGCATCTATTGAGAGGTCATATGGTTCATATTCTTTCTTTTATTAATGTGGTGAATTACATTGATTGATTTGTGAATATGAAACTATCCTTGCAGCCCAGGCATAAATCCCACTTGACTGTAGTGAATGATTCTTTTAAGGTATTGTTGAATTTGATTGGCTAGTATTATGTTGAGAATTTTACATCAATGTTTATCAGGGATATTGGCCTGTAGTTGTCTTTTTTAGTAGGGTCTTTGTCTGGTTTTGGAATCAGGGTAATGCTGGGCTCATAGAATGAGTTTGGAAGTTTTTCTTTCACTTCTATTTTTTAGAATAGAATGAAAAGAATAGGTATTAACTCTTCTTTAAATGCTTGGTAGAATTGCCCTATTAAACCATCTGGTCTTGGCCTTTTGTTTGTTGGGATATTTTTGATTACTGATTCAATTTCTTTTCTTGGTATCAGTATGTTCAAGTTTTCTATTTCTTCTAGATTCAGTTTTGGTAGTTTATATGTTTCTTAGAATTTATACATTTTTCCCAGACTGCCCAATTTGTTGGCATATAATTTTTCATAATATTCTATTATAATTGTTTGAATAACTGTGGTGTTTATTATTTCTTTTCTTTCTGTAGTGATTTTTTTTTTGCTTTAGCTCTTTTCATTTAGAAAAAACTTTTTTAACATTTATTTGTTTTTCAGAGACAGAGAGAGACAAGACATGAGCGGGGAGGGGGGAATGTATAGAGAAGAAGACACAGCACCTGAAACAGACTCCAGGCTCTGAGCTGTCAGTGCAGAGCCTGATGTGGGGCTCGAGCACACAAACCATGAGATCATGACCTGAGCTGATGTCATATCCCTAACCGACTGAGCCGCCAAAGCACCCCATCTTATCTTTTTAATTTTGGATAAATCTGGCTAGATATTTACCAATTTTATTAATTTTTTTCAAAGAACCACCTCCTGGTTTCATTCTTCTGCTCTATTGTACTTTTTATTTCTATAGTATTTACTTCTGTTATAATCTTTAGTTTTTCCCTTCTTCTGCTGGCTTTAGGCTTTGTTTGTTGTTGTTGTTGTTGCTCCTTTAGATGTAAGTTTAGGTTTTTTAATTTGAAATTTTTCTTGTTTCTTGATGTAGGCCTGTATTGCTATATACTTCCCTCTTGAGACCGCTTTCCTGCATCCCAAAGGTTTTGTACTGTCATGTCTTCATTTTCAGATGTTTCCATGTACTTTTCAAATTTCTTCTTTAATTTCCTCATTGACCCATTCATTCTTTAGTAGGATATCCTTTAACTTCCATGTGTTTGTGGTCTTTCCAAATTTATTATTGTGGTTGACTTCAAGGTTCATAATGTTGTACAAAAAGATCCATGGTGTAATCTTAATTTTTTTATACTTCTTGAGACCTGATTTGTGACCTAATATGTGTTCCATTTTGGAGAATGTCCCATGTCCACATGAAAAGAATGTGTATTTTGCTGCTTTAGAATAGATTGTTATGAATATATGTCAAGTTAATCTTATCCAATGTGTCATTCACAGCCATTGTTTCCTTGTTGATTTTCTGCTTAGATGATCTGTCTCTTGCTGTAAGTGGGGTGTTGAAGTTTCCTATTATTGTATTATCAATAAGTTCCTTTATGTTTGGTATTAATTGTTTTATATATTTGGATGGTCTCATGTTGTGGGCATATTTACAATTGTTAAATCTTGTTGGATAGTCTCCCTTATTATCATATAGTACCCCTCTTTTGCTTCAGTCTTTGGTTTAAACTCTAATTCGTCTGAGATAAATATTGTTACTCTCGCTTTCTTTTGATATTAATTTTAATAATAAATATTTCTCGATCCCCTCACTTCAATATGCAGGTGTCATTAGGTCTAAAATGAATATCTTGTAGGCAGCATGTACATGGGTCTCATTTTTAAATCCATTCTAATTCTTCATGTCTTTTAAGTGCAGTGTTTAGTCTATTTACATTCAGAGTAATTATTGATAGATATGAATTTAGTGCCATTTTGGTACTTGTTTTGTCATGTTTTTCTGGAGAATTTCTCTATTCCTTTCTAGTCTTTGTCACTTTTGGTCTTTTATTTCCACTCAAAGAGTCCCCTTTAACATTTTTTTCAGGGCTAGTTTAGTGGTCATGAATTCCTTTAGTTTTTGTTTGTCTGGTAAATTCTTTATGTATCCTATTCTGTTTTTTTTTTCAATAGATTATCTATCTATCTATTTATTTATTTTCATTATGAAATTTATTGTCAAATTGGTTTCCATACAACACCCAGTGCTCATCCCAACAGGTGCCCTCCTCAATACCCATCACCCACCCACCCCACCCTCCCACCCCCCATCAACCCTCAGTTTGTTCTCAGTTTTTAGGAGTCTCTTATGCTTTGGTTCCCTCCCTCTCTAACCATTTTTTTTCTTCCCCTCACCCATGGTCTTCTGTTCTGTTAAGTTTCTCAGGATCCATATAGGAGTGAAAACATATGGAATCTGTCCTTCTCTGTATGACTTATTATGTCTCCTATTCTGAATGATAGCCTTGCTCAATAGAGTATTCATGGTGGCATATTTTTCCCATTCAGCATATTGAATATATCATGCCACCCTCTTATGGCTTGCCATGTTTCTGTGGAGAGATATGATGTTAGACTGATGTGTCTTCCCTTGTAAGTTAGTCACTTTTGTCTTGCTGCTTTTAGGATTTTTCTTTATCACTATATTTTGAAAATTTAACTACAATATGTCTTGGTGTTTGCCTTTTTCATTGATTTTGATGGGATTTCTCTTTGCCTCTTTTATTTGGATGTCTGTATCTTTCCCCAGATTAGGGAAGTTTTCAGCTATTATTTCCCTCAATTAAACCTATGCTTTTTCCCTCAATTTAATTTAATTTAATTTAATTTTTCCCTCAATTAAACCTGTCCTTTTTCTCTCATCTTCTGGGAGTCCTATAATACAAATATTGTGTTTCATGGAGTCACTGAGTTTCCTAAATCTCCTCTCATCCATCATTCTTCTTTCTCTCTTTTGATCAGCTTCATTATTTTCCATAATTCTATCTTCTATGTCACTTATTCATTCCTCTGCTTCTTCCATCGTGTGGTTATTTTGTTCAGTTGGTTTTGAATGTCAGTTATTGCATTTTTATTTCTGATTGTTTTCAAGCTCTTTTGTCTGTGAGGTAAGGGTCTCTCTGATGTCTTCCATGCTTTACTCAAGCCTAGAGAGTATCCTTATGATTCTTGCCTTAAATTGTGCATCATGCATCTTACTTTTATTTGTTTCAATTAGATCTCTGGCCTTGACGTTTTCTTGTTCTTTCTTTTTAGATGGATTATTCCATCTTAGCATTTGTCTAGGTCTATTTTCTTTTTTGTGTTAGAAAATCCTATTATGTTTTCTGCTCCTGAGAGTAGTGGCTTTATGAAAAAAAAGTCATATATTGCCCAGGGCCTGGTGCTTCAGGAAGAGTCTCTGGTGTGGGCTGCATGCACTGTGCTGCTATATTTTGGTTCCTCTATCCCTTATTTCAGTCATTTGAAGTGGCCTTTCCTGCCTGCAGTGGGCAACGTTTGGACCTTGAACAGAGTGTGTCGAGTTTTAGCCAGGTGTGCTTTGGTGTGCTTGTTAAAATTGACCTGATGCTATCTCCATTAGAACCGAAACTTTGTAGAACTCTATGATCAGTAGATACTGTGTGTGTGGGTGTTTGTGCTGGTCTTCTATGGAAGGGGTCAGCTGTGCTGGTCTTTAGGCACACTTGCTGGAGAAAATCAGTAGCAGCAGAGTTCTGGGGGGCAGGACTTTGTGCACACAGATTAGGTAGCTTGTGTTGGCACTCTGCTGTTTATTGAAATTGGTTAATGCTGCATCATGGGGGAGGAAAATGGTGCCAGCCTGTTCCTTTTCTCCCAGAGTGGGGAGTCCATGCTCATTGCTCTCAAAGAAACACTTTCAGAAGAGTGAATAATGACCTTTCATGCATCCTAGGCATTTTTCATATTGCTGTTTTCACACTGTCTGTCTCTGGGTTGCTTGGGCGCCTGGAGCAGTGCGGTGCAGTTTTAGCTTTACCACAGCCAAGACTGCTTACTTTAAAACTCCAAACTTTCAGGGTCTCTTTGGACCCTTTCAGGCAGGGACCATGCTGATCTTCTGGAAAAGGGATTTTCCACATTTGGATGGATGCAGGCTTGACCCAGAAACGTAGTCACACCAGAGCACTGGGGCATGGGATTTGGAGAAAAGCAAGCTAAACAGCTAGTGTCCTGGTCAGCCACCCACAGCAGGTATTTCTGTGCCTATGCTGAAGGGTGGGGAGGGAAATTGCACCTTCCAGCTCTTTTGTACTTGGAAAGGTAATACCTCCTCTCACAGATGTGTTCCAAGAAGAAGTACAAGCAGTCTCTCCCTGTGTGACTTAGGAGATCCTCAGATTGCACATTCTTCTCTGGGGTTGCTTGCCTGCCTTCTCTCCAGGACTAGGGCAGCACTCTCAGAACTCTATCCCATCCAAGCCCATGGACCTCTAAAACTCCAGTCTTTGAGCCGCACTGGTTGTAAAAACAGAAAAATCATCCCTTCTCACTTTCCAAGCCAATGGCTTTGGGGGAAGTAGTCTTGTGCATACCCCTGTGCACTCCACAGTCTCTCACCTTTTTATATGAAGAGGGCTCCTTTCCTTCTGCAGCACCCCTGATCCATTTCTCCCCCAAACCACGTCTCTGCACTTACTACCTTCTTCAATGTGACCTCTTCTCTCTCTCTAGTTTTGAAATTTGTTCCATCAGTTCTCAGGAAAAAAATTCTTGGGTATTCAGAATTATTCAATAGTTATTTAGCTCTGTTCAAGGAAGTAAGCATGCCATCTTAGATTCTCTTCCATTTTCACCACTTTCATTCAAGATAGTACTGAAAGTCCACGCCACAGCAATAACACAAGAAAAAGAAATAAATGGCATGTAAATTGTTTAAAAAATCAAAACTTTCAGTAATTGAAGATGACCTGATACTATATATAAAAAACCTTAAACACTCCAATAAAAAGCTACCAGAACTGCTGAATTAATTCGGTAAAGTGGTAGGATACAAAAATCAATGTACAAAAATATGTTGCTTTTCTAATACTAATAAGAAAGCACCAGAAGGAAAAATCAAATAAAGATCTCACTTGCAATTGCACCAAAAATAATAAAGTAACTAGGAATAAACTTAGCAAAGAGGTAAAAGACCTGTACTCTAAAAACTATAAAACACTGATGAAATAAATTGAGGATGATGCAAACAAATGAAATGACATGTTCATGGAATGGAAGAACAAATATTGTTAAAACGCCTAAACTCTCCAAAGTAATATACAGATTTAATGCAATCCTTATCGAAACACTAAGGGCATTTTCCACAGAAATGGAATAAACAATCATAAAATTTGTGTAGAACCAGAAAAGACCCTGAAGAGCTAAAGCAATCTTAAAAAAAAAATAGATGTATCACAAGTTCAGACTTCAAGTTATGTCACAAAGCTGTCATAATCAAAACATCATGGTACTGGTACAAAAATAGACACATAGATCAATGGAACAGAATAGAAAATACAGAAATAAAACCACTATTATATAATCAATCTTTGACAAAGTAGGAAAGAATATGCAATTGGGAAAACAGTCTCTTCAACAAATGGTGTTAGGAGAATTGGAGCACAACATACAAATGAATAAAATCTTTCCACTTTCTTTCACCACACACAAGAATAAATTCAACATGGATGAAAGACCTATGCTCGAGACTTGAAACCATAAAAATCCTAGAAGAATGTGTAGGCAATAATTTCTCTGACATAAGCCATAACATCTTGATATGTCTCCTGAGGCAAGGAAATGAAAAGCTAAAATAAACTATTAGGACCACATCAAAGTTAAAAACCTTCTGCACAGTGAAGAACACTATCAACAAAAGTAAAAGGTAACCTACTGAATGGGGGAAGATATTTGGAAAGGACCTATCTTATAAAGGCTTAGTATACAAAATACATCAAAATATATAAAATCAAACATCTAAAAACTGAATAATCCAATTAAAAATTGGCAGAAGACATAAGCAGACATTTCTCCAAGGAAGACATATACATGGCAAAACAGAGACATGGAAATATATTCAACATCACTAATAATCAGGGAAATACAAATGAAAACTGCAATGAAATATAACCTTACACCTGTCAGAATGGCTAACATCAACAACACAAGAAACAATAGATATTGGTAAGGATGGAGAGAAAGGGGAATACTCTTGCACTGTTGGTGGGAATGCAGACTTGTGCAGCCACTCTGGAAAACAGTATGAAAGTTCTTCAAAATGTTAAAAATAGAACTACCCTATGATCCAGCAATTGCACTTCAGGTATTTACTGAAAGAATACAAAAATATTAATTCAAAGGGAAGCATACTCCACAATGTTTGTAGTGGCATTATCTACAATAGCCAAATTATAGAAACAGGCTAAGTGTCCATTGACTGATGAATGCATAAGGAAGATATGGTGTATAACTCAGCCATAAAAAAGAAAAAAAATCTTACCATTTGCACTGATGTGAATGGAGGTAGAGTGTATTATGCTAACTAAAATAAGTCAGCCAGAGAAGGAGAAATAGTATATGATTTCACTCCTACGTGGAATTTAAGAAACAAGACAAATGAACAAAAGAGAAAAAAAGGGAAAGAGAGACGCAAACCAAGCAAGGGACTCTTAACTATAAAGAACAAACTGATTGTTACCAGAGGAGGTGAATGGGGAGATTGGTTAAATAAGTGGTGAATGGGGGAACCTGGGTGTCTCAGTTGGTTAAGCGTCCGACTTCGCTTAGGTCATGATCTCACAGTTCGTGAGTTTGAGCCCTGCATTGGGCTCTGTGCTGAGACCTTGGAGCCTGGAGCCTGCTTCAGATTCTGTGTCTCCCTCTCTCTCTGCCCCTCACCCACTCACTCTCTGTCTCTCAAACATAAATAAACATTAAAAAATGTTTAAAACATAAGTGGTGAGGATTAAGGTGTGCCCTTGTTATGAGCACTAGGTTTGTGTGGAAGTGTGAATCACTGTAATTTGCATCTCAAACTCATATTACACTGTATGTTAACTAATTGTAATTTGAATACAAACTTACAAAATATCTACACTACCCAAAGCAATGTACACATTTAATGTGATCCTTATCAAAATACTAACAGCGGGGCGCCTGGGTGGCGCAGTCGGTTAGGCGTCCGACTTCAGCCAGGTCACGATCTCGCGGTCCGGGAGTTCGAGCCCCGCGTCGGGCTCTGGGCTGATGGCTCGGAGCCTGGAGCCTGTTTCTGATTCTGTGTCTCCCTCTCTCTCTGCCCCTCCCCCGTTCATGCTCTGTCTCTCTCTGTCCCAAAAATAAATAAACGTTGAAAAAAAAATTAAAAAAAAAAAATACTAACAGCATTTTTCATTGAACTAGAACAAACAATTTTAAAATTTATATGGAACCACAAAACACCCCAAATAGCCAAAACAACCCTGAGTAAACAAAATAATGCTTAAAGCATCACATTTCTGGACTTTAAGTTATATTACAAAGATATAGTCCTCAAACCTGTATGGTTCTGGCACACTAATAGACATATAGATCAATGGAACAGAATAGACAAACCAGAAATAAACCTACAACTATGTGGTCAATTAATCTTTGAAAAATCAGGAAAGAATATCTAGTGGGAAAAAAATCTCTTCAACAAATGGTGTTGTGAAAATTGAATGGCAACATGCAAAAGAAAGAAATTGGACCACTTTCTTACACAATACACAAAAAGAAATTCAAAATGTTTGAAGACCTACATGTGAGACCTGAAACCATAAAAAATCCTAGAATACAATGTAGGCAGTAGTCTATTTGACATAGGCTGGAGCAACTTTTTCCTAGATGCGTCTCCAAGGTAAGGAAAACAAAAGCAAAAATAAGCTATTGGGAGCTCATCAAAATAAAAATGATTCTGCATAGTGCAGGAAATAATCAAGAAAACTAAAAAGCAGCCTATGGAATGTGAAAACATTTTTACAAGTGGCATATCTGATAAAGGGTTAGTATCTGACATATATAAAGACCTTATCAAACTCAACACCCAAAACACAAATAATCCAATTAAAAGTGGGCAGATGTCATGAGCAGATAATACTCCAAAGAAGACAATCTATATGGCCAACAAACACTTGAAAAGATATCCATCATAAGTTACCATCAAGAAAATGCAAATCAAAACTACAATGATAAATCACCTCATACATGTCAGAATAGCTAAAATCAGAAACACAAGAAATAACAGGCGTTGGTGAGAAATTGCTGCAGCTGAGGTCAAAGAGGATTTTCCCTGCTGTCTCCTCGAGGGTTTTGATGGTTTCCTGTCTCACATTCAAGTCCTTTGTCCATTTTGAGTTTATTTGTGTGAATGGTGTAGAAAGTGGTCTAGTTTCATTCTGCTGCATGTTGCTGTCCAATTCACCCGGCACCATTTGTTAAAGAGACTGTCTTTTTTCCATTGGATATTCTTTCCTGCTTTGTCAAAGATTAGTTTGCCATATGTTTGTGGGTCAATTTTACTTCATTGGCCTATGTGTCTGCTTATGTGCCAATACCATACCGTCTTGATGATTACAGCTTTGTAGTAGAGGCTAAAGTCTGGGATTGTGATGCCTCTCGCTTTGGTTTTCTTCTTCAATATTACTTTGGCTATTTGGGGTCTTTTGTGGTTCCATACAAATTTTAGGATTGCTTGTTCTAGCGTTGAGAAGAATACTGATGCAATTTTGATTGGGATTGCATTGAATATGTAGATTGCTTTGGGTATTATTGACATTTTAACAATGTTTATTTTTTTTTAATTTTTTTAACGTTTATTTATTTTTGAGAGAGAGAGACAAAGCATGAATGGGGGAGGGTCAGAGAGAGGGAGACACAGAATCTGAAACAGGCTCCAGGCTCTGAGCTGTCAGCACAGAGCCTGACGCGGGGCTCTAACTCACGGACCGTGAGATCATGACCTGAGCTGAAGTCGACCGCCCAACCGAATGAGCCACCCAGGCGCCCCGACATTTTAACAATATTTATTCTTCCAATCCATGAGCAGGGAATGTCTTTCAATTTCTTTGTGTCTTCTTCAATTTCCTTCATAAGCTTTCTATAGTTTATAGCATACAGATCTTTTACATCTTTGGTTAGGTTTATTCCTAGGTATTTTATGGTTCTTGGTGCAATTGTGAATGGGATCAGTTTCTTTATTTGTCTTTCTGTTGCTTCATTATTGGTGTATAAAAATACAACCAATTTCTGTACATTGATTTTGTACCCTGAGACTTTGCTAAATTCATGTGTCAGTTCTAACAGACTTTTGGTGGAGTCTGTCAGGTTTTCCATGTAGAGTTTCATGTCGTCTGTGAAAAGTGACAGTTTGACTTCATCTTGCCAATTTTGATGGTTTTGACTTCATTTTGTTGTCTGATTGCCGATGCTAAGACTTCCAATACTATATTAAACAACAGTGGTGAGAGTGGACACCCTGTCGTGTTCCTGATCTCAGGGGGAAAGCTCTCAGTTTTTCCCTGTTGAGGATGATATTAGCTGTGGGCTTTTCATAAGTGGCTTTTATGATGTTTAAGTATGTTTCTTCTATCCCGACTTTCTCGAGGGTTTTTATTAAGAAAGGATGCTGAATTTTGTTAAATGCTTTTTCTGTATCGATTGATAAGATCATATTGTTCTTTTCTTTTATTAATGTGATGTATCACATCAATTGATTTGCGAATATTCAACCAGCCCTGCAGCCCAGGAATGAATCCCACTTGATCATGGTGAATAAGTCTTTTTATATGGTGTTGAATTCAATTTGCTAGTATCTTGGTGAGAATTTTTGCATCCATATTCATCAGGGATATTGGTCTGTAGTTCTGGTTTTTTTTGCTGGGCCTCTCTCTGGTTTGGGAATGAAAGTAATTCTGGCTTCATAGAATGAGTTCAGTTTTCCTTCCATTTGTATCTTTTGGGACATCTTGAGAGGGATAGGTATTAACTCTCCTTTAAGTGTCTGGTAGAATTCCCCAGGGAAGCCATCTGGTCTAGGATTCTTATTTGTTGGGAGATTTTTTTAATAACTGATTCAATGTCTTCACTAGTTATGGGTCTGTTCAAATTTTCTATTTCTTCCTGATTGAGTTTTGGTAGTGTGTGGGTGTTTAGGAATTTGTCCATTTCTTCCAGGTTTTCCAGTTTGTTGGCATATAGTTTTTCATAGAATTCCCTGATAATTGCTTGTATTTCTGAGGGATTGATTGTAATAATTCCATTTCCAATCATGGTTTTATCCATTTGAGTCCTCTCTCTTTTCTTTTTGAGAAGCCTGGCTAGAGTTTTATCAATTTTGTATATTTTCAAAAAACCAATTCTGGGTTTCATTCATTTGTTCTACTGTTTTTTTTTTTGTGGATTCTATATTGTTTATTCTGCTCTGATCTTTATTATTTCTCTTCTTCTGCTGTGCTTGGGGTGTCTTTGCTGTTCTGCTACTAGTTCCTTTAGGTGCAATGTTAGATTTTCAAATTTTTCTTGTTTCTTAAGATAGGCCTGGATTACAATGCATTTTCTTCTTAGGACTGCCTTTGATGCAATCCAAAGGGTTTGGATTGTTGCCTTTTCATTTTCATTTGCTTCCATATATCTTTTAACTTCTTTTATAATTGCCTGGTTGACCCATTCCTTCTTTAGTAGGATGTTCTTTAACATCCATGCTTTTGGAGGTTTTCCAGATGTTTTCCTGTGGTTGATTTCAAGTTTCATTGCATTGTTATCTGAAAGTGTCCATGGTACTATTTCAATTCTTTTATATTTATTGAGGGCTGTTTTGTGACCCAGCATGTGATATATCTTGGGGAATGTTCCATGTGCACTCGAGAAGAAAGTATATTCTGTTGCTTTGGGATGCAGAGTTCTAAATATATCTGTCAAGTCCATCTGATCCAATGTATCATTCAGGGCCATTGTTTTCTTACTGATTCTGTGTATAGATCATCTGTCCATTGTTGTCAGGGGGTATTAAAGTCCCCTGCAATTACCACATTCTTATCAATAAGGTTTCTTATGTTAGTGATTAATTGTTTTATATATTTGGGGGCCCCCATATTTGGTGCATAGACATTTATAATTGTTAGCTCTTCCTGATGGATAAATTATTGTAATTATTATACAATGCCTTTCCTTCTTCATCTCTTGTTACAGCCTTTAATTTAAAGTCTAGTTTGTCTGATATAAGTATGGCTACTCGAGTTTTCTTTTGATTTACAGTAGCATGATAAATAGTTTTCCATCCCCTCACTTTCAATCTGAAGTTGTCCTATGGTCTAAAACGAGTCTCATGTAGACAGAAAATAGATGGGTCTTGTTTTCTTTATCCATTTCGATACCCTATGTCTTTTGATTGGAGCATTTAGTCCATTTATATTCCGTGTTATTATTGAAAGATATGGGCTTAGAGTCATTGTGTTATCTGTAGGTTTCATGCTTGTAGTTATGTCTCTGGTACTTTGTGGTACTTGCATCATTTCACTCACAGAGTCCCCCTTAGGATCTCTTGTAGGGTGGTTCAGTGGTGATGAATTCCTTCACTGTTTGTTTGTCTGGGAAAACCTTTATCTCTCCTTCTTTTCTGAATGACAGACTTGCTGGATAAAGGATTCTTGGCTGCATATTTTTCCTGTTGTTAGCATTGAAGATTCCCTCCCATTCCTTTCTGTCGGCCAAGTTTTGGTAGATAGGTCTGATACTACCCTTATGTGTCTACCTTTGTATGTTAAGGCACATTTATCCCTAGTTGCTTTCAGCATTCTCTCTTTATCTTTGTATTTTTCCAGTTTCACTATGATATGTTGTGCAGAAGATTGATTCATGTTATGTCTTAAGGGAGTTCACTGTGCCTCTGGGATTTCAATGCCTGTTTCCTTTCCAGATTGGGAAGTTCTCAGCTGTGATTTGTTCAAGTACACCTTCATCCCCTTTCCCTCTTTCTCTTCTGGAATTCCTATGATACGGATATTTTTCCGTTTGATTGCATCACTTAGTTTTCTAATTCTCCCCTCATACTTCTGAATTTTTTTATCTCTTTTTCTCAGCTTCCTCTTTTTCCATAATTTTATCTTCTAATTCACCTATTCTCTCCTCTGCCTCTTCAATCCATGCTGTGGCCACCTCCATTTAATTTTTCACTTCATTTATATCATTTTTTAATTCATCATGACTAGTTTTTAGTTCCTTTATCTCTGCAGCAGTAGATACTCTGCTGTTTTCTATGCCTTTTTCAAGCCTAGAGATTAATCTTATGACTATTATTCTAAATTCTTGTTCAGTTATATTGCTTATATCTGTTTTGATCAATCCTTTAGCTGTCAATTCTTCCTGGATTTTTTTTGAGGAGAATTCTTCCATTTCGTCATTTAGCTAGTTTTCTGTCCTTTATGAGTTTAAAAACCTTGTTATGTGCTCTGCACCTGTAAGCACTTCTATATTAAAGGAGGGGTTATACACTGTCCAGGGCCTGGCCCTTCAGGAGGTGTTTTGTGGATAGTGTTACTTGTTCTCTATTGTTGTGATTTTGGTTATTTTATTTCTCTACTTATAGTGATGTTTTGGACTCTCCATGAGGTGTACTTTGATTTGTTTCTTGAAGTAGCCCTGTTAAGGAAAACAAACATACAAACAGGGACCAAAGACATGCAAGCACATAGACAAATAAAACAAACAAACAAACAAACAAACATAAAAAACACACAAACACACAATAGTCACCCTTTTTTAATAGCTGCAGAATCTGTAGCAATACCCTATTTTATTTGTTTTCATGATGGAGGTTTATCAATTTTATTCGTTTCATCTAAAGGTTCAACCTTTGTATTCATTAATGTTCTCTATTGTTTTTTCATATTCATTATTTTCTGCTTTTATTTGTATTCTTTCCTTCCTTCTCCTTGCTTCAGGTTCTTTTTTTTTTTTTTTTTTTTTTACTTTCTGCTGTTGGAATTTTGATTGCTAATATGAGGACTTTTTTTCTTTTTATTTCAAGTTTGTATTTAAATTTTAGTTAGTTAACATATAGGGCAATATTGGTTTTAGGATTAGAATTTAGTGATTCATCAAGTATATAACACCCGGTGCTCATCACAAGTGCCCTCCTTAATACCCATCACCCATTTAGCCTATCTCCCTGTCCACCCCATTCTATCAACCCTCAGTTTATTCTCTACAGTTAAGAGTCTCTTATGGTGTGCTTCTCTCATTTTCCTCCTCCCCCTATGTTCATCTGTTTCATTTCTTAAGTTTCACATGAGTGAAATCATATGGTATTTGTCTTTCTCTGACTGACTTATTTCGCTTAGCATAATACACTCTAGCCCCACCCACGTTGTTGCAAAAGGCAAGATTTCACTCTTTTTGATGGCTAAGTAATATTCCGTTGTATGTATATACTACTTATTCTTTATCCATTCATTAGTCGATGGACATTTGAGTTCTTTCCATAATTTGGTTATTTTTGATAATGCTACTATAAATATCGGGGTGCATGTGCCCCTTAAATTCAGTATTTTTGTATCCTTTGGGTAAATATCTTGTAGTGAAATTTCTGGGTCATATGGTAATTTTATTTTTAACCTTTTGAGAAATTCCATACTGTTTTCCAGAGTGGGTATACCAGTTTGCTTTCCCACCAACAGTGTAAGAGAGTTCCCTTTTCTCTGCATCCTTGCCAAAATCTTTTGTTTCCTGTGTTGTTATTTTTGCCATTCTGACAGGTGTGAGGTAGTATTTCATCATGGTTTTGATTTGATTTGCATTTCCCTGATGACTGATGTGTTAGCCATCTGGATGTCTTCTTTGGAAAAGTGTATATTCATGTCTTCTGCCCATTTTTTAACTGGGTCTTTTCTTTTTTGGGTTTTGAGTTTGATAATTTTTTTATAGATTTTGGATACCAACCCTTTATCAGATATATCATTTGCAAATATCTTCTCCAATTCTGTTGGCTGCCTTTTAGTTTTGTTGATTGTTTCCTTTGCTGTGCAGAAGCTTTTTGTCTTGATGAAGTTCCAATATTTCACTTTTGCTTGTGTTTCCCTTGCCTCCAGCGATGTGTCTAGTGAGAAGTTGCTGTGGCTGATGTCAAAGAGGTTGCAGCCTGTGTTATCCTCAAGGATTATTATTTTTTTCCTGTCTCACATTTAGGTCTTTCATACATTTTGAATTTAATTTTGTGTATGCTGTCAAAAAGTGGTTCAGTTTCATTCTTCTGCATGGATGTCCAATTTTCACAATACCATTTGTTGAAGACACTGTCTTTTCTGTATTGGATGTTCTTTCCTGCTTTGTCAAAGGTAAGTTGACCATAGAGTTGTGGTCCATTTAAATGGACCTGTTAATCCTCTTCACGTATTTTACTGTCCCCTTAATCCATTCCTTCTTTGTTAACCAAGAATTTTCTTCCCATATCTATGAGTCTCTTTCCATTTATTGCCTATATTTTTAGTTTTATTCATTTATTTTTATTTATTATTGTAAAAGTTTATTATTTATTTTTTAGTAATCTCTACACCCAACATGGGGTTTGGATTCATGACCCTACGCTCAAGAGCCTCATGTTCTTCTGACTGAGACATCCAGGAACCCTCACTTATTTATTTTTCTTTTTTATTTGATGTATAGATGATGTGCAGAATGTTACATTAGTTTCAGGTATACAACCTAGTAATTGTCCAACTAAACATGATGCTATGCTCACCACAAGTTTAGCTCTCATCTGTTACCATACAATGCTATTACAATACCATTGACTATATTTCTTATGATGTATCTTTCATCCCCAGTGATTTATTCATTCCATAACTGGAAGCCTGTACCTCCACTCCCTTACACCGCTTTTTGCTCACCCTCTACCTCCCTGAACTCTGGTTGCTATTATTTATTGGTCTGTTTCTGTTTCTGTTTGTTTGTTTGTTCTGTTTTTAAAATTCCATGTATAAGTGAAATTATGTAGTATTTATCTTTCTCTGTCTGACTTATTTCATTTAGCATAATATCCTCTAGGTCCATCCATGTTGTTACAAATGGTAAGGTCTCATTCTTTTTTTATGGTTGAGCAATGTTCCATTGTGTGTGTATGTGAGACAGAGACAGACAGAGACAGAGACAGAGATCACATCTTCTTTATCCATTCATCTACTTATGGACACTTAGGTTGCTTCTATATTTCTATAACTTGGCTGCAATAAAGAATGCTGCAATAAATATAGTGGCACACATATATTTTAAATTCTGATTAAAGCACATTACTTATATCTGTTTTGATTTAATCCCTGGCCATGACCTCTTCTTGTTCTTTCTTTTATGATGAATTTCTCTATCTTGGCATTTCATCTAGATATCTCTCTTCTAAGTGCTAAGAAAGCTTGTTATGTTTCCTGCTCCTGACAGTAATGGCTATATTTTTAAAATATTTTCTTTTATTTTATTTCTGAGAGAGAAAATGAGAGGGCGAGATGGGGATGGGCAGAGAAAGAGGAAGACAGAGAATCTGAAGGAGGATCCATGCTGTCAGTGCAGAGCCCAATGTGGGACTGGAACTAACAAAGCATGAGACCATGATCTGAGCTGAAACCAAGAATTAGATGCTTAACCGATTGAGCCTCCCAGGCACCCCAGTAATGGCTATATTAAGAGGTCATATACTATCCAGGCCCTAGTGCTTCAGGAAGTGTTTTTGGTGTGTGCTGTGTGCACTCTGCAGTTGTGTTTTGGCTGCTCTTTCCCTCAGATCAGTCTTCTGCAGAGTTCTTCCTTGCCTGTATTGGGGAGTGTTTGGACCTTGTCCACTGTGTGGTGAGTTTTAACTAGGTGTGTTTTGGTATGCTTGTTAGAAAAAGCTGGATACTATTTCTCCTAGAGGCGAAGCTTTGCAGTAATCTCAGTAAACTTGGTGCATGTGAGGTGTTGGTGCTGGTTTTCTTGGGGAGGAGGATGCTGTGCTGGTTCTCAGAAAAACTTACCCTAGTAAAGATACACCTGCAGGGTGCAGTGGGGCAAAGTTTGGTGTAAGTGGCTCAGGAATCCACAGGGGGTGCTGTATTGCTCAGTGAATTCTGTCTGTGCTGACCGGCAAGGGGGGAAATGGTATCATCACCTGATCTCTTGTCCCTGGAGAGGCGAGTTCACATGCCACTGTCCAGAAAGCCCTCACAGAAGAGTGACCAATCTCCCTTCTCGTGTCTCAGGGTCCCCTCAAAACTCTGCCTTCACTCTGTCTGTGTCTGTATCATCTGCCTGCCTGGCCACGCAGTGCTCCTGTTTTAGGTGCATGGCTGGATTTCAAAACTTCAAATTTTATGGATCCGGTGTGGCATGGACCTGCTCTTATCCTCTGGGGTAGGATCCCACTGTGTTGTGGCTGGTGCCAGTTTGCCTCAGAAAAGCAGTCACACAACTGCACAGGGACTCATAGTTTATGATAAAGGGTAACCAAAATCTGGGTTCCAGGTTAGCTGCCTTTAGCAGGTTCTTCTGCTGCTATGCTAATTTACGAGGCCACTAAACGGTGCCTGCCCTCTCTTTTGTCCTCTGAGAAGCAGTACTCTCTCCTAAATGCACTCCAGGAAGGAGAGTTGTCTCTCCTAGTGTGACACAGGGGATTCTTAGACCATGCTTTCTGCTCCCAAGCCTCTGTCCTCCTTCCCCACAGTATCACCACTAAGCCTGCCAAACATTCACGTGGGATGATGTGGACTTCTAAAACTTCAGACTTTGAGCTCTGCTGCTTGGAAAAACTTGTGATAATCAGCTCTCTTTTTCCCAGTAAATGGTTTTGGTAAGTGTTTTTTCCTGTGAAATCCCCCATGTGCTGCTTTCTCTCTTTCTCTCTCCCTCCTCTCTCTGTGATCAGGGCTCCTTTGCTTCCACAACACCTGAAATTCTTTGCTCCCTCAAATCAACTCTCCACAGCTCGTACCTTCCATGATGTGGATGTTTTTGTCCCTTTAGGTATGTAGTTTGTTCTCTCAGTCCCCAGATCGATTTCTTGGGTGTTCAGAATGATTTTATATTTATCTGGCTGTGTTTGAGGGATGAGGCAAGCATAGGTTCCTCCTCCTACTCAGTCATCTTAATTCCTCAGGTCTTTTCCATGCATGTGTCCTATCTTAGCCATGTATATGGATTTCTGAAATCTCTAGTATAAAAGGGGGCATTTTTGAATGCTCTAATTTCCCAAAGAGATTGTCTACCTAGCTTTTCCTCTTACGCTTTATCTGTCTTAACTATAATTTTTGGCTCAGGCATTTGTAGGTTTTTCATTTATCTTACACTGTTTGTTTGTTTTAGAAATGTCTAATCCCTTTCTGCCATGAGTAAATTTAGAGTTAGGTGAAACAGACATGATTGCTTCGTATCATTACTTTAGCTGCTCACAGACAGGTTAGTAGAGACAAACATAATTAACTGTGAATGAAGTCTCCTCTGTTCCTTCTGTAACCAGGGACAAGGTCCCCACACTGGGAACACAACTACTGCTTTCAGGACTATTGCTCAGCTGGGATAGTGGGGCAAGGGCAAGTAACAACGTCACAGAGTTTTTAAAAATTGTCTTTATTTTTTCATTCAACATTCACTTGGCTGCTATAAACATTTAAATGTTTTTCAGAGTCCTGACAAAGTTGTTTCTGACATTTTCTGCCTTTTTTTTTTCATGTTTCTGTGGAGATACTGACTTTTGGAGCTGGCTACTCTGCCAATTTTTTTTTTTTATTTTACTCTGAGTCTTTTTTGGAACTTCATATTTTCCTTTACTGATCTGTTTATTCTGCACATGCTTTTTTGACTACCGTTGTTTGATTCTACGTTATAACATCCAAAGTGTCCCTTCTAGTTATGCTGTGTCATTATTCTATATTTCTTTCATAGAACATATCACAATCTCAAATATTCTTTTAAATTTCTTTACTCACTACTTATCTCTCTCCCAATATTGGAATCTAAGCCCCAGGAGGCTTACATGGCTTAAAATATCGATGTCTGTCTTCTTTATCACATTCCAGCACCTTGCACAGATCCGGGAGTGATGTAGGCAGTTCATAAAACTTGATAAATATGCTGTGTGTCTTCATTTATTTAACACTTCTTCTATGTTTTTTAGTAAAGCTTTGGAGTTTTTTTCCTATGAATCTTTCAAATCTCTCCTTTTCCCTAGGTAGTCATTTCTTACTTGTTTTGTAAAAGGTAATTGGTTATTGTTGGCATACAGGAAAGAAATTATTTTTTCTATATTATTAGGTAATGAGATATTTTACTGAATTTAAAAATTAATTCTAATAGGCTTACAGTTATTTTCTGTGGGTTGATAAATAA
Organism: Prionailurus viverrinus; assembly: GCF_022837055.1. Lineage (NCBI taxonomy): Eukaryota > Metazoa > Chordata > Mammalia > Carnivora > Felidae > Prionailurus > Prionailurus viverrinus. The sequence continues at coordinate 56,579,111 of NC_062579.1, forward strand.
GCCATCATAACTATAATCAGATCTATATTTGTATTCTTTTAAGGATAGTTATTCTTATTTGATAATGAAGCAAACACTTTGTTCCAATGGATAAAACTTCTAGAAAAATGTTAAGTTGTAGTGATGATAAGCATTTTTTGTCTATGATTTAATGCGATCACTACAATATTTCATCATTAAATAGGATATCATTGTGAGTCCTTATATTTTTAAAGTAATTGTTTGGTCATTGTCTTTGGAGTTTTTATTTTATAAGAGACTCACAAAGGAAAGCACACCAAAAGAATGAATTTCCAATTATAGAATTTTAGAGACGGTGACATCTAATGTGGGTAGCAATTTTGGGGCAAGATTTTTATTCCTTTCTGTCATTTTCCAATTAGCATATTTCACCTTTGTTGAAGGTTCTTTTAGAAGGACTGGAGTACACAGGTCGTACCAACACACTGGTGTTTAGGATTATTAGACCCATAGCCATTGCAGAAAGGATGCAAATTCTTTATGGTCAGGCAGAGCCTGTATAATTAACAGGTTGAGATACTCATAGCATTCATGGACTTATTTAGGAAAGAGTATGTTATTGTATATATTATTGAAATTAAAAAAGTCTCTACTATAGTCTTATTTGTGTCATTTAATGGCAGTAGCTACCAAAATGAATATAAAGAAATTCAAAACGTGTAATGAGCTAAAGCTAGTCTTTTTTGTTTTATTTTGATTAAATAGCAGTTTTGGCTATTTTCCATTGTGCTTAATAATTCTACATTAAGTGATAATGACTTGGCACTCTGAGGACAGTGCTGTATTTATATTTTAGATTAGATAGGGAAGAGCTTATGATTCATATACTTTTGGTTGGAGAGGGGGCAAGAAAAAGACTTGTTTATTTATTTAGAAAGTTTCTCTAACCAACTGTGTGATATATTGATTTATTCAATAAGATAAGGTAAAAAAAAAAGATAAGATACAATAAGATAAATAATATGATTTCAAAGTTCACATTGACTTGATAGTTTATGGCTTTCTGTTTCTAAAAATTCAAAACTAAAATTTAAGACTGAAGTTTTCAATATTTGAGAATGACAAAACAGATGCAGAAGTCCAATTCTTTCCTCATAATTGGTTTCAGAGTATTGTCAAACATTTTACTTAATGATGTCTATCAATCTTTTTAAATTTTTAAAAATTTTATTTATTTTTGAGAGAGAGACAGAGACACACAGAGAGAGAGAGAGAGAGAGAGGGAGAGCAGGGGAGGGGTAGAGAGAGAATCTCAAGCAGGCTCTGCACTGTCAGTGTAAAGCCTGATGCAGGACTCAAACTCACGAACTGAGAGATCATGACCCGATCTGACACCAAGAGCTGGTCGCTTAACTGACTGAGCCACCCAGGTGCCCCATGTATATCAGTCTTAAAGAACTAACAGTAAAGCAACGTTGGAGGTATAAAGGACTTTACAGATTTTTATTCCAGCTTTATTTACATATGAGAAAAGTCAGTTACAGATATAGATGTAGTAACTTGACTAAGTTCATACAGTTAGAAATTGTAAGTTTAGGGCAAGAGGAATTGAGATGGTGGAGTAGTAGGGACACCCAAAGCTTGCCTCATCCCTTGAACATAGCTAGATAAATATCAAATCATTCCGAGTACCCAAGATGTTGATATTAAGGCTGAGAGAACAAACTGCACAACTACAGGGAGAAAATAAGTCACATTGTGGAAGCACAAACTTCAGAGGGAGGCACAATTCCCACTGTGGAAGCTTGAGACTCTTACAGTAGCCACACCCCCTGCATTCTGTAGGTGTTTGTTTGTTAGTTTTTTTTTTTTTTACTAAAGTGTGCCTAAGGACCAAAGCATCAACAGACCCCTCTGCCAGAAGATCAGCACAAACACCCCACATGCACTAAGTCTAATGCCCAAAGAATAGTGCAAAAATTCGGCTATAGGGGAAATAGGATCTAGCTTTTTCTAACAAGCAGACCAAATAATACTTAGTTAAAACTCACTACACACTGGACAAGGTCTAAACACTCCCCACTACAGGCAAGGAAGAACTCTGCAGAAGACTTATCTGAGGGAACGAGCAGCCAAAACACAATAAATAGCAGAGTGCGCACAGCATACACCAAAAACACTTCCTAGAGCACATAGGACCTGGAAAGTATATGACCTCCTCTTAAAAAATTGTTTTCAATGTTTATTTATTTTTGAGAGAGAGAGAGAGAGAGAAAGAGAGAGAGTGGGAAGGGACTAAGAGAGAGGGAGACACATAATCTGAAGCAGGCTTCAAGCTTGGAGCTGTCAGCACAGAAGCTGACATGGGGCTTGCACTCAAGGACCGTGAGATCATGACCTGAGCTGAAGTTGGACACTTAACTGACTGAGCCACTCTGAGTCATGGCCAGGGGTCTAATCAAAACAGATATAAGTAAGGTGCCTGAACCAGATTTTAAAATAACAATCATAAGGATACTAGTTGGGATTGAGAAAAACATAGAAGAAACTAGGAAGTCCATTACTGTAGATATTGAAGACCTAAAAACTAGTCAGGCTGAAATAAAAAGAATGCTATAATGAAGACACAAAACCAACTGTATGAATCAAAAACAAAGATGGAAGAGGAGAGGAATGAATAAGTGATATGAAAGATAAAATTATAGAAAATCATGAAGTTGAAAAAAAGAGGGAAAGAAAAATAGTGCATCATAAATGTAGACTTAAGGAACTCAGGGACTCCATAAACCATAATAACATTCGTATCATAGGAATCCTGGAAGAAAAGGGGAAAAAGGGCAGAAAATTTATCTGAGAAAATTACAGCTGTAAACTTCCATAATCAGGGAAATGAAACAGATATAGAAATCCAGGAGGAACAGAGAACTCCCATCAAAATCAACAAAAGCAGGTCGACACCAAGACATATCATAATAACATTTGTAAAATACAGAGATAACAGCAAGGGAAAATAATTCCTTAACCTACATGGGGAGACAAATCAGGTTATCAGCAGATCTCTCCATAGAAACTTGGTAGGGCAGAAGGGAGTGGCATGATAGATTCAACGTGCTAAAAGGGAAAAATATGTAACCAAGAATACTATATCCAGCATGGATGTCATTTAGAATAGAAGGAAAGATAAAGAGTTTCCCAGACAAAAACTACAGGAGTTTGAGACCACTAAACTAGTCCTGCAAGACATATTAAAGGCGACTCTTTGAGTGGGCAAAAAAACCAAAAGCAACAAAGTTACAAACAGAGAAAATCTCCAAAAACATAGACTTTATAAGTAATAAAATGACAGTAAATTCATATGCATCAATAATCATTCTGAATATAAATGGTCTAAATGCTCCAATCAAAAGACATAGGGTAAAAAAACAAGACCCATCTATATGCTGCCTACAGGATACTCCTCTTATACCTAAAGACACCTGCAGATTGACAATGAGGGGATGAACAACCATTTATCATGCTAATGGATGTCAAAATAAATCCAGAGTAGCCATACTTATATTAAACAAACTAGATTTTAAACCAAATACTGTAAAAAGAAATGAAGAAGCATACTCTATCATAATAAAGGGATCAATCGATCTATCCAACAAGAATATCTAAGAATTATAAATATTTCTGTCCCCAATTTGTAGCACCCAAGTATATGAATCAATTGCTAACAAACATAAAGAAACTCACTGATAATAATACAATAATAGTAGGTTAATTTATCACTCTTTTTACAGCAATGGACTAATCATCTAAGCAGAAAATCAACAGAGAAACAATGTCTTTGAATGATACACTGGAGTAGATGGACTTAACAGACATATCCAGAACATTTCTTTCTAAAACAGTGAATAAAAATTTTTTTTGAGTGCACATGGAATATTCACCAGATTAGATCAAATACTTGGTCACAAATCAGACCTCAATGAGTACAAAAAGATTGAGATCATACCATGCATATTTTTAGAATACAATGCTATGAAACATGAAGTCAATCACAAGAAAAAAATTGGAAAGACCACAAATACCTGGAGGTTAAAGAACATCCTACTGAAGAATGAATGGTTTAACCAGGAAAGTAAAGAATAAATAAAAAAAATTAAATGGAAACAAATGAAAATGAAAACACTTTGAGATTCAGCAAAGGAAGATGCAGACCTCAAAACCTTTGAGATGCAGTAAAGGAAACCATAAGAGGAAAGTATATAGCAATACAGGCTTATATCAAGAAGTAAGAAAAATCTCAAATACACAACCTAATCTTACACCTAAAGCAGCTATTAAAAGAGCAGCAAATAATGCCTAAAGCCAGCCAAAGAAAGGAAATGATAAAGATTAGAGCAGAAAAAAATAGAAACAAATAAAACCCAGCAGAAGAGGTAAAAATCCATGTGACAGTTCTTTCAAATAATTGATAAACACATAGGCAGACTTATAAAAAAGAAAAGAGAAAGGACTCTAATAAATAAAATCGCGAATGAAAGAGGAGATATCACAACCAACATCACAGAAATACAAAAATAGTAAGAGAATATTATGAAAAATTATATGCTAAACACTGGGAAAACTGAAAGAAATGAATAAATTCCTAGAAACATATAAATTACCAAAACTGAAAAAGGAATAGAAAGTTTAAATAGACCCACAACTAGCAAATAAATTGAATCAGCAAACAAAAATCTCTCAACAAACAAAAGTCCAGGGCTAGATGGCTTCCCTGGGGAATTCTACTAGACATGTAAAGAAGAGTTAAAAAAATATTCTTCTAAAACTGCTTCAAAAAAAAATAGAAAAGGTAGGACAACTCCCAATATCATTCTACAAAGCAAACATTACCTTGATTCCAAAACCAGAAAAAGACCCCTTAAAAAGGGAAATTACAGGTCAATATCCCTGATGAACATGGATGCAAAACTTCTCAACAAGATACTAGCAAATAGAATCCAACAGTACTTTAATAATTATACAACACTAATAACTTGGATTTATTCCTCGGCTGCAAGGGTGGCTCAATATTCACAAATTAATCAATGTGAAACACCACATTAATAATAGAAGGGATAATAACCATATGATTCTCTCAATAGATGCAAAGAAAGCATTTGATGTAGTACAGCAACGATTCTTCATAAAACCTGCAAAAAAGTAGGGATAGATGGAAAAATACCTCAACATCATAAAGCTCATATATGAAAGACTCACAACTAATATCACTTTCAATGGGGAAAAACTGAAAGCTTTTCCTCTATGGTCAGGAACAAGTCAGGGATGTCCACTTTCACCATTGTTATTTAAGATAGTACAGGAAGTTCTAGTCTCAGTAATAAGACAACAAAAGGAAATAAAACACATCCAAATTGGCAAAGAAGTCAAAATTTCATTATTTACTGATGACATGATACTTTATGTAGAAAACCCAAAAGACTCTATCAAAAAGTTTAAGACTCTATCAAAAAATTGCTAAAAACTGGTGTAGCCACTCTGGAAAACAGTTTGGAGGTTCCTCAAAAAATTAAAAATAGGCCTACCCTATGACCCAGCAGTAGCACTGCTAGGAATTTACCCAAGGGATACAGGAGTACTGATGCATAGGGGCACTTGTACCACAATGTTTATAGCAGCACTCTCAACAATAGCCAAATTGTGGAAAGAGCCCATATGTCCATCAACTGATGAATGGATAAAGAAATTGTGGTTTATATACACAATGGAGTACTACGTGGCAATGAGAAAGAATGAAATATGGCCTTTTGTAGCAACGTGGATGGAATTGGAGAGTGTGATGCTAAGTGAAATAAGTCATACAGAGAAAGACAGATACCGTATGTTTTCACTCTTATGTGGATCCTGAGAAACTTAACAGAAACCCATGGGGGAGGGGAAGGAAAAAAAAGAGATTAGAGTGGGAGAGAGCCAAAGCATAAGAGACTCTTAAAGACTGAGAACAAACTGAGGGTTGATGGGGGTGGAAGGGAGGGAAGGGGAGGTGATGGGTATTGAAGAGAGCATCTTTTGGGATGAGCACTGGGTGTTGTATGGAAACCATTTTGACAATAAATTTCATATATTAAAAAAATTGCTAAAACTGATACACGAATTCAGCAAAGTTGCAGGATATAAAATTTATTTACATAAATCTGTTGCATTTTTATACACCAATAATGAAGTAGCAGAGAGAGATATCAAGGAATTGATACCATTTACAATGGGATCAAAAACCATAAGATACCTAGGGATAAACCTAACCAAAGAGGTAAAAGATCTGTACCCTGAAATCTATAGAACACAATTATGAAAGAAATTGAAGATGACACAAAGAAATGGAAACACATTCCATGCTCGTGTATTGGAAGAACAAATATTGTGCAAATGTCAATACTACCCAAAGAAATCTACATATTTGATGCAATCTGTACCAAAATACCACCAGCATTGTTCACAGAACTAGAACAAACAATCCTAAAATTTCTATAGATCCAAAAAAGACACCGAATTGCCAAAGCAATCTTGAAAAGGAAAAGCAAAGCTGGAGGCATCAAATTCCAGACATCACGTTTTACTACAAAGGTGTAGTGATCATGACAGTATGGTGCCAGCACAAAAACAGACACATATACCGATGAAACAGAATACAAAACCCAGAAATAAACCCACAATTATATGGTCAACTCCTCTTCGACAAGGCAAGAAAGAATATCCAATGGAAAAAAAAAAAGGCAGTGTCTTCAACAAAGGGTGTTGGGAAAACTAGTAACATGCAAAAGAATTAAACTGGATCACTTACACCATACACAAAATAAATTCAAACTGTATTAAATACTTAAATGTGAGGCAGGAAGCAATCAAAATCCTAGAGGAGAACACAGGTTGCAAACTCTTTGTTTTTGTTTTTTTTTAATATATGAAATTTATTGTCAAATTGGTTTCCATACAACACCCAGTACTCATCCCAAAAGGTGCCCTCCTCAATACCCATCACCCACCCTCCCCTCCTTCCCACCCCCCATCAACCCTCAGTTTGTTCTCAGCTTTTAAGAGTCTCTTATGCTTTGGCTCTCTCCCACTCTAACCTCTTTTTTTTTTCCTTCCCTTCCTCCATGGGTTTCTGTTAAGTTTCTTAGGATCCACATAAGAGTGAAACCATATGGTATCTGTCTTTCTCTATATGACTTATTTCACTTAGCATCACACTCTCCAGTTCCATCCACGTTGCTACAAAAGGCCATATTTCATTCTTTGTCATTGCCACGTAGTATTACATTGTGTATATAAACCACAATTTCTTTATCCATTCATCAGTTGATGGACATTTAGGCTCTTTCCATAATTTGGCTATTGTTGAGAGTGCTGCTATAAACATTGGGGTACAAGTGCCCCTATGCATCAGTACTCCTGTATCCATTGGATAAATTCCTAGCAGTGCTATTGCTGGGTCATAGGGTAGGTCTATTTTTAATTTTCTGAGGAACCTCCACACTGCTTTCCAGAGCGGCTGCACCAATTTGCATTCCCACCAACAGTGCAAGAGGGTTCCCGTTTCTCCACATCCTCTCCAGCATCTATAGTCTCCTGATTTGTTCATTTTGGCCACTCTGACTGGCGTGAGGTGATATCTGAGTGTGGTTTTGATTTGTATTTCCCTGATAAGGAGCGACATTGAACATCTTTTCATGTGCCTGTTGGCCATCTGGATGTCTTCTTTAGAGAAGTGTCTTTTCATATTTTCTGCCCATTTCTTCACTGGATTATTTGTTTTTCGGGTGTGGAGTTTGGTGAGCTCTTTATAGATTTTGGAGACTAGCCCTTTGTCCGATATGTCATTTGCAAATATCTTTTCCCCTTCCGTTGGTTGCCTTTTAGTTTTGTTGGTTGTTTCCTTTGCTGTGCAGAAGCTTTTTATCTTCATAAGGTCCCAGTAATTCACTTTTGCTTTTAATTCCCTTGCCTTTGGGGATGTGTCGAGTAAGAGATTGCTATGGCTGAGGTCAGAGAGGTCTTTTCCTGCTTTCTCCTCTAGGGTTTGGATGGTTTCCTGTCTCACATTCAGATCCTTTATCCATTTTGAGTTTATTTTTGTGAATGGTGTGAGAAAGTGGTCTAGTTTCAACCTTCTTCATGTTATTGTCCAGTTCTCCCAGCACCATTTGTTAAAGAGGCTGTCTTTTTTCCATTGGATGTTCTTTCCTGCTTTGTCAAAGATGAGTTGGCCAAACGTTGGTGGGTCTAGTTCTGGGGTATCTATTCTATTCCATTGGTCTATGTGTCTGTTTTTGTGCCAATACCATGCTGTCTTGATGATGACAGCTTTGTAGTAGAGGCTAAAGTCTGGGATTGTGATGCCTCCTGCTTTGGTCTTCTTCAAAATTACTTTGGCTATTCGGGGACTTTTGTGGTTCCATATGAATTTTAGGATTGCTTGTTCTAGTTTCGAGAAGAATGCTGGTGCAATTTTGCTTGGGATTGCATTGAATGTGTAAACAAAATTGACAAACCTCTAGCCAGGCTTCTCAAAAAGAAAAGGGAGATGACCCAAACAGATAAAATCATGAATGAAAATGGAATTATTACAACCAATCCCTCAGAGATACAAACAATTATCAGGGAATATTATGAAAAATTATATGCCAACAAATTGGGCAACCTGGAAGAAATGGACAAATTCCTAAACACCCACACTCTTCCAAAACTCAATCAGGAGGAAATAGACAGCTTGAACAGACCCATAACCAGCGAAGAAATTGAATCGGTTATCAAAAATCTCCCAACAAATAAGAGTCCAGGACCAGATGGCTTCCCAGGGGAGTTCTACCAGACGTTTAAAACAGAGATAATACCTATCCTTCTCAAGCTATTTCAAGAAATAGAAAGGGAAGGAAAACTTCCAGACTCATTCTATGAAGCCAGTATTACTTTGATTCCCAAACCAGACAGAGACTCAGTAAAAAAGGAGAACTACAGGCCAATATCCCTGATGAATATCGATGCAAAAATTCTCAATAAGACACTAGCAAATCAAATTCCATGGCATATAAAAAGAATTATTCACCATGATCAAGTGGGATTCATTCCTGGGCTGCAGGGCTGGTTCAACATTCGCAAATCAATCAACGTGATACATCACATTAACAAAAAAAAAGATAAGAACCATATGATCCTGTCAATCGATGCAGAAAAGGCCTTTGACAAAATCCAGCACCCTTTCTTAATAAAAACCCTTGAGAAAGTCGGGATAGAAGGAACATACTTAAAGATCATAAAAGCCATTTATGAAAAGCCCACAGCTAACATCATCCTCAATGGGGAAAAACAGAGCTTTTTCCCTGAGATCAGGAACACGACAGGGATGCCCACTCTCACCGCTGTTGTTTAACATAGTGCTGGAAGTTCTAGCATCAGCAATCAGACAACAAAAGGAAACCAAAGGCATCCAAATTGGCAAAGATGAAGTCAAGCTTTCGCTTTTTGCAGATGACATGATATTATACATGGAAAATCTGATAGACTCCACCAAAAGTCTGCTAGAACTGTTACATGAATTCAGCAAAGTTTCAGGATACAAAATCAATGTACAGAAATCAGTTGCATTCTTATACACTAACAATGAACCAACAGAAAGACAAATAAAAAACTGATCCCATTCACAATTGCACCAAGAAACATAAAATACCTAGGAATAAATCTAAACAAAATGTAAAAGATTTGTATGCTGAAAACTATAGAAAGCTCATGAAGGTAATTGAAGAAGATATAAAGAAATGGAAAGACATTCCCTGCTCATGGATTGGAAGAATATTGTCAAAATGTCAATACTACCCAAGGCTGCAAACTCTTTGATCTCGGCTGGAGTAACTTCTTACTATACACGTTGGGAGGTAAGGGAAACAAAAGCAAAACTGAACTGTTGGGACTTCATCAAAGGAAAAATCTTCTGCACAGAAAAGGAAACAATCAACAAAAATTAAAGACAACCTAGTGAATGGGATAATATATTTGCAAATGATATATCTGATAAAGTGTTAGTATCCAAAATCTCTAAAGAACTTATCAAACTCAACATCCAAAGAACAAATAATCCAGTTAAGAAATTGGCAGAATACATGAATAGACATTTTTCCAAAGAAGACATACAGATGGCCATCAGACACATGCAAATTTTCCAACACCACTCATCATCAGGGAAATGCAAATCAAAATCACAGTGAGATACCACCTCACACCGAGAATGGCTAAAATTAACAACAAAAGAAGCAATAGATATTGGCAAGAACATGGAAAAAGGGAAATTCTTTTACACTGTTGGTGTGAATGCAAACTGGTATAGCCACTCTGGAAAATAGTATGGAGGTTCTTCAAAAACTAAAAATAGAACTAACCTATGACCCAGTAATATCACTACTCAGTATTTACCTAATGGATACAAAAATACTAATTCAAAGGGGCACACGCACCTGATATTTATGGTAGCACTATCAACAATAGCCAACTATGGAAAGAGCCCAAATGTCCATTGACTGATGAATCGTTAAAGAAGACATGCTATTTATATACAACAGAATATTACTCAGCCATAAAAAAGAATGAAATCTTGCTATCTGCAACGACATAGATGGAGCTAGAGTGTTTATGCTAAGCAAAATAAGTCGGTCCGAGAAAAACAAATACCATGTAATTTCATTCGTATGTGGAATTTATTGAACGATATGGATGAACATAGGAGAAGAGGAAAAAAAAACAGTGAAACAGACCATAAGAGACTTTTAACCATAGAGAAAATACTGAGATTTGATTGAGGGAGATGGGTGGGGGAATGGGATAAATGGGTGATGAGTATATAGGAGGGCACTTGTGATGAGCACTGCTTCATGTATGTAAATGATGAATCACTAAATTCTCCACCTGAAAACAGTACTACACTATATATTAACTACCTAGAATTTAAATACACACTTCAATCTAAAAAAATAAAAATAAAAAAATAAGTTTAAGGCAGTCACATGAGTTTAGTTCTTCAAATAAATTTTTTCTGCTACAGAAAGGGAAAAGTACGAAAGTAATACAAATTATGTTTAATTCATGGCCCTACAGTCTTCTGGTACAGGAACACACAATTTTGAGGGGGCAAAAATATGTAAATTTCACCTTTCCTATTTCCAGGTACTTTTCCCCTGCCCCCATCATTCCTCCAGAGTTGAAATTAATTACTCATTTTAGAATTTCCAAATGCATTTTGTTTAGTTCTGTCAAAATTATTATATCTCATTATCATAATACTTTTTGTGCATAATTAGCTTTCTAAAAATTGTTGATGAAAGAAATTTATCTCTATTTTTATCTGTCATGTCACTTAACATCTTGTTCTATAATTTTTGGTTTGTTGTTCATTCCCATAAGGAGGCATTGGAGGCAAGAATAGGTAATGTTTGTCTTTGTATTTCTTGCTCAGTGCCTAGCAAACAGTAAATAAACCTATAATTTGAGTTGAGATCAGGAGATAGAGCTCAATTTTAAGTATTAGCAGATGGAAGAGGACTTGGGAGGATTTGGGATTCCATTTAGTAGGTTCATTGTCTTTTCTCTAGACTTGTGTTGGAAGTTAACATTTTGAGTGATGAAATCTGAATTTAGCTAAAAGAAGGAAGAATATGATAGAATTTAATACTAATTAACCTCCAAGAGCCTAAAATTTAAGAGCAGCATTATATGACAGCACTTGGAACTATCATGCAAAAAATTCTTTGAAAATTGAATAGGACTCTGATGACTACTTCAGTCCACAGTGATATTTTTTTAAGTTTATTTTTTCAATTTGAGAGACAGAGAGAGAGAGACACAGAGAGTGGGGAAGAGGCAGAGAGAGGGGTAGAGAGGGAATCCCAAGCAGGCCCCGCACTGTCAGCACAGAGCCGGATGTGGGGCTTAAACCCACGAACTGTGAGATCATGACCTGAGCTGAAATCAAGAGTCAAACACTCAAGTCAAGCCACCCGGCAGCCTCCACTGTGACAATTCTTAATCCTCATCACATTTCAGTTGACATGTGCTATTTATATTACTGCCTTATGGTATATTTTAGACTATAGAATTTTTCACTACTGAACCAGATTATAGGCTTCATGAAAGCTGGGTCCATGCTTTGATCTTCACTGTGTAATTCTTGTGCCTATCAAAGGGCAGAGTATTTAAATAAACATCCAATAAGGACCTGTTGAATAAATGAATAGAAAGAATGGCCAGATAATTGGCACTTGGGCCAGTTCTAGTCAGGTCCAGGGGAAGCAGAGCTAGATTTCTGTCTTTGCTAGACTGAAATATATATGTTGCTTTTTTATGTTTCTTATTTTTCAAATAGTCAGGGTGCACAATTTCCCATAAATCTTCCCAACTGTTCCCCTTTCACTCCTGTCATCAAATAGCTATAAGTAATCAGATTTCTGAAATACACTGTTGGTGGCCTATTATCAAATGTCTTTTAAAAAAATCTTCCAGTGATGGAGTTGGAAGAAAACTCACCTTACTTTTTTCTTCCAAAGATGGCATGATTGGTCATGATGTAAAAAGATTACATTTTTCTTGCCAGTAACTTCTTCAGGCATGGGTAAATGATATATTCTGGGTAATAAGACATATTGTGAAACTTGCCAGGATTTGGTAAATTTTTCCTTGTTCTTAAGGGAGAACTACAAGAAAAAATAGCCCTCCTTGTTTCTCTTAATATACTCATATCTTGACATGACACCTGGATCTGCTGTGGCCACTCTGCTCCCTGAGGATGGAAGAATTGACACTAGAATAAACCTTAATTCTTAATAATATTAATGAGCCCCTCGTTCAACAAATCCTAACCATTTCTTCACGTTTGAACTCTTTGTAATGTAAGATATGTTTCCTTATTACTTAAGACAATTTGAGGGAGGGTAAGATAGTGGCAGAGTAGGAGGACCCTAGGCATGTCTCCTCCAACAAACACAGATAGGTAACTAGCAAATCATCCTAAATACCCAAGAAATCAACCTGAAGACTGAAAGAACAGTCTACATAACTAAAGTGAGAGAAGAGGCCACATTGAAGGTAGGAAGTGCAGGTGCTGTGGATGGGAGGGAGCCATGGTTGCAAAAAAGGGCAAGAGAAAAGAGTATATAAGTAAATACTCAAGGAGAACTTTCCCCCCAAATAAAATGTCTTTGAAAATGTAAGGGGCTGAATTTAATAAATTATTACAACCAGCAGGACCTAAAGCCTGGAGTTTTTATGTTCAGCAGGCTTGGCAGGGATAGAATTCAGAGGGCACTGCCCTGCTCCTGGAGACAAGGCAGGCAAAGGACCTAGGGGCAGACAGCATGGATACAGTGATCTGAAGAATGCCTGGAGGACACAGTGGGGAGATTATTCATACTTCTATTTAAGAGTACATCTCTGAGAGGTAGTGTCCACAGAGACACCTCTGCAGGGACAAAGGAGATGGCTGATGCCATTTACCTCCCTTCCCTCTCAGCATAAACACAGAGCCATATGCAGGAAGCGGCACAGCACCAAAACTGGCTGCCTAACTTATTCACACCCCCATGCACTCTGGAATGACTGCCATTCTCAGTCAAACTTGTCTCAGTCTCTGCATGTCAGGCCTCTCCCCCAGAAAAGCTGCACAAACTCTTGCCAACAATGTCTCTAAATCCTGAAGTTTTAAAGGTCAGCAGTCTTGGCTTTTATAGAGCCAGGAGTGGCCCTGTGTTGTTCCTGGAGAAAAGGCAGGGAAACAAGGTGGGCAGAGAGCATGGAAACAGGGATCTGAGAAGTACTTGGGGCACAGAGGGGAAGATTATTCACTCTTCTTAGAGTACATCTCAAAGAGGTAGCATTCATAGAGACACTTCTCTGGAAACAAAGGATCTGGCTGTGCCATTTCCCTCTCCTGCTCCTCAACATAAACATAGAGCCACCCGAGAAAACCAGCTCAGCATGGACACTGGCTGCCTAACTTGCATACACCAAGCCCCACACCTCTGTGCTCTGGCTTGAATTCCCTTCTCAGTTAAGCTTGCCTCAGTTCCAGTGCAGTAGGTCCCTCCCCTGGAAGGCCAGCACAAACCCCTGCCCACACTATGTCTCCCAACCAGAGTTCTGCTGGACCTCAGTTCTGGTGGAAGCAGTATCAGGACTCATTTCACGAGAAGACCTAGTTAAAACACACCACATTCAGGCCAGGGACCAAACACTGCCCACAGAAGGCAAGGAAAGCTTCTGCAGATGATTGGCTGAAAGAATAGAGCAGCCAGAGCAGAACAGAGCACATGCAGCATACACTGGAGATGCTCCCTGAAGCACCAGGCCCTGTGCACTACGTGACCTCTTCTTCATAAGGCCATCACTCTCAGGAGCAGGAAACATATCTGGCTTTTCTAACACAGATAAGAAGGCAGAGACTTAGACAAAATGAGAAGAAAATTGAATTTATCATAAACGAAAGAACAAGATAAGGCCATGGCCAGAGATCTAAGCAAAACAGATATAAGTAACATACCTGATGGATAATTTAAAACAACAATCATGAAGATACTTATTGGACTTGAAAAAGAATAGAAGACATCAGTGGGATCCTTACCACAGAGATAAAAGAGTTAAAAAATCAATCAGAGATGATGATTGCAATAAACGAGATTAGAATCATGTTTAATGCAATAAACAGCAGGCTAGAGGAAACAGAGGAACAAATTAATGACCTAGAAGAAAAAGTAATGGAAGATAATGAAGCTGAACAAAAGAGAGACAGAAGAATTATGCAACATGAGAATAGATTTAGGGAATTCAGTGACTCCATCAAGTACAATAACATTCTTATCAAAGGAGTACTAGAAGAAGAAGAGAGAAAAAGTGGAAGAAAATTTATTTCAGGAAATAATAGCAAGAAACTTTCCTAATCTGGGGAATGAAACAGACATCCAGATCCAGGAAGCACAGGGAACTCCTGTAAAAATCAACAAAAGCAGGCAAACACCAAGAGATATTGTAATGAAAAATTTCAGAATATAGTGATAAGAAACATATCTTAAAAACAGCAAGATGAAAGAAGTCCTTAACTTACAATAAAAAACCCATAATGCTAAGCTACAGATTTCTTTACAAAAACTTGACAATATAGAAGGGAGTGGAATGACATACTTGATGTTCTGAATGGGAAAAGTCTGTAGCCAAGAATACTCTATCCAGGGGGTGCCTAGGTGGCTCAGCCTGTTGAGTTTCTGACTCTTGAAATCAGCTTAGGTTATGATCCCAGGGCTGTGGGATGGAACCTGCATAAGGATCTGTGCTGAGTGTGAAGCCTGTTTAAGATTCTCAGAAACTTAACAGAAACCCATGGGGGAAGGGAAGGAAAAAAAAAAAGAGGTTAGAGTGGGGAGAGCCAAAACATAAGAGACTGTTAAAAACTGAGAACAAACTGAGGGTTGATGGGGGGTGGGAGGGAGGGGAGGGTGGGTAATGGGTATTGAGGAGGGCATCTTTTGGGATGAGCACTGGGTGTTGTATGGAAACCAATTTGACAATAAATTTCATATATTAAAAAAAAGATTCTCTTATTCTCTCTCCCTCTGCCCCTATGTTCTGATTTCTCTCTCTCTCTCTCTCTCTCTCTCTCTATTTTTCTCTCTCAAATAATAAAAAAGAGAATACTCTATCCAGCAAGTCTATCTTTCAGGATAAAAGGAAAGATAGTTTCACAAAGAAAAACTGAAAGAGTTTGTGACTACCAGCACTGCCAGAAATATTAATGGGAACTCTTTGAGTGCAAAGGAGAGACCAAAAGTGACAGAGACAAAAAAATCAGAGAACATCTCCAGAAACAATTACAAAACAAGAAATAAAATGGCAATAAATACATATATATCAATAATTACTTTGAAAATAAATGGACTAAATATTCCAATCAAAAGACATAGGGTATCAGAATGGATAAAAAACAAGGCCCATCTATATACTACCTGCAAGAGACTCATTTTAGACCTAAAGACACTTGCATATTATAAGTGAGGGGGTGGAGAAACATTTATAATGCACATAGATGTCAAAAGAAAGAAAGCTGGAGTAGCAATAATTATATTGGAGAAACTAGACCATTTTTTTTCTTGTATTGTTTTTATCTTGCTTTGGTATCTGTGTAATACTGGCCTCATAGGATGATTTTGAATGTGTTCCCTCTATTCCATTATTTGTGAGATCTTGATAAAGATTGTCATTAATTATTTTTTTAAACGTTGGGTAGCATTCCTCAATAAAGCCATGTAGTCTTGGGCTTTTCTGTGCTGGGAGATTTTTGACTCCTAATTCAACGTTCATTCTTATTATTGGTGAAAGAAGATTTCCCATTCTTGGATTCGAGATCCGTAATTCAATCTTGGTAACTTCTGCATTTTTAGGAATTATCTGTCCCCCCACCCCAAGTTATCTGATTTGTGAGTATATAATAGTTTATAGTAATCTGTTATCACACTATGTATTTCTGTGGTGTCTGTTGTTATTGTTTTCCTTTCTATTTCTCATTTTTGTTTTTGAGTATTCTCTCTTTTGCTTAGTGTAGTTAAAGCATTGCCAATTTTTTCTTTTTTTTTGGAAAAACTGGTCTTTACTTTCAATGTTATGCTAGTATGTTTTATTCTGGTCTCTATTTTATTTCTGTTTTTTTTTCTCTGTTATTTCCTTTCTCTATTAAATTTTAGCTTTCTTCTTTTTCTAGTTCCTTGTGGTGTAATGTCAAGTTGTTTATTTGAACATCTTTTCCTAATACAAGCATTTATACTATAATTTTCACTCAAATATCTGCTTTTGCTGCACCCATAGGTTTTGGAATATTATGTTTCCTTTTTCTTTTGTTTTGAGACATATTTTGATTTGCTATTTGATTTCTTATTTGACCCATTGTTTGTGCAAGAATGTGTTGTTTAATATTTAGATATTAAGGAACACCTGGATGGCTCAGTCGTTGAAGCGTCTTACTCTTGGTTTTGGCTCAGGTCGCGATCTTACTATTTCATGAGTTCAAGCCCATGTCAGGTTCTGTGCTGACAGCGTGGAGCCTGCTTGGGATTCTATCTCTCCCTCTCTCTACCCTCCCCCAGTCACATTGTCTGTCTCTCTCAAAATAAACTTAAAAAATATATTTACATATAAAATATTTAATATTTAAAAAAAGAGAAAGCTATCATGAAAATTAAAATGATAATGACTGCTAAAAAAAAGACAATTTAAGTCAGGCTTTCTGTTACTTGGAGGTGATACAATTTCCATGCAATTCCATAAAATTGTTAATATGTTTTCCTCTGTTTTTCCCATTAAACTGTGAACTTCAGGAAAAGAACTGTGGTTTCATCTTCATATCTTCACTGCCTCATTCAGTGTTTGGCCCAGAATAATTTTTCAATGTGTAACTTAAACAAAACTGCCAAAATGTTCAATATCAGTGTGTTCATACTGAATATACAATCATCTAGACAATACAGTTTTTAATTTTATTCAAAATGTAGTATTTATGAGCTTATCTACAAAACCCATGCTCCTTAAGTTAAAAATATGTATTATAACCTCAAAAAATCATGCTCCCTAAGTTTAAAATATATATTACAACCTAGAAGTGAGTTAACAGTTTCTGGGGAACCTTGACTTTCATTTGATCTTACAGTCATATACTTTGAAGTGACAACAGGGTCTAACTATGAGCATATTGAATTATGCTCTAGAGAGAAAATCAGGGAAATTCTGAGTAAAAGAATATGGCTCTAATACTTGAATGATGAGTTGAGAATCAATAGCAGGAAAAAGAATAAGAAATTTGTGTAACCTTATTGGATGCTTGCTTTGCAAATAATATTCTTCAATGCCAAGATTCAACCTAAATGTTGATTAATCACATATGATATTGCATTACTCTGACAAAGCTCCTTTCTTTCAATGGATTCATAATTTCTTTTAGATATTATTAGCTACTACCTCATTCATGTTTACTCCATTCTTATGATCATTCTTATTGTACTGATTGGCAAACTGATTATTGTGTGTCTATAGTAGTACCTCATCTAAAATTATCCTTTGGCAGCAAAGAAAAATAAGCAAGTAAAGTTGTCTATTGCAGAGTGAAGGCAATTATTTTAGCTGCCTGGAATGGACTTAGAACCAACAAGTAAAAAGTAATAGGATCTAGTTTCAAGTCACAATAGAAAAGCTTTCTTAACAAGTAACTGTTCAACAATGGAGTTGGTTGCCCCAAGGATTCTTGAATTGAACTTTTCATCATTACAAGTTTGAGAGCACATCTGTCAGGAATGCAATAGAAAGGATTCTTCCATTGTTGTAATATCTAAAACTCCACCAAATATTATATTATTCTAGTGTTAAATATTGCAAGTGAGAGAAGGGACACTCCAGTGAATATTAGGCATACAATAAATAGAGTAAAACTATTAGAACAGTTGGACATTCAAGAAAAGAAATGCTGAAAAAAAAATTGGAGGAAGATGTTGGCGTAGGAGGACGCTGGGCTCACCGCGTCCTGCAAATCACTTAGATTCCACCCACACCTGCCTAAATAACCCAGAAAACCACCAGAAGACTAGCAGAATGGATTCTCTGGAGCCAAGCATAGACGAGAGGCTCACAGAAGAGGGTAGGAAGGGCGGAGAGGCGGTGCGCGCTACACGGACTGGTGGGAGGGAGCGCTACACGGACTGGTGGGAGGGAGCCGGGGCAGAGGGGCAGCCTGCCGGCAAAGCAGAGCCCCCGAGTCTGGCTTGCAAAAGCGGAGGGGCTGGATGGAGTGTGTTCTGACAGCAAGCGGGACTTAACATCTGGAAGGTTATAAGTTAACAGCTCTGCTCGGAGAGCGGGAGGGCTGGAGGCCAACGGGAAGGAGAGTTGTTGAGCCCCAGACAACAGAGCGCAGCTTGGCAGGGAACAAAGGCCCTCACCAGCGCCATCTCCATCGCCCATCCCCCAGCCAAAATCCCAAAGGGAACCAGTTCCTGCCAGGGACTTTCTTGCACTTCGCAAACACCCAATGCTGTGCCTCTGTAGATCCACCCTCCGGTGGGTCTGACTCCCTCCAGGTGCCACAGGGCCCCTCCGGAAGGAGATCTCTGAAGGAAAAGCGAGCTGGGCCTGCCCCTCCCGCCCCTGTGCACCTTGCCGATTCCACCCCAGCTAATATGCCAGATCCCCAGCACCACAAGCCTGGCAGCATTCAAGTAGCCCAGAAGAGCCACACCACACCACAGTGAATCCCGCCCCTAGGAGAGAGGATGGGAAGGTACACACCAGTCTGACTGTGGCCCCAGCGGTGGGTTGAGGGCAGACATCAGGTCTGACTGTGGCCCCGCTCACAACCCAAGTTATTCAAGACATCACAGGGGAAGTGCCCTGCAGTTCTGCACCACTCCAGGGACTATCCAAAATAACGAAACGGAAGAATTCCCCTCAAAATACCTCCAGGAAATAACGACAGCTAACGAACTGACAAAAAACGATTTAAACAATATAACAGAAAGTGAATTTAGAATAACAGTCATAAAATTAACTTCTGGGCTTGAAAACAGTATACAGGACAGCAGAGAATCTATTGCTACAGAGATCAAGGGACTAAGGAACAGCCAGGAGGAGCTAAAAAATGCTATTAATGAGCTACAAAATAAAATGGAGACAACCAAAGCTCGGACAAAGGAGAAAATAGGTGAGCTACAAGATAAAATTATAGAAAAAGAAGAAGCTGAGAAAAAGAGAGACAAAAAATTCCAGGAGTATGAGGAGAAAATTAGAGAACTAAGTGATGCACTAAAGAGAAATAACCTACACATAATTGGTATTCCAGAGGAGGAAGAGAGAGGGAAAGGTGCTGAAAGTGTATGTGAAGAAATAATCGCTGAGAACCTCCCTGATCTGGGGAAGGAAAAAGGCATTGAAGTCCAAGAGGCACAGAGAACTCCCTTCAGGCGTAACTTGAATTGATCTTCTGCACGACATATCATAGTGAAACTGGCAAAATACAAGGATAAAGAGAAAATTCTGAAAGCAGCAAGGGATAAACGTGCTCTAACATATAAAGGGAGACCTATAAGACTCGCGACTGATCTCTCTTCTGAAACTTGGCAGGCCAGAAAGGAATGGCAGGAAATCTTCAATGTGATGAACAGAAAACATATGCAGCCGAGAATCCTCTATCCAGCAAATCTGTCATTTAGAATAGAAGGAGAGATAAAGGTCTTCCCAAACGAACAAAAACTGAAGGAATTCATCACCACTAAACCAGCCCTACAAGAGATCCTAAGGGGGATCATATGAGACAAAGTACTAGAGACGTCACTACAAGCATGAAACCTACGGACATCACAATGACTTTAAACCCATATTTTTCTATAATAACTCTGAATGTAAATAGACTAAATGCACCAACCAAAAGACATAGGGTATCAGAATGGATAAAAAAACAAGACCCATCTATTTGCTGTCTACAAGAGACTCATTTTAGACCTGAGGACACTTTCAGATTGAAACTGAGGGGATGGAGAACTATTTATCATGCTACTAGAGGTCAAAAGAAAGCTGGAGTAGCCATACTCATATCAGACAAACTAGACTTTAAATTAAAGGCTGTAACAAGAGATGAAGAAGAGCATTATATAATAATTACAGGGTCTATCCATCAAGAAGAACTAACAATTATAACTGTCTATGTGCCGAATACGGGAGCCCCCAAATATATTAAAAAAATTACTCACAAACATGAGCAACCTTATTGACAAGAATGTGGTAATTGCAGGGGACTTTAATACCCCACTTACAACAATGGATAGATCATCTAGACACATGGTCAATAAAGAAACAAGGACCCTGAATGATACATTGGATCAGATGGACTTGACAGATATATTTAGAACTCTGCATCCCAAAGCAACAGAATATACTTTCTTCTCCAGTGCACATGGAACATTCTCCAAGATAGATCACATGGTGGGTCACAAAACAGCCCTTCATAAGTGTACAAGAATTGAGATCATACCATGCATACTTTCAGACCACAATGCTATGAAGCTTGAAATTAACCACCGGAAAAAGTCTGGAAAACCTCCAAAAGCATGGAGGTTAAAGAACACCCTACTAAAGAATGAGTGGGTCAACCAGGCAATTATAGAATAAATTTAAAAATATATGGAAACAAACAAAAATCAAAAGACAACAATCCAAATGCTTTGGGATACAGTGAAGGCAGTCCTGAGAGGAAAATACATTGCAATCCAGGCCTATCTCAAGAAACAAGAAAAATCCCAAATACAAAATCTAACAGAACACCTAAAGGAAATAGAAGCAGAGAAGCAAAGACACCCCAAACCCAGCAGAAGAAGAGAAATAATAAAGATCAGAGCAGAAATAAACAATATAGAATCTAAATAAAATTTAGAGCAGATCAATGAAACCAAGAGTTGGTTTTTCTGAAAAAAAAAAAAAATAAACAAAATTGATAAACCTCTAGCCAGGCTTCTCAAAAAAGAAAAGGGACATGACCCAAATAGATAAAATCATGAATGAAAATGGAATTATTATAACCAATCCCTCAAAACTACAATTATCAGGGAATACTATAAAATTATATACCAACAAAATGGACAACCTAGAAGAAATGGACAAATTCTTAAACACCCACACACTTCCAAAACTCATACAGGAAGAAATAGAAAGCTTGAGCAGACCCATAACCAGCGAAGAAATTGAATCAGTTATCAAAAATCTCCCAACAAATAAGAGTCCAGGATCAGATGGCTTCCCTGGGGAATTCTAGTAGACATTTAAAGCGGAGATAATACCTATCCTTCTCAAGCTATTCCAAAAATAGAAAGGGAAGGAAAACTTCCAGACTCATTCTATGAAGCCAGTATTACTTTGATTCCTTCACCAGACAGAGACCTAGTAAAAAAAGAGACCTACAGGTCAATATCCCTGATGAATATGGATGCAAAAATTCTCAATAAGATAATAGCAAATCCAATTCAACAGCTTATAAAAAGACTTATTCACAATGATCAAGTGGGTTTCATTCCTGGGCTGCAGGGCTGGTTCAACATTCGCAAATCAATCAATGTGATACATCACATTAATAAAAGAAAAGATAAGAACCATATCATCCTGTCAATCGATGCAGAAAAAGCATTTGACAAAATTCAGCATAGTTTCTTAATAAAAACCCTTGAGAAATTCGGGATAGAAGGAACATAAACATCATAAAACCATTTATGAAAAGCCCACAGCTAACATCATCCTCAATGGGGAAAATCTGAGAGCTTTCTCCCTGAGATCAGGAACACGACAGGGATGTCCACTCTCACCGCTGTTGTTTAACATAGTGTTGGAAGTTCTAGAATCAGCAATCAGACAACAAAAGGAAATGAAAGGCATCAAAATTGGCAAAGATGAAGTCAAGCTTTCACTTTTTGCAGATGACATATTATACATGGAAAATCCGATAGACTCCACCAAAAGTCTGCTAGAACTGATACATGATTTCAGCAAAGTTGCAGGATACAAAATCAATGTACAGAAATCAGTTGCATTCTTATACATTAATAATGAAGCAACAGAAAGACAAATAAAGAAACTGATCCCATTCACAATTGCACTAAGAAGCATAAAATAACTAGGAATAAACCTAACCAAAGATGTAAAAGAGCTGTATGCTGAAAACTATAGAAAGCTTATGAAGGAAATTGAAGAAGAAACAAATAATGGAAAAAAAATTCCATGCTCATGGATTGGAAAAATAAATATTGTTAAAATGTCAATACTACCCAAAGCTATCTACACATTCAATGCAATCCCAATCAAAATTGCACCAGCATTCTTCTCGAAGCTAGAACAAGCAATCCTAAAATTTTTATGGAACCACAAAAGACCTCAAATAGCCAAAGTAATTTTGAAGAAGAAGACCAAAGCAGGAGGCATCACAATCCCAGACTTTAGCCTCTACTACAAAGCTGTCATCATCAAGACAGCATGGTATTGGCACCAAAACAGACACATAGACCAATGGAATAGAATAGAAACCCCAGAACTAGACCCACAAACGTATGGCCAACTCATCTTTGACAAAGCAAGAAAGAACATCCAATGGAAAAAAGACAGTCTCTTTAACAAATGGTGCTGAGAGAACTGGACAGCAACATTAAGAAGGCTGAAACTAGACCACTTTCTCACACCATTCACAAAAATAAACTCAAAATGGATAAAGGACCTGAATGTGAGACAGGAAACCATCAAAACCCTAGAGGAGAAAGCAGGAAAAGACCTCTCTGACCTCAGCAGCAGCAACTTCTTACTTGACACATCCCCAAAGACAAGGGAATTAAAAGCAAAAATGAACTATTGGGATCTCATGAAGATAAAAAGCTTCTGCACAGCTAAGGAAACAATCAACAAAAGTAAAAGGCAACCAACAGAATGGGAAAATATATTTGCAAATGACATATTGGACAAAGGGCTAGTATCCAAAATCTATAAAGAACTCACCAAACTCCACCTCCATAATACAAGTAATCCAGTGAAGAAATGGGCTGAAAATATGAATAGACACTTGTCTATAGAAGACATCCAGGTGGCCAACAGGCACATGAAAAGATGCTCAACATCGCTCCTCATCAGGGAAATACAAATCAAAACCACACTCAGATATCACCTCACGCCAGTCAGAGTGGCCAAAATGAACAAATCAGGAGACTATAGATGCTGGAGAGGATGTGGACAAACAGGAACCCTCTTGCACTGTTGGGGGGAATGCAGACTGGTGCAGGTACTCTGGAAAACAGTGTGGAGGTTCCTCAAAAAATTGAAAATAGACCTACCTTATGACCCAGCAATAGCACTGCTAGGAATTTATCCAAGGGATACAGGAGTGCTGATGCATAGGGGCACTTGTACCCCAATGTTCATAGCAGCACTCTCAACAATAGCCAAATTGTGGAAAGAGCCTAAATGTCCATCAATTGATGAATGGATAAAGAAATTGTGGTTTATATACACAATAAAGTACTACGTGGCAATGAGAAAGAATGAAATATGGCCCTTTGTAGCAACGTGGATGGAACTGGAGAGTGTGATGCTAAGTGAAATAAGCCAAACAGAGAAAGACAGATACCATATGGTTTCACTCTTATGTGGATCCTGCGAAACTTAACAGAAACCCATGGCGGAGGGGACAGAAAAAAAAAAAGAGGCTAGTGAGGGAGAGAGCCAAAGCATAAGAGACTCTTAAAGACTGAGAACAAACTGAGGGTTGATGGGGGTGGGAGGGTAAGTGATGGGTATTGAAGAGGGCACCTTTTGGGATGAGCACTGGGTGTTGTATGGAAACCAATTTGACAATAAATTTTATATATTTTTTTAAAAAAGAAAAGAAATGCCTATTTGTTTAATCATGGCTGTAGCCCCGAGAGGGTAGTATGAGCAAGAGTCCTTACACATATTATTTTTTATTCTAAGCTAACAACACCATGAAAGATCAGAGATGACCCTCCTACATTCCTGGAAAAATGAGGAGATAGAAAGTTTTAGCATACCACTTATAAGTGCTGTTAATTGAGGAGGTAAATGTAGAGTAATGTATTTATTTTTGAGAGTTTGAAATCAATATTGATTCATTTTATTACTGGAGCCCCATCACACTCATCTCTCTGGACTGCTCACTCACCCTATCTCTCTCCCTCTCTGGCTTCTCTGCCAATCTTCTCAATATTTAGTGTTTACTCACTTACTGTGTTTAGTGATTGCATCACTGTTTGGCTGGACAGCAGAAGAAATCAACCTTGTGTGGCCTGAATCCCAAAACAGTACTCATTAGTCCAATGGTTCCTTGTCTATTTCATTTTGTGGACCTGTTGTGGTGAGGGAGGTTTTTCAGGGCTCATATTTATTCACTTATCACTCTCAGAAGAAATTTTTTCATTATGTTTGTTATATATCCTATCCCACTTTTGTTGTTCTGTTTGTCTACATTTTATTTCCAATCATGCACTCTTCTAATCAAAAGATATTAAAAGGCAGTGAGGGAGATCTTAAGATGATGACCTGCCAAAGAACTCCTTGCATTATCCATTACAGCACCTATCACATTGTGTTTTAATTGCTAGTATTCTTGTCTGATTTTCCCATTAAACTGTGAACTTCAGGGAAAAAACTGTAGCTTCATTTTCATATACTCACTGTCTCATTCAGTGTTTGGCACAGAGTAATTTTTGAATGTGTTACTTAAATGAACAAAACTACTAAAATGTTCAATATCAATGTTCATATTTAATATACAATAATCTAGACAATATAATTTTATATTTGATTAAAAGTAATTTGACTAACATAATATGCCTAGAAAAGCACAATGCATTTTTAAAAAAGAAGGATAAACCATGGCTCAGTTCTGTTTTACAAACTTTCTTAGATATTTAATTTTGCTTGGTCATACTGTAAGACTGAGTTTGTTCAAAAATTTGCTAAGTCACACTGATGTATTTAACTGAAAAAAATACTCATAAAGGTTAAGAATTATAAAACTATTTATTGTTATGAAATATATGTAATCAGTTAAGTCTGTAAAATTCAAAGTTGTAAATAACTTCAAACTTTCAAAGAAGAATTTTTATTGGACATGGTCTAGAGATAAATTAGGAGTCTCAGCACACTTGCATGAAGGCTGAAAACAAAAAGGTCCCCAAATAATAAAATAGATACAATAAGTAAAATAAAGTTATTCTATGCCTTTTTATTTTTATTTTTTTATGATTATAATGGCATTGTGGTCTCTTGTTATATAAGGAATATGTGTTTACATGAAATATTTAAATGTACCACTATTAAAAACATAAAAATCACTTTTAGAACTATCGTGTAAAAATAATTATAATTAGCAATTTGGTGATGACTTTCAGTAAAAGATACTGAATGATATTAATAATTATACAAGTAAAGGTATAAATAATTTAATTAAATAGCTGTGTTAAGGTAAGGAGTTAAGATAGTGTCATAGTAAGAGGACCCTAAGCTCATCTCATGCCTTGAACACAGTTAGATAGCTTCCCATTCATTATAAATATCTCAGAAATCAACCTGAAGACTGACAGAAGAAGTCACACTGAAAAAGGTAAGAAGTGTTGAGATGTGGTTTGGGGAGCAAGTGTATCACAGGTGCTGTGGAGGGGAAGGAGTCACAGTCATGGAGAAAGGCAAGAGAGATAAGGGCACACAGGATAACACATAAAGATAACACTTCCCCAAAACCATTGGCTGGAAAAATGAGAGTGGCTAAATTTCATGAGTTCTTGCAAACACCAGAGCTAAAAATCTAGAGTTTTAAATGACAGTGGGCTTGGCAGGGGTAAGACCTTATGGGTATTGCTAAGTAATAAATACGGCTTCAAAAAGTACAAAAAGATTAAGATCATAGCATATATATTTTCTGACCACAACATTATGTTACTTGAAGTCAAACACAAGAAAAACTCTGGAAAGACCACAAATACATGGAGGTTAGAGAACAATGAAATGAAATCAAGAAATCAAAGAAGAAATAAAAAAATATATGAAAACAAATAAAAATAAAAATACAATGGTCCAAAACCTTTGGGGGCATGGCAAAAGTGTTCCTAAGAGGGAAATAAATGGCAATACAGGTCTACCTCAAAAAGTAAGAAAAACTCAATTAAGCGACCTAATCTAACACCTAATGGAGTTAGAAAAAGAATAACAAAAGTAGACTAAGTTCAGCAGAAGAAAGGAAATAATAAAGATTAGAGCAGAAATAAATGGTATAGAAACTAAAACATATCAATGAAACGAGGAGATGGTTCTTTGAAAAAATTGATAAACCCTTACCCAGATATCAAAAATACAAATAGAAATAAAACTTCAAAATCCATTGTATGAGGTCAACATTACCCTGATACCAAGGCCAGATAAAGACTCCAAAAAAAAAAACAAAAAACTCTACGACAATGTCTGTGATGAACATGTATGCAAAAATTCTCAACAAAGTATTAGCCAGTCAAATCCAACAATACATTAAAAAATCATTCACATTGATCAAATGGGGTTTATTCCTGGGCTGCAGGACTGGTTAAATGCTTGTAAATCAATCCATGTGATATACACATTAATAAAAGAAAATATAAGAACCATATGATCTTTTCAATAGATACAGAAAAAAAAACACCAAAGTACAACATCTATTCATGATAAAACCCTCAACAAATTAGGGTTAGAGGGAACATGCCTCAATGTAATAAAGGGCATATATTGTGGGGAATAAGTTTATGAATTCCCTGAGCTTGCACCAATGGGTTAACAAGGTTTAGGACTAAAGCATCCAAGATTAGGTAAACAGATTGAAAGCATCCCCAGCACAGAACAAAAGCATAGAAGTGGGAAGCCACAAGATGAAAGCATCTGAGATTAGGTAAACAGGGTAAAAGCACCCCCAGCATAGTAAAAAGCAGAAAGCTGCTTTCACAGGACTGAAGCCTCCAGAATAGGTAAACAGGTAAACAGGCTATGGACCACAGTGGCAGGGTGAAATTGCCTGGAGCAGAGCTAATTAGCAAAAGAAAGGTGTCTTGTTGACCCTGAAGTAGCCTGTTCTATCTGTCTTATCCCCGAGGCAAGTTAAGAAACAGACATGACCCCTGTGCCTGCCTTAAACAGCCATCTGCTCAGTGCCAGGGTTTTGTTTTGTATTGATCCCAACCCTTAACACTGCATATCGTCTAAACCCCCTTTCTTTCATACACATGAGTTAATGTTCATTGTTTCATTGTCTCTTTCTGCATGTCCACCACATTTGTAAGCTTTCTGATCCTAATAAAAATGGAGCAAGGACCCTTACTTGGGGCTCTTGTCTCCTCCCAGGCCTTAGTCTCTCTTATATTCAGTTATGTATCTGATATCTTGCTGGACAAGAGAGAACTCCAGACTCAAAGTCTGCAACAATATATAAAAAACCCACAGCTAATATAATCCTTAATGGGCAAAAACTTAGACTTTTCCTCTGAGGTCAGGAACAAGACAGAAATATCCACTCATCAAGACAGAGATATCCACTCATCACTATTATTTAACATAATACTGGATGTCCTAGACACAGCAATCACAAAGAAATAAAAGACATCCAAATTGTTAAGGAAGAATTCAGTTTTGCTATTTGCAGATGACATGATACTCTATACAGAAAACCCAAAAGACTCCACCAAAAAATTGCTAGAACCAAAACACAAATTCAGTGAAGTCTCAGGATACAAAATCAACATACAGGAATATGTTGCATTTCTATACACCAATAATAAAACAACAGAAGGAGAAATCAAGGAAGCAATCCTACTTACAAGGTACTGAAAGGGCAGGCCTATGCCGGCCGACTCCATCTTGTTCTGTGTCCTCCACCTTGAGTGACTATGTCCCCGACATGACCCCTTTTCCGGGAAAATCACAGAAACCTCAGACCTCGTCTCCTCCCCTTGAGTAACCTCCTACTCACCCGTTCAAACTTCCTGATCAAAACACGCCCAGCGACCTGAGTAACAGGACTCCAACCCTTCCCCAGCCAATCGGCTGAGGCCACAGCCATTACTTCACCAACTGCCCCTAGACCCCTATAAAACCTTTGTGCTTTTGAAACTCGCTCTCTCTCCCTGGTATCTCACCGCTGCGTCGGTGCAGGTAGGGGATTGAGCTTGAGCTAGCTAGAATAAAGGCTCTTTTGCTTTTGCATCGGACTCGGCTCCCTAGTGGTCTTTGGGGATCACGAATTCTGGGCCTAACAGTACCAAAACCCATAAGATACCTAGGAATAAACCTAATCAAAGAGGTAAAAATCTGTACTCTGAAAAGTATAAAACTGCTATGAAAGAAATTGAAGATGACACAAAGAAATGGAAAAACACTCGATGCTCATGGATTGTAAGAACAAATATTGTTAAAATGTCATACTACCCAAAGCAATCTATGTAGTTGATGCAATCTCTGTCAAAATACCACCAGCATTCTTCACAGAACTAGAATAATCCTAAAATTTGTATGAAACCACAAAAGGCTCCAGATAGCCAAAGCAATCTTGAAGACGAAAAGCAAAGGTGGAGACATCACTATTCCAGACTTCAAGTTATATTACAAAGCTGTATTGATAAAAACAGTATGATACATTCTCAAAGACAGACACATAGATCTAAAGAACAGAATACAAAACCCAGAAATGAACCCACAGTTATATGGTCAATTAATCTTCAACAAAACAGCAAAGAATATCCAATGGGGAAAACACAATGTCTTCAACAAATAGTGTTGGGAATACTTGACAGCAACCTGTAAAGGAACGAATCTGGATCATTGTCTTACACCATACATGAAACTAAATTAAAAGTGAATTAAAGACCTAAATGTGAGACAGGAAACCATAAAAATCCTAGAGGGGAGCACAGGCAGTATCCTCTTTGACATCAGCCATTGCAACTTCTTACTAGATATGTCTCCTGAGGACAGAGAAACACAAGCAAAAGTAAACTATTGGGACTTCATCAAAATAAAATGTTTCTGAACAGAAAAGGAAACAGTCAACAAAACGAAATGGCAATGTAGGGAATGGGAGAATATATTTGCAAATGAAATATCTGATAAATGATTACTATCCAAAATAAATAACTTGTCAAACTGAACATTAAAAGATAAACCAATTAAAACATGGGCAGAAGACATGAGTAGACATTTTTTCATAGAAGACATACAGATGAACAACAAACACATGAAAAGGTGCTCAATATCACTCATCATCGGGGAAATACAAATCAAAACTACAATGAGATATCACCTCATACCTGTCAGAATGAATAAAATTAACAACACAGAAAACAACAGATGTTGGTGAGGATTTAGAGGAAGGGGAATCCTCTTCCACTGTTGGTGGGCATGAAAACTAGTCACTCTGGAAGACAGTATGGAGGGTCCTCAAAAACTTAAAAATAGAACTACCCTATGATCCGGCAGCCACACTACTGAGTCAAAGGGCACATGCACTCCAATGTTTATAGCAGCATTATCAACAATAGCCAATTTATGGGAGAGTCCAAATGTCCATTGACTGATGAGATTATTGATGGTTGCCAGAGGGGATGTAAGTGGGGGATGGGTTCAATAGGTGATTGGGATTACGGAGGGCACTTTTATTGAGCACTGGGTATTGTATGTAAGTGATGAATCACTAAATTCTACTACTAATTCTATTCTAAATTTAAATAAAAACTTGAAGAAAATAAATAGCTGCATTAAGTATGGTATAAGAAGAAAATTTAATTTTTTCACAGTATTTATTAAATTCCTTTTGTGGAGTAGCTCTTGTTCCTGCATGAATTCACAGGTAGATACTCACACATTATTATATGTACAATAGTACATCTACATTAGATACACATTAGTACATACACATAGTACATTAGGTAGTACAATATAATAATAACTCAATTCTAAACTGTCATAGAATTTAAAGCTTCTTTCTTTCTTTCTCCAGAAGTAACCTATTTCAGATGGTACTGGGGAAGGCAAGGTCAACCTCTTGGACAGGAGCCATACAAACATTCTCTAGATATATCTTCTCTGGCAAGGGAAACAAAAGCAAAATTAAACTATTGAGACTACACCAAAATAAGAAGTTTTGCACAACAAAGGGAAACAGACAACAGAAAAAGACAACCTACTGAATGGGAGATGTTTTCAAAAATTATAGCTGATTTAAGTTATAATACAAACCTATAGTAATCAAATCAGTATGATATTGGCACAAAAATATATGCATGCATTAATGAAACAAGATAGAAATACAGGAAATGAACCCAAATCTATATGGTAAACTAATCTTTGACAAAGGAGTAAAGAATATACAATGGGAAAAAGAAGTATCTTCAACAAAAGGTGTTGGGAAAACTGGTCAGAAACATGCAAAAAACAAAACTGGACTACTTTCTGACACCAAACACAAAAACAAATTCAAAGTGGTTTAAAGATCTAAATGTGAGACCTGAAACCATAAAAACCCTAGAGGAGAATACAGGTAGTAACTTCTTTGATATCAGCCATAGCAACTTCTTTCTTGATATGTCTCCTGAGGCAAGGGAACAAAAACAAAAATAAACTATTGGGACTTCATTGAGATAAACAGCTTCTGTATAGTGAAGGGAACAATCGACAAAGGTAAAAGGAAATCTACAGAATGGGAGACGATATCTCCAAATGACAAACTATACAAAATATATAAAAAATGTATGAAACTCAATTCCCAAAAAAGGAATAATCCAATTTTAAATGGGCAGAATACATGAATAGATATATTCCCAAAGAAGACATTATATGGCCAACAGACATGTGAAAAGATGTTCATCATTACTTGCCATCAGGGAAATGCAAATTGAAACCACAATTAGATGCCAGAATGGGTAAAACCAAAAGCACAAAAAATAACAAATGTTGGCAAGGATATTGAGAAAAAGAAGCCCTCAGGCACTATTGGTGGGAATGTAATTTGATTCAGCTGCTGTGGAAAACAATATGGAGGCTCTTCAAAACATTAAAAATAGAATTACCATATGATCCAGTTATTCCTCTGTGTGTGTGTGTGTGTGTGTGTGTGTGTGTGAATGTATATATATATATGTATGTATATATATGTATATATATATACACATATATTTACATATATATATATATGTGTATATATATATACACATACACATAGTAAACCAGAATCTTCATTATAGAGAAAAAATTGGCAGTTGCCAGCAAAGAAGTGGATGGGAGGATGGGTGAAACAGGTGAAGGGAATTAAGAGTACTTATGATAATCACTAAGTACTGTATGGAATTGTTGAATCATTATATTCTATGCTTGAAACTAATATAACACTGTTTTAATTATACTTGAATCAAAAAACTCCAGCCTCTATATTTATCCCATATTGCTGTTGTATTCCTTCTTATACACTCTCTAGGCCACTTCTAGCTTCTTCAAGGTTGGAGTTTGAGGTAGGCTCTGTGTGTATGGAGTAGGGGGAAGGTAAAGGGAAGAAAGACATACTTGACTGATACAGTTGTAGATATTATGTTGCTATGATTCTGGTCTGACAGATTTCAAAGGTTGTGCATTATAGGACAATTATTCATCATTGCATTTTATCTACAATTCTCTCGGTACGTACAGCTCTTACTTTTGCTGGACACTTATAATGTCTTTTTCGGTCCTCTGGTTACTAGCTGTCCTTTCCCATATTCAGTTAACCTTGTTACTCTATGTAGACCTTTCGGTAGAGTCTTTAAAAAGAAATATCAAGTCAAAATATATTCCCTGGCATCATTTCTGGTCCCCAGGAAATATACATGAATTTTTGTCCACTAAAATATATAAGTTAAGACCCTTTCCTAAAACAATTTGATTTATTACTTGACAGAGAAAACTCAAGGCTCCTTATCTCCTAATCTTTAGATTTCACCAGGCATAATAAGCTGCCTCTCTTTAGGCCCCACATTCTATGGGATACATTTAATTTTTTAAACTTATTTCCTTAAAGCTTCTTTCACTTAGCTTGAGTTAAAGGGGAACCACACCTTGGGTTTGGAGGGCATATGCAAAGCACATTGAAAACTTTATCTAAACACCTTTTTATGAAGAGTGATGTCCCCAAGATGGTGGCATAGGTTGTTTCTGATGTTGCTCCCCATTACAAGAAAAACAACTAACAACTATTTATGAATAAGATACCACTGAGGAAATTCTAGATCATAGTGGTTAGGGTTAATTAACCCTCTGTACCACATATACTGACAAAGAATGCATTAGAAAATAAATAGGAGCAATTTCATGATAACCACATTTCCCATCCTAGGCTGGTACAGCACCACAACAGTCTCTCTTGAGTGTACCATTTCTCCAGTGGAAAAAGAGAGCCCAGTGTAGACATCCAGCTTCCTCAGCATTGAGGGTCATTTATTGAAATTTCCCACTTCAGTCTTGCTTCACAGAGATCGTAGGGGAAATTATAGAGCTTACCCATTGGGAATATGACTGTGATGTACAATGGGGGAGGGGTTTGCAACAGCCAGTACTCAAATATTTGCAGACCAAAATGCTACCTGCAGCACCTAAGTAGTAATCCCAACCACGAGTTTTGCTCATCTGCATAGCCAGGAAAGTGGTGAAGTCTTACCAGGAAACTTGGTGGGGCACAGGTCTGATTTGGGTCTTCAAATGAAGAGCTTTCCTGGCTTTGCAGACTGGTCTGCCCCACCCCCCCCCCACACATCCAGGAGGAGCTGCATTATACCCCAGCCCACTGCTGAGTGTTGTTCCCAGCCCTGCATGACCAAAAAACCTAACCAGGAACACCTGGGAGTCTAAGAGCTGGCCAATATGTTCCACTTGGGAAGGGATGCTAATTCATAGTCTGACCTACTGCTGAGTTAAGTACCTAGTCCTGACCATCTAGGAATCCTTACAAGAGAACCCAGATTACCACAGAGCCCAAATTACAGCCCTATGTGGGCAGGGAACAAAGCTAGCAAGCCTTATCCAACCATTCTCAGCCAGCAGCACATTTCCCCTATGATTTCATAGCTTGGGCAGTGGCCTTGCCTCAGAATAGACCCTGATAGCAAGACCCAACTGCCCAAGGGCATTAGCAGCAGGCACGACCAGAAACCCAAACTGAGCTGACAGGCAGAGATCTGTGTTTGCCAGAGAAAACCCATATAAGTTTGGAAGAGAAGACCACTTACTCAAATGTGAAAAATCAGATAACTGTGACACCACCAGAGGAAACTAATAAAGCTCCAACAGTAAATAAATGGAAATCTATAAACTATCAGAGAAATCAGAATAATCCATTTAAAGAAGTTTAGTAAATTATAAGAACACACAGACAAATAAATGAAAGTAAGATAACAATGCAAGAACAAAATGAGAAGTTCAATAGAAAAATAAAAAAACCTGAGAAGTACTAGGGCTCAAAAATACCATGACTGAATTAAATAAAGAGCTTTAACAACAGACTTGATCATGTGGAAGAAAGAATCCATTACCTAGAAAAGAGGACATTTGAAATTAGTCAGAAGAGCAAAAAGAAAAAAAAATAAAAACGAGCGAAGAAAGCCCATGGAACTTCTGAAACACAATCAAAAGAAACAATATACACATAATGGGTATATCAGAAAAAGAGGAGAAAAAAAGGGTCAGAAATAATATTTAAAGCACCAATGGCTGAAAGCATTCCAAACCTGGGGAGAGAAATGGACATCCAGATCTGAGAGGTCCAAAGATTCCAAAGAGGTTAAATCTGAACAGGGCCACACCAAAACACATTATAATTAACTTGTCAAAATTCAAAGACAAAGAGTTTTGAAATCAGCAAGAGAAAAACAAATTACACAAAAGAACCCCCCCCCCCCATAAAGCTATAGGTGGATTTCTCAATAAAAACTTTTCAGGTCAGGTGACAATGGGATAATATATTAAAAATATTTAAAGAAAAACACTGTCAATGAAGATTTCTATACCAGGAAAAGCTGTCCTTCATAAATTAAAAAAGAGGTAAAGACTTTCACAAACAAACCTGTGTTATAATAAATGTTAAGAGTTCTTTGAGTGGAAATAAAAGGACACTAAGTAACATCATGAGAACATAGTGTAAAATTTACTGGTAGCAGTAAATATATAGTCAAAAATGGATTCTGACATTTGGTAATGGTGGTGCATAATTTTACTTACAACTCTAGTTTAAAAGTAAAAAAAAATGTATTTAATATAAACATACAGTCATTTGTTATTTGATATACAGTAAACAATACATAAACTACAACATAACTAACATAAAATATAAGGGGACTAGGATAAAGTTTATGAATTCTATCAAAACTTACTAATTATCAGTTTAAAGTAGTGTGTTATAATTTTAAGACTTTTATGTAAGCCGCATGTAACCACAGGGGAAAAATCTGCAGTTAATACATAAAAGAACATGATAAAAAGTCAAAGCATACTGATATTTAAAAATATCAAAGAAAAAAAGAAGGACAAGAAGCAAGGAAGGATGAACTCTAAAACAGTCAGAAAACACTTAACAAAATTGCAGTAGTATGTCCTTACCTATCAATCATTACTTTACATATAAATGGATTAAATCTTCCAAGGAAAAGACATAGAATAGCTGAATGGATAGGAAAGCAAGATGCAATGATATGCTGCCCAAAAGAGACTCACTTTAGTCTTAAAGACACACATAAATTGGGAGTGAAGAAATGGAAAAAAAATATTTCAAACAAGTGGTAACCAAAAAGAAAAAAAAATGGTAGGGGTAGCTAAACTTATATCAGACAAAATAGACTTTGGTAAAAAGAGACAAAGTCATTATATGAAGAGTCATTTAATCAAGGAAATATGACAATTGTAAATATTTATGCCACCAATGTCAGAGAACCTAAATATATAACGCAAAATTTAACAGAGCTAAAATGAGACATAAAAAACAATACAATAGTTGTTGGGCACTTTAACAATGGATAGATCAAGACAGATAATCAATAAAGAAACAGTGGATTTGTACAACACTATGGAGTAAATAGACCTAAGAGACATATACAGAACAGAAAATCCCATGACAAAAGAATACACACTCTTCTTATATGCACATGGATAACTTCCTAGGATAGACCATATGTTTGGCCACAAAACATGTCTAATTTAAGAAGATTGAAATCATACTAAGTAGCTTCTCTGAACACAATGGTTTGAAACTAGAAATCAGTTAGAAAAAGAAAAATGGAAACCTCATAAATACATTAAAATTAAACAATACTTGTTGAACAACTAATGATTAAAAGAACTACACTCCTAGGGGTGCCTGGGTGGTTCAGTCTGTTAAGGTATGACTATTGGTGTCAGTTGGGACATGATCTCATGGTTTGTGACTTTGAGGTCCATGTCTGGCTCTGTGCTGACAAAGCCTGCTTGGGATTTCTCTCTCCCTCTTTCTGCCCCTCCTCCACTCATTCTCTCTCTCTCTCTCTCTCTCTCTCTCTCTCTCTCTCTCTCTCTTTCTCTCTCTCTCTCTCAAAATAAATAAATAAACTTAAAAAAGAGAAGTGCGCTCCTAAATCCCTATCACCTGTTTAACCCATCCTCATCTACCTTCTGGTAACCATCAGCTTATTCTCTATAGTTAAGAGTCTGTTTCTTGGTTTGTCTCTCTCTTATTTAAATTCTTTTTTTACCTTTCCTAATTGTTTCATTTCTTAAAATCCACATATGAATGAAATAATACGGCATTTGTCCTTCTCTTATTTCCCTTAGCATCATACTCTTGAGCTCCATTCATGTCATTGCAAATGGGAGGATTTCATTCTTTTTTATGGCTGAGCAATATTCTATTATATGTATATATATATATATGACATATAATATATATAATGACATATATATAATAACATATATATATACATAATGACATATATATATACATAATGACATATATATATAATATGGCTTATTTCACTTAGCATTACACTCTACAGTTCCATCCACATTGATACAAAGGGCCATATTTCATTCTTTCTCATTGTCAAGTAGTATTCCATTGTGTATATAAACCACAACTTCTTTATCCATTCATCAGTTGATGGACATTTAGGCCTTTCCATAATTTGGTTATTGTTTAAAGTGTTGGTATAAACATTGGGGTACAAGTGCCCCTGCGCATCAGCACTCCTGTATCCCTTGGGTAAATTCCTAGCAGTGCTATTGCTGGGTCACACGGTAGATCTATTTTTAATTTTCTGAGGAACCTCCACACTGTTTTCCAGAGTGGCTGCACCAGTTTGCATTCCCACCAGCAGTGTAAGAGGGTTCCTGTTTCTCCACATCCTGGCCAGCATCTATAGTCTCCTGATGTGTTCATATTAGCCACTCTGACTGGCGTGAGCTGATATCTCAGTGAAGTTTTATTTATTTTTGGGACAGAGAGAGACAGAGCATGAACGGGGGAGGGGCAGAGAGAGAGGGAGACACAGAATCGGAAACAGGCTCCAGGCTCCGAGCCATCATCCCAGAGCCTGACGCGGGGCTCGAACTCACGGACCACGAGATCATGACCTGGCTGAAGTCAGACGCTTAACCGACTGCGCCACCCAGGCGCCCCATATCTCAGTGAAGTTTTGATTTGTATTTCCCTGATGAGGAGTGACGTTGAGCATCTTTTCATGTGCCTGTTGGCCATCTGGATGTCTTCTTTAGAGAAGTGTCTATTCATGTCTTCTGCCCATTTCTTCACTGGATTATTTGTTTTTTGGGTGTGGAGTTTGGTGAGTTCTTTATAGATTTTGGATACTAGCCTTTTGTTTGATATGTCATTTGCAAATATCTTCTCCCATTCTGTCAGTTGCCTATTAGTTTTGTTGATTGTTTCCTTTGCAGTGCAGAAGATTTTTATCTTGATGAGGTCCCAATAGTTCATTTTTGCTTTTAATTCCCTTGCCTTTGGGGATGTGTCAAGTAAGAAATTGCTGCTGCTGAGGTCAGAGAGGTTTTGTCCTGCTTTCTCCTCCAGGGTTTTGATAGTTTCCTGTCTTACATTCAGTTCCTTTATCCATTGTGAGTTTATTTTTGTGAATGGTGTCAGAAAGTGGTCTAGATTCATTCTTTTGTCTGTTACTGTCCAGTTCTCCCAGCACCATTTGTTAAAGAGACTGTTCTTTTTCCTTTGGGTATTCTTTCCTTCTTTGTCAAAGTTTAGTTGGCCATACTTTTGTGGGTCTAGTTCTGTAGTCTTTATTCCATTGGTCTATGTGTTTGTTTGTGTGCTAACACCATACTGTCTTGATGATTACACTTTTGTAGTAGAAGCTAAAGTCTGGGATTGTGATGCCTCCTGCTTTGGTCTTCTTCAAAATTATTTTGGCTATTCGGGGTCTTTTGTGGTTCCATACAAATTTTAGGATTGCTTGCTCTAGCTTCAAGAAGAATGCTGGTGCAATTTTGCTTGGGATTGCATTGAATGTATAGATAGCTTTGGGTAGTATTGACCTTTTAACAATATTTATTCTTCCAATCCATGAGCATGGAATGTTTTTCCATTTCTTTGTGTATTCTTCAATTTCCTTCAAAACCTTTCTATAGTTTTCAGCATACAGATCTTTTACATCTTTGGTTAGGTTTATTCCTAGGTATTTTATGGTTCCTGGTGCAGTTGTGAATGGGATCAGTGTCTTTATTTGTCTCTCTGTTGCTTCATTTTTAGTGTATAAAAATGCAACTGATTTCTGTACATTATTTTTGTACCCTGCGGCTTTGCTGAATTTATGTATTGGTTCTAGCAGACTTTTGGTGGAGTCTATCGGGTTTTCCTTGTATAATACGCCATCTGCAAAAAGTGAAAGCTTGACTTCATCTTTGCC
The DNA here is from genome assembly GCF_022837055.1 of Prionailurus viverrinus. Classification (NCBI taxonomy): domain Eukaryota; kingdom Metazoa; phylum Chordata; class Mammalia; order Carnivora; family Felidae; genus Prionailurus; species Prionailurus viverrinus. The sequence continues at coordinate 56,617,600 of NC_062579.1, forward strand.
AATTTTGATGCCTTTGATTTCCTTTTGATGTCTGATTGCTGATGCTAGAACTTCCAACACTATGTTAAACATCTGGGGTGAGACGGACATCCCTGTCATGTTCCTGATCTCAGGGGGAAAGCTCTCAGTTTTTCCCCATTGAGGATGATGTTAGCTGTGGGCTTTTCATAAATGGCTTTGATGATGCTTAAGTATGTTTCTTCTATCCCGACTTTCTCGAGGCTTTTTATTAAGAAAGGATGCTGAATTTTGTCAAATGCTTTTTCTGCATTGATTGACAGGATCACATGGTTCTTTTCTTTTCTTTGATTAATGTGATGTATCACATTGATTTGTGAATATGTAACCAGCCCTCAAGCCCAGGAATGAATCCTACTTGATCATGATGAATAGTTCTTTTCACAGGCTGTTCAATTCGTTTTGCTAGTATCTTGCTGAGAATTTTTGCATCCATATTCATCAGGGATATTGGCCTGTAGTTCTGTTTTTTTGCTGGATCTCTGTCTGGTTTGGGAATCAAAGTAATGCCAGCTTCATAGAATGAGCCTGGAACTTTTCCTTCCCTTTCTGTTTTTTGGAACAGTTTGAGAAGGATAGGTTATCTCTGCTTTAAATGTCTGGTAGAATTCCACAGGGAAGCCATTTGGTCCTGGACTTTAATTTGTTGGGAGATTTTTGATAACTGATTCAATTTCTTCGCTGTTTATGTGTCTGTTCAAGTTTTCTATTTCTTCCTGTTTGAGTTTTGGAAGTGTGTGGGTGCTTAGGAATTTGTCCATTTCTTCCAGGTTGTCCAGTTTGTTGGCATATAATTTTTCATAGCATTCCCTTAAAATTGCTTGTATTTGTGAGGGATTGGTTGCCATAATTCCATTTTCATTCATGATTTTATTTATTTGGGTCCTCTCCCTTTTCTTTTTGAGAAGCCTGGCTAGAGGTTTATCAATTTTGTTTATTTTTTTCCAAAAACCCACCCTTGGTTTCATTGATCTGCTGTATTGCTTTTTAGATTGTATATTGTGTATTTCTGCTCTGATTTTTATTATGTCTCCTCCTCTACTGGGTTTGTGGTGTCTTTGCTCTTCTGCTTCTATTTCCTTTAGGTGTGCTGTTAGATTTTGTATTTGGGATTTTTCTTGTTTCTTGAGATAGGCCTGGATTGCAATGTATTTTCCTCTTCAGACTGCCTGTGCTGCATCCCAAAGTATTAGGATTCTTGTCTTTTCATTTGCATTTGTTACCATATATTTTTAAATTTCTTCTCTAATTGCCTGTTTGACCCATTCATTCTTCAGTAGGGTGTTCTGTAATCTCCATGCTTTTGGAGGTTTTCCAGCCTTTTTCTTGTGGTTGATTTCAAGTTTCATCGCATTGTGGTCTGAAAGTGTGCCTAGTATGATCTCAATTATTTTATATTTATGAAGGGCTGTTTTGTGACCCAGTATGTGATCTATCTTGGAGAATGTTCCATGTGCACTCGAAAAGAAAGCATATTCTGTTTCTTTGGGATGTAGGGTTCTAATTATATCTGTCAAGGACGTCTTGTCCAATGTATCATTCAGGGCCCTTCTTTCTTTCTTTATTCTCTGTGTAGATGTTCTACCCATTGCCATAAGTGGAGTATTAAAGTCTCCTGAAATTACCGCATTCTTATCAATAAGGTTGCTTATGTTTGTGAGTAATTTTTTTATATATTTGGGGGATTCTATATCCGGCACATAGACATGTGTAATTGTTAGTTCTTCCTTATGGATAGACCCTGTAATTATTACATAATGCCCTTCTTCATCTCTTGTCACAGCCTTTAATTTAAAATCTATTTTGTTTGATATACATATGGATGCTCCATCTCTCTTTTGACTTCCAGTAGCATGATAGATAGTTCTCCATCCCCTCACTTTCAATCTGAAGGTGTTCTCAGGTCTAAAACGAGTCTCTTTTAGACAGCAAATATATGGGTCTTGTTTTTTTTATCCATTCTGATACCCTATGTCTTTTGGTTGGAGCATTTAGTCAATTTACATTCAGTGTTATTACTGAAAGATATTGGTTTAGAGCCATTGTGATATCTGTAGGTTTCATGCTTGTAGTGATGTATCTGGTACTTTGTGGCCCTTGTGATATTTCACTCACAGAGCCCCCTAAGGATCTCTTGTAAGGCTGGTTTAGTGGTGACGAATTCCTTCAGTTTTTGTTTGGGAAAACATTTATCTCTCCTTCTATTCTGAATGACAGACTTGCTGGCTAAAGGATTCTTGGCTGCATATTTTTTCTGTTCATCACATTGAAGATTTTTTGCTATTCCTTTCTGGCTTGCCAAGTTTCACTAGATGGGTCTGCTATTACCGTTATGTTTTCTATCTTTGTATGTTAGGGCCCATTTATCCCTAGCTTCTTTCAGAATTCTGTCTTTTTCCTTGTATTTTGCCAGTTTCACTATGATATGTCATGAAGAAGATCGATTCAATTTACATCTGAAGGGAGTTCTTAGTGCCTCTTGGATTTAACTGCCTGTTTCCTTTCCAGAATGTGGTTTTCAGGTATGATTTGTTCAAGTACACCTTCAGCCCCTTTCTCACTCTCTTCTTCTTCTGGAATTCCTATGATACAGATATTGTTTTGTTTGATTGCATCTCTTAGTTCTCTAATGCTACCTTCATACTCCTGGATTTTTTTATCTCTCTTTTTCTCAGCTTCCTCTTTTTCCATAATTTTATCTTCTAATTCACCTATTCTCTCCTCTGCCTCTTCAATCCCTGCTATGGCCACCTCCATTTTATTTTGCACCTTATTTATAACATTTTTTAGTTCCTAATGACTATTTCTTAGTCCCTTGATCTCTGTAGGAATAGATTCTCTGCTGTTCTCTATGCTTTTTCTAAGCCCAGCGATTAATTTTATGACTATTATTCTAAATTCTTGTTCTGTTATATTGCTTAAATCAGTTTTGATCAATTTGCTAGCTGTCGCTACTTCCTGGAGTTTCTTTTGAGAAAATTCTTCTGTTTCACCATTTTGGCTAGTTTTCTGTCCCTTATGTGTTTTAAAAGCTTGTGTGGTCTGCACCTGTGAGCACTGCTATATTAAAGGAGGGTCATACAGTGTCCAGGGCCTGGCCCTTCAGGAGGTGTTTTTTTGTGAATTGTTACCTGCTATCTGTTGTTGTGATGATGGTTATTTTATTACCCTACTTGTAGTAATATTTGTGCCCTCCATGACGTGTGCTTTGATTTGTTCCTTGGAGTAGCCCTGTAAAGGAAAAGACATAGACAAACAGTAGACAAAAACACCAAAACACACAAATAACACAAACAAACAAAAACAAAAACCTAAAGACTAAAAACAAAACAACCCAAAACACTGACTACAATTAAAGAAGAATGTGGAGGAGGTGTTGGTTGAAGAGCATATACAAAGAGACAAATGACGGGGGGGGGGGCAGGGAATAAATGTTAATTAAGCAGAGAGACTAAAAGTCTTAATCTAGAGAGAGAGAAAGGAAAATAAAGGAGGAGGTGGGGAAAATGAAAGAAAGATAAAATTACCCAGAGAGAGAAACTATATAGTTTGATTATTCCAGAGAGAGAGAAAGGAGTGTAAAGAGAGAGGTGTAGAACATGTATCAAGACAATGGATTAAATATGCCTCTTTAGACAGAGCAATAACAAGAGTAACCAGCCTAGGGGAAGGAAGAGATAAGGAGGAGAAATTGGGGGGGGGAATTATATCTATATATACAGAATTGATCTAGAGTTAATCCAGGCATTGCTGCATTGCTTGTTGGGAGGAGCTATCCACAGGGTCTGTGCCCCATTGGTGGATGCGCAATTACCCAGTGCAAGGGGACGTTGTTTGGCGTATTCTGAACCCGCCTCCACTATGGGCCCCAGGAGTGATCCTTGAGGTGGTGGTGGTGGGGAGTGGGGAATGGTGATCTCCCAGTCTCTTCTCCAGAGAGCCAGACCCGGTGGACTCCGTTTGAGTCATCCTCACTGTGCCACGGGCGCAGACAGGGTGATCTTCCTTCCTCCACCAACTCCCCTGACCCTGTGCTTGGCTAGGATTCAAAGCCCTGCTCGGTGTGCTCTGGTGCTGGGGAAGCGCCTCTCAGTGTGACCCAATTTGTGGTCCTGGCTGGCTTTCTCTGTGCCACTGCACTTCAGAGAGAACTGACCTCTCCCATTGTAGACTGAGCCCCTGCCCTTGCTGTGAGCCCCTAGGGTGGTGGATGCAAGCAGTCTTTGTCTTTTCCCACAGCACTCCAGGGAAACAGCCGCCTTATCCTCCTGCAGACTGTGGCCTCCGTCCAGCCACTGCACCTACGGGTGGTGGAGGCAGGCAGGTCTATGCTATCATGCAGCCCTCTAGTGAGGGAACCACTTTCTCCAGGTGTGGACTGAGCCTCTGACCTATCACCGCACCCAGGGCTGGCTCCCCTCCTCCACAGGTCTGTGAACAGGGTGCCAGCCCCAGTCCAAAGAAAGCCCCGTAGTTAGAGATTGGATCCCTCTCAGTCTCAGTCCTAGGTCTTTCTCCTGTCCATCTATGGTCCTGCACTTCCCTAGTCACTCTTTCTCTTCCCTTTGTCTCTCTGCAGAAGGGGTCCTTCCCCTCAGTGCCCATACGGCCTTTTTAAATTTTTTTTTATCTCCCCAAGTTCGCAGTTACCCACCAATTTTTTTTCCCCATATTTCCCATTTTCTTCCTAGTAGATTCAGTCTCTTTTACTCTCAGGTTCTGTTCAAAGTTTTTTGGCTTCTACACTTCTTTGAGAGATGTGGGACTTCCAAAAGGGATATTCCAAAAGGGATATTTTTAAGGCCAATGTCAGAGAAATTATGGCCTGTCTTATCTAGGATTTTTATGGTTTCACGTATCACATTTAGGTCTTTACTCCATTTTATTTTCGTGTACGGTGTAAGAAAGTGGTCCAGTATCATTCTTTGCATATAATTGACCAGCTTCCCTAGCATCATTTTTTGATGACACCTTGTTTTTCCATTGTATATTCTTTCCTGCTTTATCCAAGATTAATTGACCATATAATTGTGGGCTTATTTCTGGGTTTTCTATTCTGTCCCATTGATATATGTGTCTATTTTTGTGTCAATACCATACTGTTTTTTTAAATTATATTTTCTATTATTAAAATTTACATCGAAATTAGTTAGCATATAGTGCAACAATGATTTCAGGAGTAGAATCCATACTGCCCCTTACCCATTTAGCCCATCCCCCCTCCCACACCCCCTCCAGTAACCCTCAGTTTGTTCTCCAAATTTATGAGTCTCTTCTGTTTTGTCCTCCTCCCTGTTTTTATATTATGTTTGTTTCCCTTCCCTTATGTTCATCTGTTTTGTCTCTTAAAGTCCTCATATGAGTGAAGTCATATGATTTTTGTCTTTCTCTGACTAATTTCACTTAGCGTAATACCCTCCAGTTCCATGCATGCAGTTGCAAATGGCATGATTTCATTCTTTTTGATTGCTGAGTAATACTCCATTGTGTGTGTGTGTGTGTGTATATATATATATATATATATATATATATATACCACATCTTCTTTATCCATTCATCCATCAATGGACATTTGGGCTCTTACCATACTTTGGCTATTGTTGATAGTGCTGCTAAAATCTTGGGGGTGCATGTGCCCCTTCAAAACAGCACACCTGTATCCCGTGGATAAATGCCTAGTGCAATTGCTGGGTTGTAGGGTAGTTCTATTTTTAGTTTTATAAAGAACCTCCATACTGTTTTTCAGAGTAGCTGCACCAGCTTGCATTCCCGCCAACAATGCAAAAGAGACCCTCTTTCTCCACATCCTCGCCAACATCTGTTTTTGCTTGAGTTGTTAATGTTAGCCATTCTGACAGTTGTAAGGTGGTATCTCATTGTGGTTTTGATTTGTATTTCCCTGATGATGAGTGAAGTTGAGCATTTGTTCATGTGTCCATTGGCCATCTGGATGTCTTCTTTGGAGAAGTGTCTATTCATGTCTTTTGCCCATTTCTTGACTGGATTATTTGTTTTTTGGGTGTTGAGTTTGATAAGTTCTTTATAGATTTTGGATACTAACCCTTCATCTGATATGCCGTTTGAAAATATCTTCTCCCACTCTGTGGGTTGCCTTTTAGTTTTGCTGATTGTCTCCTTCACTGTGCAGAAGCTTTTTATTTTGATGAGGTCCCAGTAGTTCATTTCTGCTTTTGTTTCCTTCCCCTCTGGAGATGTGTTGAGTAAGAAGTTGCTGCAACCAAGGTCAAAGAGGTTTTTTCCTGCTTTCTTCTCAAGGATTTTGATGGCTTCCTGTCTTACATTGAGGTCTTTCATCCATTTCGAGTTTATTTTTGTGCATAGTGTAAGAAAGTGGTCCAGGTTCATTCTTCTGCATGTCGCTGTCCACTTTTCCCAGCACCAGTTGCTGAAGAGCCTGTCTTTATTCCATTGGCTATTCTTTCCTGCTTTGTCAAAGATTAGTTGCCCATACGTTTGTGGGTCCATTTCTGGGTTCTCTATTATGTTCCATTGATCTGATTGTCTTTTCTTGTGCCAGTACCATACTGTCTTGATGATTACAGCTTTGTAGTATAGCTTGAATCTGGGATTGTGATGTCTCCTGCTTTGGTTTTCTTCTTCAAGATGGCTTTGGCTATTCGGGGTCTTTTCTGGTTCCATACAAATTTTAGGATTCGTTCTAGTTCTGTGAAGAATGTTGCTGTTACTTTGATAGAGATTGCATTCAATATGAATATTGCTTTGGTTAGTATCAACACTTTAACAATATTTGTTCTTCCTATCCAGAAGCATGGAATCTTTTTCCATTTCTTTGTGTCTTCTTCAATTTCTTTCATAAGCTTTGTATAGTTTTCAGTGTATAGATTTTTCACCTCTTTGGTTAGATTTATTCCTAGGTGTTTTATGTTTTTTTGTGCAACTGTAAATGGGATAGATTCTTTGATTTCCCTTTCTGTTACTTCGTTGCTGGTGTGTAGGACTGCAACTGATTTCGGTGCATTGATTTTATATCCTGCAACTTTGCTGAAATCATGGATAAGTTCTAGCAGGTTTTTGGTGGAATCTTTCGGGTTTTCCATATAGAGTATGATGTCATCTGCGAAGAGTGAAAGTTTGACCTCCTCCTGGCTGATTTTGATGCCTTTTATTTCTTTGTGTTGTCTTATTGCAGAGGCTAAGACTTCCAATACTATGTTGAATAACAGTGGCAAGAGTGGACATCCCTGTCTTGTTCCTGACCTTAGGGGGAAAGATCTTAGTTTTTCCCCATTGAGGATGATATTAGCATTGGGTCATTCATATATGGCCTTTATGATCTCAAGGTATGCTCCTTCTATCCCTACTTTCTTGAGGGTTTTTATCAAGAAAGGATGCTGAATTTTGTCAAATTACTTTCTCTGCATCTATTGAGAGGATCATATGGTTCTTGTCCTTTCGTTTATTGATGTGATGAATCATGTTAATTGTTTTGCAGATATTGAATCAGCCTTGTATCCTAGGTGTAAATCCTGCTTGGTCGTGGTGAATAATTTTTTTAATGTATTATTGGATCCAGTTGGCTAATATATTGTTGAGAATTTTTGCATCCATGTTCATCAGGGAAGTTGGTCTATACTTCTTTTTAGTGGGGTCTCTGTCTGGTTTTGGAATCAAGGAAATGCTGGCTTCATAGAAAGAGATTGTAAGTTTTCCTTCCATTTCTATTTTTTGGAACAGCTTCAAGAGGATAGGTGTTAACTCTTTACAGGTTGTGGGTATGTACAAATTTTTTATTTCTTCCTGTTTTGATTTTGGTAGTGTATATGTTTCTAAGAATTTGTCCATTTCTTCCAGATTACCCATTTTATTGACATATGTTTACTCATAGTATTCTCTTATTGTTTTTATTTGTGTTGTGTTGGTTGTGATATCTCCTCTTTCATTCTTGATTTTATTTATTTGTGTCCTTTCCTTTTTCTTTTTGAACAAACTGGCTTGTGGTTTATCAATTTTGTTAATTCTTTCAAAGAACCAGCTTCTGGTTTCATTGATCTGTTCTACTGGGTTTTTTTTTTTTTTGGTTTTGATAGCATTAATTTCTGCTCTAATCTTTATTATTTCATGTCTTCTGCTGGTTTTGGGTTTTATTTGCTCTTCTTTTTCAAGCTTCTTAAGGTGTAAGGTCAGGTTGTGTATCTGAGATCTTTTTTCCTTCTTTAGGAAGGCCTGGATTGCTGTATACTTTCCTCTTATGACAGCCTTTGCTGCATCCCAGAGATCTTGGGTTGTGGTGTTATCATTTTCATTGACATCCATATACTTTTTAAATTCTTTAACTGCTTGGTTAGCCCATTCATTCTTTAGTAGGATGTTCTTCAGTCTCTAAGTATTTGTTACCATTACAAATTTTTTTTTGTGGTTGATTTCGAGCTTCATAGCGTTGTGGTCTGAAAATAGGCATGGTATGATCTTGATCTTTTTGTCCTTAGTTAGGGCTGATTTGTGTCCCAGTATATGGTCTATTCTGGAGAACGTTCCATGTGCACCGGTGAAGAATGTATATTTTGCTGCTTCAGAATGAAATGTTCTGAATATATTTATTAGGTCCATCTGGTCCAGTGTGTCACTCAAAGCCATTGTTTCCTTGTTCATTTTTTGATTGGATGATCTGTCCATTGCTGTGAATGGGGAGATGAAGTCTCCTACTATTATGGTATTACTATCGATGAGTTTCTTTATGTTTGTGATTAATTGATTTATATATTTGGGTGCTACCACATTTGGTGTATAAATGTTTACAATTGTTAGGTCTTCTTAGTGGATAGACCCCTTTATTATGATATAATGCCTTTCTGCATCTCTTGATACAGTCTTTATTTTAAAGTCTAGATTGTCTGATATAAGTATGGCTAGTCTGGCTTTCTTTTGTTGACCATTAGCATGATAGATGTTTCTCCATCCCCCTATTTTCAATCTGAAGGTGTCTTTAAGTCTAAAGTGGGTCTCTTGTAAATGGCATATAGATGGATCTTGTTTTCTTATCCATTCTGTTATCCTATGCTTTTTGATTTGAACATTTAGTCCATTGACGTTTAGAGTGAGAACTGACAGATATGAATTTATTGCCATTATGATGCATGTAGAGTTGGAGTTTCTGGTGATGTTCTCTGGTCCTTTCCAATCTTTGTTGCTTTGGTATTTATTTATTTACATATATATTTTTCCATCTTTTCTCTCCTAGAGTCCCCCTTAAAATTTCTTGCAGGGCTGGTTTAGTGGTCACAAACTCCTTTAATTTTTGTTTGTCTGGGAAACTTTTTATATCTCCTTCTATTTTGAATTACAGCTTTGCTTGGTAAAGAATTCTTGGCTGCATGTTTTTCTGATTCAGCACATTGAATATATCTTGCCACTTCTTTTTGGCCTGCCGAGTTTCTGTGGATAGGTCTGCTGCAAACCTGATCTATCTTCCCTTGTACGTTAGGGACTTTTCTCCCTTGCTGCTTTCATGTTCTCTCCTTGCCTGAGTGTTTTGTGAATTTGACTATGATATGCCTTGTTGATTGTCGGTTTTTGTTGAATGTCATGGGGTCCTCTGTGATTCCTGGATTTTGATGTCTGTGTCTCTCCCCAGGTTAGGAAAGTTTTCAACTATGATTTGCTCACATAACCTTTCTATCCCTATTTTTCTCTCTTCCTCTTCTGGGACCCCTATGATTCTGATGTTCTTCCTTTTTAATGAGTCACTGATTTCTCTAATTCTTAAGTCGTGCTCTTTTGCCCTAATCTCCCTCTGATTTTCTGCTTCATTATTCTCTATAAGTTTGTCCTCTATATTGCTGATTTTCTGTTCTGCCTCATCCATCCTTGCCGGCGCTGAACCTGCTAACAGAGTGAAATAGGACTGAAATTATTTCGTTTTCCCATAGAAGTCAGTCTATGTAGTGCTTTATAGTCCATAAACTAAGCTGGTGGTGAGACTTGTGTTCTTGAAGAGCGAGGTTGGCCCAGTTGGGTGGGGCTCAGTGCAACCGCTCCTGTCTCCACTAGATAACACTACTAGCCTACTGGGGTGGATTTTTGCAGTGGTTTTAGGTGCATATGCACATGCGTGGGAGCGGTGAAAAGGGCGTCACCCAGTTACCCAGTCTATTCTCCTGGATTAGCAATCACACACCCATTCTCTGTCTTCAGCTTTCATCCACTCCCCGCTGTTTTACTCTTCGTGACCAGGCACCAGGCAGTACCTGTCTCCCGAGTTTTGTCTCAGCTGTGGCTGTTTTCCCTGGCCCCTTACTTCTGAAGGACTGTGGCTTTGATCCGTTCTGCCCCTCTGCTGGAGGTTCTCACTGAGCAATGGCCAAATGAGCAATGGTGAATGTTGGGTGCATCCAGGACCACTTGCTGGACCCTGTTGCTTCCAGTGCCCCGAGATTACAGCCATGTGCCAGCCTGCCCCAGAAAAAGTTCACGAGATAGTGTAGCAGCAGCATTTTGGGGATTATGAAAAATCACAACACACATCTGGCACCAGGCTTCACTCTTAATGACCTTGTTCCAGCACCAGTGAATGTGGCTGTTTTCTGGGGTCTGCTGGGACAAGGTGGATTCAACAATCTCTACCAAATGTCCTTCCAGCAGTGGAACTGCTTTTCCCTGTGTGGCCTGAGAACCTCCCAGACCCCACTCTGTTCCTGGGGATTTGCCCTTCCCACCAGATCACCACCAGGTATCAAGCTGCGGAATTGCAGCCTTTGTGCTCCCCTTGTTTACAGTCTTAAAAGAATTTAAACCCTCTCCTTTCTCATTTCTCCCTTTTTATTTTAGTCCCTGCAGCTGTTTCAAATTTTCCACTTTCTCTCAGCTGCTTTTGGGGAGGGGTGCTTTTCCCATATTCTCTCCCTCTCCCCAGTCTCCATCCTCTCTCCACCCTCAAACACAGTTCCCTACCTTTCCCGGCTTCTTGCTCCCCAAATTCATCTCTCTGCGCCGTGTACTTGTTCAATTCTGTGTTTAAGGTTGTGCAGATTGTTGTGTTAATCCTCCAGTCAGTTTTCTAGGTGTGTAGGGTGGTTTAGTGCTGGTCTGGCTGTATTTCATGGACACAAGACACAGAAAAAGCTTCCATGCTGTTCTGCCATCTTGGCTCCTCTCTAGTACCATACTGTTTTAATGACTATGGCTTTTTAGTATGACTTGGCCTCAGGTATGGTAATATATCAAATTTGTTTCTCTTTCTCAAGATTGCTTTGTTCTTTGGGGTCTTCTGTGATTTCATGCAAATTTTAGGATTGTTCTAGTTCTGTGAAAAATGCTGTTGGTATTTTGATAGGGATTCCATTTAATATGTATATTGCTTTGGCTAGTGTAAACATTTTAACAATATTTATTCTTATAACCCATGAGCATGGAATTTTTTCCATTTTTTGTGTCATTTTCAATTTCATTCATCAGTGTTGTATAGTTTTCAGGGTAGATGTCTCACATTTTGCTTATGTTTATTCCTATGTATTTTATTATTTTTGGTGCATTGTAAATGGGATGGTTTTTTGTTTTGATGTTCGTTTTTTAATTTCCTTTTAAGTAATGTTTACATCCAATAATGGGCTCAAACTCACAACCCTGAGATCAAGAGTCCCATGTTCTTCTGACTGATCCAGCCAGGCACCCTGGGATTGTTTTAATAATTTCTCTTTCTTCTTCTTCATTATTAGTATACAGAAATGCAACATATTTCTGTACGATAATTTTTTATCTTGCGACTTTACTGATTTCAATTATTAGTTCTAGCAATGTTTTTGGTGGATTAATTTGGGTTTCCTATATATAGAGATGTCATCTTTAAATAGTGAAAATTTTACTTCTTCCTTACACATTTGGATGCCTTTATTTTTTGTTATTGTTTGATTGCTGTGGCTAGAACTTTCAGCACTACATTGAATATAAGTGGTGAGTGCTGTGTTTTGTTCCTGGCCTCAGGGGTATAGCTCTCAGTTTTTCCCTTTTGAGTATGATGTTAGCTGCTGGTTTTTCATATAATGCCTTTATCTTGTGGTATGTTCCCTCTATACCTACTTAGTTGAGGATTTATATTATAAATGGATGTTGTACTTTGTAACATTCTTTTCTGCATCCATTGAAATGATCATATCAGTTTTATACTTTTTTATTGATGTATTGTATCACATCAATTGATTTACAAATACTGAATCACCCTTGCAACCCAGGGAAAAGTTCTCTCTTGATCATGGTGAATGATATTTTTAAAGTATTGTTAGATTCAGTTTGCTAATATTTTGTCTAAAAAGTTTGCATCTATCTTCTTCAGAGATATTGGCCTGTAGGTTTCTTTGTATTGCTATTATCTGGTTTTGGCTTCAGGATAATGCTGGCCACATCGAATGGACTTAAAAATTGTCATTCTCATATTTTTTTGGAATAGTTTGAGAAGATATTAACTCTTCTTTAAATGTTTGGAAGAAATTGCCTGGGAAGCCACCTGGTCCTGGTCCTGGACTTTGGTTTGGTGTTTTTTTTTTATTGAAGATTCAATTTCATTGTGGGTAATTGGCCTGTTCAAGTTTTCTATTTCTTTCTGCTTTAGTTTTAGTATGTTATATGTTTTTAGGAACTTATCCATTTGTTCTATGTTGTCCAAGTTGTTGACATATAATTTTTCATAATATTATTACAGTTTTTTTGTATTTCTTTGATGTTGGTTTCTATTTATCCTCTTTCATTTGTGATTTTGTTTATGTGAGTACTTTCTCTTATTTTTGTCTTTTTTTATATGTCTGGATAGATGTTTATCAACCTTGTTGATGTTTTCAAAGAACCAGGTCTTGGTTTCATGGATCTGTTCTATAGTTATTTGTATATTGTTTATGTTTGTTGTAATCTTAATTATTTCCTTCTTTCTACTGGTTTGGAGAAACCTGGTATGGTTTTTGTAGGATTTTTCTTACTTCTAGTGTTAGACATGTATTGCTATGAACTTCCCTCTTAGAATCAATTTTGCTGCATCCCAATGATTTTGGATCAATGTGTTTTTATTTTCATTTGTTTCCATGTAATTTTTTATTTATTCTTTGATGTCTTAGTGAACCATTCACTGTTTTGTGGCATGCTCTTTCTAGATTTTTCTTGTGGTTGATTTTCAGTTTCATAGTGTTGTGGTTAGAAAAGGTGCATGTTGGGGCGCCTGGGTGGTGCAGTCGGTTGAGCGTCCGACTTCAGCCAGGTCACGATCTCGCGGTCCGGGAGTTCGAGCCCCGCGTTGGGCTCTGGGCTGATGGCTTGGAGCCTGGAGCCTGTTTCCGATTCTGTGTCTCCCTCTCTCTCTGCCCCTCCCCCGTCATGCTCTGTCTCTCTCTGTCCCAAAGGTGGATAAACGTTGAAAAAAAAATTAAAAAAAAAAAAGAAAAGGTGCATGTTATGACTTTGATCTGTTTGAATTAGTTGAAACTTATTTTGTGGACTAATACATGGTCTATTCTGGAAACTGTTCTATGTGCTCTTGAGAAATATGTGTATTTTACTGTTTTAGGATGGAATGTTCTGAATATATATGTGAATGCAATCTGGTCCAATGTGTCATTCAAAGCCATTGTTTGCTTGTTGTTTGTCTTTTTTGATAACCTGTCCATTGATGTCACTGGTGTTTTAATGTCCTCTACCATTGGGGCACCTGGATGGCTCAGTCAGTTAAGCATCCGACTTCAGCTCAGGTCATGTTATCACAGTTTGTGAGTTCGAGCCCCACGTAAGGCTCTGTGCTGACAATTCAGAGGCTGGAGCCTGCTTCAGATTCTGTGTCTCCCTCTCTCTCTGACCTTCCCCCACTCACACTCTGTCTCTGTCTCTGTCTCTCTCAAGAATAAATAAACATTAAAAAAATTTTAAAAAATAAAGTCCTCTACCATTATTGCATTACTATCAATTACTTACATTTGTTGTTTACAGTTTCATGCATTTGGAAGCTTCCATGTTAGGTTCATAATATTTACAATTGCTATATCTTCTTAATGGATTGTCCATTTATGAATATATAGTGCCCTTCATGGTCTTTTGTTACAGTCTTTGTATTAAATTCTAGTTTGTCCAATATAAGAATTACTTGTTTGACTTTCTTTTGACATCCATTTGCATGATAAAATCTTCTCTATACCCTCACTTTCAATCTAAAGGTGTTTGTAGATCTGAAAGGAGGCTCTTGTAGGGAGCATATAGGTGTGTCTTCTTTAGTATGTACTCTGTAACCATATGTCTTTGATTGGAGCATATAGTACATTTACATTAAAAGTAATATCGATATATATGTATTTATTTATATTTTGTTACTTGCTTTGTGTATTTTTTTGTTTTTTTTTCTTCTGATATTTTCTTCTTTTGCTGTGTTTTGTGGTTTGTTGGCATTATTTAGTGATATACTTGGATTTCTTTCTCTTTATCCTTGCATATATATTACTTTTTTTGATTTGTGGTTACCATTACGTTTGTCTATAAAATCTTCTGAGTATAGGAGTCTGTACTAAGTCTATGGTTGCCTACATTTGAACCAATTATTTATTCCTTTCACCCATGTTTTAGGTATATGGTGTCATACATTACACTTTTATTTTGTGACTTGAGTGATTTTTTACAGATATACTTATTTTTACTACTTAGGAGCTACCAATTTTTATACTTCCAATTTTTATATCACTTATGGTTTTTTTCTTTCCACTTAAAAAGTCTCTTTTAATATTTCTTGCAGATGTGGTTTAATGGTCATTAACTGCATTCATTTTTGTATGGAAAACTATCTCTCCTTCTATTTTGAATGATAGCCTTGTTGGGTATAGTATTCTTGGCTGTAGATTTTTCTAATTCAACACTTTGAATATACCATGCATTTCCTTTCAGGCTTTCAAAGTTTCTGCTGAAAACCCCCTGATAAACTTAGGAAGTTTCCTTTTTCTGTAACTGTCTTCTTGGTGTTTTTATAATATTTTCTTTATCACTATATTTTGTCATTTCAATAATATATAAATTTTTAATTTCATTTTTAATTTTTTAGAGAGAGATAGCATGAGTGGGAGAGAGAGGCAGAGGGAGAGAGTTAGAGAATCTTAAGCAAGCTCCCTTCTCAGCATGGATCTTAATGCTGTCCTCCAGACCATGACCCTGGGATCATGACATGAGCCGAGATCAAGAGTCAGATGTTCAACCTAGTGAGCCACTCAGGCACCCTGTCATTTTAATTATGTCTTTTTTTCAATATGAAATTTATTGTCAAATTGATTTCCATACAACACCCAGTGCTCATCCCAACAGGTGCCCTCCTCAATGCCCATTGCCCACCCACCCCTCCCTACCACCCCCCCATCAACCCTCAGTTTATTCTCAGTTTTTAAGTGTCTCTTGGTGTGGATCTGTTTTATTTATTTTGTGGAAGGTTCTCTGTGCCTTCTGTATCTGGATATCTGTTTCTTTTCCAGATTAGGAAAGTTTTTAGCTATTATTTCTTAAAATAAATAGTCTCTTTCCTTTTCCTTCTCCTTTATTCTGGGGCCCCTATTATGTGAATATTATTATGCTTATTGCACTCAAATAAAAAATTACATAAATAAAAATGAAAATGAAAACACAACAGTCCAAATTCTCTGGGATGCACCAAAAGCTTTTCTAAGAGAGAAGTGTATAGCTATAGAGGCCTACCTGAAGAATCAAGAAAAATCTCAAACAACCTAACCTTACACCTGAAGGAGTTGTAAAAAAAAAAACCAAACAAAACCCAAAACAAACAGATGGAAGGAAATAATAAATAATAAAACATAAATAAATGATACAGAAATTAAAAAAATAAACAAGTAATAAAACAGATAAATAAAACCAGGACTTGGTTCTTTGAAAATGTCAACAAAAAGATAAATCTTTAGCCAGACCCATAAAGAAAACAGAGTGATGATTCAAAGAAACAAAATCAGAAATTAAAGGAGAAACAATAATCAATACCATAGAAATACAAAGAGCCATATAAGAAAGTTATTAAAAATTATATACCAACCAATTGGCCTACATAGAAAAAATTTATAAATTCCTAGAAATATATGTTTCCAAAACTGAAACATGAAGAAATAGAAAATTTGAACAAATTACCACCAATGAAATTGAATAAGTAATAAAAAAAACTCCTAACAAACTGAAGTTCATGACCAGATGGCTTTACAATTGACTTCTACCAAAGATTTAAGAATACCTACACCTATTCTCAAATTGTTCCAAAAAATAGAAAAAGAAGGAAAAATTTCACATTCGTTCTTTGAGGCCAGCATTAGCCTAATACCAAAACTGGATAAAGGCACCACAAAAGAAGAGAATTACAGGCCAATATCTCTGATGAACATAGATGCAAAAATCCTCAACAAAATACTAGAAATATAAATCCAACAATATATTTAAAAAATATTCACCACAATCAAATGGGATTTATTTCTCGGATATAAGGTGATTCAATACTCACAAATAAATCAATGTAATATACCACATCAATAAAGAACGTATAAGAACCATGTGATCATGTCAGTAGGTGCAGAAAAAAAACATTTGACAAAGTACAATATCCATTCATGATGAAACTGTTAAAAAAGGTTTAAAAAACAGTTCTACATAATCAAGGCCATATATGAAAAACCCACAGCAAACGTCACACTCAAAGAGGAAAAACTGAGACCCTTTCCCCTGAGGTCAGGAACAAGTGAGGATGTCCACTTTCAACAATTTATTTCAACATAGTACCGTAAGTTCTAGCCACAACAATCAGAGAGCAAAAAGAAATGAAAGGCTTCCAAACTGGTAAGGAAGAATGTAAAATTTTCACTATTTGCAAAAGATATGATACTTACTATATAAAAAAGCTATGAAGACTTCAAAAAAACTAGCATAACTGTAAATGAATTCAGTAAAGTTGCAGGACACAATATAAATGTACAGAATTCTGTAGCATTTCCATACAGCAATAATGAAGCAGCAAAAAGAGAAATTAAAGGAAAAATCCCATTTGCAATGGCACCAAAAGTGATAAAATACCTAGCATTAAACTTAACCATGGAAGTGAAAGACCAGTACTCTGATAACTCTAAAACATTGGTGAAAAAAAACTGAAGACTTCACTAATAAATGGAAAGACATTTCATGCTCAAGGATAAGAATAAATAATAATGTTAAAGTGTCTATATTATTCAAAGCAATCTACAGCTTTAATGCAATCCTTATCAAAATACCAACAGCATTTTTCACAGAACTAGAACAAGCAATCCAAAAATTTGTACAGAAACACAAAAGACCCCAAATAGCCAAAGCAACCTAGAAAAAGAAAAGCAAAGCTGGAGGTATCACAATACCAGACTTCAAATTATATTATAAAGCTTTAGTAACAAAAAGAGTATGGTACTGACATAAAAATACACACATAGATCAATGGAACAGAATAGAAATCCAGAAATAAACACACAATTTTATGGTCAATTAAGCTTTGATAAAAATAGCAAGATATGCAAAAGGAAATACTGTCTTGAACTCTCTTCTCTAGTGTTGGGAAAACTAGACAGCAACACAAAAGAGTGAAACTGGACCAATTTCTTACACCATACACAAAAATAAATAAATAATGGATTAAAGATTTAAGTGTTAGACCTGAAATCATAAAAATCCTATAAAAGAAAATAAGCAGTAACTTCTTTGACACCAACTGTAATAATTTTTTCTTGTTATGACCTCTGAGGCAAGGGAAACAAGAGTAAAAATAAACTATTGGGGAACCATCAAATTAAAAGTTTCTGCATAGCAAAAGAAACAACAAAAAAAAGTAAAAAATAAAACCCAATGAAATGGGAGAAGATATTTGCAAATGACATATCTGATAAAGAGTTAGTGTCTAAATATATAAAGAACTTATATAACTCAACACCAAAGAAACAAATAATCCAATATAAAAGTGGGCAGAAGACACTAACAGACATTTCCTCAAAGAAGATATACACATAACCAACTGACACATGAAAAGATGCTCGACATCACTCATCATCAGGGAAATTCAAAACAAAACCACAATAAGATATCACCTCACACTTGTCTGGATGGCTAAAATTAAAAACTCAAGCTACAACGTGTTGATAAGAATGTGAGAAAAAGGAACCTTCATTCACTGTTGGTGGGAATGAAAACTGATGCAGCCACTCTGGAAAATAGTATGGAGGTTCCTCAAAAAGTTAATAATAGAACTATTCTATGATCCAAGAATTTCACTACCAGGATTTTATACAAATAACACGAAACCACTAATTTGAAATGATGTATGCAACCTTATGTTCAATGCAACTTCATTTATAATAGTAATACTAAAAAAAGAAAGCAGGAGTAGCCATACTTAGAAAAAACTAGACTTTAAAATCAAGACTATAACAGATAAAAAAAGGAATTATGTCGCAATTTAAGTCTATCCACCAGGAAGTTCTAACAATTGTAAACATTTAGGACCCCAAATTGAAAGAACCCAAATATATAAATCAATTAATCACAAACATAAAGAAACTGATTGATAATAATAGTAGGGGACTGTAACACCCCACTTACAACAATGGACAGATCATTTAAGCAGAAAATCAACAAAGCAACAATGGCTTTGAATGACACACTGGACCAGGTGGACTTAACAGATATATTCAGAACATTTCATCCTAAAGCAGTAGAATATACATTCTTCTTGAGTACACATGGAACATCCTCCAGAATAGATCACATACTGCTCACAAATCAGCCCTCAACAAGTACAAAAAGTTTGAGATCATACCATGTATATTTTCAGACCACCACACTGTGAAACTCGAAATCAAACAGAAAAAGAAAATTGGAAAGGTCACGAATACTTGGAGGTTAAAGAATAACCTACTAAAGAATGAATGGGTTAAACAAGAATTTAAAGAGGAAATTAAAAAGTACATGGAAGCCAATGAAAATGAAAACACGACATTCCAAAACCTCTGGGATGCAGCAAAGGCACTCATAAGAGGGAAGTATATAGCAATCAAGACCTTCCTAAAGAAGGAAGAAATGTCTCAAATACACAACCTAAACTTACCACTGATGGGGCTAGAAAAAGAATAGCAAATACAGTCTAAAACCAGCAGTATGTAAATAATAAAGATGAGAGTAGAAATCAATGATATATATAAAAAAAAGAATAGAACAGATCAACGGAAGAAAGATGTGGTTTTTTTAAATTAACAAAACTGATACCCCCCAGCCAGATTTATCAAAAAGAAAAAGGCAAGGACCTAAACAAATAAAATCACAAATGAAAATGAGAGATCACAACTGACACCACAGAAATACAAACAATAAAAGAATATTATGAGCAATTATATGCCAACAAATTGGGCAATCTGGAAAAAATGGACAAATTCCTGGACATATAAACTACCAAAATTGAAACAGAAAGAAGTAGAAGATTTGAGCAGACCCATAACCAGTAAAGAAATTGAATCAGTAATCAAAAATCTCCCAACAAACAAGAGTCCAGGGCCAGATGGGGTTCTGGGGAATTCTGCCAAACATTTAAAGAAGAATTAACACTTTTGAAGCTGTTCCAAAAAGATAGAAATGGAAAGAAAAATTACAAACTCCTTCTCTGAGGCCAGCACTACCTTAATTTCAAAGTCAGACAGACTCCACTAAAAAGGAGAATTACAGACCAATATCCGTGATGAACATGGATGCAAAAATTCTCAATAAGATACTTGCAAACCAAATCCAACAATACATCAAAAGAATTATTCATTGATATGCTATCATGTGCAATTTATTCATGGGCTGCAAGGGTAGTTTAATATGTGCAAATCAACATGCTGACTCATATTTTAAAAAGGATAAAAAACACATGATCTTCTCAATTGATTCAGAAAAACTATTTGACAAAGTAAAACATCCATTCATGATAAAATCCCTCAAGAAAGCAGGGATAGAAGAAACATACCTCAAGATCATAAAGCTCATATACAAAAGACCCAGAGCTAATACATCCTCAATGGGGAAAAGCTGAGAGCTTTCCCTCTAAGGTCAGGAACATGACAGTGATGTCCACTTTCACCACTGCTGTTGAATATAGTGTTGGAAATCCTAGCCTCAACAATCAGACAACAACAACAACAAATAAATAAAAATAAAAGGCATCCAAACTGGCAAGGAAGAAGTCAAACTTTCACTCTTCACAAATGACATTATACTCTACGTAGAAAACCCAAAAGACTCCACCAAAAAGCTGCTAAAATGGATACGTGAATTCAGCAAAGTTGCAGAATATGAAATCAATGTACATAAATTATTTACATTTCTATATACCCATAATGAAGCAGCAGAAAGAGATATCAAAGAATTGATCCTATTTACAATTGCACCAAAATCATACAATACATAGGAATAAACCTAACCAAAGAGGTAAAATCAGTATGATGAAAACTCCAGAAAGTTTATGAAAAAATTGAAGAAATCACAAAGAAATGGAAAAACATTCCATGCTCATTGATTAGAAAAACAAATATTGTTAAAATGTTGATAATACTCAAAGCAATCTACACATTCAATGCAATCTCTATCAAAATAAGAGCAGCATTCTTCACAGAGGTAGAACAAACAATCCAAAAATTGATATGGAACCAGAAAAGACCACAAATAGCCAAAGTAATGTTGTAAAAGAAAAGCAAAAATGGAGGCATCACAATTCTGGACTTCAAGATGTATTACAATGCTGTAATGATCAATCAGTATGGTACTGGCACAAAAACAAACACACAGATCAATGGAACAGAATCAAGAACCCAGAAATGGACCCACAAATGCATGGCCATCTAATCTTTGACAGAGCAGGAAAGACTCTCCAATAGAAAAAAGAAAGTCTCTTCAACAAATGGAGTTGTGGAAAATGGACAGTGGCATGCAGTAGAATGAACCTAGAACATTTTCTTACACCATACACAAAAATAAACTCAAAGTGGATGAAAGATTTAAATGTGGGGCAGGAAACCATCAAAATCCTAGAGGAGAAAACAGGCAGCAGCCTCTTTGACATGGGTCCTGGCAACACTTACTAGACATGTCTCCAGAGGCAAGGAAAAGAAAAGCAAAATGAACTATTGGGATCTCATCAAGATAAAAAGCTCTTTCACAGTGAAGCAATCAAAAAAACTAACAGGCAACCAGGACACCTGAGTGGGTCAGTCGGTTAAGCGTCGTCTGACTTCAATTCAGGTCATGATCTCACAGTTGTGAGTCCAAGCCCCACATCGAGCTCTTGTGTTGACAGCTCAGAGCTTGGAGCCTTCTTTGGATTCTGTATCTCCCTCTCTGCCCCTCCCCCACTTGTGCTCTGTCTCTGTCTCTCTCTCTCAGAAGTAAATGAACATTAAAAAAAATAGCCAAACTCTGGAAAGAGCCTAAACAGCCATCTACTGACAAATGGATAAAGAAGAAGTGGTGTGTGTGTGTGTGTGTGTGTGTGTGTGTGTTTGTGTGTGTGTGTGTGTATAGTGGACTATTATGTATAAAGGAATATTATATATATAATTATATAATGGAATATGACTCGGTGGTCAAAAAGAATGAAATCTTGCCATTTGCAACAAGAATGATGGATCTAGAATGTATTATGCTAAGCGAAATAAGTCAGTCATAGATAAATGCCATATGATTTCACTCACATGTGGAATTTAAGAAACAAAAGGGTAAGGGAAGGAAAAATAAGATAAAAACAGAGAGTGAGACAAATCATAATAGACTTTTAAATGCAGAGAACAAACTGAGGGTTGCTGGAGTGGTGTTTGGTGTGGGGATGGACTAAATGGGGGATGGGCATTAAGGAGGGCACTTGTGGGGATGAGCACTGGGTGTTATATGTAAGTGATGAATCACTAAATTCTACTCCTGAAACCATTATCACACTATATATTAAGTAACTTGGATAAAATAAAATTAAAAATATATCTTTATTTATCTATCTAATTATGTCTGTATATATGCATATATATATATATATATATATATACAAAACTATGTAACCAGCCCAAGTTCCTATTGATAGATGAATGGATAAATAAAATGTAATATTTATATGTACACACACAATGGAATATTATTCAGCCATAATATGAATGAAATCTTACCATTTGCAACAGCATCGATTGATCTAGAGAGTATAATGCTAAGCAAAATAAGCCAGTCAGAGAAAGAGAAATATCATATGGTTGCACTCATATTTGGATGTTAAGAAACAAAACAGCAAACAAAGAAAAAAAAAGATATACCAAAAACCAGACTCTTAACTATAGAGAACAAACAGATGGTTACCAGAAGGGAGGTGGGTAGGGGAATTAACTATGCTGGAATTAATGAAATAAAATAAAATTGCTTCTAAATACAAGAAAAGAAAAGAAAAGAAGAGAAAAAGAAATTGGATGATTGGATAAAAACTTAATGTCTGTTTTAGATTGGATGGTGAGGACGTGAAGAGATGACATTTAAGATGATTCAAGGATAATGAACAATACAAGACTATCACAGAAAAAAGAAAGGAATGCATTCAGACTGATAAATGGATTAAAAAGAATTAAAAGTTTAGGGGCGCCTGGGTGGCTCAGTCGGTTGGGCGTCTGACTTTGGCTCAGGTCATGATCTTGCGGTCCGTGAGTTTGAGCCCCGCATCGGGCTCTGGGCTGACAGCTCAGAGCCTGGAGCCTGTTTTGGATTCTGTGTCTCCCTCTCTCTCTGACCCTCCCCTGCTCATGCTCTGTCTTTTTCTGTCTCAAAAATAAATAAATGTTAAAAAAAATTAAAAAAAAAAGAATTAAAAGTTTAAATGTATTAAAAGTTCAACATTAGTGATACTAGAGAGAGAAGTTTTGGTAAATGAGCAAAAGATAAAAAAAAGATAAACAAAGAGGGAAAGAAGCCTAAGAAAAAAGAGAGCACAAATTGGAAATACAATAGATTAGGATTGAGGAAATGAAAAACAGTGAAGCCACTTTGGCAAGCAGTTTTTTATAAAGTTATACACTATTGTCATGACCCAGCAATTCCACTCCTAGATGTACCCAACAGAAATGTAAGCATATGCTCACACAAAGAGTTGTACATAGATGTTCATAGTGTTATGCCCAGAATTCGTGATCCCCAAAGACCACCAGGGAGCCGAGTCCAATGCAAAAGCAAAGAGCCTTGGGGCGCCTGGGTGGCGCAGTCGGTTAAGCGTCCGACTTCAGCCAGGTCACGATCTCACGGTCCGTGAGTTCGAGCCCCGAGTCAGGCTCTGGGCTGATGGCTCGGAGCCTGGAGCCTGTTTCCGATTCTGTCTCCCTCTCTCTCTGCCCCTCCCCCATTCATGCTCTGTCTCTCTCTGTCCCAAAAAATAAAATAAACTTTAAAAAAAAAAAAAAAAGCAAAGAGCCTTTATTCGAGCTAGTTCAAGCTCAGTCCCCTACCTGCACTGACGCAGCAGTGAGATACCGGAGAGACAGAGCGAGTTTCATAAGCACAAAGGCTTTATAGGGATCTAGGGGCTGTTGGTGGGGTAATGGTCATGGCCTTAGCTGATTGGCTGAGGAAGGGTTGTGGCCTCAGCCGATTGGCTGGGGAAGGGTCAGAGTCCCGTCACGCAGGTTGCCAGGCGTGGTTTGATTGGGAAGTTTGAACGGGTGAGCAGGAAGTTACTCAAGGGGAGGAGGCGTGGTCTGAGGTTTGAGCAGGAACTTCTGTGGCCATTTTGGGGACATAGTCACTCAAGATGGAGGATACAGAACAAGATGGAGGACACAGAACAATATGGAGGACACGGAACAAAATGGAGTTGGCCCTAGGTCTGCTCTTTCAATAGCAGCCTCATTCAAAGTAGCTAGAAAGTGGAAACAATCCAGATTGAAAAACCAGTGAATGAATGAACAAATGATAGTTCAGACAATAGAGTACTATTCAGCAACAAAAGGAACAAACTATTTATGCAATCTGGGTAAACTGTAAAAGTATACTCCTTAATGAAAGAAGCTAAATTCAAAGGCTACATATCATATTATTTCATTTTTGACATTCTAGAAAAGGAACACTTATAGAACAGAAAAAAGGAGTTGTCAGGGACTGGCATAAGAAGTAGTTTTGACTTCAAAGGAGTAGCACACAAGAATTTAGGGAGTAATTATGCATTTATCCATATCACATAGAGTGTTTTTTGCTAAATATACCCTGGAGTTTCTAGACTCTTATTTTTTAGAAAAATTAGATAACCTCAGAAGAAAAACCTTTGTTGCCAGTTGGCATATTTCAAATTAATTTGATTAATCCATTTTCCCTGAGCAAAAAAGCAAGTCTGAATATATTGAAAATGTGACAGATAAGTTAATGGAGGCGAGAAGATAAAATGGTGGATTAAAGTATCTCCAGGGAAAAATGCACTCTGGGAAGCCTATGGAAAATATCAACTATCCTAATCCATCACATTTCTCAGGCCAAATAACAGAAACCATGAATTTAGGCCACTAAGGAGCTATGTTTGCTCAATATTAAATAGTAAGAGATGTTGCCTAGGAGTTTCTAAAGAATTGATCATTGAACCGTTTGAGAGTAGCCCAGGACATGACTAGAATTTAACTGTGCTGACATAAAAGCAAATATGAGAGAAAGATCGTGAAAATACACAGCTCAAAAAAACACAGTGACTTCTAAGTAAATTAAGCTATTTGCATTGATCATGACCATGTGGGCCTTACTACCTTCATTTATAAAATTAGGATAAAACCTTACCTGCTAAGGATAGGAGGCTAGATTAGATAATCTCAAGATTATCTTCTTGATTCAAGTTTCTTAAATCCTTTGTGGAGAGAAAATTGTCTTCTGAGTATCAAACACTGAACTGATTATATAGGAAAAATAAAAACCAATGAACATGATAAAAGACTTACAGAAAAAAAAAAACATGTTTCAAAACTTCTCTTTAGGAACTACAGATAGAGGTTAATTTTGCCAAAGAAGATTTACAGAAAAAAAAATCATTTTCTTTGAAAAAAAAATGTTGATGAATGGTGTTTGATGTTTTGAAAACCAAGGGAAGATCAATTTTATCTTTATCTTATTGTTATTGACAATGGGATCTCAGGGCAACAGAATGATCTGTGCTATCATTGCAGACAATAACATTTAGTGCATATTGGATTAGGGCAGGAGACACAATTATCTAGCCAACAGTAACCTGATAGATGGTTAGGAATACCAAAGCAGAAGAAATACAATTTATAAAAATATGAAGCTATTTTGAAAAATGTAAGAAACACCATCAAATTTTTAAATTATTATTTTATTTTAATTTCTGTATATTGTGTGTATATGTATCTGTGCGTATATACATATACACATATTATGTACATATACATTCATTTTCATTTCAGGTGTACAATATAGTGATTGAACAATTCCATACATCACCCAGTGCTCATCACGAGTGCACTCCTTAATCCCCATCACCTATTTCACGCATCCCCTGCACCCACCTTACCTCTGGTAACCATCAGTTTGTTCTCAATAGTTAAGAGTCTGTTTCTTGGTTTGTCTCTCTCTCTCTTTTTTTCCCTTGCTCATTTTTTTTGTTTCTTAAATTCCACAGATGAGTGAAATCATATGTTATATGTCTTTGATTTATTTCACTTCACATTGTACTCTCAAGGTCCATCAGCATCATTGGAAATGGCAAGATTTCATTCTTTTTCTTATGGCTGAATATCATTCCGTTGTATATTTTATCAGACTTGCTTGGGGTGGTTGACAAAGATTTCATTTGTTAAATTTCAAAACTAAAATCTAGACCTCTACAATATTCTTCATTCAAAGGAAATATCTGGATAGTGAGGAATTATACATTATTTATGCAGAATTGTGCTTATCTGGGAATGAAGGTGAGGCTTTTGACAACCTCACCCACTAAGAAGGCAGCCACAAAACTGGAGTTAAGAGGGAAAACTTTGAAATATCCAGAGATAGAGATATTGCCAATTCTGCAAAATTTGCTCAAAAACTATTGACTTAGGGTTATGTGAAAAACATTGTTTCTAGCTAAATAAGTTTCCTCATTATCTGGTTTCTCCTAGCAACTCTGATCTTGGCCCTTATTTGATTATGGATAAACCCAATGAAAAAAGACATCTGACAATAAGGAAAAAGAGATGTCATCAAGTTGAGAACTATAATCAGGGAGTCATTTAACCTCGAGACCCAGTTAGGCAAACCACAAAGCTATCTAGGGGATCACAACATGATGGCATGGCACAACTTACATAGCGATTAAGGACTCTGAATCAAACAGAAGAAAAAAGGGGTTAGATTAATTTTTACTATAATTCATTTACCTGTTTATTAAAGCTGTAAGGCAAATGTGATACATCTTAACATCCTACATAAACTGGTCAAATGTTCTAATATTTTGATACTTAAAGGGAAAAATGTAATCATTCATGACACCAGTAGATCAATAAAGCTTTCCTCTTCATTGGAAGTCCTCTATTTGCAAGGCTTATTTAGGGAATAATTTAATTCAACAATGTGTTACCACACACATTATAGTTATATAGTATATATAGTATATATAGTATAACACAGTATTGTTATACACATCATATACAAAAAAAAAAAAAAACATGAGCTAGAGGCTGAGGAGGGAGGTATTCCAGATTAAAAAGTCAGACTCTGGTCTCTAGTAGGGGATACAGACATGGAAACATGTAACTAGTTCAACAAAGATGGTGAGAAATGTTGACAGAAATTTAATGTCCCGGGCAGTAGGGAGATGAAGAGGTAAGTTCTGCATTCTCTCTAGAGAAGATATGGGAAGGCCTCCTGGACTAGCTAAGATTTGAGCAAGGTCTAAAAGACTGAGCAGATGCAATGTATAGCAATTTAATAGAAGTACATGGTAAATTTAAACAAAGGCAAACATTCTGGTATAGTTTGGATAAAACAGAGACATGGTCAGATAAGACAGGAAAGGTAATTGAAGATGGCCTTGATTTCCAAGATGAGATTTAATTTTGTTTTACAGGCAATTGAGAGCCATTAAAAGTTTTTGAGCAAGAGAATAATGGAAGGGAAGCTTTTCTTGAGAAAAAATGATCTGGGATGGGAATCTGTCATAGTCATTCAGAAGAAAAAGGAAAACATATAGGCTTAAATTAGGACAGTGATAGTGGTAGAAGAGTGGACCTGTATACAGTATCATTTTTTTAATGTCCAGAAACAACAAACCATGAATTCTATCTTCTAAAAATAATTTATCTGGATTTTAAAAACCTGAATCCTGTAATTTATAGGTTGCAAGTCCTCTTAGAAATTATAGCCCAAACACATTCATGGGATAAACCTGAGATCTAAATGGGGAAAGGGAGTTACCCGAGTCACATGGCTAGTTAGTGGCTTTTGAATTGTCAAAGGTAAGGTAACAGGTGATCATTATGAAAATAACCCAAGAATGGCTCTGTATGGCCAAACCCAGATGTACAAAATGCCAAACATTGTAGTGCATCAAAAATGAAAAATACACGTAGTCATCTTAGTTTTGTGTCTAAATTAGACAGCATTTTAAATGTTTAAGGATCAATGGAGAGCCTGTGGCTCATGTTTGAATCTTGAAAAACATCTCAGGCAACTTGGTCAACTGAGATTTATATCTAACAGCATACTTTATTGCAGAAATATTTGGCAAAGAATGTGGTGACTTTTCTTGGTGTCATTTGTTATCTTATCTTACCTATTATAACATTAGACAACTCATTCAAAATTTTAAGTTTTTGTGGCCTACTGTAAATGAGGACCCGCGACACTTCTCTGCAGCAACTGAGTCTTTTTTCTGGGGTTATATAGGTGCATCACATCCAAATTCATATATACATATAAGAATATTTTTTAGCCATAAAAAGAAGGCTTATTATCTCATTGAAAATACATAACAGGTTATCCAACCTAATGGCTACTTCTTTTTTGTATGATGTTGCAGCTCTTTTATACACATAGTTTAAGTGTCCAAAAGATATTTTTATCAGTGAGAAAAAAAAAAAAAGAAAATCCTGCCATTTGTGACACCATGGACAGACCTTGAGGGCATTATATTAAGTGAAATAAGTCAGGCAGAGAAAGAAAAATACCATGTGATCTCACTTATGTGTGGAATCTCAAACAAAGCAACAACAAAAGAGAAGAGATTGGTGGTTGACAAAGGCAGAGGTTGGAAGGTGGGCAAAATAGCTGAAGGGGATGAAAAAGCATGGTAACTACACTTAATAATGCTATATTGTATATTTCAAAGTTGCTGAGAGTAAATCTTAAAAGTTCTCATGAGAAGAAAAATTTTGTAACTATGTGTGGTAATGGATGTTAACTAGACTTATTCTGATGATTATTTCACAAGATATACATATGTGGAATTATTATGTTGTACACCTAAAACTAATATGTCAATTATATCTCAAAACAATATTAAAAAATATCTAACTCCTCGTGCTTCTGCTTTATGCCCAAAGATCCTTTTCATAAGAGACAAAACTACCAGATAATTAAAAATTAGGAATCCAGACTGTATGAATCACTTGGGTCTCATATTTTTTCGTCTATGAAATAAGACCTAATATCTTTTTTCCCCATGCCTTGCTTCCTTCTATTTTTAAAATTTTCACTCAAATCAAAGTTCACTTTCTGAATTAAGTTATCCTGTCTGAAATTTAAATTCACTCCTCCCTCAATATTACATATTTCCTCTTTCTACTCTATTTGTTTCACTGTAAGACTTATCACTACCTTACATGTTATATATCTTACTTGTGTCATTACTTTCCATTTCATCCACTAGAATATAAGCTTTACTAAAGAAAGCAGTTTTGTACATTTTGTTTCATGAGATGAACATAGAAAACTCTCTTACATTGTAGGTAATAAATATTTGTTGAGTGGAAGAATGAATAAGTTTCTTTCTATTTCAAATACCAGTGAACTTATAAAATTATAAAATCTTCTCTTAAGTAACATTTCTGGAAATGATTACATTTTTGGAACTAGGTATATATGTCTTTGAACATTATGACATTTTATAGTCAATGTGTGCACTATATTTATACTCATTTATACATACTATTTGTATTTTGAAAGTCAGGAATGTTTCTAGTATCAATTTTTCCAACATATTGATAATAAAATATAACCTTTATCCAATACCAATTGTTTGGTCAGAAATGCAACCATTGAAAATGGCAGAGTAATATGGAGATCCTGGGATTGCCTTGTTTGAACATAGCAAGATAAATATCAAACTATTTTGAACAACTAGGAAATCAGTCTGAGGATTAACAGAACAATTTGAATAATGTGAGGGAAAAAACACAGCAGTTACATGGTGCAGAGAGGTGAATTGGGGGAGAGAAGAGCCGGGTGCTGCAAAGGGGAAGGAGCCCTTTTCATGGAGAGGAGAAAGAGAGAGCAGTGTATCAGGTTTGCACAAGAAAGCACTCCCCCTGAAAGCAGCTAGAGATAAAGAGTGAAAACAGGCATAGGAGCAGAGGGAACTGCACAAGAAAACTGTTCCCCAAAACCATCGGTGAGGGGAAAAGGAGAGGGTTTCAATACTGCCATGTTTTTAGAAACATCTGAGCACATAGTCTGAAGTTTTAGAGGTCAGTACCAGGTGGTGTTTTGGCAAAGAAGCTGGGTGGAGGGCCAGGAGTGGGCAGTGCAGTCTGAGGATTCCCTGGGTCACAAGGGGAGAAGCACTTCCCCCCCTTGGAGTGCATTTGGTAGAAGTGATAAAGCCTCTCTGCAGGCCAAAGACCAGGCAAGCACCATTAAGCTGCCATATTCACCCATATAGGAACAAAGATGCCTGATGAAGACAGCAAACCCTGGCGCTGGCTGTGTGTTGCAATTTACCATAAACTCTGAGCTGCTGCCACTTTGTGGTCATGTGACCATTTCCTGGGAGAGTATTTCATCAGCCACAGTGCAGAAAGACCTTCCCCCAGAGGATCACTGACAGTCTGAACCACAGGGGTCTCTTAAGTGTGATGTTTTGAAACACAGTCATGCATGAGATAAAACTCTGGAGGGAAGCGCTGCCTGGTAAGTGGACAGCTTGGACACAGGGGGAAGGTGGGAAACTGACAGAAGCTGGAGACACAGGAAGGGTTATTGATCACACATCAGTGAAGGCACAAACTTCCTGCTCTGGAGAGTAGTGAGGTGGGCAAAGCCATTTCGAACAGTAGCCCAACATGGATCAACCCCAATGAGCTAAACAGCACCACCAAGTGGAGAACAAAAGTTGTTACACCAAGCCCCCCTCCAAACCTCCATCCTTCAGGCACATCTCTACTAGGGCAAGTTGGCTTGAGAATCAGTCTCAAAAGACCAAGACAAATTCATTCCATGAGCTTAGTCTACTGACCACAGACTGCTGCCAGATTTCAGCTCTAGGGGAAAATGGACCTAGTTTCATTTTTTTTTCTTTGTTTATTCTCTTTAGTTGTTGTGGTTGCTTCTGTTTTTGTTTTTTATTGTAGTTGATATTTTTCTTTTCTTTTGTTTCTTGGATACAGAAAGAGGAAAATTGCTAATTTTTTAAGTTTAATTTTATTATATATATTTTCTCTTCTTTCCTCTTTTCCATCAACCTTCTCTTAACAAGCAGACCAAAATACATTTAGGATCTAGCTTCCTTTATTTTGTATTTTTAATTTGTATTCTATTCTATTATTAATATTATTATTTATTCTTCCTCCAAAATGACAAGACAGAAGAATTCACCTCAAAAAAAAAAAAAAAAAAAGAACGAAAAGAAATGACAGCCAGGGATTTTATCAATGGAGATATAAGTAAGATGTCAAACTAGAATTTAGAACAATGATTTTAAGGATACTAGCTGGGCTTGATAAAAGCATAGAAGACACTAGTGAATCCACTTCTGCAGAGTTCAAAGACTTAGGGATCTCAGTGACTTATTAAAACATAATAACATTTGTATCATAGGAGCCCCAGAAGATGAAGAGAGAGAAAAAGGGGCAGAAGGTTTATTTGAGCAAATTATAGCTGAAAACTTCCCTAATCTGGACGAGGACACAGACATAAAAATCCAAGAAGCACAGAGAACTCTCATTAAACTCAACAAAAGTTGCTGATAATCAAGACTTATCACAGTCAAATTCACAAAATAGACAAGAAAAGAATCATGAAAGCAGCAAGGGAAAAACAGTCTTTACACTACAAGGGAAGACAGATCAGATTCATAGCATACTTGTCCACAGAAACTTGGCAGACCATAAAGGAGTGGCAAGATATATTCAAAATGATGAATGGTAAAAAATATGCAGCCAAGGATATTCTATCCAGCAAGGCTGACATTAAGAATAGAAGAAGTGCTGGTTGCGGCAAGATGGCGGCTTAGGAGGACGCTGGGCTCACCGCACGTCCTGCTGATCACTTAGATTCCATCTACACCTGCTTAAATAACCCAGAAAACCGCCAGAGGATTAGCAGAACGGAGTCGCCGGAGCCAAACGCAGACGAGAGGCCCACGGAAGAGGGTAGGAAGGGCGGCGAGGCGGTGTGCGCTCCACGGACTGGCGGGAGGGAGCCGGGGCGGAGGGGCGGCTCGCCGGCCAAGCAGAGCCCCCGAGTCTGGCTTGCAAAAGCGGAGGGGCCGGGCGGACTGTGTTCTGACAGCAAGCGCGACTTAGCGTCTGGGAGGTCATAAGTTAACAGCTCTGCTCGGAAAGCGGGAAGGCTGGAGGACAAAGGGAGGGAGAGCTGCTGAGCCCCCTGACAACAGAGCTCAGTTTGGTGGGGAAAAAAGGCGCTCGCCAGCGCCATCTCCCCCGCCCATCCCCCAGCTGAAATCCCAAAGGGAACCGGTTCCTGCCAGGGAACTTGCTCGCTCTGCGCAAACACCCAACTCTGCGCTTCGGAGGAGCCAAACCTCGGGCAGCGGATCTGACTCCCTCCCGCTGCCACAGGGCCCCTCCTGAAGTGGATCACCTAAGGAGAAGCGATCTAAGCCTGCCCCTCCTGCCCCCGAGCACCTTGCCTACCCACCCCAGCTAATACGCCAGATCCCCAGCATCACAAGCCTGGCAGTGTGCAAGTAGCCCAGACGAGCCACACCACCCCACAGTGAATCCCACCCCTAGGAGAGGGGAAGAGAAGGCACACACCAGTCTGACTGTGGCCCCAGCGGTGGGCTGGGGGCAGACATCGGGTCTGACTGCGGCCCCGCCCACCAACTCCAGTTATACACCACAGCACAGGGGAAGTGCCCTGCAGGTCCTCACCACGCCAGGGGCTATCCAAAATGACCAAGCGGAAGAACTCCCCTCAGAAGAATCTCCAGGAAATAACAACAGCTAATGAGCTAATCAAAAAGGATTTAAATAATATAACAGAAAGTGAATTTAGAATAATAGTCATAAAATTAATCGCTGGGCATGAAAACAGTATACAGGACAGCAGAGAATCTCTTGCTACAGAGATCAAGGGACTAAGGAACAGTCATGAGGAGCTGAAAAATGCTTTAAACGAAATGCATAACAAAATGGAAACCACCACAGCTCGGCTTGAAGAGGCAGAGGAGAGAATAGGTGAACTAGAAGATAAAGTTATGGAAAAAGAGGAAGCTGAGAAAAAGAGAGATAAAAAAATCCAGGAGTATGAGGGGAAAATTAGAGAATTAAGTGATACACTAAAAAGAAATAATATACGCATAATTGGTATCCCAGAGGAGGAAGAGAGAGGGAAAGGTGCTGAAGGGGTACTTGAAGAAATAATAGCTGAGAACTTCCCTGAACTGGGGAAGGAAAGAGGCATTGAAATCCAAGAAGCACAGAGAACTCCCTTCAGACGTAACTTGAATCGATCTTCTGCATGACATATCATAGTGAAACTGGCAAAATACAAGGATAAAGAGAAAATTCTGAAAGCAGCAAGGGGTAAACGTGCCCCCATATATAAAGGGAGACCTATAAGACTCGTGACTGATCTCTCTTTTGAAACTTGGCAGGCCAGAAAGAATTGGCAAGAGATTTTCAGGGTGCTAGACAGAAAAAATATGCAGCCGAGAATCCTTTATCCAGCAAGTCTGTCATTTAGACTAGAAGGAGAGATAAAGGTCTTCCCAAACAAACAAAAACTGAAGGAATTTGTCACCACTAAACCAGCCCTACAAGAGATCCTAAGGGGGACCCTGTGAGACAAAGTCCCAGTGACATCACTACAAGCATAAAACATACAGACATCACAATGACTCTAAACCCGTATCTTTCTATAATCACACTGAATGTAAATGGATTAAATGCGCCAACCAAAAGACATAGGGTATCAGAATGGATAAAAAAACAAGACCCATCTATTTGCTGTCTACAAGAGACTCATTTTAGACATGAGGACACCTTTAGATTGAGAGTGAGGGGATGGAGAACTATTTATCATGCGACTGGAAGCCAAAAGAAAGCTGGAGTAGCCATACTTATATCAGACAAACTAGACTTTAAATTAAAGGCTGTAACAAGAGATGAAGAAGGACATTATATAATAGTTACAGGGTCTATCCATCAGGAAGAGCTAACAATTATAAATGTCTATGCACCAAATACCGGAGCCCCCAAATATATAAAACAATTACTCATAAACATAAGCAACCTTATTGATAAGAATGTGGTAATTGCAGGGGACTTTAATACACCACTTACAGAAATGGATAGTTCATCTAGACACACGGTCAATAAAGAAACAAGGGCCCTGAATGACACACTGGATTAGATGGACTTGACAGATATATTTAGAACTCTGCATCCCAAAGCAACAGAATATACTTTCTTCTCGAGTGCACATGGAACATTCTCCAAGATAGATCATATACTGTGTCACAAAACATCCCTTCATAAGTTTACAAGAATTGAAATTATACCATGCTTACTTTCAGACCACAATGCTATGAAGCTTGAAATCAACCACAGAAAAAAGTCTGGAAAACCTCCAAAAGTATGGAGGCTAAAGAACACCCTACTAACGAATGAGTGGGTCAACCAGGCAATTAGAGAATAAATTAAAAAATATATGGAAACAAACGAAAATGAAAATACAACAATCCAAACGCTTTGGGACGCAGCAAAGGCAGTCCTGAGAGGAAAATACATTGCAATCCAGGCCTATCTCAAGAAACAAGAAAAATCCCAAATACAAAATCTAACAGCACACCTAAAGGAACTAGAAGCAGAACAGCAAAGGCAGCCTAAGCCCAGCAGAAGAAGAGAAATAATAAAGATCAGAGCAGAAATAAACAATATAGAAACTAAAAAAACTGTAGAGCAGATCAACGAAACCAAGAATTGCTTTTTGAAAAAATAAACAAAATTGAGAAACCTCTAGCCAGGCTTCTCAAAAAGAAAAGGGAGATGACCCAAATAGATAAAATCATGAATTAAAATGGAATTATTACAACCAATCCCTCAGAGATACAAACAATTATCAGGGAATACTGTGAAAACTTATATGCCAACAAATTGGACAACCTGGAAGAAATGGACAAATTCCTGAACACCCACACTCTTCCAAAACTCAGTCAGGAGGAAATAGAAAGCTTGAACAGACCCATAACCAGCGAAGAAATTGAATCGGTTATCAAAAATCTCCCAACAAATAAGAGTCCAGGACCAGATCGCTTCCCAGGGGAGTTCTACCAGACGTTTAAAGCAGAGATAATACCTATCCTTCTCAAGCTATTCCAAGAAATAGAAAGGGAAGGAAAACTTCCAGACTCATTCTATGAAGCCAGTATTACTTTGATTCCTAAACCAGACAGAGAGCCAGTAAAAAAAGAGAACTACAGGCCAATATCCCTGATGAATATGGATGCAAAAATTCTCAATAAGATACTAGCAAATCGAATTCAATGGCATATAAAAAGAATTATTCACCATGATCAAGTGGGATTCATTCCTGGGATGCAGGGCTGGTTCAACATTCGCAAATCAATCAACGTGATACATCACATTAACAAAAAAAGAGAGAAGAACCATATGATCCTGTCAATCGATGCAGAAAAGGCCTTTGACAAAATCCAGCACCCTTTCTTAATAAAAACCCTTGAAAAAGTCGGGATAGAAGGAACATACTTAAAGATCATAAAAGCCATTTATGAAAAGCCCACAGCTAACATCATCCTCAACGGGGAAAAACTGAAAGCTTTTTCCCTGAGATCAGGAACACGACAAGGATGCCCACTCTCACCGCGGCTGTTTAACATAGTGCTGGAAGTTCTAGCATCAGCAATCAGACAACAAAAGGAAATCAAAGGCATCAAAATTGGCAAAGATGAAGTCAAGCTTTCGCTTTTTGCCGATGACATGATATTATACATGGAAAATCCGATAGACTCCACCAAAAGTCTGCTAGAACTGATACAGGAATTCAGCAAAGTTGCAGGATACAAAATCAATGTACAGAAATCAGTTTCATTCTCATACACTAACAATGAAGCAACAGAAAGACAAATAAAGAAACTGATCCCATTCACAATGGCACCAAGAAGCATAAAATACCTAGGAATAAATCTAACCAAAGATGTAAAGGATCTGTATGCTGAAAACTATAGAAAGCTTATGAAGGAAATTGAAGAAGATTTAAAGAAATGGAAAGACATTCCCTGCTCATGGATTGGAAAAATAAATATTGACAAAATGTCAATACTACCCAAAGCTATCTACACATTCAATGCAATCGCAATCAAAATTGCACCAGCATTCTTCTCGAAACTAGAACAAGCCATCCTAAAATTCATATGGAACCACAAAAGGCCCCGAATAGCCAAAGGAATTTTGAAGAAGAAGACCAAAGCAGGAGGCATCACAATCCCAGACTTTAGCCTCTACTCCAAAGCTGTCATCATCAAGACAGCATGGTATTGGCACAAAAACAGACACATAGACCAATGGAATAGAATAGAAACTCCAGAACTAGACCCACAAACGTATGGCCAACTCATCTTTGACAAAGCAGGAAAGAACATCCACTGGAAAAAAGACAGCCTCTTTAACAAATGGTGCTGGGAGAACTGGACAGCAACATGCAGAAGGTTGAAACTAGACCACTTTCTCACACCATTCACAAAAATAAACTCAAAATGGATAAAGGACCTAAATGTGAGACAGGAAACCATCAAAACCTTAGAGGAGAAAGCAGGAAAAGACCTCTCTGACCTCAGCCGTAGCAATCTCTTACTCGACACATCCCCAAAGGCAAGGGAATTTAAAGCAAAAGTGAATTACTGGGACCTTATCAAGATAAAAAGCTTCTGCACAGCAAAGGAAACAACCAACAAAACTAAAAGGCAACCAACGGAATGGGAAAAGATATTCGCAAATGACATATCGGACAAAGGGCTAGTATCCAAAATCTACAAAGAGCTCACCAAACTCCACACCCAAAAAACAAATAACCCAGTGAAGAAATGGGCAGAAAACATGAATAGACACTTCTCTAAAGAAGACATCCGGATGGCCAACAGGCACATGAAAAGGTGTTCAGCGTCGCTCCTTATCAGGGAAATACAAATCACAACCACACTCAGGTATCACCTCACGCCAGTCACAGTGGCCAAAATGAACAAATCAGGAGACTATAGATGCTGGAGAGGATGTGGAGAAACGGGAACCCTCTTGCACTGTTGGTGGGAATGCAAATTGGTGCAGCCGCTCTGGAAAGCAGTGTGGAGGTTCCTCAGAAAATTAAAAATAGACCTACCCTATGACCCAGCAATAGCACTGCTAGGAATTTATCCAAGGGATACAGGAGCACTGATGCATAGGGCCACTTGTACCCCAATGTTCATAGCAGCACTCTCAACAATAGCCAAATTATGGAAAGAGCCTAAATGTCCATCAACTGATGAATGGATCAAGAAATTGTGGTTTATATACACAATGGAATATTACGTGGCAATGAGAAAAAATGAAATATGGTCTTTTGTAGCAACGTGGATGGAACTGGAGAGTGTGATGCTAAGTGAAATAAGCCATACAGAGAAAGACAGATACCATATGGTTTCACTCTTATGTGGATCCTGAGAAACTTCACAGGAACCCATGGGGGAGGGGAAGGAAAAAAAAAAAAGAGGTTAGAATGGGAGAGAGCCAAAGCATAAGAGACTGTTAAAAACTGAGAACAAACTGAGGGTTGATGGAGAGTGGGAGGGAGGAGAGGGTGGGTGATGGGTATTGAGGAGGGCACCTTTTGGGATGAGCACTGGGTCTTGTATGGAAACCAATGTGTCAATAAATTTCAGAAAAAAAAAAG
This sequence comes from Prionailurus viverrinus, assembly GCF_022837055.1. Classification (NCBI taxonomy): domain Eukaryota; kingdom Metazoa; phylum Chordata; class Mammalia; order Carnivora; family Felidae; genus Prionailurus; species Prionailurus viverrinus. The sequence continues at coordinate 56,654,983 of NC_062579.1, forward strand.
AAAAAGAATAGAAGAAGATATATAGAGTTTCCCAAACAAAAACTAAAGGAGTTTGTGACCAATAAACAAGTCCTACAACAAATTGTAAGGGTCCTCTTTGAGTGGAGGGAAAAAAAAGGACCAAAAGCAACAAAGACCAGAAAAGACAAGAGAGCATTACCAGAAACACCAACTCTACAGATAACACAGTGGTACTAAATTCATAACTTTCAATAATCACTCTGAATTTAAAAGGACTAAATGCTCCAAGCAAAAGATGTAGGGTATCAGAATGGAAAAAAATACCCATCTATAAGCTGCCTACAAGAGACTCATTTTAGACCGAAAGATAGCTGCAGATTGAAAGGGAGGGGATGGAGAACCATCTATCATGCTAATGGACATCAAAAGAAAGCCTAGTAGCATTACTTATATCAAACAAACTAGCAAATAAAGACTAAAGCCAGCAGGCAAGGGAAATAATAAAGATTAGAAGAGAAATAAATGATATAGAAACAAACAAACAAACAAACAAAACCCACAGTAGAACAGATCAATGAAACTAAGAAATGGTTCTTTGAAGGAATTAACAAAATTGATAAATTCCTAGCCAGACTTATGAAAAAGAGAAAGGACCCAAATAAATAAAATCAGAAATTAAAGAGGAGAGGTCACAATTACACCACAGAAATACAAACAATTGTAAAAGAGTACTATGAAAAATTATATGTCAACAAACTGGGCAATCTAGAAGAAAGGGACAAATTCCTAGATTCTCACAAACTACCAAAAGCGAAACAGGAAGAATTAGAACACTTGAACAGACACATAACCAGCAAAGAATTTAATCAGTAATCAAAAAACTTCCAACAAACAAGAGTCCCAGGCAAGATGACTTCCCTTGGGGAATTCTACTAGACATTTAAAGAAAAGTTATCACCTATTCTTCTCAAACTGTTCCAAAAAGTAGAAATTGAAGGAAAACTTCCAATCTCATTCTATGAGGCCAGCATTACCTGATTCCAAAACCAGATAAAAATCCCACTAAAAAGAATTACAGACCAATTTCCTTGATGAATATGAATGCAAAAATTCTCAATAAGATACTAGCAAATCAAATTCAACAGTATTTTAAAAGAATTATTCACCACAATCAAGTGAGATTTATTCCTGTGCTGCCGGGCTGGTCAACATTTGGAAATCAATCAACATGATACACCACATTAATAAAAGAAAGGATAAGAAATATATGATTCTCTCAATAGAGGCAGATAAAGAATTTGGGACAAAATACAGCATCTATTCTTGATAAAAACCCTGAATGAAATATGGATAAATGGAACATAGCTCAACATCATAAAGGCCATATATGAAAGACTCGCAGCTAACATCATGCCCAATGGGGAAAAACTGAGAGCCTTTCCCCTACAGTCAGGAAGAAACCAAGGATGTCCACCCTCTTCCTATTCATAATAGCATTGGAAGTCTTAGCCTCAGCACTCAGAGAAGAAAAAGATATAAAAGGCATCCAAATTGCCAGGAAGAAGTCAAACTTTCATTATTTGCAGATGACATGATTCTGTATGTAGAAAACCCTAAAGACTTAACCAAAAATAATTGCTAGAAGTGATACACGATGTAAGAAAATTGGCAGGATACAAAATCAACATAAAGAAATCTATTGCATTTCTATACACTAGTAATGAAGCAACAGAAAGAGAAATCAAGGAATCAATCCCACTTGCAATTGCACCAAAAACCATAAAATACCTAGGAATAAACTTAACCAAAGAGGTAAAAGATCTGTGCTATGAAAACTATACAGCATTGGTGAAAGAAATTGAAGATGACTCACAAAAAAGGAAAGACATTCCATGCGCATTGATCAGAAGAAGAAATACTGTCAGGGCGCCTGAGTGGCTCAGGCTAAGTGTCTGACTTTGGCTCAGGTCATGATCTCACAGTTCATGGGTTTGAGCCCTGCTCCGGGCTCTGTGCCGACAGCTCAGAGCCTGGAACCTGCTTTGGATTCTGTATCTCCCTCTTTCTCTGCCTCCCCTGCTCACATTCTCTCTCTCTGTCTCAAAAAATAAACATTAAAAAACTAAAAAAAGAACAAATAGTGTCAAAATGTCTATCCTACCAAAGCAATATACACATTTAATGCAATCCCTATCAACATACCAACAGCATTTTCCACAGAGATAGAAAAGGCAATCTTAAATTTTCTTTAAAAATTGTTATTTAAATTCTAGTTAGTTAACATATAGTGCAATATTGGTCTCAAGAAGAGAATTTAGTGATTTATTACTTATATAACACCCAGTGCTCATCACAACAAGTGCCTTCCTTAATACACATCACCCATTTACCCCATTCCCCTGCCCACCTCCTTCTATCAATCCTCAGTTTGTTATCTTTTTTTATCTATAGTTAAGAGTCTTTTATGCTTTGCTTCCCACTCTCTTTCCTTCCCATATGTTCATCTCTTTTGTCTCTTAAATTCTGCACATAAGTGAAATTACATTCTATTTGTCTTTCTCTGACTGATTGATTTAGCTTAGCATGATACACTCTAGCTCCATCCATGATGTTGCAAATGGCAAGATTTCATTCTTTTTGATGGCTGAGTAACATTCCATCGCATATATATATATATACCTATCTTCTTTATCCATTCATCAGTCGATGGACATTGCGGCTCTTTTCATAGTTGTTGATAATGTTGCTATAAACATCGGGGTGCATGTATCCCTTCAAATCTATATTTTGGCATCCTTTGTGCAAATACCTAGTTGTGCAATACTGGGTTATAGGGTAGTTTTATTTTTAAGTTTTTAAGAATCTCTATACTGTTTTCCAGAGTGGCTGCACCAGTCTGAATTCCCACCAGCAGTGCAAAAAAGGTTCCCTTTTCTTTGCATCCTTGCCAAAATCTGTTTTTCCTGTGTTGTTAATTTTAGCCAATCTGACGGGTGTGAGGTAGTATCTTCTCGTGGTTTTGATTTGTATTTTCCTGATGATGAGTGAAGTTGAGCATCTTTTCAAGGGCCTATTTGGCATCTGGATGTCTTCTTTGGAAAAGTGTCTACTCATGTATTCTCTCCATTTCTTCACTGGGTTACTTGTTATTAATTAATTAATTAATTAATTCATTCATTCATTTAAGTTTATTCATTTATATATCTTTGAGAGAGAGAGAGAGAGAAGAGCAAAGTGAGAGGGAGAGAGAGAATCCCAGGCAGACTCAGCACTGTCAGTGCAGAGCCTGATGTGGGGATTAAGCTCATGAACTGTGAGACCATGACCTGAGCCAAAATCAAGAGTCCGATGCTTAACCGACTGACCCACCCAGGTGCCCCTGGGTTACTTGTTTTTTAGATGTTGAGTTTGATAAGTTCTTTATAGATTTTGGATACTAACCCTTCATCAGATATGTTGTTTGCAAATACTTTTCCCCATTACACAGGCTGTATTTTACTTTTGTGAGTGTTTGCTTTGCTGTGCAGAAGTTTTTTATCTTGATGAAGTTCCAACGGATATTTGTTTTTGTCTCCCTTGTCCTTGGCAACATGTCCAGTAAGAAGTTAACCTGGCTGAGGTCAAAGTGTTTGTTGCCTGTTTTCTCCTCTAGGATTTTGATAGTTTCCTGTCTCACTTTTAGGTCTTTTTTTCATTTTGAATAATTTATTTTTGTGTATGAAGAAAGTGGTCCAGTTTCGTTCTTCTTCATATAATAGTCCAGTTTTCTGAACACCATTTGGTGAAGAGATTGTCTTTTTTTCCCATCACATATTCTTTCATGTTTTGGCGAAGATTAGTTGACCATAGAATTGGGGGTCCATTTCTGTGTTTTCTATTCTGTTCCATTGATCTATGTGTCTGTTTTTGTGCCAGTACCATGCTGTCTTGATGACTACACCTTTTTAGTATAGCTTGACATCTGGAATCGTTATGTCTTCAGTTTTGTTTTTCTTTTTTTTTTTTTTTTTTTTTTTATATTTTCTTTTTTTTATTTTTTTTTTTATGAAATTTATTGACAAATTGGTTTCCATACAACACCCAGTGCTCATCCCAAAAGGTGCCCTCCTCAATACCCATCACCCACCCTCTCCTCCCTCCCACCCCCCATCAACCCTCAGTTTGTTCTCAGTTTTTAAGTCTCTTATGCTTTGGCTCTCTCCCATTCTAACCTCTTTTTTTTTTTTTTTCCTTCCCCTCCCCCATGGGTTCCTGTGAAGTTTCTCAGGATCCACATAAGAGTGAAACCATATGGTATCTGTCTTTCTCTGTATGGCTTATTTCACTCAGCATCACACTCTCCAGTTCCATCCACGTTGCTACGAAAGGCCATATTTCATTTTTTCTCATTGCCACGTAATATTCCATTGTGTATATAAACCACAATTTCTTTATCCATTCATCAGTTGATGGACATTTAGGCTCTTTCCATAATTTGGCTATTGTTGAGAGTGCTGCTATGAACATTGGGGTACACGTGGCCCTATGCATCAGCGCTCCTGTATCCCTTGGATAAATTCCTAGCAGTGCTATTGCTGGGTCATAGGGTAGGTCTATTTTTAATTTTCTGAGGAACCTCCACACTGCTTTCCAGAGCGGCTGCACCAATTTGCATTCCCACCAACAGTGCAAAAGGGTTCCCGTTTCTCCACATCCTCTCCAGCATCTATAGTCTCCGGATTTGTTCATTTTGGCCACTCTGACTGGCGTGAGGTGATACCTGAGTGTGGTTGTGATTTGTATTTCCCTGATAAGGAGCGACGCTGAACATCTTTTCATGTGCCTGTTGGCCATCCGGATGTCTTCTTTAGAGAAGTGTCTATTCATGTTTTCTGCCCATTTCTTCACTGGGTTATTTGTTTTTCGGGTGTGGAGTTTGGTGAGCTCTTTATATATTTTGGATACTAGCCCTTTGTCCGATATGTCATTTGCGAATATCTTTTCCCATTCCGTTGGTTGCCTTTTAGTTTTGTTGGTTGTTTCCTTGGCTGTGCAGAAGCTTTTTATCTTCATAAGGTCCCAGTAATTCACTTTTGCTTTAAATTCCCTTGCCTTTGGGGATGTGTCGAGTAAGAGATTGCTACGGCTGAGGTCAGAGAGGTCTTTTCCTGCTTTCTCCTCTAAGGTTTTGATGGTTTCCTGTCTCACATTTAGGTCCTTTATCCATTTTGAGTTTATTTTTGTGAATGGTGTGAGAAAGTGGTCTAGTTTCAACCTTCTGCATGTTGCTGTCCAGTTCTCCCAGCACCATTTGTTAAAGAGGCTGTCTTTTTTCCATTGGATGTTCTTTCCTGCTTTGTCAAAGATGAGTTGGCCATACGTTTGTGGGTCTAGTTCTGGGGTTTCTATTCTATTCCATTGGTCTATGTGTCTGTTTTGGTGCCAATACCATGCTGTCTTGATGATGACAGCTTTGTAGTAGAGGCTAAAGTCTGGGATTGTGATGCCTCCTGCTTTGGTCTTCTTCTTCAAAATTCCTTTGGCTATTCGGGGCCTTTTGTGGTTCCATATGAATTTTAGGATTGCTTGTTCTAGTTTCGAGAAGAATGCTGGTGCAATTTTGATTGGGATTGCATTGAATGTGTAGATAGCTTTGGGTAGTATTGACATTTTGACAATATTTATTTTTCCAATCCATGAGCAGGGAATGTCTTTCCATTTCTTTAAATCTTCTTCAATTTCCTTCATAAGCTTTCTATAGTTTTCAGCATACAGATCCTTTACATCTTTGGTTAGATTTATTCCTAGGTATTTTATGCTTCTTGGTGCAATTGTGAATGGGATCAGTTTCTTTATTTGTCTTTCTGTTGCTTCATTGTTAGTGTATAAGAATGCAACTGATTTCTGTACATTGATTTTGTATCCTGCAACTTTGCTGAATTCCTGTATCAGTTCTAGCAGACTTTTGGTGGAGTCTATCGGATTTTCCATGTATAATATCATGTCATCTGCAAAAAGCGAAAGCTTGACTTCATCTTTGCCAATTTTGATGCCTTTGATTTCCTTTTGTTGTCTGATTGCTGATGCTAGAACTTCCAGCACTATGTTAAACAGCAGCGGTGAGAGTGAGCATCCTTGTCGTGTTCCTGATCTCAGGGAAAAAGCTCTCAGTTTTTCCCCGTTGAGGATGATGTTAGCTGTGGGCTTTTCATAAATGGCTTTTATGATCTTTAAGTATGTTCCTTCTATCCCGACTTTCTCAAGGGTTTTTATTAAGAAAGGGTGCTGGATTTTGTCAAAGGCCTTTTCTGCATCGATTGACAGGATCATATGGTTCTTCTCTCTTTTTTTGTTAATGTGATGTATCACGTTGATTGATTTGCGAATGTTGAACCAGCCCTGCATCCCAGGAATGAATCCCACTTGATCATGGTGAATAATTCTTTTTATATGCCATTGAATTCGATTTGCTAGTACCTTATTGAGAATTTTTGCATCCATATTCATCAGGGATATTGGCCTGTAGTTCTCTTTTTTTACTGGGTCTCTGTCTGGTTTAGGAATCAAAGTAATACTGGCTTCATAGAATGAGTCTGGAAGTTTTCCTTCCCTTTCTATTTCTTGGAATAGCTTGAGAAGGATAGGTATTATCTCTGCTTTAAACGTCTGGTAGAACTCCCCTGGGAAGCCATCTGGTCCTGGACTCTTATTTGTTGGGAGATTTTTGATAACCGATTCAATTTCTTCGCTGGTTATGGGTCTGTTCAAGCTTTCTATTTCCTCCTGATTGAGTTTTGGAAGAGTGTGGTTGTTCAGGAATTTGTCCATTTCTTCCAGGTTGTCCAGTTTGTTGGCATATAATTTTTCATAGTATTCCCTGATAATTGTTTGTATCTCTGAGGGATTGGTTGTAATAATTCCATTTTAATTCATGATTTTATCTATTTGGGTCATCTCCCTTTTCTTTTTGAGAAGCCTGGCTAGAGGTTTGTCAATTTTGTTTATTTTTTCAAAAAACCAACTCTTGGTTTCGTTGATCTGCTCTACAGTTTTTTTAGTTTCTATATTGTTTATTTCTGCTCTGATCTTTATTATTTCTCTTCTTCTGCTGGGCTTAGGCTGCCTTTGCTGTTCTGCTTCTAGTTCCTTTAGGTGTGCTGTTAGATTTTGTATTTGGGATTTTTCTTGTTTCTTGAGATAGGCCTGGATTGCAATGTATTTTCCTCTCAGGACTGCCTTTGCTGCGTCCCAAAGCGTTTGGATTGTTGTATTTTCATTTTCATTTGTTTCCATATATTTTTTAATTTCTTCTCTAATTGCCTGGTTGACCCACTCATTCGTTAGTAGGGTGTTCTTTAACCTCCATGCTTTTGGAGGCTTTCCAGACTTTTTTCTGTGGTTGATTTCAAGCTTCATAGCATTGTGGTCTGAAAGTAAGCATGGTATAATTTCAATTCTTGTAAACTTATGAAGGGCTGTTTTGTGACCCAGTATATGATCTATCTTGGAGAATGTTCCATGTGCACTCGAGAAGAAAGTATATTCTGTTGCTTTGGGATGCAGAGTTCTAAATATATCTGTCAAGTCCATCTGATCCAATGTCTCATTCAGGGCCCTTGTGTCTTTATTGACCGTGTGTCTAGATGATCTATCCATTTCTGTAAGTGGTGTATTAAAGTCCCCTGCAATTACCACATTCTTATCAATAAGGTTGCTTATGTTTATGAGTAATTGTTTTATATATTTGGGGGCTCCGGTATTCGGTGCATAGACATTTATAATTGTTAGCTCTTCCTGATGGATAGACCCTGTAACTATTATATAATGTCCTTCTTCATCTCTTGTTACAGCCTTTAATTTAAAGTCTAGTTTGTCTGATATAAGTATGGCTACTCCAGCTTTCTTTTGGCTTCCAGTCGCATGATAAATAGTTCTCCATCCCCTCACTCTCAATCTAAAGGTGTCCTCATGTCTAAAATGAGTCTCTTGTAGACAGCAAATAGATGGGTCTTGTTTTTTTATCCATTCTGATACCCTATGTCTTTTGGTTGGCGCATTTAATCCATTTACATTCAGTGTGATTATAGAAAGATACGGGTTTAGAGTCATTGTGATGTCTGTATGTTTTATGCTTGTAGTGATGTCTCTGGGACTTTGTCTCACAGGGTCCCCCTTAGGATCTCTTGTAGGGCTGGTTTAGTGGTGACAAATTCCTTCAGTTTTTGTTTGTTTGGGAAGACCTTTATCTCTCCTTCTATTCTAAATGACAGACTTGCTGGATAAAGGATTCTCGGCTGCATATTTTTTCTGTCTAGCACCCTGAAAATCTCGTGCCAATTCTTTCTGGCCTGCCAAGTTTCAAAAGAGAGATCAGTCACGAGTCTTATAGGTCTCCCTTTATATGTGAGGGCACGTTTACCCCTTGCTGCTTTCAGAATTTTCTCTTTATCCTTGTATTTTGCCAGTTTCACTATGATATGTCGTGCAGAAGATCGATTCAAGTTACGTCTGAAGGGAGTTCTCTGTGCCTCTTGGATTTCAATGCCTTTTTCCTTCCCCAGTTCAGGGAAGTTCTCAGCTATTATTTCTTCAAGTACCCCTTCAGCACCTTTCCCTCTCTCTTCCTCCTCTGGGATACCAATTATGCGTATATTATTTCTTTTTAGTGTATCACTTAATTCTCTAATTTTCCCCTCATACTCCTGGATTTTTTTTATCTCTCTTTTTCTCAGCTTCCTCTTTTTCCATAACTTTATCTTCTAGTTCACCTATTCTCTCCTCTGCCTCTTCAAGCCGAGCTGTGGTGGTTTCCATTTTGTTATGCATTTCGTTTAAAGCGTTTTTCAGCTCCTCGTGACTGTTCCTTAGTCCCTTGATCTCTGTAGCAAGAGATTCTCTGCTGTCCTGTATACTGTTTTCAAGCCCAGCGATTAATTTTATGACTATTATTCTAAATTCACTTTCTGTTATATTATTTAAATCCTTTTTGATCAGCTCATTAGCTGTTGTTATTTCCTGGAGATTCTTCTGAGGGGAGTTCTTCCGCTTGGTCATTTTGGATAGTCCCTGGAGTGGTGCGGACCTGCAGGGCACTTCCCCTGTGCTGTAGTGTATAACTGGAGTTGGTGGGCGGGGCCGCAGTCAGACCTGATGTCTGTCCCCAGCCCACCGCTGGGGCCACGGTCAGACTGGTGTGTGCCTTCTCTTCCCCTCTCCTAGGGGCGGGATTCACTGTGGGGTGGTGTGGCTCGTCTGGGCTACTTGCACCGTGCCAGGCTTGTGATGCTGGGGATCTGGCGTATTAGCTGGGGTGGGTAGGTAAGGTGCTCGGGGGCAGGAGGGGCAGGCTTAGATCGCTTCTCCTTAGGTGATCCACTTCAGGAGGGGCCCTGTGGCAGCGGGAGGGAGTCAGATCCGCTGCCGGAGGTTTGGCTCCGCCGAAGCGCAGAGTTGGGTGTTTGCGCGGAGCGAGCAAGTTCCCCGGCAGGAACAGGTTCTCTTTGGGATTTCGGCTGGGGGATGGGCGGGGGAGATGGCGCTGGCGAGCGCCTTTGTTCCCCACCAAACTGAGCTCTGTTGTCAGGGGGCTCAGCAGCTCTCCCTCCCTTTGTCCTCCAGCCTTCCCGCTTTCCGAGCAGAGCTGTTAACTTATGACCTCCCAGACGCTAAGTCGCGCTTGTTGTGGGAACACAGTCCGTCAGGCCCCTCCGCTTTTGCAAGCCAGACTCGGTGGCTGTGCTTGGCCGGCGAGCCGCCCCTCCGCCCCGGCTCCCTCCCGCCAGTCCGTGGAGCGCGCACCGCCTCGCCGCCCTTCCTACCCTCTTCCGTGGGCCTCTCGTCTGCGTTTGGCTCCGGCGACTCCGTTCTGCTAATCCTCTGGCGGTTTTCTGGGTTATTTAGGCAGATGTAGATGGAATCTAAGTGATCAGCAGGACGTGCGGTGAGCCCAGCGTCCTCCTAAGCCGCCATCTTGCCGCCGACCTGACATATATGCATCTTTGTTTTTCTTTTTCAGGATTTCTTTGGCTATTCAGGATCTTTCGTGATTCCATACAAATTTTAGGATTGTTTGTTCAAACCCTGTGAAAAATTCTGTTGTTATTTTGATAGGGATTGCATTAAATGTGTAGATCGCTTTAGCTGGTATAGACATTTTAACAATGTTTGTTCTTCTAATCCATGAGCATGGAATACTTATCCATTGTTTCCTCTTCAATTTATTCAATTTCATCAATGTTCTATCGTTTTCAAAGTATATGTTTGTGTTTTCTATATACAGTATCATGTCATCTGCAAACAGTCAAAGTGAATTCTTCCTTGCCAATTTGGATGCCTTTTATTTCTTTTTGTTGCCTAATTGATATAGCTGGGATTTCTAATACTATGCTAAATAACAGTGGTGAGAGTTGTCATCCCTGTCACACACACCTGTCAGAATGGCTAAAATCAACAACAGAAGATACAAATGTTGGTGAGGATGTGGAAAAATGAGAAATCTTTTGCAATGTTGGTAGGAATGCAAACTGCTGCAGGCACTGTGGAAAACTGTATGGTATTTCTTAAAATTAAAAATAGAAACATCCTAAGATCCAGCAATTGCACTAGTAGGTATTTGCCCCCAAATACAAAAATACTATGGGAAAGGAATACATGTACCTTCATGTTTATAGCAGCATTATCTACAATATCCAAATTATGGAAACAGCCCAAATGTCCATCAAATGATAAATGGACAAAGAAGATGTGGTATGTATATATACTGTAATATTACTCAGTCATTAAAAAGAATGAAACATTGCCATTTGTAATGATGCGAATGGAGCTAGAGACTGTAATGTTAAGCAAAATAAGTCAGAGAAATAAAAAGAGCATATGATTTTGCTTATATGTGGAATTTAATAAAGAAAACAGATGATCAAAGGGAAAAAAATGAGAGAGAGGGTAAAACCAGAAACAGACTGTTAACTATAGAGAACAAACTGATGGCTACCAGAGAGGAGGTGCGGGGGGGGGGGGATGGGTTAAACACATGATTCAGATTAAGGAGTGCACTTGTTATGAGCACTGAGTGTTTAATGGAAGTGCTGAATCACTAAATTGTACACATTAAACTATATTACACTGTATGATAACTAACTGGAATTTAAATAAAATCTTTAAAGAAAATATATGTCTCTGTAAATGTATATGTAGAATTACATGGAAATAACTGTATGTGAAACTCATTGAAATTATATCATGTATAAACTATGGTTTGAATAACATCTTTCATTAAGATGTAAGTTTTTCTAAAGTATATGTAGAATCATATGGGAATAGCCATATGCTTAAGTCATTGAAAATACACTGTGTATAATATGTCCTACAAGTAACATGTTTCATTAAGATGCAAAAACAAGAGCTAGAAAATATCAAGTCAAGAAGCTAATAGAAGAAAAGAATTAATAATGATTAGAGAAAAATATAAATTAGAGACTAAAACAACAACAGAAATGATCAAAAAAACTGAGCTGATTCTTTTAAAAGACTAAAAAATTAATAAACCTTTAGCGAGACTCATCAAGAATAATAGATAAAAGACTCAAATAAGTAAAATCAAAGATGATGGAAGAGAAATAACAACTAAAACCACAGAAATACAAACGATTAAAAGAGAATACTATGAGAACTTACATGCCAAAAATTGGACAACCTCAAATAAATGGATACATTTCTAGAAACATATAATCTTCCAAAACTAAATAAGGAGGAAATACAAAATTTTAACAGACCAGTTACTGATAATGAAACTGAATCAATAATCAAAAATTCCTCACAAACAAAAGTCCACAACCAGATATAGTCACAGATTAATTCTACCAAACATTTAAAGGATTAATACTTATTGTACTCAAGCTATTCCAAAAAACCAGAAAAGGAAAGAAAGTTTCCATACATTCTATGAGAAAAAGATTACCTTAATATAAAAACCAGACAAACACCACACACACACACACACACACACACACACAATTACCAGCTAATATCCCTTTTGAACATAGATGCAAAACTTCTCAACAAAATATTAGAAAACCACATTCAACAATATATTAAAATAATTGTTCGCCAGGATCAAGTGGGGTTTTCTGAAGATGCAAGATATTCCAATATCCATGAATCATCAATGTGATGACACATTAACAAAATTAAGGATAAAAATCATGTGATCATTTCAACAAATACAGAAAAAAGATTTGTCAAAATTCAACTTCCATTTATGATAAAACTCTCAACAAAGTGGGTTTAGAGGGTACATATGTCATCATAATACAAGCCATATATGACAAATCTACAGTTAACATCATACTTAATAATGAAAAACTGAGAGCTTTCCTCTAAGACCAGGAATAAGAAAACGATGTCTACTCTCACCACTTTTTAAAGTTTATTTATTTATTTTGAGATGGAGAGAGGGCAAGCGGTGTAGGGGCAGAGAGAGAGGGCAGAGAGAATCCCATGCAGGCTCTACACCATTGGCACAGAGCCTGATGCAAGGCTCAAACTCACAAACCATGAGATCATGACCTGAGCCAAAATCAAGAATCGGATGCTTATCTGACTGAGCCACCCGGGCACCCCATATTCTCACCACTTTTATTCAACATAGTACTGGAAAATCCACCCACAATGAGACAAGAAAGATAAATAGAGGAATTCAAAATAGTAAGAAAGAAGTAACATTGTAACTATTTTCATATAACATAAAAGTATACAGAAAAAAAACTAAAGATTTTAACAAAAACCTATTTAAAGTAATAAATAAATTCAGTAAATTGCAGAATACAAAATTAATACACAGAAATTGGTTACATATTTATATACAAATATGGAGGAAGCAGAAAGAGAAATTAAGAAAACAATGCAATTTATAATTTCACCAAAAAGTATAAATACCTACGAATAAAACTAACCAAGGAGGTGAAAGACCCATATTCTGAAAGTTATAACTCTACATTGAAAGAAATTGAAGTCAACACAAACAAATGGAAAGAAATATTAGAAGATTTAATATTGTTAACATGACCATACTACCCAAAATAATCTACAGATTCAAAGCAATCACTATCAAAATAACACATTTTTTCACAGAACTAGAACAAATAATAGTAAAATTTGTATGGAACCACAAAAGACCTGGAATAGCCAAAGCAATCTTGAAAAAGAAGAAAAAAGCTAAAGGTATCACAAGATACCAGATTTAAAGATATACTACAAAGCTATAATAATCAAAACAGTATGGTACTGACACAAAAATAGATCCATGGATAAATAGAACAAATACACAATCCAGAAAACAAATCCATATTTATATGGTCAATTAATCTATGACATAGGAGGCAAGAAAATACCATGGGAAAAAGACAGTCTTTTCAACAGATGGTGTTGAGAAAACTGGAGAAACATACAAAAGAATGAAACTGGACCACTTTCTTACGCCATACACATAAACTTAAATTGGATCAAAGACATAATTGTGAGACTTGAAACCATAAAACTCCGAAAAGAAAACATAGGCAACAATCTCTTTGACATTGGCTCTAGCTACATTATTCTCAATATGTCTCCTCAGGCAAGGGGGAAAAAAACAAAACTAAACTATTAGGACTGCACCAAAATAAAAATCTTTTGACAACAAAGGACACCATCAACAAAACAAAAGGAGTCTACCAAATGGGAGAGGATATTTAGAAATGATAAGTGTTAATATCCAAAATACAGAAAAAAAAACCATATACAACTCAGCACACACACACACAAATCCCAAGTAATCCAACTTAAAAATGGATAGAGGACCTGAGTAGAAGTTTTTTTAAAAAGTATAGATGGTTTACAGGTACATGAATGGATGCTCATGATCACTAATCATTAAGGAAACAAAAATTAAAAGCACAATGAAATATCACATTAAACCTGTCAGAATTCTAGTGTCCAAAAGAAAAGAAATAACAAGTGTTGGTGAGGATATGGAGGAAGGGGAACCCTCATGAAATGCTGGTTGGAATATAAATTGGTGCAACCACTTTGGAAAACAGTATGGTGGTTACTTAAAAAATTAAAGACAGAAATACTTTATGATCCAGTTATTCTACTATTGGGCATATACCCAAAGAAAATGAAAACATTAATTTGAAAATATATATGCATCCTGATATTTATTGCAGCATTATTTGCAATTCAAGATATATAAGCAATCTAAGTATCCATCAAGAGATGAATGAAGAATGAAGAAAGAAGATACAGTGTTTAGATAGATAGATAGATATAGATACATACATACATACATACATAACGGAGGATTAGCCATGAAAAAGAATGAGATCTTGCCATTTGCAATTTGCAACAACTTGGATGGACCTAGAGGGTATTATACGAAGTGAAATAAGACAGACAGAGAAAGACAAATGCCATATGTTTTCACTTACATGTAGAGTCTAAAAAACAAAACAAAAAAAGTAGAAACAGACCCATAAATGCAAAGTACAAACTGGTGGTTTCATGGGGGAGGGTGTGTGGGAGTATGGGCAAAATGGGAGGTACAGCCTTCCAGTTATGGAATGAATAAGTCACAGAGATAAAAGGTACAGTATAGAGAATATAGTTAATAGTAATGTAATAGCATTGTATGGTGACAGATGAAGCTACACTTATGGTGAGCATAGAATAACATATACACTAGTCCAATCACTATATTGTACAGCAGAAACTATTGTAACATTTGGGGTCAACTAACTTCAATGAAAAAATTACATAAAAAAAACCCAGAAACAAAAAACAAACAAGACAACTTTGGGCAGATCATGTCTGTGATACTTTCCAACAACCACAGTTCTATTTCCTTTTCTTCTTTCAGTCTCTTGTTTAGTTTTGAGGCAAAGTCAGATTTCTTGTTCCCATGATCTCTTGCTGCCCCTAGCCAAAAATTCGACAGAGATCATCTTGCTCAACTCGTGACATTTTATGCCTTTGTAAAACAGAAAGGGCATTCCTCTGTTAATAACACTGACAGTGAACTGGGTTAAAATAGGAAACTGAATAAGAAAACTGCTGTTTAGAGTCATGTCAACAGGAGTCTCCCCTAATTTGAGCCATAAACACTATTTCAAAGACCTTTGCCTGAGGGAATGTGTGCAAATGTCAAGTCACACATCACCTCAGAAAGATGGAGAACAAAGTCACTCTCAAACACACTAAAGCAAAAAAATGCAAATTTAACTTTTATCAAAAGCAACCTGAAATCTGATCAGCTGAATTAAAGATGGTGCATCTATGCTGTTTTCAGTTGTCAAGTTGAATCATGGGAGCCCTTATACAAAAATAAGAAATGCTTATGATTTTTCTCATGGTAAGACCAAGTTAATATTTTTAAAAAGCTAGACTATCCAAACAAAACAGAAAATGTACCACATCAACTTTAAATCATAGCTAGAAATAGTAGGACTGGATATACGATTTAGTTTTCAAATAGGAGAACACAGTCTTTAGTCAGAATTAATCATAGTACAAATGATAGGGATATGCAGGGTAGAGAAATGATATCCTACCTTCAATCAGTTTAGAGTCCAGTCAGAACACACGCACATGCACTTGCACATGCATGAAAATCTGCTAACAAGCAATGGTAAGTAACAAGAGGTAAGTGCTAAGTGAGTACAATGAGGTACAATTTAAGGCAAAAGTCATGTTCCCATCTGTTGGGAATTTGATTACATTTTTTTTCTTCCCAACTAGCACTGTATGCTTCCTTATAGGTATTAGTTACACACATGCTCAATTCTTCTAATTCAGACATTAAAAAAATAGATGTAATACTTACCTGATGGTAGTTTCCAAATGGAGACTCTCCCACTGTGGTCTGTGTAAAAGAATGGCACCAGGGAAAAATTCTGTTTATATGTCAATTCCTGTCAAATATTTAGCTGTAAGCCATGGGTAAACTGCTCAAGCTACATGGGTCTGTAATGAATTTGGTCACAGCATATTTCACAGTAAATATCTGAGTCACTGCTATTAATAACTTTTTGAGTAATCTGGAAAAAATGACACTTCTATTTTTGCTGCATAATTTATCAACTTCTTGTTTTCCCTTTGAAGACTTGAGGAACGCATTTCTCATTGGTTTGAACACCACCTAAGGTTTTGAACCTGTTAAGGTTTGCCTGCCTCAAGTCTTCTGTGAAAGGAGGTGATTTATATATAAATAAATGTATACATGAATTACAATAGACTAAAATTGATGTTCAAGGTGGGGGGGGGTGCCTGGGTGGCTCAGCTGGTTAAGCATCTGACTTCAGCTCAGGTCATGATCTCATGGCCTGTTGGTTTGAGATCTGCATGGGGCTCTGTGCTGATGGTTCAGAGCCTGGAGCCTGCTTTGGATTCTGTGTCTCCCTCTCTTCCTGCCCCTCCCCCGCTTTCACTCTGTCTCTCTCTCTGTCTCAAAAATAAACACTAAAAAGTTTTTAAAAATTGATGTTCAAGGTAGAATAGGAGTCTCAAGGGTATAATACAATGAAATTTAAATGTTTCCTGTGTGCATATAAATGTCAATGCTAAGAGATGTGGCTTTTTTTTCTTTTTCAGTACTTCCTTTTACTTTGTGTGTGTAAGAGAGACGAAGGAGAGGGAAACAAGGAGGGAAGAAGAGAAAGCAAAAAACAGACACTGAACAAGAGTTTGCTTTTCCCTAAGGCGAAGACTTTCAATCTGAAATCAAGTGTTTTCTCAGACTGACCATTCAAATAAAAGCAATTTCCAAATGTTCTTACCCTCCACAACAGAGTTAAATATTTCCACCTTGCATCTGTTCATCCCATTAACTTCCATATGCAGTGTTCTCAAAAAACAACTGCATACTGTGAGGCAGGCATTTGTATTTCATATGGGAAAACTGAAAACCAGTGAGAAAGCCAGAACTACCCACAATTATGGACTCTTGGATCTAGACTATTTCTACTAGGGCATAGGAGGGGGTTATGTATGAAATTGGGGAGTTGGGGATAAAGGAGTTGGGGATAAAGGCCAGTCTGAGGTGGTGAGCAGAAGAGAGCATAAAAGCCTGAAATTCTTAAAAAGAGTGCTATCACAGGTTTAAAAACACATTGCCATGATTTTCTAGAAATACTTCCCTCGTTAGAACATACTTAGTAGTTGGTTTCTTAAAGTGAACTAACTACTACTTATTTTAGGGTTCATTAACATATTTGGAAGACATAATTTTTACTGAAGTGAAAAGTTTGGCAGGCATTGAAGTCTTGTCCTGAGAATATAATGCCTGGAGTATAGCAAGCTCACACTCAGCTAGGAGTATTTTCAAACCGCTGGGGAAGATACTGTTGGAAGCTATTGGCTCACAGTTGACTTGTTTGTCTGAGGATTTGCCATTGGAGCATGGCTGACTGGTGAACAGACCACTGGTCTATTTCAATACCTAAGCTCTGGCACCTGTTTTTTTTTTCCCTCTCTCAGAGAAAAGGGTATTCTCAGATTTATTCCATGATTAGTAGAAAAGAACAGCTGGTGATACAGAAGAATAGAGGGTTCCCATTTCTACAGAAAAGGAACAAACTGGAAAAAATGCTCCAAAATTAACCTTCATATTAAGCCTGGTAGGCCCACAAATAGTTCAAGTCTATAACTTTTCCTATCTCCATCTCCCTATGCCTTCTTGTGTAAGCATTTAAAGGTTCTACAAAGCTCTAAGTTCCCCCAAAGTGAAAGGCTACATATAGCAGATTTCCTTGGTAATTTGCCAGAAATGTAATCAAGAGCCCACTTCCTCCATAAGGCCTTCTCTGACCATCCAAGATTACATATCATCACGAGCTTTTGCTCTCCCTTTCCAGAATTTCTTCTATATTTTCAGTGCCTCTCATTTGGCCCTTATCCTGCATCACCAAGTAGAATTTATGCAATATTTATAAATGTTTGATTTTTCCTTACACACATGCCCTAAAGGTCCTAGAGAGAAGAACTTTTTCTTTTCCATAACTCTCAACACAGTGTTTTAGCCATAATATGCTCTCATCTTAAGGAACTGATTAAACAGAAACAATGATTGTCAGAATTTTATTGTTGGTAGACAGTGCCACTATCTCACACTGAAAAATATTTTTAACAAATCATTAATCAGCAATGAGCAATTCCCTGCCAAGAAATTCAATGAAAAAGTCTAATGACTTATGTTAACTCTACATAACTCTATCTTGTTAGTAATTTCTACCTGGTGAAGTAAGCCAAACTAAAGAAGATACACACATTTTCTAGGAAGATGGTGGCGTAGGAGGACGCTGGGCTCACCGCACGTCCTGCTGATCACTTAGATTCCACCTACACCTGCCTAAATAACCCAGAAAACTGCCAGAGGATTAGCAGAACGGAGTCGCCAGAGCCAAGCGCAGATGAGAGGCCCACAGAAGAGGGTAGGAAGGGCAGAGAGGCGGTGCGCGCTCCACGGACTGGCGGGAGGGAGCCGGGGCGGAGGGGCGGCTCCCCGGCCAAGCAGAGCCCCCGAGTCTGGCTTGCAAAAGCGGAGGGGCCTGAGGGACTGTGTTCCAACAGCAAGCGTGACTTAGCGTCTGGGAGGTCATAAGTTAACAGCTCTGCTCAGAAAGCGGGAAGGCTGGATGACAAAGGGAGGGAGAGCTGCTGAGCTCCCGGACGACGGAGCTCAGTTTGGTGGGGAACAAAGGCGCTCCCCAGCGCCATCTCCCCCGCCCATCCCCCAGCCAAAATCCCAAAGGGAACCGGTTCCTGCTGGGGATATTGCTCACTCCGCACAAACAACCAACTCTGTGCTTCTGCGGAGCCAAACCTCGGGCAGCGGATCTGACTCCCTCCCGCTGCCACAGGGCCCCTCCTGAAGTGGATCACCTAAGGAGAAGCAAGCTAAGCCCGACCCTCCTGCCCCCGTGCACCTTGCCTACCCACCCCAGCTAATACGCCAGATCCCCAGCATCACAAACCTGGCAGGGTACAAGTAGCCCAGACGGGCCATGCCACCCCACAGTGAATCCCGCCCCTAGGAGAGGGAAAGAGAAGGCACACACCAGTCTGACTGTGGCCCCAGCGGTGGGCTGGGGGCAGACATCAGGTCGGACTGCGGCCCCGCCCACCAACTCCAGTTATACACCACAGCACAGGAGAAGTGCCCTGCAGGTCCTCACCACACCAGGGACTATCCAAAATGACCAAGTGGAAGAATTCCCCTTAGAAGAATCTCCAGGAAATAACAACAGCTAATGAGCTGATCAAAAAGGATTTAAATAATATGACAGAAAGTGAATTTAGAATAATAGTCATAAAATTAATCGCTGGGCTTGAAAACAGTATAGAGGACAGCAGAGAATCTCTTGCTACAGAGATCAAGGGACTAAGGAACAGTCACGAGGAGCTGAAAAACGCTTTAAATGAAATGCATAACAAAATGGAAACCACCATGGCTCGGATTGAAGAGGTAGAGAAGAGAATAGGTGAACTAGAAGATAAAGTTATGGAAAAAGAGGAAGCTGAGAAAAAGAGAGATAAAAACATCCAGGAGTATGAGGGGAAAATTAGAGAACTAAATGATACACTAAAAAGAAATAATATACGTATAATTGGTATCCCAGAGGAGGAAGAGAGAGGGAAAGGTGCTGAAGGGGTACTTGAAGAAATAATAGCTGAGAACTTCCCTGAACTGGGGAAGGAAAAAGGCATTGAAATCCAAGAGGCACAGAGAACTCCCTTCAGACGTAACTTGAATCGATCTTCTGCACGACATATCATAGTGAAACTGGCAAAATACAAGGATAAAGAGAAAATTCTGAAAGCAGCAAGGGGTAAACGTGCCCTCACATATAAAGGGAGACCTATAAGACTCGTGACTGATCTCTCTTTTGAAACTTGGCAGGCCAGAAAGAATTGGCACGAGATTTTCAGGGTGCTAGACAGAAAAAATATGCAGCCAAGAATCCTTTATCCAGCAAGTCTGTCATTTAGACTAGAAGGAGAGATAAAGGTCTTCCCAAACAAACAAAAACTGAAGGAATTTGTCACCACTAAACCAGCCCTACAAGAGATCCTAAGGGGGACCCTGTGAGACAAAGTCCCAGAGACATCACTACAAGCATAAAACATACAGACATCACAATGACTCTAAACCCGTATCTTTCTATAATAACACTGAATGTAAATGGATTAAATGCGCCAACCAAAAGACATAGGGTATCAGAATGGATAAAAAAACAAGACCCATCTATTTGCTGTCTACAAGAGACTCATTTTAGACCTGAGGACACCTTTAGATTGAGAGTGAGGGGATGGAGAACTATTTACCATGCGACTGGAAGCCAAAAGAAAGCTGGAGTAGCCATACTTATATCAGATAAACTAGACTTTAAATTAAAGGCTGTAACAAGAGATGAAGAAGGACATTATGTAATAGTTACAGGGTCTATCCATCAGGAAGAGCTAACAATTATAAATGTCTATGCGCCAAATACCGGAGCCACCAAATATATAAAACAATTACTCATAAACATAAGCAACCTTATTGATAAGAATGTGGTAATTGCAGGGGACTTTAACACGCCACTTACAGAAATGGATAGATCATCTAGACACACGGTCAATAAAGAAACAAGGGCCCTGAATGAGACATTGGATCAGATGGACTTGACAGATATATTTAGAACTCTACATCCCAAAGCAACAGAATATACTTTCTTCTCAAGTGCACATGGAACATTCTCCAAGATAGATCATATACTGGGTCACAAAACAGCCCTTCATAAGTTTACAAGAATTGAAATTATACCATGCATACTTTCAGACCACAATGCTATGAAGCTTGAAATCAACCACAGAAAAAAGTCTGGAAAGCCTCCAAAAGCATGGAGGCTAAAGAACACCTTACTAACGAATGAGTGGGTCAACCAGGCAATTAGAGAATAAATTAAAAAATATATGGA
The DNA here is from genome assembly GCF_022837055.1 of Prionailurus viverrinus. Classification (NCBI taxonomy): domain Eukaryota; kingdom Metazoa; phylum Chordata; class Mammalia; order Carnivora; family Felidae; genus Prionailurus; species Prionailurus viverrinus. Next base: position 56,675,910 of record NC_062579.1, read on the forward strand.
AACAAACGAAAATGAAAATACAACAATCCAAACGCTTTGGGGCACAGCGAAGGCAGTCCTGAGAAGAAAATACATTGCAATCCAGGCCTATCTCAAGAAACAAGAAAAATCCCAAATACAAAATCTAACAGCACACCTAAAGGAACTAGAAGCAGAACAGCAAAGGCAGCCTAAGCCCAGCAGAAGAAGAGAAATAATAAAGATCAGAGCAGAAATAAACAATATAGAATCTAAAAAAAGTGTAGAGCAGATCAGGAAACCAAGAGTTGGTTTTTTGAAAAAATAAACAAAATTGAGAAACCTCTAGCCAGGCTTCTCAAAAAGAAAAGGGAGATGACCCAAATAGATAAAATCATGAATGAAAATGGAATTATTACAACCAATCCCTCAGAGATACAAACAATTATCAGGGAATACTATGAAAAATTATATGCCAACAAATTGGACAACCTGGAAGAAATGGACAAATTCCTGAACACCCACACTCTTCCAAAACTCAATCAGGAGGAAATAGACAGCTTGAACAGACCCATAACCAGCGAAGAAATTGAATCGGTTATCAAAAATCTCCCAACAAATAAGAGTCCAGGACCAGATGGCTTCCCAGGGGAGTTCTACCAGACGTTTAAAACAGAGATAATACCTATCCTTCTCAAGCTATTCCAAGAAATAGAAAGGGAAGGAAAACTTCCAGACTCATTCTATGAAGCCAGTATTACTTTGATTCCTAAACCAGATAGAGACCCATTAAAAAAAGAGAACTACAGGCCAATATCCCTGATGAATATGGATGCAAAAATTCTCAATAAGATACTAGCAAATCGAATTCAATGGCATATAAAAAGAATTATTCACCATGATCAAGTGGGATTCATTCCTGGGATGCAGGGCTGGTTCAACATTCGCAAATCAATCAACGTGATACATCACATTAACAAAAAAAAAGAGAACCATATGATCCTGTCAATCGATGCAGAAAAGGCCTTTGACAAAATCCAGCATCCTTTCTTAATAAAAACCCTTGAAAAAGTCGGGATAGAAGGAACATACTTAAAGATCATAAAAGCCATTTATGAAAAGCCCACAGCTAACATCATCCTCAACGGGGAAAAACTGAGAGCTTTTTCCCTGAGATCAGGAACACGACAGGGATGCCCACTCTCACCGCTGTTGTTTAACATAGTGCTGGAAGTTCTAGCATCAGCAATCAGACAACAAAAGGAAATCAAAGGCATCAAAATTGGCAAAGATGAAGTCAAGCTTTCTCTTTTTGCAGATGACATGATATTATACATGGAAAATCCGATAGACTCCACCAAAAGTCTGCTAGAACTGATACAGGAATTCAGCAAAGTTGCAGGATACAAAATCAATGCACAGAAATCAGTTGCATTCTCATACACTAACAATGAAGCAACAGAAAGACAAATAAAGAAACTGATCCCATTCACAATTGCACCAAGAAGCATAAAATATCTAGGAATAAATCTAACCAAAGATGTAAAGGATCTGTATGCTGAAAACTATAGAAAGCTTATGAAGGAAATTGAAGAAGATTTAAAGAAATGGAAAGACATTCCCTGCTCATGGATTGGAAAAATAAATATTGACAAAATGTCAATACTACCCAAAGCTATCTACACATTCAATGCAATCGCAATCAAAATTGCACCAGCATTCTTCTCGAAACTAGAACAAGCCATCCTAAAATTCATATGGAACCACAAAAGGCCCCGAATAGCCAAAGGAATTTTGAAGAAGAAGACCAAAGCAGGAGGCATCACAATCCCAGACTTTAGCCTCTACTACAAAGCTGTCATCATCAAGACAGCATGGTATTGGCACCAAAACAGACACATAGACCAATGGAATAGAATAGAAACTCCAGAACTAGACCCACAAATGTATGGCCAACTCATCTTTGACAAAGCAGGAAAGAACATCCACTGGAAAAAAGACAGCCTCTTTAACAAATGGTGCTGGGAGAACTGGACAGCAACATGCAGAAGGTTGAAACTAGACCACTTTCTCACACCATTCACAAAAATAAACTCAAAATGGATAAAGGACCTAAATGTGAGACAGGAAACCATCAAAACCTTAGAGGAGAAAGCAGGAAAAGACCTCTCTGACCTCAGCCATAGCAATCTCTTACTCGACACATCCCCAAAGGCAAGGGAATTTAAAGCAAAAGTGAATTACTGGGACCTTATCAAGATAAAAAGCTTCTGCACAGCAAAGGAAACAACCAACAAAACTAAAAGGCAACCAACGGAATGGGAAAAGATATTTGCAAATGACATATCGGACAAAGGACTAGTATCCAAAATCTATAAAGAGCTCACCAAACTCCACACCGAAAAACAAAGAACCCAGTGAAGAAATGGGCAGAAAACATGAATAGACACTTCTCTAAAGAAGACATCCAGATGGCCAACAGGCACATGAAAAGATGTTCAGCGTCGCTCCTTATCAGGGAAATACAAATCACAACCACACTCAGGTATCACCTCACGCCAGTCAGAGTGGCAAAAATGAACAAATCCGGAGACTATAGATGCTGGAGAGGATGTGGAGAAACGGGAACCCTCTTGCACTGTTGGTGGGAATGCAAATTGGTGCAGCCGCTCTGGAAAGCAGTGTGGAGGTTCCTCAGAAAATGAAAAATAGACCTACCCTATGACCCAGCAATAGCACTGCTAGGAATTTATCCAAGGGATACAGGAGTACTGATGAATAGGGCCACTTGTACCCCAATGTTCATAGCAGCACTCTCAACAATAGCCAAATTATGGAAAGAGCCTAAATGTCCATCAACTGATGAATGGATCAAGAAATTGTGGTTTATATACACGATGGAATATTACGTGGCAATGAGAAAAAATGAAATATGGCCTTTTGTAGCAACGTAGATGGAACTGGAGAGTGTGATGCTAAGTGAAATAAGCCATACAGAGAAAGACAGATACCATATGGTTTCACTCTTATGTGGATCCTGAGAAACTTAACAGAAACCCATGGAGGAAGGGAAGGAAAAAAAAAAAAAGAGGTTAGAGTGGGATAGAGCCAAAGCATAAGAGACTGTTAAAAACTGAGAACAAACTGAGGGTTGATGGGGGATGGGAGGGAGGGGAGGGTGGGTGATGGGTATTGAGGAGGGCACCTTTTGGGATGAGCACTGGGTGTTGTATGGAAACCAATTGGTCAATAAATTGCATATATATTTAAAAAAAATAAAAAAATAAAACTTCAAATAAATAAATAAATAAATAAATAAGATACACACACACACACACACACACACACACACACACAGGTTTTGTTGTCAACAGACTATATGACTTAACTATCCAGGAGGTAAAATACAAACAGACAATGTTGATAATGGATAAAGAACCTCTGACTCAGTTGCCTCCCTATCCCACCATGCATATGGTCAAACACAATAAACGTCCATATCAAAGGTGACTTATTAGATCCCGTTTCTGTATTAATTATATTAACTCTTCCTTTTAGCTATGCATCATCTGTATGTGTGATCAGCATATTGTCTATGCCCAGATTTAAGTCAGCAAAGAAAATGTTAAACTAAGACAAAGCCAAAGACAGATTCTCTTGATAAACCACACTAGAGGTCTGTCTCAGTGGACATAGATCCATTAAAATCAACTACTTAGATCCAATTACTTAATCAGTCAGGAACAAGTCTAACCCTATCTGCACTCTCTTTTAGTCTAAAATTCATCAGTTTTCCCAACAATACTAACATGAGATGTTTTATAAGATGTCCTTCTGAACTTCAAATAAGGTCTACGTTATTTTTCTGCTCTTGTTATACATAAAGACAACCCCCTGAACACCCCCCACCCCCTCAAAAATACCAGAAATGCTGTGAGCACTGACTGGCTGTGGAGTTGAGGAACAGAGAGATAGAGATTAAAGATCTGCCATAATTCTTTGAAGTCCAGATTAGCATGACTCAGGTAGCAGAATTTTTGCCACTTTAATTGGAAGACTGAATTACCGTCTAATATTTTGCAACTTTTAAAAAATTTCCTAGAAACATATAAACTACCAAAACTGAAACAGGAAGAAATAGAAAATTTGAACAGACCCCATTGCCAGTAAAGAAATTGAATCAGAAATCAAAAAAATCCCAACAAAAAAGAGTCCAGGGCCAGATGGCTTCCCAGAGGAATTCCCCAAACACTTAAAGAAGAATTAATAACTATTCTTTTGAAACTTTTCCAAAAGATAGAAATGGAAGGAAAACTTCCAAACTATGAGGCTGGCATTAAGTTAATTTGAAAACCAAAGACCCCACTATAAAGAAGAATTACAGACCAATTTCCTTGATACATGGATTTAAAAATTATTAACAAGATACTAGAAAATAGAATCCAAAAATATGTTAAAGGAATTATTCACCACAATCAAGTGGGATTTATTCCTGAGCTTAAGGAGTGGTTTAATGTACACAAATCAATCAACATGATACACCACATTAATACAAAGATAAGAATCATATGATCCTTTAAATAGATTCAGAAAAGGATTTGACAAAATACAGCATCTTTTCTTGATAAAAACCCTTAAGAAATTAGCAATAAGAGGAACATACCTCAGCTTCATAAAGGTCATATACAAAAGACCCTCTACTATTATCATCCTCAATGGGGAAAAACTGAGAGCTTTTCCCCTAAGGTCAAGAAGACGATAGGGATGTCCACTCTCACCACCATTTTTCAACATACTACTGGAAGTTTTGGTATCAGCAATCAGTCAATAAAAAGAAATAAAAAGCATCCAAATCAGCAAGGAAGAAGTCAAACTTTCACTCTTCACAGATGACATAATACTCTACGTGGAAAACCAAAAGATTCCACAAAAAATAATTGCTAGAACTGATACATGAATTCAGCAAAGTTGCAAGATATAAAATATGATGAGGAAAACAAAGGCAAGATAAATGTAGCTTAAATTAACCATCCTTACAGCCCACTGTAAGGAGCCCACAGTGCAGTCCACTGATAGACACCTGAAACATGTAGAATGTGACCTTGCTCAAGGAGCTCATAGCTGCCTTACTTCCTTAAGGTTTTGTTTTATTAGAAATAACTAAAAGTAACCTTATCTAACTGTAGCTAGCCCCTCAAGGTCCTGAAAGCTGTGTTTTCAAATTCCTTAGAGACTTATGCTATCTCCCTCCCTCCACAAACCTGAAAATATATAATCAGTCACTCCTCACAACCCCAGGACAGCTCTTTCTGCCCACGGATGCTATCCCTGTGCTTTAATAAAATCACCTTTTTGCACTAAAGATGTTTCAAGAATTCTTTCTTAGCCGTTTGCTCAAGAACCTCATCATTTTTGGTGCTATTACATGGGGCTTTGAGTCTTTTCATCTGGACTCTGAGCCTTGGTGAAAACTTGGTGAGTATTTTCTTTTTTCTTCCTTTACTCTAATTTCAGGGGCTTTTCAGGTAGCAAGGTTTTATTGGAACACTTTCATGTCAATTGCTCAGACTGTAATCCTCTAGCCTGTGGCTACTCTAGGGGAGGAGAAAGCCTGCCTTTTGGCTGGAAGTTAGTACCCTGTCTGGAATAGTAATAAAACTCAGAAACTTGATACCCTCTCTTTATTCCTGTCCTTATACAAAGTTGTCTGTCTTGGGCATGGGACAGCCACCTGACTAGCACAGCTGCTAATCGTAAGACTCCCATGTAAGATTTCCTCCTCATTGGTCTAATGTGATCCCCTCCACATCCCTGGTCTAGCCGCTTCTGGCCAGGAGATCTCCACTGGGAGCCAGCTGAAACTAGTGCCCGATTGAAGTAAAACCCAACTGGGGACTGTTTCCTAGGGAAGTTGGCTATAAAGATTATATGTGTTGGAATGTCACTTAGATCATGATGGATTTCTATCTTTACTGTCTTCTGTCAATGTCCTCTACCTACTACTTAAATTACAGAATTGGGTAAATACTACTTGTAAAAATTTTCTAGTGTTTTCCGTTGGTTAAAAATATCACAGCCTTCAAGGAAACTAAGGCATGGCCTTCATGGCATGCTCCTCAAGACAAGGTAAACTAAGGCATGGCCTTTTACAGCACGGCCTTTTATGGTATAGATTTTAAGGCACAACATGGCACGGTATTCCTGTCCATATGCCAGGCACCCATTCGTTGTCTAGGATGCAATGGGGAAGAAAAGGGACACAAGCAGCCCTTCTCCAAGGGCCCTTAGAGGCTGTCTGGTGATCACGGCGATTTTGTTCCAGGGACACCTCCAGTTGCTTTGTTAGAAAAACCTTTCACTTTATATGTAGCAGGGGCAAGCTTTGGGAATTTTTACCCCAAATTTTGGGAAATAAAACAAGACCAGTGGGCTATTTTTCAAAACCACTTGATAATGTAGCTCAAGGATGTTCAGTTTGTCTTCAAGCAGTGGCTGCCACAGCTCTCCTGGTAGAAGAAGCTTCACAACTTACTATTGTAAGGGTTAAATTGTAGTGTAGGGCTAACGCTTAGATTGAAAGATAACAACTTTGTTCTGACACTGAAGGTCAAAAGACAGCAGCCTTGCTTTTACTCTTGTAAATCATACTTCATACTCTTGTGAATCAGGCTTTACCAATGAAGAAAACAAAAGCTCAAAAAAAGAGCATCAGAGACAAGGTCAAGGAGATCCACTGGTTGCAACTTAGTGGCAGAAAGTCTAAAATAATCACCTCATTCGATAACTGTTTCTGACTCATCTGGAAACTGTTTCTAACTCATCTGGGAACTGTTTCTCTGTTCTGTTCCCAGATAATGATAAAACGATGTGATCGGCTTTAAAAACTCTGTACCCGGCTGTTCAGGGCCACACTCTTATCAAAAGTGTTGGTCCCGATCGGTCAGCCTTGCTTCTCATTGTAATAAACATTGTTGCGACTGTCACTGATGCCCGTAGCATTCTGTTTCAGTAGTCGTGTGGATGCAACACTATGAGGCAGACCCTGACAGTGATGACTCCACATCTGGTCCAGGGTGTCCTAGAGACCAAGGGCCATCAATGGATGACAGGAGGGGGACTTACTAAATACCAGGCTAGACACACCTGAAGCAATACTTGAAAACTGTCAAACTTTAAACTCAGCTACCCTTGTGCCTGGACTTGACCATCATATTTCTATGTTAGAACATAACTGCTCAGAAATTATTGACCTTGTTTATTCTATCAGACCAGATTAAAAGATCCCCCTATTGAAAACGTGGATGACATTTGGTTTACTGATGGCAGTAGTTTCCTGGACAGAGAAAAAAAAAAGCTGGACATGCTATAGTTAGTGTAATCAGAACCATTGAGGCAAAAGCCCTTCCAACAAATACTTCTGTTCAAAAGACTGAATTAATAGCCCTTACTCGAGTATTTCAATTGGCCAAAGGCCTAAAAATTAATATTTATATTGATTCTAAATATGCTTTCCTGATATTACATGTTCACAGGGCAATCTGAAAAGAAATGGGATTTTTGTTAAGTCATAACTCCTGAATACAATATGGCTCTGAAATAATTACTCTCCTTGAAGCTGTACACCTACCTAAGGAGTTAGCTGTAATTCACTTCAGGGGACATCAAAAGGACATGACTTTAGAATCTAAAGGAAATAATTTGACAGACTATGCAGCAAATCAAGCAGCAGAAAATATGCAAACATTGTCTTATACCAGTCTTAACTCCAAAAACGTCCATAACTCCAGTCTACTCAGACAAATAAATTCACATTGCACAGGAATGAGGATATTAAAAAAATGCACAAGACTGGCTTGTTAATAATGAGGGGAAAACCTTTATACCTAAAAATAACTAATGGAAGGTAATATGCAGTTTACACCAGGCTACTCATTTGGGCAAAAATGATTTAAAACATTTAATAAAAAATGTATTTGATGGGGTAAATTTAACAGCTACAATAAAACAAGTCTGCTAATCCTGTATTGTTTGTGCACAAGTAAATCCAGAAGGCGCAGTTTGCCCTCCTCCACTTTTAAAACCAGTCCAGAGGCAGGGAACATATCCAGGAGAGGACTGGCAGTTTGATTTCACACACATAAATGCTTCCTTGCATGGGCTATAAATTCTTACTAGTGTTTGTTGATACTTTCAACTGGAGGGATCAAGGCCTTTCTTTGTAGAACAGAAAAGCCCACAGAAGTAACCAATGTTTTGTTGTGAAAGTTATTCCTAGATTTGGAATAAAATCCCTTCAAAGTGACAGTGGCCCTTCTTTTACTGCACATATAACTCAAAAAAGAGCATAGGCCTTAAAAATTAATTTCTACATTCAGCCTGGCATCAACAACCCTTTGGAAAGGTGGAAAAAGCTAATCATACTTTAAAATTACACCTTATTAAACTCAGTTTAGAGACTCAGGAAAATTGGGTTACCCTCTTGCCAATAAGACTTCTCAGAGAGAGAACTGCTCCAAAACAGCCTTTAGTAATAACTAAGCCCTTTTGAGTTATTATATGGAAAGCCATTTCTCACAGTGGACCTGTTATTTGATGAAGATTACAATGCTTTATTAAACTATTCACTTGAGACTGGTCTAATTCATAAGTTACTTAATGAATATACTGACCACATGCTTCCAAAATCTGACTCAACTATAAAAGCCCACACCAGGTAAGCCCTGGAGACCTGGTTTATTTAAAAGAACTGGAAATATATATGTCAAATATAGCAGGGGACTTAAATCCAAACTGGAAGGGTCCATATCAGGTCACATTATGCATCCACACTGTAGTAAAATTAGAGAGACACTCTTCCTGGACTCACATATATAGAATAAAACCTTCACAGGAAACCAGTGAACAAACTAATGAGCTTTCTTACTCCTGTAAGCCTATAGAAGATCTCAAACTCCTCTTCAAGCGATGATAAAGATAATCCTTTGTATTTAAGGAGATTCATATATATTGTCTACTTTAGATTCTGCTGCCTCTGCCTTTCATAACTCCTTTTAAATTCTCAACATTGACCCACAGGTAGGGGCATCTTATGCCTCTATTCAGCACGAAGAAGCTACAGAATATGAGATCTTCTGCCTTCAACAAACTTAAAGATTTAAGGGTCAAACTTGTTTAGGGGGAAAAATGAGGGGAAAAAAGGCATGGGAAATCTGGCTTAAATTAAGCCTTACAGTTTCCAGCCCACTGATAGACACCTGAAACATGCAGAGTGTGACCTTGCTCAAGGAGCTCATGGTTGCCTTAGTTCCTTAATGTTTTTGTTTTATTAAATACTAAAGGTAACTTTATTTCAGCAGTAGCTAGCACCTCAAGGTCCTGAAAGCCTTGCTTTCAAATTCATTAGAAACTTATGCTATCGTCCTTCCTCCACAAATCTGAAAATATATAATCAGTCACTCATCACAACCTCAGTGCATCTGTTTCTGCCCACGGGTCCTGTCCCTGTGCTTTAATAAAATAAACTTTTTGCATCAAAGACATCACAAGAATTCTTTCTTAAACATTTGTTCAATAACCCCATCGAAATCAATTGAATTTCTATACACCAGTAATTAAGCAGTTGAAAGAGAAATCAAGTAATCGATGCCATTTACAATTGCACCAAAAATGATAAGATACCTAGGAATAAACCCAACCAAAGGGGTAAAATATCTGTGCCCTGAAAATTATAGAAATCTTATGAAAGAAAATGAAGACACAAAGAAATGGAAAAACATTCCATGTTCATGGACTGGAAGAACAAATATTATTAAAATGTCAATACTACCCAAAGCATTCTACACATTCAATGTAATCCCTATGAAAATAACACCAGCATTTTTTTCACAGAGCTACAACAAACAACCCTAAACTTTGGAGTCAGAAAAGGCCCCAAAGAGTCAAGGTAATGTTGAAAAAGAGAACCAAAGCTGAAGGCATCACAATTCCATACTTCAAGCCGAGTTACAAAGCTCTAATTATCAAGATATGGTACTGACACAATAAAAGAATAGAGAACCCAAAAATGGACCCACAAATGCATGGCCAATTAATCTTTGACAAAGCAGAAAAGGGTATCCAATGGAAAGAAAGACAGCTTCTTCAGAAACTGGTGTTGGGAAAATTCGATGGTGACATACAGAAGAATAAAATTGGACCACTTTTTTACACCGTACACAAAAATAAATTCAAAAGGGATGAAAGACCTAATGTGATAAAGGAAACCATCAAAATCCTAGAGGGGAAAACAGGCAGCAACCTCTTTGACCTCAGCCACAGCAACTTCTAACTAAATATGTCTCTGGAGGCAAGTGAAACAAAAGCAAAAATAAACTACTGGGACTTAATCAAGATAATGACTTCCACACAGTGACGGAAATAATTGACAAAACTAAAAGGCAACCGATGGAATGAAGAAGATATTTACAAATGACATATCCGATAAAGGGTTAGTATCCAAAATCTATACATAAATTATCAAACTCAACAGCCCCCCAAAACAAATAATCCAGTTAAGAAATGGGCAGAGGACATGAATAGACACTTTTCCAAAGAAGATCTCCAGATGGCTAACAGACACATTAAAAGATGCTCGTCATCACTCATCATCAAGGAAATACAAATCAAACCCACAATGGGCTATCATCTCACACCTGCTAGAATGGCTAAAATTACCAACTCAGAAAACAAAAGATTTTGGTGAGCATACAGAGAAAGGGGAACCTTTTTTATACTATTGGTGAGAATGCAAACTGGTGGAGCTATTGTGGAAAACAGTATGGAGATTCCTCAAAATGTTAAAAATAGAACTAACCTAAAACCTGGCAATTTTACTACTAGGTATGTATCCAAAGGATACAAAATTGCTGATTTGAAGGGACACGTGCACTCTAATGTTTATAGCAGTACTTCAACAATAGCCAAATTATGGAAAGAGCCCAGATGTCCATTGACTGATGAATGTATAAAGAAGATTGTATAGATAGATAGATAGAGAGATAGATAGATAGATAGATAGATATAGATGATATAGATATAGATGATATAGATTATAGATATAGATATAGATATAGATATAGACATAGATATATAGATATACACACACACAATGGAATATTATTCAGCCATCAGAATAATGAAGTCTTGCCATTTGCAACAATGTGGTTGGAACTAGAGCGTATGATGCTAAGTGAAATAAGTCAGTCAGAGAAAGACAAATATCATGAGTTCACTCATATATGGAATTTAAGAAACAAAACGGATGAACACAGGGGAAGGGAAGAAAAAATATAATAAGATAAAAACAGAGAGGGAGAAAAACCATAAGAGACTCTTAACTATAGAGAACAAACTGAGGGTTGCTGGAGGGGAGTTAGGTAGAGGAATGGGCTAGATGGGTGATGGGCATTAAAGATGACACTTGTTGGGATGAGCACTGGGTGTTGTATGTAAGTGATAAATCATTAAACTCTACTCATGAAACCAGTACTACACCATCTGTTAAGTAACATGAATTTAAATAAAAATAATTGTTTTCTTAAATTTGATTCTGACTCTCTAGAACTACATTTTTCACAGGTTCACACATATTGCCTAATGTTTTCCTTATAAAGCACACTCATGTTGTGTCCTTCAGAAGTTCTGAGCTTTTCAAACAAGAGAGCTCATAAAAACATCTATCTCTACTATCTTTTGCATTTATCAGAAGTGAAGCCAAGTTTCAGAAAAGGGAGGTGATTTGTTGCAGGTCCTGTAGCAAGTTAGCATCTGAGTTGGAACTAGAAGTTCCCTTAATGGCTTCTGACAGTGCTCTTTTTGCCATGTTTCACAACCTCCATGGACACAACACACTCTGTCTTGTCTTGGGCACTAAAAATTAAGTTATACATTGCTCTTTGACCAGATTTTCTGAATTATGTCCAAATTTGTCAAGTTGTGCTTTCTCAGTCTCTTATCCACTTTTCTGTTTAAGAACTGGAGAAGAGCAAGTAGTTGGGTTCAGTGAGATGCTTTGTTTAGCATTTGTCCCATATAGCACAAAGGCCAATAGTTTATTTTAGAAAGAGCACTGTCAAACATGCTGTCAAATACAAAGTCTGGATGACAATAAACATTTCTATTTTGCAAAGAACACATGAATAACATGAGGTGAGATATAAGATTGTAAGTAAGGAAGGAATGATTCCACACTATGTGTCATTTTTCAACATAAATGATTAACTATTCAAAACACCTTCCAAAACATATAATAGGAATGTGAAAATGTAACTCGCTTAAAACCAAAATGTTGGTACAAATATAAAAATCCTTAATAATCATGGTAAGTTCAAACAATGGAAAAACTATAGAACCATTAAAATGTTAAGGTAATAAATCCTCTATTGAAATAAAACATAATTATGCTAAATCCTTAAGTGGTGATGAAACAGTTTGAAATTATATATGGTATGCCCCAACATACATACAAAGCCCCTTAGCAAAGACTCAGAGATTTCTTGATAAATATATAGAATAAAATCTCTGTCAGATTACTGCCTGACCATTAAACTACTGAACAATAATTTTAGAAGCCACATATAACAAAAATTACAGACATTATAGAATTAGTTCAATAGTCACTAAACAGAAAATCTGCAAAACAGAAATACAGTAACAACAGAAGTACCTGGGAAGAAGAAAGAATCTGATTGAAATTTTTGTCACATTATATTAAGAAAATGGCCAATTTTCAACAACAAAATTATTAAATAAACAGTAAGAAAGTATGACCATACACAGTAAAAATAAAAAGGCAATAAAAACTGTCCCTAATTAAGCTCAAATATTGGATTTTACCCTAAAAAACCTTTTAAATTGGGCTCCAGTCGAAGATGGTGATGTAGGAAGACCCTAAACTCACCCCCTCTATGGAAGACACAAATTACACCTGTTCATAGAATTCCTTCTGAAGAAGAACCGAGGGCCTACTGAAGAGCTTCTAAACAACAAAGCTTGCAACCACTTAAGCTTCAACTATTCGTCAAGGGCGTATTTTGCATGGAGAATGCAGGGACAACACACACAAAGCCCACTTTAGCTTTAACTGTCCTGCCAAGGCAGCCCCTGTGTGGAGTGTCCTATGACCTCCTGGCCCACACCCTGCTTTGGCTTCAACCACTACTTCAGGGAACCCGCTGTGCAGATAGTCCTGGAACACCACAGATTATCCCAATTCAGCTTCAGCTATCCTGCCAAAGTGCCCTGTGTGTATAGAGTCTATGTATCTTCAGGTTTTGTTTGCTTTAGCTTCAGCTGTCTTGCCAAAGTGTCTGAAGCACAGAGAGCCTCAGGATCCCTCCAGCCTGCATACCACCTCAGCTGCAGCTCCGCTGTCAGGGCACCCCTGGTGAGGAGCCCCTTGGGATTGCTCAACAAACACTCATTTCAACTTTAACTGCCCTGCCATGGTTCTCACTGTGTGAAAAGCCCTACGATCTCCCACCCCACACCATATGGGAGAGACAGCCACTCTGCCAGGGCACCCTATGTATGGAGAGCCTTGGACATGTCAGATAATACCCACTTCAGCTTCAGGTATGCTGCCAAAGTGCCCTCTGTGTGTAGACCCTCAGGACACCTGGCTTGCATTCACTTTAGCCTTAGCTATTCTGCCAGGCTGCATGCTGCACAGAGAGCCCTAGGACCCACAACACACATAAGCAGAAGTTTCAGCCAGCCAGCAAAAGTTACTGACCACACAGTCTACATAAGAACAGCCATACACAAGACCATTCCTTCACGTTTAGGAGAAGTAGCTGTTCTCTCTAATCCATGGAAACAAACACAGATTAAAGCAAAATGGGGAGACACAGGAATATCCTCCAAAAAATGAACAAGACAAAATACTGGAAAAAGAGAACTAAGTGAAATGGAGATAAGAAATATGCCTGATAAAGAATTTAAATTAATGATCATAAAGATCCTCACTGGGCTGAAGAGAAGACTGGAAGACCTCAATAGCACTTTCAGTAAAGAGATAGAAAATATTTTTAAAAACAAATCAGAGTTGATTACAATAACTTAAACAAAGACATACTAGAGGAAATCAACAGTAGATTAGTGAATGCAGAAGAATGTATCCATAATCTGGATGACAGTGAAATGGAAAACACCCAAATTGAACAGAAAAAGGGAAATAATTTATATATTAAACAATGTAGGTCAATAAATCTCTTAGATAACATCAAATAAACAAGCATTCTCATTTTATGGGTCCCAGAAGACACTGGGAAATGAGAAGAAAATTTTTATGGAGAAAAAATGTCTAAATCCTTCCCTAACCCATAGAAGGAAATAGACAATCAAATTCATGAAGCACAGAGTTCCAAATAAGATGAACCCAAGGAGGTCCAAACCACAACACATAACAATTAAAATGTTAAAGTTTAAATATAAAGAGGAAAATTTTAAATCAGCAAGAGGGAAGCAAAATTTATACACAAGGGAAAATCTATAAGACTGTCAGCTAATTTTTCAGCAGAAACTTTGCAAGAAATAAAGAAGTGGCATAATATATTCAAAGTACTGAAGGAAAAACAAAAACAAAAACAAAAACAAAATCAAACTATGACCAAGAATACTCTACCCAGCAAAATTATTGCTCAGATTTGTGGGAGAGATAAACAGTTTTCCAGACAAACAAAAGAATAAGAGTTTATCAACATTAAAATATCCTTGCAAGAAATGCTAAAAGGACTTTTTAAGTGGAAAATAAATGGCCATAAGTAGACATAAGAAAATTATGAATAACAAGATGTAAAATATAACAGTGCACACATAAATCATGGAAAACTGAGTAAAGAAAAAAAAAGTAGCTGTTCTTAGAATGTGTTTGGATTTAAGTGACCATCAACTTAATATAAACTACTATATACTTAAGATGTTATATATGAACCTCATGACAATCACAAACTCAAAACCATTATGATAGATACACAAAAACTAAAGAGAAAAATTCCAAGCATAACACTACAAAAACTAATCAATCACGGAGGAAGAAAGCAAAAGAAAATAACCGAACAGAGAAATACAAAAACAACCAGAAAACAAATAACAAAATGACAGTAAATACATACCTATCAATAATTACCTTAAATGTAAATGGCCTAAAAGCTCCAATCAAAAGGCAAAAAGTGGGGGAATAGATTAAGGGAAAAAAATGAGAACAATCTATATGCTGCTTAGAAGAGACTCATTTTAGAACTAAAAACATACAGACTGAAAGTAAGAGAATGGAAAAGCATTTACCATGCAAATAGAACACAAAAACAAAAAGTCCCAGTACCAATAATTATATCAGATGAAATAGACTTTCAAACAAAGCATTTCACAAGAGACAAAGAAGAGCATTACATAATGATAAAGGACTCAGCCTAACAAGAATATACAACAATTGTAAATATCTATTCACCCAACACTGGAGCACCTGAATACATAAAGCAAATATTAACAGAGAAATTGATGGTAATACAATAACAGTAAGGAACTGTAACACTCCATTTGCATCAATGGATATATCATCCATGAAGAAAATCGATAAGGAAACAGTGTTCTTGAATGACACATTAGACAGATGAACATAACAGATTTGTACAGAACATTCTATCCAAAAACAACAGGCTACATATTCTTTTCAAATGCATGTGGAACATTCAAGAATAGACGACAGATAGGCCACAAAACAAGCATCAATATATTTAAGAAGATTGAAGTCATGCCATGCATCTCTTACAACCACGATGCTATAAAACTAAAAATCATTCACAAGCAAAAAATGCAAGTGCAGGCTAAACATGGTACTAAGAAACAAATGGGTCAATGAATCAATCAGATAAGAAGTCAAAAAAACATATGAAGGAAAATGAAAATGAAAACACAAAGGTCCAAAATGTTTGGGAAACAGCAAAAGCAGTACTAAGAGGGAAATAATAGTGATGCAGACCTACTTCAAAAAAGAAAAAAAAAAGCTAAATAAAAATTTTATTGTACATATAACAGAACTAGAAAAAGAAAAAAAAAACCCAAACCCAAGGTGAACAGAACAGGGGAAAAAATGTCAATCAGAGCAGAAATAAATGCATACAAACTTTAAAAAATAAAAAAATCAATAAAACCCAGAGCTGGTTATTTTAAAAGGTAATAAAATTGTTAAATCTTATCCAGACTCTTCAAGAAAAGAAAAAGAAGACTCAGATAAAATCAGAAATGAAGGAGGAGATAAAACAACTGACACCACAGAAATACAAAAAATTATAAAAAATACTATGAAAAATTATATGCCAACAGGTTGGAAAACTTAGAGGAACTGTATAAATTCCTAGAAATATATAATATTCCAAAACTGAATAAGAAATAAATAGAAAACTTGCACAAAATGATTACTAGCAAGGACATAGAATCACCAATCAAAAAACCCTGAACAAGCAAAAGTCCAGGACAAGAGAACTTCACAGGTAAATTCTGCCAAACCTTTGAAGAAGAGTTAATACATATTCCTCACAAAACTATTCCAAAAAGAAAAAGAGGAAGTAAAGCTTCCGAACATATTCTATAATCAGCATTATCTGGGTACACAAACCAGACAAAAAAAAAAAAAAAGAAAACAACAGATCAATATCTCTAATGAACATAGATGCAATATTATCAACAATTGATTAGCAAACCACATTGAAAAATACATTAAAAGAATCATTCACCACAATCAAGGGAAATATATTCCAGAAATACAACAGTGAATCAATATTTGTAAGTCAATATCCTGATATACCATATCAACAAAAACAAGAACAAAAATCAGACGATCACCTCTATAGGTGCAGAAAAACATTCGACAAAATTCAACAATGATTCATGACAATAACACTTAACAAAGTGGGTTTAGAGGTAACATACCTCAAGATATAAAGACCATATGCAAAAAACCCACAGCCAACATCATATTCAATAGTGAAAAATGGAGACATTTTTCTAAGATTAAGAACAAGACATGTCCACTGTCACCACGTTTATTCAACATAGAACTGGAAGTCCTAGCCACAGCAATCAGAAAGAGAAATAAGAAAAAGAAGAGGCAATCTCTGTCCCCTCATTTTATCTAGCTCTCTGTGTCTGTTTCTGTGTATTAGGAAAGTCAGCCATGTCTCCTGTTCTTGAAGGCAATGGCTTTATGAGGAAGAAGTCCTGTAGTTCATGACATTGCAGTGTCCCCTGTTTACCAGGACCTGGTGCTTCAAGGAGTGTCTTCTATGATCACTGCTGTTGAATACTGGCCACTTTTTCCTTCAGTCCAGTCATCAGCATAGGTTCTTTTTGCCTGTTATGGGCATTTTTTCCTCCCCTGCTGGGTTGAATGTATTTTAACAAGGTGTGCACTGATCTGTTTGTGAAACGAGACCTTGCCACTGTCCCCTCTGGAACTGAGGTCCAGCAAACTGTGCAGGTCCAGAGATGAGATGTTGGTGGGTTTCGCACTGGTCTTCTTAAGGAGACTTGAAGCACGGGGATTGAGACAAGGGTGACTAGGAAGGGTGAATCAGCCCAAGGTTGGGAAGGCAGATCATGGTGTAAGCAAGTTAGGTAGTAACTGTCAGGATCATGCTGGTTCCCTGAGGTAGCTGCGTGGTTATGCTGGGGGCAAGGGAGGGAAGTGGAGTCTGTCAGCTCCTTTATTCCTGAAGGGGTCTCCTTATGATCCCTGCTTCACTGAGCCATGCTCTGAGATGAGTAAATAAATCTCCCTCCCATCTGCCCCTGGAATTTTTCAAACTGCTGCTTCCATACTATATCTCTGCTGGCTATTTGTTGTGCTGTCTTTTTAAGGGGAGGGACTCCATTTCCTAATACCTCTGGGCTCTCCCAGAGCCAAGACTGCTGATTTTTAAAACAACAGGTTTTAAGTCCTGCTGGTTGTAAGGATTCATGAAATTTGACCCTTCTCACTTTCAATGCCAAATATTATGGGGATTCATTTTCCCCATGATGGCTCTCCCCACTCTGATAGTCTGTTTTTTCCGCCTTTGTCTGTGCCACTGGCTCCCTCCACACCATGGATGGCCATGATTTGTTTCACTCCAGAATTGCATCTCTATTCTTTCTTTCTTTGTTGTGGCCTCTTCTCTACTTTTAGTTACGGAGTTTGTTCTGTCCGTGTTTTCTGGGTCATTTTCTGGGTTATTTATGCTGATGTGAGTGCTATCTAGCTGTATCCATGGGACGAGGCAAACTTAGGGTCCTTCTACTCCACCATCATCCCAGCCTGTCTTCAATTCTAGTGTATTTTTATGGTAAAATTATTTGTTTATCCGAAATTCAAATTTAACTAGGCACTCTTTATTTTAGCTGCTAATTGTATGACCACCGCTTAATCTGTTGCTCTATTTGTGATGTAAAATAATAAGGGATACATCGGTCTGTGGGACCGCCCCCCCCAAGACTGGGACTCTTCCTCAGTCTTGAAGGTAAAGAATACCAAAGTGGTAAGCCATGATTCAGCTTTCAGTTATATTAATAAGTGCTGTCCAGTTGTGTCCCATATATCTAGAGCTCTCCTCAGATAGTAATCTCCCACATATTCTTATTATAAAAGAATTGGGAAATACAGATGGCATAAAGGTATAAAGAAGAAAATAAAAGCCACCAAGGAATATGAACCCCTGGGAGCTTGGGAAGACAGTGGAGAAGGAGAACCATGAACTCACCCTGTCCCACATTTTCAAGTAGATATCATCCACATCCAAGTCAATAAAGTGTATAGTGATCCAAAGCCTGGCAGAACAAATTCCAAAACTGAATAGAGTAGAAGCTGCACCTGAAAGGTTAAGAAAGTCAGAAAGGTGGAGGAAGGTGGCCCACCAGAGGCAGGAAGCTGTGCATATGGAGAAGGCAGAACAATGGGCCCGTATAGCAAGGAGTTCACATGGGGAAGATACCCATAATGTATGGCTTTAAAGACCAGAGAGGCTGAATTACACCAGTTTGTAAAACCAGTGGGACCTAGAGCCTTGAGCTTTAAAAGCCAACTTACTCAGCACTGGGTGAACTGGGATGGTGAGTGATAGCTGGGTTATCACTCTTAAAAAGACAGCAGTCTGTGCAGAGAAGCAACATAGAAATGGCAGTTTACACAGTGCTGGTGGAAAAAGGGGAGACAGATCTGTTCATACTGATTTTGGAGCATGTTGGTGGCTTGTTTCTTCTCTAGGAATGAGGAAGTTAACAAGTGCCATTTTCTTCCCCTGCCCACCAGCATAAACACAGAACCACCTACAGGAGGCAGCACTGCACAGACACTTGGTACCTAACCTGTTAGCAGTGTACCATGCCCAAGATTTTTCCTGAGGACTCACCCACTCTAAGCCATACAGCCTTAGTCCAGGGCTTAGGACAAATTTTGTTAAAGCTGTGCATGTGCACCACTCAGCCACTCTTTGCAAAGCTGCCACTGGGTGCCATGCATATCCCCTGGGCCATGCCCAGCCATGTGCCCCCAGCCACCATTGCACACTGCCCCGGCAACATGCTCCCAGCCACCTTCATGCACCATGCCAAGCCATGTGCCACCAGCTTCCCTGGCACACAGCCACCACCCAATGCAGTGCTTCAGGGGATCTGGCATAAGACTAGTAGCCCAGTGCAAATTTTGCTCACACTGCTGCCAAGCTCCCATGTTACCTGGTGGGCACAGTCTCTCAGAGCTGGCCTGCCTGAGGCTCACTAACACCTCAGAGAGCAGGCACAGCCTAAAAAAGGCAGAGAGACAGTGCGAATGACTGAAGAGAATGGAACTGACTCAGACACAAAAGCAGGGCATAAGCAACACACATAGGACACTCTCCTGCAGTGCCAAGTTCTGGTGAACAGGAGATATTGCACTGTAGAGTAATCCAGGAACTCTTTTTCATAAAATCACTACTTTCAGGAGCAGAAGATACAGTTGACTTTCTTAACACGTAGAAACAGACACAGGGATGTAGGCAAATGAGGATACAGAGAAATGTATCCTAAATGAAAGAAAAGGAGATGGCCACAGCCAGAGATCTAGGCAAAACAGATATAAGTAACATACCTGTTGGAGAATCTACAGGAATGACCATAAAGATACTCCCTGAACTTGAGGAAAATGTGAAAGATATGAGTGAGACCTTTAACACAGAGATAAGTAATAACATAGCAGAAATAAAGGGCATAATAAAAGAAATGAAGACACACACTTGATGGAGTGGAATGAGGAGCAGGATGGATGACACAGAGGAATGAATTAGTGACCTATAAGATAGAGTAATGGAAAGTAACCAAGTGTAACAAAAGAGACAGAAAATAATTGCTCAAAATGAAAATGGACTTTGGGAACTCAGTGATTGCATCAAATGTAATAACTTTTGTGTTATAGGAGTCCCAGAAGAAGAGAGAGGAAAGGGGGTAGAAAATTTTTTTACTTATTTAAAAATTTTTAACATTTATTTATTGATGAGAGACAGAGAGAGACAGAGCATGAGCAGGGGAGGGGCAGAGAAGGAGGGAGAAACAGAATCTGAAGCAGACTCCAGGCTCTGAGCTGTCAGCAGAGCCCGACATGGGGCTTAAACCCACAAACTTTGAGATCATGACCTGAGCTGAGTCGGACAGTTAACTAACTGAGCCACCCAAGTAGAAAATTTATTTGAAAAAATAATTGCTGAAAACCTCCATAATTTGGGGAAGGAAACAGATATCCATATCCAGAAGGCAGAGAAGCCCCAACAAAATCAACAAATTAGACCCACACCAAGACATACTGTTATTAAATTTTTAAAATATAGTGATAGCAAAAATATTTTAAAAGCAACAGGCCAAAAGAAGTCATTAACTTACAAGGGAAAACCCATAAGTCTAGTTGGAGTTTTTTTCTTCAAGTTTTTATTTAACTTCCAGTTAGTTAACATACAGTGTAATATTAGCTTCAGGAGTAGAATGTAGAGATTTATCACTTACATATAACACCCAGTGCTTACCACAACAAGTGCTCTCCTTAATACCCATCACCCATTTACCATGTCCCCCTGCCTACTTCCCTTCTAGCAACCTTCACTTTGTTCTCTATAGTTAAGAGTATCTTATGGTTTACTTCCCTTTTTCTTTTTCCCACATAGTCTATGTTCATCTTTTTTGTGTCTTAAATTATACATATGAGTTAAACCATACAGTATTTGTATTATTTATTTCCCTCAGCATAATACACACTACATCTATCCATGTCATTGCAAAGGACAAGATTTCATTCTTTTTGATGGCTGAGTAGTATTCCATCGTGTGTGTGTGTGTGTGTGTGTGTGTGTGTGTGTGTGTGTATCCATTCTTTAACCTCTTCTTTATCCATTAATCAGTCAATGGACATTTGGGCTCTTTCCATAGTTTAGCTGTTGTTGATAATGCTGCTATAAACATTGGGGTGCATGTTTCCCTTTGAATTACTTTTTTTTTGTATCCTTTGGGTAAAAACCTAGTAATGCAATTGCTGGTCATAGGGTAGTTCTATTTTTAACATTGTGAGGAACCTCCATACTGTTTTCCAGAGTGGCTGTACCAGTTTGTATTTATACCAAAGGGTTTCCCTTTCGCTGCATACTCATTTCCTGAGTTGTTAATTTTAGCCATTCTGCCAGGTGTGAAGTGATACCTCATTGGATTTTGACTTGTATTTCCCTGATTATGAGTGATTTTAAATATGTTTCCATGTGTCTGTTAGCCATCTGTATGTCTTCTTTGGGAAAATGTCTGTTCATGTCTTCTAACCATTTTTTACCTGGATTGTGTGTTTTTGGGTGTTGAGTTTGATATGTTCTTTGAAATTTAATTATAACATGTTTTAGTGTAATCCTGTTTGGTTTCAACTTACTTGGTATATTTTGGGCTTAATGGATCAAGATGTCCATTCCTCTCCCCATGCTTGAGAAGTTTTCAGCCACTATTGCTTTTTTTTTTCAAGTTTTTTTGTTTGTTTGTTTATTTATTTATTTATTTATTTAGTGTGTGTGTGTGTGTGTGTGTGTGTGAGAGAGAGAGAGAGAGAGAGAGAGAGAGAGAGAGAGAGAGAGAACAAGCTCGGAAGGTGTAGAGAGAGAGGCAGAGAGAATTCCAAGCAGGCTCCATGCTGTCAATGCAAAACCCAATGTGGGACTTGAACTCACAAACCATGAGAACATAACCTGAGCTGGTATCAGGAGTCAGATGCTTAATCAACTGAGCCACCCAGGCCCCCCAGACATTATTGCTTTAAATTTACTTTTTTCCCTTTATCTTTCTCTTCCATTTGGAATTCCCATAATCTGAATATTAACTTATTTTTATTGTGTCCTATAATTCTCATAGGACTTCTTCATTCTTTTTCATATTTTTTTCTTTTTACTCCTCTGAATCTGTTAATTTCTAATGTCCTATCCCTCCAGTTCACTGCTTTTTTTTCTTCTGCACTGTCAAGTTTGTTTTTGAAACTCCCTATTGAATTATTCAATTACTTTATCATATTTTTCAATTCTAGGATTTGTTAGTTTTGTTTTTTTAATGTTTTCTATTCCTTCTCATTTTGTTCATTTATTGTTTTACTAATTTCATTTAGTTGCTATGTGTGTGTTTTGATAGTTCACCAATGTTCTTTTTTTTAATATGAAATTTATTGTCAAATTGGTTTCCATCCAACACCCAGTGCTCATCCCAATAGGTGCCCTCCTCAATACCCATTGCTCACCCTCCTCTCCTTCCCACCCCCCATCAACCCTCAGTTTGTTCTCAGTTTTTAAGAGTCTCTTATGGTTTGGTTCCCTCCCTCTCTAACTTTTTTTTTCTCCTTCCCCTCCCCCATGGTCTTTTGTCAAGTTTCTCTGGATCCACCTAAGAGTGAAAACATATGGTATCTGTCTTTCTCAGTATGACTTATTTCACTTAGCATAACACTCTCCAGTTCCATCCACGTTGCTACAAAAGGACATATTGCCACATAGAATTCCACTGTGTATATAAACCACAATTTCTTTATCTATTCATCAGTTGATGGCCTCACGCCAGTCAGAGTTGCCAAAATGAACAAATCAGGAGACTATAGATGCTGGAGCAGATGTGGAGAAATGGGAACCCTCTTGCACTGTTGGTGCAAATGCAAACTAGTGTAGCCGCTCTGGAAAACTGTGTGAAGGTTCCTCAAAAAATTAAAAACAGATTTACCCTATGACCCAGCAATCGCACTGCTAGGAATTTACCCAAGGGATATAGGAGTGCTGATGCATAGGGGCACTTGTACCCCAATGATTATAGCAGCACTTTCACCAATGTTCTTTTAAAAGAGGCTTGTTCTGAATTCTTTGCCAGACAGTTTATAGATCTCCATTTCTTTAGGATCAGTTTTTTAAGCTTTATTTATTTCATTTTTGTGGTGCCATAATTATTTGTTTTTTTTTTATGGTCCTTGATTCTTTACATTGGTAAACCTGTGTATCTGATTAATCAGGTTCCATTTCCAGACATTACAGGTTTGCTTCCACCAAAACAGATATTCACCAGTCAGCTCAGTTTGGCTGGCTATGTATGTTTGCAAAGCCAATGGGCAGATGGTGCCTGCTATTATGATTTATTACTGGGTGAAGAAACTGTTGAGCTCTAAGGTTGAGGATGTGGGAGTGTGCTATTACCTGAGAACCCTTGGACAGGACTGCTGGTTTAGTTTTCTACCTAGGTGAGGCTGTAGGATTAACTCTATAGTTGCTTTGACTCTCTGGTCAGGCTTATTAGTTGTTCAGGACTGGGTACTATATTAAGTAGTAGCAGGAGGTTATTAGCTTCCTTGGCCTGCCAAGGCAGCAAGATGGTACTCAAGGCATGTATGGCTTGTTGCTTGAGGACACAAATCTGGCATCAGTGTGCACTGTATTTACTGGTCATGAAACGCACTGGTTTTGCTCCACAGATTGGGAAAGCCACAGGGCATACTCTCTGATCAAGTGTGACTGTAATCAGGACTGTTGAATGGGAAGCCTGAATTTACACATCATTATCACTCAAAGTTCATAGTTTACATTAGGGTTCATTCTTGGCATGCAATCTATAGGTTTTAACAAATACACAATGACAGTTTCCCACCATTTATAGTATCATGTAAAATAGTTTAACTGTTCTAAAAATCCATTGTGCTTGACCTAATTATCCCTCCTTCCTTCATAACTGCTGGCAACCTCAGATCTTTTAACTGTCTACATAATTTTTCCTTCCTTGATTTCAATTGCCTTTGGCCAATATTACATAGGGAAAATCATATAATATGTACTCTTTTCAGATTGGCTCTTTCACGGAGTAATATGCATTTAATTACATCCATGTCTTTTCATGGTTTGAGAGCTTATTTATTTTTAGTGCAGAATGATACTCCATTTTCTGGATGTACCAAAATTTTATTTATCCATTCATTGATGGAAAGACATTTTGGTTGTTTTTAAGTTTTAAAAATTATGAATAAAGCTGCTATAAATATTCACCTACAGGTTTTTGGGTGGACATAAGTTTTCAACTTATTTGAGTAAATTCCAAGGAACATGATTGTTGGATTATATGGTATGAGCATGTTGCATTGTGTAAGATACTGCCATTGTATTTTAACATGGTCGCATTATTTTGCATTCCCACCAGCAAATAATGGAAGTTCCCTTTGATCCAGATCTTTGCCAGAATTTGGTGTTGCCAGTGTTTTGAATTTTAACCATTTTAATAACAGTGTAGTAGTGCCTTATTATTGATTTAAGTTACAATTCCTTAATGACATATGATGTTGAGCATCTTTTCATATGGCTATTTTTCATTATGCATATTTTACTTTTTAGCATTAAATATATAATTGATAATGAGGTACAGGTGGTATAAAAATATTGCACATTTAATCTATACATTTTTTGATCATTTTTCCTTATATTTCTTTTATATTTTATTTTTTATTTTTAAAAAATTTACATCCAAATTACTTAGCATATAGTGCAACAATGATTTCAGGAGTAGATTCCTTAGTGCCCCTTACCCATTTAGCCCATCCCCCCTCCCACACCCCCACCAGTAACCCTCAGTTTGTTCTCCATATTTATAAGTCTCTTATGCTTTGTCCCCTTCCCTCTTTTTATTTTTTTTTTTATTTATTTTTTTTTAAATTTTTTTTTTCAACGTTTATTTATTTTTGGGACAGAGAGAGACAGAGCATGAACGGGGGAGGGGCAGAGAGAGAGGGAGACACAGAATCGGAAACAGGCTCCAGGCTCCGAGCCATCAGCCCAGAGCCTGATGCGGGGCTCGAACTCACGGACCGCGAGATCGTGACCTGGCTGAGGTCGGACGCTTAACCGACTGCGCCACCCAGGTGCCCCCCCTTCCCTCTTTTTATATTAGTTTTGCTTCCCTGCCCTTACGTTCATCTGTTTTTTCTCTTAAAGTCCTCATATGACTGAAGTCATATGATTTTTGTCTTTCTCTGACTGACTAATTTCACTTAGCATAATACCCTCCAGTTCTATCCACACATTTGCAAATGGCAAGACTTAATTCTTTTTGATTGCCGAGTAATACTCCATTGTATATATATATCACATCTGCTTTATCCATTCATCCCTCGATGGATATTTGGACTCTTCCCATACTTTGGATATTGTTGATAGTGCTGCTATAAACATGGGGGTGCATGTGTCCCTTCGAAACAGCACATCTGTATCCCGTGGATAAATGCCTAGAAGTGCAGTTGCTGGGTTGTAGGGATATTCCATTTTTAGTTTTTTGAGGAACCTCCATACTGTTTTCCAGAGTGGCTGCACCAGCTTGCATTCCACCAACAATGCAAAAGAGATCCTCTCTCTCTGCATCCTCGCCAACATCTGTTGTTGCCTGAGTTGTTAATGTTAGCCATTCAGACAGGTATAAAGTGGTATCTCATTGTGGTTTTGATTTGTATTTCCCTGATGATGACGGATGTGGAGCATTTTTTCATGTGTTGGTTGGCCATCTGGATGTCTTCCTTGGAGAAGTGTCTATTCATGTCTTTTGCCCATGTCTTCACTGGATTACATGTTTTTTGGGTGTTGACTTTGATAAGTTCTTTATAGATTTTGGATACTATCCCTTTATCTAATATGTCATTTGCAAATATCGTCTCCCATTCTGTCAGTTGCCTTTTAGTTTTGCTGTTTGTTTCCTTTGCTGTGCAGAAGCTTTTTATTTTGATGAGGTCCCAGTAGTTCATTTCTGCTTTTGTTTCCCTCCCCTCTGGAGATATGTTGAGTAAGAAGTTGCTGCAACTAAGGTCAAAGAGGTTTTTGCCTGCTTTCTCCTTGAGGATTTTGATGGATTCCTGTCTTACATTGAGGTCTTTCATCCATTTTGAGTTTATTTTTGTGTATGGTGTAAGAAAGTGGTCCAGGTTCATTCTTCTACATGTCGCTGTCCAGTTTTCCCAGCACCAGTTGCTGAAGAGACTGTCTTTATTTCATTGGCTATCCTTTCCTGCTTTGTCAAAGATTAGTTGCCCATACGTTTGTGGGTCCATTTCTGGGTTCTCTATTCTGTTCCATTGATCTGAGTGTCTGTTCTTGTGCCAGTACCATACTGTATTGATGATTACAGCTTTGTAATATAGCTTGACGTCCAGGATTGTGATGTCCCCTGGTTTGATTTTCTCTTCAAGATCATTTTGGCTATTTGGCGTCTTTTCTGGTTCCATACAAATTTTTGGATGTTTTGTTCTAGCTCTGTGAAAAATGTTGGTTTTACTTTGATAGGGATTGCATTGAATACATAGATTTCTTTGTGTACTATTGACATTTTAACAATATTTGTTCTTCCTATCTAGGAGCAGAGAATCTTTTTCTATTTTTTGTGTCTCTTCAATTTCTTTCATAAGCTTTCTATAGTTGTCAGTGTATAGATTTTCACCGCTTTGTTAGATTTATTCCTAGGTATTTTACGTTTTTTTTGTGCAACTTTAAATGGGATCTATTCCTTGATTTCTGTTTCTGTCACTTTATTGTTTGTGTATAGGAATGCAACCGATTTCTGTGTGTTGATTTTATATCCTGCAACTTTACTGAATTCATGAATCAATTCTAGCAGTTTTTTGGTGGAATCTTTTGGGTTTTCCATATAGAGTATCATGTCATCTGCGAAGAGTGAAAGTTTGACCTCCTCCTGGCTGATTTGGATGCCTTTTATTTCTTTGTGTTGTCTGATTGCATAGCTAAGACTTCCAATACTATGTTGAATAACAGTGGTGAGAGTGGACATGCCTGTCTTGTTCCTGACCTTAGGGATAAAGCTCTCAGTTTTTCCCCATTGAGGATGATATTAGCATTGCATTGTTCATATATGGCCTTTATGATCTCGAGGTATGCTCCTTCTATCCCTACTTTCTTGAGGTTTTTTTATCAAGAAAGGATGCTACATTTTGTCAAATACTTTCTCTGCATCTATTGGGATGATCATATGGTTCTTGTCCTTTTTTTAATTGATATGATGAATCACATTGATTGGCTTGTAGAATTTGAACCAGTCCTGCATCCTAGGTATAAATCCAGCTCGGTCATCGTGAATAATTTTTTTCATGTATTGTTGGAACCAGTTGGCTAATATCTTGTTGAAAATTTTTGCATCCATGTTCATCAGGGAAATTGGTCTATAGTTCTCCTTTTTAGTGGTGTCTCTGTCTGGTTTTCGAATCAAGGTAATGCTGACTTCATAGAAAGAGTTTGGAAGTTGTCCTTCCATTTCTATTTTTTTGAATAACACCTTCCAGACACTAGGTGTTAACTCTTTCTTAAATGTTTGGTAGAATTCCCCTGGAAAGCCATCTGGCCCTGGAGTCTTGTTTTTTGGCAGATTTTTGATTACTAATTCGAATTCCTTACTGGTTATGGGTCTGTTCAAATTTTCTATTCCTTCATGTTTCAGTTTTGGTACTGCACATGTTTCTAGGAATTTGTCCATTTCCTCCAGATTACCCATTTTATTAGCATATAATTACTCATAATATTCTCTTATTATAGTTTTTATTTCTGCTGTGTTGGTTGTGATCTTTCCTCTGTCATTCTTGATTTTATTTATTTGCATCCTTTCCTTTTTCTTTTTGATCATACTGGCTAATGGTTTATCAATTTTGTTAATTTTTTCAAAGAACCAGCTTCTGGTTTCATTGATCTGTTCTGCTGTTTTTTTGGTTTCGATAGCATTAACTTCTGCTGTAATCTTTATTATTTCCTGTCTTCTGCTTGTTTTGCATTTTATTTGCTCTTCTTTTTCCAGCTCCTTAAGGTGTAAGGTTAGGTTGTGTAGCCGAAATCTTTCTTCCTTCTTTAGGAAGGACTGGATTGCTATAACTTTCCTCTTATGACCGCTTTTGCTGCATCCCAGAGGTCTTGGGTTGTGGTGTTATCATTTTCATTGACTTCCGTATACTTTTTAATTACCTCTTTAACTGCTTGGTTAGCCCATTCATTCTTCAGTAGGACGTTCTTCAGTCTCCAAGTATTTGTTACCTTTCCAAATTTTTTCTTGTGGCTGATTTCGAGTTTCATAGCATTGTGGTCTGAAAATACACATGGCATGATCTCGATCTTTTTGTCCTTACTTAGGGCTGATTTGTGTCCTAGTATATGGTCTATTCTGGAGAATGTTATATGTTCACTGGAGAAGAATGTATATTCTGCTGCTTTAGGATGAAATGTTCTGAATATATCTGTTAAGTCCATCTGGTCCAGTGTGTCATTCAAAGCCATTGTTTACTTGTTCATTTTTTGATTAGATGATCTGTCCATTGCTGTGAGTGGGATGTTGAATTCTCCTACTATTATGGTATTATTATCAATGAGTTTCTTTATGCTTGTGATTAATTGATTTATATATTTGGGTGCTATCCCATTTGGTGCATAAATGTTTCAAATTGTTAGGTCTTCTTAGTGGATAGACCCCTTGATTATGATATAATGCCCTTCTGCATCTCTTGATACAGTCTTTATTTTAAAGTCTAGATTGTCTGATATAAGTATGGCTACTCAAGCTTTCTTCAGTTGACCATTAGCATGATAGATGTTTCTCCATCCCCTGATTTTCAATCTGAAGGTGTCTTTAGGTCTAAAGTGGGTCTCTTGTAAATGGCATATAGATGGATCTTGTTTTCTTATCCGTTCTGTTACCCTATGTCTTTTGATTGGAGCATTGAGTCCATTGACGTTTAGAGTGAGTACTGAAACATATGAATTTATTGCCATTATGATGCTTGTAAAGTTGGAGTTTCTGGTGGTGTTCTCTGGTCCTTTCAAATCTTTGTTGTTTTTCATATTTATGTATTTATATGTATTTATCTATTTATATACATTTATATATAATATATAATATACATATATGTGTGTGTGTGTGTGTGTGTGTGTGTGTGAGTGAGTATTTTTTCCATCTTTTCTCCCCTCAGAGAGTTTCCCCCTTAAAATTTCTTGCAATTTCTTGCAGGGCTGGTTTAGTGGTTAGAAACTCCTTTAATTTTTGTCATCTGGGAAACTTTTTTTAAATCATTTTTTAAAAATTTATTTATTTTTGAGAAACAGAGTGAAATAAGTGTGAGCAGTGGAGGGGCAGAGAGAGAAGGAGACAGAATCTGAAGCAGTCTTCAGGCTCTGAGCAAGCGGTCAGCACAGATGCTGATGCGGGGCTTGAACCCACAAACTGTAAGATCATGACCTGACTGGAAGTTGGATGCTCAACCAACTGAGCCACCCAGGTGCCCCAGTCTGGGAAACTTTTTATCTCTCTTTGTATTTTGAAAGACAGCATTGCTGGGTAAAGAATTTTTGGCTGCATATTTTTCTGATTCACTGAATATATCCTACCATTCCTTTCTGGCCTGCCAAGTTTCTGTGGATAGGTCTGCTGCAAACCTGATCTGTCTTCCCCTTGTGGGTTAGGGTTTTTTTTCCCCTTGCTGGTTTCAGGATTCTCTCCTTGCCTGAGTATTTTGTGAATTTGACTATGCTATGTCTTGTTGATAATCTGTTTTTGTTGAATGTAATGGGAGTCCTCTGTGCTTCCTGGATTTTGATGTCTGTGTCTTTCCCCAAGTTAGGATAGATTTCTGCTATGATTTGCTCACATAACTCTTCTACCCTTATTTCTCTCTCTTCCTCTTCTGGGACCCCTATGATTCTGATGTTGTTCCTTTTTAATGAGTCACTGATTTCTCTAATTCTTAAATCGTGCTCTTTTTCCTTAATCTCCCTCTTTTTTCTTCTTCACTATTCTCTGTAAGTTTGTCCTCTATATCACTGATTCTCTGTTTTGCCTCATCCATCCTTGCCGCCACTGCATCCATCAATGATTGCAGCTCAGTTATAGCATTTTTAATTTCATTCTGGCTATTTTTTACTTCTTTTTCTCTGAACAAAGAGATTCTAATCTATATTCAACTCCAGCTAGTATTCTTATTATAGTGATTCTAAATTCTGGTTCAGACATCCTGGTTGTATCTATGTTGGCTAAATCCTTGGCTGTCGTTTCTTCGTGCTCTTTCTTTTGGGGTGAATTCTTTCATTTTGTCATTTTTAAGGGAGAAAAGGAATTAATGAGGCAGAAAAATTAAAATAAAAAATTAAAATAAAAAAAATTAAACACACACAGACACACACAAATCAAATAAATCATGCTAGATCCTAGGTGTGTTTTTGTCTGGGTGTTGAAAGTGGTTTGACACATTAGAGAAAGAAAAAGGGGGTTAAAAGAAAAAAAAGGAAATTGTTTGAGAATTTGAAAAAATGAATGTACTGAAGTAGACTAAAATGAGATGGTGGAGGTAAAATAGAATTTGAAAAAATATACACAGAAGTAAAGAATATAGTAGAAAATATTAAAGAAAAATATTTTTATTAAAATATAAATGAATTTGTATTTTTCTATATTCAAGAAAAAGAAAAGAAATGAAGAGAAAAAAGAGAAAAAAGAAAAAAGAAAAAAAGAAAAAAGTAGATCCTTTGAACATTTGAAAAAGTGAATACACTGTAGTAAACTAAAATCAAATGATGTAAGTAAAGTAGAATTGAAAAACTTTACATAAAAGCAAAAAGTTTAGTAAAAAAATTAAAAAAAATATTTTAATAGAAATTGAAGGTAAAAATGAAGTTTTTGTCTTTCTGCATTCAAGAAAAAGAAAAGAAACAAAAAGGAGAAAACAAAGAAAACAATGGAAAAAAAAGGACATCGGTTGAAAATTTGAAAAGGTGAATACACTGAAGTAGACTAAAATAAAATGATGGAAGTAAAATAGAATTAGAAAAAATTTACACAAAAGTAAAAAATATAGTCATAAAATGAAAGAAAAATATTTTTTTTCTGAAATTTATTGACAAATTGGTTTCCATACAACACCCAGTGCTCATCCCAAAAGGTGCCCTCCTCAATACCCATCACCCACCCTCTCCTCCCTCCCACCCCCCATCAACCCTCAGTTTGTTCTCAGTTTTTAACAGTCTCTTATGCTTTGGCTCTCTCCCATTCTAACTTCTTTTTTTTTTCCTTCCCCTCCCCCATGGGTTCCTGTTAAGTTTCTCGGGATCCACATAAGAGTGAAACCATATGGTATCTGTCTTTCTCTGTATGGCTTATTTCACTTAGCATCACACTCTCCAGTTCCATCCACGTTGCTACAAAAGGCCATATTTCATTTTTTCTCATTGCCACGTAATATTCCATTGTGTATATAAACCACAATTTCTTGATCCATTCATCAGTTGATGGACATTTAGGCTCTTTCCATAATTTGGCTATTGTTGAGAGTGCTGCTATGAACATTGGGGTACAAGTGGCCCTATGCATCAGTGCTCCTGTATCCCTTGGATAAATTCCTAGCAGTGCTATTGCTGGGTCATAGGGTAGGTCTATTTTTAATTTTCTGAGGAACCTCCACACTGCTTTCCAGAGCGGCTGCACCAATTTGCATTCCCACCAACAGTGCAAGAGGGTTCCCGTTTCTCCACATCCTCTCCAGCATCTATAGTCTCCTGATTTGTTCATTTTTGCCACTCTGACTGGCGTGAGGTGATACCTGAGTGTGGTTTTGATTTGTATTTCCCTGATAAGGAGCGACGCTGAACATCTTTTCATGTGCCTGTTGGCCATCCGGATGTCTTCTTTAGAGAAGTGTCTATTCATGTTTTCTGCCCATTTCTTCACTGGGTTCTTTGTTTTTTGGGTGTGGAGTTTGGTGAGCTCTTTATAGATTTTGGAGACTAGTCCTTTGTCCGATATGTCATTTGCGAATATCTTTTCCCATTCCGTTGGTTGCCTTTTAGTTTTGTTGGTTGTTTCCTTTGCTGTGCAGAAGCTTTTTATCTTCATAAGGTCCCAGGAATTCACTTTTGCTTTTAATTCCCTTGCCTTTGGGGATGTGTCGAGTAAGAGATTGCTACGGCTGAGGTCAGAGAGGTCTTTTCCTGCTTTCTCCTCTAAGGTTTTGATGGTTTCCTGTCTCACATTTAGGTCCTTTATCCATTTTGAGTTTATTTTTGTGAATGGTGTGAGAAAGTGGTCTAGTTTCAACCTTCTGCATGTTGCTGTCCAGTTCTCCCAGCACCATTTGTTAAAGAGGCTGTCTTTTTTCCAGTGGATGTTCTTTCCTGCTTTGTCAAAGATGAGTTGCCCATACGTTTGTGGGTCTAGTTCTGGGGTTTCTATTCTATTCCATTGGTCTATGTGTCTGTTTTTGTGCCAATACCATGCTGTCTTGATGATGACAGCTTTGTAGTAGAGGCTAAAGTCTGGGATTGTGATGCCTCCTGCTTTGGTCTTCTTCTTCAAAATTACTTTGGCTATTCGGGGCCTTTTGTGGTTCCATATGAATTTTAGGATGGCTTGTTCTAGTTTCGAGAAGAATGCTGGTGCAATTTTGATTGGGATTGCATTGAATGTGTAGATAGCTTTGGGTAGTATTGACATTTTGACAATATTTATTTTTCCAATCCATGAGTAGGGAATGTCTTTCCATTGAAAGAAAAATATTTTTAATAAAAATTGAAAATAAGAATGAAATTTTTCTCTTTCTTCATTCAAGAAAAAAGTGTAAAAGAGAAAAAAAAACGAAAGAAAATTGAATGGATGAACCTGCTAACAGATTGAAGTAGAACTGAAATTATTTCATTTTCCCCTAGAAGTTAGTCTATGTGGCGCTTTATAGTCCATAAACCAAGCTGGCGGTGAGACTTGTATTCTTGAAGAGCGAAGTTGGCCCAGTTGGGTGGGATGAGTGCAACGGCTCCACTCTCCACTAGATGGTGCTGCTAGCCCACTAAGGTGGAGTGTTGTGGTGCTCATAGGTGTGTCTGTGCAATGCGCAGGAGCAGTGAAAATGGCGCCACCCCGCTACCCAGTCTGTTCTCTTAGATCGGCAATCATGCACCTATACTGTCTTCAGCTTTCATCCACTCCCTGCTTTTTCACTCTCTTTGACCAGGTCCCAGGCAGCACCTTCCTCCTGAGTTTTGTCTCAGATGTGGCTGTTTTTCCTGGCCCCTTACTTCTGAAGAACTGCGGCTTTGACCCGTTCTGCCCCTCTGTGGGAATGTCTCACTGAGCAATGGCCGAATGAGCAATGGCCAAATGCTGGCTTTACCCAGGAATGCTTGCTGGACCCTGTTGCTGCTGGTGCCCTGAGACTATGGGCAGGTGCCAGCCCGCCCCAGAAAAAGTTCGCGAGATAGTGTAGCAGCAGTGATTCAGGGATTATGGAAGATCACAACACACATCTGGCATCAGGTTTCACCCTTAACCTTGTTCAAGCACCAGAGAATGTGGCCATTTTCTGGGGTCTGCTGGGACCAGGTGACTTCAGTCTCTACCAAACGTCCTTCCAGAAGTGGAACCACTTTTCCCCATGTGGCCCGAGAACCTCACAGACCCCACTCTGTTTCTGGGGATTCACCCTTCCCACCAGAGCACCGCCAGGTATTGAGCTGTGGAGTTGCAGACTGCACTCCCCTTGTTTACAGTCTTAATGGAATTTAAACCTTCTCCTTTCTCCTTTCTCCCTTTTTAGTTTAGTCCTTGCAGCTGTTTCCAATTTTCCACTTTCTCCCCAGCTGGTTTTGGGGAAGGGTGCTTTTCCCATATTCTCACCCACCCCCAGTCTCCGTCCTCTCTCTATTAGCAAAAGCACCTCCCTTCCTGTGCCTTCTCACTCCCCAAGTTCACTTCGTGCCACATACCTGCTGAATTCTGTGGTTCAGGTTATGCAGATTGTTGTGTTAATCCTCAGTCAGTTTTCTATGTGTGTAGGATGGTTTAGTGTTGGTCTGGCTATATTTCATGGGCCTTAATCTATACATCTTGATGAGCTTGGACATATCCATGTAGCCATGATACCATTACCACAACCAAGGTAATAGATAACACCATCAATAAGTGGGTTTATTGAAATTTATGGAAAACTTTCATAGATTATGTCTCAAATATTGGTGTCATGTTTACAGGCTCATGACAAAAAAAGAGTGGGAACATTGAGGAGTAGTTATTTTTTTACCAGAACATTTCCTCCACCAACTTTGTACAAATAGAAACATCTTAATATCAAAATAATATGTTTAACTGTAGCTCCATTCTTCTATAAAATTTTTAAACTATTGAACTTAGCTATGTTCACCTTTTTTCCATACTATTAAGTCCTTCCTTGTTTTAGCTTCTATCAGAAAGATTTTCTTCTCAGCTTGTATTTATTACTGCTTCAAAACATTTCACTCCCCCCAGAACAGTGAACCAAAGCAGGAGCTCGTGAAAAGGTCTGGTATGCACATAATCATTTGGAGAAAGGAGAAACATCTTTCAAATATGTCCAACTGCTCAATTGGTATACTCTTACATTTTATTTGCCCACCAGAATTTTTGGTGTGTGTGTGTGTGTGTGCACGAACACGTGTGTGTGTGTGTGTGTGTGTGTGTTTTAAGAGAGAATTCATTATCTTCTAAATCTTATGCAAATGGAATATACAACATTTGATGTCTTTTTTTAAAAGAAATTTGGAGGAAGAAGATTCTAGCATCTAGGTTGAATACAAGAGACTATTGGTTTACTTTCTTTTTTTAGAACTCTCTCTCATCAGCACTGAAATTGGAACCATAAGGGCCTGACACAGCAGATACTCCATAAATATGTGATAAATAAATATCTTGGTTACTTGTCTTGGTTGGTCTTGCCTACCCATTTAGTACCTTCTACTTCCTAACCTAAGGTTCAATATAAACTGAGCTATGTATTCGTAATGACCCATATCTCTCTCTAGGAGGGTGAAGTTACCTGGAAAATCCATTAATTCTGAGACTAGAGACCAAAAGGTATTTTTTTCTTAAGAAATTATATTTTAAAAATTGTATGGAAGGCAACATGTTTTCTAATGCTTGAGTTGGTAATGGTAAAAATTCAAGCTTAGGGTGGAGTCTTTTTAAAAAATTTTTAAATCTTAGCACATAGGAGAGAAATACAAATAAAGTTATGTGGAAATACATAGAAGAAAGAGGTTGCATATTGGTTTTGGCTGGATAGAAGTCAGAGAATATGCTAGCTTAAAGAAGCCTTAATAGGAGAAGGAGAAATAGATCAGGGTTGTAATGGATAGATAAGGCTTCACCCTGTAGACATAAAAATTAAAATAGTGTGAGAAAAGGCAAAAGAGCTGAAAGGCCTGTGTGGGTTCCAAAGAACAGCAAGTACCTCAATTTGCATACAATAAAAAAGAAAGAGTAGACGAAGGTAAGGGTGGCAGGTACATTGGAGCAAGAGCAAAATCATGGAGGGCCTTGAAAGCCAGGCTAAGGAATCTAGATTCCATTCAGTAACTAACTGGAAATGTAGGCATTGAGAATTTTTGAGTCAGAGAATATCATGATCAGAGATGATTTTAGGTAGATTAATCCATCTGGACTTCTAAAGAACCCAACTTCTTTTCTGAATAAAATTTTGTTAAGAGGTGTAATGTAAAGCTTCACTACCTGATTTTTCATGCAGATTATTTTTAGCTCAGTGTTTACTAGCAAATCTAAAAGTCCAAAGGTGAGGTTTTCTTCTATTGGTATCATGTTGTTGTTGTTGTTGTTGTTGTTTGAGAGAGAGGGAGAGGGAGAGGGAGAGGGAGAGAGAGAGAGAGAGAAGGTAGGTTTAACTCACACAGAAGTATATTTAGGCCTGAACTATCTAGATAACCTCCACTCTTTTGTGTTACTCAGCCTATGAAAGTTTAACCAAGGATAATTTGCCTCTAAGTAAAAATAGAGTAGTAGACAATGGAGAATATTGTTTTGGGAATCAAAGCTGTGGTCTGAGAAGCAGCAATATCAGCATCACTTGGGAATTTCTTGGAAATGCAAAATGTAAATCTCTACATTGTATCTACTGAATCATAATTTGAATTTTTTTAATTTATATATTTAAATTCAAGTTAGTTAACATACATTCTAGTATTGGTTTCAGGAATAGAATCCAGTGATTCATCACTTCCATAGAACACCCGGTGCTCATCCCCACAAGTGCTCTCCTTAATGCCTGTCACCCGTTTAACTGATCCTTGCACCCAATTCCCCTCTAGAAACCGTCAGTTTGTTCTCTGTATTTAAGAGTCTCTTATGGTTTGCCTCTCTCTCTGTTTTTATCTTATTTTTCCTTCTATTCCCCTAGTTACATCTGTTTTCTTTCTTAAATTCCACATGAGTGAAATCATATGATATTTGTCTTTGTGTTATTTCTCTTAGAAACATATACTTTAGTTCCATTCATGTTGTTGCAAATGGCAAGATTTTATTCGTTTTGATTGCCGACTTGTATTCCATTGTGTATATATACCACATTTTCTTTATTTGTTCATCAGTCAATGGACATTTGGGTTCTTTCCATAATTTGGCTATGGTTGATAGTGCTGTTATAAACATTGGAGTACATGTGCCCTTTCAAATCAGCATTTTTGTATCTTTTGGATAAATAACTAGTAGTGCAATTGCTGGGTCATGGGGTAGTTCTATTTTTAATTTTTTGAGGAACCTCCATACTGTTTTCCATATTGGCTGCACCTGTTTGCCTTCCTACTAACAGTGCAAAAGCATTTCCCTTTCTCTGCATCTTCACCAACATCTGTTGTTTCCTGTGTTAATAATTTGAATTTTTAAAAGACCACCAGGTAATGACATCATATATGTACAACATGGACTGAGAAAAATTTAGTGCTTTTAGAATGCGTTCAAACTTAAGTGACCATCAGCATTAACTTAATACATGCTGCTTTATGCATAAGATGTTATATCTGAAATTAATATTAAGTACAAATAAAAAATCTTTAATATATATACAAAAAATAAAGAGAAGGTAATCCAAGAATATCATCAAGAAAGCCAACAAACCATAAGGGAAAAGAGAAAGAGAGGAAAAAAGGAACAGAAAATACCTACAAAAAAACAAAACAAAGTGTAAAACAAGCAACAAAATGGAAGTACATACCTACCAATAATTACTTTGAATGTAAATGGACTAAATGCACCAATCAAAAGACATAGAGTGACTGAATGGATTAAAAACAAGATCTATCTATATGCTGCCTAGAAAAGACACACTTCCACCTTAAAGACACATGCAGATTGAAAGTGAAGGGATGGAAAAGCTTTTACCATACAAATAGAAGTGAAAAGAAAGATAAGTTAGCAATAACTATATCAGAGAAAGTAGACTATGAAACAAAGATTTAACAACAGACAAAGAGAACACTACATAATAATAAAGAAAATAGTCCAACAAGGAGATATGACATTAGTAAATATTTATGCACCCAACATGGAAACCCTTAAACACAGAAAGCAACTATTGACAGACATAAAAGAAGTGATAGTAATACAATAATAGCAGAGGACTTTAACACCCCACTTACATCAATGGATGGAACATCCAGGCAGAAAATCAACAAAGAAATGGTGGCTTTGATGACACATTAGACCAGATGGAACTAATAGATATATTCATAACATTCTTCAAAAAGATCAAAATATAAACATTGGGGTACAAGTGTAGCAACATGGATGGAACTGGAGAGTGTTCTGCTAAGTGAAATAAGCCATACAGAGAAAGACAGATACCATATGGTTTCACTCTTATGTGGATCCTGAGAAACTTAACAGAAACCCATGGGGGAGGGGAAGGAATAAAAAGAGGTTAGAGTAGAAGAGAGCCAAAGCATAAGAGACTCTTAAAAACTGAGAACAAACTGAGGGTTGATGGGGGTGGGAGGGAGGGGAGGGTGGGTGATGGGTATTGAGGAGGGCACCTTTTGGGATGAGCACTGGGTGTTGTATGGAAACCAATTTGACAATAAACTTCATATATTGAAAAAAATAAAAAAAATAAATTGGTAAAAAAAACCCAAAAAGATCAAAATACACATTCTTTTCAAGTGTACATAGTACTTCCCCAGAATATGATCACATGGTAGGCCACAAAACAAGCCACAATAAATTGAAAAGATTGAAATCATATCATGTATCTTTTCTGACCATGAGAGTATGAAACTAGAACCCAATCACAAGGAAAAAAAAACTGGAAAGAACACAGATACATAGGCTAAATAACATGATAGTAAGCATTGACTTGGTCAACAAGGAAATCAGAGAAGAAATTTAAAAAATACATGGAGACAAAAAACCATAAAAACACAGTGGTCCAAAATGTTTGGGATGCAGGAAAAGCTGTTATAAGAGTGAAGACTATAACAATACAGGCCTAACTCAAGAATCAAGCAAAAAGAAAAACAAAAGCACATTAATTGTACACCCAAATATGCTATAACCCTAATTGTACACCCAAATATGCTAGAAAAAGAACAAAACAAGCCCAATGGTAGAGAAGGTAAGGAATAGTAAAAATTAGAGTAGAAATAAATGAACTGCAGACCATAAAAAAAAAAGAACGGATAAATGAAACCAGGAGCAGTTTCTTTGAAAAGATCAACAAAATTAATAAACTTTTAGCCAGATTCATCAAAAACAAAAAAAGAAAGGACTCAAATAAATAAAATAATAAATGAAGGATGAGAAATAGCAACTAACAACTCAGAAATAAAAAAATAATTAATTATAAAACAACACTATGAAAAATTGTATGCTTACAAATTGGACAACCTAAAAGAATTGAATAAATTCCTAGAAATATATAACTTTCCAAAACCAAATTAGGAAGAAATAGAAAATCTGAACAAATGGATTAATAGCAATGAAATCAATTCAGAAAACAACAACAACAACAAGAAAAAACACCTAATGAACAAGAGATCAGGACCAGATGTCTTCACGGGTGAACTCTACCAAACAGTTAAAGAAGAGTTAATACCTATTCTTCTCAAACTATTCCAAAAATAGAAGGAGGAGAGCTTCTGAATTTACTCTATGAGTCCAACATTACCCTGATATAAAAATCAGACAAATACACTCCAAAAAGAAAACTATAGGCCAATATCACTGATGAAAACAACTGCAGAAACCCTCAAAAATCCTTGCACACTGAACCCAACAGTACATACAAAAATCATTCCTCACAATTAAGTGGGATTTATTCCAGGGATGCAAGTGTGGCTCGATATTTACAAATCAATCAATGTGATGCATCACATTAACAAGAGAAAAGATTAAAAACATATGATTATCTAAATAGACACAGAAAATGCCTTTGACAACTAC
Organism: Prionailurus viverrinus; assembly: GCF_022837055.1. NCBI lineage: Eukaryota > Metazoa > Chordata > Mammalia > Carnivora > Felidae > Prionailurus > Prionailurus viverrinus. The sequence goes on from NC_062579.1 coordinate 56,715,663, forward strand.
AACATCCATTCATGATAAAAAAAAGAAACCTCAAAAAAGTAAGTTTAGGGTAAACATACCTCAACACAATAAAGGTCATATATAAAAAATGCACAGCTAATGTCATCCTCAGCGGTGAAAAACTGAGAGACTTACTCTAAGTTTAGGAAGAGACAAGGGTGTGTGCTCTTTTTTAAAAATAATTTTTAAAATTAAGTTCATTTATGAATTACTGGGACCTTATGAAGATAAAAAGCTTCTGCACAGCAAAGGAAATAACCAACAAAACTAAAAGGCAACCAACGGAATGGGAAAAGATATTTGCAAATGACATATCGGACAAAGGGCTAGTATCCAAAATCTATAAAGAGCTCACCAAACTCCACACCCAAAAAACAAATAACCCAGTGAAGAAATGGGCAGAAAACATGAATAGACACTTCTCTAAAGAAGACATCCGGATGGCCAACAGGCACATGAAAAGATGCTCAATGTCGCTCCTTATCAGGGAAATACAAATTAAAACCACACTCAGATATCACCTCACGCCAGCAGAGTGGCCAAAATGAAGAAATCAGGAGATTATAGATGCTGGAGAGGATGTGGAGAAACGGGAACCCTCTTGCACTGTTGGTGGGAATGCAAATTGGTGCAGCCGCTCTGGAAAGCAGTGTGGAGGTTCCTCAGAAAATTAAAAATAGACCTACCCTATGACCCAGCAATAGCACTGCTAGGAATTTATCCAAGGGATACAGGAGTACTGATGCATAGGGGCACTTGTACCCCAATGTTTATAGCAGCATTCTCAACAATAGCCAAATTATGGAAAGAGCCTAAATGTCCATCAACTGATGAATGGATAAAGAAATTGTGGTTTATATACACAATGGAGTACTACATGGCAATGAGAAAGAATGAAATATGGACCTTTGTAGCAACGTGGATGGAACTGGAGAGTGTGATGCTAAGTGAAATAAGCCATACAGAGAAAGACAGATACCATATGTTTTCACTCTTATGTGGATCCTGAGAAACTTAACAGAAACCCATGGGGGAGGGGAAGGAAAAAAAAGAGGTTAGAGTGGGAGAGAGCCAAAGCATAAGAGACTCTTAAAAACTGAGAACAAACTGTGGATTGATGGCGAGTGGGAGGGAGGGGAGGGTGGGTGATGGGTATTGAGGAGGGCACCTTTTGGGATGAGCACTGGGTGTTGTATGGAAACCAATTTGACAATAAATTTCATATATTGGAAAAAAATAAAATTAAGTTCATTTATTTATTAGTGAGACACACACACACACAGATAGAGAGAGAGAGAGAGAGAGAGAGAGAGAGAGAGAGAACCAGCTGGGGAGAGGTAGAGAGAAAGGGAGACACAGAATCCAAAACAGGCTCCAGGCTCTGAGTTGTCAGCACAGAGCCTGACGTGGGGCTTATGTCCACAGACTATGAGATCATGACTTGAGCTGAAGTCAGACACTTAACTGACAGAGCCACCCAGGTGCCCCAAGGGTGTCCACTCTTAACACTTGTATTCAACATAGTAGTAGAAGTCCTAGCCACAGCAACCAAACAACAAAAAGAAATAAAAAGCATCCAAATTGGTAAGGAAGAAGTAAAATATTCACTATTTGCAGATGACATAATGCTTTATATAAAATTCCCAAAATATTCCAACAGCAACAAAAAATAATAGAAGTGATAAATTAATTCAGTAAAGTCACAGGATACAAAGCTAATATACAGAAATCTGTTGCATTTCTATACATTAATAATAAAGTGATAGAAAAAGACATAAGAAAACTATCCCATGTATAATTGCACCAAAAAGAATAAAATACCTAGAAATAAAGTTAACCAAGATGAAAGCTAACCAAGGTGAAAAGACCTGTATTCTGAAAACTATAAAGTACTGATGAAAGAAATTTAAGAGGACATAAAGAAATGGAAAGGTATTCCATGCTCATGGATTAGGAGGACAAATATTCTCAAAATGTCTATACTACACAAAGTAATCTATAGATTTAATATAACTTCTATCAAAATACCAACAACATTTTTCACAGAACTAAAAAAAATGATTGTAAGATTTGTACCACAAAAGACCCTGAATTACCAAGGCAATCTTGCAAAAAGAGCAAAACTGGCGCATCACAGTCCCAGGCTTCAAGATATACTAGAAGACTGTAGAATTCAAAACAGAATGGTACTAGTACAAAAATAGACACGTAGATCAATGGAACAGAAGTCAGAGTCCAGAAACAAACCTACAGTTATATGGTCAATTAATCAATGGCGAAATAGGCAAGCAAATACATTAGGAAAAAGACAGTTCTTTCAACAAATAGTGTTGGGAAAACTTGACAGCTACCTGCAAAAGAATGAAATTGGGAAACATTTTTACACTGTACACAAAAATAAACTCAAAATGGATTAAAGACCTAAATATGAGACCTGAAACCATAAAACTCCCAAAATAAAACACAGGCAGTAATTTCTTTGACATTGGCTGTATAAATATTTTCCTAGATATGTTTCCTGAGGAAAGGGAAACAAAAACAAAAATAAACTATTGAACTACATCAAAATAAAGTTTTACACAGTGAAGAAAACCATCAACAAAACAAAAAGTCAATCTAATGAATGGGAGAAGATGTTTGCAACTTATGTATTCAATAAAAGGTTAATATGCAAAATGTAGAAAGAACATATACAACTCAACACCAGAACAACTCATAATCCTGTTAAAAGATGGGCAGAGAACCTGAATAGACATTTTTCCAAAAAATACAAACAAATAGCCTACAGACACAGAAAAAGATGCTCAACATAACTAATCACCAGGGAAATGCAATTCAAAATCACAATGTGTATCACTTTACACCTAAAGAACGGTTAAATAAAAAAAAATGTAAGAAGTAAGAAGTGTTGATGATAATGTGGATGAAAAGGAACACCTGTGCACTGTTGGGGGGTATGCAAACTGGTGTATCCACTGTGGGAAAAAGTATGAACCTTGCTCAGAAAATTAAAATTAGAGGCACCTAGGTGGCTCAGTTGGTTAAGTGTCTGACTCTTGATTTTGACTCAAGTCATGATCTCATGGTTTGTGAGGATGAGCCCCACATCCTCGGGCTTCACATGGAAAATGCAGAGGCCTTCTCTCTCTCTCTCCCTCTCTCTGTGCCACTCCTGCACACGTTTGCGTCTGGGTTCTCTCTCAAAATAAATAAATAAACTTAATAAAATTAAAAATGGAGGAGACAGGAAGATTGTAGCAGAGTAGGAGGACCCTAGGCCCACCTAGTCCCAAGAATAAAACTAGATAGCTATTCAATAATCCTGAATACCCCCACTAATCAACCTGAGGACTGAAAGAACAAACTCCACAGCTAAAGGGAGAGAAGATGCCACATCCATGAATGTAGTAGGTGTGGAATCATTGTTTCTGGTAGAAACAGATCCTGACTGCTGTGGAGGGGAGGGAGTGGTGGTCGCTGGGAAAGGGGGGAAAGAGAGAGGAGCACACAGGGAAATGCACAAGGAGAGCTCTTCCTCAGCGCTACTGGTTTGGAAAATGAGAGGAGCTGAATTTCGTGAGTTCTTGCAACAGGCAGGGCTTAATGCCTGGAGTTTTAAAAGACAACAGATTTATACAATCTAAAGAGAAACCCGAGTATTTAATTCCTGAATTTTTAAAGTGCAGCATACTTGGCTGGGATAAAGCCTGGAGGTCACTGTGCTGCTCTTGGAGAGAAGGCAGGCAAACAACTCATGGGCATACAATGTGGAAACAGTGATCTGAAGAGTAGCTGGGGAAGACAGTGGGGATGATTATTTGCTCTTCTTGGAGCATGTCCCAGAATGGGAGCATTGATGGGGATACCTCTCCAGGAACAAAGGATCTGGCCAACACCATTTCCCTCTTGTGCCCCTCAGCATAAACAGAGATGCCTGTGGAAAGCAGCTCAGTGGGACACTGGCTGCCTAACTTGCTACACTAAACCCCACAATTCTGTACTCAGATGGAAGTGACCTTTCAAGTCACACTTACCTCAGTCCCAGTGTGGTGAGCCCTTCCCCCAGAAAACCAGCACAAACCCCTGCCCATACCAAGTCTCCCAAACAGAAAGTTTTGCAAGGCCTCCATTTCAGTGAAGGTGGTTACAGGTCTCATTTCACAAGCAGAAAAGGACACCTAGTTAAAACTCACCATACAGAGCCCAGAGACCAAAGAGTGCTCGCTGCAGGCAAGGAGTTCCTCTGCAGACAACTGGCCTGAAGGACGGAGCAGCCATAACACAACATTAGAGCACATGCAACACACACTGGAGGCACTTCCTGAAACACCAGGCCTTGGGTACTGTATAACTTTTCATAAGGACATTAATTTCAGGGTAGGAGACATAATTGGCTTCTCTAAATAGAGAAGAAGGCAGAGACTTAAAATGAAAAGACAGAGGAATTTATCCAAAATGAAAGAACAAGATAATATGAAATGGTTCCAAATTAGTTTTGAACTTAGTTTTATTTAAGAGTATTCTTATGAAGTAACAAAAATAAAATAATTTGGAAGACAAAGCCATAGGAACTCATGGCACAAGAATTCACTTTATTGTCAGTTTTGCTTGCAAGAAGTCCCTCCAAGAAAAAAGGAATTTCTAAGAGTAGCAGAGATTTGTGAGCATCACAAAGAAGAAACTTGTGTTTTAGTCCTCACTCCTGCACTCATCAGCTTTAAGGTTCTGTTTGCTCAGTTTATCTAAAAGGAAGATATTACTAGGAGTTGCTACATTGAAAAGCTCTGAAGATTAAAAGCTGTGTATAATGGCTTGGTAATTGCTGGCTGTTCTAACTGCCCTTGCTTTGTCCCAGTGTCAAGAGTTAAAGCATTTAATTTTCACAGAAACCCCAAGAAATTTTTTTAAAGTTTTTATGTAAATTCCAGTTAACATACAACTTAATATTAGTTTCAGGTGTAAAATATAGTGATTCAACCCCATAAAACACCCTCTGCTCACCACAATTGAACGCTCTAATCCCCACCACTTATTTAACTCATCCCCTAACACACCTGCCCTCTGATAACCATCAAGTTTTCACTGTAGTTGAGTCTGTTTCTTGGTTTGTTCTCCTCTAGGATTTTCAGGTCTCACATTTCGGTCTTTCATCCATTTTGAATTTATTTTTGTGTATGGTGTAAGAAAGTCGTCCAGTTTCATTCTCTTCCATGTTGCCGTCCAGTTTTCTCAACACCACTTGTTGAAAAGACTGTCTTTTTCCCATTGGATACTATTTCCTGCTTTGTTGAACCTTAATTGACCCTGTAGTTGGGGTTAATTTGGGGGGTAATATGTTCTGTTCTACTGATCTATATGTGTCTATTTTTGTGCCAGTACCATATAGTGTGATCACTACACTTTTGTAATATAACTTAAAATCTGGAATTCTGGTGTTTCCAGCTTGCTTTACTTTTTCAAGCTTGCTTTTCTATTCAGGGCTTTTTGTGATTCCATATAAATTTTAGTATTGTTTGCTCCAGCTCTGTAAAACATGCTGGTTTTATTTTGATAGGGATTGCATTAAATGTGTAGATTTTTTTGGATAGTGTACACATTTTAACAATATTTATTCTTCTGATCCTTGAGCACAAAATGTCTTTCCATTTCTTTCTGTCACCTTCAATTTATTTCATCAGTGTTTTATAGTTTTCAGAGTACAGGTTTTTCACCTCTTTGGTTAGGTTTATTCCTAGGTATCTTATTGGCTTATGTGCAATTGTAATTTTTTTATGTTTTTATATTATTACTTATTTTTGAGAGAGAGACAGAGTGTGAGTCGGGGAGGATCAGAGATAGAGGGAGGCACAGAATCCAAAGCAGGCTCCAGACTCTGAGCTGTCAACACAGAGCCTGACACAGGGCTTGAATTCATGAACCATGAGATCACGACCTAGGCTGAAGTCAGACACTCAAACGACTAAGCCACCCAGGAGCCACTATTTAGGTGCAATTGTAAATAGGATTAATTTCATAATTTATGTTTTCTGCTGTTTCATTATTTGTGTATAGAAATGCAAAAGATTTCTGTACATTGATTTTGTATATTGCAACTTTGTTGAATTCATGTATCAGTTCTAGCAACTTTTGGGTGGAGTCTTTCAGGTTTTCTATGTAGAGTATCATGTCGTCTGCAAATAGTGAAAGTGTTTCTACTTCCTTGCTGATTTGGATGCCTTTATTTCTTTATGTTGTCTGGTTGCTGTGGGTAGGATTTGCAGTACTGTGTTAAATAACAGTGTTGAGAGTGGACATCCCTGTCTTGTTCCTGCCTGTAAAAGAAAAGTTCTCAGTTTTTCCCCCATTGAGAATGATATTAGCTGTGGGTTTTTCATATATGGCCTTTATTTTGTTGAGGTATATTCCCTCTAAATCTACTTGTGGGGTTTTATCATGAATGCTTGTTATATTTTTGTCAAATGGTATTCCTGCATCCATTCTGAGGATCATGTTGTTCTTATCCTTTATTAATGTGGTGTAACACGTTGACTGATTTGCAAATGTTGAACCACCCTCCAGCCCAGGAATAAATCCCACATGATCGTGGTGAATAACACTTTTAATGTACTGTTGGATTCTATTTGCCAGTATTTTATTGGGAATTTTTGCATCCATGTTCCTCAAGGATTTTGACCTGTATTTTTCGTTTTTAGTGGAGTCTCCCTGGATTTGGTATTAGGATAATTCTGGCTTCATAGAATGAATTTGGAAGTTTTCCTCCCTTTTCTGTTTTTTTGGAATAGTTTGAGAAGAATAGGTATTAACTCTTCTTTAAATGTTTGGTAGAATTCTCCTGTGGAGCCATCTGGCCTTGTACTTTGGTTTGTTGGGAATTTTTTGATTACTGATTCAATGTCTTTGCTGATTATCAGCCTGTTAAAATTTATATTTCTTCCTATTTCAGTTTTAGTAGTTTATATGCTTCTAGGAATTTATCCATTTCATCCAGGTTGTCCAATCTGGTGGCATATAGTTTTTCCAGAATATTCTCTTATAATTGTTTGTATTTCTGTAGTATTCGTTATTTTCCCTCTTTCTTTATTTTGTTTGCTTGGTTCCTTTTGATTTTCTTTTTAATAAGTCTGGTTAAAGGTTTGTCAATTTTAATAATATTTTCAAAGAGCCAGATGTTGGTTTCATTGATTTATTCTACTTTAAAAAAAATTTGTCATTTATTTCTGCTGTAATGTGTATTATTCTTTTCCTTTTGCTGGCTTTAGGCTTCGTTTATTGTTCTTTTTATATCTCTTTTAGGTGTAAGGTGGGGTTGATTGTTTGATATTTTTCTTGCTTTCTAAGGTAGGCTTGTATTGTTACATACTTCCCTCTTAGAACTGCTTTGGCCACATCCCAAAGTTTTGGACCATTGTGTTTTCATTTCTATTTGTTTCCATGTATTTTCCAAATTTCTTCTTTGATTTCATGGTTCACATTCATCACTTTTTAGTTTAGCCTCCATGTATTTGTGGTCTTTCCAAATTTTTTCTTGTGGTTGACTTCTAGTTTCATGTTGTGGTCAGAAAACATACGTGGTATGATTTCAATCTTTTTGTATTTGTTGAGGCCTGATGTGACCTAATATGTGATCTACTCTGGATAATATCCCATGTGCACTTGAAAAGAAAAGAATGTGTACTCTGTTGGTTTATGATGGAATGTTCTAAATATATGTAAGTCCAGTTGTTCCAATGTGTCATTCAAAGTTATGTTTTCCTTGTTTATTTTCTGCTTAGGTGATCTGTCCTTGGTGTAAATTTTTTTTTTTTTACTTAAAAATTTTTTTTATGTCTATTTATTTTTCAGAGAGAGAGAGAGAGAGAAAGCACGAGTGGGGGAGTGGCAGAGAGAGAGAGGGAAACACAGAATATGAAACAGGCTCCAGGCTCTGAGCTGTCAGCACAGAGCCTGATTTGGTGTTTGAACTCACAGACTGTGAGATCATGACCTGAGCCCAATTTGGACGCTTAGCCGACTGAGCCACCCAGGTGCCCCGATATAAATGGGGTTTTTAAATCCCCTACTTTTACTTTATTATTATCAATTAGTTCCTTGATGTTTGTTGTTGTTTTATATATTTGGTTGCTTCCATCTTGTGCGCCTAAATATTTACAATTGTTAGATCTTCTTGTTGGATTTTTGCCCTTTATTATGATACAGTGCCCTACTTTCTCTTTTGTTTAAATTTTTGTTTTAAAGTCTATTTTGTCATATATATGTGTTGCTACTCCAGCTTGAATATGACATCCATTTGCATGATCAATATTTCCCCATCCCCCCACTTTCAATCTGCAGGTGTCTTTAGGTCTAAAATTAGTCTTTTGTAGGTAGCATATAGATGGCCCTTGATTTTTTTTTTATCCATTCTGACACCCTACCTTTTGACTGGAGCATTTAAGCCTTTTAAATTAAAAGTAATTACTGATAGATATGTATTTATTGCCATTTTGTTACATGCTTTGTTATTGTTTCTGGATATTTCTCTCATTCTTTCTTGTTTTTGTAACTTTTGGTCTCTCCTTTGCACCCAAAGAGTCCCTTTTAATATTTCTTACAGGTTTAGTTGTCACGAACTCCTTTGGTTTTTGGTTGTCTGGGAAATTTTTTATCTTGTCTTCTACTCTGAATGATAGCATTGCTGAATATTCTTGGCTGCAAATTTTTCCCATTCAGTTCTTTGAATATATCATGCCACTCCCTTCTGGCTTGCCACGTGTTTCTTAAGAAGTCTCCAGCTAGTCTTACAAGTCTTCTCTTGTAAATTAAGGACTTCTTTTGCCTTGCTTCTTTAAGATTTTATCTTTATCACTATATTTTGAAATTTTAATTACAGCATGACTTGGTGTTGGCTTTCTTTTGTTGATTGTGATGGGAGTTCTCTGTGCTTTCTGGATTTGGATGTCTGTTTCCCTCCCCAGATTAAGGAAATTTTCAGCTATTATTTTCTGAAATAAGTTTTCTGCCCCATTTTCTCTCTTCTTCTTCTTCTGGGACCCATATAAAAAGAATGTTATTACTTTTGGTGAAGTCACTGAGTTCCTTAATTCTATTCTCATGTTCCATAATTCTTTTTTCTGTCTTTTGTTCAGCTTCATTGTTTTCCATTATTTTTTCTTCTATATCACTAATCCATTTCTCTTCTTCCATCCTGCTGTTCATTGCATCAAGCTTTATTCCAATCTCATTTATTACTTTCTTTATTTCTGATTAATTCTTAACCTTTTTATCTCTGTGGTAAGGGTCCCCCTGATGTTTTCTATTCTTTTCTCAAGCCCAGTGAGTATCCTTATAATTGTTGCTTTAAATTCTCCTTCAGGCATGTTACTTATACCTGTTTCATGTAGATCTCTGTAGCCTTATCTTGTTCTGTCATTTGGGATAAATTCCTCTCTCTTGGCCTGGTCTAAGTTTCATCTTCTTTTGTGTGTTAGAAAAGCCAGTTATGTGTCCTGCTCTTGAAAATAATGTCTTTATGAAGAAGAGGTCATGTAGTACCCAGGGTGTGGCACTTTAGGGAGTGTCTCTGGTTTGCATTTTGTGAGTTCTTCTGTTATGTTTTAGCTGCTCTATCCTTCAGGTCAGTCATCTGTAGAAGCTCTCTTTGCTTGCTGCAGGCAGTGTTTGTTGAACCCTTATGTAAAATTCAGAAATATTAACTAGGAATGGATTAATGGCTTAGAACTAAGGCAAAAAAACTGTAAAACTCCTAGAATAAAAAATCAGGAAAGCCTCCGTGATTTTTGCAAGATTTTTAAAAATATGTGTGAAGAGACAAAGCCATTTTGATTTCCAGCCAAAGCATTTTATAGTATAGCAACACTGTTGACCCTGAATCTAGACACTAAGATAAGGAGCTGATCTCAAGATTCCTGCCACAAGTTCCCACTTTGCTTTTGTTGTGTTGCATTTTAGAATAACCACTTGGAGCTGTGTCTATGGATAGTGACCACTCCCCCAACCATGTTATAAGTAATACTGTATTGATGTCCTGCTATCTCCTGCTAATTTGTGACCTAAGATGGAAAACTGTCCTTCCCCCAGATCATTTCACTCCTTATTTCTGGGATTTGTCAGTAATAAATCATATAAGTTTACTTCCTTTGTGTGAGTGTAAACAGTGTTTTCAGTCAAAATGACTCCAGTGTTTTACTCATTCAGCAGGCCATAGTTTGCACATTATTAAATTAATACATAAACTACAAGTCCCCTGACACATCAAGTGCACAAGCAACCAAAGCAAAAATCAATGAGTAAGCACATCAAATTAAGATGTTTCCGCACAGCAAAAGAAAAAAAAAATGAATAGCCAACTTACAGAATAAGAGAAATGCTTATAAACTTCCTATTTGATAAGAGGTTAATATCCAAAGTATATATGGAGCTCATACAGCTCAATAGCAAAAAACAAATAATAATTTAAAAATGGGAAGAGGACTTGATAAAACATTTTTCTTCAGAAGGTATACAAATGGGGGCACCTGGATGGCTGAGTCAGTTAAGCATCTGACTTTGGGTCAGGTCTTGATCTCGTAGTTCATGGGTTCAAGCCCCACGTCAGGCTCTATGCCAACAGTTCAGAACCTGGAGCCTGCTTCAGATTTTGTGTCTCCCTCTGTCTCTGCCCCTCCCCTGCTCATGCTCTGTCTCAGTCTATTAAAAATAAATAAATGTTAAAAAGAGTATACTGAGATATCATCTGACACTTGTTGGAATGGGTATTATCATAAACAAGAAAGAAAGAAACAGATTATGAAAAGGATGTGGAGAAAAGAGAACACTTGTGGACTTTTCTTGGGTATGTAAATTGGTACAGCCACTTTAAAACACAGTATAAAGTTTCCCTCAAAATCTTAAAATAGAACTACAATATGTTTCAGCAATGTCACTTCTGGGTGTATATACAAAGGAAATGGAATCACTGTTTCTAAGAGATATTTGCACTCCCATGTTCATTGCAGTGTTATTCACAATAGCCAAGATATGGAGACAACCTGAATCCACCAATGGATGAATAGATAAAGAAAACATTGTGTGTGTGTGTGTGTGTGTGTGTGCACATATGTACATATACATAAGAATCTTTTTCAACTTTAAAAAAATAAATATATCTTGTCATGTGTGACTACATAGATTGGCCTTGAGGGCATTATGCTAAGTGAAATAAATCAAAGGAAAACACAAATACTTTATGTTTTCACTTACATGTGGAATCTAAAATCACTGAACTCTTCCTGATGGGTACAAGAAGTGGGAATGGTGAGATGTTGTTCAAAGGGTACAAGCTTTCAATGATAAAATGAATAAATACCAAGGTACTAATGTATAGCATATTGATTATAGTTAAGAATACTGAATTGTGAACTTGTAATTTGCTTCGAGAGTAAGTCTTAAACATATTCAGCATAATGACAAATGATGGTAATTATATGAGGTGATGTAATGTGTCCATTAACTGCAGTAAACATTTCACAATATATACATGTATCAAATCACCACATTTCAAATTAAATTTACACAATATTATATGTCAATTAAATCAAAATAAACCTTAAGGGGGAAGGAAATAGATGATGGTGATATAAGCTAACTGGCACACTGGGAAGCTCCATGCCTTGGTCTCCCATGAAACAATGATAAAACAATCAAGAATTGACTAAAATAGGAATGGGCCAACATGATGGAGAAGTAGGAGGATCCATACTTCCCACGTCTCCCAAACAAAGTAGGGCTGAAGCTAAAGGACTTTGAACTCCATGAGTCTGGGAGGAAAAGAGACTGAATCTACCAGGAAGAAAACGGGACAACTTGAGAGACCATAAGTGGGTGAGTGCAAACTGGGGGAGATAAAACGAGCTGCATAGGCATGGAGGGGAAGGATCCCCTTCTGCCAAGAGACAAAGGGAAGAGAAAGAACATCCTGGGAAGTGTAGGACTGTATCTGGACAAGAGAAAAAACATAGGGCTCACAGAAAGGGATCCCATCTCTAACTGCAGGTTAGAGGATCTCTAACTGCAGATGCCACCTTCAGACTGGGGCCCACTGCCCTGTTCACACACCTGGGGAGGAGGGGAGCCACCTTAGGGTTCAGTGGTAAATCAGGAGTGCAGTCTGCAGCAAGAGAAACTGGTCCCTCCCCTGAAGGGCTGTAGCACAGAACAAAACCAGCCAGGACCTCATATCGGGAGACTCTTCCCCAGTATCTCAGTACCAGGGTGGATGGAACAGGAGTTTAATTCCCAGACAAGCCCCTGGTGCATAGAAGGTGGCTGAGTGAGACAGACAGCCTCATCTGCACATGCGGCACAGTGAGGATGACTCCAAAGGAGTGATTTGGGACACCGGGTTGTGGAGAAGTGACTGGGGGGTTGCTATTTTTCTCCCCAGCACCACCAAGGTGGGGCCTCAGGGATTGGTCCACAGGGCCCACAGTACAGATGGGGCCAGCCTATGCCAAACCATGCCCCTCCACTCCGGGTAGCTGGGTACCTAATGGAGCAGGATAGATGCTGTGGAACTAGATAGACAGCTCCTCTGGACCAATGCTTCAGCATTGCCTGGGATTAATTCTAGGACAATTCTTGATATATAGATATATTCTCCCCCCGCATTTCACTGTCTTATCTTTTCCCTTCTCTAGGCTGGTTACACTGGTTATTGGTTTGTTTAAACAGACATATTTTTCCATTCTTTTCATACATGTTCTACACCTCTTTTTTTACATTCCTTTCTCTCTCTCAGGAATATTCAAGCCGTATAGTTTCTCTGTCTTGGTAACTTTATCTTCGTTTCTTTTCCCCATGCTCTTTCCTTAATTTCTTTTCTCTCTCTAGATTAAGCTTTTGAGTCACTCTGCCTGGTAAATGTTTATTTTTTCTTTCCCCCGCTCCTGTCATTTCTCTCTTTGTATGTGCTCTTCTATCAGCACTGCCTCCACCCTGTTTTTTACTTGTAGCTAGTGTTTCTGGTTTTTTGTTTGGATCGTTTTTAGTTTTTAGTTTTTAGTTGATGTTTGTTTATTTTATTTGTCTGTGTGTTTCCATGTTTTTTTCTCCAGTTTGTCTGTTGGTTTGTTTTCTTTTACAGGGCTACTTCAAGGAACAAATCAAAGCACACCTCAGGGAGGGTCCAAACAATCACTATGAGTAGGGAGATAAAGCAACCAGAGTCACAACAAGAGACAGCAGTGTATGACCCCCCCCCCTTTAATATAGCAGTGCTCACTGGTACAGAGTACATAACAAGCTTTTTAAACTCATTAGGGACAGAAAACTAGCCAAAATGATTAAAAGGAAGAATTCTCCTCAAAAGAAATTCCAGGAAGTGGAGACAGCTAAAGAAATGAACAAAACAGATTTAAGCAATATAACTGAATAAGAATTTAGAATAATAGTCGTAAAATTAATTTATGGCTTGAAAAAAACATAGAAGAGAGCAGAGACTCTATTGTTACAGAGATAAAGGGACTAAAAATAGTCATGATGGAGGGCAAGATGGCGGCTTAGGAGGACGCTGGGCTCACCGCACGTCCTGCTGATCACTTAGATTCCACCTACACCTGCCAAAATAACCCAGAAAACCGCCAGAGGATTAGCAGAATGGAGTCTCCGGAGCCAAACACAGACGAGAGGCCCACGGAAAAGGGTAGGAAGGGCGGCGAGGCGGTGCGCGCTCCACGGACTGGCGAGAGGGAGCCGGGGCGGAGGGGCGGCTCGCCGGCCAAGCAGAGCCCCCGAGTCTGGCTGGCAAAAGCGGAGGGGCCTGACGGACTGTGTTCCCACAACAAGCGCAACTTAGCGTCTGGGAGGTCATAAGTTAACAGCTCTGCACGGAAAGCGGGAAGGCTGGAGGACAAAGGGAGGGAGAGCTGCTGAGCCCCCTGACGACAGAGCTCAGTTTGGTGGGGAACAAAGGCGCTCACCAGCACCATCTCCCCCGCCCATCCCCCGGCCAAAATCCCAAAGAGAACCAGTTCCTGCCAGGGAACTTACTCGCTCCACGCAAACACCCAACTCTGTGCTTCTGCAGAGCCAAACCTCCGGCAACGGATCTGACTCCCTCCCGCTGCCACAGGGCCCCTCCTGAAGTGGATCACCTAAGGAGAAGCAATCTAAGCCTGCCCCTCCTGCCCTTGTGCACCTTGCCTACCCACCCCAGCTAATACGCCAGATCCCCAGCATCACAAGCCTGGCAGGGTGCAAGTAGCCCAGACGGGCCACGCCACCCCACAGTGAATCCCGCCCCTAGGAGAGGGGAAGAGAAGGCACACACCAGTCTGACTGTGGCCCCAGCGGTGGGCTGGGGGCAGACATCAGGTCTGACTGCGGCCCGGCCCACCAACTCCAGTTATACACCACAGCACAGGGGAAGTGCCCTGCAGGTCCTCACCACGCCAGGGACTATCCAAAATGACCAAGCGGAAGAACTCCCCTCAGAAGAATCTCCAGGAAATAACAACAGCTAATGAGCTAATCAAAAAGGATTTAAATAATATAACAGAAAGTGAATTTAGAATAATAGTCATAAAATTAATCGCTGGGCTTGAAAACAGTATAGAGGACAGCAGAGAATCTCTTGCTACAGAGATCAAGGGACTCAGGAACAGTCACGAGGAGCTGAAAAACGCTTTAAACGAAATGCATAACAAAATGGAAACCACCACAGCTCGGCTTGAAGAGGCAGAGGAGAGAATAGGTGAACTAGAAGATAAAGTTATGGAAAAAGAGGAAGCTGAGAAAAAGAGAGATAAAAACATCCAGGAGTATGAGGGGAAAATTAGAGAACTAAGTGATACGCTAAAAAGAAATAATATACACATAATTGGTATCCCAGAGGAGGAAGAGAGAGGGAAAGGTGCTGAAGGGGTACTTGAAGAAATAATAGCTGAGAAATTCCCTGAACTGGGGAAGGAAAAAGGCATTGAAATCCAAGAGGCACAGAGAACTCCCTTCAGACGTAACTTGAATCGATCTTCTGCACGACATATCATAGTGAAACTGGCAAAATACAAGGATAAAGAGAAAATTCTGAAAGCAGCAAGGGGTAAACGTGCCCTCACATATAAAGGGAGACCGATAAGACTCGTGACTGATCTCTCTTTTGAAACTTGGCAGGCCAGAAAGAATTGGCACGAGATTTTCAGGGTGCTAGACACAAAAAATATGCAGCCGAGAATCCTTTATCCAGCAAGTCTGTCATTTAGAATAGAAGGAGAGATAAAGGTCTTCCCAAACAAACAAAAACTGAAGGAATTTGTCACCACTAAACCAGCCCTACAAGAGATCCTAAGGGGGACCCTGTGAGACAAAGTCCCAGAGACATCACTATAAGCATAAAACATACAGACATCACAATGACTCTAAACCCGTATCTTTCTATAATAACACTGAATGTAAATGGATTAAATGCGCCAACCAAAAGACATAGGGTATCAGAATGGATAAAAAAACAAGACCCATCTATTTGCTGTCTACAAGAGACTCATTTTAGACCTGAGGACACCTTTAGATTGAGAGTGAGGGGATGGAGAACTGTTTACCATGCGACTGGAAGCCAGAAGAAAGCTGGAGTAGCCATACTTATATCAGACAAACTAGACTTTAAATTAAAGGCTGTAACAAGAGATGAAGAAGGACATTATATAATAGTTACAGGGTCTATCCATCAGGAAGAGCTGACAATTATAAATGTCTATGCGCCGAATACCGGAGCCCCCAAATATATAAAACAATTACTCATAAACATAAGCAACCTTATCGATAAGAATGTGGTAATTGCAGGGGACTTTAACACCCCACTTACAGAAATGGATAGATCATCTAGACACACGGTCAATAAAGACACAAGGGCCCTGAATGACACATTGGATCAGATGGACTTGACAGATATATTTAGAACTCTACATCCCAAAGCAACAGAATATACTTTCTTCTCGAGTGCACATGGAACATTCTCCAAGATAGATCATATACTGGGTCACAAAACAGCCCTTCATAAGTTTACAAGAATTGAAATTATACCATGCTTACTTTCAGACCACAATGCTATGAAGCTTGAAATCAACCACAGAAAAAAGTCTGGAAAACCTCCAAAAGCATGGAGGTTACAGAACACCCTACTAAAGAATGAGTGGGTCAACCAGGGAAGTAGAGAAGAAATCAAAAAATATATGGAAAGAAACGAAAATGAAAATACAACAATCCAAACACTTTGGGACGCAGCGAAGGCAGTCCTGAGAGGAAAACACTACAATCCAGGCCTATCTCAAGAAACAAGAAAAGTCCCAAATACAAAATCTAACAGCACACCTAAAGGAACTAGAAGCAGAACAGCAAAGGCAGCCTAAACCCAGCAGAAGAAGAGAAATAATAAAGATCAGAGCAGAAATAAACAATATAGAATCTAAAAAAACTCTAGAGCAGGTCAACGAAACCAAGAGTTGGTTTTTTGAAGAAATAAACAAAATTGAGAAACCTCTAGCCAGGCTTCTCAAAAAGAAAAGGGAGATGACCCAAATAGATAAAATCATGAATGAAAATGGAATTATTACAACCAATCCCTCAGAGATACAAACAGTTATCAGGGAATACTATGAAAAATTATATGCCAACAAATTGGACAACCTGGAAGAAATGGACAAATTCCTGAACACCCACACTCTTCCAAAACTCAATCAGGAGGAAATAGAAAGCTTGATCAGACCCATAACCAGCGAAGAAATTGAATCGGTTATCAAAAATCTCCCAACAAATAAGAGTCCAGGACCAGGTGGCTTCCCAGGGGAGTTCTACCAGACGTTTAAAGCAGAGATAATACCTATCCTTCTCAAGCTATTCCAAGAAATAGAAAGGGAAGGAAAACTTCCAGACTCATTCTATGAAGCCAGTATTACTTTGATTCCTAAACCAGACAGAGACCCATTAAAAAAAGAGAACTACAGGCCAATATCCCTGATGAATATGGATGCAAAACTTCTCAATAAGATACTAGCAAATCGAATTCAACGGCATATAAAAAGAATTATTCACCATGATCAAGTGGGATTCATTCCTGGGATGCAGGGCTGGTTCAACATTCGCAAATCAATCAACGTGATACATCACATTAACAAAAAAAAAGAGAAGAACCATATGATCCTGTCAATCGATGCAGAAAAGGCCTTTGACAAAATCCAGCACCCTTTCTTAATAAAAACCCTTGAGAAAGTCAGGATAGAAGGAACATACTTAAAGATCATAAAAGCCATTTATGAAAAGCCCACAGCTAACATCATCCTCAACGGGGAAAAACTGAGAGCTTTTTCCCTGAGATCAGGAACACGACAAGGATGCCCACTCTCACCGCTGCTGTTTAACATAGTGCTGGAAGTCCTAGCATCAGCAATCAGACAACAAAAGGAAATCAAAGGCATCCAAATTGGCAAAGATGAAGTCAAGCTTTCGCTTTTTGCAGATGACATGATATTATACATGGAAAATCCGATAGACTCCACCAAAAGTCTGCTAGAACTGATACAGGAATTCAGCAAAGTTGCAGGATACAAAATCAATGTACAGAAATCAGTTGCATTCTTATACACTAACAATGAAGCAACAGAAAGACAAATAAAGAAACTGATCCCATTCACAATGGCACCAAGAAGCATAAAATACCTAGGAATAAATCTAACCAAAGATGTAAAGGATCTGTATCCTGAAAACTATAGAAAGCATATGAAGGAAATTGAAGAAGATTTAAAGAAATGGAAAGACATTCCCTGCTCATGGATTGGAAAAATAAATATTGTCAAAATGTCAATACTACCCAAAGCTACCTACACATTCAATGCAATCCGAATCAAAATTGCACCAGCATTCTTCTCGAAACTAGAACAAGCCATCCTAAAATTCATATGGAGCCACAAAAGGCCCCGAATAGCCAAAGGAATTTTGAAGAAGAAGACCAAAGCAGGAGGCATCACAATCCCAGACTTTAGCCTCTACTACAAAGCTGTCATCATCAAGACAGCATGGTATTGGCACCAAAACAGACACATAGACCAATGGAATAGAATAGAAACCCCAGAACTAGACCCACAAACGTATGGCCAACTCATCTTTGACAAAGCAGGAAAGAACATCCACTGGAAAAAAGACAGCCTCTTTAACAAATGGTGCTGGGAGAACTGGACAGCAACATGCAGACGGTTGAAACTAGACCACTTTCTCACACCATTCACAAAAACAAACTCAGAGTGGATAAAGGACCTAAATGTGAGACAGGAAACCATCAAAACCCTAGAGGAGAAATCAGGAAAAGACCTCTCTGACCTCAGCCGTAGCAATCTCTTACTCGACACATCCCCAAAGGCAAGGGAATTAAAAGCAAAAGTGAATTACTGGGACCTTATGAAGATAAAAAGCTTCTGCACAGCAAAGGAAACAACCAACACAACTAAAAGGCAACCAACGGAATGGGAAAAGATATTCGCAAATGACGTATCGGACAAAGGGCTAGTATCCAAAATCTATAAAGAGCTCACCAAACTCCACACCCGAAAAACAAATAACCCAGTGAAGAAATGGGCAGAAAACATGAATAGACACTTCTCTAAAGAAGACATCCGGATGGCCAACAAGCACATGAAAAGATGTTCAGCGTTGCTCCTTATCAGGGAAATACAAATCAAAACCACACTCAGGTATCACCTCACGCCAGTCACAGTGGCCAAAATGAACAAATCAGGAGACTATAGATGCTGGAGAGGATGTGGAGAAACGGGAAACCTCTTGCACTGTTGGTGGGAATGCAAACTGGTGCAGCCTCTCTGGAAAGCAGTGTGGAGGTTCCTCAGAAAATTAAAAATAGACCTACCCTATGACCCAGCAATAGCACTGCTAGGAATTTATCCAAGGGATACAGGAGTACTGATGCATAGGGCCACTTGTACCCCAATGTTCATAGCAGCACTCTCAACAATAGCCAAATTATGGAAAAAGCCTAAATGTCCATCAACTGATGAATGGATAAAGAAATTGTGGTTTATATACACAATGGAATACTACTTGGCAATGAGAAAAAATGAAATATGGCCTTTTGTAGCAACGTGGATGGAACTGGAGAGTGTGATGCTAAGTGAAATAAGCCATACAGAGAAAGACAGATACCATATGGTTTCACTCTTATGTGGATCCTGAGAAACTTAACAGGAACCCATGGGGGAGGGGAAGAAAAAAAAAAGAGGTTAGAGTGGGAGACAGCCAAAGCATAAGAGACTGTTAAAAACTGAGAACAAACTGAGGGTTGATGGGGGGTGGGAGGGAGGAGAGGGTGGGTGATGGGTATTGAGGAGGGCACATTTTGGCATGAGCACTGGGTGTTGTATGGAAACCAATTTGTCAATAAATTTCATATATTAAAAATAAATAAATAAATAAATAAAATAAAAATAGTCATGATGAATTAAAAAATGCTATAAATGAGGTGCAAAATTAAATGAAGGTGGCCACAGCACGGATTGAAGAGACAGTGGGGAGAATAGGTGAATTAAAGACAAAATTATGGAAAAAGAGGAAGCTGAGAGAAAGAGAGATAAGAAATCCAGGATAAAGTGGAGAGAATTAGAGAATTAAGTGATGCAAAGGTAACAATATCCGTATCATAGGAATTCCAGAAGAAGAAGAGAGAGAAAGGGGCTGAAGGTGTACTTGAACAAATCATAGCTGAGAACTTCCCCGATCTGGAAAGGAAACAGGCATTGAAATCCACGAAGCACAGAGAACTCCCTTCAGACATAACTTGAATTGATCTTCTCCATGACATACCATGGTGAAACTGGCAAACTACAAAGAGAGAGAATTCTGAAAGCAGGTAGAGAGAAACGGGCCTTAACATACAAAGGTAGACACATAAGGATAGTAGCAGACCTGTCTACTGAAACTTGGCAGGCCAGAAAGGAATGGCAGGAAATCTTCAATGTGATCAACAGGAAAAATATGCAGCCAAGAATCCTTTATCCAGCAAGACTGTCATTCAGAATGGAAGGAGAGATAAAGGTTTCCCAAACAAAAACTGAAGGAATTCTTCAGCACTGAACCAGCCCTACAAGAGACTGTAAGGGGGACTCTGTGAGTGAAATATTGCAAGGACCACAAAGTACCAGAGACATAACTACAAGCATGAAACCTATGGGCATAAAAATGACTATAAACCCATAACTTTCAATAATAACACTGAATGTAAATGGACTAAATGCTCCAATCAAAAGACATAGGGTATTGAAATGGATAAAGCAAACAAGACCCATCTATTTGCTGTCTACACGAGACTTGTTTTAGACCATAGGAAACCTTCACATTGAAAGTGAGGGGATGGGGAACTACCCATCATGCTACTGGAAGTCAAAAGAAAGATGGAGTAGCCATACTTATGTCAGACAAACTAGACTTTTTTTAAATTTTTTTTGATGTATACAATTTATTAAGTTTGGATATATCAATACACTTGTGATACTATCACAAAATCAAAGGAATAAACATACCCATCACTTCCAAAAGTTGTTTTTTCACTCTTTCATGAGTATGTGTGGGGAAGGAGATAAGAGCACTTAAACGTAAGATCCCCTCTCTTAACAAATTTTTAAGTATATCATACTATGTTGTTAACTGTAGGCACTGTGTTGTACAATGGGTTTCTAGTACTTATTCATGTTAAATATGGAGACTTTATACCACTAAACAGCTCCCCATTTCCCCCTCTCCTCAGGTAATAGAAATTACCATTCTATTCTCTGTTTCTATAAGCATATTATAGGTACCTCATGTAAGTGGAATCATATTGACTGGCTCACTTCACTTAGCATAAGATCTTCAAGGTTCATCCACGTTATTGCAAATGTTTCCCTTGTTTTTAAAGACTGTGTAATATTCCATCTTATGTATGTAACACATTTTGTTTATTTATCTTTCTATGGACATTTGGGTTGTTTCTGTCTCTTGGCTATTGTGAATAATGTTGCAGTGAACATGAGCGTACAGATACCTCTTTAAGATTCTCATTTCAATTCCTCTGGATACATAACCAGAAGTGGTATTCCTGGATCATGTGGATGCTCTATTTTACATTTCTGAGGAAACTTCGTACTGTTTTGCAAATGGATATACCATTTTAAATTCCCACCAACATTGCACAAGTATTCTAATTTCTCCATGTTTTTGTCAACACGTTTGTTTTTATTTATCCATGTAGTTATTCTTTCCATTAATATTTATTCCTTCTTTTATCCCCATACTTCCATCTGGGGTCATTTTACTTCCACCTTAAAGAAGAATATCTAGGGGCGCCTGGGTGGCGCAGTCGGTTAAGCGTCTGACCTCAGCCAGGTCACGATCTCGCGGTCCGTGAGTTCGAGCCCCGCGTCGGGCTCTGGGCTGATGGCTCAGAGCCTGGAGCCTGTTTCCGACTCTGTGTCTCCCTCTCTCTGCCCCTCCCCCGTTCATGCTCTCTCTCTGCCCCAAAAATAAATAAAAAACGTTGAAAAAAATGGTTTTTTTTTAAAAAAATAATATCTATATATTTCCTTATAGTGGGTCTGCAGGTAATGCGTTCTTGCAGCTTTCCTTTGTCTGAAAATGTCTTTATTTTTCTTGCATTTTTCATGGTGATTTTACTATGTTAAATTTTAAATTGGCAGGTTGTTCTTTGTGTTTCAGCATTTGACGCTGGAATTCTGTTGTTTTCTGGTCTCAGTTTTTTTAGTTGATGAATCAGTTATTGGTCTCATTTTTGCTCCTTTGAAGGCAAAATATTTTTAATCTCTTGTTTTTAAGATTTTTCTTTATCTTTGGTTTTCAATGGTATAACTCTGTAGTTAGTGTAATTCTCTTTGTTTATATCATGCTTAGGATATATTTTAATTTTTTAATATGCAACTTGATGCCTTTTATCAGTTTTGGGAAATGCTGACCTGTCGTCTCTTCATTATCTACTTCTGTTCCATTCTTTCTGTGCCTCATTTTGTGGAATCCAACTACACCTGTATTAGGACTTTTTGTTGTGTTACACAACTCTCATATAAACTCTGGATATGTTATTCTGGCATATTTTCCATTCTTCTAATTCTTTCTTCAACTGCATCTAATATGCTACTGAGCACAATAGTTGAATTTTTATGGCCAATTTTTGTATTTTGAGTTCTAAAAATTACATTTGGTTCCTTTTTATGGTTTCTTGTTCTCTTCTAAAATCCCCATCTTCTCTAATTTCTGAATATACTAATTACACATACTAATTACACTTAGGATATTTATGTCACTGAAAATGATAAGTCTGTTTTTGATAACTATAAGGTCTGGATCTTCTGTAGATCTATTTCTCTCCCTCCCTCCCTCCTTCTCCCTCCCTCCCCCCTTTTTTTATATATGAAATTTATTGTCAAATTGGTTTCCATACAACACCCAGTGCTCATCCCAAAAGGTGCCCTCCTCAATACCCATCACCCACCCTCTCCTCCCTCCCACCCCCCATCAACCCTCAGTTTGTTCTCAGTTTTTAACAGTCTCTTATGCTTTGGCTGTCTCCCACTCTAACCTCTTTTTTTTTTCTTCCCCTCCCCCATGGGTTCCTGTTAAGTTTCTCAGGATCCACATAAGAGTGAAACCATATGGTATCTGTCTTTCTCTGTATGGCTTATTTCACTTAGCATCACACTCTCCAGTTCCATCCACGTTGCTACAAAAGGCCATATTTCATTTTTTCTCATTGCCAAGTAGTATTCCATTGTGTATATAAACCACAATTTCTTTATCCATTCATCAGTTGATGGACATTTAGGCTTTTTCCATAATTTGGCTATTGTTGAGAGTGCTGCTATGAACATTGGGGTACAAGTGGCCCTATGCATCAGTACTCCTGTATCCCTTGGATAAATTCCTAGCAGTGCTATTGCTGGGTCATAGGGTAGGTCTATTTTTAATTTTCTGATGAACCTCCACACTGCTTTCCAGAGTGGCTGCACCAGTTTGCATTCCCACCAACAGTGCAAGAGGTTTCCCGTTTCTCCACATCCTCTCCAGCATCTATAGTCTCCTGATTTGTTCATTTTGGCCACTGTGACTGGCGTGAGGTGATACCTGAGTGTGGTTTTGATTTGTATTTCCCTGATAAGGAGCGACGCTGAACATCTTTTCATGTGCCTGTTGGCCATCCGGATGTCTTCTTTAGAGAAGTGTCTTAATATCTTTCATTTGTCCTTAATTAAAATGAAGTTACTCGCTTCTTTGCCTGGGGTGTTTGTTCTCAGCTTGAGCTCCCACGTATAATTAAAGATTTTGGAGGCTGAGAAATTCATTGAAGGCCTTCACCTACAGCTGGGAAAGATATTTTATTGGGTGAAGGCCTATCATGGAGATCCAAGATCCCACCTTATACTATGATAATAACATGGAGATGAGTTTGACAGAAGAAATAATGTGGCTCCTAAGCTGGTTGAGTTCTTGGTCAGATTTTTAGTGGCAAGGGGAAAAGATTTGGAAGATAATGACACCCTTTTATTTCCTAACCAACCACTAGCTCATCAGGGGCTCTTTGAAGAACAGGATCTTCCTAGTTCTCTCAGGGCCAGTAAATTGAGACTTGAATGTGAGCTTTCAGTCATTGTGATTTCAGAAAAGAACACTTAATGTATGTAGTGGAAAGTACATTAGCCTTGAGGTAAAGTAGTCTTAATTTACATCCTCAACACCTTCTTTTTCTAGCTGTTTACTCCTGAGAATCGCACTCAATCTCTCTTTGTTTCAGTGTTCTTATTTGTAAAATAGAGTTAATAACACATACTTGGCTATTTTCCAGAAAAGGCATGAGACAATGTGTGTGAAAGTGTCTGGAACATGGTAGAGGTTCAAAAATTATTTATTGTTGAGTTCCATCTGGAGTGAGGCCAGCAGTTAGTTAAGTTAGCTATGATTGATTTTAGTGTTGGAAGCAACACTTGGGAGAAAAAGATGGAAGCTTACTATTCTACCATTAAGTTTATTCCTTTGTATCTCTCAGAATTTCCTCGTGAAATGTAATTATCTGTGGAAGAGGAAGTACTTGGAACTCTAATCAAGTAAAACCTTGGAGAGAAGGTTGTAATACATTATACCAGAGAACACAACTTTATGGGGATGGAACACAAGGAAACTGCCTGCTCAAAAGCTGTAGATATGGAGGTTGTGGTAGACGAACAAAAACATTGTTGTTTTGGTCATAGTTGCAGTCTACCATATAAATCTTCATTCTAGTCCCTTTGGGTTAAGGATAGGTTAGGGTTAATTTTGAATACAAGGAGAAACATTACTAATGGGGTCAGCAGAATAGTTCAGAAACCCTACTGCGGTTGCCCCAATCTAAGCAAATGTAAAACAGCCCATCTAAGCCTCACTTTCCTACTGCTGAAGGTTCTTGTCCCTCTTTATCCTGTCTCATTTCCAGAACATTGCTGTGTTAGGTATTAGAAAAGCAGCTTCAGGCTATACATCAATGTATCGCTAATAGTCCCCAGAGTGCTTTTTCTTCTCTTTCTTTTCTAATTGATTCCTTACCTGAATGCTGAGTCCCCAGACTGATTTTGGTAGGCTAGCTTTTGGAGTTTGCAGGAGGAGGTAGGAACAGAACACTGATTTGCTTTCCTCTTTCACTGTTTTTTTTTTTTTTTCTATCTAAAACAGAGGACTAAACTATGTTGGTTTCTCTGGGCCATTTTCAGATATCAACTTCCATAGCCAAAGGGTGAGATCAGGATGCCTTATACCCAATGACTCTATGGATTTTATTGTCCACTCTGTTCTAGGTGCCAACATCTTGGAACTGGCCTGTGGGTTAGTGGAGACTGGGATTTCAAGAAAACCTTAACTAGAGGTGTTATCTTTTATTACATATTTTCTACCTTGCAAACTCATATTATCTCATTTTTTCCTCCCAGTGAAGTATGATATTATTATTATTCAATATTTAGATAAAACACCTTTACTAAGGTTACCTAGCTAGTGGACCTAGGATTGGAACCTAAGTCTGTCAGACTCCATATTTCTAGCTTGGTCACTTACAATCCCTGGGGCTACAAATCTAGGTGGTTTAAGAACAGCTTCTCCCTTCTCCTAAGTGATTCTTTTAAAAAAAAATATTTAAATCCAAGTTACTTAACATATACTACAATAATGATTTCAGGAGCAGAATTTAGTGATTTATCACTTACATATAACACCCAGTGCTCATCCCAACAAGTGCTCTTCTAATGATTCTTTGTCTGGGAGACTACAGATTTATGTTCTCTGCCTCCCTGCTCTTTCCCTATACTTTTATTCTCTTAGGGGTTGGGCTGTGTCTCGTTGAGATAGATCTGGTCCCCAGTTTTCTGTTTCCCTGGGCAATTGCATAGGAGAAAGTTTGAGCCCCAGAAAGTTGCTTCTACTTTACTACCCCAAATAAATGATTAAAGTAGTATAGCTGTCAGCAGAACATCCTTGGGAGAAATGTAAAAGTTGTCATTTGTTTTTTATAATCACCTTACAGAAAAATAATGCTTGTGAAAACTATTAACCATTCATCGGATTGACTTTGTACTGAGTGTTTTTTTATTATAACCCTGAGCTCTGTCCGTAGAAGTTCAGTCTTAGTTTTTATTTGTTTGTTTGGTTTTTGTTCATTTGACATAGATGGAATTGCCTAAAGATATCCACAGAAGGTTTGCGGTGGTAAGAATCTTAGACATCATGTCATGTAATCCCTTCTCACTGAAGATAAGAAAAATAGGGGAAGATAGAACTTGCCCAAGGTCAGACACCAGTCATTCAGGCTTCCAGCTTTTTTTTTTAAATTTTTAATTTTTAAATATTCTTATTTTTGAGAGAGAGAGAGAGAGAGAGAGAGAATGAGCAGGAGAGGGGCAGAGAGAGAGGAAAACACAGAATCTGAAGCAGGCTCCAGGCTCTGAGCTGTCAGTACAGAGCCCAATGTGGGGCTGGAAATCAGAAACCAAGAGATCATGACCTGAGCCAAAGTCGTATGCACTTGTAATTTCCATCACCTATTTCACTCATACCCCCCGGTCACCTCTCATCTGTTTGTTTCTTTAGAGTTAAGAGTCTGTTTCTTGATTTCTCTCTCTCTTTTCTTTTGCTTGTTTGTTTTATTTCTTAAATCTCACATCCTATAAATTTTAGAATAAACTTGCTCATGTCTCCAAAAATCCATGCTGGTGCTTTTACAGAAATTGCATTAAACCTGTAAATCAATTTGGAGAGAATTGATATCTTTTTTATGTTGAGTATTCCACTTCATGACCATGATATTTAGGTCTTTTTTGATTTATTTAACCAGAATTTTATAATTTTCATCATATTGATTCCCATGCATATTTTGTTAAAAGTACACCTGAGCATTTCATTTTCTTTAGAGTGATTATAAATGATATTTTCTTTTTAATTTCAGTTTATACGTGTTCATTGTTAATATATAGGAATGTAATTGATTTTCATGTCTTTATGTATGAAAGTGTTGAATCACTAAATTGTACACCTGAAACTAATGTTACACTGTATGTTAACTAACTGGAATTGAAATAAAATTTTAAAAAAGAAAAAAGGAGATAAAGCTGAAATAAAAACAAAATGAAAAAGAAATAACAGCCAGAAAACAAAACAATTGAAATTAATAAATAAATTTAAATACATAAACTCAAAATGATTATTATCAACCAGCAACAACAAATTAGAAAATAAAATTAAATGAATAAAATCAGACTTGGGAAATGCCCATCTACAAGAAAGATGGGCCAATAAATTTACAAAATATCCAAAGAAAAAACTTCGAAATCAATATAAGAAAAGAACAAATGCTTCAACAAAAAAAGGAGCAGAGAATATGAGGAGCAAGAAAAGTGCAGAGACTTAGAAAAAAACACTAAATGTAGAATATTTAGAGCAAGAAAAGTGTAGACTCTAAGAAAAAAACACTAAATTTAACTCAACTGAAGTTGATTATTTCAAACTAAGGGTGAGAGGATCCCCATAGGAATGGCAAAGACAGTGTTCCAGGAGGAAGTACTAGCAGGAGGGTGACAGTTGGGGTTGCTAAGACAGTTGGGGCTCCAGAATTGTGGGGTTCCTTTGTACCTGCTGCCCAAATTATCTCTGCTCACTCCTCCACCAGGTATAGACCCAAGTTACTGCCCACCCACCCTCATGTCAGAGAGGATTCTATTTGGCTGCATCTTCCAGGACTTCATGCATGTGCACTGCATCATACATAGGAAAACGTGTTCCTCTGATTTGTGTCCTGTTTGATCACTCCCAGTTCATGTCACTCCAAAAGATTTTATTTGTCACCTTCTCCCCTCATCCTCCAGGGCCAAGACCCAAGAGTCCCTTCCTTGGGTGTGGTGTAAGAGAGCACTTCTGTCAATTGTCACATCTCATGGGGAAGCAGTCTTTTATCATCAACTACTAAAATAAAGGTAAAATGAAGTCACTCAAGATAAATAAAAACTGAGATAATCTTTTGCTAGAAGACCCACCTTACAAGTAATAGTAAACAATGTTCTTCAGATTGAAATCCAATGAGCTCATATAATAATATAAATGCACATTAAAAAAAAAACCAAGAGCACAATTAAAAGTTATTATGTCACTATAAGGCAATATAAATGGATATTTGTTTTCTTAAATGATTTCTAAAAGCAATTATATTAAACATGTCAGTAATTATACATTGGGGGCACTGGCATTTGAGGAGACTTGTACAAATCACTAGCTAACCATTTATTTATTTATTTATTTATTTTAATGTTTATTTATTTTTGAGACAGAGAGACAGAGCATGAACAGGGGAGGGTCAGAGAGACAGGGAGACACAGAATCCGAAACAGGCTCTGGGCTCCGAGCTGTCAGCACAGAGCCTGATGCAGGGCTCAAACCCACAGATGGAGAGATCATGACCTGGGCCGAAGTCAGACGCTCAACCGACTGAGCCACCCAGGCGCCCCTACTTATTTATTATTCTTAACGTTTTATTTATTATTGAGAAACAGAAAGACACAGAGCGTGAGCACGGGAGGGGTAGAGAGAGGGGAGACACAGAATCTGAAGTAGGCTCCAGGCTCTGAGCTGTCAGCACAGAGCCCGACTCGGGGCTGAAACTCACGAACCATGAGATCATGACCTGAGCCGGAGTTGGTAGCCCAACCAACTGAACCACCCAGGCGCCCTCACTAGCTGACCATTTAACTAGTGGAATGGATAGTTCAATGGACATGCATGATCAAACATATAGTCTTTACTAAAAGAATAGAAAAACAAACCTATGATCAACAATAATTAGTGAAAGAAGAAAGACAGAAAGAAAGAAAGAAGAAAGAAAAGGGAGACAATCTGCTTTCCAAAGCTATCATATTGTAATATTCGAAAACATCCAATTTTCTTTTTTTATTACAATTCCAGTATAGTTAACATACAGTGTTATATTAGTTTCAGGTGTTCAATATGGTGATTCAACAATTCTACAGCTCACCCAGTGATCATCACGATAAAGGTACTCCTTAATTTCCATCACCTGTTTCACTCATACCCCCACCCACCTCACATTTGTTTGTTTCTTTATAGTTAAGAGTCTGTTTCTTGGTTTCTCTCTCTCTCTTTTCTTTTGCTTGTTTGTTTTACTTCTTAAATTCCACATCCTATAAATTTTAGAATAAACTTGTCCATGTCTCCAAAAATTCTTGCTGGTACTTTTATAGAAATTGCTTTAAACCTGTAAATCAATTTGGAGAGAATTGATATCTTTTTTTATGTTGAGTTTTCCACCTCATGATCATGATATTTAGGTCTTCTTTGATTTATTTAACCAGAATTTTATAATTTTCAGCCTACTGATTCCCATGCATATTTTGTTAAAGGTATACCTGAGCATTTTATTTTCTTTGGAGTGATTATAAATGGTATTTTCTTTTTTTTTGATATAGTTATACTTTTTTTTTCTTTAAAAAAGTTTTGAGGGGCGCCTGGGTGGCGCAGTCGGTTAAGCGTCCGACTTCAGCCAGGTCATGATCTCGCGGTCTGTGAGTTCGAGCCCCGCGTCGGGCTCTGGGCTGATGGCTCAGAGCCTGGAGCCTGTTTCCGATTCTGTGTCTCCCTCTCTCTCTCTGCCCCTCCCCCGTTCATGCTCTGTCTCTCTCTGTCCCAAAAATAAATAAAACGTTGAAAAAAAATTAAAAAAAAAAGTTTTGAGGTTTCTTTTTTTTAATTATTAACTTGTTTTATTTTTTATTTTTTAAAATTTACATCCAAATTAGTTAGCATATAGTGCAACAATGATTTCAGAAGTGGATTCCTTAAGGGGCACTAAGGTATTTTCTTTTTAACTTCAGTTTCATTGTTAGTATATAGGAATGTAATTGGTTTTCATTTCTTTATCTTCTATCTGTGATCTTGCTGAATACACTTATTAGTGCTAGAAGTATTTTTTAGATTCCTTGGGATTTCTTTTCTTTTTTAAAAAAAATGTTTTTTAAATGTTTATTTTTGAGAGACAGAGAACAAGCAGGGGAGGGGAAGAGAGAGACAGAAACACAGAAACGGAAGCAGGCTCCAGGCTCTGAGCTGTCCACACAGAGCCCGATGCGGGGCTCAAACTCACCGACCATGAGATCATGACCTGAGCTGAAGTCAAATGTTTAACTGGCTGAGCCACCCAGATGCCCCCCTTGGGATTTCTATAAAGACAATAATGTCTGCAAATAGACACAGTTTTATTTCTTCTCTTCCAATTTGCCTTTTATTTATTTTCCTTGCCTTATTGCAGCAGATAGATCTTCCAGCGTTATGTGAAATAAAAGTGATCAGGGTGCATATCTTTGCCTTCTTCCTGATCTTAGAGGAAAAATATTCAGCCTTTCATCATTAAATATGATGATACCAGTAAGTTTTTTTGTACAGTGGGTGAGATAAAGATGTATTTTATCAAGCTGAGAAAGTCTCTCTCTTTTCCTATTTTTCTGAGTACTTTTATCATGAATGGGTGGTACATACGTGATTTAAAATTCTTTAAAAGCCTTATAAAAAGTTTTTTAAAAGTAATACTAATTGTAATTACTTTATTTAACCCTGTATATACAAATTTTTGTTTTTTATGTAAAAAAGTATAAAATTATTAATGAGATATTTTATAGTTTTTGTACTAAATCTTAGAAACCTGGTGTATGTTTTAAACTTACAGCACATCTCAATTTGGACCAGCCACATGGTGGCTCATAGATGCTATATTGAACAGTGTAGGTCTAAAGTGGTGACATCTTAGGGAAGAAGCAGTTTTAGAATCTTTTTAACCAAGAGACTTAAGTTGATCTATTTTATTTTTTTCTATTTAATCTTTATGAAAATCCCATGGTGAACAGGATGGCATAGCCCATCTGAACATTGTGCATTTTCAATTCAAACCAAAAGTACAATACAACAATTTTATGCTTTGAAAAATGTAGATCTTTTCACTTTGATATTCAGGAAATGAATAGACAGAGGAATTATTCTTGGTGGCAATATTTTATTCATATGAGCAACTAATATAGCTACAGTCCCTGGATTAACAACATGAGCATGACCTAAAATTGTAGGATAACAGTGGAGTCGGAAGGATGTCAAAATCTAAAATTACAGATCTCACCAGTCATGTGATCTTGGATAAATTCCTTGACTTCCATGGACATCAGGTTACCTATATGAAAAATAAGGGCCCTATATTCTCTTCAAATTCCAGGACTATAACAGAACTCTTTTATTCATGCTTTTTATCAATAAATATATGTGAAAGCTCTATTATGTGCCAGACTCTGTATTAGCATTTGCGTATAAACGAACTTTGTTCTTTACTCTTGGCTTTATTGGAGCTTATACTCTACTCAGAAAGATGAGATTAAAGAAATAATTACAAAAATGTTAAAGTGATGAAAATGCTGTGAAGAAAAAAATCTAAGATTATCTAACCTACTTGGAAGAATGTGGAGATCAAGAAATGATTTAAGGAAAGCATGGCAGTCATCAACTTTTGTCCCATTGTTAAACCCACTTATGCTAAAAACTAAAATGTCAGTTATTTTAAGCATATTTAGTGATCATATTCTAAATGCCAATTAGGTAAATATAGTACTACAAGACAGAGGACTTTTTGTGTACAGAAACTATATGATATTATTATTATTATTATTATTATTATTTTGAGGAAAACAATAATTCTGTGGGGCTTTTAAAATATGTCTATTACATAACTCTCAAAGGGACTTGGTCTGTTTAATCTGGAGAAGGCTTGAGGTTTCAGTGGAATGGGGGATACAGTAAATTTATTCAGAGAGCTGAAATGTTATCATAGGGTAATGACAACAGTTTTGTTCTATGTAATCCCAAGAATGAAGACACAGAAAGAAAAATATAAGCTAAATCTAAGAAAATCCTTTCTAATAGCCAGAGGGATGCAGTTAGGGTGAGGAGATTGAGGGAGTTGAGGGAGATTAAAATTTCAACATGTGGACTGAATTTGATGACCTTCATAGCTTCTTTGAACTTTGAAATTCCACTAAATTCAACATCATTTAGAAAGATGAAAAAAAAATCCAAACTGGAATATTGACAAAATACAGATATGGGGTAGGAAAAAATAAGAGGTGGAATTTAAAGATTAATAACTCAGAAAACCCTGGAAACTATCTAAAATCTCAGGATACAGATGGCTGAAAGTAAAAAAAAATACTAGAAACTTGGGGAAAAAACAAGCAACCACAGCATAACTATCTCGTGAAACCAGAGAGGCTAAGGCAGGAGGAGAAATAATCTTTTAAAGACTGTAAAGACAGTCAAAATATGGAGAACTGGGAATCAAACAACTTGTAAAGCTTGAGGTGGGAATTTCTAGGAATCCAGGATGCCATAGGGGTTGGAACAGGAAGACTTCCAGATGAGACACAGAATTTAGGAGCGTGGGGGTCTGATCCAGGGAAGGAGAGATAAATGCTTATCTCTGTCCTTTGTTTTATCATTCCAATTTTTTATTGTTTCATCATTCACCAATCCTTGTGTTCTTCCATCCAAGTATATCTCTCTTTCAATAAAACTGTGTTATTATTTTTACATTTATTTTAAGAAAACTTTGTTTTCTGAACTTAAAAAGCAGAGGAATTGAACATTTGCTCACTACTCTTCACAAAACTTGAATTAGTAAATATAATTCTGACTTGTATATTGACTTCCATTTAATTCCCCCCAACCACTTGAGTCAATAACACTTGATACAAAAAGTTTTCCTAGTTCTGTTTTAGTGCTACAGCCAGACTGAGATTATCGTTGATCAGGGTAAGAATGGGAAAGGCAGATAATCAAAGGTCTCTATTCCTCTAGCCTGTTCATAGTGGTGGTACCCATTAGTTTCATAGTTCCTCAAATGAGAAGGGTGTCTAGAAAGTCAGTTATCTGCTTTGGAATGATAGTATGGGTGAAAAAGTATTTGAAGAAGGGCACCAAGAAATCCCTTGCTTGACTGGAAGAAAATGAGTGGATTTTCAAGAGATTACTTTATGAACCTGCAATAGTTGTATTTATGCTTTATTCAAAACTCAAGAAGAGTAATTCTTAAGTCTTCCTCCCTTCCATAATCTCTCTTTAGTGGCACCCTGGAATGGAGTTACTTCTTTACTTAAGACTTCATATAAACCATTCGTTTTTATAGCTAAGAATTGAAGCTATTTTCAAAAGAAGTTATAATCAGCAAAGGTTCTCTATTAGTAGGATGTATTTAATATTCTTCCCATAAAATGGAATGATGGATGATGCAAATAATTAAATTATGATCAGACATGGTTGTGCAACATTCCCAAACTCATTCATCAAATCCCTTGCTGATACACTTGTTATTTCACTGGTAAATGGCTCACCCAGATATTGGCAGCTTGAAGGTTAGGGAATAAATCTCGCCATTTGAGATTTCTCTACTTGATTTACCTTTGAGCAATTAATTATTAAAGGAAAATAGTGACCAGACAATATTGGTATTATTGCCACCAGATTTGGACACTTATAGGCATTCAAGGTCAAATGGAAGCCATCCCACACCATCCAGGTGTAGAACCGGGGTGAGTGGGAGCTATTTTGTGTTCTCCAGCTATTTCAGGAGGTAGAAATTCAGATTTTTTTGAAGGTTTCCCTGATCAAGCATGGGAACTTGCTTCTCAATAAGTATAAATGGCCTAATACAAAAAATTTGACAACATTGTAGTCAAATTAAGATGCATGAAGGCAATTTTTTCACTACCACCTGTTAATTAAGGAGAACTATCTATCCTGCTACTGGAAGTCAAAAGAAAGCTGGAGTAGCCATACTTATATCAGACAAACTAGACTTTAAATTAAAGGCTGTAACAAGAGATGAAGAAGGGCATTATATAATCATTACAGGGCCTATCCATGAGGAAGAGGTAAACAATTATAAACGTCTATGCACCGAATACGGGAGCCCCCCAAATATATAAAACAATTACTCACAAACATAAGCAACCTTATTGATAAGAATGTGGTAATTGCAGGGGACTTTATCACTCCACTTACAGAAATGGATAGATCATCTACAAACAGGATCAATAAAGAAACAAGGGCCCTGAATGATACATTGGATCAGATGGACTTGACAGATATATTTAGAACTCTGCATCCCAAAGCAACAGAATATACTTTCTTCTCCAGTGCAAATGGAACCTTCTCCAAGATAGATCACATAGTGGGTCACAAAACAGCCCTTCATAAGTTTACCAGAATTGAGATCATACCATGCATACTTTCAGACCACAATGCGATGAAGCTTGAAATCAACTTAAAGAAAAGGTCTGGAAAACCTCCAAAAGCATGGAAGTTAAAGAACACCCTACTAAAGAATTAATGGGTCAACCAGGCAATTAGAGAAGAAATTAAAAAATATATGGAAACAAATGAAAATGAAAAGACAACAATCCAAACGCTTTGGGATGCAGTGAAGACAGTCCTGAGAGGAAAATACATTACAATCCAGGCCTGTCTCAAGAAACAAGAAAAATCCCAAATACAAAATCTAACAGCACACAGAAAGGAAATAGAAGCAGAACAGCAAAGACAACCCAAACCCAGCAGAAGAGAAATAATAAAGATCAGAGCAGAAATAAACAATATAGAATCTAAAAAATCTGTAGAGCAGATCAATAAAACCAAGAGTTGGTTTTTTGAAAAAATAAACAAAAATGATAAACCTTTAGCCAGGCTTCTCAAAAAGAAAAGGGAGATGACCCAAATAGATAAAATCATGAATGAAAATGGAATTATTACAACCAATCCCTCAGAGATACAAACAATTATCAGGGAATACTATGAAAAATTATATGCCAACAAACTGGACAACTTGGAAGAAATGGACAAATTCCTAAACACCCACACACTTCCAAACTCAAACAGAAAGAAATAGAAAGCTTGAACAGACCCATAACCAGCGAAGAAATTGAATCAGTCATCACAAATCTCCCAACAAATAAGAGTCCAGGACCAGATGGCTTCCCAGGGGAGTTCTACCAGATGTTTAAAACAGAGATAATACCTATCCTTCTCAAACTGTTCCAAAAAAAAAAAAAAATAGAAAGGGAAGGAAAACTTCCAGACTCATTCTATGAAGCCAGTATTACTTTGATTCCCAAACCAGACAGAGACCCAGTAAAAATGAGAACTACAAGCCAATATCCCTGATGAATATGGATGCAAAACTTCTCAATAAGATACTAGCAAATCGAATTCAACGGCATACAAAAAGAATTATTCGCCATGATCAAGTGGGATTCATTCCTGGGATGCAGGGCTGGTTCAACATTCGCAAATCAATCAATGTGATACACCACATTAATAAAAGAAAAGAGAAGAACCATATGATCCTGTCAATTGATGCAGAAAAAGCATTTGACAAAATCCAGCACCCTTTCTTAATAAAAACCCTTGAGAAAGTCAGGATAGAAGGAACATAGTTAAACATCATAAAAGCCATTTATAAAAAGCCCACAGCTAATATAATCCTCAATGGGGAAAAACTGAGAGCTTTCTCCCTGACATCAGGAACACGACAGGGATGTCCACTCTCACTGCAGTTGTTTAACATAGTGTTGGAAGTGCTAGCATCAGCAATCAGACAACAAAAGGAAATCAAAGGCATCAAAATTGGCAAAGATAATTTAAGCTTTCACTTTTTGCAGGTGACATAATATTATACATGGAAAACCTGATAGACTCCACCAAAATTCTGCTAGAACTGATACATAGGTGTAATAAAGGATTCCTTTTCTGGATCTATACTTCCAAGGCAAAGGACTCACTTTACATACCAGATCCATCTTTCACTGGATTGGGTTAGGCCTACCATTCACAATAGTGTGTGTGTGTGTGTGTGTGTGTGTGTGTGTGTGTGTGTTTAAAAAAATGAGTTGGTAAGGATAGGTTTAAGAACAATACATCTGCACCCATCTTGAGCTTCCCAGGCATGGGTGCTTGAAGAAAGACTAAATTTCTTAACCTGTATAAATTCTGGGCTTTTCTTGGCTTCCAGAGATATCTTAAACCATGTCTTCTTTGTGGTGCCCAGAGCTAGTGTTCTGCCCTGCTGCATCAGTGATTAGTGTAGTGGTAGCTAAAGGAGAAAATAAGGTTTTATTTACATGCTGTGAGATCACCACAAACCTACCTTCCTCTATTGAAACAGGGCAAATGCAATAGAACACACTGGGTAATGGGTGTCTGATCTTGTGTTCTTTCCTCTCCCAATTGCTGCCCCCTTCTAGTTATTGTATTTGTCTGAGTTTTGCAAGACTTCATTAATGTCTGATTGTTAGGTAAGATTGCTAGGTGGCCTGATTTGTGTAAATATAATGTGTTAGTTTTTTTCCATGTTATTTTGGGATTTTATCATTTACAAACTTCTTTTTGTATTGAGAAAAATAGCTAAATCATCTTTAACAAAAAGTTCTGCACCAGGAAAAGAATCTGAAACACAGCTTGGTGACCCCTCTTGAAGTGTGGACGTCTTGAGCCATCCTTTCTTGTGTGTTCCCATTCTCCTCTTTCCTATTTTGGGTCAGATCTTCTGTCCTAAAAACTTGACTCCTACCATATCCTCTCTTCCATTCCCCTTCCCAATAAAAGCCCTTACACATACATATTTGATTTGTGGGGTATCTTCCCACCACTCTTAAGTAATTAGTGCAAAAATCCTGAAGAAGCTAACAACACTCCATCCCTTGTTCCCAGTGTCTGGTGTCAAAACCATTCCTTTATGTGATTTATACTAATACACTTGTATTTGGATGGACCAAACCTATGTTAATCTCTAATCTTAGGGTTGAGAGAAGCAGAATCAGTGAGTGGGGTGTTTCCATGCAGAAAGTAGGGTCAGGTGACTAAGAAAGAGAAGATGAATGTATATCCAAGTCACTCAAGAACTTAAAAGTTTCACCTATTTCACCCATTTCATTTATGAAATGGGAATAATAATACTTGTTTATCTACCCAATGAAGTTAGAGGAAGTATCAAATGAAAAAAAAACTCATGTTAAAAAACCATCATGAAAGTTAAAAATGTTGGTTAAATAAAAATATTATAATATCTTATATTTGTAACGATGACCCCAAAGACCTTCATGGTACTAAAATGCCTGCTCCAAGCTTCCAGTTAGGGAACGAATCAGTCATAGGAATAAAAGGCACAGCATAGGGAATATAGCCAATGATAATTTTATACTGTTGTAAGGTAGCTATGCTTGTGGTGACAATAGCATAAGGTACAGAGAAGTTGAATTACTATGTTGTACACCTGAAACTAATGTATTATTGTGTGTCAGCTCTACTCAAATGAAAAAAAAAATAAAGTAAAGCAATCAACAGAACAATAATTTTAATAAATATGACAAAAGTTAATATTAGTTATAAGGAGTACATAACATTGTTAAGACAATAATATCTACCTCAATAAATGGATGTACAAAAGACCATATACAAAAGAAAATGCCATTAGAAAATAAACGAATAAGAATTTAGCTCATAGTAATAAGCACATATTTAATAATGAAAAAATAAATAAAATACCTGTTTAAATTAAATTGAATTAATTTAAATCACAAACCTCTGGTAAGTATTTGTTATCCATCAGGTATTCTATATTGTCAATCAAAGCAAGATCCAATAAAGTTTTATATAATTGTTTTACTAAGTAGCCTTGGTATAATTATAATCAAATTATTTGAAAATAGAAATAACAACTTTGGCATATATATTTATATTTGGCATATAAAGATTTATATTTTTCATATATATGTATTATATAATACATATATATGTAATATACGTAAGCACTCTATTTATCAGAATGTTACATTATTTAATTTTTTTATTTTATTTACTTATTTATTTATTTATTTATTTTTTAATATATGAAATTTATTGTCAAATTGGTTTCCATACAACACCCAGTGCTCATCCCAAAAGGTGCCCTCCTCAATACCAATCATCCACCCTCACCTCCCTCCCACCCCCCATCAACCCTCAGTTTGTTCTCAGTTTTTAACAGTCTCTTATACTTTGGCTGTCTCCCACTCTAACCTCTTTTTTTTTTTCCTTCCCCTCCCCCATGGGTTCCTGTTAAGTTTCTCAGGATCCACATAAGAGTGAAACCATATGGTATCTGTCTTTCTCTGTATGGCTTATCTCACTTAGCATCACACTCTCCAGTTCCATCCACGTTGCTACAAAAGGCCATATTTCATTCTTTGTCATTGCCACGTAGTATTACATTGTGTATATAAACCACAATTTCTTGATCCATTCATCAGTTGATGGACATTTAGGCTCTTTCCACAATTTGGCTATTGTTGAGAGTGCTGCTATGAACATTGGGGTACAAGTGCCCCTATGCATCAGTACTCCTGTATCCCTTGGATAAATTCTTAGCAGTGCTATTGCTGGGTCATAGGGTAGGTCTATTTTTAATTTTCTGAGGAACCTCCACACTGCTTTCCAGAGCGGCTGCACCAATTTGCATCCCCACCAACAGTGCAAGAGGGTTCCCGTTTCTCCACATCCTCGCCAGCATCTATAGTCTCCTGATTTGTTCATTTTGGCCACTCTGACTGGCGTGAGGTGATACCTGAGTGTGGTTTTGATTTGTATTTCCCTGATAAGGAGTGACGTTGAGCATCTTTTCATGTGCCTGTTGGCCATCCGGATGTCTTCTTTAGAGAAGTGTCTATTCATGTTTTCTGCCCATTTCTTCACTGGGTTCTTTGTTTTTCAGGTGTGGAGTTTGGTGAGCTCTTTATAGATTTTGGAGACTAGCCCTTTGTCCGATATGTCATTTGCAAATATCTTTTCCCATTCCGTTGGTTGCCTTTTAGTTTTGTTGGTTGTTTCCTTTGCTGTGCAGAAGCTTTTTATCTTCATAAGGTCCCAGTAATTCACTTTTGCTTTTAATTCCCTTGCCTTTGGGGATGTGTCGAGTACGAGATTGCTATGGCTGAGGTCAGAGAGGTCTTTTCCTGCTTTCTCCTCTAAGGTTTGAATAGTTTCCTGTCTCACATTCAGGTCCTTTATCCACTCTGAGTTTGTTTTTGTGAATGGTGTGAGAAAGTGGTCTAGTTTCAACCGTCTGCATGTTGCTGTCCAGTTCTCCCAGCACCATTTGTTAAAGAGACTGTCTTTTTTCCAGTGGATGTTCTTTGCTGCTTAGTCAAAGATGAGTTGGCCATATGTTTGTGGGTCTAGTTCTGGGGTTTCTATTCTATTCCATTGGTCTATGTGTCTGTTTTGGTGCCAATACCATGCTGTCTTGATGATGACAGCTTTGTAGTAGAGGGTAAAGTCTGGGATTGTGATGCCTCCTGCTTTGGTCTTCTTCAAAATTACTTTGGCTATTGGGGGCCTTTTGTGGTTCCATATGAATTTTAGGATTGCTTGTTCTAGTTTCGAGAAGAATGCTGGTGCAATTTTAATTGGGATTGCATTGAATGTGTAGGTAGCTTTGGGTAGTATTGACATTTTGACAATATTTATTCTTCCAATCCATGAGCAGGGAATTCTTTCCATTTCTTTATATCTTCTTCAATTACCTTCATAAGCTTTCTATAGTTTTCAGCATACAGATCTTTTACATCTTTGGTTAGATTTATTCCTAGGTATTTTATGCTTCTTGGTGCAATTGTGAATGGGATCAGTTTCTTTATTTGTCTTTCTGTTGCTTCATTGTTAGTGTATAAGCATGCAACTGATTTCTGTACATTGATTTTGTATCCTGCAACTTTGCTGAATTCCTGTATCAGTCCTAGCAGACTTTTGGTGGAGTCTATCGGATTTTCCATGTATAATATCATGTCATCTGAAAAGCGAAAGCTTGACTTCATCTTTGCCAATTTTGATGCCTTTGATTTCCTTTTGTTGTCTGATTGCTGATGCTAGAACTTCCAGCACTATGTTAAACAACAGCGGTGAGAGTGGGCATCCTTGTCGTGTTCCTGATCTCAGGGAAAAAGCTCTCAGTTTTTCCCCATGGAGGATGATGTTAGCTGTGGGCTTTTCATAAATGGCTTTTATGATGTTTAAGTATGTTCCTTCTATCCCGATTTTCTCAAGGGTTTTTATTAAGAAAGGGTGCTGGATTTTGTCAAAGGCCTTTTTGCATCGATTGACAGGATCATATGGATCTTCTCTTTTTTTTGTTAATGTGATGTATCACGTTGATTGATTTGCGAATGTTGGACCAGCCCTGAATCCCAGGAATGAATCCCACTTGATCATGGTGAATAATACTTTTTATATGCCGTTGAACTCGATTTGCTAGTATCTTAATGAGAAGTTTTGCATCCATATTCATCAGGGATATTGGCCTGTAGTTCTCTTTTTTTACTGGGTCTCTGTCTGGTTTAGGAATTAAAGTAATACTGGCTTCATAGAATGAGCCTGGAAGTTTTCCTTCCCTTTCTATTTCTTGGAACAGCTTGAGAAGGATAGGTATTATCTCTGCTTTAAACATCTGGTAGAACTCCCCTGGGAAGCCATCTGGTCCTGGACTCTTACTTGTTGGGAGATTTTTGATAACTGATTCAATTTCTTCGCTGGTTATGGGTCTGTTCAAGCTCTGTATTTCCTCCTGGTTGAGTTTTGGAATAGTGTGGTTGTTTAGGAATTTTTCCATTTCTTCCAGGTTGTCCAATTTGTTGGCATATAATTTTTCATAGTATTCCCTGATAATTGTTTGTATCTCTGAGGGATTGGTTGTAATAATTCCATTTTCATTCATGATTTTATCTATTTGGGTCATCTCCCTTTTCTTTTTGAGAAGCCTGGCTAGAGGTTTGTCAATTTTGTTATTTTTTCAAAAAACCAACTCTTGGTTTCGTTGATCTGCTCTACAGTTTTTTTAGATTCTATATTGTTTATTTCTGCTCTGATCTTTATTATTTCTCTTCTTCTGGTGGGATTAGGCTGCCTTCGCTGTTCTGCTTCTATTTCCTTTCGGTGTGCTGTTAGATTTTGTATTTGGGACTTTTCTTGTTTCTTGAGATAGGCCTGCATTGCAATGTATTTTCCTCTCAGGACTTCGCTGCATCCCAAAGCGTTTGGATTGTTGTATTTTCATTTTCGTTTGTTTCCATATATTTTTAAATTTCTTCTTTAATTGCCTGGTTGACCCACTCATTCGTTAGTAGGGTGTTCTCTAACCTCCATGCTTTTGGAGGCTTTCCAGACTTTTTCCTGTGGTTGATTTCAAGCTTCATCGCATTGTGGTCTGAAAGTATGCATGGTATAATTTCAATTCTTGTAAACTTCTGAAGGGCTGTTGTGTGACCCAGTATATGATCTATCTTGGAGAATGTTCCATGTGCACTCGAGAAGAAAGTATATTCTGTTGCTTTGGGATGCAGAGTTCTAAATATATCTGTCAAGTCCATCTGATCCAATGTGTCATTCAGGGCCCTTGTTTCTTTATTGACCGTGTGTCTAGATGATCTATCCATTTCTGTAAGTGGGGTGTTAAAGTCCCCTGCAGTTACCACATTCTTATCAATAAGGTTGCTTATGTTTGTGAGTTATTGTTTCATATATTTGGGGGCTCCCGTATTCGGCTATAGACACTTATAATTGTTAGCTCTTCCTGATGGATAGACCCTGTGATTATTATATAATGCCCTTCTTCATCTCTTGTTACAGCCTTTAATTTAAAGTCTAGTTTGTCTGATATTAGTATGGCTACTCCAGCTTTCTTTTGGATTCCAGTAGCATGATAATTAGTTCTCCATCACCTGACTCTCAATCTAAAGGTGTCCTCAGGTCTAAAATGAGTCTCTTGTAGACAGCAAATAGATGGGTCTTGTTTTTTTATCCATTCTGATACCCTATGTCTTTTGGTTGGCGCATTTAATCCATTTACATTCAGTGTTATTATAGAAAGATACGGGTTTAGAGTCATTGTGATGTCTGTATGTTTTATGCTTGTAGTGATGTCTCTGGGACTTTGTCTCACAGGGTCCCCCTTAGGATCTCTTGTAGGGCTGGTTTAGTGGTGACAAATTCCTTCAGTTTTTGTTTGTTTGGGAAGACCTTTATCTCTCCTTCTATTCTAAATGACAGACTTGCTGAATAAAGGATTCTCAGCTCCATATTTTTCCTGTTTAGCACATTGAAGATATCGTGCCAATCCTTTCTGGCCTGCCAAGTTTCAAAAGAGAGATCAGTCACGAGTCTTGTAGGTCTCCCTTTATATATGGGGGCACGTTCATCCCTTGCTGCTTTCAGAATTTTCTCTTTATCCTTGTATTTTGCCAGTTTCACTACGATATGTCGTGCAGAAGATCAATTCAAGTTACGTCTGAAGGGAGTTCTCTGTGCCTCTTGGATTTCAATGCCTTTTTCCTTCCCCAGTTCAGGGAAGTTCTGAGCTATAACTTCTTCAAGTACCCCTTCAGCACCTTTCCCTCTCTCTTTCTCCTCTGGGATACCAATTATGTGTATATTATTTCTTTTTAGTGTATCACTTAGTTCTCTAATTTTCCCCTCCTACTCCTGGATTTTTTTATCTCTCTTTCTCTCAGCTTCCTCTTTTTCCATAACTTTATCTTCTAGTTCACCTATTCTCTCCTCTGCCTCTTCAAGCCGAGCTGTGGTGGTTTCCATTTTGTTTTGCATTTCGTTTAAAGCGCTTTTCAGCTCCTCCTGACTGTTCCTTAGTCCCTTGATCTCTGTAGCAAGAGATTCTCTGCTGTCCTGTATACTGTTTTCAAGCCCAGCAATTAATTTTGTGACTATTATTCTAAATTCACTTTCTGTTATATTATTTAAATCATTTTTGATCAGTTCATTGGCTGTTGTTATTTCCTGGAGATTCTTCTGAGGGGAATTCTTCTGTTTGGTCATTTTGGATAGTCCCTGGCGTGGTCTGGACCTGCAGGGCACTTCCCCTGTGCTGTGGTGTATAACTGGAGTTGGTGGGCGGGGCCACAGTCAGACCTGGTGTCTGCCTCCAGCCCACTGATGGGGCCACAGTCAGACTGGTGTGTGCCTTCTCTTCCCCTCTCCTAGGGGCGGGATTCACTGTGGGGTGGTGTGGCTCGTCTGGGCTACTTGCACCCTGCCAGGCTTGTGATGCTGGGGATCTGGCCTATTAGCTGGGGTGGGTAGGCAAGGTGCACGGGGGCAGGAGGGGCAGGCTTAGCTCCCTTCTCCTTAGGTGATCCACTTCAGGAGGGGCCCTGTGGCAGCAGGAGGGAGTCAGATCTGCTGGCAGAGTTTTGGCTCCACAGAAGTACAGCGTTGGGTGTTTGCGGGGAGCAAGCAAGTGCCCTGGCAGGAACTGGTTCCCTTTGGGATTTTGGCTGGGGAATGGGCGGGGGAGATGGCGCTGGGGAGCGCCTTTGTTCCCCACCAAACTGAGCTGTGTCACCAGGGGGCTCAGCAGCTATCCCTCCCTTTGTCCTCCAGCCTTCCCGCTTTTTGAGCAGAGCTGTCAACTTATGACCTCCCAGATGCTAAGTCCTGCTTGCTGTTGGAACACAGTCCGTCAGGCTCCTCCGCTTTTGCCAGCCAGACTCTGGGGCTCTGCTTGTCCGGCTAGCTGCACCTCTGCCCCGGCTCCCTCCCGCCAGTCCGTGGAGCTCGCACTGCCTTGCTGCCCTTCCTACTTCAGTGGGCCTCTCGTCTGCGCTTGGCTGCGGCGACTCCATTCTGCTAATCATCTGGCGATTTTCTGGGTTATTTAGGCAGGTGTAGGTGGAATCTAAGTGATCAGCAGGACGCGCAGTGAGCCCAGCGTCCTCCTACGCTGCCATCTTCCCTCTTCCTCCTACATTATTTAAAATGCTACCTCTTTCCTGAGGTATATCACCTAAGTGATAATTTTCTAAAATTGGCCTGAGCTTATTTCTTCATCTATTTAGCTCAAACTAAAGAAAACAAGTCTTAACAGACTAATTTTCATGTCCCCACCAAAAGAAAATTAAATTAAAAAGTAAAACTCATAAAACTGTCATATTTTCCATTTTGAATTTATTTCTATAATTTCTAGGTAAAAACAATTGACAGTTAAAAGGTCAAACTTAACTGGCCTCTGAGTAAGTCATAATGTCTACAGGAAACAACTACTATCATCATTTAATATGATTAACAGGGCCATTACTTTGGTTATTATTCTGCCTCAAAATAATTCAAAGATGTGAGAAAGTTTGGTGAAGTGTTTTAGTTTGGAAAATGTGTGACATATTCCAATCAGGTTGATAGTGGGGTGGGGAACAAATGCTAACAGTAGTCAAAATGTGCCTGACTTGGCTCAAATGAGAGAACCATTATGTATTCTGATATAGATGAAAATGGGATATTACACAGCAACACAGAACAGTCATATGTACACAGGATATCTGGTAACCTAAAATTTGCATGGGAAAAAGAAAGCATGAAATTTTACAACCACACAGAACAGAATGTCTGAAACTCTACACCTGAACTCACTGTTTTTCTTAGCCTTTCACATTGCTTTTTCCTGTCAGTTATACCACAAATACCACATAATAAGCAACGAATGAACCAGCTGTATTGCCAGTGAAGCTCTTATGGTTATTAGAAACAAGGCAGCTGAACTCCAACATTATTTAAAGGCATTCCCCAAAAGGTAAATGCCAAAGGGAATTTCCATATTTCAACTTCTTTTTAACACTGACTTTCATTGTAAAATTGTACTTGTGTCTGAAATAATGAGAAAGAGACCAATTAGGGACAAGGCAAAATAAAATCACACTTAAGAATGAACAATTTTGAATGGAAAACTATTAATATGTTCCAGTATTTTTATTTTTTAATCAATAAGTTTTTATTTTTTCATTGTATTTTCCCAGGGTACAGAGAGAAGGGAAAAGGGTCAGTATATGTGTTACAAAATAATAGCAAGTTAGAAAGGAAGTACCCAATGCAGCAAAATTAACCTTCAAATAAACACTCCCTAGTGATGGACTCATGAAAGACGAAGGGGGCTCAGTCTCCTGCAGTTCAGAAATGAGAGGAAGGGATGAGGGAAAGAACAGATAGGTACAAGTTTTTGTACCCACTCACTGTCCTAATAAATTTCATGATTTCACACAAAGGTTTGGTTTCTAGCAGTAAACAAGGAGTTATATTTGTCTGTCTCCTATTAAACAATCTTGTGGCCACTTTGACATAAGTTTCTTGCACCTGCATTTATGCATTTATACAAAT
The DNA here is from genome assembly GCF_022837055.1 of Prionailurus viverrinus. Taxonomy (NCBI): domain Eukaryota; kingdom Metazoa; phylum Chordata; class Mammalia; order Carnivora; family Felidae; genus Prionailurus; species Prionailurus viverrinus. Next base: position 56,760,477 of record NC_062579.1, read on the forward strand.
ATAAATCTGTATATGCCAAATATAAATATATATGCCAAAGTGAAATGAAAATGAAACAGGTCATACAGCAAGTAAGCAATGAACTCAGAAGCTTAATCCTGACTTCTAATTCTCTGATCCCTATATTACTTTTGTCATTTAATATTTGATATCTAGTAATATGCTAGATGTCAAAGTTTATTACAGTAGGATTTTAAAAAATCATCTGTCCCTACAAAATATTTATTTATTTATTTATTTATTTATTTATTTATGTTTTTATTTTTTTTAATATGAAATTTATTGTCAAACTGGTTTCCATGCAACACCCAGTGCTCATCCCAACAGGTGCCCTCCTCAATACCCATCACCCACCCTCCCCTCTCTCCCACCCCCCATCAAACCTTAGTTCTCAGGTTTTAAGAGTCTCTTATGTTTTGGCTCCCTCCCTCTCTAAACTACAAAATCTTTTTAAAAACTTTTAGGGGCATCTGGGTAGCTCTGTCAATTGAACATCTGATCTTGGCCTAGGTCATGATCTTACATTTCGTGAGTTCAAGCCCCACATCATACTCTGTGCTGACAGCTCAGAGCCTCAAGACTGCTTCAGATTCTGTGTCTCCCTCTCTCTGTGCTCCTCCCCCTCTCTCTCATGCTCTATCTCTCTCTGTCTCTCAAAAGTAATTAAACATTTAAAAAAGTACAACAATAAAATACTTTTAGAAATACACAGGTTCTTTAAGGACATGGTTTTAGAAATATACACAACTTTAGAAATAAACAGTTATTTTAAGGATATATAAATTCCTCCATAGAATGACCATAACTACTTCAGGTGTACTTTGATAGCATGAAATATGAAATATTTTTTAAGGAAACAAACCAGGAAGGGAGGCTACCAAAAGATAAAAGGATTATTTTTTCTATTAAAGTTTAACATTAGAAAACTTAGCTAAATAGGGAAACAGGGAACTATTTTCTTTGTATCTGTGCCAATATTGCAGAATATATATTTTTTAGAAAATCCTTTCCATTTAAAATCTTTAAAATTTGAAATGCCCAAATGGAAAAGCAGTTTCTTATAATTCATGAACTTTTTATCCATTATTAGACTATAAATTTTTTTGATGGTTGGGATATCCTGCATATGTGTGTATATACTTCAATGTCTTGCTCATACTAAGGACTCAACATAAATATTTGAGGAAAATTAGACTTAATTTATTTCTAATTCTTTGTCTTTGATGGTTTGAGCCCATCTTCATAAAATCTAAGAAAGTAAAAAATAATGGGGGTACTTTATCACTTTGCCTTTTATTTTCTACATTGCTATGAAATTTCTAAAATATATATGAGTCATGTTTCTTTCTATTTAAATTTTAATTTGTGAGTTAAGGGACATATTATTTTTATGTTATAAACTTCTGATATATATGAATTTGTTACAATGAATGTGTATTACTTTTCCACAAGAAAGGAAAATAAAAAACCACAAATCTAATGAGGGGGGGGTGGGAAAGACAGGAAAAAAAAGATTTCAAATTGCCCATAGGATAAAGTTTAAATGCTTTATCCAGGTAGATAGGTCTTTTACCTGAGACTTCCAGCTTTCTTGTTAAGTGTCATCTCCCCACTGGCACCCACCACTCACCCTGTACATATGTACACATATCCCTACTCTCCAGTGAAATGAGCTATCTTTTCTAAAGACATTATTATTTTTCCTTCCAACTTGTTTTTTGGTGAGCACTTTATTCAATCTAGAAAAACATGCTCTCCCTTTTGTTTTCAATGAGATTCCTTCAAGACCCAGGTCAAAACACACTTTTTAGTCCACAGCAAAATTAGTGCTCTCTTCTGTATACCAGAAGTGCTATATTGCACAACAGCTTCCCCTGTTAACTGTGGTCAGAGCAAGAACTGTGAGTCATATACATAAGGCATCTTTGTGCCTCTCTTCCTTTTCCTCGATGCCTGTGCCTGGCACACTACAAGCATTCAGTTATGCTTGCTAAGTGAATAAATAAATGCACTAACAAATTAATATCTTTTTTCTAAAGTAATAGAAATCATGTCTAGTGAATATTGTTAAAATGGTTAATAAAGAGTAAAGTTTACTTAGCCTGAGAAGTAGTGCTGTGTATTGGTTAGAATTCCAGCTTTGAAATGAGACAGATCAGGGTTTGTTTTTAGAATCCACTAATTCCTAGCAGTGTGACCTTTGGCAAGTGACCTCATCTCAGTGGGTTTCACTTCTTTGATTTATATAAAGAGGCCAATAATATCTACCTTGCAGCCATTTGAAAAAACCCGAATCACTTAGTCCAATGTCTGGCAAAACCCAAGTGCTCATTAGATGGTAGTTATTACTGTTAATTTTATCATCTTGTACAGAGTTTCAGTTTGGCTTATTTGTTACTGTCACACATTTTATTATCTATGCTAACTGTGTGAAATGAACATTCAGTTGTGTCATTAGTTTAACAAAAGGAGATCTTCCAAGAGATGAAATAAGAAGTTTGGGAGTTAATGGGGTGGTGAGGGGATTGGGGGTGAGATCAAGGGAACAGGAGAAACATAACTACTACCCAAATGGTCCCTGAAATTTTTATTCTAAGCCCCACCCTACCTTTTTAGGTTTATCTCAATTAGCTGTCTGCTGCAACAATCTTATTTGGCCCTTACACCTCCACATTAGGGAGACTGGCATGCTGTAGGAAAAAGGGCACAGGCTATGAAGACCCAACAGGTCTCTGCCACTTACTAACTTTGTGACTTTAGGCAAGTGAACTGGCCTTGTTGGGACTCTATTTGCTCATTGATAAAATAGGAGCAAACATACTTTCTTCACTGGGTTATTCTGGGGCATAAGTTAATGTGTATGATATGCCTAATATTGTAGCTGGAACATATTAGGGGCTCAATGAATGGTAGGCTCCTCATTTATCTCATTATAGGGTTATGACTATGTATTTGATTATTTGTCTAAGTAAGTCAGAATCTCCTTCAAGTGGCCTTAGAAAGAGACTTTCAAAGGAATGTTGAAAACACAGAGGAAAAGCATTAGAGTTTACTTTGATCATTTTTTTTATATCTTACCTAAAGCTCCCACCCTGGATTCCCCTCACCCTGTAGTTTGTGGGAATGTGTATGTTTGTGTGATTTTAAGTTAGGACACTACCCCCTCTCAGGCCCATAAGAACATAAGTTCCTTTCATTGACTTGGCTCTCTGTGTGTCATGCAAGCAGCATGGTTAGCAGGGCAGAGCAACCTGTATATGTAGAGAGGTATAGTTGGCTACTAATGAACTGCATGTGTTGAAAGTTGATCCCTGCCACCTCATGTCTATGCATCAGCAAAAAGAGATTAATAGTCTTGAGCCCTAGGGCAAATTTCCCTGGCGCAGAGAATAAGAACTTGTCACTACTGAGAAATTTGGGTCACTGAGGGGCTTCACTACCTTCTTCAGTGCTTTTGTTTGGTTAACTTATGAAGTCCAAAAAATTTCTTTAAAAGCTGCTCAATATCTCTGTTTATGCCCCCTTTATTTTTGTAGGAATTTTCCCTTCCTGTCACCCCTGCCCTCAGCACCACCTAGCTCTCAACTGAAACCTTTCCAACTTTTCCTCCCAATCTTCCCTAAACCCTCTTCTCAACTTCCCTCTACCTTTCCCCTAAACCCTCCATACCTTAACAAATTTCCATTTACCACAACTATTCCCCTACTCTCTCCATTGCCCCCTACCCCATCACCCACTGATCTGACTATTCCTGGAATATTCAGAACCTCACCCAAACGTTAAGCCTTTTCCAATCCCCTGTCTCCCAATTTACTTGTCCCTTTCCTCTTCCCTCAGCTAAGCCATGAAATAATTCAAACAGCATTAGAAATTGTCAATGTTTATTGTGTTTTTAAAAAATATCACTTGCAATTTTATTTTCTTCATTGAGAAAATGTTGCAATTGTTGTGCTAAAGAAAATCTTGATAAAAAGTCAAGTCAGGCTAACAATTACACTTTTTCAATGTTAGTTTCTAATATTTATTTTCATGCATATTGTTAACATCAATTATAATTAAAACAGCCCCACATTAACACAGGGTTCAAGGTGGGGGCATGCAGAGTTGGTGAAAAAAAAACACAGCTCAAAGTCATCAGGTTTATTGCCTGATGTGAGATAATTACATGATCAGAGAGGCAGTGTCATTGTACAAGTACCTTATTTCATTCTTAGAGACTCAGTGGAAGATTCTGAGAGCAGCAAATGCTGACGACAACTGAGGTATCAGAAGACAGGTCATTAGGAGCAGTCACTAGGACACAAGATCTATTCAGCACTTATTTCATCATGACATCTTCTATGCCACCTGTGTCTGAAGCAATTGTAGTGACAATAATGGGATGGAAAGGACACAATGCACTCCACTCAGTATTTGGATCATGTGTTTCAAGCCAGTGAGTTCCAAGAATCAGAGGGTACCATGGCACATGAATAATGGCAAACTGGAGCTCTTCAACATGGTTTAAAATTTTAACTTCCATAGTTGGTGTTTCCTTGGTTATGGGTCCATTAATCAGTGGACGCTCATTTACCATTTCAAGCATCAGAAGGAAGATATTGCAGATGGGCAGCTTCTCTCTAAGAACCACAAAATGGTCAATGCTGTTTCTGTAGCAGCCTGAATCCACCATTGCTTGCTCAAAGAACTGTCGTCTTCCCAGTAGGATTTCAACAGTAAGCCATAGGGTATGAGACATGGATATTGGAAGTGAGGGGGATGCATATTTGTAGATTGGCCCACTGGGGTTCCCCCTTACTGCTGGGCCTCAAATGTTTCCTGCCTGCTGTGCATGATGAAGCTTGACAGGACAATCTATGGCAACATGACAAGGATGACCACAGCAGAGGCACAAGTGGGCTTCACAGCAGTGGGCCTGTTCAGCTTCACTGAGGTGTGCAATTGCTTGAAGGTTGCACAGGCTGGTTTTCAGCTAGTGAGCTTTCAGGCCCAGGTCTCTCCTCAGAGTGCCTTGCTCCTTGTGGATTTGGATCAGGCTTACAGCTTAGCTTATCTTCTAGGCATTAAGTGATCAGATTAGATAGGACAGTGGCTGGGCTTGTGTGAGACAGTTCATCTGGTATAGAACTGTCAAGCCCTTCTGAAATTGTATGCAGAGAGTGCTTTCATTCCAGTTTAGCTCTTGAGCAATGAGATGGAAGTGGATCACATACTGATGTGCAGGATCCTCCCTTTGGCAGAGCTGATGGATGCAGTGACTGACATATTCCATGTTTTCTGGATTGTCAAAAGTATCCTGGAGCACTGTATGAGATTTTCAAATTGCTCCAGCAGGGGGCTTTGTATATCTAGTAAGGGCTGAAATCACATCCCTGCCTCATCTGAGAAGCACTTGCCAACAAAGCTCATCACAGATGCTTCAGTAGGTTACATGTAACTGACTCTCATGTAACTATTCAATTGAACCAGGAACTCAGAAAGCTTCTGGACATCTCCATTGAAGGCTAAACAGTATTCTAGGGAGAAAGCTTCAGCCTCTAGCTCACTGGGTGACTGTGGGAACTCTGAACCTGCTGATGTCAAAGCAGCTATTAGACACTTTAGGGACTCCTGGAGTGCGGAGGGCTCTAGGAATTCTTGGGCATCTAAAGGATCCAGGGGCTCTTGGAGCACTCTAGGTTCCAGTAACTCCTGGAGAGTTGGAAGCTTAGGGGTTCCAGGTGCGTTGCGGTTTCCTGGTACCTCCTGGGGCTCCTGGAACTTGGAAGATCTTGGTGCTCTGAATTCTGGGCCTTCTGGGCCACTGGGACATCCCAGGTATCTGGGAGCTCCTGGGCCTTCTTAACTTCTAGGGCTTTGTAGGCCTCCTGGGCCATTGGATGCTTCTGGAGCTTTTTGACCTGTAGGAGATTTTGGAATTTCAGGCTGCTGAGAGCTCATATACCACTGAAGGTGCCTGGGACTCATGAGTTCCTGGAAGCTCCAGGGACTCTGGGGCTGCTGAGGGTTCCAAAGTCTTCTTTTGTCTCCTGTACCACTGGTGTTTTCTGATGCTCCTGGGAAGCTAGGGGCTCCCAGGCTGGGAGCTTCTGGGGCTCTCTGAGATATGAGGGATCCTCAACTCCTGGGAATTCTTGGTGCTCTCAGACTGTTGGGAGATCCAGGGGTTCTGGGGGTTCCTAGGATCCTGGGTCTCTGAAGGATTCTGGAGTGGTTGAACCTCGTTGGTTGTTCAGGGCTTCTGGAGCTCTGGGATCTGAGCCTATAAGACAACATTTTGTTCCATTGGCCACTGCACTTGGGCCTTCAGAATTTCATTCTTGAACTTCAAAGCAATACAGGAGGCTGCTAAGTCCTCCACCATCTGTGGAAATGGGCTTGGTTTGGCAGTTTGTTACCAAGGGAAAATTGGGTAGTTCTTCTAAAAGCTCCTTTTAGAAAAAGATCCTTTCTAAAAGATGTCAGGCTCTGTGAATTTTCCAGGCGGTAGGGATTTGGGCCCCAGCATGGTTGATTTCCAGGTCACCTGGAGCCTCCGGTGGTCAGCAAAGAAGGTGTGAAATACACTGTAAAGAGAGTGGGATCTGAAGATGAGAAACTGTGGAAGGCACTCATGAGGAGGAACAAATAATGAGAACAAAACCTGACTAACAATGCTGGGTTTCTGTTACTACAGGTTCATATTCATGAGGTGAGTCATATGCTGGTTCTGACCCCATGACATTTTAAGTACAACATCTGATCCAGACTGTGTATGCCAATTTGCATTCTTCTTTTAGTTTTTAATTTTTAAAAATTTGTTTAAAGTTCATTTATTTTTGAGAAAGAGAGAGAGAGAGAGAGAGCAGGGGAGGGGCAGAGAGAGAGGGAGATACAGAATCCAAAGAAGGTTCCAGGGTCTCAGCTTTCAGTACAGAGCCTGATGCAGGGCTCAAACTCACCAACTGTGAGATCATGACCTGAGCTGAAGACAGAAACTCAACTAACTGAGCCACGCAGGCACCCCTGGCCTTCTTCTTTTAAAACTTAACATTAGAATCAATTTCACCATAATCTTTTCTGTTTTACACAGTCTTTATTATATCTGCTCAATATCCCAATATAATATTTGTTTTTTAACAGCTGCTTTTGGTGATTAAATCAAATGTTGGAAGATGAGATTTTAGGTTCTGTGGTGGGCCAACCCAAGAGATATTTTTGGGTGGCTGAGGTAGAAACTCTTTCTGACACCTCAGAAATCATACCACATAAGTAACCGCACAAGACCAGCCTCAGGAGAAAATAAGCAAAAGTTGACTAAATATATATATGCGCTTAGCAGACACATGCATATTATTTATAAAATGCCTCAAACTTAGTCCAGGAGCTCGGCTATCTGTGTACCCATCGTTGAGGAGGAAAATGTTTAAATGGCTGTGGAGGCTTGCCTTTCCTTGCACACACTGAACTAAACCAAATACACCCACTACCAGAACACATTCCAACTTCCCTCTGTAACCTAGCTATTTAGAGTGTGGAAGAAGTTTTTTTGTGTTTGTTTGTTTGCTTGTTTGTTTTTCACAGTACCTCACAGTTTAGGACCACAGGGAAAATGAGATGCTGCACTGATGTGAGGTAGCCTGATATACTCTGTCCTTGGTTAATTTAATAAATATTTGATAGGAAATTGGGAATAATACCACAGCCCCTGTGAAAAGTTGCGAACATTTCTGAATGACCACAGTGGTTTGGGACATTATTTTTTATGTCTGTCTCATGTAACCTCCCCTTAATCCATCCACACTAGGCCATTTGTTTAATTCTTAGAGTGCAGCCTACAGTCCCTCAGCCCCTTCCACATCCCTCCTACTCAGTCCCTAGGATCCTTTCCTGACATGTTTTCTTGGGAACTTTACCATGAATAGATCTAGGCAAGGTATAATAGGGTAAGATTGTGGATGAGGCCAACTTTGTTGTACTTGTTGCAGTCTTGCAGGGACCCTGACTTATTCTGAATGTCTTGGCCCAGGGTTCTCATTCTTTCCTGAGCCACTCAGATGCACCAAGCAAACCCCAGGTACCCCAGGCCTCTTGAGAAGTGACCTTCTTTTCTCATGACAAATTATAATCACATCCTGAATCTGGGCCACGTGACCATTTTAGGTTGGGCAATGGGAGAGATATTTTTGCCCTAGTAAAGAGTAGGGTTGGGGATTGACTTTGCCAACTTCAAATCACACATCTAATCAGTCATATTCCCAAGTCTCCTTTCAAAATGGTCGGTTCCGAAGATGGCGGCTTAGGAGGATGCTGGGCTCACCTCCCATCCTGCTGATCACTTATATTCCACCTACACCTGCGTGACTAACCCAGAAAACCACCAGAAGACTAGCAGAATGGAGTCTCTGGAGCCAAGCGCAGAGAGGCCCACAAGAGGGTAGGAAGGGCGGAGAGGCGGTGCGCGCTGCACGGACTGGCGTGAGGGAGCCGGGGCAGAGGGGCAGCCCGCCGGCCAAGCAGAGCCCCGAGTCTGGCTTGCAAAAGTGGAGGGGCCAGACGGAGTGTGTTCTGACAGAAAGCAGGACTTAGCATCTGGGAGGTCATAAGTTAACAGCTCTGCTCAGAAAGCGGAAAGGCTGGAGGACAAAGGGAGGGAGAGTTGCTGAGCCCCGGGATGACAGAGCTCAGCTTGGCGGGGAACAAAGTCGCTAGCCAGAGCCACCTCCCTCGCCCATCTCCCCGCCAAAATCCCAAAGGGAACCAGTTCCTGCCAGGGAACTTGCTTGCTCCGTGCAAACACCCAACGCTGTGCTTCTGTGGAGCCAACCCTCCAGTAGTGGGTCTGACTCCCTCACGCTGCCACAGGGCCCCTCCTGAAGTGAATCACCTAAGGAGAAGGGAGCTAAGCCTGCCCCTCCTGCCCCCGTTCACCTTGCCTACCCACCCCAGCTAATACGCCAGATCCCCAGCAACACAAGCCTAGCGGTGTGCAAGTAGCCCAGATGGGCCACGCCAGCCCACAGTGAATCCCGCCCCTAGGAGAGGGGAAGAGAAGGCACACCCCAAGCTGACTGTGGCCCCATCGGTGGGCTGGGGGCAGACATCAGGTCTGACTGCGACTCCGCCCACAAACTCCAGTTATACACCACAGCACAGAAGTGCCCTGCAGGTCAGTACTGCTACAGGGACTATCCAAAATGACCAAATGGAAGAATTCCCCTTAAAAGAATCTCCAGGAAATAACAACAGCCAATGAACTGATCAAAAAGGATTTAAATAATATAACAGAAAGTGAATTTAGAATAATAGTCACAAAATTAATTGCTGGGCTTGAAAACAGTATAGAGGACAATAGAGAATCTCTTGCTACAGAGATCAAGGGACTCAGCAACAGTCACGAGGAGCTGAAAAACGCTTTAAATGAGATGCAAAACAAAATGAAAACGTCCACGGCTCAGATTGAAGAGGCAGAGGAGAGAATAGGTGAACTAGAAGATAAAGTTATGGAAAAAGAGGAGGCTGAGAAAAAGAGAGACAAAAAAATCCAGGAGTATGAGGGGAAAATGAGAGAACTAAGTGATACACTAAAAAGAAATAATATACGCATAATTGGTATCCCAGAGGAGGAAGAGAGAGGGAAGGGTGCTGAAGGTGTACTTGAAGAAATAATAGCTGAGAACTTCCCCGAACTGGGGAAGGAAAAAGGCATTGAAATCCAAGAGGCACAGAGAACTCCCTTCAGACGTGACTTGAATCGATCTTCTGCATGACATATCATAGTGAAACTGGCAAAATACAAGGATAAAGAGAAAATTCTGAAAGCAGATAGGGATAAACATGCTCTAACATATAAAAGGACACTGATAAGACTCGTGATGGATCTGTCTACTGAAACTTGGCAGGCCAGAAAGGAATGGCATGAAATCTTCAATATGATGAACAGAAAAAATATGCAGCTGATAATCCTTTATTCAGCAAGTCTGTCACTTAGAATAGAAGGAGAGATAAAGGTCTTCCCAAACAAACAAAAACTGAAGGAATTTGTCACCACTAAACCAGCCCTACAAGAGATCCTAAGGGGGATCCTGTGAGACAAAGTACCAGAGACATCATTACAAGCATAAATCATACAGTCATCACAATGACTCTAAACCCGTATCTTTCTATAATAACACTGAATGTAAATGGATTAAATGCGCCAACCAAAAGACATAGGGTATCAGAATGGAAAAAAAAACAAGACCCATCTATTTGCTGTCTACAAGAGACTCATTTTAGACCTGAGGACACCTTTAGATTGAGAGTGAGGGGATGGAGAACTATTTATCATGCTACTGGACGACAAAACAAAGCTGAAGTAGCCATACTTATATCAGACAAACTAGACTTTAAATTAAAGGCTGTAACAAGAGATGAAGAAGGGCATTATATAATAATTACAGGGTCTATCCATCAGGAAGAGCTAACAATTATAAATGTCTATGCGCCAAATACCGGAGCCCCCAAATATATAAAACAATAACTCACAAACATAAGCAACCTTATTGATAAGAATGTGGTAATTGCAGGGGACTTTAACACTCCACTTACAGAAATGGATAGATCATCTAGACACATGGTCAATAAAGAAACAAGGGCCCTGAATGACACATTGGATCAGATGGACTTGACAGATATATTTAGAACTCTGCATCCCAAAGCAACAGAATATACTTTCTTCTCGAGGGCACATGGAACATTCTCCAAGATAGATCATATACTGGTTCACACAACAGCCCTTCATAAGTTTACAAGAATTGAAATTATACCATGCATACTTTCAGACCACAATGTGATGAAGCTTGAAATCAACCACAGGAAAAAGTCTGGAAAGTCTCCAAAAGCATGGAGGTTAGAGAACACCCTACTAACGAATGAGTGGGTCAACCAGGCAATTAAAGAAGAAATTAAAAAATATATGAAAACAAACGAAAATGAAAATACAACAATCCACAAGCTTTGGGATGCACTGAAGGCAGTCCTGAGAGGAAAATACATTGCAATCCAGGCCTATCTCAAGAAAAAGAAAAATCCCAAATACAAAATCTAACAGCACACCGAAAGGAAATAGAAACAGAACAGCAAAGGCAGCCTAAACCCAGCAGAAGAAGAGAAATAATAAATATCAGAGCAGAAATAAACAATATAGAATCTAAAAAACTGTAGAGCAGATCAACGAAACCAAGAGTTGGTTTTTTGAAAAAATAACAAAATTGACAAACCTCTAGCCAGGCTTCTCAAAAAGAAAAGGGAGATGACCCAAATAGATAAAATCATGAATGAAAATGGAATTATTACAACCAATCCCTCAGAGATACAAACAATTATCAGGGAATACTATGAAAAATTATATGCCAACAAATTGGACAACCTGGAAGAACTGGACAAATTCCTAAATAACCACACTCTTCTAAAACTCAATCAGGAGGAAATACAAAGCTTGAACAGACCCATAACCAGCAAAGAAATTGAATCAGTTATCAAAAATCTCCCAACAAATAAGAGTCCAGGACCAGGTGGCTTCCCAGGGGAGTTCTACCAGACGTTTAAAGCAGAGAAAATACCTATCCTTCTCAAGCTATTCCAAGAAATAGAAAGGGAAGGAAAACTTCCAGACTCATTCTATGAAGCCAGTATTACTTTGATTCCCAAACCAGACAGAGACCCAGTAAAAAAAGAGAACTACAGGCAAATATCCCTGATGAATATGGATGCAAAAATTCTCAATAAGATACTAGCATATCGAATTCAACAGCATATAAAAATTATTCACCATGATCAGGTGGGATTCATTCCTGGGATGCAGGGCTGGTTCAACATTCGCAAATCAATCAACGTGATACATCCCATTAATAAAAGAAAAGATAAGAACCATATGATCTTGTCAATCAATGCAGAAAAGGCCTTTGACAAAATCCAACACCGTTTCTTAATAAAAACCCTTGAGAAAGTCGGGATAGAAGGAACATACTTACACATCATCAAAGCCATTTCTAAAAAGCCCACAGCTAACATCATCCTCAATTGGGAAAAACTGAAAGCTTTTTCCCTGAGATCAGGAACACGTCAGGGATGCCCACTCTCACCGCTGCTGTTTAACATATTGTTGGAAGTTCTAGCATCAGCAACCAGAAAACAAAAGGAAATCAAAGGCATCAAAACTGTCAAAGATGAAGTCAAGCTTTCGCTTTTTGCAGATGACATGATACTATACATGGAAAATCCGATAGACTCCACCAAAAGTCTGCTAGACCTGATACATGAATTCATCAAAGTTGCAGGATACAAAATCAATGTACAGAAATCAGTTGCATTCTTATACACTAACAATGAAGCAACAGAAAGACAAATAAAGACTGATCCCATTCACAATTGCACCAAGAAGCATAAAATACCTAGGAATAAATCTAACCAAAGATGTAAAAGATCTGTATGCTGAAAACTATAGAAAGCTTTTGAAGTTAATTGAAGAAGAGATAAAGAAATGGAAAGACATTCCCTGCTCATGGATTGGAAGAATAAATATTGTCAAAATGTCAATACTACCCAAAGCGATCTACACATTCAATGCAATCCCAATCAAAATTGCACCAGCATTCTTCTCGAAACTAGAACAAGCAATCCTAAAATTCATATGGAACCACAAAAGGCCCCGAATAGCCAAAGGAATTTTGAAGAAGAAGACCAAAGCAGGAGGCATCACAATCCCAGACTTTAGCCTCTACTACAAAGCTGTCATCATCAAGACAGCATGGTATTGGCACAAAAACAGACACATAGAACAATGGAATAGAATAGAAACCCCAGAACTAGACCCACAAACGTATGGCCAACTCATCTTTGACAAAGCAGGAAAGAACATCCAGTGGAAAAAAGACAGCCTCTTTAACAAATGGTGCTGGGAGAACTGGACAGCAACATGCAGAAGGCTGAAACTAGACCACTTTCTCACACCATTCACAAAAATAAACTCAAAATGGATAAAGGACCTGAATGTGAGACAGGAAACCATCAAAACCTTAGAGGAGAAAGCAGGAAAAGACCTCTCTGACCTCAGCCGTAGCAATCTCGTACTCGACACATCCCCAAAGGCAAGGGAATTAAAAGGAAAAATGAATTACTGGGACCTTATGAAGATAAAAAGCTTCTGCACAGCAAAGGAAACAACCAACACAACTAAAAGGCAACCAACGGAATGGGAAAAGATATTTGCAAATGACATATCGGACAAAGGGCTAATGTCCAAAATCTATAAAGAGCTCACCAAACTCCACACCCGAAAAACAAATAACCCAGTGAAGAAATGGGCAGAAAACATGAACAAACACTTCTCTAAAGAAGACATCCGGATGGCCAACAGGCACATGAAAAGATGCTCAACGTCGCTCCTCATCAGGGATATACAAATAAAAACCACACTCAGATATCACCTCACGCCAGAGTAGCCGAAATAAACAAATCAGGAGACTATAGATGCTGGCGATGATGTGGAGAAATGGGAACCCTCTTGCACTGTTGGTGGGAATGCAAATTGGTGCAGCCACTCTGGAAAACAGTGTGGAGGTTCCCCAGAAAATTAAAAATAGATCTACACTATGACCCAGCAATAGCATTTCTAGGAATTTACCCAAGGGATACAGGAGTACTGATGCATAGGGGCAGTTTTACCCGAATGTTTATAGCAGCACTCTCAACAATAGCCAAATTATGGAAAGATCCTAAATGTCCATCAACTGATGAATGGATAAAGAAATTGTGGTTTATATACACAATGGAGTACTACAAGGCAATGAGAAAGAACGAAATATGGCCCTTTGTAGCAATGTGGATGGAACTGGAGAGTGTGATGCTAAGTGAAATAAGCCATGCAGAGAAAGACAGATACCGTGTGTTTTCACTCTTATGTGGATCCTGAGAAACTTAACAGAAACCCATGGGGGAGGGGAAGGAAAAAAAAGTGGTTAGATTGGGAGAGAGCCAAAGCATAAGAGACTTAAAAACAGAACAAACTGAGGGTTGATGGAGGGTGGGAGGGAGCGGAGGGTAGATGATGGGTATTGAGGAGGGTACCTTTTGGGATGAGCACTGGGAGTTGTATGGAAACCAATTTGACAATAAATTTCATATATTGAAAAAAAATAAAAAATGATTCACAAAATAAAAAATAAAAATAAAATAAATAAAATGGTCGGTTCCACATTAGTCAGCATAATGGATAAACACTGTTGATGGAATATGCCCCAACGACAGCAAAATTCCTGGACTAACTGGATCAGAATACAGAGGCTTTGACAAGGAAAGTAAAATACTTTGCAAATCAGGTTATATTCCCTCTCCCTTTCATGGTTTAGTCTTTAGAAACACACCACAAATTAAAAATACTACCGTTATCAGGGAATAATGCGTTCTATTTTTATGACTTTTTCAGATAATTTAAGACTTCCTTTTGAGAATCCAAAGCACACAGTTGAGATTTACCTTACCAATTAAAATAAAGAAATATTTATAGCATGCATTGCACTTGTTTCTCCATTCTCAACTAAATGATTCCAAACATAATTTAATTTATTTTTAATGGTTTGGGGGTCATAGTTACACAAACCAACTCCTTTACTGTGTTTTGGTCCACCATGTTACCTTCTGAAACCTGTTGAGAGGTATAAAGTAGTCTGTCTCCAAATTAAATACCTCCAAATTGCTGTTCTTTCAAACTGCATGTAATTTCTTTTTCTTTTAATTTTTTTTCTAATATTTGGCTCTCAGGCTTTCTCATAACCCTTCACACTGTTACCTATATGCCTGTCCATACTAAGTATAGACAAATGTGAAAATTATTTAGTCCTAAAATTTAGACTAAAATTCAGTTTATGAAACTGTAAAATGAAGCTATAAATTATATTTAAATTTACGGAATTGTTGCAAAGATTTAGTGAAATAAACATGTAAAAGGCTTAGCACAATGTTTAGTAGCTAGTAACATGAAATAAATATTGATAATAAGCTGTAGCAGCAGTAACTTCATTTTAATTTATTATTTTTAAACATCTGTGCATTGGTAAACTGGATAGGTAAACTGGCTAGAATTGTGTAGGTGGCTGAACAGTGGCTCTCATATGAAGAAATCTTCAATGCATGGTTTTTATGACATTGATTTTTCACCACTCAGAAGCATTCTTTTTTTTTTTTGTCCTTCCTAGCTGGGTTATGAATGATTTAGTTTACCAAATAATGCTTCAGAATCAGAATTGGAGGCACCTGAGCAAGAAGATGAGGTGATTACCAGGGAGATTGTGGAGTAACCAAGATACATTTTTAAAAAGTCTGCGGACTAAAGTAGTAAACAGCGCCTTGCAACAGGCTTTTTTTACCAAGTGGGTAAATATAGGGACCTTTCTCCTCATCCCCACCCTCCTGCTGAAGAACAAACAAATTCAGTGTATTTACAGACAACTTCCAAACTGCCTAAACTCACAGAATTATTCTTCTTTGTGTAGAATAAAAGAGCTACACTGACATTTGTCAGAACTACTAAAGTAGTTTTAATATCTTGAATTAGTCAAAGAATAGGGAAATAATCACATTGAAATTCTTATGTTTGGGGACACCTGGGTGCCTCAGTTGATTGTATGACTTCATCTCAGGTCATGATCTCAGGGTTTGTGAGTTTGAGCCCCAAATGGGGCTCACTGCTGTCAGTGTGGAGCCTGCTTCAGATTCTCTGTACCCCCTTTCTCTGCCCCTCCCCCACTGGCACTCTTTCAAAAATAAATGAACATTCTTTTTTTTTTTTAAAAAAAGGGGTAATTATGCTGGTATTTAAACAAAAAAAATGAAATTCTCATGTTTCACTTATACTTTAAATCCTCTTCTTACACTCACAACACTTAATGGAGCCTTTATAATGCTTACAAAAACATTTTAATTTAATTTAATTTAATTTATTTTATTTTATTTTATTTTATTTTATTTTATTTTTTGCATCTTTTTTAAAATATGAAATTTATTGTCAAATTGGTTTCCATAAAACACCCAGTGCTTATCCCAACAGGTGCCCTTCTCAATACCCATCACCCACCCACCCAACCCCCCCACCCCCCATAAATCCTCAGTTTGTTCTCAGTTTTTTAGGAGTCTCTTATGTTTTGGCTCCCTCCCTCTCTAAACATTTTTTTCCTTCCCCTCCCCCATGGTCTTCTGTTAAGTTTCTCAGGATCCACATAGGAGTGAAAACATATGGAATCTGTCCTTCTCCATATCAGTTATTTCACTTAGCATAACACTCTCCAGTTCCATCCACGTTGCTACAAAAGGCCATATTTCATTCTTTGTCATTGCCACGTAGTATTCCATTGTGTATATAAACCACAATTTCTTTATCCATTCATCAGTTGATGGACATTTAGGCTCTTTCCATAATTTACCTATTGTTGAGAGTACTGCTATAAACATTGGGGTACAAGTGCCCCTATTCATCAGTACTCCTGTATCCCTTGGGTAAATTCCTAGCAGTGCTACTGCTGGGTCATAGGGTAGGTCTATTTTTAATTTTTTGAGGAACTTACACACTGTTTTTCAGAGCGGCGGCACCAGTTTGCATTCCCACAAACAGTGCAAGAGTGTTCCCATTTCTCCACATCCTCGCCAGAACCTATACTCTCCGTTTTGTTTATTTTGGCTACTCTGACTGGCATGAGGTGATGTCTGAGTGTGGTTTTGATTTGTATTTCCCTGATAAGGAGCAACGTTGAGCATCTTTTCATGGACCTGTTAGCCATCTGGATGTCTTCTGTAGACAAGTATCTATTCATGTTTTCTGCCCATGTCTTAACGGGATTATTTGTTTTTCAGGTGTGGAGTTTGGTGAGCTCTTTATAGATTTTGGATACTAGCCCTTTGTACAATATGTCATTTGCAAATATCTTTTCTCATTCTGTTGGTTGCCTCTTAGTTTTGTTGGTTGTTTCCTTTGCAGTGCAGAAGCTTTTTATCTTCACAAGATTCCAATAGTTCATTTTTGCTTTTAATTCCCTTGCCTTTGGGGATGTTTCAAGTAAGAAACTGCTGCGGATGAGGTCAGAGAGGTTTTTTCCCGCTTTCTCCTCTAGGGTTTTGATGGTTTCCTGTCTCACATTCAGGTCATTTACCCATTTTGAGTTTGCTTTTGTGAATGGTATAAGAAAGAGATCTAGTTTCATCCTTCTGCATGTTGCTGTCCAGTTCTCGCAGCACCATTTGTTAAAGAGACGGTCTTTTTTCCATTGGATATTCTTTCCTGCTTTGCCAAAGATTAGTTGGCCATACTTTTGTGGGTCTAGTTCTGGGGTTTCTATTCTATTCCATTGGTCTATGTGTCTGTTTTTGTGCCAATACCATGCTGTCTTGATGATTACAGATTTGTACTAGAGGCTAAAGTCTGGGATTGTGATGCCTCCTGCTTGGTCTCCTTCTTCAAAATTACTTTGGCTATTCGGGGCCTTTTTTGGTTCCATACAAATTTTAGGATTACTAGTTCTAGCTTCAAGAAGAATGCTGGTGCAATTTTGATTGGGGTTGCATTGAATCTGTAGATAGCTTTGGGTAGTATTGACATTTTGACAATATTTATTCTTCCAATCTATGAGCACAGAATGTTTTTCCATTTCTTTATATCTTCTTCAATTTCCTTCATAAGCTTTCTATAGTTTTCAGCATACAGATCTTTTACATCTTTGGTTAGGTTTATTTCTATGTATTTTATGCTTCATGGTACAATTGTGAATGGGATCAGTTTCTTTATTTGTCTTTCTGTTGCTTAATTATTAGTGCATAAGAATGAAACTGATTTCTGTATATTCATTTTGTATCCTGTGACTTTGCTGAATTCATGTATCAGTTCTAGCAGACTTTTGGTGGAGTCTATCGGATTTTCCGTGTATAATATCATGTCGTCTGCAAAAAGTGAAAGTGTAAATTCATCTTTGCCAATTTTGATGCCTTTGATCTCCTTTTGTTGTCTGATTGATGATGCTAGAACTTCCAACACTATGTTAAACAACAGCAGTGAGAGTGGACATCACTGTCGTGCTCCTGACCTCAGGGAGAAAGCTCTCAGTTTTTCCCTATTGAGGATGATATTAGCTGTGGGCTTTTCATAAATGGCTCATGATGTTTAAGTATGTTCCTTCTATCCTGACTTTCTCGAGGGTTTTTATTAGGAAAGGATGCTGAATTTTGCCAAACACTTTATCTGCATTGATTGACAGTATCATATGGTTCTTATATTTTCTTTTATTAATGTGATGTATCGCATTGATTGATTTGCAAACCAGCCCTGCATCACAGGAATGAAACCCCCTTGATCATAGTGAAGAATTCTTTTTATATGCTGTTGAATTCGATTTGCTAGTATCTTATTGAGAATTTTTGCATCCATATTCACCAGGGATATTGGCTTGTAGTTCTCATTTTTACTGGGTCTCTGTCTGGTTTGGGAATCAAAGTAATACTGGCTTCATAGAATGAGTCTGGAAGTTTTCCTTCCCTTTCTATTTTTTTTTTTTTTTGGAATAGCTTGAGAAGGCAGGTATTTTCTCTGCTTTAAATGTCTGGTAGAATTCCTCTGGGTAGCCATCTAGTCCTGGACTTTTATTTGTTGGGAGATTTTTGATAACTGATTCAATTTATTCACTGGTTATGGGTCCGTTCAAGCTTTCCATTTCTTCCTGTTTGAGTTTTGGAAGTGTGTGGGTACTTAGGAATTTGTCCATTTCCTCCAGGTTGTCCCGTTTGTTGGCATATAATTTTTCATCATATTCCGTGATAATTGCTTGTATTTCTGAGGGATTGGTTGTGATAATTCCATTTTCATTCATGATTTTATCTATTTGGGTCATCTCCCTTTTCTTTTGGAAAAGCCTGGCTAGAGGTTTATCAATTTTGCTTATTTTTTCAAAAAACCCACTCTTTGTTTCATTGGTCTGCTCTACAGTTTTTTTAGATTCTATAGTGTTTATTTCTGCTCTGATCTTTATTATTTCTCTTCTCTTGCTGGGTTTGGGGTGTCTTTGCTGTTCTGCTTCTATTTCCTTTTGGTGTGCTGTTACATTTTTATTTGGGATTTTTCTCATTTCTTGAGATAGGCCTGGATTGCAATGTATTTTCCTCTCAGGACTGCCTTCGCTGCATCCCAAAGCATTTGGATTGTTGTCTTTTCGTTTTCATTTGTTTCCATATATTTTTTGATTTCTTCTCTACTTCCCTGGTTAACCCACTCGTTCTTTAGTAGGGTGTTCTTTAACCTCCATGCTTTTGGAGGTTTTCCAGACCTTTTCTTGAAGTTTATTTCAAGCTTCATCGCATTTTGGTTTGGAAGTGTGCATGGTATGTTCTCAGTTCTTGTATACTTATGAAGGGCTGTTTCGTGACCCAGTATGTGATGTATCTTGGAGAATGTTCCATGTGCACCTGAGAAGAAAGTATATTCTGTTGCCTTGGGATGCAGAGTTCTAAATATATTTGTTAAGACCATCTGATCCAGTGTATCATACAGGGCCCTTCTTTCTTTATTGATCCTGTGTGTAGATGATCTATCCTTTGTTGTAAGTGGAGTATTAAAGTCCCCTGCAATTACCACATTCTTATCAACAAGGTTGCTTATGTTTGTGATTAATGGTTTTATTTATATTTGGGGGCTCCCGTATTCAGTGCATAAACATTTATAATTGTTAGTTCTTTCTGATGGAGAGACCCTGTAATTATTACATAATGCCTTTCTTCATCTCTTGTTACAGCTTTAATTTAAAGTTAGTTTGTCTGCTATAAGTAAGGATACTCCAGCTTTCTTTTGTCTTCCAGTAGCATGATAGATAGTTCTCCATCCCCTCACTTTCAATCTGAAGGTGTCTTCAGGTCTAAAATGAGTCTCTTGTAGACAGCAAATAGATGGGTCTTGTTTTTTTATCCATTCTGATACCCTATGTCTTTTTGTTGGAGGATTTAGTCCATTTACATTCAGTGTTATTTTTGAAATATATGGGTTTAGAGTCATTGTGATGTCTGTAGGTTTCATGCTTGTAGTGATGTCTCTGGTACTTTGTGGTCCTTGCAACTTTTCACTCACAGAATCCCCCTTATGATATCTTGGAGGGCTGGTTTAGTGGTGATGAATTCCTTCAGTTTTTGTTTGTTTGAGAAGACCTTTATGTCTCCTTCTATCCTGAATGACAAACTTGCTGGATAAAGGATTCTCGGCTGTGTTTTTTTTCTGTTCATCATATTGAAGATTTCATGCCATTCCTTTCTGGCCTGCCAAGTTTCAGTAGACAGATCCGTCACCAGTGTTACCAGTCTCCCTTTATATGGTAGAGCATGTTTATCCTTAGCTGCTTTCAGAATTTTCTCTTTATCCTTGTTTTGTTGGTTTGCTATGATATGTCATGCAGAAGATCGATTCAAGTCACGTATGAAGGGAGTTCTCTGTGCCTCTTGGATTTCAGTGCCTTTTTCCTTTCCCAGTTCAGGGAAACTCTCAGCTATGATTTCTTCAAGTACATCATCACTACCTTTCCCTCTCTTTTCCTCCTCAGGATTCCCAATTACATGTATATTACTTCGTTTAGTTATGTCACTTAGTTCTCTCAGTCTCCCCTCATACTCCTGGAATTTTTTATCTCTCTTTTTCTCAGCTTCTTCTTTTTCCATAGTTTTATATTCTAGTTCACCTATTCTCTCCTCTGCCTTTTCAGTCCTAGCTGTGGTTCCCTCCATTTTATTTTGCATCTCATTTATAGCATTTTTTAGCTTGTCCTGTTTCTTAGTCCCTTGATCTCTGTAGTAATAGATTCTCTGCTGTCCTCTATACTTTTTTCAAGCCCAGCGATTAATTTTATGACTATTATTTTAAATTCATTTTCTGGTATATTGCTTAAATCATTTTTGATCAATTCATTAGCTGTCCCTACTTCTTGGAGTTTTTTTTTGAGGAGAATTCTTCCGTTTTGTTATTTGGAATAGTCCCCGAAGTGGCGGGGAACTGCAGTGCTCTTCCCTTGTGCTGTCTGGAATAACGTTGGTGGGTGTGGCCACAGTCAGACCTGATGTCTGTCCCCAGCCCACAGCTGGTGCCACAGTCAGACTGGTGTGTACCTTATTTTCCCCTTTCCCAGGGGTAGGACTCACTGTGGAGTGGGGTGGCCCCTGTCTGGGCTACTTGCACACTGCCAGGCTTGTGGTGCTGCTTTGATGGGATCTGGCATATTAGCCGGGGTGGATCCGCAAGGTGCACAGGGGCAGGAGTGGTAGGTTCAGCTCGCTTTGCCTTTGGTGGTCCAATTCGGGAGGGGCCCTGTGGCACCCAGAGGTAGGCAGACCCATCGGGGGGATGGATCCACAGAAGCACAGCATTGGGTGTTTGTGTGATGCAAGCAAGTTATTCATGGGTAGTGGTTCCCTTTGGGATGTTGGCTGGGGGATGGATGAGTGAGATGGTGCTTTCAATTGCCTTTGTTCCTTGCCAAGGTGAGCTCTGTCCTCCGGTGCTCAACAACTCTCCCTCCCATTATCCTTTAGCCCTCCCGCTCTCTGAGTGGAGATGTTGACTTATAACCTTCCAGATATTAAGTCCCGCTGGCTTTCAGAACACACTCTGTCCAGCCCCGCCGCTTTTGCAAGCCAGACTTGGGGGCTCTGCCTTGCCAGGTGAGCTGGCTGCCCCTCCACCACCTGGCTCCCTCCCGCCAGTCCACATAGTGCGCACCGCCTCTCCGCCCTTCCTACCCTCTTCCGTGAGCCTCTCATCTGTGCTTGGCTCTGGAGACTCCATTCTGCTAGTTTTCTGGTGGTTTTCTGGGTAAATTAGGCAGGTGTGGGTGGAATCTAAAAGATCAGCAGGATGCGATGAGCCCAGCGTCTTCCTACGCAGCCATCTTCCTCTGACTTCTCCAGAAACATTTTAAATAAATGTAAACTGGGCAAATTAAGTTGTAGGGAAACATAAAACAAATGTGTTCATTAAACTGATATAAAACGACAACATACTTATGCTAAGTTATGTTAATACATTATCCTTGCCAAATTGTTAGTTTTGGGAGAAAAGAAATAAATTGAATAATTTTGAATTCTACTTTGTACATTGCACTGAGAATCATAATTTGGGGAGGGCAAATGTACAATCTAAAACATTTCAGGTCTCAGTTCTAGCAGTCTTTTGGTGGAGTCTATCAGGTTTTCCATGTATAATATCATGTCATCTGCAAAAAGTGAAAGCTTAACTTCATCTTTGACAGTTTTGATGCCTTTGATTTCCTTTTGTTGTCTGATTGCTGATGCTAGAACTTCCAACACTATGTTAAACAACAGTGGTGAGAGTGTACAACCGTGTCGTGTTCATGATCTCAGGGGGAAGCTCTCAGTTTTTCCCCATTGAGGATGATATTAGCTGTGGGCTTTTCATAAATGGCTTTGATGAGGTTTAAGTATGTTCCTTCTATTCCCACTTTCTCAAGGGTTTTTATTAAGAAAGGGTGATGAATTTTATCAAATGCTTTGTCTGCATCGATTGACAGGACTATATGGTTCTTTTCTTTTGTTAATGTGATGTATCACGTTAATTCATTTGTGAAATTTGAACCAGCCCTAGAGCCCAGGAATGAATCCCACTTGATCATGATAAACAATTATTTTTATATGCTGTTGAATTTGGTTTGCTAATATCTTGTTGAGAATTTTTGCATCCATATTCATCAGGGAAATTGGCCTGTAGTTCTCTTTTTTTGCTGGGTCTCTGTCTGGTGTAGGAATCAAAGTAATGCTGGCTTCATAGAATGAGTCTGAAAGTTTTCCTTCCCTTTCTATTTCTTGGAATAGCTTGAGAAGGATAGGTATTATCTCTGCTTTAAATGTCTGGTAGAATTACCCAGGGAAGCCATCTGGTCCTGGACTCTTATTTGTTGGGAGATTTTTGATAAGTGATTCAATTTCTTCACTAGTTATGGGTATGTTCAAATTTTCCATTTCTTTCTGCTTGAGTTTTGGAAGCAGTTGGGGGTTTAGCAATTTGTCCTTTCTTCCAGGTTGTCCAGTTTGTTGGCATATAATTTTTCATAGTATTCCGTGCTTGTATTTCTGTGGGATTGGTTGTAATAATTCCATTTTCATTCATGATTTTATCTATTTGGGTCTCTCCATTTTCTTGTTGAGAAGCTTGGTTACAGGTTTATCAATTATGTTTATTTTTTCAAAAAACCAACTCTTCGTTTCATTGATCTGCTTTACTGTTTTTTTAGGATCCTATATTGTTTATTTCTGCTCTGATCTTTATTATTTTTCTGCTAGAGTTGAAACATGAATTCAGCAAAGTCACAGGATACAAAATTAATGTAGAGACATGAGTTGCATTCCTACATACTAATAATGAAGCAACAGAAAGACAAATAAAGAAACTGATCCCATTCGCAATTGCACCAAGAAGCATAAAATACTTAGAAATAAACCTATCCAAAGATGTACAAGATCTGTATGCTGAAAACTATAGAAAGCTTATGAAGGAAATTGATGAAGATACAAAGAAGTGGAAAAGCAATCCGTGCTCATGGAATGGAAGAATAAATATTGTTAAAATGTCAATACTACCCAAGCTATCTACACATTCCATGCAATCCCCCCAAAAATTGCACCAGCATTCTTCTCGATGCTAGAAAAAGCAATCCTAAAATCTATATAGAACCACAAAAGACCCCGAATACCCAAAGTAATTTTGAAGAAGGCCAAAGAGAGAGGCATCACAATCCCAGACTTTAGCCTCTACTACAAACCTGTAATCATCAAGACAGCATGGTATTGGCACAAACACAGACACATAGACCAATGGAATAGAATAGAGAATGCAGAATTGAATCCACAAAAGTATGGCCAACTAATCTTTGACAAAGCAGGAAACAATATCCAATGAAAAAAAAGAGAGTCTCTTTCACAAATGGTGCTGGGAGAACTGGACAGCAACATGCAGAAAAATAAAACTAGACCACCTCTTACACCATTCACAAAAATAAACTCAAAATGGATAAATGACCTGAATGTGAGACAGGAAACCATCAAAACTCTAGAGGGTAAAGTGGGAAAAAACCTGTTTGACCTCATCTGCAGCAATTTCCTACTTGGCACATCTCCAACACCAAGAAATTAAAAGCAAAAATGGACTATTGGGACCTCATGAAGATAAAGATCTTCTGCACTGCAAAGGAAACAATCAACAAAACTAAAAGGCAACTGACATAATGGGAAAAATATATTTGCAAATGACAAATTGGACAAAGGGCTAGTATCCAAAATCTATAAATAACTCACCAAACTCCACACCTGAAAAACAAATAATCTCGTGAAGAAATGGACAGAAAACATTAATAGACACTTCTCTAAAGAAGACATCCATATGGCCAACAGGCACGTGAAAAGACGCTCAAAGTCGCTCCTTATCAGAGAAACACAAATGACAACCACACTGAGATAACACCTCATTCCAGTTAGAGTGGCTAAAAGGAACAAGTCAGGAGACTATAGATGCTGGAGAGGATGTGGAGAAACGGGAACCCTCTTGCACTGTTGGTGCTAATGCAAACTGGTGCAGCCACTCTGGAAAGCAGTGTGGAGGTTCCTCAAAAAATTAAAAATAGATCTACCCTATGACCCAGAAATAGCACTGCTAGGAATTTACCCAACGGATACAGGAGTGTTGATGCATAGGGGCAATTGTACCCCAATGTTTATAGCAGCACTTTCAACAATAGCCAAATTATGGAAAGAGCCTAAATGTCCATCAACTGATGAATGGACAAAGAAGATGTGGTTTATACATAGAATGGAATACTGCTTGCAAAGGGAAAGAATGAAATATGGTCTTTTGTAGCAACCTGGATGGACTTGGAGAGTATTATGCTAAGTGAAATAAGCCATGCAGAGAAAGACAGATACCATATGTTTTCACTCTTATGTGGATCCTGAGAAACTTAACAGAAAACCAGGGGGGAGGGTAAGGGGGGAGAAAGTTACAGAGAGGGAAGGCGGAAAACCAAAAGAGACTCTTAAATACTGAGAACAACCTAAGGGTTAATGGGGGGGGGGGGAGAGGAAAGTCGGTGACAGGCATTGAGGAGGGCTGCGCATGAGCACTGGATGTTGTATGAGCACTATTGGGATGAGCACTGGATGTTGTATGGAAACCAATTTGACGATAAATTATATATATATAAATATTCGCCAGTTCCATCCACAGTGCTGCAAATGGCATGGTTTCATTCTGTTTCATCACCAAGTAGTAATCCATTGTGTGTGTGTGTGTGTGTGTGTGTGTGTGTATCACATGAATACCATCAATTCATCAGATGATGGAATTTAGGCTCTTCCATAATTTGGTTATTGTTGATAGCACTGCTATAAACATTGGGGTTCATGTGCCCCTTTGAATCAGCATTTTTGTACCCTTTGGATAAATTCTTATTCGTTAAATCGCCAGATTGTAGGGTAGTTTTATTTTTAATTTTTTGAGGAACCTGAACACTGTTTTCCAGAGGGGCTGCACCACTTTACATTCTCACCAACAGTACAATGATATCAAGATTCCTTGATGTCTTTCTGTTGCTTCATTATTTATGTATAGAAATGCAACTGATTTCTGTACATTGATTTTATATCCTGCTACTTTGCTGAATTCATGTACTATCTCTATCAGTTTTTTGGTGGAGTCTTTTGAGTTTTACATGTAGAGTACCATGTCATCTGTGAAGAATGAAAGTTAGACTTGTTTTTTATTAGTTTGGATGCCTTTTATTTCATTTTATTGTCTGTTTGCTGGAGTGAGGCCTTCCAACACGAATGAAAGAGGAGAGTCAAAACCAACAGCACAGAAATACAAACAATTGTAAGAGAATACTATGAAAAATTATATGCCAACAAAGTGGAAAATCTGGAGGAAATGGACAAATTTATAGACCTGGACTACCAAAACTCAAACTGGAAGAAACAAAAAATTTGAACACTCTGATAACCAGCAAAGAAATTGAATCAGTAATCAAAAATCTCCCAAAAGGGGCGCCTGGGTGGCGCAGTCGGTTAAGCGTCCGACTTCAGCCAGGTCACGATCTCGCGGTCCGTGAGTTCGAGCCCCGCGTCAGGCTCTGGGCTGATGGCTCGGAGCCTGGAGCCTGTTTCCGATTCTGTGTCTCCCTCTCTCTCTGCCCCTCCCCCGTTCATGCTCTGTCTCTCTCTTTCCCAAAAAATAAATAAATGTTGAAAAAAAATTTTAAAAAAATCTCCCAACAAAGAGTCCTGGGACCGATGGCTTCCCAGGGGAATTTTACCAAACATTCAAAGCAGAGTTAATACCTATTCTTCTCAAACTGTTCCAGCAAATAGAAATGGAAGGAAAGTTTACAAACTCATTCTATGAAGACAGCATTTCCTTGATTTCCAAAAACAAACAAATATCTCACTAAAAAGGTGAATCACAGGACAATATCCCTGATTAACTTGGATGTAGAAATTCTCAACAAGATACTGGCAAATAGAATTCAACAGTACATTAAAAGAATCATTCCCCATGACCAAGTGGGATTCATTCCTGTGCTGCAGGGCTGGTTCAATATTCACAAATCAATCAATGTGATACACCACATTAATAGAAAAAAGGATAAGAAACATATGATTCTGTGAAGAGATGCAGAAAAAGCATTTGACAAAATGCACATATTTCTTGATAAAAATTGTCAAGAAATTCAGATACAGGGAACATTCCTAAACATTATAAAATCCGTATATGAAAGGCCCACAGCTAATATCTTCAATGGGGAAAAACTGAGAGCTTTCCCCCTAAGATTAGAACACGACAGGGATGTCCACTCTCACCACTATTGTTCAACATGGTGTTGGAAGCTTATTTTATGATTTTTTCCTTAACTCTGTGTTTTTCAAATTTTACTACAATATATCTTGGTATTAGCCTGCTTTTGTTGATTTTCATGGGAGTTGTATATGCCTCCTGGATTTGCGTGACTGTTTCCTTTCCTAGATTAGGGATATTTTCAACATAGTTTCCTCAAATAAACATTCTGCTCCTTTTTACTTTTCTTCTTCTGGTACTCTTATGATATGAATGTTATTTACACTTTATGCAGTTGCTGAGTTTCCAAGTCTATTTTCATGATCCAGTATTTTTCTTTTCTTCCTTTTCAGCTTCATTATTTTTCATAATTTTATCTTCTATTTACGTATTTATTCCCCTACTTCTTCCATCCTTGTGGTCGTTACCACCAGTCAGTTTTCCATCTCCTTTATAGCATTTTTTTTTTGTTTTTGAGAGAGAGAGAGAGAGAGAGGGAATTTTAAACAGGCTCTATGCCCAGGGCACAGCCCAACACAGGACTGGATCTCACAACTGTGAGATCGTGGCCTGAGCAAAAATCAAGTGTCAGATGCTTAACCAACTGAGCAACCCAGGTGCCCCATCATTTGTAGCATTTTTATTTCAATTTGACTAGGTTTTAGGTCTCTTACCTCTGCAGTAAGGGACTCTCTGGTGTCTTCTATGCTTTTCTCGAGCCCAACTAGTATCCTTATGATTGTTGTTTTAAATTCTGTATCAAGCATATTAATTTTTCCTTTTTTGATTAGATCCCTGACCATGACCTTTTCTTGTTCTTTCTTTTGGGGTAAATTCTTCCACCTTGGCATTTGTATAGGTCTCTGTCTTCTTCTCTGTGTTAGGAAAGACTATAATTATTTCTGCTCCTGAGAGTAATGGTTTTATTAATTGGAGATCTTTCCCAGTGTGTTTGGGCCTTTCCCAGTGTGTGTTGAGTTTTAACTATGTTTGTTTTGGTCTGCTTGTTAAAAGTGGCCAGATCCTATTTCCACTAGAGCTGAAGCTCTGCAGCAGTCTATGGTCCATGGGCTTGGTGCATGCGGGGAGTCTGTGCTGGTCTTCTCAGGGAGGGGCCCACTGCTGCTCTGGCCCTCAGGCACAATTGCCCTGGTTAAAAAGTACTAAAAAGTACCCTCAGAATGCAGTTGGTGGGGCATGGTGCAAGTGGCTCAAGCCTCACCTGTGGGTGCTGTGCTGCAGCTCGCTGATATCCATCCATGCTGATGGGTGGGGCAAAAAATTGGCATCAACCCACTCTGTCATCTCTGGAGAGGAGAGTTAGCACTTGTTGTTGTCAGAAAGCCTTCATAGAAGATCAAACGATCTTCTCTCATGTGTCCCAGGAATCCCTCAGATGCATGTCTTCACCCTGTCTGTGTCTGGGCTGTCTGCCCCCTGATGGCACAGTGCTCCTGTGTTTTATCTCAAGCATGCTGAGTTTCAATACTCCAAGTTTTAGGGAACTGGCTGGCATGGACTCGTGTTGGTCCTCTGGGAGGGTTTCACCATGCTGTGGCTGGTTCTGGTTTGTCCCAGAAGGACAGTACAGTGTCTTGGAGTTTATAATAAAGTGCACCAAAAACCAGTGTCCAGATTAGCTGCCCTCAGTAGGTGTCTCTGCCACTATGCTGAGGAAAGAACCGTGCAATGGCGCCAGCTGGCTCTTTGATATGGAGAGGCAGTGCCACATCTCCCAAATGCACTCCAAGAAGGGGAACTGTTTCTATCAGTGCAAACCAGGGGATCCCCAGACCACACTGTCTTCTTCCATGCCTCTGCCCACCTTATCCACAGGACCATCACTATGCCTTCCAGGCTCCACAGAATTTTAAAACTTCAGCCGTTGAGCTCCACTCCTTGTAAAAATTTGTGATACTCAGCCCCTCTCTTTTTTGAGGAAATGTTTTTCTTGTGCAATCCCTTGTGCACCTCTCTCTCTGTCTCCTCTCTCCACTCTCCATGACAGGGGTCCCTCTCTCCCACAGTTCCTGTTATTCTTTTTTTCCCCCCAATCAGATCTCCACACCGCCCTACCATCCATAATGTGGTCTCTTTTCTCTCTCTAGTTGTACAGTTTGTTCTCTCAGTCCTCAGATCTATTACTTGGGTGTTCAGAATAATTTGGTATTTATTTAGCTGAGTTCATGGCATGAGGCTAGCATAGGGTCCCCTTACTACACCATTTTAGCTTCTCTCTTATGCTTCCCTTCTTTTTCAATATATGAAATTTATTGTCAAATTGGTTTCCATACAACACTCAGTGCTCATCCCAAAAGGTACCCTCCTCAATACCCATCACCCACCCGCCCCTCCCTCCCACCCCCATCAACACTCAGTTTGTTTTCAGTTTTTAAGAGTCTCTTATGCTTTGGCTCTCTCCCACTCTAACCGCTTTTTTTTTCCTTCCCCTCCCCCATGCGTTTCTGTTAAATTTCTCAGGATCCACATAAGAGTGAAAACATATGGAATCTGTCTTTCTCTTCATGGCTTATTTCACTTAGCATCACATTCTCCAGTTCCATCCACGTTGCTACAAAGGGCCATATTTCGTTCTTTCTCATTGCCTTGTAGTACTCCATTGTGTATATAAACCACAATGTCTTTATCCATTCATCAGTTGATGGACATTTAGGATCTTTCCATAATTTGGCTATTGTTGAGAGTGCTGCTATAAACATTGGGGTACAAGTGCCCCTATGCATCAGTACTCCTGTATCCCTTGGGTAAATTCCTAGAAGTGCTATTGCTGGGTCATAGGAAAGATCTATTTTTAATTTTCTGAGGAACCTCCACACTGTTTTCCAGAGTGGCTGCACCAATTTGCATTCCCACCAACAGTGCAAGAGGGTTCCCATTTCTCCACATCCTCGCCAGCATCTATAGTCTCCTGATTTGTTCATTTTGGCCACTCTGACTGGCGTGTGGTGATATCTGAGTGTGGTTTTGATTTGTATTTCCCTGATGAGCAGCGACGTTGAGCATCTTTTCATGTGCCTGTTGGCCATCCGGATGTCTTCTTTAGAGAAGTGTCTATTCATGTTTTCTGCCCATTTCTTCACTGGGTTATTTGTTTTTCGGGTGTGGAGTTTGGTGAGCTCTTTATAGATTTTGGACACTAGCCCTTTGTCCGATATGTCATTTGCAAATATCTTTTCCCATTCCGTTGGTTGCCTTTTAGTTGTGTTGACTGTTTCCTCTGCTGTGCAGAAGCTTTTTATCTTCATAAGGTCCCAGTAATTCATTTTTCCTTTTAATTCCCTTGCCTTTGGGGCTGTGTCGAGTAAGAGATTGCTACGGCTGAGGTCAGAGAGGTCTTTTCCTGCTTTCTCCTCTAGGGTTTGGATGGTTCCCTGTCTCACATTCAGGTCCTTTATCCATTTTGAGTTATTTTTGTGAATGGTGTGAGAAAGTGGTCTAGTTTCACCCTTCTGCATGTTGCTGTCCAGTTCTCCCAGCACCATTTGTTAAAGAGACTGTCTTTTTTCCAGTGGATGTTCTTTGCTGCTTAGTCAAAGATGAGTTGGCCATATGTTTGTGGGTCTAGTTCTGGGGTTTCTATTCTATTCCATTGGTCTATGTGTCTGTTTTTGTGCCAATACCATGCTGTCTTGATGATGACAGCTTTGTAGTAGAGGCTAAAGTCTGGGATTGTGATGCCTCCGGCATTGGTCTTCTTCTTCAAAAATCCTTTGGCTATTTGGGGCCTTTTGTGGTTCCATATGAATTTTAGGATTGCTTTTTCTAGCATCGAGAAGAATGCTGGTGCAATTTTGATTGGGATTTCATTGAATGTGTAGATAGCTTAGGGTATTATTGACCTTTTGACAATATTTATTCTTCCAATCCATGAGCAGGGAATGTCTTTCCATTGTCTTTCTGTTGCTTCATTGTTAGTGTATAAGAATGCAACTGATTTCTGTACATTGATTTTGTATCCTGCGACTTTGCTAAATTCATGTATCAGTTCTAGCAGACTTTTGGTGGAGTCTATCAGATTTTCCATGTATAGTATCATGTCATCTGCAAAAAGCGAAAGCTTGACTTCATCTTTGCCAGTTTTGATGCCTTTGATTTCCTTTTGTTGTCTGATTGCTGATGCTAGAACTTCCAACACTATGTTAAACAACAGCAGTGAGAGTGGGCATCCTTGTCGCGTTCCTGATCTTAGGGAAAAAGCTCTCAGTTTTTCCCCATGGAGGATGATGTTAGCTGTGGGCTTTTCATAAATGGCTTTGATGATGTTTAAATATGTTCCTTCTATCCCGACTTTCTCAAGGGTTTTTATTAAGAAAGGTGCTGGATTTTGTCAAAGGCCTTTTCTGCATTGATTGACAGGATCATATGGTTCTTATCTTTTCTTTTATTAATGTGATGTATCACGGTGATTGATTTGTGAATGTTGAACCAGCCCTGCATCCCAGGAATGAATCCCACCTGATCATGGTGAATAATTCTTTTTATATGCTGTTGAATTCGATATTCTAGTATCCTATTGAGAATTTTTGCATCCATATTCATCAGGGATATTGGCCTGTAGTTCTCTTTTTTTTCCTGGGTCTCTGTCTGGTTTAGGAATCAAAGTAATACTGGCTTCATAGAATGAGTCTGGAAGGTTTCCTTCCCTTTCTATTTCTTGAAATAGCTTGAGAAGGGTAGGTATTATCTCCGCTTTAATCGTCTGGTAGAATTCTCCTGGGAAGCCATCTGGTCCTGGACTGTTATTTGTTGGGAGATATTTGATAACTGATTCAATTTCTTCGCTGGTTATGGGTCTCTTCAAGCTCTCTATTTACTCCTGATTGAGTTTTGGAAGAGTGTGGCTGTTTAGAAATTTGTCCATTTCTTCCAGGTTGTCCAATTTGATGGCATATAATTTTTCATAGTATTCCCTGATAATTGTTTGTATCTCTGAGGGATTGGTTGTAATAATTCCATTTTCATTCATGATTTTATCTATTTGGGTCATCTCCCTTTTCTTTTTGAGAAGCCTGGCTAGAGATTTGTCAATTTTGTTTATTTTTTCAAAAAACCAACTCTTGTTTTCGTTGATCTGCTCTAAAGTTTTTTAGATTCTATATTGTTTATTTCTGCTCTGATCTTTATTATTTCTCTTCTTCTGCTGGGTATAGGCTGCCTTTGCTGTTCTGCTTCTAGTTCCTTTAGGTGTGCTGTTAGATTTTGTATTTTGGATTTGTCCTGTTTCTTGAGATAGGCCTGGATTGCAATGTATTTTCCTCTCAGGACTGCCTTCGCTGCGTCCCAAATCATTTGGATTGTTGTATTTTCATTTTCATTTGTTTCCATATATTTTTTGATTTCTTCTCTACTTCCCTGGTTGACCCACTCATTCTTTAGTAGGGTGTTCTCTAACCTCCATGCTTTTGGAGGCTTTCTAGACTTTTTCCTGTGGTTGATTTCAAGCTTCATAGCATTGTCGTCTGAAAGTATGCATGGATTAATTTCAATTCTTGTAAACTTATGAAGGGCTGTTGTGTGACCCAGTATATGATCTATCTCGGAGAATGTTCCATGTGCCCTCGAGAAGAAAGTATATTCTGTTGCTTTGGGATGCAGAGTTCTAAATATATCTGTCAAGTCCATCTGATCCAATGTCTCATTCAGGGCCCTTGTTTCTTTATTGACCGTGTGTCTAGATGATCTATCCATTTCTGTAAGTGGAGTGTTAAAGTCCCCTGCAGTTACCACATTCTTATCAATAAGGTTGCTTATGTTTATGAGTAATTGTTTTATATATTTGGGGGCTCCCGTATTCGGCGCATAGACATTTATAACTGTTAGCTCTTCCTGATGGATAGACCCTGTAATTATTATATAATGCCCTTCTTCATCTCTTGTTTCAGCCTTTAATTTAATGTCTAGTTTGTCTGATATAAGTATGGCTACTCCAGCTTTCTTTTGGTTTCCAGTAGCATGATAATTAGTTCTCCATCCCCTGACTCTCAATCTAAAGGTGTCCTCAGGTCTAAAATGAGTCTCTTGTAGACAGCAAATAGATGGGTCTTGTTTTTTTATCCATTCTGATACCCTATGTCTTTTGGTTGGCACATTTAATCCATTTACATTCAGTGTTACTATAGAAAGATACGGGTTTAGAGTCATTGTGATGTCTGTATGTTTTATGCTTGTAGTGATGTCTCTGGGACTTTGTCTCACAGGATTCCCCTTAGGATCTCTTGTAGGGGTGGTTTAGGGGTGAAGAATTCCTTCACTTCTTGTTTGTTTGGGTAGACCTTTATCTCTCCTTCTATTCTAAATGACAGACTTGCTGGGTAAAGGATTCTCGGCTGCATATTTTTTCTGTTCATCACATTGAACATCTCCTGCCATGCCTTTCTGGCCTGCCAAGTTTCAAGGAGAGATCAGTCAGGAGTCTTATAGTTCTCCTTTTATATGTTAGGGCACATTCATCCCTTGCTGCTTTCAGAATTTTCTCTTTATCCTTGTATTTTGCCAGTTTCACGATGATATGACGTGCAGAAGATCAATTCAAGTTACGTCTGAAGGGAGTTCTCTGTGCCTCTTGGATTTCAATGCCTTTTTCCTTCCCCAGTTCAGGGAAGTTCTCAGCTATGATTTCTTCAAGTACCCCTTCAGCCCCTTTCCCTCTCTCTTCCTCCTCTGGAATACCAATTATACGTATATTATTTCTTTTCAGTGTATCACTTAGTTCTCTAATTTTCCCCTCCTACTCCTGGATTTTTTTTATCTCTCTTTTTCTCAGCTTCCTCTTTTTCCATAATTTTATCTTCTAGTTCACTTATTGTCTCCTCTGCCTCTTCAATCTGCGCCGTGGACGTTTCCATTTTATTTTGCATCTCGTTTAAAGCGGTTTTCAGCTCCTCCTGACTGTTCCTTAGTCCCTTGATCTCTGTAGCAAGAGATTCTCTGCTGTCCTCTATACTGTTTTCAAGCCCAGTGATTAATTTTATGACTATTATTCTAAATTCACTTTCTGTTATATTATTTAAATCCTTTTTGATCTGTTCATTAGCTGTTGTTATATCCTGGAGATTCTTTTGAGGGGAATTCTTCCGTTTCATCATTTTGGATAGTCCCTGGAGTGGTGCTGACCTGCAGGGCACTTCCCCTGTGCTGTGGTGTATAACTGGAGTTGTTGGGCAGGGCCACAGTCAGACCTGATGTCTGCCCCCAGCCCACCGCTGGGGCCACAGTCAGACTGGTGTGTGCCTTCTCTTCCCCTCTCCTAGGGGCGGGATTCACTGTGGGTGGCATGGCCCGTTTGGGCTACTTGCATACTGCCAGGCTTGTGGTGCTGGGGATCTGGCATATTAACTGGGGTGGGTAGGCAAGGTGCACGGGGGAGGAGGGGCAGGCTTAGCTCGCTTCTCCTTAAGTGATCCACTTCAAGAGGGGCACTGTGGCAGCGGGAGGGAGTCAGACCCACTCCCGAAGGGTTGGCTTTGCAGAAGCGTAGTGTTGGGTGTTTGTGTGGAGCAAGCAAGTTCCCTGGCAGGAACTGGTTCCCTTTGGGATTTTGGCTGGGGGATGGGCGAGGGAGATGGCACTGGGTAGAGCCTTTGTTCCCCACCAAACTGAGCTCTGTCGTCCTGGGGCTCAGCAACTCTCCCTCCCTTTGTCCTCCAGCCTTCCCGCTTTTGAGCAGAGCTGTTAACTTATGACCTCCCAGATGCTAAGTCCTGCTTGCTGTCGGAACACACTCCGTCAGGTCCCTCCACTTTTGCAAGCCAGACTCGGGGCTCTGCTTGGCCGGCGGGCTGCCCCTCCGTCCCGGCTCCCTCCTGCCAGTCTGTGGAGCGGGCACTGCCTCGCTGCCCTTCTTACCCTCTTCCATGGGCCTCTCGTCTGCTCTTGTCTCTGGAGACTCCATTCTGCTTATCCTCTGGCGGTTTTCTGGGTTAGTTAGGCAGGTGTAGGTGGAATCTAAGTTATCAGCAGGAAGCACGGTGAGCCCAGCATCCTCCTATGCCACCATCTTCCCTCTTATGCTTCCCTTTTGAATGATCATAAACTGTCTGAAATGAGTGATGCAAAATGGTTGGGAAATTTAAAAATGTAAAAGCACCTAAAACTTAGAAATATTATTTTTTATAGTTTGTTTATTTTGAGAGAGAGAGAGCGAGAGAGAGCGAGTGCACGCAAGTGGAGGAGGGGAAGAAAGACACATACAGAGAGAGAGAGAGACAGAGAGAGAGAGAATTCCAAGCAGGCTTCATGTTGTCAGTGTGGAGTCCAATGCAGGGCTCAATCTCACAGTTCATGATATCATGACCCAAGCCAAAATCAAGAGTTGGATGCTTAAGCGCTTTCAACAATAACCAAATTATGGAAGGAGCCAAAATGTCCATCAACCGACGAATGGATAAAGAAGATGTGGTTTATATATACAATGGAATACTACTTGGAAATGAGATATGGCCACTTGCAACAATATGGATGGAACTGGAGGGTATTATGCTAATTGTAATAAGTCAGGCAGAGAAAGACAGATAGCGTATGTTTTCACTTATATGTGGATCTTGAGAAACTTAACAGAAGACCATGTGGGAGGGGAAAGAGAAAAAATGTTACAGAGAGGGAGGGAGGAAAACCATAAGAGACTCTTAAATACTGAGAACAGAGGGTTGATGAGGGGTGGGGGAGAGGGAAAAGTGGATGATGGGCAGGGAGGAGGGAACTTGTGATGAGCACTTGGTGTTGTAAGGAAACCAATCTGAAAATAAATTATATTATATTATATTATAAATTATATTAAAATTATACTATTATAATTTATTATATTATAACAATTATATTAAATAAAGAGTTGGATGCCTAACCAACTGAGCCACCCAGGCACCCCTTCAAAATATTATTATAATTTGATATTATAAACTATAATATAAACAATTATATAGAAAACTATAATGTTGAATTATGCTATAAAATAATATGTGTGGATAGATATAGATATAGATATATAGATGATACAGATATAGATAGAATGTGGTGTGTGTGTGTGTGTGTGGTGTATGTGTGGTGTATATGTTTTCTTGTGGGAGTAACAGTGGGGGGAAATAGTTGATACTGTCAGTACTGACAGTAAATTCTTACAATTAGACTTCTAAATCAGTGCTTTAGCAAGATGAGTTGGATAAGTGCAAACTCCCCTTGGTCTATTGTTTTATTTTTTTATGCTTATTTATTTCTGAGAGAGAGAGTGTGAGTGGGGGAGGTGCAGAGAGAGAGGGGAACAGAGGAACTGAAGCAGGTTCTGCACTGACAGCAGAGAGCCCCACGTGGGGCTCAAACTCACAAACTGCAAGGTCATGGTCTGAGCCGAAGTCAGACATTCAACCAACTGAGCCACCCAGGTACCCCCATTGTTTTATAATGTTAAGACACAGACTCAAAGTACATCTAGTCTTATTTGCAACTTCTTTTTTCTTTTTTTTAAATGTAATTTATTGTCAAATTGGTTTCCATAAAACACCCAGTTTTCATCCCAACTGCCCTCCTCCCTGGCCAGCACCCACGTTCCCCTCTCCCCCACCCCCCATCTACCCTTAGTTTGTTCTCAGTCCTTAAGAGTTTTTTATGGTTTGCCTCTCTCCCTCTCTGTAACTTTTTCCCCTTTCTCCTCCCCCATGGTCTTCTATCAAGTTTCTCAGGATCCACATATGAGTGAAAACATATGGCATCTGTCTTTCTCTGCATGGTTTATTTCACTCAGTATAATACCCTCCAGTTCCATCCACGTTGCTGAAAATGGCAAGATTTCATTATTTCTCATTGCCAAGTACTATTCCATTGTATATATAAACCACATCTTCTTTATCCATTCGTCAGTTGATGGACATTTCATCTCTTTCCATAATTTGGCTATTGTTGAAAGTGCTGCTATAATCATTGGGGTACAAGTGCCCCTATGCATCAGCACTCCTGTATCCCTTGAATAAATTCCCAGAAGTACTATTGCTGGGTCATAGGGTAGATCTATTTTTAATTTTTTGAGGAACCTCCACACCGTCTTCCAGAGTGGCTGCGCCAGCTTGCAGTCCCACCAACAGTGCAAGAGGGTTCCCATTTCTCCACATCCTCTCCAGCATCTATAGTCTCCTGATTTGTTCATTTTAGCCACTCTGACCGGCGTGAGGTGATAGCTCATTGAATTTCTTTTTCAAAAAAACCCAAAAAACAAAAACAAAACAAAACAAAACGTTTATAGACATTTTTTCTTTCTTATTTTTTTCTCTCCAGTAAAACATGTATAAAAGAGAATGTAATCTGCACTACACTACACTGCACTGCACTACACAATATTGACTTGTTTGTGTTAGTGAATAAAATCACATTGTATACTTTCACTTTTGATATTTCTGTCTTTCTGAGACAGGCAAGGATAAAATATTTTTGTATCTAAGACACAGATTATTTAGGCATCTAGCCCTAATTTAAAAACTAAAAAGAAGACCCTCAATTAAACTTTTGAATTTACCAAAAGCTGGGATTTTTTAAACTGATAAAAATTCAGGTGCATTCTATCTCCAGGTCTGCCCCCCCCAACTCATTCTCTATTTCTTGTTCCCCTTATTTTGTTTGCTCATTTATTAAATATTTTTTGATCATTCAGTGTTTTAGCCCCTCATTATGTGTAAATACTTTTCTTTCATTAGGCCTCACTTTTATCATATGTGCAATGAGAAGGTTGGATTAGATAATTTCTAAAATTTCTTGCATTATTTAAAGTTTCTCTTTTTTTATGCAACAAAAATCACAGATCTTTGCAGGCAAACAAAATTATCCTTCGTAAAAATGAACTCACAGGAAAATTCCTGTGTGGGATGGTGTGATACTTGTATATGAAAAACACATCTTTGTGTTAGTGTTGCAAAAATATCTTGTTAATTAAAATTGGAACATAGTTGAATACTGTGGTAATTATAGAAAAGCTATTTTAATATTTCATGAAAATGTTAATAACAATTTTACCAAAAGCTTAATTTACTAGATTCTAACAAATTCAATAGTACTCAAGCACGAAGGGTTAGGAAATGGTTAAAACTAAGTGGAGAATTTTTGATCAACTAGTACTTAGAAGAGTTTCAATTTTAAGTTCTCAAGTAAATTGAATAACACTCACTTATAACTTTATGAAGATAATTTTTTACATAATGTGGAAACAATATCTTTTACTCCATTTTTTTCTTTGTAATTGCTTTGTGCCCTTAAGAAAATTCTTAAAAGGATCACATGCAAAATTAACAAACACAATGCAAAAACAACAACCAGAATAAATGGAACCATGTTGGTGGGGATTGTGAAAAGTAAATAATATTCAAGTTTGCAAGTGAATGCCAGATTTGTCTTGAATTGATTACAGCATGAAATGGCCTCATCCAAAGAAAGAAAGAAAGAAAGAAAGAAAGAAGAAAGAAAGAAAAAAGAAATGACCTCATACCTTACACAGACACAAATTTTGGATTAGACCTGGCAATGAAATAAATGGGATTTTTTTCATATCTCTTTCTATGTATTCTGCTATAGAACTTCAAAGTTTTACCAATCTAAATTAGTTTAGAATTTAGATCTTTGTCATTCGTACATAATCTATAAAAGAAAACATATTTGTAAAAATTTCAATACCATGTAGCCAGAGGCTTAATATTTGAGCACATTTAAATTACATTTTATATATACCAAGATGGTAGGTTCATTATCTGAGACATATTCAGAACCAGAATGATTTAAGTTTGTGAATTTATCTGTCTTCTTTTGTAACAACTCTTTCCCATTGCTGACACTTCCCACAAAAGAACAAACCAAACCCGAGAAGTACATTCACTAAGGAGAAAGACAGAACTTGATTGAAAAATGGATTATGTTGTCTTTTGATTTTGATGGAAGAGTTGTCACAAGAAACAGACACTATCTGAAAATTCAAAAAATACTTAGACTCCTGAGAAGTACATATAATTTAACAGAATGTTAACAAGGTATTTTCATAGATGTGTTGTTAATCAACTGATGACATGGCTCAAATACTGTCTATTTCATTTTTAAGTAGATATTCATTTTTATTTTCCTTAGAAAATGTATTGCTTCACTGAAGACAATGCTCAGACATCTGTCACAACAACATAGATCCAGGAAAAATTTTATAGCATTGGAGCTCACTTTTCAATATTCAGAGTAAGCAAAAGGAAAATAAATTTGTGCTGACAAAGAGAAAAGTTGTCATCACACTAAATACTCCTTTGAAAATAAACCAGTTGGAGAAACACCGTGTCCTTCTATCGGTTCATTTTTGATAGAAACTATTACTTACTATCTATAGGATACCAGAAATGCTCTACTGATTTAAGGGGAAAGTTAATCAGTTCAGCTGTTCAATGCAAAACAGATTATTTAAGGTAGTGCTTTTTTTTTTGCCCTACACTCATAGTTATTACTATACCTTGAGTTCTCAATATAATGAAAATAAATGGATTTTGCATAGGGAGATTTTGCATTAGATTTTAATTTGCATTAGATTTTAATTTGTCATACTGGTTAAAAGTTACTACAATTATAAAACTGAAAATACTCCCTCTGACCAAGTATTTTGACATATAAATATTTTTGACATATAAGGTTGGGAAGTAAATGATGGACGTTCTTCAAAATATGTAAGATTTTATGAGTTCAAGAAGATGGCAGCAGAGTAGGAGGATGCTAGGCTTGGCTCATCCTATGAACACAACTAGATAACTATCAAATTATTTGAAATACCCCAGAAATAAACCTGAAGACTAACAGAACAAATTCCACAACTAAAGGGAGAGAATAAGCCACGTTGAAGAAACTAGGAAGTGTGGAGATCTGGTTTCAGGGAGAATGGATTTCAGGTGCTGTGGAGGGGAGGGAACCATGATTGGAGATAAAGGTAAGGGAAAAACGAGCACACAGAGGAACACAAAAGGAGAACATTTCCCCAAAGCCATTGGCTGGGAAGAAAATAGGGGCTGATAGTCGAGAGATCTTACATCCAATTTGAATTAAAGCACAGAGTTTTATTTATTTATTTATTTATTTATTTATTATGAAATTTATTGTCAAATTGGTTTCCATACAATACCCAGTGCTCATCCCAACAGGTGCCATCCTCAGTGCCCATCACCCAATTTCCCCTCCCTCCCACCCCCATCAGCATTTTATTCTCAGTCTTTAAGAGTTTCTTAGGGTTTGCCTCCCTCCTTCACTGTTTTTTTCCCCTTCCCCTACCCCATGGTCTTCTGTTAAGTTTCTCAGGATCCACATAAGAGTGAAAACATATGATATCTGTCTTTTTATGCCTTATTTCACTTAACATAATACACTTCAGTTCCATCCACATTGCTACAAAAGGCCATATTTCATTCTTTCTCATTGCCAAGTAGTATTCCATTGTATATATAAACCACAACTTCTTTAGCCATTCATCAGTTGATGGACATTTAGTCTCTTTCCATTATTTGGCTATTGTTGAAAGTGCTGCTATAAACATTGGGGTACACATGCCCCTATGCATTAGTACTCCTGTATCCCTTGGGTTAATTACTAGCAGTGCTATTGTTGGGTCATAGGGTAGATCTATTTTTAATATATGAGGAACTTCCACACTGTTTTCCAAAATACTAGCAAATGTAACACAACAATACATTAAATACATTAAATATATACAATACATTAAGAATAAAAGGAAGGAAGGAAAAACCTCCCTTCTAAACCTATTTTCTTGAGGGCTTTCATCATGAATGAATGTTGTATTTGTCAAATGCTTCTTCTGCA
This sequence comes from Prionailurus viverrinus, assembly GCF_022837055.1. Lineage (NCBI taxonomy): Eukaryota > Metazoa > Chordata > Mammalia > Carnivora > Felidae > Prionailurus > Prionailurus viverrinus. The sequence goes on from NC_062579.1 coordinate 56,801,173, forward strand.
TCTATTGAAAAGATCATGTGGTTCTTATCATTTCCTTTTCTCATGTGACATATCATGTTGATTGAGTTGCAAACATTGAACCACCCTTGCAATCCAGGAATAAATCCCACTTGATCCTACTAAATGATTTTTTAAAATGTATTATTGTGTTATGTTTGCTAGTATTTTCTTGAGGATTTTTTTATCTATTCTCATTAGATTTATTGCCTGTAGTTCTCCTTTTTGGTGGTTTCTTTATTTGGTTTTGGTCTCAGGGTAATTCTGGTCTCATAGAATGAATTGTTAAGTTTTCCTTCACTTTCTATTTTTTGAAGTAGTTTGATAAGAATAGATGTTTACTCTTCTTTAAATGTTTGGTAGAATTATCCTGTGAAGCCATCCGGCCCTGGACTTTTGTTTGTAGGGAGTTTTTAGACTACTGATTTAATTTTTTGCAGGTTATTAGTCTGTTCAAGTTTTGCATTTCTTCCTGCTTCAGTTTTGGTCTTTTATATGTTTTTAAGAAATATATAATTATCAATTTTTTCTAGGTTGTCCAAAGAGTTGGCATATAGTTTTTCCTAATATTCTCTTATAATTGTTTGTATTTTTGTGTTTGATTCTTATTTCTCCTGTCACATTTGTGATTTTTAGGTCCTTTTGCTTTTCTTTTTGATAAGCCTGTTTAGATGTTGATCAATTTTATTAATGCTCCAGTTTCATTGATTTGTTCTATTGCTTTCATTATTGTTGTTTTGCTTTTGTTTTGTTTTGTTTTTGTTTTTTTTTAGTTTCCAAATTATTTATTTCTGCTCTAATCTTTATAATTTCCTCCCTTCTGCTGGCTTTAGGCTTGATTTGCTCTTCTTTTTCTCTCTCCTTTAGGTGTAAGGTTAGGTTGTTTATTTTAGGCTTTTCTTGCTTCTTGAGGTAGACCTATACTGCTAAATGCTTCCTTCTCATGACCTCTTTTGTTGCATTCCAAAGGTACTGGACAATTCTGTTTTCATTTTCATTGTTTCCATGCAATCTTTTGTTATATGGTTGACCCATTCTTTGTTTAGTAGCTTGTACTTTAACCTTAATTTATCTGTGGTTTTTCCATATTTTTTTTGTTGTGGTTGATTTCTACTTTCATAGCATTGTGGTCAGAGAAGGTGCATGGTATGACATCAATATTCTTGTATTTGTTGAGGCCTATTTTATGGCCTAATGTGTGACCTATTCTGGAGAATATTCTATGTGGATGTGAAAAGGATGTGTATTCTGCTGTTTTAAGATGAAATTTTCTAAATATATCTGTTCAGTTAATCTGTTCCAGTGTGTCATTCAACGTTTTTTTTTTTTCTGGTAGATTTTCTGTTTAGAAAATCTGTCCATTGATGTCAGTGGGGTGTTAATGCTGCTACTATTATTGTATTATTATCCATTAATTATTTAAGGTTTGTTCTTACTTGTTTCATATATTTGGATGTTCCCATGTTGGTTGCATAAATATTTAAAATTGTTATGTCTTTTTGTTGGGTTCTCCACTTTATTATTGTACAGGGCCTTTATTTGTCACTTGTTCCAATGTTTGTTTTAAAGTCTAGTTTGTTAACACCCACACGCTTCCAAAACTCAATCAGGAGGAAATAGAAAGCTTGAACAGATCCATAACCAGCGAAGAAATTGAATCAGTCATCAAAAATCTCCCAACAAATAAGAGTCCAGGACCATATGGCTTTCCAGGGGAGTTCTACCAGACGTTTAAAGCAGAGATACCTATCCTTCTCAACCTATTCCAAAAAATAGAAAGGGAAGGAAAACTTCCAGACTCATTCTATGAAGCCAGTATTACTTTGATTCCTAAACCAGAGACCCAGTAAAAAAAGAGAACTACAGGCCAATATCTCTGATGAATATGGATTCAAAAATTCTGAATAAGATACTAGCAAATCGAATTCAACAGCATATAAAAAGATTATTCACCATGATCAAGTGGGATTCATTCCTGGGATGCAGGGCTGGTTCAACATTTGCAAATCAATCAATGTGATACATCTCATTAATAAAAGAAATGATAAGAACAATATGATCCTGTCAATGGATGCAGAAAAGGCCTTTGACAAAATTCGGCAACCTTTCTTAATAAAAACCCTCGAGAAAGTCGGGATAGAAGGAACATACTTAAAGAACATAAAAGCCATTTATGAAAAGCCCACAGCTAACATCATCATCAATGGAAAAAAACTGAGACTTTTTCCCTGAGATCAGGAACACGACAGGGATGCCCACTCTCACCGCTGTTGTTTAACATAGTGCTAGAAGTTCTAGCATCAGCAATCAGACAACAAAAGAAAATCGAAGGCATCAAAATTGGCAAAGATGAAGTTAAGCTTTCACTTTTTGCAGATGACATGATATTATACATGGAAAATCCGATAGACTCCACCAGAAGTCTGTTAGAACTAATACATGAATTTAGCAGAGTTGCAGGATACAAAATCAATGTACAGAAATCAGTTTCATTGTTATACACTAATAATTAAGCAACAGAAAGACAAATAAACAAACTGATCCTGTTCACAATTGCACCAAGAAGCATAAAAAACCTAGGAATCAATCTAACCAAAGATGTAAAAGAACTGTATGCTGAAAACTATAGAAAGCTTATGAAGGAAATTGAAGAAGATTTAAAGAAATGGAAAGACATTCCCTGCTCATGGATTGGAAAAATAAATATTGTCAAAATGTCAATACTACCCAAAGCTATCTATGCACTCAATGCAATCCCAATCAAAATTGCACCAGCATTCTTCTCGAAACTAGAACAAGCCATCCTAAAATTCATATGGAACCACAAAAGGCCCCGAATAGCCAAAGGAATTTTGAAGAAGAAGACCAAAGCAGGAGGCATCACAATCCCAGACTTTAGCCTCTACTACAAAGCTGTCATCATCAAGACAGCATGGTATTGGCACAAACACAGACACATAGACCAATGGAATAGAATAGAAACCCCAGAACTAGACCCACAAACGTATGGCCAACTAATCTTTGACTAAGCAGCAAAGAACATCCACTGGAAAAAAGACAGTCTCTTTAACAAATGGTGCTGGGAGAACTGGACAGCAACATGCAGAAGATTGAAACTAGACCACTTTCTCACACCATTCACAAAAATGAACTCAAAATGGATAAAGGACCTGAATGTGAGACAGGGAACCATCAAAACCCTAGAGGAGAAAGCAGGAAAAGACCTCTCTGACCTCAGCCATAGCAATTTCTTACTTGACACATCCCCAAAGGCCAGGGAATTAAAAGCAAAAATGAACTATCGGGACCTCATGAAGATAAAAAGCTTCTGCACAGCAAAGGAAACAGTCAACACAACTAAAAGGCAACCAACGGAATGGGAAAAGATAATTGCCAATGACATATCGGACAAAGGGCTAGTGTCCAAAATCTATAAAGAGCTCACCAAACTCCACACCCAAAAAACAAATAACCCAGTGAAGAAATGGGCAGAAAACATGAATAGACACTACTCCAAAGAAGACATCCGGATGGCCAACAGGCACATGAAAAGATGCTCAAACTCACTCCTCATCAGGGAAATACAAATCAAAACCACACTCAGATATCACCTCATGCCAGTCAGAGTGGCCAAAATGAACAAATCAGGAGACTATAGATGCTGGAGAGATTGTGGAGAAACGGGAACCCTCTTGCACTGTTGGTGGGAATGCAAATTGGTGCAGCTACTCTGGAAAACAGTGTGGAGGTTCCTCAGAAAATTAAAAATAGACCTACCCTATGACCCAGCAATAGCACTGCTAGGAATTTACCCAAGGGATACAGGAGTACTGATGCATAGGGGCACTTGTGCCCCAATGTTTATAGCAGCATTCTCAACAATAGCCAAATTATGGAAAGAGCCTAAATGTCCATCAACTGATGAATGGATAAAAAAAATTGTGGTTTATATACACAATGGAGTACTACGTGGAAATAAGAAAGAATGAAATATGGCCATTTGTAGTGACATGGATGGAACTGGAGAGTGTGATTCTAAGTGAAATAAGCCATACAGAGAAACACAGATACCATATGGTTTCACTCTTATATGGATCCTGAGAAACTTAACAGAAACCCATGGGGGAGGGGAAGGAAAAAAAAAGAGTTTAGAGTGGGAGAGAGCCAAAACATAAGAGACTGTTAAAAACTGAGAACAAACTGAGGGTTGATGGGGGGTGGGAGGGAGGAGAGGGTGGGTGATGGGTATTGAGGAGGGCACCTTTTGGGATGAGCACTGGGTGTTTTATGGAAACCAATTTGACAATAAACTTCATATTTTGGAAAAAAATTAAAAAAATAAAGTGTTAAAAAAAATAAAGTCTAATTTGTTAGAATTTTCCAGGGAAGCCATCTGGTCCTGGACTCTTATTTGTTGGGAGATTTTTGATAACTGATTCAATTTCTTCACTGGTTATGTGTTTGTTCAATTTTCAATTTTTCCCTGTTTGAGGTTTGAAGTGTGTGGGTGCTTAAGAATTTGTCCATTTCTTCCAGGTTGTCCAATTTTTTGGCATATAATTTTCATAATATTCCCTGATAATTGCTTGTATTTCTGAGGGATGGTTCTAATAATTCCATTTTCATTCATGATTTTATCTATTTGGGTCATCTCTCTTTTTTTTTGGAGAAGCCTGGATAGAGGTTTATAAATTTTGTTTATTTTTTCTAAAAAACAACTCTTGGTTTCTTTGATCTGTTCTACTGTTTTTTTTAGATTCCATATTGTTTATTTCTGCTCTGGTCTTTATTATTTCTCTTCTTATGCTGGGTTTTGACATTTAAAGCAGAGATAATACCTATCCTTCTCAAGCTGTTCCAAAAAATACAAAGGGAAGGAAAACTTCCAGACTAATTCTATGAAGCCAGCATTACTTTGATTCCCAAACCAAAAAGAGACCCTACAAAAAGAGAACTACAGGCAAATATCCCTGATGAATATGGATGCAAAAATTCTCAACAAGATACTAGCAAATCAAATTCAACAGCATATAAAAATAATTACTCACCATGATCAAATGGGATTCATTCCTGGGCTCCAGGGGTGGTTCAATATTCAAAGGCAATCAATGTAATACATCACATTAATAAAAGAAAAGAAAAGAACCATATGATCCTCTCAATCGATGCAGAAAAAGCATTTGACAAAATTCAGCATTCCTAAAAACCCTCGAGAATTCGGGGTAGAAGGAACATACTTAAACCTCATAAAAGCCATTTATGAAAAGTCTACAGCTAATATCATCCTCAATGGGGAAAAACTGAGAGCTTTTTCCCTGAGCTCAAGAACAGGACAGGGATGTTCACTCTCACTGCTGTTGCTTAACATAGTGTTGGAAGTTCTAGCGTCAGCAATCAGACAACAAAAGGAAATCAAAGCCATCAAAATTGGCAAAGATTAAGTTAAGCTTTCACTTTTTGCAGATGACATGATATTTATTATACATGGAAAACCCAATAGACTCCATCAAACGTCTACTAGAACTGATACATGAATTCAGCAAAGTCGCAGGACACAAAATCAATGTACAGAATTCATTTGCATTCTTATACACTAATAATGAAGCAACAGAAAGACAAATAAAGCATAGAGTTTTAAAGGTCACTGGGCTTGCCAAGGTTAGATCCCTGAGGGTACTGTGTTACTTCTGGAGAGAAGGCAGGCAAACAACCCGGGGAGCATAGAGCATGAAAAGAGCTATCAGAATAACACTTGGGGCACACAGTGGGGAGATTATTCTGTCCTCTTGGAGCATATCCCTGACAGGCAGAGTTCAGGGAGATGCCTCTTTGGGGACAAAGGAAATGGCTGACACTAACTCCCTCTCCTGTTCCTTAACATAAACACGGAGCCAGTTGTGGAAAGCAACACAGAACTGAACTGGCTGCCTAAATTGCTTAGACAAAACCCACACCCCTGTGCTCTGGCAACCCTGCCCTACTCAGTCAAGCTTGCCTCAGGCCCAGTGTGGTGGGCCCCTCCCCCATAAGAACAGCACAAATCCCTGCCCACACCATGTTCTTGTAGTTTAACCTGTAGTTTTAAAAGTCAGGATTGGCTGGGGTAAAGCCCAGATAGAGACCACTGTGCTGTTCCTGGAAAGAAGGCAGGTAAACAACCCAGAGGCGGACCTTATGGAAACAGTGATCTGAAAAACTCCTGGGATGCACAGGGAGGAAATTATTTGCTGTTCTCAGAATGCTTCCCTCAGACGCAGTGTGCACAGAGACACCTTTCTGGGGACAAAGGAACTGGGGGCACCATTTCCTTCCCCAGCCCATCAACATAAACAGAGGCACATGTGAGATGAAGCATAGCTTGGGCAATGGGAGCCTAACTTGCTTCAACCAAGCCCCATACCCCTGCACTCTGGTGGGACTCCCTTCTCTGTCATGCAAGCCTTGGTCCCAGTGTTGCAGGGTACTTTCCCAGATGACCAACAGAAACCCTTGCCCACACCATGTCTCCTGACCAGAGAGTTCTGCAGGGATTCAGTTTTACTGGAAGTATCAGGTCTCATTTAAGAAGAAGACCAGAATACTCTTAGTTAAAACTTGCCACACTCTGGCCAATGACTAAAAACTGCCCACTGCAAGCAAGGAGAGCCTCTGTAGACAACTGGTTTGAAGGATAGAATAGTCAAAACACAGCAGCAGAGTGCACACAGTATGCACTAGAGACATTCCTTGATGTGACAGGCACTGGACACTATGTGACCTCTTCATAAACCCATTGCTCTCAGAAGCAGGAAACATAACAAATGTTTCCAATAGAGAGAAAATGGAGACTTAGACAAAGTGCCAAGATGGAGGAATTCATCTCAAATGAAAAAAAAAAAAAAAAAAAAAAACAAGGTAAGGCCACAGCCAGAGATCTAAGCGAAACAGATATAAGTAACATGCTTGATGGATAATTTAAAGGAAAAATCATAAGGATACACACTGAACTTGAGAAAAGAATGGAAGAATTCAGGAAGACCCTTACCACAGCGATAAAGGAATTAAAAAAGAATCAGTCAGAAATGAAAAATACAATAACTGAAATTGGTAACAGGCTTGATGCAATGAACACAAGACTAAAAGAAGCAGAAAGATCAATAAACTATATAGAAGAAAAAAGATAATGGAAAATAATGAAGCTGAACAAAAATGAGAAAGAAGAATTATGAAAGATGACAATAGACTTAGAGAAATCAGTGACTCCATCAAATATATTAATGTTCATATTACAGGAGTCCCAGAAGAAGAAGATGGAGAAAAGGAAGGGGTGTTATTTCAAGAAATAATAGCAGAAAACTTCCCTAATCTGGAGAAGAAAACAGACATCCAGATGCAGGAGGCACAGAAAACTTCCGTCAAAATCAACAAAAGCAGGGAACACCAAAAGATATTATGATTAAATTTGCAAAATATAGTGATAAGGAAAAAAAATATGAAAGGCAGCAAACCAGAGAAATCCTTCAATTACAAGGGAAAACCCATAAGGCTAGCTGTATATATCTCAACAGAAATTTGCCAAGCCAGAAAGGAGTGGCATAATATATTCAAAGTGCTGATTGGGAAAAATTTGCAGCTAAGATCCTCTACCTAGCAAGTCTATTATTCAGAAAAGAAGGGGAGAAAATGACTTTCACAGACACAAAAACTAAAGGCTTTCATGACCAGTAAATAAGCCCTGAAAGGAGTATTATAGTTCACTCTTTGAGAGGAAAGGAAGACCAAAAGTGACAAAGACAAGAAAGGATCAGAGAAAATCTAAAGAATAAATTATATAATAAATAATAAAATAGCAATAACTATATAACTATCAATAATTTCTGTGAATGTAAGTGGACTTAACACTCCAATCAAAAGACACAGGGTGTCAGAATGGATAAAGAAAAAACGAACCATCTATGTGCTGCCTACAAGAGACTCATTTTAGACTTAAAGACACCTGCAGATTGAAAGTGAGGGGAGAGAGAACTATTAATGATCAAATGGATGTAGAAAAAGAAAGCTGGTGTAGCAATACTTATATTAGACAAACTAGAATTTAAACCAAAGACTATAATAAGAGATGAAGATGAGCACTATATAATAATAAAGTGGACAATCCAAAAAGGTCTAATAATTGTAAATATTTATGAACCCCTCATAGGAGTAGCCAAATATATAAAACAATCAATAACAAACATAAAGGAACTCGTTGATAATAATACATAATATTAGGGGACTTTAACACCCATGTGCATCAAAGATCAGATTATCTAAACAGAAAATCAACAAGGAAACAATAGCTTTGAATGACACACTGGACCAGATGGACTTAACAGACATATACAGAACATTCCATCCTAAAGCAGATGAATACACATTCTTTTCAAGTGCATATGGGACATTTTCCAGAATAGATCACATACTAGGTCACAAATCAGGCATCAACAAATACCAAAGGTTAAATATCATATCATACATCTTTTCTGAACACAACACTATGACACTTGAAGTCAACCACAAGAAAAAATTTGGAAAGGCCACAAATATATGGAGGTTAAACAACATGGTAGTACAGAATGAATTGTTCAACCAGAAAATCAAAGAAAATAAAAATTACATGAAACAAATGAAAATAAAAAGACCACAGTACAAAACCTTTGGGATGCAGCAAAAAAAGTCATAAGAGGGAAGTATATAGCAATACAGACCTACATTAAGAAGCAAGCAAAATCTCCAATAAACAACCTAACCTTACACCTACAAGAGCTACAAAAAGAACAACAAACAAATCCTAAATCCAGCAGAAGGAAGGAAAGAATAAATATTAGGGAAGAAATAAATGATATAGAACCTAAAAGAACAATAAAATGAAAGCAGGAGCGGGTTCTTTGAAAAAAAAATTGATAAACCCCTAGGGAGACTGATCAAAAAGAAAAGAGAAAAGACTCAAATAAAATCACAAATTAGTGAAGAGAAATAACAACCAACCAACAACCAATAACAACTCAAATAAAATCACAAATTAGTGAGGAGAAATAACCAACCAACAACCACAGAGATACAAATAATTATAAGAGATTATTATGCCAACTATATGCCAACAAATTGGACAACCTGGAAAAATGGATTGATATAAGCTACCAAACCTGAAACAGAAAGAAATAGAAAACTAAAACAGACTGATAACCAACCAGGAAACTGAAGCAGTAACAAAACAATCTCCTGACAAATAAAAGTCTAGGGCCAGATAGCTTCACAGGTTTATTCTATCAAACATTTAAAGAGTTAATACCTATTCTTCTCAAACTATTCCAAAAGAAAGAAGAAAGAAAGAGAGAAAGAAAGAAAGAAAGAAAGAAAAAGAAATAAAAGGAAGGAAACCTTCCAAATTCATTCTATGAAGCCAGCATTGCCCTGATACCAAAACCAGATAAGGACTCCACTAAAAAAGAGAACCACAGGCCAATATCCCTGGTGAATTTGGATGTTACATTTTCTTTTTTTTTTTTTTAATTTTTTTTTCAACGTTTATTTATTTTTGGGACAGAGAGAGACAGAGCATGAACGGGGGAGGGGCAGAGAGAGAGGGAGACACAGAATCGGAAACAGGCTCCAGGCTCCGAGCCATCAGCCCAGAGCCTGACGCGGGGCTCGAACTCCTGGACCGCGAGATCGTGACCTGGCTGAAGTCGGACGCTCAACCGACTGCGCCACCCAGGCGCCCCGGATGTTACATTTTCAATAAATTATTGGCAAACCAAATCCAACAGTACATTAAAAGAATCATTTACCATAATCAAGTGGGATTTATTCCTGGGCTGCAAGTGTGGTTCAATATTCGCAGATGAAGCAGCCTATTATACCACATTAATAAAAGAAATGGTAGGAACTATATGATCCTTTCAATACATACCAGAAAAACATTAAACAAAGTACAACATTGATTCATGATAAAATACCTCAACAAAATAGGGATAGAGGGAAAATACCTCAACATCATAAAGGCCATAAAAGAAAAATCCACAGTTCATATCATCCTCAATGTGGAAAAACTGACAGGTTTTTCTCTATGGTCAGAAAGAACACAAGGATGTCCACTCTCACAACTATTATTTAGCATAGTACTGGAATTCCAAGCCACAGCAATCAGACAACAAAAGAAATAAGAGGTATCCATACAGGCAAAGAAGTTGTCAAACTTTCACAATTGGCAGGTGACATAACACTCTACATAGAAAACCTGAAAAACTGTACCAAAAAATTGCTATAACTGATACATGAAATCAGTAAAGCCACTGGATTAAAAAGATCAATGTATAAAAAATCTGTTGCATTTCTATACACCAATAATAAAGCATCAAAAAGAGAAACCAAGGAATCAATACCATTTACAATGGCACCAAAAACCATACATACTCATTAATAAACCTAACTGAAGAGGTGAAAGACCTGTCCTCTGAAAAATATAAAACACTGATGAAAGAAATTGAAGATGACACAAAGAAATGGAAAACTTTCCGTGCTCACAGGTAAGAACCACAAATATTGTTAAAATGTCTATACTATCCAAAGTAATCTGCACATTTAATGCAATCTCTATAAAAATACCAAGAACATTTTTCACAGAGCCAGAACAAACCATCTTAAAATTTGTATGGAACCACAAAAGAACCTGAGTAGCCAAAAACAACCTCGAAAAAGAAAAGCAAAACTGGAGGCATCAGAATTCCAGACTTACATCATATTACACAGTTTTAGTGATCAAAACAGTATGATACTGGAAGAAAAAGAGACACCTGAATCAATGGAACAGAATAGAAAATCCAGAAAAGTACCCACAATTATGAGTTCAAGTAATCCTCAACAAAGCAGGAAAGACTATCCAATGGGAAAAAGTCTCACCAACAAGTGATGCTGGAAAAACTGTACAGCAACATACAAAATAATGAAATTGGAGCATTTTATTACACCATACAGAAAAACACATTCAAAATGGTTTAGAGACAGGAAACCATTAAAATCGTAGAGAACACAGGCAGTAAATTCTTTGACATCAGCTGTAGCAATCTCTTACTAGATATGTCACCAGGGACAAGGGAAACAAATGCAAAAATAAACTATTGAGAATTAATCAACATGAAAAGTTTCTGCACAGGACAGGAAACAGTCAAGAAAACTAAGAGGCAACCTACAGAATGGGGGAAGATATTTGCAGATGACATATTTGACAAAGGGTCAGTATCGAAAATATATAAAGAACTTATCAAAAAACACCCCAAAACCAAATAATCCAATTAAGAAATGGGCAGAAGACATGAATAGACTTTTTTGTTCCACAGAAGACTTTTGAATGGCCAATAGACACATGAAAGGATGCTCAACATCATTGATCATTAGGGAAATACAAATAAAAACTACAATGAGATATCACCTCACACCTCTGAGAATGGCTAAAATCAACAACACAAGAAACAACATGTGTTGGAAAGGATGTGGCGGAAGAGAAATCTTCTTGCACTATTGGTGGGAATGCAAACTGGTGCAGCCAATGCGTAAAACAATATTTAGGTTCCTCAAAATTTAGAAATAGAACTTCCCTATAATCGAGCAATTACACTACTAGTTATTTACCCAAAAATACAGAAGTACTAATTCCAAGGGATTCGTGCACCCCATTGTTTATAGCAACATCATCTAGATTGGCCAAATTATAAAAAGAACCCAAAAAAGGCCATCGACTAATGAATGGATAAAGAAGTTGTGGTGTATATATACAATGGAGTATTAGTCACAAAAAAGAATGAAATCTTGCCCTTTGCAATGATGTGGATGAATCTAGAGAGTATTAAACTCATCAAAATAAATTATTCAGAGAAAGACAAATACCATGTGATCTGACTCATATGTTAAATTTCAGAAACAAAACAAATGAGCATAGGGAAAAAAGAGAAAGAGAGGCAAACCAAGAAACAGAGTCTTGTTTTTGTTTTGTGTTGTTTCATTTTGTTTTGTTTGTTTTTTAAGTGGGCCCCATTGGCATGGAGCCCAGCATGGAGCTCAAACTCACGACCCTGAGATCAAGACCTAGGCTGAGATCAAGAGCTGGGTGCTCAACAGAATGAACCACTCAGGCACCCCCAATGAAACAGAATCTTAACTATAGAGAACAAACTGGTGGTTACCAGAAGGGAGGTGGATATGGGATTGGCTAAATAGAGGTTGGAGAGTAAGGAGTGCACTTGTGATGACCACCAATATTGTATGTAAGCTTCAAATTGTACATTTGAAGCTACTATTTCATTGTATGTTAACTAAGTTGAATTTAAATAAAAACTTTAAAAAATATAGAGTATTTATAGCCACAAAAATATGTAGGGTTTAGACAGTAAGTCCTAAATGCTACCTCTAATATTGATTCCTGTCCACGTCTCGAAAAACAGACTTAATCTCATTTTTTTCATTTATTTAGATTTTTAACTTCCTTTTATTCAACAAGATTTTCTCAGTCTGATTCAGTAATTTGCTCAGTAAATTACAGACTGGGACTATGTGCTTTAGGTGGGATGTTTCAACTAGCTTTAGAACTTTCTACTCAGAACACATGCCCAAGTTTTCCCAGGAATTTCATAATTATTTTTGCTAATGGAAAATTAAAACACGCCATGGTAAATTTGGTTTCCTTTTATGAATGTTAACATGAATATCTGCATTTCAGAAGTAGATGAGGGGCGCCTGGGTGGCGCAGTCGGTTAAGCGTCCGACTTCAGCCAGGTCACGATCTCGCGGTCCGTGAGTTCCAGCCCCGCGTCAGGCTCTGGGCTGATGGCTCGGAGCCTGGAGCCTGTTTCCGATTCTGTGTCTCCCTCTCTCTCTGCCCCTCCCCCGTTCATGCTCTGTCTCTCTCTGTCCCAAAAATAAATAAAAAATGTTGAAAAAAAAATTAAAAAAAAAAAAAAAAAAAGAAGTAGATGATAAAAGAGGCCATAAAGTCTCAGTTTTAAACTTAACATTATGTGGTGGAAAGAACATTAAATCTAGGAGAAATAATATAATTTTTCTGATCCATAGTTTTATAATTTGTTAAATGGAGTAGCAGGACCTTTCTACCAACTCCCAGGGATGTTACAAGGATCAAATGAGAGGAAATGGGAATATTTTTATAAAGTATAAATTCTATAGGCTATAAAATATTATTCATTCCATTTTTTGTTGGAAGCAACATTCTAGTCCAACATTTTCATATCGCAGATAAGAAATCTGTGTCAACAGAGAGGTTTACTATCTTAACAAATTACCCAGCTAGAAAGTCACAGAGCCAGAACTGGAACCCAATTGATTTAATCCTTACTGTAGAGCTCTAAGAACTATAGAAGCTAAAGGAGCTTAAACTTTTAACTTTGTATATAATCCTTTAACACACTCTCCCATGTCCTTGTGAACTCCAGTTTTTGATCACTGTAATATAAGGAAACTTTCCATTTTTGTTGGAAAATACTTACATGGAAGCGAAAGCTCCATATCTTTATAACTTCTACATACTAGGTCTTGTTTTGCTCTCTGAGTCTGAAAGAAATAAGTTCAGTTCCACTTCCCATGACAACCTTGAAACATTTGAAGATATCTTTGTTCCAGCTTCTTCTGTTCCTCAGGCAAAGCACTATATTTCTTTTATATACTAATTTATAATTTTTATTTTTTAAAAAGTATTTTGCTCAGCACTTTTTATGTCTCTGGCACTGTGCTGTATGCTAAGGATATTAAAATAAATAAGATCTAATACCTGACCTCAAAGAGCTCTAGATAGGCAAAGAAAAAAGTTAACATCTGTGTAGTAAGTGCTGTGATAGAGGTAAGCATAGGGTGCTGACAGACACAACCCACAATATGAGGTGGGGTGAGCAATGTTAGAAAATATTTACAAAAAGCTGACAATGTGTTTCAGTTGAGAAACAAAATCAGGGTTGGAAGTGAGAAACAAGGAGCTTTTGGGGAAATTGTCACTTGGTCAGCATGGGTGAAGAGAAGGGTCTTGTTTGGAGTGTTACGAGGATACATTAACAAAATATAACATTACACAACTAGGCAGAAGGGATTACAGTGAGCTTTCAGGTTTCCTCACACTTTGTGAATGTTAAACTGTATTCCAGAATTGAACCCATAGTTCTACTTATGGAAACTCTTTTCAATACAGACTAATTCCACTCATGTTTTGGGGATAGATCCTGTTGAACCATATTTATTTTACAGCCACTGAAAAACTTAAGGTCTGTTATATATATATATATATATATATATATATATATATATATATATATTGCTGCTAAGCCAAGCCTTACTTGGTACTGCTCTTTTATAGTTGGTTTGTTGTACTCATGTGCAGCATTTTACATTTAACCTCATTATATTATTTCATGTTAGATTTTACTCAGCATTTCTGTCTCTCAAAGTCTTTTTTATCCTAATTCTCTCATACAATGTATTTTTTTATTTCTCCCTGCTTGATGTTGTCCATTGCTTCATTTATAATTACTTTAATTGTATTGGTTTCAAATTTTCTATAACAGGAGGGTTTTTTTAAATATAATTTATTGTCAAGTTGGCTAACAGTGTATACAGTGTGCTCTTCGTTTTTGGGGTAGATTCACATGATTCATTGCTTACATACAACACCCAGTGCTCATCCCAACAAGTGCCCTCCTCAATGCCCATCACCATTTGTCCCCCTTCTCCACTACTCCACCACCCCTCAGGTTTTTCTCTGTATTTAAGAGTCTCTTATGGGAAAAAGTATTGAAGATGGCGGCATAGGAGGATGCTGGGCTCACCACGCGTCCTGCTGATCACTTAGATTCCACCTACACCTGCCTAACTAACCCAGATAACCGCCAGAGGATTAGCAGAACGGAGTCTCTGGAGCCAAGCGCAGACGAGAGGCCCACGGAAGAGGGTAGGAAGGGCGGTGAGGCAGTGCGCGCTCCACGGACTGGCGGGAGGGAGCTGGGGCTGAGGGGCAGCCTGCCAGCCAAGCAGAGCCCCCGAGTCTGGCTGGCAAAAGCGGAGGGGCCAGACGGAGTGTATTCCAACAGCAAGCGCGACTTAGCGTCTGGGAGGTCATAAGTTAACTGCTCTTCTCAGAAAGTGGGAAGGATGGAGGACAAAGGGAGGGAGAGCTGCTGAGCCCCCGGATGACAGAGCTCAGTTTGGTGGGGAACAAAGGTGCTCACCAGCGCCATCTCCCTCGCCCATCCCCCAGCCAAAAACCCAAAGGGAACCAGTTCCTGCCAGGGAACTTGCTCCTCAGCCCAAACACCCAACTCTGTGCTTCTGCAGAGCCAAACCTCCAGCAGCAGATCTGACTCCCTCCCACTGCCACAGGGCCCCTCCTGAAGTGGATCACCTAAGGAGAAGTGAGCTAAGCATGCCCCTCCTGCCTCCGTGCACCTTGCCTACCCACCCCAGTTAATACGCCAGATCCCCAGCACCACAAGCCCAGCAGTGTGCAAGTAGCCCAGACGGGCCAGCCACCCCACAGTGAATCCCGCCCCTAGGAGAGGGGAAGAGAAGGCACACACCAGTCTGACTGTGGCCCCAGTGGTGGGCTGGAAGCAGACATCAGGTCTGACTGCGGCCCCGCCCACCAACTCCAGTTATACACCACAGCACAGGGGAAGTGCCCTGCAGGTCCAGACCACTCCAGGGACTATCCAAAATGACCAAACGGAAGAATTCCCCTCAGAAGAATCTCCAGGAAATAACAACAGCTAATGAACTGATCAAAAAGGATTTAAATAATACAATAGAAAGTGAATTTAGAATAATAGTCATAAAATTAATCGCTGAGCTCAAAAACAGTATAGAAGACAGCAGAGAATCTCTTGCTACAGAGATCTTCGGATTGAAGAGGCAGAGGAGAGAATAGGTGAACTAGAAGATAAAGTTATGGAAAAAGAGGAAGCTGAGAAA
This sequence comes from Prionailurus viverrinus, assembly GCF_022837055.1. Classification (NCBI taxonomy): domain Eukaryota; kingdom Metazoa; phylum Chordata; class Mammalia; order Carnivora; family Felidae; genus Prionailurus; species Prionailurus viverrinus. Next base: position 56,817,151 of record NC_062579.1, read on the forward strand.
AAGAGAGATAAAAAAAATCCAGGAGTAGGAGGGGAAAATTAGAGAACAAAGTGATACACTAAAAAGAAATAATATATGCATAATTCGTATCCCAGAGGAGGAAGAGAGAGGGAAAGGTGCTGAAGGGGTACTTGAAGAAATCATAGCTGAGAACTTCCCTGAACTGGGGAAGGAAAAAGGCACTGAAATCCAAGAGGCACAGAGAACTCCCTTCAGACTTAACTTGAATCGATCTTCTGCATGACATATCATCATGAAACTGGCAAAATACAAGGATAAAGAGAAAATTCTGAAAGCAGCAAGGGGTAAACATGCCCTCACATATAAAGGGAGACCTATAAGACTCGTGACTAATCTCTCCTTGAAACTTGGCAGGCCAGAAAGGATTGGCATGAGATTTTCAGTGTGCTAAACAGCAAAAATATGGAGCCGAGAATCCTTTATCCAGCAAGTCTGTCATTTAGGATAGAAGGAGAGATAAAGGTCTTCCCAAACAAACAAAAAGCAAAGGAATTCGTCACCACTAAACCAGCCCTACAAGAGATCCTAAGGGGGATCCTGTGAGACAAAGTACCAGAGACATCGCTACAAGCATAAAACATACAGACATCACAATGACTCTAAACCCGTATCTTTCTATAATAACACTGAATGTAAATGGATTAAATGCGCCAACCAAAAGACATAGGGTATCAGAATGGATAAAAAAACAAGACCCATCTATTTGCTGTCTACAAGAGACTCATTTTAGATCTGAGGACACCTTTAGATTGAGAGTGAGGGGATGGAGAACTATTTACCATGCGACTGGAAGACAAAAGAAAGCTGGAGTAGCCATACTTATATCAGACAAACTAGACTTTAAATTAAAGGCTGAAACAAGAGATGAAGAAGGGCATTATATAATAGTTACAGGGTCTATCCACCAGTAAGAGCTAACAATTATAAATGTCTATGCGCCGAATACCGGAGCCCCCAAATATATAAAACAATTACTCACAAACATAAGCAACCTTATTGATAAGAATGTGGTAATTGCAGGGGACTTTAACACTCCACTTACAGAAATGGATAGATCATCTAGACACACGGTCAATAAAGAAACAAGGGCCCTGAATGAGACATTGGATCAGATGGACTTGACAGGTATATTTAGAACTCTGCATCCCAAAGCAACAGAATATACTTTCTTCTCGAGTGCACATGGAACATTCTCCAAGATAGATCATATACTGGGTCACACAACAGCCCTTCATAAGTTTACAAGAATTGAAATTATACCATGCATACTTTCAGACCACAATGCTATGAAGCTTGAAATCAACCACAGGAAAAAGTCTGGAAAACCTCCAAAACCATGGAGGTTAAAGAACACCCTACTAAAGAATGAATTGGTCAGCCAGGCAATTCCAGAAGTAATTAAAAAATATATGGAAACAAACGAAAATGAAAATACAACAATCCAGACGCTTTGGGATGCAATGAAGGCAGTCCTGAGAGAAAATACATTGCAATCCAGGCCTATCTCAAGAAACAAGAAAAATCCCAAATACAAAATGTAACAGCAGAACTAAAGGAACTAGAAGCAGAACAGCAAAGGCAGCCTAAACCCAGCAGAAGAAGAGAAATAATAAAGATCAGAGCAGAAATAAACAATATAGAATCTAAAAAAACGGTAGAGCAGATCAAGGAAACCAAGAGTTGGTTTTTTGAAAAAATAAACAAAATTGACAAATCTCTAGCCAGGCTTCTCAAAAAGAAAAGGGAGATGACCCAAATAGATAAAATCATGAATGAAAATGGAATTATTACAACCAATCCCTCAGAGATACAAACAATTATCAGGGGATACTATGAAAAATTATATGCCAACAAATTGGACAACCTGGAAGAAATGGACAAATTCCTAAACACCCACACTCTTCCAAAACTCAATCAGGAGGAAAGAGAAAGCTTGAACAGACCCATAATCAGCGAAGAAATTGAATCAGTTATCAAAAATCTCCCAACAAATAAGAGTGCAGGACCAGATGGCTAACCAGGGGAGTTCTACCAGACGATTAAAGCAGAGATAATACCTATCCTTCTCAAGCTATTCCAAGAAATAGAAAGGGAAGGGAAACTTGCAAAATCATTCTATGAAGCCAGTATTACTTTGATTCCTAAACCAGACAGAGACTGAGTAAAAAAAGAGAACTACAGGCCAATATCCCTGATGAATATGGATGCAAAAATTCTCAATAAGATACTAGCAAAAAGAATTCAACAGCATATAAAAAGAATTATTCACCATGATCAAGTGGGATTCATTCCTGGGCTGCAGGGCTGGTTCAACATTCACAAATCAATCTGTCACATCACAGTAATAAAAGAAAAGATAAGAACCATATGATCCTGTCAATCAATGCAGAAAAAGCATTTGACAAAATTCAACATCCTTTCTTAATACAAACCCTCAAGAAAGGCAGGATAGAAGGAACATTCTCAAACATAACCAAAGCCATTTATGAAAAGCCCACAGCTAATATCATACTCAATGGGGAGAAACAGAGCTTTCTCCCTGAGATCAGGAACACCATAGGGATGTCAACTTTCACCACTCTTGTTTAACATAGTGTTGGAAGTGCTCGCATCAGTAATCAGACAACAAAAGGAGGTCAAAGTCATCAAAATTGGCAAAGATGATGTTAATCTTTCACTTTTTGCAGATGACATGATATTATACATGGAAAAACCGATAGACTCCTACAAAAGTCTGCTAGAACTGATACATGAATTCAGCAAAGTTTCAGGATACAAAATCAATGTACGGAAATCAATTGCATTCTTAAAAACTAACAATGAAGCAACAGAAAGACAAATAAAGACTGATCCCATTCACAATTGCACCAAGAAGCATAAAATACCTGGGAATAAATCTAACCAAAGATGGAAAAGATCTGTATGCTGAAAACTATAGAAAGCTTATGAAGGTAGTTGAAGAAGATATAAAGAAATGGAAAGACATTCCCTGCTTATGGATTGGAAGAATAAATATTGTCAAAATGTCAATAGTACCCAGAGCTATCTACACATTCAATGCAATCCCAATCAAAATTGCACCAGCATTCTTCTCGAAACTAGAATAAGCAATCCTAAAATTCATATGGAACCACAAAAGGCCCCGAATAGCCAAAGGAATTTTGAAGAAGAAGACCAAAGCAGGAGGCATCACAATCCCAGACTTTAGCCTCTACTACAAAGCTGTCATCATCAAGACAGCATGGTATTGGCACAAACACAGACACATAGACCAATGGAATAGAATAGATACCCCAGAACTAGACCCACAAACGTATGGCCAACTAATCTTTGACAAAGCAGGAAAGAATATCCAATGGAAAAGAGAGAGTCTCTTTAACAAATGGTGCTGGGAGAACTGGACAGCAATATGCAGAAGGTTGAAACTAGACCACTTTCTCACACCAGTCACAAAAATAAACTCAAAATGGATAAAGGACCAAATGTGAGATAGGAAACCATCAAAACCCTAGAGGAGAAAGCAGGAAAAGACCTCTCTGACCTCAGCCGTAGCAATCTCTTACTCGACACATCCCCAAAGGCAAGGGAATTAAAAGGAAAAATGAATTACTGGGACCTTATGAAGATAAAAAGCTTCTGCACAGCAAAGGAAACAACCAACACAACTAAAAGGCAACCAACGGAATGGGAAAAGATATTTGCAAATGACATATCGGACAAAGGGCTAGTCTCCAAAATCTATAAAGAGCTCACAAAACTCCACACCTGTAAATCAAATAACCCAGTGAAGAAATGAGCAGAAACCATGAATAGACACTTCTCTAAAGAAGACATCCAGATGGCCAACAGGCACATGAAAAGATGCTCAACGTCGCTCCTCATCAGGGAAATACAAATCAACACCACACTCAGATATCACCTCATGCCAGTCAGAGTGGCCAAAATGAACAAATCAGGAGACTATAGATGCTGGCGAGGATGTGGAGAAATGGGAACCCTCTTGCACTGTTGGTGGGAATGCAAATTGGTGCAGCTACTCTGGAAAACAGTGTGGAGTTTCCTCAGAAAATTAAAAATAGACCTACCCTATGACCCAGCAATAGCACTGCTAGGAATTTAGCCAAGGGATACAGGAGTACTGATGCATAGGGGCACTTGTACCCCAAATTATAGCAGCACTCTCAACAATAGCCAAATTGTGGAAAGAGCCTAAATATCCATCAACTGATGAATGGATAAAGAAATTGTGGTTTATATACATAATGGAATACTACGTGGCAATGAGAAAGAATGAAATATGACCTTTTGTAGCAATGTGGATGGAACTGGAGAGTGTGATGCTAAGTGAAATAAGCCATGCAGAGAACGACAGATACCATATGGTTTCACTCTTATGTGGATCTTGAGAAACTTAACAGAAACCCATGTGGGAGGGGAAGAAAAAAAAAGAGGTTAGAGTGGAAGAGAGCCAAAGCATAAGAGACTGTTAAAAACTGAGAACAAACTGAGGGTTAATGGGGGGTGGGAGGGAGGGGAGGGTGGGTGATGGGTATTGAGGAGGGCACATTTTGGGATGAGCACTGGGTGTTGTATGGAAACCAATTTGACAATAAATTTCATATAAAAAATAAAAGAAAAGTGTTCAGAGCTGCAAAAGAAAAAAACAAGAAAAGCAAAGATTCTTTTTAGGTCTCTCGAATGAAAGTTCTTTTACTGCATGCAACCGTGGCCATGCTCTCCGTGCAGGTGAGAAGACACCCTGCTGTTGTATGAGCAGCTACATGTTTTTGATTCTTATCATTAAAAGTAATACATAACACCCTTAAAAAAAAAAGAGTCTCTTATGGTTTGCCTCCCTCCCTTTCTGTTTGTAACTATTTTTCCCTCTTCTCTTCCCCCACGGTCTTCTGTTAGGTTTCTCAAGTTCCGCATATGAGTGAAAACATATATCTGTCTTTCTCTGACTGACTAATTTCACTTAGCATAATGCTCTCCAGTTCCATCCACGTGGTTGCAAATGGCCATATTTCATTCTTTCTCATTGCCAAGTAGTATTCCATTGTATATATAAACCACACCTTCTTTATCCATTGATCCGTTGATGGACATTTAGGCTCTTTCCATAATTTGGCTTGTTGAAAGCACTGCTATATCCTATCAATCAGCAATCCTGTATCTTGTGGATAAATTCCTAGCAGTGCTATTGCTGGGTCGTAGTCTACTTCTATTTTTAATTTTTTGAGGAACCTCCACCCTGTTTTCCAGAGCAGCTTCACCAGTTTGCATTCGCACCAACAGTGCAAGAGAGTTCCCATTTCACCACATCCTCACCAACATCTGTTGTTTCCTGAGTTGTTAATTTTAGCCACTCTGACTGGTGTGAGGTGATATCTCAACGTGGTTTTGATTTGTATTTCCCTGATTATGATTGATGTTGAGCATCTTTTCATTTGTCTGTTGGCCATCTGGATGTCTTCTTTGGAGGAGTGTTTATTCATGTCTTATGCCCATTTCCTCACTGGATTATTTGTTTTTCAGGTGTTGAGTTTGGTAAGTTCCTTGTAGATTTTGGATACTAACCTTTTATCTGATTATGTCATTTGCAAATATCTTCTCCCATTCCATCAGTTGCCTTTTAGTTTTGTTGATTATTTCCTTTGCAGTGCAGAAGCTTTTTATCTTGATGAGGTCGAATTAGTTCATTTTTGCTTTTATTTCCCTTGCCTTTGGAGATGTATTGAGCAAGAAATTGCTGTGGCTAAGGTCACAGAAGTTGTTGCCTGTTTCCTTCTCTAGGGTTTTATGGTTTCTTGTCTCACATTCAGGTCTTTGATCCAGTTTGAATTTATTTTTGTGTATGGTATAATAAAATGGTCCAGTTTTATTTTTTGCATGTTGCTGTCCAGTTCTCCCAGCACTATTTGCTAAAGAGACTATCTTTTTTCCATTGGATAGTCTTTCCTTCTTTGTCAAAGATTAGTTGGCCATACATTTGTGGGTCAAATTCTGGGTTCTCTATTCTATTCAATTTTCTGTGTGTCTGTTTTTGTGCCAATATCATACTGTCTTGATGATTACAGCTTTCTAGTAGAGGCTAAAGTCTGGACTATCATAGGGTTTTAAATACATAAGCTGCTATTTTGGCAATAATTTCACCATTTGTCCCCAAGTGTATGGGCAAGGGTGATTTTTAAAATTTCATCAACCCTTGGAAGAAAAGAACTTACATGTTTAAAGCAATGAGAGTATTTTGCACACAGAGAAAATCAAGTAGTTACTTCTGAAAACTTGAATCATAATTAAAGGTAGGAACAATGACTATATTTTTGAGTATGACCTCTACCATTCTAATGATAGTCTACGTGCCTTGTTTAAAATAAATCTCATCCACAGTCATTTCTTCACTTTCAATTAGTATTATTGACAACGTACAAATGATAAACAAATGATTATTTAAATTATTCATGCAACTGTGAGTTTATTAGGTAATTGTATCGGGCAAAATTAAGGGTTGCTGTGAAAATATTGAAACTTTGGGCCTTGTAGCCTTTTTCCATGTCAATATAGTTAACTAAGGAAACAGGTTTTACCAGCACAAAATACCAAGGAACATTTTTTTTTAAATTTTTTTTTTCAACGTTTATTTATTTTTGGGACAGAGAGAGACAGAGCATGAACGGGGGAGGGGCAGAGAGAGAGGGAGACACAGAATCGGAAACTGGCTCCAGGCTCCGAGCCATCAACCCAGAGCCTGACGTGGGGCTCGAACTCCCGGACCGCGAGATCGTGACCTGGCTGAAGTCGGACGCTTAACCGACTGCGCCACCCAGGCGCCCCAAAATACCAAGGAACATTGTAAAGGATGAAGGCTATTTGTTACTCTCTTAAACACCACATGCCTTACAGCTTGTGCAGACACTACACAGAATGTAACTCTCTAATACATTAGAATAGAAATTTTTGGAGCGCAAAGAACCCCTGGAGATTATCCAATACAACCCCTCAATGTGTACAGTACAGTCCAGTGCTCCAAAAGGGGAAATAATGTGGTTGAAGTTGCAGTTTCTTAGACAGGGTAAGCAGTTCTTGGAACTCAAATATGTCCCATTTAGTCAGGTTTAGACTTAGATCATATACATAGATTTTACAATTTCTTCCTAGAAATAACTCTGGTCAGGTAATTTTACATTGAATAATGCCAGTATTTAAAATATGTCTTGATTTGGGACTTGGGACAACATGGAATGAGTGTAAAGAGTAATCCAATTTCTTGTGTGCACCTATGCTACAGGCAAATTAAGGTCTGTGAACAGAGGCTCTTTTGGCACCATGGTTCAATTTGTGCTTTTACCATGTACTTGGTTTTGCAAGGCAACTGCAGATTCACCATACATTGTTGAATCCTAAGAAAATAGACTTCTTATTCAAAGGAAATGTTTTTATTTCCCCTTCACTAAAAAAACAAACAAACAAACAAAAAACACAAAACCCAAACCCTGAATTTGATTTTAGAGGAGTCAGAAGCCTTGTCTTAATTCAAATTTAATTTGTGCTAGAGAAAACCCTAAGCACTCCTGAAGCAAACCCTCTCTTATGTACTAGAGCTGGGTGTAATTTTGAGTCTAGACTGAAGGACTGGCAATCCTGTTTTACTAACCATAGAATGGGGGCTGATTAAATAGTGGTCTGTGTTCTCCCTGCCTTCTGGAGAAGCCTTATATCAACAGTGTGTCTATTTTCCCATTCAGCAGAACTGATTATGTTTTCTTTTGTCACTGGCTTATAAGAACTGGCTTATAAGAATTGATAGTTACCAGAATGCTTTCATCTCCTTTCTGTCAGGAAAATGTTGACAGGTTATCAACACGTAGCATAATTATGACACATAAGCAGGGCTATTTTGAAGATAGCAAAGATAAATAAATACCCTTTTCTCAGTATTTATTATGTCTGAGGCCTTTTATATGCTTTGTCTCATTTTTCCTCATAATAGCCCTATAAAGTAGAGTTTTTCTCCCCTTTAACAGATGAGGAAATTGAGACTTAGAGAGGGTAAAAAAATTGTCTAAGGACATATATCTTATTAGTGCTGGAGCTGTTATTCAAACACAAGTCTGTCTGAGTCCAGCATTTGAGTTATTAAGTACAGTACAACCACACTCTCTCCAAATTAGGAAAATTAAAAAAAATATTGCTCTGTCTTCAGAAATTATATTTGAGTAGTGGGCTGGAGCACAGAAATGAAAGCCTTGTGAGTCTGTCAAGTGACATAATAGATGTAGTAGAAAGGGCACAGTTTTTATAAGTTTTTGGTTTGAATCCAAGCTCTGCCAGTTACTAGCTGTGTGACCCTTAGTAAATCATTTTAACCTCTCTGAAACTGATTTTCTTTATCTATAAATTGGAAATAAAAATACTTGCCTCATAGGGTTGTAATAAGTATTAAACAAGATAAGGAATGTTAAGTACTGGAAAAACAGAAGATATTGAATTTGTGGTAGCTGCTAGAATTATATTTGCTGATATTATTATCATTATTATTGTTAAGTTTTATCAGATTTGGAGATAGGAAGAGTATCAGGGTGAGGATTCTACTTCTAGATTTGTTTTGAGCCCCTTACCCTTGTGTAATGTTGACTCTGCATGAAGGTGGCTTTCATAGAAGCTTTACAGATTAGCCAATATACTTTTCTACTCTGTGCAAGTTCTCATTTGGGTACAGGAACTTAAGAAATTTTCAACAGTTTCAAGAAATATTAAGTTCCTACTATGTGTATGACATTGTGAGTGATACAAGGATTCATATGATTTAGAGAAAGATAACAGCCACTGAGAAATTTACATGTTATCTGAATTCATCCTGTTTATTCACTCAACAGACATTTAATTAACAACTATAGTATTCAAGCTGCTGTGCTAATATAGGCTGTGGGAAGGAAGTTGATGAGTTTTACCCCATTCTTTTAAACTCCGGTATAATTACTTTTTATATTTTGAAACACAGTGTAGTGTAGCAATTACAAGTGGGGACTCTGGAGCTAGATAATCTAGGTTCAAATCCTGGCTCAGCCACTTGCTTATCTATTCTGTGACTTAGTGTCTTCATCTGATGAATAGGGTAAAAACAGAGCCATCCTTACAGGATTTTTATAAGTTTAAATGAAATAAATGCACATGGAGCACTTACCACAGTGCCTGGCACATGTCGAATTCTCAATAAATGTGAGCTGTTTTTGTTATTATTACTAAGTCTTTGATACTAATAAGGTGACATGTTTAATCTTTCAGTAAATAAAATAATCATGAATCAGTGTATCTTCAGGAAGAATAAGGAAATGTAACAGGGAGAGTACAAAGATGAGTGCTGAGACAGAAGTACTTTGCTGTTCCTTCAATAAAGACATAATGAAGCATTGCCAAAAAACCCAAACATGCAGCTTGCTTTGTGTCCTTGTTTGAAACTCAGTTTAACTCCACACCTGACACACAATATATGCTCAATAAATTCTTTCTGAATTATTAATGAACCAATGAATCTTAAGTTTTATTTTACCATTTCCTATTGAAGGGGAAAAGTGTTTAAAATCCCCCAACCTGTTCTGATCAGAGCTGTGCTTCTCTGAAGTGATTTTTCCAAGTTGCAGAATACAATTAATCATCATTCCACATTCTTTCTGTAATAATACTTCAGCAAACATTGAACAAATCCTAAAAAAGCATAAAATAGAAATGTTTAATTTTACCTTTCTGATGTTCCATCTATAATGAGATGTGCAAAGAATAGAACATTTAATTTTACTTGTTAGATTTCCCTTTTTTACTGTGATTTGAATGAAACTATAAAACCATACCAGAATGCCAGATTATAGAGACAAAGAAATGTAATTATCATTGACTAGAAACTCCTGAAGGGTAAAACTCAGGTCTGGATTATTTCCCTATCTGAAGCACTAGACTCTTTCTTCTTAAAGGCACTGTTGACTAAATATTGAATGAAAAAACACTTAACGTATAGTGGTTCACAGGAACAAGTTTCAACCATAGTTTGTGTGGGGTTAAAGCAAGGAAAACTGGGGGATAGTGAAAAAGAAGAAAAGGAACCTAGAAAGGTAAACTCAGAAGTGCATACAATAAAATTTTGCTGACTTCCACAATCTAGCAGAGGGCTTGCCCTGGATAAAGTAATTGTTTTGGTGATGTATGCAAGCAGGACAGCAGGCAATAATGAAGTGAAAGATCTAATGACATGTATACTCTTCAAACAAAACCAAACTTTTAGGTCTAATTTAAAAACTATTAGCCTTTCAACGACCCTTTACAGAAAGCTATCTACGAATCTGAATTGGTTCTTTGCTTGGTTTGTTTCCAATGGTCCAGCAGTAATTGCCTTTGTTGTAACATGTCAACATTTTTTTTCCTTCCCATTTTCTTTCATCTTAGGTCGCTTTAATTCTAAGCAGGATTTAAGACTCCAATTTTCATGTGTCACAACAAACACTGAAAATTCTTTTCTCTCTGGCTTATGGAAAATTGTTGACTTGGATAACACTAATGTCTTCCAGCTGTGGTAGCTATTCATGTGCTAAACTAAAGAGGTTGATACAAATGAAGGTAAGGTATCCTTCCTGCAAAATTGCAGCTCTGGATTTGGGGGAACAAGCAAATGACAGGGCAGTTAACCTTGATTTTTCTCTTTTTTTCACATGCAGATCTAAATTTTCTTTTGCTACGAAAAAAGACAAAGGATAGAATAATGTAGAAAGCATTTGCTCATAACACTTGCAATCTGATTACATGCCTTGCCATCACTTCCCTCTCTTTTTATAGCTATGGATTTATTTCCTTTCCTCTTGTGTTTTGGGATAGCTATAAGTGAGACTTCGTACCTCCTTCTTTAAAGACAATTGACCTAGCATTATGTCTGAATCTCTGTCAAAATCTCTCATTAGCTTCATATTTTATTCTTTGCCAAAACTTTCTGTTTACCAAAGATTTATGTTCACAGCTCATCTATAATGTACCAGATTATATCTTTTCACTTTTTCCAAGGTGGGCTCTTGGCCAACATGTAAAAACAGCACAGTTGGAGCTCACTTCAGCTTTTACTTTCAGGTGTACAGTGATCTCATACTCTCCACATTATCTTGTTCCACTATCAAGAGGTTTTGTAAAGAATCTAATAAATAGACGTGAATTGAGATGTAACTAAGGGGTAAGTCTTGCTGTACTATCTCTTCTAGGATAAATTTATATTTTCTTAAAGGTTCAAGTTTTAAGTCAAAAGAATAACTTGCTAATGATACAATTTCTGTTTGAGAAGTGTTTTTTTTTTCCCTGTAGGCAATAGAAGTTTTCTTAATCCCTGTACAAAAAAAGACTGCTTCCAACTGATGGGTTCTCTATAATTTCCATTTGTGTTCAATCTTCTTTCTGATTTTTAGTTCCAACTTGTTAAGCTTTGTATGCCTTTCTCAGTGTGTCCCTTTCAGAAAGTGCAGGATTGATGAGCATGGAGGAGAAACTCTGCAGTAAGACTGACTGGACTGGATTCTTGGTTTCACTATTTGCTGTATGACTTGGGCAAATTACTGATCATCTCTATATCTGAGTTTCCTCATCTGTAAAACATACATGATAATAATAATTCCTACCTCGTAGTAGGGCTGTTTTGAGAATTAATTTAGGAAATATATTTTAAAAATTCTTAGAACAGTGCTTGTCAAAAATACATATTAGTGATAGCAATTACTTTTATTATGTTTCAACCGTACATTTTCACTTGCTTATGTAGGCACTAGACAAAAGTAAGAATTAAGGAAAAGAAGATTGTATTTTAGAAGTCCCTTAGAAGGAACTGTGAATACCCCCATATTCTGCTCTCTTCTTTCACTGCCAAATACCAGTCACATTACTATTTCTTTTATCCTTTTTCTTTTCAGAAAATTCAGCTCCTCACTTATTTTCATGCTTTCTTTTTCCTGAATTCCAAGAACTTTAGAAAGTGAATTTTTCCTTTTTCATATGTTCATTTGATGAAGCGAACACGTGATTTATCTCTGCTCACTTGATTTATCTAGCATTGTTACTATTTGCTAATCTCTAGGATAGTAGGATATCATTGGAGACTTTCTCCTTTTCAGTTATTTTCCAGAGGGAGTTCTTGGGTCAGTCTCTTATAGCATTTGTGTGTAAATCCTGAGTGCATTTGTCCTATTTCTGTCATGGATTATCAATTTGTCTAAGCAGTTGAATCGGAGTTATGTATGATATTATCGTTTTATCAGAAACCAAACCAGTCTTCCAATTAATTTTGGGGAGAAATTTTTTTTACAAAGGCAATAGTGTAGATGGTTAATGGAATCTTTTACCCCAAGTATTCTTGATTACAAGACTCAGTAATCTATCAGAGGTCCTGTGCTTGTGAAAGTTTTTAATGAATCTTAGATGAATCTCATTATGATCAGAGGTCCCTGATGTTTTCATGAGAAAAATTTACTTTTCATTACATTGAAGACTTATCACTGAGGTGAGGGAATTAGAGACTTAGATGGGAACTGAAGTACTGCTAATCATAAATCTCCCTAGTAATGTAATCATGTGTTTGTATGTCTGTGTTTTTGCTTAACAGTGGGATTCCCAGCAAATACCCAAAAGAATTACATGACAGAATTAGCCTGCTTGTACTTCTAGTTGTACATTGAAGGGTTGTGGATTCATTCCCCAAAGGGTGTTGGTTTGTCATTTGTAACACAGGTGTTGGGAAATGCTAGCCAGACTCCTTAACTGTGCTGGAATAATCTATGAAGTGACAAAGCTACTTTCTCACCTCATTTCTATGTCAATAGACAGAATGCTTGCTTAAACTAGGGATAATTTATTTGTTCACAAAAAAGAAACCATCACTAAAAACTGGAAACCAGTGGCTGGAAAATCTGTACATAGAAAAACAAATGACTATAGGTTGCAGAAATTAGTTACCTTGTCAGATAATAGACATGCTCTGTACACATTCAAGACATAGTTAAAGCGAAATTTCAGTTTTTCCTAAGCAAAGCCATATGTTCATTATAAAAGCAAGAAAAGTTAAACAACATTTTGAAAGGGCTGTTGCTTGTAATCAAGAATGGATAGAAAATGCTTCCTAAATGCAAACAATTTAAATGAAAAGTTTTGTTATATGTATATAAAAGATTAATGGGGGAAAATGAAAATATGTAGACACTTTCCATTTTTAACAGACTTATCACATACATTATCATGAAGGTATGAAAAAGAGGCCCAAATAAAGTAGGCCTACTTTAGGTAACTAAAAAATATATCCTGTGAAAACATATTTTATATTCTTTGCGATTTATGATACAGAATTTACATAACTTTTGAAGCAATCAAGATCTGAGAAGAAATTGTCAAAATTACTACAAATTAATTGGTTTATTTATTTATATTGAGGTATATATGACACACTACCTTAAATTTGTTTCAGTTTTACAACAATAATGTATATTATTCAATATATGTTCATATATTGTTCAATATATCAATATATATATTGTAAAAATATATGTATGTTTATTTTTGAGAGAGAGAAAGATGGTGTAATTGAGGAGGGGAAGAGAGAGAGGGAGACAGAGAACCCCAATCTCAAGCAAATGTGGGGCTCAGACTCATGAACCATGAGATCATGACCTAAGGTGATATCAAGAGTCAGATGCTTAACTGAGTCACCCAGGCGCCCTTCAATACTTATATATTACAAAATGATTATTTCTTTTTTCCCCGAGTTCCAAAGTTAGTTTCCTTTTTTTTAATTTTTTTTTAATTCCAATATTGTTAACATAAAATGTTATATTAGTTTCAGGTGTATAATTCTTTCAGGTATTCATCACTTCCATAGATAACCCATACGGTGATATGCTCATCACCATAAGTATACCCCTTAACTCCTCACCTATTTAACCCATCTCCCCCACCCACCTCCCCTTTCGTAATCATCAGTTTGTTCTCTATAGCTAAGAATCTGTTTCATGGTTTGACCCTCTCTTCTTTTTTTCTTTGATTTGTTTTGTTTCTTAAATTCCACATATGAAAGAAATCATATGGTATTTGTCTCTCTCTGACTTATTTTTTCCTTAGCTACATTCTCTACTCCATCCATGTCATTACAAATAGCAAGATTTCATTGTGTTTTTTTATGGCTGAATAATATTTAATGATATGTATATGCCACTTCTTTATCCATTCATCTATTGATAGACACTTGGAATGCTTCCATAATTTGTCTATTGTAAATAATGATGCTATAATCACAGGGGTTGAATCCTTTTAAATTACTGTTTTTGTATTTTAGGGGTAAATTCCCAGTAGTGCAATTACTGGATTGGTAGGGTAGTTCTATTTTTAACATTTTGAGGAAACACTATACTGTCTTCCACAGTGGCTGCACCAGTTTGCATTCCCACTAACAGTACATGAGGGTTCCTTTTACTCTGCATCCTTGTCAATGCTCATTGTTTCTTTTGTTTTTGATTTTAGCCATTCTGACAAGTAGGGGGCAATATATCATTGTAGCCTGGATTTGCATTTGCCTAATAAGTGAAATTGAGCATCTTTTCATGTGTCTGTTGGTCATTTGTGTGTTGTCTTTGGAGAAATGTTTGTTCATGTCTTCTGCTCATTTTTTTTTACTGGATTATTTGTTTTTGAGTGTTGAATTGTATCAGTTCTTTATATATTTTGGATACTAACCCTTTATGAGATAGATCATTTGCAAACATCTTCTCCTATTTACTAGGTTGCCTTTTAGCCTTGTCGATTGCTTACATCACTGCACAGATTTTATTTTAATGTAGTCCCCATAGTTTATTTTTGCTTTTGTTTTCCTTGCCTGGAGAGACATATCTAGAAAGAAGTTGCTATGGCTGGTGTCAGAGAAATTACTGTCTGTGCCCTCTTCTATGATTTTTATGGGTTCAGGTCTCACATTTAGGTCTTTGATCCAATTTGAATTTATTTTTGTGTATGGTGTAAGAAAGTGGTCCAGTTTCATCTATCCAGTTTTCCCAGCACCATTTGTTGAGAAGACTGTCTTTTTCCCTTTGAATATTCTTTCCTGCTTTGTCAAAGATGAACTGACCACATAATTGTAGGTTTGTTCCTGGGTTTTCTATTCTTTTCTATTGATCTATGTATCTATTTTTGTGCCAGTATCATGCTGTTTTGATCACTACAGCTTTGTAATATAATTGAAGTCTAGAATTGCAATGTTTCCAGTTCTGCTTTCCTTTTTTTTCAAAATTGTGTTTTCTATTCGAGGTCTTTTTTGGTTCCATATACATTTTAGGATAGTTTGTGCTAGTTCCGTGAAAAATGCTGTTGGTATTTTGATAGGGATTGTATTAAATGTGTACGTTGCTGTGGGCAGTATAGACATGTTAATATTTTTCTTCCAATCCATGAGCATGGAATGTCTTTCCATTTCTTTGTGTCATCTTCAATTTCTTATATCAGTGCCTTATAGTTCTCAGAGTACAAGTCTTTCACCACTTTGGTTAGATTTACTCCTATCTATCTTACTATATTTGGTGCAATTGTAAATGGGATTATTTTCTTAATTTCTTTTTTTGCTGCTTCATTGTTGGTGCATACAAAATACAGCAGATTTCTGTACATTGGTTTTGTATTCCGTGACTTTACTGAGTTTGTTCATCAGTTTCAGCAATTGTTTGGTGGATTTGGGGGGGGTTTCTATATTTCTATGTTAGCTGCAGATAGTTAAAGTTTTTCTTCTTCCTAATGATTGGATATCTTTTATTTATTCTTGTTGTCTGATCGCTGTGTCTAGAAATCCCAGTAGTATGTCAAATAACAGTGATGAGAGTGGACAACCCTTTCATGTTCCTGACATGTTCCTCCCAATTTTCCCCACTGAAGATGATATTAGCTGTGGGGTTTTCATGGATAGCCTTTATTATGTTGGGATATGTTCCCTCTAAAACCACTTTGTTGAGAGTTTTTATCATAAATGTATGTTTTAGTTTATATGATTCTTATCCTTTATCATTCTTATCCTTTATATGATTCTTATCCTTTTATTATTGATGTAATATATTACACTGATGTATTTACAAATATTGAACCACTGTTGTAACACAGGAATAAATCTCACTTGCTGGTGGTAAATGCTTTTTTAAAATGTATTGTTGTATTGGGTTTGATGATATTTTGTTGAGGATTTTTGCATCTATGTTCATCAGAGATATTGGCCAGTAATTCTCTTTTTTAGTGTTTTTTTTCTCTGGTTTTTGTATTGGTGATACTGGCCTCAAAGAATGAATTTGGAAGTTTTCTTTCCTTTTTGTAAAATAAATTGAGAAGGATAGGCATTAATTCTTGTTTAAATGTTTGGCAAAATTCACCTGTCAAGCCATCTTGTTCTGGACATTTGTTGGGAGTTTTTTGATTACTGATTCAATTTCCTTGGTGGTGTTCAGTCTGTTCAAATGATCTGTTTCTGCTTCAGTTGTGGTTGATTATATGTTTCTAAGAATTTATCCATTTCTTCCACGTTGTCTAATTTGTTGGCATACAGTTTTTTCATAATATTCTCTTATAACTATTTTCATTTCTGTGGTGTTGGCTATTTTCCCTCTTTAATATGTGATTTTGTGTTTTTGAGACATTTCTCTTTCTCTTTTTGATGAGTCTGGCTACAGGTTTATCAATTTTGTTAATCTTTTTACAGTATCAGCTCCTGGATTCATTGATCTGTTCTATTAATTTTTAGTTTGTATACCATTTATTTCTCTTCTAACCTTTATTATTTCCTTCCTTCTGCTGGTTTGGGTTTTTTTTATGTTCTTTTTATATCTCCCTCAGGTGTAAGATTAGGTTCTTTTTTGATAGTTTTAAGTGTTTCTGGAAGGAAGTTTTTATTACTATAAACTTCCTTCTTACAAACACTTTTGCCTCATCTCAAAGTTTTGGATCACTGTGTTTTCACTTCCATTTGCTTCCACATTTTTAAAAAATTTCTTCTTTGATTTCTTGGTTGACTCATTCATTGTTCAGTAGCGTGTTATTTAACTTCCATGTATTCGTGGTCTTTCCAGCTTTTTTCTTGTGGTAGTCTTCTAGTTTCACAGCACTGTGGCCAGAAAAGATGCATGGCATGACTTCGATCTTCTTAAATTAGTTGAGGCTTGTTTTGTGTCCTAATATGTGGTCTGTTCTGGAGAATGTTTCATGTGCACTTGAAAAGAGTGTGTATTCTGCTGTTATGGGATAGAATGTTCTGAATATAAGTGTTCAGTCTATCTGGTCCATTGCGTCATTCAAAGCCACTGTTTCTTTGTTGATTTCCTCTTTGGATTATCTATTGATGTAATTGGGTTGTAAAATTCCTATACTATTATTGTATTACTATTGATTAGCTCCTTTGTTATTAACTGTTTTATGTATTTGGATGTTTCCATGTTGGGTGCAAAAATATTTACAATTATTATATTTTTTTGTTTGATCCCTTTATTATAATAGAGTGTCCTTCTTTGTCTTTTTTTACAGACTTTGTTTTGAGGTGTATTTTGTCTGATATAAATACTGCTACTCTAGTTTTCTTTTGACATCTATTTGCATGATAAATGTTTCCCCATCCCCTTACTTTCAATCTGCCAAAATCTTTAGGTATGAAATAATTATCTTGTAGGCAGCATATAGATGGGTCTTCTTTGTGTATCCATTCTGTCACCCTATATCTTTAGATTATAACTTTTATTCCGTTTACATTCAAAGTAATTATTGATTGATATGTATTTATTGTCATTTTGTTACTTGTTTACGGTTGTTTTTGTAGTTTTTTACTGACACTTTCTTCTCTTGTTCTTCAAAGTTTACTGATTTTTTTAGTGATATATTTGGATTTCTTTCTCTTTATTCTTTGCATATATATTAGTGGTTTTTATGGTTTATGGTTACCATTGGATTTGTATATAATGTATTTTGCATATAGAAGTCTACATTAGGTTGATGATTGCATAAGTTTGAACCACTTTTTACTCATTTCCCCTCACACATTTTAGATATATGGTGATGGTGTCATACTTTACATCCTTTTATCTTGTGAATCCATTGACTGACTTTTTATAGAAATATTTCTTTTTACTGCTTTTGTGTTTTCTGTTTTTCATACTCTCACATATGGTCATTTCTTTTCATTCAAATTGTACCCTTTAATATTTCTTACAGGGCTGATTTAGTGATTATGAACTCTGTTAGTTTCTTTTGCCTGAGAAATTCTTTACCTTCTCTTGTTCTGAATGAGAGCCATTCTAGATAGATTATTTTTGGCTGCAGATTTTTCCCTTTCAGCACTTTGATTATATCATGCCAATACCTTCTGGCTTGGAAAGTATCTGCTAATACCTTATGGGTTTTCTATTTATATAACTGTCTTCTTTTCTCTTGTTGATTTTAAAATTCTTTCTTTGTCACTACTTTTGCCATTTTGATTACTATGTGTCTTGGAGTTGATCTCCTTGGGTTACCTTGTTGTGGGATCTCTGTGCCTCCTGAATTCGGATATCTTTTCATTCCTCTGGTTAGGGAATTATTCAGCTTTTATTCATATAGATGTTCTGCTCCCTTTTCTCTTTCTTCTTCTTCTGGAATCCCTATAACTCAAAAGTTACTATGTTTGATGGAGTCACTGTGTTGTTTACATCTATTCTTCTTTTGCATAATTCTTTTTTGTCTCATTTGTTCAGCTTGATTACTTTCCATTACTCTGTCTTTTAGTTCATTAATTAGTTTCTCTGTTTCTTCCAGCCTGCGGTTCACTGCATCAAACATGTTTCTTATATTGTTTATTGCACTATTCATCCCTGATTGATTCTTTTTTAATTCTTTCATCTCTGTCATAAGGGATTCACTGATGTCTCAAGCCCATTGAGCATCCTTATGATCATTGCTTTAAATTCTCCATCAGGCATGATACTTATATCTGTTTTGCTTAGATCTCTGACTGTGGCCTTACCTTATTCTTTCATTTGGAATAAATCCTTTTGTCTTCTCATTTTGTCTAAGTCTCTGCCTTCTTCTCTGTGTTAGAAAAGCCAGTTATGTCTCCTGCTCTTGAAAGTAATAGTCTTATTAGGAGGCCATGTAGCACCCAGGGCCTGGTGCATCAGAGATGCCTGGTGCATACCATATGTCTCTGGTATGTGCTGTGTGTGCTCTGCTATTGTGATTTGTCTTCCCTATGCTTCAGGCCAGTCATCTGCACAGGCTCTCCTTGCCTTCTGTGGGTGGTGTTTGGTCCCTGTACCGAATGTGGCAGGTTTTAATTAGGTGTGCTCTGGCTTGCTTATAAAAAGAGACTTGTCACCACCTCAACCACATCTGAGTCCCTGCAGAATTCTCTGGTCAGGAGATGTGCTGTGGGCACAGGTTTGTGTTGGTCTTCTAGGGTAGGTGTTTGTTGCACTGGGATTGAGGGAAGCATGCCTGAGAAGGAAAGTTTCACCAAAGTACAGGGGTTGGGGCTTGATATATGCAAGTTAGGCAGGCAGTGTGGGTACATCATTGTTTCCTACAAGTAGCTCTGTGTTTGTGCTGAGGGTCAGGGGAACTAAATGGCACTGGCCAGGTCCTTTGATCCCAGAGAGGTGTCTCTGTGAATGTTTCCTCTCAGGGACTAGATTTGAGAAGAGCAAATAATCTCCCCCTTGTGTGCTCAGTCATCCTTCAGATCACTGTTTCCATCTTTTCACTCTTGGGTTGTGTGCTTGTCTTGTCTTCAGGGGCAGCATGGTCCCCTCTGGGCTCTATCCCAGTCAAGCCCATTGACCTTTAAAACTCCAGGCTTTAAATCACACTGGTTTCAAGAACTCATGAAATTCAACCTGTCTGGTTTTCAAAGCCAATGGCTTTGGGGAAACATTTTCCTTGTATTTTCATTCTCCTGTGTGTTCTTATTTCTCTGCCTTTCTCAGCAACAAGTTTCCCTCCCTTCCACAACACCTAAGAAATGTTTCTCCCCTAAATGACAGCTCTGCACTTCCTACCTCCTTTGATGTGACCTGTTTTCTCCCTTTAATTGTGGACTTAGTTCTGACAGGCTTCAGGTCTATTTTGAGGATATTTAGGATGATTTTTCTAGTTATCTAGTTGTGTTCATGGGATGAGGTGAGCTTAAGGTCTTCTTACTCTACTGCCATATTCCTCTCAAGCTTGCCTGCCTTGCCAAGTGAGACATATCCAGGAAAATATTTCTATTGCTGCTGTCAAAGAAATTACTGCATATGTGTTTTTATAGGAATTTTATTATTTCATGTATTACATTTAGGTCATTAATCAATTTTGAGTTTATTTTTGTGTATGGTGTAATTAAGTGTTCCAGTATAATTATTTTGCATATAATTGTCCTGTTTTCCTAACACCATTTGTTGAAGAGACTGCCTTTATTCCATTGTATATTCTTGTTTCCATTTTGGACATTAATTATTCATAAAATGAATGGTTAATTTCTGGATTTTCTATGTTCTATTGATCTATGTATATATTTTTGTGCCAGCACCATACTGTTTTGATTACTATAGACTTCTAGTGTATTTTGAAATCTGGGATTGTGATAACTGCAGCTTTGTTCTCCTTTTTTATGATTTCTCTGGCTTTTCAAGGTCTCCTGTGGTTCCGTACAAATTTTAAGATTATTTGTTCTATTTTTGTGAAAAAATATTGGCATTTTGATAGGGATTGGATTAAGTCTATAGATTGCTTTGGGTATTAAGGGCATTTAAACAATATTCCTTTTTTCAATCCATGAGCATAGAATATCTTTCCATTTGTTGGCATGATGTTCAATATCTTTCATCAATGTTTTATAGTTTTCAGAATACAGCTCTTTCACCTCATTGGTTAAGTTTATTCCTATTTTATTATTTTTGATGCAATTTTAAATGGGATTAAAAAATTCTCTTTCTGCTAATTCATTATGAATGCATAGAAATACAACTGAGTTTTATATATTATTTTGTATCTTGTGACTTTACTGAATTCAGTGATCAATTCTAGCAATTTTTTGGTGGAGTCTTGAGGGTTTTCTATATATAGTATCATGCCATCTGCAAATAGTGACATTTTAAATTCTTCCTTACCAATTTGGATGCTTTTTATTTATTTATTTTTCTGATTGCTCTGGCCAGGGCTTTTAATACTATGTTGAATAAAATTGGTGAGAGTGGACATCCTTCTCTTTTTAATGACTTTAGGGGGAAAGTTATCAGTGTTTCACTATTGAGCATGATGTTAGCTGTGGGTTTTTCCATATATGGTCTTTATTATTTTGAGGTCTGATACCTTTAAACTTATTTTGTTGAGGGTTTTTATCATGGATGAATATTGTACTTTGTCAAATGCTTTTTCTGCATCTCATGAGATTTTTATATGGCTTTTCTCCCTCTCTTGTTAATGCGATGAATCATGTTGATAGATTTGTGAATATTGTACCACACCTGCATCCCTGGAATAAATCCCACTTGATCATGGTGAATGATTTTTAAATGTATTGTTTGATTCAGTTTGATAATATTTTGTAAGAACTTTTGCATCTATGTTTATCAGAGATATTAGCTTGTATGTATGTATGTATGTATGTATTTGCAATGTCCTTTACTGGTTTTGGTATCAAGATAATTCTGGCCTTGTAGAATAAATTTGCAACTTTCTTTTCTTTCTTTTTTTTTGAATACTTGAGTATAATAGGTTTTAATTTTTCTTTAAATGTTTAGTAGAATTCACCTATAAAGAGATCTGGTCCTGGACTTTTATTTATTGGGGATATTTTGATTATTGGTTCAATTTCATTGCTAGTAACTGGTCAGTTTATAGTTTATATTTCTTTCTCATTCAGTTTTTGGAGGTTATATGTTTCTAGGAATGTATCCATCTGTTCTAGATTATCCAATTTATTGGAATATACTTTTTGATAGTATTCTGTCATAATCCTTTGTATTTATTTAATATTAGTTATTACTTCTTCATTTCTGATTTTAGTTATTTGAGTCATCTCTGTCTCTGTTTCTCTGTCTCTCCCTTGTTCTCTCTCTCTCTTCTCTTTTTGATCAGTCTGGCTAGAGGTTTATCAATTTTGTTGTGTTTTTAAAGAATCAGATCCTGGTTTCATTGATCTATTCTAATTTTGTCATCTTTATTTTATTTCTGTTCAAATCTTTATTATTTATATCCTTATACTGGCTTTGGGCTTTTCTTTTTCTTCTTTTTTTGTGGCTAACTCAGGTATAATGTAAGGTGTTTGAGAATTTTCTTGACTCTTGAGGAAAGCCTGTATTGTTTTAACCTCTCCTCTTAGAACAGCTTTTCATGCATCCCAAAGATTTTGGACAATTATATTTTAATTTTCATGTGTTTCTATGCATTTTTTTCATTTTCTCTTTGATTTTTTGATTGACACATTCACTGTTTAGTAGCATACTTCATGTATTTGTGTTATTTCCATTTTTTTGTGTGTGTGATCGGTTTCTAGTGTTATACTGCTGTGGTCAGAAATGAATATTTCTGAACATTGAAAAAAGCTTTCAATTTTTTGAATTTATGTAGACTTGATTTTCGGCCTAACATGTGATTAACTGTGGGAAATGTTCCATGTGCACTTGAAAAAATGTGTATTCTGCTATATTTGGGTGGAATGTTCTGAATATATCTTTTTAGGTCCATCTGGTCTTAGGTATTCAAAATTGCTGTTTCTTTGTTGATTTTATGTCTGGATGATCAATGTATTGATGTAAGTGTGGTTTTAAAGTTTTCTAGTATTATTGCATTCTGTACATTTCTTCCTTAATGTCTGTTAATAGTTGCTTTATGTACTTCAGTGCTCCATGATTGGTGCATAAATATTTACAATTATTATACCCCCTTGTTGGATTGCTCCTTTTATCATTATGTAGTGTCCTTCTTTGTCTCTGGTTGCATTCTTTGTTTTAAAATCTATTTTGTCCATTATAAATATTGCAACCCCAGCTTTCTTTTTTTTTTATTACCAGATATTTTATTGGCAGATTTTTAAATTGACATCCCTTCCCACCTTTTATTGATGTTTAAATATAGAAAGATGAGACATAACCTTTCAGAAATTGGGCAAACACATGTCTTCTTAGAATGAAAGGCAGACAACCTATCAACCAAAAGTATCTTTGAAAGAAGTGATGCCCTAGGAGTGAGGTCTAATAGAAAGGGCCCTGGTGTGGGAGCCAGAGGCTTGAGTTAGAGATTCACTGTTGACATGGGGGAAGTGAGTTGCTTTTGGAGGGTTTAGATAATAGTCTTATGATCCTCATTTCTCCCATGGACATCTTGTCACCACAACATTTCCGAAAAAGGGCTTTTTACTGCAATTGGTCTATCTCATTTCCCGTCCTTGATAATATGATCCTTCTGTGATTTGCCTTTAACATCAAAATTTGCAAAGTACCAATATTTGACACAATCAGATTATGATACAGTATGACCTTACATTTTTCCTCTTCAAGCATTTAATCTCCAGTTAATTGGCCCCTTCTTGCCCTCCACTAACAATCATTCTTTTTAAATACTTTCCATTATGTTTTCTCTGTACAAAAAGAGTACACCCATATTATAGAAAAAATATAATATACAAGCAGCTAAACAATTATTAAAAATAATGGCAGGGATTAATCGAGTGTTTACAGTGTGCCAGATGCTTGTGTTATATCCATTTAGCCTCACCATAACACTATGAGGTAGGGACTATTATTATCTCCATTTTAGAGAAAAGAAAATACGTTGAGTGGCTCAATAGCTTGCTCAGTAAAGCAGTAAGTAGGTAGTAAAAATAAGAAGCTCTTAATGATAGAGAACAAGCAGGGTTAATGGAGGGAAGTGGGTGGTAGATAGGCTAGATAGGTGATGGGTATTAAGGAGGGTACTTGTGATGTGCACTGGGTGTTGTATGTAAGTGATGAATCATTGAATTCTACTTCTGAAACCAATATTGCACTGTATTTTGGCTAACTAAAATTTAAATAGAAATAAAGAAAGAAAGAAGAAAGAAAAAAAGAAAGAAAAAAGAAAGAAAAAAAGAAAGAAAAAGAAAGAAAATGCTGGAGATATAGGGGTGAATGGGACAAGCATCTCATGGTGCTTATATCCTGCTGTGCATGTATTTATGTGAGATTATATGAATATACACACATATATACATATCTTTACCTTTGGTTGGAAAGGAGATATATATGGTGGATGACAAAATTGGACAAAATTATGCATGAGGTGCTTTGCACCTCAATAGTTATGCATATGCACCTTGCTTATATAACAAAATATGGCAAGCTATGCCCCAAATACTACCAATGATTCATTCAAGTGGTGGGACAGTGTCTGAATGGTTAAGAGCTCAAGTCTGGGGATCAAGCAACCCAGCTTTCATTTTTATTGTATTTACATGGCAAATGTTTTCCATCACTTCATTTTCAACCTGCATGTGTCATTAGGTCTGAAGTGAGACTCTACAGACATTGTCGTAGATTCTACATCTAAAGTTCTCTTTGGGCCAGCAAAAGAGCAGATGCAGGATTAAAGCGAGAGATGGCTAATATCTGGGAAAAGACAAAAGCCCTGAATAAGGGTCCTTGCCACGTATTTATTCAGCTCAGAAGGCTTGCAAACGTCATGGGTGTGTACAAAGAGACAAAGAAACTGTGAACATTAACTTGGGGACATGAGTGAAAAAGGAGGTGTTTGGGGTTTGAGTCAATATAAAACAAAATCCTGGAGCCGGGCAGATGGGTAGATGGTTGTTACAGACAGACATGAGGCAGCACCTCTGTTTATCTTAGCTAGCCTAGGGGATAAGGCAGATAGGGGAAATAACCTCAGGGTTGACAAGACACCTTTTCTTTTAACCATCTCCATTTTGGGCTGCTTTGCATGCAGCGCAGCAGTCCATGGCCCAATTCACCAATTTACCTAACCTGGCCATATCCTCCTGTGAAAGCAGCTTTTCTGCTATAGTACTAAATTGGGGGTTCTTCCACCTGAATATCTAATCTTGTTTATTTCATACATTTGTGTATTGGGCACTTTTGCGCCATTCCTATTTTAGGCCTTTGCCTCTCCCTCTCTATTCTGGGGGCTCTGCACCCCCCTGTCTATTTTGGGGTGCTTTTGCACCTTCCTATTCGTGGCACCTTTGCACCTCAATATTCTCAGGGTGTCTTTGCACCCCCCCATTCTTGGAGTGCCAATCTGGTTTACCCAAACTTGGGTGTGAGCATCTTATGACTTTGTATTTCTTTATGCCTGGTTAACCCATCGATGTAAGCCCGGGGGATTCCTAAACTTATCCCCCACAAGGCATCATATTGATGGGTCTTGCTTTTTGTACAGTCACCCTATGTCTTCGGATTGGAGTATTCAGGTCATTTATTGAAAATAGCTGTTAATATGTATGTATTTATTACCATTTTGTTATCTGTTTTATGGTTGTTTTTGTATTTTTTCTGTTTCTTTTCTTGCTCTCTTACCTTGTGGTTTTATGGCTTTCTTTATTGATATACTTGGATTCCTTCTTCTTATTATTTTTTGTGTGTGTATCAATTATAGGTTTTTGGTTTGTGGTTACCATTAGGCTCATATATAACATCTTGTGCATATAGGAATCTATATTAAGTTGATGGTCACTTAATTTTGAACACATTCTAAAAGCACTAAATTTTTACTTCCATCGCCATGTTTTATGTATATAATTGTACTTTATAGCCTTTTATTTTGTAAATCCCTTGACTGATCTTTAAATATAATTTATTTTTAGTTCTTACATGTTTTAACCCCTGTACTGGTTTTATAAGTGGTTACTCAACAACTTTTATTATGGTTTTTATTTACCTGTGAAATTTTTTCCTTCATAATTTTCTGACTTTTAATTATGGATTTTTCTTTCCACTCAAAGAATTCTCTTTAACATTCTTGTTAGGCTTATTTCGTGGTAACAAATTTCTTAACTTTTGTTTGTCTGGGAAACTCTATTTTTTTTATTTGTCTTTAGGGCTTAGTTTTGAGAGAGTGAGCAGGAGAGGGGAAAAGAAAGAGGGAGACACAGAATTGGAAGCAGAATCCAGGCTCTGAGCTGTCAGCACAGAGCCTGACATGGGGCTCGAACTCTGTGAAATCATGACCTGAGTTGGACGCTCAGCTAACTGAGCCACCCAGGTGCCCCTGGGAAACTATTTACCCGTCTATTCTGAACCATATCCTTGCTGGGTATTCTTAGTTGCAGATATTTTTCCTCTCAGAGCTTTGAATATATTGTACCTTTCCTTTCTGGCTTTCAAGGTTTCTGCTAAAAAAATCAACTGATAGTCTTATGGGATTTTTCTTGCATGTAACTCTTTGTTTTCTCTTGTTGCTTTTAAAATTCTTTCTTTACCTTTAATTGTTGACATTTTAATTTTTATGTTTCTTTTTTTTTAATTTTTTTTCAACGTTTATTTATTTTTGGGACAGAGAGAGACAGAGCATGAATGGGGGAGGGGCAGAGAGAGAGGGAGACACAGAATCAGAAACAGGCTCCAGGCTCTGAGCCATCAGCCCAGAGCCCAACGCGGGGCTCGAACTCACGGACCGCGAGATCGTGACCTGGCTGAAGTCGGATGCTTAACCGACTGCGCCATCCAAGCGCCCCATTAATTTTTATGTTTCTTGATGTAGACCTCCCCGGATTCACTTTGTGGGGGGCACCCTGTACCTCCTGGATTTTGATGTCTGTTTCTTTCCTTATATTAAAAAAAATCAGTTATTATTTCTTAAAATAAAATTTTTCCTTCTTTTCTCCCTCTTCCTTTGGAGATCTCTATGATATAAATGTTATTACAGTTGATGATGTTGCTGAATTTCCTTGACCTATTCTAATTTCTTCTTTTTGTTTTTGTTGTTCAGCTTGGTTGCTTTCCATTACTCCATCATCCAGCTCACTGATTCTTATGCCTCCTTTAACCTACTATTGATTTTTTTAGTGTGTTTTTTTTTAATTTAAACTTTAGTTAGCATACAGTGCATTATTCGTTTTAAGAGTAGAATTCAGTGATTCATCATTTACATACAACAGCCAGTGCTTATCACAGCAAGTGCCCTCCTTAATACCCATCACATACATATCTAACCCATCCCCACCCTCCTCACTCCATCAACCCTCAGTTTGTTCTCTACCTTTAAGAGTCTCTTATGGTTTGTTTCCCTCTATTTTCTTTTTTTCTCCTTCTTCCCATGTTTATGTTTCATTTCTTAAATTACACATATGAGTGAAATCTTGTGGTATTTGTCTTTCTTCGATTGACTTACTTCATTTAGTATAATATATTCTAGCTCCATCCATGTCATTACAAATGACAAGATTTTAGTCTTTTTGATGGATGAGTAATATTCTATTGTGTGTGTGTGTGTGTGTGTGTGTATATATATATATATATATCACATCTTATTTACCCATTCATCTTATAGTGTTCTTCACCTCTGTTTTCTTTTAATGTTTTCTATCTCTTTATTGAAAGCCCAGTGACATCTTCCACTCCTTTCTCAAGGCTAATATGTATCTTTACAACCATTACTTTGAATTCTTCATCGGGTATGTTATTTGTCTCCATTTCATTTAACTCTTTTAGTGTGATTTTGGCCTGCTTTCATTTGAGACATATTCTTTTCTCTTCATTTTGTCTAACTCTGTGTTTTTTTTATGTATTAGGAAAGTCATTTATGTCTCCTGATCTTGAATAACATGGCTTTATGAAGAAGAGATCCTCTATGGTGCCCTGTAGTGCAATTTCCTCTGTTCACCTGTACCAGGCATTTCAGATGTGTCTCCTATGAGGGTTGTATATATTCTACCGTTGTGGCTGAGATTCATTTGCCTTCAGTTCAGTTGCCTGCAATGGCCCACTTTGCCTTTTGTGGGTAGGGTTTAGTTCCTATGCTATTAGGAGACAGTATGAGGTTGTTGTGGGTCTAGTTGAACAATGTCAAGAGTAAGACTTTATGCCTGCCCTCAGCCCATTTGGTTTGGCTGCAGTCTCACCAAACTGCAGGGTACTCAATGATCAATATCGTTAGAGAGGCTTCTGTTGGTGGGTGGGGCCTACAGACAAACCAGATGCCTGATTCCAATTTATCTGCTGGGGTTGTAGTGACCCTGAGCTGCAGGACTCTCTTCCTATGCTGCCACCCTGAAAGATTTTTGTTAGTTGGCAGGAATGACAGTCAAATTAGATGCCTGACTCAAGTACATCTTCTAGAGCTGCAGACTCATGGATTGGCAGGGCACTTTTCCTGCACTGCCAGTTATAAGGCTCCTCTCTTTGGACGGTAGTTGAAATAGTGTGTGTGGTTTTCTCACCCTCTTCCCATGTCAAGAATCACTTAGAAGTGATGACCATCCTTTCTGGGGCTGCTTGCAAGGTGAGATGTGGCAGGAGCCACTTTTAAGAGCCTCCTAATAAGTGGGGTGGGTTGCATAGGATGGATCCATGGGATAACACAGGGGCAATGCCATGCTATTAGCAAGTTTGGTAGAAGGTGTTCGTGCTGGTTCCCACAGGTGTTGGGTTATGCAGTCTGGGTTGGAGGTGGGAAATGATTCCTGACATCTCTGATATTCTTGGAGAGGACCCCTAAAGACCCCTGCCTCCTCAGCAAGAGTACTGAGAGTAAGAAATATCTCTCCTTCACATATAACCCAGGCACTTTTTCTAAATTCTGCTTCTCTGCTATTTCTATGCAAGATTGCTTGTTATGCTGTATATTTAAAGGAGGAACTCAGTTTCTTATTGCCCTCTGGCTCTTCCAGAGTTAAGCCCACTAATTGTTTACGTACCTGGAGTTGAGCCCTGCTGGGTGTATAAAACTCCTAACATTAAGTCTCCCTGGTTTTCAAAGCCAAATGTTACTGGCACTTGTAATGCCAGTGCAGGTACCCATGCCTGGAGGGCCTGTTATTGTTCTGCTTCTCCCTCTTCTCTGCGCTTATAGTCCTTCTCATTTCTGGTTAGTATTGCCGAGACTTTGTTTCCCAACTGTGTCTCTGTCCCTTCTTTAATTCTCTATGTGACCTTGTCTCTACAGTTAACTGTATGTAGAAAGTCTGTTCTGTCAGCATGGGAGTCATTTTTCTTGGTTCATTGAACTGATGCTAAGTCTGTCCATGGGACATGGTGAGCTTAGTGTCCTCCTACTCCACCATGTTCCCAGAAGTTTCAATAATTACTTTAAATGCAAAAGGTCTTAATGCTCTCATCAAAAGTCATTGAGTGATTAAATAGTAAAGCAAAGCAAAACAAAACCAGACTCATCTATATTCTGCTTACAAGAGGCTCACTTTAGACCAGAAGACACATACAGACTAAAAGTAAAGGGATGAAAAAAATATTCCATGCAAATGGAAATGAAAAAAAGGGGGTGTAACAATACTTACTTCAGATAAAATAGAATTTAAAACAAGAGATGTAGGGGCACCTGGGGTGTTCAGCCAGTTAAGTGTCCAACTTCAGCTCAGGTCATGATCTCACCCTTCATGGGTTTGAGCCCTGCGTCAGAAACTGTGCTGACATCTGAACAGCCTGCAACCTGCTTTGGCTTCTGTGTCTCCCTCTCTCTCTGCCACACCCCTGCTCATGATCTGTCTCTGTCTCTCATTGAAAAATAAATAAACATTAAAACAAAAGAAAAAAAAACAAGAGATGTAACAACAGACAAAGAAGGTCATTACAGAATAATAATGAGATCAATTTAAGAGGATATAACAATTATAAGTATCTATGCATCAAAGGTAGGAACAACTAAATATATAAAGCAAATATTAACACACACAAAGGAAGAAATTGACACTAATGTAATGATAGTAGGGGACTTTAACAACAAACATATCAATGGATAGATCATTCACACAGAAGATCAATAAGTAAACAGTGGTTTTGAATAACACATTAGACCAGATGGACTTACCAGATGTATACAGAATATTTCAACCCAAATTAGCAGAATACACATTCTTTTTGAGAGCACATAGAACATTGTCTAGGATAAATTACATGTTAGGACACAAAAAGTTTCAATAAATTACAAAAGACTTAAATTATACCATGCATCTTTTCAGCCACAATGATGTACTTACATGAAAAAAGAAAACAGGAAAAAAATGCAAACACATGAAGTCTAAATGACATGGTACTAAACAACCAATAAGTCAAAAGAAATCAAAGAGGAAAAAATGTACTTGGAAATTAATGAATATGTAAAAACAATGGTTCAAAATCTTTGGGACACAGCAAAAACAGGAAGGAAGTTTATAGTGTAACAAGCCTACCTCAAGAACCAAGAAATCTGGAATAAAACATCTAAACTTACACCTAAAACAACTAGAAATAGAAGAATAAAGAAAACACAAATTTATTAAAAGAAAGAAAATAATAAATATTATAACCAAAATAAATAGAGAATAAAAATAGAAAGGATTAATGAAACAAAGAGTGGGTTCTTTGAAAATTTAACAAAATTAATAAATTGTTAGCCAAACTCATTAAGAAAAAAAGACATACAAAATAAAATTGGAAATGAAGGAGAAGTGACAGCTGACAACACATAAATACAAAGAATTATAAAATAATACTACAAAAAAATTAAACACAAAAAATTGGAAAACTTAGAAGTAACAGATATTTTTTCATCCCCATTTATCAGTGATATTGTCTTGTAATTCTCATTTTTAGTGGGGTATTTGTCTGTGTTTGGAATAAAGGTAATGCTGGCCTTGTGGAATGAATTTGGAAGTTTTCCTTCCATTTCCATTTAAGAATGAGTTTGGAAATTTTCCTTCCATTTCCATTTCTGGAACTGTTTGAGAAGAGCAGTTATTAACTCTTCTTTAAATGTTTGGTTGAATTCCCCTGGGAAGACATCTGGTCCTGAACTTTTGTTTGTTGGGAGATTTTTGATTACCTATTTAACTTCTTTCCTGGTTATTGGTCTGCCAAAGTTTTCTATTTCTTCCTTTTTCAGATTGGGTAGTTTGTATGTCTCTAAGAATTTATCTCTTGCAGATTAGGAAGATGGCGGCATAGGAGGACGCTGAGCTCATTGAGTCCTGCTGATCACTTAGATTCCACCCACATATGCCTAAATAACCCAGAAAATGGCCAGAGACTAGCAGAACGGACTCTCCAGAGCCAAGCGTAGACGAGAGGCCCATGGAAGAGGGTAGGAAGGGCGGAGAGGTGGTGTGCACTACATGGACTGATGGGAGGGAGCCAGGGTGGTGGAGGGGCAGCCAGCCCACCTGGCAAGGCAAAGTCCTCGAGTCTGACTTGCAAGAGCGGAGGAGCCGGACAGAGTGTGTTCTGACAGCCAGCAGGACTTAACACCTGGAAGGTTATAAGTCAGCATCTCTGCTCAGAGAGCGGAGGGCTAGAGGACAACAGGAGGGAGAGTTGTTGAGCCCTGGAGGACAGAGCTCAGCTTGGTGGGGAACAAAGGCACTGGGAAGCACCATCTCCTTCACCCATCCCGCAGCCCAAATCCCAAAGGGAACCAATTTCCATCACGGACTTGCTTGCACCGTGCAAACACCCAACACTGTGCTTCTGTGGATCCATCCCTCCAACAGGTATGCCTCCCTCCTGGTGCTGCAGGGCACCTCCCACAGCAGACCATCAAAGGCAAAATGAGCTGATCCTGCCTCTCCCATCCCCGTGCACCTTGCGGATCCGCCACGACTAATATGCCAGATTCCATAGAAGCAGCACCACAAGCCTGGCAG
The DNA here is from genome assembly GCF_022837055.1 of Prionailurus viverrinus. NCBI lineage: Eukaryota > Metazoa > Chordata > Mammalia > Carnivora > Felidae > Prionailurus > Prionailurus viverrinus. The sequence goes on from NC_062579.1 coordinate 56,849,000, forward strand.
TGTGCAAGTAGCCCAAACAGGGGCCACACCACTCAACAGTGAGTCCTGCCCCTGGGAGAGGGGAAGATAAGGTACACACAAGTCTGTGGCCCCAGTGGTGGGCTGTGGGCAGACATCAGGTCTGACTGTAACCCCGCCCAACAACACAAGTTACTCCAGACAGCACAGGGGAAGAGCCCTGCAGTTTCGCACCACTCCAGGGACTATCCTAAATGAAGAAATGGAAGAATTCTCCTTAAAAGAAAGTCCAGGAAATAGCGACAGCTAATGAACTGATCAAAAACGATTTTAGGAATATAACAGAATACGAATTTAAAATAATAATCATAAAATTAATCACTGCACTTGAAAAAATTATAGAGGACAGCTGAGAATCTATAGCTACAGAGATCAAGAGACTAAGAAACAGTCAGGAGGAGCTAAAAAATGATATAAATGAGCTGTAAAATAAAATGGAGGCGACCACAGCTCATACTGAAGAGGCAGAGGAGAGAATAGATGACACAGAAGAAAATTTTTGCAAAAAGAGGAAGCTGAGAAAAAGAGAGATAAAAAAATCCAAGAGTATGAGGGGAGAATTAGAGAACTATGTGATGTGATGATACACATAATTCGGATTCCAGAGGAGGAAGAGAGAGAAAAAGGTGCTTCAGGTGTACTTGAAGAAATCATAGCTGAGAACTTCCCTGATCTGGGGAAGGAAACAGGCATTGAAATCCAAGAGGCACAGAGAACTCCCTTCAGACATAACTTGAATCGATCCTCTGCATGACATATCATAGTGAAACTGGCAAAATACAAGGATAAAGAGAAAATTCTGAAAGCAGCTAGGGATAAACATGCTCTAACATATAAAGGGAGACTGATAAGACTAGTGACAAATCTATCTACTGAAACTTGGCAGACCAGAAAGGAATGGCAGGATATCTTCAATGTGATGAACAGAAAAAAATATGCAGCCGAGAATCCTTTATCCAGCAAGTCTGTCATTTAGAATAGAAAGAGAGATAAAGGTCTTCCCAAACAAACAAAAACTGAAGGAATTCGTCACCACTAAACCAGCCCTACAAGAGATCCTAAGGGGGATCCTGTGAGACAAAGTACCAGAGACATCAATACAAGCATAAAACCTACAGACATCACAATGACTCTAAACCCATATCCTTCTATAATAACACTGAATCTAAATGGACTAAATACTCCAACCAAAAGGCATAGGGTATCATAATGGATTAAAAAAACAAGATGCATCTATTTGCTATCTACAAGAGACTCATTTTAGACCTGAGGACACTTTCAGATTGAAAGTAAGGGGATGGAGAGCTATCTATCATGTTACTGGAAGTCAAAAGAAAGCTGGAGTAGCCATACTTATATCAGACAAACTAGACTTTAAATTAAAAGCTGTAACAAGAGATGAAGAAGGACATTATATAATAATTACAGGGTCTATCCATCAGGAAGAGCTAACAATTATAAGTGTCTATGTGACAAATACGGGAGCCCCCAAATATATAAAACAATCACAAACAGAAGCAACCTTATTGATAAGAATGTGGTACTTGCAGGGGACTTTAATACCCCACTTACTACAATGGATAGATCATCTAGACACAGGATGAATAAAGAAACAAGGGCCTTAAAGGGTACATTGGATCAGATGGACTTGACAGATATATTTAAAACTCTGCATCCCAAAGCAACAGAATATACTTTCTTCTCGAGTGCACATGGAACATTCTCCAAGATAGATCACATACCGGGTCACAAAACAGCCCTTCATAAGTATACAAGAATTGAGATCATACCATGCATACTTTCAGAACACAATGAGATGAAGCTTGAAATCAATCCCAAGAAAAGGTCTGGAAAACCTCCAAAAGCATGGAAGTTAAAGAACACCTTACTAAAAAATGAATGGGTCAACCAGGCAATTAGAGAAGAAATTTAAAAATATATGGAAACAAACAAAAATGAAAATACAACAATCCAAACACTTTGGGATGTAGCAAAGGCAGTCCTGAGAGGAAAATACATTGCAATCCAGGCCTATCTCAAGAAACAAGAAAAATCCCAAATACAAAATCTAACAGCACACCTAAAGGAACTAGAAACATAACAGCAAAGACACCCCAAACCCAGCAGAAGAAAAGAAATAATAAAGATCAGAGCAGAAATGAACACTGTAGAAACTAAAAAAAAACTGTAGAGCATATCAATGAAATCAAGAGTTGGTTTTTTGAAAAAATAAGCAAAATTGATACACCTCTAGCCCCAGGCTTCTCAAAAAGAAAAGGAAGATGACTCAAATAGATAAAATCATGAATTAACATGTAATTATTACAACCAATCCCTCAGAAATACAAGAAATTATCAGGGAATACTATGAAAAATTATATGCCAACAAACTGGACAACCTGGAAGAAATGGACAAATTCCTAAACACCCACACACTTCCAAACTCAAACAGGAAGAAATAGAAAGCTTGAACAGACCCATAACCAGCGAAGAAATTGAATCAGTTATCAAAAATCTCCCAACAAATAAGATTCCAGGACCAGAAGACTCTCCTGGGGAATTGTATCAGACATTTAAAGCAGAGATAATACCTGATCTTCTCAAGCTGTTCCAAAAAATATAAAGGGAAGGAAAACTTCCAGACTCATTCTATGGAGCCAGCATTACTTTGATTCCCAAACCAGATAGAGAACCAGCAAAAAAAAAGAGAACTACAGGTCAATATCCCTGATGAATATGGATGAAAAAATTCTCAACAAGATACTTCAAAACGAATTCCACAGCATATAAACAGAATTATTCACTATGATCAAGTGGGATTCATTCCTGGATTCAGGGCTGGTTCAGTATTCACAAATCAATCAATGTGATACATCACATTAATAAAAGAAAAGAAAAGAACCATATGATCCTGTCAATCGATGCAGAAAAAGCTTATGAAAAAATTCAGCATACTTTCTTAATAAAAACCCTTGAGAAAGTCGGGATAGAAGAAACATAGTTAAACATCATAAAAGCCATTTATGAAAAGCCCACAGCTAATATGATTCTCCATGGGGAAAAAATGAGAGCTTTTTCCCTGAGATCAGGAACACTATAGGGATGTCCACTGTTACTGCTGTTTTTTTTTTTTTCAATGTTTTTTTAATTTATTTTTGGGACAGAGAGAGACAGAGCATGAATGGGGGAGGGGCAGAGAGAGAGGGAGACACAGAATCGGAAACAGGCTCCAGGCTCTGAGCCATCAGCCCAGAGCCCGACGTGGGGCTCAAACCCACGGACCGCGAGATCGTGACTGGCTGAAGTCGGACGCTTAACCGACTGCGCCACCCAGGCGTCCCTCACTGCTGTTGTTTAACATAGTGCTGGAAGTGCTAGCATGAGCAATCAGATAACAAAAGGAAATCAGAGGCATCAAAATTGGCAAAGATGAAGTTAAGCTTTCACTTTTTGCAGATGACATGATATTATACATGGAAACTCTATAGACTCCACCAAAAGTCTGCTAGAACTCATACATGAATTCAGCAAAGTCGCAGGATACAAAATCAATGTACAGAAATTAGTTGCATTCTTACACACTAATAATGAAACAACAGAAAGACAAATAAAGAAACTGATCCCATTCACAATTGCACCAAGAAGCATAAATTACATAGGAATCAGTCTAACCAAAGATGTACAAGATCTGTATGCTGAAGACTATAGAAAGCTTATGAAGGAAATTGAAGAAGATATAAAGAAATGGAAAAACATTCCATGCTCATGGATTGGAAGAATAAATATTGTTAAAATGTCAATACTATCCAAAGCTATCTACACATTCAATGCAATCCCAATCAAAATTGCACCAGCATTCTTCTTGAAGCTAGAACAAGCAACCCTAAAATTTTTATGGAACCACAAAAGACCCCTAATAGCCAAAGTAATTTTGAAGAAGAAGACCAAAGCAGGAGGCATCACAATCCCAGACTTTAGCCTCTACTACAAAGCTGTCATCATCAAGACAGCATGGTATTGGCACCAAAACAGACACATAGACCAATGGAATAGAATAGAAACCCCAGAACTAGACCCACAAACGTATGGCCAAGTAATCTTTGACAAAGCAGGAAGGAATATCCACTGGAAAAAAGACAGTCTCTTTAACAAATGGTGCTGGGAGAACTGGATAGCAACATGCAGAAGGATGAAACTAGACCACTTTCTTACACCATTCAAAAAACAAGCTCAAAATGGATAAGGACCTGAGTGTGAGACAGGAAACCATCAAAACTCTAGAGGAGAAAGCAGGAAAAAAAACCTCTTTGACCTCAGCCGTAGCAATCTCTTACTTGACACATCCCCAAAGGCAAGGGAATTACAAGCAAAAATGAACTATTGGGACCTCATGAAGATCAAAAGCTTCTGCACAGCAAAGGGACCAATCAACAAAACTAAAAAGCAACCAACGGAATGGGAAAAGATATTTGCAAGTGACATATCAGACAAAGGGCTAGTATCCAAAATCTATAAAGAGCTCACCAAACTCCACACCCAAAAAACAAATAATCCAGTGAAGAAATGGGCAGAAAACATGAATAGCCACTTCTCTAAAGAAGACATCCAGTTGGCAACAGGCATATGAAAACATTCTCAATGTCACTCCTCATTAGGGAAATACAAATCAAAATCCCACTGAGATTTCACCTCATGCCAGTCAGCATGACTAAAATGAACAAATCAGGAGACTATAGATGCTGGCGAGGATGTGGGCAAACGGGAACCCTCTTGGCCTGTTGGTGGGAATGCAAACTTGGTGCAGCCACTCTGGAAAACAGTGTGGAGGTTCCTCAACACTGATCTACCCTATGACTCAGCAATAGCACTGCTAGGAATTTACCCAAGGGATACATGAGTGCTGATGCAAAGGGGCACTTGTACCCCAATGTTTATAGGAGCACTTTCAACAATTGCCAAATTATGGAAAGAGCTTAAAAGTCCATCAAATGATGAATGGATAAAGAAATAGTGGTTTATATACACAGTGGAATACTGGGTGGCAATGAGAAAGAATGAAATCTGACCTTTTGTACCAACTTGGATGGAACTGGAGGGTGTTATGGTCAGTGAAATAAGTCATACAGAGAAAGACAGATACCATATGTTTTCAGTCTTATGTGGATTCTGAGAAACTTAACAGTAGTCCATGGGGGATGGAAAGAAAAAAAAAAGAGGTTAGAGAGGGAGAGAGCCAACGCATAAGAGACTCTTAAAAACTGAGAACAAACTGAGGACTTATGGAGGGTGGGAAGGAGGGGAGGGTGGGTGATGGGTATTGAGGAGGGCACCTTTTGGGATGAGCACTTGTTGTATGGAAACAATTTGACAATAGTTTTCATATTAACAGAAAAGAATTTATCTCTTCCAGATTGTCCAATATGTTGGCATATGATTGATCATAATATTCTCTTAAAATTGTTTGTATTTCTGTGGTGTTGGTTATGATCTCTCCTCTGCCACTCGTGATTTTATTTATTTGGGTATTTTCATTTTTTCTTTCTGATAAATCTGACTAGTGGTTTATCAATATTATTAATTATTTCAAAGAACCAGCCCCTGGTTTCATCAATATATTCTGTTGTTGTTGTTGTTCCAATATCATTTATTTCTGCTGTAATCTTTATTATTTCTCTTCTTCTACTTGCTTTAGGCTTTATTTGTCATTCTTTTTCTAGCTCTTGTAAGTATAATATTAGGTTTTGTATTTGAGATTTTTCTTGTTTCTTGAACTAAGCTTGTGTTACTATATGTTTCCTTCTTATGACCTCTTTTGATGCATCTCAAAAGTTTTGAAGTATCATCTTTTCATTTTCACTTGTTTCCATGTATTTTTAGTTTCTTCTTTAATATCCTGGTTGACCCATTCATTGTTTAGTAGGATGTTTTCTAACTATTAAATACTATTCCTGAAACTAATATTCCACTATATGTTAGCTAACTGGAAATTACATAAAAACTTGATACAAAGAAACAAAACAAAACAAAAAAGAAGTAATGGATAAATTTCAAGAAACCAAAAAAGATTCCTCTAAGACTGAGTCAAAAAGAAATAGAAAATCTGAACAGACTGATTGCTAGAAATAAAATTAGCTTGCTAATCAAAATCTTCCAACACACAAAATTCCAGGAATAGATGGTTTTACAGTTGAATTCTACTAAACATTTAATGAAATTTCGCACATATTATTTTCAAAATATTCCAAAACGTATGAGGAAGAAATGCACTCAAATTCACTCTAAGAGGTCAGGATTATCCAGATTCTAAAACCAGAAAATGCCACAAAAAATAAAGAAAAGAAAATTAGAGGCTAATATTCTGCCTAAACACAGATGCAAAAATCCTTAACAAAATATTAACAAGACAAATTCAACAGTACACTAAATGTCTCAAACACAGTGATAGAGTGAGATTTATTGCAGGGATACAAGTACTGTTTAATATCTGCAAATCAACAAACATGTTGCTACATATAAAATGAAAGAGAAAAAAGTCATATGATTTTCTTAGTAGATGCAAAAAATTATTTGACACAATTCAACATCAATTAATGGTAAAAATTCCCAATAAAATTAGTATGGAGGAAAAATATCTCAAAATAATAAAGGCCATATTTGACAAACCCACCTTTAATATCATAATTGTGAAGTGTTAAAAGCTTTTACTCTAATATCAGGCACAAGATGAGGATATCTACTACTATCACTTTTATTCACATAGTGCTGGATGTCCTAGTTTCAGCATCAGACAAGAAAAAGAAATATAAAGCATGTAAATTGGTAGTAAAGAAGTAAAACTGTCACTATTTCCAGATAACATGAATATATATATATATATATATATATATATATATATATTAGTTAAAGGTAATTAGTAACTAGTAAAGTTAATTAATAAAGTCAAAGCACACAAAATTATTAGACAAAAATCTAGTGTGTTTCTATACACTAACAACAAACTAGCAGAAAAAGAAATTTAAAAAGCAACCCCATTCTCAGTTTTATCAAAAATAATAAAATACCAGGAATAAATTTAACCTAGTTGATGAAAGACCCATATTCTAAAATCTATACCACATTGATGAAAGAAGTTGAAGACAACACAAATAAATGATAATAAATACAATACTTGTGGTTTGGGAGAATTAATATTGTTAAAAGATCAATATTATCCAAAGCAGTCTACAAAGTCAATGTGATACCTATCAAAATTCCAATTCCATTTTTAACAGAACTGGAGCAATAATGCTAAAATTTGTATGAAACCACAAAAGACCCTGGAGAACCAAAGCAAACTTGAGAAAGACAAAGCTGGATATATCACAATCCCAGATTTCAATATATATTACAAAGTTATAGTAATAAAAACAGTATGGCACAAAAACAGATGCATATATCAATGGGATAAGATAGATTAGAAAAAAATAACAATCCTATCTGGTCAGTTAATCTATGGCAAAGATGACAAAATACATAATATGGACAAGATAGTTTTTTTTCAATAGATGGTGTTGGAAAACATGGACATCTATGGGCAAAAAAAAAATGTTGTGTATAGCATGCACAAAAATAAATTCAAGATGGATTAAAGACCTAAATGTAAGTCCTAGAACCATAGAACAAAATAAAACATAGGCAGTAAACACTTGGGCCTTAGCAACATTTTTGGATCATTCTCCTCAGGTAAGGGAAAAAAAAAACAAAATTAAACAACTGGGACTACATGAAACTGAAAAGATATTGGACCATAAAGGAAACCATTAATAAGAAAGGCAAATAAATTCCCACTTAATGGGAGAAGATATATGCAAATAATATATTAAATAAGGGGCTAATACTCAAAAGATATGAACAACTCATACAACTCAACAGCAAATAGTAATAACAATAACAATCTGATTAAAATGTGCAGAGGATTTTCATATACACTTTTCCAAAGAAGACATACAGATGACCAAGAATATATAAAATGATGCTCAACATCACTAACCATCAGGGAAATGTTAATCAAAACCACAATGAGGTATCACCTCACACCATTCAGAATGGCTAGTATCAAAAAGACAACAAATAACAAGTATTGATGAGGATGTGGAGAAAAGGGAACTCTCATGTACTGTTGGTAGGAATGTAAATTGGTGCTACCACTGTGGAAAACAGTATGAAGTGGCCTCAAAAAACTAAAAATAGAAATACTATACACTCCACTAATTCTAATTGTAGGTATTTACCCAAAGAAAATGAAAACACTAATTCAAAAAGACATATACCTCCCTGTGTTTATTGCAGCATTTTTTTATAATAAGCAATAGATGAAAATAACATAACCATTGATAGATTGATGGATAAAGAGATACGGTATATATACACAGTGGAATATTTCTCAGCCATGAAATAGAATGAAGTCTTGTCATTAATGATGGACGTAGATGGACTTAGAGGATATATGTTATGTGAAATAAGTCAGAAAGAGAAAGACAAATACGATATGATTTCACTGATATGTGGAATGTAAAAAACAAGGCAAAACAAACAAACAAATGAAATAACCGAATCAGACTCATATATACGGAGAATAAACTGGTGGTTGCCAGAAAGTAGGGGATGAAAGGGAAATGAAATAAGTAAAGGGAATTAAGAAATACAAAATTCAAGTTATAAAATAAATAAAGCATGGGGATGAAAAGTATAGCATAGGGAATATAGTTAGTAACATTTTTTATAACTTTGCATAATGAAAGATGATAACAATACTTATAGTGATAAGCATTTGGTATAGAATTGTAAAATCACTATACTGTACACATGAAGTGAATATTACACTTTATGTTAACTACATTTCAATTTAGAAAAAATGTATAAATATATAAAATTAAACCAATAATCTTCACACCCAATGTGGGGCTCAAGCCCAAAACCTAAGATCAAGAGTTGCATGCTCCACTGACTGAGCCAGGCAGGCAGTCCTTAAATTTTTAATATAGTTTGTCAATGTTTTCCTTCAAAATTAGATGCCAGTTTGTATCTGGTTTCAGAAATCTTTGCTTTTCTCCAAATCATAAAGATATTCTATATTATCTTCTTAAAGTTTTATTGTTTTGAGCATAAGGGAAGGGAAGCAAAAGTAATATAAAAACAGGGAGGGGGACAAAACATAAGAGACTCTTAAATATGGAGAACAAACAAAGGGTTACCAGAGGGGTTGTGGGAGGGGGGATGGGCTAAGTGGGTAAGGGGCACTAAGAAATCTACTCCTGAAATGATTGTCACACTATATACTAACTTGGATGTAAATTAAAAAAATAAATTAACTTAAAAAATTAAATGAATAGAATAATACCATATACTGTTTGTTGTACTATCTGAAATTACCAAAGTTCAATTCAGAAATTAGTCCATAATTGGAAAGAAACTTTGGAATATGGCAGAGTGAGAGGCCACCTCATCCCACAGATACTAGATAACATCCACAACAGTGTAAATAATCCATAAAATGGCCCAAAGACTGACAGAATAAATTTCACAACTAAATGTAGAGAAGAGGTCACGTCAAAGAGGGTAGGAACAGTGAAGACACAGTGGAGAACCAAATGGACCATGGGACTGTCTGCTTGATGGAGGGACCCACAGGTGAGGAGAAGAGGGGAGATCACATCCAAGATCTAGGAAGACAATTCCCCATAATAGTTGGCTTTGAAAAACACAGGAGCCAAATTTTTGAGTTCTTACAACCAGTGGGACTTAAAGTCTGTAATTTTAAATCAGCTGGCTTTGCTCTGGGAAAGCCAAGAGGACTAGAGGATGCTAAGTCCCCACCCTTAAAGACAGAGCACAACAAACAGCCTGCAGAGATACAGCTTAGACACAGTAGTTTGAAAAATGGTTTGGGCATGCAGTAGAGAGACTTGTTTACTCATCTCAGGGAAAGAGATCCTTGGAAGACTCTTCCAGGAACAAAGGAGCTGGAAGACTCCATTTCTTTCCCACCACTCCCAGCATTAAGACACTGCCACTTGTGGGAACCAGTACAGTAATGATACCTCCTACCTAACTGGCTAACAATACTGCCCTGCCCCCAATGTTCTAACGGATCTTCCCCCTACAGTCAGGTCTGCCTAAATCCTTGGCTGTAGATTATTTCCCCCAGAAGACTGGTCTGCAAACCTTGTAAACACTGTGTTTCCTGCTCCACGCAAGTTGCAGATCCACCCCTTCCAATATGCTCTTGGATGAAGCCCATCCTGGTCCCACAAGCCTGGTAATGTGCAAACATCTCTAAAAGGAAGTAGCAATACTCCAAAGAGACTTCTGCCCTGGGGAGAGTAAAAGTAACCACAGACACCAGTGAGACTATGACCCCAGCATCGGGCTGTGAGAAGACAGCTAGGCTGACTGCAGACACCATCCAGAAAACTTCTCAGGGGACAGTGCGGGGAAAGTGCCAGCAGTTTGGTGCTAATGCCTCTTGTAAATACCTGGTCTGACTCAATTCAAGCTCAAGGCAGCCCTAGACTAGCCTATTAAAATCACAAGGATGAAACACTGCCCACAACAGAAGATGACTAGAATGAAAGAAAAAAAGGGCTCAGTCACAACAGCAACACACATAGGAGACACCCCTGAAGTGCTAGGTTCTGGTGAGCAGGGGCACTGTACTGCACAATACTATAGAACCTGTCTTTCATAAGGCCACTATTTTCAAGCGGGAGATATAGCTGAATTTCTTATCACAGAGAAGCAGGCATAGAGAGTTAGACAAAATGAGCAGACAAAGGAATATGTCCCAAGGAAATACCAGGACAAAATCACAGCAAGAGACCTGAACAAAACAGATAGAAGTAATATATGCAATAGAGAATTTAAAGGAATGTTAATAAAGATACTCCCTGGCTTTGAGAAAAGAGTGGAAGACATCAGGGTGACAATTAATAGAGGGATAATAAAGAACCTATTAGAGATGAAGAACACAATAAATAAAATCAAAAACACATTAGATTGAATAAATAGTAGATGAGAGGAGGCAGAACACAAATCAGTGAACTGGAGAGAAGAATAATGACAATTAATTATGCTGAGTAGGTGAGAGAAAAATAATTAGACTAAATGAGAATAGACTCAGAAAACTCAGTGACACCATCAAGTGTAAGATTTGCATTATAAGGATCTCAGAAGGAGAAGAGAGTGAAAGAGGCAGAAATTTTATTTGAAGAAATAATAGGTGAAAACTTCTTGAATCTGAGGAAGGAAACAAATCCTGATCCATGAGGCACAGAGATCCCCCAACAAATCAACCCAAGGAGATCTAGACCAAACCACACAGTAATTAAAATAGCAAAAAATTCATGATAAAGAGAGAGAGTTTCTTTTTTTTTTAATTTTTTTTCAACGTTTATTTATTTTTGGGACAGAGAGAGACAGAGCATGAACGGGGGAGGGGCAGAGAGAGAGGGAGACACAGAATCGGAAACAGGCTCCAGGCTCTGAGCCATCAGCCCAGAGCCCAATGCGGGGCTCGAACCCACGGACCGTGAGATCGTGACCTGGCTGAAGTCGGACGCTTAACCGACTGCGCCACCCAGGCGCCCCGAGAGAGAGTTTCAAAAGGAACAAAAGAAAAGAAGAAAGTTATATGCAAGGGAACCCCCATAAAGCTATCTGAATTTTCAGCAGAAACATTGCAGGTCAGAAGGTAGTGGCATGATACCTTCAAAATGACAAAAGGGAAAAAATATGTGGCCAAGAATAGTCTATCCAGCAGGCTATCATTCAGAATAGAAGGAGAGATAAAAGGTTTCCCAGAAAGGGGTGCTTGGGTGGCTCAGTTGGTTAAACATTTGATTTAGCCTCAAGTCATGATCTCATGGTTCGTGAGTTCGAGCCCCACATTGGGATCTATGCTGATAGTGCAGAGCCTGCTTGGAACTATCTCTCTGCCCACCCCCCACTCTCTTTCAAAATAAATGAATAAATAAATAAACTAAAAGGAAAGTTTCCCAGGCAAACACAAGCTAAAGAAATTCATGACTATGAACCATGTCTATGAGAAATGTTAAAGGGTACTTTTTGAGTGGAAAAGAAAGATCATAAGTAAGAGTAAAAATGGTAAGAAGCACAAAATCATTTAAAATAAGTATATCTATAAAAATACCGAAAACGTGGGAGGAACAGGAGTAAAGAATGAATTCAAATTTAATTGAATATCAATTTAATATAGAATGATATATGGAGATGTTATATACAAACTTAATGGTAGTCACAAGTCAAAAACCAGTAATAGATATGCAAAACAATGAAGAGAAAGCAATCCAAGCATAACACTGAAGAAGACCAACTTATGGTGAGAGAAGAGAGCAAGGAAGGATAAAGCAGAGAACTATAAAAACACCATAAGACAAGTAACAAAATGGCAATAAGTACATACTTATCAATAATTACTTTGAATCTAAATGGTCTAAATACTCCAATCAAAAGGAAAAGATGATGAAATGGATTAAAAACAAGACCCATTATATGCTGCATACAAGGTACTCATTTCAGACCTAAAGACACATACAGATTAAAAACGAGTGGATGGAGAAACATTTTATCATGCAAATGGATGTGAAAAGGTAGCAATACTTATATCAGATAAAAATAGCCCTTAAAAAAAAAGATTGTACAAGAGACAAAGGACACTATATAAAGTGGGACAATCCACAAAGAATATACAACAATTGTAAATATTTATGCACCTCAAATGGGAAAACCCAAAAGCATAAAACATTTAATAACAAATGAAATAATCAAGAATAATACAATAATAATAGGGAATTATAACACCCCACTTACATCAATGGGCAGACCATACAAATAGAAAATGAACAAGGAAATGGTGCCTTTGAATGACACATTGGATTGGATGTATTTAATAAATATATTCAGAACATTGCATCCTAAAAAAAAGATAATATACATTCTTTCCAACTGCAAACATAATATTCTCCAGATTATATGACATAAAAAACCAAAGAAGTGTCAATAAATTCAAAAAAATAAGTTATACTATGCATCTTTTCTTACCACAATGTTATGAAACTAGAAATCAACCACATGAAAAAATATGAAAGAGCACAAATACGTGTATGTTAAATAACATGCCAGTAAACAATGAATGGGTCAACACGGAAATCAAACATGAAATTAAAAAAAAAAACATGGAGACAAAGGAAAATAAAAATATAATGGTCCAAAATATCTGGTATATAACAAAAGCAGTTCTAAGAGAAAAGTTTATAGCAATATAGGTCTACCTCAAGAAGCAAGAAAAATCTCAAATAAACAACCTAACCTTATACCTACGGGAACTAGAAAAAAGGAGAAACAAAGATAACTCAAAACCAATAGAATGTAGAAAACAATAAAGACTGCAGGAGAAATAAATGTTATACAAACTTAAAAAAAATGGAACAGATCAATGAAACCAGGAACTGCTTCTTTGAAAAGATCAACAAAATTGATAAACCTATAGTCAGACTCATCACAAAAAACTAAAAATACAGAGGACTCAAATAAGAAACATCACACATGGGAGAGGAGAAATTACAACTGACACCACAGAAATATAAGGATTGAAGAAAATATTATGAAAATTATATGCCAACAAATTGTACAACATATAACTAATAAATAAATTCCTAAAAACATATAAACTACAAAAACTGGAGCAGGAAAAAAAATGAACAGACCAATTATCACCAATGAAATTGAATCAATGATCAAAAAACTCCCAAGAAACAAAGGTACCAAACCAGTCAGCTTCACAGGTGAATTCTATCAAGCATTTAAAAATGAGTTAATACCTATTCTTCTCTAACTTTTCAAGAAAACAGAAGATAAAGGAAAACTTCTAAATTCATCCTATGAGGCCATCCCTGAACCCTGATACCAATACCAAATAAAGACATCACACAAAAAGAGAAATACAAGCCAATATCTATGATGAATATAGATGCAAAAATCTTCAACAAAATATTAGCAAACTGAATCCAAAAATCCATTAAAAACATCATTCACCACAATAAAGTGGGATTTATTCCTGGGATTCAAGTATGGTTTAATATTTGCAAATCAATCAACATGACACAGCACATCAATAAGAGAAAAGATAAAAAAAATAATCATTTCAATAGTGCAGAAAAAGCATTTAACAACATAAAATATCATTTCTGATAAAAACTCTCAACAAAGTAGAGTTACCAAAAACATATCTCAACATAATAAAGGGCATATATGAAAAACACACAACTAACATCATACTCAGTGGCAGAAAAAGAGAGCTTTCCCTTAAGTTCAGGAACAAGACAAGGATGTCCACTCTCACCACTTATATTCAACATAGTACTGGATGTTCAAGCCAAAGCAATCATACAAGAAAAAGGGATAAAAGGCAACCAAATTGGTGAGGAAGAAGTTAAATTTTCACTATTTGTAGTTGACATGATACCATATAGAGAAAACCCTAAAGACTCTTCCAAAAAAACTATTTGTACTGATAAATGAATTCAGTAAGCTCACAGGATACAAAATCAGTGTACAAAAATACACTGCATTTTATACGCTTATTAATGAAGCAACAGAAAGAGAAATTGAGAAAATAATCCCATTTTACAATTGCACCAAAAATAAGAAGATACCCAGGAATAAACCTAACCAAAGAGGCAAAAGGCCTGTACCCTGAAAGCCATGAAACACTGATAAAAATAATTGAAAATGACACAAAGAAATGGAAAGGCATTCCATGCTTATGGATTTGAAGAACAAATATTGTTAAAATATCTATACTACCCAAAGCAATCTACAGATTTAATGCATTTCCTATCAAAATACCAACATAAATTTTCACAGAGGTAGAGCAAACAATCCTAAAATTTGTATGGAACCACAAAAGACCCTGAATAGCCAAAGCAACCTTGAAAAAGAAAAACAATGCTGGAAGTATCACAATTCCAGATTTCAGTTTATATTACAAAACTTTAGTATAGTAACAGTTTGGTACTGGCACAAAAATAGACACATAGATCAATGAAAGAGATTAGAAAACTCAGAAATAAACCTACAATTACATTGTCAATTAATCTTTGACAAAGCAGGAAAGAATATCCAATGGGAAAAGGACAGTGTCTTCAACAGTGTTGATAAATCTGGACAGCTATATAGAAATAAATGAAACTGAACCACTGTCTTACACTATATACAAAAATAGACTCAAAATGGATTAAGGACCTAAATGTGAGACCTGAAACAATAAAAATCCTAAAATGTAACACAGCAGCAATTTCTCTGGCATTGGCTCTAACAACATCTTTCTAGACATGTCTTATGCGTCAAGGGGGGAAAAAAACAAAAATAAACAATAGGGACTATATCAACATGAAAAGCTTCTGCACAGCAAAAGAAACAATGAACAAAACTAAAATACAATCTACTTAATGGGAGACAATATTTGCAAATGACATGTCTCATAAAGGGTTAGTACCCAAAATATATAAAGAACTTATAAAACTCAACACTCAAAAATCAAATAATCCAATGAAAAAGTGGACAGAATACATGAAAAGATATTTCCCCAAAGAAGACATATAGATAGACAACAGACACTTGAAAAGATACTTAACTTATCATCAGGGAAATGCAAATCAAAACCACTATGAAACATTACTTCACACCTATCAGAATGGCTAAAATAAAAACCACAGGAAACAAGTTTTGGCAAGGATGTGGAGAAAAAAGAACCTCTTGCACTGTTGGTTGGAATGCATGCCTGTGTAGCTACTGTGGAAGATAGTATAGAGGTTTCTCAAAAAATTAATATTAGTATTACCATATGATCCAGTAATTGCACTACTGGGTATTTTACCCAAGGAATACTAAAACACTGATTCAAAGGGATATATGCACCGCCATGTTTATTCCAACATTATTTCTGATAGCCAAATTATGAAATCAGCCCAAGTGTCCATCAATAGAAGAATGGATACAGAGGATGTTGCTATGTATTCAATGGAATATTATTCATCCATAAAAATAATTAAATCTTGTCATTTGAAATAACATAGATCTATCTAGGGAGTGTAAATGTTAAGTGAAATATACCAGTCAGAGAAATAAAAAATTCATATCATTTAAGTAATATATGGAGTTTAGGAAGAAAAAAAATATGAATAAAGGGGAAAAGAGAGACAAACCAAAACACAGACTCTTAATTCTAGAATGTAAATAGATGATTATTATAGGGGAGGTGAGCAGGGGGATGGGTGAAATGGGTGAGGGAGAGTAAGAGTAAACTTATCTTGAACACTGAGTAATATATGGAATTGTTGAATCACAACATCATACATTTGAAACTAATATAACACTGTATGTTAACCACACTGGATTTAAATTCAATCAATCAATCAATCAATCAATAGCTATTCCATAACTGAATTTCAACAACTCTCAAAAAGCATTTCACAAAATTATTTAAGACATTTTCAAAGGTATAGTGCCTGGTATTCTCCTCTAATATAGCTATATGCATTTTGCTGATGGTCTGAAAATAAATGTATATGAATGCAAATATGGTAGGTTCAACTTTTACTAGAACTGAAAGGACCACTAAAATTCCAAAATAACCAAAATATTTGTCTAGGCTTATTCAATTAAACAAATAATTTTGGTATCCTTTTCAGAAAACCCCAAAAACTTAAAAAAGTAAAACATAAGTATTTAAGATTATTTTTACATTATACCAACTGTATAATTGTCACCTTTTAACAAGTCTGTAAGATTTTAACCAACTTTATATTTTGAATAAAAAATCAAAAGCTACCATTCTAATTCTACAGGGTATTCTCCAGTGAGATATTATGTACAATTTCTATTATTTTCAAAACTTCCAGATCATTCCCATTTTCCTGAGTTATGATCTCTTACTTTTCCATTTTATGATTTTTAAAATAATTTTATCCCATTTCATACAGATGAAACCAGTACTTCTATTCACACCTAAATGACACTGTTTGCTCCTGGATATTCTCCAATATGATCAAATTTATTGGCACTAAGTTCTTTAGTGGAAACGCTTATTCTCATAAAGAATGGAAATCTTATTCGTGATGAAGTTACTCAAATGTGTAATTCTTCTGCATGAGATGCTTTGAGAAATGTTACTATGGGTGAGACGGCATCACACACATCACAAGTGAATCATAAATAGTAACACTTCTTTTGCCTTTAAAGTTGTCTGATAATGCTACAATTTCATTTTTAAATTTTTTTTTCAACGTTTATTTACTTTTGGGACAGAGAGAGACAGAGCATGAACGGGGGAGGGGCAGAGAGAGAGGGAGACACAGAATCGGAAACAGGCTCCAGGCTCTGAGCCATCAGCCCAGAGCCTGACGCGGGGCTCGAACTCACGGACCGCGAGATCGTGACCTGGCTGAAGTCGGACGCTTAACTGACTGCGCCACCCAGGCGCCCCTACAATTTCATTTTTAAACACCAAGTTCTTTTAATCTCACCTTGGCTATATAAAAGTTATTCCTAGCTATTAGTTATTATATAGCACCTTCACATATGGAAGTCTAAACTTTCCTGAGTAACCAGGGACATGAGGTCAACAGGTGCTTAAATCATCAGCTGCTGATCACAATTGTATCTTACTATTTGTTCTTCAAATATGCTATCTGGTTTTGCAAAATACATATATTCAAAGATAACAAAGACCCATTGGATTTCCTTTAGTCCTTAATATAATAGAATATAGAATTTGCATGAAATGTCTAGATATTTCCACAATTTTTACAGGCAAGACTTTACGGCAACACATTATATTAATGGATTAAAAAGCTACAAGATTCTGAAATCACCACCACTTCTGTTTCTGTAGGTTTTTATTGCCCTTTTCTATTTATGTCAGTCACGGGAATAAGATGAGTAATGAATAATTATCATCTTTGTGAACGATAAGCAAAGACTATACCATGGATGTTTCCTTTGTTAAATTTTTAGTCCTTGTTACTCACTCTAAAGTTTTATCTCACTCTTGAGAGGTACACATGAATACTGGGTAATCAAGATTAATACCATGATTGGAAGAACAAATGTTGTCAAAATGTCTATACTACCAAAGCAATCTACATACTTCATGCAATCCTTATCAAAATACCTCCAACATTCTTCACAGAGCTAGAACAAACAATTCTAACATTTGTATGGAACCAGAAAAGATCCTGAACAGCTAAAGTAATGTTGAAAAAGAAAACCAAAGCTGAAGGCAACACAAATCCAGACATCAGGCTGTATTACAAAGCTGTAATCATGAAGGCAGTATGGTACTGGCATAAGAAGACACATAGATCAATGGAACAGAAGAGAGAATCCAGAAATGTACCCAGAAATGTATGGCCAACCAGAGTTCAACAAGGTGGGAAAGAATATCCAATGGAAAAAAGACAATCTTCTCTTCAGCAAAATGGTGCTGGGAAAACTGTACACTGACATGCAGAAGAATTAAACTATATCATTTTTTTACACCATACACAAAAAATAAATTCAACATAGATGAAAGACCTAAAAGTGAGACAGGAAACCATCAAAACCCTAGAGGAGAACACAGACAGCAATATCTTTGATGTCAGATGTAGTAACTTCTTACTATACATATCTCTGGAGGCATAAGGGAAACAAAAGCCAGAATGAACTATTGGGACTTCATGAAGATAAAAAGTTTCTGCACAGAGAAGGAAACAATCAACAAAATGAAAAGGCAACCTTCAGAATGGGAGAAAAAAATATATAAGAAATAACGTATCTGATAAAGGATTAGTATCCAAAATCTACAAAGAACTTATCAAACTCAACATCCAAAAAGTGAATAATCCAGTTAAGAAATGGGAAGAAGACATGAATGGACACTTTTCCAAAGATGACATCCAGATGGCTAACAAACACATGAAAAAAATGCTGAAAATCACTCATCATCAGAGAACTACCAGTCAAAACCACAATGAGTTACCACCTCATATCTGTCTAATTGGCTAAAATAACAATTCAGGAAACAAAAGGTGTTGGCGAGGATGTGGATATAGGGGAACTCTTTCACAATGTTGATGGGAATGCAAACTGGTGCAGTCACTCTGGAAAACAGTATGGATGTTCCTCAAAGAATTAAAAATAGAGCTAACCTATGATCCAGCAATTGCACCACTAGGTATTTATCCAAAGGATACAAAAGTGCTGATTAGAGGGGGCACATGCACACCAATGTTTATAGCATCACTATCAACAATAACCAAATTATGTAAAGAACCCAAATTTCCATCGACTGATGGATGGGTAAAGAAGATGTGGTGTGTATGTACAATGGAATATTACTTGGCGATCCAAAAGAATGAAATCTTGCCATTTGCAACAGCATGGATGGAACTAGAGCATATTATGCTAAGTGAAATAAGTCAGTCAAAGAAAGACAAATATCATGATTTCACTCATCTATGAAATTTAATAAACAAAACTGATGAGCATAAGGGAAGTGAAGAAAAAATAAAATAATATAAAAACAGAGAGGGAGACACACCATCAAAGACTCTTAAATACAGACAATAACAGTTGCTGGAGGGGAGCTGGGTGGGGCAATGCACCAAATGGGTGATGGGCATCAAGGAGGGCACTTGTTGGGATGAGCATTTGGTGTTATATGTAAATGATGAATCACTAAATTCTACTCCTAAAACCGTTACTACACTACACTAAACTAACTTGAAATAAAAAAATATATATATACATTAATGCCATGACACAAAAACTTTCTCCTTAATGGAATTTACTTATTCACCAGTAGATACCACAATTATTTTCCCATGAAGTGTGTGATAATTACCAATTCAGTTTCCTGCAATAGTGTACTTCATATATCCAATTTCAAGATTTGAAATATATTATTTCTTTGAATTGTATTCACTGAAGGCATAACTTACAAGACCCATTACCTTGTATGTTTTAAATGTTGGCATCAAAATCCAATTACTGATCATATCGGCATGTTCCTGATCCTGGTGCTGTGGCCCTATGAATCTAAGGATGTTTATATGTGGCGCCTCAATGTGTGGCTGCTCTCCTGAGGCAATATACAAATACATCACATTCCTCTCATACCTCCTACTTCTGTCACTTCCAAAAGCATGTTGAAGCATCTGTCATCCTGGAAGAGGTTTCCTTGGGTGACAAATGGCTCTACCTCTTCTTTGTATATTGAACTAAGCAGTTTCTTTTCATTTATGGGGAAAGGGCAGATTAAAAACAGTAAATGAAGAGCTTAACTGGGAAGAAACATAAATCTAGTAGAGGCTAATATATGAGTCTTGAGAAGTCAAAAGTTCAATGAAGTAACCTATTGAACTAAATTGATTATCTCCTGGATTGAATGAGGATGGGGAAGGATGTTGAGACTTGGCCAGAGATTATCTAATACCTCATTTTGGTATTCAATGTCTCTTTAGTCAGGTCTTACTCTTCTAAGGAAACCTCCCATTTAAGAACACCACCTCTATCTAGCCAGGAAGTCCCCTCTAAATGGCTAAACCTTGCTCATGCTATTTCTCTTCCTAAGAACTTTATTCCTTGTTGCCAGTTCACATTTTACTGGTCATTCAAAGCACACCAACTTATAAAAACATCTCTAGCATTTTTTAGTTATGGGAGGAATTTGGAGCTATCAGAACCCTTGTGTATCTCTAAATAGTTTGAGAAAACCCAATAAATACCTTAAAATATAATTTAATTTTTGGGAAAAAAAACTTTCATTTTTCATCATACACATGACACAAAGTAAAATTGGGTGATATTTTCTTAGCTAATAAGGATATGTAGAAAATACAGTAATTCTTTTTTTGTGTGAATTTTTCTTTTTTTAAGTGCTTTATTTTTTTAAATTTACATTCAAGTTAGTTGTCATATAGTGCAACAATGATTTCTGGAGTACATTCCTTAATGCCTCTTACCCATTTAGCCCATCCCCCTCCCAAAACCCCTCCAGTAACCCTCTGTTTGTTCTCCATATTTAAGAGTCTCTTATGTTTTGTCCCCCTCCATGTTTTTATATTGTTTTTTCCCTTCCCTTACGTTCATCTGTTTTGTATCTTAAAGTCCTCATATGATTAAATTCATATGATATTTGTCTTTCTCTGACTAATTTTGCTTAGTCCATCCACGTAGTTGCAAAAAGAAAGATTTCATTTTTTGATTTTTGAGTCATTATATATATATATATATATATATATATATATATATATATATATATCTCACAGAGGATACAGTAATTCTTAATGAGGTTATTTTCCCCATAGAGGGCAGTCAGAAACTCTGAATATGGGGGGAGGCAAATACAGAAACAGAGAGACAAAGAAAGACAGAGAAATAAAGACAGAAATGGAGAGTGAGTTCATATGGGCTATCCATTTTTATATTTATTGTTTTTGATATATCATTTTATATATATTATTGTTATTCAGTGTTTGTTTTGTGTGGGTAAACTTTATAAACAATTACTGAAATCTTAGTCTTGCACAGACATGAGTAAGATCTGATTTTTACCTTAAGGCATCTACTACCACCTAACTGGATAGACAGGGTTTGAGAGGCCAAATAATAACTGCACTCTTCCAAAGATATGTATGTTCTAACTCCCAGAATCTATGAATATGTTATATTACATGGAAGTGGGGAATTAAGGCTGCAGATGAAATTAAGGTTGCTAATCAGTTAAACTTAATATAAAGAGACTCCTTGATTATCTGAGTGGATCCAATGAAATCATAAAGTAATTAAATGGAAAGAGGAAGGGCAAAGAATTAGAACCAGAATGGCATCATGAGACTCATCCAGTTATTGGTTGCTTTATGATGGAAGATAGCCACAAGCCAAGGAGAGTAAGCAGCATATAGATGCTAGAAAAGGCAAGAAAATCATTCTTTCCTAGAACCTCCAGAAAGGAATGTAGACCTACTGACATATTGATTTTAGCCTAGTGAGACACTAAAAACTCTAAGATAATAAACTTGTGTTGTTTTAAGCCATTAGGTTTCTGGTAATTTGTTAGAGCAGAAATAGGAAACTTACATAGGGTTTGTTGAATAAAAATGTATTTGCTGCAAACCTTAGGGATCTTGTATCTAAACCTCCCATTCAATGCAGGAATCAAGTTATTTCAGCTAAAAGAGTATAGTGATGGATAATTTAGACTGTGGAAAACAAGATGCCATCAATAGTTTTTGAACAGAACATCAAGACAAAACCATTGTTTAAAGTTACCTAATTTGGAGGCTATGCACAAAAGGAACCCAAGTGGTAAGAGCCCTGAGGCACACAGACCAAATTGGTGATGATTAACAGCAAAAGTGGTTAAGAATTTGGCCTGGAGTGACAGTAGTGCCAATGAAATAGAGGGAATAAATAAAGGATGTATAGAAGGAAAATACACATTATTGAATCCGTACTAAGTCTATGAGTTTCGTTGAGGATTGAGACCACCTTATATGCATTATATATATATATATACATATATATATATATATCCATTCTTCAGTCAATGGGCATGTGGACTCTTCCATAATTTGCCTATTGTTGATAATGCTGCTATAAACATTGGGGTGCATGTTTCCTTTTGAATTAGTATTTGTGTATCATTTGGGTAAAAACTTAGGGCAATTGCTGGATCATAGGGCAGTTCTATTTTAAACTTTTTGAAGAACTTCCATATTGTTTTCCACAGTGCTTGCACAAGTTTTCATTCCCACCAACAGTGTAAGAGGGTTTCCCTTTCTCCACATCTTCTCCAACACCTGTTGTTTCCTGTGGTGTTAAACGTAGCCATTCTCACTTGTGTGAGGTGATATGACGTTGTAGTTTTGATTTGCATTTCCCTGATGATGAGTGATGTTAAGCATCTTTTAATGGGTCTGTTGGCTAACAGTACATCTTCTTTAGAAAAAAATGTCTACTCATGTTTCTGCCCATATTTTAACTGTATTATTTGTTTTTGGGGTGTTCAGTTGCAGAAGTTCTCTATAGATTTTGGATACTAGCCCTTTATCCAATATGCCTTTGGCAAATATCTTCTCCCATACCATATATTGCCTTTTAATTCTGTTGATTGCTTCCTTCCCTCTGCAGAAGCTTTTTATTTTGATGAAATCACAATAGTTTACCTTTGCTTTTGTTTCTCTTGTGTCAGGAGATGTATTTAGAAAAAAGTTGCTATGGCCAATGTCAAAGAAGTTGCTACTTATCTTTTCTATGATTTTAATGGTTTCCTGTCTCACATTTAGGTCTTTTATCCATTTTGAATTTATTTTTATGTATTATGTAAAAACGTGGTCCAGTTTCATTCTTTTGCATGTTGCTGTTTTCCCAACATTATTTGTTGAAGAGACTTTTTTCCATGGTATATTCTTCCTACATTGTCAAATATTAATTGACCATATACTTGTGGGTTCATTTCTGGATTTTCTATTCTATTCTATTGATCTATGTGTCTCTTTTTGTGCCAGTACCATACTGTCTTGATCACTTCAGTTTTGTAATATAACTTGAAATCCAGAATTCTGATGACTCCAGCTTTGCTTTCTTTTTCAAAGTTGATTTGGCTATTTAGGGGTCTTTTGTGGTTCCACACAAATTTTAGGATTATTTATTCTAGCTCTATGACAAATTCTGGGGCTATTTTGATCGGAATTTCACTAAATATGTAGATTGCTTTGGGTAATAAAGACATTTTATCAATATTTGTTCTTCCAATCCATGAGCATGGAATATCTTTTCATTGCTTTGTGCCATCTTTAATTTCATTCATCAGTGTCATATTTTTCAGAGTACAGATCTTTAACTCTTTGGTTAGGTTTATTCCTAGATATCATATTGTTTGGGTGCAGTTATAAATGGGATTGTTTCCTTAAAATTTCTCTTTCTGCTGCTTCATTGTTGGTGTATAGAAATGCAACAGATTTCTGTACATTGATTTTGTAAACTATGACTTTGCAGAATTTATGTATCAGTTCTGGCAAATTTTTAATGGAGTCCATCAGGTGTTATATATAAAGTATCATGTCCTATGTAAATAGTGGAAGTTTGATTTCCTTCTTGCCAATTTGGATGCCTTTTAATTTCTTTTTCTTGTCTGATGGCTGTGGCTCTGACTTCCATGAATGTGTTAAATAACAGTGTTGAGAGTGGACATCTCTGTCTTGTTCCTGATTATAGAGGAAAGGCTCTGTTTTTCCCCCTTGAAGATGAAGTTAGCTGTGCATTTTTCATATATGGACTTTATTATATTGAGGTATGTTTCCTCTAACCTCACTTTGTTGAGGGTTTTTATCATGAATGGATGTTGTATTTAGTCAAATGCTTTTTCTGCATTTATTGAAAGGATCATATTGTTCTTATACTTTCTTTTATTAATGTGATATCTAAGGTTGATTGATTTGTGAATATTGAAGTGGACTTGCAGCCCAAGGATAAATCCCCCTTGAATGTGGTGTATCATTTGTTTACTGTGCTGTTGGTTTTAATTTGCTACTGTTTTATTGCAAATTTTTACATATTGGCCTGTAGTTCTATTTCTTACTGGACTCTTTATCTTGTTTTAGTATCAGGGTAATGTTGGCCTTGTGAACAGAATGAATTTGGAAGTTTCTCTTCCATTTCCATTTTTGGAATTGTTTGAGAATAATAGGTATTAAGTCTTATTTAAATGTTTGGTAGAATTCCTCTAGGAAGCCATTTAACCATGGACTTCTGTTTGCTGGGAGATTTTTGATTACTGATTTAATTTCTTTGCTGATTATGAGTCTATTCAATGTTTCTATTTCTTTCTGTTTTAGTTTTAGTAGTTTATATGTGTATAGGAATTTATCCATCTCATCCAGGTTGTACAATTGTTGGCATATAGTTTTTTTATAATATTATTTTATCATTATATTTCTGTGATGTTAGCTGTTATATTTTCTCTCTCACTGTGTTTTTATTTATTTGATCCCTTTATCTTTTCTTTTTGATAAGACTGGCTTGGGAGTTATCAATTTTATTAGTTTTTCAGTGAACTGGCTCCTGGTTTTATTAATTCCTTTATTGTTCTTTTAATGTCTATACAATTTATTTCTGCTCTAATCTTTGTTATTTCCTTCCTTCTTCTGGGTTTAGGCTTAATTTTTGTTCTTTTTCTGGCTCTTTTAGGTGTAAGGTTAGGTTGTTTATTGGAGATATTTTTCTTTATTCTTAAGGTAAGCCTGTATTGCTATATACTTCCCTCTTATGACCTCGTTTGCTGCATCCCGAAGATTTTGGACTGTGGCTTTTTCATTTTCATTTGTTTCTGTGTAATTTGTATTTCTTCTTTGATTTCCTAATTGACCCATTCATTCTACAGTAGCATGTTGTTTAACTTCCATGTATTTGTGGTCTCTAAAATTTTTTTTTGTGGGTGAATTCAAGTTTTATGGCACTATGGTCAGAAAAGTTGCATGGTATGATTTCAATAATTTTGTATTTGTTGAGACCTGATTTGTGACCTAGTATATGATGTATTCTGTTGAATGTCCCATAATCACTTGAAAGGAATGTATATTCATCTGCTTTAGGATGAACAGTTCTGTGTATATCTGTTAAGTCTATCTGGACCAGTGTGTCATTCAAAGACATTGATTACTTCCTTGTTGATTTTCTCCTTATATGATATGTTCATTGCTTCAAGTGGGATATTAAAGTCCCCTGTTACTGTATTATTATCAATGAGTTCCTTTATGTTTGTTATTATTTTATATAGTTGGTGCTCTCCTGTGGGATTCATAAATATTTGCAATTGTTAGGTCTTGTTAGATTGTCTTCTTTATTATGATATAGTGCTCTTCATCTCTTGTTATAATCTTTGGTTTAAATTCTAGTTTGTCTAATAGAAGTCTCACTACTCTGGCTTTCTTTCTTTTTTTACATCCATTTCCATGATAAGTAGTTCTCCATTCCCTCACTTTCAATCTTCAGGTGTCTTTAAGTCTAAAATGAGTCTCGTAAGCAGCACATAAATGGTTATTTTTTTTTCTTTATCCATTCTGACACCCTATGTCTTTTGATTGGAGTGTTTATTCCACTTACATTCACAGTAATTATTGATAGATATATAGTTATTGCCATTTTATTATTTATTTTGTCATTTCTTCTTGATATTTTCTCTGATCCTTTCTTTGTCACTTTTGGTCTTTCCTTTATTCTCAAAGAGTCAACTATAATACTCCTTACAGGGCTTATTTAGTGGTCATGAACTCCTTTAGTTTTTGTGTCTGTGAAACCCGCTATTTCCCCTTTTCTGAATAATAGACTCGCTGGATAGAGGATTCTTAGCTGCAGATTTTTCCCAATAAGCACTTTGAATATACCATGCTATTCCCTTCTGGCTCAGCAAGTTTCTGTTGAGAAATATGCAACTAGCCTTAAGGGTTTTCCCTTGTAAGTGAAGGACTTTTCTGGTATGCTGCCTTTCAGATTTTTTTTTCTTTATTACTATATTTTGTAAATTTAGTTAAATATATCTTGATGTTCCCTGCTTTTGTTGATTTTGATTGGAGTTCTCTGTGCCTCATGGATCTGGATGTCTGTTTTCTTCCCAAGATTAGGGAAATTTTCTGATATTATTTCTTGAAATAACTTTTCTCCTCTTTTTCTCCTTCTTCTTCTTCTGGGACTCCTGTAATACGAATATTATTACATTTGATGGAGTCACTGGTTTCCTTAAGTCTATTGTCATCTTCCATAATTCCTCTCTCTCACTTTGTTTAGCTTTATTATTTTCCATTATTTTGTCTTCTATATCACTTATTGATTCTTCTGCTTCTTCCAGCCTTGTGTTCATCGCATCAAGCCTGTTTCCAATTTCAGTTATTGTATTTTTCATTTCTGATTATTTTTAACTCTTTTATCTCTGTGGTAAGGGCCTCCCTGAGGTCTTCCATTCTTTCCTCAAGCTCAGTGTGTACCCTTATAATTATTACTTTAAATTCTCCATCACTCATTTTAACTTATATCTGTTTTGCTTAGACCTCTGGCTGTGGCCTTATCTTGTTTGTTTGTTTGTTTTTCATTTTGGATGAATTCCTCTACTTTGGCCTTTTATCTAAGTTTGTGCCTTTTCTGTTTTAGAAAAGCCTGTTATATTTCCTGCTTCTGAGACTAATGCCTTTATGAAGAGGAGTTCATTTTGCTCTATTTTGCTCTATTTTGCTTGGAGAGGAGTTTCTTTTGGCACTGTCTCTTGGGGAAGCACTCTGACAAGAGCAACTAATCTCCTCTCCATGGTGTTACAGACATTTTTCAGACTGCTGTTTCCACACTGTTTGCCTCTGGGTTGTTTGCTTGCCTTCTCTCCAGGAACAGCAGTTGCAGCCTGCTGACTTTTAAAACTCTAGGTTTTGGGGGTGTGGTATGGGCAGTGGTGTGCTAATCTTCTTGTGGAGGGTCTTACTATGCTGGCACTGAGGCAGGCTTGATCAATAAGGGCAGCCGTGCTAGAGAGCAGAGGTGTGAGACTTGATGTAAGCAGGTTAGGCAACCAGTGTTGGGCTAAGTTACTTTTTGCAGATGTCTCTGTATTTATGCTAAAGGGAATGGAAAAGAAATGGCACCAGATGGCTTCTTTGTCCCTATAGAGGTGTCTCTGTGAATGTTACCTCTGAGGGATGTGCTCCAAGAAGACAGAATAATCTCCCCTTTGCATGCCTCAGGCATTCCTCAGATTGTGCCATCTGCCTCAGATTGTTTGCCTGCCTCCTCTCAAGGAGTAGGGCAGCACCCTCAGGAGTTTATCACAGCCAAACCCCTGCTGGTGGCAAGAAATCATGAAAATCAGCCCCTCTTGTTTTTCCAGCCAATAGCTTTAAGGAAATGCTCTCGTGCATTTCACAGTGTCCTCCTTTCTCTCTCATCTTTCTCTGCAAAGGTGAGATCACTCTCCTCCACAGTACCCATGTTCTTTTCTCCCCGCAAATCACATCTCTGCACTTCCTACCTTCTTCAATGAGGCTTCTTTTTTCCCTTTAGTTGTGAAGATTGTTTTATTAGTCTTCAAGTTTATTTCTGGGCACCTAGAATGATTTGATAGTCATATAGTTTTGTTAAAGGGACTAGATTAGCCTAGGGAACTCCTAGTATGCCATCATCTTAGCTCCAGCCCATTTTTCCTTCATTTAGTTATTTGTGTACTTGTCTAAGTTCTTTCAAGTTTTCATTAGTCTGTAAGTGACTTGAATAGTTAATAGTTACCACCTATTGAACAATTTATTACATGCCAGACACTACATATATTATCTGAAATAATCCTCAAAACAACCTGTTAAAGTAACCTAAGGATTATTTAAAGAGTTTAAACATACATTGATCTGAATAGTACAACACCAAACCAAATATAGTTAAAAGTGCTCCACTGGCAGGAGATAGGTGTGAGGTTTTCACTGAGAAGAGGGAGAGAAGAAAAGCAAAGAAATGATTTGATTTGCTATATAGTTTAAGCGGTTGCTTTATTAGGGAAAACCTCTTTTGGTATTTTTGATTGGTTGTTCTTAAGTTGTATTTTCTCATATTTTAATAAATTGACTATGATTTAGGCTTTTGTTTGCTTATGTATGCTACCAACGTATTAGAGCCACCCTAGTCTAATGACCACTTCCTTTAATTACTTTAACAACTCCATAAGGGAGATATTATTATTTCTTTTCTGCATATGTAGAATCTGAGGCTGAGGGCTATTATGTAATTTGTTCAAGATTAAATAACTAAAAAGTGGTGAATAAGCTATCAGAACCCAAGTATGCCTCATTTCAAAGTACATGCTCTCAAACATCAAACTGTTCCAAGGCTAAGAACTTTATCTTATTTATTTTTCATCTTTTGTAGTACCTAGTATTAGTAGCTTATATTTGTAGTTTCACAGTAAATGTATAAAATATATGTAGGATTGAATGTTGACAAAGTGAATCCCTAGATATATACAAGGCTTAATAATGTAGAAAGCATTATTTGAAGATGGGATTCATTGAACAAGTGCAATCATCCTCATGGGTTAAATCACCCACATTGCAAAAATAGAATTTAATACATTAGCTGTTGAAAATGCATTAATTGCATTTGATAAGAGAATAGTACTTTCTTTATAAAATGAATACATGACTTTGTTTATTATTGCTTACAAGAAAGACTATACTGTATTTAGATGGAAGAAAAAAAAATCATTACAGGAAGCTATTTAAGAAGATGGGTTAACCTGAAGCCAGCATTCCAGGATATATTCAGTATATATGAAGAGGCATATCATCTTCCTCTGATGAATAAGCATTTTGTAATGTCCAGTGAAATTGGCCTGGAATGTGTCAAACACAAAATAGTACTGGATTGGAAATATCAACTGGTGTTGTTTTTTTTTATATGAAATTTATTGACAAATTGGTTTCCATACAACACCCAGTGCTCATCCCAAAAGGTGTCCTCCTCAATACCCATCACCCACCCTCTCCTCCTTCCCACCCCCCATCAACCCTCAGTTTGTTCTCAGTTTTTAACAGTCTCTTATGCTTTGGCTCTCTCCCACTCTAACCTCTTTTTTTTCCTTCCCCTCCCCCATGGGTTCCTGTTAAGTTTCTCAGGATCCACATAAGAGTGAAACCATATGGTATCTGTCTTTCTCTGTATGGCTTATTTCACTTAGCATCACACTCTCCAGTTCCATCCACGTTGCTACAAAAGGCCCCAGTGAAGAAATGGGCAGAAAACATGAATAGACACTTCTCTAAAGAAGACATCCGGATGGCCAACAGGCACATGAAAAGATGTTCAGCGTCGCTCCTTATCAGGGAAATACAAATCAAAACCACACTCAGGTATCACCTCACGCCAGTCAGAGTGGCCAAAATGAACAAATCAGGAGACTATAGATGCTGGAGAGGATGTGGAGAAACGGGAACCCTCTTGCACTGTTGGTGGGAATGCAAATTGGTGCAGCCGCTCTGGAAAGCAGTGTGGAGGTTCCTCAGAAAATTAAAAATAGACCTACCCTATGACCCAGCAATAGCACTGCTAGGAATTTATCCAAGGGATACAGGAGCACTGATGCATAGGGCCACTTGTACCCCAATGTTCATAGCAGCACTCTCAACAATAGCCAAATTATGGAAAGAGCCTAAATGTCCATCAACTGATGAATGGATCAAGAAATTGTGGTTTATATACACAATGGAATATTACATGGCAATGAGAAAAAATGAAATATGGCCTTTTGTAGCAACGTGGATGGAACTGGAGAGTGTGATGCTAAGTGAAATAAGCCATACAGAGAAAGACAGATACCATATGGTCTCACTCTTATGTGGATCCTGAGAAACTTAACAGGAACCCATGGGGGAGGGGAAGGAAAAAAAAAAAAAAGAGGTTAGAGTGGGAGAGAGCCAAAGCATAAGAGACTGTTAAAAACTGAGAACAAACTGAGGGTTGATGGGGGGTGGGAGGGAGGAGAGGGTGGGTGATGGGTATTGAGGAGGGCACCTTTTGGGATGAGCACTGGGTGTTGTATGGAAACCAATTTGTCAATAAATTTCAGAAAAAAAAAAAACAAAAAACAAAAAAACAAAAATAAAAAGTGGCATGTTTTGTGAAAAAAAAAAAAAATTAAAAACACACTCACACACAAAAATCGAATAAATGATGCTAGATCCTAGGTGTGTTTTGGTCTGGGTATTGAAAGTGGTTTTACAGATTAGAAAAAAAAGGGGGGGATAGAAAAAAAGGAAATCGTTTGAGAATTTGAAAAAATGTATACACTGAAGTAGACTAAAATGACATGATAGAGAATAGAATAGAGGATGGTAAAATAGAATTTGAAAAAAAATATACACAGAAGTAAAGAATATAGTATAAAAAATTAAAGAAAATATTTTTAATAAAAATTAAAAATAAATATGAATTTTTTTTCTTTTTCTGTATTTAAGAAAAAAGAAAAGAAAGGAAAAAGGGAAAACGTTTTAAAAATTAAAAAAATAAAATAAAAGGAAATCGTTTGAAAATTTGAAAAAGTGAACATACTCTAGTAGACTAAAATAAAATGATGGAAGTAAAATAGAATTTGAAAAAAAATACATAAAAGCAAAAAATATAGTAAAAATATTTGTAATAGAAATTTAAAGTAAAAATGAAGTTTTCTCTTTTTGCATTCAAGAAAAAGAAAAGAAACGAAAAAGAGAAAAAAAGAAAAAGAAAGAAAATGAAATTGTTTGAAAATTTGAAAAGGTGAATACACTGAAAGTAGACTAAAATAAAATGATGGAAGTAAAGTAGAGTTTGAAAAAAAATACACAAAAGTAAAAAATACAGAAATAAAAATTAAAGAAAATATTTTAAATAAAAATTGAAAATAAAAATGATTTTTTTCTCTCTGCATTCAAGAAAAAGAAGTGTAAAAGACAAAAAGAGGGAAAAAAAGAAAGAAAATTGAATAGATGAACCTGATAACAGATTGAAGTAGGACGAAATTACTTCATTTTCCCCTAGAATTCAGTCTATGTAGCCCTTTATAGTCCATAAACTAAGCTGGTGGTGAGACATATGCTCTTGAAGAGAGAAGTTGGCCCAGTTGGGTGGGGCTCAGTGTAACAGCTGTGCTCTCCACTAGATGGCTCTGCTAGCCTACTGGGGTGGATTGTTGCTGCGCTTGTAGGTGCATATGCACATGTGCGGGAGTGGTGAAAATGATACCACCCAGCTACCCAGTCTGTTCTCTCAGATCAGCAATCGCGCACCCGTCCTCTGTCTTCAGCTCTTGTCCACTTCCTCCTTTTTCACTCTCCGTGACCAGGCCCCAGGCAGTACCTCTCTCCTGAGTTTTGTCTCAGATGCAGCTGTCTTCCCCAGCCCCTTACTTCTGAAGGACTGAAGC
The DNA here is from genome assembly GCF_022837055.1 of Prionailurus viverrinus. NCBI lineage: Eukaryota > Metazoa > Chordata > Mammalia > Carnivora > Felidae > Prionailurus > Prionailurus viverrinus. The sequence goes on from NC_062579.1 coordinate 56,881,041, forward strand.
TTTGACCTGTTCCACCCCTCTGTGGGAAGGTCTCACTGAGCAATGGCTGAATGAAGAATGGCCAAATGTTGGCTGCACCCAGGAATGCTTGCTGGATCCTGCTGCTGCCAGTGCCCCGAGACTGTGGCCAGGTCCCTGCCCACCCCAGAAAAAGTTCACGAGAGTGTAGCAGCAGCGTTTCAGGGATTATGGGAAATCACACCATCTGGCACCAGGCTTTACCCTTAATGACCTTGCCCAAGCACCAGGGAATGTGGCCACCTTCCGGGGTCTGCTGGGACCAGGTGGCTTCAACAGTCTCTACCAAATATCCTTCCAGCAGTGGAACCACTTTTCCCTGTGTGGCCTGAGAACCTCCCAGACCCCACTCTATTCCTGGGGATTCGCCCTTCCCACTAGAGCACCTCAAAGTATCGAGCTGCGGAGTTGCAGCCTTTGTGCTCCCCTTGTTTACAGTCTTAATGGAATTTAAACCCTCTCCTTTCTCCTTTCTCCCTTTTTAGTTTAGTTCCTGCAGCTGTTTCCAATTTTCCACTTTCTCTCCAGGTGCTTTTGGGAAGGGTTGATTTTCCCGTATTCTCCCCCCTCCCCAGTCTCTATCCTCTCTCTGCCCACAAAAAGTGGTTCCCTACCTTCTGTGGCTTCTTGCTCCCCAAATTCACCTCTCTGCACTGCATACCTGCTTAATTCTGTGGTTCAGGTTGTGCAGATTGTTGTGTTAATCCTCCAATCAGTTTTCTAGGTGTGTAGGATGGTTTAGTATTGGTCTGGCTGTATATCATGGATGCGAGACACACAAAAAACTTCCCTGCTATTCTGCCATCTTGGCTCCTCAAGGCCCAGGCAAATTTAAGCAGAATAAGTTGGTCATATGATTGGGCTAAAGAGCTAGAAGAATACATGTTAAAGAAAGTGGATTCAACTGGGATGTTTTGATTTGGAACTGTGGAAATTGTAGAAAAGAAAGTGGTTACAGTGGGGGGACTTAAGTTGTTTTCTTTTTTTAACTGTTGCTTAATGTTTAATGAGAAGGCATGGAAGTAAAAAGAGAGTTTGGATATAGTATCAGTTAAAAATTTCTTTCCAGTAACGTTTTTTTAGACTAAGGTATGGTCTCCAAGGGGATATAGTAGTATCACTTAGGGAATTTCAACATCAATTATGCAATATTTTTAAAGGCTAATCATAGAAATAAATCTTGTACTGGCAAGGAGCTTTTAAAATATTTCCCATCTCTTCATTTGGTGTCTCACTCTTATGGCCACTTTCGTGTTTTTATTGTTTTGCTACAACACATATTTGAAAGACCAGCTAGGAAAATAAACAGAATTTGTCTAGGTAAATCTTAGGTCTTCAGTAAATAAAATGTGGTAAAATGAAGGTAGAAAAAAATATGTATGAATTTGTTGTCAGATGGAGAAAACTGGCATGGAATTGGTTAATAGGCAGCCAGCTAGTTTTAGCAATCAAAACAATGGAAAAATAGATGGAGCAAGGGGAAAAATAATTATTTCTTTGATAGAGAATGTTGTTATTCATCATTGGTTTTGGTTTCTTTAAAGGATAATCCATTTTGCTTCTTATTGCTTCCATAGTGTCTCCACAGAAAGTTATTTGGGGTCTAGGGATTAAGGGTGGGGCTAGGAAAAATAGTGAAATAGCCAGTTTGTATGCAGATTCATCTTGCCCATACCCTTTCTTATTAGAAGTGTCCTGAATAGGACTTCAGAAATCACATATTCCATCAACTCTATCCTCTTTTGACAGATGGACAAATGTCTTTCCAGGGTAGGATTTATTGAAAGTCATAGTATAAAATTTCTTTTTAAAAAAATTTTTTAAAAAGTTTTTAAAATTTTTATTAGAAAGAGACAGACAGACAGAATCTCAAGCAGGCTCCATGCTCAGTGTAGAGCCTGACATGGGCTCCACCACACTACCCCGAAATCATTACCTGAGCTAAAATCAAGAGTCAGATGCTTAACCAACTGAGCCACCCAGGTACCCCAGGATAATATTTCTAGAAGAGGGAATAGAATTAGGTGTTTTAACTCCTGGGCTAGTGGTCTTTCCACCACATCATGGTGTTTCTGATGGTCCATCTTTTCTTTTTAGAGTCAGTTTAACCCCTGTGTCCTTAGGAATCAGGCTACCCTTCCAAGTGAAACTGAACAACAATCTCAGACCTTTCTCTTACCCATTGTTTTATTTTACACGCAAATCCTTATTTTTTATTTATCATTGCCAGAACTCTTCTTTCATCTAGGGAATAGAATGAAGCCATGTTAATTTGTTCATAGTACTTTGTATTTAGCTCTCAAGTGTAAGAGCATCCTTAACCCCAAGAAAGAGATTGTTATGGTAGAAATTTCAAACAGCAAATCAACTTCACGGGAGATATTTTGGGTTAAGATGGTCTTTATTGGTTTCTCTAAATCATACCATATGCATGAGTACCTACTTGGGCTAAGCAATGGGTTGCTGTTTGTTGAGATACACTGGTTTCTTCACTTTCGAGGTATTAAAATGGCCTGCTACTAACTGTACTGGTAGTTATTTTGTATTCATTATCTGTAGCCTCATAGGGCCTGCGTCCTTACTCATAAATTGCCTCTTTAAAGAAAATTTCAGTGACTTACTGGCAGATTGGACTTGGATAATACATAAATCAGACCTATTACAGATTTCTGAAAAATAAAATTCTACCAAAAGGACACTTTGCAGTTTTATTTTAGTTTTTATTCCTGTTTTTAATCATAAGTTGGCCATGGTTCACTGGAGAGCAGTTTAAATCACCCAGAAAAGATTTCCAGTCTTTCCACAAAAAGGGCTGTCGTTGGGGTACTTTTCCTCATACAAATATTTTGAAAAACAGACTTCTTGGATTCTTTTTCAGTAAATGTCCATGATCCATTAGATAAAGCTGTTCTTTCTCCCTGAAAAACTAACGTATAAACATTTTGAAATATAGTAGTACTGTATTCCCGCAACATATTAGAATAAACATATTGATTAGTTTTTTGAAGTGCCAAGTCAGCCTGACAAAAGCAGACCACCATATATATATCTAAAAGTGACTTCTGACTTTATTTCTTTACTCATAAGAATTGTAGGTGAGGAGATTCTACAACCCACCCCCAAATGAGAATATGTTTTGGTTTATGATAGAGAAAACTTTTTAATGATTGTATCCTAGAATGGGTCTCCCTATAGTAAAATGGTATATGCCAGATTTTGAAAGAACCTTTTCTTCTTGGTGTGCTGTACTTTGAGGAATGAAAGCCAATAAACCAAAGGCTGTGGTTTATATGGAGAGATGCCAAGGTCATTTACCTGAAAGAAGCAACAGGATATGAGTCAAAAGTGAAATAAAAGTTACTGTGGATAGTTTTTAGTGGCCTGAGTTCATTTAAAGTCAGAGCTAAAATATTCCAGAGGGATGGAAAAAGCACATGTTTTTCCTCCATCTTAAACCTAAAAGAGAACAAGTGTCTTACATTTAAGATTCATCAAGCATAGTTTACATGATCTTTTATTGCAAAGTGAAAGCAAAGTTAGAAAATGAATACAGGATAGCATTAGCTAAGATCTAGGTAACAAGGCTGAAAACATTTGCATGTGCAGTTTTTTTATTGACGTTTAATTGACATATAGCAATATATTAGTTTCAGGTGTACAACATAATGATTTGATATCTATACATTGTGAAATTATCACAACAATAAGTTCAGTTACCACCCATTACCATACATAGTTAAAATTTAAAAAATTTTTCTTGTGATAAAGACTATCCAGATTTATTCCCTTAGCGACTTTCAAATATGCAATAGACTATTATTAACTATAATCACCATGCTACATATTATATCACTATGATGAATTTATTTCATATTAGAAGTTTGTACCTTTTGACCCCCTTTACCTATTTTCCTCACCTCCACTTCCCTCCCTTCTGGTAACCACCAATATGTTTTCTATATCTAGAGTTTATTTTTGTTTTCTTGTGTTGTGTTCTTTAGACTCTACATATATGGGAAATCAAACAGCATTTGTCATTATCTGTATGACTTATTTCACTGGCATAATACCCTCAAGGTCCAACCATGTCGTGCCATGTTGTCACAAATCACAAGATTTCCTTCTTTTTTTATGTCTGAATAAATATATATATAATATAATATATATAATATACACAATACACAAATAATCTAGCCCTGATGAACACTTAGGTTGTTTTCATTTCATGGTTATTGTAAATAATGCTTCAATGAACATGGGGGTGCATATATCTTTTTGAATTAATGTTATGACTTTCTTTAGATAAATATCCAAAGTGGAATTGCTGGGTCATATAGAAATTCCATTTTTAATTTTGGGGGAAACTCCACGCTGTTTTCCACAGTGGCTGTACCAATTTACATTCCAACCAACAGTGTACAAAGGTATCTTTCTCTACATCCTCTGTAACACTTGTTATTTCTTGTTTTTTTGTTTTTTTTCTGGTAGCCATTCTAACAGGTATGAGGTAATATCTCAATATTGTTTTGATTTGCATTTCCCTGATGAATAATAATGGTGAGCATTTTTCATATGCCTGTTGGCTATCTCCATGTCTTATTTGGAAAAATGTCTATTCCTATCCTTTGCTATTTATTTATTTATTTATTTATTTATTTATTTATTATTTGTTTATTTATTTAAATTGTTTTATTTATTTTTGAGAGACAGAAAGAGCTTGAGTGGAGCAGGGGCAGAGGATAGGGAGACACAGAATCCAAAGCAGACTCCAGGCTCTGAGCTGTCAGCACAGAGCCTGATGTGGGGCTGAAACCCACAACCTTTGAGATTATGACCTGAGCCGAAGTCGGACACTCAACAAGCTGAGCCACCCAGGCGCCCCTCCTCTACCTATTTTTTTAAATGAAATATTTGTATTTTTTTGCTATTGAGTTCTTTGTATATTTGTGTATATACACACACACACACAAACACACACACACACAGTCTTCACTTCTCTTCTGAAAGCTATTAAAGTAGATTTTACAAGGGCTGTTTCAGCAAGTATAATTTAGCCTCAAGGTAAGACAAAGGTTTTTTTTCCCATTTTATACAGGGCTAGATTATTTTGGCTTTTTTTAATCTTAGAAAACTGCAAATATTTCTACTTTTGTGAAGATTCACAGTCATATTTCAGCTTCTTTAATTACAGACTCTTGAAAATGTCTAGCACATCTGTATGTACTATGACAGCTGCATTATTATTACAAGGTTTTCTCTGAAAGCCTTTTCTGTCAACAAAACTGATGTATGGGTACCAAAATTGGCTCTTCATATTTCAAATATTGAGAAGTCAAACTGATTGATTTATTGATACAGTCAAAACTATGTTAGCCTGCCTGTTTCTATGACAACTATTTTACACAACTCATGGACATTTGTTTTATAAACAATTTATGTTGCATTTTAAGGCTATCTAACTGGATTTTATTTGTTAGTTGAATAAATAATGGTTATGCTGCAACATTTAGACTTAATTTGAAAGTTTCAATGGAAACTGAATAGCCAGACAGACATTTAGAACTTATATGTCTTTGGGCATAAAAATAGCAGGATTATGTTGAGGAAAATGATAGGGTATCAAACTCTGTGGACATTTTCATTTGATGAATAATGTGAAGTAGAACAGAAATTCTAGTACCTAGTTGAGTAACCCCAGTAAGTTCCTGTTTTCTAACAGTAAGGAGCAGGAGACCAACATGATGGAATTTAAATATTTTATAGCTTCTGTGAGCATAAACTTGTCCCTGAAAATGTAAGGGACACTGCTTGCCATACACCAGAGTTGGTAATCTTAAAACAATTGGAAACATTTTCTCCCAAAAAATATTTATCTTAAGCAAACAATTTAATAATGAAGAAATAGAGTCAGAGGTATTGGACATTTCCCTGTAACTGGAGGAAATCTCAAGGAGTTACTCCTATTCTTTTTGCTAGTCAGGTGCAATTATTGCTGATGTAAATATGTCTGAATTTACCACAGCTTTGTGGGTGGAAATGAAAGTTTCTCCTGAACCCTGGTGACATGATCCAGAAGGGCAGAGGAAGACTTTATAGGTTGGGAATTGATAGGCCTTAAGTCCTCCACATTCGCTGGTAAACAAACATCCCTCCACACTCATACCCAGCTTCCCTACTGCTATAAAATCAGAACCTGCAAATGCCCAGCTATCTGGGCAAAATGTGCTTCCAAACTTATGAGGGCCCTCTAGAGGAAGTTGCCCTCTAGAGGAAGACTGAAAAGGGGATTAGCTAGGATTTCTGTTTAGGACAGGCAGAACTTTGGAACTTTCAGAAAACTGATGACGTCCAAATGTTCTTTGTGATCCCCACAGTAAAGTGTGTCTGAGCAGAGTTGAACCTAGAGCCATACGCAAAAAGAGATTGTTAAATACATACTTCCCTTACTTGTGCCTAAGCCCTCTCCCCAATCCAGGCTGAATTGGCTAAGATTAGTTGTGAGAAATACCTTGAAAAAAATTGGAAAATTGGAAACAAGATTTCCACAATGAAGTAGCTCATGGTAGAAAGCAGTCCTTTAAGTTTCTTTAACACTACACTTGCTGGAAAATCAACAGCTATGACACTAAAAGGGTTCAGATGTTTGGTCACAGAGGCAATAATTAATTGAACTTGTATGAGAAATGCTAAGGAATGGCTTTGTGATCAACCGAATTGTTCTTTATTATGACCTCCAATCCCTTCTCTCTTACTTAATCTCTTCAACTAACAGCCACATCCTGTCTTTTCCTTTCCACCCTATTCTGGACGCCATTTCTTTCTTTCTTTCTTTCTTTCTTTCTTTCTTTCTTTCTTTCATTTGAAATTTATTGTCAAATTGGTTTTTGTGCTCATCCCAACAGGTGCCCTCCTCTATGCCCATCACCCACTTTCCCCTGCTTCCCACCCCCCATCAACTGTCAGTTTTTAAGAGTCTCTTATGGTTTGGCTCCCTCCCTCTCGATCTTTTTTTCCTTCCCCTCCCTCATGGTCTTCTGTTAAGTTTCTCAGGATCCACATAAGAGTGAAAACATATTTCACTTAGCATAACACTCTGCAGTTCCATCCACTGGACTCCATTTCAATGACACACTCACAAGAATTTTCCATTCTTTGACTCCTTCACCTTCCAACTCATAGTTTTGGCAATCCTTGCCCAGTCCTGGCTCAATTCAGTAGTCCACTTTGCCTGTTCTTTTCCCAGTCTACTGAAGACTTATCTGGGGAAAACTGCATATCCATGCTCATTGGTTCCACTATAAATGTGTGCTTTCCAATCTCATTCAGCTGGATCATTAACTGTCATCCTTAATCCTTTTCTCATCCATAGTTGGCTTTTAATTCCATTTCCCATTATAGCTGTTCTAAAACTTCATTTTTCTTCTCAAGTCCCTACCTCTGGCCCCTTCATTTTGAGTAGATGATCTACATTTCTATTTCACTAAGAAATGCCACCAAGTAACAATTCTCTCCTACTTCCTCATTCAATGATCCTGTAGTTATTAATCCTTTTCCTCTTTTTTCCTATAACATTAAACCTGATTTTAACTCTTCTTATTTTTCCTCACAGCTCACGAATGTGTTCCAGTCTAAAATATTTTACAGACACCAAAACTTTTATTCTTATACTTACTACTCAAGCAATATCTACCTCATTTCTTTCATAACCAAACCTCTTGAAGGCATAGTTCATATCTGATGTCTCCAATTCTTAACTTTCAATTTACTTCTCAATGTACTTATATTCAGATGTTAGCCCCTAGAGTTCTAATAAGCTTGTCACAAAAGAGTTACAAAAATCAGTAGTTAGACCTGCATGTTTCCTCTCCATTTCCCAGTTTCCAGAAGCAATCACCTTCAAGTCTTCTAAGTGTTAAATTAGTTACCACTCTGGGGCACCTGGATGGTTCAGTCAGTTAAACATCATACTTTGGCTCAGGTCATTGTCTCATGGTTCCTGGGTCTGAGCCCTGTGTCAGGCTCTGTGCTGACAGCTTGGAGCTTGGAGCCTGCTTCGGATTCTGTGTCTGCCCCTCCCCCACTCGTGCTCTGTCTCCCTTTGTCTCTCAAAAATAAACAAACATTAAAAAATATAGTTACTACTCAGACCTACTTTCCAGCTTCCAAAATTATGTTGTCTCCTCTCTTTTTCTATTTGTATTTGTGGGATTATAACTCTAAAAAATCTGTATTGTATTAATGGGGTTTCAGGAGGGAACACAATTCAACACTTGGGTTCAATCAGTGATACTTGTTTGGATCTGCCATTCTCTTTCTATGGCCTCTATTATTCTGTATGCTCCTTAAGAGTGTTTCTCATTGCACTGTTCTCAGGTTCTTTCCTCATCTTATATATCTTCTCCCTGAGTGATCATATTCACTCCCTTGGCTTCAACTATGTCCTTTATGAATGTGACTCAATAATCTATATCTCCAGCTCTGAAATTTTTCCCAAGCCCCAGACTATCCATCTATATACAAGACTTTTCCACCTGGGTGTCCTATAGGCATGTTAAACATAATCTGTTCAAAACATAACTTATTTATTTCCTTCAAATTTTTCTCTCTCCTGCCTTTCTTCTCCTAGCTAATGGTGTCACTCAGTCATGTAAACTAGAATACTCGTGCCATGCTTATCCATCTCCCTAACAAGGAATCTATGTGCTTCTTGAAAGGTAGATATAATGTCTCATTCATTTCTGGATCTCCTAACCATTAACCCAGTTCCCCAAATAATAAGAGTAGACACATAAAAGTTTATTAAATTGATGAGAATTTTATTTTGGAGTCTAAATATAATACAAGGCTAAAGTAACCACAGAGACAAATAAGCACATAACTATATTTAGCTCATGTGTAGTTAAATTTCTTATTTTATCAAATTCTTTTTGACATGAGACCACATTATGCATAATTTATTTATGATTAAAATCATCCCCCTTGTTTTGAAAACAGTCCAGTTCTTATATGGAAATAAAAGCAATTGTGTAACTTTTGCCTCACTCTATACATCTCTTTAAGTAAAATTCTAGTTTGTAGATAAAAATATTCTTGTAACTTAATAGGGACCTTTAAAGTTTCTTCAAAAGTCTCCAGAAATTATTACCTTAGAAAAATCTAGTCAAGTATTAACTAGCACAAATGTTTCCAATACACCTTTCTATTACCTCCCTGAGGAAACATTCCATCATTATATTTTGATAAATACAGAATAGTAACAATAGTAACAATCTCTCAGACATGTAGAAAAGTAGACTAAAAATAAAATGTTCTCTTTCTCACTTTTTCTTCTCTTTGACTCTAAATAGAAACAAATAAATCTACACATGAATGCGTGACATGAAATGTGACATTTCTTTGGATTTCACAATGGCTGAAATTCTTCATTACGCTTTCATAATATTATAAGAAGAATGTGTATTTATGGATCTTTTTTCACAGCTCAATTCTTCCAGATCAGCCTATTAATTTTGTTCATATACAATAAATTTTTATTTGTGATAAGAACACTTAAGATGAGATCTAAGCTCTTAACACATTTTTAAGTGTACAGTATTGTTAACTATAAACAGTGTTGTACAGCAGATCTCTAGAACTTTTTCATCTTGCATAACTGAAACTGTATATCCATTGAAGAGCAACTTTCCCTTTTCCCTTCCCCCCATCCCGTGGAAACCAACATTCTACTCTCTTCTTCTATAATGTTGACTATTTCAGATATCTCATATAAGTGGAATCATGCTAAGATGTGGAAGTAATCTGAATTTCCTTCGACATGAGTATTAAGGAAGGTACTTATTGTGATGAACACTGGGTGCTATATGTAAGTGATGAATCACTAAATTCTACTCCTGAAACAAATATTGTACTATATGTTAACTAACTAGAATTTAAATAAAAACTTGAAACAACAGTAGAACAAAAAACAAAAAAAAAATCCATCAACAAATGAATAGGTAAAGAAAATGTAGTTGCGTATATACAATAGAATATTATTCAGTCTCAAAAAGGAAGAAAATCCTGATATATGAGAAAACATGGATGAACCTTGAGGACATTATAAACATTCAGTATGCATGAAAATTTTTCTCAAGTAAAAGCTTGAATAATTCTTGTTTCCAATTCAGATTCCAGTAATATGAATTGATCCCCAACCATTTTCCAAATTCTGTGCTAGATACTTCACATATGTTTCTTATTTAACTCTTCCTAAGAAACTGGGAATATTATCCTTTCTTTTGGAAAACAGGTAAATGGATGTTCAAGAAGTTAAGAGACTTGCCTAGAGCCAATCATGGAGCTAATAAGTGATGCACCTAAAATTTGAACCCAAGCTACTTGACTTTAAATTCAATATCCTTCCCATTACAGGTCACAGACATCTTATTCCACATGTACCCCTTTGTAGGTATATCCCCCATGGTACAGATGAAATCTCATCTTCAGCCAATATATTTTAGTTAGTGTCCATTGTAGTGGAATTAGTTCTATCAAGTTAAGTTGAAATGTATTTGGTGACAGTAGCATGAAATGTGGAAAATACAACCTTCTTTCTTTATCAGTGTGATTGGTGACAACTAGGGCCAACCTTATGCAGAGGTAGAATAAGTAGGATAGTAAGTGTGTTGAGATTTACTGAGTAAAGATTATTAGAACCAGAAATAATCTAAATAATCCCTTTCATTTTTCAGAGAGGAAAACTGATACTCATAACAACCAGGTGACTTGTACAAAGCCACATTGTCCACTAGCAGCAGAGCCAACACTGGTACTCATGTCTTAAGTTTTCTTCTTTTAAGAGTAAAATCTCTTTCCTAGCTTGCTGATGTGCCTGAAAAATCCACCTTCATTAGAAGTTCAAAGTTTTGGATTTAGTCATTTTGTGTTAACATGCTGATCTTATTGGAAGAGGTAACTAATTCATGATGTTGTAAATTCTCAGTCTCTTGTGTACTGTCAGATCTATGGAGCCATTTGAGGACTGAACACTATGGTGAGCAGAAGATAGGGCAGGGCAATTTTGAGTTCAGAGGGAGAAGAGGGAAGTCCAGGGCCCTCAGTGTTGGGGGAGAGGGTCACAGTAGGGGATCCTGGGTCACCAAGGAGCAGTGTGAAACCATATACAATTTGGAACTTTGGGGAAGGGACATATAGCACAAAAAGAGAAACAGAAAACAATATTGCATGGCCAATGAATACAAATTGAGCCAACTCTAAATTCTGGCCTAGGCAGCAGTGGTCTTTTAGTGGCTTTATTTGCTGTTACTGTCTGCTAATATGGCCATATTGGAAATTGGAGAAATCCTTTTGTGCACCTGAGGGTTTTTATTTTTCTTTATAAATGGACTGTGATCCTTGCCCATTATTTGACTCTGTGCTGCCTAAAACCATTATCAGAACATCCTTTCTCCTCATTCTGCTATGCATATATATGGTCCTCAGAGCCAAGCAGCCCTGAGGCCAACTGTGGCCCTACCAACAACCCAGAAAGCACTTGCTGCCTGCTTTAATTTCAGGGATGTCTGATGAGGGCCTTCATTTGAGAAAAATTCTAATTTTTTTCCCATGTAAAGTGATTAAATTGGTCTGACACAATGTGTCTTTGGTTAATATCTATGTTCTTTATTACTTATGGTTCCATTTTGCTTCAGGCCTTACAGATTGCTTGCCATGGCTTCTGGACTTTCCCAATCAGGAGTTAACATCTTATTTTGAATAGGAATGTTCTGTTTGAAGGAGAATTTATTATATTTACCTTAACTTTATTTGTTATCATGGTTTTACTTTCTTGTCTGAATCATTTTGGGTTTAGTATTATCTTTAGTATCATAAGTTTATAGATGCCAATAAGTGAACAATGGCATAAGATTAAATACTGTAATATACCTGATGAGTGATGTCTCAAATAATAAGACCTAAAAGCTTGGATTTTTTTAATGAAATACAGTCATTTTTATGAAATAAATGTTTTATATTTTCTTTTAAATTATTGGTATTTTGACGGAATAGCAATATATTGTATATACGTGCATCATGCAATTATGCTAGATTATGTATGAGACCATGCTATAATTTTTTTTCAATATTTCTGACTATAGTTCCTTTATGTGGCAGGGAGTCAGGTGGGAAAGAACCACTCAAACACATTATATTGTGAAGTTCCACTTTTAGGTAGAAACCAGTAAGAAGAAATATGAGAACCTAAATAAAAATAGCCATTGGCTTAAGGCTTGGCCATAAAACTGACAAAATTAAATGGGATATATGGGTAGAGAGCTGTAGAAAAATTGTTTTATATGAGTATTTGCATTAAGTGGTGAATTAAATGATACATCAGGAATTATAACATAACTGAGGTTTCTTGAAATTTACTGCATGATTTGAGCTATTGTGTCCAGTTTATGGATTTTAGTTTTCTAAGCTGAAACATGAGGCAGAGACCATGGGTAAGAAAGGAGTTTGTACTTGGAAGATCTCTTTAAGACCTTAGTCAGCTCTGACATTCTGTGTTTCTAGGATTTAGTTTCAAAGATATTTCCAGGAAGAGGTCTGGGCCTCATACATACTCAGGCCAGTCTAAATCTGAATTAGTCATCTAGCTCACTCAACGTTAGCAATATTTATTGAGAAACCTATGTGTCCTAGGTATATTTACAACACTTGCCTGCTCACACTCTAAAGGAAATGTAAACTGCCCGCTCCTGCCATCCGACCAAGGGTAGTAACAGTGTTTTGCATTCTTTGGCCCTATTGCCCTGGCCATGACTGACTGGACTGTAAATGTGTACCTAAACAAAGGAAATCTATTCCTAGGCTTGGCACCAATTTATAACCCATGAATCTCAGCCTACAAAAGATGAACTAACCGAAACAAACTCTATTCTGATGCAGTTAGAAGCAGAAAAAAAAAAAACAAAAACCTCAAAAGCAAATGCTCATGCAGCACTTGCTATATACACCGGGCAAAATCTTCACTCATTCAATACTCACAACAGAATATGGGGTAGATTATGTTATTATTACCATCAAACATTTAAAAAATAAGGATATAGAATCACAGAGATACTAAGTAATTTGTTCAAGGGCACTCAGGTAGCACTCAGTGGCAGAGTTAAGATTGAAACTCGGGCAGTTTGGATCCAGAGTTTATGCCCTTTCAACCACTACACTACATAACCATCAGTTTGAAGTATAGTGAGCCAAAGGACAAACATTTAGCTAGATTGACCAAGAAAATAAGACAGAAGACAACATTCAACCTGAAATTTTGAGAGATCAGAAAAAAAAAATATAGACACAAAGAAAACTGGTTTGCAAAAAATGGAGAACAGGATGGTCCATAAATAAAACCAGAGATGCAAAGAAAAGGACTATGGAGCTGAGAGAGAGAGAGAGAGAGAGAGAAAGAGAGAGAGAGATCTTATCTTGGCACCTGATAATAATAATAATAATAATAATAATAAATATTTACTTACTATATGCCAGCCACTCTTCTTATCTCTTTACCTATATGAGTTCACTTAATCTTTGCATACTTACTATGAAGTAAATATGATTATATCCTTATTTTACAGAAGAAGAAACTGAAGTTAAGATTGGCTAGTAACTTGTGTAAAGTCACAGAGCTAGTAAGGATTTGAATTTAGTCAGTCTGGTTTCAGTTAGTACTCATGAGTACTACACTTGTATCCCAGTTCCAGTTCGTGTGAGGCCTGGCTATATATCAGTTCTTGTCCTTCACTTACTTTGAGACTTCTTCACATCTTTAACCACGCCCTCCTCATTTACTTGAGTTGGATTTATTGAGGTCTCTCCCCTTGCAACCAAAAGAGAGCTAGCCAAAACAGCAAGCTGCCATACCAGATACTGCAGAGGGAAATATAAAGGTGATTAACAGGACCCTGCCTTCAAAAAGTTAGAAATCTAATTGGAAAAATAGTATATCTAGATAGAAAATAATTAATAATAATAGTATGCACCCAGTTCCTGTTGAAGGAATAATGAGAGCATGTTTAATGAAGAGTGAATATTGATTTGAGAATACTGACCCTTGAAGTTCTGCAAATTATAGAAAGTTCATGTGTGGTTTCTCTACCGTTAACTATTTGAAGTTGTTCAGTAGGTAAATATTCCTGAGAAAGTTTCAACAGAATTGGAAAACAGATTTTCAAGTTCACTTTCATAGCATAACAACCCAGTCTTGCAGAAATTCTCTTTTCCCATTTAGGTGTGTTTGGATACTATCTGCACTGTGATGTTCAATGGGTTTTTGAAAGGAATCATTGTGATCTCCAGAAAGCCACACGGACAATTGGAAGTCACATTCTGGTTTTCCCTCTTATTATCTATTTTCGGATACAGAAATTGGCCATAATGGCTGAGAAGTTCACACAACTAAATACTAAAAATAGTTTCATTAAAATAATTTTGAAATGAGAGTAACATCTTGCTCATGAGAATGGAAAATGGTATAGCCACTTTGAAGATGGTTTGGCAGTTTATCACAAAGTTAAACAGTTTTACCATACAATTTAGCAATCTCACTCCTTGGCATTTACCCAAATGAGTTGAAAATTTTTGTCCACACAAGAACCTGCACACAAATACTTAGAGCAGCCTTTACCATGGCTACCTTTGGAAGCAGTCAAGATGTTCTTCAGTAGGTGAATGTATAAACAAACTGTGGTACATCCAGACTATGAAACACAATTTAGTAATAAAAAGAAATAAGTTATTAAGCCATAAAAACACGTCAAAGGAACTTAAATGCATATTGATAACTGAAAGTAGTCAGTTTGAAAGGCTACATACTGTGTGATTCCAATTTGCATTATGAAAAACGCAAAACTATAGTGATAGTAAAAAGATCAGTGGGTGCCAGAGGTTCAGGGAAAGCAAAGGAGGGATAAATAAGGAGAAGGATCATAGGAAGTTTTTAGGGCAGGGAAACTATTTTGTATGATGATGTAATTGTGGACACATGACATGTGTTTGTCAAAACCATAGAATTGTATAACACAGAGTAAAGTCTTATGTGAACTATGACTTTTTGTTAAAAATAATGCATCAATATTTCTTCAGCAGTGTTAACCAACGTACCACACTAATGCAAGATGTTCATAGTATGGGAAATTATGTGTATGAGTGCAGAGTGTGAGGAGTGTATGAGAACTCTGTAGTTTCTGCTTATTTTTTTTGTAAATCTAAACTGCTTTAAAAAAGTCTAATATTTTTAAAAGTCTTCAAATGTAAAATCTTCAGGGAAATTTTTTATTATACATATTTTTATTGATGTCATGAAAAGAATTAGGGTTTCTTTATTTTAGTTTTGGACTGCCTCCTTAGCCACCAGTTCTGACTTCAAAGAAAAAAATGTGTTGTTTTATTAATCCACAGAAGACCATAAAAAATTGAACTCCTTTATGGTCATTAAGTGAAGCAGTATGGGTAGGAATGCAGTAACGCCTCACCAGTTTACACTAGTTGGAGGATAGAGGTAAGCAGTATTAATGATAGAATATTTTAAAAATAATATAATTTATTACAGTCAAATATTTATGGTAACTGAACTTAGACTGGATATTTCAAAGACGTGGTCCTTGGGGAAATGACATTAAGAACACTTTCCTGTTGTATCCTTTGGTTCACATAATTTTCTCAGTCTAGGCTGCACTTGTGCCCACCTATTAAATCTTTATCCATCATTTAAGGATTGAATTCTTCCTATTTTATCAAGCCTTTTCTCTCTGGTACATTCAGCAGGACTTCCTCCTGCATTGATTTACAGCTCTTTTAATTCATACCTGTCAGTTGCTTAGAGACAGGGGCCAGAACTTAATCATCTCTGTATCAGTTATATCACTTTGTGCTGTGCTTTGTACATTAAGGGTATCTCAAATGCCAGATAAGTGCATTTATTAATAACTATTGATATAGAATGTAATGGAATTTTAAAATAGTAATTTCATTCTGAGTGTAGAGGTGAAAGAAATCCAGCAGAGTATGTAGTAAAGAAGGAAGACAACAGAAAGTAGTTACATGCATAAAATAGATTAGATCTAACCTTATAGAATCCCAGAATCAGGACTAACTAAGATCAAGCCCTAACGATCTTGGAGACCATGTTGTTCAACACTTTCATCTTTTTAAAGACCTATAATTAATGTTCACCTGCTAAAAATGTATAATTTAGTGGTTTTGGTATATTCAAAGAGTTATGCAACCATCACAATAATCTAATTTAAAATATTTCAATAAATAGTTTTTATAATCAATATTCATTTTTGGGGTCTCATTTTCTTTTTATTTATTTTTTATAAATAGTCTCACTTAGTTTTTTTAAATTTAACTTATTGTCAAATTGGCTTACAGACAATACCCAGTGCTCATCCCAACAAGTGCCCTCCTCAATGCCCATCACCCATTTTCCCCTCTCCCCCATCCCGCCATCCACCCTCAGTTTGTTCTCTGTATTTAAGAGTCTCTTGTAGTTTGCCTCCTTCCCTCTCTGTTTGTAACTATTTTTTCCCCTTCCCTTCCCCCATGGTCTTCTGTTAAGTTTCTCAAGATCCACATATGAGTGAAAACATATGATATCTGTCTTCTTCTGACTGACTTATTTCACTCAGCATAATACCCTCCAGTTCCATCCACGTTGCTGCAAATGGCCAGATTTCATTGTTTCTCATTGCCAAGTAGTATTCCATTGTCTATATAAACCACATCTTTATCCATTCATCAGTTGATGGACATTTAGGTTCTTTCCATAATTTGGCTATTGTTGACAGCGTTGCTATAAACATTGGGGTACATGTGCCCCTATGCATCAACGTTCCTTTATCCCTTGGGTAAATTCCTAATAGTGCTATTGCTGGGTCATGGGGTAGTTATATTTTGAATTTTTTGAGGAACCTCAGTGTTTTTCAAAGAGGCTGTACCAGTTTGCATTCCCACCAACAGTGCAAGAAGGTTTCCATTTCTCCACATCTTCACCAGCATCCTCAATGGGGAAAAACTGAGAGCTTTCCCACTCAGATCAGGAACACAACAGGGATGTCCACTCTCTCCACTGTTGTTTAACATAGTGTTGGAAGTCCTAGCGTCAGCAACCAGACAACAAAATGAAATACAAGGAATCAAAATTGGCAAAGAAGAAGTCAAATTTTCACTTTTTGCAGACCACATGATATTCTACATAGAACACCTGAAAGACTCCACCAAAGGACTCCTAAAACTGATAAATGAATTCAGCAAAGTCGCAGGGTAGAAAGTCAATGTACAGAAATTGGTTGCATTTTTATACACCAATAATGAAATAATAGAGAAATCAAGAAAGTCATCCCATTTACAAATGCACCAAGAGCCATAAAATACCTAGGAATAAACCTAACCAAAGATGTAAAAAATCTGTTTGCTGAAAACTATAATCAATGTATTTTAACAGCTTTACTGAAATATAACTGATATACAAAAAAAGTATATATATACTTATATATAACTGATATATATAATGTATATAATTTTATGAGTTTGGACTTATGGCATATGCTTATGAAACTATCACCACAATTAAGAAAATAGACATTTTCATTATCACCAAAAGTTTGCTTGCACCTCTTTTTTTTGTGTGTGTGGTAAGAACACTTAACGTGAGATCTATTCTCTTAAAATTTTAGGTGCACAATACTATATTGTTAGTTATAGGCACAATGTTGTACATCATATCTCTACAATTTATTCATCTTTGTAACTGAAATTTTATGTCCATTGACTCCCCATTTCCTCCTCCCCTCAAATCCCTGACAATCACCATTCTGTTCTCTGCTTCTATAAGTTTAATTATTTCAGATACCTCATATACATGGAATCATACAGTATTTGTCCTTCTGTGATTGGCTTACTTCATTTAACATGTCTTCCAGGTGCATCCATGTTGTTGCAAATGGTAGGGTTTTCTTTGTTATGGCTGGATAAAATTCTATCTATCTACCTATCTATCCTCTTCATTCATCTGTTAAGGGAAATTTGAGTTATTTTCATATATTGGCTATTGTAAATAATGATTCAGTAAACATGGAGGTCCATATCTCTTTGAGATTATGACTTCAACTTGTTTTATTTTTCATTTTTTTAAATTTACATCCAATTTAGTTAGCATATAGTGCAACAATGGTTTTAAGACTAGATTCCTTAATGCCCGTTACCCATTTAGCCCATTCCCTCCTCCCACAACCCCTCCAGTAACCCTCTATTTGTTCTCCATATTTAAGAGTCTCTTATGTTTTGTCTCCTTCCCTGTTTTTATATTATTTTTGCTTCCCTTACCTTTTGTTCATCTGTTTTGTAAAGTTCTCATATGAGTGAAGTCATATGATATTTGTCTTTATCTGACTAATTTCGCTTAGCATAATACCCTCTAGTTCCATCCACATAGTTGCAAATGGCAAAATTTCATTCTTTTATATTCTCTATTGGACATAGGATTGCTGAATTATATGGTAGTTCTATTTTTAAGTTTTTGAGGAATCTCCATACCATTTTCCATAGTGCCTGCACCATTTTTCATTCCCACCAACAGTGTACAGAGCTTTCAATTTCTCTACATCCTCTTCAATACTTTTCTTTTTTTAGATAATAACCATCCTAACAGGTGCAAGGTGATATATCATTGTGGTTTTCACTTACATTTTCTGGATAATCAGTGATGTTGAGCACAATTTCATGTGCTCGCTGGCCATTTATTTTCTTTGGATGAACATCTATTCCAGTAATTTACCCATTTAAATATTGGGGGGGGGCGCTTAGGTGGCTCAGTTGATTAAGTGTCTGACTCTTGATTTCAGCTCAGGTCATGATCTCATGGTTTGTGAGATTGAGTTCTGCATAGGGGTCTTCCCTGACAGTGCAGAACCTGCTTGGGATTCTTTCCCTCTCTCTCTGCCCCTCTCCCATCATGCACACGTACATGCTCTCCCTCTCTCTCTCAAAATAAATAAACATTAAATAAATAAATAAATAAATAAATAAATAAATAAAATTTGGATATAGTTGACACAAAATATTACATTAGTTTCAAGTGTACAGCATAGTTTCAACAAGTTTACACATTTGTACTCACCACAAGCATAGTCACCATACAATGTTATTATATATAATACAATTGACTGTATTCCTTATGCTGTACCTTTTGTATACACAATGGAATATTACTTGATCATAAAAACAGATACAACCATTTGCAACAACATAGCTGAAACTAGAAGGTATTATGCTAAATGACGTAAGACTGAGAAAGACAAATACCATATGATTTCACTTACGTGGAATCTGAGAAACAAAACAAACACATAAACAAATAAAAAGCAGAATGTGACCTATAAATACAGAGGACAAACTGATGGTTGCCAGAGGGGAAGGATTGGGGGAATGGGTAAAATAAGTGAAAGGGAGTGGAAGTCATTTGTCCAATTTTAAATTGGGCTATTTGTGTTTTATCTTGAATTGTAAGAGTTCATTGCATACTGTGCATACTAGTCCCATATCAGATATGAATGGCAAATATTTTATTCTATTCTGTAAATTGTCCTTTCACTTTCTTGATGATGTTAGTTGGCTCGCAAAAGCTTTAATTTTGATGAAATAAAACTTTTCAATCTTCTTTTTTTATAGTTTATGGTTTTATAGTTTATGGGTTTTATACTGCATTTGAGAAATCATTTCCTAATACCAAATCTTGAAGAGTTATGATTATTTATTCTAAGAGTTTTATAATTTTGGCTCTTAACTTTAGGTAGATGGTCCACGTTAGGTTAATTTTTTTCATTGTATGTAGTGTGAGGTAAAAGTCTAAAGCCATTATTTTGAATATTTATATCTAGTTGATCCAGTACCATTTGTGAAGAGATTAACTTTCCCCATTTAATTGTCTTGGTGCTCTTGTCAAATATCCATTGGCATAAAAGCATAGGTTTGTTTTCTGGACTCTCACTTTTATTTCACTTATCTGTGTCTATCTACCTTATACCAGCATGACACAATCTTGATGACCATAGCTTTGTAGTATGCTTTGAAATTGGTTAAGTGTGACTCTATCAACTTTGTTATTTTTTTAAAGATTATTTTAGCTATTCTGGGTCTCTTGTATTTTCATATGAATTTTAGCTTGTCATTTTCTCTGAAGAAGCCAGCTGAGATTTGTGATAGGAAATGTTTTAAATCTACATCAATATGAGGAGTATTGGCATTCTAAAAATATTATATCGTCCAATCCATAAGCATAAGCTGTCTTTCCATTTTTTGGATATTCTTAAATTTCTTTCACCAATGTTTTGTAGTTTTTAGTTAACAAAATTTGCATTTCTCTGTTAAATGCATTCCCAACTGTTTCTTAAAATTTATTTTAATGCTATTATAAATGGGATTTTAAAAACTATATGGCCAATTAATATTCATCAAAGCAGGACAGAAAATCCAATGGAAAAAAAAACTGTCTCTTCAACAAATGGTGTTGGGAAAACTGGACAGCAACAAGCAAAAGAATGAAACTGGACCACTTCCTCACACCATACACAAAAATAAATTCAAAATGGATTAAAGACCTAAATGTGACACAGGAAACCATTAAAATCTTAAAGGATAACACAGACTGTAACCTCCTTGACATTGGCCATAGAAATTTCTTACTAGATATGTCTCCTGGGGCAAGGGACACAAAAGCAAAAGTAAACTATTGGGACTTCATCAAAACAAAAAGGTTCTGCAGAGTGAAGGATACAGTCAACAAAACTAAAAAGCAATGTACAGAATGGGAGAAGATATTTGCAAATGACATATCTGATAAAGGGTTAGTATCTATGGGTGCCTGGGTGGCACAGTCAGTTAAGTGTCTGACTTGATTTCAGCTCAGGTCGTGATCTCAGGGTCGTGAGATGGAGACCTGCATAGGGCTTCCCACTGAGTGTGGAACATGCTTAGGGATTCTCTCTCTCTTTCTGCTCCTCCTCCCACCCAATAAAAAGGGGTTAGTATCCAAAATATATGAAGATATTAAAATTTCCACACCAGAAAAACAAGTAATCCAGTTAAAAATAGGCAGAACCATGAATATACATTTTTCCAAAGAAGACATACAGATGGCCAACAAACACACAAAAAGATCTTCGACCTTACTCATCATCAGGGAAATGGAAGTTAAAACTACAATGAGATATCACCTCACCGCAGTGACAATGGCTAAAATTAGCAACACAGGAAACAATAAGTGTTGGTGAGGATGTAGAGGAAGAGGAACCCTCTTACAATCTTAGTGCAAATGCAAACTGGTACAGCCACTCTGGAAAACAGTATGGAAGTTCCTCAAAAAGTTGAAAAAGAGCTATCCTATGACCGAGCAATTGCACCACTAGATATTTACCCAAAGGATACAAAATAGGAATTCAAAGGGAAAGATTCATCCTGATGTTTATAGTAGCATTATCTACCATAGCCAAATTATGGAAAGAGCCCAAATGTCCATTGACTGGAGAATGGATAAAAAAGAGGATAAAGAAGAGAATATTTAATAAAAATTAAACATATATTTAATTAAATATATATAAAGTATATATGCTATATTAAATATATATATAAAGTATATATGCTATATTAAATATATATATAAAGTATATATACTATATATATAATATATAGTAATTAAATATTACTCAGCCATAAGAAGGATGTAATGTCTCCATTTACAATGACATGGATGGAGCTAGAGAGTATTATGTTAAATGAAATAAGTCAGAGAAAGACAAATACCATATGATTTCACTCATATGTGGAATTTAAGAAACAAAACAAAGGAACATAGGGAAAAAAAGAGAGAGGCAAACCAAGATACAGACTCTTAAATTTAGAGAACTGATGGTTACCAGAAGGGAAGTGGGGGGGGGATGGGTTAATAGGTTATAGGGATTAAGGAGTGCACTTGGGATTAGCATCAGGTGTTGTATGTAAAAGTGTTGAGTTGCTAAATTCCACATCTAAAACTAGAATTACACTGTATGTTAACTAACTGGAATTTAAATAGAAACTTGCAAAAGAAAAAATTATTTTCAGATATATTCAGATATATTCATTACTGGTATATAGAAATCCAGCTGATTTTTGTATTGATCTGTTGTATATATCCTACAGCATTGCTGACCTTGTTTACTATATCTAATAGTTATTTTTTGGACTTCTTGGAATTTTTTATATGAAAGTTTATGCCTTCTGTGAATACAGATAGTTTTATTTCTTCCTTTCCAAACTGAGTGCCATTTATTTATTTGTTTGTTGTTTATATTTGTTTGTTTACTTATTGCTTAACTGCTTTGACAAGAATTTCCACTACTGTGCTGAATTATAGTGGTAAAAGAAAGCATATTTGATTTGTTCCTAATCTTAGTGGGAAAGTATTAATTCTTTCACCATTGAAATAGAATTCAGCAGTGAGTGTTTTATAGTTGTCCTTTTATAGTTGTCCTTTATCATCTTGAGGATTTTTTCTTCTATTTGTAGCTGATTCAGTGGTTTTTTTGAAAGGGTGTTGGATTTTGGCAGCATGTATTGAGATGATGATGTGTTATGGTTTTTATTCTATTAATATAGTAAATAATCTTTTCATAGGTTGAAGCAAACATATTTTGAAGACAAATCCCACTTGGTTATGTTATATAAATCTTCTTCATATGTTGCTGGATTTGGTTCACTAGTAGTGTTGAAGGATTTTTGCATCTGTATTCACAAGGGGTATTAGTCTATTGTTTTCTTTTCTTTGGATGTCTTTGTATTAGTATCGGTATAATGCTGGTCTTATAAAATAAATTGGAAGTATTCTCTTCTATTTTTAGGACATGTTTGTGAAGGATTGGTGTTATGTTTTCTCTAAATGTTTGACAAAGTTAATCAGTGAAGCCATCTGCTCCTAGAATTTTCTTTGTGGAAAGCTTTTTGAATACTAATTCAGTCTCTTTACTTGTTATATGATATTTACGTTTTCCATTTATCTTCAGTTTTGGTAGTTTGTATATTTCTAGGAATTTGTCCAATTTCACTTAGATTGTAAATTTGTTAACATAAATCATTTGTAGCATTCTCTTATAATAACTTATTGTTTTTAAGGTCAGCAATAATGTTTGCTATTTCATTCCCAATTTTAGTAACTTGAATCGTCTTTTTTTCTTGGTCAACCTAGCTAAAGATTAGTCAAATTTGTTGATCTAATTAAAGAACAAACTTTTGGTTTCATTGACTTTTGCTATTATTTTTTCTATGCTGTACTTCACTAATGTCTGCTCTAATCATTTATTATCATCATCATCACCATCATTATTTCCTTCCTTTTGATTGCTTGAAGTTTAGATTGCTCTTCTTTTTTTTTTTATTTGTTAAGGTGAAATGATAGGACATTGTTTTGAGGTTTTTAATCTTTTTTATATATAGTTATTTTCAGCTATAAATTTCCCTCTAAGAAGTGCTTGTGTCGCATTACATAAATTTTGATATCTTGTGTTTTCATGTTTATCCATCTTAAAGTATTTTGTTTTTCCTTGTGATTCTTCTTTGACACGCTGTTATTTAGGAGTGTATTGTTTAATTTACACATTCAAAAACTCTTAATTTTGGGGTTCCTTGGTGGTTTAGTTGGTTTAGTGTGGAACTCTTGGTTTTGGCTCAGGTCATGATCTCAAAGTTTGTGAGATCAAGTCCCGCATTGGGCTCTGTGCTGACATCACGGAGCCTGCTTGGGATTCTCTGTCTCCCTCTCTCTCTGCCCCTCCCCCACTCACTATCTCTTTCTCTCAAAATAAATAAATAAACATTTAAAAAAAAAGAAAGTTTATAAAAACTCAATTTCTTTCTGTTTATGATTTCTACTTTAATTCCATTGTGGGCTATCAACATACTTTGAATGATTTTAATCCCATTAAATCTATTGAGGTATATTTTATACCCTGTATATGTTCTGTCCTGACGAATATTCCATGTCCACTTGAGAAGAATGTATATTCTACTGTTGATGAAGTGTTTTATAGAGCTATTGGGTCTATCCATTAGGTCTAGTTGATATATAGCATTTTTCAATTTTTCAATATCCTTCTTGATCTTCTGTCTAGTCATTCTATCATTATTTAAATTGGGGTACTGATGTTTCAAACTATTATTGCTGAATTGTATATTTCTTCCTTCAATTATGTAAATTATTACTTCATGTATTTTGTGCCTCTGTGTGTGGGTGCATATATGTTTATAATGATAAAAATATTCCTAATAGATTGACCATTTTATCATTATAACATGTCCTTCTTTACCCTTAGTAAGAGGTGGTTAAGTCTACTTTGTCTGATGTTAGTATAGCCGCTCTAGCTCCTTTTTTGGTTAATTTTTGTAAGGGTATATCTTTTTCTATTTTTTTCTTTCAATCCATTATTGCCTTTCAATCTAAAGTATATATAGATAGCATATTGCTGGATCTTGTTTTTTTTTTAATTAAGTTTTATAATCTTTGCCTTTTGGTTGAATTGTTTAATCTACCCTATTTAATGTTATTATAGATATGGTTGTAATTTTTATACGATTTTACTGTTTTTTTGCTGTTGTTTTTATTTTTTTATTTTTGAGAGAGAGACAGAGTGTGAGTGGGAGAAGGGCAGACACACACACACACACACACACACACACATAATCCAAAGCAGGCTCCAGGCTCTGAGTGTCAGCAGATAGCCCAATGTGGGGCTTGAACTCACGGACCACAAGATCATGACCTGAGCTAAAGTCAGATACTTAACCGACTGAGTCACCCAGGTGCCCCTACTGTTTGTTTTCTATGTTTTATGACTATTTCTGTCCTATGTTCCTCTTTTACTATCTCTCTTTTTTTTGAGTGCTTTTTTATGTTGGACATTTTTTCATTCCTTTAACGATTTTGAATTATATTTTTGAGGTATTTCCTTAATGGTTACTCTTGGGTTCCCAATATTTAGTTTAACTTATCAAAATCTACTTCAGATTTATAGTAACGTAATTCCAAATCACTCATATTTTGATTTTATTTTGCTATTTATTAGCTTTGTTGTCTTAGGTAAGCCACTTTTTCATCATGCCTGTAAGAGTTAGCTAGTGACTTTAGGACTCATATTTACAAATCTGGATCCAGAGATTTTTTAAATCTTAGAGTGGATCAAAAGCCACACATTTTGTTAGGAGGATTTATCAGCTTCTAATGAGCAGTTTGCATTACAAAAAGCTTAATCTTATATTTGCTAATGGATAAGATAATTTGGACAGTTATAAGCACTCTAGCAAAAGAAGATGTGGTTATAATTATTAGTCTAGAAATCATTAGAATTATTGGAGGAATATGTGCTTTGAGAAAGTCACTTAACCTTTCTGTGCCTTATTTTTCTTAAGTATAAAATAGAAGTAATAGCAGTTTCTACATCATAGAGTTGTACAGATTAGGTAAATAAATATAGGCAAGACACTTAGAATATTGCCTAGCATATATAATGCTCAAGAAAATTTTCTATTGTCATTATTATTATTATCTTGACATTTTTCTAACCTATAGCAAGCTCTCAAGGCTTCTGGGCACTTTACAAAGCTCTTTGGTTAAAACATTCATTTTCTCTAACTGCCTGTAGCAATAGGAAATTGCTATTATCCAAAACTGTTTAATTAGTGAGAAGGAAATCTCAGGTGCTAGAGAAATATCCAAGAGGTGATGGTTTTCCAGTATCATGGATGAGCTAAAAATCTTCAATCACTGTGCTTGATAAACCATAAGAGACTCTTAAGGACTGAGAACAAACTGAGGGTTGATGGAGGGTGGGGGAGAGGGGAAAGTGGGTGATGGGCATGGAGGAGGGCACTTGTTGATATGAACACTGGGTGTTGTATGGAGACCAATTTGACAATAAATTATACTTAAAAAATGTTTTCTGTCCTTTTGCAGATGTAATGTCCAGTGTTATGAACTTATTTGGAAGCTGACATTGTGGTCCCTTCCTTCCATTGAAGCAAAAGAAGACCATATTTAATTTCTTTTTTGTTTGTTTGTTTATTTATTTATTGAGAGAGAGAGAGAGAGAGAGAGAGGGTGAGAGAGAGAGAGTGAGCAGGGGAGGGACAGAGAGGGAGAGGGACAGAATCCCAATCAGCCTCCATGCTGTTAGCGTGGAGCCCACTAGGGGCTCCATATCACAACCACGAGATCATGACTTGAGCCAAAATCAAGAGTCAAAATCAAGAGTCCAGATGCTTAACTGACTGTGTCACCCAGGTGCCCCCCAAAAGATGATTATATTTTAAAAGAAAAGCTGTAAGATTTAGGATTTTGACTTTTTTTTTGTTTTCTGAATGACTTCAAGACTTCTCATAATTAGTGCAAAGTTAGTAATTAAATGGATTTCATTATTGGAACACTAACCAGGTTTATATAGACACTGTGTTCATTTAGAGAATATGAGATTTACCTGAACCCTAAACTATAGGCATAGTTAAAATCTTTTAGTTACATGTTTACTGTTTCTAAGGAATTTAGCATAATGTTGGGTCCCTGATACTTGAGGTGAATTCACCCAGTCCTCTGATATTGTTGGCAGAAAGAAAAAAAAATTGGGTTTGGAGTGTGAAGATCCCAAGCATCTAGCTTTTCTTATTTAAGTGTGTAAATTCCCAGGTAGAAGTTACTGATATTTCAGTTACTTTCTTTTCAGATAAAGAGGAAATATATATTCACTTCCCCAAGTAATTCTGAATGCACTTTTTTAGCTGCATATTCATTTTCCCTCCAGTGGCAAGTACATCAGCAACTCAGTGAAAAAAAAAATTGAGGACTTTTTGGGTTAAGTTGTGTGGCTATGCACTGTTTGGATAACACCATGGAAAAGCTTTCATGTCCCTCCTACCTTCCAAATATTAGAGGGAGTACAACTAGAATGTTTGCAGGAAGAAGTGAGGTGAGGACAAAGGAGAGTGGTAGTGGATAAACTTCAGTACTTTCCTGTTCATGGAACTTATTTTATTTATGTGTGTGTACTCTTTGTTCTAAAATAACACTGTGATTTGGACTTGTTTGTAAATGAATGAAATGGCACATGTTTTTAGCTGAGAAGTAAACAAAAAATAAGGCACATTGGTGCTTTTTCCAAGCAAGAGAGAAAATCAGGGAGAAGAGTTTTTGTAAATACTACTAATATTAATTTTGGAATAAGCAGATGTAGACCCTATCCTCTTGGAATTTACAGTTGGGAGAGACTGACAATTAGATTGTCACGCAAATAAAAAATTAGGGGCGCCTGGGTGGCGCAGTCGGTTAAGCGTCCGACTTCAGCCAGGTCACGATCTTGCGGTCCGTGAGTTCTAGCTCCGCGTCGGGCTCTGGGCTGATGGCTCAGAGCCTGGAGCCTGCTTCCGATTCTGTGTCTCCCTCTCTCTCTGCCCCTCCCCCGTTCATGCTCTGTCTCTCTCTGTCCCAAAAATAAATAAAAAACGTTGAAAAAAAAATTTAAAAAAAAATTACACAACAGTACATAAAATTTTATCTGTGATGAGTGCAATGAAGAAGAAGTACACAGTTCTTCTGTAAGAGCATATAAGAAGTGGATGTGACCTGAACTAGAGATTAAGGAAGAATTTTTGAAGGCATGATTACTGGTATAATTTCTGAAGGAAGAACAAGAATTAACTTGGTGAAGAGGAGGCTAGGAAAGGGGAGGGTGTTCCAGACAAGGGAAATAGCATGTGGAAATGTTCATGGTATAAGTGATCAATTTCATTCTAGGAATTTGAAAGTATATCAGTGAGACTGGAGCTCAGATAGAGGAAGCTTGATGCTAGAAGGGCATGCAACCCATTGATACAGTAGAAGACCTCCAGTCCCTTTGTGAGATTAATCAGAAAAGTATTTAAGTACTTTAGGGAGAAACAAAGCCCATAAATTAGAAGACTGAGGGATATTAACACAAACTGGAGAAAGATAGTGAGCTGGGCATACAGACAGTGACCATGTCTATTGGTTGATTTTAATCACTATTATGCATTGAGTGCTACAATTGAGCGCTCCTCCCAAAAGCTCTTTTCCTTGTCCTTCTTTTTTTTCTTCACAATCTTGCCTATCACTTCCTCTTGCTTCACACCTCTTGCATTTCATCACTTGGGTCTGGCCACCTGGAAAGATTTCCTCTTCCTTTTTGGCATAAATACTAATCATCCATCATGGTCCAGCTCAAATACAGCAACTTCCTTCCCCCTGCCACACACACACCAGGAAGTCCTCTTGGCCTTATCCATGGGACTTTATCTCCACTCTATGACCCATTATAGAATTTACTTTCCATATAAATAATGTAGTATTTTTCAGAATTTGCCTTTAGTATCTCTTATATGTGTCTTGTACCTTCAGCTAGACTGTGAGACACTGGAGGCAAGTGACTGTATCTTCCTCTTGTAGATTGATAAATGCACCAAGACCTGGTCTAAGTCCAGAGTGGGTGAATGACCACTTGTGGAGATGCAGCCAATGTCAGAAACAGACAGAAATAGACATACCTGAGATAAGTGGAGAGGGGAACATAAAAAGCAGAGTCTAGGGGTGGGGAAAAGGAGGAGGAACAAAGAAAAGTGTTTTTTAGAGTTTGTCACATGTAATAAGGCTAGTGTCAGCTTCACAATTACTTGTTTGCTGGCCTTGACTGTTAGTGAGAATAGCCACAATAAAACTCAAGAAAGAGGTAGAATAAACATACTTGAAGCACAGCTTTTTTGGGAGGCAGCTAATTATGCAGACTGAAGTTTTGAAGCAGGCAGAGGATCACCCAATCCTCCAGGGGCATGGCTGTGCCAGAGGTAGAAAGCACCTTATCCCTGACCCAAGAACTTCATTCCGGAGAGCAGGGAGGTATTACTGTTGTTGGTAACGTTGGCAGTGGTTGGAGGTAGAGGTTAGAAAGCAGTGCTGGTGGAAGGAAAGGACTAGCAATGAAGTTACATATGGATGATTGCATTTCTCCAACAAATTCAGATCAGAGAGAGGGAAGGAAGGAGGAAAAAGATTGGGAAAAAAAAGCAGGGTGGGTGACCAAGACAGTCAACCTATAGGGAGAGAACTTGCCCAGAGGAAGGAAGAAGTATACAGTTAAAGATAACTCCCCATTATAAACAGATTGCATCTGTACTATTTATTTTGGTTTTAGGAAAACCTCTGAAAATTTCATGGTAATTAGACTTCCTGCCAGGTAGTTATTTAAGAAAAATGCAGACCCTCCTTTTGCCACAGAGCACTCCTAAGTCCATGGAAGGTGGGCATTAAAACTATGAGACCCCGGTACCAACTGAGGGCACTTCACTGGCTTAAGTAAGTGAGTATAGTATTGTTTTTGTGTGTGTGTTGATGGGAGGTTTAATTTTGCATAGTATAAGAATATATTAATGGTACTATTCACTTTTGACTTTTTCTGCTCCCTACTTATTATTATCAATATTGTTGTAATTATTTTAATCAAATTGGAGCAAACACGAGCTGTTCATAATTAAAACACTCCTCCCAGTTTGGAGTTTTGTCTCCTCCTACCCATTAGAATTGTAGACAGATAGCAGTCCTGCAGCAAAAACAAGCACACAGGCTTTCTGTGTGGATTAATTGGTCAGGGAAGACAGTTTTTATATTGTAAGTGGCACTTAAGCTGCTAATTCTTGACTGTGAACACTGCTTTTCCTGGGCAATGCTCTTTAAGGAAAAACTTCTTCAGTCCAGTGGTGACTAAGGAAACGATGGAGCACAGGGGATTGGGCGGGATCTTGGCTCCTAATAATGCCTCCTTATCCAATGAAAAGCATTTCCTATTGAGACCCCCAAGAGTTTCCCCAGCGCTCGCTCTAGGCCTTTTCTTATGTCCCGTTTGTTAAAGGAATGCCGGCTACAGCATTCAAGAGAACCATTCCTTGACAAAGAAAAGAGATAAATGTAAATAAGCTCATATTTTCAGAAGGAGCGGTTTGTTTTAAGAAGCTTCGGTAGCCCAGAGTCTGTTACTCTGGGCTGGGCTAACCTTTCCCTGTTTAAAACAAACAAACAACAAAAAAAAAAAAAACAAAAAAAACCCCTAAAATATGCACTTTTAAAGTGCAAGTTGCCCATTTACATGTTTATTAGCTAATTGTCTACAGGCATGAGCACATTCTTTCATCTTGCACACTCTTTTTTGGGGTAAGTCTCTTCGAGCAAGATTTGATTTGGGTGTTTGGGGGATGGGGTGGCATAACAAACTTCAGCAGAAACACTGATACTTTGAGTGTTTGGGGAAAGAAGTTAGATTTCAACTCTGAAGTGCTGAATAAGGATCGTAGTGTTGAATTGTTTAAAACAAGCAAGAATTTCTACTGTTATGGCAATAATATTGTTTCAGTGGAAGAGATACTGTATTTTCAGGCTGTTGTTTCATGTAAACACAGTTGCCCTGAAGAGCATATTTAAAATCACAGAGTAATTTAGAAATTCTTTTGGCTAGCTTTATATTTCTTTGGTTTACAATTGATTGTGAGCTAATGTGGTTTCTATTATGATGCGGTTTCTTCTAGTAAAACTATCTGTGATGGTATGCCTTTGATGTTTAATTGATTTATGGAAAATGTGACATTTGCTGTACTGAATAATTCATGAGCTTGACCATAAAAGAAGAGACATGTTTAAATGCAAAACTAATTCTGGCATAAATTAAATTTGCTATTATATGTGAAATTAATCACTGTGTTCCATACAAATGCAACAATGTGACATTTAAAACTCTCTTTTTGTATATGTTGGATACTTTAAAGATTTTTAGCAACGAGATCTTGTTGAATTGATAAATATTGTGTTTTAGTTACCTTGCTTTAGGAAATACAGCATTGTAATTCATTATTATTCCAGCACAGAAAAGACAAGATGAATCTGAAGATTAGAACATTCAGAGATTCATGGAGTTATTTACTTTGCTACCTTACCAAATTATACCATATTTCTTTTTATTTGAGTAACATAAAGACAACAATAATAGCCTAAGCTCCAAATTATCCAGTGTCTTTGAAACATGTTTATTTTTCAGAACAAAATTCCAAACATACCCCATTAATATAGATTATAAATCTTTTTGCCATGTCACAGATGAAAAGTTG
This sequence comes from Prionailurus viverrinus, assembly GCF_022837055.1. Taxonomy (NCBI): domain Eukaryota; kingdom Metazoa; phylum Chordata; class Mammalia; order Carnivora; family Felidae; genus Prionailurus; species Prionailurus viverrinus. The sequence continues at coordinate 56,912,277 of NC_062579.1, forward strand.
CACTCTAAAAAGGATGAGTTCAGCTGATACACTTGATGGCATCTACACTCTAAAGCATTTCCTGCCAATCAGAGATGTGAATGAAAGCCCTACTGAAACAATCAGACTAACCTTTCAGAGTTTGTACTATGTGAGTTCAAGAGAGGAATGGGAAGATGCTTTCAGGAACACTCAGGCAAGCTTAGCTAAATCTTCGTTTATTCCATTTACTTTGAGAAAAAATACAGTGAGAATTGTTGCCCTTGCTGTGGTGTGGTCAGGGCCTAATTGTGTAGTTGTCTTTTTTTTTTTACTGTGTGTATGGTCATCATCTATAGTCTTATCTTGGCCTTCCTAAGGGGAGGGGAAAAACCTATAATATATTTGTGAATATTAGTACTGAAAATTGGGAGATTAATAGGAGGTCACCTACCACTGGGAATCCAGCCTCACTTTTAGTAGGTAAGTAATTTGTTACTAGAACAATGGATAGGGTAAGCAGTCTACTAATTCTATCATTATGTTCTGAAGTACTTTGACAACCTTATATTTTGAGGAGAGATGTGACTGGGGAATAGGTGGAAAAGGTTGAGGATTAAAATCTATACAATTGAACCAATATGTCTGCTGATATGGGCACAAAGGGGATGAGGAAAAAGAGGGCATTAGGAAGACTTTAGGATATAATGACGTCTTGATCTGTGATTCTTCGCATCTGGCACTAACTAATAATATTTACTTCTGATATTAAAATAAATCTCAACTATGTATGGTAACACATGTTAGCTAGACTTATTGTGGTGATAATTTTACAATATTTACAAATTTTGAATAATTATGTTGTATACCCGATACTAATACAATGTTGTATGCCAGTTATACTTCAATTAAAATAAATAAATCTAGCAATAATTTCATTGAATCTAATAAAATTAATTTCCTTTATCTCAGACTTTGAGAAATTATTATTACCTTTTTGCATTAACAAATAGGAACAAATGCAAACACCTGATAGGAGAGAATAGCCAGTGAGGCCACTGCCTTAGCATCAGTTGAAGACTGCTGTCAATCAAAGCCAAAGGTGGAAGGAGAATAGAAACTGAGGTCCAAAAAAGGACTGCAACTTGCTCTCACATAGTTAGTGATGGGGCTGGATGTAGCCATATTGAATTAATAGAAAGTATGGAAACTTCTGGGTATTTGAGCTTCCTAGTTTGCTTGTATTCCAAATAAAAATAAGTTTTCTTCATAATCTGTTTCTATTGTTAAAGCCATAAAAGAAAGGAATGCTAATGTTTTTGTCTTATGATGAAACCATAAAATGATATTCATTTCATTTCAAAAGTACTGTTTTCTAGAGGAGTGTGAAAAATCAATTCTCCTTAATATTAAGGTGATCTCAAATATATTTTAGATTGCCTAATGACTGTGGTTTTTTGTTTTGGTTATCTTAGATAATAGAAAAATCATTTTAGGGGATTGGGGTATTATTTACCAGTCTGCTTTGTTTAGGCCACTTCTGTTCAGAAGAGGGTGAGATGTGACAATGGTGTAAGTTTGGCACTGGCAGATGGTTCTATTTTACAGGCGGTAAATGAATAGTGTTCAACTGCAGGTGGTATTGGTAAGAATTCCACTGTTGAGTATTTCTAGTTCTATGCCAGTACTTTGGGCAGAGCTGTGATTTGAAGGTATTACAGAACATGCTAGGCCTAGGACATCCTAGTAGGAGCAGCAATGATTGTCAGTGTGCTAATACCCAGCAATTGAAGCCTTGCTTATATTACTGTAGTTCAGGGGAGAAAGACATCCAGCTGGGGTGGGGGTGCATGTTAGAGCCAAGGCAATGTGGTCTCCACCTTTGTTTCAGTCTTCTTTCATTTTCCTCTATCAAGGCCCCTGTCTAATAGTAACAGGTTTTGCCAGACAAAAAAAAAAAAAAAAGAAAAGAAAAGAAAAGAAAAAAAACAAAGAATCAATATAATTTCAGGGCAAAAAATATAAATCTCCTTTGTTCAATTATTTCTTAATGTAATGTATTACCTTATGGAAGTGGATGAAGTATTTTATGCCTTTTGTCACTAGTTATCTTTAATGATTATATGTTATACAGACTCATGGAATTTATGCTTGTCACTATAACTAATAAAATGTGGCTCATCAGTGACAGGTTTGAAAAATAAAATGTTATCTGCAATTCTGTAATAATAAAATCCGAAACATTTAGGTACCACTTTAAATTATGTTAGCTTTAATTTACTCTGGTTTATATCATATAATAAATTTCTTTACCTTATAATCTTTGTATACATTTATTGGTAAGGTCTCTCCATAGCACACTATTGTGACTAATTCTGTTTCACAGCATTCATTGGAGGAAATTCCTAACAATTGGTGCCAGAATTTTGTTTGAACTGATATGGTGAGGACCACTCTCCTGGTAATAACTTTCTCCAAATTCTTAATTACATTCTGCAACTTTTTTTGTGTGTATAATCAGTACTTCCAATTTATTATAGATGATAAGACCCAAAACCCCAGAATAAATGGAGGTGTTGTAATCATTCATTGTAATTCAGACAATTTTGGTGTAGATGTATATTGATCCTTTGGTTTAAGCCCTCTATGCCATTGGTATATACCTTTAGATTATGGGAGACATAGTTTTTATTCATATTATCAAAATCAGTATCCAAGTATGTCAGATGAATTGGTATGCAAATTAATAACTAATTTGCCTGTTTAAAATATGTGTAATAAAGCCAAATTCCCAGTTGGCATGTATGAAACTTACAGATTTTGGAAATGAACATCCACAATTTTTCCCAAAAGGCCTGGGGCTTCTCTGAGATGATATTGAATCTCAAGACTCTAGACAATTTCATAATATTAGGTTGAGCAATTTCTCTGCAGTTGTTTTATTCTATAACTGTTAGGGAAAATTCTACTTTAGTAGGGTTGATGCAATCTTTGGCCCCATCGTGTTGAGCACTAAAAAATATTATTTTTCAAAGAGTAAACTGTGTCATCAAATGAAAGATTAGTGAGAGACTGGATTTAACTGGATGTGTCAAGTTAATCACTGAGGATAGGCTCTGCTCTGATTAGGACCTGTGTCAATTTCCTGCTCGTCTCAAATAAAGTGAGGAAGCAAAACAGTCATAATAATCTCAGTGCAAATCAAAGTCAACATAGAGAAATGATTTTTAAAAGGATAATTCTTGCATCAAAAATAAATGGGGACACCTAGATGGTTTAGTCAGTTAAGCGTCCGACTTTTGATTTCAGCTCAGGTCATGATCTCACAGTCCTGAGATTGAGCCCGGGCCATGGGGCTTCATGCTGGGCATGGAGCCTGCTTTAGATTCTGTCTCTTCCTTTCATTCTTCCCCTCCCCACCCAAGAAAAAAAAAAATAAATGATGCTTATCAATCTAATCATTTGACACACAGTTTGGTTTGCTTAACATGAGACCTGATAGAGATCAATTTCCCAGCTCAGTTCTGGAGTAAAATATTTACTTATGGTTTCCTCCATATGTAATGCCATAAGACTAACTTGTATTTTAAAAACTATTATGAACCATCAACCAGTGCATAGGAACATCAATTAGAATCATGTGTATGATCATGACCTGTTCCTGTGACTTGGTCTTATCTGTTAGCAGCCACTCTCATCTGAGAAGCAACAGTGTGGACATATTCCCTATTACTCCAGGAGAATGGTTTTGATCTATATTTTTGTGACATTTTTGTATTTTTTACTTTGCTTCACTGCTAGTTATTTATAGGCAAGGACACAATAGGTTTTAGCTTCCTCTGAAAACTATTGTGTCAATGTTCCTAAGCTTTCACCAGAGGAGAAAGAGGAAATTCTCTGGGGATCAGAAGCACTCTGATCTGATCCAAGCTCATTAAAAAAGGAGCAAGGTAAGAGAATATGAGTATACTCTACCTCCAAGGCCTTATTTTCCTATGCTATGGACTATCTTCTGTAGTGAACAAAAGCAAGCTAGTCTTTCTAGGCTACTGGGAATATGCCAGAAGTTAGAACTTTGTTTTGAATGTATCATCTGAAAGTTTAGCATTTAGTGAAGTGATTTCAGTGTTCATGTTTATAGGGTCAAAAAGCTAACTCCACTTCCTCTAGGAGTGCCAAAGATCCCAAACATGGCATATTACATCATTATTAGATGTTAAAAAAAATGGTCACATTACTGTGAACTGTTTGAATTGGCTCCATATGTGTATGTCAAATTTAAAATTTCATTGAGGGTCAGATTTCCCTTTGGTCAACCTCCAGGTATTCTGCCTCCTAACCATGGTCTGTGAAAATACATCCGCCCTGCACTCTGAACTCCCTAGGTGATTAATTATTGGAATGATTGGATACAAAATTCTTTACAAGAAAATAGCCACATGCTACTTGCAGTAGAATATGTAATTAACTGCATCAGCCTATATTTTCTCTTCCTCATCTCATCTGAAGCTTGTGTTGGCCCTTTGCCTTCATTCAGTGCACAATATGTTAGCCATTTGTGAAAATCTAATGGTTAAAAAACAGTTTCTTTTAGTCAAAAGGAAGACAGTCAGAAGAGACCTTATCTTTTGAATATCATTGATTCTTCTTCAGAATCAGCTTGAAAGCCAAATGCCTCTCTGATATTTTTTAACCATAGCTCATTGAAAAATAGTCCTTTTGAGGGCACCCTCTTGGATTGTCCTATTTATGACAAAATTGTATAAAGGTTGAAACTCTCAGGGGGCTTTCTGACATATAAGGTATATATGGTGTTAGGAGAAAGATATGTTGCTTAGTAAGTTCAGTTTACTAAGAAAGAGACATAGGTGTCCAGTTGGATAGGAAAGGAAAAAATCTTCTATAATGTTTCTTTGTGATTAGGTAGGACTGGATACTGGCAAGCTTAAGGCCTCTTGAATCTTCTTAGCCTTGGTTGTGAGGCTCAGAGGTAATGTTTATAGAGGGAAGAGAAACAGTATAGTCAAGTTACAGAGTGAACTAGTGTCTGAGTCAGAAATAAAACTCCTTGCTTCCAATACTGTGTTAATTCCCAACACCACACCCTCACTGCTAGACAGAAAAGGTGCTATGTGTTCAAGCAAAGGAAATTTATGAATAGAGCCTTAGTGGCAGTTTTCCCATGCCCTGTCTTCAGGATTGAGACTGAAATGCTTTCTTGTTTGTGGTCCTTTCTCTCCCACAGGATTTGGTTACTCAAAGCACCAAAGTAGAAGTGCCAGACTGCCTGTTGTTGGTATAGTGTATGTGTGCTGAGAGACATAAAACTGAATGGAAAACTAGGGAGACAAATTTCAACTATTTGAAACATACCATCTTGGGAAGTAGAAAATAATAAAAAGCCAGTGAGCTAGAAGAATGCTATGTAAAAAAAGATATCAGTGGGCAGAGTGTAGGGACTCTGGGAATAGTTGAAAAGGCATGTATTATGAAAGCAGTTTCCAAATAATATTTTTGGCCTTACTTATTGCAGAAGGCAGGTGCAAGCAGATTATAGTAAATGAAGCTTGGGTTTAATATTAGGGATTTTTCAGTCCTTTAATTTATTTAGATTGTGTAAATTTACGATAGAGGAATATTTTTGACTAACTGGATTTCTTTCAACAATGAAAAAAAAAAGGCCTCCAGACTAATGCGTAGTGAGTGGGGATGTTAAAAATAGTATATAAAGTGGTTTAAGCAGTTGAGAAGTTTTCCATTTATTTTTGTTTCTATCACATTGGTGAAACAATCTGCAGAAACTTGGGTCTATAGTTGCCAAAGTGAGATATGAACCCCAATGACAGATTTTTTCAGGCTCTTCCTGTTCTTGCTGATCAGCTTCAGTGACCTTAAACATAGTGATTGCATACAGTTCTTTATGAGAAAACTGGAAGGAGTTAGATGAAGCAAAGTAGTATAGAGGATGGGATTTGAGGAATTGTGAGCCAGAAATATCTCCCAAGGTCCTAAATACAAATTAGATGACAGCACTGACCTCTACCCAGCAAGGTCTTTTTTCTTTTATCTTTTTTTATTCTTTCAATTCTTGTTTTAATTTCCTTGCTACTTTCCCATTTCCTCTTTTGCTCTCCTCACCTATTTATATTTGTCCACTGTCTGTTTCTTCCCATTCTGGACCTTACTTGGTCAAGGTTCCTACTATACTTTGCTTTTACATATCACGGTTGATTGTGGCAAGAGTTGAGCTGGGCCTGTGAGATGAAATAGCCAAGAAAGAATATGATCTTAGTGCAGTGTTAAGCTCAGGGGGTGGGGAGGGGGAAGACACTCCATAAAGATTTTTTGAATGAGAATTCAATAATAACAAGTTTCCAATCTTAACTTGAGAACTTTTGCGATTAAAAAATGACAACTTTTTGATTCATATCCCATAAGTCATCTCGTCAAGGTCATCTCTTCCTCTAGGCACTGCAGTCAGCAAGTGTTTTTTTTTTTCCCCCAAATCAGTTTTTTCTCAGTGCAAACACTGGTTCAAGTAAATTCAGGCTTCTGCATCTCTGGCAGATTCCTGCCTCCACTCCATTTTCTGTTATATAAAATAGCCCTTTGACCTGTTCCTTGGGAGTTAGAAGGAAAGAGTAATGTAAGGAGAAACCACTTCAGATAAATGCCTTTCAATTAAAAAAATATATAATCATGTGTACAGCAGCACTTTCAACAATAGCCAAATTATGGAAAGAGCCTAAATGTCCATCAACTGATGAATGGATAAAGAAGATATAGTTTACATATACAATGGAATACTGCTTGGCAATGGGAAAGAATGAAATCTGGCCATTTGCAGCAATGTGGATGGAACTGGAGGGTATTATGCTAAGTGAAATAAGTTAGGCAGAGAAAGATACCATGTTTTCACTCATATGTGGATCCTAAGAAACTTAAGACCATGGGGGAGGGGAAGGGAATAAAAAAGTTACAGAGAGGGAGGGAGGAAAACCATAAAAGACTCTTAAGGACTGAGAACAGAGGGTTGGGGGGTGGGGAGAGGGGAAAGTGGGTGATGGGCATGGAGGAGGGTACTTGTTGGGATGAGCATTGGATGTTACATGGAACAAATTTGACAATAAATTATATTTTAAAAAATAAAATAAAATAAAATAAAAAATATAATCATGTGAAAATCCATTATTGAACATGTCAGGGAGCAAAGACCACTTTTATTGCATATCCTCCTCATTGAAAAGAATTGTCCATTTTGCATTATAGAGAATTCAAAAGGCTGTTCCTATCAAATGACAGCTACTAACTGAGAAATTTAGAAAGACTTCTATATGCACCTCTGAGCAATGTTGGCCCAGATACTAAAAAAAAAAAATGGTTAAGTTAATGACTGCCATATGTATAAGCAGGGGCAATCAAAGGGCATGTAACTGGTCAGATCAGAAGTTTACAGTGTGGCAGAGGAATGGGCATTTATGTCAAATCTACCTTTCACACTTCATTTATATTCAGCCAGAGAAGGTTCCATTGATTAAGGCCGTTTTAGGAGCTGAAGGCATGAAAGTAACTGATGGAATGGGAGGGGGATAAGAAGACATCCTAAGCTAAGCATTTAGCTTGAGAGAGATTTGGAAAGGGGACTACAATCTGCAAGAGGGAAACTCTGAGATTATTTGAATTATTGCTCTAGAAAGACAATGTAATACAGTGAAAAATCTTTTCACCAGAAGCTTTAATTAACTGAGGAATCCATGCTCTCTGAATTCATGTTTTAGAAGAAAAAGATGAATTGATTATTTACTTCAATAATTTAGTCAGAGGGGCACCTGGGTGGCTCAGTCAATTGAGAGTCCAGCTCTTGATTTTGACTCAGGTCATCATCTCACGGTTCGTGGGATCACTTCTGGCTTTGTGCTTACAGTGCGGAGCCTGCTTGGGATTCTCTATCCCTCTCTCTCTGCCTCTCCCTTGCTCTTTCTCTCAAATAAATAAATAAACATTAAAAAATAAGCTTAGTTAAAACTTTTTTAAGGGCATGTCCTGGAGGTCCCATATCGACCTGTAGTCTTGTGCAATAGAACTAATAATTAGACAATAAGGTTTACTAATATTAGAAAAGAAACAAAATAATTTAGATTAGTTTAACAATTCTTTGGTTATGAATAAAAAAGGTGAATTCTGGTTCTGATGGTACCATTTACACATTCTCCTAATTCTGACATCATAATTCTAAATTACATAAGCCTCAGTTTCTTCTTCTATAATATAGTGATAAATTCTTGTCTTCCTACCTTATGATGTTCTTGTGGGAATCAAATAAAACACATTTTTAAAGTTAAAAAATTCCATAAAAATTTCAAACTATTAGTGTTGTTTTAATTATCAAAGGCCCGTTTCCCCACCTCCAGCCCCCATCCCTGCTTGGGCTCTCATGTATACAATATCTTATTTCTGTTCATTGCAATGCTGCATACAGTACTGCATTTGTTATATTGTGTGCGATCTCTCCCAATCTTGCAACATATTCCTGTAGTACCTTTTAACATATTGTAGGTGCTCAAAAGGTACTTGTCAAACCAAATTGAATGTGTATATTGTTTCCAGTCTGTGTGAACAAAATATCTTTTACTCCACAGAAATGAATGGAAGGCAGATTTGATTATTCATTCCATCTTGTCTCCCATAGGAGGAAAATATTTCTTACCAGTCTCTAGTCTCAAAGTGGTGAACCCTGCAGGCAGCAGGCCTTCTGAAAAAAATCCATGGGTGACAGAAGATTCATTGACTTTCAATTTCAAGATTTAAATTCAAGCTTCAGACCCAGGTTGGGCAATGCTACTGCCAATAATACTTGCATTGTTGATGATTCCTTCAAGTATAATCTGAATGGTGCTGTCTACAGTGTTGTATTCATCCTGGGTCTGATAACCAACAGTGCCTCTCTGTTTGTCTTCTGCTTCCGAATGAAAATGAGAAGTGAGACTGCTATTTTCATCACCAATTTGGCCCTTTCTGATTTGCTGTTTGTCTGCACTCTACCTTTCAAAATATTTTACAATTTCAACCGTCACTGGCCTTTTGGTGACACCCTTTGCAAGATCTCTGGGACTGCATTCCTCACCAACATCTATGGGAGCATGCTCTTCCTCACCTGTATTAGTGTGGATCGTTTCCTGGCCATTGTCTATCCCTTCCGATCTCGTACCATTAGGACAAGGAGGAATTCTGCCTTTGTGTGTGCTGGAGTCTGGATCCTAGTCCTCAGTGGTGGTATTTCAGCCTCTTTGTTCTCCACTACTAATGTCAACAACGCAACCACCACCTGTTTTGAGGGCTTCTCCAAACGTATCTGGAAGACTTATCTGTCCAAGATCACCATATTTATTGAAGTTGTTGGTTTCATCATTCCTCTGATTTTAAATGTCTCTTGCTCTTCTGTGGTGCTAAGAACCCTCCGCAAGCCTGCTACACTGTCTCAAATTGGAACCAATAAGAAAAAAGTGCTGAAGATGATCACAGTTCATATGGCAGTCTTTGTGGTATGCTTCGTACCCTATAACTCTGTCCTCTTCCTGTATGCCCTAGTGCGCTCCCAAGCCATTACCAATTGCTTGTTGGAAAGATTTGCAAAGATTATGTACCCAATCACCTTGTGCCTTGCAACTCTGAACTGTTGCTTTGACCCTTTTATCTATTACTTCACCCTGGAGTCTTTTCAGAAGTCCTTCTATGTTAATACCCATATCAAGATGGAATCCCTGTTTAAGACTGAAATACCTTTGACCACAAAGCCTTCCCTTCCAGCTATTCAAGAGGAAGTTAGTGATCAAACAACACATAATGGTGGTGAATTAATGCTAGAATCCACCTTTTAGGTAATGAGAACTGTCCAGATATGGTTTTTCCTAGGATTTTTCCTATGCTATGAATAAGAGAAACAATTTGAAGCTAGTGATAACTGAAAATAGATTAATGTACTGAATACAGTCAGGTACATTTATTTGAATGTTTATTGTGCATATGCTGTTTTGTTCAATAATTATAGGTCAGGTCTAATTACAACAACCAAAAGAGATTGCCAAACTCTTCTGCTGGGTTATAATTTCATTGTGTCACATTATACAAGTGGCCAGTGGCCTTTGCTTCGGTGATATAAAGATTATTGTAAATTTTTTAGAAAGATATTTCCACTCTGGTAATATTTGTTAATTAGGTTGGGCCTATAAATATAGAACAAATTCAGGGATTATTTAAAAAAAAAACTTTTGTGTTACTACTGATACATGTTACTTTTTTTTTCCTTTTTTTGTATTATTATAGAGTATATTTTTAGCATATTTTGTATTATTATAGAGTATATTTAGCAAATACTCCAATAATGTAACCTAACATTATTGGTAAGAAGTGTATCCAATTTAAAAGAACTGACAAATTTCATTGTATATGTTTTGAAAACAGAAACATAAATTGTGTTTGCATAAATATGGATGGGAAGAAACAAAATTAGCTGGATTTACACAATTGTAATCACCAGCAGTGTCAGTTTTTTTTTAATCTTCCTTTTTTTTACACTACATTAAGATTTTCATATGAAATTTCAAATCCGGAAAGCTGTGCTCAAAACAATTACAGAATAAAAAATCACATAAAACAACAAATGTCCATTAAAAAAACTAGCAACACCAACATTTTTTTCTTAGAATTTTTAATTATCTTTCTTTTGAGAGACTGATACTATATAATATTCTTCGTATGATATTTTGGAGCACAATGCATTTATTCCCAGGTCAGGTGCAAATTGAAAAAATTAACAACAAAATAATAACACAAAATAAAATCATAAAGCACATTTTAAAATCTTGCTTAAAATTTTCATTAATAAATTTTTTTGGGGGGAGAGGAGATCTGTAACTTTAAATAACTTATTCTTTCATGTTAAATTTTGGAGCACAATGCAGCCAGGTTGCTGCTAGAGTTTGTGGCCAGATCAGGAGCATATTGAAAATAAATTCATAAACCAAACTAAACCAATACAATAAAACTCAGAAAAACTGGAAAACAACAAAACAATAGAAAATAATCCCTAGCACTTGCATTTGTATTTTATTTATTTTTGGAGGTTCTGTAAATTTAAAAGTATCATATCATTTGTGTGCAATTTCAGAGTACAATACAGGTAGAAATCTGCTAAATTTGTGCCCAGGTCATGACCATATTGGGGGGAGAACCCCATAAAACAATCGCTTACAAAACAAAACAAAACAAAACACACAAGAATTTAGAATTTGCATTTTCTTAAGGATTTTTAAAACTTGCAAAATACCATGCTTTTCATATGATGCTTTGGATCAAAATGCAGTTAGGAAGCTGCTAAACTGGTGTTAGTTCAGGAGCAATCAAAATAAATATTTACATATATACAGAAGAAGAGAAAACATTTTTTTTGTAACACCCTTAAACAATAAAAGAAACAAAATAATCTTTAAAACCTTTTACTATTTATTGGATGAAATGTAGATTTAAGCATATTAAGACATGTAAATGGAGCTTCTGAGCACAGTATAATTTGAAAGGTGCTACATTTGTGCTCATGTCAGAAAGAATGAAAATATATTCCCTCATCTACATTCTACACACACACACACACACACACACACAATTAAACACTGAGAAACAATAGAAATATTCTTAAAATGTGTATTGATCAAACTTTAAAATATTTGGATGATATGGTAATTTAAAAATGCTAAGACTTTTAAAGTAAAACTTCCAGGAATAATGCATGTGCCAGGAAGTGATTTGAAAAAAAAAAGAAAAAAACACACCATAAATCGATAATAGAAAAAATAAATTTAAAAAAAAATTTTTTTTTCAACGTTTATTTATTTTTGGGACAGAGAGAGACAGAGCATGAACGGGGGAGGGGCAGAGAGAGAGGGAGACACAGAATCGGAAACAGGCTCCAGGCTCCGAGCCATCAGCCCAGAGCCCGACGAGGGGCTCAAACTCCCAGACCGCGAGATCGTGACCTGGCTGAAGTCAGACGCTTAACCGACTGCACCACCCAGGCGCCCCGAGAAAATAAATATTTTAAATGATACTCAAATTCTTTTTTTATTTTTTAAATGTTTATTTATTTTTGAGAGCGAGAGAGAGAGAGAGAGAGAGAGAGATACAGAATCCCAAGCAGACTCCAGGCTCTGAGCTGTCAGTACAGAGCCAGACACAGGGCTCGAGCACAGGAACTGTGAAATCATGACCTGAGCTGTAGTCGGACACTTAATTGACTCTGTCACCTAGGCACCCCAAATGATAAATTCTTAAAACTCTCATTAACCTTTGTTTTTCTTTCTGGTGTTATATAGATTTAAAAATACTGATTTTTAAGTTTAAAACATGAGCATAATGTAAATTTTTTACATGAATCCTTTATATTTTATTTTAATTCTGTTATAGTAAACATACAGTGCTACATTAGTTTCAGGTGTACAATACTGTGATTCAACCATTCCATACATCACTACTTAATACCCATCACCTATTTCACCCGCCCTTTCACCAACTTCCCCTTACATTAATCCCTTAAATCAAATGTTACCATAAATGTATAAATCCCTACCACTAATGGAAACCATCCATCCAACATTTTTATACCAATTGGTTAATTACAAATTGTTATTTTTTCCTTCTGGTATTAACATTTGCTTGTGTAACATTCTCCAACAACTCTATAGAACTTACTGAATGAGGAGAATGTCTTCATTCTGATTCTGCAAATCAAAAGTATACAAGCCCCGAACAGAATTTTTGGATGCTCCAATACCAAATCCTGACTTAATTTTAGTCTATATTAAATAAAGAAATAAACTAAAAACAATACCAGGCTTGACGTACAGTAAATTGCCTAGTTTCTTTTGTAAAATCTGTTTCCTTACTAGGATAAAAATGACCAATCTGAGCCTGGGTTAGGAACCAATTTAATAAAATGCTAAAACAATAGAACAATAATGAAAATAAATTTTCAAAAATAGCATTAGTTTTTCTTTGTGATCTAAAGTCCTAAAACTAATCATGCATTGTATTGTCTTGTGAAAACATTATATACAGAATATATAAGCATTAGATTCAGTTTGATGAAATTAGGTTAAGTTAGGCTAAGTTCACTTGTTAGGTTTTGTTGTAAGATCAAATTAGTAATCAAAGTATGAATAATCTTTTGGGGTTTTTTTAGTATTCTTTCTTTCCCACTTGTAAGTATAAACTACATGTAACTTTGTGCCCTTGGCCCTCAAAATTATAAAATTTTAGGATTATGACACCAAAAAGTTTAATGGGATATGTTAAGCAAGTTGACATAAAATATATCAACAAATCAGTTTCTTTCTGTGTAATTTGCATATTTAGTTTTGTTTAATTTTCCATATTTCAATTTATTTTAACTAATTTCAGTTTTTATCATTAATATAACTTGCTATTAATAAAACCTTTTTTCATATGAACAATGTAACAAACAAAATGTAAGAAATATAAAATTTATTTTTATTTCAAATTTAAAAGCAAAAGCAATAATTCAGTTTCATTACAACTTGGATTTCAAATGCTTATCAAATGTAATAAATATGTTTGGATTATCTAGTAGTCATACTTTGGTCAACTATTTATTAAACTTTGCCTTTATTTATAGGCACCTAGAGCCATTTTTCCTTTACCTTCCCTCCATCCTTTAAGAAAAAACTTATTAAGGAGGTACCTGGGTGGCTCAGGTCCAGATCTAGCAGTTTGTGAGTTCAAGCCCTACTTCAGGCTTGTGGCTGTCAGCGTGGAGCCAGCTTCAGATCTTCTGTTCCCCTCACTCTCTGTCCCTCCACTCACTCTCACTCTCAAAAATAAATTAAAAAAAACATTAACAAATTAAAAAAGAAAAATATTATTAAAGTATATTTGATCTAAAGTCAATTTTAATACTTTGTTTTTGAGGCTGTCTGAAGACTAATGCAGAATTTAAAATGGCAAGCCCCTGGGTGACTTTTCAGGAATCAAGCTGAAAGATTAACTACTGCTTTCTCTGATTCATCTAGTTTGGCTTTGATTTATTTGGGGCTTCTTGCCAAGCCAACCCTTGAATCTGACCTCTCATATTTGATTAAATTCCCTATGACAACTAGGAGTCCTGGAGCAAGTCAGGGCAAACAGACCATCTGACAACAATGAGATGATTTTGGAGCTGGATAGCTCCCAGATCAATATCAGTTACTAGAATAGGCATTGATCCCAGGGTGGCAACACAGGGAATTCCCATTTATCATTCTCATACCTTCTAACTCTCAGGGAAAGCAATGTCAGCATCTCATAAACCATTGTATGTGTTGATTCCCTCATGAAATGATAAATACTGTCTTTTCTGACACCCTTACCAGCATGATCAACCCTAGGCCATTTTTAAAGTTATAGGAACTTTGTCATTCATGACCTTCTAGGCCAGGTCTTCCGAAAAAATGGAGACAAAGGTTGTTTTATATATCCATTAACCTTCTTCCATCTCTACCTCTAAACTCCTGCACCTTATATTTTCCATGGTTTCCAAAACTCTGTCTTTCCTGTGACCCTTTCTGACATCTCTCCTCTTCAGAGATATTGCTTCTTTCTGGACCAAAAACAATACATAAACCTCTGTCAAGACAATGACAGGTAGAATAGATTTACACTGAAGTGTTAATGATTGATCCCTCCACCCACTGCTTTTAATCCTCCCAGTGATGTTTACATCTTAGGAAAAGAGTCTGGTTAATTCAAATGACTGAAGCAGGGTTGGGATAAGGAGACACAACTGTCTTCTTGAGCCTCAGCATTCTTCAATTCATGGTAAGGCCTCTGCAACTGTTACTTTCTTGTTCCACTCTCAATATTACTTTGTGTATCATTGAGTCCAAAACACATTGCCCTTTTCCAGATATCTGTCTTTTCCAAAACTGCCTGCAGTGACTGGAAATCTATGTTCTCATTTCCTTCTGATATGCTTGGATTATTTTCCCCAAATGTCTCCTGATTCTGGTGGACTTGGTGAAATGCTTCTTAAAATATGAAGCTGTTCGGAGCACCTGAGTTAAGCATCCGACTTCGGCTCAGGTCATGATCTCACAGTTCATGGGTTTGAGCCCCGCATCAGGCTCTGTGCTGACAGCTCAGAGCCTGGAGCCTGCTTTGGATTCTATGTTTCCCTCTCTCTGCCCTTTCTGCACTTACACTCTATCTCTCAAAAATAAATAAACATTAAATTATGAAGCAGTTTATTTCAACAAGGGATCCAAAGCACAGACTACTGAATAAAAATGTCCTCTGTATTCAGATTTTTGAAAAGCTATGTACTTCCTACTTCTTCACTTCTTTCCCTGAGTATCCAGGAATGAAGCTCTTCTCTCTCAAACATTCAGAGAGGTAGTGATTTCAGGAATATAGAGGAGTAGAGATAGTGTGAGGCCTAAAATGTAGAAGTGATGAAAGACAGATAGATTCTAAAATAAGGATGCTTTGTGTGGCCATAGAAACTACCTTTCTTTTTATCATGGAGAGGCTCCAACTTTATAGATGATGAGTTTATTACAAAGGACTTTCACTCCTCCCATTTTCTAGTCCAGGGTAAACTCTCAGCTTGTTACCTTACTCACTCACGTTGGTGGTAACAAGGCTTAAAATATGGGTCACCTTCCTCAGTGGAGATCCTGGGACTTCTGGACTGGCCCCAGTTCAAGGCAGTTTTAAGTTCTCAGGAAACAGTTTGGCATAATTCCTAGGGACCCAGAATTAATTATTTATTTATTCAACAAATTCTTGAACATCAACTATTATGTGCCAGACATCTTCTAGGTATTGATGATTTGATGGTGACAACAACAGACAAAAAGCTGTTTTAAAGATTCTGTTCTAGAGTCAAAGCAGGGATAACCAAAAACAAACAAATAACCAAGTTAAAAAGTGATGGAAGATGATAATGAGTGCTACAATAAAAGAGCAAAATAAAGGACAACGCGTACCTGAAACCAAACTTCAGGCTCCCATGGTAGGACTGGATTAGAATTTTAAAGATAATAACCATTAAAAAGAGAAGGATGCCTCTATCTAAATAAATACAATTATTTTAATTAAGTTTATGCTATACATATCAATGCATGTAAAGAAGTACAAGAAAATTCTGATTTTAAAACATCAAATTTCTTTGTTTTAAAGGGGTTATGAAGTCCTGAATTGCCCAAATTATATGTTTAGTCTGTCTACCTTTAGGTACTTATGTTCTTGTCAAAGCCACAGAGACCTCAAAAGGCTAATAAAGACCCAAGCCCAGGCAACTTGCAATAGGCAAAACTGATCATGTCATGACTTCAGGCTTCATCCTACAGCATATAGGCTCACTTGCTTTTTCTCTCTCTGTTTCTGTCTCTGTCTCCACCATTCCTTTCAGCAAAACGTGCTGAGTAAGATCTGAATGCTATTACCATAAAGAGGTTTGGGCTGGAAGCCCAAATATGTTTTTCGTACTTAGCTTTTCTGGTCACTGAGTGAACATGGGCAAATACCTGTCTCCCTCTATGCCTGAATTCCCCTATTAGTAAAATAAGCAGGTTGTTCTCAGTCATCTCTGAGGTCTCTGATAGTTCTAAGGCTGGAACTCCAAAGTAATTGATGCTGAGCCAAAACGAACAGTACTTATTAATAACACTAATATAGATGATGGTACTTACTAAGTACCAGATACTGTACTAAAAATTTTACATGCATTTCACAATAACATGAGAGAGGTTTTATGATTAGGCACATTCTACAGATAAGAAAACTGAGGCTTAACAAGCTGAAGAACAGTTATAGAGCTAAGTGGCAGTCTGATTTGATCCCATTTCTGTATGTTACTAAAGCCTGTGTTCTTTAACCAGTATTGTTGGGGCGCCTGGGTGGCGCAGTCGGTTAAGCGTCCAACTTCAGCCAGGTCACAATCTTGTGGTCCGTGAGTTCGAGCCCCGCGTCAGGCTCTGGGCTGATGGCTCAGAGCCTGGAGCCTGTTTCCGATTCTGTGTCTCCCTCTCTCTCTGCCCCTCCCCCGTTCATGCTCTGTCTCTCTCTGTCCCAAAATAAATAAAAAAACGTTGAAAAAAAATTTTCAACCAGTATTGCTTTGTCCATCCAGGACTATGAGTCTTAAGCACAAGAAGCACATGTTTAATGGTGGAACTTCTGCCATTAAGGATAAAAAAGGGAGGTTTTGGGGATAAGAAATCCTAAGTTTTTTCTTTCAAAAATATTCCACAAAAGTGGCTGTGTACTCCCACTTAGAAGTGAGACCAGATAGAGTTTGAATAATAATAATAATTCATTCAATTGTTCATTATGTGTTAGAAAGTATCACGCAAAATCTCCTAATATCATTTTTAATATGATAAAACTGAGGCTTAAGGATTTTAAGTAACTTTCCCAAAGTCATACAGCCAGTCAGTGGTACAAACAGGACTTGTATACAGCCTGATTCTAAGCCCCCAATCAGTTATAAGGAGACTTGTTCTACTATATAAAAACAACCACATTTGTTGAGTACTTACTATGTGCCAGACACTGTGTTTTGTATATATTTTCTTTTTTAATATTCACAATAATCTTAAGAGATGGATATTTTTATTATCTCTTTTACAAGTGAAAAAATGAAAAACAGAGTTAAGCAACTTACCCAAAGTCTCATAGTTATTAAGTGGGTTTTTATGAAATCCAACACCTAACCATGGTAAGAATGCCCAAGATCAGGCTCTTAACTA
The DNA here is from genome assembly GCF_022837055.1 of Prionailurus viverrinus. Lineage (NCBI taxonomy): Eukaryota > Metazoa > Chordata > Mammalia > Carnivora > Felidae > Prionailurus > Prionailurus viverrinus. The sequence goes on from NC_062579.1 coordinate 56,930,033, forward strand.
TTGTCCAACCTCATTTATTAGTACTCTTTTTCATACTCAAACTCCAGGTACATTGGTTTTTCCATCCCTTTAATAAGTGAAGTTCATTTTTGTCTTAAGTCCTTTACTTTTGATCTAGTCTCTGCTTTGAATAGTTTTCCACTAGGTTATCACATGGCTGGCTCTTTCTCATCATTTAGCTTCAAATGTCACCTATTCAGAGAGACCTTTCCTGATCATCCATTCTATAGTAGATATGCAGTTACTGTTGTCACTTTACCCTATTATAATTTCTTCGGGCACTCTCTGATATTCTTCTTTTTATTAAGTTTATTTATTTATTTTGAGAGAGTGAGACAGAGAGAGAGAGGGAGAGGGAGAGAGAGAGGTAGAATGAGCAGGGGAGGGGCAGAAAGAGGGAGAGAGAATCCCAAGCAAGCTCCGCACTGTCAGCACAGAGCCTGATGCAGGGCTTCAACCTGAACCGTGAGATCATGACCTGAGCTGAAACCAAGAGTCGGAAGCTTAACTGACTGAGCCACCCAGGTGCCCCTGATACTCTTATTTTAATTTATTTTTCAGTGTCTGTCTATATTACTCTCCATAATGTGTATGCTCTATGAAGGCAGAAATAATGTTATTCTTTTTCAGTACAGTATCTAGTATATAGTAGACACTCAAGTAATATTTGTTGAATAAGTGAAAGTGGTAGATCTGAAATGGGAAACCAAGTCTGTATGACTTTTGGGCCCTTGCTGTATATGCTACTGACATTCCATTTATCCTTTCAGACTTCTCTTTTCCCTAAAGTGAACATCATTTCCAACTGCTTCATGCTGACTTTCATTAGAACCTGAACACTGAAGAGTAAAATGTCTTACTTTTAGAATACAATTGGCAAAATACATACCTAATTTCCTAAAGAAGAAGCTACTTTAATTACCTTATCATCTTTTACTTTTGAGGGTTTTTTTTGTAGATTGTAGGGATGCCCCAATATTTTTCCACATATTCAAGGAAGAGATCAGAGAAAGAAAACAAATCTTGAGCATGCTTAAAACTCTTACGCTTTATTCAAGTCTTAAGTAAATAACTCCACTTTTTTTTTGGTTTGTTTTTGCAGTTTCCTCTCATTTAATTTGTACCTTCTGGCACTTGCTGGAACTTCTGAGTTATACATTGGACTGGAACTTTCAGTCCCTATGACGTGTCACATAACACATAAAGTTGACTACAAAGAAGTATCTTGTTACTGGTGATTCTGAAAAATCTCCCATTATTTTCAACACACATTCCCCTGGCTGATTTTCAGTCTATTTCTTTATTAGAAACCACTGTCTAGCCATTGAGAGAATATGTTTTTAATAAAAAAAGAAAAAAAAAAGTAAGAGGGAGGGAAAAGTGCTATGTGATTGGATACCATCCAGGAGGTACATACATAGCTTTAACTGTAATGGAATATAATGGTAACCTTTTTCTAGTAGGATCTGGAGCCAATGCTCACAGTTTTCTCTTTGCCGTTTTACTGGGAGAAGTATGTGCTGGTTTCTCAAATAAAATGTACTTCCATCATCATCTGCCAAGATGCTAACTGAAAAGATCCATTATTTTTGATAGTTAATACCTTATAAATTATACGGAGATTGTGTTGACTGACATGGACATCTGGAAATATGGTCAGAAATTTTTTTCCTAGGTCAGGTAAGGCTGAGTGAGTGCCTGTTTCTTCATCAATGACCAGTTATGCATTCATAGAGAAAACATTTCTTCTTAGCTTCTAGGTAGGTAACCTCCAAGGAACTGGGATGGCTGGATTTGAAGAAGGGGATGCAAATTAGCAGTAGCCATTTGGAATTTATATGGAAAAGGTATAGCTGCCTGTTCCTTAACAGAGGTGAATTGTGTGTGAACTACTCAGGGCTTGAAGGAGAGAAAAATCTTATCTTATTTAAGCAGAGCTGAAGGTGTTTTCAGAGTCTTTTCTGAATTTCATATTGGCTGTCTCTACAGACTGGAGAAGATACTTTGCTTTTTAACTCTGACCAGGTATTATCTAATTTCTAACCAATGTTTCCCAATTTGCTCCCAAACTTATCTCAAGAGGAATGAAATGAAGGTTGTGAAACCAATGATGGTGTCTGGTTATTAAGACTTTTTATTTTACTGTTAATTCACCTGCTTGTTTCTAGCTAAAAACCTTGCAGTTACATTTCTGTCTATAGCTTTGGTTTGTTCTGGGCCATTATTGGCATCATGTTTAGGTTTTCTTATGTAGAGTGCTTGACAAACCTCTCTCTAAAGCAGAGCATAGCTAGAGATTAGCTATTCCCCAAAAAATAGATTTTCAATGATTTGTTCACTGTCTTCGCCTGTCACAAATGGTATGCCTTTGCTAGGCAGTGAAGAAAAACCCAAAGCTAACTTCATCCTTACTGGGGGAAAAATGACAGATTTTCCTCTAAGGTCAGGAACAAGACAGGGATGTCCACTGTCACCATTGTTATTTAACATAGTACTGGAAGTCCCAGCCTCAGCAATTAGACAACAAAAAGAAATAAAAGGCGTCCAGATTGGCTAGGAAGAAGTAAAACTTATACTATTTGCAGATGACATGACACTATATATGGAAAATCTAAAAGACCCTACAAAAAATTGCTAGAACTGATACACGAATTCAGGAAAAATCACAAGATACAAAATGCATAGAAACCCGTTGCATTTCTATACACCAATAATGAAGCAACAGAAATTAAGGAACCAATCCCATTTACAATTGAACCAAAACCCATAAGATATTTAGGAATAAACCTAACCAAAGAGGTGAAAGACCTATAATCTAAAAAGTATAAAACTATGATGAAAGAAATTGGAGGTCATTCCGTGATCATCGATCAGAAGAACAAATATTGTTAAAATGTCTATTCTACTGAAAGCAATCTACATATTTAATGCAACCCTTATCGAAATACCACCATCATTTTTCACAGAGCTAGAGCAAACAATCCTAAAATTTATATGGAACCACAAAAGATGCCAAATAGCCAAAGTAACCTTGAAAAAGAAAAGCAAGGCTGAAGCATCACATTTCTGGACTTCAAGTTATATTACAGAGCTGTAGTGATAAAAAGCATTATGGAACTCTCATAAAAATAGACACATAAATAGAACAGAATAGAAAATGCAGAAATGTAAAACAGACAACTGTACAATTAATCTTGAGCAAAGGGAAGAATATCCAATGGAAAAAAGACAGTCTCTTCAACAAATAGTTTTGAGGAAACTGGATGGCAACACGTAAAAGGATGAAACTGAACCACTTTCTTACACCACGCACAAAAGTAAATTCAAAATGGATTAACGACCTAAACATGAGGCATGAAACTATTAAAATTCTAGAAGATAACACAGGCAGTAACCTCTGTGATATCAGTTATAGAAACTTCTTTTTAGATATGTCTCCTCATGCAAGGGAAGGACAAGCAAAAATAAACTATTGGGACTTCATAAAAATGAAAAAGCTTCTGTCAAGGGAAGGAAACAATTTATGAAACTAAAAGTCAACATATGGAATGGGAGAAAGTATTTGCAAGTGATATCTGATAAAAGGTTAGTATCCTAAATATATAAAGAACTTATAAAACTCAACACCCAAAAAACAAATAATCCAATTAAAAATGGACAGAAGACAAAAAAAGACATTTTTCCACAGAAGGCATACAGATGGCCAACAGACACATGGAAAGATGCTCAACATCACTGATCATCAGGGAAATAAAAATAAAAACTACAATAAGATATCACCTTGCACTTGCCAGAATAGCTAAAATCAACAACATAAGACACAAAAGGTGTTGCTTTTGGAGGTGGATAAGGGAAACACTCCTGCACTATTGGTGGGAATGTCAACTGGCGCAACCAGTCTGGAAAACAGTATGGAGGTCCCTCAAAAAATTAAAAATAGAACTACTCCATGATCCAGCCATTGCACTAGTAGGTATTTACCCAAAGAATTAATAAATACTAATTCAAAGGGATACATGTGCCCCAGTGTTTATAGCAGCATTATCTATAATAGCTAAACTATTGAAACAGCTCAAGTGTCCACTGAATGATGAATGGATAAGGAAGCTGTCTATATACATAATCACTACTCAGCCATAAACAAAACTGAAATCTTGTCATTTGCAGTAGCACGGATGGAAGTAGAGACTATTATGCTAAGAGAAATAAGTCAGAAAAAGATAAATGCAATATGATTTCTATTTTATGTAAAATTTTAAAAACAAAATAAATGAGCAAATGGGAAAAAAAGAGAGAGGTAAACCAAGAAACAGTCTCTTCACTATAGAGAACTAATGGTTACCAGAAAGGAGTGGGGGAGGGGGGATGGGTGAAATCAGTGATGGGGATTAAAGAGTGCACTTGTCCTGATAAGCACTAGGTGATGTATGGAATTGTTGAATCACTGTATTGTACCCCTGAAAACTAATCTAACGCTCTATGTTAACTAAATGGAATTAAAGTAAAAACTTTAAACATGGGTATCTGTATTGAATTAATAGAGGATTAATTAAAAAGCAGTGAAATTAATACATTTAATAAAGTCACAGAGTTCACATGCATCAAAACTGTTTTTATGATAATAATTGTTTTAGATGATTTATAAAACCTCAAATCAGCATTTAACAATGCACTTTAATCTTTTTTAGCTCCAAATCAAGCATTGTACCCAAGAAATCCTGGATGCCAATTTTGTCACTGCTGGTGGAACTTGCTAAGAATGTGAATGGTGAGTGTGTGTGCGTGTGTGTGCGTGTGTGTGTGTGTGTGTGTTGTATATACACATGCTCAGAGACATGCATATCATGTGATTGTCTACATGTGGATATATATAGTCTATGTTTCTTTTTATTTTATTTTTTCCTATTTCTTTTTTAGTTTATAAAAAAATTATTTCTTTTATTCCTATTTTTTCCTGTTTCTTTTTTAAAATCATGTTTTGTAAATCATTGATGATATTTGAAAAGGGTGGTTGCTAATAGGAATGCAATTTAATTCACCTGATGACCATAAACGGTTAAGTTCCACTTTTATGGGGGAAAAAAAGATGTGCGGGTATGTTTATTATAATGAGGAATTTTCTTTTTAATTCCTTTCTAGAGAAACTGAAATATATGAGCTGACAAAATGGAAGTCAATAATAAAATGGAATACCTCCCAATCCAACATTTTAACACTATCTATTTAGAGAAATATGCTATTTATCATGTATGTGTTATTTATAATTACAATTTAAATCTAGTTCAACTGTCACTTACTTTAGTTAAGTCTTATTATCTTCAAACAAAATTACCTGGCTGTTTTCTATTTTTGACTACCATAGCATGTGCTATGTAACTCTATTTTCCTATCACATCATATTATAATTTGTCTATTTCTGGGGCAGTTGGGTGGCTCAGTTGGTTAAGCATCTGACTTCAGCTCAGGTGATGATTGTATGATTCGTGGGTTCAAGCCCCATGTCAGGCTCTGTGCTGACAGCTCAGTGACTGGAGCCTGCTTCATATTCTATGTCTCCCTCTTTCTCTGCCCCTCCCCTGCTTGTGCATGCTCTCTCTCTCTCTCTCTCTCTCTCAAAAATAAATCAATAAACATTTAAAAATAATGTCTACTTCTATATCTGTTCTCTTGTATAACATATTTACTTCTTTGGCACCATTTACCTGGAAAATAGTGGGTGATCTATAAATGCTTGTTGTGTAAAAGAATGAATGAGTGGGAAGGTATCACATTGTACATATTGCAGAGAACTGTATACACAGTGATCACAACTTCTTAATAAATATCAGGTCCCATGGCCTATCAAATTACTTATATGTTGCTTTTGGGTATGAGTGGCAGAGGTAAGAGATATATTTTGGAAGGCAAAGTATTGTAATTGCCAGGCCTTTTAGTTATTTATAGGGATATATCACATAGGAAACAGTATTTGAAATTGGGTCTGTCTTAGAAAATTTGACTGTATTATTGCCATAGCTATTGGATCTCAAACATGCTTAAAGAGTAAGCATTTTATCAGACAAATATCAACAATCCCCTGTAGTATGGGAGGATTGCTCCTCCTGATCCCTGAAAGAGGGAGAGTGCACTGGAAACACTTTAGACATGGACTATGGGACACATAAATAAGTGGAGGAATTTCAAATGAATTAAATTCACTATTTGGAATATTTTTTTACATAGAAAGATCTATGTGTCTGTTTTTGTGCTGCTACTCTGCTGTTTTGATCAGTACAACATTGTAATATAACTTTATGTCTGTAATTATTATGCCTCCATCTTTGCTTGTCTTTTTCAAGATTGCTTTGGCTATTCGGGGTCTTTTGTGGTTCCATGAAAATTTCGTGATTGTTTGTTCTATCTCTGTGAAAAACAATGGTGGTATTTCTATGGGGATTGCATTAAATATGATACCAGCAAAAAATTTGAAGGAGTAATCAAAAATCTCCCAACAAACAACAGTCCACGGCTGGATGGCTTCCCAGGTAAATTCTACCAAGAATTTAAAGAACAGTTGATACCTATTCTTTTGAAACAGTTCCAAAAAATAGAAATGGGAGGAGAACTTCCAAACTCATTCTATGAGGCCAGCATTACCTTGATTCCAAAACCAAAGAAAGACCCCACTTAAAATAATTACAGACCAATTTCCCAAAGAACATGGATGAAAAAATTGCCAACAAGATACTAGCAAATCAAAATCAACAATTAATTAAAAGAATTATTTGCCATGATTAAGTGGAATTTAATCATGGGCTGCAACAGTGGTTCAATATTTGCAAATCAATCAACATGATATATCACATTAGTAAAAAAGGGTAAGAACCACATGATCCTCTCAATAGATGCAGAAAAAGCACTTGACAAAATACAGCATCATTTCTTGATAAACACCCTCAAGAAAGTTGGGATAGAAAGAACACACCTCAACATCATAAAAGCCATATACAAAAGATGCAGAGCTGATATCATCCTCCATGGGGAAAAACAGAACTTTCCCCCTAAGGTCAGGAACATGACAGGGATGTCCCCTCTCACCACTGTTGTTCAACATAGTTCTGGAAGTCCTAGCCTCAGCAATCAGACAACAGAAATAAATAAAATGCATCCAAATAGACAAGGAAGAAGTCAAATTTTCACTCTTCACAGACGACATGATACTCTATGTGGAAAACCCAAAAGACTCCAAAAAACTTCCAGAACTGAAATATGAATTCAGCAAAGTTGGAAGATATAAGATCAACATGCAGAAATCTGTTGCATTTATATACTCCAATAATGACGCAGCAGAAAGAGAAATCAATTCCATTTACAATTGCACCAGAAACCATAAGGCACCTAGAAATAAACCTAACCAAGGAAGTAAAAGATCTGTATGCTGAAAACCATAGAAATCTGATGAAAGAAATTGAGGAAGACACATAGAAATGGAAAACATTCCATGTTCATGGATTGGAAGAACAAATATTATTAAAATGTATATACTAAGAAAAGCAATCTAAATGTTCAATGCAATTATCAAAATAACAGCAGCCTTTTTCTTAGAGCTAGAACAAACAATTCTGAAATATATACGGAAAAGGGACGCCTGGGTGGCTCTGTCAGTTAAGCATCCAACTTTGACTCAAGTCATTATCTCATGGTTCATGGGTTCAAGCCCCATGTCGGGCTCTGTGCTAACAGCTTAGAGCCTGGAGCCTGCTTCAGATTCTGTGTCTCCTCTCTCTCTCTATTCCCCTCCCCTGATTGTGCTCTCTCTCTCTCTAAAAAATAAATAAACATTAAAAAATAATAAATAAATAAATATGTATGTATGGAACCAGAAAAGACCCCAAATAGCCAAAGTAATGTTGAAAAAGAAAACCAAAGCTGGAGACATTACAATTCCAGACTTCAACCTGTATTACAAAACTGTAATCATCAGGACTATATGGTACTGGCACAAAACAGACACATAGATCAGTGGAACAGAATAGAGAACACAGACATGGGCTGAGATGACCCTCCACCTCTCATCACTATGCCTTGCTGCTGGGGAAGGGGAGCAAGGGGCCCGTATTTCCCATGTTTCTTCTAATTAGAAGTTCATTAGGGTGGAGAAGCGCCTGCTGGGAAATACAACGCCTCCTCCCACACATCACACTGTTGACCCTACTGAGCATTCAAACCAGAGACTTACCTACGATGTCCTAACATCTGAAGTCAATAAAAATATGTATTTTCTTTGAAACACAACTTGAGAGTTGGTTTTCAATGATTATATACAGCTGACCCTTGAACAATGCAAGGGTTAGGGGTGGTGACCCACATACAGTCAAAAGTCCACGTCTACCTCTGGACTCCCCCCAAACTTACTAATAGCCTACTGTTGACCAGAAGCCTTACCCATGATATGATCAGTTAAGACATACTTTGTATGCTAAATGTATTATATACTGTATTCTTGTAATAAAGCTATAAAAATGTCAAAAAAAAAGAGAAATGGACCCACAAATGTATGGCCAACTAATCTTCCACAAACAGGAAAGAATACACAATGGAAAACAGAGAGTCTCTTCAGCAAATGGTGTGGGGAAAACTAGGCAGCAAAATGCAGAAGAATGAAACTGGACAACTTTCTTACACCATACACAAAAATAAATTCAAAATGGATGCAAGACCTAAATGTAAGACAGAAACCATCAAAATCCAGAGAAGAAAACAGGTAACCACCTCTTTGTCCTTGGCCACAGCAACTCCTTACTAGGCATGTCTTTGGAGGCAAGGATAACAAAAGCAAAAATGAACTATTGAGACTTCATCAAGATAAAAAGCTCCTACATCACCAAGGAAAAAATCAACAAAACTGAAAGTCAGCCTATGTAATGGGAGAAGATATTTGCAAATTACATGTCAGATAAAGGGGTAGTATTCAAAATCTATAAAAAACTTACCTAACACAACACCCCTGAAAAAACAAATAATCCAGTGAAGAAATGGGCAAAAGATATAAACAGACATTTTTTCCAAAGAAGACATCAGGATGGATAAGAGACACATGAAAAGATGCTCAACATCACTCGTTATCAGGGAAATATAAATAAAAGCCACCATAAGATACCACCTTCTACCTGTCAGAATGGTTAAAATTAACAACTCAGGAGACAACAGGTGTTGGAGAGGATGAAGTGAAAGGGGAACACTTTTGTACCATTTGTGGGAATGCAAACTGGTACAGCTACTCTGGAGAACAGTATGAATGTTCCTCAAAAAAATTAAAAATAGAGTTACTACACAACCCAGCATTTGCACTACAATTTTTTTATCCAAAGGTTAAAAAAATGCTGACTTAAAGGGGCACAAGGACACCAATATTTATCACAGCATTATCTACAGTAGCCAAATTATAGAAAGAGCCCAAATTTCCATTGACTGATGAACTGATAAAGATGTGGTATGTATGTATGTATTGCATGTATGTATATATGTATGTATGGTATACATATATACATACCATGGAATATTATTACCTGGCGATCAAATGAATGGAATCTTTTCACTTGTAACGACGTAGATGGAACTAAAATATATTATGGTAGTGAAATAAGTCAGAGAAAGAAAAAATATATGATTTCACTCCTATGTGGAATTTAAGAAACACAACAGATCAAACAGAGAGGGAAGCAAATAGTAAGAGACTCTTAAATACAGAGAACAAACTTAGGGTTGCTGGAGGGGTGTTGGGGAGGATGGGATAAATGGGTGATCAGCAGGTACTAAGGTGCTAAGTGGACAAGAGCCACTTAGGCTAAATGGCTAGGTATAAGCTATACTATGTGACAGGACCCAGGGACAAACTATAGAGGGAAAATTCCCTGAAGCTGGATATGAAAGTTGCTGTGGGTTTCTGAGTCATCTGGCATTAGAACCTCTGAAAGGAAAATGAATCACTTTTCTCAGCCAATGTGCTCCACCCCTATTTTCTGTATCTCACATATATTTGTGTTGATCTTCACTGCTTTGCACTAAGCTAAGCTTTCCTATTATCTCCATCTGATTCCTTGGTCTGCTTCTATCCATCTATTTTTCTTTTGGATGGGTATCCATGGAGATACATACCAGTCTATTAGAGTACCTTCTATGTAGGAGTTTAGAAGTTCTAGTTCTAGTTCTGTTGCTAGTTATAAGACCTTGAGAAAGTGATAGAATCCAGAATAATGTAACTCAGTGGCTCTTAAAGTGTGTAATGTGTACTACTGATAGGTTTATAATCTGATTATAGGTTGTACATAGATGTATACTTTTAATTTGAATATTAATTTGAGTGTGTACTTAAATCAATTAAAGTTGTAGAAGGTATAACTGGAACATTAAGTTTGTGAATTTACAGATACTGTTGCTTAGGACATTCTAAAATAGGTATTGGAATAAAAGAAATAAATGCATTGATTTAAAAATATTAAGTAAGCATTCATATAGGTGATATGTCAATATGAAAACTATGCCAGAGAATGACTGAGTTTTGAGGAAAGTTTTTTTTGTAACTAGAAGGGGAATTTAGCATCTAACTAACCATCCACTTATCCGTTAAATACGTATTTACTGAACAGATGTTTTATGTCAGCTATTGTGTGAGTCACAGGTGCCAGAGGTTAGGGGCTCACATAAGAACACAATTTATCTTGCCCTTTATAATCATCAGTTTAGTATGCCAGGGATATACAAACAAATATTTACAACATATTATAGTAAATTCCACCACATGACAACGAACAAATTTTCTTGGAGAACATGAAAGAATAAAAGACTAACACTGCTTATGGGAACTTGGAAGATTTCATAGTGCAGTTGCTATTCAAGTTGAACCTTGGATAGATTATAAATAGGCAAACAAGGCAGAAGGAGCAGTATGAGGTACTGCACACAGTTTGGTAAAATTATGTGGTTTTGTGGGTAATAAATTGTAGTCTGGGGTTTTGGGAACATACAATGTTGTAGTAGGGAAAAGGAGCAAAGGGAAGGCTGAAAAAGGAGGCAGGGGTTAGGTTGGGAAGGGATTTGGATACCATGTTGAGATGTGGGCCATGGTGAAAAGACCATGGGGAGAAGAGAATTAAAGGATTTATTTAAGGATATACCATGATTAGATTTACATATTTAAAAATTCATTCTGGCATAAGGGCAAGGCTGGAGGCAAGGAAACCTGTCAGAAAGCTGTTATATAAGCCCAACTAAGAAATTATGGTGTCAGGGAATAGATTTCCATCTCTGACCAAGATGGAGAAACATGGACAGGATTTACCCACATGTCTGAAACCAGCAAAACGAATAAAGGGATCTGTGAAAAACCTATAACTAACCTAATATTTAATAGGGAAAAATTAAATGCTTTTCCCCCAAGATCAGGAATAAGACAAGGATGTATATTCTTACAACTTCTATTAAAAATTGTTTTGGAGATTCTAGTCAGTACAGTAAGGCAAGATAAAGAGACAAAAGGTGCCCATATTGAACAGAAGAAGTACAATTCTATTTATTCACAGTTACAATAAAATATCATTACACACCTATTAGAATAGGTAAAATTAGGGGTGCTTGGGTGGTTCATTCAGTGAAGATTTCGACTCTTGATTTCGGCTCAGGTCATGAACTCACTGTTTGTGACTTCAAGCCCCACATTAGACTCCATGATAACAATGCAGAGCCTGCTTGGGATTCTATCTTCCCCTCCCTCCCTCTCTCAAAACAAAGAAATAAATGAACTTTACAAAAATGATAATTACAAAGCCTTACTATACTAAGTATTGACAATGATATGGAGAAACTGAAATTCTCATATACTGCTGGTGGGAATATAAAATGATACTTTGGGAAATTATTTGGCAGTTTCCTAAAAAATTTAAACATATGCATAATGTATGATCCAAGCATTACAGTCTTTTGGTATTTACTCAAGGAATGAAAGCATATTTTGTTATATTTTTACATGAATGCTTATGGCATCTTTATTTCTAATAATCCCAAATTGGACAGAACACAAAAGTACACCAACAGGTGAATAGACAACAAAATTGTGGTATATCCATGCAATGAAATACTACCCAGAAATAAAACAGAATGGACTATTGGCTTTCTAAAACATATTAATGCATCTAAACACAATTATGCTTTGAAAGAAACTATAAAAAGAGTATAAAACTGGGGCGCCTGGGTGGCTCAGTCGGTTACGCGGCCGACTTCAGCTCAGGTCATGATCTCGTGGTCCGTGAGTTCGAGCCCCACATCGGGCTCTGTGCTGACAGCTCAGAGCCTGAACCCTGTTTCAGATTCTGTGTCTCCCTCTCTCTGACCCTCCCCTGTTCATGCTCTGTCTCTCCCTGTCTCAAAAATAAATAAAATGTTAAAAAAAATAAAAAAGTATAAAACTATAAAAATAGTGCACACAGTATGATTTCAGTTATATAAAAGTGTACTAAATACAAACCAGTTATATTGGTTTACTAGGACTGCCATAACAAAGTACCATACATATAATGTTTAAACAACAAAAATTTATTATTTCACATTTCTGGAAGCTAGAAAGTCAAGATCAATGTGTTGGAAAGATGAGTTATTTCTGAGAGCTGTGAGGGAACATTCATTTTTTACCTTTTCCTTAGCTTATGGTAGTTTGTTGACAATCTTTGACATTCCTTGGCATGTTGAAGCATTATCCTGATCTCTGCCTTAATCTTAATATGGCATTCTTCCTGTGTGTGTGTGTGTGTGTGTGTGTGTGTGTGTGTGTCTATGTACAAATTTCTCCTTTTTTGTGAGAACACCATTTGTGTTGGATTAGGACCCACATTTATCTTAATTACATCTATAAAGACCCTATCTCCCTGTCTCCAAATAGGTTCACATTTTGATGTACTGGAGGTATTTCAACATACTAATTTGGCAAGGGGGAGTCAGTATATCCCACAACACTAATAATATATAGTGACAGCAAATTAGTCATGGGGATGTGAGCATATGAAGAGGAGTAGGAGGAAAGAATTACAAACTGCATGAGGAAAATTTTGCGAGTGATGGATATGCTTATTATTTTGATTATGGTGATAGTTTCATAGCTTTGTAATATCTCAAGATACATCTAATTTTACACTTTGTATATGTGTAGTTTATTGTATGCCAATTAGCTCAAAAACTGTTTAAAAAGCCTATACTAAACTAAAGACAAACAAAAAACCTTGTTGAATGATTGGAAAGAAGAAAAAAACTATATACTGAGTTTTAGTCTGAGTTTATGTATTGTGGATGCTATCTGATATAAAAAAGGCTGAAAGAGGGTTAATTTGGGATGGGAAGGGGAGATGATTAATTCAACTTTGGACTTGTTGACTTGACATGGATATTTTTGTGGGACAAACAATTGGAGGTGCCCAGTATATATTGGTTTGATGTGTAAGGAAATTTGGAATGAGTTCTTGGCTGGGTATAAGAGGTCATTATATGTGGGTAGTAGTTAAAGCCACAGCATAAATGAGATCACCTAGAGCATGAGCACAGTATAAAAAATGAGGGTCAAGAACAAAATTCTCAAGAACAGTTTTATTTAAGTAATGTACATCAAAAGAAAAAAAAACATTAGTTCTGTGAGTGTGAGGTTGAGAACCACAAGAAATTTTGTCATAGAAATCAAAGTAACAAACTCCAGGAGGAAGGTGCGATTATCTGTGTTAATTACCATAGAAAGATAATATATAAAGTTGAAAAAATATGCAGTAATTACTCCAAATACTAAAACTATTCAGATAAATGTGGGCTGTCATGATTCTTGCCTTTATAGATTTTATAAGTTAATAATAGACAAAACATTCTCAAAGCATTCTATAAATCCATAATGAACTGCAATAAATATGATAAGGAGTTCTGACAACAAATGAGACATTTGCAATCTTTTGGACTTACTGCAAATATATTTTGAATACTCACACACATACTTACTGAAATACTCAGCTCTACAGGGGTCTGACTTTGCTTCCAGGTGATTTCCTAAAACTTCAGGAATTTATTTTTATCCTGTTATATCTCAGATTCATACTGACCTAAAGTTTTTACCAGCTGCTGAGTTGGGAGTGTTAAAGTAAAAATAGAAGCAAGTTTAGGTGAAGTCCTGGGAAAGCATGGACAGGATATTGAAACTCAGTATGTGGAGCCAAAATAGAGTTGAGGGCTTACCAGCCTCAGCTACTAGGTCAAAAGAAAGAGATAACAAATTGGAGTGTGGAAAGTATAAATATTAGTAGTAGGCAAGTCTGTCATACAAACCATAAGGAGTTTAGAGGGAAGCTCAACAAAGGGAACTTAGACCAGTCTAAGACAAGTGTCTCCATTTTTTAAATTTTCAAATGTTTGTTTATATTTGAGAGAAATATATGGAGAGAAAGAGAGACAGATACAGAGTCAGAGTGTGAGCATGGGTGGGAAGAAAAAGAGGTAGAAGCAGAAGCAGGCTCCAGGCTCTGAGATGTCAGCACAGAGCCTCACGTGGGGCTTGCCCTCACGAGCCTTGAGATCATGACCTGAGCTAAAGTCAGACACTTAACTGACTGAGCCACCCAGGAGCCCCTAGACAAGTGTCTTTGAATGACATCCTGTAGTGGTGTTGATGGTGGTGGTAATGACATTTTTCTACCAAGTTTCAGAGTACAGTTTTCTGAACTTTGACCATCTCATACTATTTCTGTCTCCACTGGGCCAGGGCTGAAGGTCTGTGAAGATTGCAAGGATGGAAAACTGCTATGATGTCTTGGGGCTGTAAAGGTTGCTTATCCCCAGTGAATGCATACTATTTTTCTACTCTAGCATCAGTAGGCAGTCCTTATATTTACAAAATGATAGTAAAAGAGCACAAAGGTACCTATGTTCATTGGATCCTATTTACTTGGGTGGAAGAAGTTTCCTTCCAGGGATAAGAAGTGCCAAAAGTAGAGGACACCTAGATTTATAAAGTCATCTATGGATAAGGGTCCCAAGAAAGCAATTTTCTTGAAAAACAGAAAAAGTACAGGTAGTATGAAGTACCTGGAGTTCATGGAGTAGAAAAGGGGTTCCTACTACCCATCTTCCCAAGAGTTTGTATTCAATTTTTTCCCCAGAATGTTGCTTTCTGGAGGGTGTATTGAAGAAGCTTCCAAAATGCTCATGCTTTGGCTTTGGAAAATAAACCCATTTGGGAAAAATATGTACCCAGGGAGTCAACATGATGGTGCAATTAAAATCACATTTCCGCTCACTGAAAGCATCACTGAACAGCGCATACTTGTAAAGCAGCCCAGAACAAGAGGATGCTGGATGGCTTTCCCTATATTTGTTCCAATTTAGGGTGTATGCAGGCAGTAAAGTTGCATTAGTTGAATATAAATATCACAGCCCAAGTATTCCACATATGTTTCAGGCCAAAATCCTAAGCAAAGAGGGAACAGAGGGGCAGCATAAAGTAAAACTGGAAAATTTCAACAGTGTCTTGCATCCTGATTCCTAGTGCTTGGGAACCGGAGGTATGGGTCCTACCAATGATGGGTCCCAGTGATCGTATTTAATATTACAGAAAGAGAAACAGGATTAACTTTGGAGTATATGTGTTTTAAAATACCAAAGCACCTGGGCGCCTGGGTGTCTCAGTTGGTTAAGCATCCGACTTCAGCTCTTGTTTTGAACTCTGTGTGATTCCTGAACCTGAATGTTTGTTTTTTTCCCCAGGTTAGGGAAAATTTCAGCTATTATTTCTTCAAATAAGTTTTCTGCCACTTTCTCTCTCTCTCTTCTCCTTCTGGGACATCTATATTGTGACTGTTTTCTTGATGTTGTCCAAGATATCCTTTAACTTATCCTCATTTAATTTTTTTTCTTTTTGCTTTTCAGCTTGGATGTTTTCCATTACTCTTCAAGATTGCTTACTTGTTCTTCTGCATTTGCCAATCTACTCTTGATTCCCTCTAGTGTATTTTTATTTTTTTATTTTTTTATTTATTATTTTTTTAATGTTTATTTTTGAGACAGAGAGAGACAGAGTGCAAGTGGGGGAGGGGCAGAGAGAGAGGGAGACACAGAATCTGAAACAGGCTCCAGGCTCTGAGTGGTCAGCACAGAGCCCGACGCGGGGCTCGAACCCACGAACTGTGAGATCATGACCTGAGCCGAAGTCGGACGCTCAACCGACTGAGCCACCCAGGCGCCCCCCCTCTAGTGTATTTTTAATTTCAGTTGTATTCTTCAATTCTGATTATTTCATTTTTATTGTTTCTTTATATTTCTTGAAGTTCTCACTGAGTTCATGCCCTCTTCTGTCCAGTGTGCGGAGCACCTTTATAATTATTACTTTGAACTCTATCAGGCAGCTTGCTCAACTCCATTTTACTTAATTTTTTTCCTGAGCTTTTGTCTTTTTCTTTCATTTGGAGCATATTCCCCCTTGCTCTTCATTTTTCTAGACTTTCTGTATTTGTTTCTATGAATTATGTAGAACAGATACTTCTAATCTTAAAGTAATAGTCTTGTGTATAGTTATACCCTATGTAGACTGTGTACATATAGTAAATTTGGCTAGCTGGTAGGAACTGCCTGGCAGGGTCTAGGCGTCTTGAGGCATTCTGTACTGGGATTGTTCTGATGGGATGGCTGAAGGTGAAGTGGGTACAAGCTGGGGTGGTCTTGGTGTTCTCCATGCAGAAGGAAACATTACCAGATATCTGAATCTAAATTGCATACAATCTGGTGGGTCCTGGGCTTCTTTACACAAATTTATATGGCAGGACAGCTTAAGCTACAGTGGGCATGGTCTGGGGGATCTTATGGTTCCCTGTGCAGGGTGCACCCTGGCAGAGAGGTTTGAGTGATGCAGGCATGGGTTATGGGGTGCTGTGGTGCTCTTCACAGGGGAGCCAAAGTGGTGTGCCTGGAGTGTTCCAGGGTGTTTTGCACTTGTATTGCCTTGGTTAGTTGGCCGAAGCTATAGTAAGTGCTGACCAGGGCTTTCCTGATGTGCACCATGCTCAAGCTGTCTTGGTTAGATGCCTGGGACTGGTGTGGACTATGGGTCTGGGGCTCACTGCAGTGGCAGGATGGCTAGGTTGTCCAGACCTGCTCCTGACTGTGATATCAAGGAGGAAGGGACTATAATTCATGGAACTTGCCAGCCCCTCCAACCTGGAGACAATTCCAGAAGCTCTTGCATCAGGTGGCAGGATTCTAAGGCTCGTTAATTTATATTCTAGTTGCCTTTTTAAACTGCAGTTTTTTTCTGTGCCCCTGGGCAGACAAATCTGTTCATGCTTCCTCAGTACTATTTCTCTTCACTGTAGTTTGCAGCATTGGGGTGAGGTTTCCCTTCATTACCATGTCTCCATCTCTCTTGATGTTCTTTATATGGTTTCTCCATTGTTGTGCAGAAACTGTTCAGTTGTTCTTCAGGAGGATTACTTGTTCTATAAATAGAAATATATTTGGTATGTTCAGGGAGGAGGTGAATTCAAGGTCTTCCTACAACACCATCTTGGACCTTCCCTGCTGGAATGAATATAAATTATAAATATAATATAATATAATATATAAAATATATATAATACATTAATATTATATATATAATTTTAGAGATCAATAGCAAATATCTTATTTACAAAAATTATGAACCGATCGGTAAAAATGCTCAATTATACTTTTACAAGTAGTAAGACCATTAAAAATGCTTAAAACTGATAATGTTTTAGAATTTTGGTGCTATTTTGGTTTTGTGCTGGGAAAAATAAATACACAAACTTGTTTCTTATAAGGAAGGTATTTTAAATGGGGCAACTTCTAATATTTTATTTTACTCAGAAGTCTGTTGCCTTTTAGCTTTCTTGGCCTTTGGTGAAAAATAAGGATGAAAAAATTAAGACTCTTCATTCTCCATACTCTGAGTTGGAAAGTGAATAAAGGAGAGAGAAAAGCTTAATAGATATGGAAGAAAAATAAAACAATGGGATTATTAGAATAACTTTGTTAGAGACTCACTATAATTAGAAATAACATCAAAGTGAATATAAGTGAAGATTTTGCTTTGCATTGAGAAGCTCAATCTATTTTTAATATTATCCAATAGGATATTGTATGCCAAATGAAGGTGTTTACATTTTTTTGACAGAAAAAAATGTTTTAATGTAAACTTGATGATTTTCAAAATAAAAATAATTATTAAATTAGAAAGTAGTAAATCAAATAAACGCTATTATTTTTAAAAATTCAGATATACAGAGAAGTACAGAGAAAATAAAATATAATACATAATCTTACCACTATTAACATTTGGATTCTTTTAGAATTTTTTCTAAGTATCAATATACATGCCTCTTCTTTATATAAGAATATAATCATAGTATATCTAGTATTTTATAATTTTATTTTTATAAAATAATATGTTACATTTAACTTAGCTACTAATAAACAATTTTGTATTGTCCAACAACTACAACAACAAGTTACTTATGACTAAATAACTGCAGGCTCCAGGTTATTATGGTTTACATAAACCTCTGTCTGGAAGGTCCAGAGCTGCAACTTTAGATATACTGGATTAAGATGCTCATCAAGGTTGGTTCTTTCTCTACCTCTTTATTCATCTCATCTATATAAGGCTTCATTCTTCTGACTGGTTCTCCCTACATAAATGTCAAGAAAGTTGCTGACACTTCTGCAAAAGTGAATCCAATCTTGAGGAAACATTCAGAGAAAACAAAATTCAGTAACATTCTACAAAAACAACTGGCTTATATATTTTTAAAATGCCAATGTCATCAAAAACAAAGAAAGGCTAAGGAGTTATTCAAACTAAATGTGACTAAAGAGTCTCATTTTTATTCATGTTAACCAGAAGTAATGCATCATCCTGGATCTTGGATTAAGTCTTTGATGGGGAAAAAGTTGTTACAAAGGAACTTACTGCATATTAAGTAATATTATTTATTTAATGTTAAATTTCCTAAAAGAATATTCTTGTTCTTAATAAGTAAATGTAAAGTATTTGGGGATAAAGAATCATGATGTCTGTAACATTCTTTCAAATAATTCAGTAACCATTACAACAACAATCATACTATACACTATCACAGAATAGAGTAGAATAGAAGAAAACAGAATAGAATAGAACAGAAAAGACTGCAGAGAAGGGAAAAGAGAAAGAGAATGATAAAGGGAATATAGCAAAGTGTTAATTTTGGGGAAAGGCATACTAAAGTTATTGTACTATTCTTGCTATTTTTCTGTAGGTTTGGATTTTTTTTTAATATATATTAAAACAAATTAAAAAAAAAACCTCTAACTCTCCTGCATTATTCAACCTGAGCACTTGTTTTTTTTTTCTTTTTAGAAATACCCGTAGGTTTTATGCCTTCTGCACCTTCTCATTTGCTCGTGCTTTATACTGGAAATCTCATGCAGAGTCCTTGTCCATTTGTTAATAATTAAATTTTATTTGTCTTTTCATCTCCACAATTTGGAATATAGTGCCCATTAAATGCTTGTTAAATGAATAAGTAAATGAATAAAATTTGAGCA
Source organism: Prionailurus viverrinus (assembly GCF_022837055.1). NCBI lineage: Eukaryota > Metazoa > Chordata > Mammalia > Carnivora > Felidae > Prionailurus > Prionailurus viverrinus. Next base: position 56,949,629 of record NC_062579.1, read on the forward strand.
TAAGAAAATGAGGGTAAGATTTGCAATCTCTGGTAAATTGGAGATCAAAGGAAGCAGGAATTTACAGACAAGGGAAGAAAAGGGGGCACTAAAAGAATATGTGGCTGGTCCAGAGAGTTAGATTGGCATTGTCTCATTGTAGCTGTGACTCTTTTGATTGTTTCTATTCATCTTTATAGTCCACTCTGAAGTGAATTTAAAGAATCTAACATGGGAAATTTATTCAAAGACAATATTTTGCCTAATGATTCCATCAGACAATTTGAATGGGATTATCAATTCAAAATTTGTTAATCTATTCAGAAACAGCTTGAGCTGTCAGTCAGATGATACCTACTTTCTTATAACACATTTTATTTTAAAATACAGAACCTAATTGTAACTAGCTTTCAGTGTTATATTGTCATATTTGCAGATATAGAAATACTGACATTTTGCCTTTTGATTTAATTTAATAGTTGTATCCTAACCAACCAATTAATATTTGCACAACATTCTGGAGTTTCTTAATGCATTATTTAATTATCACAACTTTGTAAGAGGGAGAACTAATATTTAATGTGCACAAATTATATGGTAAGAAAGTGTGTTGGATGGTTGCACTTAAATGAGCAACACAGCGCCCCCAGTCATCGCTGGACCCACTTACACCAAACCCCACCTCTCTGTGCCCTACAGGGACACCTTTACAAGGAGAAGTCTGATTGTGAGCCAGCACAGCTGACTTCTTCCTCAGAGGACCAACACCGGCCCTCTGAATGCACCAGGTTTACTGATGACAGACTGCCCCAAAGCATCACCTACCGTTCTGGTGGAAACAAGACCAGAATTTTTTTTAATCATTTGTTTGTTTATTTTTTCATTTCCTTTTCTCATTTTTTTGGATCAGGCTTTTTTTCCTCCTTTTAATTTTCTTTGTATTCTTTTTTGCTTTCTTTTTCTTTGGAATCATTCTTATAGTTTTTTGCTTGTCTGTGGATTTCTGTTCCTTTTCTGTTTCTCTTTTGTTGGATAAGGCCTTTCAAAAAAATCAAGCTTATTTTAACAAAAAAAATCAAAGCACACCTAGTTAAAGGTCCAAACACTCCCCACTGCAAGCAAAGAGGAACTCTGCAGAGGAATGACCTAGGGGAAAGAGCAGCCAAATCACAACAGCAGAATGCACACACCATACACCAGAAACACTTCCTGAAGTGCCAGGCCCAGGATGGTGTATAACCCCTTCATAATATAGCATTACACTCAGGAGCAGGAAACATAACAAGATTTCATAACACACAAAAAACAGAAACTTAGACAAAATTACAAGATGAAGGAAATCTCCCCAAAAGAAAGATCAAGAAGACCCTATATCTGGGATTTTTTTTCAAAACAGATATAATATATTTGAACCAGAATATAGAACAACAGTCATAAAAATATTATCTGGGCTTGAAAAAAGTGTAGAAGACTCCACGGAAAGCTTTGCTGACTATAGACTAGTCAGACTGAAATAAAAAATGCTATAATTGAGATGCAAAATTGACTGGACACAATTATAATGAGGATGGAAGAAGCAGAGGATCAAATAGGTGATGTAAAAGATAAAATTATGGAAAATAATGAAGCAGAAGAGGAGAGGGAAAAAAACTATTAGATCATGAATATAGACATAGGGAAATCAGTGATTTTATAAAGCACAATAATATCCATATCGTATGAGCCCCAGAAAATGAAGAGCAAGAAGAAGGGACAGAAGGTGTATCTCTTTAAAAAAAATTTGTTACAATGTTTATTTATTTTTTGAGAGTGAGAGACAGTGTGAGTGGGGGAGGGGCAGAGAGAGAGAGAGGGAGGCACAGAATTTGAAGCAGGCTCCAGGCTCTGAGCTGTCAGCACAGAGCCCGATCCGGGGCTTGAACCCACGAACTGTGAGATCATGACCTGAGCCAATGTCTGAGGCTTAACCGACGAGCCACCGAGGTGCCCCCAGAAGGTGTATTTCAACAAATTATAGGTGAGAACTTCCCTAATCTGGAGAAGGAAATAGGAATTCAAGTCCAAAGGCACAGAGAACTCCCCTCAAAATCAACGAAAACAAGTCAATATAAAGACATATCATCAATACAAGACATATCATGTGAAGCTTGCAAAATACAAAGAGAATTCTGAAAGCAGCTAAGGATAAAACGTTCTTAACCTACAAGAGTAGACACATAGGTTAGCAGAAGGCCTGTCCACAGAAACTTGGCAGTCCGGAAAGGAGTGGCAGGATATATTCAATGTGCTAAATGTAAAAAATAGGCAGCCAAGAATACTTTATCTAGCAAGGCTGTCATTCAGAATAGGAGAGATGAGTGTTCAAGACAAGCAAAAACTAAAGGAGTTTGTGAACACTAAGCCAACTGTGCAAGAAATATTAAAGGAAACCCTTTGAGGAAGAGAGACCAAAAGCAAAAAAGACTAGAAAAGAACAGAGACAATCTACAGGAACAGCGACTTTACAGGTAAATATGATGGCACAAAATTCATATCTATTAATAATGACTCTGAATGTAAATGGATTAAGTGTTCCAATCAAAAGATATAGGATATCAGAATGGATAAAAAACAAGACCCATTGATATGTTGCTTACAAGAGATTAATTTTAGACCCAAAGACACCACCAGATTGAAAGTGAGGGGATAGGTATACCTTTATTATGCTAATGGCTACCAAAAGAAAGCTGTGGTAGCCATACTTTGGCTTAAAATCTAGTTTTTCTGATATAATAAAAGATGAAGAAAGGCACTGTATCATAATAAAATGGTCTATCCCACCAAGATCTAAAAATTGTAAATATTTATGTCCCCAAGTTGGAAGAAGCCAAATATATAAATCAATTAATAACTTAAACTCATTGACAATAATGTAACAATAGTAGCAAACTTTAACATCACATTTACAACAAAAGACAGATCATCTAGGAAATCTAAAGATTGCTTTGGCTATTCAGGGACATTTTGTGGTTCCATACCAATTTTAGGATTGTTTGTTATAGTTCTGTGAAAAATGCTGTTGGTATTTTCATAGGGATTGCATTAGTTGTGTAGATTGTTTTTGGTACTATAGACATTTTAATAATATTTTTTTCTTCCAAACTATTAACATGGTATATCTTTCCATTTCTTTGTATCTTCTTCAATTTCTTTCATCAGTGCTTTATAATTTTCTGAGAATAATTCCTTCACCTCTGGTGAAGTTTATTCCTAGGTAACTTATTATTTTGTGTGCAATTGTAAATGGGATAGTTTTCTTAATTTCTCTTTCTGCTGCTTCATTTGGGTGTATAATAATGGAACAGATTTTTGTACATTGTTTTTCTATTCAGTGAATTTGAATTTGTTTAATCACTTCTAGTAGTTTTTATGGTGAATTCTTTCAGATTTTCTATATATTGTATCATTTCTTCTGGAACTAGTGAAAGTTTTACTTCTTCCTCACCAATTTGGATGCTGTTTATTTTTTGTTGTTGTTGTATGATTACTGTTGTTTGGACTTCTCGTACTATGTTCAAAATAAGTGATGAAAGTAAACATCCTTTTTCCCTATTAAGGATGATGTTAATTGTGTTTTTACATATATGGCTTTTGCTATATTGCTGTATGTTCCCTCTACACCTACCTTCTTGGGGGGGGTTTATCATGAACGAATGTTGTACTTTGTCAAAAACTTTTTCTGAGTTTATTGAAATTATCATATAGTTCTTATCCTTTCTCTTATTGATGTAATGTAACATGTTGATTGATTTGCAAATATGATCCTGTTTTCTCATCGTAGAACCTCTGTAAAAGAATTACTACTATCCCTCCCAATTTTTGAGATAATTGAGAATCAAAAAGATTAAATTAGCTTCCCAAATCACAAACAAGTGTGAAAGTAGGATAATCCATAGCATCTGAGCTTAAGTCCAATAATCTTTCCATTATATCAAGTTCTCTTTCTGCTTCTCCACAATGGTATGGGATAGAATTTGTGGCCAGAAAAGAGGTTTGCTTGGCCCCAAACAGTTCCCACACCAGCTTTGTAGGATTTCTGAAATCCCCCCTATTGTCCTAATTTATTTGTGTTTGTGGGCAAGGATATCCTCTTGGTTACTTCAGTTATTAGACTCTGAGGGTTTGCTTGGTTACTTAACTGAAAATAGGGCCATGAATAGATGAAATACAGGAGATGTTTTTTTTTTTCAGATAAAAGAGGGAAAAGAAAAGAACAGGAAAAAATGTAGTTTGTTGAGAACACCAGAATAAGGAAATCTGTCACATGGAGGAGGGGCAAAAAGAAAAGGTCTCCAGAAAGGTAACAAATATTTAACAAATATTGAGTACCTACTCAGTTCCAAGCATTGTTTTAGGTCATTAAATGAACAATGCACACAAAAATTCTGTTCTGCCTTATGGAGCTATTCTTGCAGGGTGAGAAAGATAATAAATAATAAACATAATATACAGCTAAAATATATGGCATATAAAAATAATTATTGTTGAGGAAAAATAATTATACCATAGGACCATGGATAAGGAGTGCTGGGAATGGAATTTGCAATTGTTGTAAATATGTTGGTCAGGATGAGTTCCATTTGAGAAAGTGACACTAGAGCAGACTTAAAGGGAATAGGGAATTAACCATGTGCACAATGAGACAAGAGCATCCCAGGCGAAGGTACGGCTAGTGCGTTGGTCCTAAGGCTAGATCATGCCTGGCATGTTCAAGAGAGCAAAAAGTCAATGTGGCTAGAATATAAGGAACAAGGGGTTGAGTAGCAGAAAATGGTATCAGAGAGATTGAGTAGACCCCATCATATACTGCTATATGGGCTATCATAAGAACCTTGGAATGTTTGGAGAGTAAGCTCCATGAAGGCAAGGGTCATGTCTACTTTGCTTATCATAAATACCTAGTTGCTTATCCCCAATGCCTGGTACAAAAAGACATTTATGAATGAATGGCAGTTACCTACCTTCAGAGAACTCTTATTTTTTGGTGAGAGGTAGACTAGTGAAAGGATCTTAAAAGGGTATAATGTAACAGATTATTATAGGTTACGTAGTAAATGTTATTATTACCCCAGTTTTATCAGAAAAGAGACTGATGCTCAGAGATGTCTTACTAGTCTAGTGTTTTTCAACTTTTAAAAGCACAACTCTTTCTTTATTTGTTTATTTTTTATGTTTCTGTTTAATAAACTATTTTTTGTTTATTCATTGTTTTTATTATTTTTATATTAAATATAATTTATTGTCAAATTCGGTTCTATAAAACACCCAGTACTCATCCCAACAGGTGACTTCCTCAATGTCCATCACCCACTTTCCTCTCTCCCCTACCCCCCATCAACCCTCAGTTTGTTCTCAGTATTTAAGAGTCTCTTATGATTTACATCCTTCCCTCTCTGTAACTTTTTTTCCCCTTCCCCTCCCCCATGGTCTTCTGTTAAGTTTCTCAGGATCCACATATGAGTGAAAACATGTGGTGTCTGCCTTTCTCTGCCAGATCCTGCCCAATTCTTTCTTTAAATAAAACTTACATAGTTTTTTTTCATTTACTAAATGAAAAAAAATAGATCAAATATAGATGCTTTGATTGAAAAATTATGGAATTGACACTCAGTTTCACGGTTGTACTTTGAGGTCATCTTTGAGGAATTGTCTCAGATTTTAAGTGTTCCTATTCCATGGTGTTAGACCACTTGGTGTGAAGAGTAACAAAGTGGTATCTTGGAAAAGAGCTGTGATTAGGATATGGGTTGCTCTTTAAAGGTATGTTTAAATATCTGTATGTTCATTAAAATGGACTTGGAGCCCTCAGGAAGAACAACCAAGGGATATTGGTAACCATATTAATGGGAACCATAAGTATTTCTACTACTAAGCTACCACTTTAGATTTTCTGGGTGTCAAAAGTTTTCAAATCCATCCCATTGCAGGGCCCCAGATGAATCAAATATATCTCATGGTGGCCCAAGTTTTGCTATGTCTGTTGCTGCCATCTCTACCATCTCTACTTTGTTGCTGTGTGGCTTTTCTTGACTCTGGTACTTCTAATTGATTGTTGGATCTTGCCATTGCTGCTAGGCTTTAACCTCATTACTGTTGTCCATGTTGATGGCCCTGCCTATGCTCTTTTAGGTGTTTCTGGCTTTATTACCTCAGATGATACTTCCTCTTAGGAGGAGTAGGAGGAACTTTCCACCAGAATTAAAGGCTTTACTAGGCTCTCTAAAAGGTTGAGGAAAAATTGTCTCTCAAAGTCATTACATCATCCCAGCAGGGAAATTCTTTTTTTTTTTTTTTGGGTGGGGGGATCTCCTAAAGAATGGATTTTCTGTCTCCATTTTTATAGACCTGTCTCTCGATAAAGTTAGGACAAGAACCCCCATGCCTGGGAAATTTAAGTGAGACTCAAACTGTCCCTTTCAGACAACAATCACCTCCTGCAGTATTATCTTATTCTCCTTTTGATTCCAACAACTTCTGGGAGGTAAAACTCTAAGATTATGGGTCTAGAAAGAAAGCCAGATTGCCCATTGTTACTTTGGCTGGAACTCTGCTTCTTCTCAAGCTTAATGAGTTTGAAACACCAAGAGTATCAGAAACTATAAACTTCCTGGGACAAACTTTCAAGATTAATGCCTTTTTTATTCCTGTTGCCAGTAGCTTATTGACTATGGCTGGTCACTGTAAAACTGCACATGTGACTTTCTTTTCTCATGTAGAATTCCTGTCCAGTCTCTGGGTCATTTAAAGCACATTCTGGACTTTATAAAAGATTCTACTAGCTTTGTGATTTTAGCACCTCATTTAACCCTTTGAGCCTCAGTTTCTTCATCTGTAATATGTATTCACTCCAATAACAGGTAGTGCAAATAAAGCTGTCTGGACTCCCTTGGAAAGAAATTACATGAATTACACATCCACACACCTCCAGGAAGGAACTTAAACCTGTTTCCTGTCATATTTTACTGTTCAGAGGCCTTGTGAGAGAGAAAGAGAGAAGCAGGCACTTTCCAATGTTAAATTACTGACCTAGTTAACCATCTTATGAGTAAAAATGTATTTGTGTAGCTCATGTCCTGGACTGGAATCAGACAGAAATCTTGTCTGCTGTGCTTTCCAAATCACATGCAAATAAATTACAAAGATAGTGTAGGTCAAATGCTTCTGTGCAGTAATCAGAGATATTAATGGAAATAATTTTCTTTGAGAGCGCTGATTTTACCACTGTCCTTCCTCTACCTTGGCTTTCAACACTGAATATTACTCTTGGAATGTGGTTTGGTAATAGTGCTTAATTTATGTATTCCCAGAGGGCAGGACTAAGGCCGAGGGGTTTTAATGAAAACAACATACATTTTACTACATACTTAACCAAGCAAGCAGGTAAATAAAGACTTCCTACAATTAGGCTTATGAAAAATATTAAGTTGACTATTCCCAAAGGCATTCAAGCAAAGTTTGGCAGCCACCTATGGTAGAGAGAACTTCTAAATCCGATAGGATGGGGCGCCTTGGTGGCTCAGTCGGTTGAGCGACCGACTTCCGCTCAGGTCATGATCTCATGGTTTGTGAGCTCTAGCGTTGCGTTGGGCTCTGTGCTGACAGCTCAGAGCCTGGAGCCTGCTTCTAATTCTGTCTCCCTCTCTCTCTGCCCCTCCCCCACTCATGCTCTGTCTCTCTCTGTCTCAGAAATAAACATTAAAAATGTAAAATAAAATAAAATAAATCCAATAGGAGTGCAGCCTCTTAGATAGCTTTATACTTCATATTCACAAAAGGTATAATATATGTATCTTATCTTTGTAACAGATTTTTTTATCTTTGGGAAGTACAGAGAAAAAAGGCCATCTGCATTAATTGGAATACTGCTTCAATCATCAGCTCCTTGCTAATATTTGCATTTCCTTCAGTTCAGAAAGACCTTGTTGAGCACAGGTTTTATGCCAAGACATAGGGAAGACAATACAGGGGAGACAGACGTGTAAGAAATATATTTACCCATCCACAAAATCTTTCAATCTAGTAAAGAGCTTATAGGTTAATACAAGCCTAATGTGAGTCTCAGAGACTATAGAGAGATAGATAAAATAAGTAAATTTGTTCATCAAGTACTGTTTCTATTTATGTCTGTGTTTACTGACACTCTTCTTCCCTTGTCCACTCTTGTTTACCTACTCAAATTAACACCTCCAATGTATGCAAGAGCATAGGATATATTAAGTAGTACAGGGACTATGGCCTATATACATACATTCTTCAACTGAAATTTTTATTGAGATAATTGTAGATGCACAAAAAGTTTTTTTTTAATTTTTTTTGCATTTATTTATTTTTGAGAGACAGAGAGATACAGAACACAAGTAGGGAAGGGGCAGAGAGAGAAAGAGACACAGAACCTGAGCTGAGCTGTCAGCACAGAGCCTAACGTGTGGCTCCAACCCACAAACAGCGAGATCATGACCTGAGCGGAAGTCAGACGCTCAACCGACTGAGCCACCCAGGCACCCGATGCACAAAATGTTTTAAGAAATAATACAGAAAAATCCCTTGTATACTTTGCCCACTTTTCTCAAATGCTAACATATTGCAAAACTGTAGTATAATGTCACAGCTAGAAAATTAACATTGATACAATCTATTGATCTTTTGCAGAGTTCCCCATTTTACTTGTAGTTTCTGTTCTATATCAACCAACAAAACCAAACAACAAAACTATTTGATTTGGATATCTAGCAAGACTCCCTCATGTTACCCACTGCTTCCCTGTCCAAGACCAGCTTAAATCTCTAATTCCTGATAACTACTAATCTGTTCTCTACACTTTTTTAATTTCAAGAACTTTATGTAAATTTAGTCATACAGTGTGTGACTTTTTGATATTATCTTTTTTTCTCAGCAAAATTTCCTAGAGATTAATTTAAATTGTTACATATGTTAATAGTTTATCATTTTTTATTTCTGAATAATATCCATGTATGAAGAATGAACCCATTTTTTTAACAATTCACCCATTGAAGGACAGCTACGCTATTTCAAGTTTTTGGATATTATTAATAAACCTTCTCTGAACATTCATTTACAGATTTATTTTGTGTGAACATAAGTCTTGATTCCTCTGAGATAGATACTCTAGAGCGCAGTTTTTGGGTAGCATACTAATTGCATGTTTACTTGATAAGAACTTACTAACCTGTTTTTCAGCATGACTGAACAGTTTTACATTCCCTTCAGCAATGTATGAGTGATGCAGTTTTTCTGAATTTTGCCAGCTTTTGAAGACATTATTTTCAAATGTTAATTATTCTGATAGGCTGATAGATGTGTGATATCTCATTGTTGTTTTAGTTTGCATTTCCTTGGCTCCAATGATTTCAAACATATTTTCAAGTCATGTATACATTTTAAAAGAATCTAGATGAGAAAAATATCATAGAAAAGTTAAGTTTTGAGTGAAGTGAATTGTGAGTCTGAACTACAAAAATGTGCAGGATTTAGAACTGGAAACAAAGCTGAGGAGGATGCCAGTATTCTTTTTTAATTTTTTTTTTCAGAAGGCCAATTTTATTTTTTATTTATTTATTTATTTATATATATGAAATTTATTGTCAAATTGGTTTCCATACAATACCCAGTGCTCATTCCAAAAGGTACCCTCCTCAATACCCATCACCCACCCTCCCCTCCCTCCCACCCCCCATCAACCCTCAGTTTGTTCTCAGTTTACAAGAGTCTCTTATGCTTTGGCTCTCTCCCACTCTAACCTCTTTTTTTTTCCCTTCCCCTCCCCCATGGGTTTCTGTTAAGTTTCTCAGGATCCACATAAGAGTGAAAACATATGGTATCTGTCTTTCTCTGTATGGCTTATTTCACTTAGCATCACACTCTCCAGTTCCATCCATGTTGCTACAAAGGGCCATATTTCGTTCTTTCTCATTGCCCTGTAGCACTCCATTGTGTATATAAACCACAATTTCTTTATCCATTCATCAGTTAATGGACATTTAGGCTCTTTCCATAATTTGGCTATTGTTGAGAGTGCTGCTATAAATATTGGGGTACAAGTGCCCCTATGCATCAGTACTCCTGTATCCCTTGGGTAAATTCCTAGCAGTGCTATTGCTGGGTCATAGGTTAGGTCTATTTTTAATTTTCTGAGGAACCTCCACACTGCTTTCCAGAGCGGCTGCACCAATTTGCATTCCCACTAACAGTGCAAGAGGGTTCCCGTTTCTCCACATCCTCTCCAGCATCTATAGTCTCTTGATTTGTTCATTTTGGCCACTCTGACTGGCGTGAGGTGATATCTGAGTGTGGTTTTGATTTGTATTTCCCTGATAAGGAGCGACGTTGAGCATCTTTTCATATGCCTGTTGGCCATTCGGATGTCTTGTTTAGAGAAGTGTCTATTCATGTTTTCTGCCCATTTCTTCACTGGGTTATTTGTTTTTCGGGTGTGGAGTTTGGTGAGCTCTTTATAGATTTTGGAGACTAGCCCTTTGTCTGATATGTCATTTGCAAATATCTTTTCCCATTCCGTTGGTTGCCTTTCAGTTGTGTTGGTTGTTTCCTTTGCTGTGCAGAAGCTTTTTATCTTCATAAGGTCCCAGTAATTCATTTTTGCTTTTAAGTCCCTTGCCTTTGGGGATGTGTCGAGTAAGAGATTGCTATGGCTGAGGTCAGAGAGGTCTTTTCCTGCTTTCTCCTCTAGGGTTTGGATGGTTTCCTGTCTCACATTCAGGCCCTTTACCCATTTTGAGTTCATTTTTGTGAACGGTGTGAGAAAGTGGTCTAGTTTCAACCGTCTGCATGTTGCTGTCCAGTTCTCCCAGCACCATTTGTTAAAGAGACTCTATTTTTTCCATTTGATGTTCTTTCCTGCTTTGTTAAAGATTAGTTGGCCTTATGTTTGTGGGTCTAGTTCTGGGGTTTCTATTCTATTCCATTGGTCTATGTGTCTGGGTTTGTGCCAATACCATGCTCTCTTGATGATTACAGCTTTGGAGTAGAGGCTAAAGTCTGGGATTGTGATGCCTCCTGCTTTGGTCTTCTTCTTCAAAATTCCTTTGGCTATTCGGGGCCTTTTGTGGTTCCATATGAATTTTAGAATTCCTTGTTCTAGTTTCGAGAAGAATGCTGGTGCAATTTTGATTGGGATTGCATTGAATGTGTAGATAGCTTTGGGTAGTATTGACATTTGGACAATATTTATTCTTCCAATCCATGAGCAGGGAATGTCTTTCCATTTCTTTATATCTTCTTCAATTACCTTCATAAGCCTTCTAGAGTTTTCAGCACACAGATCTTTTCCATCTTTGGTTAGATTTATTCCTAGGTATTTTATGCTTCTTGGTGCAATTGTGAATGGGATCAGTTTCTTTATGTCTTTCTGTATGCTTTCTGTTGCTTCATTGTTAGTGTATAAGAATGCAAATGATTTCTGTACATTGATTTTGTATCCTGCAACTTTGCTGAATTCATGTATCAGTTCTAGCAGACTTTTGGTGGAGTTTATCGGTTCTTCCATGTATAGTATCATGTCATCTGCAAAAAGTGAAAGTTTGACTTCATCTTTGCCAATTTTGATGCCTTTGATTTCCTTTTGTTGTCTGATTGCTGATGCTAGAACTTCCAACTCTATGTTAAACAACAGTGGTGAGAGTGGGCATCCCTGTCGTGTTCCTGATCTCAGGGAAAAAGCTCTCAGTTTTTCCCCATTGAGGATGATGTTAGCTCTGGGATTTTCATAAATCGCTTTGATGATGTTTAAGTATGATCCTTCTATCCCGACTTTCTGAAGGGTTTTTATTAAGAAAGGGTGCTGGATTTTGTCAAAGGCCTTTTCTGCATCGATTGACAGGATCATATGGTTCTTCTCTTTTCTTTTATTAATGTGATGTATCAGGTTGATTGATTTGCGAATGTTGAACCAGCCCTGCAGCCCAGGAATGAATCCCGCTTGACCATGGTGAATCATTCTTTTTATATGCTGTTGAATTCGATTTGCTAGTATCTTATTGAGAATTTTTGCATCCATATTCCTCAGGGATATTGGCCGGTAGTTCTTTTTTTACTGAGTCTCTGTCTGGTTTAGGAATCAAAGTAATACTGGCTTCATAGAATGAGTCTGGAAGTTTTCCTTCCCTTTCTATTTCTTGGAATAGCTTGAGAAGGATAGGTATTATCTCTGCTTTAAACGTCTGGTAGAACTCCCCTGGGAAGCCGTCTGGTCCTGGACTTTTATTTGTTGGGGGATTTTTGATAACCGATTCAATTTCTTCGCTGGTTATGGGTGTGTTCAAGCTTTCTATTTCCTCCTGATTGAGTTTTGGAAGAGTGTGGGTGTTCAGGAATTTGTCCCTTTCTTCCAGGTTATCCAATTTGTTGGCACATAATTTTTCATAGTATTCCCTGATAATTGATTGTATCTCTGAGGGATTGGTTGTAATAATTCCATTTTCATTCATGATTTTATCTATTTGGGTCATCTCCCTTTTCTTTTTGAGAAGCCTGGCTAGAGGTTTGTCAATTTTGTTTATTTTCTCAAAGAACAAACTCTTGGTTTCGTTGATCTGCTCTACTGTTTTTTTAGATTCTATATTGTTTATTTCTGCTCAGATCTTTATTATTTCTCTTCTTCTGCTAGGTTTAGGCTGCCTTTGCTGTTCTGCTTCTATTTCCTTTAGGTGTGCTGTTAGATTTTGTATTTGGGATTTTTCTTGTTTCTTGAGATAGGCCTGGATTGCAATGTATTTTCCTCTCAGGACTGCCTTTGCTGCGTCCCAAAGCGTTTGGATTGTTGTATTTTCATTATTGTTTGTTTCCATATATTTTTTAATTTCTTCTCTAATTGCCTGGTTGACCCACTCATTCGTTAGTAGGGTGTTCTTTAACCTCCATGCTTTTGGAGGTTTTCCAGACTTTTTCCTGTGGTTGATTTCAAGCTTCATAGCATTGTGGTCTGAAAGTATGCATGGTATAATTTCAATTCTTGTATACTTATGAAGGGGAATTTGTGATCCAGTATATGATCTATCTTGGAGAATGTTCCATGTGCACTCGAGAAGAAAGTATATTCTGTTGCTTTGGGATGCAGAGTTCTAAATATATCTGTCAAGTCCATCTTATCCAATGTATCATTCAGGGCCCTTGTTTCTTTTTGACCGTGTGTCTAGATGATCTATCCATTTCTGTAAGTGGAGTGTTAAAGTCCCCTGCAATGACCACATTCTAATCAATAAGGTTGCTTATGTTTATGAGTAATTGTTTTATATATTTGGGGGCTCCGGTATTCGACGCATAGACATTTATAATTGTTAGCTCTTCCTGATGGTTAGAACCTGTAATTATTATATAATGCCCTTCTTCATCTCTTGTTCCAGCCTTTAATGTAAAGTCTAGTTTGTCTGATATAAGTATGGCTACTTCAGCTTTCTTTTGGCTTCCGGTAGCATGATAAATAGTTCTCCATCCCCTCACTCTCAATCTGAAGGTGTCCTCAGGTCTAAAATGAGTCTCTGGTAGACAGAAAATAGATGGGTCTTGTTTTTTTTATCCATTCTGATACCCTATGTCTTTTGGTTGGCGCATTTAGTCCATTTACATTCAGTGTTATTATAGAAAGATACAGGTTTAGAGTCATTGTGATGTCTGTATGTTTTATGCTTGTAGCGATGTCTCTGGTACTTTGTCTCACAGGATTCCCCTTAGGATCCCTTGTAGGGCTGGCTTAGTGGTGACGAATTCCTTAGTTTTTGTTTGTTTGGGAAGACCTTTATCTCTCCTTCTATTCTAAATGACAGACATGCTGGATAAAGGATTCTCGGCTGCATATTTTTTCTGTTCATCACATTGAACATCTGCCGTTCCTTTCTGGCCGGCCAAGTTTCAGAAAAGAGAACAGTCACGAGTCTTATAGATCAGTCACGAGTCTTACAGGTCTCCTTTTATATTTTAGGGCACGTTTATCCCTTACTGCTTTCAGAATTTTCTCTTTATCCTTGTATTTTGCCAGTTTCACTATGATATGTCATGCAGAAGATCGATTCAAGTTAAGTCTGAAGGGAGTTCTCTGTGTCTCTTGGATTTCATTGCCTTTTTCCTTCCCCAGTTCAGGGAAGTTCTCAGCTATTATTTCTTCAAGTACCCCTTCAGCACCTTTCCCTCTCTCTTCCTCCTCTGGGATACCAATTATGCGTATATTATTTCTTTTTAGTGTATCACTTAGTTCTCTAATTTTCCCCTCCTACTCCTGGATTTTTTTTATCTCTCTTTTTCTCAGCTTCCTCTTTTTCCATAATTTTACCTTCTAGTTCACCTATTGTCTCCTCTACCTCTTCAATCTGAGCCGTGGACATTTCCATTTTATTTTGCATTTCATTTAAAGCGTTTTTCAGCTCCTCGTGACTTTTCCTTGGTCCCTTGATCTCTGTAGCAAAAGATTCTCTGCTGTCCTCTATACTGTTTTCAAGCCCAGTGATTAATTTTATGACTATGATTCTAAATTCACTTTCTTTTTTATCATTTAAATCCTTTTTGTACAGTTCATTAGCTGTTGTTATTTTCTGGAGATTCTTCTGAGGGGAATTCTTCCTTTTGGTCATTTTTGATAGTCCCTCGAGTGGTGCTGACCTGCAGGGCACTTCCCCTGTGCTGTGGTGTATAACTGGAGTTGGTAGGCAGGGCTGCAGTCAGACATGATGTGTGCCCCCAGCCCACCGCTGGGGCCACAGTCAGACTGGTGTGTGCCTTCTCTTCCCCTCTCTTAGGGGCAGGATTCACTGTGGGGTGGCGTGGCCCTTATGGGCTACTTGCACACTGCTGGGCTTGTGGTGCTGGGGATCTTGCGTATTAGCTGGGGTGGGTAGGAAACATGCATGGGGGCAGGAGGGGCAGGCTTAGCTCTTCCCCTTAGGTGATCCACTTCAGGAGGGGCCCTGTGGCAGTGGGAGGGAGTCAGACCCACGGCCGGAGGGGTGTCTCCGCAGAAGCACAGCATTGGGTGTTTGAGTGGAGCAAGCAAGTTCCCTGGCAGGAACTGGTTCCCTTTGGGATTTTGACTAGGGGATGGGTGAGGGAGATGGCGCTGGCTAGCGCCTTTGTTCCCAGCCAAACTGAGCTCTGTCATCCCGGGGCTCAGCAACTCTCCCTCCCTTTGTCCTCCAGCCTTCCCGCTTCCTTAGCAGAGCTGTTCACTTATGACCTCCCAGAAGCTAAATCGCGCTTGCTGTCAGAACACACTCTGGCCCCTCTGCTTTTCTAAGCCAGAATCGGGGGCTCTACTTGGCCGGCAGGCTGCCCCTCCGCCCAGGCTCCCTCCCGCCAGTCCGTGGAGCACACACCGCCTCGCAGCTCTTCCTACCCTCTTCCGTGGGCCTCTCGTCTGCGCTTGGATCCAGAGACTCCGTTCTGCTAATCCTCTGGCGGTTTTCTGGGTTATTTAGGCAGGTGTAGGTGGAAATAAGTGATCAGCAAGACGCGTGGTGAGCCCAGCATCCTCCTATGCTGCCATCTTCCCTGTTCTCCTCTCTTTTAATTTTTTAACGTTTTTATTCATTTTTTGAGAGACAGAGTGAGAGTGGGGGAGGGGCAGAGAGAGATGGAGACCCAGAACCCGAAGCAGTCTCCAGGCTCTGAGCTGTCAGCACAGAGCCTGACATGGGGCTGGAACTTACAAACTGCAAGATCATGACCCAGCCCAAGTTGGAGGCTTACCAACTGAGCCACCAACTGAGCCACCCGGGCACCCCAACTGAGCCACCCAGGCACCAACTGAGCCACCCAGGCACCCCAAGGATGTCAGTACCCTTGCTGTGGTTATAATATATGAGTCAAATAAAAAACGACAAACCAAACTTTTAAAAAGGAGAACCCACATGTCTACTCTGTGTAAGTCAGTAGGCGAACTAGCTCATTTAATCCTCAGAATCATCCTGCTATCATGCTTCATTGTTCCCATTATGAAAATGTATTCATTTTAGTGATGTTGAAAATTATACAAAGATAAAACAGAAAGAAAAAAGATGACAAAATCTTTTCACAGTTAACTATTTGAAATACTTCTTTCAAGTCTTTCATTGTTTTATAAACACACATACACTATGTATGTATATGTATTTGTCAATTGGGACAGAATCTTATACATAATTTTTTAAATCTTTTTCTTCACATTAGATGAATAAATCATAATTTATTTGAACTTTTCTTATTGTTGGTCTTTTAGGTGTCCAATGTTGTTATTATAAATAATGCTGCAATGAATGACCTTGCAAATTAATGTTTGTTGTATTTATGACTATTGTCTTTGACCAATTTCTTAGAAGGGAAATACTTGTATCAAAAGTTATGGGTTATGAACTATTTGAAGTCTTTTGGTATGCTTTGCAAATGATTTTCAGAAAAGTTGCGGCTGTTTATATTCCATGAATGTAGGAAGATATCATTTTACCACACCCTTGTCAACACTAGATTATTATTTTGGAAGATATGATAATTTGAAAAGAGAAAAATGGTATCACACTTAATGTGTATTTCTTTATTGTTGGTAAAGTTGGAAATATCTCATACTTTTTAGTTATTTATATTTTGTTCTGTAAGCTTCTTGTGCTGTTTGATCATTTTCCATTGAGGTTATTAGTGTTTCCCTTATTAGTTGAATTTAGATATGTATCATTAGCCTCATTTTACAGATGAGAAAACTGCGCCTCATTTGCAGATGAGGTCACATGTATAGTAAAGATAATTCAAAGTATCCTAATTCTTATTCTAAAGGGTCTTTTCTATCATGCCATGTCTTTTCTAATGAGGGAAAACTGAGTTGTTCAACTCAGTTAGCTTCCTGCTTAGCAAATATTTCCACAATCCATTATTTACATACATGTCAAAGTCATAGTTGTTCTTGTGAACTTAACCAGAATAATACATATTACTCCTGGCCTCATTTAGAGCCCAAACACCCAAATACAGGGACTTGAATCCAATGCTTGTCAGAATTAACTTTCTTGTTAGTCCTCTAGGTATTTTCGTCAACACAGTTTTCTTCCCAGACTTCACATTCTCTTACTGACCAGAGTGATTGAATTCAGTTACAAAAATAACTGAATCCAAGCAGACAGCTTAGAATGGGCTTTTGTTTCACTTGATACCTAATCACTAATTTGACTGAATTTTTCATGTTTCAATCAGTGTTTTCTTGCATAGTGCTGAAACACCCAGTTAAAATTTGTGGGTGAGAACAATAAGCAAACTTGAATCTAAAATATGTGGGTTGAGATAATGGGTAAGTTGGCGTAATTGTATGCTCTAAAGAGTAACAATTCTCTAGCTCCAACAAAGGTCTCAATCAGCTTGATGTATAAGAAGCTTATAAAATAAAAGAGAGGCTCAAACCCGAAAATAACAAACTACTCTAAACATAATTCCTTTCTTGGTATGTTTCCGAGTGCACTGCATACAAAACACATATGAAGAAAAAGACAACCAGTGCACTGAAATCAAAATACCATACCAAAAATCCTGCTCACGGGCTATAATAAGTACAGTATTTTGCCATCCATAATTGCATTGAAAGTCTACTGGATGGTTCTCACTAACTGAGATTTAATTAGTGCAAGGAAACAAGAAATTCCTGTTCAAAAAAAAATCACATAAAACGGAAAAAAACAAATTACAATTTGTGTGCACATTTTTCCTGGCACTGTGACCTCTGAATAAATGTGGTGCTATGACACAGACCTCTTTCCTTCTTGTGTATGTCTGTCTCTCTTTCCTTCCTCTTACTTAATACAGTTTAAATAAAGAAACATCTGCTGGAACTCTGAAATGGGGATCCCCGCTTTTGAAAGACAAAGGAGAAAAAAATAAATATTTGTACAGATGTGTAAAGCACAGCAGGTAGAGTCATTGCTAGAGAGAGCCCATAGACTGGAAGTTGGCTTTTTTTTTAGAAGGAAAGTATTTTTATCTTCAAGAATAGAGAAAGTACTCCAAAAATCACTCAGTGGTCAGAAGGTTGAACCCTGACATAGAAAAGAATGGGGTTCTAGACGAGATATGCTAATAATACATGAAGATAATTACCATATCGTGAACACGAACCAGAGATTATGCTAAATATAGTATACACATTATATTACTTAATACTCACAAGATTCTAAGAGGGAGATATTAGAGTTATTCTAAATCTAGGATAGTAATGCTGCAATGAATGAAGTCATTTGCCTAATTTCACTCCACTAAGAGGTAATAGAGCTGGTAATCAAACTCAGACTTACAAAGCTTTGTTTATTGCACTACACCATATTATCACATGGATGATTAATTTTAGTTTTAATTTGACTTAATTATAAAAATAAAATAAATGTATGCATTAATTATACCACCCAGTCCATACAACTTTTTCTTTCTTTTTATCATTTTTTATTAACAATAAATGCATAGAGTTCCTGTCAAGACAACATGATGTAGACCCATTCTCCCCTTCTCCTCACTAAGTAAAATTATAAACTTTGGCAATGACCCAAGATACAACCAAAACAGAACTCTGAAAGTTGGTAAGAAGAAAGTGAACTACATATAGTGTCCACCACTTGAAAGAATAAGATGACTTAGACCTAGTGTTTCCCTTCCCATGACTTAGTGACAAGACAGCCCAGGTAGATGCATTCCTTTCCTGGATCAAACTGGAGTCCATCTGACAGCATGAGATAAGCCTGACAGTTTGAGCAAGATATATAAAGTGGGAACCTGGACAAAAATAAAGAACCAAGAGAGGAACTCATGCCAGGCCTGACATTGTCCTCCTCCCCATGAAATATTAAGGTTGGTAGACAGAGATGCCAAGAGGGACGGAGCTATACAGCAGGTGATCTGGTCCAAGAAGTGTCTTTGTTCCCCTAATCATGAGACTCTCCTCCTGAACCCAGAAACCAGGGCTGGCAACAGGAACTGTAAGGAGGGAGGCATCATTAATAAGTGGCTGTCTGGGAGACCTCTTTGTCCTCTCAGTCCAAGAGTCTTCTCTAACCCTGGGAAACTAGACATCTCAAAAGGGGGTTGGGCAATAGATGCACTCCACCACAACCTCACCCATGGAGATACACCCCACCCAGAGAGGTCATCCTGAGTGACCCTCTTTCATCCTCTCAGAAAGCACCAACTGCAACCAGTGGGAGTCCCAACAGCACTAACTAAACCAAGCAGACCAAAAATAACCCAACAAAGGCTATGAAAATTAAACTGCCATCAAAATTATAGCCCAAAAAATTATACCAGGACCTGGTATGTGCATGCTAAACTTAAACAGGGTTACTTCCTGCTAAAATAAAAGAGGTCAGTAGGGCTCATAGTAGCCCAAAATAATAGACACAATGTCCAAGGTACACTAAATGTGTAGATAATACACTATGAATCACAAACTGGGTGAGAAAAGACCATCAAATGACACTAACACCAAGATGAATCAAATATTGGATCTAGTTGACAATGATTTTAAAGAAGCTGTGATACAATGATTCTAAAAGCAATTATAAGTTATATAAAATAAAAAAATAGAAAACCTCAGGAAAAAATAAATGCTACCAGTTGTTAATTACATACTATTTTACAGAATTACTTGCTTTATGTTCATAAACTCATTTGATTTGTAACAAAACTCTAAGTAAAATTTTATAATCTCATTTTAAATATGAGAAAAATACTGAAATTTACCATAACCCCTAGCATTCCGTATTGTATTACACCTGATCTGCTCGAAAAATTTATATTACCTATCTGATATTTTTAAAAGTCTGAGTTTGCCTTCTCTGATAGGCATAAGGAGGGAGGGCACTTTAGAGAGGGCAAACAGTGTGAGCAAAGACACAGGAGCAGAAATGATTAAAGGATATTTGAAGGAAGTGAGGAGACCAGTCTGTCTAGAGCAAAAAGTATGTGTTGAGGAGTAACTGGAGAAAGTAGTGAAGAGGTAAAAAGGGGTCAGATTAAAGATAAAAGAGGAAGATAAATGGAGAAAGAAAATAATGAAAGGAGGGAGGGAGAGAGAGAGAAAAAAAGAGAGAGAGAGGATGAGAGAGAAAAAATTGAATATTACATGCCTATTAGGGGTTCCTAAATCTCCACTATTACCAACCAGTTCCTTACATGAACACTACACTTGAGCCAGTTTCTTAAAGTGTCATACCTCTCTCACATATCTCGGTTTTTCTAAATGCTATCCCTATTGCTTAGAATCTTTGCCCACAAACCCATCACCCCACACCTTAAAATTTGTTTCTTTGGTTACCTTCTATTGACATTTCAGGAGTCAACTCAGGAATACTATCACCACTTTCAGGAAGCCTTTCCTAAAACCCTCCCCCACCAGCCAGTTTCCCTCTTCCCCATTCCTTCCTCCCATGTGAAGTGCTTTCTCCATGGCCCCATGGCCTAATATGCATGCCTTTGACAGCACTTATCCTGTTGTGTTTATTCATCTGTCAGGGTTTTTTTGGTCTTTTTTTTTTGTTTTGATTTTGTTTTGATTTGTTTATTTATTTATATCTTAAGTTTTAGTTAACATATAGTGTAATATTAGTTTCAGGAATAGAATTTAGTGACTCATCACTTACTTATAACACCCAGTGCTCATCAAAAGTGCATTCCTTAATACTCAACACCTACTTAGCACATTCCCCAGCCACCTCCCCTCCAGAAACTCTTGGTTTGCTCTAATAGTTAAAAGTCTGTTTCATGGTTTGCTTCTCTTTCTTTTCTCTAGGTTAATCTGTTTTATTTCTTAAATTCCACATATAAGTGAAATCATATGGTATTTGTCTTTCTTTGACTTATTTAGCTTAGCATAATACAATCTAGCTCAATCTACATCATTGCAAATGGCAAGATTTCATTCCTTTTATGGCTGAGTGATATTCATATATATATATATGTATTATTTATGAATATATATTCTTTACCATTCATCAATCAATAGACATTTGGGCTCTTTGCATAACTTGGATATTGTTGATAAAGCTGCCATAGACATCAGGGTGCATGTGTCCCTTTGAATCAATATTTTTGTAATCTTTGGGTAAATACCTAGTAGTGAAATGGCTGGATCATAGGGTAGTTCTATTTTCAATTTTTTGAGGAATCTCCATACTGTTTTCCAGAGTGGCTGCACCAGTTTGCATTCCTACCAACAGCGTAATAAAGTTCCTCTTCCTCCACATCCTTGCCAAAAATCTGGTGTTTTCTGTGTTGTTAATTTTTAGCCATTCTGACGGGTGTGGGGTGATATCTCATCATGATTTTGGTTTGTATTTACCTGACGATGAGTGGTGCTGAACATCTTTTCATGTGTCTGTTAGTTACCTATATGCCTTCTTTTTTTTTTAACTTTTTTTTTAAATTTTACTTATTTTATTTATTTTTTGTAAAGATAAGTTTATTTAACTTAAAGATCTTTTATTCTAAGGACATGTTTTTCCTATTATTTTATTTTATTTTATTTTATTTTATTTTATTTTATTTTTTTGTGTGTGTCCTGAATCCTGAGTTTTTTTTTAATATGAAATTTATTGTCAAATAAAGAGACTCTTTATTTTTTAAATTTACATCAAAATTAGTTAGCATAGAGTGAAACAATGATTTCAGGAGTAGATTCCTTAATGCCCCTTACCCATTAAGCCCATCCCCCCTCCCACAACTGTTTCAGTAACCCTCTGTTTGTTCTTCGTATTTAACAGTCTCTTATGTTTTGTCCCCTCCATGTTTTTATATTATTTTTTCTTCCCTTCCCTTATGTTCACCTGTTTTATATCTTAAAGTCCTCATATGACTGAAGTCATATGATTTTTATCTTTCTCTGACTAATTTCACTTAGCATAATACCCTCCAGTTCCATCCACGTAGTTGTAAATGGCAAGATTTCATTCTTTTTGATTGCCGAGTAATACTCCATTTTATAGATATACCACTTCTTCTTTATGCATTCATCCATCGATGGACATTTGGGCTCTTTACACTTTGGCTATAGTGCTGCTATAAACATGGGGGTGCATGTGCCCCTTTGAAACAGCACACCTGTATCCCTTGGATAAATGCCTAGTAGTGCAACTGCTATTTTCAGTTTTTTTGAGGAACCCCCATACTGTTTTCCAGAGTGGCTGCACCATCTCACATTTCCAGCAACAATGCAAAAGAGATCCTTCTTTGCATCCGCACCAACATCTGTTGTTGCCTGAGTTGTTAATGTTAGCCATTGTGACAGATGTAAGGTGGTATCTCATTGTGGTTTTGATTTGTATTTCGCTGATGATGAGTGATGTTGAGCATTTTTTCATGTGTCGGTTGGCCATCTGGATGTCTTCTTTGGAGAAGTGTTTATTCATGTCTTTTGCCCATTTCTTCACTGGATTATTTGTTTTTTGGGTGTTGAGTTTGATAAGTTCTTTATAGATTTTGGATACTATCCCTTTATCTAATATGTCATTTGCAAATATCGTCTCCCATTCTGTCAGTTGCCTTTTAGTTTTGCTGTTTGTTTCCTTTGCTGTGCAGAAGCTTTTTATTTTGATGAGGTCCCAGTAGTTCATTTTTGCTTTTGTTTCCCTTGCCTCTGGAGATGTGGTAAGAAGTTGCTGTGGCCAAGATCAAAGAGGTTTTTGCCTGCTTTCTCCTTGAGGATTTTGATGACTTGCTGTCTTACATTGAGGTCTTTCATCCATTTTGAGTTTATTTTTGTGTATGGTGTAAGAAAGTGGTCCAGGTTAATTCTTCTGCATGTCCCTGTCCAGTTTTCCCAGCACCACTTGCTGAAGATACTGTGTTCATTCCATTGGATATTCTTTCCTGCTTTGTCAAAAATTATTTGGCCATACATTTGTGGTTACGTTTCTGGGTTCTCTATTCTGTTCCATTGATCTGAGTGTCTGTTTTTGTTAAGTACCATTAACTTTAAAGTTAGTAGGAATTTGGGCTAATGATGGGCTATTTGATGGTATGAACTGGGAAGTCTCTAGTACTTAAAATGTTGCTCCTTTGCTACTTCTACTTTCTACGAAAAAAATATGCACACCCCAAAGAATGTTAACCAGTTTTAGTGGACTTTTCATGGTAGTTCAAGGGTGGTAGTTTTTGTTTTTTTTTGAGATTTCTATACTGTGTGGCTAATTAGAAGGTGGTATAACTATAAGATTTAGATTAGACTTGAACAGGTGTAACAGCCATTTCCTTAAAGTCAGCGTTTTAGGGCCTGTGTTGATGTATTGAGGCAGTGGAATAACTAATATCCACGAGATACTCTTTTTTCACTTATTGTCCATTACATGTAGAATTCTTCTGGGCACCTCTTGGTAGTTTATTATTGCTTGGGTTTCAGGATTTCATAAATCTTTGTTATGTTATAAATAACCTTGATTCCTAACAGTTAACTGAAGGAATATTGGAGGTGAGAAAATCAGATTTCTGAGAATAGTACAAAGGAATTATTTGATTAGTAAGGATTTTGTGATAAAGCAATGTGGAAATCCTAGAAGGCATTTCTAAATTCTTAGTGGCCAAACTACTCCCAGGGTTCTTTAGATCAACCCTTCTTAATCATTTATGTGGAAAATTCTTTGAAATGATTTTCAGGACTTGGGGAAACTGTATAAAATTTATTGATATACTCCATGGTATTCTATTATGATTATCTCCAGTTCCATATTAGCTATAATTAACTAATTGATCATCCTAATACTCCAGTGAGGCTGGTTTTTAATAGTATAATTGTAATTGATAAAGAATCAAAAGGAGAATTGTAATTTGTAAAGAATCAAAAGCTTTCAGTCTTGTATTTTTGGAAAGTTTACTGCATCCCTACTGTCTTCATCCTTGAATAAACTTGAAGGGCACTTAAGATAGTGGGGTAGGCTGAATGATGGCCACCTGGAGAGGTCTGATCTTACCTAGTTCCTGGAACATGTGTTACCTTATAAGAAAAGGGATTTTTTGTAGAGGTAATTAAACTAAGGATCTTGAGATGAGGAGATTTCTCTGGATTGTCCAAATGGGTCCTAATTCCAATTTCAGGTGTCTTTTAGGAGAGATGCTCAGGGAGATTTGATCTACACATAAGAGGATACATGGTGACCATAGAGGCACAAATTTATGTGGCTACAAGTCCTGGAATTGCCTTGAGGAGGCAAGGAACAAATCCTCACCCGGAGCTTCCAGAGTGAATGTGTGTGGCCCTGTGGACTCTTTGATTTTGGCTTAGGACAGAATTTGATTTCCAAAGCGGTGAAGGAATATATTTCTGTGTTGTTAAATTTTGGTATAAGAAAGTGGTCCAGATTCATTCTTCTGCATGTCCCTGACCAGTTTTCTCAGTACCAATTGCTGAAGAGACTGTCTTTATTCCATTGGATATCCTTCCCTGCTTTGTCAAAGATTAGTTGGCCATACGTTTGTGTGTCCATTTCTGGGTTCTCTATTTTGTTCCATTGATCTGAATGTCTGTTCTTGTGCCAGAACCATACTTTGTATTATAGCTTGAAGTCTGGGATTGTGATGTCTCTCGATTTAATTTTCTTTTTCAAGATTGCTTTGGCTATTCAGGGTCTTTTCTGGTTCCATACAAATTTTAGGATTATTTGTTCTAGTTCTGTGAAGAATGCTGGTGTTATTTTGATAGGGATTGCATTGAATATGTAGATTGCTCTGGGTAGTATTGACATTTTAACAATATTTGTTCTTCCTATCCAGGAGCATGGAATCTTTTTTCCTTTTATTTGTGTCTTCTTCAGTTTCTTTCATAAGCTTTCTATACTTTGCAGCGTATAGATTTTTCACCTCTTTGCTTAGATTTATTCCTGGGTATTTTATGTTTCTTTTGTGCAACTGTAAATGGGATCGATTCCTTGATTTCTCTTTCTGTCCCTTCATTGTTGGTGTATAGAAATGCAACCGATTTCTGTGCATTGATTTTATATCCTGCAACTTTGCTGAATTCATGAATCAATTCTAGCAGTTTCTTTGTGGAATCTTTTGGGTTTTCCATAAAGAGCATCATGTCACCTACGAAGAGTGAAAGTTTGACCTCCTCCTGGCCAATTTGGATGCCTTTTATTTCTTTGTGTGGTCTGACTGCAGAGGCTAAGACTTACAATACTATGTTGAATAACAGTGGCAAGGGTGGACATCCCTGTCTTGTTCCTGAACTTAGGGGGAAAGCTCTCAGTTTTTCCCCATTGAGGATGATATTAGTGTTGGGTTGTTCATATATGGCTTTTCTGATCTCGAGGTATGCTCCTTCTCTCCCTTTGTTCTTGAAGGTTTTTATCAAGAAAGGATGCTATATTTTGTCAAATGATTTCTCTGCATCTATTGAGAGTATCATATGGTTCTTGTCCTTTCTTTTTTTTTTTTAATTTTTTTAACGTTTATTTATTTTTGGGACAGAGAGAGACAGAGCATGAACGGGGGAGGGGCAGAGAGAGAGGGAGACACAGAATCGGAAACAGGCTCCAGGCTCCGAGCCATCAGCCCAGAGCCTGACGCGGGGCTCGAACTCACGGACCGCGAGATCGTGACCTGAGCTGAAGTCGGACGCTTAACCGACTGCGCCACCCAGGCGCCCCTGTCCTTTCTTTTATTAATGTGATGAATCACATTAATTGTTTTGTGGATATTGAACCAGCCCTGCATCCCAGGTATAAATCCTGCTTGGTCGTGGTGAATAATTTTTTTTTTAATGTATTGTTGGGTCCTGTTGGCTAATATCTTGTTGAGGATTTTTGCATGCATGTTCATCAGGAAAATTTGTCTATAGTTATCCTGTTTAGTGAGATCTCTCTCTGGTTTTGGAATCAAGGTAATGCTGGCTTCATAGAAAGAATTTGGAAGTTTCCCTTCAATTTCCATTTTTTGGAACAGCTTTATGAGAATAGGTGTTAACCCTTCCTTCAATGTTTGGTAGAATTCCTCTGGAAAGCCATCTGTCTCTGGACTCTTGTTTTTTCGGAGGTTTTTGATTACTAATTCGATTTCCTTACTGGTTATGGGTCTGTTAAATTTTCTATTTCTTCCTGTTTTAGTGTTGGTAGTGTATATATTTCTAGGAATTTGTGCATTTCTTCCAGACTGCCCATTTTATTGGCATATAATTGCTCACTATATTCTCTTATTATTGTTTTTATTTCTGCTGTGTTGGTTTTGATTTCTCCTCTTTCATTCTTTATTTTATTTATTTTGGCCATTTCCTTATTCTTTTTGATCAAAATGGCTAGTGGTTTATCAATTTTGTTAATTCTTTCAAAGAACCAGCTTCTGGTTTCATTGATCTGTTCCACTGGTTTTTGTTTGTTTTTTTGTTTGTTTGGTTTGGTTTGGTTTTGATAGCATTAATTTCTGCTCTAATCTTTATTATTCCCTGTCTTCTACTGGTTTGGGGTTTTATTTGCTGTTCTTTTTCCAGTTCTTTAAGGCGTTAGTTAGGTTGTGTATCTGAGATCTTTCTTCCTTCTTTAGGAAGGCCTGGATTACTATATACTTTCCTCTTTTGACCGCCTTTGCTGTGTCCCAGAGGTTTTGGGTTGTGGTGTTATCATTTTCATTGGCTTCCATGAACTTTTTAATTTCCTCTTTAACTTCTTGGTTAGCCCATTCATTCTTTAGTAGGATGTTCTTTAGTGTCCCAGTATTTGTTACCTTTCCAAATTTTTTTCTTGTGGTTGATTTAAAGTTTCATAGTGTTGTTGTCTGAAAATACATGGTACGATCTCAATCTTTTTGTACTTGTTGAGGGCTATTTATGCCTTCTTTAGACAATTTCTATTCATGTGTTCTGCCCATTTCTTAATGGGATTATTTATTTATTTTTTGGTTTTGATTTATATAAGTTATTTGTAGATTTTGTACACTAACCCTTTATCAGATATATCATTTGCAAATATCTTATCCTTATCCGAATTTTGTCTTTTACTTATGTTGATTGTTTTCTTTGCTGTGCAGGAGATTTTATCGTGATGAATTCCCAATAGTTGTCTTTTGCTTTTGTTTCCATTGCCTCCAATGATGTGTCTAGTAAGAAGTTGCTAAGGCTGCTATCAAAGAGGTTGCTGCCTGTTTTCTCCTCTAGGATTTTGATTGTTTCCTGTCTCACATCTAGGTCTTTCATCCAGTTTTAATTTGTTTTGTATATGAAAGTGTTCCAGTTTCATTCTCATGCATGTTTCTGTCCAATTTTCCCAACACCATTTGTTGAAGACAATGTCTTTTTCCAATTAGATATTCTTTCCTGCTTTGTCGAAGATGAGTTGACCATACAGCTATGGTTCCATTTCTAGATTTTCTATTCTGTTCCATTGATCTAAGTGTCTATTTTTGTGCCACTACCACACTGTCTTGATGACTATAGTTTTTTATTATCACTTGAAATCTGGAATTGCAATGACTCTGGCTTTGCTTTTCTTTTTCAAGGTTTCTTTGGCTATTTGGTATCTTTTGTGGTACCATGCAAATTTTAGAATTGATTGCTTTTGCTCTGTTGAAAAAAATTCTGGTGGTATTCTGATAGAGATAGCATTAAATGTGTAGATTTCTTTGGGTAGTATAGACATTTTAACAATATTTGTTCTTAAGATCTATGGACATGAAATATTTTTCCATTTCTTTGTGTCTTCTTCAATTTCTTTCATAAGTGTTCTATATTTTTCAGAGTACAGATATCTTACTCTTTGGTTAGGTTTATTCCTAGCTATCTTATGGATTTTGGTGCAATTGTAAATGGGATTGATTCTTTGATTTCTCTTTCTGCTGGTTCATTATTGGTTTATAGAAATGCAATGAATTTCTGTAAATTGATTTTGTATCCTCTGACTTTCCTGAATTTGTGTCTCAATTCTAGCAAATTGTTGGTGGATTCTTTGAGTTTCTTTTACATAAAGTATCAGATTATCTATGAATAGTGAAAGTTTACCTTCTTCCTTGCTGATTTGGTTTCCACATTTTTAAAGTGTCTAATTGCTAAAGCTCTAGACTTCATTACTATGTTAAATAACAATGGTGAGAGTTGAGATCCCTGCCTTTTCCCCGACCATAGTGGAAAAGCTCTGTATTTCCTCATTGAGGAAAATATTAGCTGAGGTTCTTCTTATATGGCCTTTATGATGTTGAAGTATGTTTCTTCTATCCTTACTTTGCTTAAGTTTTTTTTTAATGAAGAATGGATGCTGTACTTTGTTAAATGCTTTTCCTGCATCTATTGAGGGGATCATATGGTTCTTATCTTTTCCTTTATTAATGTGGTTTGTCATGTTCATTGATTTGCAAATATTGAAACACTCTTGCACCCCAGGAATAAATCCCACTTGATTATGGTGAGTGATTCTTTTAATGTATTGTTGGGATTCAATTTGCTAGTATTTTGTTGAGAATTTTTGCATCCAGGTTCATCAGGGATATTGGCCTATAATTTTCTATTTTAGTGGGGTCTTTGGTTTTGAAATAAAGGTAATGCTAGCCTCCTAGAATGGGTTTGTACTTTTTCCTTCTATTTATATTTTTTTGGAATAGTTTGAGAAGACAAGGTATTAACTCTTCTTTAAATGTCTGCTAGAATGCCCCTGGTAAACCATCTGGCCAAGAACTCTTGTTTGTTGGGAGATTTTTGATTATGGATTCAACTTCTTTGCTGGCTATTAGTCTGGCCAAGTTTTTAAAATTCTTCCTGTTTCAGTTTTGGTAGTTTATGTGTTTCTACGAATTTATCCATTATTTCGAGATTGACCAGTTTTTTGTCATACAGACTTTATATTCTCTTATAATTGCATTTCTGTGGTGTTGATTGTAATCTCTCCTGTCTCATTCATTATTTTATTTATTTAGGTCATTTCTCTTTTCTTCTTGATAACTATGGCCAGGGAGATTATCAATTTTATTAACTTTTCCAAAAAAACAAGCTCCAGCTTAATTGATTTCTTCTTCTGGGTTTTTTCTTTATCACTTATTTCTGCTCTAATCTTTATTATTTTCATTTTTCTTCTGGGATTAGGCTTCATTTGTTGTTATTATTCTAGCTCCTTTGGGTGTAAAGTTAGGTTGTGTATTTAAGATTTTTCTTGCTTCTGGAGGTAGGCCTGTATTGTTATGTAATTCCCTCTTATGACTGCTTTTGCTGCCTCTCAGAGGATTTGGACCATTGTGTTTTCATTTTCATTTGTCTCTGTGTGTTTTTTTTAATTTCTTCTTTAATTTTCTGGTTTACCCATTGATTATTTAGTAAGATGTTCTTTAATCTCCATGTACTTTTGGTCTTTACAAGTTTTTTATTGTGGTTGACTTCAAGTTTCATAGTGTTATGATGTAAAAATTTGCATGGTAGGATCTCAATCTTTTTGTACTTGTTGAAGCCTCATTTGTGACCCAGTATGTTATCTATATTGGAGAATGTCCCATATGCACTTGAATAAAAGTTAACTTATCTGATATAAGTATGGTTACTCTGGGTTTCTTTTGACGTCCATTAGAATGAGAAATTTTTCTCCATCCCTTCAAGTTCAATCTGCACTTGTCTTTAGGTATAAAATGAGTCTTCTTAGGCAGAATATAGACTAATCTTCTTCTTTTTTTAATCCCGTCTGATACCCTATGTCTTACGATTGGAGCATTTATTCCATTTATATCAAGAGTCATTATTGATAGATATTAATTTAGTGCCATTGTGTTATTTGTTAATTCGTTGTTTCTGTACATTTTCTCTGCGTTTCTAGTCTCTTTTCATCCTACTTTCCCACTGAAAGATTTTAATTTAATTCAAAAAATATTTGTTTATTTACTTATTTTGAGAGAGAGGGAGAGAGGGAGAGTGCAGGTAAGGGGCAGAGAGAGAAGAGAGATAATCCCAACCAGGCTCCACATCCAGCACAGATCCGGATTCAGGGATTGATCCCATGAACTTTGAGATCATGACCTGAGGTGAAACCAAGAGTCAAACACTTAAGCAACTGAGTTACACAAGTGCCCCAAGATTTCCCTTTAATATTTCTTGCAGGAAGTTTCAATGGTCATGCACTCTTTTAGTTTCTGTTTGTATAGAAAATTATCTATCCTCCTATTCTGAATGACAACCTTGCTGTATAGAGTATTATTGGCTGCATAGTCTTCTCATTTACCACGTTGAATATATAATGCCACTACTTTCTGACCTGCCAAGTTACTATGGAGAGCTCTACTACTAACCTTTTTTGTCTTCCTTTGTGAATTGGGGACTTCTTTTTTATTATTATTTTAACATTTTATTTTATTTTTTAAGAAACAGAGAGGGACAGAGCACCAGCAGGGGAAGGGCAGAGAGAGAGAGGGAGACACAGAATCCAAAGCAGGCTCCAGGCTCTAAGCCATCAGCACAAGGCCTGATGCAGGGCTCAAACCCACCAAAGAAAGATCATGACCTGAGCCAGTCTGATGCTCAAACGACTGAGTCACCCAGGCACCCCAATGGGTACTTCTTTTCTTTTGTTGCTTTTAGGATTTTTCCCTTATCTGTATATTTTCAAATTTAACTATATGTCTTGGTGTTGGCCTGCTTTGTTTGATTTTGATGGGAGTTCTCTGTGTCTCCCATAATTGAATAAAGGTTTCCTTTCCCAGATTAGGGAAGTTTCAGCTATAATTTGCTCAAATAAACCTACTGCCACTTTTTCCCTATTTTCTTCTTCTGGGACACCTATTATACAAATGTTATTATGCTTTGTATAGTTGCTGAGTTTTCTGATTCTACATTTGTGATCAGATACTTTTCTTTTCTTCTTCTTTTATTTTTTATTACTTTTTATGAAATTTATAGTCAAATTGGTTTCCATACAACACCCAGTGCTCATCCCAAAAAATGCCCTCTTCAATACCTATCACCCACCCTACCAACCCTCCCACTCCCCATCAACCCTTAGTTTGTTCTCAGTTTTTAAAAGTCACTTATGCTTTGGATCTCTCCCATTCTAACCTCTTTTTTTCCTTCCCCTCCCCCTGGGTCTCTGTTAAATTTCTCAGGATCTACATAAAAGTGAACACATATGGCACCTGTCTTTCTCTGTATGGCTTATTTCACTTAGCATCACACTCTCCAGTTCCATCCACGTTGCTACAAAGGACCATATTTCATTCTTTCTCATTGCCACATAGTACTCCATTGTGTATATAAACCACAATTTCTTTATCCATTCGTCAGTTGATGGACATTTAGGCTCTTTCCATAATTTGGCTATTGTTGAGAGTGCTGCTATAAACATTGGGGTACAAGTGGCCCTATGCATCAGTACTCCTGTATCCCTTGGATAAATTCCTAGCAGTGCTATTGCTGGGTCATAGGGTAGGTCTATTTTTAATTTTCTGAGGAACCTCCACACTGCTTTCCAGAGTAGCTGCACCAGTTTGCATTCCTACCAAGAGTGCAAGAGGGTTCCCGTTTCTCCACATCCTCTTCAGCATCTATAGCCTCCTGATTTATTCATTTTGGCCTCTGACTGGTGTGAGGTGATATCTGAGTGTGGTTTTGATTTGTATTTCCCTGATGAGGAGCGACGTTGAGCATCTTTTCATGTACCTGTTGGCCATCCAGATGTCTTCTTTAGGGAAGTGTCTATTCATGTTTTATCCCCATTTCTTCACTGGAATATTTGTTTTTCGGGTGTGGAGTTTGGTGAGCTCTTTATAGATTTTGGACACTAGCCCTTTGTCCAATATGTAATTTGCAAATACCTTTTTCCCATTCCATTGGTTGCCTTTTAGTTGTGTTGGTTGTTTCCTTTGCTGTGCAGAAGCTTTTTATCTTCATAAGGTCCCAGTAATTCATTTTTGCTTTTAATTCCCTTACCTGTGGGTAGAGTCAAGTAAGAAATTGCTATGGCTGAGGTTAGAGAGGCCTTTTCCTGCTTTCTTCTCTAGGGTTTTGATGGTTACCTGTCTCATATTCAGGTCCTTTATCCATTTTGAGTTTGTTTTTGTGAATGGTGTGAGAAAGTGGTCTAGTTTCAATCTTCTGCATGTTGCTGTCCAGTTCTCCCAGCACCATTTGTTAAAGAGATTGTCTTTTATCCACTGGATATTCTTTACTGCTTTGTCAAAGATTAGTTGGCCATACGTTTGTGGGTCTAGTTCTGGGGTTACTATTCTATTCCATTGGTCTATGTGTCTGTGTTTGTGCCAATGCCATGCTGTCTTGATGATGACAGCTTTGTAGTAGAGGTTAAAGTCTGGGATTGTGATGCCTCCTGTTTTTGTCTCCTTCAAAATTACTTTGGCTATTCGGGGCCTTTTGTGGTTCCATATAAATTTTAGGATTGCTTGTTCTAGTTTCGAGAAGAATGCTGGTGCAATTTTGATTGGGATTGCATTGAATGTGTAGATAGCTTTGGGTAGTGTTGACATTTTGACACTATTTATTCTTCCAACCCATGAGGAAGGAACGTTTTCCCATTTCTTTATATCTTCTTCAATTTCCTTCATAAGCTTTCTATAGTTTTCAGCATACAGATTTTTTACATCTTTGGTTAGATTTATTCCTAGCTATTTTATGCTTCCTGGCGCAGTTGTGAATGGGATCAGTTTCTTTACTTGTCTTTCTGTTGCTTCGTTGTTAGTGTATAAGAATGCAACTGATTTCTGTACATTGATTTTGTATCCTGCAACTTTGCTGAATTCATGTATCAGTTCTAGCAGATTTTTGGTGGAGTCTATCTGATTTTCCATGTATAATATCATGTCATGTGCAAAAAGTGAAAGCTTGACTTCATCTTTGCCAATTTGGATGCCTTTGATTTCCTTTTGTTGTCTGATTGCTAATGCTAGAACTTCCAACACTATGTTCAACAACAGCTGTGAGAGTCGACATCCATGTCGTGTTCCTGATCTCAGGGAGAAAGCTCTCAGTTTTTCCCCATTGAGGATGATGTTAGCTGTGGGCTTTTCATAAATGGCTTTTATGATCTTTAAGTATGTTCCTTCTATCCCGACTTTCTCAAGGGTTTTTATTAAGAAAGGATGCTGAATTTTGTCAAATGCTTTTCTGCTTTAATTGACAGGATCATATGGTTCTTATTTTTTTTTTTTATTAATGCGATGTATCACGTTGATTGATTTGCGAATGTTGAACCAGCCCTGCATCCCACGAATGAATCCCACTTGATCATGGTGAATAATTCTTTTTATATGCTGTTGAATTCGATTTGCTAGTATGTTATTGAGAATTTTTGCATCCATATTCATCAGGGATATTTGTCTGTAGTTCTTTTTTTTTTTTTTTACATGGTCTCTGTTTAGTTTAGGAGTCAAAGTAATACTGGCTTCATAGAATGAGTCTGGAAGTTTTCCTTCCCTTTCTATTTTTTTTTTTAATAACTTGAGAAGAATAGGTATTATCTCTGCTTTAAACGTCTGGTAGAACTCCCCTGGGAAGCCGTCTGGTCTTGGACTCTTATTTGTTGGGAGAGTTTTGGTAACTGATTCAGTTTCTTCACTGGTTATGGGTCTCTTCAAGCTTTCTATTTCCTCCTGATTGAGTTTTGGAAGTGTGTGGGACTTTAGGAATTTGTCCATTTCTTCCAGGTTGTCCAGTTTGTTGGCATATAATTTTTCATAGTATTCCCTGAAAATTGCTTGTATTTCTGAGGGATTGGTTGTAATAATTCCATTTTCATTCATGATTTTATCTATTGGGGTCATCTCCCTTTTCTTTTTGAGAAGTCTGGCTAGAGGTTTGTCAATTTTGTTTATTTTTTCAAAAAACCAACTCTTGGTTTCATTGATCTGCTCTACAGTTTTTTTTTTTGGTTCTATATTGTTTATTTCTTCTCTGATCTTTATTATTTCTCTTCTTCTGCTGGGTTTAGGGTGTCTTTGCTGTTCTGCTTCTATTTCCTTTGGGTGTGCTGTTGGGATTTCTTGTTTCTTGAGATAGGCCTGGATTGCAATGTATTTTCCTCTCAGGACTGCCTTCGCTGCATCCCAAAGCGTTTTGATTATTGTATTTTCATTTTCGTTTGTTTTCATATATTTTTTAATTTCTTCTTTAATTGCCTGGTTGATCCATTCATTATTAAGTAGGGTGTTCTTTAACTTCCATTCTTTTGTAAGTTTTGCAGAATTTTTCGTGTGGTTGATTTCAAGCTTCATAGCATTGTGGTCTGAAAGTATGCATGGTATGATCTCAATTCTTGTATACTTATGAAGGGCTGTTTTGTGACCCAGTATGTGATTTATCTTGGAGAATATTCCATGTGCACTCGAGAAAAAAGTATATTCTGTTGCTTTGGGATGCAGAGTTCTACATATATCTGTCAAGTCCATCTGAACCAATGTGTCATTCAGGGCCCTTGTTTCTTTTTGATCCTGTATCTAGATGATCTATCCCTTGTTGTAAGTGGGGTAATAATTTACCCTGCAATTACCACATTCTTATCAATAAGGTTGCTTATGTTTATGAGTAATTGTTTTATATATTTGGGGGCTCCTGTGTTCGGTGCAGAGACATTTATAATTGTTAGCTCTTCCTGATGGAGAGACCCTGTATTTATTATATAATGCCCTTCTTCATCTCTTGTTACAGCCTTTAATTTAAAGTCTAGTTTATCTGAGATAAGTGTGGCTACTCCAGCTTTCTTTTGACTTCCAGTAGCATGATAAATAGTTCTCCATCCCCCCACTTTCAATCTAAAGGTGTCCTCAGGTCCAAAATGAGTCTCTTGTAGACAGCAAATAGATGGGTCTTGTTTTTTTTATCCATTCTGGTGCCCTATGTCTTTTGGTTGGCGCATTTAGTCAATTTACGTTCAGTGTTATTATAGAAAGATGTGGGTTTAGAGTCATTGTGATGTCTGTAGGTTTCATGCTTGTAGCGATGTCTCTGGTAGTTTGTCTCACAGGATCCCCCTTAGGATCTCTTGTAGGGCTGGTTGAGTGGTAATGAATTCCTTCAGTTTTTGTTTGTTTGGGAAGACCTTTATCTCTCCTTGTAGTCTAAATGACAGATTTGCTGGATAAAGGATTCTTGGCTGCATATTTTTTCTGTTCATCACATTGAAGATTTCTTGCCATTCATTTCTGGCCTGCCAAGTTTCAGTAGAGAGATCCATCATGAGTCTTCTCGGTCTCCCTTTACATGTTAGAGCACATTTATCCATAACTGCTTTCAGAATTTTCTCTTTATCCTTGTATTTTGCCAGTTTTACTGTGATATGTCGTGCAGAAGATCGATTCAAGTTATGTCTGAAGGGAGTTCTCTGTGCCTCTTGGATTTCAATGCCTTTTTCCTTCCCCAGTTCAGGGAAGTTCTCAGGTATGATTTCTTCAAGTACACCTTCTGCACCTTTTCCTCTCTCTTCCTCTTCTGGAATACCAATTATTCTTAGATTATTTCTCTTTAGTGCATCACTTAGTTCTCTAATTTTCCCCTCATACTCCTGGATTTTTTTATCTCTCTTTTTCTCAGCTTCTTTTTCCATAATTTTATCTTCTAGTTTACCTATTCTCTCCTCTGTCTCTTCAATTCAAGCTGTGGTCATCTCCATTTTATTTTGCAGCTCATTAATATAATTTTTATAGCTCCTCCTGGCTGTTTCTTAGTCCCTTGATCTCTGTAGCAATAGATTCTCTTTTGCTGTCCTTTATACCGTTTTCAAACCCAGCAATTAATTTTATGACTATTATTCACTTTCTGTTATATTGTTTAAATCGTTTTTGATCAGTTCGTTAGCTGTCGCTATTTCCTGGAGATTCTTTTGAGGAGAATTCTTCCATTTCGTTATTTTGAATAGTCCCTGGAGTGGTGCGGAACTGCAGGGCACTTCCCTTGTGCTGTCTTGAATAACTTGCCTTGGTGGGCGGGTCTGCTGTCAGACCTGATGTCTGCCCCCAGCCCACCACTGGGGCCACAGTCAGACTGGTGTGTACCTTCTCTTCCCCTCTCCTAGTTGTGGGATTCACTGTGGGGTGGCATGGCCCATCTGGGCTACTTGCACACTGCCAGGCTTGTGTTGCTGGGGATCTGGCATAGTAGCTGGGGTGGATTGTTAAGTTGCATAGAGGCGGGAGGGGCAGGCTCAGCTCGCTTTTCCTATGGAGATCTGCTTCGGGAGGGGCCCCTCTTCCGTGGGCCTCTTGTCTACGCTTGGCTCCGGAGAATTCGTTTTGCTAGTCTTCTGGCCATTTTCTGGGTTTAGGCAGGTGTGGGTGGAATCTAAGTGGTCAGCAGGATGCGGTGAGCCCAGCGTCCTCCTATGCCGCCATCTTCCCTCTTTTCCTCTTCTTTTAAGCTTCATTATTTTCCATAATTCCTTCTTCAATATAACTTATTCATTCCTTTGTTTCTTCCAACCTTGTGATTATTATATCTAGTTGGTTTTGCATCTTGGTTACATTTTTTATTTTGATCTAATTTTTAGGGTTTGTATCTCTGTGGTAAGGGACTCCCTGGTGTCTTGTCTGATTTTCTGAAGTCCAGCTAGTATCCTTATGATTGTTGTTTCAAATTCTGTAACAGGCATATTACTTATACCTGACCTTTGTTCTTTCTTTTGGGATAAATTCTCCCTTCTTGTCATTATGTATTGGTTTCTGTCTTCCTCTTTGTGTTAGGAAAGCCTGTTACATTTTGTGCTCCAGAGAGTAATGGCTTTATTTAGAAGAGGTCATATACTGCCCAGGGCCTGGAGCTTCAGGAAGTGTTTCTGATACTTTCTGGGCACACTCTACTGCTCTGATTTGGCTGCTCTTTGCCTCAGGTCAGTCCCCTGCAGAGTCTTTCCTTGCTTATAGTGTGGAGTATTTAGACCTTGGTCAGAATGTAGTGAATTTTAACTGGGTGTGTTCTGGTCTGCTTGTTAAAGGATTCCTGAGGCTATTTCCACTAGAGCTAAACTTTGTTGCATTCTATGGTCATACATATGGTGTGTGTGTGCTTCTCTTTTGGGATAGTGGACTGTTGCTCTGGTTCTCAGGCACATTTGCCATAGTAAAGAAGAACCTTATGAGCGCAGGGTGGTGGGGCTTGGTGTAAGTGTTTTAGGCTGGCACTGTTGGCATTGTGTTTCTTATTGAAGTTAGTTTTTGCTGAGGGCTGGGGGAGGAAAATGGCACCAGCCTTCTCCTTAGTCCCTGGAGAGGGGACTTCACGCCCGATGTTGTCCAGGACACCCCTACAGGAGAGTAAACAATTTCCTCTCATGTGTTTCAGGTGTACCTCAGATCCTTGCTTTCACCCTGTCTGTGTCCAGGCAGTCTGCCCACCTGGCAGCATAGTACACCTGTTTCTTTCTTGTTTTTTTTTTAATTTTTTAATGGTTTATTTTTTGAGACAGAGAGACAGACAGAGAGAGTATGAACAGGGGAGGGTCTGAGAGAGAGGGAGGCACAGAATCCGAAGCAGGCTCTAGGCTCCAAGCTGTCAGCACAGAGACCAACATGGGGCTCAAACCCACAAATGCGAGATCATGACCTGAGCCAAAGTCAGATGCTCAATTGACTGAGCCACCCAGGCTCCCCACATCCTTTTTTTTAAAGTTTATTTTGAGAGGTGTGGAGGGGATGAGAGAGAGGGAGAGAGAAAATCCCAAGCAGACTCCATGCTGTCAGCACATAGCCCAATGTGGAGCTCGATCTCAAGAACCATGAGATCATGTCCTGATCCAAAATCAAGAGTCGGATGCTGAACCAACTGAGCCACACAGATGTCCTAGTACATATGTTTTTTATCCCAGTGAAGCCTGCTGAGTTTTAAGACTCCAAACTTTAGGTAACTGTCGTGGTGCAGACCCCACCCACTGGGGAAAGATCTCACTGCACTGGGACTGATGCAGGTTTGTCCTAGAAGGGCAGTTGCACTAAAGTGCAGGAGCTTGGAGTTGGAGTAAGCCACAGAAAAATGCCAGTGTCCAGGTTAGCTTCTCTCAGCAAGTGTCTCTGCACCTACACTGATAGCCAGGGAAGCATAATATCACCCAATGGCTCTTTTGTCCCCAGAGAAGCAGTGCTACTTCTCACATATGTGCTCCAAGAAGGGGGAGCCATCTCTCCCAGTGCATTCTGGGGGATCCTTAGATTGCACCCGCTAGTGGGTTATGTGCCCTCCTCCAAAGGAGCACTGCTTTGCCCATCAGGCTCCATACTCGCCATGCTGCAGACCTCTAAAACTCCAGTGTTTGTGCTCCACTGGTTGTAAAAACTCATGATAATCAGCCCGTCTTGTTTTCCTGGTCAATGGCTTTACAAAAGTGTTTTCCTTCTGCAATACTCTGTGTGCTCCTCTCTCTTTCTCACCTCTCTCCATGATCACAGAACCTCTCTTCTGCAGTACCTGTGGTACTTTTCTCCCCCAAATAATGTCTCTGCACCTCCTACCTTCCATGATGTGGCCTCTTCTCTCCCCATAGTTGTGCTTCAAGGCTTTTTTTCCCCAAAGTCTTTGACATCTGTGAAGGCAGAGTCCAGACTGCATTAATTTCTGTAGCCTAAGCATCTAGCACATTACTGTGCATGTGGTAGAAGTTCAATAACTTTTTTTTGAATGAACAAATGAGTGAATAAAAGAAGGACAAGTACTACACCTGGTACCTAACATATTATCTCATTTGTTCTTCACCCCAAAATACTTCATTGATAAAATCTAAGTCAACAGAGGCAACAAGCTTGAGAGACAAGGACATTCCAGGCAAAGACAGAGATGGCATGAAAAAAAAACATGCTGCATTATAAGGACTACAAGGAATTTGGTGTGATTAAAATATAGAGTGTCAGGTGGGGAATGAGGATAGATGAAGCTGGAGGAGTAGACAGGATCTACCCATAAAGGAACTTGCATACCATTTTAAGGAATTTTTCTTTAAGACAATAGGTTTTAAGCAGAGGAATGTCAGGATACATCAGATATGAGTAAAGGCACATGTTTTGATCCATATAGGAGGATATAATTGCTTCTTGAAGGTAAGGAACCAAAGGTGAGACGTAGAGAGATGCTTGAAGAAGAATTTAGGGCCAAATGAAGTTCTCCTTTACCTAGTTCACACAGAAGGCAAAGACATAACAATTTTCATCCTGTGAAATTCATAACAACTTAAACATTGCTATAGGTTGCCCAGTTTTGTGTCACTTTAGTCATATTCTGTATATTCACCTACTGTATTTACATGTGAACTGATGCTAAGCAATGCTGGTAAGCAAGAACTTTTCATGTAGACATGGGAGAGTAAAAGCCATTGATAAGAAAAAAATAAGTTTGACATTCAGTACACTGGAAGTTCACATTCAGTATTGAATTCTATTTAATAGTTTCAATTACTGCTAGTATGAATTGTTTTGTCATACAGTATGTAGAATAAATTAATCAGTGAAAAGTAAGTACTAACGGCCTCATTCACAATAAAAGTTTGGGCTTATTAATGCTGAAACTAGCTTGGCACGAAAACCAAACTTGGTGATTGGTAGTAATATACATATCCTTTCCTTGCAACCTGCTTTATATTACACCTTTAAGAAGAAACCAGTGTTTTTGCAGTAGTGCTGCAAGAACTACTCCCTCTTTGGCCCTCAATCTGTTTTAATGTACACATAATGACTCTCCTTCAGGGTTACTGTTCCAAGCCCTTTGGAGTTTAATGTATGCCCTGACTGGAATGTGGGAAGGCTTATCTTCCTTACAGTGATAGATGGTGCCACTAGTAGAGAGAACTGGACACAAGCGGTATCAATTTAGGTAACTACTCTCTGACCTCCCCCAAATGTTACCCACTCTATAAAAGCTGAGAATTGAGGTTTACATGGGGAGTGGGAAATAGTTGTGTATCACCTGAATTGTCCATCTACCTGATCCCCTCACTGTCGTTAGTAAATTACCCTGAATAAAACTCTGTGTCAATTATGTGGAGTAGCTTGCTTCGTTTTTCAGTCTCAAAGTGCCTTCTTAGTCTGGAGGATACTTTTACTGTTTCTCTTCCACCTTTCTAACAATTGGCAAGCTAGGCAGGAGATCAAAACTAAAACAAGCATTAACAAAGGAGTTGTGTCAGGGAAAAGCAAGTTGTTCATGGGGGAAAGCCCATTGTCCATGGGGAAATCCCAGGCTGGCCAACCACCTCCACAGGTGGGGAGACTTGGCTGTTTTTTTTGTTTTGTTTTGTTTTGTTTTGTTTAGCATTTTGGACCAGTGTGAGAGTACAGGGATGCCCTGAAAATACTCCAGAGATTGTTATATATCCTATCTGAAATTGTGGGGGAAGGGAGAAGGGAAAAGCTATTGTGGTAATTGGCCATTGATCTGTGCATTAGGAGACACCATGGAAAGGTAATTACACATAAGGGGAGAATTGGAACAGACTAAAAGGTGTTGGCTTTGGAAAATGATGTATAAGCCACATATTCCTCTACTATGAACATTATGCCCAAGAGAATCCAACAGCAGGAGGAACACTTAGAAATTATAGAATGTAAGATGGTAAAGATGCATGGGTGCAGACTACCATGCACTAAGGTGAGAACTATTATATTTCAAAAGAATTGGGATCCTAAAGCATGGAATACCTAGGATAATGACTCCTCCATTGAGGAGGAATTTGTCATAGGGGAGGGAAGTGATTCGTTTTGATTCAAAGACCCAGACCACTTGTGAGCCTGGGGATGACCAAGAAGAAATCCCCGCTAGTCAGAAAACAACTATGAGGGAATATTCCACCATTGAATTAGAGGAGCTAATTAGCCACTATAAGCAAAAGGGCTGAGAAAGGATGATAGCTTGGGTGTTATGACTGTTGGATTTAGGGGAACAAGGTATTATGTTAAATGGGATTCAGGTGTTAAAAATGATCTCAGTCACTCTGCAACCTGCCTTGTGACAAAGACTATGTGTCACAGGCATGAGTGAGAACCAAGGATTCTTAGCTATTTTTTTTTTTGGATAAATGCTATCATTAACATAACTTGGCT
Organism: Prionailurus viverrinus; assembly: GCF_022837055.1. NCBI lineage: Eukaryota > Metazoa > Chordata > Mammalia > Carnivora > Felidae > Prionailurus > Prionailurus viverrinus. Next base: position 56,990,570 of record NC_062579.1, read on the forward strand.
TAACACGAGGGGTGTGCCTTCCCCTCCATTACACTAAGTCTGTATGGAAGAATTACCAGAAATCATATGTGAACCAGGAATGAAACATGTCATTTATGCCCAGCATTTTAGAGACCCAAATTATTTTCCACAGGTATGAAAGACTGTATTGCACAGTCATCCCCAAGGGCAGGGTACAGGACTTTAGCATCTGTCCTTACCCCTATGGTTAATAATCCCATTGCTACAGTGGCCCCATGGTGGCTGACTTAAGTGAAACTTAAAGAATCTTTCATAAGAGAAATATAGGTTGAGAAACAAGGAAAAGCAAAGGATCCTACTGATTATAAAATTGTGGGAAAAAGGGCCCCTAAAGGTCTTTTGTAAACAATTTTGGCAAGGTCTAATATTATCTGGTCCTGTGAAAGAAAATATTACCAATCTAATTTGGTCTTGCTAAGCCTGTGGAAGGTATTGCCTAAGGGAAAGCAGTTTACTCCCTTGAAGGAAGGCTCAAAAAAGCCAATTATGTCATTAAGTACTTACTTCTCTGCTAATGGAGAACTTTCAGAGGTGGATACACCTTACCCCTAGACACTAGGGGTTAGGCCAATGTTGAACTTTAGTGTATGTAATAGGGAACCACTGGAGGTGAATGCAGGTGTTTGTACAAGAAGTATTTCCCAAAACCATTGACTGGAAAAAGGAGAGGGGATGACTACTGCAATTTTTTATAAGTAGCAGAAAGGAAAGTCTGAAGTTTTGAAAGTCTGCATCATTGCCAGGGTCGTGTCTTGCGGGCTTGGTGGTTCTCTGGTGGAGAAGAAGGCAGAGACCTAGGAGTAGGCAGCAAGGTCTGAGGATCCCATGAATTCCATGTGGAGAAACAGTTCCCTTGCTTGGAGTGAATTTGGGAGTGGCAGCATGGCCTCTCTGGGGACAAAAGAACTGGTAGTGGCAATATGCTGCCTTGTTCCCTAGCATAGGAACAAAGACACTGACTTAGGGCAGCAAACCTTGATGCTGGCTCCCTGCTGTGCTTTATCATAAACTCCAGAAGGCTGCATGTTCATGTGACCAATTTCTGAAAGAAACTGGCACCAGCCACAGCACAGTGAGACACTCTCCCCACCCCCCACCCAGAGGATCATTGTGGGTCCATGCCACATGGATCTCTAAAATTTGGAGTTTGGAACCCAGCCCTGCTCCTGAGATAATACACAGGAGTACTGTGCCACCTGGCAGGCAGACATCTCAGACACAGGCAGAGTAAAGGCAGGGATCTGGCAGAAGTTAGGGACACAACAGAGTTGATTGATTGCTTTTCTGTTAAGAGTGCTGGATGTGAACTCCCTGCTACAGGAACAAGGGAGTGGGGCAATGGCATTTCCCACCCCTACTCATCATCACTGACTTCAGTGAGCAAAACGGTGCAACCCAGTGGCGGCTGGAGCTGCTTACACCAAGTCTCTACCCTCCATGCTCTGCAGGGGCATATACACTAGGACAAACCAAACTAAGAATCAGCACAGCAGACCTCACACTCAGAAGGCCAGCACAAAACCCTCACATGCACCAATTCTATGATCATAAGACTGCTGCAAAGCATCAGCTATAGGGGAAATAGGATCTAGCTTCTTTTGTTTTTCCTTTGGATCTAGCTTCTTTTAACAAACAGACCAAAACACACTTAAGATTTAGGTTTTTTTTTCTTCCTCTTCTTAATATACCCATTACTCTCATGAACAGGAATACAAAAGGTTTTCCTAACAACCACACAAAATAACAGTGATCCAGACAAAATGACAAGATAATGGAATTCACCCCAAAAGAAAGAACAGGAAGAAGACATGCCCAGAGTGTTAATCACTACAGATACAAGTAAGATATCTGAACCAGAACCAGAATTTAAGATAATAATCACAAGGGTACTAGCTGGGCTTGAAAATAATCATAGAAGACACTAGAGAATCCCTTACTGCAGAGAAAAAAGAATTAAAAACTGGTCAGGCAGAAATAAAAAATGCTATAGCTGACATAAACAACCAAACGGATGCAAAGACAATGAGGATGGACGAAGCAGTGTAATGAATCAATGATATAGAAGATAAAATTATGGAAAATAAGGGTGCCTATGTGGCTCAGTTGGTTGACTCTGGCTCAGTTGACCCTTGATTTCAGCTCAGGTCATGAACTCACAGTTTTGTTACTTTAAGCCCTGCATGGGCTCTGTGCTTCCAGAGAAGAGCCCTGCTTGAGATTCTCCCTCTTTCTCTATCACTCCCCCACTCACACTCTCTCTGTGTCTCTCTAAATTAATAAATAAACTGTATTTAAAATTATAGAAAATAAGCTGAAAAGAAGAGGGAAAGAAAGGTATTGGATTATGAATGTAGACTTAGGGAATTCAGCAAATCCTTAAAGCAGAATAACATTTGTATCTCAGGAGTCCCAGAAGAAGACAAAGAAAAAAGAGCAGAGGTTATATTTGAGCAAATTATAGCTGAAAACTTCCCTAATCTGGGGAAAGAAACGGATATCTAAATCCAAGTAGCACAGAGAACTTCCATTAAATTCAAAAGCTGGCAATTACCAATACATATTGAAGCTAAATTCACAAAATACACAGACAAGGAAAGAATCCTGAAAGCAGCAAGGGAAAATAAGTCCTTTACCTACAAGGGAAGACAGATCAGTTTTGTCTGTCCATAGACAGACAATGTGTATGTCTGTCCATAGAAGATTTGTCCATAGAAACTTGAAATACCATGATATACTCAAGGTGCTGATTGGGAAAAATATGCATCTAGAAATATTTTATCTGGCAAGGCTGCCATTCAGAATAGAAGGAGATATAAAGAGATTCCCAGATGAACAAAAACTAAAAGATTTTATGACCACTAAACCAGCCCTGAAAAAAAAATTAAAAATATTTGAGTGTGGAAAAAGACCAAAAGTAACAAAGACTAGAAAGGGACAGAGAACATCACCAGAAACACCAACTCTGCAGGTAACACAATGGCACTAAATTCATATCTTCCAGTAACCACTCTGAATATAAAAGACAAAAAGTTCATATCAAAGACATAGGATATAAGAGTGGATAAAAAGAAGATGCATCAATATTCTGCCTACAAGAGATTCATTTTAGACCTAAGATATCTACAGATTGAGGGGCGCCTGGGTAGCTCTATTGGTTGAGCATCGGACTTTGGCACAGGTCATGATCTCAGAGTCTCTGAGTTAAAGCCTCACATCAGGCTCTGTGATGACAGCTCAAAGCCTAGAGCCTACTTCGGTTTCTGTGTCTCCCTGTCTCTCTGCCTCTCTCCTGCTCACATTCTGTCTATATCTCCCTCAAAAATAAATAATTATTAAATAAAGATATATACAGATTAAAAGTGAAGGGATGGAGAACCATCTATCATGCTAATGGGTGTCAAAAGAAAGGCAGAGTATCAAGACTTGTATTAAGTCAACTATAACTTTAAAGCAAAGACTGTAAAAAAGACAAAGAAGGACATTGCATAATAATAAGGGAGACAATACAACAGAAAGATATAACAATTATAAATATGTATGCACCCACCTTGAGAAAACCTAAATATATAAATTAATAACAAACACAGAGAAATCCATAGATCATAATACAATAATAGTAGAGAACTTTAACACCCACTTACAACAATGAACAGATTATCTAAGCAGAAAATCAACAAAGAAACAATGGATTTGAATAACACACTGGGCCAGATGGACTTAACAGATATATTCAGAACATTTAATCCTAAAGCAGCAGAATACATTCTTTTTGGATGCACGTGGAACATTCTCCAGAATAGAACACATACTGGGTCACCAATCAGGCCTCAAAAATTACAAAAAAGATTGAGATCATATCATTCATATTTTCATACAACAATGTTATGAAACTTGAAGTCACACACAAGAAAAAATGTTGAAAGACCACGAATGCATGGAGGTTAAAGAACACCCTAATAATGAGTGAATACTTTAACCAGGAAAAAAAATAAAAAATACATGAAAGCAAATGAAGATGAAAACATGACAATCCAAAAACGTTGGAATGCAAAACAGTGTGTCCTAAGGTGGAAGTATATTCCAATACAGGCCTACTTCAAGAATAAGAAAAGTCTCAAATATACAACTTAACCTTACCATTAGGGCTCAAAAAATAACAACAAATAAAGTCTAAAGGCAGGAGAAAATGAAAAATCATAAAGATTAGCACAGAAACAAATGATTCGGAAAAGAAACTGTAGAACAGATCAATAAAACTAGGAGCTGGTTCTTTGAAAGAATTAATAAAATTGATAAAACTTAGCCAGGCTTACCAAAAAGAAAAGAGAAAGGACCTAAATAAATAAAATCATGAATGAAAGAGGAGGGATCACAAACAATGCCACAGAAATACAAACAATTATAGGAATATTGTGAAAAAGTACATGATGGCAAATTGGAGAATCTGGAAGAAATTAATTCAAGGAGATAGAAATCATACTGTCCTATTTTATGAATGCAATGCTAAGAAGAAGAAGTAAACCAGAAGAAATAATCTGGAACTACCAAAAATACATGGAGTTTAAATAACATACTACTAAACAATAAATGCATCAATCAGGAAATAAAATAATTGAACATATAAACAAATGAAAATTAAAATACAAATACAAAACTTCTGGAAGGCAACAAATGTGGTTCTAAGAAGGAAATTCATAGTAATACAGGTCTACCTTTAAAAACAAGAAAAATCTTGGGGCGCCTGGGTGGCCCAGTCGGTTGAACATCTGACTTCAGCTCAGGTCATGATCTCACAGCTCGTGAGTTCGAGCTCCGTGTCGGGCTCTGTGCTGACAGCTCAGAGCCTGGAGCCTGCTTCTGCTTCTGTGTCTCCCTCTCTCTCTTCCACTAACCCACTCGCATTCTGTCTATGTCTCTCTCAAAAATAAATAAACATTAAAAAAATTAAAAAAAAACAAGAAAAATCTCAAATAAAATACCTAACCTAGCACCTGAAGGAGCTAGAAAGTAAAACAGAAAACAAAACTTAAAACAAGCAGAAAGAAGGAGATCATAAAGATTAGAGCAGAGATAAATGATATAGAAACAAACACAAAAAAACAATAGAACAGATCATTGAAACTAGTATTTGGTTATTTGAAAAAATCACAAAAATAGTAAACCTCTAGGGACACTTCCCAAGGAAAAAAATTGAATGACTCACATAAATAAAATAGCAAATGAGAGAAGAGAAATAAAAACACCACAAAAACACAATCTTAAGTGAATATTATGAAACACAATATGCCAAAAAATTGGACAAACTAGAAGTGGATAAATTACAATTAACATATAAACTGCAAAATATGTAACAGGAAGAAAAAAGAAAATTTCAACAGAGTGATAACTATCAAAGACATTGAGTGAGCAATCAAAAAAATCCCAACAGAAGGGAAAAGCTAAGATGGTGGCATAGTAGGAGGATCCTGGGCTTGTCTTGTCCTTCGGACACAACTAGATAACAATAAAATCATTATTGATACCCAAGAAATCAACCTGGGGACTGACAGAACAAACTCCACAACTAGAGGGAGAGCAGAGGCCACATCAAGGAAGGTAGGAATTGTGGATATGTGGTTTGGTGTAGAAAGAGATTGCTGGTGCTTTGGAGGGGAGGAAACTTTGGTCTTAGAGAAATGTGAGAGAGAGAGAGAGAGGAGAGCACAGCGGAATGCCCAAGAAAACTTCCCCAAATCCATTGGCTGGGGAAATGTTTGGGACTGATTTTCATGAGTTTTTGCAACCAGTAGTGCTTGAAGGCAGGAGTTTTAAAGCTTGGTGCATGCGGCTGGAGTACAGCCCTGAGGGTGCTTCCCTACTCGTAGAAAGAAGGCAGACCAACAATCCTGAACAGATGGCGCTATCTGAATAGTGCCTGGGACACAAAGAGGAGATTTTTCACTCTTCTTAGAGAATGGCCCTGAGAGGTGGCAGTTACAGAGTTTCCTTTCCAAGGACGAAAGAGCTCATGGGTGCCATTTCCCTCCCTCATACATCAGCATAGGCACAGAGCTGCCTTCCAAGGGCAGCTGGGACCAACACAGGCTGCCTAGCCCGCTTACTCCAAGTCCTACGCAAATGCACTCTGGCACCACTGCCCTTCTTGGTCAAATATGTCTCAGTCCAAGCATAGCAAGATGCTCCCCCAGAATGACAGGGCAGAGACGTGCCCAAAATATGTTCATAAAGCCTGGAGCTTTAAAAGTAATCAGGCTTGGCTGGAATAGAGACTGGAGGGATCCTGAAAAGAAGGCACTCAAAAAATTTAGAGGGAGACAATGTGAATATGTAATTCTGAAAAATACCTGGGACACATAGAGAGGATATTTCTCACTTTTCTTGGAATGCTGCTCTGAGAGAAGCAAGCACTAGAACCCCTGTCCAGGGACAAAGGAATTGGTGGGCAACATTTCCCTCCCCTGCTCCTCAGCATCAACACAGATTCACCAACAGTATACAATACATCACCAACAGTAGCTGCTTAACCAGCTTACACTGAATTCCACACCCTGTGGTCTGCTGGTATTGCCCTTCTTGGTCAAGTGTGCCTCAGTTCCATTGCAATGGATCCCTTTCCTGGAAGACCAGCAGAAACTACTGCCCGTACCAGGTGTCCTAACCAGAGTGTTCTACAAGACTTCAATTCTAGTGGAAGGAACATCAAGTCTCTTTTAACAAGCATACCAGAACACATCTAGTTAAAACTCGCCACACTGGCCAAGGATCAAACACTGCCCATTACAGGCAAAGAAAGCCCTTCCAGATGAATGCTCTGAAGGAAAGATCAGCCAAAACTCAGCAGCAGAGCACACACAGCACACATTAGACACTCCTGTAAGTGCCAGGCCTAGACACTATATAATCTCTTATACAAAAAAAAATTACTCTCAGGAGCAGAAAACATATCAGGCTTTCCTAACACAGAGAAGACAGAGATTGGACAAAATGCCAAGCCAGAGTAATTCATTCCAAATAAAACAAGATAAGGTCATGTACAGAGAACTAAGTGAAACAGCTGTAAGTAACATGTCTGACAGAAAATTTAAACTAACAATAATAAGAATATTCATTGGGTTTGAGAAAAGGATGGAAGACTTCAGGGAGGACCCTACCACAGTGATAAAAGAGTTAAAAAAGTCAGCCATAAATGAAAATCGCAAGAACTGAGATTGTAAACAGATTTGATGCAATGAACACAAAGATGGAAGAAGCAGAGGAATAAATATGTGATATAGAAGATAAAATAATGGAAAATAATGAAGCTGAAAAAAAGAGAGAAAGAAGAGCTATGGAACATGAGAATAGACTTAGGGAACTCAGTGACTCCATATAACTGTTATAATATTCATATTGTAGGAGTCTCAGAAAAAGAAGAAAGAGAAAAGGGGGCAGAAAATTTATTGAGGAAGTAATAGCTGAGAATTTTCTCATTCTGAGGAAGAAAACACACATACAGATCCAGGATGCACAGAGAACTCCCATAAATAAAGCAGGACAACACCAAAACATATAGTAATTAAATTTGCAAAATATAGTGATAAAGTAAAAATCCTAAAAGCAGCAAGACAAAAGAAGGCCCTAACTTACAAGGGAACACCCATAAGTCAAGCTGAAGAAATCTCAACAGAAACTTGACAAGCCAGAATGGAGTGGCATGATATTTTCAAAATGCTGAATGAGAAAAATCTGCAGCCAATAATACTCTATGCAACAAGGCTATTGTTAAGAATAGAAGGAGAGATGAAGAATTTCTCAGATAAACAAAAAATAAAAGAGGTCATGAACACTAAATCAGGCCTACAAGACATATTAAAGAGGATGCTTTGAGTGGAAAGGTAAGACCAAAAGTGACAAAAACAAGAAAGGAACAAAGAAAGTCTCCAGAAACAATGACAACACACGCACTAAAATGGTACTATATACATATCTACCAATAATTACTTTGAATATAAATGCACTAAATGGTCCAATGAAAAAACCTAAGGTGTCAGAATGGATAACTAGCAAGATCCATCTATATGCTGTGTATAAGGGTCCATTTTAATCATAAGGACATCTGAAGGTTGAAAGTGAGGGGATGGAGAGATAATTATCATATAAATGGATGTCAAAAGAAAGCTAGATTTGAAACCAAAGACTATAACAAGATATGAAGAAGGGCAATATATCTTGATAAAGGGAAAAATCCAACAAGATCTAACAACTGCAAATATTTTGCCCCCAGCATGTGAATACCTTAAAATATACAACAGTCAATAACAAACATAAAGGAACTCATTGATAATTATACAACAAGTGTAGGAGAAATTTAATGCCCCATTTATATAAATGGACAATTCATCTAAGCAGAAAATGAACAAGAAAACAATGGCTTTGAATGACACATTGGACCACATGGACTTAACATATATATTCAGAACATTCCATCCTAAAGCAGAATAATACACACGCTTTCAAGTGGGCATGAGACATTCTCCAGAATAGATCACATACTAGGTCACAAATCAGTCTTCCAAAAGTACAAAAGATTGAGATCATACCTTGCATGTTTTCTGACCAAAACTGTATAAAGCTTGAATTTTACCACAAAAAAAAATTTTTATAAAGACAATAAATGCATGGAACTTAAACATCATGCTACTAAACAATGAATGGGTCAACCAGAAAATCAAAGAATAAATTTAAAAAATACATGTAAACAAATGAAAATAAAAACACAATGGTACAAAACCTCTAGGATGCATCAAACGTTGTCATAAGAGGGATATGTATAGCAATAAAGGTCTACCTCAAGAAGCAAGAAAGATTTCAAATAAATAACCTAACCTTATCCTAAAGGAGATAGCAAAAGAACAACAAATGAAGCCTAAATCCAGAAGAATAAAGGAAATAAAGATTAGAGAAAAGATAAATGGTATAGAAACTAAGAAACCCAAGAGAACAGATCAATGAAACCAGGAGGTGGTTCTTTGAAAAATTGTTAAAGCTTTTTAATTTAAATTTTTTTAAATTTTTGGTAGGCTTCACACCCAGCACAGAGCCCCAGTGCACGATTGAACTCGAGACCCTGAGATCAAGACATGAGCTGAGATCAAGAGTCAGACACTTAGAAACATATAAACTACCAAAACTGAAACAGAAAGAAACAGAAAACTTATACAGACTGATAAACAGCAAAGAAAGTGAACCAATAATCAAAAATATTCCAAAACACAAGGGAAGGACTTCTCAGGGGAATTCTACCAAAATTTTATAGAAGAATTAATACCTATTCTTCTCAAACAATTAAAAACAAGAAGACATGGTAGGAAAACTTCCAAATTAATCCCATCATACCAACATTAATTATGATGATATCAAAACCATATCTGGTTTTGGTTCAATATTCCAAAATTAATCAACATGATACACCATATTAAAAAAAGAAAGTATAAGAATCATATGATCCTGGGGCGCCTGGGTGGCTCAGTAGGTCAAATGTCTGACTTTGGCCAGGTCATGATCTCATGGTTCATGAGTTCGAGCCCTATGTCGGTCTCTGTGCTGACAGCTCAGAGCCTGGAGACTGCTTCAGATTCTGTGTCTCCCTATATCTCTGCCTCTCCCCCACTCATGCTCTCTCTTTCTCTCAAAAAAAAAATGAATAAACATTCAACAAAATAGAAGAAAAGAATCATATGATCCTTTCAATAGATGTGGAAAAAGCATTTGACAGAGTATAACATCCATTCATGATAAAGACCCTGAAGAAAGTGGGGTTAGAAGGAACATACCTCAACATAATAAAGACCACATATGATAAACTCACAGCTAATTTCATCCTCAATGAGGAAAAACAGAGAGCTTTCCTCTATGTTCAGAAACATGACAGGAATGTCCACTATCACCACTGTTATTTAACATTGTTGTAGAGGTCCTGGCCACAGCAATTAAGCCACTCAATGAAGTAAAAGACCTCCAAATCACAAGGAAGAAGTCAAGCCTGGAAAAATGAGTCAGAGAAATAAATATAACATTATTTCACTAATATGTGGAATTTAAGAAAAAAAGCAACAGAGCAAATGGGAAGAAAAGAGAAAGACAGATAAACAAAGAAATAGTTATAGAGAAAGACTGATGGTTACTAATGGGGAGGCGTGTGGGGGAATGGGTTAAATAGGGGATAGGGATTAAGGAGTGCACGAGTGATGAGCACAGAGTGATATATAGAAGTGCTGAATCGCTATATTGTACACCTGATGTTAATATAACACTGTATGTTAACTAACTGGTATTAAAATGAAAACTTTACAAAAGAGAAATAAAGTAGAGGTAATTCTCCTCTCTGGCATTTAAGAGAAAAAAAAAAGTCCTAAGCAATTGGTCACATCTTGTTTGATTGAGCCTGTAAGTAAACAGACAATAATGGAGAAGATAATGATGAAGACAAGAATAATAATAGCTATCAGTAATCAAGAGGCCACTGGTATGTCATGCAATAAGCTCAGTACTTTATATACAATATCTCTATGGTTCGGGGCAACTGGGTGGCTCAGTCAGTTGAGCTTCTGACTTCGGCTTAGGTCAGGATCTCACGGTTTGTGAATTCAAGCCCCACGTCGGGCTCTGTGATGACAGCTCAGACACTGGAGCCTGTTTCGGATTCTGTGTCTCCCTCTCTCTGCCCCTTACCCACTCATGCTCTGTCTCTCTCTGTCTCTCAAAAATGAATAAACATTAAAAAATATATAATATCTCCATGGTTCATTAATGCTGATCTGCAAGAAAATGAGAAAAGGGAGGATAATTCAGTTTTCATAAAATCATTTGATTCTGACTCTGTTTCTATTTTGGCTATATAAAGCTGCAGGTGAACAATACTTCCTTTCAAACAATTAGAAAAATCTTTATAATCTGAAAATTACAGTTATTTTATTGAGATATATTTACACATAACATTAACTTCAGGAGTAGTACATAATGATTAAATATTTGTATACATTGTGAAATGATCACTACAGTGTCTAGCTAATTCCCATGACCACACATATTTATCAATTTTCTATTCTTATGATAAAAACTTTTAAGATCTAATCTGTTAGCAACTTTCAAATAGTATATAGTATTATTAACTATTATACAGTATTATTACATCTCCATCACTTACTCATTTTTTAACTAAACTCTGTATATTTTGACCCCCTTCACACATTTTGCCAGCCCCCCAATCCCTGCTTCAGGCAACCACCAAGTATTAGTATATGTTAGAATTTTGTCAAATACTTTTCAGCATCTGAGATGATGCTATGATTTTTAAACTTCATTTTGTTAATGTGTTTATCATGTTGATTGATTTGTGGATGTTGTACCAAATATGCACCATTGGAATAAATCCCAGTTGATTTTGGTGTATGATATTTTTAATTTATCTTTGAATCTGACTTGCTAATATTTTGTTGAGGGTTTTTGTAACATCTATGTTCCTCAGGAATATTGGGTTGTAATGACATTTTATTGTGGCATCCCTGTCTTGTTATAGTATCAAGGTAATGCTATCATAACATGTGTTTGTAAATATTCCCTTCTCTTCCATTTTTGGAAGAGAAAGAGTTTGAGAAAGATTGGTATTAATTTTTTTTAAATGTTTGGTAGAACTTATCACTGAAGCCATCTGGCCCTGGAATTTTATTTGCTATTGCTAATTTATTATCCTTATTAGCAATGTGTTCATATTTTCTATTTATTTATTGTTTAGTCTTGGTGAGTTGTATGTTTGTAAGGACATAGCCATTTCTTCTAGGTTGTACAATATTTTAGCATATAATTGTTCATAGTAGTCTTTTATGATCCTTTGTGTTTCTGTGGTAACACTTGTAATGTCACTTATTTAATTTCTTTTTTTAAGTTTTAATTTTAATTCCAATTAGTTAACATACAGTTTTATATTAGTTTCAGGTGTATAATATAGGGATTCAACAGTTCCATACATCACCCAGTGCTCATCATGACAAGTGCACTCCTTAATCCCAATCACCTATTTAACCCATTCCCCTCACCTCCCTCTCTTCTGGTAACCATAAACTTGCTCTCTGTAATTAAGTTTTTTTTCATAATTTCTATCTCTCTCTAACTTTTTTCATATTGTCTTTTTGTTTTGTTTCTTAAATTCCACATATGAATGAAATCATATAGAATTTATCTTTCTCTGACTGATTTATTTCACTGAGTATTCTACCCACTAGCTTTATCTATGTCATTACAAAAGGAAAGATGTTATCCTTTTTTATGGCTGAATATTATTCTGTTGTATATACATACCTACTCTTCTTTATCCATTCATAGATCAATGGACACTTGCACTGCTTAAATATCTTGGCTATTGTAAATAATGCTGCTATAAACATAAGGGTGAATGTATCCCTTTGAATTAGTGTTCTTATATTTTTTTTGTAAATAACTAGTAGTGTGATTCCTGGATCATGAAGTAGTTTTATTTATTTATTTATTTATTTTTTTTTTTTTCAACGTTTATTTATTTTTGGGGGGACAGAGAGAGACAGAGCATGAACGGGGGAGGGGCAGAGAGAGAGGGAGACACAGAATCGGAAACAGGCTCCAGGCTCTGAGCCATCAGCCCAGAGTCTGACGCGGGGCTCGAACTCATGGACCGCGAGATCGTGACCTGGCTGAAGTCGGACGCTTAACCGACTGCGCCACCCAGGCGCCCCATAAGTAGTTTTATTTTTAACTTTCTGAGGAACCTCCATACTATTTTCCAGACTGGCTGCATCAGTTTTCATTCCCATCAACAGTGCACAAGTGTTCCTTTTTCTCCACATCTTTGCCAAAACCTGTTTTTCACTTGTGCTGTTGATTTTAGCCATTACTCCAGGTATGTGGTAATATCTCATTGTAGTTGCGTTTTGCATCTCCTTGATGATAAGTAATGATGTGCACCTTCCATATGTCTATTGGCTGCCATCTGTATATCTCCTTTGGCTGCCATCTGTATATCTCCTTTGGAGATATGTCTGTTCACGTATTCTGCCCATTTTTTTTTCTTGTGCTCATTTTTAATTGGATTATTCTTGGGTGTTGAATCTTATAAGTTCTTTATATATTTTGGTTACTTAACCTTTAGCAGATACATTTGCAAATATCTTCTCCCATTCCATATGTTACCCTTTAGTTTTGTCGATTGTTTCCTTTGCTATAAAGAAGCTTTCTATTTTGATGCAGTCCAAATAGTTTATTTATACTTTTGTTTCTGTTGCCCAGGGAGACATACCTAGAAAAAATTTGCTACAGCCTATACCAAAGAAGTTACTGCCTGTGTTCGCTTCTAGGATTTTTATGATATCAGGTTTCACATTTAGGTTTTTAATCCATTTTAATTTATTTTTGTGTATGGAATAAAAGTAGTCTAGTTTTATTATTTTGCATGTTGCTGTCCAGTTTTCCCAATACTATTTCTTTAAGAGACTGTCTTTTTACTACTGGATATCCTTTACTATTTTTCTGAAGATTAATTAGACCTTATAACTGTGGGTTTATTTCCGGGTATTCAATTCTGGTCTGTTGACCTGTTTATTTATTTTTGAACAGGTAACATATTGTCTGGATTGCTACAACTTTGTAACATAACTCAAGGTACATAATTGTGATGCCTCCAACTTTGCTTTTCTTTTTAAAGATTGCTTTGGATACTCAGGGACTTTTTGTGGTTCCATACCAATTTTAGGATTGTTTGTTCTAGTTCTGTGAAAAATGCTGTTAGTATTTTCATAGGGATTGCGTTAGTTGTGTAGATTGCTTTTGGTACTATAGACATTTTAATAATATTTTTTCTTCCAAACAGTTACCGTGGTATATCTTTCCATTTATTTGTGTCTTCTTCAATTTATTTCATCAGTGTTGTATAAATGTCTGAGAATAATTCTTTCACCTCTGGTGAAGCTTATTACTAGGTAACTTATAATTTTGGGTACAATTGTAGAGGAAGATGGTGGCATAGAAGGACGCTGGGCTCACTGCGTCCTGCTAATCACTGAGATTACACCCACATCTGCCTAAATAACCCAAAAAGCCACCAGAACACTAGCAGAACAGACTCTCTGGATCCAAGCATAGACAGGAGACCCACGGAAGAGGGTAGGAAGGGCAGAGAGGCAGTGTGCATTACACAGACTGGCGGGAGGGAGCTGGGGTGGCAGAGGGGCAGTCAGACCATGCAGCAAGGCGGAGCCTCCAAGTCTGGCTTGCAAAAGCAGAGGGGCCAGATGGAGGGTGTTCTGACAGCCAGAGGGACTTAACATCTGGAATGTCATAAGTCAAAAGCTCTGCTCAGAGAGCAGGAGGGCTAGAATACAATGGGAGAAGAGCTTCTGAGCCCCGGAGGACAGAGCTCAGTTGGCGGGGAAAAAAGGTGCTGGGCAGTGCCATCTCACTCACCCATCACCCAGCCAAAATCCCAAAGGGAACCCGTTTCCATCACAGAACTTACTTGCACTGCACAAACATCCAATGCTGCACTTCCGTAGATCCATCCTTCTGATGGGTCTGCGTCCCACTGGGTGCCACAGGGCCACTCCTGAAGCAGACCACTGAAGGCAAAGCAAGCTGAGTCTTCCCCTCCCGCCCCTGTGCACCTTGCAGATCCACCCCGGCTAATATGCCAGATCCCATCAAAGCAGAACCACAATCCTGAAAGTGTGCAAGTAGCCCAGACAGGGGCCACACCACTCCGCAGTGAGTCCTGCCCCTGGGAAAGGGGAAGATAAGGTACACACCAGTCTGAATGTGGCCCCATCAGTGTGCTGGGGTCAGACATCAGGTCTGACTGTGGCCCTGCCCACTAACACAAGTTACTCCAGACAGTACAGAAGAGCCCTGAAGTTTCGTGCCAATCCAGGGACTATCCAAAATGTCGAAATGGAAGAATTCTCCTCAAAAGAAACTCCAAGAAATAGCGACAGCTAACAAACTGATCAAAAACGATTTAAGAAATATAAAAGAAAATGCATTTAAAATAATAGTCATAAAATTAATCACTGGGCTTGAAAAAATAATAGAGGACAGCGGAGAATCTATTGCTACAGATATTGAGGAACTAAGAAACAGGAAGAGTTAAAAAGTGGTATAAATGAGCTTCAAAATAAAATTGAGGTGACCACAGCTCAGACTGAAGAGGCAGAGGAGAGAATAGGGAAATTAGAAGATAAAATTATGGAAAAAGAGGAAGCTGTGAAAAAGAGAGATAAAAAAGTCCAGGAGTATGAGGGGAGAATTAGAGAACTAAGTGAAGTGATGACAAGTAATAATATAAGTATAATTGGGATTCCAGAAGAGGAAGTGAGAGAGAAAGGTGCTGAAAGTGTACTTGAAGAAATCATAGCTGAGAACTTCCCTGAGCTGGGGAAGGAAAAAGGCAATGAAATCCAAGAGGCACAGAGAACTCCCTTCAGACATAACTTGAATCGATCTTCTGCACAATGTATCATAGTGAAACTGGCAAAGTACAAGGATAAAGAGAAAATTATGAAAGCAGCTAGGGATAAAAATGCTCTAATATATAAAAGGAGACTGATAAGATTGTGATGGATCTACCTACTGAAACTTGGCAGGCCAGAAAGGAATGGCACAGTTTTTTAAATGTGATGAACAGAAAAAATATGCAGCCAAGAATCCTTTATCCAGCAAGTCTGTCATTTAGCATAGAAGGAGAGATAAAGGTCTTCTCAAACAAACAAAAACTGAAGGAATTCGTCACCACTAAACCAGCCCTACAAGAGATCCTAAGGGGGATCCTGTGAGACAAAGTACCAGAGACATCGCTACAACCATGAAACTACAGACATCACAATTACTCTAAACTCATATCTTTCTATAAAACACTGATGTAAATGGACTAAATGTTCCAACCAAAAGACATAGGGTATCGGAATGGATAAAAAAACAAGACCCATCTATTTGCTGTCCACAAGAGATTCATTTTAGACCTGAAGACACCTTCAGATTGAAACTGAGGGGATGGAGAACTATCTATCATGCTACTGGAAGTGAAAAGAAAACTGGAGTTTTTTCAAAGATGGCAGCATAGGAGGACGCTGGGCTCACCGTGCTTCCTGCTGATCACTTAGATTCCACCTACACCTGCCTAACTAACCCAGAAAACCGCCAGAGTATTAGCAGAATGGAGTCTCCAGAGACAAGCTCAGACGAGAGGCCCACGGAAGAGGGTAGGAAGGGCGGCAAGATGGTGCACGCTCCACAGACTGGCGGGAGGGAGGCAGGACAGAGGGGCAGCCTGCCGGCCAAGCAGAGCTCCCGAGACTGGCTGGCAAAAGCGGAGGGGACGGACGGAGTATGTTCCGACAGCAAGCGCGACTTAGCCTCTGGGAGGTCATAAATTAACAGCTCTGCTCAAAAAGCGGGAAGACTGGAGGACAAAGGGAGGGAGAGATGCTGAGCCCCCTGACAACAGAGCTCAGTTTGGTGGGGAACAAAGGCGCTCGCCAGCACCATCTCCCCCGCCCACCCCCCAGCCAAAATCCCAAAGAGAACCAGTTCCTGCCAGGGAACTTGCTCGCTCCACACAAACACCCAACTCTGCGCTTCTGCGGAGCCAAACCTCCGGCAGCGGATCTGACTCCCTCCCGCTGCCACAGGGCCCCTCCTGAAGTGGATCACCTAAGGAGAAGCGAGCTAAGCCTGCCCCTCCTGTCCCCGTGCACCTTGCCTACCCACCCCAGCTAATACGCCAGATCCCCAGCACCACAAGCCTGGCAGTGTGCAAGTAGCTCAGACGGGCCACGTCACCCCACAGTGAATCCCACCCCTAGGAGAGGGGAAGAGAAGGCACACACCAGGCTGACTGTGGCCCCAGCGGTGGGCAGGGGGCAGACATCAGGTCTGACTGCAGCCCTGCCCACCAACTCCAGATATACACCACAGCACAGGGGAAGTGCCCTGCAGGTCCTCACCACTCCAGGGACTATCCAAAATGACCAAACAGAAGAATTCCCCTCAGAAGAATCTCCAGGAAATAACAACAGCTAATGAACTGATCAAAAAGGATTTAAATAATATAACAGAAAGTGAATTTAGAAAAATTCTCATAAAATTAATCGCTGGCTTGAAAACAGTATAGAGGACAGCAGAGAATCTCTTGCTACAGAGATCAAGGGACTAAGGAACAGTCACGAGGAGCTGAAAACCGCTTTAAACGAAATGCAAAACAAAATGGAAACCACGACGGCTCGGATTGAAGAGGCAGAGGAGAGAATAGGTGAATTAGAAGATAAAAGTATGGAAAAAGAGGACGCTGAGAGAAAGAGATAAAAAAATCCAGGAGTAGGAGGGGAAAATGAGAGAACTAAGTGACGCACTAAAAAGAAATAATATACGCATAATTGGTATCCCAGAGGAGGAAGAGAGAGGGAAAGGTACTGAAGGGGTACTTGAAGAAATAATAGCTGAGAACTTCCCTGAACTGGGGAAGGAAAAAGGCATTGAAATCCAAGAGGCACAGAGAACTCTCTTCAGACGTAACTTGAATCAATCTTCAGCACGACATATCATAGTGAAACTGGCAAAGTACAAGGATAAAGAGAAAATTCTGAAAGCAGCAAGGGGTAAACGTGCCCTCACATATAAAGGGAGACCTATAACTCCTGACTGATCTCTCTTTTGAAACTTGGCAGGCCAGAAAAGATTGGAAAAATATCTTCAGTGTGCTAAACAGAAAAAATATGCAGCCAAGAATCCTTTATCCAGCAAGTCTGTCATTTAGAATAGAAGGAGAGATAAAGGTCTTCCCAAACAAACAAAAGCCGAAGAAATTTGTCACCACTAAACCAGCCTTACAAGAGATCCTAAGGGGGATCCTGTGAGACAAAGTACCAGAGACATCATTACAAGCATAAAACATACAGACATCACAATTACTCTAAACCCGTATCTTTCTATAATAACACTGAATGTAAATGGATTAAATGCACCAAGCAAAAGACATAGGGTATCAGAATGGATAAAAAAACAAGACCCATCTATTTGCTGTCTACAAGAGACTCATTTCAGACCTGAGGACACCTTTAGATTGAGAGTGAGGGGATGGAGAACTATTTATCATGCTACTGGAACCCAAAAGAAAGCCAGAGTAGCCATACTTATATCCGACAAACTAGACTTTAAATTAAAGGCTGTAACAAGAGATGAAGAAGGACATTATATAATAATTACAGGGTCTATCCATCAGGAAGAGCTAACAATTATAAATGTCTATGCGCCGAATACCAGAGCCCCCAAATACATAAAACAATTACTCATAAACATAAGCAACCTTATTGATAAGAATGTGGTAATTGCAGGGGACTTTAACACTCCACTTACAGAAATGGATAGATCATCTAGACACACGGTCAATAAAGAACAAGGGCCCTGAATGAGACATTGGATCAGATGGACTTGACAGATATATTTAGAACTCTACATCCCAAAGCAACAGAATATACTTTCTTCTGGAGTGCACATAGAACATTCTCCAAGATAGATCATATACTGGGTCACACAACAGCCCTTCATAAGTTTACAAGAATTGAAATTAGACCATGCATACTTTCAGACCACAATGCTATGAAGCTTGAAATCAACCACAGAAAAAAGTCTGGAAAACCTCCAAAAGCATGGAGGTTAAAGAACACCCTACTAACGAATGAGTGGGTCAACCAGGCAATTAGGGAAGAAATTAAAAAAATATATGGAAACAAACGAAAATGAAAATATAACAATCCAAACGCTTTGGGACACAGCGAAGGCAGTCCTGAGAGGAAAATACATTGCAATCCAGGCCTATCTCAAGACACAAGAAAACTCCCAAATACAAAATCTAACAGCATACCTAAAGGAACTAGAAGCAGAACAGCAAAGGCAGCCTAAACCCAGCAGCAGAAGAGAAATAATAAAGATCAGAGCAAAAATAACAATATAGAATCTAAAAACACTGTAGAGAAGATCAATGAAACCAAGAGTTGATTTTTTGAAAAAATAAACAAAATTGAGAAACCTCTAGCCAGGCTTCTCAAAAACAAAAGGGAGATGACCCAAATAGATAAAATCATGACTGAAAATGGAATTATTACAACCAATCCCTCAGAGATACAATCAATTATCAGGGAATACTCTGAAAAATTATATGCCAACAAATTGGACAACCTGGAAGAAATGGACAAATTCCTAAACACCCACACTCTTCCAAAACTCAATCAGGAGTACATAGAAAGCTTGAACAGACCCATAACCAGCGAAGAAATTGAATTGGTTATCAAAAATCTCCCAACAAATAAAAGTCCAGGACCAGACGGCTTCCCAGGGGAGTTCTACCAGACGTTTAAAGCAGAGATAATACCTATCCTTCTCAAGCTTTTCCAAGAAATAGAAAGGGAAGGAAAACTTCCAGACTCATTCTATGAAGCCAGTATTACTTTGATTCCTAAACCAGACAGAGACTCAGTAAAAAAAGAACTACAGGCCAATATCCCTGATGAATATGGATGCAAAAATTCTCAATAAGATACTAGCAAATCGAATTCAACAGCATATAAAAAGAATGATTCACCATGATCAAGTTGGATTCATTCCTGGGATGCAGGGCTGGTTCACCATTCGCAAATCAATCATTGTGATACATCACATTAATAAAGAAAAGATAAGAATCATATGATCCTGTCAATCGATGCAGAAAAGGCCTTTGACAAAATCCAGCACCCTTTCTTAATAAAAACTCTTCAGAAAGTTGGGATAGAAGGAACATACTTAAACATCATCAAAGCGATTTATGAAAATCCCAGAGCTAACATCATCCTCAATGGGGAAAAACTGAGAGCTTTTTCCCTGAGATCAGGAACACGACAGGGATGCCCACTCTCACCCCTGTTGTTTAACATAGTGTTGGAATTTCTAGCATCAGCAATCAGACAACAAAAGGAAATCAAAGGCATCAAAATTGGCAAAGATGAAGTCAGGCTTTCACTTTTTGCACATGACATGGTATTATACATGGATAATCTGATAGACTCGACCAAAAGTCTGCTAGAACTGATACATGAATTCAGCAAAGTTGCAGGATACAAATTCCATGTACAGAAATCAGTTGCATTCTTATACACTAACAATGACGCAACAGAAAGACAAATAAAGAACCTGATCCCATTCACAATTGCACCAAGAAGCATAAAATACCTAGCAATAAATCTAACCAAAGATGGAAAAGATCTGTATGCTGAAAACTATAGAAAGCTTATGAAGGTAATTGAAGAAGATATAAAGGAATGGAAAGACATTCCCTGCTCATGGATTGGAAGAATAAATATTGTCCAAATGTCAATACTACCCAAAGCTATCTACACATTCAATGCAATCCCAATCAAAATTGCACCAGCATTCTTCTCGAAACTAGAACAAGCAATCCTAAAATTCATATGGAACCACAAAAGGCCTTGAATAGCCAAAGGAATTTTGAAGAAGACCAAAGCAGGAGGCATCACAATCCCAGACTTTAGCCTCTACTACAAAGCTGTCATCATCAAGACAGCATGGTATTGGCACAAAAACAGACACATAGACCAATGGAATAGAATAGAAACCCCAGAACTAGACCCACAAACGTATGGCCAACAAATCTTTGACAAAACAGGAAAGAACATCCAATGGAAAAAAGACAGTCTCTTTAGCAAATGGTGCTGGGAGAACTGGACAGCAACATGCAGAAGGCTGTAACTAGACCACTTTCTGACACCATTCACAAAAATAAACTCAAAATGGATCAAGGACCTGAATGTGAGACAGGAAACCATCAAAACCCTAGAGGAGAAAGCAGGAAAAAACCTCTCCGACCTCAGCCGTACCATCTCTTACTCGACACATCCCCAAAGGCAAGGGAATTAAAAGCAAAAGTGAATTCCTGGGACCTTATGAAGATAAAAAGCTTCTGCATAGCAAAGGAAAAAACCAACAAAACTAAAAGGCAACCAACGGAATGGGAAAAGATATTTGCAAATGACATATCGGACAAAGGGCTAGTCTCCAAAATCTATAAAGAGCTCACCAAACTCCATACCCAAAAAACAAATAACCCAGTGAAGAAATGGGCAGAAAACATGAATAGACACTTCTCTAAAGAAGACATCCGGATGGCCAACAGGCACATGAAAGATGCTCAATGCCGCTCCTTATCAGGGAAATATAAATCAAAACCACACTCAGATATCACCTCAGGCCAGTCAGAGTGGCCAAAATGAACAAATAGGGAGATTATAGATGCTGGAGAGGATGTGGAGAAACGGGAACCCTCTTGCACTGTTGGTGGGAATGCAAATTGGTGCAGCCGCTCTGGAAAGCAGTGTGGAGGTTCCTCAGAAAATTACAAATAGACCTACCCTATGATCCAGCAATAGCACTTCTAGGAATTTACCCAAGGGATACAGGAGTACTGATGCATAGGGGCACTTGTACCCCAATGTTTATAGCAGCACTCTCAACAATAGCCAAATTGTGGAAAGAGCCTAAATGTCCATCAACTGATGAATGCATAAAGAAATTGTGGTTTATATACACAATGGAGTACTACGTGGCAATGAGAAAAAATGAAATATGGCCTTTTGTAGCAACGTGGATGGAACTGGAGAGTGTGATGCTAAGTGAAATAAGCCATGCAGAGAAAGACAGATACCATATGGTTTCACTCTTATGTGGATCTTGAGAAACTTAACAGAAACCCATGGGGGAGGGGAAGGAAAAAAAAAGAGGTTATAGTGGGATAGAGCCAAAACATAAGAGACTGTTAAAAACTGAGAACAAACTGAGGGTTGATGGGGGGTGGGAGGGAGGGGAGGGTGGGTGATGGGTATTGAGGAGGGCACCTTTTGGAATGAGCACTGGGTGTTTTATGGAAACCGATTTGACAATAAATTTCATATGTTGAAAAAAAATTAAAAAAGGAAAAGGAAACTGGAGTAGCCATACTTATATCAGACAAAATAAACATTATCTTAAAGGCTGTAATGAGATGAGGAAATGCATTATATATGCCTATCCATCAGGAAGAACTAACAATGTAAATTTCTATGGGAGACCCAAATATGTAAAACAATTACTTATAAACACAAGCAACGTTTTTGATAAGAATGTGGTAATTGTAGAGGAATTTATTACCCCACTTACAACAGTGGATAGATCATCTAGACACAGGATCAGTAAAGAAACAAGGGCCCTGAATGATACATTGGATCAGATGGACTTGATAGATATATTTTGAACTCTTCATCCCAAAGCAAAAGAATATACTTTCTTCTCGAGTGCACATGAAACATTCTCCAAGGTACATCATATACTGGGTCACAAAACACCCTTCATAATTATACAAGAATTGAGATCATACCGTGCATAATTTCAGACCACAATGCTATGAAGCATGAAATCAATCACAGGAAAAAGTCTGGAAAAAATCCAAAAGCATGGAAGTTAAAGAACACCCTACTAAAGAAGGAATGGGTCAACCAGGCAATTAGAGAGGTAATTTAAACATAAATGGAAACAAATGAAAATGATAAGACAGCAATCCAAACGCATTGGGATGCAGCAAAAGCAGTCCCGAGAGGAAAATAGATTGCAATCCAGATCTATCTCAAGAAAGAAGAAAAATCCCAAATAAAAATATAACAGCACCCTTAAAGGAAATAGAAGCAGAATAGCAAAGACACCCAAAACACAGCAGAAGAAGAGAAATAATAAAGATCAGAGAAGAAATAAACAATATAGAATCTAAAACACCTGTAGTCCAGATCGATGAAACCAAGAGTTGGTTTTTTGAAAAAATAAACTAAATTGATAAACCTCTAGCCAGGCTTCTCAAAAAGAAAAGGGAGATGACCCCAATAGATAAAATAATAAATTAAAATAGAATTATTATAATCAATCCCTCAGAAATACAAGCAATTATCAGGGAATACTATGAAAAATTATATGCCAACAAACTGGACAATCTAGAATAAATGGACAAATTAAGAAGCAACCACACACTTCCAAAACTCAAACAGGAATAGAAAACTTGAACAGACCCAAACCAGCAATGAAATTGAATCAGTTATCAAAAATGTCCCAAAAAATAAGAGTCCAGGACCAGATGTCTTCCCAGGGGAGTTCTACCAGACATTTAAAGCAGAGATAATACCTACCATTTTCAAGCTATTCCAAAAAATAGAAAGGGAAGGAAAACTTCCAGACTTATTCTATGAAGCCAGCAT
The DNA here is from genome assembly GCF_022837055.1 of Prionailurus viverrinus. Lineage (NCBI taxonomy): Eukaryota > Metazoa > Chordata > Mammalia > Carnivora > Felidae > Prionailurus > Prionailurus viverrinus. The sequence continues at coordinate 57,013,909 of NC_062579.1, forward strand.
TACTTTGATTCCTAAACCAGACAGAGATCCAGCAAAGAAAGAGAACTATAGGCCAATATCCTGGATGAACATGGATGCAAAAATTCTCAATAAGATACTAGCATATCGAATTCAAGAGCATAGAAAAAGAATTATTCACCATGATCAAGTGGGATTCATTCCTGGGCTGCAGGGCTGGTTCAACATTCACAAATCAATCTGTCACATCACAGTAATAAAAGAAAAGATAAGAACCATATGATCCTGTCAATCAATGCAGAAAAAGCATTTGACAAAATTCAACATCCTTTCTTAATACAAACCCTCAAGAAAGGCAGGATAGAAGGAACATTCTCAAACATAACCAAAGCCATTTATGAAAAGCCCACAGCTAATATCATACTCAATGGGGAGAAACAGAGCTTTCTCCCAGAGATCAGGAACACCATAGGGATGTCAACTTTCACCACTCTTGTTTAACATAGTGTTGGAAGTGCTCGCATCAGTAATCAGACAACAAAAGGAGGTCAAAGTCATCAAAATTGGCAAAGATGATGTTAATCTTTCACTTTTTGCAGATGACATGATATTATACATGGAAAAACCGATAGACTCCTACAAAAGTCTGCTAGAACTGATACAGGAATTCAGCAAAGTCACAGGATACAAGTCAATGCACAGATATCAGGTGCATTCTTATACACTAATAATGAAGCAACAGAAAGACAAATAAACAAACTGATCCCATTTACAATTGCACCAAAAACCATAAAATACCTAGGAATAAACCTAACCAATGACGTAAAAGATCTGTATGCTTAAAACTATAGGAACCTTATGAAGGAAATTGAATAAGATATAAAGAAATGGAAAAATATTCCATGCTCATGGATTGGAAGAATAAATATTGTTAAAATGTCAATACTACCCAAGCCATCTACACATTCAATGCAATCCCAATCAACATGGAACCTGCATTCTTCTCGACGCTCAAACAAGCAATCCTAAAATTTGTATGGAACCACAAAAGACCCCAAATAGTCAAAGTAATATTGAAGAAGGAGACCTAAGCAGGAGACATCACAATCCCAGACTTTAGCCTCTACTACAAAGCTGTAATCATCCAAACGGCATGGTATTGGCACAAAAACAGACACATAGACCAATGGAATAGAACAGAAACCCCAGAACTAGACGCACAAACATATGGCCAACTAATCTTTGACAAAACAGGAAAGAACATCCAATGGAAAAAAGACAGTCTCTTTAACAAATGGTGCTGGGAGAAATGGATAGCAACACGCAGAAGGATGAAACTAGACCCCTTTCTTACACCATTCACAAAACCAAACTCAAAATGGATAAAGGATCTGAATGTGAGACAGGAAACCATCAAAACCCCAGAGGAGAAAGCAGGAAAAGACCTCTCTGACCTCAGCCGTAGCAATCTCTTACTCGACACATCCCCAAAGGCAAGGGAATTAAAAGCAAAAATGAATTACTGGGACCTTATGAAGATAAAAAGCTTCTGCACAGCAAAGGAAACAACCAACACAACTAAAAGAAACAAACGGAATGGGAAAAGATATTTGTAAATGACATATCGGACAAAGGGCTAGTATCCAAAATCTATAAAGAGCTCACCAAACTCCACACCTGAAAAACAAATAATCCAGTGAAGAAATGGGCAGAAGACATGAATAGATACTTCTATAAAGAAGACATCCATATGGCCAACAGGCACATCAAAAGATGTTCAGCGTCGCTCCTTATCAGGGAAATACAAATCAAAACCACACTGAGATACCACCTCACCCCAGTCCGGGTGACTAAAATGAAAAAATCAAGAGACTATAGATGCGAGGGGATGTGGATAAAGGGGAACCCTCTTGCACTGTTGGTGGGAATGCAAACTTGTGCAGCCACTCTGGAAAACAGTGTGGAGGTTTCTCAAAAAATTAAAAATAGATCTACCCTACGAACCAGCAATAGCACTTCTAGGAATTTACTCAAGGGATACAGGAGTACTGATGCATAGGGGCACGTGTACCCCAATGTTTATAGCAGCACTTTCAACAATAGCCAGATTATGAAAAGAGCCTAACTGTCCATCAACTGATGAATGGATAAACAAATTGTTGTTTATATTCACAAGGGAATACTACGTGGTAATTAGAAAAATGAAATATGGCCTTTTGTAGGAAAGTGGATGGAACTGGAGGGTGTTATGCTAAGTGAAGTAAGTCATACAGAGAAAGATAGATATCATATGTTTTCACTCTTATGTGGATCCTGAGAAACTTAACAGAAGTCCATGGGGATGGTAAGAAAAAAAAAGTGGGTAGAGATGGAGAGAGCCAAATCTTAAAAGATTCTTGAAAACTGAGAACAAACTGAGGGTTGATGGGGGGTCAGATGGAGGGGCAGGTGGTCTATGCGTATTGAGGAGGACACCTTTTGGGATGAGCACTGGGTGTTGTATGGAAACCAATTTGACAATAAATTTCATATTAAAAAAAACAAGTGTAAATGGGATAGTTTCCTTAATTTCTCTTTCTGCTTCTTCATTTGGGTGTATAATAATGGAACAGATATTTGTACATTGTTTTTCTATTCAATGAATTTGCTGAATTTGTTTAATTACTTCTAGTAATTTTTATGGTGAATTCTTTCAGGTTTTCTATATATTGTACCATTTTTCTGCAACTAGTGAAAGTTTTACTTCTTCCTCACCAATTTGGTTGTCACTTATTTTTTGTTGTTGTATGATGACTATTGCTTGGACTTCTAGCGCTATGTTCAAAATAAGTAATAAGAGTAGACATCCTTGTCTTTTTTCTGACTTTAGGGGAAAGTTGTACTTTGTCAAAAAATTTTCTGAATTTACTGAAATTATTATATAGTTTTTATCCTTTCTTTTATTGATATAATGTAACTTGTTGATTGATTTGCAAATATTGTATGACTGTTGCATTCAAGGAACAAATCCCACGTGATCTTGGTGAATGATTTGTTTAATACATTATTGGATTGGGTAAACTAGTATTTTGTTGAGAATTTTTGCATCTGTACTCAGCATGGATATTTCCCTGTAATTCTCATTTTTAGTGTTGCCTTTATTGAATTTTGGAATCAGGGTAATGATATCCTCAGAATGAATTTGGAAGTTTCTTTATTTTTCTATTTTTATAATACTTTCAGAATAATACGTATTAAATATATTTATTTATTTATTTATTTATTTATTTATTTATTTATTTGATTTTTTTCCACGTACAAATGGTCCCAGGCCCACCTCTTTTTTTTTAATATGAAATTTATTGTCAAATTGGTTTCCATACAACACCCAGTGCTCATCCCAACAGGTGCCCTCCTCAATACCCATCACGTACCCTCCCCTCCCTCTGACCCCCCATCAACACTCAGTTTATTCTCAGTTTTTAAGGGTCTCTGTTGCTTTGCCTCTTTCCCTCTCTAACTTATTTTTCCCTTCCCCTTCCCCATGGTCTTCTATTAAGTTTCTCAGGATCCACATAAGAGTGAAAACATATAGTATCTCACTTTCTCTGTATGACTTATTTCACTTAGCATAACACCCTCCAGTTCCATCTAAGTTGCTACAAAAGGCCAGATTTTATTCTTTCTCATTGCCAAGTAGTATTCCATTGTCTATAGAAACCACAATTTCTTTATCCATTCATCAGTTGATGGACATTTAGGCTCTTTCCATAATTTGGCTATTGTTGAAAGTGCTGCTATCAACATTGGGGTACACGTGTCACTATTCATCAGCAGTCCTGTATCCCTTGGGTAAATTACTAGCAGTGCTATTCCTGGGTAATAGGGTGGATCTATTTTTAAATTTTGAGGACCCTCCACACTGTTTTCCAGAGTGGCTGCACCAGTTTGCATTCCCACCAACAGTGCAAGAGGGTTCCCTTTTTTCCACATCCTCTGCAGAATCTATAGTCTCATTATTTGTTCATTTTAGCCACTCTGATTGGTGTGAGGTGGTATCACAGTGTGATTTTCATTTTGTATTTCCCTGATGAGAAGCGACGTTGAGCATCTTTTCATGTGCTCTTTGGCCATCTGGATGTCTTCTGTAGAGAAGAGTCTATTCATGTTTTCTCCCCATTTCTTCACTGGATTGTCTTTTGGGTGTGGAGTTTGGTAAGTTCTTTATAGATTTTGCATACTAGCCCTTTGTCTGATATGTCATTTGCAAATATCTTTTCCCATTCCGTTGGTTGACTTTTAGTTTGGTTGATTTTTTCTTTTCAAGTGAATAAGCCTTTTATATTCATGATGTCCCAATATTTCGTTTTTGATTTTAATTCCCTTGCCTTTGGGGATGTGTCAAGTAAGAAATTGCTGCAGCTGAGGTCAGAGAGGTTTTTTTCCTGCTTTCTCCTCTAGGTTTTTGATGGATTCCTGTCTCACATTCAGGTCCTTCATCCATTTTCATTTTATTTTTTGAATGGTGTAAGAAAGTGGTCTATTTTCATTTTTCTGCATGTTGCTGTCCAGTTCTCCCAGCACTATTTGTTAAAGAGACTTTTTTCCATTGTATATTCTTTCCTGCTTTGTCAAAGATTAGTTGGCCATAGTTTTGTGCGTCTAGTTCTGGGGTTTCTATTCTATTCCATTGGTCTATGTGTCTGTTTTTGTGCCAATACCATGCCGTTTGGATGATTACAGCTTTGTAGTAGAGGCTAAAGTCTGGGATTGTGATGCCTCCCGCTTTGGTCTCCTTCTTCAATATTACTTTGTTTATTCAGGTCTTTTGTGGTTCCATACAAATTTTAGGATTGCTTGTTTGAGCTTCGAGAAGAATGCTGGTGCCATGTTGATTGGGATTGCATTGAATGTGTAGATGGCTTTGGGTAGTATTGACATTTTAACAATATTTTTTCTTCCAAACCATTAGCATGGAATGTTTTTCCATTTCTTTACATCTTCTTCAATTTCCTTCATATGCTTTCTATAGTTTTAAACATACATAGCTTTTACATGTTTGGTTAGGCTTATTCCCAGGTATTTTATGCTTCTTGGTGTAATTATGAATGGGATCAGTTTCTTTATTTGTCTTTCTGTTGCTTCATTGTTAGTGTATAAGAATGCAACTGATTTCTGTACGTTAACTTTGTATCCTGCAACTTTGTTAAAATATGTATCAGTTCTAGCAGACTTTTGGTGGAGTCTCAGCTTTTTCATGTATGGTATCATGTCACCTGCAAAAAGTGAAAGGTTGACTACATCTTTGCCAATTTTGATGCTTTTGATTTCCTTTTGTTGTCTGATTGCTGATGCGAGCACTTTCAACACTATGTTAAACAAGAGTGAGAGTTGACATCCCTATCATGTGTCTGATCTCAGGGGGAAGCTCTCAGTTTTTCCCCGTTGAGGATGATATTAGCTGTGGGATTTTCATACGTGGCTTTGATGATGTTTAAGTGTGTTCCTTGTATCCCGACTTTCTTGAGGGTTTGTTTCAATTAAAGATGCTGAATTTTGTCAAATGCCTTTTCTGCATCGATTGACAGAATCATATGGTTATTCTCTTTTCTTTTATTAACGTGATGGATCACATTGATTGATTTGCAAATATTGAACCAGCCATGGAGCGCAGGAATGAATCCCATTGATCATGGTGAATAATTCTTTTTATATACTCTTGAATTCGATTTCCTATTATCTTGGTGAGAATTTTTGCACTAATATATATCAGGGATATATGCCTGTAGTTCTCTTTTTTTTGCTGGGTCTCTGTCTGACTTGGGAATCAAAATAAGGCTGGCTTCATAGAATGAGTCTGGAAGTTTTCCTTCCCTTTCTATTTTTTGGAATAGTTTGAGAAGGATAGGTATTATCTCTGCTTTAAATGTCTGGTAGAACTCCCCTGGGAAGCCATCTGGTCCTGGACTCTTATTTGTTGGGACATTTTTGATAACTGATTCAATTTCATTGCTGGTTTGGGTCTGTTCAAGTTTTCTATTTCTTCCTGTTTGAGTTTTGGAAGCGTGTGGGTGCTTCTTAATTTGTCCATTACTTCCAGGTTATCCAGTTTGTTGGCATATAATTTTTCATTGTATTCCCTGATAATTGCTTGTGTTTCTGAGGGATTTGTTATAATAATTCTATTTTAATTTATTATTTTATCTATTTGGGTCATCTCCCTTTTCTTTTTGAGAAGCCTGGCTAGAGGTTTATCAATTTAGTTTATTTTTTCAGAAAATCAACTCTTGGTTTCATTGATCTGGGCTACAGGTTTTTTAGATTCTATATTGTTTATTTCTGCTCTGATCTTTATTATTTCTCTTCTTCTGCTGTGTTTTGGGTGTCTTTGCTTTTCTGTTTCTATTTCCTTTAGGTGTGCTGTTAGATTTTTTATTTGGGATTTTTCTTGTTTCTTGAGATAGGCCTGGAGAGCAATCTATTTTCCTCTCAGGACTGCTTTTGCTGCATCCCAATGCGTTTGGATTGTTGTCTTTTTATTTTCATTTGTTTACATATATCTTTTAATTTCTTCTCTAATTGCCTGGTTGACCCATTCATTCTTAGTAAGGTCTTCTTTTACCTCCATGATTTTGGATGTTTTCCAGACTTTTTCTGTGGTTAATTTCAAGCTTCATAGCACTGTGTTCTGAAAATGTGCATGGTCTGACCTCAATTGTTTTATACTTATGAAGGACTGTTTTGTGACCCTGTATGTGATTTATCTTTGAGAATTTTCCATGTGTACTCGAGAAGAAAGTATATTCTTTTGCTTTGGGATGCAGAGTTCTAAATATTATCTATCAAGCCCATCTGATCCAATGTATCATTCAGGGCCCTTTTTTTCATTATTGATTCTATGTCTAGATGATCTTTCTATTGTTGTAAGTGGAGTATTAAACTCCCCTGAAATTACCACATTCTTATGTATAAGGTTGCTTCTGTTTGTGATTAATTGTATTATATATTTGGGGGCTCCCATATTCGGCACATAGACATTTATAATGTTAGCTCTTCCTGTTGGATAGACCCTTTACTTATTATATAATGCCCTTCTTCATCTCTTGTTAAAGCCTGTAATTTAATGTCTAGTTTGTCTGATAAGTATAGCTACTCCAGCTTTCTTTTCACTTCCAGTAGCATGATAGATAATTGTCCAACCCCTCACTTTCAATCTGAAAGTGTCCTGAGGTGTAAAATGAGTCTCTTCTAGACAGAAAATAGATGGGTCTTTTTTTTTTATCCATTCTGATACCCTATGTCTTTTGGTTGGAGCAATTTGTCCATTTACATTCAGTTTTTATTGAAAGATATGTATTTAGAGTCATTGTGATATCTGTAGGCTTCATGCTTGTAGTTATGTCTCTGGTACCTTGTGGTCCTTGCAACATTTCACTCACAGAATCCCCCTTAGGATCTCTTGTAGGGCTGGTTTAGTGGTGATAAATTCGGTCAGTTTTTGTTTGATGGGAAAACCTTTATCTCTCCTTAAATTCTGAATTAAAGATTTTCTGGATAAAGTATTCTTGGCTGCATATTTTTCTGTTCATCACATTGAAGATTTCCTGCCATTCCTTTCTGGCCTGCCAAGTTGCAGTACATAATTCTGCCAATACTCTTATGGGTCTCCGTTTGTAAGTTACGGCTTATTTATCCCTAGCTTCTTTCAGAATTTTCCTTTTATCCTTGTATTTGCCATTTTCAGTATGATATGTCATGCAGAAGATCGATTCAAGTTATTTGTGAAGGGAGTTCTGTGTGCCTCTTGGATTTCAATGCCTTTTTCCTTCCCCAGATCAGGGAAGTTCTCAACTACATTTTGTTCAAGTACACCTTCAGCACCTCTCTCTCTCTTCTTTTCTGGAATTCCTGTGATACAGATATTGTTCCGTTTCATTGCATCACTTAGTTCTCTAATTTTCACTTCATACTCCTGGATATTTTTATCTCTCTTTTTCTCAGCTTCCTCTTTTTCCATAATTTATCTTCTAATTCATCTATCTCTCCTCTGCCTCTTCAGTCCACCTTATTGCCACCTCCATTTTATTTTGCATCTCACTTATAGCATTTTTTAGCTCCTCCCCACTATTTCTTAGTCCGTTGATCTCTGTAGCAATACATTCTCTGCTGTGCTTTATGCTTTTTTTCAAGCCCAGCGATTAATTTATACTATTATTCTAAATGCTTTTTCTGTTACAGTCCCTAAATTGTTGTTGATCAATTTGTTAGCTGTCGCTAATTCCTGGAGTTCCTTTTGAGGAGAGTTCTTCCGTGTCATCATTTTGGGTAGTCCTTGCAGTGGCTCCCAACTGCAGGGAACTTCCCCTCTGTTTGGAGTAACTTGTGTTGGAGGCGGGGCCCCGGTCAGACCAGATGTCTGCCCCCAGCCCACCGTTTGGGCCACAGTCAGACTGGTTTGTACCTTATTTTCCCCTCTCCCAGGGGCAGGATTCACTGTGGAGTGGGGTGGCCCCTGTCTGGGCTACTTACACACTGCCAGGCTTGTGGTCCTGCTTTGATGGAATCTGGTGTATTAGCTGGGGTGGATCCACAAGGTGCATAGGAGCAGGCGGGGCAGTCTTAGGTTGCTTTGCCTTCCATGATCTGTTGCTGGAGGGGCCCTGCAGCACCAGGAGGGAAGCAGACCTGTTGGAGTGACGGATCCACAGAAGCATAGTGTTGGGTTTTTGCACGTTGCATGCAATTTCGTTGACAGGAACTGGTTCCCTTTGGGATTTCGGCTGGGGGGTGGGAGCAGGATATGGAGCTTGCTGGTGTCTTTGTTCCCCGCTGAGCTGATCTGTATCTTCTAGGGCTCAGCAACTTTCCCTTCCAGTGTTCTTTCATCCTCCCTGCTCTCTGAGAACAGAGCTGTTGACTTTAACATCCCAGATAAGTCCTGCTGGCTGTCAGAACTCATGGCATAAGGCCCTTCTGTTTTTGCAAGCCAGACTTCGGAGGCTCTGTCTTGATGGGCAGGCTGCCCCTCCACTGCCTATGCTCCCTCCTACCAGTGAGTGTAGCAGGCACTGCCTCTCCGCCCTTCCTATCCTCTTCCATGTGCCTCTTGTCTACGCTTGGCTCCGAAGTGTCCGTTCTGCTAGTCTTCTGGTGGTTTTCTGGGTTATTTAGGCAGATGTGGGTGGAATCTAAGTGATCAGCAGGACAAGGTGAGCACTGCGTCCTCTTACACCGCCATCTTCCTCTCTCCCTCTAGTATCATATATTTGAATATGAAAATCCAGGTGTAGATTTTCTGAGTTACATGACTGCTGCATCGTTTATACGAAATGTAATCTTGGTCCAGTTACTTCTGCTCCATGTGCCTCTGTTTCCTCATCCTACATATTTTGAGTCCAGAAGGGGTAGCAGCCTCAGGAGGCTTTCCAGGGATGCTAAAATGTCTTCAAATTTGTATTTCTTACTGCTTCAGTGTTGGTAGTTTACATATTTTAATTAATTAGGAATTAATACATTTCTTCTAGGTTGTCTAATTTATTGGCATATATTTTTTGATCATATTCTCTTATGATTGTATTTCTCTGGTGTTGGTTGTTATTTTTCTTCTTTAATTTGTGATTTTATTTATTTGATTCCTTTCTCTTTTTTACATAGTAAGTCTGGCTAGAGACTTATAAATTTTCTTGATTTTTTCTGCAAACAAACTCCTGGTTTCATTAATCTGTTCTATTTTTTTTGTTTTTACATAATTTTTTCTTGCTCTAATCTTTATTATTCAATTCCTTTCTTCTGCGTTTATGTTTGTTGTTGTTAGTCTAGTTCCCTTATGTACAATGCTGGTTTTTGTTTATTGTTTCTTACTTCTTTTTTTTTCTTTATTTTTTAAAAATTTACTTATTTAGATGCTCGGCAAGATGGCGGCTTAGGAGGACGCTGGGCTCACCGCACGTCCTGCTGATCACTTAGATTCCATCTACACCTGCCTAAATAACCCAGAAAACCGCCAGAGGATTAGCATAACGGAGTCGCCGGAGCCAAACGCAGACGAGAGGCCCACGGAATAGGGTAGGAAGGGCAGCGAGGCGGTGCTTGCTCCACGGACTGGCGGGAGGGAGCTGGGGCGGAGGGGCGGCTCGCCGGCCAAGCAGAGCCCCTGAGTCTGGCTGGCAAAAGCGGAGGGGCCTATGGACTGTGTTCCCACAGCAAGCGCGACTTAGCGTCTGGGAGGTCATAAGTTAACAGATCTGCTCGGAAAGCAGGAAGCCTGGAGGACAAAGGGAGGGAGAGGTGCTGAGCCCCCGGATGACAGATCTCAGTTTGGTGGGGAACAAAGGTGCTCGCCAGCGCCATCTCCCCCACCCATCCCCCAACCAAAATCCCAAAGAGAACCAGTTCCTGCCAGGGAACTTTCTCGCTCCGCACAAACACCCAACTCTGCGCTTCTGCGGAGCCAAACCTCCGGCAGCGGATCTGACCCCCTCCCGCTGCCACAGGGCCCCTCCTGAAGTGGATCACCTAAGGAGAAGCGAGCTAAGCCTGCCTCTCCTGTCCCCGTGCACCTTGCCTACCCACCCCAGCTAATACGCCAGATCCCCAGCATCACAAGCCTGGCAGGGTGCAAGTAGCCCAGACAAGCCAGACCACCCCACAGTGAATCCCGCCCCTAAGAGAGGGGAAGACAAGGCGCACACCAGTCTGACTGTGGCCCCAGCGGTGGGCTGGGGGCAGACATCAGGTCGGACTGCGGCCCCGCCCACCAACTCCAGTTATACACCACAGCACAGGGGAAGTGCCCTGCAGGTCTTCACCACGCCAGGGACTATCCAAAATGACCAAGCGGAAGAATTCCCCTCAGAAGAATCTCCAGGAAATAACAACAGCTAATGAGCTGATCAAAAAGGATTTAAATAATATAACAGAAAGTGAATTTAGAATACTAGTCATAAAATTAATCGCTGGGCTTGAAAACAGTATACAGGACAGCAGAGAATCTCTTGCTACAGAGATCAAGGGACTAAGGAACAGTCACGAGGAGCTGAAAAACGCTTTAAACGAAATGCATAACAAAATGGAAACCACCACAGCTCGGCTTGAAGAGGCAGAGGAGAGAATAGGTGAACTAGAAGATAAAGTTATGGAAAAAGAGGAAGCTGAGAAAAAGAGAGATAAAAAAATCCAGGAGTATGAGGGGACAATTAGAGAACTAAGTGATACACTAAAAAGAAATAATATACGCATAATTGGTATCCCAGAGGAGGAAGAGAGTGGGAAAGGTGCTGAAGGGGTACTTGAAGAAATCATAGCTGAGAACTTCCCTGAACTGGGGAAGGAAAGAGGCATTGAAATCCAAGAAGCACAGAGAACTCCCTTCAGACGTAACTTGAATCGATCTTCTGCATGACATATCATACTGAAACTGGCAAAATACAAGGATAAAGAGAAAATTCTGAAAGCAGCAAGGGGTAAACGTGCCCTCACATATAAAGGGAGACCTATAAGACTCGTGACTGATCTCTCTTTTGAAACTTGGCAGGCCAGAAAGAATTGGCATGAGATTTTCAGGGTGCTAGACAGAAAAAATATGCAGCCGAGAATCCTTTATCCAGCAAGTCTGTCATTTAGAATAGAAGGAGAGATAAAGGTCTTCCCAAACAAAAACTGAAGGAATTTGTCACCACTAAACCAGCCCTACAAGAGATCCTAAGGGGGACCCTGTGAGACAAAATCCCAGAGACATCACTACAAGCATAAAACATACAGACATCACAATGACTCTAAACCCGTATCTTTCTATAATAACACTGAATGTCAATGGATTAAATGCGCCAACCAAAAGACATAGGGTATCAGAATGGATAAAAAAACAAGACCCATCTATTTTCTGTCTACAAGAGACTCATTTTAGACCTGAGGACACCTTTAGATTGAGAGTGAGGGGATGGAGAACTATTTATCATGCGACTGGAAGCCAGAAGAAAGCTGGAGTAGCCATACTTATATCAGACAAACTAGACTTTAAATTAAAGGCTGTAACAAGAGATGAAGAAGGACATTATATAATAATTACAGGTTCTATCCATCAGGAAGAGCTAACAATTATAAATGTCTATGCGCCGAATACCAGAGCCCCCAAATATATAAAACAATTACTCATAAACATAAGCAACCTTATTGATAAGAATGTGGTAATTGCAGGGGACTTTAACACCCCACTTACAGAAATGGATAGATCATCTAGACCCACGGTCAATAAAGAAACAAGGGCCCTGAATGACACATTGGATCAGATGGACTTGACAGATATATTTAGGACTCTGCATCCCAAAGCAACAGAATATACTTTCTTCTCGAGTGCACATGGAATATTCTCCAAGATAGATCATATACTGGGTCACAAAACAGCCCTTCATAAGTTTACAAGAATTGAAATTAGACCATGCTTAAATTCAGACCAATGCTATGAAGCTTGAAATCAACCACAGAAAAAAGTCTGGAAAACCTCCAAAAGCATGGAGGTTAAAGAACACCCTACTAACGAATGAGTGGGTCAACCAGGCAATTAGAGAAGAAATTAAAACATATATGGAAACAAACGAAAATGAAAATACAACAATCCAAACGCTTTGGGACGCAGCAAAGGCAGTCCTGAGAGGAAAATACATTGCAATCCAGGCCTATCTCAAGACACAAGAAAACTCCCAAATACAAAATCTAACAGCACACCTAAAGGAACTAGAAGCAGAACAGCAAAGGCAGCCTAAACCCAGCAGAAGAAGAGAAATAATAAAGATCAGAGCAGAAATAAACAATATAGAATCTAAAAAAACTGTAGAGCAGATCAATGAAACCAAGAGTTGGTTTTTTGAAAAATAAACAAAATTGACAAACCTCTAGCCAGGCTTCTCAAAAAGAAAAGGGAGATGACCCAAATAGATAAAATCATGACTGAAAATGGAATTATTACAACCAATCCCTCAGAGATACAAACAATTATCAGGGAATACTATGAAAAATTATATGCCAACAAATTAGACAACCTGGAAGAAATGGACAAATTCCTGAACACCCACACTCTTCCAAAACTCAATCAGGAGGAAATAGAAAGCTTGAACAGACCCATAACCAGCGAAGAAATTGAATCAGTCATCACAAATCTCCCAACAAATAAGAATCCAGGACCAGATGGCTTCCCAGGGGAGTTCTACCAGACGTTTAAAGCAGAGATAATACCTATCCTTCTCAAGCTATTCCAAGAAATAGAAAGGGAAGGAAAACTTCCAGACTCATTCTATGAAGCCAGTATTACTTTGATTCCTAAACCAGAGACCCAGTTAAAAAAGAGAACTACAGGCCAATATCCCTGATGGATATGGATGCAAAAATTCTCAATAAGATACTAGCAAATCGAATTCAATGGCATATAAAAAGAATTATTCACCATGACCAAGTGGGATTCATTCCTGGGATGCAGGGCTGGTTCAACATTCGCAAATCAATCAACGTGATACCTCACATTAACAAAAAAAAAGAGAAGAACCATATGATCCTGTCAATCGATGCAGAAAAGGCCTTCGACAAAATCCAGCACCCTTTCCTAATAAAAACCCTTGAGAAAGTCAGAATAGAAGGAACATACTTAAAGATCATAAAAGCCATTTATGAAAAGCCCACAGCTAACATCATCCTCAACGGGGAAATACTGAGAGCTTTTTCCCTGAGATCAGGAACACGACAAGAATGCCCACTCTCACCGCTGCTGTTTAACATAGTGCTGGAAGTCCTAGCATCAGCAATCAGACAACAAAAGGAAATCAAAGGCATCCAAATTGGCAAAGATGAAGTCAAGCTTTCGCTTTTTGCAGATGACATGATATTATAAATGGAAAATCCGATAGACTCCACCAAAAGTCTGCTAGAACTGATACATGAATTCAGCAAAGTTGCAGGATACAAAATCAATGTACAGAAATCAGTTGCATTCTTATACACTAACAATGAAGCAACAGAAAGACAAATAAAGAAACTGATCCCATTCAAAATTGCACCAAGAAGCATAAAATACCTAGGTATAAATCTAACCAAAGATGCAAAGGATCTGTATGCTGAAAACTATAGAAAGCTTATGAAGGAAATTGAAGAAGATTTAAAGAAATGGAAAGACATTCCCTGCTCATGGATTGGAAAAATAAATATTGTCAAAATGTCAATACTACCCAAAGCTATCTACACATTCAATGCAATCCCAATCAAAATTGCACCAGCATTCTTCTCGAAACTAGAACAAGCAATCCTAAAATTCATATGGAACCACAAAAGGCCTCGAATAGCCAAAGGAATTTTGGAGAAGACCAAAGCAGGAGGCATCACAATCCCAGACTTTAGCCTCTACTACAAAGCTGTCATCATCAAGACAGCATGGTATTGGCACAAAAACAGACACATAGACCAATGGAATAGAATAGAAACCCCAGAACTAGACCCACAAACGTATGGCCAACTCATCTTTGACAAAGCAGGAAAGAACATCCAATGGAAAAAAGACAGCCTCTTTAACAAATGGTGCTGGGAGAACTGGACAGCAACATGCAGAAGGTTGAAACTAGACCACTTTCTCACACCTTTCACAAAAATAAACTCAAAATGGATAAAGGACCTAAATGTGAGACAGGAAACCATCCAAACCTTAGAGGAGAAAGCAGGAAAAGACCTCTCTGACCTCAGCCGTAGCGATCTCTTACTCGACACATCCCCAAAGGCAAGGGAATTAAAAGCAAAAGTGAATTCCTGGGACCTTATGAAGATAAAAAGCTTCTGCACAGCAAAGGAAACAACCAACAAAACTAAAAGGCAACCAACAGAATGGGAAAAGATATTCGCAAATGACATATCGGACAAAGGGCTAGTATCCAAAATCTATAAAGAGCTCACCAAACTCCACACCCGAAAAACAAATAACCCAGTGAAGAAATGGGCAGAAAACATGAATAGACACTTCTCTAAAGAAGACATCCGGGTGGCCAACAGGCACATGAAAAGATGTTCAGCGTCGCTCCTTATCAGGGAAATACAAATCAAAACCACACTCAGGTATCACCTCACGCCAGTCACAGTGGCCAAAATGAACAAATCAGGAGACTATAGATGCTGGAGAGGATGTGGAGAAACGGGAACCCTCTTGCACTGTTGGTGGGAATGCAAATTGGTGCAGCCGCTCTGGAAAGCAGTGTGGAGGTTCCTCAGAAAATTAAAAATAGACCTATCCTATGACCCAGCAATAGCACTGCTAGGAATTTATCCAAGGGATACAGGAGTACTGATGCATAGGGCCACTTGTACCCCAATGTTCATAGCAGCACTCTCAACAATAGCCAAATTATGGAAAGAGCCTAAATGTCCATCAACTGATGAATGGATAAAGAAATTGTGGTTTATATACAGAATGGAATATTACGTGGCAATGAGAAAAAATGAAATATGGCCTTTTGTAGCAACGTGGATGGAACTGGAGAGTGTGATGCTAAGTGAAATAAGCCATACAGAGAAAGACAGATACCATATGGTTTCACTCTTATGTGGATCCTGAGAAACTTAATAGGAACCCATGGGGGAGGGGAAGGAAAAAAAAAAGAGGTTATAATGGGAGAGAGCCAAAGCATAAGAGACTGTTAAAAACTGAGAACAAACTGAGGGTTGATGGGGGGTGGGAGGGAGGAGAGGGTGGTTGATGGGTATTGAGGAGGGCACCTTTTGGGATGAGCACTGGGTGTTGTATGGAAACCAATTTGTCAATAAATTTCATAAAAACAATTATTTATTTAAATTCAAGTTAGTTAACATACAGTTTGGTATTGGTTTCAGGAGTAGACTGCAGTGATTCATCACTTACATATAACACCCAGTGCTCATCCCAACACGTGCCCTACTTCATGCCTATCACCCATTTAGCCCTGTATTGCTATAAACTTCCCTCTTTGCTGCATCTTAAAGGTTTTTAGACCATTGTGTTTTAATTTTCATTTGTTTCCATGTATTTTTTTTAATTTCTTCGTTTATGTCCTGTTTGACCCATTCACTGTTTAGTAGCATCCTATATAATCTCCATGTGTTTGTGATCTTTCCCAATTTTTTTCTTGTGGTTGACTTCTGGTTTCTTAAGGTTGTGGTTAGAAAATAAGCGTGGTATGAGTTCAGCCTTCTTGAATTGGTTGAGATTTGTGGGCTAGTATGTGATGTATTGTGTAGAATATTCCATGTGCACTTAAACATAATGTGTATTCTTCCATTTTAAAGTGGAGTGTTCTGAATATTTCTGTTGAATTCATCCATTCCAGTGTGTCATTCAAAGCCCTTGTTTCCTTGTTGATTTTCTGTTTAAATGATCTCTCCATTGATGTAATTGGGCTGTCAAAATGTTTATCAATATTTTTATAGGTTAGTTCCTTTATATTTGTTCTTTCTGTTTTTTTTTTATGTATTTATATGCTGTATATTGGGTTTGTAAACATTTACATTGTTTTTCTTCTTGCTGTTTTTTTCCCTTTTTGATTATATCGTGTCCTTCTTTGTTTCTTGTTATAGTCTTTATTTTACAGTCTATTTTGTTCTATATTAGAATTGCTTGTTCAGCTTTCTTTTGACATCATTTACATGATAACTGTTTCTCCATTCTCTCACTTTTCATCCGCAGGTTTCTTTAGGTCTAAATTGAATCTGTTTTTAAGCAGCATATAGTTGGGTTTTTTTTTGAGAGAGAAAAAAAGAGAAAAACAGAGAGAGAGAGAGAGAGAGTGGGAGAAAGGCAAAGGAAGAAGGAGAGAGAGAATATTAAGCAGGCTTCATGCCCAGTGCAGATCCCAACATGGAGCTCAGTCTCACAACTGTTAGATCATGACCTGAGTTGAAATTGAGTCAGATGCTTAATTGACTGAGCCACCCAGGCATCCCATGAGTCGTGTTCCATTCAGTCACCCTATGTCTTGTGATTGGAGTGTTTTGTCCATTTAAATTCAAAATAATTACTGATAGATATGTATTTATTGTCATTTTATTACTTGGGTTTTTTTTTCTTTTTTTCTGAAGATTTTCCCTGATCTTATTCTTGTCTTTCTCTCTTTTGTGGTTTGTTGATTTTCTTCAGTGATATTTGGATTCCTTTCTCTTTAATCTTTGTATATTTATTAGTGAATTTTGATATATTGTTACCATTAGGTTTGTATATAACTTCTTTTTTTATTTTTTTAACATTTATTGTTGAGAGACAGAGGGAAGCAGAGCATGAGCATGAGAGGGGCAGAGAGAGAGACACACACACAGAACCTGAAGTAGGCTGCAGGCTCTGAGCTGTCAGCACAGAGCTCTATGAGGGGCTCGAACTCACAAACAGTGAGATCATGACTTGAGCTGAAGTCGGATGCTTAACCGACTTACCCATCCAGTTGCCCCTGTATATAACTTCTGAATTCAGCACTCTGTATTAACTTGATGGTCATTTAAGTGAACCCATTATTTTCTCCTCTCCTCCACACCTTTTAGGTATATGTAATTATATTTTGTATCCTTTTTTTGTGAGTTCCTCGATTGATTTTTTACAGAAATATTCACCTTGACTGCTTTTGTGATTCCTAACTCTCTAATGTCACTTTTGGTCTCTACTTTTCACTCAAAATGCTTCTTTTAATATCACTTTCTGAGCTGATTTACTGGTCATGAACACCTTTAATTCTTATTTGTCTCGGAAACTCCTCATCTTTCCTATTCTGAATGATAGCCTTGCTGGATAGAGTAGTCTAGGCTGCAGATTATTCCTATTGACCACTTCCCTTCTGCCACTCCCTTCTGGCTTTCAAAGTTTCTGTTCAAAGATATTCTCCTAGTCTTATGTGTTTTCCCTTGAAAGTTACTGATATCTTTCGATTTGTTGCTTTTAAGATCTTTTTATCATTCTATTTTTCCAATTTAATTAAAATATGTCTTAGTGTGGATCTACTTATGTTGATTTTGATGGGACTTCTCTGTGCCTCCTAAATCTAGGTATCTGTATCTTTTCCAAAATTAGCGAAGTTGTCAGCTATCTTTTCTTGATATAAATTTTCTGCCTCCTCTCTCTCTTTTTTTCCTTCAGAGATTCCAGTAATAAGAATGTTATTATGCTTGATGGAGTTACCGAGTTCCTGAATTTTACTCTCCTTTTGTGTAATTATTTTGTTCTGCTTGATTACTTTCCATTAGTCTGTCTTTTGGGTCACTAATTTGTTCCCCTGCTTCTTCCATCCTGCTTTTCATTACAATAAGCATGTTTCTCATTTCATTTACTGAGTCCTTTATTTCTGCTATGTTATTCATTATCTCTGTGTTAAGATTCTCACTCATGTCTTCTGTTCTTCTAAAGTCCAGTGAATATTCCTATGATCATTGCTTTAAATTCTCTATTAGGCATGCTATTTATATCTGTTTCACTTAGATCTCTTATTGTGGCCTTTTCTTTTTCCTCATTTGGGATAAATTTCTATGTCTCTTCCTTTCATCTCCTTCTCTGTATCTATGTGTAAAGAAATTCAGCTTTGTCTTCTGCTCCTGAAAGTAGTGCTTTTATTAAGAAGAGTTCTTGTCCACCCCCCCCCCCGTGCAGTGTGCCCTCTTCACCAGAACCTAACACTTTGAGAGAGGATCTTATGAATGTTCAGCAGAACCAGACACAAAGATAATCCAGATGTTGGAACTATGAGACAAATACAGTACATAAATTTTAATTTAGTGATATCAAGAGTAATGGTGATGTAAGAACCTCCAAAATTCCTCTTCTCCTTAGATCAATGAGATAAAAGACAAAATATGTCAGAAATCGCACTTTCAGACCTGTGTAAATTAACTAAATATTTTTCAGAAATCCAGGGAGTACTTTGAAAATAAAATACTAAATCTTGTCAGTAACAGTGAATTTCATGACATTTTAACATAAGTTACTCCCATCTCCTCACCCCATTTCCTCAATAGCCTTGAAATACTACTACCTACAGTTGCAGTGAAAACAATCACCTTGGCAGCCACTGTAGGAGGCCGAATAGCTTTGGAGCTCCTGCAAAGTCTCCTTCCAAGTGAACTGTCATGATTTGATCAATCTAGTGTTTCCCTGCAATAGCCTACTTACACAAGTTATCTCTATTTTTCCTTACTATGGGTTTGTTCAATGCAAAGAGATTTTTCCATGGGGATGTTTGGTACAAAACAAAAGTTGGCCACAATGTTTTTTATCACAGCCAAAGAGAAGCAACTTGTTATATAAATATACTTAAATGTTAGTATATATCAATATATACATGCCTATTAATAATTACTATGAATGTAAATGGGCTGTATGCTCCAATCAAAAGACATAAGGTGATAAATTGGATAAAAAGCAAGACCTATAATACGCTTCATACAAGAGACATATTTCTGATCTAAAAACCCATATAGATTGAAGGTGAAAGGTTGTAAAACTGTTTATCAAGTAAATGGAAATAAGAAGAAAGCTGGGATAGCAGCACCTATACCAGACAAAAGAGATTTTAAAACAAAGACTGTAACAAAAGATTAAAAAAGGACACTATATAATCATAAAGAGAAAAATTGAACATGAAAACATAATAATTTTAAGTATTTATGCATCCAACATGATAACACCCAAGGACACAAAATAGCTATTAACAAACATAAAAGAAGTAATCAACAGTAATACAATAATAGTAAGAAACTTTAACACCCAACTTTCATCAATGGATAGATCATTCCAACAGAAAATTAACAAAGAAATGGTGACTTTGAGTGACATATTGGACCAGATGAACCTAGCAGATATATTCAGAACATTTAAACTTAAAAAACAAAACAGAATACACATTATTTCATGTTCCTATGAAACATTTGTCAGAAAGGGATCACATATTAGGGCATACAAAAAATCTCAACAAATTCTAAAAGACTTAAATCATATCACACATCTTTTCTGACCACAACACTATCAAACTATAAATCAACCACAAGAAAAAAATCTGGAAAGAACACAAATACATGGAGTTTAAATAACATACTAAACAATGAATGGATCAACCAAGAAATCAAAGAGGAATTCAAAAATATGTGTAGACAAATGAAAATAAAAATACAAAATTCCAAAATCTTTGTGATGCATCAAAAACTGTTCTGAGAGGGAAGGTAATGGCAATACTGGGCTACCTCAAGAAGCAAGAAAAATCTAAAATAAACAACCTAACCTTACACGTTAAGGAGCTAGAAAAAGAACAAACTAAACCTCAAACCAGTAGAAGGAGGGGAATAACAAAGATAAGAGCAGAAATTTAAAAAATAAAAACGAAAAAAAAACCCCCAAAAAAACCAATAAAGGAAAAAAAAGACACATCAATGAAACCAGGAGCTGGTTTTTCAAAAGACAACAAAATTGAAAAACTTTAGCCAGACACATCAAAAGGATGAGACAGAGAGACAAGGAGAAAGAGAGGAGGGACTCAAATAAACAAAACCAGAAATGATTGAGGAGAAATAACCAACCCCACAAAAATACAAAGCATTGTAAGAGAATATTATGAAAAATTATATGCCAAAAATTGGGCCATGTAGAAAAAACATATAAATTCCTAGAAACATATAATTTCCCAAAACCAAGTCAGAAGGCAATACAAATTTTGAACAGACAAATTACTAGCAATTAAATTGAAACAGCAATAAAAATCTCAAAAAAAACAAATGTCCAGGAAGAGAAGGTTTTACAGGTAAATTCTACCAAACATTTAAAGAAGAGTTAATACTTATTCTTATCAAACTATTCCAAAACATAGAAAAAGAAAGAAAATTTCCAGATTCATTTTATGAGACCAGCATTATCCTGATATTAAAACCAGATAAAGACATGACTTAAAAAAAGAACTACAGGTCAATATCCCTAGGAACATAAATACAAAAATCCTTCATAAATTACTAGCAAACAGAATCCAACAGAACATTAAAAATATCATTCACCATCATCGAGTGGGTCTTATTCCTGAGTTGCAAGGCTGCCTCAATATTTGCAAAACAAAACAAAACAAAACAAAACAAAACAAAACAAAAACGACATGATACAAAACAGCAATAAGAGAAAGGACACCAAAAAATCATTCGATGAAATTCAACATCCATACACGATAAAAACACTCAACAAAATATGTTTAAAGGGAACGTACCTCAACATAATAAGGCTGTATGAGAAAAAGCTACCGTGAATATCATGCTCAATGGGGAAAATTTCAAATCTTTACTTCTAAAATCATGAAAAAGGAAAGGATGCCCACCCTCACCACTTTGATTTAATATAGTACTGGAAGTCTTAGCCACAGCAATCAGAAAAAAGAAAGAAAGAAAAGGCATCCCAATTAGTAAGGAACAAATAAAATGCCATTTGCAGATGACATGATACAATATATATAAAACCCTAAAAACGCCACCAAAAACTACTGGAACTGATAAATGAATTCAGTAAAATTTCAAGATAAAAAAATCAATGTACAGAAACCTGTTGCATTTCTATACATTCATAATGAAACAGAAGAAAGAGAAATTAAGAAAATAATCCCATTTAAAGTTGCACTAAAAATAAAAAGGAAGAAACTTCACCAAGAAAGTTAAAAACCTATACTCTGAAAACTATAAAACATTGATGAAAGAAACTAAACATGACAGAAACAAATTGGAAAATATTTCATGCTCATGTATTAGAAATACAAATATTGCTAAAATATCCATGCTACCCAAAGCAGTCTACCAATATAATGCAGTCCCTATCAAAATTCCAATAGCATTCTTCAGAGAACAAGAACAAACAATACTAAAACTTGTATGGAACCACAAAAGATCTCAAATAGTAAAAACTATTTTGCAATAGAAGAACACATTTTTTCCTGTGGTTGATTTCAAGTTTCATAGCATTGTGGTCTGAAAGTGTGCATGGTATGATCTCAATTCCTTTACACTTATGAAGGGGTGTTTTGTGACCCAGTATGTGATCTATCTTGGAGAATGTTCCATGTGCACTTGAGAATAAAGCATATTCTGTTGCGTTGGGATGCAAAGTTCTAAATATATCTGTCAAGTACATCTGATCCAGTACATCATTCAGGGCCCTTGTTTCTTTATTCATTCTCTGTCTAGATGTTGTACCCATTGTTGTAAGTGGAGTATTAAAGTCTCCTGCAATTACCACATTCTTATTAATAAGGTTGCTCAACCACAGGAAAAAGTCTGGAAAACTTCCAAAAGCATGGAGGTTAAAGAACTAAAGAAGGAATGGGTCAACCAGGCAATTATAGAAGAACTTAAAAGATAAATGGAAAGAAATGAAAACACAACAATCCAAACGCATTGGGATGCAGCGAAGGCAGTGGTGAGAGGAAAATACATTGCAATCCAAGCCTATGTCAAGAAATAAGAGAAATCCCAAAAACAAAATCTAACAGCACACCTAAAGGAAATAGAAGCAGGACACCAAAGACACCCCAAACCCAGCAGAAGAAGAGAAATAATAAAGATCAGAGTGGAAATAAACAATATAGAATCTAGAAAAACTGTAGAGCAGATCCACGAAACCAAGAGTGGGTTTTTTGAAAAAATAAACAAAATTGATAAACCTTTAGCCAGGCTTCTCAAAAAGGAAAGGGAGATAACGCAAATAGATGAAATTATGAATTAAAATGGAATTATTTCAACCAATCACTCAGAAATACAAGAAATTATCAAGGAACATGATGAACAATTATATGCAAACAAACTGGACAACCTGGAAGAAATGGACAAATTCCTAAGCACCCACACACTTCCAAAACCCAAACAGGAAAAAATGGCAAATCTGAACAGACCCATAGCTAGTGAAGAAAATGAATCATTTATCAAAAATCTCCCAATAGGACCAGATGGCTTCCCTGGCGAATTCTACCAGGCATTTAAAGCAGAGATAATACCTATCCTTCTCAAGCTGTTCAAAAAAATAGAAAACGATGGAAAACTTCCAGACTCATTGTATGAAGCCACCATTAATTTGATTTCCAAACCAGACAGAGACCCAGCAAGAACAGAATAACTACAGGCCAATATCCCTGATGAATATGGATGCAAAAATTCTCAATAAGATACTAGCAAATCGAATTCAACAGCATATAAAAAGAATTATTCACCATGATCAAGTGGGATTCATTCCTGGGCTGCAGGGCTGGTTCATCCTTTGCAAATCAATCAATGTGATACATCACATTAAGAAAAGAAAAGATAGGGGCGCCTGGGTGGTGCAGTCGGTTAAGCGTCCGACTTCAGCCAGGTCACGATCTCGCGGTCCGTGAGTTCGAGCTCCGCGTCAGGCTCTGGGCTGATGGCTCGGAGCCTGGAGCCTGTTTCCGATTCTGTGTCTCCCTCTCTCTCTGCCCCTCCCCCGTTCATGCTCTGTCTCTCTCTGTCCCAAAAAATAAAATAAACGTTGAAAAAAAAATTAAAAAAAAAAAAAAGAAAAGAAAAGATAATAACCCTATGATCCTGTCAATCAATGCAGAAAAAGCATTTGACAAAATTCAGCATCCTTTCTTAATAAAAACACTTGAGAAAGTCGGAATAGAAGGAACTTATATACCATAAAAGCCATTTATGAAAAACCCACAGCTAGTATCATCCTTAATGGGGAAAAACTGAGACCTTTCCCCCTGAGATCAGGAAAACGACAGAGTTGTCCACTCCCACCGCTGTTGTTTAACATAGTGCTGGAAGTTCTAGCATTAGCAATCAGTCAACAAAAGGAAATCAAAGGTATCAAAATTGGCAAAGATGAAGTCAAGCTTTCACTTTTTGTAGACGACATGACACTATACATGGAAAAACCAATAGACCCCACCAAAAGTCTGCTAGAACTGATACATGAATTCAGCAAAGTCGCAGGATACAAAACTAATGTACAAAAATCAGTTGCATGCTTAAACACTAATAATGAAGCCACAGAAAGACAAATAAAGAAACTGATCCATTTAAAATTGCACCAAGAACCATAAAATACCTAGAAATAAACCTAACAAAAATGTAAAAGAACTATATGCTGGAAACTATAGAAAGCTTTTGAAGGAAATTGAAGAAGATACAAAGAAATGGAAAACATTCTGTGCTCATGGGTTGGAAGAATAAATACTGTTAAAATGTCAATACTACCCAAAGCTATCTACACATTCAATGCAATCCCAATGAAAATTGCACCAGCACTCTTCTCGAAGCTAGAACAAGCAATCCTAAAATTTGTATGGAACCACAAAAGGCCCCAAATAGCCAAAGTAATATTGAAGAAGAAGACCAAAGCGGAAGGCATCACAATCCCAGACTTTAGCCTCTAGTACAAAGCTGTAATCATCAAGACAGCATGGTTTTGGCACAAAAACAGACACATAGACCAATGGAATAGAACAGAGACTCCAGAATTGGACCCACAAATGTATGGCCAACTCATCTTTGACAAAGAAGGAAAGAATACTAATGGAAAAAAAGACAGTGTCTTTAATAAATGGTGCTGGGAGAACTGGACAGCAACATGTAGAAGGTTGAAACTAGACCACTTTCTTACGCCATTCACAAAAATAAACTGAAAATGGATGAAGGACCTGAATGTGAGACAGGAAACCATCAAAACCCTAGAGAAGAAAGCAGGAACAAACCTCTCTGGCTCATCCATAGCAATTTCTTACTTGACACAGCTCCAAAGTCAAGGGAATTAAAAGCAAAAATGAACTATTGGGACCTCATGAAGATAAAAACCTTCTGCACTGCAAAGGAAACAATCAACAAAACTAAGAGGCCAGAGATGGAATGGGAAAAGATATTTGCAAATGACATATCAAAGGGCTAGTATCCAAAATCTATAAAGAACTCACCAAACTCCAAACCTGGAAAAGAAATAATCCATTGAAGAAATTGACAGAAGACATGAATAGACATTGCTCTAAAGAAGACATCCAGATGGCCAACAGGCACATGAAAACATGCTCAACGTCGCTCCTCATCAGTGAAATACAAATCAAAACCACACTCAGATACCACCTCACACCAGTCAGAGTGGCTATAATGAAAAAAATCAGGAGACTATAGATGCTGGAGAGGATGTAGAGAAATGGAAACCCTCTTGCACTGTTGGTGGGAATGCAAACTGGTGCAGCCACTCTGGAAAACAGTCTGGAGGTTCCTCAAAAAATTAAAAATAGATCTACCCTATTACCCAGGAATAGCACTGCTAGGAATTTACCCAAGAGATACAGGAGTGCTGATGAATAGGAGCACTTGTACCTCAATGTTTATAGCAGCACTTTCAACAAAAGCCAAATTATGGAAAGAGCCTAAATATCCATCAACTGATGAGTGGATAAAGAAGTTGTGGTTTCTATAGACAATGGAATACTACTTGGCAACGAGAAAGAATGAAATCTGGCCTTTTGTAGCAACGTTGATGGAACTGGAGAGTTATACTAAGTGAAATAAGTCAGGCAGAGAAAAAAGATACCATATGTTTTCACTCATTTGTGGTCCTTGAGAACCTTAACAGAAGACCAGGGGGGAGGGGAAGGGGAAAAAAGTTAGGGAAGGAGGCAAAACATAAGCGACTCTTAAACATTGAGAACAAACTGAGGGTTGATGGGAGGTGGGCGGGAGGTAAAAGTGGGTGATGGGCATTGAGGAGGCCACCCATTCTGATGAGCACTGGGTGTTGTATGGAAACCAATTTGACAATAATTTCACATTAAAAAATATAAATAGAAGAACAGACCTTAAGGTATTATAATCCTCGATTTTACATTATATTGCAAAGCTTTAGTAATCAAACAGTATGGTACTTGTACAAATATGGAACAGATCAATGCAACAGAATAGAGACCTCAGAAATAAATCTATGAACATATGGTCATTTAATCCATGTCAAAGGAGGCAAGAATATGCAGTAGTAAAAAGACCTCTTTAACACATGATATGGGGAAAATTGGATGGCCACATGCAAAAGAATGAAACTGGATTATTTTCTTAAAGTACTACTTACTTAATCCATTAAAGTAAACTTAAAATGGATTAAAGACCTAATTGTGATATCTGAAGACATAAAAATCCTAGAAGAGAGAAAAGGTAGGAATTTGAATGACATTAGCAGTAGCAGCTTTTTCTAGATATGTGTCCTAAAGTAAGGGAAACAAAAGAGAAAATAAACTTTTGGGATGATCTCAAAATAAAAAAAAAGCTTCTGCACAGTTAAGGAATCAACTAACAAAACAGCCTATTGAATGGAAGAAGATATTTTATATAATATATCTGATAAGGGGCTATATCCAAATTATATAAAGAAATTATACAAATCAACATCAAAAGCACAAATAATTCAATTGAAAAAGTGCAGAAGATATAAACAGACATTTCTCCAAAAAAGACATTTATATGGCCAACAGGCACATAAAAAGATGCTCAAAATCACTAATTATTAGAGGATTCAAATCAAATCCATAAGATATCACCTCACACCTGGGTGAATGCCTAAAATAAAAATAAATAAATAAACTCAGTAAACAAGTGCTGGTGAGGGGGTGGAGATAAAAGAACCCTTGTGCACTATTTGTAGGAATCTAAGCTAGTGCAGTCACTGTAGAAGATAGTATGGATACTCCTCAAAACTTAAAAGTAGAATTGCCATATGATCTAGTAATTCTACTATTTGGCATTTACCCAAAGAATATAAAAACACTAAATTTAAAAGATATATACATCTCCATGTTTATTGCAGCATTATTTGATATATATATATATATACTTAACCATAAAAAAAATGATATCTCTCTTTTTCAACAACATAGATGGATCTAGAGAATATATTACTAATTGAAATAAGTCAATCAGGGAAAGACAAATACCACATGATTTCAAACCAGAATTTTTTTTCAATATGAAATTTATTGTCAAATTGGTTTCCATACAATACCCTGTGATCATCCCACCAGGTGCTCTCCTCAATGCCATACCTGGAATTTAAGAAAAAAAAACAGATAACAAAGGAATAAATAGACAACCAAAAAGACAGACTTCCAAATATTGAGAACAAACTGGTTTTACCATAAGGTAGGTAGGTGGGGGATGGGGGAAATAGGTGAAGGGTATTTTAAGAGTACACTTATCATGATGAACACTGAGTAATATATAGAATTGTTGCATCTCTATATTTTAAACCTGAAACTAATGTAACACTGTACATTAATTATACAGAACTTTTAAAATAATGAAATAATTTTTAAAATAAATGGACTAAAGACTCCAAAGAAAAGGTAGAGATTGGCAGAATGAATATAAAAACATGATCCAAATATATGCTATCTACAAGTGGCATAGCATATATTAGATTTAAAGACTTTAGATTCAAAGACTCAAAGATTCTGAAAAAAATAACAGAAAAACCAAGATTGCTATAGTATCAATGTTCATGTCCTTCCCCAAATCATATGTTGAAATCTTAATTCCCAAGGTCATAGTTTTAGGAGGTGACATTTTTAAGGTTAATATGTAATGAAAGCAGTATTCTCATGACTGGGATTGATGCCCTTACAAAAGTCTAATGTCCTTTCCATTATGTGAGGATACAGTGAGAAGTCAAGAGTCTCCAACCTGGAATAGGGACCTCAACAGGTCCTGACCATGCTGGCACCCTGATCTTGAACTTTCAGTCTCCAGAAATGTGAACAATGCCGCCCAATCTATGATATTTTGTTGTATCATCCTGAGAAGACTAAAATAATGGTGCAAACCAAAACCGAAAGAGAATGGCAGTTGTTATATTAATATCACACAAACTAGAATCTAAAAGCAAAAAGACATTTTATATTGATAAAAGGTTCAATCCATTAAGATTATAAAACAATCATGAACATATTTCCACCTAACAAGAAACTCTGAAATACACTTAGCAAAAACTGACAAAATTAAAGAAAGAAATAGACAATTCAATGATATTAGTTGGAGATTTCAATACCATACATTCAACAAAGGATAGAACAACTAGACAAAATATCAACAAGGGAATAGAAGACTTGAAAAATGACATAAGCCAACTAGACCTAACAGACACTCCACCCAACAAGGGAAGAACATGATTCTTTTTCCCAAGTGCACATAAAATATGTTTCAGATAGATAGTTTGTATGTTTCTAGGAATGTGTCAATTTTATCATGATTATCTAATTTAAGCCACATGGAATTTATCCCAAGAATACAAAGTTGGTTCAACATATATAAATAAATCAAAGGAATTCACCATAATAATAGAATAAAAGTCAAACCATATCATTTCAATAAATGAAGAAAAACAGTTGAAGAATCCAATTATTTTTCAAGATAAAACCTTTAAACTCCAAAAATAGAGTTTTGATTTTTTTTTACATTTATTTATTTTTGAGAGACAGAGAGAGACAGAGCACAAGTGGGGGAGGGGCAGAGAGAGAATGAGACAGAATCCAAAGAAGCTCCAGGATATGAGCTGTCAGCACTGAGCCCAACACGGGACTCAAACTCACAAACTGTGAGATCATGACTTGAACTGAAGTTGGAAGCTTAACTGACTGAGCCACCCAGGCACCCCATAAAATAGAATTTTGGAAAAGGAAATTCCTTATTGTGATAAAGAGCATCTTAAAAAAAAACATAGATAACAACACACACATGATTGAATTGTGAATAACTGAATGTTTTTCTTCTAAGATTAGGAAAAAGACAAGGATGTCCACTTTTATTGGTCCTATGCAACACTGTACTGGAAGTTTTAGCAAGAGCAATTAGGCAAGAAAAATAAATAAAATTCATCCAAATTTGAAAATAAAAGATTAAACTATATTTTCAAATGACATAATCATAAGTAGAAAATTTCAAGCAATCCCATCCCACTCCACGACACACACCCAAAACTGTTAAATACAATAGAAAAAGGTCAGTAAGATGCAGGATACAAAATCAATATACATCTCAATTTTATTTCTATTCACTAGAAATGAACAGCTCAATTGTGAAATTAGCAGTACAATTGCACTTGCAATAGCATCAAAAAGAATACAATACTTAAAAATAAATTTAGTAAAAAGTGCAGGTCTTGCACATGACCACAAAATACCACTGAGAGAAATTAAAGACCTAACTAAATGGAAAATCATCTCATTTTCATGGATCAGATGAGTTAATATTTTTAAGATGGCAATACTCTCGAAAATGATCTATAGATTCTCTTCTAACTTTATCAAAATTCCAGGTGACATTTTTTGCGGAAGTTGAAAAGCCAATTTTAAAATTCATTTAAAAATGCAAGGACCAAAATAGCCAAAGCAAACTCAAAAAAGGAAGACAAAGCTGCAGGACTAACACTCCTTGATTTCAAATTTTACTATAAAACTGCAATAATCAAGATTGCATTGTATTGGCATGAAGATATCTACAAAGATTAATAGAGTGGAATTGAGAATACAGAGTAAACCTATATATTTATGTTTCTTTGATTGTTTACAAAGATATGAAGACAAGTAAACAACAAATTGTGCTGGAAGAATGAGATTCACATGAAAAATGATAAATTTAGAAATCTATTTCACTTATTATACAAAAATTAACTCAAAATAGATCAAAGATCTACATGTAAGAACTAAAGCTATAAAAACTTTAGAAGAAAACATAGTAATAAAACTTCATTACCTTGGATTAGGGAATATTTTTTAGATAAAACACCAATAGCACAAGTGACCAAAGAAAAAGTAGGTAAATTAGATGTTATGAAAATTAAAAATTTTCTTCTACAAAGGACACTATCAAGAAAGTTAAAAGACAATCTGCAGAATGGAAAATAATTCCAAATAATATATCTGATAAGTCACTATTATTCAGAATATATAAAACCCTTCCAACTGAACAACCAAAAGACAAATAGCTAATTGAAAATGGGCAAAGAATTTGAATAGACATTTTCTCAAAGATTATATACAAACTCTCAATAAGCACATTAAAGGTGAATGCACAATATCATTAGTCAGTAGGGAAAAGGAAACCAAAAGTACCATGAGATACCACTTCATGCTCCTTTAATGAACAATGGAAACAATGAAAAATAACAAGTGTTATAGAGGATATGATGAAATTGGAACCGGTGTACATTACTTGGCAGGAAATGTAAACCATTTGGCAGTTCCTCAAAAAGTTAAACATAGAGTAATCATAACTTAGCAATTCCACTCCTAGGTATATACCTAAGGAATGCAATAATAAGTCTACACAGAGCCTTTTTTTTTATGAAATTTATTGACAAATTGGTTTCCATACAACACCCAGTGCTCATCCCAAAAGGTGCCCTCCTCAATACCCATCACCCACCCTCTCCTCCCTCCCACCCCCCATCAACCCTCAGTTTGTTCTCAGTTTTTTTTGTTTTTTTTTTTTTAAATTTTTTTTTTCAACGTTTATTTATTTTTGGGACAGAGAGAGACAGAGCATGAACGGGGGAGGGGCAGAGAGAGAGGGAGTCACAGAATCGGAAACAGGCTCCAGGCTCTGAGCCATCAACCCAGAGCCCGACGCGGGGCTCGAACTCACAGACCGCGAGATCGTGACCTGGCTGAAGTCGGACGCTTAACCGACTGCGCCACCCAGGCGCCCCTGTTCTCAGTTTTTAACAGTCACTTATGCTTTGGCTCTCTCCCATTATAACCTCTTTTTTATTTTTTTCCTTCCCCTCCCCCATGGGTTCCTGTTAAGTTTCTCAGGATCTACATAAGAGTGAAACCATATGGTATCTGTCTTTCTCTGTATGACTTATTTCACTTAGCATCACACTCTCCAGTTCCATCCACGTTGCTACAAAAGGCCATATTTCATTTATTCTCATTGCCACGTAATATTCCATTGTGTATATAAACCACAATTTCTTTATCCATTCATCAGTTGATGGACATTTAGGCTCTTTCCATAATTTGGCTATTGTTGAGAGTGCTGCTATGAACATTAGGGTACAAGTGGCTCTATGCATCAGTACTCCTGTATCCCTTGGATAAATTCCTAGCAGTGCTATTGCTGGGTCATAGGGTAGGGCTATTTTTAATTTTCAGAGGAACCTCCACACTGCTTTCCAGAGCGGCTGCACCAATTTGCATTCCCACCAACAGTGCAAGAGGGTTCCCGTTTCTCCACATCCTCTCCAGCATCTATAGTCTCCTGATTTGTTCATTTTGGCCACTCTGACTGGCGTGAGGTGATACCTGAGTGTGGTTTTGATTTGTATTTCCCTGATAAGGAGTGACGCTGAACATCTTTTCATGTGCCTGTTGGCCACCCGGATGTCTTCTTTAGAGAAGTGTCTATTCATGTTTTCTGCCCATTTCTTCACTGGGTTCTTTGTTTTTTGGGTGTGGAGTTTGGTGAGCTCTTTATAGATTTTGGAGACTAGCCCTTTGTCCGATATGTCATTTGCGAATATCTTTTCCCATTCCGTTGGTTGCCTTTTAGTTTTGTTGGTTGTTTCCTTTGCTGTGCAGAAGCTTTTTATCTTCATAAGGTCCCAGGAATTCACTTTTGCTTTTAATTCCCTTGCCTTTGGGGATGTGTCGAGTAAGAGATTGCTACGGCTGAGGTCAGAGAGGTCTTTTCCTGCTTTCTCCTCTAAGGTTTGGATGGTTTCCTGTCTCACATTTAGGTCCTTTATCCATTTTGAGTTTATTTTTGTGAAAGGTGTGAGAAAGTGGTCTAGTTTCAACCTTCTGCATGTTGCTGTCCAGTTCTCCCAGCACCATTTGTTAAAGAGGCTGTCTTTTTTCCAGTGGATGTTCTTTCCTGCTTTGTCAAAGATGAGTTGGCCATACGTTTGTGGGTCTAGTTCTGGGGTTTCTATTCTATTCCATTGGTCTATGTGTCTGTTTTTGTGCCAATACCATGCTGTCTTGATGATGACAGCTTTGTAGTAGAGGCTAAAGTCTGGGATTGTGATGCCTCCTGCTTTGGTCTTCTTCAAAATTACGTTGGCTATTCGGGGCCTTTTGTGGTTCCATATGAATTTTAGGATTGCTTGTTCTAGTTTCGAGAAGAATGCTGGTGCAATTTTGATTGGGATTGCATTGAATGTGTAGATAGCTTTGGGTAGTATTGACATTTTGACAATATTTATTTTTCCAATCCATGAGCAGGGAATGTCTTTCCATTTCTTTAAATCTTCTTCAATTTCCTTCATAAGCTTTCTATAGTTTTCAGCATACAGATCCTTTACATCTTTGGTTAGATTTATTCCTAGGTATTTTATGCTTCTTGGTGCAATTGTGAATGGGATCAGTTTCTTTATTTGTCTTTCTGTTGCTTCATTGTTAGTGTATAAGCATGCAACTGATTTCTGTACATTGATTTTGTATCCTGCAACTTTGCTGAATTCATGTATCAGTTCTAGCAGACTTTTGGTGGAGTCTATCGGATTTTCCATGTATAATATCATGTCATCTGCAAAAAGCGAAAGCTCGACTTCATCTTTGCCAATTTGGATGCCTTTGATTTCCTTTTGTTGTCTGATTGCTGATGCTAGGACTTCCAGCACTATGTTAAACAGCAGCGGTGAGAGTGGGCATCCTTGTGTTCCTGATCTCAGGGAAAAAGCTCTCAGTTTTTCCCCGTTGAGGATGATGTTAGCTGTGGGCTTTTCATAAATGGCTTTTATGATCTTTAAGTATGTTCCTTCTATTCCGACTTTCTCAAGGGTTTTTATTAAGAAAGGGTGCTGGATTTTGTCAAAGGCCTTTTCTGCATCGATTGACAGGATCATATGGTTCTTATCTTTTTTTTTTTTGTTAATGTGATGTATCACGTTGATTGATTTGCGAATGTTGAACCAGCCCTGCATCCCAGGAATGAATCCCACTTGGTCATGGTGAATAATTCTTTTTATATGCCGTTGAATTCGATTTGCTAGTATCTTATTGAGAATTTTTGCATCCATATTCATCAGGGATATTGGCCTGTAGTTCTCTTTTTTTACTGGGTCTCTGGTTTAGGAATCAAAGTAATACTGGCTTCATAGAATGGGTCTGGAAGTTTTCCTTCCCTTTCTATTTATTGGAATAGCTTGAGAAGGATAGGTATTATCTCTGCTTTAAACGTCTGGTAGAACTCCCCTGGGAAGCCATCTGGTCCTGGACTCTTAGTTGTTGGGAGATTTTTGATAACCGATTCAATTTCTTCGCTGGTTATCGGTCTGTTCACTTTCTATGTCCTCCTGATTGAGTTTTGGAAGAGTGTGGGTGTTCAGGAATTTGTCCATTTCTTCCAGGTTGTCCAATTTGTTGGCATATAATTTTTCATAGTATTCCCTGATAATTGTTTGTATCTCTGAGGGATTGGTTGTAATAATTCCATTTTCAGTCATGATTTTATCTATTTGGGTCATCTCCCTTTTCTTTTTGAGAAGCCTGGCTAGAGGTTTGTCAATTTTGTTTATTTTTTCAAAAAACCAACTCTTGGTTTCGTTGATCTGCTCTACAGTTTTTTTAGATTCTATATTGTTTATTTCTGCTCTGATCTTTATTATTTCTCTTCTGCTGCTGGGTTTAGGCTGCCTTTGCTGTTCTGCTTCTAGTTCCTTTAGGTGTGCTGTTAGATTTTGTATTTGGGAGTTTTCTTGTGTCTTGAGATAGGCCTGGATTGCAATGTATTTTCCTCTCAGGACTGCCTTTTCTGCGTCCCAAAGCGTTTGGATTGTTGTATTTTCATTTTCGTTTGTTTCCATATATTTTTTAATTTCTTCTCTAATTGCCTGGTTGACCCACTCATTCGTTAGTAGGGTGTTCTTTAACCTCCATGCTTTTGGAGGTTTTCCAGACTTTTTCCTGTGGTTGATTTCAAGCTTCATAGCATTGTGGTTGAAAGTAAGCATGGTATAATTTCAATTCTTGTAAACTTATGAAGGGCTGTTTTGTGACCCAGTATATGATCTATCTTGGAGAATGTTCCATGTGCACTCGAGAAGAAAGTATATTCTGTTGCTTTGGGATGTAGAGTTCTAAATATATCTGTCAAGTCCATCTGATCCAATGTGTCATTCAGGGCCCTTGTTTCTTTATTGACCGTGTGTCTAGATGATCTATCCATTTCTGTAAGTGGGGTGTTAAAATCCCCTGCAATTACCACATACTTATCAATAAGGTTGTTTATGTTTATGAGTAATTGTTTTATATATTTGGGGGCTCCGGTATTCGGCGCATAGACATTTATAATTGTTAGCTCTTCCTGATGGATAGAACCTGTAACTATTATATAATGTCCTTCTTCATCTCTTGTTACAGCCTTTAATTTAAAGTCTAGTTTGTCTGATATAAGTATGGCTACTCCAGCTTTCTTCTGGCTTCCAGTCGCATGATAAATAGTTCTCCATCCCCTCACTCTCAATCTAAAGGTGTCCTCAGGTCTAAAATGAGTCTCTTGTAGACAGCAAATAGATGGGTCTTGTTTTTTTATCCATTCTGATACCCTATGTCTTTTGGTTGGCGCATTTAATCCATTGACATTCAGTGTTATTATAGAAAGATACGGGTTTAGAGACATTGTGATGTCTGTATGTTTTATTCTTGTAATGACGTCTCTGGGACATTGTCTCACAGGGTCCCCCTTAGGATCTCTTGTAGGGCTGGTTTAGTGGTGACAAATTCCTTCAGTTTTTGTTTGTTTGGGAAGACCTTTATCTCTCCTTCTATTCTAAATGACAGACTTGCTGGATAAAGGATTCTTGGCTGCATATTTTTTCTGTCTAGCACCCTGAAAATCTCGTGCCAATTCTTTCTGGCCTGCCAAGTTTCTTTTTAAAATTTTTTTTTCAACGTTTATTTATTTTTGGGACAGAGAGAGACAGAGCATGAATGGGGGAGGGGCAGAGAGAGAGGGAGACACAGAATCGGAAACAGGCTCCAGGCTCCGAGCCATCAGCCCAGAGCCCGACGCGGGGCTCGAACTCACGGACCGCAAGATCGTGACCTGGCTGAAGTCGGACGCTCAACCGACTGCGCCACCCAGGCGCCCCTAGCCTGCCAAGTTTCAAAAGAGAGATCAGTCACGAGTCTTATAAGTCTCCCTTTATATGTGAGGGCACGTTTACCCCTTGCTGCTTTCAGAATTTTCTCTTTTTCCTTGTATTTTGCCAGTTTCACTATGATATGTCGTGCAGAAGATCGATTCAAGTTATGTCTGAAGGGAGTTCTCTGTGCCTCTTGGATTTCAATGCCTTTTTCCTTCCCCAGTTCAGGGAAGTTCTCAGCTATGATTTCTTCAAGTACCCCTTCAGCACCTTTCCCTCTCTCTTCCTCCTCTGGGATACCAATTATGCATATATTATTTCTTTTTAGTGTATCACTTAGTTCTCTAATTTTCCCCTCATACTCCTGGATTTTTTTATCTCTCTTTTTCTCAGCTTCCTCTTTTTCCATAATTTTATCTTCTAGTTCACCTATTCTCTCCTCTGCCTCTTCAAGCCGAGCTGTGGTGGTTTCCATTTTGTTATGCATTTCGTTTAAAGCGTTTTTCAGCTCCTCGTGACTGTTGCTGAGTCCCTTGATCTCTGTAGCAAGAGATTCTCTGCTGTCCTGTATACTGTTTTCAAGCCCAGCGATTAATTTTATGACTAGTATTCTAAATTCACTTTCTGTTATATTATTTAAATCCTTTTTGATCAGCTCATTAGCTGTTGTTATTTCCTGGAGATTCTTCTGAGGGGAATTCTTCCGCTTGGTCATTTTGGATAGTCCCTGGCATGGTGAGGACCTGCAGGGCACTTCCCCTGTGTTGTGGTGTATAACTGGAGTTGGTGGGCGGGGCCGCTGTCAGACCTGATGTCTGCCCCCAGCCCACCGCTGGGGCCACATTCAGACTGGTGTGTGCCTTGTCTTCCCCTTTCCTAGGGGCGGGATTCACTGTGGGGTGGTCTGGCTCGTCTGGGCTACTTGCACACTGCCAGGCTTGTGATGCTGGGGATCTGGCGTATTAGCTGGTGTGGGTAGGCAAGGTGCACGGGGGCAGGAGGGGCAGGTTTAGCTCGCTTCTCCTTAGGTGATCCACTTCAGGAGGGGCCCCGTGGCAGTGGGAGAGAGTCATATCCGCTGCCGGAGGTTTGGCTCCGCAGAAGCGCAGAGTTGGGTGTTTGTGTGGAGCGAGCAAGTTCCCTGGCAGGAACTGGTTCTCTTTGGGATTTTGGCTGGGGGATGGGCGGGGGAGATGGCGCTGGCGAGCGCCTTTGTTCCCCACCAAACTGAGTTCTGTTGTCAGGGGGCTCAGCAGCTCTCCCTCCCTTTGTCCTCCAGCCTTCCCGCTTTCTGAGCAGAGCTGTTAACTTATGACCTCCCAGATGCTAAGTTGCGCTTGTTGTGGGAACACAGTCCGTCAGGCCCCTCCGCTTTTGCAAGCCAGACTCGGGGGCTCTGCTTGGCCGGCGAGCCGCCCCTCCGCCCCAGCTCCCTCCCTCCAGTCCGTGGAGCGGGCACCGCCTCGCCGCCCTTCCTACCCTCTTCCGTGGGCCTCTCGTCTGTGTTTGGCTCCGGCGACTCCGTTCTGCTAATCCTCTGGCAGTTTTCTGGGTTATTTAGGCAGGTGTAGATGGAATCTAAGTGATCAGCAGGACGCGCGGTGAGCCCAGCGTCCTCCTAAGCCGCCATCTTGCCTCCAGCCTCCTACACAGAGCCTTAAACATACATATTTACAGCAGTATTATTTGTGATAGCCAAAATTGGAAACAACACAAATGACCACAAACTGATGAATGGATAAATAAAATGCGGTATGTGCATATAACAGAATTTTGTTCATCATAGAAAGGAATGAGGTTCTGATGCATGCTATAGCCAATTTATGCAAAGTGAAAGAAGCCAAATACAAAAGGCCAATCACGCATGATTCAATTTATATGAAGTGAAAAATCCAGGTAGTCTAATTCAAAGACATGAAGTATATTTGGTATAATATACAAAATAATAAAAAGTAATTTTGTATGAGTGAGATATAGGTTGTAAAGGGCTAAGGGTAGGTGGGGAGGGAATACAAAATATTAGAGTTTCTTTTTGAGATGATGAACATGTCTTGGAATTAGCTAGTGATAATAGTTGAACAACTTTGTGAATATACTAGAAACCCCTGAGTTGTACACCTTAACAGAGTGAATTCTATGGAATTTGAATTATACTTCAATTGTAAAACTGTGTGAGAAAAGTAACTATGAATATATTAAGGTATCTAGTGCAAAAGGTAAACAGCATACATTAACAGATGACTGATTTTACCAGAGATGGAAAGTATAAAAAAAGCCAAATTTAAATCCTCCAAACAAAACAAAACAAAACAAAACAAAACAAAACCTACAATGTCAAAGATTCATTCCTTCAATGGACTTATCACTATAACGGACACAGTTGAAGAAAAAAATCTATAAACTTGATGACAGGTCAATGGAAATTATCAAAAATAAAACAAAAGAGAATAAATTCATTAAGTATTTAATCTGAGGTTATATCTACATATTTTTGTTGTCAACATTTTTAGTTTTTAATAAAATTATGGTTATTATCATCATTTCATCATTTTAAAATTTATTTTTAATAAAATTATGGTAGCCCATTTGACAAAATATCAGTCTTAGAAGCCTATATAAGACTCCCTCCTTTTAAAATTCAATATAATTTTATTGAATTTTCACAATATTTTATTGAAGTGAAATTTAAGGTTTAAGAGATTTTGTGACTACCCACAAATGTTACACAGCTAACAAAGTGTAGATGAGGGCCATGAATCCTGATAAATACTAGAGCCCAGGTGTTTGACCACAGTATATACTGTCTCCTGGTTTTATTTGGTCTACTATACCCTTTCAAAAAGAATGATGTTAGTTTCTACTGTTGAATAGTATTTATGGCCACAAAGAGGCAATCTGAGAGCTTTTATGTATGTTTCCACTCTTTACTCCTTACTTGCCAAAATATAAGTTTTGTGAGGATAGATTCCTTTCCTGTTTTCTGTACACCAGAAAATCACCAGAAACTAGAATGTAGCTTGGATATTAAAGGCATTCAATAAATATTTATTGTTGAAATGGATGGATGAATCCTCATCTGAGCTCAATATATAATTTCAATTGTAATCAAAGAGTATGGGTGCCCAGCCAACCTCAACTTAGAGCCAATGGTGACTGTGGTGGCCCGTTTGATTCTATGGCCCAGATCTGGATCCTCCCCAAACTGCCTATTTTTTATTTTCCACTTTAAACTCCAGGAATAACTGATTTGACAAACGACTTTTACACTTTAGATGGAGAAATATCACATGGGTATGTGCCTTAGTATGTTTGCTGTCTTGGCCTTCTTAATGGGGACCCTGCACCTATTGAAAAAGAATGCTACTCACTGTTATTAGTGGAGGAGTAGTCTTGGAAATCTTTACTCCAATGACAAAGTTATAATGAAGAAATGCTTCTGACCTTTAAATTTGGAATTTTATACAATTTTAAAACGACGTTATATATTAATTGATTTTAAATAAAAGTTAATGAAACAAATATTTACTAAGTATATACTATGTCCCAGGTATTGTGGTGGGACCTGAGGATGAATGATAATTAATAAACTCCTTTCTTTTTTTTTTTAATTTTTTTTTCAACGTTTTTTATTTATTTTTGGGACAGAGAGAGACAGAGCATGAACGGGGGAGGGGCAGAGAGAGAGAGACACAGAATCGGAAACAGGCTCCAGACTCTGAGCCATCAGCCCAGAGCCCGACGCGGGGCTCGAACTCATGGACCGCGAGATCGTGACCTGGCTGAAGTCGGACGCTTAACCGACTGCTCCACCCAGGCGCCCCAATAAACTCCTTTCTATCAAGGAAATCACAGACTCATGGGAGATAAAAACCAGAAGATGGTGAGTTCTTCCCTCTTCTATGTTAGTGCTAAAGAATGGCCAATAAACTCTGCTTTCAGGGTCAACAGGGTCAAGAAAGGTTTATAGATAAGGTAATTTTAAAGCTGAGTCTGGAAGGAGGAGTAGGCATTTGCCTGGCAAATTAGTGAAAAGGGCATTACAGAGAAGGAACAGCAAATACATGACATAAATGTTTAAAATGGATGTATTAGACAACATGAAATACTCAGAAAACTAAAGAACATGAGACTGGAGGTAGGCAGAAATCAGCTCATGAAATATGTGGCATGCCATTTTAAAGAGAAGGAACTTTGTATTTTACCAGTGGGGAATTATTGAAGGGACATGGACATGGGAGTGGTATGTTTAGATTATTCATGCAGCAGGATGAAATGTTGAAGGCCAAAACTAGATAAAGCAGTACGGGAGAGGGAAGGGTGGATATGACATATGTAACAGAGATAGAAGCTACATGATTTAGTGATAACTTCTTAGGAAAGGTAAGGGAGAAAGATGAATTAAAGTTTCAATTTACTGCACTGAGAGATACAGAACGAACACTTTTATGGAGTCTTGGGGAGGGAGTTCGAATGGAAAGGGAATGGAAACCAAGTGAAAAGGAGTTCATTTATGGACATGTTGATGCTGAATTGGCTGTAGAATATTCAGGATTGAGAGCCACAGTAGGAAGCTAAAAATACAGGGTTGAAACTCAAGGGAGAGGTCTGAGCTAGAGAGAAATATTTGGTAAGCATCAGCATATACATGGTGGTTGACGCTGTATGTGTGATGAGATCACTTAGAGAGAATATGTAGAGTGATAAGGCAGTGGGTTGAGGGACTGCTTAAGACCATAATTACCACTTAGGGCCTGGTTTCTGTGGGACAGTGTTGCCACAGTTCAGATGACCAGCTTACTTATTGTTTTTCTCCTGGTTATAGGAATAAAACAAAAACAACATAAACCCTAAACCCTGTGTTTTCAATATAATTTTAGAGTTTGCAATCACTTTTATACTCATTATCTAATTTGATCATTATAACATCCCTGAGGGGATAGGAAGGACAGAGGTTTTTCTCCCTCCCCATTAGTGATGGATTTGTATCTCCAAAACATAGTAACAAGCTTTTAGAGTACAGCCAGTTCAGAGGTCGAGGATAACCTATAAAAACCATAACTCATAAGTATAATATACACTTTCTGTGAAATTATTTCCTTTGGCTATCCCAAGTAATCTTGGAAGAAGACAAGATAGTGAATGTTACAGATTTTTATAGATAAAGAAACCAAGGTACAGAAGGTTATGCAACATGCTAAAGATGACACAGTTCCTTGCTAACAGAGCCAGGGCTAGAAACAAGGTCTTATTAAATTCCCAATTCACCATTTTTGTCTGTACAAAACTACTTCCAGGTAAGAGGTAAAGTAGAGCCCTACCATGAGAATGCTTTACTGATGTTTATTTTAAAAATCCCTATAACAAAAATATTAAGAAAGAAAATATCACATCTCAAAATATATTTCATTTTAACAGCAAAAATATAACAAAATCATTTTTAGGTACAGCAAAGATAGAAAGAAGTGACATCCCAACAATAATTCCAAAACAAACACCAAATAAGCATAAATATTTTTTTAAATGTTTATTTATTTTGAGGGAGAGAGAGAGAGAGAGCAAGCAGGAGAGAAGCAGAGAGAGAGACAGGGAGAGAGAGAATTCCAAGCAGGCTCTACACTGTCAGTACAGAGCCCAACGTGAAGCTGGATCTCATGAACCATGATATGAGATGATGACCTGAGCTGAAATCAAGTCGGATGCTTAACCGACTGAGCCACTCAGGTGCCCCTAAATAAGCATAAATCTTAAAAAGTATAGAAGTATATATCGAGTGACCGTATTTCAGCTTACCCCAATTGCAGATGTGTGGGATAGTGTTGGGGATTAAATTAGTTGAGGAGCTAAAGATGAAATGGAGGAAGGAAGAATAGCCAGAGACGCAGCCCCAAATAACTCATGGTCTGCATTCTGAAAGTTTACTATATTCTTTATATGCTCAAAACTTAGAAATGATTTTTTTCTAAGAGCAGTATTTTACATCCACTTTTTTAAGTCTCTCAGGTTATACCCTGCTAGCCTTATTAGTCCCCATCATATACTAGAATTAGTGTTGCTCATAGATTTGGGCTTAAGTCAGGGCACATTTCAATAGATTAGGAGATATTCCTTCTTCCTCTTCTGGTGGGAGGCCTGGACTTATGCAAACTTTTTCAACGTGTGAAATTGCCCTTTGGTAAATTGAAATTCTTTCCCATGATTCCCTGCTTCATTCTTCAGGCATCTGGTATCTTTGTGCTACTCTCCACAGAGTGGAGGTGTGGGGTGAGGAGAAAAAAGTAGATTTGCCCATAATTATGGTGTCTATATTCCAGAATTCCATCTGCCCTTCTTCTGAATTTCATAATTTTATTCACAATTCCTTAACTTTTCTGCTCTCATGGTGGCCGAGCTAAGTGAAGAAAGACTTTGGGGGAAAGCAAAGTGATTTAATGCATTCAGGAATGTGAATAAATAAGGGACTGTTCTTAAACCTTCCCTGAAGTAACTGCAAGAGGATGCTTTGTTAAATTATATGAGTTTTCAATTGGTAGACTTTCTGACTGTTTGACAAAATGAAATGAAAACAACAATGGGGTAGTGTGGCAGAAAATATTTTTGGTTCAGGGTACAGGATATAAACATTGGCAGTTCTGCCTTGGAGTGACATAGGCAGGCCAGGTCCAAGGGCCCAGAAGGGGTCCCACAGGACAAGCCTAGAGGGTCCTTGGCTTTTAACAGTATAGAAATCGAACAAGATCCAAAAGGAAGTGATACCAGAGTTTATTGGAGGTCAAGAGAGAATGAAGATACACACAGAGTATCTGGAAGACGGAAAGGAAAGGAAAGGAAAGGAAAGGAAAGGAGGGAGTCTCTTTTTTGCTTGAGGACTGGAGTGGAGTTTTTATTGAGGATTGTGGTCTGGTGTACATGTCCACTCAGACATCCAGGAACTGGTCAAAACAAAGATGAATGTCCAGATGTCCTCCATAAGTCACTTATGCACTGGAGCCAGGATTATGGTATCAAGATGTCTGGAGTCAGTGGTCTGGAAAATGCACATGATGACCTCACTCAGTCACTCCTTAGATGTTATGTATTGTGCTGAAAGACTCTGAAAAAATACTTCTTTGACTCTTAGAAGGAGGACACCAATTATTTGTACTATAAGGCATGGATGGTGGGGGAGCAGATCCTAGCAAGAATAGAAGTAGGAAAAGGAGCAAAAATCATTTCTACATGGAGGGTCTTCAGATTCCCTATCTTAGGAGTGAAACCCAGGCAACTCTCTTTAGCTTTTCCTGTTTTTCATAGCTTCTCCCTTTCTTTCCTTTTACTTCCCTCCCTGAGGACATATATATTCCTCCAAAGTGGTCAGATTTTTTTAAAACAATGGCAGAAAGTGGTCCTCCAGTGGAGTGACAATGTGCTAGGTCAACCCCACTCAAAATTTTGTATTTATCAGTCTAAAACAGGGTCCTTTGTAAGCACGCTGTAAAAATAAGGGACTTCAGTAGAGTTTTGGGGACAGTAGATCTCTGGGTAAGTGGATTGGAAGACACAGTTGAATGACCTAGGTTATCCTAGGCATGGAGGTGAGGTGAATAGTGACTTTTACTAGTTACTTGACATATCAACATGATAAAACCACCCATCTACTCCAATTTCTGACAGAAGCATTCAATTAGAGCCTTATATCCCCAAAGTCACAATACAGAGAGTTTTTTCACAATGATTAATCTGAAAAAAACAAAAACAAAAAACAACATCTCTCAAACTGTTTTTTTTAAGTTTGTTTATATATTTTGAGAGAGGGAGAGAGAGAGAGAGAGAGAGAGAGAGAGAACAAGCAGGGGAGAGGCAGAGAGAAAGGGAGAGAGGGAGTATCCCAAGCAGGCTCTGTACTGTCAGCATGGAGCCCAACGTGGGGCTTGAACTCACTAACTGTGAGATCATGACCTGAGCCAAGAAAACAAGAGTTGGATGCTTAACCAACTGAGCCACCCAGTTGCCCACCCCCAACTGGTGAAAAAGGGAATCCTGTAGCTTGGGGAGGATGGATGCAGTCTAAAAGAGAGGATCAATTCACTTACATATATAATTTTTT
This sequence comes from Prionailurus viverrinus, assembly GCF_022837055.1. Lineage (NCBI taxonomy): Eukaryota > Metazoa > Chordata > Mammalia > Carnivora > Felidae > Prionailurus > Prionailurus viverrinus. The sequence continues at coordinate 57,057,018 of NC_062579.1, forward strand.
TTTAAGAATGTTATATGATGGCATTTCAACTTGAAAAGAGCAGCATTTAACATCACCCCACTCTCTATATCCCCATATATCTTGCCTATTTAAAATTGCTTTTAACGTTTATTTTTGAGAGAGAGAGAGAGAGAGAGAGATACAGAGAGAGAGAGAGAGAGAGAGAGAGAGCAGAGGAGGGGCAGAGAGTGAAGGAGACACAGAATCCAAAGCAAGCTCCAGGCTCTGAGCTGTCAGTGCAGAGCCCGAGCTGGGGTTGAACTCACAGACCCTGAGATCTTAACCTGAGCTGAAGTTAGAAGCTTAACCAACTGAGCCACCCAAGTGCCCTTTCTCCTATATCTTGCCTATTTATATGAGAAAAGCACTCATGTAGAATAGTGGGTGGAGCACTGAACTGGGTGTCAAAAGAAACTGTTTCTTTTTTTGCTCTTCCAAATTTTTATTAAATACCATATATTTAACATACAGTATAATATTAGTTTCAGGTGTTGGAATTAGTGGTTCGCCACTTACATACAACACTGAGTGCTCATCACAAGTACCCTCTTAGTACCCACCACCTATTTAACCCATCTCCCCACCAACCTTCCCTCTAGCAACCCTCAGCTTGTCCTCTATAGTTGAGAGTCTGTTTTATGCTTTCTCTCTCTCTCTTTTGTCCATATGATCATTTGTTTTTGTTTCTTAAATTACACATATAGAAATGAAATGAAATGTAGTGAAATCATATGGTATTTGTCTTTCTCTAACTGACTTATTTCACTTAGCATAACACTCTCTAGCTCCGTTTATGTCCTTTCAAATGGCATTTTTCATTTTTATGGTTGAGTAATATTCCATTATATATAACACCTTTTTTATCAATTCATAAGTCAACAGACATTTGGAATCTTTCCATAACTTGGATATTGTTGATAATGATGCTATAAACATCAGGGTGCATGTATCTCTTCGAATTAGTATTTTCATATCCTTTCGGTAAATAGCTAGTAGTGCAATTGCTGGGCTGTAGGGTAGTTCTATTTTTAACTCTTTTATGTTAAGTTTATTAATTCATTTTTGAGAAATAGTGAAGGGGAGGGGAAGAGAGAGAGGGAGAGAGAGAGTATCCCATGGGCCTTGAACTCAGGAATGCTGAGATCATTACCTGAGCCCAAACCAAAAGTCAGACACTTAACCAACCGAGCCACCCAGGTACCCCTATTTTTTTTAATTACTTGAGGAACCTTCACACTCTTTTTGCAGAATAGCTGCACCAGTTTGCATCCTCACCAACAGTGTAACAGGGTTTCTCATTTCTCTACGTTTTGCCAACACCTATTGTTTCCTGTTGTTGATTTTAGCCATTCTGACTGGTGTGAGGTGATTTATAATTGTACTTTTTAAAATATTTTCTTGTTTTTATTTAAATTCTAGTTAGTGCAATATTTTATACAGTGTAATACTGTTTTCAGGAGTAGAATTCAGTGATTCGTCACTTACGTACAACACCCAGTGCTCGTCACAACAAGTGCCCTTCTTAGTACCCATCACCTATTTAAGCCACCTCCCACTCACCTCCCTTCATCAACCCTCAGTTTGTTGTCTATTTTTATATTTTATTTTTAATTTCTTTAAATTTACATCCAAATTAGTTAGCATATAGTGCAACAATGATTTCAGGAGTAGATTCCTTTGAGCCCCTTATTCATTTAGCCCATCCCTCTCCCACAACCCCTCCAGTAACCCTTAGTTTATTCTCCATATTTATGAATCTCTTCTGTTTTCTCCCCCTCTCAGTTTTTATATTATTTTTGTTTCCCTTCCCTTATGTTAATTTGTTTTGTCTCTCAAAGTCCTCATATGAGTGAAGTCATGATTTTTGTCTTTCTATTACTGACTAATTTCACTTAGCATAATACCCCCCAGTTCCATCCACGTAGTTGCAAATGGCAAGATTTCATTCTTTTTGATTGCCGAGTAATACTCCATTGTGTGTGTGTGTGTGTGTGTGTGCGTGTGTGTGTGTGTGTGTGTGTGTGTAAAGAAGATGTGGTATATATACCATATTTTCTTTATCCATTCATCCATCGATGGATATTTGGGCTTTCCATACTTTGGCTATTGTTGATAGTGCTGCTATAAACATGGAGGTGCATGTGTCCCTTTGAAACAGCACACCTGTATCCTGTGGATAAATGCCTAGTGGTGCAATTGCTGGGTCGTAGGGTAGTTCTATTTTCAGTTTTTTGAGGAACCTCCATACTGTTTTCCAGAGTGGCTGCACCAGCTCGCATTCCCAGCAACAATGCAAAAGAGATCCTCTTTCTCTGCATCCTCTCCAACATCTGTTGTTGCCTGACTTGTTAATGTTAGCCACCTGACAGGTGTAAGGTGATATCTCATTGTGGTTATGATTTGTATTTCCCTGATGATGAGTGATGTTGAGCATTTTTTCATGTGTCGGTTGGCCATCTGGATGTCTTCTTTGGAGAAGTGTCTATAGATGTCTTTTGCCCATTTCTTCACTGGATTATTTCTTGGGTGTTGAGTTTAATAAGTTCTTTATAGATTTTGGATACTAGCCTTTTATCTGATATGTCATTTGCAAATATCTTCTCCCATTCTGTCGGTTGCCTTTTAGTTTTGCTGATTGTCTCTTTCACCATGCAGAAGCTTTTTATTTTGATGAGGTCCCAGTAGTTCATTTTGGCTTTTGTTTCCCTTGCCTCCAGAGACGTGTTGAGTAAGAAGTTTCTGTGGCCAAGATCAAAGAGGTTTTTGCCTGCTTTCTCCTCGAGGATTTTAATGGTCTAATTGTAGTTTTAATTTGTGTTGCCACGATGAAGAGTGATGTTGAGGATTGTTTCACGGGTCTTTTGGCCATCTGTGTATCTTGTTTGGAAAAATAGTTACTCATTTTTTCTGTTCATTTTTTAATTGGTTTAATTGTTTTTAGGTTGTGAGTTTTATAAATTATATATTTTGGATGCTAACCCTTTATCAAATATGCCATTTTCAAGTATACTTTCCCATTCTGTAGGTTGCTTTTTAGTTTTATTGATTGTTTCCTTCACTGTGGAGAAGCTTTGTATTTTTATGACATCCCAGCAGTTTATTTTTGATTTTGTTTCCCTTGCCTCAGGAGATGTATCTAGTAAGAAGTTGTTACAACCAATGTTAAAGAGGTTACTGCCTGTGATATATTCTAGGATTTTTATGGTTTCTTTTCTCACATTTAGGTCTTTCATCCATTTTGGATTTATTTTGTTTATTGTGCAAGAAAGTGGCCCAGTTTCATTATTTTGCATGTTATTTTACTGTCCAATTTTCAACAAATGGTGTTGAAGAGACTCTCTTTTTCCCATTGGATGCTCTTACATGCTTTGTGGAAGATTAGTTGACTATATAGTTATGGGTTCATTTCTTGGTTCTCTATTCTCTTCTATTGACCTATGTGTCTGTTTTTGCACCAGTACCATACTTTCTTGATCACTATAGCTTTGTAATATAACTTGAAATCTAGAATTGTGATGCCTTCAGCTTTGCTTTTCTTTTTCAAGATTGCTTAGGCTATTCATGGTCATTTGTGGTTCCACACAAATGTTAGTATTGCTTTTTCTAGCTTTGTGAGAAGTACTGTTGGTATTTTGACAGGGATAGCATCAAATTTGTAGATTGCTTTGGGTAATATAGAAATTTTAATAATATTTGTTCTTCTAATCTATAAGCATAGAATGTCTTTCCATTTATTTGTGTCATCTTCAATTTCTTTCATCAGTGTTCTATAGTTTTCAGAGTAGAGATCTTTTACCTCTTTGCTGTGGTTTATTTCTAGATATCTTATGGCTTTTCATGCAATTATAAATGGGATTGATTCTTTGATTTCTCTTTCTGCTCCTTCATTATTGGTTTATAGAAATGCAACAGATTTCTGTACATGGGTTTTGTATCCTACAACTTTGCTGAATTTGTGTATCAGTTGTAGGACTTTTTTGGTGGATTCTTTTAAGTTTTCTATATAGGGTATCATGACATCTTCAAATAGTGAATGTTTGATTTTTTTTCCCTGCCAATTTGGATGCCGTTTATTTCTTCGTGCTATCTAATTGTTGTGGTTATGACTTCCAGTACTATGTTAAATAACAATGGCGAGACTGTACATCCCTGTCTTTTTCCTGGCCATAGAGGAAAGACTTTCAGTGTTACCTCACTGAGGATTATATTAGCTCTGGTTATATATATATATATATATATATAGTCTTTATTATGTTGAGGTATGTTTCCCATATCCCCACTTTGTTGAGGGTTTTATCATAAATGCATATTGTACTTTGAAAAAGTCTTTATCTTCATCTACTGAAAGGATCATATGGTCCTTATCCTTTCTTCTATTAATGTATCATGTTGATTAATTTTCAAATATTGAACCACCTTTTCAGCCCAGGAATAAATTTCACTTGTTGGTAGTGAATGATTCTTTTAACGTACTGTTGTATTTGTTTTGCTAGTATTTTATTGAGAATTTTTACATCCATGTTCATCAGGGATAGTGGCCTTTTATTCTCCTTTTTTAGTGGAGCCTTTATTTGTTTTTTGAATCAGGATAATACTGACCTGATAGAATAACTATGGAAGTTTTATTATCATTTAATTTTGTCAGAATAGTTTGAGAATAATAAGTGTTAACACTTCTCTAGGGATGCCTGGGTGGCTCAGTCAGTTAAGCATCTGACTTTGGCTCAGGTCATGATCTCGCTGTCCATGGGTTAAATCCCCATGTCAGGCTCTGTGCTGACACCTTAGAGCCTGGGGCCTGCTTAAGGTTTGTGTGTGTGTCTCTCTCTTCACCTCCCTCGCTCACACTTCATCTCTCTCTCTCTCAAAAAAAATATAATAAACATAAAAAATTTAAAAAGTTTTATGGCGTATTGTAAGTACTCTATGTGTTTTATGGTTCGTTAACATTACATTGAAGTAGAAAATATATTAATGGCTATAGAAAGTTGAGTATGTTTATAGGACACATGGTAGGAGACAGGAAAGGATGAAAGACTGAGAAGAAAAGGTAGATTAGAAATATTGATAAGGCAAGGTCCAATTTCTGGTGGAGGATTTAAGGGGAAGAAGTTAAAAGCACAACTGGAAGATTAACTGTGAATAGGAAGAGGGTTGTTATTTCATTTTTTATGTATTTATTTAATTTTTGAAATGTTTCTTTATTTTAAGAGAGAAAGCACAAACGGGGAGGGACAGAGAGAATTATAAGCAGGGGATGCATGGCGCAAACTCACAAACTGTGAGATCATGAGCTGAGCCAAAATCAAGAGTCAGACGCTTAACCGACTGAGACACTAAGGTGCATTGAGAGCTGTTTATTTTAGATTTGGGAGAAAGTAGGTGAAGTGGTTATAGTCATAGATAAACAAATGTGTATATGGTAGTTACTTTGTGTTAGTTTTATTTTTCTCTGTGAAATATGAGGTCAGATTGTCTGCAGGAAGCAGGGTCTTTGGGGTTGTGGGAGGTTTTTGTTGATTCCCATTGTGACTAAGTGGGAACTGACATGTGACAATGAAGGAATATCCATTTAGCAATGAGTGTCCAGGTAAAATTAGAGACTGCACATTTTTAATAGCAAAAATGTGTACTCTAGTTGGTTTTCTCCAGTTTTAGGAGATGTTTCAGTTAATCCCATTGTGGGTGCTGAAAAGAGATGGTGAGGCAGAAGTTAATGAGATGAGACATTAGAGGATGTTGGCAACAAAGAGGATTGGGCTGGGTAGGGAAGGAAGTGAAACTCTGAGGATGGACAGGGAGAAAGAGAGGGGCTAAGAGAATGGAATGAATGGGATAGTTGAAAAGCATGCATGAATAACTGACTAGGATCTGACACTAAATATCTTGTGATTTTGGACAAGTCAACTCAATGGGACCCCAGTTTCTTTTGTTAAAATGAAAATGTTCAAATATGGGATTTCTATTACAGTCCTTTTCAGATCCAGAGGTCTTTTTTTTTCTTCTCCTATCGTTGCACTGCCACCTAGTGTATGTAAAGGATATAGAAAGGATGTTATAAGGAAGAAATATAAAACAATCAGTTTAAGAAAAAAATTACAAGCACGTGTGTTTAGGGAATAGTGAAGACAGAACTGGATAGGTTGTATCTTAGATATTCCCATTACATTAAAATTGGTGGCACACATGCTTTTGACCCATAAATCCTCTTCAAATCATCTTCTTCCCTAATGGGTAGCATTTATTCTACCTATGTTCTAAATTGGCAGGGATGCAGGTGTGAATCAGTTAGAGAAATTGAGAGAAGCAAACGAAATGAACATGACATCAAAAAGGCATTTTAAATAAATAAATAATAAATTTAAAATATTTATTAATTTATTAACACCATGTTAACAATATGATGCAGTAAAAAAAGCTCACAGACTTTGGATCTTCTCATATTTGGGTCCAGTGCTTTAAGAGAGAAGGGATTTAGTTTAAGTGGTGTGTTGGAGGATTGGTGAGGGGACTTCTAGTTCAGGGATGGCTTCCTTCAGGGGTAAACCAGGATTTTGAAGCAAATCATACCTGTTCAAAATGGGAAGCCAAAATTTGTTTGGGGTTTGCTTTTAGCTCTATACTCAATTTTATTTTAAAGTAAGCGAGACTATCTCACGATTCTAAAGGCCTTTGTTCCCCTATTTTATTTATTTCAGTGCACACAAATCTCTTTAATTTACAATAATAAAAAATTGCATGGATCTGTTGTCCTGTTAACGTACTTTTGTTCATCACTATTCAGATATCAAAGTCTATAGCCATTGCTTTCATTTTTTTTTTTTTACCAAACATACTATTATTAAACCTTATATCATTTTAACGATAATAATTTCCCTGAAGTTTCTTCCTTGCTGGCTTTTATGCTAAATCTATTTTTTTTCACACTCTTTGACCTTTGTGTTTTGTTTTACAAAGCTGATTATCCTTATCTTTATGAAATCTCCTTCTTCCTTATATTTCTTACAAATTATACATTCTTGATTATCCTCTTTTTCTATGACCATAGCTCCTTACTTTTCTTTCCTAATTTCTCATTCTCCCATCACTATATCTAGATCTTATCATGATGCTTCTTTTTCACCACTCTTCTCCAGATGCCTTTATTCTCTTGGATTATCAAAAATCTAAGAAACAAAATACATGAGCAATCCAATAAATAAAATGTCTTCAAATAGTCTATCTTTATTAATACTTCAAAATTTCCATATCTGGTCCTAACCATTGGTCTGTTTACAGAAGCCTATATTTCTACTTGAATTAATTGTAATCAGATTTACAACTGAAATTCTTAGCTTTTTCTTAAATTAGCTTCTCTTCCCGAATTTATCAATTTTTACAGTCCTTAGGTTAAGATTCTTGAGATTATCTCCTTTTTTAAGATTATCTTTGATTTTTTACTGTTTTGTATGTTCATGTAATCTACAATATCCCATTCACTCCATGCAGCAAACTTCATGTTTTTTTTTCCATTTGCTTTTGCTGGTGCCATTTACTTTTGAAAGATCCTGTTGCCTCTGTGGTTGAAAGTTTGTCTCAGATTTCATTTGTTTTGGGAAACCTTCCCCAATCACTCTAACTAGAAGTGTTTCCTCTACCACAGATGATGTCTATAATGCCTGTATGGCATACATATGCATTAGTAAATTACTAATGCTTGAGCATATTTCTTATTTTTCAAACCAATTACATGTACCTGGGAAGCAATGATATTGATTTATCTTTATTTGTATCTCCCATTTAGTCTAGAATTTCAATACATATATATATATGTATTAACATATATATATGTATATATATATATATTAACTATATATATATATGTGTGTGTGTGTGTGTGTGTGTGTGCACTAAACCACCATATGATGTTGGAGGGAAGCTCTTGAGAGAGAGAGAGAAAGAGAGAGAGAAAAAGAGTGGAAGAGGGGCAAAGAGAGAGGAAGAGATAAAGAATCTCAAGCAGATCCTGGTGTATATTATTTTTGAAGATTGCATGCAGAGAAACATCTTGACTTTTTTCATCATGAAAAGCAGTGACCTACTTTAGAAGAGGAATATAAATTAAACTGTCATAGCCACATTTCCTTACTCAAATATAAGAAGGATATATTTAGTTTTAAACTATTTTTGTATTACAAAGTAGTTCATGCTTGCTATATAAATCTAAATAATACAGAAAGGTGATCAAATTCTGATGCAAGAATCACGCAAAATCCTACCGCCTCTTGGTGATTCTCCTAAAATCTCTTTAAGTTTGAACATGAATATTTGCATACATATATACATACATACATATCTATTTATTATTAAAAGTATTATATAATTCATGTGTTTTCAAATATTTTCAATCCATACTTTCTTTTGATTAGCAGGGAAACTTATGCCCTCCTGGAGTGCTATTTAAAATTTCACAACACATTTAATAACATGGCCCAAATCAATTTGAGACAGAAGTCATTTAAGAAAGGGGAAGCATTTTGGTTTGTTTTTAAAAGTTACATTTATTTCTTTAATCTTGCGATTGACATGGTTTGTTTTCCATGAATTTATTTATCCTGGGTAATATGGAACATAGGGTATAACATAGGTATTTAAAATAATTTGATACAATCAACATGATACATCACATCAATAAAAGAAAAACACATTATTCTCTCAATAGGTGCAGAAAAAGCATTTGACAAAATACAGCATAGTTTCTTGATAAAAGCTCTCAAGAAAATAAGGATATAAGGAACATAACTCAACATCACAAAGTCCCTATACAAAAGACCCACAGCTAATATCATCCTCAATGAGGAAAAACTGATAGCTTTTCCCCTAAGGTCAACAACACGACAGGGATATCCCCTCTCACCACTGTTGTTCAACATAGTACTAGCCTCAGCAATCAGACAGGAAAAAGAAATAAGTCATCCAAATCAGCAAGGAAGAATTCAAACTCTCACTCTGCAACCACATGATACTCTATGTGTAAAACCCAAAAAACTCCACCAAAAATATGCTAGAACAGGTACATGAATTCAGCAAAATCTCAGGATATAAGATGAATGTACAGAAATCAGTTACATTTCTCTACACCAATAATGAAGCAGCAGAAAGAGAAATTTAAGTTTACAATTGTACCCAAAACCATAAAATACCTAGGAATAAATCTAACCAAAGAGGTAAAAGAGCTGTATGCCAAAAACCATAGAGACCTTATGGAAGAAATTGAAGAAGACACAAAAAATGGAAAAAAAAACATTCCATGCTCATAGATTAGAAGAACAAATAGTGTTAAAATGTCTATACTACCCAAAACAATCTACACATTCAATGAAATCCCAATCAAAATAATAACAACATTATTCACAGAGCTAGAACAAACTACCCTAAAATTTGTATGGAACCAGAAAAGATCCTGAATATCCAAAACCATGCTGAAAAAGAAAACCAAAGATGGAGGCATCACAATTTTGGACTTCAAGCTATATTACAAAGCTTAATCATTAAGACAGTATAGCACTGGCACAAAAACATACACATAGATCAACGGAAGAGAACACCTAATCCAGAAATGAAACCACAAATGTATGGCCAACTAATCTTTGACAAAGCATGAAAGATTATCCAATGGAAAAAAAGACAATCTTTTCAACAAATGGTGTTGAGAAAACTGGACAGTGACATGCAGAAGAATTAACCCGGACCACTTTCTTACACTATACACAACAATAAACTCAAAATGGATGAAGTATAAGACAGAGAACCATCAAAATCCTAGAGGAGAAAGTAAGCAACAACCTCTTTGACCTTGGCTGCAGCAACTTCTTACTAGACATGTCTCCAAAGGCAAGGGGAACAAATGCAAAAATAAACTATTGGGACCTCATCAAGTCAAAAGGCTTATGCACAGTAAAGGAAATAATCAACAAAACTAAAGGGCACCTGATGGAATGGGAGAGGACTTTTGCAAATGATGTATGAGATAAAGGGTTAGGGTCCAAAATCTATAAAGAACTTACCAAACTCAGCACCCAAAAAACAAATAATACAGTGACAGAATAGGCAAAAGACATGAACATACACTTTTCCAAAGAAGATATCCAGATGGCTAACAGACACATGAAAAGATGAAAACATCACTCATCATAGAGGAAATACAAATAAAAACCACAATGAGATAGCACCTCACAACTGTCAGAATGGCTTAAATTAACAACTCAGGAAACAACAGATGTTGGTGAAGATGCAGAAAAAGGGGAATACTTTTGTACCTTTGGTGGGATTGCAAACTGGTGCAGCCACTCTGGAAATCAGTAGGGAGGTTGCTCAAAAATTTTAAATAGAGCCACCCTGTGACCCAGCAATTGCACTACTATGTATTTATCCAAAGGATACAAAAATGCTGATTTGAGGGAGCACATGCATCCCAATGTTTATAGCAGCAATATCAACAATTAACAACATAAGCCAAACTTATGAAACAAGCCCAAATGTACATCAACTGATGGATGGATAAAGAAGACGTGGCATATATATACAATGGAATATTACTCAGCGATCAAAATGAATGAAATCTTGCCATTTGCAACAATATGGACGGAACTAGAATGTATTATGCTAAGTAAAATAAATCAGAGTAAGATAAATATCATGATTTCACTCGTGGAATTTAAGGAACAAAACAGATGAACATAGGGGAAGGGAAGGAAAAATAAGATAAAAATATAGAGGGAGGCAAACCATAAGAAACTTTTAAATACAGAGAACAAACAGGGTTGCTGGAAGGGAGATGGTGGGGGATGGGCCAAATTGGTGATGGGTACTAAGGAGGGCACTTGTTGGGATGAGCACTGGGATGAGCACATATGTAAGTGATGAATCACTAAATTCTACTCCTCAAATCATTATTACACTATATGTTAACTTACTTGAATTTTAAATAAAATTTAAAAAAAGGAAAAAATAAAATAAAATAATTTGATAAGCATTTTTCTGGAGAAGCAGAGAGTGGCTTAAAAAACAAGTATCTTGTTTATGGCAACTTGTCGTTCCTCTATGGCCTCAAATTGTTCAGTTCTTGGTATCAAATTTGCATATTCTTCTCAACAAATTATAAATCTTATAATTAACTGGCTCCATTCCTCCTTTTAATTTGGATATGCTATTTTCTTTTGAGAATTTTATTGTCTTAATTCCACACTAAGTAAAAGATATATCCCACAATACCAAACGTTAGCTCTAAAGAGAGTTTGGTAAATACATTTTTCTTCTTCCTTTTTTATTTGTTGCACCCATTATCATTTATTTGTTTGTTTGTTTATAATTTTTATTTTTATTTTTTTAAAATATATTTTTTTGTCAAGTTAGCTAACATACAGTGTATACAGTGTGCTCTTGGCTTCAGGAGTAGATTCCCATGTTTCATCACTTATATACAACACCCAGTGCTCATCCCAACAAGTGCCCTCCTCAATGTCCATAACGCATTTTCCCCTCCCCCCTTCACCCCATCAATCCTCAGTTTGTTCTCTGTAAGAGTCCCTTACGGTTTGCCTCCATCTCTGTAACATTTCCCCCTCATTTCCTTCCCCCATGGTCTTATGTTAGGGGTTTAATGGTGCTTATAGATTAGGTAGCCCACCCGTTAATTTGGTTTTGTTTCCATATAAGATATAAACAACATCTCAAGCACCACACTCTTCGTTTACCTTCTCCCTTTTCTTCCTTTCCTATCTCCTACATCAGACTTCCCAATCTCATAAATCCATCTTCATTCCCCACGCAGCTACTCTAGTTCAAGTGTTCATTGTGTTTCCTGTCCAAAGTGGCTTCCTACTTGTTTCTCTGTTTCCATTTTACCTCCTTACAGTATATCTTTACAATGGAGTGACATTGTAAAACCACAAAATTAAATAATATTACACTTATGTTTAAAATTATTCATTAACCTTGGAATAAAAACCAAATTGTTATTGCCTAAAATACCCTTCATAATCTGTCCTTTGCTTGCTACTCCGTCCAAATATTTTTAAAGAGATATAGTTGATATACCAGGAAATTTTCTCTTTTAAATTGTACAATTCAGTGTTTTTGAAAAATATTTTCATGAAGTTTTGCAACCATCACAATTATTCAATTTTAGAACATTTTCATAAGTGCAAAAAAAACCACAAAGAAACAAAACAACAACCTTGTGTCCATTCATGGTAACTTCCCATTCCTCTCTCTTCTCAGCTTCAAACAACCACTAATCTACTTTCTGTCTTTCTGGATCTGCCTATTCTAGATATCCCATAAAAATTGAATCATATAATATGTGGTCTTTTGGGACTGGCTTCTGTTACTTCTTTTACTCTAACATCTGTACAAGCAAGGATTTCTATTCTCACCATTTCTATTCAATATAATACTGGAAGTCATAACCACACAAACAAGAAATAAAGAGAAATAAAAGCACCCAAAGAGGAAAAGATGTTAAAATATTTTTATTTGTATCTGATATAGTCATGTAATAAATAATGTGATGTAGAAAATCCTGAAGAAAAGAAAACTGTTACAACTAGAAAATGAGTTCAGCTAAGTGTCAGGTTACAGAATCAACATACAAAAAGAATAGCATTTTGATACACATATACACACGCACACACACACACACACACACAAACACACACCCAATCTGAAATGTAAATTAAGCAAACAATTCCATAATTATTGAGTCACATGGTATTTCTATTTTTAACTTTTGAGAAACTTGTATACTGTTTTCCAGAGTGGCTGTGCCAATTTACATTTCTATCAACAGTGTACAAGGGTTCCTTTTTCTCCACATTCTCACCAACATTTCCTATTTATTGTCTTTTTAATTTTAGCTATTCTGACCAGTGTAAGGCAATATCTCTTTGTGGTTTTGATTTTCATTTCCCTGATGATTCATGATGTTGAGTATCTTTTCATGTCTTTTTTCCATCTGTATATCTTCCTTGCAAAAAAAAATGTCTATTCAAGTTCATTGTTCATTTTATTGCAGCATTATTTACAGTGGCCAAAATATTGAGGCAACTTAAGTGGTGTCCATTGATAGACAATGAATAAGGAAGATGCAGTGCACATGTGGGTGGGGATGGTGGGATATTACACAGCCATATAAAAGCATGAGATTGCGTCATTTGCAACAACATGGATGAACCTAGAGGGTCTTATGCAAACTGAAGCAAATCATACTGAAAAAGATGCCATATAATTTCACTCATATCTGGAATATTAAAAACAAAGTGAATAAACAAGTGAGTAAACAAAAAAGCAGAATCAGACCTATAAATACAGAGAACAAACTGATGGGAAGGAGTGGGAGAATGAGCAAAATGGATGAATGGGATTGGAAGATATAGGCTTCTGGTTATGAAATAAATCGCTGGAATAAAAATCACAGCATAGGGAATATATTCAATGAAATTTTAGTAGCATTTTATGGTGACAAATGACAGTGACACTTGTGAACATAGAAAAATGTATAGAGAAGTAGAATCACTGTGTTGTACATTTAAAGCTAATATAGCTGTATGTCAACTATACTCAAATTTTAAAAAGAAATAGAATACAATCCCACTTACAATAGTAATAAAAAGAATTTAGGAATTAACTACAGAGGATTTAAAAAAACACTTTTGTACTGAAAATTACAAAAGATTGATGAAGGGAATTAAAAAAAAACACATATACATGGACATATATTCAAGTTCATGCATTAGATGAATTCATATTGTTAAAATGTCCACATTACCCAAAGAGATCTTCACAATTTTGGTGTGTTGTATGTTCCTACAATTTACTCATTTCTTCTAGGTTACTCAAATTGTTGGTGTATAATTCTCCATAGTAATCCTTATGATTGTTTTTATTTGTGAGGTATATATAATGTCTCCTCATTTTCTTGAGATTATTTATTCGAGTGTTTTCTTTTTTCTTAGTGTAAGAATTTAGTAATTTGTATATATTTTTAATAACACTTGGTTTTATGTTTTTTTGTTTCTCTATTCTCTAATTTATTTCTATTCTTTCCTTTTAATTCATTTTTATGCTAATTTTGGCTTTAGTTTGTTCTTTTTTTCCAGTTCCTTGAGGCACAAATTCAACTTGTTTATATGAGATGTTTCTTTTTTGTTAACGTGGGTGATTATTACTATAGACTTCTATATTAATGTTTTGCTTAATGTTTTGTTTTCCACAAAGTTTAGTATATTGTGTTTTATTTTCATGTGTCTTGGCATGATTTGTTAGATTCCCTTTTGATCTCCTCATCAACCAAATGGTTGTTGAGAGTATGATGTTTACTATAATAGACACACAAAAGAGAAAGAAGAGAAAGAAATACAAACATAACATTAAAGAAATCCATCAAATAACAAAAGAAATAGATAACAAGAAAGGAACAGAGAACAACTACAAAAACAACCAGAAAAAAAATTAACAAAATGGCAATAAGTGCATACCTATCAATAATTAATTGAAATGTGAATGGACTAAAATGCTCCAATCAAAAGACAGAGTCACTGATTGGACAAAAAAAAAAAATCACCCAACTATATGCTGCCTACAAGAACCTTACTTCAGATTGAAGGACACACACAATTTGAAAGTGAAGAGATGGAAAAAGGTATTCCACGCAAAATGGAAATAAAAAAAAATGGCTAAGGTAGTAATACTTATACCAGATAAAATAGACTTTAAAACAAAGGCTGTAGCAAGAGAAAAAGAAGGTCATTATATAATGGCAAAGGGATCAACCCAATAAAAGGATATAATAATTGTAAATATCTATGTACCCAACATTGAAGCACCTAAATACATAAAGGAAATACTAACAGATAAAGGGAGAAACTGACAGTAATACAACAATAGTAGGGGAATATAATAGTCCACTTGCATCAATGAATAGATCATCTAGGCAAAACATTGAATTACACATTAAATCAAATGGACCTAACTAATATATACAGAACATTTTATACAAAACAACAGAATACACATTATTTTCAAGTGAACATGGAATATTCTCCAGAATAGATCTCATATTAACCATGAAATAATCCCCAATACATTTAAGATTTAAATTGTATTAAGCATCTTTTACGACAACAATGGTATGGAATCAGAAATTGATTACAAGAGGGGCACCTGGATAGCTCAGTCGGTTGAACATCTGACTTCGGCTCAGGTCATGATCTCACAGTTTGCTAGTTCGAGCCCCATGTCAGGCCCTGTGCTAACAGCTCGGAGCCTAGAGCCTAATTCGGATTCTGTGTGTCCTTCTCTCTCTGCCCCTCCCCCACTCGCACACTGTCTCTCATTTGAACATAAATAAACATTAAAACAATTTTTTAACAAAGAAATTGATTATTAGAAAAAAAACTAGAAGAAACACAAACACATGTAGGCTAAATCATACACTACTAACAGTCAAAGTTTCAATGAATAAATGAAAGAGGAAATAATAGATAGATAGATAGATAGATATTTATATATACCTAATCAAGAAAAGAAAGAAAACTCTCAAACTACTGAAAGGTATACTTAAAAAAGGTAGAAAAAGAAAAAAAAACAAGCTAGAAGAACAAATAAAACAATAAATATCATAGCACAAATAAATGAAACAGAGGTTGCAAAAAATAATAGAAATGATCAGTGAAACCAACAGCTGGTTCTTTCAAAACATAAACAAAATTGATAAAACTTTAGTTACACACATTAAAAAAAAGACAAATAAATAGAAATAAAAAATAAAAATCAGCAAAACATGAAAGGCAAGAAAGAATCAGAGTAAATCTTCAGAAACAGCCATAAAACAAGGAATAAAATGGCAATAAATACATATCTATTAATAATTACTTTGAACGTAAATGGAATAGATACTCCAAGCAAAGAACATATGGTGGCGGAATGGATAAAACTAAGACCCATCTATATGATGCTTACAAGAGACTCATTTTAGACCGAAACACACCTGCAGAACGAAAGTGAGGGTATGGAGAAATATTTATCATACAAGTGGATGTCAAAACAAAGTTGAAGTAACAATATTTATATCAGAAAAAAATTGACATTAAAACAAAGACTTGAACAAGTGACAAAGGACAGTATATAATAATAAAGGGAACAAGTTAACAAGAATATATAACAATTGTAAATAATTATCCACCTAATGTAGAAACACCAGAATACGTAAAACAGTTACTAACAAATATAAAAGAACTAATTGATAATAATACAATAATAGTAAAGAACTTTAACACCCAACTTAAATCAATGGACATATCATCTAAACAGAAAATCAACAAGGAAACAATGGCATTGAATAAGAGACTAGAACAGATGGACTTAACAGATATATCCAGAACATTCCATTAAAACAGTAGATGGGGCGCCTGGGTGGCGCAGTCGGTTAAGCGTCCGACTTCAGCCAGGTCACGATCTCGCGGTCCGTGAGTTCAAGCCCCGCGTCAGGCTCTGGGCTGATGGCTCGGAGCCTGGAGCCTGTTTCCGATTCTGTGTCTCCCTCTCTCTATTCCCCTCCCCCGTTCATGCTCTGTCTCTCTCTGTCCCAAAAATAAATAAGCGTTGAAAAAAAAAATTAAAAAAAAACAGTAGAATACATATTCATTTCAAGTTAACATCGAACATTTTCCAGGATAGATCACATAAGAGCCAAAAAAATAGCTTCAACAAATTTTAAAAAAATCGAAGTCATGCCATGCATCTTTTCTGAACACAAGGGAACTCGGCAGGGCACAAATCTGCCTGACCTTGGAACTTAAACAAAGAGCCTTATTGACCATTGAGTCTGGTCTTTCCATCTTGGTATAAAGGGAAGCTAAGTCATACATAAACTTGCCCTCTGTTGAGTGTAAGACCCAACCCTGCACAAGAAAATCTTGCCAGAATACCTGGGAAGATGTGTACCTCAGCAGTGCTTGACTGCAGAGCCCAGTAGGCAAAGCTAATCAGCAGAGCAAGTTCAGGAACCTCATTTGGCCAGGAAACATGGGGTACTGGTTGGCTGGAGTCAAGAGCACAAAAACAGAGCCTTGTCAGCCTTGCAGTTGGTTCTTCCACTCCACCCAAGCATGGGAACTAATTTACAGCCCTACCCACTGCTGGGTATAGCTCCTATCCCCAATCAACCAAAAAGTTTTGGCAGAACACCTGAGAAGCTGCTTGGAGCCCACTTTCTTGCTCCACCATGGGAGTGGTGTGCCTCTCAGTCATGCCCAACCAGAAAGCCTTGCATGAGCATCTGAGAAGTTCAACAGACCAGAAACACTTGATTGGAGATTTTGGTTGGCAGCACTGCTTGTGTGCAAAGCAAAACTGGTGGCACCATCTGGCCAAGAAATTCAGTGCATGATCTTGCCTGATATGTTTCCTCAAACAATGGGTAGTGCAGGACTTTGGGTTTGTTCTGATGCCCTGCCAGGGCATGGAAGCTAATTCATAGCTGCACTTCTGAGAAAACTATCCATTCCAAACCATATAAGAAAGTACCAGAGAATCCAGCACCTGTAGAATCCATTCCACAACTTTGCTTGGGCAAGGAACTAAGCTAGCATTACCATCCACCTGTTTCAGCCAGGAGCACCTCTCAAACTCAGAGCACATGCAGTGGCCTTATGCCAAAAGAGACTCCATAGCAAGCCCCAACTGCCCAAGGACACTAGTGGTTGACACATACAGAACCCTGAGCCAAGTAGACTGGTGAAGAGCTGACATTACCAAAGTGAACCTGTAAAGCCTAGAAAAGTAGAGTACTTGCTCATATATACAGGTGCCAATGTAAGTAATCAAGGATCATGAAAAAGCAGGCAACCCTGATACCACCAAAGGAAATTAATAAAGTTCCAATAACTGACCCTAAAGAAAAGGGGATATATTAACTGTTAGGCAAATAATTTACAATATTCCTCTTTTTTTTTTTACAAAATCCTATTTTTTTCTTTTTCTAAAAATTTTTTAACGTTTTTATTTATTTTTGAGACAGGGAGAGAAAGAACATGAACATGGGAGGGCCAGAGAGAGGGAGACACAGAATCTGAAACAGGCTCCAGGCTCTGAGCTGTCAGCACAGAGCCTGACGCGGGGCTCAAACTCACGGACCACGAGATCATGACCTGAGCCGAAGTCAGCCACTTAACCAACTGAGCCACCCAGGTGCCCCTACAACATTCCTCTTAAAGAAGTGTAGTAGACTATAGGAACACAGAAAAATCAAGGAAGTTAGGAAAATAATGCATGAAAAAAACAAAAAAGTTAAAAACATAATCTTCAAAACAAACAAAAATCCCTGAAAACCTCAAGCTGAAAAATACAATGACTAAACTGAAGAATACAATAGAATGCTTCAATAGCAGACTCAAGCATGTAGAAGGAAAATATCCATGACCTAGAACACAGGACATTTGAAATTATACAATCAGAGTGGTAAAAAGAATATAATAAAAAAAGAGTGAAGAAATCCTATAGGACTTATGGAACATAACCACAAGAAACAACATTCACATTATGGGAATCCTAGAAAGAAAAGAGAAACAGAAAGTGACAGAAGGAATATTTAAAGCAATAAGGGTGCAATTTTTCCAAAACTGGGGAGAGCAATGGGCATCTAAATATAAGGCCTAAAGGACCCAAAATAGGTTAAAACCAAATAGGGCTGTCCTAAAATACATTTAAATTGAACTGTCAAAAGTCAAATGCAAATAAAGAATTTGAAAATAGCAAGAAACAAGTTACATACAAGGGAACCCCTAAGACTATACGTGGAGAAAATTTGAGAAATAATTCAAGTTAGGAGAAAATGGAAAGATACATTCAGAGTATTAAAACAAAAAACAGTCCATCAAGAAATCTATACCTGGTAAAGCTGTCCTTCTGAAAGAAAAAAAGAAAGTTTTCAAAAGAAGCAAAATCTGAGGGAGTTCATTACGACTAGAACTAACTTATAACAAATGCTAAAGCCAGTTCTTTGAGTGGAATAAAAATATGGCAATTAAGGTCATAGAAACACGTGAATGTAGAAAAAATTACTGGTAAATATGAATATATAGTCAATGTTAGATTCTGTAATATGGAAATGGCGGTAGATAATTCACTTACTACCACAGTTTGCTGGTTAAAAATTAGATGCACTGAAACAACCATAACTGAAATGATTTATTATTGTATACACCATAGGAAAACATATAACCTGGAACACTGATAACCTAAAATATGAGGGGGAGGAAAAATAAAAGTGTAAAGTTTATTTTTCTTTTTCTTTAGTTTTTATTGAAATTCCAGATACTTAACATACGGTGTAATATTAGTGTCAAGTGTAGAAGTATAGAATTTTGTGATTAATAACTTACAGCACCTGTTTCTCATCACAACAAGTGCACTCCTTTATCCCCATCACCTATTTAATCCCCACACCTACCTCCCCTCTGGTAAATATCAGTTTATTCTCTATAGTTAAAACTCGGCTTCTTGGTTTGCCTGTCTCTTTTTTTCCCACATGAGTGTTTGTTTTGTTTCTTAAACTCCACATATGAATGAAATAATACAGTATTTGTTTCTCTGACTGATTTCGCTTAGCATAATACTTCCTAACTTCATCTACATTGTTGCAAATGGCAAGATTTCATTCTTTTTTATGACTGAGTAATATTTCATTGTATATTGTATATATGTGTACATCTATACATACTACTTCTTTATATTTTCATCAGTTGAGGGACATATGGGCTATTTTCATAATGTGGCTACTGTACATAATGCTGTTGTAAACATCAGGGTTCAATATATCCCTTCAAACTAAAATATTTGTATTATTTTGGTAATACCTAGTAGTGAAAATGCTGGATCATTGGGTAGTTCAATTGTCAACATTTTCAGGAACCTCCATACTGTTTTCCAGAGTGGTTACATCAGTTTGCATCCCCACCAACAGTTTAAGAGGGTTCCCCTTTCCCTACATTTTTTCCAACACCTGTTGTTTTCTGTGTTATTACTTGTAGCCATTCTGACTGGTGTGAGGTGACATCTCATTGTGGTTTTGACTTGTATTTCCCTGATGATGAGGGATGTTGTGCATCTTTTCATGTGTCTGCTGACCATCTGTATGTCTTCTTTTGGAAAATGTCTATTCATGTCTTCTGTCCATTTTTTCAATGTTTATTTATTTATTTTGAGAGACAGAGCATGAGTGAAGGAGAGACAGAGAGGGAGACACAGTATCTGAAGCAGGCTCCAGGTTTTGAGCCATCAGCACAGAGCCCAACATGGGGCTCAAACCCAAGAACCACGAGATCATGACCTGAACCCAAGTCAGATGCTTAACCAACTGAGCCACCCAGGTGCCCCTCTTCTGCCCATTTTTTTTTAATTGGATTGTTTGTTTTCTGAGTGTGGAGTTTTATAAGCTCTTTATAAACTTTGGATTCTAACTCTTTATCAGATATGTCTTTTGCAAATCTCTTCTCTCATTCCCTAGGTTGCCTTTTACTTTTGTTGTTTCCTTCACTGAGCAGAAGCTTTTAATTTTGATGAAGCCCCAATAGATTATGTTTGCTTTTGCTTCCCTCACCTCAGGAGACATATCTATTGAAAAGTTGCTACAGCTTATGTCAAAGAGGTTACTGCCTGTGTTCTTCACTAAGATTTTCATGGTTTCCTATCTCACATGTAGGTCTCTCATCCATTTTGAAATTATTTTCTGTATGGCGTAAGAAAGTGGTGTAATTTACTTTTTAATGTTTTATTTATTTATTTATTTATTATTTATTTTCAGTGATCTACACAATTTATTTTTTAAGTTTTTATGTCTATTTTTAAAATATAATTTATTGTCAAATTGGTTTCCATACAACACCCAGTGCTCATCCCAACAAGTGCCCTCCTCCATGCCCATCACCCACTTTCCCGTTGCCCCCATCCCCCCATCAACCCTCAGTTTGTTCTCAGTCCTTAAGAGTCTCTTATGGTTTGCTTCCTCCCTATCTGTAACTTTTTTCCCCTTCCCATCCCCAATGGTCTTCAGTTAAGTTTCTCAAGATCCACATATGGGTGGAAACATATGGTATCTGTCTTTCTCTGCCTGACTTATTTCACTTAGCATAATACCCTCCAGTTCCATCCATGTTGCTGCAAATGGCCAGATTTCATTCTTTCTTATTCCCAAATAGTATTCCATTGTATATATAAACCATATCTTCTTTATCCATTTGTCAGTTGATGGACATTTAGGCTCTTTCCATCATTTGGCTATCATTGAAAGTGCTGGTAATAAACATTGGGATACATGTGACCCTGTGCACCAGCACTCCTGTGTCCTTTGGATAAATTCCTAGTAGTGCTATTGCTGGATCATAGGGTATTTCTATTCTTAGTTTTTTGGGGAACCTCTACACTGTTTTCCAGAGCACCTGCACCAGTTTGCATTACCACCAACAGTGCAAGAGGGTTCCCTTTCTCCACATCCTTGCTAGCCTCTGTTGCTTCCTGTGTTGTTAATTTTAGCCACTCTGACTGGTGTGAAGTGTTATGCCAGTTTGGTTTTGATTTGTATTTCCCTGATTATGAATGATGTTGACCATCTTTTCATGTGTCTGTTTGCCATCTGGATGTCTTCTTTGGAAAAGTGTCTATTCATGTCTTCTGCCCATTTCTTCACTGATTATTTATTTTTTGGGTGTAGAGATTGTTAAGTTCTTTATACATTTTGGATACTAATCCTTTATCTGATATGTCACTTGCAAATATCTTTTCCCATTGTGTTGGTTGCCTTTTAGTTTTGTTGATTGTTTCCTTTGCAGTGCAGAAGTTTTTATCTTGATGAGATACCAATAGTTCATTTTTGCTTTTAATTCCCTTGCCTTTGGAGATGTGTCGAGTAAGAAACTTTTGTGGCTGAGGTCAAAGAGGTTGTTGCCTGCTTTCTCATCTTGGGTTTTGATGGTTTCCTGTCTCACATTTAAGTCTCTCATCCATTTCGAGTTTGTTTTTGTGTATGGTATAAGAACGTGGTCAAATTTCATTCTTCTGCATGTTGCTGTCGAGTTCTCCCAGCACCATTGGCTGAAGAGACTGTTTTTTTTTTCCATCAGATTCTTTTTCCTACTTGGTCAAAGATTAGTTGGCCATAGATTTGTGGGTCCAATTCTGCGTTCTGTATTCTATTTCATTGGTCTATGTGTCTGTTTTTGTGACAGTAACATACTATCTTGATGATTATAGCTTTATAGTAGAGGGTGAAGTCTGGCATTTTGATTTTGGTGCCTCCCACTTTGGTTTTCTTTTTCAACATTCTTTGGCTACTTGGCGTCTTTTGTGGTTCCATAAAAATTTTAGGATTGTTTGTCCTATCTTTGAGAAGAATGCTGGTGCAATTTTGATTGGGATCACATTGAATGTGTAGATTGCTATTGATTGATATTTTGATATTGAGATTTTAACAGTATTTATTCTTCCAATCCATGAGTATGGAATGTTTTTCCATTTCTTTGTATCTTCTTCAATTTTCTTCATAAGTTTTCTATAGTTTTCAATATACAGATCTTTTATATCTTTGGTTAGGTTTATTCCTAACTATTTTATGGTTTTTGTGCAATTGTAAATGGGATTAATTACTTGATTTCTCTTTCTGTTGCTTCATTATTGGTGTATAGAATTACAAACAATTTCTGTACATTGCTTTTGTACCCTGAGATTTTACTAAAATCATGTATCAGTTATAGCAGCCTTTTGGTGGAGTCTTTCAGGTTTTCCACATAGAGTATCATGTGACCTGCAAAATGTGAAAGTTTGACTTCTTTGACAATTTGGATGCCTTTTATTTCATTTTGTTGTCTGATTGCTGATGCTAAGATTTCCAACACTATGTTAAACAACAGTTGTGAGAGTGGACATTCCTGTCGTGTTCCTGATCTCAGGGGCAAAGCTCTCATTAATTTCCCCATTGAGGATGATATAAGCTCTGGGCTTTTTGTATGTAGTTTTTATGATGTTTAGGTATGTTCCTTTGATACTGACTTTCTTGAGAGTTTTTATTAAGAATGGATGCTGAATTTTGTCAAATGCCTTTTCTGTATCTATTGACAGGACCATATGGTTTTTATCTTTTCTTTTATTAACGTGATGTATCACATTGATTGATTTGTGAATATTGAACCAGCCCTGCAGCCAAGGAATGAATCCCACTTGATCATGGTGAATAATTCTTTTTATATGCTGTTGAATTCGATTTGCTAGTATCTTGTTGAGAATTTGTGCATCCGTGTTCATCAGGGATATTGGCCTGTAATTCTTTTGTGTGTGGACTTTGGTTTGGGAATGAAGTAATGCTGGCTTCATAGAATGAGTCTGGAATTTTTCTTTCCATTTCTACTTTTTGGAACAACTTGAGAAGGATAGGTATTAACTCTGATTTAAATGTCTGGTAGAATTCCTCTGAGAAGCCTTCTGGCCCAGGACTCTTATTTGTTTGGAGATTTTTGATAAGTTATTCCATTTCTTCATTAGTTATCAGTCTGTTCAATTATCTACTTCTTCCTGTTTGAGTTTTGCTAGTGTAGGGGTGACTAGAATTGGTCCATTTCTTCCAGGTTCTCCAGTTTGTTGGCATATAATTTTTCATAGTATTCTGATAAATGCTTGTATTTTTGAGGGACTGGTTGTGATAAATCCACTTTAATTCGATATTTTATCTATTTGGGTCCTCTCTCTTTTCTGTTTGAGGAGTCTGGCTAGGTGGTTATCAATTTTGTTTATTTTTTCAGTAAAACAGCTCTTAATTTCATTGATCTGTTCTACTGTTTTTTCTTTTCTTTTTTTGATTCTTTATTCTTTATTTCTGCTCTGATTTTTATTATTTCTCTTCTTCTCTTCTGCTGTCCTTGGGGTTTCTTTGTTCTTCTGCTTCTAGTTCCTTTTAGTGCACTGTTAGATTTTGTATTTGGGATTTTTCTTGTTTCTTAAGATAGGCCTGGATTACAATGCTGTTTCCTCTTAGGACTGCCTTTTCTACTTCCCAAAGGGTTTGGAATGTTGTGTTTTCGTTTTCATTTGTTTCCATATATTTTTTAGTTTTTCTTTAATTGCCTGGTTGACCCATTTTTTCTTTAGTAGGGTGTTCTTTAACCTCCATGCATTTGGAGTTTTTCCAGACTTTTTCCTGTGGTTGATTTCACCTTTCATAGCAGTGTGATCTCTAAATATGCATGGAATTAACTGAATTCTTTTATATTTATTGAGGGCTGTTTTGTGACCCAGTATCTGATCTATTTTGGAGAATGTTCCATGTGAACTTGAGAAGAATGTGTATTCTGGTGCCTTTGGATGAAAATTTCTGAATATATCTGTCAAATCCATCTGGTCCGGTGTATCATTCAGGGCCATTGTTTCTTTATTGATCCTGTGTCTAGATGATCTATCCATTGTTGTAAGTGGGATATTAAAGTCCCCTACAATTAACATATTCTTATCAATAAGGTTGCTTATGTTTGTGGTTAATTTTTTATATATTTTGGTGCTTTCAAATTTGGTGCATAAACATTTCTAATTGTTAGCTCTTCTTGATGGATAGACTCCACAATTATAATATAATGCCCTTCTTCATCTCTTGTTAGAGCCTTTAGTTTAAAATGTACTTTGTCTGATATAAGTATGTCTACTCCAGCTTTCTTTTGACTTCCAATAGCATGATAGATGCTTCTCCATCCCCTCACTTTCAATCTGAAGGTATCCTCAGGTCTAAAATGAGTCTCTTGTAGACAGTAAATAAATGGGTCTTTTTTTTTAATCCATTCTTATACCTTATGTCTTTTTGTTGGAACATTTATTCCATTTACATTCAGTGATATTATTGAAAAATATTGGTTTAGAGTCATTGTGTTATCTATAGGTTTCATGCTTGTAGTGATGTCTCTGGCCCCTTATGGTCTTTGCAACATTCCACTCACAGAGTCCCCATGAGGATCTCTTGTAGTGCTGGTTTAGTGGTGATGTATTCCTTTAGTTTTTGTTTGTTTGGAAAAACCTTTATCTCTCCTTCTATTCTGAATGACAGATTTTCTGGATAAAGGATTACTGTCTGCATATTTTTCCTATTCAGCAAATGGAAAATTTCCTGACACTCCTTTCCGGCCTGCCAAGATTCAGTATAGGTTTGCTACTTCCCTTATGTGTCTACTCTTGTAGGTTATGGCCCATTTGTCCCTAGCTGCTTTCAGAATTCTCTCTTTACCTTTGTATTTTGCCAGTTTCAATATGATATGGCACACAGAAGATAGATTCAAGTTAAATCTGAGGGGAGTTCTCTGTGCCTCCTGGATTTTTATGCTTGTTTTATTCCCCCATACTGATGAATTTCTCACTAATGATTTGTTCAAGTACCCGTTCCACCCCTTTCTCTCTGTCTTCTTTTTCTAGAACTCCTATGACATGGATATTATTCTGTTTCATTGAATCACTTAGTTCTCTGATTCTCCCCCCGTGGTCCAGAAATTTTTTACCTCTTTTTTTTCAGCTTCATCTTTTTCCATAATTTTATCTTCTGTTTCTCCTATTCTCCCCTCTGCTTCTTCAATCTTTGCTATCACTGCCTCTAGTTTATTTTGCACTTCATTTACAGCATTTTTTTAAATTTTATTTTTTATTTTTTTTTAAATTTTGAGCCAAATTAGTTAGCATATAATGAAACAATGATTTCAGGAGTAGATTCCTTAGTGTCCCTTACCCATTTACCCCATCCCCCCTCCCACAACCCCTCCAGTAACCCTCAGTTTGTTCACCATATTTGTGAGTCTCCTCTGTTTTGTCCCCCTCCCTGTTTTTATATTATTTTTGTTTCCCTTCCTTATGTTCATCTGTTTTGACCCTCAAAGTCCTCATATGAGTGAACTCATATGATTTTTGTTTTTTTCTGACTAATTTTGCTTAGCATGATACCCTCCAGTTCCATCCACATAGTTGCAAGTGGCAAGATTTCATTCTTTTTGATTGCCAAGTAATACTCCATTGTTGTGTGTGTGTGTATCACCTCTTCTTTATCCATTCATCCATTGATGGACATTTGGGCTCTTTCCATTCTTTAGCTATTGTTGATAGTGCTGCTATAAACATGGGGTTGCATGTGTCCCTTGGAAACAGCACACCTGTATCCCATGGATAAATGCCTAGTAGTGCAATTCCTGGGTCGTAAGGTAGTTCTATTTTTAGTTTTTTGAGGAACCTCCATACTGTTTTCCAGAGTGCCTGCACCAGCTTGCATTCCTACCAACAATGCAAAAGAGACCCTCCTTCTCCACATCCTTGCCAACATCTGTTGTTGCCTGAGTTGTTAATGTTAGCCATTCTGACAAGTGTAAGGTGGTATCTCATTGTGGTTTTGATTTGTATGTCCCTGATGATGAGTGATGTTGAACATTTTCTCATGTGTTGGTTGGCCATCTGGATGTCTTCTTTGGAGAAGTGTCTATTCATGTCTTTTGCCCATTTCTTAACTGGATTATTTGTTTTTTGGGTGTTGAGTTTGATGAGTTCTTTATAGATTTTGGATACTAGCCCTTTATCTGATATGTCGTTTGCAAATATCTTCCCCCATTCTGTCGGTTGCCTTTTAGTTTTGCTGATTGTTTCCTTCACTGTGCAGAAGCTTTTTATTCTCATGAGGTCCCAGTAATTCATTTTGGCTTTTGTTTCCCTTGCCTCCAGAGACTTGTTGAGTAAGAAGTTGCTGTGGCTAAGATCAAAGAGGTTTTTGCCTACTTTCTCCTCGAGGATTTTGATGGCTTCCTATCTTACATTGAGGTCTGTCATCCATTTTGAGTTTATTTTTGTGTATCTTGTAAGAAAGTGTTCCTGGTTCATTCTTCTGCATGTCGCTGTCCAGATTTCCCAGCACCACTTGCTTTAGAGACTGTCTTTATTCCATTGGATATTGTTTCCTGCTTTGTCAAAGATTAGTTGGCCACACGTTTGTGGGTCAATTTCTGGGTTCTCTATTCTGTTCCATCCTAAAATTTGTATGGAACCAGAAAAGACCCCGGATAGCCAAAGTGATCTTGAAAAAGAAAACCAAATCTGGAGGCATCACAATCCCAGACTTCAATCTGTACTACCAAGCTTTAATCATCGAGACAGTATGGTACTGGCACAAGAACAGACACTCAGATCTATGGCACAGCTTTTTTATTTTTAATTCATCACGACTATTTTTTAGTTCCTTGATCTATAGATTATCTGCTGTCTTCTATGCTTTTTTCAAGCCCAGTGATTAATCTTATGACTATTACTCTAAATTATTGTTCAATTACATTGTTTGTGTCTGTTTTGATCACTTCTTTAGCTGTCATTTTTTCCCTGACATTCCTTTTGAGAATTCTTCTGTTTTGTCATTTTGGCTATTATTCTGTCACTTATGTGTTTTAATAGCTTTTATGTGTCCTGAACCTGTGGCCACTACTATATTAAAGAAGGGTCATAGACTGCCCAGTGCCTGGCCCTTCAGGAGGAGTTTTTTTTTTTTTTAGTGTGTTACTTGCTCTCTCCTGTGGCGACTCTGGTTACTTCATCTCCCTACTCATAGTAATGTTTTGGGCTGTCCACCAGGTGTGCTTTGATTTGTTCACTGAAGTAGCCCTTCGATGAGCTACAATACTTCTCATCTCTGTGCCTCTGCCAGTGTTGCTCCTTTGCCTTCAGTGTTCTTCCTTCTCTTCCCTTCCCTCCTGGTCAAAGTCCTTTCAGCTTTCAAGGCTCAGCCAGACCTCAGGTCAAGGAAGACTTCCCTGACTGCCCTGCATGCATTTTTTTCCAATGAGCAGTTACTTGTCATCCCTCGTGTTCCAGTGCCCATCCACATTCTCTGCTCACTGAATGGCAGATATGGAACTTTTTTTACCCTGGTCGTTCTGAAGCTGGTCTTTGCTCCTTCACACCAGATGCCCAGGATTCAGATAATCACACAGCTGTTTCCTGGGAATTTCTGATTGTTTTTTAACTATTTTATCCCTGTAGTAAGGTCATCCCTGAAGTCTTCCATTCTTTTCTCAGGCCATGTTACTTATATCTGTTTTGCTTATATCTCTGGCTGTGACCTTATCTTGTTCTTTACCTTGGGATGAATTCCTCTGCCTTGGCATTTTGTCTATGTCTCTGCATTATTCTCTGTGTTACAAAAGCAAGTTATGTTTCCTGCTTCTGAGTGTAATGGATTTTTTTTAATAAAAGGTCATATAGTGTCCAGGGCCTGGTGCTTCAGGAAATGTCTCTGGTATATGCTCTGTGTACTCTGCTTCTGTTTTGACTGCTCTAAGAATCACACCTGTGTTTTGCAGAGGATCTCTTTGCCTGAAGTGGATAGTGTTTGGTCCTTGACCAGAATGTGGTGAGTTTTAAGCAGGTGTACTCTTGTCTGCTTTTTAAAAATTTTCTAATGTTTTTATTTGTTTTTGAGAGAGAGGGACAGAGAGACAGAGACACAGATTGAGCAGGGAGGGGGCAGAGAGAAGAGGGAGACACAGAATCTAAATCAGGCTCCAGACTCTCAGCTGTCAGCACAGAGCCTGATGTAGGGCTCAAACTCATGAACTGAGAGATCATGACCTGAGTAGAAGTCAGACGCTTAACCGACTGAGCCACCCAGGCACCCCTTGTCTGCTTTTAAAATAAGACCCGATATTGCTTGCAATAGATATGAGCCCCTGCAGAATTTTCTGTTTGGGAGATGTGTTGTGGGCAGTAGTTTCTGGTGGTCTTCTGTGAAAGGGGCCCACTGCACTGGGACTAAGGCAAGTTTAACTGAGACATGCAGCCCTCCTAGAATACAGGGGCCCTGGGCTTGGTGTAGTAAGTTTAGACAGCCAGTGACAGTTCTGTGCTGCTTACCACATGTGTCTCTGTGTTTATGCTAAGGGATAGGGTAGGGAAATGTCACCCACCATCTCCTTTGTACACAGTGTGGTGTCTCCCTGAACACTGCCTCTCAGGGAAGCACTCTGAGAATAGTGAATAATATCTCCTGTGTGACCCAGGCATGTTTTAGATTACTGTTTCCACACTGTCTACTTCTGTGTTGTTTACCCTCCTTCTCTCCAGGAGCATCTCAGTGTCCTTGGATCTCTATCCCAGCCAAACCTGCTGATTTTTAAAACTCCAGGCATTAGGGATGTGGTGTGAGCAGGGGCTTGGTCTGTCTTTTGGCTTCCTGGAGAAGGGCCCCCACCCTTGCACTGGGACTGAGTCAAGCTTCACTGAAGGGCAGTCCTTCCAGAGCAAAAGTGTGTGGGAGTTGGTGTAACAGTTTAGGCAACCAGTATCATTGCTGTGTTGCTTCCCACAGGTGGCTCTGTGTTTATGCTGAGGAGTGGGGGAAGAAAATGGTGCTAGCTTGCTCCTTTGTCCCCATAGAGGCATCTCCATGAATGCAGCTTCTCAGGGATACACTCCAAGTGGAACGAAGAATCTCCCCCCTGCATGCCCCAGGTATTCTTCAGATCACTGTTTCCATCCTGTGTGACCCTTAGTTCTTTGCTGATATTCTCTCCAGGCATAGGGCAGTGTTCTCAGGGCTCTATCCCAGCCAAGCTCACTGACCTTGAAACTCCCGTCTTTAAGCCCCACTGTTTGAATGAGATCATGAAAATCAGCCTCTCTAATTTTCCAAGCCAATAGCTTTGGAGAAATATTTTCCTTGTGTGTTCTCCTGTGTGCTACTCTCTATTTTGCCTTTTTTCTGCAACCATAATTCCCTTTCGTCTGCAGCACCTGCCATCAGTTTTTCCCCTAAACCACATATCTGCACTTCCTATCTTCATCAGTGTGGTTTCTTCTCTCCCTTTAGTTGTGGAGTTTATTCTATTAGTGTTCATGTTGATATTTTTTTGGTATTTAGAATGATTTGATAGTTATCTAGCTGGGTTAAAATGACAAGACAAGCTTAGGGTCCTCCTACTCTGCCAACAGCTTCCACAATGTCTCTGTGATTTTTAACATTATTATTGTATTTATTTTGAGGCAACAGAAGTGACACCCATTTAAGATCACAAACAATGCATAAGTGTTGTGTGTATTCTGACTGCTCCACGGAACAACTGTTTCCCTATTTTGCCCTCCTTGAACTTCCTTATTCCCTGAGACACAATAATGCTGAAATTAGGCCAATTAGTAATCCTACAGTGGTCTCTAATTGTTCAGGTAAAAGGAAAAGACACACATCTCTAATGCTGTTTTAATTTTTTAATGTTTATTTATTTTGAGAGAGAGAGAGAGAGCAGAGGAGAGGCAGAGAGAGAAGGAGACACAGAATCTGAATCAGGTTCCAGGCTCTTAACTGACAGCACTGAGCCCGATGCAGGACTTGAACCCACGAATTGTGAGATCATGACTTGAGCCAAGTCAGACACTTAACCGACTGAACCACCCAGGAGCCCCACATCTCTAATTTAAATCAAAGCCAAAAATACTTAAGTTTAGTAAGGAAGGCATGTAAAAAGCTAAAAAGGGCAAATTTCTAGGCCTCTTGGACCAAACAGCTAATCAAGTTGTGAACTCAAAGAAAAATTCTTGAAATAAATTAAAGATATTACTCCTGTGAACACAGAAAAGATAAGAAAGTAAACAGTTTTGTTGTTGATATGGAGAAAGTCTTAGTGGTATGGATAAAAGACAAAAACAGCCACAACATTCCCTTAGCTAAACCCTGATCTAAACTAAGGATTTAATTCTCTTTAATTCTATGAAGGATAATAGGAGTGAGGAAGTTGTAGAAGAAAAGTTTGAAGCTAGCAGAGGTTGGTTCATGAAATTTAGGAAAATAAAGCATCTGCATAACACAAAATTGCAAGATGAAGCTCCAGTGTTGATGTAGAAACTGCAGAAAGTTATCCAGATAATCTACCTAAGGTAGCTACATTAAATAATAGATTCTCAATGTAGAAGATATAGCATTCTATTGCAAGAAGATGCCATCTGGGACTTTCATAGCTAGAGAAAAGAAGTCAATACCTGGCTTCAAAGATTCAAAGGACAGACTGACTCTCTTATTAAGGGCTAATGTACTTGATTAAGTGGAAGCTGATGTTTGGTAGTTATGGCTTATCAAAGCCCAGTCCACTCTGGTGTCTGTGATAAGAGGGCATTTTTTTTTCTTTTAGACATGAAGCAATAGATCTAATTCCTCATAATTTTCTAAAGAAAGTTAAACAGAAGGGGTGCCTGGGTGGCTCAGTTGGTTAAGCGCTGGGCTTCAGCTCAAGCCATGATCATACAGTTCATGAGTTTGAGCCCTGCATTGTGCTCTGTGTTGGCAGTGCAGAGCCTGCTTGGGATTATCTCTCTCTCCCTCTCTCTGCCCTTCCTCCACTTGCACCCTCTCTCTCTCAAAATAAATAAATAAGTAAATAAACAAACTTAAAAATTAAAAAAGTTAGAAGCCCACAGCATGAATGCAGAGTCCAGCTCATAAACTTCTTTTGGTCAGTGCTGACTCCACAACAGCCTACAATAAGATTCCTTTCTCTGGTCCACCTTAGCCCTTGATGGCAGTTTAGACCTCCTTCTCACTTTACTGCTTCATGTTAGCTTTGAACTGGGTACTTGGCTTTGACCTTCTTGGAGAACTGATTCCACTTACTTAGCCCAGAACCTGACAGTTATTAGGCAGACATTACTGTCTGGAGACTCTACGAAGGAACTCCCCCACACTGCCTAGCTTAATTTATACTTTGGAAAGCACACAAGAGCTCTGGGAGATAGTCTTTATAAAATTTAATTCACAAAATTCCTGTGAACTGTTTCCCTATTTTCAGTGAACTCCTACATTTCCCTGCCACTGATTCATAATGACACAGCATTGTTAGATTTTCAACCTTTACTGTTGTTCTCAGTCTGGTTTCTGAGACTAGTACTGCAACTTATAGCCAGTGCCACACAAAAAAAGAATGAAATGACATGCTACTAGGCAAAAATGAAAAGACACAATGACTCTGGAACCTTATATTTTTTGCAAGCTGAATCTCCATGCTTGCTTACAATGGGTAGTTTTTGTAGTTATTGTTCTTTTTTTTGTATTTATTTTATTTTATTTTTTATTTTTTAAAATTTACACCCAAATTAGTTAGCATATAGTGCAACAATGATTTCAGTAGATTCCTTAGTTCCCCTTACCCATTTAGCCCATCCCCCCCCACAACCCATCCAGTAACCTTCTGTTTGTTCTCCATATTTAAGAGTCTCTTCTGTTTTGTCCCCCTCCCTGTTTTTACATTATTTTTGTTTCCCTTCCCTTATGTTCATCTGTTTTGTCTCTTAAAGTCCTCATATGAGTGAAGTCATATGATTTTTTTTTCTTTCTCTGGCTAATTTCACTTAGCATAATACCAAATCCTCTAGGAGAAAGCAGGCAAAAACTTCTTTGATCTTGGAGGCAGGAACTTCTTACTCAACACGTCTCCAGAGGCGAGGGAAACAAAAGCAAAAATGAACTACTGGGACCTCATGAAAATAAAAAGCTTCTGCACAGCGAAGGAAATAATCAACAAAACTAAAAGGCAACCGACAGAATGGGAGAAGATATTTGCAAATGACATATCAGATAAAGGGTTAGCATGCAAAGTCTATAAAGAACTTATCAAACTCAACACCCAAAAAACAGTAATCTTTTTTTTTGTTTTGTTTTGTGTGTGATGGATGATTTAGAAAAAATAGGACAAATTATGGTCCCATTCAATACAGCCTTCAAAATCCATAATCTAACTACTTGAAGCTACCATATACCTATGAATACAGACATCTTCACCAAGGCTAAACAGAGGTCATGTGAGGGTATAGCATCTGGTATGGGAACTAGAAAATCCTTAACCAAACTTCATGCAGGATTTCTTCAGGGCCTCTTTCCAATGCTACATTAGTAACACTAAAGTGCTTCTAACTTCTTTTCCTGCAAGTCCCTTTCACAAATATTCCTTCAATTCTCTCTCAGTTGAACAAGTAATTCTTGTGCATATTAATTCATTCATACACACCCATGATAGATGTATTAACTCATGCCATCAGGGTTGATTAACTGTTCTGAAATATTTAGGACAGCTTCAGAGAGGAGATCATCTGTGTTGTGGGTCTTTATTAGATACGAGATTTAGATAAGATTACAGTGGAGAAAATGGAAAATAGATAGGGAGAGGAGCATGCAAAATTGAAGGGACAAACATAGCCCAAAGATTTAAAATGTCATTCTCCCAAATGTCTTTTCCATACTACAGTCTATTGACTTTCAGAAAATTTGTATTTATTGAACTTGCAAAATGCAGTGTGTGGTTCAGACTGCTGGCTTTTGTCTGAGTTAACCATTAAGCTCTTACTCTGCATCCTTTGTAAGAAGATGCAGTGGCATGGTTGGCAACTGAGTTCTATGCCTGGAAGAAAGGTGGGGTAAGATGCAATTGAAAGGTTAAGGTTGGGCCAGAATATGGAGAAAAGTGAAGACCAACTTGAATTTGAGTCTGAGTTAGCAGCAAATGAGAAACCACTGAAAGGTTTTAATCAAGGGAATAACTTGATTAGACTTTCATTGTAACAAGATGACTTTGGTATCATTGGAGGGAAGAAAGAAACAATTTGGAGACTGTTGCAATACAAATAAATAATGAGGGGCTGATAATAGATTCTAACAATGAAAATAGAGGAAATGATGAATCTGAGAAACATTTTGAAGATAAAAT
The DNA here is from genome assembly GCF_022837055.1 of Prionailurus viverrinus. Taxonomy (NCBI): domain Eukaryota; kingdom Metazoa; phylum Chordata; class Mammalia; order Carnivora; family Felidae; genus Prionailurus; species Prionailurus viverrinus. Next base: position 57,090,788 of record NC_062579.1, read on the forward strand.
TAACATGACTTGGAGATTGTTTTTGTATGGTGAATAAGGAAGGTGGAAATGTTAAAGACAATTCTAATGTTTCTTATATATGTGGCTGGATTATGATGATGATGGTCTATTGAGCAACTACTATGTACAAAGTACATCATCTGTTTCCTTTAACTTTCATAATATCTTTAAGTATCTATCTACCTATCAATCATCTACTTCTTTGACATATAGGTGATATACAATATTATATATTTCAGGTGTACAGTGTAGGGAATTGACAATTTTACACATATTGCAATACTCATAACAATAAATGTAGTTACCATATGTCACAATATAGTGTGATTACAATATTATTGATTATATTCCTTAGGTTATAATTTTCTCCCTGTGACTTAATTATTTTATAACTGGAATTTTGTATCTCTTAATCCTGTTCATATATTTTGCCCATCCCTCCTACTTCCTCCCCTCTGGCAATAACCAATTTGTTCTATGCATTTATGAGTCATTTTCTTCATTTTTGTTGTGGTTACCAATTTTTTTGTTTGCTTGTTTTGTTTCTTAGATTCCACATGTAAGTGAAATCATATGGTATTTGTGTTTCTCTGATATTTCACTTAGCATGATAAAGTCCATCCATGTTGTTGTGAATCACAAGTTTTCATTCTTTTTTTATGGCTGATATGTATCTATTTCTGTTTCTGTATCTATATCTACATATAATCACATCTTTTATATCCATTCATCTATCAGTGGGCACTTAGGTTGCTTCCGTATCTTGGCTATTATAAATAATGCTGCAATAAACATATGATATCATCCACATACAAGTCAATAAAGCAGTGAGTTATCAGAAGCCTGGCAGAACAAACTCCACAACTAAATATAGAGGAGAAGCTGCATCTGAAAGGTTAGGAAGTTCAGAAAGGTGGAGGGAAGTTTCCCACAAGAGGGAGGGAGCTGTGTACATAGATAAGACAGAAATGAGCCCTCTAGGGAGCTCACACAGGGAAGACTAATCCCCAGAAAGTTTGGATTTGAAAACCATAAGGGATGAATTTCATGAGTTTATGTAACCAATGGGACTTGGAGCCTGGAGATTTGAAAGTCAGCTGGCTCAGCCCTGGGAGAGCCAGGAGCGTGAGTAATTCCTGGGTCACTGCCTTAAGGGAGACAGCATCCTGTGCAGGGAGACAGTATAAAAATGGCAGTTTACACAACACCAGGGACAAACAAGAGACCGTTATGTTCATATTGATTTCAGAGTATATTGGGGAACTTCTAAAAAAATGAGGAGGCTAGCAGGTGGCATTTTCCTTCCATGTCCGCAAGCACATACACAGTGCTATGTGTGGGAGGTGGCTCTGGACAGACACATTCCCCCTACCTTGCTAGCAGTGGGCCACACCCAAGATTTCTCCTGAGGACTCACCTACTCCATTCCTGCTAGACTGGGCCCTGGGCTTAGAGAAAATTTTGTTAAAGGTGCACACACACATCCTGCCCAGCTGCCAGGTGCACAGATGGCTTCTGTGTGCCATGACCAGTGACTGTGCCCTGACCAGCTGCCACACCATGAAGAACCACCACTACCAGATGCTGCATTTAGCCATAGGTTTACAGCTTCCCCCAAGCATCACACCTTACCACTGTGTAGTGCCCAGGTGCTGCACCATATCCAGCCTTGTGCCCCCAGCTACCACCATGCCTTGGGCCCAGCCATGCCAGCCATCACCCTTAGGCTGTGCAAAGCATTTCATGCCCAACCATACCAACTTGTAGCTCCCAGCCACCACAGTGATTAGAGGATCCAACATAAAGTTAGTGATCCAGTGAATATTTTCCTAGCACTACCACCACAATCCCAACTCTCGACAGGCATGCCCATTCATAGCTGACCTGCCTGGGTCCCACTAACACCACAGAGAACAAGCACAGACCACAAAAGAGAGTCAGTGCAGAAAATTCCACTGAAAGGAAAAGCAACTCAGAAACAACAGCAGGACACAAGCAACACATATTGGATACTTTCCTAAGTGCCAGGTTCTGGTGAATAAGGGATGGTATGCTGCAGGGTACTTCAGGAACTATTAGTAATAAAGTCACTACATTTCAAGGGCAGAAGACACAGCTGACTTTCCTAAAACACAGAAACAGATGAATAGAGGCAGACAAAATGAAGAAACAGAAATTTATACCAAATGAAAGAACAGGACAAGGCCATGGCAAAAGATCTGAGCAAAACAGATATAAATAACATGACTGATAGAAATTTAAAGCAATGACCATAAGGATACGCACTAAGCTTGAGAAAAGAATGGAAGACATAAGTGAGACACTTAACACAGAGATAAGAAATAACATAGCAGAGATAAAGGGCACAATAAATGAGATGAGAAACATGTTTGATGGAATGAACAGCAGGATGGAAGAAGGAGAAGAATGAGTTAGTGATATAGAAGACAGATTAACGGAAAGTAATCAAGGTGAACAATAAAGAGAAAAAAGGTATTATGTAAACTGAGAATAGCTTTAGGGAGCTCAGTGACTCCATCAAATATAGTAACATTTTTATTATAGGAGTTTCAGAAGAAAAAGGGAGATAAAAGGGTGCATAAAATGTATTTGAAGAAATAATAGCTGAAAACTTTCCTAATCTGGGAAAGGACACAGATATACATATTCCAGAGTCACAGAGAATGCCAACAAAATCAACAAAAGCAGAACAACACCAAGACATAGTATACTTAAGTTTCTAAAATATAGTTATAAAGAAAAAAATTAAAGCAGCAAGACAAAAAAAAATAATTAACTTATAAGGGAAAGCCCATATTGCTAGCTGGAGATTTTTTAACAGAAACTGTAGGACAGATGGCACTGGCATGATATTTTCAAAGCACTGAATGGGAAAAATCTACAGCCACGAATATTATATACAACAAAACTATAATTCAGAATAGAAAGAGAGAGAATTTCCCAGAAAAACTGGGGCGCCTGGGTGGCGCAGTCGGTTAAGCGTCCGACTTCAGCCAGGTCACGATCTCGCGGTCCATGAGTTCGAGCCCCGCGTCGGGCTCTGGGCTGATGGCTCAGAGCCTGGAGCCTGTTTCCGATTCTGTGTCTCCCTCTCTCTCTGCCCCTCCCCCGTTCATGCTCTGTCTCTCTCTGTCCCAAAAATAAATAAACGTTGAAAAAAAAATTAAAAAAAAAAAGAATTTCCCAGAAAAACAAAAACTAAAGGAGTTTATGACCACAAAACCAAGTATGCAAAAAATATTAAAAAGAACTTTTTGAGTGGAAATAAGAGACCAAAACTAATGGTATAGAAGTAGGAAACACAAAAGCAATAAAAGTGACTATTTATGTAAAAAATCAGTCAAGGAACTCACAAAAAAATGGATATGAAATATAAAAGTATATTATGAAAACATGGGGAGGAGAGGAGAAAAGAATGGGTTCAAACTTAAATGACCACCAACTTAATATAGACTGCTATATGCAGAAGTTATATACAAACTTAATGGTAACCATACATCAAAACCACTAATAAATATACAAACAATAGGGGCGCCTGTGTGGTTCAGTTGGTTAACTGTCCTACTTAGGCTCAGGTCATGATCTCACAGTTCATGAGTTTGAGCCCTGTATCAGCTCTGTGCTATCCCGCTTCATATTCTCTCTCTCTCTCTCTCTCTCTCTCTCTCTCTCTCTGTCCTTTCCCCATTCACACCCTGTCACTCTCTCAAAAATAAATAAACATTAAAAATTAAAAAAATATATATATATACATACACATACAAACAATAAAGAGCAAGATATCCAGATATATCACTAAAGAAAATTAGCAAACCATGAAAGAGAGAAAGACAAGAAAGGATCAGAGAAAATCTTCAGAAAAAAACCATAAAACAAGTAATAAAATGGCAATAAATGTATATCAGTAATTATTTTAATATAAATGGACTACGTGCTCCAATCAAAATATATGATGACAGAATAGAAAATAACAATCTATATATGGCCTATAAGAGACCCATTTCAGACCTAAAGACACTTGTAGATTGAAAGTGAGAGGATGGAGAAACATTTATAATGTAAATGGATGTCAAAATAAAGCTGGAGTATCAATACTTATATCAGGCAAAAGGCTGATATAAAAGACTTTTTTTGCCTTTTAGCAAAGGCTATTTGCCTTAATTTTTTTAAGTTTATTTATTTATTTTGAGAGAGATGAAGGGCAGGCATGAGGGAGGGGGAGGGGCAAAGAGAGAGGGAGATAGAGAATACCAAGCAGGGTCTGTGCTGTCACCACAGAAGCCTATGCAAGGTTTGTCTCACAAACTATGAGATCATGACCTGAGCTGAAATCAAGAGCCAGATGCTTAAACGACTGAGCCACCTAGGTGCCTCATCAGGCAAAATAGCCTTTAAAACAGACTGTAACAAGAGACAAAGAGGGACACTATATAACAAAGGAGACAATCCAATGAGAAAACATAAGAATTATAAATATTTAGGCATCCAATATAGAAGCACACAAATACATAAAACAGTTAATAGCAAACATAAAAGAACTAATATATAATAACAATAATATTAGGACACTTTAACACCCCAATTATATTAATGGACCGATCATCAAAAAGAAAATCAACAAGGAAACAGTGGCTTTAAATGACGCATTGGAACAGATGGATTTAACATATATTCAGAATACTAAAACATCAGAATACACATTCCGTTCAAGTGCACTTGGAACATTCTCCAGAAGAGACCACATATTAGCCCACAAAACAAACCTCAACAAATTCAGGAAGACTGAAATCACACCATACACCTTTTCTGAACAAAATGGAAGAAACTAAAAGTCAAACACAAGACAAAACCTAGAAAGACCACAAATACGTGAAGGTTAAATAACATGCTACTAAACAATGAAGGGATCAAACAAGAAATAAGAGAAGAAATTTTTTAAAAAGGGACAATTAAACAAATGAAAATTAAAACACAATGGTCCAAAATCTCTGGAATGAAGCAAAAGTGGGAAGTTTATAGCAATACAAGAGTGTTCCCAAAATAAAGACAAATCTCAAATAAACAATGTAACCTTGAACCTAAAGGCCATAGGGAAGGAACAACAAACAAAACCTAAATCCAGCAGAAGGAAGGAAATAATACAGATCAGATCAGACATAAATGATATAGAAGCTAAACAAACAAACAAAAAATAGAACAGATCAAGGAAATCAGGATCTGGTATTTTGAAAAAAATTAATAAAACTAATAAATCTTTAGCCAGACTTATCAAGAAAAAAAAAACCAAAAGGACTCAATAAATAAAACCATAAATGAAAGAGGATAATAACAACCAACACCACAGAAATACGAACAATTAAATGCTACAAAAAAAAAAAAAACAACTACATGCCAACAGATTTGACACCTCAGAAGAACTGGATAAAATCCTATAAACATGTAAACTACCAAAACTGAAACAGGAGGAAGTGCAAAATTTGAACAGGCAATAACCAGCAAAGAAATTGTGTCAAATCAAAATTGTGTTTAATTGTGTTTAATCAAAAAAACCCCAAACAAACAAAAAACCAGGGCAAGATAGTTTCACAGGAGAATTCTACAAAACATTTAAAAAAAAGTTAAAGCCTATTTTTCTCAAAACATTCCAAGAACTAGAAAAGGCATTAAAAACTTCCAACTTGATTATATTAGGCAAGAATTACCCTGATACCAAAACCAGATAAAGACAGCTATACAAAAAGAGAACTATAGGCCAATATCCCTAATGAACATAGATGCAAAAATTCTAAATAAAATACTATAAAATCAAATTCAGCAATACCTTAAAAAAATCACACACTGAAATCAACTGGCATTTATTCCTGGGCTTCAAGGGTGGTTCATTATTCACAAATCAATCAATGTGATACATCACATCAATAAAAGAAAGAATAAGAATCAAAATTATTTCAGTAGAGAGCAAAACTGTGTTTGACAAAGCACGACATCCACTCCTGATAAAAACCATCAACAATGTAGGTTTAGAGGGAATATACCTCAACATAATAAAGGCTACCTATGTAAAACCCACAACTAACATCATCCTCATGAGGAATAAATGAGAGATTTTCCCCTAAGGTCAGGAACAAGAGAAGCATGTCCACTCTTTCCACCTTGTTTTTTTTAATGGAAATCTTATTTTATTTAATTTTATTTTAGATATACAGAGAGAGAACATGAACAGAGGAGAGGGCAGAGGGAGAGGGAGAGAGAATCTCAAGCAGGCTACATGATCAGGACCTGAGTCAAAGTCAGGAGTCAAACACTCGATCGACTGAGGCCTCCAGGCACCAACACTCATCACTTTTATTCAACATAGTACTGGAAGTCCTAAAATCAAAAATCATACAACAGACATAAAGGCATCCAAATAGTTAAGGAAGAAGTAAAACTTCCACTCTCTGTAGATGACATGATACTTTATACAGGAAAGCCAAATGAAACACCAACAACTACTATAACTAATAAACTCAGTCAAGTCACAGGGTACAAAATCAAATGTACAGAAATCTGTTGTATTTCTATATATCAATAACAAAGCTGCAGAAAGAGAAATTAAGAAAATACCACTTGCATTGCACCCAAAACGCAGATACCTAGGAATAAACTTAACTAAAATGGTGAAAGACCTGTACTCTGAAAACTATAAAATACTGATGAAAGAAATTGAAGATGACATAAAGAAACGGAAAGACATTCCATGCTCATGCACTGGAATAACAAATACCGTTAAAATGTGTACAGTGCCCAAAGAAATACATACAATAAATGCAATCCTTGTCAAAATACCAACAGCATTTTTCACAGGACTAGAACAATCAATCCTAAAATTTGTATGGAACCATAGAAGGACCCAAATAGGCAAAGTAATCTTGAAAAAGAATAGGAAAGCTAGAGGGATCACAATTCCTGACCTCAAGTTATATTACAAATTTGTAGTGATCAAGATAGTATGGTACTGGCACAAAAACAGATACATAGGTCAATAGAACATAACAGAAAATCCAGAAATACCCCCACAATTATATGGTCAATTAATCTTCAACAAAGCAGGAAAGAACATCCATGGGAAAAGTACAGTCTTTTCAACAAGTGGTGTTGGGAAAACTAGACAGCAACATACAAAAGAATGAAACTGGACCACTTTCTTATACCATATAGAAAAATAAACTCAAAATGGATTAAAGACCTAAATGTGAGACAGGATACCATAAAAATCTTAGAAGAGAAAACCTCTTTGACATTGGCCATGGCAACCTCTTTCTAAATATGTCTTCTGGGGGCGCCTGGGTGGCGCAGTCGGTTAAGCGTCGGACTTCAGCCAGGTCACGATCTCGCGGTCCATGAGTTCGAGCCCCGCGTCGGGCTCTGGGCTGATGGCTCAGAGCCTGGAGCCTGTTTCCGATTCTGTGTCTCCCTCTCCCTCTGCCCCTCCCCCGTTCATGCTCTGTCTCTCTCTGTCCCAAAAATAAATAAACGTTGAATAAATATGTCTTCTGAGGCAAGTGAAATAAATTAAAAATATTGAGTATACAACAAAATAAAAAGTTTCTGCACAGTAAAGGAAACAATCAATAAAACTAATAAGCAATATATGGAATGGGAAAAGATATTTGCAAATTATATACCTGGTAAAGTGTTAGTACCAGCATATATAAAATATATAAACTCAAAACCCAATAAACAAATAATCCAATTAAAAATTGGCAGAAGACATGAACAGACATTTCTCCAAAGAAGACATACAGATGGCCAACAGACACATGAAAGATACTCATCATTACTTATCATCAGGTAAATGCAAAACACAACTATAATGAGATATCACCTCACATCTGTCAGAATAGCTTAAATCAATAACACAAGAAACAATAGGTTTTGCTGAGAATGTGGAAAAAAAGAAACCCTTGTGCACTGATGATATAAATGAAAACTGGTGCAGCCATTGTGGAAACCATTATGCAAGTGCTTCAAATTTTAAAATAGAATCCAGGAATTGCACTATTTGGGTACTTACTCAAAGACAACAAGAACACTAATTCGAAGTGATATATGCAACCATATGATTATAGTAGCATTATTTACTATAGTCAAGATATGAAAGCTGCCAAAATATTGATCAGTTGAGGATTGGAGAAAGAAAATGTGGTGTATATATACAATGGAATATTAGTCAGCCATAAAAAGAATGAAATCTTGCCATTAGTAATGACATGGATGGAGCTAGAGTATTATGCTAAGCAAAATAAGTTAGTCAGAAAAAGGCAAGTATATGATTTCACTCATAGGCAGAATTTAAGAAAAAAAAAGCAAATAGGTAGAGGTGGAAAATACAAGAGAGATAAAGGGACAAATCAAGAAAAACACTCTTGTATCAGAGGGGAGGGTGGTGGCAGGATGGCTTAAATAGTTGATAGGGATTAAGAACCCAAATAGTCAAAGTACTCTTGAAAAAAGATTGTGTGATGAACACAGGTGATATATGGAAGTTTCAACTGCTTATTGTACACCTGCAACTAATATAACACTGTAAGTGAACCAACTGGAATTAAAGAAAACACTTAAAAACACCTGAGTAGACTGTATATTAGAAAAGGCTGCTTTGGGATATATTGAATATTTTAGTGTTTGAAAGCTTATCTCTTGAGAATTATTTCAGTACCTGGAAATAATTTCCAAATATAACTAATATGAAGTGGCATCATTCTTGCCCTCTCTATAACTTTCAAGGATTCTGAGTCGATGTGAAAATGTTTACATTTTGTTACTGAATCTAATTCACATCAGGGAAATGAGATAAATGATTCAATTATTGAAACACAGTGTGATGTTGCCAGATACTGTTGCAACTTATTGATTTAGTAAGCATTTTTTTCCTCATGAGAATCTGGTACAAGTTACCCCATAGCTGTAAGAGATCTGATAAAAAGAGTGGGGGGGGGAGGACCAAGGATGACCCCAGCATACCAACTGTTGTCTTCCTCTTTCTATATGCTCTAAAATATCATTATATTGAAATGCAAAGAGCTAGAGAAAACACTTAGAATAAAGCAGGATTCAGGTTTACAAACCTGACTGATTTTTGGCAGGTTTATCACTTTATAATTGAATTGTTTATTTTTTGGTTGCTACAATGACTTATTTAGATCAACTGTTGTGGGATCTATATATTCTTCTTCAACCAAGGGAGAAAAACACAATTGCATATGACCTAATTGAAGTGTGGCTTTTAATGGGTTATAATGATCAAATTTTTACATTGAGTATCAGTGACGTATCTAGCAGTAGCTGACTTCAAGGTCATGTTCTCTTTTAAAGCCACTTTTCACATCCATTCTTGCAACAATCCTCTGAGGCAAGCAAGGATCACTGTCTGCATTTTACAGATGGGCGGGAACTAGAGCACAGCTCATTTATTTTTTGTCCTTTCCCCTAGACAAATAGAGAAAAACTTTGGTGATTTATGTCAGTTACTTCAGTAATGTAAAGATAGGCTTACTATAATTTGACTACAAAATATAGAGAGCATCATAGGATATTTATAAAACACTTAGGAACTCAGAACATTTACCTTTTGATTTCAATTAACACCAAATGTGTTCTCTAAGCATGGACTGATAATACAATAAAATGGTGAGCATTTACTTTTACAAGTAAAAGTACACTTACTAGAGACAAAGGTTCTAAACATTTTGTATTTAGATCTTCTTTCCTAATAATAAAATAAAAATAGAAGAGTTCCAGTGTTGTACATATAGGGATCCTGAATTTATGACTGCCAGATTTAATTCAATTCAATAAAATTATCTATTATATATATGACAAGAACTTGAAATCTATTGGGGAAAAGTAGATAATTCAAGTATACATAAACTAAAATGTCAAAGAGAACATAAATGCCTAAATGTGGTTAAGGTTATGACGCCTGGGTAGCTCAGTCAGTTGTGTCCGACTTCAGCTCAGGTCATGAACTCACAGTCTGTGAGTTCGAGTCCCGCATCAGGCTCTGTGCTGGCAGCTCAGAGCCTGGAACCTGCTTCAGATTCTGTGTCTCCCTCTCTCTCTGTCCCTCCCCTGCTCATGCTCTGTCTCTCTCTGTCTCAAAAATAAATAAAAACATTTAAAAAATTAAGAAATGTCCTATCCAATAAGGTAAGTAAAGTGAATAAAGAGAGAATTGTAAAAGAGGTGATATTTGGATACAGCCTTGACAAAAAGACAAGTAGAATAGTAACTAAAAGAAGAAGGGGATTCCGGTAAAATGTATTAAGTCATACAAAGGCTTGGAGATAAAATAAAAGGTCTAACATGTATTTGGGGGAATACTAAGAATCCAGTTCATTTGAGATACAGTGTACTTTTAAAAGTGTGGGAGGAGAGGAGGATAGAAAATTAGAGTGAAGCCATATTGAGAGGGCGTTGAAATCTAAGTAGAGGAGTTTAATAAGGAACTGCTGGACAGTTATAAATCACTGAAGATTTCTGAGCAAGGAAAAGGACATGATCAGAGATGAACTTGAAGGAAATGAATCTTATATCTTTGTGTAGAACATATGGCAGAACACAGTGTGAAGAACTGGGAGACTATTGCAGTAGCTGACCTGAGAGATGAAAATGACATGAGCTGAGATAGTGGCACAAAACAAGTATAAGACACTGCAGATAAAAAACCTAAATAGTATATGATTGGGGGTATCTGGGTGGCTCAGTTGGTTGAGCTGAGCATCTGACTGTTGATATTGGCTCAGGTCATGACCTCACAGTTCATGATATTGAACCCTGTGTCAGCCTCTGCGATCACATAACACAGCCTGCTTGGGATTCTCTCTCTCTCTCTCTCTCTCTCTCTCTCTCTCTCTCTCTCTCTCAAAATTAATAATATTAATAATAAAAGAATATCTGATTGCATGGCAATGACAGAGGTTGAGATTTGGATAGGGGTACATATGAAAAGAGAATGGCAATATTTGCAGGCTCAAAGAGTGTGAAAACAGTAACAGAAATAGGGAAGCTTGGCAAAGGATGTGGTTTTGAGATAAAGGTGATCAGTTTGAAGGAAACTTTGGGAGCCTTATACTTTACTAGGTCTGAGAGAATTTACTCCAAAGAATAGACAAATTTAATTCCAACAGAGGAATAAGCACTGTAATAGTGGTGACAATAGGAGGGTTATAAATGAAGTCAAAAATTCTTGTTTTGTTAACTTGTAACTGCTGTGAAGATAAGGCTTCTAACTGGAAACACTGACCTAAGGTATAGAGACAAGATAAAATAGCAGGTCAAACAGAGTCTAAAATAGTTTCAGAAGGAAATGTGATGCAAGAAGAATATTTCCAAACAGGGTAATAAAGATGAATTCTTTATTTGGGTCAGTTAGGCAATTAATAGTGTTTAATGAATAGTTTGCTATTAGGAACTTAGGTTTTAAAACAGGGGTTAGCAAATTATGGCTGGCAGGTACAGCCCATCACCTGTTTTTGTATGGCTTGCCAGTCAAGAATGTGTTTCACATTTTTAGTTGAAAATCAAAAGGGAGCAAATTCATAAGATATGAAAATAATATGGAGCTAAGATGAAAGTGTAGTAGGACCCTAGGCTTGTCTTGTCCCGTGAACACAGCTATATAACTACCAAATCATTCTGAATACCCAAGAAATTGACCTGAAGAAGGACAGAACAAACTGTACAACTACAGGGAGAGAAGAGGCCACATAAAGGAAGGTGGGAAGTGTAGAGACATGGTTTGGGGGAGAAAGGGATCACAGATGCTGCCAAGAGGAGAGAGCCCTGGTCATGGAGAACAGTGAAAGAGAGTAGAGCACACAGGGATGTGCACAATGAGAAAACTTCCACAAAGACATTGGCTGGGAAAACAAGAGGTGCAGAGTTTCATAATTTTTTTCAACCAGCTGGGATCAAACACTGGAGTTTTAGAGGTCAGTGGGCTTAGGTGGGATAGAGACCTGAGGGAGCTGCCCTACTCCTGAAGAGAAGGAAACACACCATTTCCTTCCCCCATACCTAAGCATAGGTGCAGAGATAGCTGCTGAGGCTGACTAACATAGAAACTAGCTCTGTAGCCTGCCTTGCTCCAAATCCCACAACCCTGGGTTCTGGCATGACAGCCCCTTTTAGTCAAACCTGTATCCATTCCAGCATGGCAAGACCCTCCCTCAAAGACCAGTACAACCAGTCCAGTAATTGCATTACTAGGTATTTACCTGACACACCAGATCCCCGAAAATTGGAGTTTTAATAGTCAGGAGTTTTGGCTGGGATAGAGCCCACAGTGCACTGCAACGCTCCAGGGAGGCAAGCAACCCAGAGACAGACAGCATGAAAACAGTGATCTGAAAAGTGCCTGGACCAAACGAGGGGAAATTATTTGCTCTTCTGGGAGTTCTGTCCTGAGAGCAGCAAGCACAGACTCACCTCTCCAGGGACAAAGAAGTGGGCTGGCATCATATCCTTATGCTGCGCCTGAACATACATCAATTTCAATAAAGAGCAAACTAAAAGGCAACATATGGAATGGGAGAATGTATTTGCAAATGAAATATCTGATATAGGATTAGTATCAAAAATATATAAAGAACTTATAAAACTCAACACCCCAAAAATAATCCAGTTAGAAAATGGGCAGAAGATACGAATAGACTTTTTTTTTCAAATAATACAAACAGATGCCTAAGAGACACATGAAAAGATGCTCAAAATCACTTATAATCAGGGAAATACAAATCATAACAACAATTAAATATCACCTCACACCTGTCAGAATGCCTACAATTAACAACACAAGAACCAATAGGCATTGGTGAAGATGAGGATAAAGGGAAACACTCTTACACTCTTGGTGGGATTTCAAATTGATGCAGTCATTCTGGAAAAGAGTATGGAGGCTCCACAAAGGTTAAAAATAGAACTATCATGTGATCCAGTAATTGCACTACTAGGTATTTACCCAAAAGATAAAAAAAAATATTCAGGGGGATACATGCACCTGTTGTTTATAGCAGCATTATCAAAAATAGCCAAATTATGGAAAGAACCAAATGCCCATTGACTAATGAATGGATAAAGAAGATGTGTTACATATATACAATGGAACATTACTCAGTCAGAAAAAATGAAATTTTGCCATTTCCAATGATGTGGATGGAGCTAGAATGTATAATGCTAAGTGAAATAAGTCAGTCAGTGAAAGACAAATACCATATGATTTCTCTCATATGTGGAATTAAAAAAAAACAGGTGAACATATTGAAAGCCATAGAGAGGCAAATCAAGAAACAGACTCTTAACTATAGAGAAAAAACTGATGGTTGCTGTAGGGAAGGTGGGCAGGGGGATGGGTTAAATAGGTGATGGGTACTAAGGAGGACACTTTTGATGAGCACTGGCTGTTGTATGTAAGTGATGAATCACTAAATTCTACACCTGAAACTAATATTACATTGTACGCTAACTAACTGGAATTTAAATATAAACTTGGAGAAAAAAAAGACATGAAAATGATATAACATGCACATTTGTGTTCATAACTAAAGTTTTATTAAAAACAGACATGTGCTTATTTTTAGATATCATCTATGACTGTGTTTGTGCTACAAAGACAGAGCCAAAGAGTTGTGAATGACACCAAGTGATCTGCAAATCAGAGTATTTACTATCTGTCCCTTTAAAAAAATTAATGTTTATTCATTTTTGAGAGAGACAGAGACAGAATGCGAGTGGGTTAGGGGCAGGGGGAGAGGGAGACACAGAATCTGAAGCAGGCTCCAGGCTCTGAGCTGTCAGTACAGAGCCCGACACAGGGCTTGAACTCACAAGCCGTGAGATCATGACCTGAGCTGAAGTCGGATGCTCAGCCGAATGAGCTACCCAGGCGCTCCTACTATCTGTCCCTTTAAGAAACATTTGCTAAGCTGGTATTTAAGAATCACTCTTATGTGACTGGTACAGAGGGTAATCAATTAATATTTCACTGAATGTTGATTTGGGAACTGTCTTCACAGCTTATACTCCCCTCCCCACAAGCTAACACTGTGGTCTACAGAATGATGTGTCCTGAATATATATATATATATATATATATATATATATACACACACACACACACATATATTCGCACATATATATATTCACATACATATATTTACATACATACACACATACATACACATGTATATATGAATTCCTCTTACAAGCCTATGAGTCTGTTTTGTGCAACTCTAGACATTCTAAACATTACTGGCACTTTCTGCCCATTTCTGTGGGCACTGGCAGTGCAACATCATACCCTTCGTTCAGAGTGGCCTCCATTCTCCATTCTACCTCCCTGGCCAATCATTTTATTTCAACTTCTTTATCCATGCTGCCTATAACTACACTATCCCAGGTAATGAAGCAAAATCAGTTTCTATTGTCAATTTTGTTTCCCTGGCTGCATTAAGCTATTGCAAAGGAAGGAAAATCCCTTCCTTTCCCATTTGCTGGAAAATAGGCTCAAAGATTAAGTGGGTTCAAAACTCCCAGCAGAAGTGGATCATGCCTGCAAACAGTTAAATGGAGCTCTTCTTTTACTCCACATAAACTGTGCCAAAACAGTTTATCTCTTTATGGTGGCATTGGCTTGTAATATATTATATGATATTAAAATTTTTCCATGTGGGCCACATTTGGAGAATGTAACATTAAACATAATATACATATAAATATAAATAAATAGTAAAATAATAATAATAATAATAATAATAATAATAAATCCTAAGGGTGAGGATGAGATCCTTCTATTTTCATGATAAAAAAATTTTTATACTCAATTATCATAAAGTATTCTTTGGAATACTCAATGTATCAGGACTCACAATAATTCTATTTTCTTATTGCAAAGTGATATACAGTAAAATCTTGGTTTGTGAGCATAATTAATTCCTGAAACATGCTTGTAATCCAAAGCACTTGTATATCAAAGCAAATTTCCCAGTAGGAAATAATGGAAACTCAAATGATTCATTCCACAACCCAAGAATATTCATATAAAAATTGCTAGACTGTAATATAATATAAAATAATAAAGAAAATACAAAATATAAAGAAAAATAAATTACCCTGCACTTACCTTTGAAAACCTCTGTGGCTGGTGTGAGGGAGACAAGAGAGAGAAGAGTTATTGTGTAGGATGACATTCACTATCACTAACGAATCACTGCTATCTATAGGTTCAATGGAATCTTTTTTTTTTAATCCTTATTTATTTTTGGGAGAGAGAAAGAAAGACAGAGAGACAGAGTGCAAGTAGGGGAGGAACAGAGAGAGAGGGAGACACAGAACCTGAAGCAGGCTCCAGGCTCCAAGCTGTCAGCACAGAGCCCGATGTGGGGCTCAGACTCACAAACCACGAGATCATGACCTGAGCCAAGGACGGACGCTTAACGGACTGAGCCACCCAGGCACTCCTCAATGGAATCTTCTTTATAGTACAGTATTAATAAACTCTTGTCATATACTGTATTTAATGTAACTGGAAATAAGGCAGCAGAACAAAGGGTCTATATATTCAGAAAGCCTGACCTAGAATGAAGCAAAGCATTCCTAAGCTTACTCTTGTATGGGAAATCAAAGGATTGTCCATAGGTGCTTTGAAGTGACAAAAAATACACTAATGCCAGTTGTGGGCATCTCCCAACGTTCTGAAAATTTACTTATTTCTGCAGAACACCACAGCGTGATACTGAGCATCTGAACATGGGGGAAATCACCCACAATCCCTCAGTGAGAGAGAGAGTGAGAGAGAGAGAGAGAGAGAGAGAGAGAGAGAGAGAAGAACCATTGGCTCAGTTGTGATTATGTGACATTCAGCATCAGGTACTACTCATATTGCAAGACATTGCTTGCTTATCAAGTTAAAATTTATTACAAATGTTTGCTAATCTTGCAGAACACTTGCAGAACAAGTTACTTGCAATCCAAGGTTTTACTATATAGTAATGAGTGAAATAGATAAAGGAGATTGAGAAGTACAAACTTCCAGTTAAAACATAAACAAATCATGGAGATGAAAAGCACAGCATAGGAAATGTAGCCAATAATATTGCAATAACATTATATAGTGACAGATGGTGACTATACTCATCATGGTGAGCTTTGAGTAATGTGTAGAATTGTCAATTCAACATATTGTACACTTGAAACTAATATAACATTGTATGTTAATTACACTTCAATAAAAACTAAAGCAAGCACTATAGAAACTGACACAAAGTGTCAACTTGCTTCCCCAACATGCATATTTTAAAAATATGCATTCAATGCTATAAATTTCTCCCTAAATACTCCTTTTTCTGCTTCTTACAAATTATAAGTTGTATTTTCATTCTTATTTAGTTCAAAATATTTCTTTAAAATTTCTCTTGAGACAACTTTGATCTATGTGCTATTCATAAGTGTGTTTAATCTCCAAGTATTTTTAGATTTTTCAGATGTACTTTTTTTATTGATTTGCTATTTATTTATTTATTTATTTATTTAGAACTGGAGCCAGGAGAGGGACAGAGGGAGAGGGAGAATCTTAAGTAGGCTCCATGCTCAGGTTGGACCCTGATGTGGGGCTCAATCCTACGATCCTGGGATCATAACCTGTGCTGAAATCAAGAGTTGGATGTTCAACTGACTGATCCACACAGACACCCTTTGATTTGTAATTTAACGTCATTGTGGTATAATAGTATACTTTGTATTACTTCAAATCTTTTTTTTTTAATTTTTAACGTTTATTTACTTTTGAGAGAGGGAGAAAGAGAGACAGAGGCGTGAGTGGGGGAGGGGCAGAGAGAGGGAGACACAGAATCAGAAGGAGGCTCCAGGCTCTGACCTGTCAGCACAGAGTCTGATGCAGTGCTTGAACTCACAGACTGCAAGATCATGACCTGAGCTGAAACCGGACGCCTAACTGACTGAGCCACCCAAGGGCCCCACATCAAGTCTTTTAAATTTAAAACATGTTTTTGGTCCAGAATATGGTAGTCCTGGTAAATGTTCCATATGAACTTCAAAATAATATGTTACTGTTGTTGGATGAAGTATTCTATAAACCAATTTGATGCGGTTAATTGATGATGGTGTTCAGTTCAACTATGTCCTTACTAATTTTCTGCGTGCTAGTTATGTCAATTACTGATAGAGGGGTATTTAATCTTCAACTTTAACAACGGATTAATTTATATTTCCTTGCAATACTGTTAGTTTTTGCCTATTTTGACACTCTGTTGTTAAGCAAATATACACTACGGATTGTTAAGTCTTCTTGGAGAATTAATCCCGTAATCATTAGGTAGTACTTTTCTTTATCCCTGATATTTTTCCTTGCTCCAAAGTCTGCTTTGGATAAAATTAATATAACTATTCTAGCTTTCTATGAATTAGTGTCTGCATGGTATATCTTTGTCCATTCTTTTGATTTTAACTTATCTGTGCGTTTATATTCAAATGTGTTTCTTGTAGACAACACACAGTTGGGTCTTCTTTTATCTACTCTGACAGTCTCTGTCTTTTACTTGTATTTAGACTATAGATTTTCAAAGTTATTATTGATATAGGAGAATTAATATCTACTATATTTGTCACTTCATTAATGTTTTCTATTATTTGCATTTGTATTTTTCCCTACTATTTCTGCTTTTTCCAGCTTCTTTTTACATTTAAAAATTATTTAAAATTGTGATAAATACACTTAGCATATAGTTTACCATCTTAAACATTTAAGTGTACATTTCGTTGGCATTAAGCCAAAATTTTTGTGCAACCATCATCACAATCCATCTCCAGAATTCTTTTCATTTTGCAAAATTAAAACAATGTACACATTAAACAACTCCCAATTATCTCCTATCCCCACAACCTTGATGACTAATATTCTAATTCTGTCTCCATGAATTTGACTACTTTAGTTTACTCATATAATGTGGAATAATACAGTAATTGTCTTTTTTATACAGCTTTATTTCACTCAACATAACATCTTCAAGTTTCATTCATGTTGTAGTATGTGTCAGAAAATCCTTCATTTTTAAGGCTGAACAATATTTCACTGTATTTATATACTGTATTTTGTTTATTCATCTGTTGTTGGATGCTTGGGTTGCTTCCACATTTTGGCTATTGTAAATAGTTATGCTGTTTTTAATTCATTTAGGTGTATGTCCATAAGTGGAATTGTTAGATTTCATGGTAATTCTATTTTTTAATTTTTTGAGGAACTACCATACTCTTTTCCATAGAAGCTGAGCCATTTTATATTCCTACTAAGAGTACCCAAGTACTCCAATGTCTCCACATCTTTGACAATACTTATTAGTAGCCATTCTGATGGATGTGAACTAGTATCTTTTTTTAATATGAAATTTATTGTCAAATTGGTTTCCATACAATACTCAGTGCTCATCCCAACAGGTGCCCTCCTCAATGCCCATCATCTACTTTCCCCTCCCTACCACCCCCCATCAACCCTCAGTTTATTCTCAGTTTTTAAGAGTCTCCTATGGTTTGCCTCCTTCCCTCTCTCATCAGGGAAATACAAGTGAACTAGTATCTTATCACAGAGCTTTGATTTGCATTTTTCCATGACCGTTAATGTTGAGCATCTATATATGTGCCTATCACTATTTGTATATTTTCTCTTGAGATAACGTTTATTCAGTCTTTAACCAATTTTTAAACTGTTTTGATTGCTTTTTGTGGTTAAGTTGTTGGAGTACATTATAAATTCTAGATATTAACCCTTTATCAAATATACAGTATGCAAATATTTTCTTCCATATGGTAGGTTGCCTTTTCACTCATTGATTTTTTTTTTTTACGGACAGAAATTTTAAAATTTGAAGGAGATCAATTTGTCTATTATTTGTTGTTTACTCTGTTTTTGGTATGATATACAATAAGTTATTCGCAAATCCAATTTCATGAAGATTCATTTCTGTTTTCTTCTTCTACAAGCTTTTAGGTTTTAGCTCAGATATTTACATCTTTAACCCATTTTGAGTTAATTTTTTGTATATGGTGTAAGTTGTCAAAATTTGTTCATTTGCTTATAGATACCTAGTTTTCCCAGCACCATTTCTTTTCCCAATTGTGTGGTCTTGACACCCCATCAAAAATCATTTGTTTATATAGCTGAAGGTTTACTTTCAGGTCTCTATTTTATTCCAATGTTCTGTATGCCTGTGTTTATGCAAGTGTCACATTATTGTGTTTTTATTTCCCAACTTTATTAACATATAATTGACATATTACATTGTGTAAGTTTAAGATGTACAATATGATGATTTGGTACACATAAATATTATGAAATAATTAACACATAAAATTATCAACACATTTGTCATCTCTAATAATTGCCATTTTTTGTGGTGAGAATATTTAAGATCTACTCTCTTAGTGAATTTTAAGTATATATAACACACTTCTGTTAACCAAAGTCATTATGCTATATATTAGATACCCCAGAAATTGTGCATCTTATAATTGGAAGGTTGTTTCCCTTGACCAATATCTTCTCATTTCCCCCACTCCCAAGCCCCTGATAACCACTATTCTAGTCTGTGTTTCTATAAGGTTGGCATTTTACATTCCAAATGTAAGTAAAATCATGCATTATTTGTCTTTCTCTAATTTCACTTAATATAATTCTAACAAGATCCATCCATGTTGTTTCAAATGGAAGAATTTCCTTTTGCGTTATAACTAAATAGTATTATATATATTTGCATTTTCTTTATCCATTCATGTACAGACACAGGTTGTTTCCATATCTTGGTTATTGTGAATAATGCTGCAACGAACATGGGAGTGCAGTAAAGGCTTCAATTCCTTCAGAAATATACCCAGAACTGGGGTTACTGAATCATATGAGAGTTTTATTTTTATTTTTTTAAAAAAACCTCCATACCATTTTCCATAGTTGTTGTGCCAATTTATATTCCCACAGTGCCAACAGTGCCCAAGTGTTCCCTTTTCTCCATATTCTCACCAGCATTTGTAATCTTTTGTCTTTTTCATAGTAACCATGCTAACAGGTGTTAGGTGACATCTCATTGTGATTTTGATTTGCATTATTTGGTGATTAGTGATGCTCCATTGTATGTCTTCTTTGGAAAAATATCTGTTCAGTTCCTTTGCCTATTTTTAGATGATGACGATGATGATGATGATGATATTTGCTTTTCAGTTGTATGGGAGTTCTTTATATATTTTGGATATTGGCCCCGTTTTTAATATATGGTTTGCAAATCTTTTCTCCCATTCTATAAGACACATTTAATTTTGTGTATTTTTTTTTCTGTGCAGAAGATGTTTTGATATAGTCCAACTTTATTCATTTTTACTTTTGTTGCTTGTGCTTTGGTGTCAAAATTGTTGTTAACAAAATCAATGTCAAGGAACTTTTTCTCTATTTTTTCTTCTAGAGGCTTTACATCTTCACATCTTTAATCTATTTTGAGTTAACTTTTGTGAGTGGTATAAGATAGGAGTCTAATTTCATTTATTCTGCATGTGAATATTCAGTTTTCCCCACAACATTTATTGAAGTGACTACCTTTTGCCATTCAGTATTCTTGGTTCACTTGCAAAATATTAGCTTACAGTATATGTATGAGCTAAATTTTGGTATCTTGATTTTGCTGGATTGGTCTTCATGTCTGTTTTTAAGTCAGTACTATTATAATTTTGATTACTATAGCTTTGTAATATAGTTTGAAATAAGAAAGTGTGATGCCTCCAGCTTTGTTTTTCTTTCTCAGAATCATTTTGGCTATTCAGGTTTTTGTTTGCTTAATTTCATGCATGTTCTAGGATTCTTTTTTTCTAGTTATGTGAAAAAATGCCTTTGGAATTTTGGTATGGATTGAATTGAATCCATAGATGGCTATGAGTATTATGGACATTTTAATAATATTAGTTTTTCCAATTCATGAACATGGGATATTTCCATTAATTTGTAGCTTCAATTTCTTTTATCAATGTTTTATGGTTTTCAGTGTGCAGATATTTTACCTCCTTGGTTAAATTTATTTCTAAATGCTATTTTTTTAGTTTATTTATTTATTTTGGGAAAGAGATAGCACACAAGCAAGGGAAGGGCAGAAAGAGAGAGAGAGAGAGAGAGAGAAAGAGAGAGAGAGAGAGAGAGAGAGAGAATTCCAAGCAGGCTACACACTGTCAGCGCAGAGCCTGGTGCAGGGCTCAAATTCATGAACCATGAGACCATGACCTGAGCCGAAATCAAGAGTTGGATGCTTAACTTGAACCACACAAGCACCTCTAAATATGCTATTGTTTTTGATGCTATGGTACATGGGATTGTTTCTCTATTTCTTTCTTATATAGTTAATTATTAATGTATAGAAATGTTACTGGTTTTTATATATTTTTATATCTCAAGTTACTAAATTTGTTTATTATTTATAACAGATTTTTGGTGGATTCTTCAGTATTTTCTAATTATATGACCATATAGTCTTCAAATAAAGACCATTTTACTTCTCCCTATCTTCTTTAGATGGTTTTATTTCTTTTTTTTCCTACTTGATCTGGCGAGACTTAAATTGCTTTGTTAAATAAAAGTGGTGGAAGTGGACACCTTTGTCTTGTTCTTGATATTACAGAAAATGTTTTCAAACTTTTATCATTGAGTCTGATGTTAGTCATGAGCTTTTTGTATATGACCTTTGCTATGTTTAGATATGTTTCTTCTTTACCAAATTTGTTGAGAGTATTTTATCAGGAAAATATATTGAATTTTGTGAAATGCTTTTTCTGTATCAATTGAGATGATCATATGATTTTTATCTTTTATTCTTTGAACGTGATAAATCATATTATTCATGTATGTATGTGAGCCATCCTTGTACCCAGGGATAAATCCAACTTGATCATTGTGTGTGATGCTTTCAATGTGCAATTGAATTCAGTTAATATTTTGTTGATAATTTTTGCATCTACATTATCACAATAATGCTGGGCTCATCAAAACTATTTTTCCAATGCTCTATTAATTTTTTTGCAAGAGTTTGGTACTGACATTAATTCATTTTTAAATGTTTTGCATAATTCACCAGATAAACCAGCTGTATCTGAGCTATTCTTTATTGAGAGGTTGTTGGTTAGTTCTTTGAAATCCTTTGTTGTTATTGATCTTGTAACATTTTCTTTCTTCCTGATTCAATCTTGATTGTGTGTTTCTAGAAATTCATCCATTTTTTCTAGGTTACCCAGTTTGTTGATACATAAGTTTTCATAGTCTATTTTGATCCACTGTTTTCTGTGATGAAGTGTAATGTTTCCTCTTTCATTTCTGATTTTGAATCTTCTCCAATATTTTTCCTTAGGTAGTCTAGCTAAATAGTTGTCAGTTTTGTTTATCTTTTCAAGAAACCAGCTCTTTTAATTTTGTTGATAATTTCTATTGTTTTACTGGTCACTAATTCATTTATTTCTGCTATGATCATTGTTATTTCTTTCCTTCTCTTAACTTCAAGCTCTTTTTATAGTTACATAAGGTGTGTTGTCTATTTGAGATCACTCTTTTTTCTTAATGAGGTGTATATAAATTTCCCTCATAGAAGTGCTTTTGCTACATTCCATAAGTTTTTGTATGTTTGTGTTTTTGTTATAGTTGTTTGTTTCAAGATGTTTTTTATTTTAATTTGATTTTTTCTTTTTCTTTGACCCATTGGTTGTTCAGCAGTGTGTTGCTTAATTTCAAATAGTTGTGTATTTTTCAGTTTTCCTCCTGTTAGTAATTTCTAGTTTAATAACACTGTAGTCAGAAAAGACACTAGATGTAATTTCAAATTTTAAATTTGCTAAGACTTATTTTGTGACCTAATGTATAATCTCTCCTGGAGAATGTGTGCTTTAGAAGAATATTATTTTGAGTAATGTATAAAATTGTCAAATCAATATACTGTACACACTTCATTAGAAAAAAAGTGATATGAATTCTACTGTTGTTGAATGGAAAGTTCTGTATATGTCTGTTAAGTTCATTTGTTGTAAATTACAGTTCAAACTCAATGTTTCCTTATTGATTTTCTGTCTAGAAAAATCTATATATTGTTGAAAATTCAGTATAAAGTCTTCTACTATTATTTTATTGTGTATTTCTCCTTTCAGTTCTATTAGTAGTTGCTTAATATATTAAGGTGCTTGGATGTTTGGTGCATATACATTTATAATTTTTATATACTTTTGATGAATTTACTACTTTATCATTATATAATGACCTTCTTTGTCTCTTGTAACAGTTTTCACCTTAAGGTATCTTTTTGCTCCTGTAAATACAGCTATTTCTGTTCTCTTTTGGTTTCTATTTGCATGAAATATCATTCTTCATCCCTTCACTTTCAGCCTATGTGTGTTCTCATACCTAAAGTGAGACTTTTGCGGTCAGAATATAATTGGGTCTTGTTCTATTCCCATTCAACCAGTTTATGCTTTTATTTTTTTAAATGTTTTTATTTACTTTTGAGACAGAGACAGAGCATGAGCAGGGGAGAGGCAAAGAGAGAGGGAGACACAGAATGTGAAGCAGGCTCCGGGCTCCCAGCTGTCAGCACAGAGCCTGACGCGGGGCTCGAACCCACGGACCGCGGGATCATGACCTGAGCCGAAGTCGGACACTTAACTGACTGAGCCACCCAGGCACCCCCAGTTTATGCTTTTTGACTGGAGAATTTGATCAATTTATTTTTAAAGTAATTATTTATAGGTAAAGACTTACAAATGTTATTAATATTTTTCTGATTGTTTTGTCATGTATTCCTTTGTTCCTCTCTTGCTGCTTTCTTTTTAAAATGATGATTTTTCATAGTGGTACATTTTAATTCCCTTCTCTTTTTTTGTGTGTATCTACTGTATTTGTTTTGTTATTACCATAATATATATACAGTCTACTTTAAACTTACAACTACGCAACTTTAATCACATACAAAGACTGTAGCCTTTTATTTGCTACCCACATTTTTCTGTTTTTGAGGTTATAATTTACATTTTTACATTGTATATCTATTAACAAATTATTATAACTATAGATACTTTTAATATTTTTGTCCCTTAAACTTTATTTTTTATGTTTTAATTTTTTAAAATGTTTACTTATTTACTTTGAGAGAGAGAGACAGTGTACATACACACACACACAAACACACACACACACACATGAATTAGATAGGGGCAGAGAGAGAGGGAGACAGAGAATCAAAAGCAGTCTCTATGCTGACAGCATAGAGCCCAATGCAGGGTTTGATCCCATGACCCTAAGATCATGACCTGAACTGAAATCAAGAGTCCAATGCCCAAATGACTGAGCCACCCAGGCACCTCAGTCTTTTAACCTTTATACTAGGGTTAAGTGATCTACACATTACCATATTAATGTATTAGTGTACCCTAAATTTGACTATATACTTACCTCTACCAGTGTGGTTTTTATATTTTTATATGTTTATATGTTAGTAATTAGCATTCATTAGTTTAAATTTGAAGAAAAATTTTTAGCATTTCTTGTTAGGTAGGTATATTGGTGAAAAACTCCCTCAGCTTGCTTTTTTTTCTTTTTTTCATCTCGGAAAGTCTTTATCTCTCCTTCATTCATGTTCATTTCTGATTGTTAGAAACCTGGCAGTTTTGCCAGGTAAAGCATTCTTGGTTCCAAGTATTTTTTTGTTTGTTTGTTTGTTTGTTTGTTTGTTACAGGTCTTTAAATATATTATTCCACTGTCTTCTGGCCTGCAAGTTTTCTGTTGAGAAATCTATTTGTAGTTTTATGGGGGCTTTCTTGTGTATAAGGACTTTTTTTTGCTGCTTTAAAACATTATTTTCCCCCCTTATTTTTAGACAGTTGCATTCTTCCCCCCCCCCCCCCTTATTTTTAGACAGTTGCATTATACCAAGTTTTCTGGAGAATATCTTTCTGGGTTAGAATTTTTTTTGACTGAGCTTTATAAATTTGGATGTCCAAATCTCTTTGGAGAGTTTTGAAGTTGTAAGCCTTATTTCTTTATATAAGTTTTCTGTCCACTTCTCCCTTTCTTCTCCTTCTGGGACTCAATCAATACATAGTTTTATGTTTTTCTTTTTATGGTATGCTATAATTCATTCAGGTTTTCTTCACATGAATTATTTTTCATTATTTTTGCTTCACTTTCTTATGGCTGGATAATTTCAGGTGTCCTGTTTTTAACTTCACAAATTTGTTCTTTCCCTTGATCCAGTCTGCTATTGTCACTTGTTATTGTATTTCCATTATATAGATTGTATTCTTTACCTCCAGAATTTCTAAAATTTATGATTTTATCTCTCTGTTAAACTTATTTTGTTCATGTACTGCCATCTCAATTTTTTCAACTATTTTGTGTTTTCTGGTAGCTCACTGATCTTCCTCAAAATAACCATTTTTTATTATTTATTGACCAAATCACTAATATCCATTTTTTGTGGTCAGTTACTAAAAAAATACTGTGTTTATTTGGTAGTATCATGTCTCCTGTTTTTCGTGTTCCTTTAAGTCTTGCATTGCTGTCTGCATTTGTAGGAGCAATCACCTTCTCCAGCCTCATGGTCTGCTTTGGAATAGTCATACTTTATTTCAGACTTGCTAGTGATTCTGGGACTTTCTCAGACCTTTCCAATGGATAAACTTGCTTAACACTTTTCCCT
Organism: Prionailurus viverrinus; assembly: GCF_022837055.1. NCBI lineage: Eukaryota > Metazoa > Chordata > Mammalia > Carnivora > Felidae > Prionailurus > Prionailurus viverrinus. The sequence continues at coordinate 57,116,567 of NC_062579.1, forward strand.
CTTGAGTAGGAATTCTTAATATTGTATGCCTTTTCCCATCCTAATACTAACCAGCGATGATCCTGTTTAGCTTCAAGATCAGATGAGATCAGTGCATTCAGGGTGGTATGACGATGTGGATGGAGCTAGGGAGTATTATTCTAAGCAAAATAAGTCAGTCAGAGAAAGGCAAATACCATAAGATTTCATTTATATGCAGAATTTAAGAACCAAAATAAACAATCACAGTGGGGGAAAAAGAGAGAGGTAAAGAAAGAAATAGACTCATAACTATAGAGAACAAACTATAGAGAACAAATCAGAGGGGAGCAGATTCAGGGGATTGGTTAAATAGGTGATGGGGGTTGAGGAGTGCACTTGTGTTGTATCCAAGCACTGGTGTTGTATCCAAGTGTTGAATCACTAAATTGTACCCCTGAAACTAATATTACACTGTATGGGTAATTTAAATTAAACTGAAAAAAAATAAAGATTGTATGCCTTCACTCAACCATGCAAAACCAGGTTTGGTGCTGAAAGTTTCCCATTTTCTTTCCTTAGAGCAGTGCTAAATGATTGTTTTTCTGCTTTTTATCAATCCTGCAGAATTGGACATGTTTCCTAAGCATGGTCTGCAGACACCAGCAAAATCTTGCTCTCCATGCATTTGGGGGTAAACATAAGAAGTCAGTCATGTGGTGAGGTTCATGTGAGTGAGGAGCACAGAGCATCAGGAGTGCCCATAGGCCAGTTGGGGGATCTGTAGGTGAGGCATTCTGAACATCTAGTGAGCATGCTTCCTGATGGAGTTTGCAAACTATTACTAGGATCCACATCCCTTTGATCTACTACATTGTGAGCACTCGCTGCTATTGCCTCAGCTGCTTATTCCACCCCATTTGTCTAGTTCATGGCTCAGTACTGTGGATGAATTTAGAAAGAAATGGGCCTCTTTGGCAGCTTCCTGCACACCTGAGGGAGGTATGCACTCACTCCTATGCTCTAATGATTCCCTATGAAAGAAATCATGGGCCAATTTGTTCTTTATATTTATAGGTCTGTTTCTGCTTTTTCATTTGTTTGTTAATTTGTTTGTTATATTTTTAGACTCCACACACAATGAAATCATATATTATTCATCTTTGTATGACTTATTTCACATAGCATATTACTCTCTGTGCCCATCCAAGTTGTTGCAAATGGTAAGGTCTAATTTTTTATGGCTGAGCAACATTTCATTGTGTATATATACCACTTCCTTATCCATTCATCTATTGATAGACACTTAGGTTGCTTCCATATCTCAGCTATTGAAAATAATGCTAAAATAAACATAAGGGTACATATATCTTTTTGAATTAGTATTTTCCTTTGCTTTGGGAAAATACCCAGTAGTGGAATACTGGATCATATGGCATTCCTACTTAATTTTTTGAGGAACCTCCATACTGTTTTCCACGGTGGCTGCACCAGCTTGAATTTCCACCAATAGTTTATGAGTGCTCCTTTTTCACCACATCGTTTTCTTTTCCAGGTTGACTTGTATTTTTTGTCTAATTGTTCTGGGTAAGTCTTCCTTTACAATATTAAAAAAAAAGTGACAAGGACTTCTCTAGATTTAATTCAGCATTTTAAATAATTTTGGGGTACCTCGGGGGCACAATTAAGTGTCTGATTCTTGATTTTGGTTCAGGTCATGATCTCAGAGTTTGTGAGTTCGAACCCTGCATTGAACTTTGCTCTGACAGTGCTAAGCCTGCTTGGGATTCTCTCTCTGTCCTCTCTCTCTACCCCTACCCCACTTGCTCTTTCTCTCAAAATAAATAAACTTAAAAAATTAAAAAAATAAATACATAATTTTATCTTCTCTGCTCTCTTAACATGTCATTATACTTTTTGAAAAGTTTGGTTTAGTGGTTGTCCCAGAGTTTGCAGTGTATATTTACAACTAAGCCAAGTCATTTTCAGATACCACTTTACTGTTTCACAGGTAGTGCAAGTATTATATAACAGAATCATCACAATTTTCCCCTCCCATCTTATAATATTTCTGTCATTCATTTCACATTTATTGCTGTTACTTTTTTGAACAAACTGTTATTTGTCAGACCATTTAAGAAAATATAATTAAGATTTGTTTACTTTTGTCTATTCCTTTTCCAATGCCCTTCTTTCTTTATGTAGATCTGAGTTTCTGATCTATATCATTTTCCTTTTTTCTTAAGAATATTTAATATTCCTTGCCTGACAGTTATACTGGAAAAAAAAGTCCCTTAATTTTCTTATGTTTGAGAAACTCTATTTCTCTTTCACTTTTGAAGAACAATTTCACTGAATAGAAAATTCTAGGTTAGTAGAGTTTTTTTTCCTTTAAATAATTTAAATATTTCACTACCTTCTCTTGCTGCTTGCATGGATTCTGATGAAAATTTCAACTTAATTCATATCTTTGTTCTTCTTATAGGTAAGGCTTTTGTCTCTCTGGCTTCTTTCAAAATTTTTTCTTTGTCTTTGATTTCCTGCAGTTTAAATATGATATGGATTAAATGTAATTTTTTTTTGTATTTTTCTTGCTTGATGTTCTTCCTAGCTCTGTGGTTTGATTTATGTCATTCATTTCGTTGAACTCTCAATAAGCATTTTAACTATTTTAGCTTAAATGTCTGGACAGTGGGCTTTCCAAGTGCTTCTAATTTTTCTCCCCCCTAGGTTTGATAGGAAGGCTAGAGAAAGCTAGAGTTGGATAATTCCCTTATCCCATGCTGGTTAGACTCTGGAATAATCCCAGTAGGTCAGATTCTGGTAAAATAGTTTCCCTTGATGGCAGGCCTTGTTAAGAAAATACTGCTTTGGGTATATTTAAAAATGGCTACTTTTCTTCTGCCACTGCTAGAATCATGAGGGGATATTTTTTTTTTTGCAACCTCTCTTTAAGAACATGATAAGGTTCCTGATAGTAAAACACATTAAAGTCTGAAGGGCTTCTCTTAAGACTGGTTCCCACTTTCAGTGATTTTGCCTCTCAAGCTTCTCAATACTTGGTCTCGAACCATTTGTCAATTATACTTTAAAATTTCTTACTCTACTACTGGCTTCAGTTATGGTTTCTGTTCGGATAATCTATGATTCTGTGTATATACCTGTGTGTCTCCAATTTTGAAGGTGCTGTTTTCCCTGTCACTGTAATTCACTCATTAATTTAAGAAGAGTTATTTATTTTCAGTGTGTTCAGCCTTTTTGTTGTGAGGATGGGAGTGATGAACTCTAAGTTCCTTGAAAGCTGAACCAGAAAACAGAAGTCCTGTCATATTTTTACCATTTCTGGTTAAATATTGACTTGAATGAAATATGATTTAGAATCTGGTGTAGTGGCAGGAAAAGATAGTAACTGAAGAAGATGAAAACGAAATGGATAATTTAGAGGAAGAGAATCAGAAGAAAGACAAAAAACAGCCAATCCATTAAGTGATGCTTTCATTTTCTGGCAGTCAGTTTACAAGTTACAACATTTGTCTTTGCATACAATTATCTTCTAAGTTGCCCAAATTTCTTTCCACCCATGTCAACTATTGTGTTTTAGATTATAACTCCTCTTCCAACCAAAAAAATAATTGTTTATGGTGTAAATGGTACTGAGCTTGTAACAAATGAGGATAAAATATCACTGTTTTTCTTCCTTCACAGACACTATAAACATTCTCTACTCCTGCCTGCTTGACACGCATTTTTTTCTTCTCTCTTAAAACATTTCACTCAACTTTGCTCTTAAGCTTTAAGCTGGTGTAAATAGGACTGGTGCTTCACGGGATGGATCCCCTTGGAATGTGGCATAAAAGGATAGAGGATCTTCGGACCAATCACCCTGATTTGGGTTACACCTCTCTCTCTACTTTTTGTCTTTTTTTAAAAAACAACTTATTTGATTATAGTTGACACACAACGTTACATTAGTTTTAGGCGTACAGCATAGAGAGATTATTGTTGACTCACAATGTTACACTAGTTGTAGGTGTACAGCATAGAGAATCGACAGGTCCTTCTGTTATGCTGTGCTCCCCATAAGTGTAGCTACCATCTGTCATCATACAATGCTTTTGCAATATCAGTGACATATTCTTAATGCTGTGTCTTTCATTATTGTGAATTATTCTATGTTTTAATAGAATTTATTGTCAAACTGGCTTCCATACAACACCCAGTGCTCATCCCAACAAGTGCCCTCTTCAATACCCATCACCCAAGTCCCCTTCTTCCCCACTCCCCATCAACCTTCAGTTTGTTCTCTGTATTTAAGGGTCTTTTATGGTTTGCCTCCCTCCCTCTCTGTTTGTAACTTTTCCCCCCTTCCCTTTCCCCATGGTCTTCCATTAAATTTCTCAAGATCCACATATGAGTGAAAACATATGTTATCTGTTTTTCTCTGACTGACTTATTTCACTTAGCATAATACCCTCCAGTTCCATCCACGTTGCTGTAAATGGCCAGATTTCATTCTTTCTCATTGCCAACTAGTATTCCATTGTGTATATAAACCACATATTTTTTTATCCATTCATCAGTTGATGGGCATGTAGGCTCTTTTCATAATTTGGCTATTGTTGAAAGTGCTACTATAAACATTGGGGTACACTCCTGTATCACTTGAAAAATTCCTAGAAGTGTTATTGCTGGGTCATGGGGTAATTCTATTTTTTTTTAAATTTTTTTGAGGAACCTCCACACTGTTTTCCAGTGTAGCTGCACCAGTTTGCATTCCCACCAACAGTGCAAGAGAGTTCCCGTTTCTCCATATCCTCGCCAGCATCTATAATCTCCTGATTTGTTCATTTTAGCCACTCTGACTGGTGTGAAATGTTATCTCAGTGTGGCTTTGATTTGTATTGCCCTGATGATGAGTGACATTGAGCATCTTTTAATGTGTCTATTGGCCATCTGGATATCTTATTTGGAAAAGTGTCTATTTATGTCTTCTGCCAATTTCTTCACTGGATTATTTGTTTTTCAGGTTTGGAGTTTGAAATCAACCACAGGAAACAGTTTGGAAAACCTCCAAATGCATGGAGGTTAAATAATATCCTACTAAAGAGTAAATGGGTCAACCAGGCAATTAGAGAATAAATTTAAAAATATATGGAAACAAATGAAAATGAAAACAACAGTCCAAACCCTTTAGAATGCAGCAAAGACTGTCCTAAGAGGAAAATACATTGCAATCCAGGCCTATCTCAAGAAACAAGAAAAACCCCAAATGCAAAATCTAACAGCACACTTAAAGGAACTAGGAGCAGAACAGCAAAGAAACCCCAAACTCAGAAGAAGAGAAATAATAAAGATCAGAGAAGAAATAAACAATATAGAATCTGAAAAAACAGTAGCACAGATCAATGAAACTAAGAGTTGTTTTTTTGAAAAAAAATTGATAAACCTCTAGCCAGGCTTCTCAAAAAGAGAGAGAGAGAACCCAAATAGATAAAATCACAAATGAAATTGGATTTATTACACTTCTCTTATCTACCTACCTCACCTTCTAAATCCAATCACTTAATTCATAGCTCATTACCATTTCATCCCTTCTACTACTGTTACCATTCTCTTATTTCGTTTATTTATTGGATGACACTTAACTTTTGGAAACAAATATCTACGTCTGGTTTCAGCCACCTGGCTCTTTCTTCTTAACATTATCTTTACATTTTTCCTTCTTTTATTCTTGCTTTCATTACCATTTTAATCTACCTAAAACATTGTTTTTATTATGTAATTTACATATTCAAACATTTTCAAAGGTTTTTAATATCAATTTCATATTTTTTTAAACTGGACTAGAGTGGTTAAGGCTCAGAGTTTTAGTGACAGTCATGAGTCAAATATCACTCTACAATTTACTAACTGTGGGATTGGGGGGAAAGTAAACTTTGACCTTCCTGAGTCCCAATAGGAATAATAACATGTACCTCAGACACTGTAATAAGATTTGCATGAGGTATATTTTTCATGGCTGACAAGTATAGTATCTGGCAAATGTAAATTTTCCCCCATTTATCTATTCAACTGTATATTTCATCTTTATCCAATAAACTATTTTTATTTTCTACAGTTCTTTAGTGTTGCCATATTAAGTATAGATTTTCTGACATCTATAAGAGTACAATTTTTTAAAGTTTATTAAATGAAATTTGAAATTTAAATAAAATAAAGCATCATTATGAAAATCAATAATCTTTGTACAATGTAGTGAATGACATTTTGGTGATATTACAATTTGTGGCTTTTCATTTCTGGATCAACAGAAGTTTACTGTAAATACTAGTCATGAAGGTGCTGGATGAGGTTTGATTTCAGAGGAAATGGGTTAAGTAAATGCTTCAGAAATGAAAAAAAAATTGAAGATAATAAAGTTATGAGAAAATTTCGGAAATCTTGTTTGGTTTCTTTAGGCTAAAAACTAAGGCTTTTATTCACCTGCTTGCTTATTCAGAAAGCCACATCTAACACATACATGCTACCACTATGTTCCGGGAGTTGTGCATTCCAACTCTCTAAGAAACAAAGAACATTAATGCCACTTCCTGCACACATAGTTGAAAAAATTTCCTTAAAAGGAGGCCTCAGAGTGCCTGTGTGGCTCAGTGAGTTGAACATCAGACTCTTGATTTTGGCTCGGGTCATGATCTCACGGTTCCTGAATTTGAGCCCCACATTGCATGATGCACTGACAGCACATCTGCTTGGGATTCTTTGTCTCTGTCTCTGTCTCTTTCTCCCTATCTCTCAAAAATAAATAAACTTTAAAAAAGAGGCCTCAAAGGCAAGTCCTCTGACACTTATATTCTTCCATTAATATTTTCACTTCTTAGACCTTAAATGTCGCTTATTGGATTTTGCCTACATCCTTCCATTCCTCACTCCACTGATTCAGAAATATCTACTTTTTAAACTTTATGTAAAACCTTATGCATGGAGTGTGTGTGTTGTTAACTATTTCTGATTTCTTGTTTTATATCATAGCTATTTCTACCAAAATCTCCTGATCATTCCTCTGGTCACTATGCCTCTATTCATCTTTCTTATCTGGATTGACATATTCTTATTTCAGGACATACTTTGGCTTCTCTGGAGTAACTTGTATTGATATTTTAGTATATGGGTTAATGTCCTTCACTTTACTCCTTGTTCTAGTAAAGATTATTTAGGACTTGTATTAATTAACATTGCTTAGAAACATGTATCACTAAAGATAGAGAAAAATGGTTAATGATAGTGTTTCTGTTGCATGAAGTCTAGGGGTTGTTTTGTACCATGACAGAAATTTAAATTTTTTAGAGAAAATTCCCCTCCTTATTGGGTAAAAAACATCAACTCTTTGTCTTTCTCTCCAGCAAATAGCAATATAATGGATTACTTCCTTCTGGATGTTCTGCTTCTCAGAAGCCAAAGATTTGTACTATTTTTCCTATTAAAAAGTCACTCATTTGTGCAGACACTGAGGTCCTTAAGACAGTATATTGCTAAAAATGAATCAAAAAATGCTTCCATGGGTCCAAGAGAGATTAATATTATGTTTGCCATAAGTTTCTGCAATGAATAGTTTGCATCCAAATGGGTATTAGAAACCATACTCTGCCATTCAACATATGTCTTACAAATAGAAGATAAAGATATTATTAATTACAACCTATGTAGCATTTTGCTTGAGTTTTAGCAAGCACATGAATCTGGTCTTACATTAAAATGATTTCTGTATTTTGCTTATTCACTCAAATGGAGATAAAGGACTGTGTATTATATGTTGATCTCTTGGTCTTTCTCATGCCTATGTATGGTGCATTGCACTTAACATATACTTAATACATTTGTTGCATGGAATTGATCATACAGAGAAAGTTAAAGGAGATAATGGATATCACAATCAACTCTTGCAGAGATCAAACACCATGATAATTGAAGAAGGCCCCTGGATTTTATATGCTTCATTAATAGCATTTATTGAACCCCTACTATGTAAAATGTTCTGATCTATCTGATGAGTTTCAAGGAGGTGTAGCATATATCATCTACTAAATATAATGGCATATTGTACTAGAGATATAGCCAAATCTGGAGGAATTACACATAGGTGCATATGCTTATTTTGGCTCTTATTAGTATCTACTAAGTATTAGACACTAAGTTAGATATGGGAGTGGGTAAAAGAAAAACTTATTTTATCACTGAAACCTACCTTCACCCTGTCCCTATCTTTACAAAAATGAGTAAGACTCACCTCACAAGTTTCTTTTGATTAAGTAATTTATAATATTAGTTGAATCCAGTTAAAATATCAAGGCCAATATACTAATAATATGTTGAGCAAGACTGCAGATTGTGTAAATACACACTGAGTTGAAAATTAATGCAAATAATTTCTAAATGATTCAGTAAATTGAACTGATCAATTTCTAAAAATCATGAAGAAAGTTGATTATCTCATCTACCGTTTTATTAGTTTTAATTAGTTAATTGTTTAATTCATATCCAAATTAGTTAATATATGGTGCAATGATTTCAGCAGTAGAGCCCAGTGATTCATCCTCTGCATATGACACCCAGTGCTGATCCCAAGTGTCTTTCTTAATGCCCCTTTCCCATTTAGCCCATTCTCCCACTCACAACCCCTCCAGCAACCCTCAGTTTGTTCTCTATATTTAAGTGTCTCTTATGTTTTGTTCCACTCCATTTTTATACTATTTTTGCTTCCTTTTCCTTATGTTCATCTGTTTTGTATCTTACATTCCACATATGAATGAAGTCATATGATATTTGTCTCTAATTTCACTTAACATAATACAGTCTAGTTCGATCCACGTTTTTGTAAATGGCAAGATTTTGTTCTTTTTATTGCCAAGTAATACTCCATTGTGTGTGTGTGATTGTGTGTGTGTGTGTGTGTGTGTGTGTGTGCGTGTATGTCACATCTTCTTTATCTGTTAATCTGCTGATGGACATTTGGGCTCTTTCCATACCTTGGCTATTGTCAATAACATTGCTATAAACATTGTGGTTCATGTGCTCGTTCAAAACAGCACACCTGTATCCTTTGGATAAATACCTATTAGTGCAATTGCTGGGCCATAGGGTAGTTCTATTTTTAATTTTTTGAGGAACCTCCATATTGTTTGCCAGAGTGGCTGCACCAGTTTGCATTCCCACCAGCAGTGCAAAAGGGTTCCTCTTTCTCTGTATCCTCACCAATATCTGTCGTTGCCTAAGTTGATTTTAGCCATTCTGACTGGTGTGAGTGGTATCTCATTTTGGTTTTGATTTGTATTTCCCTGATGATGAGTGATGTTGATCATTTTTTCATGTGTCTGTTAGCCATCCGAATGTCTTCTTTGGAAGAGTGTCCATTCATGTCTTTTGCACATTACTTCATTGGGTTATTTGGCTTCTGGGTGTTGAGTTTGATAATTTTTCTATAGATTTTGGATACTAACCATTTATCGGATATGTCACTTGCAAATATCTTCTGCCATTGCCTTTTAGCTTTGCTGATTGTTTCCTTCACTGTGCAGAAGGTTTTTATCTTTATGAGGTCCCAATAGTTCATTTTTGCTTTTGTTTCCCTTGCCTCCAGAGACACTTTGAGTAAGAAGTTGCTGCAGTCTAGGTCAAAGAGATTTTTTCCTGCTTTCTCCTCTAGGATTTTAATGACTTCCTGTCTTACATTTAAGTCTTTCATCCATTTTGAGTTTATTTTTGTGTACGGTGTAAGAAAGTGGTCCAGGTTCATTTTTCTGCATGTTGCTGTCCAGTTTTCCCTACACAATTCGCTGAAGAGACTGTTTTTATTTCATTAGATATTCTTTCCTTCTTTGTCAAAAATTAGTTGACCATACATTTGTGGGTCTATTTCTGGGTTTTCTATTCTATTCCATTTATCTATGTGTCTATTTTTGTGCCAGTACCATATTGTATTGATGATTACAGCTTTGTAAAACATCTTGAAGCCCAGAATTTTGATACCTCCAGCTTTGGTTTTCTTTTTCAGGCTTGGTTTGGATATCTGGAGTCCTTTCTGCTTGCAAACAAATTTTAGGATTGTTCTATCTCTGTGAAGAATGCTGTTGTTATTTTTATAGGGATTGCATTGAATATGTAGATTGCTGTGGGTAGTATCAACATTTTAATAATATTTGTTCTTCCAATCCATGAGCATGGAATGTTTTTCCTTTATTTGTGCATCTTCTTCAATTTCTTTCATAAGATTTGACACCAATAAGCCCATGAACAGGGAGGACATATTCCCATAGTATTTACCTTTATAAGTGTGAGGAACCAAATTTCATAAGTTTTTAGAACCAACAGGGCTTAAAGCCTGGAATTAAAAAAATGTCGCTCTGGGAGAGCACAGAAAGTGTTAGGAAGTGGAGACCTTGCTCTTAAAGAAACAGCACAACAAACAGTCCTTGATACAGTGTAGAACCAACAGTTTGAAAAACATCAGGAGGAGATGGGAGGGAGAGTGATTTACTCATGCCAGAATATATCCTGGAGAGACAGAGATCACGGGAGGAACGTTCCAGAAAAAAAGGATCTGGCAGGTGCCATTTCCCTCCCCTGCCCCCCAGCATAAAAAAACAGCCAACTGTAGGAGCCAAATGGGGCCAACATTGCTTACCTAACTTGCTTGCACCAAACCCTGCCACACCATATTTCAGCAGGTCAGTCCCTCCCAGTCACAATGCCTGAGTTCGATGCTATAAGCCCCTCCACTAGAAGACATGCACAAATACCACCAACACCGTATCTTCTGAACCAGACATTTTGCAAGACCTCAGTTCTGGCAGTGGTGAGAAGGTCTTGTTTCACAACCAGACCACTGCACACCTTGTTGCACACAATAGGCAAAGAGAGCCTCTGAGGACAACTGGACTAAAGGAGAAACAGGCCAAGCCTCAACATTAAGAGAGCATGCAAAACATAGGAGATACTTCCTGAAGTGTCAGGCCCTAGGAAACATGGGACAGTGCACTGCAAGACACTATAGCAACTGTTCTTCATAAGACTATTATCTTAAAAAACAAGAGAAGCAACTGAGTTTCCTAACACATGTAAACAGACACAGAATGCTAGGCAAAATAAAGAGACAGATAAGTTTCTCCCAAATGAAAGAAAATGACAAAACCACAGCAAGAGATCAAAGTAAAATGATATAGGTAATATGCCTCATGGAGAATTTAAATTAATGTTCATAAAGATACGAACTGGACTGGAGAAAAGAGTGGAGGACATCAGTGAGACCCTTAAGATATGAAGAACCAATAACAGATCAAGAAAAAAATAAATTAAAAATACACTTGATGGGATAAATAACAGGTGGGGTGGAGCAGAGATACAAATTAATGAATTAACAAAGAGAGAGTAATAGAAAGTAACAGAGTTGAGCAAAGGAGAGGAAAGAAATTTATGCAATTTGAGAATAGTCTTAGGGAAATAAGTGACTCCATAAAACATAATAACATCTGCATTATAGGGATAGAAGAAGAAGACTTCGAAGAAGAACAAGAAGAAGAAGAAGAAGAAGAGAAGTAAGGGGACAGAAAATCTATTTGAATAAATAATAGCTGTAACCTCCATAATCTAGAGAATGAAACAGATATCCAGATCCAAGAGGCACAGAGATCTTCCCCAAAATTCAACCCAACAGGATCACACCAAGACAGGTTGTAATTAAAATGGCAAAAGTGGCAATAAAGACAAAAAATGTTATAAATATCAAAAAGAAGACAGTTACATACAAGGAAAACACCATAAGGCTAAGAGTTGATTTTTCAGTAGGATCTTTGTAAGCCAGAAGGAGAGGCATGATATATTAAAAATGATGAAAAGCATATATCTGCTGTCAAGAATACTCTATACAGCAAGGCTATCATTCAGAATAAAAAGAAAGATAAAGAATTTCTTAAACAGAAACTAAAGGAGTTCATGACCAATAAACCAGTCCTATAGCTAATATAGAAGGGAACTCTTTATGTGAAAAGGAAGACCTTAAGTGAGAGTACGAAAAGAAAAGAAAACACAAGTCAAGGAATTCATAAAATAAAATGAGATAAAATATGACCCCATGTATCTAAAAGGTGAGAGGGAGAGGAGTGAAGAATGGTTCTAAAGTTAAGTGACTATCAATTTAATATAAACTGCTATATGCAGAAAATGTTATATACAAAGGGCAACCACAAATCTAAAACCAGGAACAGATATACAAAGAATAAAGTGAAAGGATTCCAGGTATATCACTAAAGAAAGCCAACAAACCAGGAAAGAGATCAAGAGAAGAAACGGTCAGAGGAAATCTATGGAAACAACCATAAAATAAGTAACAAAAAGGCAACAAATACGTATCTATCAATAATTACTTGGAATGTAAATGGACAAAATGTTCCAATCAAAAGACATAGGACAACAGAATGAATTTTTTTAAAAAGGTCCATTTACATACTGCCTGCAATGGACTCATTTCAGACTGAAGGACACCTGCAGATTGAAAGTGGGGGCAAGGAGGAATATTTATCAGGCAAATTGATGTAAAAAGAAATATAGGGTAGTACTTATATGAAACAAAATAGACTTTAACACAAAGACTATAACAATAGACAGAGGGACACCAAATAATAATAAAGGGTACAATCCAACAAGCAGATATAACAATTTAAAATATTTGTATACCCAACATGGTACACCCAAATTCACAAAACAATTAATAACAACCATAAAAGAAATAATAAATAGTAACAAAATAATAATAGGTGATTTTAACAGAGCAATTAAACTGATGGACAGATCATTGAAACACATATCCAACAAGGAAACTGGGGCTTTTAATGATACACTTGACGAGATAGATTTAATACATATATTCAGAATATTCTATCCTAAAACAGGCAGAATACACATTCTTTTCATGTGCACATAGAACATTTTCCAGAACAAAACACATATTAGGATATAAAACAAATCTTAACAAATTAAAAAAAACACAAAGTTTTACTATGTATCTTTTCTAACCACACTGTTATGAAACTAGAAATCAAACACAAGGAAAAAATCTAGATAGGGCACAAATACAAGGTGGTTAAATTACATGCTATTAAACAATTAATGGGTAAACCAAGAAATCAAACATGAAGTCAAAATTACATGGAAATAAATGAAAATGAAAACACATCTGCCCGAAATTTTGGGGATACAACAAAGTGGTTCTAAGAGGGAAGCTTACAGCAAGACAGGGCAACATCAAGAAGCAAGAAAAATCTCAAATAGTCAAACCAAGCCTACAACTAAAGGAACTAGAAAAAAAGAACAGACAAAACACAGAACAAGGGAAAAGTAAGGAAATAAGAAATATTAGAGCATAAATAAATTATATACAAATAAACAAAAATAATAAACAGATCAATGAAACAAGACACCTGGTTCTTTCAAAAGATCAAAAAAAGAGAGTTGTCTCAAGTAGGGGTGAGGAAGTAGGGAGCTTATACTCCAACTACATTTATTATTGGCTAAGTTCCCATCATTTGCAGTGGAAGGAAGCCTTCAAACTGAGTTTCAGGTGCTGCTAAAGGCCACTCATTGGAGCTATGAGTGCCAAAGACGTCAGCAACATCCATGTGGGTATATCATTAAAAGTACTTTAGGTAAGGGAAGATGGCAGCATAGGAGGACGATGGGCTCACCTCATGTTGCTGATGGCTTAGATTCCATCCACATCTGCCTAAATAACCCAGAAAGCCGCCAGAAGACTAGCATAATGGACTCATGAGAGCCAAGCATAGACAAGAGGCCCACAGAAGAGGGTAGGAAGGGTGGAGAGGTGGAGCATGCTACAAGGACTGGTGGGAGGGAGCCAGGGCAGTGGAGGGGCAGCCCGCTGGGCAAGGCAGAGCCCCCTAAGCCTGGCTTGCAAAAGCGGAGGGGCTGGACTCTGTGAGTTGTGACAACCAGCGGGACTTAATATATGGAATGTTAAAAGTCAACAACTCTGCTCTCAGAGAGCGAGGAGGGTAAAAGGACACCGGGAGGGAGGGTTGTTGAGCCCTGGAAGACATAGCTCAGATCAGTGGGGGGCAAAGGCTCTGGAAAGCCCCATTTTCCTCTCCCATCCCCCAGCTGAAATTCCAAAGGGAACCAGCTCCCATCATGGAACTTGCTTGCACCACGCAAATACCCAATGCTGTGCTTGTGTGGATTCATCCCTCCAACGGGGCTGCCTCCCTCCCAGTGCTGCAGGGCCCTTCCCACAGGGGACCACCTATGGCAAAGTGAGCTAAGACTACCCCTCCCACCCCTGTGCACCTTGCAAATACAGCCGGTCTAATACACCATTGACCAGATCACATTGAAGCAGCACCACAAGCCTGGCAATGCGCAAGTAGCTCAGACAGGGGCAACACCACTCCACAGTGAGCCCTGCCCCTGGGAGAGGGGAAGATACAGTACAAACCACTCTGACTGTGTCCCCAGTGGTGGGTTGGGGGCAAACATCTGGTCTGAGTGCAGCTCCGCCCACCAACACAAATTACCCCGGACAGCACAGGGGAAGTGCTCTGCAGTTGGGAGCTACCACAGGGACTACACAAAATGATGAAATGGAAGAATTCTCCTCAAAAGAAACTCCAGGAATTAGTGACAGCTAACGAATTGATCAAAAACAATTTAAGCAATATAAATGAAGAAGAATTTAGAATAGTAGTCAAAAAATTAATCACTGGACTTCAAAAAAGCATGGAGGACAGCAGAGAATCTACTGCTACAGAGATCAAAGGACTAAGAAATAGTCATTAGGAACTAAAAAATGCTATAAATGAGGTGGAAAATAAAATGGAAGCAGCTATAGCATGGATTGAAGATGCAGAGGAGAGAATAGGTGAATTAAGAGATAAAATTATGGAAAGAGGAAGCTGAGAAATAGAAAAAAAATCAGGAGTATGAGGGGAGAATTAGAGAACTAAGTGATGCAATCAAATGGAACAATACCCGTATCATAGGAATTCTAGAAGAGAGAGATAAAGGGGCTGAAGGTGTACTTGAACAAATCATAGCTGAAAACTTCCATGATCTGGGGAAGGAAAAAGGCATTGAAATCCAAGAGGCACAGAAACTCCCTTCAGACATAACTGGAATCGATCTTCTGCACAAATATAACAGTGAAACTGGCAAAATACAAGGATAAAGAGAAAATTCTGGAAGCAGGTAGGGATAAACATGCTCTAACTTACAAAGGTAGAAGCATAAGAGTAGTGGCAGACCTATCTACTGAAACTTGGCTGGCCAGAAATGAGTGGCAGTAAATCATCAATGTGATGAAGTGAAAATTTATGCAGCCGAGAATCCTTTATCCAGCAAGTCTGTGATTCAGAATAGAAGGAGAGATAAAGGTTTTCTCAAACAAACAAAAACTGAACGAATTCATCACCACAAAACCAGCCCTACGAGAGACCCTAAGGGGGATTCTGTGAGAGAAATGTTGCAAAAACCACAAAGTACCAGAGACATCACTACAAGCATGAAACCTACAAACATCACAATAACTCTAAACCCATATCTTTCAATAATATCACTGAATGTAAATGGACTAAATGTTCCCACCAAAAGACATAGGGTATGAGAATGGATAAAAAAAAAAAAAAACAAGACCCATCTATTCTCTGTCTATAAGAGACTCATTTTAGACCTGAGGACACCTTCAGATAGAAAGTGAGGGGATGGAGAATTATCTATCAAGCTACTGGAAGTCAAAAGAAAGCTTGAGTAGTTATACGTATATCAGACAAAGTAGACTTTAAATTAAAGGCTGTAACAAGAGATGAAGAAGGGAGTTATATGATAACTACAGTGTCTATCCAACAGGAAGAGCTAACAAATATAAATGTCTATGAGCCAAATATGGAAACCCACAAATATATAAAACAATCACAAACATAATCAACCTTATTGATAAGAATGTGGTAATTGCAAGGGACGTTTATACCCCACTTACAGCGATGGATAGATCATCTGGACACAGGATCAATAAAGAAACAAGTGCCCTGAATGATACATTGGATCAGATGGACTTGACAGATATATTTAGAAATTCGCTTCCCAAAGAAACAGAATATACTTTCTTCTCAAATGCACATGGGACATTCTCTAGGATAGATCACATACTGGGTCACAGAACAGCCCTTCATAAAGATAAAAGAATTGAGATCATACCATGAACACTTTCAGGCCACAGTGCTATGAAGCTTGAAATCAAACACAAGAAAAAGTCTGCAAAACCTCCAAAGGCATGGAAGTTAAAGAATACCCTACTAAAGAATGAATGGGTCAACCAGGCAATTAGAGAAGAAATTTAAAAATATATGGAAACAAATGAAAATGAAAAGACAACAATTCAAATGCTTTGGGATGCAGCGAAGGCAGTCCTGAGAGGAAAACACATTGCAATCCAGGCCTATCTCAAGAAACAAGAAAAAGCACAAATACAAAATCTAACAGCACACCTAAAGGAAATAGAAGCAGAACAGTAAAGACACCCCAAACCCAGAAGAAGAGACATAATAAAGATCAGAGCAGAAATAAACAATATAGAATCTAAAAAAGCTGTAGAGCAGATCGATGAAACCAAGAGTTGGTTTTTTGAAAAAATAAACAAAATTGATAAACCTCTAGCCAGGGTTCTCAAAAAGAAAAGGAAGATGACCCAAATAGATAGAATCATGAATGAAAATGGAATTATTAAAACCAACCCCTCAGGAAAAAAAAGCAATTATCAGGGATAATATGAACAATTATAAGGCAACAAACTGGACAACCTGGAAGAAATGGACAAATTCCGAAGCACCCACACACTTCCAAAACTCAAACAGGAAGAAATAGAAA
Source organism: Prionailurus viverrinus (assembly GCF_022837055.1). Classification (NCBI taxonomy): domain Eukaryota; kingdom Metazoa; phylum Chordata; class Mammalia; order Carnivora; family Felidae; genus Prionailurus; species Prionailurus viverrinus. Next base: position 57,133,448 of record NC_062579.1, read on the forward strand.
ACTTGAACAGACCCATAACCAGCAAAGAAATTGAATCACTTATCAAAAAGCTCCCAACAAATAAGAGTCCAGGATCAGATGGCTCCCTGGGGAAATCTACCAGACATTTAAAGCAGAGATAATACCTATCCTTCTCAAGCTATTCCAAAATAAAAAAAAAAATACAAACGGAAGGAAAACTTTCAGACTCATTCTATGAAGCCAGCATTACTTTGATTCTCAAACCAGACAGAGACCAAGTAAAAAAAGAGAACTACAGGCCAATATCCCTGATGAATATGGATGCAAAAATTCTCAATAAGATACTAGCAAATAGAATTCAACAGCATATAAAAGGAATTATTCACCATGATCAAGTGGGATTCATTTCTGGGCTGCCGGGCTGGTTCAACATTCGCAAATCAATCAATGTGATACATCACAGTAATAAAAGAAAAGAAAAGAAACACATGATCCTGTCAATTGATACAGAAAAAGCATTTGACAAAATTCATCATCCTTTCTTAGTAAAAGCCCTCGAGAATGTCGGGATAGAAGGAACATACTTAACATCATAAAAACCATTTATGCAAAGCCTATAGCTAATATCATCCTCAATGGGGAAAAACTGAGAGCTTTCCCCTGAGATCAGGAACACAACTCACCGCTCTCATCCACTCTCACCGCTGTTGTTTCACATAGTTTTGGAAGTGTTAGCATCAGCAATCAGACAACAAAAGGAAGTCAAAGGCATCAAAATTGGCAAAGATGAAGTCACGCTTTCACTTTTTGCAGATGACATGATATTACACATGGAACACCCGATAGGCTCCACCAAAAGTCTGCTAGAACTGATATATGAATTCAGCCAAGTTGCAGGATAGAAAATTAATGTACAGAAATCAGTTGCATTCTTCTACACTAATAATGAAGCAACAGAAAGACAAATAAAGAAACTGATTCCATTGGCAATTGCACCAAGAAGCATAAAATACCTAGGAATAAACCTAACCAAAGATGTAAAACATCTGTATGCTGAAAACTATAGAAAGCTTATGCAGGAAATTGAAGATGCAAAGAAATGGAAAAACATTCCGTGCTCATGGATTGGAAGAACAAATATTGTTAAAATGTCATTACTACGCAAAGCTCTCTACACATTCAATGCAATCCCAATCAAAATTGCACCAGCATTCTTCTCGAGGCTGGAACAAGCAATTCTAAAATTCATATGGAACCACAAAAGGCCCTGAATAGCCAAAGTAATTTTGAAGAAGAAGACCAAAGCGGGAGGCATCACAATCCCAGACTTTAGCCTCTACTACAAAGCTGTCATCATCAAGACAGCATGGTATTGCACAAAAACAGACACATAGACCAATGGAATAGAATAGAAACTCCAGAATTAGACCCACAAAAGTATGGCCAACTAATCTTTGACAACGCAGGAAAGAACATTCAATGGAAAAAAGACAGTCTCTTTAACAAATGGTGCTGGGAAAACTGAAGAGCAACATGCAGAAGGATGAAACTAGACCACTTTCTTACGCCATTCACAAAAATAAACTGAAAATGGAAAAAGGACCTGAATGTGAGACAGGAAACCATCAAAATCCTAGAGGAGAAAGCAGGAAAAAAACTCTCTGACCTCAGCTGCGGAAATTTCTTACTTGACACAGCTCCAAAGGCAAGGGAATTAAAAGCAAAAATGAACTATCGGGACCTCATGAAGATAAAAAGCTTCTGCACTGCAAAGAAAACAATCAACAAAATGAAAGGCAACCAAAGTGATGGGAAAAGATATTTGCAAATGACATATCTGACAAAGGGCTAGTATCCAATATCTATAAATAGCTCACCGACTCCACACCTGAAAAGCAAATAATCCCATGAAGAAATGGGCAGAAGGCATGAATAGACACTTCTCTAAAGAAGACATCCGGGAACTGGAGAGTGTGATGCTAAGTGAAATAAGCCATACAGAGAAAGACAGATACCATATGGTCTCACTCTTATGTGGATCCTGAGAAACTTAACAGGAACCCATGGGGGAGGGGAAGGAAAAAAAAAAAAAAGAGGTTAGAATGGGAGAGAGCCAAAGCATAAGAGAATGTTAAAAACTGAGAACAAACTGAGGGTTGATGGGGGGTGGGAGGGAGGAGAGGGTGGGTGATGGGTATTGAGGAGGGCACCTTTTGGGATGAGCACTGGGTGTTGTATGGAAACCAATTTGTCAATAAATTTCAGGAAAAAAAAAAATAAAGAAGACATCCGGATGGCCAACAGGCACATGAAAGGATGCTCAATGTCGCTCCTCATCAGGGATATACAAACTATAACCACAATGAGATACCACCTCACACCAGTCAGAGTGGCTAAAATGAACAAGTCAGGAGACTATAGATGCTGGTGAGGTTGTGGAGAAACGGGAACACTCTTGCACTGTTAGTGGGAATGCAAACTGGTGCAGCCGATCTGGAAAACAGTGTGTAGGTTCCTCAAAAAATTAAAAATAGATCTACCCTATGACCCAGCAATAACATTGCTATGAATTTACCCAAGGGTTACAGGAGTGTTGATGCATAGGGTCACTTGTACCCCAATGTTTATACAGCACTTGCAACAATAGCAAAACTATGGAAAGAGACTAAATGTTCATCAACTGATGGATGGATAAAGAAATTGTGGTTTATATACACAAGGGAATACTATGTGGTAATGAGAGAGAATGAAATATGGACTTTTGTAGCAACGTGGATGGAACTGGAGAGTGTTATGATGAGTGAAGTAAGTCATACAGAAAAAGATAGATATCATATGTTTTCACTCTTTTGTGGATCCTGAGAAACTTAACAGAAGACCATGGGGGAGGGGAAGGAAAAAAAAGTTAGAGAGGGAGGCAGCCAAACCATAAGAGACTCTTAAAAACTGAGAATAAACTGAAGGTTGCTGGGAGGTGGGAGGGTGGGGAAAGTGGGTGATGGGCATGGAGGAGGGCACCTGTTGGTATGAGCACTGGGTGTTGTATTGAAAACAATTTGACAATAATTTCATATAAAGAAATGAACAAACTTGTAAGATTCAAACTTCTCAAGTTAAAAATGTACTGCAAATCACAAAAATAAAACCCGTGTGGTAGTGGTGTAAGGATAGACATACATATCAGAAGAATACTATTTAGACTCTAGAAACAGACCCTTAGTTTTATGGTCAATTGATTAAGACAAAACCATTCAAAGGGGGAAAGAATAATCTTTTCAAAAAATGTTGTTGGTATAGCTATATCTATATGCAAAAGAATGAAGTTAGGATCATCATGCAAAACAATTAACTCAAAATGGATAAAAGGCCTAAATATAAATGAAAAAAGTTTAAAATTATTAGAAGCAAGCACAGGAGTAAATCTCATCCCTGAGGTATGTAATAATTTCTTAGATAAGATACAAAAAATACAAGTGACTAAAACAAAATAGAAAAATTGAGCTTCCTCAAAATTGAAACTTTTGTAGTTTGAAGGATACCACCAAAAAAGGCAAAAGACAATCTACAGAGTGGGAGAAAATGTTTGTAAAACACATTGTCTGACAGAATTTGTGAGGGAAAATATTTGTAAAACATATTTTGTGACATAAAACTTGTATCCCAAATATATAAATATCTCCTACAACACAATTAAAAAAACAATTGCATAGGATTTCTCCAAGAAAGGTACACAAATGACCTGTAAACACATGAGAAGAGATACCATCATTATTCATAAGGGAAATGCAAACCTAAGTCTCACTGAAATACTATTTTTACACACTAGGATGTCTCTAGAGCCTCAAAAAGACAAACAGAATTGAGTGTTTATGAGAATCGAAAGGGATCAGAAGTGTAATAACACTACAGTCAGTAATGCAAAAATGCTACAGGCACTTTGGTAAAGAGTTGTTCAAACAGTTGTTCAAACAGTTAAATATAGCATAACCCATACGACCCAAGAATTCCCCCTTTATGTATATAACTAAAGGAATTGAAATAGTATATCCACACTAAAGCTTGTAAACAAATATTCATAACAATAATATTCATAATAGCCCAAGAGTGAAACCAACCCAAATGTCTATCAACTGATAAGTGCATAAACAAAATGTGGTACATCCTTGCAAAGGAATATTATTAAACCACAGACAGGGATGAAGTACTGATGCATGCTACAGCCTGAAAGAAAATTGTTAAGTGAAAGTAGCCAGTTAAAAAAATATTGCATATTATGTGATACCATTTATATTAAATGTCCAGAAAAGGAAAATTCATAGAGATATTAAGTAGATTAGTGTTTGCCAGAGGTAGTGGGGAGTGGGTAAAGGAGATTGATTGTTTATTGATATGAAGTTTCTTTCTATGTAATGGAAATGTTCTGGAAGTAGAATAGTGATAATAGCTGCATAGCCTTGCAAATATACTAAAAATCACTGATCTATATCTTTAAAAAAGTGAATTCCATTGTATATGAATTATATATAAATATATATTTTAAAGAATGACAGTGACTTCTTTTGAACAGTGTGCAGTAGCAAATCATTTAACTCACAAGGCAGAACTGCTACAGAAGTAAATAAAAAAAAACCTATCTTTTCCTGTGCTGGGAGTGGGAGCCACAATAGCTCTGCATTGTTTTCCTTAGCCATACACTTGTCCACACTAGTACATAGCTATTCAGATAAGAGGAGATGAGATTTTAGAATTGGGGTCAATAAGAATGTGGAAATGTATTTGTTTTCCCTCTTATTCCTTTACCACCTTTACCTCATTTTTAATTAAGTGAGGCCACACATTTTCTAAAAGGCTGGTCCTGAGTATAATCCCTGACTCAATTTACATGCCACACAAGATAATAAGTCTCATTTATTTATAGTAACATTTGTCTTTCACTAGGATCTACATTAACAATCTTGTCCATTTTATTCACTGACCATGATTCTAAATAACTTCTAATTATTTTCAGAAATGAAAGCATAATGAGTATTTGACCCATTAATCATATTAAAGATATTTTACCTAAATGCTGAGAGTAATTCCAAAGAAATGCGAACTTCAAAAATATGTTTTATCCTATGGTAATTACTTGGAAGACATAAAATTGATTTGGATGTATAGAATGTAAAGACCATCTCATGACTATAGAGACTTCATACCTATAAAAGCCAAATCATTCTCCATATCATTTTTTCTTACCAATAGAAAATATTGGTAAAATATACTTCCAAATTCTTTGAAAGTTAATAAGCTACCAATTTCAAAAAAGAGAGTAATGTTCAATAATACCTTGGTATAGAGATGATTCAGTTATTGTTATACCAGCAGCATTCATTGTTCATCGAAGCACCTACCAGGGACAGTGTATACTCAACAAATCAATTACCCATAATATCAGATGATAAGGGCAAACAAAAATCAGTCATCTAATGAAGAAAACGTTTTTGTGGTTCTACGTTACCAAGACTGGTTCCAATTACCTGCAAACTACTCCGTTTCTCTACATTCTTTGTATAGATTAGCTATTGGAGCATTGAAATTCAAATATCGTTCCTTGATTTTTTTCTCAAAGTAGGAATTGAAACATATAATAGAAAGAACAAGAGACTGAGAGGTAACTGACCAACTTTCTCCAGATTATAGTCAATTTGTTCAGATAATATGTATTTTCTTCTGTGTCACCAATCACACTTTATTACATTTTTTTTTCCATTTTAAGAAGGAAAATTTCTAGGTCAAGTTTCCAAGACTCCATGAGCACATTATTTAACTTTAAAAACCATCAATGTTTTGACATATTTGTTTGAACTAATTCCTAACGCTTTTTAAAATCTAGACTACTTTTAAATAATTTCAAATATGATGTTATTTATTCCCTAAATACTTCCATTTATTTTTCAGAAAAAATAAAGGCATTTTCATTTAAAATGCCATCATCATACCTAAAAGGTTAACAATATGTCACTAGTTATTATTTCAAATGCAGTCCTATCCAAATTTCTCTGAATGCCTAAAAGTAAATTTTTTTCCATTTGCATATTGGAATCAGGATCCAAAATAATTCTACTCATTGTTTTTCAAAATCATGTCTCTCAATTATCTTTAATTCCTTTTATTCTAAAATAAGCCTCTTCCTTTCTACATCCAATTTTTGGTCGCCACTATTTTAACCATACACTTTTTCGTCTGAGAATGTAAATTGTAATTTTACATTTTTTCTGAATTAATCATTATGACTTACCTGGGACTACCATATATATGTTCATTATACCAGGAATATTTATGGGGCTGGATATTCACTGATGAAAGTGGAAGATATAGTCCAGAACCATGTCATGAAATTTGCAACCAATAAAAAAATAGTTGTATAATATAGTGTCAGTTGTGGTAGGCTATGTGTTAAAAAATAAAGTATAATAAAGAGATAGAGTTGGGTAGAGTAATGGAGCTATTTTAGATAAGGTGATCAGAGAATATCCTTATAAAGTAGCCACTTATTTAGAGAGTAGAATATAGAATGATAGGCTGAGTTGAAAGTCACATTAAAGTTCACATAGTCCAATTTCTGGACTGGATGATTGGTAAAATATGCTGATTTTAAGAATTTTACTAACCAGGTATTTTTAAGGGTTTTATGGTGGTTGTGAGTCTGTATGTAGATGTGTATGTACATACACATACATTTTGACCATATGTTTGACCTAAACTTTGGAATAAATAAAACCAAAGAATTTGGGAATGCATATGAACCCACTTTATTTTTATTATTATTTTTTTTTAATTAAAAAAATTTTTTTTTCAACGTTTATTTATTTTTGAGACAGAGAGAGACAGAGCATGAACGGGGGAGGGGCAGAGAGAGAGGGAGACACAGAGTTGGAAACAGGCTCCAGGCTCTGAGCCATCAGCCCAGAGCCCGACGCGGGGCTCGAACTCACGGACCGCGAGATCGTGACCTGGCTGAAGTCGGACGCTTAACCGACTGCGCCACCCAGGCGCCCCATGAACCCACTTTATTTTTCAAAATAACTTGTGGAATTAAGGACAGAAGTTTTATAATTTAGATTACCTAAATTCCCAAATAGATATTCATATATATATATATACATATATATATATGTATATATATATGACTACATATAAATACAACTATATATAACTATGTAGCTATGCAATTATATATTTATAATTGTATGTATATATACATATATATATATATATATACACAATTGTATGTATACATGTAAATATAGAATCGTTTTTTCTGTTGTGGTGTCAGTGCAGGAAGTAAGTAAGAGCATTCAATGAAGGTGATGACAGGAGGTGACTTATGTGGCTAAGGCAACTGGAAATTTCAGAAAATTCAATGCTGATTGAATGTGTAGTAAAGATTACTTAAAACGTATCTTTAAATCTGTCACCTGGTTTCAGAATCTACTGCACAGAGATAGTGATAGATAACATGAAGAAAGCAAGTACGGCATCTGAGAAAGATTTGTAGCATTATGACTACATCTAAGTTCATTTACTTGTCAAAAGACATTACATTTGATGGTAAATAGTAGTTGCCTGGTTATCCATTCCCTGGACATACATATTTCTAGTAAATTCAGTGTTATTGAAATATATATGTACTCTACTCTTAGAAAAATTCAATATCAATAGTTTGAATAAGTTAAATGCCACAGAGCAACAATCATTTCATATGGTTCATCAATAAATTCTAAAGAAGGAAAATGAAGATGTTGGTAGGGGATTGCAGTTTCATGTGTACTTCTTTATTGAAAAATGGTCATACTTCTGTGTAAGGATGCAAATCGGGTGAAGTTAAAAGGAGACACATTTGCCCAATCTTGCTTAAAGATCAGTCAAAAGAGGTGAACTATATAATTAACATAAATAAAGTAGACTGAATTTTATTCCCTCGTTTTTCCTTTCACCTAAATGAAATAAACTATTTTAGTGCTCTATCATAAAATTGCTTCCCAGCATTTGCCCCATATTCTTCCATTAAATTTGAATTATGTAAGGTAATGCTTACTCATAATTTTCATGCTTGATTATATTGTGGGTTCTAGAAACAATAAAAACAAATAATAGGACATTTTCTGTTTGCTACATACTCGCCCTTCACATATTTTAAATAGGTAGAGGTTTCTATTCTTATCCAATTACCTCATATCTCCATATCTAGATTTTCCAGTTGCTCTTGTAGAGATACTGATCCTTATATTGAGTGTTTCTTGAATGTGGAAAACGACATAATACCATAAAACACTTTTTGATGACACATTCACATTGGGAAAAAAAAAACAAAAGAATAAAATTAAACCCGAGAAGAATCATTAAGAACCCATGTACTCTATCAGATAATTATCTATAACTTAAGAAATCTATGTGCTTCTTCTGTCTTTGGTATTAAGTGAGATAATCATGCCAGTCTTTCTCATTACTTAGACATATTATGTCATCCTAAGCGAATAATTACACTTCAACTCTTACCCAATCTCTTAGATTTAAGATTTACTCTGAACTGAATATTTATAAATATCATTCTTAAAATGTCTCAGTTCTATTTCCAAATTAAATGGAGGTGAAGCTAAGGTAGAAAGCATGAATTCAACTACAGTGAAGTCTTACATACTCAAAGTTTATCACATGTTAAAAGTAAACCACTGAGATATTCAGAGCCATAGCTCTTAATCTAATGAAATCATTGGGGGGGGGTATTATAACAGAATACCTGGTTTTGTTATTCTTTTTTCTTCATGCTCCTCTTTAATCTTTTAAAAATATAAAATGTCAGAAAGAGGGGAATGTGGTAGAGTAGGAGTACCTTAAGCTGGCCTTGTTCTGGGTACTGCTAGATAGTACTCAGTATCACTATAAGCAATTTATGATAGAGCATTAAAATAGTTTATTTCATTTAGGTGAAAGAAAAGATGAGAGGATAAAATAGTGTAAATAACACAGAAAAAAATGACCTAAACACTGGAAGAAGGAACTCCATGACCGAAAGTATATAAGAGGTCACACTGAAGAAGGTAGGAGGGCAGATGTGATTTAAAACATATAGGGACTGTGGCCATCCGTAGACAGGAGGAACCAAGGAGCATGGTGAAGGGTAAGTCACAGTAAGGCACTTAAGTGAAACAGATATAAGAAAGATACCTAACAGAGAACTTAAAGTAATGGTCATAAAGACACTCACTGGACTTGAGAAAATAGTGGTGGTCTTCAGTGAGAACCTTAACAAAGAGATAAAAAAGAACCAATTATAAATAAAAAACACAATAAATGAAATTAAAAATACACTTGATGGCATAAATAGCAGACTAAATGGAGCGGATGAGCCCAGAAGACAGAGTAATGAAAATTAACCAAACAGCAAATGAGAAAAAAAAACAATTAGGCAAATTGAGAATAGCCTCAGGGAACTCAGTGACTCCATCAAATGTAACAAAATTCAGATAATAGGAATCCCATAAAAAGGGAGATAAAAAAGGGTGCATAAAATTTATTTGAAGAAATAATAGCTGAAAACTTTCTGAATCTGGGAAAGGAAACAGATATCCAGATCCAGGAGGCACAGAGATTCCCCCCAACAAAATCAACCCAAAGAGGTCCACACCAAATCATATAATAATTAAAATGGAAGAAAGTAGTGATACACCTAAATAAATAAATAAATAAATAAATAAATAAATAAATAGTTTAAAAAAGCAAGAAAAAAGAAGACAGTTATGTATAAAGAAACCCCATAAGGTCATCAGCCAATATTTCAGGAGAAACTTGGCAGACTAGATGGGAGTAGCATGATACATTCAAAGTGCTTAAAGGGGAAAATCTGCATCGAAGAATACTCTATCCAGAAAGGCTATCATTCAGAATAGGAGAAATAAATAGTTTCTCAAACAAAAAAAAAAAGGAGTTTATGCAAACTAAACCAGCCTTTCAAGAAATACTGAAGGGGACACTTTGAGTGGATAAATGAGTGTTTGAAAAATAAGTACGTTGGTAAAAATCAATCAAAGGATTCACAAAATAAAAGAATGTAAAATATAACACCATACACTTAAATGTGGGTGGGAGAGTAAATACGCTTAAACTTAAACAACTATCAACAACTTAATAAGGACTATTATATGTAGACGAAAATATATATGAATCTAATGTTAAAAGTAGAAGATAATATATATGAATCTAATGTTAACCAAAATTCAAAAGCCAGTAACAGATAAGCAAAGAATTAAAGAGAAAGAAACTTGAGACATCACACACACACACACACACACACACACACACACACAAACACAAAACCATGAATACTGAGATAACACCTTACACCAGTCAGAATGGCTAAAATGAACAAGTCAGCAGACTATAAATGCTGGAAAGGATGTGGAGAAACAGGACCATTCTTGTACTGTTGGTGGGGATGCACAATGGTGAAGCTGCTCTGGAAAACAGTGCATAGGTTCCTCAAAAAATTAAAAATAGATCTACTCTATGACCCAGCAAAAGCAATGCTAGGAATTTACCCAAGGGATACAGGAGTGCTGATGCACAGGGACACTTGTACCCCATGTTTATAGCAGCACTTTCAACAATAGCCAAATTATGGAAAGAGCCTAAATGCCCATCAACTGATGAATGGATAAAGAAATTATGGTTTATAGACACAAGGGAATACTACGTGCCAATGAGAGAGAATGAAATATGGCCTCTTGTAGCAACGTGGATGGAACTGGAGAGTGCTATGCTGAGTGAAGTAAGTCATACAGAGAAAGATAGATACCATATGTTTTCACTCTCATGTGGATCCTGATAAACCTAAAAGAAGACCACGGGGGAGGGGAAGGAAAAAAATGTTAGAGAGGGAGGGAGCCAAACCATAAGAGACTCTTCAAAACTGAGAACAAACTGAGGGTTGATGGGGGGTGGGAAGTAGGGGAGGGTGGGTGATGGGTATTGAGGAGGGCACCTGTTGGGATGAGCACTGGGTTTTGTATGGAAAACAATTTGACAATAATTTCATATTTTAAAAATAAATAAATAAAAACAAAATGAGAAAAAAATCCAGCTTTGTAAAAAGTAAAGGAAGTAAAAGTCACTATTTGCAGATGACATGATGCTATATAAAGAAGTCCTTTACGACTCCACCCACAAACTAGTAGAACTGAACAACAAATTCAGCAAAATTACAGGATACAGAATCAATGTACAGACATCTATTGCATTCCTATAGAGTAATAATGAGGTAGCAGCAATAGAAATTAAGAAAACTATATCATTTACAAATACACCAAAAATATTAAGATACCTAGGAATAAACCTAACCAAAGAAGTAAATGACATGTACTCTGAAAGGTATAGAGTACTGATGAAAATTTTCAAGACACCAGAAAGAAATGGAAAGAGGTTTCATGCTCATGTTTTTTTTTCTTAAATATTTGTTGGTATGCATTGTATTTTTTTATTTTTTATTTTTTTATTTTTTCAGTATATGAAATTTATTGTCACAATGGTTTCCATACAACACCCAGTGCTCATCCCCAAAGGTACCCTCCTCAATAGCCATCACCCACCCTCTCCTCCCTACCACCCCCCATCATCCCTCAGTTTGTTCTCGGTTTTTAAGAGTCTCTTATGCTTTGGCTCTCTCCCACTCTAATCTTTTTTTGTCTTCTCCTTCCCCTCCCCCATGGGTTTCTGTTAAGTTTCTCAGGATCCACATAAGAGTGAAAACATATGGTATCTGTCTCTCTCTGTATGGCTTATTTCACTTAGCATCACACTCTCCAGTTCCATCCGCGTTGCTACAAAGGCCATATTTCAGTCTTTCTCATTGCCCTGTAGTACGCCATTGTGTATATAAACCACAATTTCTTTATCCATTCGTCAGTTGATGGACATTTAGGCTCTTTCCATAATTTGGCTATTGTTGAGAGTGCTGCTATAAACATTGGGGTACAAGTGCCCCTATGCATCAGTACGCCTGTATCCCTTGCGTAAATTCCTAGCAGTGCTATTGCTGGGTCATAGGGTAGGTCTATTTTTAATTTTCTGAGGAACCTCCACAATGTTTTCCAGAGTGGCTGCACCAATTTGCATTCCCACCAACAGTGCAAGAGGGTTCCCGTTTCTCCACAACCTCGCCAGCATCTATACTCTCCTGATTTGTTCATTTTGGCCACTCTGACTGGCGTGAGGTGATATCTGAGTGTGGTTTTGATTTGTATTTCCCTGATAAGGAATGACACTGAGCATCTTTTCATGTGCCTGTTGGCCATCCGGATGTCTTCTTTAGAGAAGTGTCTCTTCATGTTTTCTGCCCATTTCTTCACTGGGTTATTTGTTTTTCGGGTGTGGAGTTTGGTGAGCTCTTGATAGATTTTGGAGACTAGCCCTTTGTCCGATATGTCGTTTGCAAATATCTTTTCCCCTTCCGTTGGTTGCCTTTTAGTTTTGTTGGTTGTTTCCTTTGCTGTGCAGAAGCTTTTTATCTTCATAAGGTCCCAGTAATTCATTTTTGCTTTTAATTTCCTTGCCTTTGGGGATGTGTTGAGTAAGAGAATGCTACGGCTGAGGTCAGAGAGGTCTTTTCCTGCTTTCTCCTCTAGGGTTTTGATGGTTTCCTGTCTCACATTCAGGTCCTTTATCCATTTTTAGTTTATTTTTGTGAATGGTGTCAGAAAGTGGCCTAGTTTCAGCCTTCTGCATGTTGCTGTCCAGTTCTCCCAGAACCATTTGTTAAAGAGACTGTCTTTTTTCCATTGGATGTTCTTTCCTGCTTAGTCAAAGATTACTTGGCCATACTTTTGTGGGTATAGTTCTGGTTCTATTCTATTCCATTGGTCTATGTGTCTGTTTTTGTGCCAATACCATGCTGTCTTGATGATGACAGCTTTGGAGTAGAGGCTAAAGTCTGGGATTGTGATGCCTCCTGCTGTGGTCTTCTTCTTTAAAATTACTTTGGCTATTCGGGGCCTTTTGTGGTTCCATATGAATTTTAGGATTGCTTGTTCCAGCCTCGAGAAGAATGCTGGTGCAATTTTGGTTGGGATTGCATTGAATGTGTAGATAGCTTTGGGTAGTATTGACATTTTGACGATATTTATTCTTCTAATCCATGAGCAAGGGATGTCTTTCCATTTCTTTATATCTTCTTCATTTTCCTTCATAAGCTTTCTACAGTTTTCAGCATACAGATCTTTTACATCTTTGGTTAGGTTTATTCCTAGGTATTTTATGCTTCTGGGTGCAATTGTGAATGGGATCAGTTTCTTTATTTGTCTTTCTGTTGCTTCATTGTTAGTGTATAAGAATCCAACTGATTTCTGTGCATTGATTTTTATCCTGCAACTTTGCTAAATTCATGTATCAGTTCTAGCAGACTTTTGGTGGAGTCTATCGGATTTTCCTTGTACAGTATCATGTCATCTGCAAAAAGCGAAAGTGTGGCTTCATCTTTGCCAATTTTGATGCCTTTGATTTCCGTTTGTTGTCTGATTGCTGATGCTAGAACTTCCAACACTATGTTAAACAACAGTGGTGAGAGTGGGCATCCCTGTCGTGTTCCTGATCTCAGGGAAAAGGCTCTCAGTTTTTCCCCATTGAGGATGATGTTAGCTGTGGGCTTTTCATAAATGGCTTTGATGATGTTTAAGTATGTTCCTTCTATCCCGAGTTTCTCAAGGGTTTTTATTAATAAAGGGTGCTGAATTTTGTCAAAGGCCTTTTCTGCATCGATTGACAGGATCATATGATTCTTATCTTTTCCTTTATTAATGTGATGTATCACGTTGATTGATTTGCGAATGTTAACCAGCCCTGCATCCCAGGAATGAATCCCACTTGATAACAGTGAATCATTCTTTTTATATGCTGTTGAATTCGATTTGCTAGTATCTTATTGAGAATTTTTGCATCCATATTCATCAGGGATATTGGCCTGTAGTTCTCTTTTTTTACTGGCTCTCTGTCTGGTTTGGGAATCAAAGTAATACTGGCTTCATAGAATGAGTCTGGAAGTTTTCCTTCCCTTTCTATTTCTTGGAATAGCTTGAGAAGGATAGGTATTATCTCTGCTTTAAAAGTCTGGTAGAACTCCCCTGGGAAGCCATCTGGTCCTGGACTCTTATTTGCTGGGAAATTTTTGATAACCGATTCAATTTCTTCGCTGGTTATGGGTTTGTTCAAGCTTTCTATTTCCTCCTGATTGAGTTTTGGAAGAGTGTGGGTGTTTAGGAATTTGTCCCTTTCTTCCGGGTTGTCCAATTTGTTGGCATATAATTTTTCATAGTATTCCCTGATCATTGTTTGTATCTCTGAGGGATTGGTTGTCATAATTCCATTTTCATTCATGATTTTATCTATTTGGGTCATCTCCCTTTTCTTTTTGAGAAGCCTGGCTAGAGGTTTGTCAATTTTGTTAATTTTTCCAAAAAGCAACTCTTGGTTTCGTTGATCTGCTCTCCAGTTTTTTTAGATTCTTTATTGTTTATTTCTGCTCTGATCTTTATTATTTCTCTTCCTCTGCTGGGTTTAGGCTGCCTTTGCTATTCTGCTTCTATTTCCTTTAGGTGTGCTGTTAGATTTCGTATTTGGGATTTGTCTTGTTTCTTGAGACAGGCCTGGATTGCAACATATTTTCCTCTCAGGACTGCGTTCGTTGCATTCCAAAGCATTTGGATTGTTGTATTTTCATTTTCGTTTGTTTCCATATATTTTTTAATTTCTTCTCTGATTGTCTGGTTGACCCACTCATTCTTTAGTAGGGTGTTCTTTACCCTCCATGCTTGGAGGTTTTCCAGACTTTTTCCTGTGGTTGATTTCAAGCTTCATAGCATTGTGGTCTGAAAGTATTCATGGTATGATCTCAATTCTTGTATACTTATGAAGGGCTGTTTTGTGACCCAGTATGTGATTTATCTTGGAAAATGTTCCATTTTCCTTCGAGAAGAAAGTATATTCTGTTGCTTTGGGATGCAGAGTTCTAAATATATCTGTCAAGTCCATCTGATCCAATGTATCATTCAGGGCCCTTGTTTCTTTGTTGACCATGTGTCTAGATGATCTATCCATTTCTGTAAGTGGAGTGATAAAGTCCCCTGCAATTACCACATTCTTATCAATAAGGTTGCTTATGTTTATGAGTAATTGTTTTATATATTTGGGGGCTCCCATATTTGGTGCATAGACATTTATAACTGTTAGCTCTTCCTGATGGATAGACCCTGTAATGATTATATAATGCCTGTTTCATCTCTTGTTACAGCCTTTAATTTAAAGTCTAGCTTGTCTGATATAAGTATGGCTACTCCAGCTTTCTTTTGGCTTCCAGTAGCATGATAAATAGTTCTCCATCCCCTCACTCTCAATCTAAAGGTGTCCTCAGGTCTAAAATGAGTCTCTTGTAGACAGCAAATAGATGGGTCTTGTTTTTTATCCATTCTGATACCCTATGTCTTTTGGTTGGCCCATTTAGTCCATTTACTTTCAGTGTTATTATAGAAAGATACGGTTTTAGAGTCACTGTGATGTCTGTATGTTTTATGCTTGTAGCAATGTCTCTGGGACTTTGTCTCACAGAATTCCCCTTAGGATCTCTTGTAGGGCTGGTTTAGTGCTGATGAATTCCTTCAGTTTTTGTTCGTTTGGGAAGACATTTATCTATCCTTCTATTCTAAATGACAGACTTGCTGGATAAAGGATTCTCGGCTGCAGGTTTTTTCTGTTCATCACATTGATGATCTCCTGCCATGCCTTTCTGGCCTGCCAAATTTCAAAAGAGAGATCAGTCACGAGTCTTATAGGTCTCCTTTTATATGTTAGGGTACGTTTATCCCTTGCTGCTTTCAGAATTTTGTCTTTATCCTTGTATTTTGCCAGTTTCACTATGATATGTCGTACAGAAGATCGATTCGTTACGTCTGAAGGGAGTTCTCTGTGCCTCTTGGATTTCAATGCCTTTTTCCTTCCCCAGTTCAGGGAAGTTCTCAGCTATTATTTCTTCAAGTACCCCTTCAGCACCTTTCCCTCTCTCTTCCTCCTCTGGGATACCAATTATGCGTATATTATTTCTTTTTAGTGTATCACTTAGTTCTCTAATTTTCCCCTCATACTCCTGAATTTTTTTTATCTCTTTGTCTCAGCTTCCTCTTTTTCCATAATTTTATCTTCTAGTTCACCTATTCTCCTCTCTGCTTCTTCAATCTGAGCCGTGGACGTTTTCATTTTAGTTTGCATGTCGTTTAAAGCGGTTTTCAGCTCCTCGTGACTGTTCCTTAGTCCCTTGATCTCTGTAGCAAGAGATTCTCTGCTGTCCTCTATACTGTTTTCAAGCCCAGCAATTAATTTTGTGACTATTATTATAAATTCACTTTCTGTTGTATCATTTAAATCCTTTTTGATCAGTTCATTAGCTGTTGTTATTTCCTGGAGATTCTTTTGAGGGGATTTCTTCCGCTTGGTCATTTTGGATAGTCCCTGGAGTGGTGAGGACCTGCAGGGCACTTCCCCTGTCCTGTGGTGTATAACGGAGTTGGTGGGTGGGGCCACAGTCAGACCTGACGTCTGCCCCCAGCCCACCGATGGGGCCACAGTCACACTGGTGTGTGCCTTTTCTTCCCCTCTCCTCAGGGCAGGATTCCCTGTGGGGTGGTGTGGCCCATCTGGGCTACTTGCACACTGCCAGGTTTGTGGTCCTGGGGATCTGGCATATTAGCTGGGGTGGGTACGCAAGGTGCATCGGGGCAGGTGGGGCAGGTTAGCTCACTTCTCCTTAGGTGATCCACTTCAGGAGGGGCCCTATGGCAGTGGGAGGGAGTCAGACCCGCTGCCGGAGGGGTGGCTCCACAGAAGCACAGCATTGGGTGTTTGCACAGAGCGAGCAAGTTCCCTGGCAGGAACTGGTTCCCTTTGGGATTTTGACTAGGTGATGGGCAAGGGAGATGGCGCTGGCGAGTGCCTTTGCTCCCTGCCAAACTGAACTCTGTCGTCCTTTGTCCTCCAGCCTTCCCGCTTTCGGAGCAGAGACGTTAACTCATGACCTTCCAGATGTCAAGTCCCTCTTGCTGTCGGAACATACTCCATCCGGCCCCTCCGCTTTTGCAAGCCAGACTCGGGGCTCTGTTTGGCCGGCGGGCCGCCCCCTGCCCCAGCTCCCTCCTGCCAGTCTGTGGAGCGTGCACTGCCTCGCTGCCCTTCCTACCCTCTTCCGTGGGCCTCTCCTCTGTGCTTGGCTCTGGAAACTCCGTTCTGCTAATCCTCTGGTGGTTTTCTGGGTTATTTTGGCAGGTGTAGGTGGAATGTAAGTGATCAGCAGGATGCGCGGTGAGCCCAGCGTCCTCCTATGCTGCCATCTTCCTAGTCCCATGCTCATGTTTTTTAAAGTTTATTTATTTATTTTGAGAGAGAAAGTGTGAATGGGGGAGGGGCAGAGAGCAAGGAAGAGAATCCAGAAGAGGCTCTGCACTCCTAGCACAGCCTTACATGAGGCTTGATCTCATGTACTGTGAGATCATGACAGCCCAAATCAAGAATTGGATGCTTAACCTCTTGAGCAACCAAGGCGCCCCTCTGCTCATGGTTGAAAGAACAAACATTGTTAAAATGTCTATACTACCTAAAGCAATATATACATTTGATGCAATCCCTATCAAAATCCCAACATCATTTTTCACAGAATCCCAACAACCTAAAATTTTATGGGACCACAAAAGTCCTTGACTAGCCAAAGCAATCTTTAAAATAATTAAAAAAAATAATGTTTATTTATTTTTTTAATTTTTTAAATATTTATTTATTTTGGGGAGACAGAGAGAGACAGAACATGAGCAGGGGAGAGGCAGAGAGTGAGGGAGACACAGAATCCAAAGCAGGCTCCAGGCTCCAAGCTATCATCACAGAGCCTGATGTGGGGCTTGAACCCACAAACCATGAGATCATGACCTGAGCTGAAGCTGGACACTTAACCGAATGAGCCACCCAGGCGCCCCAATTGGTTATTGAGAGAGAGAGAGAGAGAGAGAGAGAGAGAGAGAGAAAGAGCACAAGCAAGGGAAGGTCAGAGAGAGGGAGACACAGAATCTGGACCGACTCCAGGCTCTGAGATGTCAGCACAAAGCCTAACGTGGGCCTCGAACTCATGAAAGGTGAGATCATGACCTGAACCAAAGTCAGATGCTCAAGCAGCTAAGCCACCCAGAAGCCCCTATAATTTTTTAATGTTTATTTATTTTTGAGTGACACAGAGAGAGACGGTGTACAAGCAGGGGAAGTTCAGAGAGAGACAGAGACACAAAATCTACAGCAGTCTCCAGTTTCTGAGGTGTCAGCACAGAGCCCAATGTGGAGCTGAAACTCATGGGCTGTAAGATCATGACCTCAGCTAAAATTGGACCCTTAACCAACTGAACCACCCAGGCGCTCTGCCAAAGCAATCCTGAAAGAGAAAAACAAAACTGGAGGTATCACAATTACCAATTTCAAGTCACATTACAATTCAGTAGGAATTAAAACAGTATGGAACTGGCATAAAAATAGACATGTAGATCATTGGAATAGAAGAGAAAACCAGAAGTAAAGTCACAATTATGTGGTCAACCCAGAAGTAAAGCCACAAGTATGTGGTCAATTAATCATTGACAAGGGAGGAATGAATATACAATGGGGAAGAAAACAGTCTCTTTAACCAATGTTGTTTGGAAAACTGGACAGCCACATGCAAAAGAATGAAACTGGACAACTTTCTTACACCATACACAAAAATAAATTCAAATGGATTGAAGACCTACATATGAGATATGAAACCATAAATATCTTAGAAGAGAACACAGCCAGTAACTTCTTTTACATCAGCCATAGCAACTTTCTTCTAAACATGTCTCATGAGGAAAAGGAAACAAAAGTAACAACAAACTTTTGGGACTTCATCAAAATTAAAAGCTTCTGCATATTAGTGGAAACAATCAACAAAACTAAAAGACAAACTACAGAATGGGAGAAGATATTTGCAAATGACATCTGATAAAGTATTAGTACCCAAAACATATAAAGAACTGATGGAACTCAATATCCCCCCAAAAAACAAATAATCTAATTAAAAGTCAGCAAAAGACATGAACAGACATTTTCCAAAGAAGACATCCAGATGGCCCACAGACACAATAAAAGATGCTCAACGTCACTCACTATTAGGGATATGCAAATCAAAACTGCAGTGGGATATCAACTCACACTTTTCAGAATGTCTAAAATCAGCACAAGAAATATCAAATGTTGGCAAGGAGGTGGAGAAAAGGGAACCCACTTGCTCTGCTGGTAAGAGTGCTAATTGGTGCAGTAATTATGGAAAAGAACATGGAGGTTCTCCCCAAAATGAAAAAAAAATTAGAAGTTCCTGATGATACAGGATTTGTGCTGTTGGATATTTATCCAAAAATACAAAAACAATAATTCACATGGATACATGAACCCATATGTTTATTGCAGCATTAATTACAATAGCCAAAATATGGAAGCAGCCCAAATATCTTTTGATGAGATAAATGGATAAAGATGTGATACACACACACACACACACACACACACACACATACATACACAGTGAAATATGTCTCAACCATAAAAAAAGGAGATCTTGCCATTTACAATAACATGGATAGATTTAGAGATCAAAATGTTCAGCTAAATAAATCAGTCAGAAAAAGACCATACCAACAAAATAAATGACCAAAGATGGGGGGGGGGGGGGAAGGAGAGATGAGCCAAGATGCAGACTCTTAACTATAGAGAACAAATTGATGGTTACTAGAGGGGAGTTTGGTTTGCGGATGGGGCAATAGGTGATGGGGATTGAGTTGTACACTTATCATGATAAAAAAAGAATGATTAAAAAAGAGATCTGAAAAAGAAAGAAAGAAAGAAAGAAAGAAAGAAAGAAAGAAAGAAAACAGGTTAGGCTAGCCTGCAGATTTGAGAATCAGAGTCTCTGGCTGAGCTGATTGATAATAGTCTTCTACAGTATAAGTCCAGTCCATGAAGATTAGAAGGAGTGGCTTTTTTGTCTAACACACAAACAACAACACTGAGAATTGAGGAAAATGAAGAAACCATGGAAATAATTTCCAAAGAATGAAATGGGAAATATATCCAGAAGATGATGCTAAAAGAACAGAAATCTATAATTTACCTGACAGAGAATTAAAAATAATAATCATAAAAATACTCACCAAGGTCAGGAGAGCAATAAATGAAAACGGTGAGGAATTCAACAATAGAAATATTTTGAAAATAAAAACATGGAAATCATGAAACTGAAGAATATAATTGAACTGAAAAATTCACTAGAGAAATTCAAACGAAGACTATCTCAAGCACAAGAACGATCAGCAGACTATGAGATAAATCACTGGTAATTATTCAGTTGAGAAGTAAATAAAGAAAACAATAATGAAAAAATAAGAAAGCATAAGAGGCTTGTGGGTCAAAACCAATTGGATAAGTATATGCACTATGGGAGTTCTAGCAGCACATAGAGAGATTAAGTCTCAGAAAATGTATTTAAATAAAACTCCTTATTGTGGGAAGAAAATGGACATCCACATCTGGGAAGCACAAAATATCCCAAATAATATGGAACTAAATAAATCCATACAGAGACACAGTCAAATTTGTGAGAGTGAAACTAAAAGCTTTTGAGCAGAAGAAGAAAAAAGAAACTTATCACATACAAGTGTACCTCTATAAGATGACTACCAGATTTCCTAGCAGATATGCAAGGCAGAAGAAAATGGAATGATATAGTTAAATAGTTTTAAAAAGACCAGGGTAAGATGGTGGTGGAGTAGGAGGACCCTAGGTTTGCCTCATACCATGAATACAACTAGATAACTATCAAATCATCCTAAATGTCCCAGAAATTGACCTGAAGACTGACAGAACAAATTCTACAACTAAAGGATGAGAAGAAGCTACATCGAAGAAGGTAGGAATCTTAAAGATGTGGTGTAGGGGAGAAATGGTTCCCAGCTTCTGTGGAAGGGAATGAGCCATAGTTAGAGAAGGGCAAGAGAGAGAGAGGAGCACACAAGGGAATGAACAAGGTTAACACCCAAAAGCCATTGGCATAGAAAACAACAGGGGCTGAATTTTGTGAGATCTTGCAATGAGTGGGCCATAAAGTCTGGAGTTTTAAAGATCAGTGGGCTTGGAGAGCACTACACTGCTGCTCCTGGAGAGAAAGTAGACAAACAATTTGGGGCAGACAGTATAGAAAGAGATCTGAAGAGTGCCTGCAGCACACAATGAGGAGATTATTCACTCATTTAAGAACATGTCACTGAGAGGCAGCATTCATGGAGACACCTCTCTGGGAACTAAGGAGCTGGCCAGCATTGTTGTCCTCCCCCACCCTTCAGCATAAACATAGGGACACCTGAGGGAAGCAGTGTAGAACAGCCACAGTTCCATAAGTTGCTTACATTAGGCCCCAAACTCCTGTGCTCTAGTGGGACTGCCCTTCTCACATTTGCCTCAGTTCCAGCACAACAGACCCCTCACCCAGAAGACCAGCACAGACCCCTACTCACACCATATATCACTACCAGAGAGTTTTGCAGGGACTCAGTTCCAGTAGAGGTGGTGAAAAGTCTCATTTCAGAAGAGCACAACTTATCACACTAGGCCACTGATGAAACACCTCCCAAAACAGGACAGGAGAGCCTTTGCAGATGACTGAATTGATGGATATAGCAACCAGAACACAACAGCATAGTACACACAACACACACTGGAGACAGTCCCCGAAGGGCAAGACCCTGGACACTACATGACATATTCATAACGTCACTGCTTTTAGGGGCAAGAGATATATCTGGCTTATCTAAACACACAGAATAAGAAAGAGACTTAGACAAAATGCGAATATGGAACAATTTATCCCAAATGAAAGAAAAAGTTTGGCCATGGTGACAGATCTAAGTGAAAAAGATATAAATAACATGCCTGATAGAGAATTAAAAAAAATCATAAGGGTACTCACTAGGCTTGAGATAAGAATGCAAGTCATCAGTGAGACCCTTACCACAGAGATAAAAGTTTAAAAAATCAGAGATGAACAGGGCAATAAGTGAGATTAGAAACACGATTGATACCATGAACAGCAGGCTTGAAGAAAAAGAGGAAACAATGATCTAGAAGACAAACTAACGGAAAGCAATAAAGCTGAACAAAACAGAGAAAGAAGAATTATGCAAAACGAGATCAGACTTAGGGAACTCAGTGACTTCATCAAACATAATAACATTCATATTATAGAGTGCCAGAAGAAGGGGAAAAGGGGAAATAAAATTTGTTTTAAGAAATAGCTGAAAATGCTTCTAATCTGGAGAAGGAAACAGACATTTAGATCTAGGAAGAAGAGGAAGAGAGAACTCCCATCAAAATCAACAAAAGCAGACCCACACTAAAGTGTGTTGTAATTACATTTCCAAAATATAGTGATAAAGAAAAAAATGTTAAACGCAGCAAGACAAAAATAGTCATTAACTTACAAAGGAATACCCATAAAGCTACCTGGGCAATTTTCAACAGAAACTTGGCAAGCCATAACAGACAGTCATGATGTATTCAAAGTGCTGAATGGGAGAAATCTGCTGCCAAAATACTCTATCTTGCAAGGCTGTCATTTAAAGTAGAAGGACAGATAATGAGTTTCTCAGACAAACAAAACCCATAGGATTTTGTAACCACTAAACCAGCCCTTCAAGAAATACTAAAGGGGACACTTTGAGTGGATGGAGAAAACAAAAGTTATAGTATAAAGGCAGGAAACACAAAAGAAAGAAGTATGCATATTTCTGCAAAAATCAGTCAGGGTATGAACACACACACACACACACACACACACACAGGAGATAAAATATAATGACATACACCTAAAATGTGGGGAGGAAAGGAGGGAAAAATGGGTTCAAACTGGAATGATCATCAACAATATAGACTCCTATTTTCAGAAGAGTTTATATACGAAACAAATGGTAACCATATATTAAACAAACAAACAAACAAACAAAAACAACTAGAATCGTTGTAGACCTAAAGACACCTGTGGCTTGAAAGTGAGGGGGTTGAAAAATTTTCATGCAAATGTATATCAAAAGAAAGCTGGAGTAGCAATACTTATATCGTACAAATTAGACTTTAAGCAAAGACCATAAAAAGAGACAAACATGGGTTTTATACAACCACAAAGAGGATAATCCAACAAGAAGATATAACAATTGTAAATATTTATGCACCCAATATGAAAACACTTAAATATGTGAAATAATTAATAAAAAACCATAAAGAACTCATTGATAATAACACAATAATAGTAGGGGACTTTAATATCCAATTTTATCAATGGAAAGATCTTTGAAACAGAAAATAAACAAGAAAAAAATGGCTTTTAATGACACACTGCACCAGATGGACTTAAAAGATATATTCAGAATATGCCATCCTAAAATAGCAGAATACACATTCTTTTCAAGTGTACACGGGGCATTCTTCAGAATAGATTACATATTAGGTCATAAAACCGGCCTCAACAAATACAAAAAGATTGAGATCATACCATGCAACTTTTCTGACCACAATGTTAAGAAACTAGAAGTCAACCATTACAAAAATTTTGGAAAGACCACAAATACATGGAGGATAAACAACCTGCTACTAAATAATTAATGGGTCAATAAGGAAATAAAGAATAAATGAAATACATGGGAAAAAATGAAAATAAAGATGTAACCATCCAAAACCTTTGGGATAGAGCAAAAGTGGCCCTAAGAGGAAAGTATATAGCAATACAGTTTTACCTCAAGAAGCAAGAAAATTTTCAAATAAACAACCTAACCTTACATCTAAAGGAGCTAGAAAAAGGACAACAAACGAAGCCTAAAGGCAGCAAAATGAAGGAAATAATAAAGAATTGAGCAGAAATAAATAATGTGAAATCAGTGAAATCACTTGCTGGTTCATTGAAAAAAAGCTTAAAAAATTAATAAGCCTCTAGCCAGACTTATCAAAAGGGAGAAAAAAGGACCTAAATAAATAAAATCACAACTGAGAGAGGATAAATGACAACCAATACCACAGAAATACAAACAATTATAAAAGAAAATTATGCAAAAATATGCCAATAAGTTGGACACCATTGAACAAATGGGTATATTACTAGAAACATATACTGATGAATGGAGAAAGAAATTGCGGTTTATATACACAATGGAATACTACATGGCAATGAGAAAGAATGAAATATGGCATTTTGTAGCAATGTGGATGGAACTGGAAAGTGTTATGCTAAGTGAAATAAGTCATACAAAGAAAGACAGATACCATATGTTTTCACTCTATGTGGATCCTGAGAAAGCTAACAGAAGACCATGGGGGAGAGAAAGGAAAAAATAAGTTCGAAAGGGAGATAGCCAAACCATAAGAGACTCTTAAAAACTGAGAATAAACAGGGTTGATGGGGGGTGGGAGGGAGTGGAGGGGTGGGTGATGGGCACTGAGGAGGGCACCTGTTGGGATGAGCACTGGTTGTTGTACGGAAAACAATTTGACAATAAATTTCATATTAAAAAAAAAAAGATACATATAAACTACCAAAACTGAGAGCAGAAAGAAGCAGAAATCTTGAACAGACCAATCATCAACAATGAAATTGACCTAGTAAACATAAAACCTCCCAGGAAACAAAATCCAGGACCAGATGGTTTCACAGGCGAAGTCTGCCAAATATTTAAAGAAGAGTTAATGTCTATTCTTCCAAAACTGTCAAAAAAAAAAAAAAAGTAACGAAAACTTTCAAATTAATTCTATGAGGCCAGAATTAACCTGATATCAAAACCGGATAAAGACACCACTAAAAAAGAGAACATCAGGCCAATATCCCTGATGAACATAGATGCAAAATCCTTAACAAAATACTAGCAAATTGAATCCAACAATACATTTAAAAAATCATTCACCACGGGGCACCTGGGTGGCACAGTCAGTTGGGTGTCCAACTTCGACTCAGGTCATGATCTCACACTCTGTGAGTTCGATCCCCTTGTTGGGCTCTGTGCTGACAGCTCAGAGCCTGGGGCCTGCTTCTGATTCTATTTCTCCCTCTTTCTGTGCCCCTCCCCCACTCACACTCTGTCTCTCTCTCAAAAATAAAGATTAAAAAAAATTTTTTAAAAATCATTCATCACAATATAGTGGAATTTACACGTGAATTTCAAGGGTGGATGAATATTCCCCAATCTGTCAACATAGTACATCACATCAAAAAGATAAATGATAAATCTATATACAATGGAGTTTTACTCAGCAATCAAAAAGAATGAAATCTTGCCACTTGAAACTATGTGGATGGAACTGGAGGGTATTATCCTAAGTGAAATTAGTCAGAGAAAGACAAAAATTATATGACTTCACTCATATGAGGACTTTATGAGACAAAACAGATGAACATAAGGGAATGGAAACAAAAATAATATAAAAACAGGGAGGGGGACAAAACAGAAGAGACTCATAAATATGGAGAATAAACTGAAGGTTTCTGGAGAGGTTTTGGGAGGGGGGATGGGCTAAATGGGTAAGGGGCACTAAGGAATCTACTCCTGAAATCACTGTTGCACTATATGCTAACTAATTTGGGTGTACATTTTAAAAAATAAAAAATAAAATTAAAAAAAGAAAAATGATAAGTACTATATAATCATTTCAATAAATGTAGAAAAAGCATTTCAATAAAGACCAATATCTATACATGATAAAGAACCTTTAACAATGTAGGTTTAAAGCAACATACATCACCTCTCTCCCCGGTATCTCACCGCTGCATCAGTGCAGACATCAGCAAATTAATGAGAGGAGAGAGGAGGCCCCTGCTCTTGGGCACCCGCAGGAACTTACTCCAGCTCCAGACACACCTTAAACACTTTCATCTAATGGAAGATAAGCTGTGAAATCGGATTTCTGAACCACAAGACAGAAATCACAGAATTTTCCGGCTGACACACTTCTTAATTGAAGAGTGGTCAAGAAAGAAAGCACATGGAGAGCAGTGCCCTGTGGTAGCTTGTGTAAAAACTGCATTCCATGCTAGGCCTGAAATGTTCCAAAGCTCAGTTCGCTATCAGCATCCCAGGTGGTGCAATTAATAAAGAGCTAGCATGGGGCCACTGGCACAAACAAGGCAGCTCCTTAGAACCTGAACTTCCTATTTGTTCCATTCCTTGGGTAGATAACACCTGTTAATTACTCTGGAGTATTTTCTTTTAGAAATTATTTTGGCGAGGAGAGAGGGAAGATGGCGGCGTAGGAGGACGCTGGGCTCACCGCGCGTCCTGCTGATCACTTAGATTCCACCTACACCTGCCTAAATAACCCAGAAAACCACCAGAGGATTAGCAGAATGGAGTCGCCGGAGCCAAGCACAGGCGAGAGGCCCACGGAAGAGGGTAGGAAGGGCGGCGAGGCGGTGCGCGCTCCACAGACTGGCAAGAGGGAGCCGGGGCAGAGGGGCGGCTCGCCGGCCAAGCAGAGCCCCCGAGTCTGGCTGGCAAAAGCGGAGGGGCCTGACGGACTGTGTTCCGACAGCAAGCGCGACTTAGCGTCTGGGAGGTCATAAGTTAACAGCTCTGCACGGAAAGCGGGAAGGCTGGAGGACAAAGGGAGGGAGAGCTGCTGAGCCACGGGCGACAGAGCTCAGTTTGGTGGGGAACAAAGGCGCTCGCCAGCGCCATCTCCCTTGCCCATCCCCCAGCCAAAATCCCAAAGGGAACCAGTTCCTGCCAGGGAACTTGCTGGCTCCTCGCAAACACCCAACTCTGTGCTTCTGCGGAGCCAAACCTCCGGCAGCGGATCTGACTCCCTCCCGCTGCCACAGGGCCCCTCCTGAAGTGGATCACCTAAGGAGAAGCGAGCTAAGCCTGCCCCCACCCCCTGCCACCGTGCACCTTGCCTACCCACCCCAGCTAATACGCCAGATCCCCAGCATCACAAGCCTGGCAGTGTGCAAGTAGCCCATAAGGGCCATGCCACCCCACAGTGAATCCCGCCCCTAGGAGAGGGGAAGAGAAGGCACACACCAGTCTGACTGTGGCCCCAGCGGTGGGCTGGGGGCAGACATCAGGTAGGACTGCGGCCCCACCCACCAACTCCAGTTATACACCACAGCACAGGGGAAGTGCCTTGCAGGTCCTCACCACTCCAGGGACTATCCAAAATGACCAAGTGGAAGAATTCCCCTCAGAAGAATCTCCAGGAAATAACAACAGCTAATGAACTGATCAAAAAGGATTTAAATAAAGCAACATACATCAACATAATAAGGTCCATGTGTGCGAAAGCCACAGATAACATCTTTCTTAATGGGTAAAAACAGAGAGCTTTTTCCCTAAAGTCAGGGAAGGACAAGGATATCCACTCTGACCACTTTTATTCAACATAGTACTGCAAGACCCAGCCACATCAATCAGATCTCAAAAATAAACTCCTTCCATTTGGTAAGGAAGAAGTAAAACTTTCACTATTTGCAGATAACATCATACTTTGTATAGAAAACTTGAGGTGTGCCTTGGTGGCTCAGTCAGTTGAGCATCCGACTTCAGCTCAGGTCATGGTCTCATGGCTTGTGAGTTCGAGCCCTGTGTTGGGCTCTGTGTTGACACCTCAGAACCTGAGGCCTACTTTGGATTCTGTGTCACCCTCTCTCTAGCCTCTCACCCCCTCGTGCTCTGTCTCTCTCTCAAAAATAAACAAACATTAAAAGAAAGAAAACTTGAAAGATCCTACCAAAAATCCATAGGAACTGAAAAATGAATTCAGTAAAGTTGCAGGATACAAAAGCAATGTTTAGACAATCTTATTTACAATTGCACCCAAAATAATAAGATACCTAGGAATAAACCTAACCAAAGAGGTGATAGAACTGTATCCTGAAAACTATAAAACACTGAGGAAAGAAAGTCAAGATGACACAAATGGCCTGCTCGTGGATTAGAAGAACAAATATTGTTAAAATTTTTATACTACCTGAAGCAATTTAACACATTTAATGCAATCCCTATCAAAATACCACCAGCATTTTTCACAGAATTGTAATAATCAATCCTAAATTTGTATGGAACCACATAAGCCTTAAATAGCCAAAGTAATTTTGAAAAAAAAAAAAAAAGCTAAGCTGGGGACATCACAGTTCCAGACTTCAAGTAATATTACAAAGTTAGTAATCAAGACAGTATGGTATTGGCACAGAAATAGACACATAATCAATTGAACAGAATAGAAAACCCAGAAATTAACCCACAATGACATGGTAAACTAATCATCAGCAAAGCAGGAAAGAATATCCAAAAGACAATCTCTTCAACAAATGATGCTGGGAAAACTGGATAGTAACATACAAAAGAATGAAACTGGATCACTTTCACCATACACGAATATAAATCCAAAAATTAATTCAAGTTCTAAATGTGAGATCAGAAACTATAAGAATCTTAGAACACAGGCAGTAGCTTCTTTGACACTGGCCATAACAATTTTTTTTCTATAAATGTCTCTTCAGGCAAGGAAAAAAAAAACTAAAAAGAAACTATTGGGACTTCATCAAAATAAAAAGCTTCTGTGTTCCTTCTGTGAAGGAAACAATCAACAAAACCAAAAGGCAACTTACGGAATATGAGAAGATATTTTCAAATGATATATCTGATACAGGTTTAGTATCCAAAATATATAGACTTATTCATATCAACACCCAAACACAAATAATCCAATTAAAAGTGGGCATAACACAGGAATAGACATTTCTCCAAAGAAGACATACAGATGGTCAGCAGACACATGAAAAGATGTTCACCTACTGATCATCAGGGACATGTAAATTGAAGCTACAATGACATATAACCTCAAACCTGTAAAACCAACAACACAAGAAAAAACAGGTTTAGGAGAGGCTGTGGAGAAAGAGGAACCCTCTTTCACTGTTAATAGGAGCACAAATTGCTGAAGTCACTGTGGAAAACAGGATGGAGTTTCCACAAAAAGTTAAATATAGAAATCGCACTACTAGGTATTTACACAAAGAATACAAAAACACTAATTGAGAAGGACACATGCACCGTTGTGTTTAAAGCAACATTTACAATAGTGAAACTATTGAAACAGCCCAAGTGTCCAGGGATTGATGAATGTATAAATGTATAAAGCAGATTATATATTATATAGATAGATGAGAGATGGATAGATTATATATTAGAATATTACTCAGTCATAAAAAAGATGGAGCTAGAGAGTACAATGCTAAACAAAATAAGTCAGTAAAAGACAATTACCATATGATTTCACTCATATGTGGAATTTAAGAACCAATACAATTGAGCAAATGGAAAGAAAAGAGAGAGAGTGACAAGTCAAGAAGGTCTTAATTACAGAGAACAAACTGATGGTTACCAGATGGGAGGGTGTTGGGGGAATGTATAAAATAGTTGATGGGAATTAAGGCATGCAATTTTCAAGATGAGTACTGCATGATGTATGTAATTGTTGAATGAGTAAATTGTACATTGGAAACCAATAAAACACTGGATGTTTTAAAAAATAAAACACTGGTATTGTTTTTTTAAATCCCAAGCAGCTTTTTCAGAAATAGAAAATTCCCTTGTAGAATCCATGTGAGACCTCAAGGGACTCAAAATTGCCAGAACAGACTTTATAAAAATTAATAAATAAACTTAAAATAGTAGATCTAACACTTGAGGAGAACACTACTTTACTACAAAGGTATAGTAATCAAAACAGTGTTTAGTAGCATAAAGATAAACATTCAAAACATGGGATATAATGGAGCTCAGAAATAATCCATCATATATATGGCCAAATAATCTTTTGGCAAGTGATCCCAGACCATTTAATAATAAAACAGTTTTTTTCAACAACTTGTTTTGGAAAATGGAATGTCCACATGCAAAATAATAAATTTGGACCCTTAACCTACACTATATAAAATTTTACTCAAAATAGATTGAACCTAAAATTTAGAGCTAAAACTATGAAACTTAGAGGAAATTGTCAGGTTATGGTTGACAAATTGTACTTAAAATATCATATTTTGTCACACAATCTTACTGTACGTGAACAGTTCACGGTTTGCCACATATGGCACACCCCATGTGTTTGACAATACCTGAATTTAACTACATACCCTTGAATGATGCAATGTCCAGGAGTTAATGGTGATGGATGCATGTAATAGTAAATATAGTCAAAACCACTGAATTGTTTACTTCAAAATAATACCCTTAGGCTGTCGCTCCTTATCCTTCTCCCTGTTCACTGCAGCCCTAGACAATCACAAGTTAACTTTCTGCCTCTATGGATTTGCCTCGTCAAGAGATTTCATATAAATGGAATCATTCAATATGTGGCCCTTTTGTATCTGGCTTATATAATTTACCATAATGTATTCAAGGTTTATCCATGTTGTAACATTTATAGGAATAATATTCCATTGTATGAATATACTATATTTTATTTATCAATTCATCAGTTGACTAACTTTGGGGTTGTTTCCACTTTTGGGTTATTTTGAACAGTTTTTCTATGAACACGTAAATGTTTTCATTCTTCTAGAAGTAGAATTTCTAAAACATATCATAACTTTTTAACCATTTGAGAAACTGATAAGCTGTTTTCCAAAGTAACTGTACCATTTTACATTCTCATCAGCAGTTGTAGGAGGACTTCACTTTCTTCACATCCTGAACAACACTTGTGATTATATGTCTTTTTAATTTTTTATTTGAGTATAGCTGACACACAATGTTACATTAGTTTCAGGTGTACAACATAGTGATCCGACAAGTTTATACATGATGCTATACCCACCACAAGTGTAGCTACCCTCTGTCACCACACAATGCTATTACAATATAATTGACTGTGTTCCATATGCGGTGCCTTTTATTCCTGTTACTTATTTATTCCATAATTGGAAGACTGTGTCTCCCATTCCCTTTCATTCACATTGCTCACCCTCCCACCCATTATTGATATTAACCCCTTAAGGAATATATCATTTGCAAATATATTTTCCCATTCATAGGTTGCCTTTTTTTGTTGTTTCCTT
The DNA here is from genome assembly GCF_022837055.1 of Prionailurus viverrinus. Taxonomy (NCBI): domain Eukaryota; kingdom Metazoa; phylum Chordata; class Mammalia; order Carnivora; family Felidae; genus Prionailurus; species Prionailurus viverrinus. Next base: position 57,164,622 of record NC_062579.1, read on the forward strand.
CCTGTGTAAACATCTTTATTTTATTTATTTTAATGTAGTCCCTATAGGTTATTTTTTCCTTTGTTTATCTTGCCTGAGGAAACATATCTAGGAAAACGTTTCTAACACCAGTGTCAAAGAGACAATTACCTATGTTTTATTCTAGGAATCTTATGGTTTTCAGGTCTCACATTTAGGTCTTTAATCCGTTTTCAATTTATTTTTGTGTATGGTGTGAGAAAGTTGTCTAGCTGTATTGTTTTTCATGTAGTTATTTTTCCCCAGAACCATTACTGAACAGACTGTCTTTTCCTCATTGTATACATATGCCTCCTTTGTCATAGATTAATTGACCATATATGCGTGGGTTTATTTATGGAATGTCTATTTTGTTCTATTGATCTATATGTCTATTTTTCTGCCAGTGCCACAATGTTTCAATTACTATAGCTTTATAGTATACCTTGAAATTTGGGATTGTGATACCTCCAGCTTTGTTTTTCTTTCAAAAATACTTTAGTTATTTGTGATCTTTTCTGGTTTCATATGAATTTTAGAATTATTTTTACTAGTTCTGCGGAAAATGGTGGTGGTATTTTCAAAGGAATTGCATTAAATTTGTAGATTGCTTTAGGTTGTATGGACATTTTAGCAATATTAACTCTGCCAATCCGTTAGCATGGTATATTTGCTTGTCTCATCCTCAATTTCTCTAATGAATGTTTTATTGTTTTCAGTGTAGGGTTCCTATGCCTCCTTGGTTAAGATTATTACTAGGCATTTTTATATGGTGCAATTGTAAATGAGGTTGTCTCCTTAGTTTCTCTTTATACTACTTTGTAGTATATTGAAATGCAACAGATTTCTCTATATTAATTTTATATCCTGCAACTACTGAATTTATTTATCAGTTTTTTAATGTTTTTATTTATTTTCGAGACAGAGAGAGACAGAGCTTGAGCAGGGGAGGGGCAGAGAGAGAGGGAGACACAGAATCTGAACCAGGGTCCAGGCTCTGAGCTGTCAGCACAGAGCCTGACACGGGGCTCAAACCCACGGACTGTGAGATCATGACCTGAGCTGAAGTCGGAGGCTTAACCGACTGAGCCACCCAGGTGCCCCTATTTATCAGTTTTAATAGTTTTCTGGTGGAGCCTTTTAGGTTTTTTGTATATACTATCATGTCATCTACAAATAATGACAAGTTTACTTCTTCCTTACCAGTTTGAATTCTTTCATTATTAATTTTTCTTGTCTGATTGCTGCAGCTAGGACTTCCAGGACCATATTGGAAAATAGTGATGAGAGTGGACACTATGAATATATCATGCCGCTCCCTTCTGGCCTGCAATTTCTGCTGAAAAATCAGCTGAGCTAATTGTCTTATGGGTTTTCCTTTTATTAAACTGTTTTCATTTCTCTTGCTGCTTTTAAAATTCTCTTTATCATTACTTTTTGTCATTTTAATTATCGTGTGTCTTGGTGTGGACCTCCTTGGTTTCATCTTGTTAGATCTGTATATATGTTTCTTCCCCCACCCCAGGGAAGTTTTCAGCTATCATTTATTTAAATGATTTTTCTTCAACCCCCACCTCTTCTTCTGTCATGTCTATAATATAAATGTTACTATGTTTGATAATGTTGTTAAGTGACTTTAACTTATTCTCATTTATTATTAATACTTTATTTTTTTCTCTTCAGCTTGCTTGCTTTTTATTACCCTGTTTTTCACATTTTTGATTTGTCCTTCTGCATCCTCCAATCTGCTGTTGATTCACTCTAGTGTGTTTTTTATTTCAGTTATTGGATTTATTTTAATCTATGACTGGTTTGTTTTTATAGTTTCTATCTCTTTGTTCAAGTTTTCATTAAGTTCATCCACTTTTTTGGATTCAAGTCCAATGAGTATCTTTATGACCATTACTATTGATTATTTATGAGGCATATTGCTTATCTCAGTTTCATTTAGCTTTTCTACTGTGATTTTATCTTGTTCTTTCAGTTGGGATGGAGTCCTCTGCTCATTTTGTCTAACTCTAGTTTTTTCCTACATGTTAGGGAGTTTAGCTGTGGACCCTCATCTTGAAAGTAGCGTCCTTATGTAGAAGAGATCCTGGGGTGCCCCAAGTGCAATCTCACTTGGTCAATCAGAATCAGGGGCACCAGGGGTGTCTCCCATGTGGGCTGTGTATGTCTTATCCTTGTGTCTGAGCTGTGTTTGACTTCAGCCCATCCAGCTGCAATGACTCATTTTGACTGCTATTGGCACATTGGGAAGAATTGGGTCCCTTTATTGTTGAGAGGCCTGATGCTGCCACAGGCTTATAGGTGGGTGAAGTTGGCAGTCAGGGTAACTGTCTGTAATTAGCATTTCTGCTACAGTTGTGTGTGAACTGAATGATAAGGATTGCTCTCTGTAGAACTGAGAAGCTTTAATTTGTGGGTGGGTCTGGCAGTCAGACTAGGTGTCTGCAATTAGGCTCTCTGCCACAGCTGTGGACACACCGAATGGCAGGGCTTACTCTCTCCTGGCTAACAGGGCTTTTGTTGATTGGTAACAAAGTCTGTCTAGATACCTGCAGTAGCCTCTCTGCCACAGTTGTGCATACACCAAACAGCAGAGCTTATTCCCTGTGCATCCAGATAAGGGGCTCAGCAGCTAGAACTATAGGCATGTAGGTGTGTGGAGTCATGAACCTCTCTTTCCAGGGTAGGAATCACTTTGGAGGTGTGCTGCTCCCAGCAAGAGCCGACTTCAGTGTGAGGCCAAGCAGGAGACACTTTGGAGGAATGGCTGCCAAAGAGTGTGGTTGGATGGGGTGGGTCTGCAGGGAAATGTGGGGGAGGGGCACCCAGTACTTGTAAGATAGTTGGAGAGTGTTAGCACTGGCTTTTGCAAGTGTCTGGCTATCTAGAGTTGGGGAGAAGAAGGAAATGGAATTCACCAGCACTTTTGTTTCTGGAGAAATCTCCTGAAGATCTCTACCCCTCCAGTGCATGTTCTGAGATTAGTAAATGAATTTCCTTCATTTATACTTGAGGCACTTTTCAAACTGCTGCTTCTGTGCTGTGTCTCTGGCTAAGTTATTTATTATGGTGGCTCCTTAAGGACAGGAAGTTGGTTTCCTATCCCAATGTTAAGATGACTGATTAAAAAAATGTTTATTTTTTTTTGAGACAGAGGGAGACAGAGCACGAGTTGGGGAGGGGCATAGAGAGAGGGAAACGCAGAATCTGAGACAGGCTCCGGGCTCTGAGCTGTCGGCACAGAGCCCAATGCGGGGCTCGAACCCAGGAACCGTGAGATCATGACCTGAGCCAAAGTTGGACACTTAACCGACTGAGCCACCCAGGCACCCCTAAGATGACTGATTTTAAAAGTACTCAGAGTTGACACCCACTGATTTTAACAGCTCCCAAAGTTAAGCCCTACTAGTTTCAAAGCCAGTGTTATACTGGCTCATCTCCTCAGTGAAGTTCCTCCATACTTGGTGTGCCTGATGTGGTGTCTGAACCTCTTGTTTCTCTGTGGTTGTTGTGTTCTCCCATTTATGGTAAATCTCACCAGGGTTTTGGCTCCCAACCATGTGTCCACATCTCTTACCTTTTTCAGTGTGACCTCCTCTCTATGATTAACTGTGAAAGGTCTGTTCCACAAGTTTTCAGGTCATTTGCAGAGTTAGTTGCATAGATATAGTTGTTGCTTCAGTGTGTCTGTGAAATGTGGTGAGCTCAAAATTCTCCTACTCTACCATTCTCTCTGAGCCTCTTTGTGTTACTATCATTTCTATTAAGCCTAATTATGTTAAAAATCCAACACTACATTGTTAATATTATTATTTGTCTTTTAAATGATCTGGGAGAAGGGCGTTTGGGGAGGCTCAGTTGGTTAAGCGTCCGACTTCAGCTCAGGTTATGATCTTGCAGTTTAAGAGTTTGAGTCCAGAGTCAGGCTCTGCTGACAGCTCAGAGCCTGGAGCTTACTTCAGATTCTGTGTCTCCCTCTGTCTCTGCCCCTCCCCCCCCCCTCTCTCTCTCTCTCTCTCTCTCTCTCAAAGAAAATAAAAAAGCTGGGAGAGGAGAGCAAGTATAAATCTATATAATTTTATATATTATCCTTATTATCTGCAATTCAGTATTTTTTGTTTCTTCTTGTAGATTAGAGTAACCATTTGATGTCATTTTCTCGCTCTATTATAACTTAGCTCTCATCCACCTCTTTTGTCCTATTATTATGAAATATATATTTTCTACATATTATAGCCTAACCATATAATTATTTTAATATTGTTCTATGCATTATTTTTAAAATAAATTAAGAGAATAAAGGAAAAGAAATATGCAATTATGTTATGTCTTTTATGTCTACCTACATTTACTGGTACTTTTAAAGAATATGTGTTTGAATAACTATCTAATATCACTTGTTTTCTGGCTGAATAACTTGCTTTGATATTTTTTACATGGTGGGTCACTAGCAACACGTTCTTTCACTTTCTGTTTATTTAAAAGTCTTATTTTTAGCTTCATTTCTGAAAAATAGCTTTGCTTCATACAGTATTTTTGGCTGACAGTTTTTTGTTAATCAGTTTGAATATGTCACTTTACCGGCTTAAGGTCTCCATGGTTTCTAATGATATATCAGTTTTTTAATCTTTTTAAGGGTGATTTATACATGAGGAACTGCCTTTCTTTTGCTGTTTACAATATTCTCTTTGACTTTTGATAGTTTGATTATGTTGTGTCTGGTTATGTATCTCTTTGAATTTATTATATTTGTTTGGAGTTTCTGGGATATATGGATTAATGATTTTCACCTTTTTTATGTTTTAGCAATTATTTCTTTGAATATTTTGCTACCTCTTTCTCTCCTTCCCCTATGGAACTTCCATTATGTGTTTATTTGTATTTTTGATTGTCTCAAAACTTTGTTCAGTTTTATTATTTTCTATTTGTTTCTCAGAATGGGTAAATCTCATTTGTTCAACCTTCAAGCTTACTGATTTTTCTTCTGTCTGCACTATTTCGCTCTTCTGCATTTCTAGTTAATTTTACTTCAGTATTGTGCTTTCAACATTAGAATTTCTATTTGTTTTCTTAAAATTTGTACTTATTGAAAAATTGTACTTATCTTTGGTGAGAAAATGTTCACACTTTTCTTTAGTTCTTTAAATATAGTTTCTTCTAGTTCTTTGAACATATTTATAATAGCTGATTTAAGCTTTTAGTTTAGTATGTCTACTCTCTGAGATTCCTCAGGCACAATTTTTTCAATTGCTTTGTTTTTTCTGCACATGTGCCACATTTTCTTGACTATTTACATTTCTAATATTTTCTTTTGTAAACTAATTATAATAATAATATGTGGCTATTGTATAAATTAGATTATTCCCTTCCCTTGAGTTTGTTGTTGTTGCTATTATTTTTGATTTGTTTTTCTAAAGTAATGCTATACATTTTAATATGAACTCTGTAAATAATAGGTTGTGTGTGGTCACTGAAGTCTCTGTTCAGTTAATCTAGTGATCGTAATGATTGAAAAGAAATTGCCTGCAACCAATAGGTGTCTCACTTTTTTTTGAGGGATCTGTGTGCATATTGTGGCAACATTGATTCAGAAAGTTTCAAATCTGTTTTGACCTTCATTTCTTCCTTGTTCAAAGACTTATGTTTGGCCTTAGGTGAAGGATTATGTTCTCAGTTCTTTCTTGAGCATGCACACAGGTTCATCCTCCTAAACATTTTGATTTGGTTATTGTCTGTCCTAATCTTTATTTACCACTTCAGGACCTTGCAGTCTTGTAAAATTACTGCCAGTGTTTCTGAAAAAAAAAATGTCCCAGGTAAAATTCTGTTTGCACTGGGAGATATGAGTCAGGTCAAATAAGCTTTGTCAGTGTCATTTTCCAGGGAATATCCAGAGAGTTCTAATAATGACAACTATCTGGAACTATGGTTTTGGAAGGCTTCAAACCTAATTCAGACCTTGTCAGTGGCTTTCAGGGTGCTGGTATTCAACTGTGGTTCCAGGCTGTTGATTTTCAAGTCTACTGCAGATATTGGGAGAAGGTTTTGGTAATAGAGAAATGTATAACACCAGAAAGGTCACTATTCTTCCCAATATTCAATGATTTTTCTCTAGTAAACATTACCTGGAGTGTTGCAAGCCTTCAGTCAGTTTCAATAGTACTGAAAAAGTTAATTTTGACAATTTTCCAGTGTTCTTGATTTTAACGAGGAGAGCACTTTCAGGAGTTTTTATTCCCCCATTTTATATTGCAGTTAGAGTTCATTGAGCTTATTAAATGTGTAGATTAATGTTCTTTATCAAGGTTAGGACATTTTCAGCCATTATTTATTTAAATATGTTATTACTCATTTCTATTTCTTCTTTGTTTCAGGTATTCTCTTTATGAGTTGTGCACTTAATAATATCTCTTATTTCTTTGAGGTTAATTCATTTATCATCTTATTTCTCTTTGTTTTTCAAATTGCATAATCACTATTTTTCTACCTTTAGTTTTACTTTTCATTTTTTTTCTGGCAGTTTAGACCTACTTTTGGGTCCCTCTAGTGATTTTTCTTTTTGTTTACTGTACTTTTAATCTCAATAATTTCCATTTTGAAATATAATTTCAATAGTTGATTGATATTCTCTACCTTATGAATCACTGTCATCGCACTTTAATTATCTCAACATAAATTTCTTTAGCTGTTTGAATATATTTATTGTAGTTATTTTGAAACTATTGTCTGAGAAGCCCAACACCTTGCCTCCTTCAAAGAAATTTCAGTATTGCTTGCTCTTTTTCCTATCTATGGGACACATTCTTCTCATTCTATGCATGCCTCATATTTTTTGTTGTTGTTGGCTTACAACTGAAAAATTTAGGTAATATGTTGCAGCAACTGTGGTTGATAAAAACTTTCCCTCAGGCTTTGTTGTCTGTTTGCCTATTTTTTAGTGACTTGATTAAGTTACTTCAGTGAAGATTATTTCTATTAAAATGTGAAAGAGAATGTTATTATCAGAGGGCACACCTTTAGGGTTACATATAGTATTTTTTACCACTAGATTTTAGATTTTTACCTAGAAAATTTGGAGGATATCATATGAATCCAAGAGTAGACTGGTTGAGGGTAGCATATTTACTGAGATTTGGGACATACTGAATCTATGTTGGAAATTATAGACAATTGGCAAATCTGCTATGGGGCTTTATTATATGTTTATGTTTGTTTGTTTGTTTCTTTCTTTCTTTAGAGGGAACAGGCTGGGGTGGGCAGAGGGAGAAGGAGGTAGAGAATCCCAAGCAGGCTCCATGCTATCACCACAAAGACAAATGCGGGACTCAATCATGAACCATGAGATCATGACCTGTCAAAATCAAGAGTCAGACACTTAACTGAGTGAGCCACCGAGACCCCCAGGGGCTTTATTTTTATTATAAGAGTATGGATTTTAATTTTTGGTGAGATTACCGAGGAAAAGTAAAGAGAGAATGAAAGAGGTCTACAGAGCGTATGTTTTGGAACGCTGAGATTTAATGCCTGGAGAAGTAAGAGAAACAGTAATAATAATAATTTATTATTTTTTAATGTCTTTGATGTTAATTTATTTTTGAGAGAGAGAGAGAGAGCAGGAGAGGGGCAGAGATGGAGGGAGACACAGGATCCAAAGTGGGCTCCAGGTTGACAGCAGAAAGCCCGATGTGGGGCTTGAACTCATGAACCATGAGATCATGACCTGAGCTGAAGTCAGATGCTTAACCCACTGAGCCACCCAAGTGCCCCCAAAATAATAATAATTTAAAAAGAGCAATTAGAGAAGTATGGCATCCAGGACACTGCAGTCTTAATAAATCAAAGACAACATTCCATGGGATGTGGAGAAAGACAACTAGCACTTAATGTAAGGATATTATGTTAAAACTATTTAAATGGGCAATTACTTTAAATTCTCAAAATCAGCCTAAGAAGTAAATATATTATACCCATTTTATAGATGAAGTCACTGAAGCTCAGATAAGTAAGATAACATGGCTAAAAAGTAGCAAAACATAGATTTGAACCCAAGTCTATCCAAAACTAAACTTAGTTTCTTGTCCATGGTGTCTTCATACTGGTTAACCATGTTAAATATCAGAGTCCAAGAAAGATAAATATAAAGTAAAACCATCAGAAAGAGTGATTATGAGGCATTTGTTAACTTTTCATAGACCAATTTTAGTACAGGAGAGAAAGTAGATGTCAGATAAGTATTTGATTTGGGAAATGAGCATAGAAAAGGTTAGTGGCATGAGGAAAATGGGATTATTCAAGTTAGGAAGAACAAACGTTAGCAGTATATAATTGAAGGAACTTTGGAGCCAAACTACACTGAGTTCAAATACTAGCTTTACCAGTAATTTAACCTTGGGCCTATTAACTGACTTCTTTTTCACATTCCTCATGAGTAAAGTGGAAATCTATATGCTGCAGGAATGTTATGATAAGTACAGATAATGGATGTAAAACGCTTTATCTATTTCAGGCATTTGTTCACTGAAGGGGCTAAGTGTTATCATGCAAAAGAGGCTAGTATTATAATAAGGCATATGTTGAAAAATTTGACCCAGTAGCTATTATCATCATCATCATCATCATCATCATCATTACTACTACATTCCCAATAGTGGTATCTATACTTTTGGGAGGATTACATACTTCTTTCAGAATCTGATGAACATTGTGAATCCTTTCCTAGAAAATATCATATATGCACCAATTTTAAAGATCATTTCAGTGGACTTATTTATACCATGAAGATTAAAAATAATAACTTACATGTGTCAAATGTTTACTACATGTATGGTACTACTAAAAGCACTTCATATACATTAAATTCTGCTCATTTTTAGATGAAAAACAGGCTCAGAGAAGTTAAGAAACATGTGTAGGTTCACACAGCTAGAAAGTAGAATTCAAGTCCAGACCACTTTTCTATGTAGTTTTATATCCATCTATTCATACATTGAAAATTATATATTCTTTACAGCACAATTTTCAATAGTAAAACCAAAATTATTAAGCACCTAAATGTTCACAAATAGAGGAAAATTAAATAAATCATTAGACATTAGTTAATGACTATCAAAAACAATTAATAACTTTATTTTTACTGGTGAGCAATTCCATCTGAGATATTTCATTAAGTGAAAGGTCAAGGTGCAGATCAGTGTATATAGTTCACTGCTTTCTTGTATTAAAAATAAGAAAAAAAGATATACATGTATGTGCATGGAATATTTATAGAAACATAGATAACAATCTAAATATAGTGGTTGCCTCTGAAAAGGGAAACTGAAAAGTTTCATCTCAGTCCACATTATGTTCTAGAACTAAGTATATACAGATCTTCCTTGACTTTCAGTGGGGCTATGTCCATGATAAATGTAATGTAAGTTGAAAATATCATAAGTCAAAAATATTTCAATGTACTTAACTGCTGAACATCATAGTTTAGCCTAGTCTACCTTAAACATGTTCAGAGAACTTAAATTAGCTTACAGTTGGGCAAAATCATCTAACACAAAGCATACTTTATAATAAAATATTGAATATACCATATAATTTATTGAATACTATACTCAAAGTGAAAAACAGAAAGGTTCTACAAATACAGAACAGATGTAAATGTATCAATTGTATACCCTTGTGATCACGTGGCTGACTTAAAGCTTCAGCCCACTGCTCCTGCCCAGTATTATAGAGAATATCATACCACATATTGGTAGCCCAGGAAAATATCAAAATTCAAAATACAATTTCTACTAAATGCATATCACTTTTGGGCCACCATAAAGTTGAAATATTCTCAGTTGAACAATTGTAAATTGAGTACTGTCTGTATGTTTCTAACTTTCCAAATTATATTCTAAATTCCTTAAAAGAAGGACTTATTTATAAGTGAATCTACCCAAGCATAACCTAGCACAGGTTGCAATTAGTAAATACTCAATTCATATAAGCTAATTTGGAACTGCTTTGAATTGACACGAATAGGGAAAAAATAATGACGCAGGATAAAGGTAAGAGAATACCAAAAGTACATTTGAAAATGGCCCAAATAGCTCTACAGAAAATATGTCACCTTCATGTTAATGTTAGAATAATATGACATAGTACAAGTTGATTCTCAGCATGAAATGTTATGTAGCTGTGTCTGTAGGTATTTGTTGCAACATTTTGATTGAATTTTTAAACAATCTCTTATGAAACATGGTTTGACACAAGGGGTCTCAATGTTGATCTGGCGATCCCTGGGGGTCCTGAGACACTTTTATTAGGCCCTCAAGGTCATAACTACTTTAAAAACAATACTAAGATATTATTTGCCTTTTACACTATATTGATATTTGCATGGATGGTACAAAAGCCATGGAGGATAAAACTTCTAGTGCCTTAATACAAATCAAGGAATTTGTATCACAGTATGCTTGTATTCGTTACTGTCATACATTTATGGGCAAAAAGGCAGCTTCACTTAAGAATGTCCTTGATGAAACACAATCGTCCTGCCTTACCTATGGGGGATATGTTCCAAGATGCCCGGAGGATAGCTGAAACTACACATGGTACCAAACATGATATATTACTGGTTTTTTCCTATACATATATACCTATAATAAAGTTTAATTTATAAACTAAGCACACTTAAATTTTTATAACAATAACTAATAATAAAATAATTAAAACAATTACTATAATAAAAGCTATGTGAATATCGTCTCTCTCTCTCTCTCTGTCTCTCTCTCTCAAAACATATATTGTGCTGTACTTTACTCACCTTTCTTATGATGTCAGGAGATGATAAAATGCCTACATGATAAGATGAGGTGAGATAAATGACATGGGCATTGTGATATAGCTTTAGGCTATTTATTGGCATTTTGACAATATGTCAGAAGGAGGATCATCTGCTCCCGGACCACAGTTAACAGCAGGTATCTGAAACCATGGGAAGCAAAAACACAGATAATAGGGGGCTACTGTAGAAAAAATATATACTAATTTTATTGGATCTTGACCCTTGAGTACTCATGTTTTTCATACTGTGTGAAAAAATGGGAAGTATATGTAAAATACTTCTGCTACACACTGAAGTATAATGTTTGGCTCAAAGAAAAGCACTTGTAAAACTATTTAAGCTTTGTGTTGAACTAGACACTTTTTTCATGGAACACCATTTTTTATTTGAAAGAATGACTGAAAAAAAAGTATGGCTATTCAAATGTGGGTATTTGGTAGACATTTCTTGGAAATGACCAAAGTGAACACGTCACTTCAAGAAAAAACAGCTGACAAGAATTTGTTTCAAATGTTAAAATTTGAGCTTTCAAGTAAAAATTAGAACTTTGGACAATTTTCATCCATCACTGTGCTTGAAAGCTTCTTAATGCTTATGGACTTTCTGATGAAACCAGTGATGATAGTAACAAATGTGATGTATTTTTGATTCTGCATAGTGAATCATATTAACAGTTGTATAACTCAGTAAACTAATATTTTCCAAAATACCAATGCATGTTGTTACAAATACTGTGTGGCTAAAAGATCCATTTAAAGTACATGATAAGTCATTGAATTTTACTGAAATAGATTAGGAAAAATTCCTTGATATATTTTCAGAATCCAAATTTCAGTTATCTTGTAAAAAGCTACTACTGGTCTAGTTTTAGTGTCGCATCAAGGAAAATATGCACAATGTGAAATATGTGAAAATGTTACTAAAGTACTCTTCTCTTTTTAGTCTACATGCCCATATAAGGCTAAAATTTTTCTCCTATATTGCAACTAAATCAATATGTAACAACAGATTGAATGAAAAAAACAGGTATGAGAATCCAGCTATCTTCTATTAAACCAGACATTAAAGAAGTTTGAAAAAATGTAAAACAATGTCACTCTTCTCACTGTTTTTGATAAATTAACTATGTCTCATGGGTATAAGCTATTAGATTAGCATATAATGATTTTATTATTTTAAAAGTATTAATACTTTTTTTTTTCAACATTTATTTATTTTGGGGACAGAGAGAGACAGACCATGAATGGGGGAGGGGCAGAGAGAGAGGGAGACACAGAATCGGAAACAGGCTCCAGGCTCCGAGCCATCAGCCCAGAGCCCGACGCGGGACTCGAACTCACGGACCGCGAGATCGTGACCTGGCTGAAGTCGGACGCTTAACCGACTGCGCCACCCAGGCGCCCTGGAAGTATTAATACTTTTAAAACATCAGTTTTTATCAGTTTTAATATACAATATGGTGAATATATATACAAATATCTAATATGGTGATATATATATATATATATATATATATATATATTCCACATAAATAAAAGTTCTTTGGAATCCTTATGAGAGATCTGAGACCAAAATACTTGAGATTACTGCATTGAGTAAACCTTTGATTGTTGTCAATTCTTGAAATTCTAGACACTTGAAATCCAGTCTTTTGTGTTTGTGATGTCCATTTGAAACAAAATGCTTGTTTTAGTAGTAAGAATCTACCACTCAGATGACATTCCTTTGTGACAACAGGAACCAAGAAGGTCTGGAAAAGCATCATATCCTTGAAGAGAAAGCTGAACAAAAAGGTCAGCATAGGAAGGTGGTGTACAAATACAGTCTTCACCTCTTCCACCATTTTTCCAGTTATCAGTTCTAGTGATATGAAGTTATTAAGTTTCAAGGCAAGTAGCCTGAAATAAGAAACGGGTTCAAGATATACCTTTGCTACATTCCTTGTCTTCTTGCCAATTGTTCATGGCTTTGACTCTGTAGAAACCAAACAGACCACCTTGAATTTGTGGAAACCTCATAATTCACATTAATTTAGAACATGTATACCCTACCAGCCAGATATTTAGTTGAAAAACAATATCTTCTTATGGAAATTATCTGAAATACGTTTCTTTAGAAATTCCCATCTTGTGAGACTAAGATTTTCATTCTCAGGACTGCAGGGTCCTCACAGGAAATCTCAAGAAGTTGCCCTGCACTGATACCTGTCTCCAAAACAAGCCTCTGGGGTTGAAGAAAATAAACCCAACTTCTAACTACCAAGTATTTTTTCTAACTGAAGAAAGATACTTCAGTGCATTATTCAAAAAAGATGGTGGCATAGTAGGAGGGCCATAGATTTGCCTCATCCCTCGAATACAGTTAGGTAAGGATCAAATCATTCTGAGTACTCAAGAAATTGACCTGAGAATTGATAGAACAAACTGTACACCTATAGGAAGAGAAGATGCCACTTTGAGTAATGTAGGAAGGGTGGAGACATGGTTTGGGGGAGAAATGGGTTCTGGGTGCTGTGGAGAGGAGGGAGCCCTGGTCATGCAGAAAGGTGAAGGAGAGTGGAGCACACAGGGAAAAGCACAAGAACACTTCCCCAAAGGTGTTGGCTGAGAAAACAAAAGGGGATGATTTTTGTGACTTTTTGCTATCAATGGGGCTCAAAGACTGGAGTTTCAGAGGTCCCCTGGCTGAGCCAGTATAGAAACCTAAGGACTCTGCCCTATTCCTGGAGCAGAGACAGGCATACAACACTAGGGCGGACTAGGTAATCTGAGGAACACCTAAGTGGCACAGGGAGATAATGTTCCTTTGTTTTGGAGCACATCTGTGAGAAGTGGCATTACCTCTCTGGGGACAAAAGAACCAGCGGGAGCCATTTCCCTCCGCTGCAACTTACTATGAAAGCAGCTAACTGGGACACAGGCTGTATAGTCTGCTTGTTCCAAACCTGTACTCTGGTGTGACTACCCTTCTGGGTCAAACCTGCATCAGTCCCAGTGTGGCAAGACCCTTTCACAGAGAACCAGTATAGGTCTCTGCCACACCAGGTCCCTAAAGTATGGGGTTTTAAAAGTCAGCAGGGCCAAGTAGGATAGATCCCAGAGTGTACTGTACTGCTCCAGGCAGGCAAGCAACCCAGAGACAGACAATGTGAAGTCAGCAATCTGAAAAATACCTGTAATGCATGAGGGAAAATTACTGGCTCCTCTGAAAGTGCTATTTTTTGAATTTTAATTTTAATTTTTTAAAATTTACATCCAAATTAGTTAGCATATAGTGAAACAATGATTTCAGGAGTAGATTCCTTAATGACCTTTACCCATTAAGCCCATCCCCCTCCCATAACCCCTCCAGCAACCATCAGTTTGTTCTCCATATTTATGAGTCTCTTCTGTATTGTCCCCCTCCCTGTTTTTATATTATTTTTGTTTCCCTTCCCTTATGTTCATCTGTTTTGTCTCTCAAAGTCCTCATATGAGTGAAGTCATATGATTTTTGTCTTTCTCTGACTGACTAATTTCACTTAGCATAATACCCTCCAGTTCCATCCACGTAGTTGCAAATGGCAAGATCTCATTCTTTTTGATTGCCGAGTAATGCTCCATTGTATATATATACCACATCTTCTTTATCCATTCATCCATATATGGACATTTGGGCTCTTTCCATACTTTGGCCATTGTTGATAGTGCTGCTATAAACATGGGGGTGCATGTGTCCCTTCAAAACAGCACACCTGTATCCCTTGGATAAATGCCTAGTAGTGCAATTGCTGGGTTGTAGGGTAGTTCTATTTTTAGTTTTTTGAGAAACCTCCATACTGTTTTCCAGAGTGCCTGCATTATGGAATGCAGGTATATAATACCAGAATGCCTGGTAAAGGGCATTAAGGAATGTTGCATTCCCAACAACAATGCAAGAGAGATCCTTTCTCTGCATTCTCGCCAACATCTGTTGTTGCCTGAGTTGTTAATGTTAGCTATTCTGACAGGTATCAGGTGGTATCTCATTGTGGTTTTGATTTGTATTTCACTGATGATGAGTGATACTGAGCATTTTGTCATGTGTCTGTTGGCCATCTGGACGTCTTCCTTGGAGAAGTGTCTATTCATGTCTTTTGCCCATTTCTTCACTGGATTACTTGTTTTTTGGGCGTTGAGTTTGATAAGTTCTATATAGATTTTGGGTACTAACCCTTTATCTGATATGTCGTTTGCAAATATCTTCTCCCATTCTGTCTGTTGCCTTTTAGTTTTGCTGATGGTTTTCCTTTCCTGTACAGAAGGTTTTTATTTTGATGAGGTCTCAGTAATTCATTTTTGCTTTTGTTTCTCTTGCCTCTGGAGACGTGTTGAGGAAGAAGTTGGTGTGGTCAAGGTCAAAGAGGTTTTTTCCTGCTTTCTCCTTGAGGATTTTGATGGCTTCCTGTCTTACATTTAGGTGTTTTATCCATTTTGAGTTTATTTTGTGTACGGTGTAAGAAAGTGGTCCAGGTTAATTCTTCTGCATGTCCCTGTCCAGTTTTCCCAGCACCACTTGCTGAAGAGACTGTCTTTATTCCATTGGCTATTTTTTTCTGCTTTGTCGAAGATTAGTTGGCCATACATTTGTGGGTCCATTTCTGGGTTTTCTATTCTGTTCCATTGATATGAGTGTCTGTTCTTGTGCCAGTACCATACTGTGTTGATGATTACAGCTTTGTAGTATAGCTTGAAGTTTGGGATTGTGATGCCTCCTGCTTTGGTTTTCTTTTTCAAGATTGCTTTGACTACTCGAGGTCTTCTCTGGTTCCATATAAATTTTATTATTATTTGTTCTAGCTCTGTGAAGAATGCTGGTGTTATTTTGATAGGGATTGCATTGAATATGTAGATTGCTTTGGGTAGTATCGGCATTTTAACAAAATTTTCTTCCTATCCAGGAGCATGGAATCTTTTTCCATTTTTTGTGTGTCTTATTAAATTTCTTTCATAAGGTTTCTATACTTTTCAGTGTAAGATTTTTCAACTCTTTGGTTAGATTATTCCTAAGTATTTCATGTGGTTTTTTTTTGTGCCACTGTAAATGGGATTGGTTCCTTGATTTCTTTTTCTGTCACTTCATTGTTGGTGTATAGGAATTAAACCGATTTCTGTGCATTGATTTTATATCCTGCAACTTTTCTGAATTCATGAATCAATTCTAGCAGTTTTTGGTGGAATCTTTGGGTGTTCCATATACAGTATCATGTCATCTACAAGGAGTGAAAGTTTGACTTCCTTCTGGCCGATTTGGATGCCTTTTATTTCTTTCTGTTGTCTGATTGCAGAGGCTAAGACTTCCAATACTATGTTGAATAACAGTAGCAAAAGTGGACATCCCTGTCTTGTTCCTGACCTTGGAGGAAAGCTCTCAGGTTTTCCCCATTGATGATGATTTTAGTGTTGGGTCATTCATATATGACTTTTATGATATCAAGGTATGCTCCTTCTATCCCTATTTTCTTGAGGGTCTTTATCAAGAAAAGATGCTGTATTTTGTCAAATGCTTTCTCTGCATCTATTGGGAGGATCATATGGTTCTTGTCTTTTATTGATGTGATGAATCACGTTAATTGTTTTTCAGATATTGACCCAGCCCTGAATCCCAGGATAAATCCCACTTGGTCATGGTGAATAATTTTTTTAATGTATTGTTGGATCCGGTTGGCTAATATCTTGTTCAGGATTTTTGCATCCATGTTCATTAGGGAAATTTGTCTATAGTTCTCTTTTTTTAGTGTGGTCTCTGTCTGATTTTGGAATCAAGGTAATGCTGCCTTCATAGAAAGAGTTTGGAAGTTTTCTTCCATTTCTATTTTTTGGAACATTTTCAAGAGAATAGGTGTTAATTCTTCCTTAAATGTTTGGTATAATTTCCCTGGAAAGCCATGTGGCCTTGGACTCTTGTTTTTGGCAGATTTTTGATTATTAATTCGATTTCCTTACTGGTTATGGGTCTGTTAAAATTTTCTATTTCTTCCTGTTTCACTTTTGGTAGTGTATATGTTTCTAGGAATTTGTCCATTTCTTCCAGATTACCCATGAAAATGTTTCTTTGATAACAGCAAGGACAGACTCCTTTCTGCAGGGACAAAGGGGCAGGTTGGCACAATTTTCCTCCTCTACCCCTCAGCATAAACCAATTTCAGTAAACAACACAATGCCAACACTGACCGCCTAACCTTATTACACCAAGTCATGCACATTGCACTCTGTTGATACTGCTTTTTCAGGCAAGTGTGCCTTAGGACCAGCACAGCAGGCTCCTACCCCAGAAGTCCAGCCCAAACCCCGGTATGCACCACGTCTTCTGACCATAGAGTTCTGCAAAGTTTTAATTCTAGTGGAGATAGCATCATATCCCTTTTAACAAACATATAAGAGCACACCTAAGTTAAAACTCATCACACTCTGGTCCAAGTCCAAACACTCCCCACTACAGTTAAGGAGAAACTCTTCAGATGACTTACCTGAGGGATACTGCACCCAAAATACAGGAGCAGAGTGCATGAAGCACACATCAGAGACACTTCCTGGAGTGCCAGTCTCTAGACATTATATGACCTCTTCTCCATAACGTCATTATTCTCAGGAGTAAGAAACATAACAGGCTTTTATAAGATAGAAGAGACAGAGATCTAGGCAAAATGTCATTGTTGAGGAATTTATCCCAAAAAAAACAATAAGAAAAGGTTACATCCAGTGATCTAATTGAAACGGATATAAGTAATATCCCTGATTTGTAATTTAAAAAAACAATCATAAGGATACTAGCTGAGCTTGAGAAAAGCATAGAAGACATCAGGGAGACCCTTACCACAGAAATAAAAGAGTTAAAAACCAATCAGACCAAAATGAAAAAGACAATAACTGAGATTCAAAACCAACTGGATGTAATGACCACAAGGAATAAAGAAGTAGAAGAATGAATAAGTGATATAGATACAGAATCATTAAAAAAATATTGGAGCTAAATAAAAGAAGGAAAGAAAAATCTTGAACCTCGAAATTAAACTTGGGGAAGCCACTGACTTCTTCAAATGTAATAACATTCATATCATAGGAATAGCAGAATAAGAAGAAAGAAAAGGGGGTAAAAGATTTATTGGGCTAAATTATAGCTCATAACTTCCCTGATCTGGGGAGAGAAACAGACATCCAAATTCAGGAGGCATAGAAAACCCCCATCAAAATCAACAAAATCAAGCCAACAAGAAAACATACTGCAGTTAAATTTGAAAAATATAGACACAAAGAAAAAAATCCTAAAAGCAGCAAGAAAAAAGTAGTCCCTAACTTACAAGGGAAGATCCATAGGTTAGCAACAGCTCTCTCCAAGGAAACTTGGCACAAGGGCGTGACATGATATATTCAATGTGCTGAGTGGGAAAAATCTGAAGCCAAGAATATTTTATCCAACAAGGCTATCTATCATTCAGAATCAAAAGAGAGAGTTTCACAGACAAAAACTAAAGGATTTTTTGACCACTAAACCAGTCCTGCAAGAAACATTAATGGGGACACTTTCAATAAGAAAGAATGACAAAAGAAACAAAGACTATAAAGGAACAGAGAAACTCTCCAGAAACAAAGACAAAACAAGTAATGAAAGGGCAGTAAATACATATCTATCAATAATTACCCTGAATATAAATGGACTATACACTCCAATTAGACACATACAGTTTGAAAGTGAGGGGATGGAGAAAAAATTATCACACAAGTAGATATCAAAAGAAAGCCAAAGTAGCCATTCTGATATCAGACAAACTAGATGTTAAACCAAAGAGCACAACAAGATATGACGAAGGGCACTATATTATAATAAAAGGGGCTATCCAACAAGATTAAATAATTATAAATATTATTTAAGCCGAAAGTGAACTAGGAAGCAATGTCTTTGAAAGACACACTAGACCAGATAGATTTAGCAGATATATTCAAGCCATTTCATCATAAAGCAGTAGAATACACATTCTTATTGAGTGTACATGGGAAATTCTCCAGAATAGGTCGCATGCTAGGTCACAAATAAGGTCTCAAGAAGTACAAATGATTGAGATCATACCATGCAAATTTTCTAACCAAAAGGCTGAAAACCATGAAGTCAACCACAAGAAAAAAATTTGAAAGAACAAAAATATGTGAAGGTTAAAGGACATTCTATTAAAGAATGAATGGGTCACCTAGGAAATTAAAGATCAAATTAAAAATAATACATGGGAACAAATCAAAATGAAAACACGATTGGACAAAACCTTTGGGATGCAGCAAAATCAGTCCCTAGACAGAAGTATATAGCACTACAGGACTATCTCAAGAAGCAAGAGAAATCTGAAATAAATAAGCTAACATTAAGTCTAAAGGAACTTAAAAAGAAACAAATAAAGGCTACAGCCAGCAGGAGAACAGAAATAGTAAAGATTAGAATAGAAATAAATGATATAGAAACAAACATCCCCCCTAAAAAAGAAAACAATAGAACAGACAAATGAAGCCAGGAGCTTGTTCTTTGAAATAATTAATAAAATTGATAAACCCCTAGATAGACTTATCAAGAACTAAAGACAAAGGACCAATTAAATAAAATCACAAATGAAATAGGGAAAATCACAATGAATGCCACAGAAATACAAGCAATTATGAGTTTCATGAAAAATTATACGCCAACAAATTGGGCAATCTGAAAGATATGAATAAATTCCTAGAAACATATACACTACCAAAACTGAAGTAGTAAGAAACAGAAAACTTCAACAGACTGATAACCAGCAAAGAAATTGTATCAGTAATCAAAAATTTCCCAACAAACAGAAGTCCAGTGCCAGATGGCTTCCCAGGGTAATTCTACCAAACATTTAAGGAAAAGTTAATACGTATACTTCTCAAACTATATAAAAAAAGAAATGGAAAGAAAATTTCGATACATATTCTATGAAGCCAGCATTGCTCTGATTCCAAAACCAGGTAAAGACTACATTGAAAAACAGAAGTACAGGCCAATATCTCTAATGAAGATGCATAAAAAATTCTCAAAAATTTCTAGCAAATCAAATCCAAGAGTACATTAAAACAATAATTCACGACAATTAAGTTGTATTTATTCCTGGGCTGTAAGTGTGGATATTCACAAATTAATCAACACAATGCACCACATTAGTAAAAGAAAGTATAAGAACCATATGATTATTTCAATAGATGCAAAAAAAAAAATTTGACAAAGTACAACATCCATTCATGTTACAAGCCATCAACAAAATAGGTTTAGCAGGAACATACCTCAATATCTAAAGGCCATAAGTGAAAATCCACAGCTAATATAATCCTCAATGGGGGAAAAAAAACCTGAGAACTTTGTTTTTACTACCAGGAAGAAGACAGGGATGTTCATTTTCACCACTGTTATTTAAGATAGTACTGGAAGTCCCAGCCTCAGCAATCAGACAACAGAAAGAAATAAAAAGCATCCAAATCAGGAAGGAAGAAATCAAAATTTCAATATTTGCAGACTACATGATACTATATATAGAAAACCCAAAAGACTCCACCAAAATACTGCTAGTAACTGGTACACTAATTCACCAATGCTTCAGGTTACAAAATCGACCAACAGAAATCTGTTGCATTTTTGTATATCAATAATTAAGCAGCAGAAAGAGAAATCAAGAAATCAATCCAATTTATAATTGTACACAAAACCATAAGATACTTAGGAATAAACCTAACCAAAGAGTTAAAATACCTTTACTCTGAAAAGTATAAAACACTGATGAAAGCAATTGAAGATAACACACAAAAAATGAAAAGACATGCCATGAACATGGATTGCAAGAACAGATATAGTTAAAATATCTATACTACACAAAGCAATCTACACATTTAATGCAATCCATATCAAAATACCACCAGCATTTTTCACATAACTAGAACAAACAATCTTAAGTACTTTTGTATGGAAGTACAAAAGACCCCACATAGACAAAGCAACCTTGAAAAAGAAAAGCAAAGCCGTAGGCATCACAAAATTCTAGGCTTCAAATCATATTACACAGCTGTACAAATAGTATGGTACTGGCACAAAAACAGACACACACACATCAGTGGAACAGAATAGGAACGCCAGAAGTGGACCCACAACTATATTGTCAACTAATCTTATACAAGGCAGGAAAGAATATCCAATGGAAAGAAAAAGACCGTCTCTTCAACAAGTGGTGTTGAGAAAACTGGACTGCAACCTGCAAAATAATTAAAGTGGGCCATTTTCTAACACCATATACAAAATAAATTCAAAATTAATGAAAGCCCTAATGTGAGACTTGAAACCATAAATATTCTAGAGGAGAACACAGGCAGCAACCTCTTTGACCTCAGCTGCAGCAACTTACTAGACACGTATCCTGAGGCAAGGGAAACATATGCAAAACGGAAGTATTAGGACTTCATTAGGATAAAAAGCTTCTGCACAGCGAAGGAAACAATTACTAAATGAAAACACAACCTACAGAATAGAAGATATTTGCACATGACATTTCTGATAAAGGGTTAGTATCCAAAATATATAAAGAACTAGTACAACTGAACACCCACCTCCCAAATTAATCCAGTTAAGAATTGGGCAGAAGACATGAATAGACATTTAAAAAAAAAAGATGGCTAATAGACACATGAAAAGATGTTTAACATCACTCATCATCAGGGAAATACAAATCAAACCTACAATGGGATATCACCTCGTAACTGTCAGAATGGCTAAAATTAGCAAAACTGGAAGCAACAGGTGTTGGCAAGGATATAGAGAAAGGGAATCCACACTGTTTTTCAGAAGTCGAACTGGTGAAGTCACTCTGGAAAACAGTATGGAGGTTCCTCAAAAAGTTAAAAATAGAACTACTATATGACCCAGAAATTGCCCTACTAGGTATTTACCCAAAGGATAAAAAAATAGTGAATTGAAGTGATACGTGCACACCAATGTTTATACCAGCATTATCAACAACAACCAAATTATGGAAAGAGTCCAAATGTCCATTGACTGATGAATGAATAAAGATGTGGTATATATATATATATATATATATATATATATATATTACTTGGTGATCAAAAAGAATGAAATCTGGCCATTGGCAACAACGTGGATGGAACTAGAGTGTATTATGCTAAGTGTAGTATATATATGATAGATAGATAGATAGATAGATATTCACACACACAATGGAATATTATTCAGCCATCAAAAAGAATGAAATCTTGCATTTGCAATGGCGTGGATAGAGCTAGAGAGCATCATGCTAAGCAAAGCCAGTCAGTCAGGAAAGACAAATACCACTTGATTTTACTCATATGCATAATTTAATAAACAAAACATATGAAAAGGGGAAAAGACAGAGAAGCCAACTATAAAACAGACTCTTAATTATAGAGAACAAACTGAGGGTTGCCAGAGGTGAGGTGGGTAGGGGGAATTGGTTAAATGGGTGATGGCTATAAGGAGGGAACTTGTGATGAACACTGGGTGATGCACGTAAGTGATAAGTCCCTCAATTCTATACCTGAGGCTAATATTACACTATATATTAACTAACTGAATTTAAATTAAAACTTGAAAAAAAATAAACCCTTTCACAGACTGATTTATTCCTTTTCATGAATATTTGCCTCCTCTTTCATTTTACTGATTATATTTTTAAGTGCTCTTTTCAGAAATTCTTTTGAAACTACCCTCTATCTTCATTCTTATTGTCGCTGCCCTAATCCACATTCTTGTTACCTAAAATTTAAATTACTGGTATATCCTTCAATAGGGCTCTACACCATCTGTTTTTCCACCTTCACCAATCCATTCTGCACTCTTTTGTCCCAGAAACCTTTGAGGGAGTGGTAGAAAAAACATGGTTTTGGAGTCAGACAGTCTTGGATCTGAATCTTGCCTTTCCCATTCATATAACTTTTGGAAAGTTGATTAACCTCTCCATCCTGCAATTTACTCATAGGTAAGATAAGAGATAACATTATTCCCTACTCCATAGAATTGTTCTGAAGATTAAATGAAATGTGTATAAATTTTCTAGAACAGTGAGTAGTACATAAAAGGTACCCAATAAATAAGTTTTTATTTCCTTCCCTCAGCTTTATTTAAAATGCTTCAATTGCTTCCTGTATCCTAGGGTTTCTATATTTTAAGATTTTTTTGTATGATTTTAGTCTCCAAATTTCTTTCCTACTATTTGCTAACATGTTGTATTCCTTAGTCAAAATTTTGTCTGCACTGTTAAACAAATAGTATATATTTACTTGTCATTCATGTCCTTGGTAATATTCCATCTCTGTCCTGGGATCTCTTGCCTACTATCTTCTCTTTAAGCTGGAGCTTGATAAATTTGAGATGCTCAAATATTCATCCATAGTTTCTAATATGTTTGCTTACCCTCTATACTTTTATTTTTGTGCATGTTTGTTTAATTACAGTTTTAAAAACTCAGCTACCTAATTCAGTCTCTTCTTAATAATATCCATGACATGATAGATATGAAGTGCCAATTTTATTACATTTTAAAGCCTTAAAACAAATGTGTAACTTGTAAATGTATAAAAACCTATTCCTAGCACCACCCAAAATAACTTTTCATTCCTTCAGTGAAATTTGTTCCACCCACTGGAAACACCGGTCTTGTATATTGTGCAAGGACCAAGAAACCTTCCTAAACAGGTTCAGCCCATAGTGAACTCATCTTCTCACCTTCTACATAATTTAATAATGTTATTTACTATGCAATGTTTTGTAATTATATTATTAGTGATCAAGTTGTCCCCCAAACTGTTGAGTTTAGAAAATAGATGGCATATTTTACATTTCTGAATACCAACCTTTCCACTCAGCATTTAAAAAAAGTTGTTCATTAATGTAGCTCTTTGGGTACTTCTTGTATGATTAATTCCAAAAAGTGCATGTATAATCTGCCGAAGAATACTCTGGCATATAGAATCAGAAACGGGAAAGTATGTTTTTTTCATTTCCTTCATTTTGCCCTTCAGTCAAACTATGCTCTCTCTGTTGGACATTGAGGGTCATGGTCTCAGAGTTACTCCCACTGTTGTTTTTTTAAATTAAGTTTTAATTTTTATTCCAGTATAGTTAACATAATTTGTCACATTAGTTTACAAGATAGTGACTCACCAATTCTCTACATTACTCAGTGCTCATCATTTAAAGTGTACTCTTTAATGCCCATCCCTATTTTAACCATCCACCCACCCATGTCCCCTCTTGTAACCACAAGTTTGTTCTCTATAGTTAATACTATTTCTTGTTTTCTCTCTCCCTGTCTTTCCCTTTGATTGTTTTGTTTCTTACATTTCACAAATGAGTGAAACGATGTGTATTTCGCTGATAGACTAATTTCACTTAGCATTATACTCTCTCTCTCTCCTCATGTTGTTGCGAATGGCAATATTTTATTCTTTATTTTTGCTGAATAATATATCATTGCATATATATGCTACATCTTTATCCTTTCATTTATTGATGGACACTTGGGTTGCTTTCACAATTTAGATATTGTAAATAGTGTTGCTATAAACGTGTATCCCTTTGAATTAATGGTTTTGTAGTTTGGGGTTACATACCCTAATGTGAATGCTGAGTTACAGGGTAGTTCTGTTATTAACTTTTTGAGGAATCTTCATACTGTTTTCCAGTGGCTGCACCAGTTTGCATTCCCACTAACAGTCCACAGGGGTTTATTTTCCTCCACATTCTTGTGTGGAAATAAGCAGATTTCTGTACATTGATATTGCATCTTGTGACTGTACTGAATTTATCAGTTCTAGACGTATTTTGGTCAAATATTTTGGGTTTTCTATATATAATATGTCATGTACAAAGAGTGGAAGTTTTACATCTTCCTTACTTTTTTGGATGGCTCCCATTTTTTTTTCTTGTTTGATTTCTGTGGCTAGGATTTCCTCTACTATGTTGAACATAAATGGTGAGCATGGGCATCTTTGTCTTATTCTTGACCTAAGGGGAAAAACTCTCATTTTTTCCCCATTAAGGACAATGTTAGATGTGGGTTTTTCATAGATGGCCTTTAAAATGTTGAGGTATGTTCCCTCCAAACCTACTTTGTTGAGGGTTTTTATTATAAATGGATATTGGCACTTTTCAATTTTTTTCTGCATTTATTGAATGATCATGTGATTTTTATCCTTTTTGTAATTGATGCATTGTATCATATTAATTGATTTATTAATATTGAAAAATCTTTGCAACCCTAAATATGTCCCACTTGATCCAGATGAATGATATTTTAATGTATTTTTCGATTCTGTTTGATAGCACTTTTTTTGAGGGTCTTTGCATGTGTGTTCATCATGGATATTGGCCTGTAGTTCCCTTTTCTAGTGGTGTCTTTTTTATTTTATTTTATTTTATTTTATTTTATTTTATTTTGTTTATTTTTTTAATTTAATTTTTTATTTTTTTAAAATTTACATCTAAATTAGTTGTGGTTTATATACACAATGGAATACTAAGTGGCAATGAGAAAGAATGAAATATGGCCTTTTGTAGCAACGTGGATGGAACTGGAGCATGTTATGCTAAGTGAAATAAGTCATACAAAGAAAGACAGATACCATATGTTTTCACTCCTATGTGGATCCTGAGAAACTTAACAGAAGACCATGGGAGAGGGGAAGGAAAAATAAGAGAGGGAGAGAGCCAAACCATAAGAGACTCTTAAAAACTGAAAATAAACTGAGGGTTGATGCGGGGTGGGAGGGAGGGAAGGATGGGTGATGGGTATTGAGGAAGGCACCTGTTGGAATGAGCACTGAGTGTTGTATGGAAATCAATTTGTCAATAAATTTCATATTAAAAAAAAGAAAGAAAAAGAAAATTTACATCCAAATTAGCATATAGTGCAACAATGATTTCAGGTGTAGATTCCTTAGTGCCCCTTACCGATTTAGCCCATCCCCCCTCCCACAACCCCTACCGTAACCCTCAGTTTGTTCTCCATATTTATGAGTCTCTTCTGTTTTGTCCCCCTCCCTGTCTTTGCATTATTTTCCCTTCCCTTCCCTTATGTTCACCTGTTTTGTCTCTTAAAGTCCTCATATGAGTGAAGTCAATCTAGTGGTGTCTTTATCTGGTTTTGGTATCAGGGTAATGGCCTCATAAAATGAATTTGGAAGTTCCTTTCCTTTTCTATTTTTTGGAATAGTTTGAAAAGAATAAGCATTAATTCTTTCTTAAATGTTTGGTAGAACTCACTTGTGAAGCTATCTCGTCCTGGATTTTTACTTGTTGGGAGTTTTTTGATTATGTGTTCAATTTCTTTGTTGGTTATCATTCTGTTCAAATACTCTATTTCTTCCTGTTTCAGTTTTGATAGTTTATATGTTTCTAGGAATTTATCTATTTCTTCTGGATTGTCCAATTTATTGGCATATAATTTTACATAATATTGTCTTATAATTGTATTTCTGTAGTGTTGGTAATTATTTTGCCTCTCTCATTTGTGATTTTATTAGAGTTCTTTCTCTTTTTGTATTGATAGGCCTGGCTAGAGTTTTAACAATTTTACTGAGTTTTTCAAATGCCAGCTCCTGGTTTCATTGATCTGTTCATTGTTTTCTTAGTTGCTATATCATTTATTTCTGCTCTAATCTTTATCGTATCCTTCATCTGCTGATTTTATGTTTTGTTTGCTGTTATTTTTCTAGCTCTTTTAGGTGTAATGTTAGGTTGTTTATTTGATATTCCTCTTTCTTATTGGGGTAGGACTATATTATAAAATTGTTTATTGGAACTGCTTTTGCTGGATCACAGAGATTTGAACTATTGTATTTTCATTTTTATTTGTTTCAATGTAATTTTTTATTTCTCCTTTTATTTCCTCATTGACCCATTTATTGTTTAGTAACATGTTATTGAATGTTTATATATATGTGGTCTTTCCATACTTTTTTCTTGAGGTTGACTTATTTTCATAGCATTGTGTTCAGAAAGGATGCGTAGTGTGACTTTAATCTTCCTCAATCTGTTGAGGTTTGTTTTGTTCGATAAATATAATCTATTCTGGAGACTGTTCCATGTGATCTTGAAAAGAATGTGTATTCTGCTGTTTTGGGGTGGAGTGTTCTGAATATATATGTTAAATCCACCTGGTCCAAAATATCATTGAAGGTCATTGTTTCCTTATTTTGTTTAGATAACATGTCCATTAAGTAAGTGGGGTATTCAAGTCTTTTACTATTGTTGTATTATTATTGATTAGTTCCTTTATGTTTGTTATTAACTGCTTTATGTATTTGGGTGGTCCTATGTTGGGCCCATAAATATTTACAATTGTTATATCCTCTTTTTGGATTGTCTCCATTATTATTATATAGTGCCCTTCTTTGTCTCCTGTTACAGTCTTTGCTTTAACATCTATTTTGTCTGTGTAAGCATTGCTACCCTGGCTTTCTTTTGGTAATGATTTGCATGATAAATAATTCTTCATCTCCTCGCTTTCAATTTGCAGGTGTCTTTGGGTCTAAAGTGTGTCTCTTACAGACATCATATAGATGAGTCTTGTTTTCTTATCCATTCTGTCATCCTATCTTTTGATTTGAGCATTTATTCAACTAACATTCAAAGTAATTATTAATACATAAGTATTTACTTTCATTTTATTATATGTTTTGTGATTGTTTCTGAGAATTTTCTCTGACCATTTCTTCTCTTTCTCTATCATGTTTTTCTGATTTTATTTAGTGATATTTTTTGATTTCTTTGTCTTTATTTTTTGCCTGTTTATTAGTGGTTTTTGATATATGGTTACCACTACTTTTGTATAAAACATCACCTGCAGATAGCATTCTATCTGAAGTTGATAGTCATTGAAATTTGAAGACTTTTTTTTTACTTGTCTCCTCCCCATGTTAAGTATATATTGTCATATTTTACATCTTTTGATTTTGTGAGTTTCTTCACTTATTTCTGACAGAAACATCCATTTTTACTATTTTTTATTTCTTTCTTTTATACTACTACTTTTGGCCTTTCTTTTCCATTGAAAGTATGCCTTTTAATATTTCTTGAAGGGCTAGTTTGTGGTCAGGAACTTCTTTAGTTTTTATTTTCTTGGGAAACTCTTTATCTCTCCTACTCTGAGTGACAGTCTTGTTGTATAGAGTATTCTTGCATGAAGATTCTCCCCATTCAGCTCATTGAATATATCATACCTCTCTCTTCTGTCTTGGAAAATTTCTTCTATAAAATCCCCTGTAAGATGTTTGGGTTTTCCCTTCTAAGTTACTGTTTTTTTTTTTTCCTTGCGGCTTTAATTTTTTTTTGTTATTACTGTATTTTGCCAATTGAATTACAATATATTTTGTATTGATGTGGTTTCCTTGATTTTGATGGGGGTACTCTGTGCCTCCAGGATCTGGATATTTGTGTCCTTCTCAAGATTAGGGTATTTTTCAGCTATTATTTCTTCAAATAAATTTTCTCCATTTTTTTCTCTCTTCTTCTCCTGAGATCCCTTTAATACAAATGGTATATGTATATAGTGTTAATAAGTTCCCTAAGTCTATTCTCATGTTGCATAATTCTTCTTTCTCTCTTTTTTCTTCTTGATTACTTTCCATTACACTGTCTTCTAGGTCATTAATTCATTCCTCTGCTTCTTCCAGCCTGCTGTTCACTCTGTGGAGAGTATTTCTCATTTCATTTATTGAGCCCTTTATCTCTGCTGTTATTCATTATCTGTGTTAAGTGTCTCACCGATGTCTTCCACTTTTTTCTCAAGTCCACTAAATATCCTTGTGATCATCACTTCAAATTATTTATCAAGTATGTTACTTATATCTGTTTCATTTAGATCTCTGACAATGGCCTTGCCTTGTTCATTATTTGGGATTAATTTCTCTGTATTCTCATTTTTTTCTGAGTCTCTGTGCCTGTTTCTGTGTATTAGGAAAGTCAGCTACATATTCTATTCTTGAGAGTAATACCTTATGACAAAGAGGTTCTATAGTACTCTGCCACGTAGTGTTTTCTGTTTTCCAGGGGCTGGTGTTTCTCTAAGTGTCCCCAGTACGTGCTGCTTGTGCCTTGCTGTTTTTTCTTGGCTGCTTTATCCTTCAGGCCAGTCATCTGCAAAGGCTGTCTTTGCCTGCTGTGGCCAGTGTTTTGCCCCTGTCTTGATTATGGTGTGTTTCTCTTCACAGAGAAGTGTTCTCTTCTCTGTGAAATAAGACTTGTCCCCAATGCCACTGTAACTGAAGCTCCACAAATCTGTATCAGGAAATGCAATGTGTGCAGGAGTTTGTGCTGGTCTTCTGAGGGAGTGGGCTTACTGTGCTGGGACTGAGGCAAGCATGGCTGGGAATGGCAGTTCTGCTGGAGTTGGGGGCGGAGCTTGGTGTAAGCAAGTTAGCAGCCAGTTTGGGCACTGTGGTGGTTCTCACAGTTGCCCTGTGCTTATGCTAAGGAACGGTGGAGGGAATGGCACTGGCCAGTCTCTTTTTTCCCCAAAGGTGTCTGTCCATGGACACTATCTCTCTGGGACGTTCTCCAAGATGAACGAATACGTTTCCCACTGTGTGCCCCAGGTTTTTTCAGGTCACTGATTCCAGGCTGTATATTCTCAGGTTGTTTGCCTGCCTTTTCACATAGAGCACCACAACGCCCTCTGGGCTCTATTAGGTCAAACCTGCTGACCTTTAAACATCCAGGGTTTAAGCTCCACTGATTGCCAGAATTCATGAAATTCTGGCCCTCTCACTTTCCAAACCATTTGCTATGGAGGTTCATTTCTCCTGTGTGGTTCCCTTGTGCACTAGTCTGTCTCTTCCCCTTCTCCATTACTGTGGCTGCCTTCCAACTGCAGGATACATTTTTCTTCGAAACTGTGCTCCACATTTTCTAACATTTTTGATGTGGCCTCTTCTCCACCTTCAGTTGTGAAGTTTGTTCTGCCAGTATTGAGGTCAGTTTATGGAGTATGTAGGATGATTTGATAGTTATCTAGTTGTATTCATGAGGTAAGGTGAACCTAGGGTCCTCCTATTCTGCCACCACCTTCCCATTCCACGTTCAAAATAATTATTGATGTATATGTTTTTATTTCCATTTTGTTACTTGTTTTATGGTTGTTTTGTCATTTTTCTATGACCCTTTCTTCCTTTAGGTTTTTCATGATTTTTTGGATTTCTCTAGTGGTATACTTGGATTCCTTTCTTTCTATTCTTTGAATATCTAGTACTGGTTTTTGATTTGTGGTTACCATTAGGTTTGTATATAATATTTTATTCTTATAGCACTCTATGAAGTTGATGGCTGCTTAAGTTTGAATCCATTCTTTACTCCTCTCCCCACCTCCATGTTTTAGGTATATGGTGTCTTGTTTTACATTATTTTATAAATACTTTAATTTTTACAGAAATATTTATTTTTACTGTTTTGTTATTTTTACTTTTTATGCTTTCACTTATGGTCTTTCCTTTCCACTGGAAAAGTCCCCTTTATAGTTTCTTGTAAGAGTGGTTTATTGGTCATGAACTCCTTCAGTTTTTTGTTTGTTTTTTGTTTTTGTTTTGTTTTGGAAACTCTTTATCCCTCTTTTTATTCTGAATGATAGCCTTTCTGGATAGAGTATTCTTGCATGCAGATTTTTCCCTGTCAGCACTTTGAATGTATCATGCCACTCTCTTCTGGCCTGAAAAATTTCTGCTGAAAAATATGCTCATAGTCTTATGGGGTTCCCCATATATGTAACTGTCTGCTTTTCTTTTGCTGTTTTTAATTTATTATCACTAGATTTTTCTCATTTTAACTACTATGTGTCTTGTTCGGTTTGGTTTGATTTTGTTGGCTGATATTTGTGCCTCCTGGATTTCCCATATTAGGAAAATTTTCAGCTATTATTTCTTCAAATCTTCTCTCTCTTCTTCTGGGATCCCTATAATGCCAATGTTATTATGTTTGGTGGAGTCACCAGGTTCCCTTAGTCTATTCTAATTTTGTGTAATTTTTTTCTCTCATTCTGTCTTCCAGGTAATTAATTCATCCCTTGCTTCATCTCACGTGCTATTTATTCCATCAAGTGTAATTTTAATTTAATTTATTTTGTCCTCAATCTGTGATTGATTGTATCTATCTCCTTATTATGGGTCTCATTGATGTCTTACAGTCTTTTCTCAAGTCCAATGGGTATCTTTATGATCATAACTTCAATTTTTCTATCATGCTTATTATTTATATCTGTTTCACTTAGGGCTTTTGCTGCGGTTGTGTCCTGTTGTTTCATTTGGGAAATATTACTCTGTTGCTTCATTTTGTCTAAATCTCTTTTTCTGTTTCTGTGTGCTAATAAAGTCAGCTACATCGCTTGGTATTGAAGATGATGGTTTCATTAAAAAAAAAAAAAGAGTTCCTGTTAGTGCCCTGCAGTGCATTGTCCTCTGTTCCCCAGGATGTGGTACTTCTGGAAGTGTCTCCTATGTATGCTGCATGTGCCCTATTGTTGAGTCCTAGCCATTTTTTTCTTCAGTCCAGTTGTCTGTAGAATCTTTCTTTGCCTATTGTGGGCAGTGTTTTGTCCTCGCCTAGGTGGAACACATTTTAACAAATTGTGCAACAGTCTGCTAGAAAAATGAGACCTGCTACTGCCTGTTGACAGAACTGTGTTTTCACAAACTTGTGGGTTAGGAGATGAGCTGTTGATGGGGTTTGCACATGTTTTCTGTGGAAGGGAACCTAGAGCACTGAGACTGAGGCAGAAGTGATGGGAAGAGCAGATCTACTGAAGGGCGGGGTAACAGAGCTTGGTGTAAGCAAGTTAGGTAAAAAGAGTTGGCATTGAGCTTGTGCTCTTAGAGTTTATGGTGGGTTTATGCTAAGGTGTAGAGGAAGGAAATGTCATTTGCCAGCTCCTTTGTTCCAGAGGGGTCTTCCCATTACCCCTGACTTTCTAGGCCACACTCTGAGATGAGTAAATAACCCTCCTTCCTGTATGCCCCAACATTTTTCAAATTCTGCTTCCAGGCTCTATCTCCTCTGTTTGTCGTGCTCCCTCTTTAAGAGTGGGAACTCAGCTTCCCAATGCCTGCCAGGCTCTCCCAGAACTAACTGTGGTGAGTTTTAAAGTTCTAGACTTTAAGTCCTACTGGTTATAAGAACTCATAAAATTTGGCCCCTTTCACCTTCTTGCTTTGAAAGCCAAATGTTTTGGGGATTTGTCTTCCCCATTCAGGATAGCCAGTGTGATAGTGTGTTTCTCACCTTTCTCTGTGCCACCAGCTCCCTCCTCATCATGGATTGCCATAGTCCATTTCACTCCCAAACCACAGCTTCACTCTTCCTACTTTCTTAAATGTGTCTGTTCTCTAGCTTTTGTGGATTTTTTTTCTGCCTATCTTCGGGTCATTTTCTGGGTTATTTACACTGATGTGAGTGTTATCTAATTGTATCCGTGGGATGAGGTGAGCTTGTGGCCCACCTACCCTGCTATCTTCTCTGTTATTCCCTCTCCAGATATGAGAAAGTCTTGAAGACTGCTTATCTAAGGCAATTAATATTCACTAGTTGTAATACAAAAGGAATTGAAATCACAGTTCACTCTTTTATAAAAAAAAAAACTTTTTTGTTTTACTATTGTTCCAGAAAGGATTGAAAATAACTCAAAATGCTGCATACTATAGCAAGACCACATAAATAAATATGAAGTGGTGTAAATTAATAAAGAAAAAACTGAGTAAGGACATAAAAATAGAGGCATGAAAGATTATAATTAAAAGAAAAAACATACCATAAAAAGAAGTCCAAACTTGCTACCAGTAGACTGTAAATTAGTTCCAGGTTTTTCAGCAGACTATATAAAAAGAGACATATGAGACACAATTATCAATATCCATAAGAATCAAATCAAAACAATTACTTAGGAAATATTTAGTTTTTCCCAATATTAAACATTAACAATATATTGTGTTTCTAAGGAGAACACAATAACAATAATAATAGTTATCACACTTAAACCTGCTCATATTATTAAAGAATACCCAAAAGCCTTTAAACTACCAACTCATAAATTTACCCTAGTGTAGGGAAGATATGATGATATTAATTAAAAATAAACTTTGAGGAGATACATACAGAGACAAGAGGAGTTCAGAACTATGGGAAAAATAGGACATCTGTACTTTTTTTAAGACTCTTATGACTGAATATTACTTTGTTAGAAGTGATATTGATTCCTACACAGTTAGTAATATTAAATAACTAAAAAAACTCTGTTCTTAAAGTTAATTTAAGTTATCAGCTTTTTCGGTTGATCCACAGATTTACTTTTTTTAATTTTAATTTTTTAAAAATTTATGTCCAAATTAGTTAGCATATAGTGCAACAATGATTCCAGGAGTAGATTCCTTAATGCCTCTTACCCATTTAGCCCATCCTCCCTCCCACAACCCCTACAGTAACCCTCTATTTTTTCTCCATATTAAGAGTCTCTTATGTTAGATTTACTCTTTTTAATTAAAACTTTAAAATCAAAACTTTACCTGAATTGAAATTGTCTTTACCTAAACTGAGTCACTGGCTTCTGAACAACTTTTTCTTCCCTTTTTAGGACCAACGAAAAGAGAAGACACTTGCATGCAAAAGGAAATGAGGTAAGCTGCAGGCTTTCTTAGCATGTTAAGGTTTTTTTTTTTTTCTGTGAAATGAAGGTAGGAGGTAGTGAAAATAGCTAATTATCAGGAAAAGATTATTTTTCTCCCTCTGTCTCAGGGTTTGGCTTTAAAGCTCAACAGTTTTGGAAAGTTTTTTGTCCAGAAAATATTAATACCCTAAGAAAACTGGCTCACACTGCCCAAATTCACAAAGGATAGATTTTTACTAGAAATCCAATTTAACAATTTATATTGAGGAACAAAACTTCCAAATGGACTGAAACGTGTATTGGACTGTCAGTGTATTCTCCTTATAGTAGGATGTCAAGCCAGAAAACTAAATTAACAACAGATTCAAACGGGATAAATATATCGAGTCAGAATTAAGAAGGGGATTAGAAGGTCAAATATTTGATATACCTCAGCCAGGATTGGTATCTTTTCCTTTTGTCAGTTCTCACAAGTCATGGTCTTTTTATAAATCAGTTCAACTTCATAGTTTCTAGTGTTAAAAGTTTGTCTTTCCCAACTCTTGATGCCCTTGAAATTTGTATTAAACATCTCTGAGTATTATACATGGCTTC
Organism: Prionailurus viverrinus; assembly: GCF_022837055.1. Lineage (NCBI taxonomy): Eukaryota > Metazoa > Chordata > Mammalia > Carnivora > Felidae > Prionailurus > Prionailurus viverrinus. The sequence continues at coordinate 57,198,722 of NC_062579.1, forward strand.
ATCTAGATCTTGAATGGTTCTGGTTTTATAGGGCAAGCTTGTTGCAGATCTAGATTGCCCTCCCACAAAAATCTTGTCATTTACTTTCTCCTTATTAGTTTTATCCATAAATTAAAGTGCTACTGTTCGACCTAACCTACTATACTTACCTTTTTTCCCCTTTGCTATGGTTATTACCCAGAAGGCTCTTTGCAGCTCTTGGCCCTGGTTTCTGAATGCGGTTCCCTTACATGCCCACAGAAGTTTGTACATTTTGTAAGCCTTGTTTTTTCAGAACTACTTTCAGACTTGGCTGACACTATAATACCCAAGTATATATTTTTCTTTATTTTCATAATTATAAGGTCCCATAAACTTTTTACATAAAGACCAAAATCTTAGTACACTGGAAGGAGACTCTAATCAGCACTTTTCATTTATTTAGTCATGAGTTATTTGAACATTTGTTTTTTTTTTCATTCATTCCCTCACTTATTCATTCAACAAACATAAAAGTGCTTTGTTCTAGACTAGTTGGGAAAACAGAGATGAGTCAGACATAAAATATTTGCCCTCAATCAGTTTGAAGTATACAGAAAGGATAAACCATGAACAAAAATAACTAACTATACATTAGGTTTTAAGCCTTGAGATGAGAGGTTGAGGGAAAAGCACTCCATGTGGAGGGAACCTTTTAAGCAAAGGTACTTCAACTGCTGTTCTTGAGGTTTTTTCACCTTATGTCCTCAGGCTTGAAGGAGCTGCAGCTTTCTTTTTCTAAAGTAAACTCTCTTCAAATTTTGCACCAAAATCCTATCTTTCCATGGAGATTCTAATGAGACAGATAGACATGTGAGTTGTGTTGGAAAGAGATAGGGTGAGGACAGTAAGGAAGGCTGTATGCAGCTATGGTTTGATTTTGTACAGGCTTTGACTCCATACTCTTTGAATTTGTCTGTTAAATGAAATAAAAATGAAATAAAACTTAAGTACTGTCATCTGCTCAAGGGACTTACCTTTGGTCTGTACAAATAAGGTTTCTGTGGTGAGACACCAAATGAACTCAACTTCCTCTTTCAACAACAAATTTTTCAGTTATCAGCAGAATCTGTGCCGCCCAGAGTTAGGCTTTTTCACTCCCAACTCCCTGCAAAGAAACAGGAGTGCTAATCCCGACAAGGCTCCAGGGTAAGTTACAGCCTAGTATCTTGGAATTGGTGGTTCCATGTGGGAATATTGGTGAGGGCATGAAGATCCAGGATAGAGACAGATGTGGGACCAGTGTCCAACGTGAAAATGGCCACTGGTTTCTCATTTCAAATTTCTTACAGCAAGATCAATCGTGCTTGCCCTTGAGCCTGACTAGAGTACAAAGCCAGGGGTAATGCTATCAAGTACCCCACCATTCTTGAGGAGCATGGAGTATGTGATGCAGCTCACTTTTTGCTAAGGGCTCTGTGGTTCTCCATCAACCAGGGAAGAGAGCACAAAGTGTTGAGAAAACTGTGTTAAGTGAGACTCATTGAGACAACTTGACATTTTAAACTCAAAAAAGAGTATTTGAATATTTGTTTTGTGTAATTTATACAATTTCATAATGAAAAAAAAGTTTTATGTATTAAGTCCTTATTTTGTTAAGTTTAGTTTTTCATATACAGAAATAGCAAGTTTTTTCATGATAGAAGGAAAGAAAGATCATGGACTTTGGAATTGAAAGAACTCTTAATGATTCAAATCTTTCATAATACAGATGGGAAAACTGAGAGTCAGTGAAATAAAGACACTTGATTTCGGATAAATGTGAAAGTAAATACACATGATTTCAGAGTGTGCTCAGGGATGTTTCTTAATCCTTTAAAAGTTGCTTTGTTAACTCTAGCCCTTCTGTATAGAAGAACCCAAAGGAGAGGCACCTATCTTTTAAGTGATTATTGTTCTTATTACTCTGAGTAGTAGAAACCTCTTTGGTTCTGAGCCAAGATGACTGAGTCAAAAGGAAACTTCTACTGGGGAATCCTTAAGGCTGGATTGTGCCATGCTTTTTGGTACCAGGATCATTGTGGATAGAATAATAAACTTTGTTGTGCTTTTGGTGGGGAGTAGTCTCAGTCCCTAAGTCCTGTCAGTGGGAACATTTTTATTTTGATTGCTTAAATGGATGGAGGGTGTCACTGCCATTTCTATTAATTGAGTAGCTTATCATTTAGCAATTGTTACACAGTAAAATTATTCAGTGCTGAAATAGGTGATATGCTGGTATACTGAGGTGGAAAAAGGCCTGAACTAAGAATCAGGTAATGCATTCAAGGTAATGGTCTTTGCCATGATTCTTGTTGAACACAGGTCCTCCTTTAGTTAAAAGCAGTTCTTATTGGGGTTCAACTAGGAAAGTTGTTAATTCATGTTGTACAGACTGCTCAAACCCTGGAAGTGGTGGAGCATAAGACTGAAAAATGGGTGATCATACTTCTGGGTGATTTCTGTTGACTTTTCATGGCTAGTTATGTTTGGGATAACTCAACTGATACCCTAATAGGCAGGGAAGTCTATACCCTTCAGTCACAGCTCAAGCAAAGAGGACAGAGCTGTCTGTTGCAAAACCACTCTAAGAGGCCCAACAATCAAGACAATGACTGGCAGAGAGTCTGCTTTACTTAAAAACTTTTGGTCAAGAAGTCTACTTACATTGAGGTCAAATTATTTTGCAAGGAATTTTTTACTTAGTATTGGTTTGCATGCATCACAGGAAGAGTGATGGAGTAGGTGGATCAATAAACACAGAATCAAAAAGACTTGGTCCTAACTCAAGTTCTGCCAATGACTCGCTGCGTGGCCTTGGGCAAGTTGCTTCATTTGTGTAGGTCTCAATATTCTCACTTGTAATAAAGGGAAGAGCTTAGAACAGATGGTCTTTACTTTCCTTCATAACAATGCAATGATTTGACTCTAGGCTCCTAGGTACCTGAGAAAAGTGACATATCATTAAGTGGTAAATAATAGGGCCGTAACATGAAAATTTCTTTAGAGGGGACGTTCTGGAAATATAATCTAGATCATAAATGAAACCCAGTAAACTTTGTCAAGGACCATTATATTTCATTCAGAATAATGTTATCGTGAGAACTTCAACTTTTAGACCACAGGCAAATTTTTTTATAATTAATTTCCTTTTTTAATGAAAAACACAAACAACAAACAAGCGAACTAGGCCTGAAATCTGACTTCCACAATGATATTGTCACCCAATCAGTATTACTCAATCTTTTAAGACCAAAGTATCCTTTGAGAAACATAAAAATGTCACTACAAGGTTATTATGGACTTCCGTCCCTAGGAACCAGACCCTGGACTCTTAGAGATGTTTTTTTTTTTTAATTTTTTTTAGCGTTTTATTTATTTTTGAGACAGGGAGAGACAGAGCATGAACAGGGGAGGGTCAGAGAGAGGGAGACACAGAATCTGAAACAGGGTCCAGGCTCTGAGCTGTCAGCACAGAGCCCAACGCAGGGCTCAAACTCACGGACCATGACATCATGACCTGAGCTGAAGTCCGTGGCTTAACTGAAGTCCGCTGCTTAACCGACTGAGCCACGCAGGCACCCCAATGGACTCCTAGAAAAACCTGCCCCTCTACACTGACATTTTCCAAATACTGCATGCTCAACAGCCACGAATATTATGTAGATCTGTATTTTCAACAGTTTGTATTATAAGAACAATGATTTTGATTTACACATATATTTACTATAATAAGGGATATTCTTTTTTAAAATAACACATGCTTTCCAGCCTTCTACTTTAAGAAATTTTATTTTAGCTCTGTTAGCCGTCTCTCACAACTATACATTTTTGGGGATTTTCTAAACCCATAAAAGTACAGTATCTAACCAAGAACCCATGGAGATTACTTTCTATACAAGTAAAGGGGAAATGAACTACCATTTATTTAATGTCTACTGTGTACCAGACATGGAAATAGGTCATTTCATGTACATTTTCCATTTAATCTTCACAACAATCTATGTTGCAGGGACTATGATCTTACTTTTATAAATGAAGAAACTGAAGCCCACGAATATGAATTAAGACATTTCAGGCTAGTCAGCTGATAACTGAGTTAAGATATGACCCTAGTTCTGCCCAAAGAACCTGATTCCTGCTACCTCCAAAATACTGCAACTGCAAAAATGATATATAGTTAAGCATCTTTCCCAAATGATTAAAAATATAATACAGATGCATGAATGACAGTTAAATTCAAACATTTAAGATTTGTTTGTCAATAGTGTAGTTACTTTAATTCATTTTAGGGATGAAAATAATTTTCACTTCTTCTAATTTATAGAAAAAAATTTCTAGACTCACAGGATATATACAAAGCTTAGTGTTTCTGATGTCAAGTGGGTAATTTAGAGTTGATTCTAATCAATTCAGGAGATAACAGGGTTCCAAATTCAAGTTATTCTTCTTCAGCTGTGATTCTGAGTGATTGAACAAAGGACACCATGGTCATATGGGTCAGACTGGCATAGGTAATAAATGTGAGACTTTTAAGGTTTAAAGAAGGAAAAGGTAAAGTAAGACAAAGCAAGTTAGGTTTCCAAGTGGCTTGTAAAGGTTACCCCTTAGAGAATGGGAGGGAACCCCCTTCAGAAACCATTCCTTATTTAATTTTCCCTTGTTCTCCAAAGATGGCACCCTCACATACTGGCCCTATTGTCAAAGAAAATAGAAGAAACAAATTTTATAAACATGCTCACTTAACAGTATTAGTGACTTAATGATAAGGGGTGGAAAGAGGGGGAGGACTGACACAGTGAAGATTTGTAGTGTTGTACAGGAAGAGCAGTCACCTTAGTACTGGAAACCTTGGTTTCACTCTCCTCACTCTGCCACATGCTAACTTTATGTATTCAGGTAAATAAGGTCATTTCTCTGAGCCTCATTTTTCTGATCCTTAAGATAGAGATAATATTCACTGACCAGGTTATTCACAACCTATACCTTTACTAATGATTAACAGCAATTATTGGTGCAATAATGGTTTGCAAAGTATAAATCAGTAGGTGGGTTGAGATGGTGGTTGCTGTATTAATGATGACAGTGGCAGTGCTGGTAGTATTATTTAGATACAGGGGTTGAGAGGAACCATGCTCATAAAATCATGGCAAGTTAGGGCTGGAAGGGAGTTAAAATCATCCAGTTCAAATTGTCATATTTTAATAATGAAGGAAATGAAAACCACAGAAAGGAAAAGGCTTAGCAGGGCAACACAAAGAACATTTGAATAGTTACTAGGACCCACATGTCTTAGCTCCAAATCCAGTGCTCTTTTTCAATATATACTACTGCTTTTAAGTCTTTCCCAACCTAGGGCAAATATTGTCACATTCATATCACTACTGTTATAAAGAAACTGTTCTAGTACTCTATTCACAGATCTATTATGGTTTGGGTTCATAGGCAAATCTTCATAAAGATCCCTCGTTTTGATGCAATACTATGATGACACCTGGTGGGCAGTCATTTGCCATCTATGCATAGATATTTTTAAAAAAGCACTAGAACTAGAATTGAGAATAACAGCCTTATATATTTGATGGGCACTCTTATTCATAGAAATGCCACTTAAAATATCTTTTTGTTTGTGAAAAAAGTTGTATCATAATTTTAGCTTTCTTTGCTCATAAATTACATTTACAACTGAAATCATAATAGCTGTGACTTTAATAAACTTAATCCTGTTGAGCCTACATTTTCTGATCTCTAAAAGGTATAATATCAATTAACTCAGAGCTCTTACAAGGATGAGGTAACATGAATAGCACTTGGATAGTGACTGACAGGATGCATGCGAAAACTTCTTGGATTTAGCATTTCACTGAAACTTAGAAGTCTGGTATGAATTCTGATGACATAATAATATAAGTTACATTGGCTCTACCATTGTGAAACCACAGCATTGAGATGGTTAGGATGCAAAACTACTTTTGGTTACATGTTATTGGCAGCTCCTAAGTTTTTGGACTCAGCTCCATTGAGTTATATTTAAAGACCCAACATACCTTTATGTTCTGAGACAACAGACCATTTCTCTTCATTTCCATAAAAAGAATGTTTAATGACCATATTCTTACTTAAGCTTAAAATCCTGTTGGATTTTAAATAAAAATCCAGAATTGCAAGCTTTGGAACTCTCAGATGTCCATCTTTATTAGACTCTAACCTTATTTTCCTTGCTTTGACCATGTATTCAGTAGTAGAGGGGACCATAACTGTGCCTATTCGCCATACTCTTGTCTTTACAAACCAATGTGTATAAACTTATTGCATACCTAACCGTCTGCTAAGAAAAGTGAATAACATAAAAGTCTAAGATACAGAGTCCTCCCTCAGAAAGACTACATTCTTATAGTGCAGGCTATAAGTCCTTATAAAGGTATTATAAATGTACAAAGGAAGAAGTCAGAATAGGGTTTCCCAGTACATGGGAAAGATTAGAGTTGAGAGAGAGTAAAATATTGACCTTTGAGATAAGATCCAGGAAGAAAGTTCCCGTTAGGGTTTAGCTTCTATCATCATATTCCTCTTTCAAGAGAAGAGGCATCTGTCATCATGGTCCTGGATTTTGGTTTAAGCAGCATGTACCTTGGACATAGCACTGCACACTGGAGTGACCAAGGGCATTTACTTCTATAATGCTGGTATTGGAGGCACTAAAAATTCTGTTCTTATTTCTAAGTGGTTCACAACTACAGAGCTAAGGGCTGAAGTATATGCTGAGGATGTGGCATTTTCACAGGTTATAATTTACCTGGAATTTATTGTCAGTGTGGTTTTGGTTAGATGACTTGATTATGCAACAACAATGAGATTAATCCCTTGGGATTAATCCCTACATGGGGCGGTTAGCAACAATTGGTTTACTAGTGCTATATGTTTAGCCTTATTATAGAGTTAGAAAGATAAATTTGTTTAAATTTATTTAACAAATAAATTTAGTTTATTAGATTCCAACCTTATTTTCCTTGCTTTGACCATATATTCAGTAGTAGAGGAGACCATAACTGTGCCTATTCTCCATAATCTTGTCTTTACAAACCAATGTGTATAAACTTATTGCATGCCTAACCGTCTGTGTGGAGAGATTCATAAATAGTTACACAATATAAGAGTTGTTACAAAGCAGTATATTTTTTCAGTCAAAATATTGACTTAATGACTATGTGCCAATCATTCTGCTGGATTCTGGAGATTTAAAAATGATTAATATGGGGCGCCTGGGTGGCGCAGTCGGTTAAGCGTCCGACTTCAGCCAGGTCACGATCTCGTGGTCCGTGAGTTCGAGCCCTGCGTCAGGCTCTGGGCTGATGGCTTGGAGCCTGGAGCCTGTTTCCGATTCTGTGTCTCCCTCTCTCTCTGCCCCTCCCCCGTTCATGCTCTGTCTCTCTCTGTCCCAAAATAAATAAAAAAAGTTGAAAAAAATTAAAAAAATGATTAATATGTGGTTTTAGTCTTCAAAATTCTCATGGTTTAGTAAGAAATACAGAAAAAAATGGAAACATTTGATATAATGCAATGAGTGTATTATTAAAGCAATTCCTATGGTGACATGGTAGCCAAAATTTGCATTTTTATACATCATTTAGATACCATAGTAGATAATAGTAGATAATAATTTTTAACAGGGCAATCCTTGAGGGAGTTAGATCAGTTAATGAATGTTTCAATAATCCAGAGAAAGAAGAGAGAGTGTGACAGGGAGGGAGAGAAAACTTGGTTGACTGAAAGAGAGAGAAGAAAGACTCTAGGATTATTCTAAGAATTCTGATAGATAGTGGTGTATAAGTAAACGTTCAGGGAATATGATGACTTTTTTTTTGGACATATTCATTTTGAGATGCCTGGGAGACATTCATATGTGATTTTTCAGCTGGACGCTGGACAAAATGGGTTTATATCTTAGGATAAGCCAGTCCTGGACATAGAGATATGAAAGTCATCAGAATATGGGTGGTAACTTAAGCCATTAAAGTAGGTGATGTTACTCAGCATTAAGGTAATGAATAAGAAGAGAAGAGGCAGACCTAGGGAAAGCAAACGGTTGAAGGATGTGAAAAAATTAAATAAACCATGACGGAAACTCAGTTTAAATGAACAAGAAGTTAAGAGAATTAAGAAATCATTGTTTGAAAGCCAAAGGAAGAGAACTTTGCAAAAAGATGGAAGTGGTCAGACTGTATCAAGGGCAGCAAAGAAGCCCTGCATGATTTAGCAATGTGGTGGTCACTTGTCACTTTTGCTAAAGCAGTTTCAGTGAGGTTCTGAGGGCATATACACCACCTTCAAGTGCATAAAGAATGCATATAAAGTGAGGAAAAGGAAACAACAAGTGTAAACAACTATTATGAGTTTATTTTAAAAGATTTAAAAAAGTAACAAATAGCTAGAATAAGATGCATATAGAAGAGAAGAATTATTTTGGGGGTTGGTGAGACTTGATGACACAGATCTGAGAGTGGAGGAAAGGATGATGATCTAGAATAAATGGGAGCAATTAATGAAAGAGGATCTTGAGAGATATAAAATGAATTAAATTTTTAACGTTTATTTACTTTTGAGGGGGGCTCAAGGGACAGAGAGAGAGGGAGACACAGAGTCCGAAACAGGCTTCAGACTCTGAACTGTCAGCATAGAGCCCGAGGTGGGGCTCGAACTCATGAACCATGAGATCATTACCTGAGCCCAAGTCAGACGCTTAACTGACTGAGCCACCTAGGCACTCCTAAAATGAATTGAGAGCATGGTAATTCATCTTGAGCAACAAGAAAAGTAGCTGTGTTTGGAAGTAAGAAAGATGCAGTTGTATATAAGATTATGTGTTGGGAGGAGACAGTAGATGAAATTGAGTTTCTTCTCATCCAACAACCTCAGCGTTGTCTGTGATTTAAGAAGACTCTGCTGAACAGTTTGTGGGAATGCAAACTGGTGCAGCCACTCTGGAAAACAACATGGAGGTTTCTCAAAAAGTTTTTTTTTAAACTACCTTATGACCCAGCAATTGCATTAGTAGATATTTACCCAAAGAATACAAAAATAATTCAAAGGGATATATGTTTACAGATGTTTACAGCAAAATTATCTACCATAGCCTAATTATGGAAACAGCCCAAATGTTCATCGACTCATGAATGGATAAAGAAGTGGCATATATAATATTATATATATATATATATATATATATATAGGAATATTACTCAGCTATAAAAATAGAATGAAATCTTTCCATTTGCAATGACATGAATGGAGTTAGAAAGTATAATGCCAATCAAAATAAGTCAGTCAGAGAAAAACAAATACCATATGATTTCACTCATATGTAGAATTTAAGAAACAAATGAGCAAAGGGAACAAAAGAGAGAGGCAAAACAAAAAAAAGACTGGGTATTGTATGGAAGTGTTGAATCACTATACTGTGCACCTGAAACTAATATTACACTTTGTTAACGAACTTGAATTTAAATAAAAACCTTAACAAAGTCTCTGCCGGGAAAGGTGGTAGGTGGGAGAGTAGGAGAGAAGAAACTTTAGTAAAGTTGTGAAGCTGTTGATTGGCCACCATGGAAATGAAAGAAGATAGTAATCACTGGTGTGCAAAGAAAGGCTGAAGCAAAAAGTCTTAGGCTAGAGTCATAAATTTCTAGTTTTTGCACTCCAAATAGATCCTAGTATTTTTAATAGGAGCATTCAGCAGATTGGATAGTAAAAAAAGAACACGGATTGTGGACTTGATCTGCAATTAAGACATTGCCAGTCTCATACAGCAAGAGAATGGTGAATAAGGAAGTTGAGGTTTTTTGTGTAAGAGTAGTTGGTTTGACCATTTGATCTAGGCTCAGTAAGGAAGGAAGTAAGATAAGGGAGGGTGCTAGGTTGGCCATCAGAAATGGAGGGATTTAAATATTTAAGGTCTCTGGGAGTGTATGATGCATGCTAGTATGGTACAATTTGCATTGAAACTTAATAATTATACTGTTGATGAGTCAAGAATTGAAAAGGCTAGCCAGAGAGTACAAATTTGAAAAGTCCCAGGATAAGGAAGAGGTGAATTGGCTCAGATTGTCAGGAGAGGTGAATGCTATGTGCTACTAATCTGAAAGGGCTTTGGAAAAGAGCAAAACAGTGCTATCTCTTTCTAAAATTTCACACATTCTATAACTGAATTTATCTTTGAATCCTCAAACAATATCCCAAACTGGTCAATTCCATAACTGAATTTTACTTGAAATTCTAATATTCCTGCCATAACAAGTTCAGAGTTGTTGTTTTCACCTCAACTGTTGTACTAATAAGGTGATCAACTATACTGTTCGCCTTGCACTTTCACAGTTTTAGCCCTGAAAATCCTGTCTCAGGAAACCCTCAGTCTTAGGTAAACCAAACTGTTGTTCACTCTACAAATTCCCAACTGATACGGATTTCCTGTCTGACATGGCCCATCTTTCCAATCCATTTCTACACTTTTGCCAGAGTGATTTTTTTAAAACATCAGTATGGTAATATGACTGTCTTCCCAGAATCCTTTAGAGATTTTTGCTAAAACTCTCCATGATTGGGTTGCATCTACCTTTTTAGTCTCTTTTCCCTTCTACTCCCTTCTCCCATTCTCACTTCTCATTCCACCTTCCCTACCATCTCACTGTTTTTCAGCTGGACTAGGACACCTATTATTGCTACCTATGTCATTTATTTTTATAGTTTGGGATGTTTGAATTCTATTTATTCATTGCTGGAATTCTTCCCCCATCCTTTCTTCTCCTGTACCCTGCCCACCCAAATTGTTTGTTGAAAATGGACTTTAATCTTTAAGTTGAACATCCAATCCTCTTCTGTGCAGGATTAGTTTCTACTCCCACAAAAACTTCTTTGTTTTCTCTTTCATGGCATGTTTCAAAAATCTATTATGGCTAGTTATTCTTATGTCTATCTCTCTTAACTGTAAACATTTTGAGAACAACAGTCATGCACTACATTTCTCTGAAATTTCCCACCTCAATCTACCATTCTTAGCAATTAGCATATTGGATATACTCATAGCAGAATTTTAATTTGCTGTATGAAGTCTTAAATTTCTGAATCCCAGATGAATAGTATTGGTAATACCCAGTGCAGGCTTTCTTGAAGAGATGAAACTTCACCAAAGCCTTAAAAGAGTATTAGGATTTAAAAAAAATAGTGTATAAATCAGACAAAGTACGTTAACTTTATCTCTTCTTCAGTCACCGTCTCTATTTTTCTTTCCAACCCTGTTCCTAAAGAGATCAATAAGAAAATGCAGATGGCATGCCACAAGTGCTATTTCTTCTGGCTTGAGGTGCTCTATCTCTCAGAATTCAAAAAAAATCAGCCTGATATGGTAGAAAGAGCATTGAGTAAGAGGCCTACAAGTTTGGCCTCTGGTCTCACTTTCACCATATTCTTACCCTGTGAGCTTGAAGTGGGTATTTAATTGTTCTTAAATTCATCTCATTGTCAGTTAAACACTATGGTAAGGGTATTACTGGTATCTGTCTCACTTATTTCATAGGGATGATGCTATGATAATATGAGGATTTGTTATCACCTATGTAATTTACTGCAGTTCTTGTGATGCACTGATTATGATGTTGGAGATTTTAAAAATATTTCCCCCACCAGACCAGAAGTTTCTCAGAGACACAGAGCAGAAGGTTCTCAGGGACAGAGATTATGGCAGATAATTCTGTATTCTCCACAGAACCTAGCACAAAATTTACAAGATTTTGTTAATTAAATATATATTGATTAAGCAGCCAGAGTTCTCAAAAATCTATGGAAAAAATAGAGTTATTTTCCCTTTATGCTTAGTTTTAATGAGTGGAGAGCTTTGGGGATTGCAGATGCACCCTCACTCTCCTTTTAGTTCCTATGCATAGGTGGGTAGGAAGTTATTTGCTGATTAGATGAGGCAGTTTTACCCTTTGCAGAATGACAGCTTAGAAACATAAAGGGTTACAATATTTTTAGAAGTAGACCACAAGTACTAGCTTCTTTCTGAGGTCCAGATAATGCTCTTAATGATACTCTGAGAACTTGGGTGGTACTGGTTCATACCCATAGGATATGTCTGACCACTTGTGATTTCTAAATTAATTAGTTTGCTTCTCTGTCAACCTTCTACAGGTATGAATTTTCTGAATTGAAAAGGATAGGTGCAAGGTATGTTGATGATAATAACCCAAATCAAAAAAAACATCCTAGGGAAATCAGGCAGCAGAAATGTATTAGTTGACATATCTGAGTTTGCATTTTTGCTTGAGGCTTCCAAATAAGGACTTTAAGCTGCTCTGTAGTAAGCTGCTCTGGCTATATGGTGATTAACATAGCAGATATTGTTATGGCACTAGTGAAGCTAATGGCACAGTGGATGAAAAAGCCAATAGACAAGTAAACAAACATTTAAATTACAAATGTTGATGCTATGAAGAGAAGGAACAGAGAGTTTGAGTATATAATGATGTGCAAGACTGCCTAGATAGTATTGGCAGTGGCAGTCTCTGATCTGAAAACTGATATTAAAAGGAACCAGGCATGAAAATCTTGAGGGATATAGTCGCAGACAGAAGAAATATATGTAGAGGGTGTTGTCAGAAAAAAAAAAAAGTTTGGCTTGTTCTAGAAACTGAAAACATCTCAGTGTAGTTAAAATATAGAGAATGAGTAAGAGAATGGAACAAAGTGATGTTGAAGGGCACAGGAGACATATTAGCTATGGCCTTTAGGCCATGGTGAGAAGTTTGGCTTTCATACAATGGAAAGCCAGCAAAGAATTTTATGGAGGAGAATGACATATATCAAAGAGAGTTTATTTGGGCCACCGTATAGAAAGTGTTAGAAGAGGTTAGTAAGTTCCAGGACAAAGGTAAGAGAGTGTGGAAACAAGCATAGGCTCTAATTCTAATACCCTACCTCTATACTATGTAAGTTTTGTGACTGGCAAAACTTATTTAACCTCTTTTAATCTCAGTTTCTTCATCAGTAATATGGAAATAATCATAGGGCTGCAATGAGGACTAATGAGATAATATGTGAAGAGTGCTTAGCCTGCAAATAAATGGTAGCTTTCAGTAAATCATGGCCAAAATTAATATTAGTGTTATACACAGTATGGAGAATGGACTTCAGGGGGCTAAGACTGAAGTGCAGGGAGTCTGATAAATCAATCTGTTTTAGTAGTCAAGAGGAATGATGACAGTAGTGTAGATTAGGATGGCAACAGTGGAAGTGTAGATGGATTGTACAGATTTTTACATGGGAGAATCACCCCATTTTCTGATTGGATATGGAGGAAATATAGTGATATGGGTTGGATAAATCCCTACTCTCCAGGTTGAGTGTCTGGGAGGAGAGTCATGGCGCTTACTGAGAAGGGGAATTCAGACACAGGAGTGAATCACCAATCTTATACATTCTTCTGAGACAGGAAACAAAGATATGTGTAGGTGGAAGGGGAGAAAAATTGACAACAGAGGTAGCACAAGCCACCTGGAAATAGTCAACAACAGGGCTAGAACCAAAGAGAAACAGAGAGAGTGGCAAGAGCAGAGACAGAGAGAAGGAACACACTCCAACTTTAGCCCTTCCATTCAGCATTTTTCTGTGAGTGGCTTCTTAGCTTGTTCTCCTTTCTTAAATTTCAGAAGTGTCACAGATTGTTCACAGCAAGCTAAATATCCCTTGAGAGAGCTTATATTTCTGTCCTGCCCAAAACAAATCCCCCCAGCTTCACCCTACCTTGGGAATTTTACATTTAATTGTCACCAGATTTGGGGCAAAACCATCCTATCTTCCCTTCAGTCTAGACAAGAGATTTTGGAAAGCAAACCATGCAAATCTCTAAGCTCACATTAAACTGAATTGCAAAGGCATAAAAACCCACAGAAGAAAGAAGGTGTGAATTTGATCTCTAGTTTGCTGTTCTGGCTTAAGAGGTTTCTGTTATTTAACACAGAGGTGTGAATAGAACATCCTCCTTTAGTAAGTGAAACTTTCTACACCAGTGAAGCAGGAACAAATACCCAGGTCTATAAAGTACAAAAGTGGAAGTGTGACTTGGGTGGGTGTGAGATGTTCTCAGTTCTTGGAACTGTAGTGCACGTTATGCATCTTCCCTTGCTTTCTCACAGTTTTTGTACGGATAATAGATAATAGTAGAAACATTGCCAATAATGAAATCAAAGTGGTTGTTGAGGATGGATCGGTGTTATATGTGGGGAAAAGTGTTTTGTTATATCTTATTAGCCTAATTAAAGTAATCCTAGTGTTATAATATTATGAAGTCTTACTATGGAATTAGAAAGGTTCTTCTATAATGTACCCTCCAGATGTCATAAGCCCCATTCTATTAAGTAGTCCCTCCTAAGCAAGGAGAAGCAAGTGGTGTAGTAGAAATAGCATAGACTTTGGAGAAAGTAAGGCAAAATAGTATAATCCCATTTTTACTATTTTCTAGGTTTGTTACCTCAGAAAATTTACTGCATCTTTCTGAACCTCAATTACCTCATCTCTCATCTGCACATGAGAGTAATAATAGTACTTACCTCTTATGATGGCTGTGAGAATGACATTGGATAAATTCATGTGAAAAATTTCTTTGCAGATTCTGGAGTGCATTGATGATAGTCACATCATGGTAATTATTTCCTCTTTTCACCTGTGAACATCCTTCTACCTTCTGTTCAAAGTCATACATACATAAGCAAGATGACTGCATGACATTTCAGGAGATATCACAGGCCAAGTAGGGAGCATAAAATATTAAGGGAGGAAAGTGAAAGTAATGGTAGAGTAATGGTAGCTCAGAATGTTGACTCTCTTTTATATGTGAATTAATTGTTTGGGGTTCTGTTTTTATTTGTGTATTTATTTATTTTTAATTTGTTAATATTTATTTATTTTTGAGAAAGAGACAGAGTGAGAACAGGGGAAGGGCAGAGAGAGAGGGAGCCACTGAATCTGAAGCAGGCTCCAGGCTCTGAGCTGTCAGCACAGGGGCCAATGCGGGGCTCAAACTAATGAACCCTGAGATCATACCCTGAGCCAAAATTGGTTGCTTAATGGACTGAGCCACCCAGGTGCTCTTGGGGTTTTGTTTTTAATTCAAATTTCTATTCCCTGCAATAAGACGTAAAATGATATAGGAAGTAATTTCTGCTCCTTATGAGGAGAATCTAAAAGGAAACCACTCTTTTGGTTTGTAAACTTACTTAAAACAGAAACAATTAAAAACAAAAGTGCTATTCCACCTAAGGAACAACTTCACTCCTTTATTTCTTCCACGTTTAGCTCTAATTGCAGTAAACATTCCTGCAATATGAACAGAAGCTAAGTTTGTAAAATTTGTTTTGGAGAGGAAAACAAATGAAGAGAAGGATGTAAGGATATAAGTATTAGGCACCTTGTACTCCCATTTGAAGTCCCAGATCTTCTGTTTAGTAGCTTTGTGTCTCTAATAAACCTCTCTCTTGGCCTTACTTCTTCTACATGTATTATGTGAAGGCAGAATTAAATAATTTTAAAGGTTCTTTTCAGTGTAAAATTCTATAAGAGTGTTAAAGTAAAATAATGAAGTTGTTGCTTTTTTATTATTTGCAGGCAGCTTGCATAAATCCATGACCAGACCTTGGGAAGTCCTAAAGATTACTTTATATTCTCCATGTTCTACATATAACAAACAATAAAAACCTCACTGAAGCATAAAATAAGATTAAGGGAATTAAATTTTTAAAAACTTTATGGTGACTATTTGAATGAAATAAGTATTAAGTTTCAAATTGTTTCCAAAAAATGATTTTGTGGTCTATGTTGCTGGTTCCCTAATCAATGTTTACTGTGACTTTTGGATCATTCGCCATGTCCATGATGTTACTCCAGTACAGAATTCCTGGCAGAAAATTCCAGATCACATAAGGAGAATTCCTAGTTCAGCCTATAAATTCATGCATTAATGATATTTTTCATGTAAATTGGAATATACCCAAAGGCAAAAGAAGGAGAGCGAAAGAGATTTTAAGAAGTACCTATGCTATTGTGATAGAATAATAAGGAGGTAGTGTTCTCAAAGTTTTGAAACTTAGCCAGCATTAGCAATGCAGGCTTAAGTGGCAGGGCCATTTTCAAAGTGCTAGAGTACCAAGGTAGGAAGTCAGAACCCAATGGACCAGGTGGTAGACAAAAGAGAAGAAAGGGGACATAAACGGTGAGGTTGGATTTCTATCATTGCAATTGTAAATGAGTAAGCAGTATTCACATTAACCAGGCCTTGGGGCAAGAAAAATTTGGATACAAAAGGAATGACTGAAATACCATACTTTTTTTTTGTGGTGGTGAGACCACTAGAGTAAATATTTCAGGATGTCCTTGCCTGCAAGACACAATTTAGACAATCTCAAAGGTCAGTTTGGGGACAATTGCATGGTTTTCAAACTGATTCATTAGGTGACCTTGGATCATTTACATATCTTCCTTGAGCATCTGCTCTTTCATCTGTAAACAAGTCTTTTCTAATTTTAATATTCTGTTCTCTTTAAGTATAAAAAAAGATTCTGGGTGTTGGCTATAGAACTTATTAGTCATTATATTCTTTTTTTTTCTTTCATTAAGGAGGGATTATAATTCCACGGCTTACCTTGATGAGTATACTGAAATATTCAAGATGGGTAGCAACAGTACCAGCAATGCTGAGACTGACTGCAATGCTACTAATGTGACATTTCAGAACTCCCTTTATGCAACTACCTACATCCTCATATTCATCCCCGGTCTTTTGGCCAATAGTGCAGCCTTGTGGGTTCTGTGCCGCTTCATCAGCAAGAAAAATAAAGCCATCATTTTCATGATCAACCTCTCTGTGGCTGATCTTGCTCATGTGCTGTCCTTACCTCTCCGGATTTACTATTACATCAGTCACCACTGGCCCTTCCCGAAGGCCCTTTGCCTGCTGTGCTTCTACCTGAAGTATCTCAACATGTATGCCAGCATTTGTTTCCTGACGTGCATCAGCCTTCAGAGATGTTTTTTTCTCCTCCAGCCCTTTAGGGCCAGAGACTGGAAGCGTAGGTATGATGTAGGCATCAGTGCTGCCATCTGGATCATCGTGGGAACAGCCTGCTTGCCATTTCCCCTTCTGAGAAGCACCTACTCATCCAACAACAATCAGTCCTGTTTTGCTGATCTTGGTTACAAGAAAATGAATACTGTGGCTTTGGTTGGAATGATTACAGTTGCTGAGCTGGCAGGATTTGTGTTCCCAGTAGTTATCATTGCATGGTGTACCTGGAAAACTACTATATCCTTGAGGCAGCCACCAATGGCTTTCCAAGGAATCAGTGAGAGGCAGAAAGCACTGCGGATGGTTTTTATGTGTGCTGCAGTTTTTTTCATCTGCTTCACTCCTTATCATATTAACTTTATTTTTTACACTATGGTGAAGGAAACCATCATTAGCAGTTGTCCCATTGTCCAAAGCACACTGTATTTCCACCCCTTTTGTCTATGCCTTGCAAGTCTCTGTTGTCTTTTGGATCCCATTCTGTATTATTTCATGGCCTCAGAGTTTCGTGACCAACTATCTCGCCATGGCAACTCTGTGACCCGTTCCCGCCTTATGAGCAGGGAGAGTGGTTCATCAATGATTAGCTAAAAATAAAATACCTTTTCAATTGTGACTTTAGCTATGTTTTCTAGCTTTTTCCAAAGGCCAGAATGACCAGCCAATTTGTTTAAGAAATTTGTGAACAATGGAAATTTTCTTCTGTGATAATTGTGGTCACAAGGATGTAACAGTGGAGGCAGTGTAAGAAATGTGGGAGAGGAAGGAAGGATAGAGTTTGCTTGTTTCCTCTTTGAAATTCAAAATACTGTCTTGGACCTAGATCAAGTTTTTACAGATGTTTTCAACCAAATGGAGATTGTATATTTTATCTTAAACATTACTTCAGTAAATATATTGCTAATAAGATATACAATAAATACATGAATCTTTTCCAAGATATAAAAGTAAATTTCTATTATATTAAAACTTTTATTTGTGAATGAGAGTAAAATTCGTCAATATTTTTAAGAGATAAATAAATGCACAGGCAAAGGGGGAGAGACAATTGAGGCAATGTGTGCATAAATTTCAGGGCCACAAACCTATTACTGAATAAAGGGCATATAAATTTTTTCACTCACTAAAAATGTATTGGATACCTATTGTATTCTGGGTTACCAGAATTTCATGGGTACTTTCACAATTTAGCATCTCATCTGGTCCTTTTTTTTTTAAAGTTTTAATGTTTATTCATTTTTGAGAGAGAGACAGAGTGTGAGTAGAGGAGAGGTGCGGGCGGGAGGGGGATACAGAATCTGAAGGCTCCAGGCTCCAGAATCTACAGGCTCCAGGCTCCGAGCTGTCAGCACAGAGCTCAACATGGACTCAAATCCACAAACCATGAGATCATGTCCTGAACCAAAGTCAGAGGCTTAACCAACTGAGCCACCAGCCTCCCCTCATCTGGACCTTCTAATAAATTTGTGGAAGTTTCCAATACAAGTGAATAAATAGAACCTCAGAGAGGTGAAATAACTTGCTTGAGTATAAACAGTGGTGAGCCAAAATTTTTTCCTGTATACACCATATATACTTAATTTATTCCTTCTATTTTTGTTGCTACTTTTACTAGCTCAATATTAAACTTTACGTTAAAGGTGAAGACACAGACCAAAACTAAGCTGCATGAGACCAAGACCATTTCTATACATTTTGCTTGATATCTGAAAAGTCTGGATTATTGGTATGGCATATAATGCTTCAAGCTACAAAGTATCAAATGATAGATAGGTTGTTCTAATACTGTCCCAATCTACAGTCTTAATGACCAGGGATATGAGACACAAATAGCTCATTATTTCCCACTACATATATTTTAGGTCTTAATGTATGTCATACAAAACCCATAAATAGATGAAATAAGGTTATAAAGCTGAGAGATGTAGAAATTCCTTATATATGGGTTTTATCGGATATATCATTTGCAAATAACTTCTGCTATTCAGTACATTGCTTTTTTTGTTTTGTTTATGGTTTATTTCACTGTCCAAAATCTCTTTTATTTTCATGTAGTCCCAAGAGTTTATTTTGGCTTTTGTTTCCCTTGCCTTAGTTGACATATCTATAAAAATGTTGCTATGAGGGGGGTAGCCAAAAAAAAAAAGCTGAGAGATGAACATGTGAAATTTAAATGTTTTGGGAACTTTTCGGAATGTTTGTCTTATTAAACATTACTATACAACACTCTGAACAAATTTATGTTTATTGGGAAAATTCTCTGTGAGTAGAGCTCACAGAATTTTATTAGAAACCGAAAATATTATCACATAATGAATGGGAGAGAAATATGTGTCCTCTTTCTGGCAATATCCTTATCCTTATTTTTCTAGCAGTTATGTCTATTATTTCTGAGTCATTATGAGGGATTTGAATATAAGCAATCCTCAGCTTCTCAGGTTGTTATGTATGAAGCTCAATACATCCCTCTCATCATTTATGCCCCAAATTTAAATAACACAGTCACTTTGCATGGAAGGAGGAGAAGCGAAGTGGTTGTCTTCTTCAGAATATCCAGGTGAACAGGCAGCTAAAGAAGAAGGAGGGAAAACTAAAAAAGGAGAAATTAAAAGAAAAAAGAACAAGGTTTCTAGGGAGAAAGAGAGTTCTGTAATGATAAATTAATGAAACGAGTTTTCTTTTTTTAGTGTTTATTTTTGATGGAGAGAGAGACACAGAGATAGAGCAGGGGAGGGACATAGAGAGAGGGAGACACAGAATCCGAAGCACAGAGCCCAAAGCTGGGCTTGAACTCATGAACCGTGAGATCATGATCTGTGTGAAGTCGGGTGCTCAACGAACTGAGCCACCCAGGTGCCCCACTGAAACTGGTTTTCTTTTGCTTTATTAACCTACATCTGAAAGCACTGCTTAAAGAAGGTTTCCAGATACGTTTGGAGTTAATGGACGCATTATCAGAATGACTGTCTAGGCAGTCCCACTCTAAGGACATTATTTGGAAAGGAAATTACGTGGAACTATACATCCTGCTGTTTGTGGAGAAAATGTATTTCAGTTCTAAATACTCACACCTACTTTGAAGTTGTTGACTAGAGATAGTACTTCAAACACAAGATTTGTGGACTTGTGGTCTAATTAATAAATGTATCTTTCCTTTGGCTACCATAAAAGTAGAATCTTTGGGTTTTGACATATGAATCCCTATTGTAGTGAGAGAGAAAAACATAACATTATAACAAAATATAACAAAATAAGGAATAGCATTATCACAAAATATAACATTATAATAAAATATAACAAAATAAGGAATAACAATATAACAAAATAAGGAATGCTGGTTCTTGAATTTTGAAGGCCTGGATGCCTTTATTCAATGATGGTGGAAAGGTAAATGCTTGATCTTATGAGATAACAGCTCAATAAATCAGTGAGATTGCTTTAAGGTATTACAATGAACAACAGTCTTAACACTTATCTGTATACCTATTACAGAGACATCATGCAAGACAAATAGGACAGGAAAATATATCTCCTTGAATCAGCTTTTCAAGAAGTCACTATAAAAAGCTTTACATATTTGCCTCAACATCTCTGAAAGATACTTGTCAAAATCTGCTTAGATATCATTCGGATTTTATAATTCTGATAAAAGGCTCTTTAACCTAATAGTTTCATAAAAAGAAGATAGATATTTTTAGAGATATTTTGGTGCAACAATCTATATGACCTTAAATGCAATTTATTCATAATTGGTTATGCTGTTTAATTTTAGAAAGCTTTAAATACTAGCACAGAGTACATATATAACACTTAACCAAAATTAAATAGATTATCCTTATGTAGTATGTGGTCATTTCTATAAAAATGTTAAGCATAATGCTCTTACTTGAAAATTTAACTTTCTCACTATAAAATTACAGCTATGGGGAAAATCGATTTCTCTTTACATTCTTTTGCACATTTTCTAGGAATACAACCCATCATAAAAGTAAACTTAGTGCTTAAAATATAAATTTAAAGCCTCATTTCTCTTTTAAGTAGTAAGTAGTTTAGGTATCATATTAATTATGGTTATTATTATTATATTATTATATATTAATTTAGGTGTCATATTAATCATATGGTTAAAAATATTTAACAATAATTTTCTTTTTGGAATAGAAAGTTGGTTTCAATTTTTCATATAGATGGTTTCCATTTTCATTGATTTGTACAAGTAAATTACATGTGCAGAATTTTTGACGTACAGAATTGATAGAAAGGGAACAACTGGTTTGCAGAAGTTGAATTTCAAGTTGGCTACTAAAGGGAAAGAAAGACACTACCAAACTTCCAGGAGGTATTATTATACACTAACAGATTTCCTGATCTTCTGGGGTTGGGAGTAGATTTCCATGACCTGAAATGTTGGGTCTTACATGATGGGTTTTTTTTTTCAAGTTGTTGCCAAATACAGAGAAAAAAGTAAGGATTCTTATTGGAAAACTTCCTGAGCCAAAGGTAGAAAGGGAAAAAATCTGGGAGGTGACTAATAACAATTACTGTAATTTGGCTAAAAATATACAAGAAATAACGAGGTTGTAAAATTTAGAGATCTGGTTCTAGTTCAAGATGAGGACATTGGAGAACCTGTACTCACTTTCTCCCAATGGCACACAAAGTCTAAAGCTGTATATATAACTATATATACAGTATATATAGATAACATGTGTATGATGCCTTGGTTTTTGCAGCTGTCATCCCGGAGATAACCCTTGAACACTTGGTTCTGGTGGCCAGAGAGTCTTGTGTTTCTGGGCTCCACAGGTCTGTAATGATTAGAAAGATAGTTCTTGACAGGTTACTATTCCCAAAGCACTGCACATGCAGCAAAATGAAACATACACCGAGCTATTCTGTGTAGCTTCTCCTGGAATTTAAGGCTTAAGGGTAGGTTTAAGGTTTGGCACACATCTAGGAACTATAAAGTTGCACTCAGAAAACATAGGCTGGGAAACACCATTAGAATGCTGTATCTCTGAATGCCAATCACTGAAGCTCATTGGCATCTCCAAAAATAGAGATGCAGAGGCCCAGTTTTTCTGACTGTGCCCAGAGAACAAATCCAGCCTGGCTCTGGTGTCCTGTGGGGCTCACACTGGCAGTCTCATAGGACTGTATAGATTTGTGTTCTTTAAAAGACGTTGTCTGAGGGTCTGGATTTTAATCAGACTAAAGCAACATCAAAGATGTTTTTCACATTCACATTATAAGAGTCAGAAGGAGAAGAGAGACAGAGACAGAAAATTTAAAGAAATAATGGCTGTGGGGTTGCCTGGGTGACTCAGTTCGGTTAAGCACCTGACTTCAGGTCAGGTCATGATCTCGCAGTTCAAGAATTCAAGCCCAGCATTGGGCTGTGTGATAAAGGTCATGGCCTGAAACCTGCTGCAGATTCTGTGTTGCCTTCTCTCTCTGCCGCTGCCCCACTCGTTCTCTCTCTCTGTCTCTGTCTCTCTCTCTCAAAAATAAATAAATAAATAAATAAATAAATAAACATTAAAGAAATAATGGCTGAAAACATCCTCAACTTGAGGAAGGAGACAGACATACAGATATAGAATGTCCAAAGATTTACAAATAACATGAACCCAAAAAGACCCCCACCAAGACAGATTATAATTAAAATGTCAAAAGTTAAATATAAAGAAAAAAATCTTGAAAGTAACAAGAGAAAAATAAATCTAATGTTAGATACAAAACAAACCCCAAAAGATTATGAGCACATTTTCCTAGCAAAATTTTTCAGGTCAAAAAGAATAACATGATATATTCAAAGTGCTGAAAGAAAAAAATCCCAACCAATAATAGTCTGTCTGGAAAAGTCATCATTCAGAATTGAAAGCGAGATGAATAGTTTTCCCATAAAAGGAAAAGCTAAAGGAATTCATCACCAGCATACTAGCCTTGTAAAAAAATATTAAAGAGACTTCCTTAAGCTGAAGAGATGATACACAAGAAAAGTAACAAGAAAACACATGACAGTATAAATCACACTGATAAAGGTAAATACAGTAAATATAATACATTAGTCACTTATAAAGTTAGTATGAAGGTTAAAAGTCAAAAGTACAAATAACTGTAACTGCAATAACTAGTTAAAGAATACATAAGATA
The DNA here is from genome assembly GCF_022837055.1 of Prionailurus viverrinus. Taxonomy (NCBI): domain Eukaryota; kingdom Metazoa; phylum Chordata; class Mammalia; order Carnivora; family Felidae; genus Prionailurus; species Prionailurus viverrinus. Next base: position 57,221,985 of record NC_062579.1, read on the forward strand.
GATGAAATGACGCAAAATGTAACATCAAAAACAAAACATGGGAGGAGAGTAAAAGTGTAGGGCTTTAGAATGTATTCAAACTTAAGTCATTATCAACTTAAAATAGACTATTATAAATATAAGGTGTTACATGAAGTCACCATAGTAGCCACAAAGCAAAAACTTAGAGTCAGAATAATATCACCAATATGGTGATATAAGTTGTTCCTGATTTCACCCACCCTCACCAGAAGAAAGACTAAAATTTTTCAAGAAAAGTAAAAGAATCTTAGATCATTGGGGTGAGACTGAAGTACTCTCCTACACCACAGAGACCAAGACAGACTACATTAAAAGAGTAAGAGAAGTGGCTACACATTGACTACATTGTTCCTTCCCCAGGCCAATATAGCACCACGCTGAGAGGTTTCTTCTGTCTCTGGCTTCTCCAATGCGAAAGAATCTAGGGGGAAAACCAGCCCTCCTCAGCATTATGGGTTGCTTTGTGGAAGTCCCTACTCTGATTTTGCACCATGGGAATTTCAGGAGAATCTTCAGGGTTCAATCACTGAGAATCTGACTGTGATGGAAGGGAGGGGAGGAGTTTGCAACAATCAATACATAGATACTGGCAGACCAAGCTCATACGTGCAGCGGTCAAAGAAGTAATCCTAACAAGTAGATTTGCTGGTCTTCAGAACCAAGTCAGGGGCACATTATGACTAGGGAAATTTGCAAGGTTTGGATATCCCTGATTTGGATCATCAGATGAGGAGTTTTGCTTGCCCTAGAACTTGGTTTGCCTATGCCCAAGCAAGACGTTAAATCACAACCCCATCTGCAGTGGAGAATGCTTTTAAGCCCCCCAAAGGCTGGAAACAACTTCTTGAAGTAATGCAGCCCACAAGCACCAAAGCTGAGAAGCAGGAGGACAGAACTGTTGCCCCCAGAGCAAAGCCAGTGCCAGGTGTGGAGCATTCCCGTGCTATGTATAAGCAAGGAGACTAATTTATACCCAAGGCTGAGAATAGCTCCCAGCATGTAAAAAAACAAACAAACAAAAAACCTGGGAAAGTGAAATTAGCCTGGATAAGCTCCTTCTCCATCCCAGACAAGGAATCTGTGACATAGTCCCATACACTGGTGTCTTTCAAACCCCAACTGACAAGAAGGGTGGTGCATTTTCTGGAAGCTGTGCAGCCCAATGTCACATGAAACCAGAGGTGGGCAGGCAAAGCTGGTAGTTTTCAGAGCAAAGCCAAGGGCTATCTTCACAAGGAAACACAAGGTATGGGTCAATTTGAGTTAAGACATCAAAGAGATTTTCGAGATTTAGAGCCACTTCCCCTGCTGTGCCCAGGCAAAGAATTTAATTTGTAGTTCTGTTCATTGCTGAATAAATCTCTAGCTTGTCCAATCAGGGAGCATAAAAAGAGCATACAGGAATCTGGATTGTCCATTCAGAAGCTATACATACAATAGTACTTAGAGAACACAACCTGTGGCTTGCTAACTCTGCAGAGCACAACCAGCCTCCTCACTTGACCAGTGAATTAAGTGTACACTCTGGCCTGCTTCGGATCCCCAAACAAGTTGTACAGGCTCTGGCTCCCATACTGCTGCCTAGTCATGGCAGGTAAGCTGATTCTTAGCACTACCTACTATTTTTTTTCTTTTTTATTTTTAAACAATTTTCATCCAAAGTAGCATATAGAGCAACCATGATTTCAGGAGTATATTCCTTAGTGCCCCTTACCCATTTATCCCATCCCCCCTCCCATGACCCCTCCATCAACCCTCAGTTTGTTCTCCATATTTATGAGTCTATTCTGTTTTGTCATTCTCCCTGTTTTTATATAATTTTTTCCCTTATGTTCATCTCTTTTGTCTCTTAAAGTCCTCATATGAGTGAAGTCATATGATTTTTGTCTTTCTCTGACTGACTAATTTTGCTTAGCATAACACCCTCCAGTTCCATCCACATAGTTGCAAATGGCAAGATTTCATTCTTTTTGATTGCCGACTAATACTCCATTTTATATATATACCACATTTACTTTATCCATTCATCCATCAATGGACATTTGGGCTCTTTCCATACTTTGGCTATTGTTGATAGTGCTGCTATAAACATGGAGGTTCATGTGTCCCTTCGAAACAGCACACCTGTATCCCGTGGATAAATGCCTAAGAGTTCAATTGCTGGGTCATAAGTAGTTCTATTTTTAGTTTTTTGAGGAACCCCCATACTGTTTTCCAGAGTGGCTGCACCAGCTTGCATTCCCACCAACAATGCAAGAGAGATCCTCTTTATCCTCATCCTCATCAACATCTGTTGTTGCCTGAGTTGTTAATTCTTTCAGAATGGCTTTCTGACAGGTGTAAGGTGGTATCTCATGGTGGTTTTGATTTGTATTTCCCTGATGATGAGTGATGTTGAGCATTTTTTCATGTGTTGGCTGGCCATCTGGATGTCTTCTTTGGAGAAGTGTCTATTCATGTCTTTTGCCCAATTCTTCAATGGATTATTTGATTTTTGGGTGTTGAGTTTGATAAGGTCTTTATAGATTTTGGATACTAGCCTTTAATCTGATAAGTCATTTGCAAATATATTCTTCCATTCCATCAGTTGCCTTTTAGTTTTGTTGATTGTTTCCTTCGCTGTGCAGAAGCTTTTTATTTTGATGAGGTCCCAATAGTTCATTTTTGCTTTTGTTTCCCTTGCCTCCAGAGACGTGTTGAGTAAGAAGTTGCTGCGGCCAAGGTCAAAGAGGTTTTTACCTGCTTTCTCCTCGAGTACTTGGATGTCTTCCTATCTTACATGAATGTCTTTCATTCATTTTGAGTTCATTTTTGTGTATGGTGTAAGAAAGTGGTCCAGGTTCATTCTTCTGCATGTCACTGTCCAGTTTTCCCAGCACCACTTGCTGAAGAGGCTGTCTTTATTCCATTGGATATTCTTTCCTACTTTGTCAAAGATTAGTTGGCCATATGTTTGGGGGTCCATTTCTGGGTTCTCTATTCTGTTCCATTGACCCGAGTGTCTGTTCTTGTGCCAGTGTTATACTCTCTTGATGAATACAGCTTTGTGGTATAGCTTGAAGTCTGGGATTGTGATGCCTCATGCTTTGGTTTTCTTTTTCAAGATTGCTTTGGATATTCAGGGTCTTTTCTGGTTCCACGCAAATTTTAGGATTATTTGTTCTAGCTCTGTGAAGAATGCTGGTCTTACTTTGATAGGGATTGCATTGAGTATGTAGATTGCTTTGGGTAGTATCGACATTTTAACAATACTTATTCTTCCTACCCAGGAGCATGGAATCTTTTTTCCATTTATTTGTGTCCTCTTCAATTTCTTTCATAAGCTTTCTATAGTTTTCAGTGTATAGATTTTTCACCTCTTTGGTTACATTTATTCCTTGATATTTTATGCTTTTTTGTGCAACTGTAAATGGAATAGATTCCTTGATTTCTCTTTCTGTTGCTTCATTGTTGGTATATAGGAATGCAACTGATTTCTGTGCATTGATTTTATATCCTAAAACTTTGCTGAATTCATGGATCAATTCTAGCAGTTTTTGGTGGAATCTTTTGGGTTTTCCATATAGATTTTCAGGTCATGTGCAAAGAGCGAAAGTTTGACCTCCTCCTGGCCAATTTGGATGCCTTTATTTATTTGTTGTCTGATTGCAGAGGCTAAGACTTCCAATACTATGTTAAATAACAGTGGCAAGAGTGGACATCTCTGTCTTGTTCCTGATCTTAGGGGTAAAGCTCTCAGTTTTTCCCCATTGAGGATGATATCAGCGTTGGGTCATTCATATATGGCTTTTCTGATCTCGAGGTATGCTCCTTCTATCCCTACTTTCTTGAGGGTTTTTTTCAATAAAGGATGCTATATTTTGTCAAATAATTTATCTGCATCTTTTGAGAGGATCATATGGTTCTTGTCCTTTCTTTTATCGATGTGATGAATCACGTTAATTGTTTTGCAGATATTGAACAAGCCCTGCATCCCAGTTATAAATCCCACTTGGTCATGGTGAATAATTTTTTTAATGTATTATTGGATCCGGTTGGCTAATATCTTGTTGAGGATTTTCGCATCCGTGTTCATCAGGGAAATCAGTCTATAGTTCTCCTTTTTAATGGGGTCTCTGTCTCGTTTTGGAATCGAGATAATGCTGGCTTCATTGAAAGAGTTTGGAAATGTTCCTTCCTTTTCTATTTTTTGGAACAGCTTCAAGAGAATAGGTGTTAACTCTTCCTTAAATGTTTGGTAGAATTCCCCTGGAAAGCCATCTGGCCCTGGACTCTTGGTTTTTGGCAGAGTTTTTACTAATTTGATTTCCTTACTGGTTATGGGTCTGATCAAATTTTCTATTTCTTCCTGTTTCACTTTTGGTAGTGTGTATGTTTCTAGGAATTTGTCCATTTCTTCCAGATTATGCATTTTATTGGCATATAATTGATCATAATATTCTCTTAATATAGGTTTTTTTTTCTGCTGTGTTGTTTGTGATTTCTCCTCTTTCATTCTTTATTTGGGTCCTTTCCTTTTTCTCTTTGATCAAGCTGGCTAGTGGTTTATTAATTATATCCATTCTTTCAATGAACCAGATTGTAGTTTCATTGATCTGTTCTACTGTTTTTTTGGTTTTGATAGCATTAATTTCTGCTCTAATCTTTATTTTTTCCTGTCTTCTGCTGGTTTTGGGTTTTATTTGGTGTTCTTTTTCTAGCTCCTTAAGGCATAAGGTTAGGTTGTGCATCTGAGATCTTTCTTCCTCCATTAGGAAGGCCTGGATTGCTATATAGGTTCCTCTTATGACCGCCTCTGCTGCGTCCCAGAGGTCTTGGGTTGTGGTGTTACCATTTTCATTGACTTCCATATACTTTTTAATTTCCTCTTTAACTTCTTGGTTAACTCATTCATTCTTTAGTAGGATGTTCTTCAGTCTCCAAGCATTTGTTACCTTTCCAAATTTTTTCTTGTGGTTGATTTCAAGTTTCATAGTGTTGTGTTCCGGAAATATGCACGGTATGATCTCGATATTTTTGTACTTAGGGCTGATTTGTGTCCCAGCTTGTGGTCTATTCTGGAGAACATTCCATGTACACTGGAGAAGAATGTATATTCTGCTGTTTTAGGATGAAATGTTCTGAATATATCTGTTAAGTCCATCTGTTCCAGTGTGTCATTCAAAGCCATTGTATCCTTGGTGATTTTTGATTAGATGATCTGTCCATTGCTGTGAGTAGGGAGTTGAAGTCTCCTACTATCCTATTACTTTTGAAGAGTTTCCTTATGTTTGTGATTAATTGATTGATATATTTGGGTTCTATCACATTTGGTGCATAAATGTTTACAATTGTTAGGTCTTCTTCGTGGATAGACCCCTTGATTATTATATATTGCCCTTCTTCAACTCTTGATACAGTCTTTATTTTAAAGTCTAGATTGATATAAGTTTGGCTACTCCAGCTTTCTTTTGTTGACCATTAGCATGATAGATGGTTCTCCATCCCCTTATTTTCAATCTGAAGGTGTCTTTAGGTCTAAAGTGGCTCTCTTGTAAACAGCATATTGATGGATCTTGTTTTCTTATCCATTCTGTTACCCTATGTCTTTATATTGGAGCATTGATTCCATTGACGTTTAGAGTGAGTATTGAAAGATATGAATTTATTGCCATTATCATGCTTGTAGAAATGGAGTTTCTGGTGGTGTTCTCTCGTCCTTTCTAATCTTTGTTGCTTTGGGTATTTATTTATTTATTTATCTCTCTCTCTATATATATTTTTTCATCTTTTCTCCCCTCAAAGAGTCCCCCTTAAAATTTCTTGCAGGGCTGGTTTAGTGGTCACAAACTCCTTTAATTTTTGTTTGTCTAAGAAACTTTTTATCTCTCCTTCTATTTTGAATGACAGCCTGCTGGAAAACGAATTCCTGGCTGCGTGTTTTTCTGATTCAGCACACTGAATATATCTTGCCACTCCTTTCTGGCTTGCCGAGTTTCTGTGGATAGGTCTGCTGCAAACCTGATCTGTCTTCCCTTGTATGTTAGGGAGATTTTCTCCCTTGTGGCTTCATGATTGTCTCCTTGCCTGAGTATTTTGTGAATTTGACTATGATATGCCTTGTTGATGGTCGGTTTTTGTTGAATCTAATCGGGGTCTTCTGTGCTTCCTGGAGTTTGATGTCTGTGTCTTTCCACAGGTTATGAAAGTTTTCCACCATGATTTGTTCACATAACCCTTCTACCCCTATTTCTCTTTCTTTCTTTTCTGGGACCCTTATAATTCTGATGTTGTTCCTTTTTAATGAGTCACTGATTTCTCCAATTCTTAAATCACGTGCTTTTGCATTAATCTCCCTCTTTTTTCTGTGCCTCATTATTCTCTATAAATTTGTCCTCTATATCGTTGATTATCTGTTATGTCTCATCCATCCTTGCTGCCGTTGCATCCATCCATGATTGCTGCTCAGTTATAGCATTTTCAATTTCATTCTGGCTACTTTTTACTTCTTTTATCTCTGCAGAAAGGGATTCTAATCTATTATCGACTCCAGCTAGTATTATTATTATTGTGATTCTAAATTCTGGTTCAGACATCTTGCTTGTATATGTGTTGGTTAAATCCCTGGTTGTCATTTCTTCCTGCTCTGTCTTTTGGGTTAATTCCTTCATTTTGTCATTTTGAATGGATAAAAGGAATTAATGAGATAGAAAAATTGAAATTAAAAAGTTAAAATATATTAAAATTAAAAATAAAACATTCACACACAAAATAATCAAATAGATGATGCTAAATCCATAGGTGTTCTTTGGTCTGTGTGTTGAATGTGGTTTGACAGATTAGAGGAAAAAAAGGAGGGCTGGAGGAAAAAAACAAAGAAGGAAAACGAAGAAAAAATCATTTGAGAATTTGAAAAAATTAATACACGGAAGTAGAGTAAAATGAGATAATTGGAGTAAAATAGAATTTGAATGAATATGCACAAAAGTAAAGAATATAGTAGAAAAATAATTAAAAAGAAATATTTTTTAGTAAAAATTAAAAATACATACGATTTTTTCTTTTTCTGTATTCAAGAACAAATAAAAAAAAGAGAAAAAAGAGAAAAAAGAAAAAAAGGAAATCATTTGAAAATTTGGAAAAGTGAATACACTGAAGTAGACTAAAATAAAATGATGGAAGTAAAATAGAATTTGAAAAAGTTTACATAAAAGCAAAAAATATATTAAAGAAATTAAATGAAAATATTTTCATAGAAATTGGAAGTAAAAATGAAGTTTTTCCCTTTCTACATTCAAGAAAAAGAAAAGAAACAAAAAAGAGAAAAAAGAAAAATAATGGAAAAAAAGGAAATTGTTTGAAAAGGTGAATACACTGAAGTAGACTAAAATAAAATGATGGAAGTAAAATAGAATTTGAAAAAATTCACACAAAACTAAAAAATATAGTAATAAAAATTAAAGAAAATATTTTTAATAAAAACTGAAAATAAAAATGATTTTTTTCTCTTTCTGTAATCAAGAAAAGGAAAAGAAGTGTAAAAGAGAAAAAGAAAGAGAAAAAAAAGAAAGAAAATTGAATAGATGAATCTGCTAACAGATTGAAGTAGGACTGAAATTACTTCGTTTTCCCTCGAAGTCACTCTATGTAGCGCTGTATAGTCCATGAACTAAGCAGGCGGTGAGACTTGTGTTCTTGAAGAGCAAAGTTGGCCCAGTTGGGCGGGGTTCAGTTTAACCACTCTGCTCTCCAGTAGATTGCGCTCCTAGCTTACTGGGGTGGGTTGTTTTGACGCTTTTGGTTGCATATGTGCATGCGCAGGAGCGGTGAAAATGGCACTACCCAGCTACCCAGTCTGTTGTCCCAGATCAGGCATTGCACACCCATCCTCTGTCTTCAGCTTTCTTCCACTCCCTGCTTTTTCACTGTCCACGACCAGCCCCCAGGCAGTACCTCTCTCCCGAGTTTTGTCTCAGATGCACCTGTTTTTACTGACCCCTTACTACTGAAGGACTGTGGCATTGACCTGTTCTGCCCCTCTGCAGGAGGGTCTCACTGCACAATGGCTGAATGAGCAATGGCTGAATGTTGGCTGCACCCAGGAATGCTTGCCGGACCCTGTTGCTGCCAGTGCCCCAAGACTGTAGCCAGGTGCCAGCCCGTCCCAGAAAAAGTTCACGAGATAGTGTAGCAGCAGTGTTTCAGGGATTATGGAAAATCACAACACACATCTGGCACCAGGCTTCACCCTTAAGGACCTTGTTCCAGCACCAGTGAATGTGGCCATTTTCTGGGGTCTGCTGAGACCAGGTGGCTTCAACAGTCTCTGCCAAATGTCCTTCCAGCAGTGGAAACACTTTTCCCCATGTGGCCTGAGAACCTCCAAGACCCCACTCTGTTTCTGGGGATTCACCCTTCCCACCAGAGCACCGCCAGGTATAGAGCAGTGTAGTTGCAGCCTTTGTGCTCCCCTTGTTTAAGGTCTTAATGAAATTTAAACCCTCTCTTTTCTCCTTTATCCCTTTTAAGTTTATTCCCTTTGGCTATTTCTAATTTTCCACTTTCTCTCCAGCTGCTTTTGGGGAGAGGTGATTTTCCCATATCTTCCCTCCCCATCTCTGTCTTCTGCCCGAAAAAACACCTCCCTTCCTGCTGCTCTCGCTCCCCAAGTTCAGCTCTCCGCGCTGTGTACCTGCTGAATTCTGTGGTTCAGGTCATGCAGATTGTTGTGTTAATTCTCTAATTAGTTTTCTAGGTGTGCAGGATGGTTTACCTGTATTTCACAGATGCGAGACATACAAAAAACTTCCACGCTGTTCTGTCATCTTGGCTCATCCCCTACCTACTACTAAATATAGTACCCAGTCCTTACCATCTAGTAAGTCTTATCAGAAGAAGCAGACAATCGTGTCACCTACCCTACAACCTCATCTGGGTAGGAAACAAAGCCAGCAGCCTTATCCAACAATTCTTAGCCAAGGGTATACCCCAGATTCCCACTCTCAAAGCTCAGCTACTTAATCCAAAAATATACCATAATAGTAGATCTCATAACACCAAGGATATTATCAATACTCCTAAAAACCCTACTGAGCTGACTGGTGAAGGACTGTCTCTGCCAAACAAACATGTAGCCTAGAAAAGGGGCGAATTAATCAAATGCTCAGATATCAAGGATAACAAAAAACCAGCAATTAATGACACTACAAATGACACAAATAGAACTCTAATAACTTACCTTGATAAAATGGAGAATCTATGAACTATGGACGAATTTAGAACAATCCTATTAAGAAAGGCTAGTGAACTACAATAAAATGCAGACAAATGAAATCAGGAAAACAATGTATAAATTAAACAAGTTCAAGGAGATAGCAACCATCAAAAAGAAACACACACACACACACACACACACACACACACACGAAACTCACAGAAATTCTAGAGTTGAGAAATATAACTGAACTGAGGAAGTCAGAAGAGTTTCACAAGTAGACTTGATCATGCAGAAGAATCAACGACCTGTAAGATAGTATATAGAATTTCACCTAGTAGAAGAAAAAAAAAGAGTAAAGCATATCTAGAAGTATTGTGGAACACAGTCAAGAGAAACAATATTCACATTTTGGGGATACCTGAAAGAGAAGTGAAAGAGAAAGGGGCAAAAAGTATATTGAAAGCAATGTCTAAATAATTCCCAAATATGGGGGGAAATGGATATTAAGTTCCGTGAAGCCCAAGGAAAACCATATTGATTGAAACCAAATAGGGCTACACCTACACACATTATAATTAATTGTCAAAAATAAAAGACAAATAAATAATTTTAAAATCAGAAGGAGAAAAGAAATAATATACATGCTAGTGAATCCCCATAAGACAATCAATATACTTAAAAACAAAAACATTTCAGGACAGTAGAGAATAGGATGATATATTCAAAATATGGAAAAAAAATGTCAAACAAGATGTCTACATCTGGCAAAGTAGTCCTTTAGAAAAAAAAAAAGAGAGAGAGAAATAGACTTTCCCTAACAAACAGAAAATGATGGTGTTCACTACCACCAGACCTGTTCTACAAGAAATGATATGCAGAGATTATTTTGATTGCAAGCAAAAGAACACTAATTAACATTATAAAAATATATAAAAATTCAGTGTAAATATCACTGTTAATAGTGAATGTATAATCCCAGTTACATTCTGCAATATTTTAAGTGGAGTGCATAATTTATTCACAACTGTTGTTTAAAAGTTAAAAAATAAAACAAATAAAAATAACCATAATTACAGTAATCTATTGTTCATTACACAATATAAAACAAAACTTGGAAATTATAACAACAGTAACCAAAATGTGAGGGTGAGAGAAATTAAAATGTAAAATTTACAAATTCTATTGAATGTAAGTTGTTGTGAGGTTAAAATAGGGTATTGTAAGTTTGATATTTACATAAGTCTATGCTGACCACAAGGGAAAATCTTGTAAAAGTTGCACAACAGAACACAATAAAGAGGTCAAAGTATACTCAACTTAAAAGACACACACACACCCACACACACACACACACCCACACACACACAGATTAAGAAAAGAGAAACAAATCTGTAAAATACCCAGAAAACAAATAAAATGGCAACAGTAAGTCCTTATTATCAATAATGACTTTAAACATAAACTGATAATTATTCAATTCTAAGACATAGAATGGCTGAATCTGAATGTATAAAAAATATCAAACAATATGCTGCCTTTAAAAGACTTGTTTTCACATTCAAGGTACACACAGACTTAGAGTGAAAAAATGAAACAAGATATATTGAGCAAATGGTAACCACTCAAAAGCATGGGTAGATATACTTTTGTCAGGAAAAAAAAAACTTTAACATAAAAATGTTAAAAAGAGACAAAGAAGGTCATTATAAAATAATAAAGTCAACACATCAATAAGATATGAAAATTATAAATAATTAAGCACCCAACATTAGACCATTGCTTTATATAAAAGCAAAAACTCTCCAAAGAAGATATTCAGATGGTCAAGAAACCCATGAAAAAATGCTTAACATCACTAATCATCAGGGTAATGCAAATGAAAAACATGAGATATTACCTCACACCTGTCAGAATGGCTAAAAAAAAAAAAAAAAGAAATGTCATTGACGAGAATGTGGGGGAAAAGGAACTGTTGTACCTGATTGGGGTGCAAGCTGATCCAGCCACTGTAGAAGAGAGTATGGAGGTTCTCAAAATATGCAAAATAGAAGGCAAGAACATGGCAGTGGAGTAGAAAGACCCTAAGCTCACCTAGTCTTACAAATACAACTAGATAACTATCAAATCATCATAAATGTACCAGAAATTTACCTGAAGACTGACAGAAAAAACTCCACAGCTAAAGGAAGAAAATAAGCCACATCAAATAAGGTAGTAGGTACAGAGACCTGTTTTAGGGGCAAAACAGGATCCTGGCTGCTATAGAGGGGAGGAAGCCATGGACACAGAGAAGGGAGAAAGAGAGGAGCACACAAAGGAATGCAGAAGAAGAAAGCTTCCCCATAAACATTGCCTTAGAAAATGAGAGGGGCTAAATTTTGTGAGTCCTTGCAACCAGTAAGGCTTAAAGCCTGGATTTCAAAGGTAAGTGGGCTTGGCTGGGATACAGGCTGGAGAGCACTGCATTGCTCTTAGAAAAAAGGTAAACAACCAGGGGACATACAGTATGGAAACAATGATCTGAATAGCATCTGGGGCACACCGTAAGGAGATTATTTGCTCTTCTTGGAGTGTGCCCTGAGAGGCAGCATTCACAGAGAAATATCTTTAGGAAAAAAGGAACTGACGGGCACCATTTCCCTCCCTGATCAGCTAAATACAGAGCCATTTGTGGAAAGGATCACAGTGGTACACTGGATGCTTACCTTTTCTTACACTAAGCCCCACCCCACTGTGCTCCAGTGGAACTGCGTTTCCCAATCTCAGTCCCACTGCAGAGGGTCACGCCCCCAGAAAACCAGCACAAATCCTTGCCCACACCATGTCCCCTACCAGAGAACTTTTCAGGGCCTCAGTTCTGGTGGAAGTGGTGTCAAGTCTCATTTCACAAGCAGAACAGAGCACAACTAGTTACAACTCATGACATTTAGGCCAGGCACCAAACAGCCCACAGCAGGCAAGGAGAGTCTCTGCAGATAACTGATCTGAAGGATAGAGAAATGAGAATATAACAGTAGAAGCCACTCAGAACACACATTAGAGACACTGTCTGAAGTGTCAAGCCTTGGGTACTACATGACATCTTCTTCATAAGGCCTTTACATTGAGAAGTAGGAGACATAACTGGCTTTTCTAATGCAGAGAAAAAAACAGAGACTTAGAAAAAATGAGAAGTCAGAGGAATTTACCCAAATGAAAGAACAATATAACATCACAGCCAGATATCTAAGTGAAACAGATAAACATGGCTGACAGAGAATTTAAAGCAGCAATCATAGAACACTCACTGGGCTTGAGAAAGAATGGAAGACATCAGTGAGACTTTTACTACAGAGATAAAAGAGTTAAAAAAGAATCAATTAAGGGCACCTGGCTCAGCTGGTTAAGTGTCTGACTCTTGACTTCAGTTTAGGTCTTAACTCACTATTCATGAGCTCAAGCCCTGCGTTGGGCTCTGCACTAACACAGTGGAGCCTGCTTGGGATTCTCTCCCTCCCTCTCTCTCTCTATCTCTTCCCCACTCAAGTGTGCTCTCTCTCCCTCTCAAAATAAATGAGTAAATTTAAAAAATCAATCAGAGATTAAAAATGCAATAAATAACTTTGGAAATAGGCTTGATACAATGAACAGCAGGCTGAGAGAAATAGAGGAATGAATTAACGACCTAGAGGAAAATTAATAGAAAGCAAGGAATGTAAACAAAACATAGAAAGAAGAAACACAAGAACTGACATAGACAATGCAATGATTCCATCAAATGTACTAACATTCAACGGGACAGTGGAAGATGGTGGCATAGGAGGATGCTGAGCTCACCACGCGTCCTGTTGATCACTTAGATTCCACCTACTCCTGCCTAAAAACCCAGAAAACCGCCAGTGGATTAGTAGAAAGGAGTCTCCGGAGCCAAGCGCAGACGAGAGGCCCACGGAAGAGGGTAGGAAGGGTGGCGAGGCGGTGCGTGCTCCACGGACAGGCGGGAGGGAGCCGGGGTGGAGGGGCAGCTTGCCTGCCAAGCAGAGCCCCTGAGTCTGGCTGGCAAAAGTGGAGGAGCCGGACGGAGTGTGTTCCGACAGCAAGCGCGACTTAGCGTCTGGGAGGTCATAAGTTAACAGCTCTGCTCGGAAAGCAGGAAGGCTGGAGGACAATGGGAGGGAGAGGTGCTGAGCCCCGGGATGACAGAGCTCAGTTTGGTGGTGAATAAAGGCGCTCGCCAGCGCCATCTCCCTCTCCCATCCCCCAGCCAAAATCCCAAAGGGAACCAGTTCCTGCCAGGGAACTTGCTCGCTCCGCGCAAACACCCAACTCTGTGCTTCTGCAGAGCCAAACCTCCGGCAGCGGATCTGACTCCCTCCTGCTGCCACAGGGCCCCTCCTGAAGTGGATCACCTAAGGAGAAGCGAGCTAAGCCTGCCCTTCCTACCCCCGTGCAACTTGCCTACCCACCCCAGCTAATATGCCAGATCCCCAGCACCACAAGCCTGGCAGTGTGCAAGTAACCCAGACGGGCCACGCCACCCCACAGTGAATCCTGCCCCTAGGAGAGGGGAAGAGAAGGTACACAACAGTCTGACTGTGGCCCCAGTGGTGGGTGGGAGGCAGACATCAGGTCTGACAGCGGCCCCGCCCACCAACTCCAGTTATACACCACAGCACAGGGGAAGTGCCCTGCAGGTCCAGACCACTCCAGGGACTATCCAAAATGACCAAACGGAAGAATTCCCCTCAGAAGAATCTCCAGGAAATAACAACAGCTAATGAACTGATCCAAAAGGATTTAAATAATATAACAAAAAGTGAATTTAGAATAATAGTCATAAAATTAATCGCTGGCCTTGAAAACAGTATAGAGGACAGCAGAGAATCTCTTGATATACAGATTAAGAGACTAAGGAACAGTCACGAGGAGCTGAAAAACGCTTTAAACGAAATGCAAAACAAAATGGAAACCCCCACGGCTCGGATTGAGGCAGAGGAGAGAATAGGTGAACTAGAAGATAAAGTTATGGAAAAAGAGGAAGCTGAGAAAAAGAGAGATAAGAAAATCCAGGAGTATGAGGGGAAAATTAGAGAACTAATTGATACACTAAAAAGAAATAATATACGCATAATTGGTATCCCAGAGGAGGAAGAGATAGGGAAAAGTGCTGAAGGGGTACTTGAAGAAATAATAGCTGAGAACTTCCCTAAACTGGGGAAGGAAAAAGGCATTGAAATCCAAGAGGCACAGAGAACTCCCTTCAGACATAACTTGAATCGATCCTCTGCACGACATATCATAGTGAAACTGGCAAAATACAAGGATAAAGAGAAAATTCTGAAAGCGGCAAGGGATAAACGTGCCCTCACATATAAAGGGAGACCTATAAGACTCGGGACTGATCTCTCTTTTGAAACTTGGCAGGCCAGAAAGGATTGGCACGAAATCTTCAGTGTGCTGAACAGAAAAAATATGCAGCCGAGAATCCTTTATCTAGCAAGTCTGTCATTTAGAATAGAAGGAGAGATAAAGGTCTTCCCAAACAAACAAAAACTGAAGGAATTTGTCACCACTAAACCAGCCCTACAAGAGATCATAAGGGGGAACCTGTGAGACAAAGTACCAGAGACATCACTACAAGCATAATACATACAGACATCACAATGACTCTAAACCCGTATCTTTCTATAATAACACTGAATGTAAATGGTTTAAATGCGCCAACCAAAAGAAATAGGGTATCAGAATGGATAAAAAAAGAAGACCCATCTATTTGCTGTCTACAAGAGAACCATTTTAGATCCAAGGACACCTTTAGATTGAGAGTGAGGGGATGGAGAACTATTTATCATGCTACTGGAAGCCAAAAGAAAGCTGGAGTAGCCATACTTATCTCAGACAAACTAGACTTTAAATTAAAGGCTGTAACAAGAGATGAAGAAGGGCATTATATAATAGTTACATGGTCTATCAACCAGGAAAAGCTAACAATTATAAATGTCTACGCGCCAAATACCGGAGCCCCCAAATATATAAAACAGTTACTCTCAAACATAAGCAACCTTATTGATAAGAATGTGGTAATTGCAGGGGACTTTAACACTCCACTTACAGAAATGGATAGATCATCTAGACACACGGTCAATAAAGAAACAAGAGCCCTGAATGGTACATTGGATCAGATGGACTTGACAGATATATTTAGAAATCTGCGTCCCAAAGCAACAGAATATACTTTCTTCCCCAGTGCACATGGAACATTCTCCAAGATAGATCATATAATGGGTCACAAACAGATTTCATAAGTTTACAAGAATTGAAATTATACCATGCATACTTTCAGACCACAATGCTATGAAACTTGAAATCAACCACAGAAAAAAGTCTGGAAAACCTCCAAAAGCATGGAGGTTAAAGAACACCTTACTAAAGAATTAGTGGGTCAGCCAGGCAATTAGAGAAGAAATTAAAAACTACATGGAAACAAATGAAAATGAAAATACAACAATCCAGACACTTTGGGATGCAGCAAAGGCAGTCCTGAGAGGAAAATACATCGCAATCCAGCCCTATCTCAAGAAACAAGAAAAATCCCAAATACAAAATCTAACAGCACACTTAAGGAACTAGAAGCAGAACAGCAAAGGCAGCCTAAACCCAGCAGAAGAAGAGAAATAATAAAGATCAGAGCAGAAATAAACAATATAGAATCTAAAAAAACTGTAGAGCAGATCAACGAAACCAAGAGTTGGTTTTTTGAAAAATAAACAAAATTGACAAACCTCTAGGCAGGCTTCTCAAAAAGAAAAGGGAGAAGACCCAAATAGATAAAATCATGAATGAAAATGGAATTATTACAACCAATCCCTCAGAGATACAAACAATTATCAGGGAATACTATGAAAAATTATATGCCAACAAATTGGACAACCTGGAAGAAAGGGACAAATTCCTAAACACCCACACTCTTCCAAAACTCAATCAGGAAGAAATAGAAAGCTTGAACAAACCCATAACCAGCGAAGAAATTGAATCGGTTATCAAAAATCTCCCAACAACTAAGAGTCCAGGACCAGATGGCTTCCCAGGGGAGTTCTACCAGACACTTAAAGCAGAGATAATAACTATCCTTCTCATGCTATTCCAAGAAATAGAAAGGGAAGGGAAACTTCCAGACTCATTCTATGAAGCCAGTATTACTTTGATTCCAAAACCAGACAGAGACCCAGTAAAAAAAAAAAAAGAGAACTACAGGCCAATATCCCTGATGAATATGGATGAAAATTTCTCAATAAGATAATAGCAAATCGAATTCAATGGTATATAAAAAGAACTATTCACCATGATCAAGTGGGATTCATTCCTGGGATGCAGGGCTGGTTCAACATTCGCAAATCAATCAACGTGATACATCACATTAATAAAAAAAATAGAAGAACCATGTGATCCTGTCAATCGATGCAGAAAAGGCTTTTGACAAAATCCAGCACCTTTCTTAATAAAAACCCTTGAGAAAGTCGGGATAGAAAGAACATACTTACACATGATAAAAACCATTTATGAAAAGCCCACAGCGAACATCATCCTCAATGGGGAAAAACTTTTTCCCTGAGATCAGGAACACAACAGGGATGCCCACTCTCACTGCTGTTGTTTAACATAGTGTTGGAAGTTCAAGCATCAGCAATCAGACAACAAAAGGAAATCAAACGCATCAAAACTGGCAAAGATGAAGTCAAGCTTTCACTTTTAGCAGATGACATGATATTATACATGGAAAATCCGAGAGACTCCACCAAAAGTCTGCTAGAACTGATACATGAATTCAGCAAAGTTGCAGAATACAAAATCAATGTACAGAAATCAGTTGCATTCTTATACACTAACAATGAAGCAACAGAAAGACAAATAAAGAAACTGATCCCATTCACAATTGCACCAAGAAGCATAAAATACCTGGGAATAAATCTAACCAAAGATGGAAAAGATCTGTATGCTGAAAACTATAGAAAGCTTATGAAGGTAGTTGAAGAAGATATAAAGAAATGGAAAGACATTCCTTGCTCATTGATTGGAAGAATAAATATTGTCAAAATGTCAATACTACCCAAAACTATCCACACATTCAATGCAATCCCAATCAAAATTGCACCAGCTTCTTCTCGAAACTAGAACAAGCAATCCTAAAATTCGTATGGAACCACAAAAGGCCCCGAATAGCCAAAGTAATTTTGAAGAAGAAGAGCAAAGCAGGAGGCCTCACAATCCCAGACTTTAGCCTCGACTACAAAGCTGTCATCATCAAGACAGCATGGTATTGGCACAAAAACAGACACATAGATCAATGGAATAGAATAGAAACCCCAGAACTAGACCCACAAACGTATGGCCAACTCATCTTCGACAAAGCAGCAAAGAACATCCAATGGAAAAAAGACAGTGTCTTTAACAAATGGTGCTGGGAGAACTGGACAGCAACTTGCAGAAGGTTGAAACTAGATCACTTTATCACACCATTCACAAAAATGAATTCAAAATCGACAAAGGACCTTAATGTGAGACAGGAAACCATCAAAACCCTAGAAGAGAAAGCAGGAAAAGACCTCTCTGACCTCAGCCGTAGCAATCTCTTACTCGACACCTCCCCAAAGGCAAGGGATTTAAAAGCAAAATGAATTACTGGGACCTTATGAAGATAAAAAGCTTATGCACAGCAAAGGAAACGACCAACAAAACTAAAAGGCAACCAACGGAATGGGAAAATATATTTACAAATGACATATCAGACAAAGGGCTAGTCTCCAAAATCTATAAAGAGCTCACCAAACTCCACACCCGAAAAACAAATAACCCAGTGAAGAAATGGGCAGAAAACATGAATAGACACTTTTCTAGAGAAGACATCCAGATGGCCAACAGGCACATGAAAAGATGCTCAACATCGCTCCTTATCAGGGAAATACAAATCAAAACCACACTCAGATATCACCTCAGGCCAGAGTGGCCAAAATGAACAAATCAGGAGACTATAGATGCTGGAGAGGATGTGTAGAAACGGGAACCCTCTTGCACTCTTGGTGGGAATGCAAATTGGTGCAGCCACTCTGGAAAGCAGTGTGGAGGTTCCTCAGAAAATTAAAAATAGTCCTACCCTATGACCCAGCAATAGCACTGCTAGGAATTTACCAAGGGATACAGGAGTACTGATGCATAGGGGCACTTGTACCCCAATGTTTATAGCAGCACTCTCAACAATAGCCATTTGTGGACAGAGCCTCAATGTCCATCAACTGATGAATGGATAAAGAAATTGTGGTTTATATACACAATGGAATACTATGTGGCAATGAGAAAACATGAAATATGGCCTTTTGTAGCAACGTGGATGGAACTGGAGAGTGTGATGGTAAGTGAAATAAGCCATACAGAGAAAGACAGATACCATATGGTTTCACTCTTATGTGGATCTTGAGAAACTTAACAGAAACCCATGGGGGAGGGGAAGGAAAAAAAAAAGAGGTTAGAGTGGGAGAGAGCCAATGCATAAAATACTGTTGAAAACTGACAGCAAGCTGAGGGTTGATGGGGGATGGGAGGGAGGGGAAGGTGGGTGATGGGTATTGAGGAGGGCACCTTTTGGGATGAGCACTGGATGTTGTATGGAAACCAATTTGACAATAAATTTCATATATTGGAAAAAAAGAAATAAAAATGTACTAACATTCATATTTTAGGGGACCCAGAAGAAAAAGAGATAGAAAAGGGAGCAAAAAATTCATTTGAAAAAATAATAGCTGAAATCATCCCTAATATGGGAAAAGAAATGACATCCATATATGGGAGGCAGGGAAAACTCCCAAAAAGTCAATAAAATCAGGCCCACTGCAAGATATATTGTAATATAATTTATAACATATAATGATAAAGAAAAAACCCATTTTAATAGCAAAAAAAAAAAGATAGCCTTAACTTACAAGGGAAACTCTATAGGACTAGCAGGAAATTTTTCAACACAAACTTGGCAAAACAGAAGGGAGTGGCATGATATATTCAAAGTCCTGAGTGGGAGAAAACTGCAGCCATGGATACTCTATCCAGCAATGCTGTAATTTAGAAAAGGAGAGATAAAGAATTTCCCAGGAAAATAAAAACCAGTGGAGTCTGTGAACACTGCACCAGCCCTGCAAAAATATTAAAAGGAGCATTCTGAGTAGAAAGGACACAGAATTTACAGTCCAAAGACAAGAAACACAAAAGCAGTATAAATGAATATTTCTGTAAAAAATCAGTCAAGGAACTCACACACACACACACACAAACACATAAAAGATATAAATTAAAATAACATATACCTAAAACATTAGGAAGAGTGGAGAAAATAATGGGCTCAAAATTAAACAAGGATCAACTTAATATATACTGCTATATGCAGAAAAGTTTATATACACCCTAATGGTAGCCATATATCAAAAACCACTAACATGCAAAGAATAAAAAGAAAGAAATTCAAATATATCACGAAAGAAAATTTGCAGAACATGAAACAGTAAAAGACACAAAAAAATCAGAAAAAAATCATCTCAAAAAACAACCACAAAATGAGTAATAAAATCACAATAAATACATATCTATCAGTAATTACTTTGAACATAAATGTACTAAAAACTCTAATCAAGAGTCATAGGGTGTTAGAAGGCATAAAAAAGAAGATCCATCTATATGTTACCTACAATAGCCTCATTTTATACCTAAAGAAACCTAAATATTGAAACTGAAGGTATGGAGAAATATTTATCATATAAATGGATTTCAAAAGAAAGCCAGAGCAGCAATACTTATATCAGACTCACTAGACTTTATTTTTTTAAGGTTTATTGATTTTTGAGAGACAGAGAGAGAGAAAGTGTGAGTGGGGTAGGGGCAGAGAGAGAGAGGGATACACAGCATCTGAAGCAGGCTCCAGGTTCTGATCTGTCAGCACATTGCCTGACGCGGGCCTCAAACTCACAAGCCATGAGATCATGATCTAATCTGAAGTCTGACACTTAACTGACTGAGCCACCGAGGCACCCCATACAAACTAGATTTTACTTTTTATTTTTTATATGAAATTTATTGTCAAATTGGTTTCCATACAACACCCAGTGCTCATCCCAGCTGGGGCCATCCTTAATGTCCATCACCAACTTTCCCCTCACTCCCACTCCCCATCAACCCTCAATTTGTTCTCAGTATTTAAGAATCTCTTATGGTTTGCCTCCTTCCTTCTCTGTAACGTTTTCCTGCCTTCCTCTCTGCACCCCAGTCTTCTATTGAGTTTCTTAGGATCCACATATGTGTGAAAACATATGGTATCTGTCTTTGTCTGGATATTTTCACATAGCATAATACCCTCCAGTTCCATCCACATTGCTGCAAATGGCCAGATTGCATTCTTTCTCATTGCCAAGCAGTATTCCATTGTGTATATAAACCACAATTTCTTTTTCCATTCATCAGTTGATGGACATTTATGCTCTTTCCATAGTTTGGCTATTGTTGAAAGTGCTGCTATAAACATTGGGGTACAAGTGCCCCTATGCATCAGCATTTCTGTATCCCTTGGGTAAATTCCTAGCAGTGCTATTGCTGGGTCATAGTGTAGATCTATTTCTCAATTTTTTCAGGAACCTCCACACTGTTTTCGAGAGTGGCTGCAGCAGTTTGCATTCCCACCAACAGTGCAAGAGGGTTCCTGTTTCTCCACATCTTCTCCAGCATCTATAGTCTATTGATTTATTCATTTTAGCCACTCTGACTGGCATGAGGTGGTATCTCAGTGTGGTTTTCATCTGTATTCCCTGATGAGGATTGATGTTGAGCATCTTTTCATGTGCCTGTTGGCCATGTGGATGTCTTCTTTAGAGAAGTGTCTATTCATGTCTTCTGCCCATTTCTTCACTGGATTATTTGTTTTTCGGGTGTGGAGTTTGGTGAGCTCTTTATACATTTTGTATACTAGCCCTTTGTTTGACATGTCATTGGCAAATATCTTTTCCCATCCCACCAGTTGCCTTTTAGTTTTGTTGATTGTTTCCTATATAGTGCAGATACTCTTCACCTTCATGAGGTCCCAATAGTCCACTTTTGCTTTTAATTCCCTTGCCTTTGGGGACGTGTCAAGTAAGAAATTGCTGCTGCTGAGGTCAGAGAGGTTTTTTCCTTCTTTCTTCTCTAGGATTTTGATGGTTTCCTGTCTCACATTCAGGTCCTTCATCCATTCTGAGTTTATTTTTGTGAAGGGTGTAAGAAAGTGGTCTAGATTCATTCTTCTGCTTGTTACTGTCCAGTTCTCCCAGCACCATTTGTTAAAGAGACTGTCTTTTTTCCATTGGATATTCTTTCCTGCTTTGTCAAAGATTAGTTGGCCATACTTTTGTGGGTCGAGTTCTGAAATCTCTATTCTATTTCATTGGTCTATGTGTCTGTTTTTGTGCCAATACCATGCTGTCTGGATGATTTCAGCTTTGTAGTAGAGGCTAAAGTCTGGGATTGTGATGCCTCCCACTTTGGTCTTTTTCTTCAATATTACTTTGGTTATTCGGGGTCTTGTGGTTCCATACAAATTTTAGGATTGCTTGTTTTAACTTTGAGAAGAATGCTGGTGCAATTTTGATTGGGATTGCATTGAATGTGTAGATTTCTTTTGGAAATACTGACATTTTAACAATATTTATTCTTCTCATCCATGAGCATGTAATGTTTTTCCATTTCTTTGTATCTTCTTCAATTTCCTTCATAAACTTTCTATAGTTTTCAGCATACAGATCTTTTACATCTTTGGTTAGGTTTCTTCCTAGGTATTTTACGATTCCTGGTGCAATTGTGAATGGGATCAGTTTCTTTATTTGTTTTTCGGTTGCTTCATTATTATTGTATAAGAATGCAACTGATTTCTGTACATTGATTTTGTATCCTGCAACTTTGTTGAATTCATGTATCAGTTCTAGCAGACATATGGTGAAGTCTATCTGGTTTTGCATGTATAATATCATGTCATCTGCAAAAAGTGAAAGCTTTACTTCATCTTTGCCAATTTTGATGCCTTTGATTTCCTTTTGTTATCTAATTGCTGATGCTAGCACTTTCAACAGTATGTCAAACAACAGCAGTGAGAGTGGACATCCCTGTCATGTTCCTGATCTCAGGGGTAAAGCTCTCAGGTTTTCCCCATTGAGGGTGATGTTTGCTGTGGGCTTTTCATAAATGGTTTTTATGATGTTTAGGTATGTTCCTTCTGTCCCGACATTTTTACGGTTTTTATTAATAAAGCATAATGAATTTTGCCAAATGCTTTTTCTGCATCAATTGCCAGGATCATATGGTTCTTATCTTTTCTTTTATTAATGTGATGTATCACATTGATTGATTTGTGAATATTGAACCAGCTCTGCAGCCCAGGAATGTATTCCACCTGATCATGGTGACTAATTCTTTTTATATGCTGTTTTATACGATTTGCTAGTATCTTGTTGAGAATTTTTGCATCTAGATTCATCAGAGATATTGGCCTTTGATTCTCTTTTTTTACTGGGTGTCTGTCTGGTTTAGGAATCAAAGTAATAATGCTCGCTTCATAGAATGAGTCTAGAAGTTTTCCTTCCCTTTTTATTTTTTGGAACAGCTTGAGAATGATAGGTATTATCTCTGCTTTAAATGTCCAAACCCAGCAGAATAAGAGAAACAATAAAGATCAGAGCAGAAATAAATAATATAGAATAAAAAAAATAACAGTAGAGCAGATAAATGAAAGCAAGATTTGGTTTTTTGAAAAAATAAACAAAATTGAGAAACCTCTAGCCAGGCTTCTCAAAAAGAAAAGGGAGAGGACCCAAACATATAAAATCATGATTGAAAATGGAATTATTAAAACCAATCCCTCAGAAATAGAAGCAATTATCAGGGAATACTGTGAAAAATTATATGCCAACAAACTGGAAAACCTGGAAGAAATGAACAAATTCTTAAGCACCACACACTTCCAAAACTCAAACAGGAAGAATAGAAAATTTGTACAGGCCCATAACCAGTGAAGACATTGAATCAGTTATCAAAAATCTCCCAACAAATAAAAGTTCAGGACCATATGGCTTCCCTGAAGAATTCTAACAAACTAGACTTTAAAACAAACATTATAACAAGTGACAAATAAAGGCCCTGTATAATAATGAAGTGGACAACCCAAGAAGAAGATATAACAATTCTAAATATTTATGCAACCAACATGGAAGCATCCAAATATATGAAACAAGCAAGAACAAACCTTAAAAAATTAATGGATAATAATACAATAATAGTAGCAGCATTAACACCCCACTGACATCAATTGACAGATTATCTAAACAGAAAATCTACAAGGAAAAAAAATCTTTGAATGACACAGTGGAACAGATGAACTTAACAGTTATATTCAGAACATTCCATCTTAAAACAGCAGAATGCACATTCTTTTCACATCCTCATAAAACATTCTCCAGAATACATCACACATTAAGCCTCAAAATAGGCCTCAACAAATACAAGAAGACTAAAGTCATACCATGTACCTTTTCTGACCACAATGCTATGAAAGTAGAAATCCACCACAACAAAAAATATTGAAAAACCACTGATAAATGAAAGTTAAAGTTCAAGCTACTAAACAACAAATGGGTCAACCAAATAACAAAATATTGCATGGAAACAATGAAAATGAAAACAGAATGATCCAATACCTTTGGAACATAACAGAAGAGGTCATGAGAAGGAACCATTTAGCAGTATAGGTCTACTTCAAGGAGAAAGAAAAACCTAAAATAAGCAACTGAACCTTACACCTAAAGGAGCTAAAAAAAGAACACCAAATCAGGCCTAAAGTCAGAATAAGGGAGGAAATTATAAAGATTAGAGCAGAACTAAATAATTTAGGAACTAAAAAATAAACAAAAACAAAAGCAAAACAACAATAACAAAACCAATAGAACAAATCAATGAAACGCAGAGTTGTTTCTTTGAAAAAATTATTAAAATTGATCAACATCTAAACAGCCTTATCAAAAAGAAAAGCAAAGACCTAAAAATCACAAATGTGGCAGGAGAAATAAGAAGCAAACAAAAAAATACGAACAATTATAAAATAATATTATGGAAAACTGTATGCCAACTCTTTGGACAACCTAGAAAAAATGATAATTATATATTTCCTAGAAACATATAAATTTCCAAAACTGAATCAGGAAGAAATACAAAACTTGAACAGATTAATAAGCTGCAAAGAAATTGAATTGGTAGTCAAACAATCCCAACAAACAAAAGTCCAGGGCCAGATGGCTTCACAGGATAATTCTACCAAAATTTTGAAGAAGAGTAAACACCTATTCTTATCAAACTATTTCAAAAAATAGAAAGGGAAGGAAGACTCAACAATTCATTCTATGAGACCAGCATTACCCTGATACCAAAACCAAATAAAGAAACCACCAAAAAGGAGAACTACAGGCAATAAATCTAATGAGAATATATACAAAAATCCTCAATAAAATACTAGCAAATGTAATACAATACATTTACAAAAATCATTCAGTATGACCAAGTGGGATTTATTCTTGGATTGCAAGGGTGGTTCAGTGTTTGCAATGCGATCAACGTGATATGTCATATGAGAAAAAGAAATGATAAGAACCACATGATATTTTCAATAGATGCAGAAGAAGCATTTGACAAATACAACATCCATTCATGATGAAACCCCTCAAGAAAGTAGGTTTAAAAGGGAGGTGTTTCCTTCCTTCCTTCCTTCCTTCCTTCCTTCCTTCCTTTTAATGTATTGTATGTATTTAATGTATTGTTGTGTTACATTTGCTACTATTTTGGAAAACAGTGTGGAAGTTCCTCAAAAAATTAAAAATGGATCCACCCTATGACCCAGCAATAGCACTGCTAGGAATTTACCCAAGGTATATAGGAGTGATGATGCATAGGGGCACTTGTACCCCAATGTTTATAGCAGCACTTTCAACAATAGCCAAATTATGGACAGAGCCTACATGTCCATCAACTGGTGAATGGATAAAGAAATTGTGGTTTCGGGGGAACCCTTGGAAGATGGCGATGTAGGAGGACGCTGGGCTCACTGCGCATCCTGCTGATCACTTAGTTTCCACCTACACCAGCCTAAATAACCCAGAAACCACCAGAAGACCAGCAGAACGCAGTCTCTGGAGGCAAGCGCAGACAAGAGGCCCACCGAAGAGGGTAGGAAGGGCGGTGAGGCGGTGCATGCTCCAAGGACTGGTGGGAGGGAGCCGGGACAGAGGGGCAGCCTGCCAGCCAAGCAGAGCCCCTGAGTCTGGCTTGCAAAAATGGAGGGGCCGGACGGAGTGTGTTCCAACAGCAAGCGCGAATTATCATCTGGGCGGTAATAAGTTAACAGCTCTGCTCAGAAAGCGGGAAGGCTGGAGGAAGAAGGGAGGGAGAGTTGCTGAGCCCCACGACCAGAGGGCTCAGTTTGGCGGTGAACAAAGGCACTAGCCAGCCCCATGTACCTCGCCCATCCCCCAGCCAAAATCCCAAAGGGAACCAGTTCCTGCCAGGGAAATTTCTCGCTCCACGCAAACACCCAACACTGTGCTTCTGCGAAGCCAAACCTCCAGCAGCATATCTGATTCCCTCCCGCTGCCACAGGGCCGCTCCTGAGGTGGATCACCTAAGGAGAAGCGAGCTAAGCCTGCCCCTCCTGCCCCCATGCACCTTGCCTACCCACCCCAGCTAATATGCCAGATCCCCAGCACCACAAACCTGGCAGTGTACAAGTAGCCCAGACGGGCCACGCCACCCCACAGTGAATCCTGCCTCTAGGAGAGGGGAAGAGAAGGCGCACACCAGTCTGACTGTGGCCCCAGCAGTGGGCTGGGGGCAAACATCAGGTCTGACTGCAACCCCGCCCACCAACTCCAGTTATACAACACAGCACAGGGGAAGTGACCTGCAGGTCCGCACCACTCCAAGGACTGTCCAAAATGACCAAACGAAAGAATTCCCCTCAGAAGAATCTCCAGGAAATAACAACAGCCAATGAACTGATCAAAAAGGATTTAAATAATATAACAGAAAGTGAATTTAGAATAATAGTCTTAAAATTAATCGCTGGCCTTGAAAACAGTATAGAGGACAGCAGAGAATCTCTTGATACACAGATCAAGGGACTAAGGAACAGTCATGAGGAGCTGAAAAACGCTTTAAACGAAATGCAAAACAAAATGGAAACGACGATGGCTCGGATTGAAGAGGCAGAGGAGAGAATAGGTGAACTAGAAGATAAAAGTATGGAAAAAGAGGAAGCTGAGAAAAAGAGAGATAAGAAAATGAGGAAAATTAGAGAACTAAGTGATACACTAAAAAGAAATAATATACGCATAATTGGTATCCCAGAGGAGGAAGAGAGAGGGAAAGGTGCTGAAAGGGTACTTGAAGAAATAATAGCTGAGAACTTCCCTGAACTGGGGAAGGGAAAAGGCATTGAAATCCAAGAGGCACAGAGAACTCCCTTCAGACGTAACTTGAATCGATCTTCTGCATGACATATCATAGTGAAACTGGCAAAATACAAGGATAAAGAGAAAATTCTGAAAGCGGCAAGGGATAAACGTGCCCTCACATATAAAGGGAGACCTATAAGACTCGGGACTGATCTCTCTTTTGAAACTTGGCAGGCCAGAAAGGATTGGCACGAAATCTTCAGTGTGCTGAACAGAAAAAATATGCAGCTGAGAATCCTTTATCCAGCAAGTCTGTCATTTAGAATAGGAGAGATAAAGGTCTTCCCAAACAAACAAAAACTGAAGGAACTTGTCACCACTAAACCAGCCCTACAAGAGATCCTAAGGGGGATCCTGTGAGATAAAGTCCCAGAGACATCACTACAAGCATAAAACATACAGACATCACAATGACTCTAAACCCGTATCTTTCAATAACACTGAATGTAAATGGATTAAATGTGCCAACCAAAAGACATAGGGTATCAGAATGGATAAAAAACCAAGACCCATCTATTTGCTGTCTACAAGAGAACCATTTTAGATCCGAGGACACCTTTAGATTGAGAGTGAGGGGATGGAGAACTGTTTATCATGCTACTGGAAGCCAAAAGAAAGCTGGAGTAGCCATACTTATCTCAGACAAACTAGACTTTAAATTAAAGGCTGTAACAAGAGATGAAGAAAGGCATTATATAATAATTACAGGGTCTATCCACCAGGAAAAGCTAACAATTATAAATGTCTATGCACCGAATACCGGAGCCCCCAAATATATAAAACAATTACTCATAAACATAAGCAACCTTATTGATTAGAATTTGTTAATTGCAGGGGACTTTAACACTCCACTTACAGAATGGATAGATCATCTAGATACACGGTCAATAAAGAAACAAGGGCCCTGAATGATACATTGGATCAGATGGACGTGACAGATATATTTAGAAATCTGCATCCCAAAGCAACAGAATATACTTTCTTCTCCAGTGCACATGGAACATTCTCCAAGATAGATCATATACTGGGTCACAAAACAACCCTTCATAGGTATACAAGAATTGAAATTATACTATGCATACTTTCAGACCACAATGCTCTGAAGCTTGAAATCAACCACAGGAAGAAGTCTGGAAAACCTCCAAAAGCATGGAGGTTAAAGAACACCCTACTAAAGAATGAGTAGGTCAGCCAGGCAATTAGAGAAGAAATTAAAAACTACATGGAAACAAACAAAAATGAAAATACAACAATCCAGATGCTTTGGGATGCAGCGAAGGCAGTCCTGAGAGGAAAATACATCGCAATCCAGCCCTATCTCAAGAAACAAGAAAAATCCCAAATACAAAATCTAGCAGCACACCTAAAGGAAATAGAAGCAGAAGAAAAGGCAGCCTAAACCCAGCAGAAGAAGAGAAATAATAAAGATCAGAGCAGAAATAAACAATACAGAATCTAAAAAAAAGGTAGAGCAGATCAACGAAACCAAGAGTTGGTTTTTTGAAAAAATAAACAAAATTGAGAAACCTCTAGCCAGGCTTCTCAAAAAGAAAAAGGAGAGGACCCAAATAGATAAAATCATGAATGAAAATGGAATTATTACAACCAATCCTTCAGAGATACAAACAATTATCAGGGAATACTCTGAAAAATTATATGCCAACAAATTGGACAACCTGGAAGAAAGGGACAAATTCCTAAACACCCACACTCTTCCAAAACTCAATCAGGAGGAAATAGAAAGCTTGAACAGACCCATAACCAGCGAAGAAATTGAATCGGTTATCAAAAATCTCCCAACAAATAAGAGTCCAGGACCAGATGGCTTCCCAGGAGAGTTCTACCAGACTTTTAAAGCAGAGATAATACCTACCCCTCTCAAGCTATTCCAAGAAATAGAAAAGGACGGAAAACTTCCAGACTCATTCTATGAAGCCAGTATTCCTTTGATTCCAAAACCAGACAGAGACCCAGTAAAAAAAAAAAAAAAGAGAACTACAGGCCAATATCCCTGATGAATATGGATGCAAAAATTCTCAATAAGATACTAGCAAATCGAATTCAACAGCATATAAAAAGAATGATTCACCATGATCAAGTGGGATTCATTCCTGGGATGCAGGGCTGGTTCAACATTCGCAAATCAATCAACGTGATACATCACATTAATAAAACAAAAGATAAGAACCATATGATCCTGTCAATCGATGCCGAAAAGGCTTTCGACAAAATCCAGCACCTTTCTTAATAAAAACCCTTGAGAAAGTCGGGATAGAAGGAACATACTTACACATCATAAAAGCCATTTATGAAAAGCCCACAGCGAACATCATCCTCAATGGGGAAAAACTGAGAGCTTTTTCCCTGAGACCAGGAACACGACAGGATGCCCACTCTCACCGCTGGTGTTTAACATAGTGTTGGAAGTTCAAGCATCAGCAATCAGACAACAAAAGGAAATTAAAGGCATCAAAATTGGCAAAGATGAAGTCAAGCTTTCGCTTTTTGCAGATGACATGATACTATACATGGAAAATCTGATAGACTCCACCAAAAGTCTGCTAGAACTGATACATGAATTCAGCAAAGTTGCAGAATACAAAATCCATGTACAGAAATCAGTTGCATTCTTATACAATAACAATTAAGCAACAGAAAGACAAATAAAAAACTGATCCCATTCACAATTACACCAAGAAGCATAAAATACCTAGGAATAAATCTAACCAAAGATGGAAAAGATCTGTATGCTGAAAACTATACAAAGCTTATGAAGGTAGTTGAAGAAGATATAAAGAAATGGAAAGACATTCCCTGCTCATGGATTGGGAGAATAAATATTGTCAAAATGTCAATACTACCCAAAGCTATCTACACATTCAATGCAATCCCAATCAAAATTGCCCCAGCATTCTTCTCGAAACTAGAACAAGCAATTCTAAAATTCATATGGAACCACAAAAGGCCCTGAATAGCCAAAGTAATTTTGAAGAAGAAGACCAAAGCAGGAGGCCTCACATTCCCAGACTTTAGCCTCGACTACAAAGCTGTCATCATCAAGACAGCATGGTATTGGCACAAAAACAGACACATAGACCAATGGAATAGAATAGAAACCCCAGAACTAGACCCACAAACGTATGGCCAACTCATCTTTGACAAAGCAGGAAAGAACATCCAATGGAAAAGACAGTCTCCTTAACAAATGGTGCTGGGAGAACTGGACAGCAACTTGCAGAAGGTTGAAACTAGATCACTTTATCACACCAGTCACAAAAATGAACTCAAAATCGACAAAGGACCTTAATGTGAGACAGGAAACCATCAAAACCCTAGAGGAGAAAGCAGGAAAAGACCTCTCTGACCTCAGCCGTAGCAATCTCTTACTCGACACCTCCCCAAAGGCAAGGGATTTAAAAGCAAAAATGAATTACTGGGACCTTATGAAGATAAAAAGCTTCTGCACAGCAAAGGAAACAACCAACAAAACTAAAAGGCAACCAACGGAATGGAAAAAGATATTTGCAAATGACATATCGGACAAAGGGCTAGTCTCCAAAATCTATAAAGAGCTCACCAAACTCCACACCCGAAAAACAAATAACCCAGTGAACAAATGGGCAGAAAACATGAATAGACACTTCTCTGGAGAAGGCATCCAGATGGCCAACAGGCACATGAAAAGATGCTCAACGTCGCTCCTCATCAGGGAAATACAAATCAAAACTACACTCAGATATCACCTCACACCAGTCAGAGTGGCCAAAATGAACAAATCAGGAGACTATAGATGCTGGCGAGGATGTGGAGAAAAGGGAACCCTCTTGCACTTTGGTGGGAATGCAAATTGGTGCAGCCACTCTGGAAAGCAGTGTGGAGGTTCCTCAGAAAATTAAAAATAGCCCTACCCTATGACCTAGCAATAGCACTACTAGGAATTTACCCAAGGGATACTGGAATACTGATGCATAGGGGCACTTGTACCCCAATGTTTATAGCAGCACTCTCAACAATAGCCAAATTATGGAAAGATCGTAAATGTCCATCAACTGATGAATGGATAAAGAAATTGTGGTTTATATACACAATGGAGTACTACATGGCAATGAGAAAGAACGAAATATGGCCCTTTGTAGCAACGTGGATGGAACTGGAGAGTGTGATGCTGAGTGAAATAAGCCATACAGAGAAAGACAGATACCATATGGTTTCACTCTTATGTGGATCCTGAGAAATTTAACAGAAACCCATGGTGGAGGGGAAGGGAAAAAAAAAGAGGTTAGAGTGGGAGAGAGCCAAAGCATAAGAGACTTTTAAAAACTGAGAACAAACTGAGGGTTGATGGGTGATGGGGGGGGAGGGTGGGTGATGGGTATTGAAGAGGGCACCTTTGGGGATGAGCACTGGGTGTTGTTTGGAAACCAATTTGACAATAAATTTCATATATTGAAAAAAAATAAAATAAAATAAAATCAGGTTAAAAAAATAAAATAAATGACTTTGAAGTTATTTAAAGATAAAAGGTTGTCTGGGGCTCCTGGGTGGCTCAGTCTGTTGAGCGTTCAACTTCGGCTTGGGTCATGATCTCACGGCCCGTGAGTTTGAACCCTGCGTCGGGATCTGTGCTGACAGCTCGGAACCTGGAGCCTGCTTTGGATTCTTTGACTCCCCCTCTCTCTGCCCCTAACCCACTCGCATTCTGTCTCTGTCTCTCTCAAAAATAAATACATATTAAACAAATTTAAAAAGAGAAAAGAAAAAATTGTCGTGAGCCAATGCTGCAAGTTTGAATCACAAGTATAAGTGTTTTGAAAACTCATCACAAATTGTAAGGAATGTAAAAACAGGATCTGCACAGTTCACCTTCAACAGAAATATGTGAGAGGGCTTGAAGCAGATTAGCTCAGTCTGGTCTGGTTCAAATAATAATAAAGCTCCATTTCTTCTTTTTAATGAATGTAATATTGCAATGCCACAAATTTATTTGCCTAGTAATTTTTATTATTGAATGCCACCAAAAAGTAATTAATATTGTTTAAAGGTGCTAGAAGGTTGTCTCTCTCACCTCACCCCAAAATAGGTAACAGCATTATAATTTGTTAAACTGTGGTATTTTTTAGCCAGTTAAACTTGTGAAAGCAAAGGCATGTTGGGCTCAGATAAAGGTGTATTAGGGTACAGTCTTATACAAATTAGAGGTAAAATGACCATTTTAACAAGCCAATTTTTACATGTCTAATGCATTTATTTGGACAGATTATTTTTTGATTATTAGGCAAATTATCCTAGAGCTTTTTCTTTCTTTCATCCTTGTCTAATCTTAATCTTGTAATAAGTAATAGAATGTCTATCTAATGGTATTCCTTCTCTTAGGAAAAAAATCTCAAATTTTTAAAAAAAATATTTGACAACAGGGGTCATGGCTTATTCATCAATGTACCAGTGAACACAGTGCTTTGCCAGTACTAGTTTTTAAATAAATACCTGAATAGATAAATGATTCCCTATTTCCTTTATGATACCATCATTCAGTTCAAAATGTAGTAACTGTTGACCTAGACTCAAAATATAGTAATTGTTGATTTCCCCATGTCCTTTCAGTCCCCCAAAACAATTAAAATTCAGGTTTCTTCCTTTGTAACATCTCTCAAAACCCATTTCTTCATATTTTAACCAGCAATCTGATCTGCCACAGTCTTCAGGGACATGGTGAAGAGGCTGTCCTTGTTCCTCTGTGTACATTTTGCACACATCTTGTCAAATCTTGTTTACTTACACACAATAGGTTATAGGAGTTCAGGAATTCTTTTCTTCTCAGAACACTGGTCAAATTTTTGCTCTGTTGCTGATATGGAATTACTCCTGTATGATAGGTTATGAAACTTGTAAACATTTTTTTACGATTTTCATCTTTTCCATCCCCTACTGCTTAAACTAAATTTCTGAGTATTGAGTCTGTAGTTGAACTTTCTCTAATTTGTTTCATCCTTGAAATGATGACTCAAAGTCTATTTACTCACTTCCAAATGCTGTAAAAGTCTATCTATTTATATATCATCTATCTATAATCTATTATCTATGTATATATATTCATCTCTTTATGTGTCTTACTCATTCTCTTCCCAAAATTGAATACAGTTTATAATAAAAACAATTCTAAATCAAGACAGTTAAATATTGAATTATCAATAAAAATCTGTTAACATTTTGTCCACAATTTCAAGAGTTTTGCATGTTTACTGAGATCTTTCCATGGATTCAAGATTAAGATCTCCTGATTTTGAGGAAGAACAGAATTGTAGTATGGACATGAAATGCGTAATTTGAAATGGTAAATTCAGCTCTGAATATCCTAGAATCTAGACTGGCGAAAAGATAAATGTGGTTGGCTTCTCTGTCTCATTGCCAGGCAGCACTATTATATGATCATCACAACTACTCTTTAAAGCAGCTGATCTTCTGACTACCTCCTTGTGATGGTATAGGAATTCAGTCTATCCCTTTCCAGTAACCTATCTTCCTGGTATTGAGTCTTTCCTTCTCAATGCCAGTTTTCAATTGCTCATAGCTTGTTCATGACACTTCCCAACTCCAAATTCTTAGCAACTCATACTTGGATTATTACAATACTCCTGAATGGTTTCTTTCCCTTCCAACTCACTTCCTCCCCAATTTATTTGTAAACTATCCTCAGAAGAATTTTAGAGATAATATATTTGATCAGGGCCATCTCTAGTCCAGCTAATTTTTTTATAAAATTATTTTTAAAAGTGTCCCTTTTAGTCTAATGTTGTCTTCTGGTTAAAATACTTGTACATTGTGAATTAGAAAATTATACATCTTCCTCCAAGCGAATCAGCATAGTGCTTGGGAGCACTGTTTGACTTAGATTTCAGTTCCCATGCACATCTTGTATAGTCACTCTTTTGCACACCACAATTATATGCAGTATTTCTTCCTTTCATTATATTACTATTGTATGCTAAATGTTTATTGAGGCCCATGGTTTATAATAATATCATAATCATTTGATTTTCTTTCATATACACAGATCCAAAATAATCTGGAAAGGAAAAGAGCCAAAAGCAAAACAAGGTCCCAGACAGCCCTTATAACCTTACACTCTCAAAGTATAACTGCATCAATAGTAAAACTAACACTTTGGGGAGGAACCAATGAGACCAATTCCAAATATCTTACCCAGTTTTTGCTTCCAAAGTTTTGCTATTTCTGAACTTAATGATGTTTTCAGACCAAAGGTTGTTGAAGGGCTGTTAGTGAATCCTTCTAATGGGACCAATGTCAAGGTCATGAAATCCTGAATGCTTGCCTTTGAAATCCTTAACACTTCCTGAGCATCTTTCTCCATGCTTACACATTTTATATCTTTTCCTCCCATGCCCAAGTTTACCCAAAGAACATATTAAAAATAGGGTGTTAAGAATTCAATGTGTTAAAATTAGCATTTTCAATGACAAGTGTATAAGGAGGGCAATGCTTAATCTAAAAGAATACATCAAAGAAAAATTTTTATCATCTTTATAGGAGACATTAATCAAAATCTTTCTAGTTACCTCAATTTACTCAATTTTGGTGACCCAGTAAGTTGTTCCCTGATTTCTAAGGAAGTTCTGATTTTTACCACCCTCTAACACTTGAAACAGACAATATGGCATAACATAGCTAAGTGATCTAAATACCTCAGTATGGCTCAGAAATATTCATCTTGTATAGTTAGCCTAAAAATCATATTTGACTCAGATCATGTATACATACACAAGATTTTTTATAAAAAAGGAAGAAAGATCATGATGGAGAAACATGGGTGTGTAAATAGTGGGAAGCTTATTTCATTTTTGTCATAATCTCTTTCCAAGCACCATAGCAAAGATGCATGGATTTAAACCATTAATAGAAACAACCATTGCATCCATGAAATCTTATGCCCTCTGGAAGTATAGTTCCTTCTGTAAGTATATCAAACTACAGGATAGCTTTCTGATATTTTTAGTGTTTGACAAATGAGTTCCCCCAATACGTAGATGCCTTCCAAGACTGTGCAGCATGAAGTCATGGGAACAAGAAACAAAACATAAGGATAAACAAAGGGACTTAATTGTAAAAAGCAATGTTTAAATGGATAAAGGACCTGAATGTGAGACAGGAAACCATCAAAACCCTAGAGGAGAAAGCAGGAAAAGACCTCTCTGGCCTCAGCCTCAGCAATTTCTTACTTGACACATCCCCAAAGGCAAGGGAATTAAAAGCAAAAATGAACTATTGGGACCTCATGAAGACAAAAAGCTTCTTCACAGCAAAGGAAACAATCAACAAAACTAAAAGGCAACCAAAGGAATGGGAAAAGATATATGCAAATGACATATCAGGCAAAGCGCTAGTATCCAAAATCTATAAAGAGCTCACCAAACTCCACACCCAAAAAACAAATAACCCAGTGAAGAAATGGGCAGAAAACATGAATAGACACTTCTCTAAAGAAGACATCCAGATGGCTGACAGGCACATGAAAAGATGCTCAACGTCGCTCCCCATCAAGGAAATACAAATCAAAACCACACTCAGATATCACCTCACACCAGTCAGAGTGGCTAAAATGAACAAATCAGGAGACTATAGATGCTGGCGAGGATGTGGAGAAATGGAACATTCTTGCACTGTTGGTGGGAATGCAAACTGGTGCAGCCGCTCTGGAAAACAGTGTGGAGTTTCCTCAAACAATTAAAAATAGACCTACCCTATGATCCAGCAATAGCACTGCTAGGAATTTACCCAAGGGATACAGGAGTACTGATGCATAGGGGCAATGCAGCACTCTCAACAATAGCTAAATTATGGAAAGAGCATAAATGTCCATCAACTGATGAATGGATAAAGAAATTGTGGTTTATATACACAATGGAATACTACGTGGCAATGAGAAAGAATGAAATATGGCCTTTTGTAGCAACGTGGATGGAACTGGGAGTGTTATGCTAAGTGAAATAAGTCATACAAAGAAGGACAGATTCCATATGTTTTCACTCCTATGTGGATCCTGAGAAACTTAACAGAAGACCATGGGGGAGGGGGAGGAAAAACATGGTTAGAGAGAGAGGGAGCCAAAACATAAGAGACTCCTAAAAACTGAGAACAAACTGAGGGTTTATGGAGGGTGGGAGGGAGGGGTGGTTGGGTGATGGGTATTGAGGAGGGTACCTGTTGGGATGAGTACTGGGTGCTGTATGGAAACCAATTTGACAATAAATTTAATAATAAAAAAAAGCAATGTTTATTGTTCTCTGTTAAATAGTAATCATCATTGGAGGAAGGGGACAAGATGGTTGAGCAACATGGAAGTTTTCTGCTTATCTCCTCCCTGAAATGCAGCTAGATCAGTGTCAAACCATTTTATAAACATAGAAAATTGATCTGAGAATTAACACAACAATCTGCATAACTTAAGCCACAGAACGTGGCAGGTGCATGGTGCAGAGAATTGAACTGGGGGAGAAAGAAGCCACAGAGGGTAAGGAGTGGTATTTTTAGAGAGAGGACAGAGAAAAGGGGGAAAGTACAGGAAAAGCACTCCCAAAAGTAGCTGGAGAGAAAGAGAAAATTGAAACACCCACAAGTGACTGAACAACAAAGGGAGAAATGAGAAATGAGAGGGTTTCAATACCATTAGGACTCTATAAACGGGGAAGAACAGCAGTGGAAATTCCACGCTCCATTAGCTGGCAGTTCTCTGGTGGGAAGGGCAAATCACCAAGAACTGGAAGTGAGGTCTGAGGGGAGCACAGGCCACAAAGGGAGAGAAGTCGTTCCCCTGGTAGGAGGGCATTTGTAGAGGCTGTGGGTTTCTCCCCACAGGAAAATTTTCAGTGGATAACAGAGAACATGATTGCTGGTATTGGAACAGACACCAGGGTATGGGAAACCTGGTGCTGGTTGTGTGTTGTTATTTACCACAATTCCTGAACCACTACTGCTATGTGATCACATGAACTTATTCTGGGGCAAGCAGACATGCACCACAACCACTGAGCCTCTACAGCAGCATGATCACACCAATGTTCCCAGGGGCAAGTCAGCACATGGCCATTGCTCAGCGAGACACTCCCCCAGAGTGTCAGAGTGAGTCTAAGCCACAGCCACAAGGCCCTCACAATTGAAGAGTCTGGAAATACAGCCCATCTGAGACAAAGTTCAGGAGGGAAGTGAAACTTGGCAGGCTGATGGCTAGGATTCAGACTGTATAGAAGCAGGGAGTGGACAGAAGCCAGAGACAAAGGAGGGGCACTTGATTGCTGGCCAGTGAGAGTGCAGAATTCTGATGCTAGAGACAAGTGATGACATTTTCACCTCTCCTGTGTGTGTGCATACACGCACACATGCGCCACACTGATTCACCCCAGTAAGCTAAGGAGCACCAAATAGTGGAGAACAGAGCTGTTACACCAAGCCCTGTCCAACTGCGCCAAACAAGCCCTAGAGGATGACCACAAATCTCTCTGCCTGCTTAGTGTACAGACTCTAAAGTACTTCATAGTTTGACTTCTAGGGGAAACTGGATGTAATCTCATTGGGATTTCATTCTGTTTGCTAGTCCAACTATTCAGGCTTTTCTTTTCTTTTCTTTTCTTTTCTTTTCTTCTCATCTCTTCTTTTCTCTTGTCTTCTTTTCTCATCCCTTTTCTTATTCTTGGATACAGAAAGAGACAAATTTTATTTTTCTTTTCCATTTTGATATAAATTTTTATTTTTTACTATATTAGCTTTTTTAAATTTTTATTCTATTTTACCTTCTTCAATCCATTTTATTCTATTTTATTATGTAAACTTTTTAAATTTTTAACGTTTTCTTACTTTTCTTCTTTTACTTTTTTCTTCTTTTCTTTTCATTCCCTTTTTCTCTATTCAATCAAACTTCTTTCAACAACCAGACAAAAACATACCTAGGATCTAGCTTACTTTATTTGATTTTTTTGTTGTTTTTAATCATTTTAATATTTAGTTTTTATTTTATTAATACTTTATCTTCCTCCAAAAATGACAAAATGGAAGAATTCACCCCAAAAGAAAGAACAGGAAGAAATGACAGAGAGGGACTTAACACAGATATAAGCAAGATGTCTAAACTACAATTTAGAATCACGGTAATAAGAATACTAGCTGGGGTTGAAAAAAATCATAAAATCCTTTCTGAGGAAATAAAAGAAGCAAAATCTAGTCAGGACAAAATTAAAAATGCTATAATTGAGATACAATCTTTTTTTTAACGTTTATTTGTTTTTGAGACAGAGAGAGACAGAGCATGAACGGGGGAGGGTCAGAGAGAGAGGGAGACACAGAATCTGAAACAGGCTCCAGGCTCTGAGCAGTCAGCACAGAGCCCGACGCAGGGCCCCAACTCACGGACTGTGAGATCATGACCTGAGCCGAAGTCAGCCACTTAACCGACTGAGCCACCCAGGCGCCCCAAGAGATACAATCTTGAATTGATACCACAGTGACAAGGATGGATAAAGCAGAGCAGTGAATCAGCAATATACAAGAGAAAATTATGGAGAATAATGCCGCAGAAAAAAAAAAAGACAGAAACTAAGGCAAAAGAGCATGATGTAAGAATTAGAAACCTGAATAACTCACTAAAAAGGAATAACATCTGAATCATAAGAGACCCAAAGGATGAAGAGATAAAAAGGGGTAGAAGGTTTATATGAGCAAATCAAAGTGGAAAACTTTCCTAACCTGGAGAAAGACACAGACATAAAAATCCAGGAAGCAAAGAGAACTCCCATTAGACTAAAAAAAAAAAACCCGACCATCAAGAAGTCATATCATAATCAAGTTCACAAAATACATGAGAAAGGAAAGAACTATGAAAGCAACAAGGGAAAAAGTCCTTAATGTATAAAGGAAGACAGATCAGGTTCACACAGTAGACATATCCACAGAAACTTGGCAAGCCAGGAAGGATTGGCAGGAGATATTCAATGTGCTGAATTGGAAAAATATGCAGCCAAGAATTCTTTATCTAGTGAGGCTGTCATTCAAAATAGAAGAGATAAAGAGTTTTTCAGACAGATAAAAATCTAAAGTAGCTCATGACCACTAAACCAGCCCTGCAATGAATTTTAAGGGGGTTTCTCTGAGGGGAGAAAAGATGAAACAAACAAAAGAGGACCATAAGCAACAAAAACTTAGAAAGGATCAGATAACACCACCAGAAACTTCAATTCTACAGGCAAAACAATGGCAATAAATTCATATCTCTCAGTACTCACTCTAAATGTCAATGAAATAAATGCTCCAATAAAAATACATAGGGTAGTAGAATCTATAAGAAAACAAAATCTATATACATTCTGTTTAAAAGAGAACCATTTTAGACCTAAGGCACATTCAGATTGAAAGTAAGGATCTGGAGAACCATTTATCATCTTAATGTTCATCAAAAGAAAACCAGAGTAGCCATACTTATATCAGACAATCTAGATTTTAAAATAAAGACTGTAACAAGAGATGAAGGAGGGCATTATATCATAATTCAGGGGTGTATCCACCAAAAATATTTAACAATTATAAACATTTATGCTGAAAATGTGAAGGTACCCAAACATATAAATCAATTAATCACAAACATAAAGAAACTCATTGATAATAATACCATAATAGTAGGGGACTTTAAGCCCAACTTACAGCAATGGACTGATCATCTAAATAGAAAATCAACAAGGAAACAATGGCTGTAAATGACACACTGGACCAGATGGTTTTAACATATATATTCAGAACATTTCATCCTAAAGCAGTGGAATACATATTCTTCTTGAGTCCACCTGCAACATTCTCCAGAATAGATCACATACTGGGACACAAATCAGCTCTCAACAAGTTCAAAGAGTTCAAGTTCATACAGCACATATTTTCAGATCAAAACGCTATGAAACTTGGAATCAACCACGGGGAAAAAATTGGGAAAGACAATAATTACTTGGAGATTAAAGAACGTCCTACTCTGGGGCACTTGGGTGGTTCAGTCAGTTGAGCATCTAACTTTAGCTCAGGTCATGATCTCACAGTCTGTGGGTTCAGGCCCCATGTCAGGCTCTGTGCTTATAGCTCACAGCCTGGAGCTTGCTTTGGACTCTGTGTCTTCCTCTCTCCTTCATAATCAATGGAAGAGTATAAGTTCATAATCAAAAATAATGAAATCTTGCCATTTGCCACAAGATGGTTGGAAATAGAGTGTATGACGCTAAGTGAAATTAGTCAGAGAAAGACAAATATCATATGACTTCACTCATATGAGGAATTTAAGATACAA
Source organism: Prionailurus viverrinus (assembly GCF_022837055.1). NCBI lineage: Eukaryota > Metazoa > Chordata > Mammalia > Carnivora > Felidae > Prionailurus > Prionailurus viverrinus. The sequence continues at coordinate 57,262,066 of NC_062579.1, forward strand.
AACAGATGAACATAAGGGAATGGAAGCAAAAATAATATAAAAACAAGAGGGGGACAAAACATTAGAAAATCTTAAATACAGAGAACAAACTGAGGGTTGTTGGAGCGGTTGTGGGTGAGAGGGTAAGCTAAATGTATAAGGGACATTGAGGAAGACACTTGTTGGGATTAGCACTGGGTATGATACATAGGGAATGAATCACTGGAATCTACTCCTGAAATCATTATTACACCATATGTTAATTAATATGGATGTACATTAAACAATATATATAAATAAAAAAGTAATCATCATTTTAAAAAGATTACAACTTAGTATTTATTTTTAAATGGCAAACTAACATTCTAACAGTTATGCTGAATTTTGCACTTTAAACTTTCAGAATAAACTGAGAAAAATATGGTAATATGTGACAAATTAAAATCAGATACTCTGTTCCTAGTTGAAGTGTACAAATCATGGAAATTCTGAATTTATCAAAGCCAAAATTTCAATTTTCTTTGCCCACAATATCCTCCTAGAGGAATGCTTTCTAAAACAATTCAGTGATGCTGACAAGGAGTTCTACCTCCCATTAGAAGTAAAAGTTTTGTGTTTTTTTTCTCTTGTTAAACGGAATTAACTATGTTACTTCCTCTTGTAGCTGTACAAGCCTGCAGTTCTCTACAGGATATTTGGTTAGAAAGGGTAAGGTTCTTGGCTTTCTCTTAATATATTAAAAAACAGACCTTAAAAATCTCTATGAATTGAACACGACACTTGGTAGTTCTGCTACTTCTATTAAAATGTAATTCTGAATCTGTTAATATTTACCTTTTGTGGGTTATGTTGTTATGAAGAATGGAGGCTCTCAGTAAGGAGATTACTCAGTGAGGTAATAAGTATTTATAAGTTTAAATGGTTAAAATGTTGACTGAAACTGCTGCATGTTTTGTGTAAGGAAATGTGGCTCTCTAGATAGAAACCTCCTTTCTCTACAAGTTAATATGCTGTTGACATAAACCAGGAGTCCAGATGTAAATACTGGTCATAACAAATCTATGTTAAAATTAGGATAGTGGTTGATTAAACACAATTTTGTTAGTATGAGCAATGAGGAGAAAAACTTAACATTTTAAATAGAGAGTTTGTCAACTGAATGAAGTGGCATTCAAGTGGTAAATACCTTCAAATACCTAAATCTTTTCATAAGATGAGACTTGACATGTTTCTTTTGATTGGGACATTTTCCATACATTCGTTTTTTTGGTGGGACATCAGAGCTTCAAATAACACATAAAGATTTGAATCAAGCCCTAGAAGCTAGAACAGCTGTCAAATCTCAGAGGGGCTGATTCTCAATTTATGATGAACATTTCTTTGGATGTATTTTTAATTTGATAACATGGGAAATATTTTAGAACAAAGCTCAGTGTTGTGCTGTCTTTGTTAGGAAGATTCATTCCACACTCCTTCTTTAAATAATAAAAGAATTGCCCTTTTAAAAAATCTGCTAATTTAACAATTAGAGTTTGATTCTTAAGCATGTAAGATTATTTAGAATATGTAAGAATATTGAAAAAGAAAAGTTGATGCAAGTCATCTAATATATGAGTAAGACCTAGTCAGATTGATACCTTCTTATGATATGAGCAAGTATCAAAGTATTTTGTATATACTGAATTCCTCCAGATTAAAAAGTTGAAAGCACTAAATTCCCTTTTAGTAAAAGATGTCTCAATGAATATTTTTACAGTGAAATATCAGGATAAAGACTTAATTGAGAAGATTAATTGAGATTAATTAGATTAATTAGATTATTAGGTTAAGTAGATTAATTCGATAATAAAGATTAATTGAGAAGACAGCAGTGTGCAGAAACAATCCTGCAATTATATGGTCAATTAATCTTTGACAAAATAGCAAAGAATATGCAATAGGAAAAACAGTCTCTTCAACAAATGGTGCTGAGAAAGCTGCACAGCTACATACAAAAGAATAGGAGTAGACCATTTTCTTACACATACACAAAAATAAATTCAAAATCAATTAAAGACCTAAATGTGAGACCTGAAGCCATAAAAATCCTGGAAGAGAGCACAGGCAGTAATTTCTCTTACATTGGCCATAGCAACGTTTCTCAAGATATGTCTCCAGAGGCAAGGGGAATAAAAGCAAGCATCAACTATTACAATTACATCAAAATAGAACATTTCTGCACAGTGAAGGAAACAATTAATACAACTAAAAAGCAACCTACTGAATGGTAGATGATATTTGCAAAAGGCATATACAGTAAAGGGTTAGTATCCAAAATATATAACAACTAATACAACTCAACTCCCAAAAAGCAAATAATCCAGTTTAAAAACGTCAGGAGACATTAACAGACATTTCTCTAAGGAAGATATAAAGATGGTTAAAAGATACATGAAAGATATTCAACATCACTCATCATCATGGAATGCAAATTTCACTCCTATCAGAGAGGCTAAAATCAGAAATACCAGAAATGAAAAATGTTGTTGAGGATGTAGAGAAAAAAAGGAACTCTCATGCATTGTTGGTGGAAATACAAACAGGTGAAGCCATGTGGAAGACAGTATGAAGGTTCCTCAAAAAATAAAAAAAAAATAGAAAAGTTAGAGCAGAAATAAATGCTATCAAAACAAACAAACAACAACAACAACAACAACAAACACAGTAGAACACATCAATGAAACCAGAAGCTGGTTCTTTGAAAGAATTAAAAAAATTGATAAACCACTACCAGTTTGATTAAAAGGAAAAAGGAAAGGACACAAATAAATAAAAACCAGAATGAAAAAGGAGAGATCACAACAAACACAGAAAATAAAAACAATAATAAGAGAATATTATGAGAAATTATATGCCAATTACATGGGCAATCTGAAAGAAATCGACAAATTCCTAGAAACATATACACTACCAAAACTGAAACAGGAAGAAATAGAAAATTTGAACAGACCCATAACCAGTAGAGAAATTGAATTAGTAATAAAAAATCTGCCAAAAAACAAGGGTCCAAGGCCAGATAGCTTCCCAGGGGAATTCTACCAAAACATTTAAGAAAGAGTTAACACCTATTCTCTTAAAGCTGTTCCAAAAAATAGAAATGGAAGGAAACCTTCCAAACCCTTTCTATGAAGCCAGAATTACCTTGATTCCAAAACCAGACAGAGACCCCACTAAAAATAAGAACTATAGACCAGTTTCCCTTATGAACACGGATGCAAAAATTCTCAATATATTAGCCAATCGGATCCAACAATATATTAAAAAAATTATTCACCACGACCAAGTGGGATTTACACCTGGGAGGCATTGCTGGTTCAATATCCAAAAAACAATCAATGTGATTCATTACAACAATAAAAGAAAGTACAAGAACCATATGATCCTCTCAATACATGTCAAAAGCATTTGACAAAATACAGCATCTTTTCTTGATAAAAACCCTCAAGAAAGTAGGGATAGAAGGAACATACCTCAAGATAATAAAAGTCATATATGAAAGACCCAATGTTAATATCCTCAATGGGGAAAAACTGAGAGCTTTACCCCTAAGGTCAGGAACATGACAGGGATGTCCACTCTTGCTACTGTTATTTAACATAGTATTGGAAGTCTTAGCCTGTGCAATCAGACAACACGGCACCCAAATCAGCCAAGAGGAAGTCAAACTTTCACTCTTCGCAGATGACGTGATACTCTATATGGAAAAAACAAAATATTCCACCAAAAACTGCTAGAATTGATTCATGAATTCAGCAAAGTTGCAGGATATAAAATCAACACACAGAAATTGGTTGCATTCCTATACACCAACAATGAAGCAACAGAAAGAGAAATCAAGGAATCAATCCCATTTACAATTGCACCAAAAACCATAAAATAGCTGGGAATAATTCTAAGAAAAGAGGTGAAAAATCTATACACTGAAAACTATAGAAAGCTCAAGAAAGAAATTAAAGAAGACATACAAAAAAGGAAAAATATTCCATGCTCCTGGATAGGAAGAACAAATATTGTTAAAATGTCAATACTACCCGAAGCAATCTACATATTCAATGCAATCCCTATCAAAATAACACCCGCATTCTTCACAGAACTAAAAGAAATAATCCTAAAATTTGTATGGAACCAGAAAAGACTGTGAATAGCCAAAGCAATCTTGAAGAAGAAAACCAAAGCAGGAGACATCACAATCCCAGAGTTCAAGCTATAGTACAATGCTGTAATCAAGACAGTACGGTACTAGCACAAAAACAGACATTCAGATCAATGGAACAGAATAGAGAACCCAGAAATGGACCCACAAACGTATCGCCAACTAATCTTTGACAAAGCAGGAAAGAATATCCAATGGAATAAAGGTAGTCTTTTTAGCAAGTGGTACTGGGAAAACTGGACAGCGACATGCAGAAGAATGAACCTGGACCACTTTTTACACCATACACAAAAATGAACTCAAAATGGATGAAAGACCTCAATGTAAGACAGGAAGCCATCTAAATCCTTGAGGAGAAAGCAGGCAAAAACTTCTTTGATCTTGGTCGCAGAAACTCTTTACTCAACACATCTCCAGAGGCAAGAGAAACAAAAGCAAAAATGACCTATTGGGACGTCATCAAAATATAAAGATTCTACACAGTGAAGGAAACAATCAGCAAAACTAAAAGGCAACCCGCAGAATGGGAGAAGATATTTACAAACGACATATCAGATAACAGGGTTAGTATCCAAAATCTATAAAGAATTTATCAAACTCAACACCCAAAAAATAAATAATCCAGTGAAGAAATGGGCAAAAGACATGAATAGACACTGCTCCAAAGAAGTCATCCAGATGACTAACTGACACATGAAAAAATATTCAACATCACTCATCATCAGGGAAATACAAATCAAAACCACAGTGAGATATCACCTTACTCCTGTCAGAATGGCCAGCATTAACAGCACAGGCAACAACAGATGTTGGCAAAGATGCGGAGAAAAAGGATCTCTTTTGCATTGCTGGTAGGAATGCAAACTGGTGCAGCCAGTCTGGAAAACAGTATGGAAGTTCCTCAAAAAAACTAAAAATAGAACTACCCTATGACCCAGAAATTGCACTACTAGGTATTTGTCCAAGCGATACAGGTGTCCTGTTTTGAAGGGGCACATGCACCCCAATGTTTATAGCTGCACTATCAACAAAAGCCAAAGTATGGAACGAGCCCAAATGTCCATCGATGGATAAATGGATAAAGAAGATGTGGTATATATATACAAGGAGTATTACTCAGCAATCAAAAAGAATGAAATCTTGTCATTTGCAACTATGTGGATGAAACTAGAGGGTATTATGCTAAGTGAAATTAGTCAGAAAAAGACAAATATCATATGACTTCACTCATATGAGGACTTTAAGACACAGAACATATGAACATAAGGGAATGGAAGCAAAAATAATATAAAAACAGGGAGGGGGGCAAACATAAGTGACTCTTAAATATGGAGAACAAACAGAGGTTTCCTAGAGGGGTTGTAGGAGGGGGGATGAGCTAAATTGGTAAGGGGCATTAAGGAATCTATTTCTGAAATCACTGTTGCACTATATGCTAACTAATTTGGATGTAAATTTTAAAAAATGGAATAATTAATTAATTAATTCAAAATAGAACTACTCTATGATCCAGTAATCACACTACTGGGTATTTATCCAAAGAACACAGAAACGCAAATTCAAAGGGATGTATGTACCCATATGTTTTATGTTTTTTTCTTTTTTTTTTAATTGAGAGAGAGAGACAGTGTACCAGCGGGGGAGGGGCAGAGAAGGAAGGAGACACAGAATCTGAAGCAAGCTCCAGGCTCTGTGCTAACAGCACAGAGCCCGACATGGGGCTCAAACTCATGAACCATGAGATCATGACCTGAGCCAAGGTCCGATGCTTAACCACCTGAGCCACCCAGACGCCCTGTGTACCTGTATGTTTTTTTTTGCAGCATCGTTTATAATAGCAAATTATGGAAACAACCCAAATGTGTGCTGATAGATTAATTAATGAAATCTATGTATATGTAAAATTCACCAATAAAAAAGAATGCAATATTGCCATTTCTAACATCATTGATGAAGCTAGAGAGTGCAATGATAAAGGAAATAAGTCAGTCAAGACAAATACCATATGATTTAACTCATAGGTGAAATTTAAGAAACCAAACAAGGAAAGAAAAAAAGAGGGAGACAAACTAAGAAGCAGACTCTTAACTATAGAAACCAAAATCAATCCCCTCTGATGATTACCAGAGGGGAAGTGGGTCGGGGAATTGTTGAAATAGGTGATGGAGATGGAAGAGGACACTTATCATTGGTACTGAGTAATGTATGGAATTGTTAAATCACTCTATTGTACACATGAAAGTATTATAACACTGTATTTAGCTACAAAAAATAAAGAAAGAAGAAAAGAGGGCAATGAGAACAAAAAGGGAGATGATACAGGGTAATGGAAAGAGAAATGTGTTGACACCACACTTCCTGCCTACTTATTAATCTAAGTGTATAATGCACACGTTTCATACCTAGCTAGCAACCTATGATTATAACGATGAACAGCCTGGAGAGTGACCCGTGCCAATCATGGGCTTAAATTTTCTCTGGCTTTATACTAGAGCAATGCTGCTGTATCATTGTGGGCAAGTGAGAGATTACTGTGTTTGCTGGGACTTACAATCAGATTTCCTGAATATTTTGCCTGAGAGCTGGCTCTGATGAGAAATTCAGTTTAGTGACTGCATAATGAATGTTTCCCCCCCCCCCCCAGAGAGGCTTCTAAAGGATTTGTAATTGTATTTGTCAAACCAGAGTGATTTTTCTTTCAAACAAAACCAAGCAGAAATCTATTTCTTAATTGCGGATCAAAGTTCATAACAACCAATAGCATGGGAAGTCAGGATTTGGTGGATCATAAGATGATTTCTTACAAAATGTGTTATATATGAAAAACCTAAGGTAAGTCCTTTTTGATTGGTTTCCTCATAGGGCTAGACAATTGCTTCAGTGAATCTCAAGAGAACACTTTTTTAAAAAGTTTATTTATTTTTGAGAGAGAGACAGAGACAGAGATGAGAGAGGGAAATACAGATTCCAAAGCAGGCTCCAGGCTCTGAACCATCGGCACAGAGCCCAATGAGGAGCTTGAACCCACGACCTTGAGATCATGAACTGAGCCGAATTCAGCCACTTAAACAACTGAGCCACTCAGGCGTCCATGAGACCACTTTTTAAATGTTTTATTATGAAATAATTTTACACTCACAAGAACTTACAAAAATAATAGAGTGCATCCTTGTATACCCTTTACCCAGCTTTCTCCAATGGTAAGATCTTACAATACTATAGCACATTATCAAAACCAAAAACTGACAGTATAATAGCATTAACTAAACTACAAATCTTACTTAGATTCTGCAAGTTTTTACATGCGCTCATTTGTGTGTTTATGTATGTATGTACAATTCTATAAAATTTAATCACATTCATATATTTATGTAACAACCACCACAATCAACATTCTGAACTGTTCTATCACTCACCACCAAAAAATACCTTTGTGTCACAGATTTATACTATGAATCCTGCCCATCCCTAACCCTCTGACAACTACTAATATGTTCTTCATAGCTCTATCATTTTGAGGATAATAAATAAATGTAACTTTTTCAGATTTGCCTTTTTCACTTAGCATCCTGTCTTTAAGACCTGTGCAAATTGTTGTGCATATAAATATTTGATTTATTTTTATGCTTATTATTATTCATTTGTATGGATATACCACATTTCATTGATCTATTCACCCACGGAAGGGCATTTGGTTGTTGCCATCTTTTGGCTATTAAAAATAAAGCTGGGATGAAAATTAATGTACAAATATTTCTGTGGACACGTTTTGATGTTCAGAATTTACCTACATTCTGGAGTGGAATTTCTAGGTTATACAGTAGGTTCATGTTTAATTTTGTGAAAGAAAGAGAGAAAGAAAAAAGGGAGAAAAAGAAAGAAAGAAAGGAGAGAAGAAAGAAAGAAAGAAAGAAAGAAAGAAAGAAAGAAAAAAGAAACCTGCCAAACTATTTTCCAGAATAATTGTGCTATTTACCATTTCTAACAGCAATGCATGAGGGATCCATTTCTTATATTTAGTCAGAACTTAACTATTGTCAGTATTTGTTTTAGACATTCTAATAGGTATCTCATGGTATGGCACTGTGGTTTTAAATCACATTTTCCTATTTTATATATCGTTTTATGTGCTCTTTAGTGAATTTCCATGTCTTTTGACCATTTTCAAATGGAATTATATGTTTTCTTACTGTTGAGTTTGAGGGTACTGTGCATATTTTAGATGCAAATCTTTTTTGGATATGTGGTTTGCAAACATGTTTTTCATGTCAATGGTCAGCCTTTCATCCTCTTAATATGGTCTTTCATAAAGTACAGCTTTGAAATTTGATGAAGTCCATTGAATTGATTTTGTTTCTTTTTTGGATTATTCTTTTGGTGGTATGTCTAAGAATACTCTACCAAGTCCCAGATACTGAATATTTTCTCCTATGTTTCATTTAAGATTTTTATAGTTTTATAGTTAGATATGTGATCCACTTTTAGTTATTTTTTATATAGAATGTGAGGTTAAGTTCAACATCAGTTTCATTTTTGCTTATAGATCGATGTATAATTGTTAAAACATCATTTGTTGACAAACTATTCTTTCTTTATTGAATTTTGTACTTTTGTAAAAAAATATAAAGGTTGGTTCTACTTGTGTGGATCATTTCTTTATTTTCTATTCTGTTTTATTAATTTATATATATCAACCTCTACCAATACCACATCACCTTGATTTCTTAACCATATAGTAAGTTGTAAAATTCGGTACTGTGATTCTTCCAATTTTATTTTTGTTTTTCATAATTGTTTTAGCTATTTTAGTACTTTTTTTCCACATATATTTTAGAATAAGTTTATATATATATATATATATATATATATATATATATATATCTACAAAGATACATGTGGAAATTTCAAGAGTAATGCTGCTAAACATATTTAGCAATTTGGGAGAATTTTCACCTTTATTATGTTGTATTGTCTAGCCAGTGAACAATTTTGGTCTATTCACTTATTTAGGTCTTTGATATCTTTCATCAACATTTGGTAGTTTTCAGCTTATAGTTTTTGTAACATAATATGTTACATTTTTACTTAAGTATCCTTTATTTTTTGAACTATTTTAAATGGTATTACGTTTTTAATTTTCACAGTAATATGTTCTTATTTTTCAGTTTAATTCTAGCTATGCTTATTGTTAGTATATAGATACACAATTGATTTTTTTGTGGTAACCTGTGACCTTGCTAAATTCACACATTAGTTCTAAGAGATTTTTTAAGGTCGATTCCATTCTATTTTCTACATGTACAATCATGTGGCCTGAAGAGAGGGATAGTGTTTTGTTTTTTAACATTTATATCTCTTTCTCTGCCTTGCTTATTGCACTGGCTAGAATTTCTATTAGTATTATGAATAAGAGGTAAGAGCAGACATTCTTACCTTGTGACTGATTTTAGAGAGAAAGCTGTTCAGTCTTTCACCATTAAATATAATGTTAACTCTAGGTCTTTTAGAGATATTCTCTATCAAGGTGAGGTAGTTTCCCTTTATTCCTAGTTCGCTGAGATGTTTTCATCTGAATGGATATTAGATTTTTTCCAAATTATTCTTCTGTATTAGCTGATATCTTCATGTGTTTTTTAACATGTTAATACAGTAAATTATACTGTTTATTTTATTTTATAATTTTATTTATTTTATTTCTGAATGAATAAGTCACTGTTTATTCACTGAGACACAGGACGTTACTAGATTAGACTTCAGCAGAATGAGTTGGGCAAGACAAACCAGAAAAATACCAAAACTCTTCTTGTTATCTTTAGGTGAAATGTATAGCTCCCTCTGGGATTGTCCCAACAAAGAAGCTGACCTAGTTTAATATAAATATAGTGTTTTTCCCAAAATTCCCCAAACAGTAGATACACAAAAGTGTGTCTTTGCTGTTTAAAGTGGTGCAACTAATACAGATTGACCCACTTAAAGTGAGCCTTTTTTTTTCTTTTTTTTTTCAACGTTTTTATTTATTTTTGGGACAGAGAGAGACAGACCATGAACGGGGGAGGGGCAGAGAGAGAGGGAAACACAGAATCGGAAACAGGCTCCAGGCTCTGAGCCATCAGCCCAGAGCCTGATGCGGGGCTCAAACTCACGGACCGCGAGATCATGACCTGGCTGAAGTCGGACGCTTAACCGACTGCGCCACCCAGGCGCCCCTAAAGTGAGCCTTTTTACACTAGAGCCTTCCAGGAGAATTCTTGTTGTCTACACTCTAATAAGGTTCAACTGCTTTTCTCTGAATGGCTGTTGAATAATTTGTGTTTACCAAAAGACACAACCAAAGCAAACAGACAAACAGCAAAGAAGCAAACAGCAACAACAAATGTTGCCAAAATCACATGGTTCTCAAAAAAAGGAGGAAAATGTAGACATGAAGAACATTTAACTTTAGTATTTCCCATCATTGTATAGTCTCAGTTTGTGCAACCTCACGAAGGACACTATTTATATCTTCGAGATATTTTGTCTGAGGTTAGAAAGTTGTCAGTGGTGAATATTATAGCTCTGATTATGGTTCCATGAAATATCCATAAACAGTATCTTGGCAAAAAATACCATCATGCATTTCCTCCCAGTTGGATAATTTTTAGAAAAATGGACCACTTTACTGAAATGGCAAGTGTAAATCTTAAGCAATATTAGTCATATCTTGCCCTAATTAAAAATTAACCAAGACTTTATTTTTTGAAAGTATTATTACTAGTAGTAATTATTATTATTGTTATTATTATTATTTTATTTTTAAATTTACATCCAAGTTAGTTAGCACATAGTGCAACAATGATTTCAGGAGTAGATTCCTTAATGTCCCTTACCCATTTAGCCCATCCCCCTCCCACAACCCCTCTAGCAACCCTCTGTTCTCCATATTTAAGAGTCTCTTATGTTTTATCTCCCTCCCTGTTTTTATATTATTTTGCTTCCTTCCCTTATGTTCATCGTTTTTTTTTTATCTTAAATTACTTATGTGAGTGAAGTTATATGATATTTATCTTTCTCTGTCTGACTAATTTCACTTAGCATAATACCCTCTAGTTCCATCCACGTAGTTGCAAAGGGGAAGATTTTATTCTTTTTGATTGCCGAGTAATACTCCATTGTATGTATACACCACGTCTTCTTTATCCATTCATTTGCTGATGGACATTAGGGTTCTTACCATACTTTGGCTATTGTCTATAGTGCAGCTATAAATATTGGGGTGCATGTGCCCCTTTGAAACACCACAAGCTGTATCCCTTGGATAAATACCTACTAGTGCAATTGCTGGGTTGTAGGGTAGTTCTTTTTTAATTTTTTGAGGAACTTCCATACTGTGTTCCAGAGTGGCTGCTTCAGTTTTCATTCACACCAGCAGTGTGAAAGAGATCCTCTTTCTGCACATCCTCACTAATGTCTGTTGTTGCCTGAGTTGTTAATGTTAACCATTCTGACAGGTGTGAGGTGGTATCTCATTGTGGTTTTTATTTGTATTTCCCTGAGGATAAGTGATGTTGAGGATTTTTTAATATGTCGGTTGGCCATCTGGAAGGCTTCTTTGGAGAAGTGTCTATTCATGTCTTTTTCCCATTTCTTCACTGGATTATTTGTTTTTTGGGTGTTGAGTTTGATAAGTTCTTCATAGATTTTTGGATACTAACACTTTTTCTGATATGTCATTCACAAATATATTCTCGCATTCTGTCAGTTGCCTTTCAGTTTTGCTGATTGTTTCCTTCTCTGTGCAGAAGCTTTTAATTTTTATGAGGTCCCAATAGTTTATTTTTGCTTTTTTAAAAATTTGTCCATTTCTTCCATTTTGCCCATGTTATTGGCATATAATTGCTTATAATATTCTCTTATTATTGTTTTTATTTCTGTTGTGTTGGTTGTGATCTCTCCTCTTTCCTTCTTTATTTTATTTATTTCAGTCCTTTCATTTTTCTTTTTGATCAAACTGGGTAGTGGCTTATCAATTTTATTAATTCTTTCAAAGAACCAGCTTCTGGTTTTATTGACCTGTTCTACTGTTTTCTTCATTTCAATAGCATTAATTTCTGCTCTAATCTCTATTACTTCCTGTCTTCTGCTGGTTTTGGGTTTTATTTACTGTTCTTTTTCCAGCTCCTTAAGGCGTAAGGGTAGATTGTATACCTGAGATCTTTCTTCCTTCTTTAGGAAGGCCAGATTGTTATATACTTTCCTCTTATGACCGCCTTTGCTGTATCCCAGAGGTTTTGGGTGGTGGTGTTACCATTTACATTGACTTCCATATACTTTTTAATTTCCTCTTTAACTGCTTGGTTAGCCTATTCATTCTTTAGTAGGATGTTCTTCAGTCTCCAAGCATTTGTTACCTTTCCACATTTTTTCTTGTGGTTGATTTTGAGTTTCATAATGTTATGGTTTGAAAATATACACGGTATGATCTCAATCTTTTTGTACTTGTTGAGGGCTAATTTGTGTCCGAGTATGTGGTCTATCCTGGAAACCATTCCATGTGCACTGAAGAAGAATGCATATTCTGCTGCTTTAGGATGAAATGTTCTGAATATACCTGCTAAGTCAATCTGCTCCAGTGTGTCATTCAAAGCCATTGTTTCCTTCTTGATTTTTTAATTAGATGATCTGTCCATTGCTGTGAGTGGGGAGTTGAAGTCTCCTACTATTATGGTATTACTATCATTGAGTTTCTTTATGTTTGTGATTAACTGATTTATATATTTGGGTGCTATCACATTTGGTGCATAAATGTTTACAATTGTTTGGTCTTCTGGGTAGATAGAACCCTTGATTATTATATATCACCCTTCTGCATCTCTTGATACAGTCCTTATTTTATTTAAAAAAATTTTTTTTTAAAGTTTATTTATTTTTGAGACAGAGAGAGACAGAGCATGAACGAGGGAGTGTCAGAGAGAGAGGGAGACACAGAATCTGAAACAGGCTCCAGGCTCTGATCTGTCAGCACAGAGCCTGACACGGATCTTGAACTCATGGACCACAACATCATGACCTGAGCCAAAGTCAGACGCTTAACCAACTGAGCCACCCACGTGGCCCGATACAGTCTTTATTTTAAAGTCTAGATTGTCTGATATAAGTTTGGCTACTCTGGCTTTCTTTTGTTGACCATTAGCATGATAGATGGTTCTCCATCCCCTTATTTGCAATCTGAAGGTGTCTTTAGGTCTAAAGTGGCTCTCTTGTAAACAGCATATTGATGGATCTTGTTTTCTTATCCATTCTGTTACCCTATGACTTTTGATTGGAGCATTGATTCCACTGACGTTTAGAGTGAGTACTGAAAGATATGAATTTATTGCCATTATCATGCTTGTAGGAGTGGAGTTTCCGGTGGTGTTCTCTCGTCCTTTCTAATCTTTGTTGCTTTGGGTATTTATTTATTTATTTATTTCTCTCTATATATATATTTTTTCATCTTTTCTCCCCTCAGAGAGTCCCCCTTAAAATTTCTTGCAGGGCTGGTTTAGTGGTCACAAACTCCTTTAATTTTTGTTTGTCTAAGAAACTTTTTATCTCTCCTTCTATTGTGAATGACAGCCTTGCTGGGTAAAGAATTCCTGGCTGCATGTTTTCCTGATTCAGCACACTGAATATATCTTGCCACTCCTTTCTGGCTTGCCGAAATTCTGTGGATAGGTCTGCTGCAAACCTGATCTGTCTTCCCTTGTATGTTAGGGAGATTTTCTCCTTTATGGCTTTCATGATTGTCTCCTTGCCTGAGTATTTTGTGAATTTGACTATGATATGCCTTGTTGATGGTCGGTTTTTGTTGAATCTAATCGGGGTCTTCTGTGCTTCCTGGAGTTTGATGTCTGTGTCTTTCCACAGGTTATGAAAGCTTTCCACCACGATATGTTCACATAACCCTTCTACCCCTATTTCTCTTCTTCTTCTGGGACCCTTATAATTCTGATGTTGTTCCTTTTTAATGAGTCACTGATTTCTCTAATTCTTACATCATGCACTGTTGCATTAATCTTCCTCTTTTTCTCTGCCACATTATTCTCTATAGGTTTGTCCTCTATATCGTTGATTCTCTGTTCTGTCTCGTCCATCCTTGCTACTGCTGCATCCATCCATGATTGCTGCTCAGTTATAGCATTTTTAATTTTATTCTGGCTATTTTTTACTTCTTTTGTCTCTGCAGAAAGGGATTCTAATCTATTTTCAACTCCAGCTAGTATTCTTATTATTCTGATTCTAAATTCTGGTTAAGACATCTTGCTTGTATCTGTGTTGGTTAAATCCCTGGCTGTCGTTTCTTTGTGCTCTTTCTTTTGGCGTGAATTCCTTCATTTTGTCATTTTGAAGGGAGAAAAGGAATTAATGAGGTAGAAAAATTGAAATTAAACAAAATTAATATTAACAAAATATTAAAATTGAAAATTAAACACACACACACACACACACAGAAACACTCAAATCAAATAGATGATGCTAGATGCTAGGTGTGTTTTGGTTTGGTGTTGAAAGTGGTTTGACAGATTAGAGAAAGAAACGGGGGAGAAAAAAATGAAATCGTTTGAGAATTTGAAAAAAATGAATACACTGAAATAGACTAAAATGAGATGATGGGGGAAAAGATAATTTTTGAAAATATACACAAAAGTAAAGAATATAGTAGAAAAAAATTAAAGAAAAATATTTTCAAAAAGAAATTAAAAATAAATGTGAATTTTCCTTTTTTGTTTAAGAAAAAGAAATGAAAAAGAGAAAAAGAAAAAAAAAAGAAATAGCTTGAAAATTTGAAAAAGTGAATACACTGTAGTAGACTAAAATAAAATGATGGAAGTAAAATAGAATATGAAAAAAATTACATAAAAGCAAAAAATATTTTTAAAAATTAAATGATAATATTTTTAATAGATATTGAAAGTAAACGTGAAGTTTTTCTCTTTCTGCATTCAAGAAAAAGAAAAGAAATGAAATAGAGAAAAAAAAGAGAAAAAAAAATTGTTTGAAAATTTGAAAAAGTGAATACCCTGAAGTAGACTAAAATAAAATTATGGAAGTAAAGTAGAATTTGAAAAATTTTACAAAAAATAAAACATATAGTAATAAAAGTTAAAGAAAGAAAATTTTAATAAAATTAAAAATAAAAATAATTTTTTTCTCTTTCTGTATTCAAGGAAATGAAAAGAAGTGTAAAAGAGAAAAAGAAAAAAAAGAAAGAAAATTGAATAGATGAACCTAACAGATTGAAGTGGAATTGAAATTGCTTCATTTTCCCCTAGAAGCCAGTGTATGTACCTCTTTATACTCCAAAAATTAAGCCGGCAGTGAGACTTGTGTTCTTGAAGAGTGAAGTTGGCCCAGTTGGACGGGGCTCAGTGTAACAGCTCCGGTCTCCACTAGATCGCACTGCTAGCCTACTGGGGTGGATTGTTGTGGTGCTCATAGGTGCATATGCAAATGCGCGGGAGCAGCAAAAATGGCATCACCCAGCTACCCAGTCTGTTGTCCCAGATCAGCAATCATGCAACTATCCTCTGTCTTCAGCTCTCATCCACTCCCAGCTTTATCACTGTCTGTGACCAGGCCCCAGGCAATACCTCTCTCCCAAGTTTTGTCTCAGATGCGGCTGTTTTCCCCAGCCCCTTACTTCTGAAGGATTTCGGGTTTGACCGTTCTGTCCTTCTGCAGGAGGGTGTCACCAAGCAATGGCCAAATGAGCAATGGCCGAATGTTGGCTGCACCCAGGAATGCTTGTTGGACCCTGTTGCTGCTGGTGCCCCAAGACTGCGGCCAGGTGCCAGCCTGTCCCAGAAAATGTTTGCAGGACAGTGTAGCAGCAGTGTTTTAGGGATTATGGAAAATCACAACACACATCTGGCACCAGGCTTCACCCTTAAGGACCTTGTTCCAGCACCAGTGAATGTGGGCATTTTCTAGGGTCTGCTGGGACCAGGTGGCTTCAACAGTCTCTACCAAATGTCCTTCCAGCAGTGGAACTGCTTTTCCCCGTGTGTACTGAGAACCTCCCAGACCCCACTCTGTTCCTGGAGATTCGCCCTTCCCACCAGAGCATCGCCAGGTAATGAGCTGCAGATTTGTGCATTGAGCTCCCCTTGTTTAAAGTCTTAATGGAATTTAAACCCTCTCCTTTCTCCTTTCTCCCTTTTTAGTTTAGTCACTGCATCTGTTTCCAATTTTCCACTTTCTCTCCAGCTGCTTCTGGGGAGGGTTGCTTTTCCCATATTCTGCCCCCCTCCCCAATATCCGTCTTCTCTCCACCCGCAAGAGCAGTTCCCTATCTTTCACGGCTTCTCACTACCAAAGTTCAGCTCTCCATCCCTGCATATCTTCTGAATTCTGTGGTTCAGGTTGGGCAGATTGTTGTGTTAATCCTCCAATCAGCTTCCTAGGTGTGTAGGATGGTTTAGTGTTGGTCTGGCTGTATTTCATGGACCTGAGGCACAAAAAAAGCTTCCATGCTGTTCTGCCATCTTGGCTCCTCCTTACTTTGAATTTAAAAATGTATAGCTTTTTAACATAACTAGAAATAATCTTACAATTAGTATGGAACCACAAAATAAGCCAAATGGCAAAGGAATCTTGAGAAAAAAAGAGAAATAAAGGTAGCACAATTCCAGACTTCAAGGTATACTACAAGGCTGTAGTAATCAAAACATAATAGTCCTGGTACAAAAATAGACACATAGATCAATAGAACACAACAGAGAGGGCATAAATAAACCCAAGCTTATATAATCAATTAATCTATGACAAAGGAGGCAAAAATATACAATAAGGACAAAGCATCTTTAAAGCATCTTTAACAAATGATGCTGGGAAAACTGGAAGCAATATGCAAAAGAATGAAACTGGACTACTTTCTTATACCATACACAAAAATAAATAAAAATAGATTAAAGGCTTAAATATGAAACATGAAACTATAAAAAAAATCCTAGAAATGAACACAGTCAGTAATTTCTCTGACATTGGCCATAGCAACATTTTTCTAGGTATGTCTCCTCAGGCAAAGGAAGCAAAAGCAAAACTCAACTATCAGTACTATATAAAAATAAAAAGCTTTTTCGCAGTGAAAGAAACAATAAAATAAAAATGAAACCTATTGAACAACAGAATATGCTTGCAAGTGATATATCTGATAAGGGGTTAATATCCAACATATAGAAATAACTGTACAACTCAAAACCAAAACCAAAACCAAAACCAAAACCAAAAAAACCCCACAAATAATCCATTTAAACACTGGGAGGAAGACATGCGTAGACATTTCTTCAAAGACCTGCAAATGGCCAATAGACACATTAAAAGATCAACATCACTCATCATCAGGGAAATGCAAATCAAAACCACAATAAGATAACAACTCACACCTCTCAGAATGACTAAACTCAAAAATAGAAGAAATAAGTGTTGTTGATGATGTGGAGAAAAAAAGGAACTTTCATGCACTGCTGGTGGGAATGTAAATTTATACAGCCACTATGGAAAACAGTATAGAATTTCCTCAAAAAATTAAAAATAGAACTTCCATGTGATCCAATAATTCCACGACTAGGTATTTCCCAGAAGAAAATGAAAACATTGGGATGCCTGGATGGTCCACTTGGTTGGGCGTCCAACTTCAGCTCAGGTCATGATCTCACGGCTCGTGGGTTTGAACACCACAACCAGCACTGTACTGACAGCTCTGAACATGGAGCCTGATTTGGATTCTGTGTCTCCCTCTCTCTCTCTGCACTCCCCACACACATGCTCCGTCTCTGTCTCTCAAAAATAAATAAAACATTACAAAATTAAAAAAAAGAAAATGAAAACACTAATTTGAAAAGATGTATGGACTTCTGTGTTTATTGAAGCATTATTTACAATAGCAAAGATATTGAAGCGACCTTAGTATTCACCAATAGATGAACAAATTTTAAAAATTAAAAAATAAATTAAATAAATAATAAATAAAAGAAATAAAAGTAAATAAAAATATATACACATACACACATACGTATATATACACATATATACCTACACACAACACACACACACACACACACACACACACACACTTTCATGGAATATTATGCCACCATAATAAAGGACAGGGTCTCACCATTTATAACAACAGGGATGCCCCTAGAGGGTACTGCATTAAGTGAAATAAGTCAGATAAAGACAAATATTATTTTATTTCTCTGATATGTGAAATCTGAAAAAGAAAACAAATGAATACACAAAAGGTAGAATAGACTTATAAATATAGAGACTAAATTGATAGTTGCCAAAGGGGAGGAGGTGGGGGGATGAGAAAAATAGGTGATGAAGTTTGGGGTATAAAGGATTCCAGTTATGAAATGAATAAGTCATAAATATAAATGGTACAGCAATACTTTGTAATACCTTGTAATAATGTTGTATGGTGACAAATGTTAGCTACACTTGTGGGGAACATAGTGTAATGAATAGGGAAATTGAATCACTGTATTGTGCTCCTGAAACTAATGTAACATTGTGCCTCAACTTTATTCAAATAAAAAAATACATGTATAGCTTATTATTCTTATTCAGGATGAATCTATAATCAAACATTTTCCCTTATATTTGTAAAATTTCAACCACCATTTTAAGTAGATGAATTTAAACAATTATTCTCCAGAAAGATTCATCTGTCAGCTTTTATTGTTTATTTCTGCTGTAGTCTTTATTATTTTGTTCTTCTGCTGGATTTATGCTTTATTTGCTCTTCCTTTTATAGCTCCTTCAGGTGTAAAGTTAACTTTTGTACTTGAGATATTTTTTTTTGTTTCTTGAAGTACTATGTACTTCCCTCTTATGACTACTTTTGCTGCATCTCACAGGTTTTGTACTGTCTTGTTATCACTTTCATTTATTTCAATATATTTTTTATTTGTTCTTTAATTTTCTGGTTAGCCCATTCATTATTTAGTAGGATGTTCCTTGGCCTTTCCAAGGATCAACCTTGTGGTTGACTTCATGTTTCATAGCATTATTGTCTGAAAATATGCATGGTATGATCTCAATATTTTTGTACTTTTTGAAGGCTGATTTGTGGCCCAATATGTGATCTATTCTGGAGAATGTTCCATGTGTACTTGACAAGAATGTGTATTCTGCTGCTGTAGGATGAAATGTTCTGTATGTCTGGTAAGTCCATCTGGTCCAGTGTGTCATTCAAAGCCATTGTTTCTTTGTTGATTTTTTGCTTAGATTAAAACTGGTATTTTTAACTACCTTCTTCCAATATCCATTTTATATTCCCCTTTTCCTGGGGAAGCACTCCATATTTTCATGGTTCTTTGATTGTAGAGAACTCAAAATTATATTCTTGAATGTTCTAGGCCTTTAGGAGTCCTACCTGTGTTTTATTGTTATAGTCTTCCATTGACTTTACTCACAAGACATGATACTCTGTAAGGTATCTCCTATAATAAAGACACACTGTCTCCCAGCCCCATATACTCTTCCTTACTTGAATTGTGTATTAACAACCCAATTTCCTTTAGTAATTAGGATCCATTTTTCTATTCATACAGTATTTTTCTTTTTGCATCTTGATTCAGAGACATAAGGAGTTGAAAGTGGCCTAGTGAAAGTCTGAAATTTCAGTTCAGTGTATCATTGTTGTGTCTTCTTCTGGACGCATTCTTCTCTTTGGAAGTAAAATCTCTAAGTCAACCAGAAGTGCTTAAAATTTCAGGGATGGAAGGTAAATTTTTTGCTAGTGTATTACTGCAAGTAATAGTGAAAAAAGCCTTTGCTTGGTAAACCTATAATCTTGGCTATGGAGGAAACTGGCAGGAAACTGAATCAGAACACCTACAGCTTCCTGGAGCACACAGTCCCAACCTTGCAATATCTTGTCACTTACAAGATTGATGTGATTGGGACTTCAAAATGTCATCCAACCAACTGCATTAAAATGATGGAAAACATCGTTAACAACAGTGAATTCCATGAGAATGGACTCATTGTTCTATTTAATTTTGTTGTAATGTGAGTTCCTTGCTAAGAAGCAATGCTGTGTGAAATAAAATGACAGTGTATTAGGTTTTCTGTAAGTCCAAAGATGATAGTATTGACAGAAACATTGCAAGCAGGGAGGGAAAATCCATATCCAAAGTGTCTCCTTGAGAAGTCTTTTTTACTCATCCATTAAATAAGTTGTCCAATATAACCCTGCTGCCAGCTAGCTGGAAGATCACCTCTAATAATGCTGCCATATAAAGTACTCATTAGTGGTTCCTGTTGCTTGAATATTGGGCACTCAGTGCCAGTCAGATCAGCCTCAGTGACCGAAAACACATGTTGTTAAACCCAGGCATAATCTCAATCCCTGCCACCATGGGCACTTTATGAGCTTATCGAGCCATGGCATGTGTGGCTCGTGAAAGAAGTTGAATGGTATCCACAAAATTTGTTGTCCTATCTCTTTGATTATTAAAACCTTCCTTTTCTGAGGTCATCTTTCAGGAAATATACATATGAGACTCTAATATCTTCACATTCTTTACCTTTTAGAGAGTTATATCTAGGTATCTCTTCACCATACCTCAGTGCCACCAATTTTCCAATTATGTTTTTTTTCTGAGTCCTTGACTATTCATCAAAACCATTGACCACAGGATATGAATAGATATACAGTCATACTTCTGGCCACTTTCCCTTCTGACGAAAATGAATAACCGGGTTCACTGTTTGAGTTCTGCCCATGGATAGGGTTTAATTTTACTATAATCCTTTAGGAGATATCTCAGAAAAGTTGTATAGTGCTGCAGCTATTCATTTTGGGTGGAGCCTACATATGCAGACCTGCGTCTGTAAACTAGACCTGATTTTTCTCTTTAGTCAACTGGTTATAGAAAATTCTTTTTTTAAAAATAAATTTATGCACATTCTAGTTATTTAACATACAGTGTATTATAGGTTTCAGGAGTAGAACCCAGTGATTCATCACTTACATATAAGATCAAGTGCTCATCCCAACAAGTACCTTCCTTTTTTATTTTTTTTTAACTTTTTTAATATGAAATTTATTGTAAAATTGGTCTCCATACAACACCCAGTGCTCATCCCAACAGGTGCCCTCCTCAATGTCCATCACCCACTTTCCCCTCCTTCCCGCCCCCCATCAACCATCAGTTTATTCTCAGTTTTTAAGAGTCTCTTATGGTTTGGCTCCTTCCCTCTCTAACTTTTTTTAGAGTGCTCATCCCAACAAGTGCCCTCCTTAATGCCCATCACCCATTTAGCCAATCCCCCACTCACCAGCAACCATCAGTTTGTTCTCTGTATTTAAGAGTCTCTTCTGGCTTGACCCCCTCTCTTTTTTTATCTTATTTTTTCTTCCCTTCCCCTATGTTCATCTATTTTGTTTCTTAAATTTCACATATGAGTAAAATAATATATTTGTCTTTCTCTGACTGACTTATTTCACTTAGCATAATACACTCTAATTCCACCCACATTGTTGCAAATGGCAAGATGTCACTATTTCTGGTTGCCAAATAATATCCCATTGTGTGTATATATATAACATCTTATTTCTCCATTTATCATCGGTGGACATTTGGGCTCTTTCTGTAATTTGGTTATTGTCCATAGCGCTGCTATAAACATTAGGGTGCATGTGCGCATTTTAATCACCATTTTTATATCCTTTTGTATACCTAGTAGTGCAATTGCTGGGTCATTGGGTAATTCTATTTTTAATTTTTTGAGGAACCTCCATAGTGTTTTCCAGAGTTGCTGCAACAGTTTGCATTCCCACCAACAGTGAAAAAGCAATTATGAAGTAATGTAGCAGGGTCATGGGTATTTAGGCCTTCCCCATGCAAGTTGTGGCTTTAGGACCTGTTAGTGCTTGGTCTTTTATATACCACTTTTATTTGATAATATGATGCCTCTGTGCATGCCCAAAGTTATGGCTCAAATTTATGATTGGCAGTTTAGATTGCATGGTAACTTGGTGGTCCATGGAGCAGTATTCAGTCTTTACTAAATCCTAATAGCAAAACAAAATGTGCTTTTCAAAAGAACGGTATTTATCCACAGAAGATGACAGAGCTTTGGTTCAAATTTCAATATCATTACTGTGATTCAGCTATAGAAGCTTCCAAAAGGCTTCACATAGTGTCTCTACCTTCCACTGTCAGTTTATTCACCATCTGATCTACCGGATTGCATAACTTAAGTGGAAGAGCAGCTTGTATGGTAGTGTGAGCTTGTTGCAGAGCCTTCTCTTGTTCTGGGCCTCACTCAAAACTGGAAACTTTTTGGGTCACTCAGTAAGTGGGCTAGGGTAGCATGCTCAAATATGGAATATGTTGCCTCCAGAATTCCACAGGACAATTAGATGTATCTTTGTGTGTGTGTGTGTGTGTGGTGGTAGTAGGGACCAGATATAGCTATATATCCTTTACTTTAGGAGGACTATCTCAACATGCCCAACCCCACTAGATCCCTATGAGTTTCATTGAAGTAGAAAGCTTTAGTTATTTGTGGAATTTATTGCCCACTTTCTGACATGTAAATTTCTTGCTGATATGCCTAGAGTAGTTTTTTCTTCCTACTTACCAAATCCAATCAGCATAATATCAAAGTAATGGACCAGCATGACATCCTAATCTTGTCCAAGGGAAAGGTGAACAAAGTCCTTTTGGACTAAATTATGACAGAGCTGGAGTTTCTACACCCCTGAGAAAGGGCAGTAAAGGTATATTGCTGACCTTGACAGCTGAAAGAAAACTGATTCCAGTGACCTTTACTAGCAGGTATCAAGAAAAAGCCTTTTTCTGGACCAAGAGATGCTCAAGCAAACATGGCTTTGGATCACCAAGATCCATCTCTTGTCTTCACAGACTAAACTGATGAATTAAACAGAGATGTGGTGGGAATCATTCTCCCTACATTTTTCAAGTCCTTGGTGGTGACACTAAATTCTTCAATCCTTCTAAGAATGTGATATTCCTTTTGGTTTACCATTTTTGTAGGTAGAGGCAGTTCTAGTGGCTTCCACTTTGGTTTTCCTACTCCACAAGTCAAGGAACCAACGCGGAGATTCTGCCAGTTACTGAGTATGTCTATTCCAATTGTACATTCAAGAACTTGGAAAATAACCACAGGATTGGTTCAGGGACCTATTGAACCCACTGTGAGCTAGATCTAAGCTGAAGTTCCATTGATCACCTGACTTCAGTAATTCCCTATTCTGACTGTTAGACCACAGTGACATTTTGAGTATCCTGAAATTAGTGTCATTTCAGAGACTATGTCTACAAAGGTACAGCAATACTTTGTAATACCTTGTAATAATGTATGGTGACAAATGTTAACTACACTTGTGGTGAACATAGTGTAATGCATAGGGAAATTGAATCACTGTATTGTGTTCCTGAAACCAATGTGATATTGTGCCTCAACTTTACTCAGATAAAGTATAAATGTATAGCTTATTATGCTTACTGAAGATGAATATCCAATCAAACATTTTCCCTTATATATTATGAAATTTCAACCACCATTTTAAGTAGATGAATTTAAACAGTTATTCTCCAGAAAGATTCATCTGTCAGTTTTTTGTTTCTTTTAAATATAAATGTAAAATCTAAATACAAAATCAATGTAAAATGATATCTTTTGATGTCTATGTTTTTATAGAAAAGCTGATATAGTCCAAATATTTCCATTTGAACCTAATAATAAATTTCACATTTATAACAGTGGAGATTCATGCTGTGATTTACACCTTTACTCCTCATGGTTTTTTTCCATATTGTTAGGGGTTTTTGTGTTTTTTTCTATATTTATTAACATAATATTGACATATATGTAAACTGTGTAAGGTATATGATGTGTTAAATATAATTAACACAATAAACTTAAATTCTCCATCCCCTTAATTAATTGTGTATATTCTGTGTATATAGTGTATATAGTGTGTATAGTGTATATAGTGATAATATTTAAGGTTAACTCTCATAAGAACTTTGAAGTATATAATGCAGTTGATTGTAGACTGTTGATTGTAGACACATGTTCTACATAGATTCCCACAACTTATTCATCTTAGAGCTGGAAGTTTATGCCCTTTGACCAACCAATTCCCATATTTCCCACCCCCCATCTTCCAGCAACCACAATTCTACACTCTGTTTCTGCCTCCTTAGCTCTTACAGATTGCACCAAAAGTGAGAACATACATTATTTGTCTTTCTCTATTAGATACATTTTACTTAGCCTAATGTCCCAAAGGACCATTCATTTGTCACAAACGGTAGGGTTCCCTTCTTCTTTGTGGATGAGCAACATGTCACTAGATAGATATAGATAGATGATAGATGATAAATGATAGATATAGAGATAGACAGATTTTGTCTATTAGTCTATGTGCCAGTTTATATGTCAGGTATATAATGACTTGGTATTTGTATATATTGTGAGATGACCAGCACAATAAGTCTAGTAATATCCATCATTGTATATAGTTACAATTTTTCTTTTAATGAGAACTTTTAAAATTTACTCTCCTAGTAACTTTCAAGTATGTAATGCAGTATTATTAACTATAGTCACTATGCTGTACATTACAGCACTATGACTTATTTATAACTGGATATTTGTACCTTTTGAATTCACACATTTTGCCCACCACATTCCTCTGAACAGCCACTAATCTCTTCCTTATATTTATGAATTCGTGTTTGTGTGTCTGTGTATGTTTATAGACTTTATATATATATGAGATCATATGGTATCTGTCTTTCTCTGACTTATTTTATGGTAGTTTTTTTTTCCTTTGGAGGAAACTCCATATTGCTTTCATAGTGGTGTATCAATTTACATCTACCAATTTACAGTGCACAAGATTTCCTTTTCTCCATATCCTCACTGACACTTGTTATCATTTACCTTTTCACAATAGCCATTCAAACACCTGAGAGGTAATGTCTAATTGTGGCATTGAGTTGCATTTCTCTGATAATTACTAATGTTGAGCATCTCTTCAAATGGCCCTTGGCCATTTATGTCTTTCTTAGGAAAGTTTTTTTTTTTAATTCTTTTCTCAATGTGTTAGTTGGATTTTTCACTTTTTTTGCTATTGAGTTGTATGAATTAATCATGTATTTTGGGTATTAATCCCTCACCATACATAAGTATTGCAACTATTTTCTCACATTCTGTAGGTTCCTTTTGATTTTATTGGCTATTTTTTTTTGCTGTGTGGAATGTTTTATTTTATTTTATTAAGTTTTTAATGTGAATTCCAGTATAGTTAACATACAATGTTATATTATTTTCAGGTGTACAATATAGTGATTTAACAATTTTATACATTGCTCAGTGCTCACTGTGATAACTATACTCTTTAATCCCCATTACTTATTTAACCCATCCACCCATCAACCCTTTGGTAACCATCAGTTTGTTCTCTGTAGTTAGCAGTCTGTTTCTTGGTTTGTCTTTCTTTTTTAATTTGTTAATTTGTCTAGGTTCTTAAATTCCACATGCATGAAATAATATTGTGTTTGTCTTTCTCTGACTTTTTTGCTTATCATTATACTCTCCAGCTCTATCCATGTTGTTACAAATGGAAAGATTTTATCCTTTTTATGGCTAAATAATATTCCACTGTGTGTGTGCATGTGTGTGTGTATCACATCTTCTTTATCCATTTATATGTCTATGGACACTTGGGCTCCTTTCATAATTTGGGTATTGTAAATAATGCTGCAGTAAATATACAGGTTCATATAACTTTTTGAATTAGTGTTTTTCTATTATTTGGGTAAATACCCAGTAGTGCCATTACTAGATACTAAAGTAGTTTTATTTTTAAATTTTTGAGAACTTCCACATTGTTTTCCATGGTGGCTTATTCAGAGTGTTTTTCGTTTAATGTAGTCCCAATGTTCATTTTTGCTTTTGTTGCTTATGGATTTAGTGTCATATCCATAAAACCATTGCCAGGACTAAGATCAAGGAGTTTATTTCCTGTGTTTCTTCTATTTATGTGGTTGGAGGTCTTACATTTCATAGTTTAATCCATTTCAATTCAGTGAGTGATATGAGGTCAAATTTCACTCTTTTCCATGTGAATATCCAATTTTCCCTTCACCATTTATTGAAGAGACACTCTTCTTCGGCATGTTTTCTTGGCCATGTCCACAAATACTAGTTGACTGTAGATACATAGGTTTATTTTGTGGTTTTAACTTGGCCCAATTGTTTATATGTCAGTTTAAATGCATGTACCATATTATTTTGATTAACATTGTTTGAAATTGGCAACTCTGATGGCTCCTGCTTTGTTCTATCTAAGGAGTATTGTGAATTTGAGAATATTTTTGTGGTTCCATATGAAATTTTGGAAATTTTTTTTTCTATTTTTGTAAAAAATGACATTGGAATTTTGATAGACATAGAAATGAATATAAAATGATTTTGCTAACTATGGGTGTTTTAATATATTTAATACTATTAATACTTATGATCCATGGACATGGGATATATTTCCATTTGTGTCTTTTTCAATTAATTTCATCAAAGATTTAGTATATAGATTTTAAAACTCCTTGATTAAATTTATTCCTAAGTATTTAATATTTTATTTTATTATTTTTTATTATGAAATTTATTGATAAATTTGTTTCCATACGACACCCAGTGCTCCTACCAACAGGTGCCCTCCTCAATGCCCATCACCCACCCTACCTTCTATCCCACTCCTCATCAACCCTCAGTTTATTCTCAGGTTTTAAGAGTCTCTTACAGTTTGGCTCTCTCCCTCTCTAACTTTTTTTTTCCTTCCTGTCCCTCATGGCCTTCTGTTAAGTTCCTCAGGATCCACATAAGAGTGAAAATATATGGTATCAGTCTTTCTCCGTATGCCTTATTTCACTTAGCAAAACACTCTCCGGTTCCATCCACATTGCTACAAAAGGTCATATTTCATTCTTTCTCACTGACAAGTAGTATTCCATTGTGTATATAAACCACAATTTCTTTTTTTTTTCATTTTTTAATTTTTCAATATATGAAATTTATTGTCAAATTGGTTTCCATACAACACCCAGTGCTCATCCCAAAAGGTGCCCTCCTCAATACCCATCACCCATCCTCCCCTCCCTCCCACGCCCCATCAACCCTCAGTTTGTTCTCAGTTTCTAAGAGTCTCTTAAGCTTTGGCTCTCTTCCACTCTAACCTCTTTTTTTTTCCTTTCCCTCCCCCATGGGTTTCTGTTAAGTTTCTCAGAATCCACATAAGAGTGAAAACATATGGTATCTGTCTTTCTCTGTGTGGCTTATTTCACTTAGCATCACACTCTCCAGTTCCATCCACGTTGCCACAAATGGCCATATTTCATTCTTTCTCCTTGACATGTAGTACTCCATTGTGTATATAAACCACAATTTCTTTATCCATTCATCAGTTGATGGACATTTAGGCTCTTTCCATAATTTGGCTATTGTTGAAAGTGCTGCTCTAAACATTGGGATACAAGTGCCCCTATGCATCAGTACTCCTGTATCCCTTGGGTAAATTCCTAGCAGTGCTATTGCTGGGTCATAGGGTAGGGCTATTTTTAATTGTTTGAGGAAACTCCACACTGCTTTCCAGAGTGGCTGCACCAATTTGCATGCCCACCAACAGTGCAAGAGGGTTCCCTTTTCTCCACATCCTCGCCAGCATCTATAGTCTCCTGATTTGTTCTTTTTGGCCACTCTGACTGGCATGAGGTGATATCTGAGTGTGGTTTTGATTTGTATTTCCCTGCTGAGGAGCGACGTTGAGCATCTTTTCATGTGCCTGTTGGCCATCCAGATGTCTTCTTTAGAGAAGTGTCTATTCATGTTTTCTGCCCATTTCTTCACTGGGTTATTTGATTTTCGGGTGTGGAGTTTGGTGAGCTCTTTATAGATTTTGGATACTAGCCATTTGTCTGATATGTCATTTGCAAATATCTTTTCCCATTCCGTTGGTTGCCTTTTAGTTTTGTTGGTTGTTTCCTTTGCTGTGCAGAAGCTTTTTATCTTCATAAGGTCCCAGTAATTCATTTTTGCTTTTAATTTCTTGCCTTTGGGGATGTGTCAAGTAAGAGATTGCTACGGCTGAGGTCAGAGAGGTCTTTTCCTGCTTTCTCCTCTAGGGTTTTGATGGTTGCCTGTCTCATATTCAGGTCCTTTATCCACTTTGAGTTTATTTTGTGAATGGTGTGAGAAAGTGGTCTAGTTTCATTCTTCTTCATGTTTCTGTCCAGTTCTCCCAGCATCATTTGTTAAAGAGGCTGCCTTTTTTCCATTGGGTATTCTTTCCTGCTTTGTCAAAGATTAGTTGGCCATACATTTGTGGGTCCAATTCTGGGGTTTCTATTCTATTCCATTGGTGTATGTGTCTGTTTTTGTGCCAATACCGTACTGTCTGGGTGATTACAGCTTTGTAGTAGAGGCTAAAGTCTGGAATTGTCATGCCTCCTGTTTTGGTCTTTTTCTTCAATATTACTTTGGCTATTTGGGGT
Organism: Prionailurus viverrinus; assembly: GCF_022837055.1. Taxonomy (NCBI): domain Eukaryota; kingdom Metazoa; phylum Chordata; class Mammalia; order Carnivora; family Felidae; genus Prionailurus; species Prionailurus viverrinus. Next base: position 57,290,797 of record NC_062579.1, read on the forward strand.
CTTTTGTGGTTCCATATGAATTAGGATTGCTTATTCTAGCTTTGAGAAGAGTGCTGGTGCAATTTTGATTGGGATTGCATTGAATGTGTAGATAGCTTTGGGTAGTATTGACATTTTGACAATATTTATTCTTCCCATCCATGAGCAAGGAATGTTTTTCCATTTCTTTATATCTTCTTCAATTACCTTTAGAAGCTTTCTATAGTTTTCAGCATACAGACCTTCTACATCTTTGGTTAGGTTTATTCCTAGGTATTTTATGATTCTTGATGCAATTGTGAATGAGATAAGTGTCTTTATTTGTCTTTCTGTTGCTTCGTTATTGGTGTATAAGAATGCAACTGATTTCTGTACATTAATTTTGTATCCTGCAACTTTGCTGAATTCATGTATCAGTTCTAGCAGACTTTTGGTGGGGTCTATCGGGTTTCGCATGTACAATATCATGTCATCTGCAAAAAGTGAAAGCTTGATTTCACCTTTGCCAGTTTTGATGCCTTTGATTTCCTTTTGTTGTCTGATTGCTGATGCTAGCACTTCCAACACTATGTTACACAACAGCGGTGAGAGTGGACATCCCTGTGACGTTCCTGATCTCGGGGGAAAGCTCCCAGTTTTTCCCCATTGAGGATGATATTAGCTGTGGGCTTTTCAAAATAGCTTTGATGATGTTTAAGTATGTTCCTTCTATCCTGACTTAATCGAGGGTTTTTATTAAGAAAGGGTGCTGAATTTTGTCAAATGCTTTTTCTGCATCAATTGACAGGATCATATGGTTCCTATCTCTTCTTTTGTTAATGTGATGTATCAATGTGATGATTGATTTGTGAATGTTGAACCAGCCCTACATCCCAGGAATGAATCCCATTTGATCATGTTGAATAATTCTCTTTATATGCTGTTGAATTTGTTTTCTTATTATCTTGTTGAGAATTTTTGCATCCATATTCATCAGGGATATTGGCTTGTAGCTCTCTTTTTTGGCTGGGTCTCTGTCTGGTTTGGGAATCAAAGTACTGCTGGCTTCTTAGAGTGAGTCTGGAAGTTTTCTTTCTATTTCTATTTTTTGGAACAGCTTGAGAAGATTAGGTATTGTCTCTGCTTTAAATGTTCGATACAATTCCCCAGGGAACCCATGTGGTCCTGTACAGTTATTTGTTGGGAGATTTTTGTAATTGATTCAATTTCTTCCCTGGTTATGGGTCTGATCAAGTTTTCTATTTCTTCATGTGTGAGTTTTGGAGGTGTGTGGGTGCTTAGGAATTTGTCTATTACTTTGAGGTTGTCCAGTTTGTTGGCATATAATTTTTCCTAGTGTTCCCTGATAATTTCTTGTATTTCTGAGGGATTAGTTGTCATAATTGCATTTTCATTCGTGATTTTATCTATTAGGGTCATCTCCCTTTTCTTTTTGAGAAGCCTGGCTAGAGGTTTACCCATTTTGTTTATTTTTTCAAAAAACCCACTCTTGGTTTTGTTGATGTGCTCTACAGTTTTTTAGATTCTGTATTATCTATTTGTGCTCTGATCTTTATTATTTCTCTTCTGCTGGGTTTGGGATGCCTTTGCTGTTCTGCTTCTATTTCCTTTAGGTGTGCTGTTAGATTTTGTATTTGGGATGTTTCTTGTTTCTTGAGATAGGCCTGGATTGCAATGTATTTTCCTCTCAGGACTGCCTTCGCTGTATCCCAAAGCTTTTGGATTGTTGTCTTTCCATTTACATTTTTTTCCATATATTTTTAAATTTCTTCTCTAATTGCCTGGTTGACCCATTCATTCTTTAGTAGGGTGTTCTTTAACCTCCATGCTTTTGGAGATTTTCCAGACTTTTTCCTATGGTTGATTTCAAGTTTCATATCATTGTGGCCTGAACATGTGCATGTTATGATCTCAATTCTTTTATATTTTTTGAAGTGGTGTTTTGTCACCTAGTATGTCATCTGTCTTGTAGAATGTTCCATGTGCACTCAAGAAGAAAGTATATTCTGTTGCTTTGGGATGCAGAGTTCTAAATATATCAGTCCATCTGATTCAATGAATCATTCAGGGCCCTTGTTTTTTTATTGTTCCTGTGTCTAGATGTTCTATCCATTGCTTTAAGTGGAGTATAAAATGCAATTAATGCAATTACCACATTCTTATCAATAAGTTTGCTTATGTTTGTGATTAATTATTTTAAAAAAATTAACGTTTATTTTTTTGAGACAGAGAGAGATGGAACATGAATGGGGAAGGGTCAGAGAGAGAGGGAGAGAGTCTGAAACAAGCCCCAGGCTCTGAGCTGTCAGCACAGAGCCAGACACGGGGCTCAAACTCACAGACTGCGAGATCATGACCTGAGCCTTTGGCACACTTAACAGACTGAGTCACCCAGGTGCCCCTAATTGTTTTATATATTTAGAGGCTCCCATATTCAGTGCATAGACATTTATAATTGTTAGCTCTTCCTGATGGATAAACCCTGTAAGTATTACATAATGTCCTTCTTCACCTCTTGTTACAGGCTATAATTTAAAGTCTAGTTTATCTGATATAAGTATGGCTACTCCAGCTTTCATTTGACTTTCAGCAGCATGATAGATAGTTCCTCATCCTCTCACTTTCAATCTGAAGGTGTCTTATGGTCTAAAATGTGTCTCTTGTAGACAGAAAATATATGGGTCTTGTTTTTTTTTTATCCATTCTGATACCCTATGTCTTTTGGTTGGAGCATTTAGTCCATTTACATTCAGTGTTTTTATTGAAAGATATGGGTTTAGAGTCATTGTGAGGTCTGTAGGTTTCCTGCTTGTAGTGATGTCTCTGGTACCTTGTGGTCCTTGAAACATTTTACTCACAGAATCCCCTTTAGGATCTCTTGTAGGGCTGGTTTAGTGGTCATGAATTCCTTCAGTTTCTGTTTGTTTGCAAAAACCTTTATCTCCTTCTATTCTGAATGACAAACTTGATAGATAAAAGATTCTCAGTTGCATATTTTTTTCTGCTCATCACATTGAAGATTTCTTGCCATTCTTTTCTGGCTTGCCAAGTTTCAGTAGATAGGTCTGCTACTACTCTTATGGGTCTACCTTTATAAGTTAGAGCCTGTTTATCCCTAGCTGCTTTCAGAATTTTCTCTTTATCCTTGTATTTTGCCAGTTTCACTATGATATGTCGTGCAGAAGATCGATTAGAGTTACGTCTGAAGGGAGTTCTCTGTGCCTCTTGGATTTCAAAGCGTTTTACATTCCCTAGAGCAGGGAAGTTCTCAGCTATGATTTGTTCAAGTACACCTTCAGCCCCTTTCTCTCTCTTCTTCTTCTTCTGGAATTCCTATGATATGGATATTTTTCTGTTTGATCGCATCACTTAGTTCTCTAATTCTCCCCTCATACTTCTGGAGTTTTTTATCTCAGCTTCCTCTTTTTCCATAATTTTATTTTCTAATTCACTTATTCTCTACTCTTCCTCTTCAATCCGTTCTATGTTCACCTCCGTTTTATTGTGCACCTCGTTTGTAGCGTTTTTTATGTCCTCATGACTATTTTTTTAGTTCCTTGATCTCTGTAGCCATAGATTCTCTGCTGTTCTCTATGCTTTTTTCAAGCCCAGCGATTAATTTTTTGACTACTATTCTAAATTCTTGTTCCATTATATTGCTTAAGTTGGTTTTGATCAATTTGTTAGCTTTCACTACTTCCTGGAGTTTCTTTTATGGAGAATTCTTCTGTTTTGTCATTTTGGGTAGTCCCTGGGGTGGCTCCAAACTGCAGGGAACTTCCCCTGTGCTGTCTGGAGTAACTTGTGTTGGTGGGCGGGGCTGCAGTCAGACTGGTGTGTACCTTATCTTCCTCTCTCCCAGGGGCAAGATTCACTGTGGAGTGGTGTGGTCCCTGTCTGGGCTACTTGCACACTTCCAGGCTTGTGCTGCTGTTTTGATGGCATCTGACACATTAGAGGGGGTGGATCTGCAAGGTGCACAGGGGCGGGAGAGGAGCCTTAGCTCACTTTGTCATTGGTGGTCCCCTGAGGGAGGGGCCCTGCAGTACCAGGAGGGAGACCGACCCATAGGAGAGACGGATCCACAGAAGCACAGTGTTGGGTGTTTGTGCCATGCAAACAAGTTTGGTAACGGGAACTGGTTCCCTTTGTTATTTCGGCTGGAGGATGGGAGAGGGAAATGGCAGTTGCCAGTGCCTTTGTCCCGTATCGAGCTGAGCTCTGCCTTCTGGGGCTCAACTCTCCCTCCTGGTGTCCTCTCACCGTCCTCACTCTCCAAAAGCAGAGCTGTTGACTTTTAACTTTCCAGTTGTTAAGTCCTTCTGGCTGTCAGAACTCATGGAATCGAGCCCCTCTGCTTTTGCATGCCAGACTTAGGGGGCTCTGCCTTGCTGGATGGGCTGCCCCTCCACTGCCCTGGCTCCCTCAGCCAGTCTTTGTAGCATGCACCACCTCTTCGCCCTTACTACCCTCTTCCGTGGGCCTCTTTTCTACCCTTGGCTCCAGAAAGTCCGTTCTGCTAGTCTTCTGGTGGTTTTCTGGGTTATTTAGGCAGATGTGGGTACAATCTAAGTGATCAGCAGGACAAGGTGAGCCCAGTGTCCTCATACGCCACCATCTTATATTCAATTCTCTATATCAAGTATTCAATAATTTAATGCTATTGTAAATGAGATTGTTTTCTTTATTTCTATTTCTGATTTGTTCTTAATATCTAGAAATTAAACTAATTTTGTATGTTTATTTGCATGCTACAGCTTTACTGAGTTTCTTGATTAGTTCTAACATTTTTTTTGGAATCCTTAGGATTTTCTATACATAAGATCGTATCATCTACAATTTTCATTTCTTCTCCAATTATATGCTATTTATTTATTTATTTATTTGTTTACTTATTAAATTTCTGATTGCTCTAGCTAAGACTTCCAGTGCTAAGATGATCAGGGATAATGAGAGTGGTCACCCTTGTCTTGTTGCTAATCTTAGAAGCAAAGCTTCAGTCTTTCACAACTTAGTATTATTTTACCTATGGGTTTGTCATATATGGTGAGCTACTTTCCTTATTTCATGGTATTTGAGGTACATTCCCACCATAAGAATTTATTGAGAGTTTTTTTTTAATCATGAACAGATGTTGAATTTTATCAGGTAGTATTTCTGTATCAATTTGAAATGATCATATTTTTTTCATTCTGTTAATGTAATATATCAGATTTATTGCTTTGTGTATGTTGAATCATACTTGTGTATGTGGAATCATACTTGCGTTCCAGGAATAAATTCCACTTTATCATGGTGTATGATCCTTTTAATGTGCTGTTGATTTCAGTTTGCTAGTATATGGTTGAGAATTTTTGGAACCATTTTCATCAGGTATATTGGCCTATACTTTTTAGAATCCTTATCTCACTTTGATATCAGATAATGCTGGCCTCATAAAATGAGTTTGGGAGTGTTCCCTCTCTTTCACTTTTTTGGAAGAGTTTTAGAAGGATTGTTATTAATTCTATTTTACATGTTTTGTGGAATTCACCCATGAAACCATATAGTCCGGGTTTTTTCTGTGTTGGCAGGTTATTGATTAAAGATTCTATCATCTTACTTGTTATTGTTATGTTTAGATTTTCTATTTCCTTATGGTTCTATCTTGTAGGTTGCATTTATGTAGGAATTTATTCACTTCTTTTAGGTGGTGCAATTTGTTGGTGTATTCATTGTAGTCTTTTATGAGTCTTTGTATTTGTGTGGTGTCAATTTAATTTCTGATTATATCTATTTGGGTCTTCAATCTTTTTCCTTATTTATTCTACCTAAAATGTCATCAATTATGTTTCTTTACAAAAAACACTCTTAGTTTCTTTTATTTATCTTGTATTGGGTTTTTGTGGATTTTTTTTACCTCTATTTCATTTATTGTACTCTCATCTTTGTTACTTCCTTCTGCTAACTTTTATGTTTCTTTGATTATTCATGATCCTGTTGCCTTGTGTTGGTGTCTGTTATTTGAGGGTGTAGGCACTTCTCCCAGTCTTTATAGACTGGCCTTGACAGAGAAATTCTTCACCAGTCAGCCTGTCCAGAGATTCTAATTGGGCTATTTGGTGGTGTCCATGGTTGGCCTTGCTACTTGTGTCTTTAAGCCTGCAAGTCTGGTGTCTGGATCAGCAGATATTCAGAGTGGGTATTTGGGTACATGGGAATGAGTCTGGTGTCTAGGCCTAAGGGGTATGGCTGAAGTCTAGATTCAGTGAGGACAGGCCCTGACCTTGAGTCTGTTGTGATGGGCATGGACCCTGTTTCTGTGTGGCTGATGCTGGATCCTGGGTCCGCAGGAGTCAATTACATGTTGAGGACCATCAATTACATGGAGTGAGCCCAGTGTCTGAGTCTGCAGGGTATATTACTGGAATGGGTTTATGGGGGGTTATTGTGAGCCTGAACTATAGGATACACCCTAGGTCATGGGAGCTGCCTAGCACTTGGCTACGGCAGAAGACTGGGCTTACAGGAGCCTGTTGAAAGCCTGGGCCACAGGACCTGCCTAGGGCTTCATGAAATATCAGGAACTGGGATGGATCAGAGACCTGGGTTTTCTAAATCCCATAAGGAACTTGGTGCCAGGGAATCTTCCTGGGGCTGTGGGAGCTAAGTGATGCCAGTGGAGTTTCCTGTTGCCTGGTTCAGTTGGAAGCTTGAGTTTGTGGGGGCTTTCTGGGACCCTGTGGTCAAGAAAACTATCAGGAACTGTGGAGGATGCCTGGGGTCACTGAAGCCAGCTGGTATTGAAGACAGCCAGGGGCCTTAGGTTCATAGTAGCCTGCCAGGAGCCTGTTGCCATGAAAATTTGTTGGGATTACTGGAGCTGGCAGACATCATGAAAACTATGGGCTTGGATTTTTAGGATATCACTGGGTGCCAAGTGTCAAAGATGCTGCCTAGGGTTGCAGGAGTTGCCCGAGGCTGAAGAAGTCAGCAGACAGTGGAGTGAGCTGGAAGCTTGGTTTTGTAGACACATTCAGGGAACCATCTGAGACTGAAGGAATTGGCCTGGTACTGTGGCATCCATGGTGAAGTTGGACATTACTTCACTCTCCTTCCCCCATGGAGTGTCTCTCTCTTCACTGGCCTGCCAAGGGTCTTGGTGGAAGTGTGGGGCAAGTAGTGTGAATCTACCATTCCTACTTTCCTCAATGTGTTTTTTCTTTTATGTTTATTTATTTGATTTTAAGAGGGAGAGAGAGAACATAAGCATGGAGGAAGCAGAGAGAGAAAGGGACAGAGGATCTGAAACAGGCTCCGTGCTGACACCACAGTCTCTCTCAAGCTGTGAGATCATGACCTGAACCAAAGTTGGACGCTTAATGGACTGAGCCACCCAGGCACCCCTCAATGTGTCTTTTATTAGCTCTGTGCTTCATTCAGGTATTGTAATATCTCACTGGAATCATTGGTCCTTGTGAATGTATTATCATCCGTGAATAATTATTCAAATTGATGTTTCTAGAGAGAGACAGATGCTAGAAATCCCTGTAACCATTTTGCTGACATCACTTCCTTGTATGCATTTCTAATTTAATTTCGTTGTGGTCAGAAAATATACTTTATGTGATATCAATATTTTAAAGTTTTTGAGGGTTGTATGGTTTAATATATGTTCTATCTTGATGAACATTCCATGTTTATTTACGAAGAATATATATTCTGCTGTCATTAAGTGGATTATTCAATTATTTTTATTTGATTTAGTTGGTTTATAGTGTTGAATATTATTTTTGATCTTCTGCCATGTTGTTTTATCCATTATTGAAAATAAGATTTTGAGGTCTCCAACTGTTATTGTTGAATTGTCTATTTCTCTTTTGACTTCTGTCAGTTTCATCTCACATATTTCAGAGCTGTATTTTTAGGTGCATATATGCTTTTAATTCCTATGTTTCACTGATTAAATTAATTTTTAAATGGTATATAATAGGGGCGCCTAGGTGGCTCAGTCGGTTAAGCGTCCAACTTCAGCTCAGGTCACGATCTCGCGGTCCGTGAGTTCGAGCCCCGCGCTGGGCTCTGGGCTGATGGCTCAGAGCCTGGAGCCTGCTTCCGATTCTGTGTTTCCCTCTCTCTCTGCCCCTCCCCCGTTCATGCTCTGTCTCTTTCTGTCTCAAAAATAAACATTTAAAAAAATAAAAATAAATAAATAAATGGTATATAATATAATTTATCTTTAATAGCAATTGATACCTAAAATCTATTTTTTCTGATATTAGTAGAGCCTTTCCAGCTCTTTTTTAATTACTGTTTGCATCTTAACTTCCTTTTACTTTCAACGTGTTTGTGTCTTTGAATCTAATGTGTACCTCTGTAGATAGAATATGTTTGTATATAATTGTTTATTTTAATTCACTCTACCATCTTTTGTTATTAAAGTGTTTAATCAATTTATATTTAATGTATATAATGCGATTATGGATCTGCTAATTTTGCTGTTTGTTTTTTTAAAGTCTTTTGACTTTTAATCATCCATTTCTTTCTTTATCTGTGTTACATAGACAACTTATTGAATACCATTTCAATTCCCTTGCTGTTTAATTCACTTCAGTTTTAGATTTATTTTTGTAGTGGTTTCCTTGCAGATTTCAGCTAACAACTTACCTTAAAACAATTTAGTAGATGTCAATTTTATTTCAGTAGTATATAAAAACCTTGTTTCAGTATATCCCCATTCCCTTCTTGTGTTCAATCATTGTCCTACATGTTATATCTTTATACATTATAAACTTACCAACAGAGTTTTGTAATTATTGGTAATAGATGTTTTATGCAATTTTCCTTTAAATCATAGAGTAGAAGAAAAGTCCTATAAAGAAATACATGTTTATGCTCTCTTTTATATTTATATATTTATTTAACTGTAATGGTGGTCTTTGCTTCTTCCTTTGTGATCCAGTTACTGTCTTATTTCATTTAAGTTAATCTGAAAAAGCTCTTTTTAGCACTTTTTTTAGAGTATTTCAATTAATGATTTCTATTAGGTTTTTATTTAGAATTGTCTTGTTTTCCTTCATTTTGAAAGACAGTTTTTCTGGCTATATTACTGCTTATGTTATTCTTTCTTCAGTTTTTTTTAAGTTTTTCAAAATGTTTAATGGAGCCAGTAAGGCATATAAATAATGTTTTGGAAGACATTAAGACCTACTTTCTCTTACCAAAGAAAATGGCTCATGTTTTATCAAAATTTGTCAATTGAGAGTAAAGAGTACTGAGATTAAGCATCAGAGCACTAATTAAAACAAAAACAACCAAAATTTTTAAAAATTTTATTCAATTCAAAAGGAGGAACTAGAACTAAAGCATAAAGAGAATATTAAATAAGTATTCCTCAATCTTAAAATCCTTTAGGAAGAGGAGTTATGGCTACTTGTGAACAATGGTTCCCACCACCAAACCCCAATTCCAGGATCCAAATTTTCAACAATAGAAAAAACAAAGATAACTCCAAATGAATTTCTGAGCATATTCCAAAGAGAAGCTTGAAAGTATTCATAATAAACAGGCTGTCTGTTTCACGTAAAGTGACAGATTGCTATAATTCTTCCAACTATCATATTCAAACAAACAAACAAACAAAAAGATCCACTTTTGCAAAACTTTAGAAATACCTCACTTTCATTCCTACTTTTAGTATGGAATTAACTTTTTAAAATAAAGGTTTTATCTGTAATGAATACAGAACTCCAGCTCATACATTTCTAATATTCCATTCACCACCCAACCAGTCAATTAATAATATGGTTAATTTAGCAAAGTTTCTTTGCAGGACAATATCATTAAATAGCTGAAGGAATTATGAACTTTAACAAACTGCTGTGAGTAATTTATGGAAAAAGCCCTTACACTGATTTGCAATGGTCTTTTAATGGGAAAAATAGGAAGTAACTGAAACTATACTACTACAAGTTTCCAAGGAAACATTTTCACTGTTTTAGGTACTGATAGGCAGACATGGTCTCTGCACTAATGATGAAACATTCTCCAAAACATTGTAGCCATAAGAGATCTTCTATGTACTGAAAAAAGGAATCTGCTCAGAACCTTTATTTAGGTCTACCTAACAACTAGAGAACCTCTATACAATTCCATTTTTTCCAGAATGAGATTCCAAAGTGCATTTGTTAGGAGAGGGACTGAAGGGTTGGGTGTTACTGTTTAAGTTGTAATCACATTATTAGCAGATGCAAAACCTTTATCTTCCACCATTCCAATGGAAACTGAAAAAAGCAGGGCATCTATGAAAAAATGTAGAACTGGACATGAAAGAATAGAATACATACCCCCCCCCCACCTCTAGCTCCATCTTACTAATACTGAACCAAAAAGGAAATCCATTCTCAAAGTTCATGACCTCTCTACTTTAGGTCATTCTTGAATGCAGTCTGCATGTTTACATTTACCATAAGGTGTAGTACCCTGATTAGGAAGTAGTACTTGTCTTAAAACTGAGCACTTTAAGCCTACAGAGTTAATCTGGGGGAAATTTAATAATATTGCTACTTTTAGAACCCTAACACACACAAAAGTAATACAATAAAGTTCTGTGTACTGATTAAATATTAAGTATTAATTGTATGACCATCATAGCATTTCTTTTTTTTTTTAATTTTTTTTAACGTTTATTTATTTTTGGGACAGAGACAGAGCATGAACGGGGGAGGGGCAGAGAGCGAGGGAGACACAGAATCGGAAACAGGCTCCAGGCTCTGAGCCATCAGCCCAGAGCCCGACGCGGGGCTCGAACTCACGGACCGCGAGATCGTGACCTGGCTGAAGTCGGATGCCTAACCGACTGCGCCACCCAGGCGCCCCATAGCATTTCTTTACAACATCACACAATCACCAGAAATAGAAACTTCTTGGAAAACTAAAAACAGGGCACAATTCAATCATTAGAAGTTTCACCCTGTGACTATATAGAAACCAGGTGCATGGTACAGTGCTGCTGCAAAAAATGGAAGCCTGCAGATTTGACAAGGAAGCCAAATCATGGGTTTAAGTCAATTTAAGGAACCTGGTGATACTGTTGAAACAAAATAATAACACAGCAGAAAATAAACAAAGGCATTATATAACCAAATAAACACATCTGATATTCCATTTCCCTTTGAAAATAAATATAGTTAAAGTCACTGTTAACCTTGGAATGGATATATGGTTGCCTATGATGATCTTGCTAATGACTACACAGTATCAGATCTCCTCTGCTAGGATTATAGTTTTTTTTTTAAGTTTATTTATTTATTTTGAGAGACATGATGAATGAGGAGTAGTGAGAGAGGGAAAGAGAAAGAATACCAAGCAGGCTCCACATTGTCAGTGCAGAGCCTGTTGTGGGGCTTGAACCCACTAATAGATCATGACCTGCACCAAAACCAAGAGTCACATGCTTAACCAACTGAGCCAACCAGGTGCCCCTAGCTTTATAGTTCTAAGAAAGCCATAGTTACCAGTTATCATAGTTAGTGTAAATATCTAGAACTTCCTTTTATGACAACCACTATAGAATACACTTGTCTTTAACAGTGAACAAGGGAAGATGGCCTCATGTTTCCTTTGCAATAATAGTATATGTTGGGGATCAAGTGACCTTCAAGCTTGAAGGTGGGTGTGAAAATGTTTGCAGTTTAGATCATTCTGTTGTGTTTGTGAGTTGGTGAGTCTTACTAACAGCACCATACTGGGCTAAGTTATGCCTTTCAGTTCCACCATTGTCCAAATGGAGAGCCATTTCTTCTGATATGAAAGTGTTCAAATTGAGATCATGTAGTCCATTTGACCAGCATTCCATCCACTGCTCCATGTGTAAGAGAGCCAGGGGTACCTGAACACATGTTTATACTAGCCATTGTACCACTAAGACCATGCAGAGCTAAAGCTTCCCAGAAGGGTTACTAATCAGCCTCTACAGATGAGCTAGTTTCCATTGAAGTAGCTCAGTTAGAGGAAACTACAGTAAGTCTTTGGGGAGCTCTAGAGTTTCATAGTGGAGGAAATTTTCCACACAGGAAGCTGATCAAATTTTCTCTAAGAATAGTTCTTCTGCACTCTTTAACCCAAACCAACACATTGCATCACTGATGGCCAATCTGAATTCCAATATCAAAACTCCACTGATTGGTATCCACGCTTTACTTGTAGAGGATGGTGATGGCAGTGGTTGTATTTTGGAAGGAATCTAGAGAGAAAGTCCTGGCTGATGACGCACTTGGTCAGAAAAAGTGAGAGAGGTAGGAGAATTATGAGAAGGAGGGGAGAGAGAGAGAGAGAGAGAGAGAGAGAGAGAGAGAGATTTGGGTGTCAATGACTCTAAATGGTCACATTATGTTTCATCTCGAATGGCCACATTAGGTTTCACCATTTTGTTGCAGGGTTTCAGGATCCCACACTCAGTGTGAAGATTCCAGGAAGGGGGTTGTGTTGGAATGATGGGGGTCTGGGGGCCCAGAGGCGCAGCCCTGGCTGAACAGAGGGCTGGGGAGATGTCCCCTCCCAACCCTACACCAAGGCTGGATCGGGGCGCAATGGGCCTGCCTCCCAGCCTTCCTTCCTCATCTTGTGACGGGCTGTTTCTTTATTCTTGACATAAATTATTTATATTGTTATTTCCTTTCTGTTTGAAGAACTTTAATTAGCAATTATTTTAGAGCATGTAAACTTTGTTACCATCACCTGGTTATTCCCAAAGGATTTTTTTTTTTTTGGTCTCCACAATTTCAGATTAGAAATCTCCTGTCATTTGAATCATTGTTTTTCTATGGATAATGTATTATTTATCTCTGTTTTATTTTTCTTTGTGAGATTTTTAGTCTTTAGATTTCTGAAGGTTAATTATGACATGTCTTTATGTGCATTTAATTGCATTAACCCATTTAAGGTAAACTCGGTTCTTGAATTAGTAGTTTTATATATTGTACAAAATTTGGGAAATTTTCAGCAATTTTTCAGAAATCTTTTTTCACCTGTGGGATTCCACAATGACTAGTCTAGGATATATAGGAGACAACACGCACACACACACACACACACACACAGATTCAATGTCATGTTGTTCCCTAAGTCTTGAGATCTCTAGCCAGTCTTTTTTATTCTCTCCACATTTTAGAGTCTTCTGACATTTGTTTTATGTGTTTTATTCAAGAATTTAATCATACTTATCAAGAATAATGGGATGGAGTAGATTCATTCCATATCATATGGAATCAGAAGTTTTCAGAACAGTGTTAAAAGTAGGTTTACCTGGTGTAATTTGGGTAGAAGATGGATGGGGATGCTGACTGCCAATTTCTAACAGTTTTATTTTTTATCTTGCACCTAGAATTCTATCACATCCTTAACTTAAAACAAGTGTATTTTAATATCTAATGTTTGCTAGGAACTGTTCTATTTCTCTTGATGTACACTTGGTCAAGAAAATTCAATATATGTCTCAGTATGTAATATCTAGTGCATGATCCATTTGATAAGGGAAGTACAGGATCTTATAAAAGCACAGAGAAGTGCCTAAATCAGACTTATAGAGAATTCAAGAAAAGGTTTACAGAAGATAATTCTAAACTAGAAGCTAAAGGAAAGTTAGTTACATGAAAAGTGGGAAAAGAAAAGCCCAAGAGCATAAGCCATTTATGCAAATTCATCAGTATAACAGAATGCATCACACCTTCATGGAAATGTGAATACTTCAGCATGGTTGGAGTAGAGAATTGTGGTGAAGTGTAGAGCTATAGAAATGAGGTTGGAAAGATAAGTCAGTGTAGTCAAAAATTCTTATCAATGCCCATCTCTCCTTCCCACTGTGCCACAATTTATTTGTTCCATGCTCTCCCCTAACATCAGTGCCCTTGGCCTTGGGGAGATTTACATAGTACTTTTTTCTCTCATTTGGGAAGCATCCAGGTGAAGTAGAAAGATGATTAGAGAGGCTTATTTTTAACCACATTCCAAGATCCAATTAACAGTGAGTCTCTTTATGCCCAGGCAGGTACTTTACCACTTTGTACTTCACCCAGTGAGGTCATTGTAAAGAGACACGTGTTTGTTTGTTTTTTTTTAATTTTCTATGGGTAGAATCCTTCCATGAATTGGGACAATTCATAATTGGGGCCAATGAATTGAGACATACATAAGCAGGCAACTCAACCACAGTTCTTGTCGTTAACCTTTCTTAAGAAGTAGTAATCTGCAACCATTTTGTTTGGCTCTGTCCTCAGTAAGAAACAAGGAACTCAGGCATAGCCAAAGGAGCACAATAGTGGTGAGACTATTCTGTTCCTAAGCCTTTTGTTAGCTGAAACCAGTAGCATTGCCAGACAGCAGTAGGAAACATTCATGGTCCTGCATTTGGAGGAAAGAGGATGTGATCTTGTCTAAATAGAATACCATCTACCTAAAAGCCATTTGCAAAGCTATTATTTTAGGAAGGGCTGAAAGCTTTAAATAAAATGAATGGGGTTATCTACCTTAAAGCAATTTTAAAGGTCAGAGTTCTTGGAGAATATAAACTAACTGTATAATTATGAAGGAAAAGTGGGAAAATCCTAAAAAGTTAGTGATCAAGCCATGGATGCTTGCAGTGGGATTGACAGAGTAAGATTCTCTGCCCACTACTGGTGCAGTCTGTGTCTTAGTGGAAATAAGTGTTTTGTCAAAGTACTCATACACATAATCCACACCCTAGACACAATATAAAATAATGTATTAGTAGGAGATAATAATGCATAAGTAAAAGAGTTTGATAATATCTTGGTCAAATGAGCATAATGACAGTATCTCCCTTCCTTATAGTACTATCATGAAGATTATATGATATATCTAAAGTAGCTGGCACATAGTAAATGCTCAGTATATTTAATTGTTATTAAACACTGATGCTATTGTATTATAAATTGCTAGATACTTCAGAAATCCCAAGAAATCAACAAAGACTAGAGAAGTCAGGGGTACATAGAACTTGAGCTGGGCTTTGAAATGTATTTATATTTCACTTTATTTCATGACTCAGAAGAAATACACAAAATAAATTGGAATAATAGTCTTTTTTGCAATATTACTATGTAGCAGATACACACATTGCATATATTATCTTGCCTTTTTGAATGTACACAACATTGGTATACACTGTATAGTGAAAGAAGATATGAACCAGATTATTTTGGAAATAAAGCCATAAGCATAGGAATTTGGATTCAAATTCAGGTCTGTCTGACTACAAAGCCTATAGTTTGAACCACTGTAACATACTGACTGTTAAGAAAAAAACAAATCTGGAATGTTAAATTAAAATCATATTTGGAAAAAAATCAATAAACATATGAGGTTCAGGGGAAACAAACTTGTAAAGAGGTGGTTGTGGTAGAAAATTTATAAGCCTCTCCAATTTCTGAAGGAGAAAAACATCAGAAATATATTTTTTTCTTTAAAAATGAAAATGAGTCATAACCCCAAAAGTAAGATTTCGAAAGCTAATGAAAATTCTTAAGACAAATGCAATTTTTGCCTTGATTGAACTTACTGGTTTCAAATTTCTGACATTGAAGAAGAAAGTATTGATTCTGAAATGACATAGTTTCCTTTTCTGTAATATGTGGTTTGTCTTTTATTAGTTTTGGAATTTGGGGAAATACTGTTCATGTAAGTAATAAAACAGTATATTTTCTGAAAATTAGTAATGGTTTTTAAATTGAATCAGTTGAATATGAATGCTTCAGGAATAATTTTATTAAACTTTTTAAAAATTCTATTGTGGTAAAAAAAAAGGCTTTTAAAAGCTTTTCATTATAGAATTAAGATAACTATAGTTTTTTTAAACATAGGAATCCTGATTGTTTTCTAAAACCTAAATATAATGTAATATTTTTATTATTGTTTCTGTTTTGTTTTACTATCACTTTTTTTCCCACATGCTCAAGACAGGAGAAATAATTAGATGTAGGTAAGTAGGCCAGACTATACTACACCATTATGAAAGTTAAATCACAAACCTGTCTGTGAATTTCCTCATGCAGGGTGGAAAAGAATGTATAATTGTCTTAGTCTATTTGTGCTGCTATAACAAAAAGACCACAGATTGGGTGTCTTAAACAACATTTAATTCTCAATGTTCCAGAAGTTGAGACAGCAAGATCAAGATGTTGTTGGATTTGGTGACTGTTTAAAGTCTACTTCTTGGCTTATAAATGGCCATCTTCTCACTGGTGGAAGGGGCAAGATATTTCCCTGGGGTCTCTTTTAGCAAAGCATTAATACTTTGAAGACCTAATTACTTTACTTTCCAAAGGCTCCACTCCAAACACTATCACATTTAGGATTAGGTTTCAACATATGACTCTGGGGGGCAGAGAACACATAAACATTCAAACATTTAGCCTATAGCATTAATTAAATGATTCACAGTATTTGCAAGGAGATAATACACTAGTTTCTCAGACAAAACACAATCTTTGCTGAGATAAAATATGTTAGGATAGTGGTTTTCAATGTGTGGTCCCTGGATTTCATTGAAACTTATTTGAAATGTAAATTCTTGGGCCCTAACCCAGAGCTACTAAATCAAACTATGGGTGGGACAGCACACCAGATGATTCTGAGGCATGCTCAGGTTTTAAACCCACTGGGTTAAGGTAGGAATAATAATTCTGTCTGAGTTTGTGGTTAGGTAAAGAAATTTACTGAGTTAGGTCAAATAATTAGTTAAAATTCTAACATACTCCTTCCTTCAGCTAAAAAGAATTTGATATATTTGGGGTTTTTTTTGAAATTTATTGTCAAATTGGTTTCCATACAACACCCAGTGCTCATCCCAAAAGGTGCCCTCCTCAATACCCATCACCCACCGTCCCCTCCATCCCACCCCCCATCAATCCTCAGTTTGTTCTCAGTTTTTAACAGTTTCTTATGCTTTGGCTCTCTCCCACTCTAACTTCTTTTTTTTTTTCCTTCCCCTCCCCCATGGGTTCCTGTTAAGTTTCTCAGGATCCACATAAGAGTGAAACCATATGGTATCTGTCTTTCTCTGTATGGCTTATTTCACTTAGCATCGCACTCTCCAGTTCCATCCACGTTGCTACAAAAGGACATATTTCATTTTTTCTCATTGCCATGTAATATTCCATTGTGTATATAAACCACAATTTCTTTATCCATTCATCAGTTGATGGACATTTAGGCTCTTTCCATATTTTGGCTATTATTGAGAGTGCTGCTATGAACATTGGGATACAAGTGCCCCTATGCATCAGTACTCCTGTATCCCTTGGATAAATTCCTAGCAGTGCTATTGCTGGGTCATAGGGTAGGGCTATTTTTACTTTTCTGAGGAACCTCCACACTGCTTTCCAGAGCGGCTGCACCAATTTGCATTCCCACCAACAGTGCAAGAGGGTTCCCGTTTCTCCACATCCTCGCCAGCATCTATAGTCTCCTGATTTGTTCATTTTGGCCACTCTGACTGGCGTGAGGTGATACCTGAGTGTGGTTTTGATTTGTATTTCCCTGATAAGGAGCGACGCTGAACATCTTTTCATGTGCCTGTTGGCCATCTGGATGTCTTCTTTAGAGAAGTGTCTATTCATGTTTTCTGCCCATTTCTTCACTGGGTTCTTTGTTTTTCGGGTGTGGAGTTTGGTGAGCTCTTTATACATTTTAGATACTAGCCCTTTGTCCGATATGTCATTTGCAAATATATTTTCCCATTCTGTTGGTTGCCTTTTAGTTTTGTTGGTTGTTTCCTTTGCTGTGCAGAAGCTTTTTATCTTCATAAGGTCCCAGTAATTCACTTTTCCTTTTAATTCCCTTGCCTTTGGGGATGTGTCGAGTAAGAGATTGCTACGGCTGAGGTCAGAGAGGTCTTTTCCTGCTTTCTCCTCTAAGGTTTTGATGGTTTGCTGTCTCACATTTAGGTCTTTTATCCATTTTGAGTTTATTTTTGTGAATGGTGTGAGAAAGTGGTCTAGTTTCAACCTTCTTCATGTTTCTGTCCAGTTCTCCCAGCACCATTTGTTAAAGAGGCTGTCTTTTTTCCATTGGATGTTCTTTCCTGCTTTGTCAAAGATGAGTTGGCCATACGTTTGTGGGTCTAGTTCTGGGGTTTCTATTCTATTCCATTGGTCTATGTGTCTGTGTTTGTGCCAATACCATGCTGTCTTGATGATTACGGCTTTGTAGTAGAGGCTAAAGTCTGGGATTGTGATGCCTTCTGCTTTGGTCTTCTTCTTGAAAATTACTTTGGCTATTCGGGGCCTTTTGTGGTTCCATATGAATTTTAGGATGGCTTGTTCTAGTTTCGAGAAGAATACTGGTGCAATTTTGATTGGGATTGCATTGAATGTGTAGATAGCTTTGGGTAGTATTGACATTTTGACAATATTTATTTTTCCAATCCATGATCAGGGAATGTCTTTCCATTTCTTTAAATCTTCTTCAATTACCTTCATAAGCTTTCTATAGTTTTCAGCATACAGATCCTTTACATCTTTGGTTAGATTTATTCCTAGGTATTTTATGCTTCTTGGTGCAATTGTGAATGGGATCAGTTTCTTTATTTGTCTTTCTGTTGCTTCATTGTTTCTGTATGAGAATGCAACTGATTTCACAAAACAGCCCTTCATAAGTTTACAAGAATTGAAATTATACCATGCATACTTTCAGACCACAATGCTATGAAGCTTGAAATCAACCACAGAAAAAAGTCTGGAAAACCTCCAAAAGCATGGAGGTTAAAGAACACCTTACTAACGAATGAGTGGGTCAACCAGGCAATTAGAGAAGAAATTAAAAACTATATGGAAACAAACGAAAATGAAAATACAACAATCCAAATGCTTTGGGATGCAGCAAAGGCAGTCCTGAGAGGAAAATACATTGCCATCCAGGCCTATCTCAAGAAACAAGAAAAATCCCAAATACAAAATCTAACAGCACACCTAAAGGAACTAGAAGCAGAACAGCAAAGGCAGCCTAAATCTAGCAGAAGAAGAGAAATAATAAAGATCAGAGCAGAAATAAACAATATAGAATCTAAAAAAACTGTAGAGCAGATCAACGAAACCAAGAGTTGGTTTTTGGAAAAACTAAACAAAATTGACAAACCTCTAGCCAGGCTTCTCAAAAAGAAAAGGGAGATGACCCAAATAGATAAAATCATGAATGAAAATGGAATTATTACAAACAATCCCTCAGAGATACAAACAATTATCAGGGAATACTATGAAAAATTATATGCCAACAAATTGGACAACCTGGAAGAAATGGACAAATTCCTGAACACCCACACTCTTCCAAAACTCAATCAGGAGGAATTAGAAAGCTTGAACAGAACCATAACCAGCGAAGACATTGAATCGGTTATCAAAAATCTCCCAACAAATAAGAGTCCAGGACCAGATGGCTTTCCAGGGGAGTTCTACCAGACGTTTAAAGCAGAGATAATACCTATCCTTCTCAAGCTATTCCAAGAAATCGAAAGGGAAGGAAAACTTCCAGACTCATTCTATGAAGCCAGTATTACTTTGATTCCTAAACCAGACAGAGACCCACTAAAAAAAGAGAACTACAGGCCAATATCCCTGATGAATATGGATGCAAAAATTCTCAATAAGATACTAGCAAATCGAATTCAACAGCATATAAAAAGAATTATTCACCATGATCAAGTGGGATTCATTCCTGGGATGCAGGGCTGGTTCAACATTCGCAAATCAATCAACGTGATACATCACATTAACAAAAAAAAAAGAGAAGAACCATATGATCCTGTCAATCGATGCAGAAAAGGCCTTTGACAAAATCCAGCACCCTTTCTTAATAAAAACCCTTGAGAAAGTCGGGAGAGAAGGAACATACTTAAAGATCATAAAAGCCATTTATGAAAAGCCCACAGCTAACATCATCCTCAATGGGGAAAAACTGAGAGCTTTTTCCCTGAGATCAGGAACACGACAGGTAGGCCCACTCTCACTGGTGTTGTTTAACATAGTGCTGGAAGTGCTAGCATCAGCAATCAGACAACAAAAGGAAATCAAGGGCATCAAAATTGGCAAAGATGAAGTCAAGCTTTCGCTTTTTGCAGATGACATGATAGTATACATGGAAAATCCGATAGACTCCACCAAAAGTCTGATAGAACTGATACATGAATTCAGCAAAGTTGCAGGATACAAAATCAATGTACAGAAAAGAATTTGATATATTTGGAAAACAAATAGATTTGACATTGTGATGTTATGAGAAAGGGTATTAATATTGGTATCTGGAAGAGAATTAATTTAGGAATTAATTTAGAGAATTAGTCATGATTTCCTGGAGGATAATTTGATACTACTCATCAAAAGCCTAGCAATTTCACTTTTAAAAATTTAGTCAAAGAAAATAGTTCCTCAAATGTGTGAAGATGGGTGTACAACAATATTTAGCAAGTCATTGTTTCCAATAATTAAAAATGGTAATCTACCTCAATGTCCACTAGTGAAATAAATTATATAATTCTCATGAAATTCTAAATATCCATTAAAATGATTATTCAAGTGTTTATTTATAATAAAACACCATATTCATATTAATTTGATTGAATATATACTACGATTATAAGATAGTATATGTATATGAATCAAATTTGGTTAAAATATCCATACATGTATTCGTTTATAGATCTATAGACATGGATAAAAAAATATGTTATACACCAAAATATTAGCAATGGAAACATTGGTGATAGACATGTATATATTTTGTTTGTGCTATTCTCTATTTTCTAATGTGAAACTATATTCCTTAAATAAAGACACAACAAAAGCTTAAAAGCAACCTAATTTAAGATGACTTTTAAGCATATTTTTTACACAATCTTATTATTAGGAACAAGTAATACTCATTCTGCTTTTTAAAAACACTGTGTCCTCGAATATAGGGGGGAAAATACCTAATCCCTCTTGCTTTAATAATTCACTGCTCAGTTTACTGTTCCAAAATCTGGGATTGATTTATTTCTGAAGATTTGTATTATTATCAGATAGTCACAAAAATATGGGTTTCATCTTAGAAATTTCTGGAAAAATAAAAATTAGTCTGAGTGGAAGGCAAGAGGATCTTGGTTCAAACTTTGCAAGTAATTTTATCTGTTAATTTGGAAAATTTAATCTACCTGTTTTTGGACTTGGTTTTTTAATCTATAAAAAGTGGCAGGAGCAGAAGATTTTGATGGTCTTTAACTGCTCTAATACTCTAGGAATCTATAATGAATTTAGAAAACAATTTTTAGAGATCTGTATGAGAAAGTATGGAGGCTAAAGGAATAGAGTAAATTAAAACTTTCTAAAATTAGCTTTAAAGGACTCTTCTTCTGATATTACATAGGATGTTATCGATACTTCTCTCTTTTAGTATAACTTCTCCCTTGATGGAATTTTAAAACAAACGTGTTAAATAGTTTAAAAATATTTGAAAGTTTGTGTACTTGTGACACCTGGTGGTCAAATGAAACATCACATCTAAATTCCAATTTCCCACACACTCCTTCCCTTTTCTCTCAGCGGGACATTTTTCCCCGATTCATCCATTCATCATATATTCAGTCATTCACTCAATAAACACTTAGTGGATCCCTAATATGTTCAAAACACTTTACAACACACTTTACTATTGAGGACAGAAAGTAATAAGAGAATCAGTCTTTCATATGTAGGATATTGCAATCTATTTAGAGGAACAAAATTGATTGCATACAAAGGCAATAACCACAGCACGTTAAATGTATTAAATGCACTCTTGCTAAAAAAATGATCAGAACTATGGATACTGTGAGGCTATAGAAGTGACCTCTGGTTTGGAGAGGTCAAGAAAGGCTTCTTGAAGTGAGGGCTGCTTTTCTTGGGACCTCAGTTTCCCCAGCTATAAAACAGTGGCAATGTTCTACTGTAGTATAGGACTGCTGGGAGGGACATATTGAGAGAGTGTATACAAAGGACTTAGTATAGCACCTTGTCCAACATAGGCATTCAGTGATTTTTTTAATGTTTATTTTTGACAGAGAGGGAGAGAGGGAGACACAGAATCTCAAGCAGGCTCCAGGCTCTGAGTGGTCAGCACAGAGCCCGACATGGGGCTCGAACTCATGGTCCATGAGATCATGACCTGAGCCAAAGTTGGACACTCAACCGACTGAGCCACCCAGGCACCCCAGCATTCAGTGATTTGTAATTATTATTTTAACAAAACTGACTATGATCAGGAGGATTTCATGTATGTTAACTGGTTTCTAAATTTTGCTTCAAAAATAATTCTGGTTCAAGTTTACATGAGTTTTTATTTAAACTGAGTATACAGAGCACAAGTTCAATTATTTTAGTTAGTTCAGTGGATAAACAAAAAAAAACCCACAAAAACAGATAGTGTTGGATCTATTTACAGTTTCCTAGACTAACTGGCTGATTTAGCAAAATTGTTAACTCAGTGGGAAAAAAAAAACATACAAAGTAGTTGTTTATTTGAATGAGCTGTTTGACTGCAATTAAGTTTCAGCAAATACAGTCTATCAGAAAGCACCACATGGCGCAAAGGCATCAGTTAGATTGTTTGCACTGTGTGAGCTGTGTGTGTGTTTACTGAATTTTTACAATTTTGAATTGGTTGTATTTTGGGTTGAGTAGGCACTATCTTAGATTCTGTGCTGGTTTCAATAGTTAATGTTAAGTGTGTCTCGATTTCCCTTTAATTCCATAAAATGTGAAACAAACTAACTACCTTTGCAAGCAATAAAAAGTACAAGGAAGTAGTCAAATCCCATTTACCTTTTTGTTTCTACAATCAGAGGCATGTTATATTTCCTGAGGATATCAAGCATTTGGGTAAACTGTCATTTTCAAGGGTTAAAATAAACTGTATTGTAGTGGCTTTGGGCCAAAAGCAATAATGTTCTGATCCAAAAGAAAACCAATAACAGGGACTCTGCATGGTAGGAATGAATTTTTAACCTGGATAATGGAAGATTTGAGAGAGACAGGATTGCCATCTTCAGATAATTAAAGAGTTTCATGTGCAACAGGGGGCAAGCTTTATTCTTACTTGACTTTGATAAACAAAATTAGGTTAAAATGACATGCATATAGATGTTAACCTACTAAAGGGGAGAACTTTCTAACAATTATGATTGTTAAGAATGTAACTATTCAAAATTAGTAAATTTTCACTGAACTTGCCTCAAAAGCTGAGGTAGAGATAGCCTCTTTTTCTGCAACTACCACAAGATACCCTCTAGTTTTTCACATACTTTGGTAGTTTGAAATGGTAGCAAGGATAGTCTTGACCAATGTCAATGTTTGAAGATACCATAATTCTGTATATACACAGATCTTTAAAGTTACAGAAGTGTTTGAGAAGTAACATGACATACAAACAAGACTAATTTTGTCCTCAAATTCTGAAGGAGTCAAAGTTTATCTGCATTGCACTATTTTTTTCCAAACTTCCATCCTTCCATTTACAGACTCATCTCAGAAATCACTTAATTCCTGATAAGACTGCATTTTAAAATGGATTAAGTTTTCTCTTTCCCAGCATTGATGATTTGGAACTCAGCTAGATCTCAAAATATGACAATGCAAATGGAGACAACTATAACACTAAAATGTGGAAACTTACAAAAGTGTTGGAATATATGGAATATACATATAGAATATATATGGAATATATATATATACATACATATATATATATATATATATATATATGAATTTACCACTGAGGTCTTCCTTGTTGGTTATCTCTACAAGTTTGATTATTCCTGAAACTACTGAGGGGAAAACCTGACTGAGGTTATTGCGAAAACAGTGATCTTTTTGATGTCTTTTTTTTTCAATATATGATTTATTGTCAAATTGGTTTCCATACAACACCCAGTGCTTATCCCAAGGGTGCCCTCCTCAATGCCCATCACCCACCCTCCCCTCCCTCCCACCCCCCATCAACCCTCAGTTTGTTCTCAGTTTTTAAAAGTCTCTTATGTTTTGGCTCTCTTCCACTCTAACCTCTTTTTTTTTTCCTTCCCCTCCCCCATGGGTTTCTGTTAAGTTTCTCAGGATCCACATAAGAGTGAAAACATATGGTACCTGTCTTTCTCTCTGTGGCTTATTTCACTTAGCAGAACACTGTCCAGTTCCATCCACGTTGCTACAAAGGGCCATATTTCATTCTTTCTCATTGACACGCAGTACTCCATTGTGTATATAAACCACAATTTCTTTATTCATTCATCAGTTCATGGACATTTACTCTCTTTCCATAATTTGGCTATTGTTGAAAGTGCTGCTCTAAACATTGGGATACAAGTGCCCCTATGCATCAGTACTCCTGTATCCCTTGGGTAAATTCCTAGCAGTGCTATTGCTGGGTCATAGGGTAGGGCTATTTTAATTGTTTGAGGAACCTCCACACTGCTTTCCAGAATGGCTGCACCAATTTGCATTCCCACCAACAGTGCAAGAGGGTTCCCGTTTCTCCACATCCTCGCCAGCATCTATAGTCTCCTGATTTGTTCATTTTGGCCACTCTGACTGGAATGAGGTGATATCTGAGTGTGGTTTTGATTTGTATTTCCCTGATAAGGAGCGACGTTGAGCATCTTTTCATGTGCCTGTTGGCCATCTGGATGTCTTCTTTAGAGAAGTGTCTATTCATGTTTTCTGCCCATTTCTTCACTGGGTTATTTGTTTTTCAGGTGTGGAGTTTGGTGAGCTCTTTATAGATTTTGGAGACTAGCCCTTTGTCCGATATGTCATTTGCAAATATCTTTTCCCATTCTGTTGGTTGCCTTTAAGTTTTGTTGATTGTTTCCTTTGTAGTGCAGAAGCTTTTTATCTTCATGAGGTCGCAGTAGCTAATTTTTGCTTTTAATTCCCTTCCTTTGGGGATGTGTCAAGTAAGAAATTGCTGTGGCTGAGGTCAGAGAGGTCTTTTCCTGCTTTCTCCTCTAAGGTTTTGATGGTTTCCTGTCTCACATTCAGATCCTTTATCCATTTTGAGTTTATTTTTGTGAATGGTGTGAGAAAGTGGTCTAGTTTCAACCTTCTTCATGTTTCTGTCCAGTTCTCCCAGCACCATTTGTTAAAGAGACTGTCTTTTTTCCATTGGATGTTCTTTCCTGCTTTGTCAAAGATGAGTTGGCCATACGTTTGTGGGTCTAGTTCTGGGGTTTCTATTCTATTCCATTGGTCTATGTGTCTGTGTTTGTGCCAATGCCATGCTGTCTTGATGATGACAGCTTTGTAGTAGAGGCTAAAGTCTGGGATTGTGATGCCTCCTGCTTTGGTCTTCTTCTTCAAAATTACTTTGGCTATTCGGAGCCTTTTGTGGTTCCATACAAATTTTAGGATTGCTTGTTCTAGTTTCAGAAGAATGCTGGTGCAATTTTTATTGGGATTACATTGAATGTGTAGATAGCTTTGGGTAGTATTGACATTTTGACAATATTTATTCTTCCAATTCATGAGCATGGAATGTTTTCCATTTCTTTATATCTTCCTCAATTACCTTCATAAGCTTTCTATAGTTTTCAGCATACAGATCTTTTACATATTTGGTTAGATTTATCCCTAGGTATTTTGTGCTTCTTGGTGCAATTATGAATGGGATCAGTTTTTTATTTGTCTTTCTGTTGCTTCATTATTAATGTATAAGAATGCAACTGATTTCTGTACATTGATTTTGTATCCTGCAACTTTGCTGAATTTATGTATCAGTTCTAGCAGACTTTTGGTGGAGTCTATCGGATTTTCCATGTATAATATCATGTCATCTGCAAAAAGTGAAACCTTAACTTCCTCTTTGCCAATTTTGATGCCTTTGATTTCCTTTTGTTGTCTGATTGCTGATGCTAGCACTTCCAACACTATGTTAAACAACAGTGGTGAGAGTGGACATCCCGGTCGTGTTCCTGATCTCAGGGAAAAAGTTCTCAGTTTTTCCCCATTGAGGATGATGTTAGCTGTGGGCTTTTCATAAATGGCTTTTATGATCTTTAAGTATGTTCCTTCTATCCCTACTTTCTCGAGGGCTTTTATTAAGAAACAATGCTGAATTTTGACAAATGCCTTTTCTGCATCGATTGACAGGATCATATGGTTCTTATCTTTTCTTTTATTAATATGATGCATCACGTTGATTGATTTGCGAAGGTTGAACCAGCCCTGCATCCCAGGAATGAATCCCACTTGATCATGGTGAATAATTCTCTTCATATGCTGTTGAACTCGATTTGCTAGTATCTTATTGAGAATTTTTGCATCCATATTCATCAGGGATATTGGCCTGTAGTTCTCATTTTTCCCTGGGTCTCTGTCTGGTTTAGGAATCAAAGTAATACTGGCTTCAGAATGAGTCTGGAAGTTTTCCTTCCCTTTCTATTTCTTGGAATAGCGTGAGAAGAATAGGTATTATCTCTGCTTTAAACGTCTGGTAGAACTTCCCTGGGAAGCCATCTGTTCCTGGACTCTTATTTGTTGGGAGATTTTTGATGACTGATTCAATTTCTTTGCTGGTTATGCACCTGTTCAAGCTTTCTATTTCCTCCTGAGTGAGTTTTGGAAGCGTGTGTGAGTTTAGGAATTTGTCCCTTTCTTCCAGGTTGTCCAGTTTGTTTGCATATAATTTTTCATAATATTCCCTGATAATTACTTGTATCTCTGAGGGATTGGTTGTAATAATTCCATTTTCATTCATGATTTTATCTATTTGCATCATCTCCCTTTTCTTTTTGAGAGGCCTGGCTAGAGGTTTATCAATTTTGTTTATTTTTTCAAAAAACCCATTCTTGGTTTTGTTGATCTGCTCTACAGTTTTTTTAGATTCCATATTGTTTATTTCTGCTCTGATCTTTATTATTTCTCTTCTTCTGCTGGGTTTGGGCTGCCTTTGCTGTTCTGCTTCTAGTTCCTTTAGGTGTGCTGTTAGATTTTGTATTTGGGATTTTTATTGTTTCTTGAGATAGGCCTGGATTGCAATGTATTTTCCTCTCAGGACTGCCTTCACTGCATCCCAAAGCATTTGGATTGTTGTATTTTCATTTTCGTTTGTTTCCATATATTTTTTAATTTCTTCTCTAATTGCCTGGTTGACCCATTCATTCTTTAGTAAGGTTTCTTTAACCTCCATGCTTTTGGAGGTTTTCCAGACTTTTTTCTGTGGTTGATTTCAAGCTTCATAGCATTGTGGTCTGAAAGTATGCATGGTATGATTTCAATTATTGTATACTTATGAAGGGCTGTTTTGTGACCCAGTATGTGATCTATCTTGGAGAATGTTCCATGTGCACTCAAGAAGAAAGTATATCCTGTTGCTTTGGGATGCAGAGTTCTAAATATATCTGTCAGGTCCATGTGATCCAATGTATCATTCAGGGCCCTTGTTTCTTTATTGACCATGTGTGTAGATGATCTATCCATTTCTGTATGTGGAGTGTTAAAGTCCCCTGCAATTACCACATTCTTATCAATAAGGTTGCTTATGTTTGTCAATAATTGTTTTATATATCTGGGGGCTCCTGTATTCGGTGCATGGACGTTTATACTTGTTAGCTCTTCCTGATGGATAGACCCTGTGATTATTATATAATGCCCTTCTTCATCTCTTGTTCCAACCCCTAATTTAAAGTCTAGTTTGTCTGATATAACGGTGGCTACTCCAGCTTTCTTTTGACTTCCAGTGGCATGACAAATAGTTTTCCATCCCCTCACTCTCAATCTGAAGGTGTCCTCAGGTCTAAAATGAGTCTCTTGTGGACAGCAAATAGATGGGTCTTGTTTTCTTGTCCACTCTGATACCCTATGTCTTTTGGTTGATGCATTTAGTCCATTTACATTCAGTGTTATTATAGAAAGATATGGGTTTAGAGTCCTTGTGATGTCCGTAGGTTTTGTGCTTGTAGCAATGTCTCTGGTACTTTATCTCACAAGATCCCCCTTAGGATCTCTTGTAGGGCTGGTTTAGTGGTGACGAATTCCTTCAGTTTTTGTTTGTTTGGGAAGACATTTGTCTCTCCTTCTATTCTAAATGACAGACTTGCTGCATAAACGATTTTCGGCTGCATATTTTTTCTGTTCATCACATTGAAGATCTCCTGCCATTCCTTTCTGGCCTGCCAAGTTTCAGTAGAGAGATCCGTCTCGAGTCTTATTGGTCTCCCTTTATATGTTAGAGCACGTTTATCCCTAGCTGCTTTCAGAATTTTCTCTTTATCCTTGTATTTTGTCAATTTCACTATGATATGTTGTGCAGAAGATTGATTCAGTTACATCTGAAGGGAGTTCTCTGTGCCTCTTGGATTTCAATGCCTTTTTCCTTCCCCAGATCCAGGAAGTTCTCAGCTATTATTTCTTCAAGTACACTTCCAGCCTCTTTCCCTCTCTCTTCCTCCTCTGGAATACCAATTATGCGTAAATTATTTCTCTTTAGTGCATCACTTAGTTCTCTAATTTTCCCTTAATACTCCCAGATTTTTTATCTCTCTTTTTCTTAGCTTCTTCTTTTTCCATAATTTTATCTTCTAGTTCACCTATTCTCTCCTGTGACTCTTCAATCCAAGCCGTGGTCGTCTCCATTTTATTTTGCAGATCATTAATAGCATTTTTTAGCTCCTCCTGGCTGTTCCTTAGTCCCTTGATCTCTGTAGCAATAGATTCTCTGCTCTCCTTTATACTGTTTTCAAGCCCAGCGATTAATTTTATGAATATTATTCTAAATTCACTTTGTTATATTGTTTAAATCATTTTTGATCAGTTAGTTAGCTGTCGTTATTTCTGGGACATTTTTTTGAGAGGAATTCTTCTTTTTCGTCATTTTGGATAGTCCCTGGAGTGGTGTAGAAGTCCGGGGCACTTCCTCTGTGTTGTCTTGAATAACTTGCGTTGGTGGGCAGGGCTGCAGTCAGAACTGATGTCGGCCCCCAGCCCACTGCTGGGACCACAGTCAGACTGGTGTGTTCCTTCTCTTTCCCTCTCTTAGGGGCAGGATTCACTGTGGGGTGGTGTGGCCCATCTGGGATACTTGCACACTGCCAGGCTTGTGGTGCTAGGGATCTGGCGTATTAGCTGGGGTGGATCGGCAAGGTGCACAGGGGCAGGAGGGGCAGGCTCAGCTCGCTTTTCCTTCAGTGATCCGCTTCTGTAGGGGCCCTGTGGCACCAGGAGGGAGTCAGACCCCTCGCTGGAGGAATGGATCCGCAGAAGCATAGTGTTGGGTGTTTGCGCAGTGCAAGCAAGTTCCCTGGCAGGAACTGGTTCCCTTTGGGACTTTGGCTGGGGGATGGGCAGGGGAGATGGTGCTGGCGAGCGCCTTTGTTCCCGGCCAAGCTGCGCTCTGTTGGCCGGGGCTCAACAACTCTCCCTCCGTTGTCCTCCAGCCCTCCCGTTTTCCAAGCAGAGCTGTTAGCTTATAACCTTCCAGATGTCATGTCCCGCTTGCTGTCAGAACACACTCCGTCTGTCCTGTCCGCTTTTGCAAGCCAGACTCAGGGGCTCTGCTTGGCCGGTGGGCTGCCCCGCTGCCCTGGCTCCCTCCCGCCAGTCCGTGGAGCTCGCACTGCCTCTCCACCCTTCCTACCCTCTTCCGTGGGCCTCTCGTCTGCACTTGGCTCTGAAGAATCCATTCTGCTCTTCTTCTGGTGGTTTTCTGGGTTATTTAGGCAGGTGTAGGTGGAAATTAAGTGATCAGCAGGACGTGGTGAGTCCAGCGTCCCCCTATGCTGCCATCTTCTCCCTTGATTTCTGAAACTGTGTTTCACAATATTGTCATATAATTGTAGATTGCCATGATATTTTCAGCTTACATGAAAAAGACCTTTGAATTTGTGAAAGTTCACACTTTAATACTTCTTTGGTGGACACAAATATATTTGTAAACCCAAACATAGACTGACATGCCCTTGACCCTATTTTTACTCTGTTATCTGCAGAAAACATCACTCTAATGTTTTCCTTAAGGAAAGAACATACATCCTCAAGGTGGGAAGTAACAGCGCAACCAATATAAGAACAAAGTGCACAGATATTCAAATGTCCTTTCAGTACTCTCTCTATGCAACCACCTACATCGTCATATTCATCCCTGGTCTTTCGGCCAACAGTGCAGCCTTGTGGGTTCTGTTCCACTTCATCAACAAGAAAAATAAAGCCATCATTTTCATGATCAGCCTCTCTGTAGCTGATCTTGCTCATATGCTGTCTTTACCTCTCCAGATTTACAATTTCATTAGCCACCATTGGCCCTTCACAAAGCCCATTTGCCTGCTGTGCTTCTACTCGAAGTATCTCTACATGTGTGCCAGCATTTGTTTCCTGATGTGTATCAGTCTTCAGAGATGTTTCCTTCTCCTCAAGCCCTTTAGAGCCAGAGATTGGAAGCGTAGGTATGATGCAGGCACCAGTGCTGGCATCTGGATCGTTGTGGGGACTGCCTGCCACCTCCAATTCTGAGGAGTGCTGGCTTAGCCAACAACACTGAATACTGCTTTGCCAATTTAGGGTTTCAGCACATTAGCATGGCTTCCTCCATTGGTATGATAACTGTAGCTAAACTTGGAAGTTGTTTTTTTTTTTTTTTTTTTTTTTTTACCTGTTGCCGTTATAACATATTGCACATGGAAAACGAGAAAATCTTTACAGGAATTCCAAGTTCCTGCTCAGAATACCAAAGAGAGAAAGAAGTCTTTGTTGCTGGTTCTGATATATGCAGTGGTGTTCATTGTGTTTCCCTCCTTACCACCTCAACTTCCCATTCTATATGATGGTGAAACAACATGTCTTTTCAAACTGTTCTTTTTTAAGATCATCCTATTTTTTTACATCATTTCTCTATGCCTTGCAGATCTGAATTGCTGCTTTGATCACGTTGTATATTATTTTACGACCTCAGAATTCCACAGTAGGTTTTTGGACCACAGTGGTTGGCTCTTCAGTCACATGTGAGATGCAAGGACAGTGCTTTGGAAATTCATCACAGGAAGGAGAAACTTCAAACTATCTCTCTTACAAATTTGAATGATTCCAAGATAATATAATCAAATAAATAACTAGAATAGTCAATCTATGTTCTCTATCAGTTTAGCTATGTCACCTTGAATATTTTTAAAAAATGGTACTGTTCAATGCCTTAAGAAAACATGGCCTCCTTCCTTTCATCTCCAAAATCCTCCTTCTGAAGGAATTATTCATGACTATATTTTCTATCCAAATGGAAACATGCTGTTCTATGGATAGTAAAATATCTTTATTTATAGAAAGTAATAAGCATCAGAATAAATTGCACACCTGTTCCTCAGAAATGGATCCAATGTTCTCACTTTCTCCTGCAAGAAACAAAAAGTAAATTTAGAATCAGTGGACATAAGTGAATTGTCCAAAAATTGTAAAATATACAGAATAGGATCCTGACTTTATTTTAAAAATACATACTAGAGCAAAGTAGACTAAAGAGGAAACATTTTTTAATATTAATAGGAGTTGTGAAAATTAATATCCTTAGAGCTTGAAATATCTATGAGAATTTCCATTTTCCCCTTGAAGAAATGAAAAATTCAGATTCATACTAAATATCTCAAATGTATCATGAAATTCATACACAACACATACAACTTAAACACAAAACACAGTTGTATTCTAACACATTTCATAAGCTTCAGAATTTCAGGGTTTGCAATCATATCTCTTTGTTTGAACGTCTATGAGTGTGTGTGATGTGATGCCTATTTGTGTATATTGTCAGTCAGTTAGAAAATGTTTATTAATTTGCAAATTAAAATCAATTGTGCAACGAAATGTTTATATTACTTCCTCTATATACAACCTCAGTCACAACTTTGCTTGATAGATTTTAAAGAATGAATTAATAAAGAATAATACTCATGTGTATAGTTTTTTAGTTAGACCTCATTACTCACAAGTAAAGACACATATAAAGAGAATATTGGTGAATTGAATATCATTATGAATGCAGAATGAAAATTGATATTGTTTCAAATCTTTGTGACTTTTTAATAAAATTTTGTAATACAAATCACTATCATTGAAAGTTTTTAAACTTAAAATTTCACATATGGGGTTTCATTAAAATGGTATTTTATTTTTTTAAGTTTACTTATTTATTTTGAGATGGAGTGCAAGCAGGGGAGGGGCAGAAAGGGAGAATCTCAAACAGGCTCTGCACGTTCAGTACAGAGCCCCACACAGGGCTCAAACTCATGAAACTGCAAGGTCATGACCTGAGCCAAAATCAAGAGTCAGACACTCAACCGACTGAGTCACCCAGGTACCCATAAAATGGTATTTCATAAAGCAGTGGCCAATTTTATAAGGTTATAAAGGCTTACTTTCTTGTCTTTATAAGGTTGTAAATTCACAACCTATTTTCTCTGTATGAATTTTTTTAATAGTGCTTGTGCATCAGAACAGAAACAGAAAATAACATTTGCTACAATGGGGGGAAATAGAGTAAAACTTAATGCATAAACTTGCCAAATCCCTATTTGGTACACCTGAAACTAATGGAACATTGTGTGTCAACTACAGTCAAATAAAAAAAAACTAATTTAAAAAAGAGAGGAAAGTGCTTTTGGCAGATGAAGATGGTGGCAGAGTAGAAGGATCACAGGCTAGTCTTTTCCCACAAACATGACTAGATAACAATGAAATCAAGATAAATACCACAGAAATTGTCCTGAAGACTGATAGAAGAAACTCCACAATTAAAGGGAGAGAAGAGGCATCATCGGAGGTAGGAAGTACAGAGACATGGCTTAGGTGAGAAAGAGATTGCAGCTGATGCTGAGGGGAGCGAGCCATGGTCATGGAGAAGGGCAAGAAAGAGAGGAACGCACAAGGAGAATATTTTCCCTAAGCAATTGGCTTGGAAAACAAAAGGGGCAGAATTTTGTGAGTTCTTTGCAACAAGCAGGGCTTAAAGCCTGGAGTTTTAAATGTCTGAGGCCTTGGCCCTGAGGACACTGTGCTACTTCTGGAGAGAAGGTAGACAACCTGGGAGCAGAAAGCATGAAAACAAATATCTGAAGAACTCCTGGGGCACACAGAGGGGAAATTATTAGCTATTCTTGGAGTATGCCCCCTGAGAGACAGAATTCATGGAGATAACTCTCCTGGAACAAAGGAGCTGTCCAGTGCCATTTCCCTACCCTGCCCCTCAGCATAAACACAGAACCACCTGCTAGAAGAAGCTCAGTTCCTACACTGGCTTCCTAACTTTCTTACAGCAAATCCCAAACCCTAGAACTCTGGTGGGACTGTCCTTCTCAGTCAAGCTTGCCTCAGTCCCAGTGCAGCAGGTCCCTAACTCAGAAAATAAACAGAGACTCCTGTCCATACGACATCTTCTGATCAGAGAGTCCTGCAAGTCCTCAGTTCTGGCGGAAGTGGTCAAATACCATTTCACAAGAAGACCAGAGTACAGCTAGCTAAAACTCACCACATTCTGGTCAGGCACCAAACACTGCCAACAGCAGGTAAAGAGAGCCTCTGCAGATAATTCGACTGGATAGAGCAGCAAAGACCCAACAGCAGAGAACATGCAGCACACAATGGAGAAACTCCCTGAAGAAGCAGTCTTCTTAATAATGCCACTACTTTCAGAAGCAGGTGGCATAACTGGATTTTCTAACACAGAGAAGAAGGCAGAGGTTTAGACAAAGTGCAAGGAGGCAGGAATTCATCCCAAATGAAAGAACAAGACATGGCCATGGCCAGAAATCTAAGTGAAACAGGTATAACGTGTTTGACAGAGAATTTAAAGCAAAAATCATGAAGATACACACTGGGATTGAGAAATAGAAGACATCAGTGAAACCCTTACTACAGAGGTAAAAGACTTAAAAAATAATCAGGGATGAAGAGTGCAATAAATGAGATTGTAAATAAGCTTCCTGTAATGAAAAGCAGGCTAGAAAGGGTTGAAGAATGAATTAGTGACCTAGAAGAAAAAAATAACAGAAAATAATGAAGATTAACAAAAGAGAGAAAGAAGAATTATGCAATATCAGAATAGACATAGGGAACTCAATGACTACATCAAACATATATATTATCAAATATAACAACATCTATATTATAGGAGTCAGAAGAAGAAGAGACAAAAGGAGGCATAAAATTTATTCGAAGAAATAATAGCTAAACATTTCCCTAATCTGGGGAGGGAAACAATATCCAGACATGGGAAGCACAGAAAATTTCCATCCAAATCAATAAAAGTAGGCTAACACCAAAACGTACATTGTTTCTTCTCAACAGAAACTTGGCAAGCCAGGAGGAAGTTGTATGATATATTTTAAAAAATGCTGAATAGGAAAAATTTGCAGCCAAGAATACTCTACAGAGCAAGGCTATCATTCAGACTAAAGAGTTAAAGGTTTTCCCAGGCAGACAAAGATTAAAGGAGTTTGTGACTACTAACCCAGCCCTGCAAGAAATATTAAAGGGGTCTTTTAAGTGCAAAAGAGAGACAAAATGTGACCAAAAAAAAAAAGATCAGAGAAAATCTGCAGAAACAATGACGAAACAAGTAACACAGTGACATTAAATATATATCTATCAATAATTACTCTGAATGTAAATGGACTAAATGTTCCAATCAAAAGAAATAGGGTGTCAGAATAGAGAGAAAAAAACAAGATCCATCTATATGCTGCCTACAAGGGACTCACTTTAGCCCTACAGATACCTGCAGATTGAAAGTGAGGGGATGGATAGACATTTATCATTCAAATGGATGCCAAAAAAAGGTGGAGTAGCAATACTTATATCAGGAAAATTAGACTTAAAACACTTTAAAAAGAGACAAAGAAGGGCATTATATTCTCATAAAGGGGACAATCACACAAGAACATATAACAATTGTAAATATTTATGCACCCATCATGGAATACCCAAAATAATTAATAACCAACATAAATGAACTAATTAATAATAACACAATAATATTAGCAGAGTTTAATAAACTCTCATGTCAAGGAACAGATCATCTAAACAGAAAATAAGGCAGAAAACGATGGCTTTGAGTGACACACTGGACCAATAATGCAGCAGCAGAAAGAGACATTAAGAATCAATCCCATTTACAATTGTACCAAAAATAATAAGATACCTAAGAAGAAACCTGACCAAAGAAGTAAAAGAACTGTACTCTGAGAACTATAAAACACTGATGAAAGAAATTGATAATGGCACAAAGAAATGGAAAGATATTCCATGCTTATGGATTGGAAGAATAAATATTGTTAAAATGTCTATACTACTGAAAGCAATCAACATATTTAATGCAATCCCTATCAAAATACCAACTATATTTTTCCCAGAGCTAGAACCAACAAGCCTAAAATTTGCATGGTACCACAAATGACCTTGAATAGCCAATCTTGAAAAAGAAAAGTGAAGCTGGAAGCATCACACTTCCAGACGTTAAGTTATAATACAAAGTGGTAGTGATCAAAATAGTATGGCACTGGCACAAAAATAAACACATAGATCAACAGAACAGAATAGAAAACCTAGAAATGAACACACGATCTTTGACAAAGCAGGAAAGAATATCTAATGGGAAAAAGACAGTCTTTTAATAAATGGTGTTGAGAAAATTAGCATCAATGTAAAAGAAACTGGATCGCTTTTTCATGCCATATACAAAATGAATTCAAAATGGATTAAATACCTAAACTTAAGATTTGGATTCATAAAAATCCTAGAGGAGAACACAGTCAGTAACGTCTTTGACATTGGTCATATTAACTTCTTTCTAGATATGTCTCCAGAGACAAGGGAATCAAAAGCACAAAGAAACTGCTGGGACTTCATCAAAAGCACAAAGAAACTTCTGGGAATTCATCAAAATAAAAACTGCAAAGCGAAGGAAACAATCAACAAAACTATAAGGTAACCTACATAATGGGAGAAAACATTTGCAAATGACATATCTGATAAAGGGTTAGTATGTAAAATATATAAAAACTTATAAAACTTAACACCCCAAAATGAATAATACTTTCAAAAATGGGCAGAAGACACAAAAATGTTTTCAAAGATATACAGATATTCAATGTAAACATTAAAAGATGCTCAATGTCACTGATCATCACGGAAATAACAAATCAAAACTACAATGAGATATCAACTAACAGCTGTCAGAATAGCTAAAACAAAAAGATAAGAAACAACAGGTGTTAGGTAAGGATGTGGAGAAAGGTGAGCCCTTGTGCACTGTTAATGGGAATGCAAAGTGGTGCTGTCAGTCTGGAAAACAGTATAGAGATTCCTCAAAAAGTTAAAAATATAACTATCCTATGATCCAGCAATTGCACTACTAGGTATTTACCCAAAGAATACAGAAATACTAATTCACAGTGATACCAGTGTTTATAGCAGCATTATCTACAATAACAAAATTGTGGAAATAGCCCAAGTGTCCGTCAACTGATGTATGAATACATAAGAAGTGGTATGTGTGTGTGTGTATATATATATACATATACATACATATATATGTATATACATATATGTATATGTATATGTATATATGTATATATATATGTGTGTATATATATATATATATATATATATATATAATGGTATATTACTCAGCCATAAGAAGGAATAAATCTTTCCTTTTGCAATGTCAAAGATGGAGCTAGAGAATATTATGCTAAGTGAAATAAGTCAGAGAAAGTCAATGTGATTTCATTCATATTTAGAATTTAGGAAACAAAACAAAGAAACAAAGAGGGGAAAAAAGAGAAAGAAGCAAACAAAGAAAGAGTCTCTTAACTTTAGAGAACACACTGATGGTCACCAGAGGTCAGGTGGGTGGGGAGATGAGTTAAATAGTTGATGGGGATTAAGGAGAGCACCTGCTATAATGAGCACCAGGTGTTTTTTGGAAGTGTCAAATCACTATATCATACACCTAACAATAATATTACACTGTATGTTAACTAACTGGAATATAAATTACAAAAAAGAAAAGGAACAAAAAGAAAAACATAAAAACCTAGCTTCTCTAAAGTCCTCTGCACATTTGTATATTAGACAGTTGTATTCCACACAAAAGTTTGATTAACTCCGTAAGTCCCTGGACATTTAAAACACCATTTTAGTTGCATATTTGTAAATTGTATTATTTCCTATTTACTTAAGCAGTTGGTTTTAAATAATGGGACATCATCCTTGAAAGAAGCATTAATCCAGACTCAGATGACCAAGATCTTAGTCTTAGGTCTACCACTGGTAAGCTATATATGTATTTGGGTAAGTTACTTCTCTTTGGGTTTTAATATATATATATATATATATGTGTGTGTGTGTGTGTGTGTGTGTGTGTGTATTCATTTATATATAAACTTTTTTTATTTTTTTATCTTTTTAAAAATTTACATCCCAATTAGTTAGCGTATAGTGCAACAACGATTTCAGGACTAGATTCCTTAATGCCCCTTATCCATTTAGCCCATCCTCCCTCTCACAACCCCTCCAATAACCCTCAGTTCATTACCCATATTTATGAGTCTCTTCTGGTTTGTCCCGCTCCTGTTTTTATATTATTTTTGTTTCTCTTCCCTTATGTTGATCTGTTTTGTCTCTTAAAGTCCTCATATGAGTGAAGTCATATGATTTTTGTCTTTCTCTAATTTCACTTAGCATAATACCCTCCAGTTCCATCCATGTAGTTTCAAATGGCAAAATTTCATTCTTTTTGATTGCCAAGTAATACTCCATTGTATATATATACCACATCTTCTTTATCCATTCATCCATCAATGGACATTTGGGCTCTTTCCATACTTTGGCTATTGTTGATAGTGCTGCTATAAACATGGGGGTGCATGTCTCCCTTCAAAAGAGCACACCTGCATCCCTTGGATAAATACCTAGTAGTGCAAATGCTGGGTCGTAGGATACTTCTATTTTTAGTTTTTTGAGGAACCTTCATACTGTTTTCCAGAGTGGCTGAACCAGCTCGCATTCCCACCAACAATTCAAAAGAGATCCTCTTTCTCTGCATCCTCACCAACATCTGTTGTTGCCTGAGTTGTTAATGCTGGCCATTCTGACAGGTGTAAGGTGGTATCTCATTGTGGTTTTGATTTGTATTTCCCTAATGATGAGTGATGTTGAGCATTTATTCATGTGTCGGTTGGCCATCTGGATGTCTTCCTTGGATAAGTGTTTGGATGTCTTCCTTGGAAAAGCATGTCTTTTGTCCATTACTTAACTGGATTATTTGTTTTTTGGGTGTTGAGTTTGATGAGGTCTTTATAGATTTTGGATACTAACCCTTTATCTGATATGTTATTTGCAAATATCTTCTCCCATTCCATCAGTTGCCTGCTAGTTTTGCTGATTGTTTCCTTCGCTGTGCAGAAGATTTTATTTTGATGAGGTCCCAATAGTTCATGTTTGCCTTTGTTTCCCTTGCCTCCGGAGACATGTTGAGTAAGAAGTTGCTGCAAGCAAGATAAAAGAGGTTTTTTCCTGCTTTCTCCTTGAGGATTTGGATGGCTTCCTGTCTTACATGGAGGTCTTTCATCCATTTTGAGTTTATTTTTGTGTATGGTGTAAAATAGTGGTCCAGGCTCATTCTTCTGCATGTCACTGTCCAGTTTTCACAGCACCACTTACTGAAGAGGCTGTCTTTATTCCATTGGATATACTTTCCTGCTTTGTCAAAGATTAGTTGGCCATACGTTTGTGGGTCCATTTCTGGGTTCTCTATTCTGTTCCATTGATCTGAGTGTCTGTTCGTGTGGCAGTACCATACTGTCTTGATGATTACAGCTTTGTACTATAGCTTGAAGTTTGGGATTGTGATGCCTCCTGCCTTGGTTTTCTTTTTCAAGATTGCTCTGGCTATTCGAAGTCTTTTCTGGTTCCATACAAATTTTAGGATTATTTGTTCTAGCTCTGTGAAGAATGCTGGTGTTACTTTGGTAGAGATTACTTTGAATATGTAGATTGATTTGGGTAGTATCAACATTTTAACAATATTTGTTCTTCCTATCCAGGATCATGGAATATTTTTCCATTTTTTTATGTGTGTCTTCTTTAATTTCTTTTGTAAGCTTTCTATAGTTTTCATTTTATAGACTTTTCACCTTTTTGGCTGGCTTTATTCCTAGGTATTTTATTGTTTTTTGTGCAACTGTAATTGGGATAGATTCCTTGATTTCTCTGTCATTTAATTGTTGGTGTATAGGAATTCAACCGATTTCTCTGTGTTAATTTTATATACTGCAACTTTGATGAATTCTTGAATCAATTCTGGCAGTTGTTTGGCAGAAAATTTGGGGTTTTCCATATAGAGTATCATGTCATCTGTAAAGAGTGAAAGTTTGATCTTCTCCTGACCTATTTGGATGTCTTTTATTTCTTTGTGTTGTCTGATTGCAGAGGCTAAGACTTCCAATACTTTTTTGAATAACAGTGGCGAGAATGGACATCCCTGTCTTATTCCTGACCTTAGAGGGAAAGCTCTCAGTTTTTCCCCATTGAGTATGATATTAGCAGTGGGTATTTTATATATGGCTTTTATCATCTTGAGGCATGATCCTTCTATCTCCACTTTCTTGAGGGTTTTTATCAAGGAAGGATGCTGTATTTTGTCAAATGCTTTCTCTGCATCTATTGAGAGGATCATATGGTTCTTGTCCTTTCTTTTATTGATGTGATGAATCGCATTAATTGTTTTGAGGATATTGAACCAGCCCTGCATCCCAGGTATAAATCCCACTTGGTCGTGGTGAACCATTTTTTTAAATGTATTATTGGATCCTGTTGGCTAATATCTTGCTGAGGATTGTTGCATCTATGTTCATCAGGGTAATTGGTCTATAGTTCTCCTTTTTAGTGGGGTCTCTGTATGGTTTTGGAATCAAGGTAATTCTAGCTTCATAGAAAGAGTTTGGAAGTTTTCCTTCCTTTTCTATTTTTTGGAACAGCTTCAAGAGAATAGGTGTTAACTCTTCCTTAAATGTTTGGTAGAATTCTCCTGGAAAGCAATCTGCACTAGACCCTTTTTTCTTGGGGGGGAGGAGATATTTTTGGTGTGTGTTTCATCTTTTAATTCAATCTTTCTGTTTTCTGTCCCATTGTAACAATACAAATCCAGCTCCCCCTGGTTTTTATATCACGTAAGTTAACCTTACAGTTGCTTCATAAAACATATCATCTCTACACACTTTCTCCAGGACAACTACTTCTAATTTCCAACTAAAGTACAAAACTAGAAATAAACAAAAAGTTATCTGCAAGCACACAGAAATGTAGTTTAGCCAGAGAACAAATCTCCAAACTAAAGAAATAGGTTAAATATTTTTGGGGAAGAAGCTAATCACGATGCTGAAAGACCACTCTAATTTCTCAGGGGTTCAAGGCTTCATGCAATATGGAGTATATTAACACATCTGGCAGACTTATGCCTCTTAAATATTTCTCTGTTAAATGTCTATAGATTACAATGAATCTCTCTGAAGTTAAACAATTATTATTGCTCAGTATTCTCAGTTATGAAAAATGATACATGTTAATGAGGGAAAAATTAAATCTGCTCTTGCTTTATTTTATATATTTAGGGTATAACACAATGCCTGGTATATATTGTTGCATTGTTTAAATTATTTTTTTTAATTAAAGGAAAGCAAAACAGTGTAATAAAGAAAACAATGTAATAAAAGCTTTCAAATCCCAACACACAAAATAATAAGTTATATTTTGAAGAACTGCCCCCTAGGCATCACTCCATGTATTTTTATGATATGTATATTTTATATCACATTTAAGAGTGAACTTGTATAAAGTGTATATACATTTATACTGTTTCCACAGTTTCATCGAAATGGTATCCCATTACACAAAGGAGCCACTTTTAACCCAACAATGGATGATGGCCAAGTCTTTTGCATTTCTTTTTTTTAATATGAAATTTATTGTCAAATTGGTTTCCATACAACACCCAGTGCTCATCCCCAAAGGTGGCCTCCTCCTTACCCATCACCTACCTTCCCCTCCCTCCCACCCCCCATCAACCCTCAGTTTGTTCTCAGTTTTTAAGAGTCTCTTATGCTTTGGCTCCCTCCCTCTCTAACCTCTTTTTTTTTCTTCCCAATCCCCCATGGATTTCTGTTAAGTTTCTCAGGATCCACATAAGAGTGAAAACATATGGTATCTGTCTTGGGAGATTTTTGATTATTAATTCTAATTCCTTACTGGTTATGGGTCGGTTTAAATTTTCTATTTCTTCCTGTTTCAGTTTTGGTATTGTATATGTTTCTAGGAATTTGTCCATTTCTTCCAGATTGCCCATTTTATTGGCATATAATTGCTCACAATATTCTCTTATTATTGTTTTTATTTCTGCTGTGTTTGTTGTGATCTCTCCTCCTTCATTCTTGATTTTACTTATTTGGGTCTTTTCCTGTTTCTTTTTGACCAAACTGGCTAGTGGGTTATGAATTTTGTTAATTCTTTCAAAGAGCCAGCTTCTGGTTTCCATTGATCTGTTCTACTTTTTTTTGTTTTGTTTTGTTTTGTTTTGTTTTGTTTTGTTTTGTTTTTGGTTTTGATAGCATTAATTTCTGCTCTAATGCTTATTACTTCCTGTCTTCTGCTTGTTTGGGGTTTTATTTGCTGTTCTTTTTGCAGCTGTTTAAGGTGTAAGGCTAGGATGTGTGTCAGAGATCTTTCTTCCTTCTTTAGGAAGGCCTGGATTGCTATAAACTTTCCTCTTTCCTCTTTCCTTTGCTGCATCCCAGAGGTTTTGGGTTGTGGTGTTATCATTTTCATTGACTTCCAGATACTTTTTAATTTCCTCTTTAAATGCTTGGTTAGCTCATTCATTCTTTAGTAGCATGTTCTTCAGTCTCCAAGTATTTGTTACCTTTCCAGATTTTTCTTGTGGTTGATTTCGAGTTTCATAGTGTTGTGTTCTAAAAATATACATGGTATGATCTCGATCTTCTTGTGCTTGTTGAGGGCTGATTTGTGTCCCGGTATGTGGTCTATTCTGGAAAACGTTCCATGTGCGCTGAAGAAGAATATATATTCTGCTGCTTTAGGATGAAATGTTCTGAATATATCTGTTAAGTCAATATTGTCCAGTGTGTCATTCAAAGCCATTGTTTCCCTGTTGATTTTTTGATTAGATGATCTGTCCATTGCTGTGAGTGGGGTGTTGAAGTCTCCTACTATTATGGCATTACTATCATTGAGTTCCTTTATGTTTGTGATTAATTGGTTTATATATTTGGTTGCTCCACATCTGGAACATATATGTTTACAAGTGTTAGGTCTTCTTGATGGATAGTCCGGTTGACTATGATATAATGCCCTTCTGCATCTCTTGATACAGTCTTTATTTTGAAGTCTAGATTGTCTTATATAAGTATGGCTACTCTGGCTTTCTTTTGTTGACCATTATTATGATAGTTCTCCATCCCCTTATTTTCAATCTGAAGGTGTCTTTAGGTCTAAAGTGGGTCTCTTGTAAACAGCATATAGATGGATCTTGTTTTCTTATCCATTCTGTTACCCTATGTCTTTTGATTGGAGCATTGAGTCCATTGATATTTAGAGTGAGTACTGAAAGATGTGAATTTATTGCCATTATGATGCTTGTAGAGTTGGAGTTTCTGATGGTCTGATGGTGTTCTAATATTTGTAATCTAATCTAATCTTTCTAATCTTTGTTGCTATATATATATATACATATATATGTATATATGTGTGTATATACATATATATACATATGTATATATGTGTGTATATACATATATATACACATATGTATATATGTGTGTATATACATATATATGTGTGTATATACATATATATATACATATGTATATATGTGTGTATATACATATATATACATATGTATATATGTGTGTATATACATATATATATACATATGTATATATGTGTGTATATACATATATATATGTGTGTGTATATACATA
Organism: Prionailurus viverrinus; assembly: GCF_022837055.1. Lineage (NCBI taxonomy): Eukaryota > Metazoa > Chordata > Mammalia > Carnivora > Felidae > Prionailurus > Prionailurus viverrinus. Next base: position 57,333,803 of record NC_062579.1, read on the forward strand.
TATATATACATATGTATATATGTGTGTATATACATATATATATTCATCTTTTCTCCCCTCGGAGAGTCCCCCTTAAAATTTCATGCGGGGCTGGTTTAGTGGTCACAAACTCCTTTAATTTTAGTTTGTATGGGAAACTTTTTAACTCTCCTGCTATTTTGAATGACAGCCTTGCTGGATAGAGAATTCTTGGCTGCATATTTTTCTGATTCAGCTCATTGAATATATCCTGCCACTCCTTTCTTGCCTGCCAAGATTCTGTGGATAGTTTTGCTGCAATCCTGATCTGTCTTCCCTTGTATGTCAGGAACTTTTTCTGCCTTGCTGCTTTCATGATTCTCTCCTTGCCTGAGTATTTTGTGAATTTGACTATGATATGCCTTGTTGATGGTCAGTGTTTGTTGAATCTAATGGGAGTCCTATGTGCTTCCTGGATTTTGATGTCTGCGTCTTTCCACAGGTTAGGAAACTCTCTGCTATGATTTACTCACATAACCCTTCTACCCCTATTCCTCTCTCTTCCTCTTCTGGAACCCCTATCATTCTGATGTTGTTCCTTTTTAATGAGTCACTGATTTCTCTAATTTTTAAATATTGCTCTTTTGCCTTAATCTCCCTGTTTTTTTTTCTGCTTCATTATTTCTCTATATGTTTGTCCTGTACATTGCTGAATCTCTGTTCTGCCTCATCAGTCCTTGCCGCTGCAGCATCCATCCGTGATTGCAGCTCAGTTATAACATTTTAATTTCATTCTGATTATTTTTTACTTCTCTTATCTCTGCAGAAAGGGATTCTAATCTATTTTCGACTCCAGCTAGTATTTTTATTATCATGATTCTAAATTCTTGTTTAGATATCTTGCTTGTATCTGTGTTGGTTAAATCCCTGGCTGTTCTTTCTTTTGGGCTTATTTTCTTTGTTTTGTCATTTTGAAGAGAGAAAAGGAATTAATGAGGTAGAAAAATTAAAATTAAAAAATTAAAACTTAAAAAATATTAAAATTAAAAAATTAAACACATACACACACACACAAAGGATCGAATGAATGATGCTACATCTTAGGTGTGTTTTGGTGTGAGCGTTGACGGAGGTTTGACAGGTTAGAGGAAAAAAAGGGGAAAAAATGAAATCGTTTGAGAATTTAAAAAAATGAATACACTGAAATAGACCAAAATGAGATGATGGGAGTTACATAGAATTTGAAAAAAATTACACAAAAGTAAAGAATGTAGTAGAAAAAATTAAAAAAATATATTTTTAATAAAAATTGAAAATAAAAATGATTTTTTTGTCTTTCTGTATTCACGAAAAAGAAAAGTGTAAAAGAAAAAAGAAAATTGAATACATGGAGCGGCTAACAGATTGAAATAGAACTGAAATTACTTTGTTTTCCACTAGAAGTCAGGCTATGAAGCACTTTATATTCCATAAAATAAGTAGGTGGTGAGACTTGTGTTCTTGAAGAGAGAGGTTGGCCCAGTTAGGCCTAACTCAGTGTAAAGGCTCAGTTCTCCAATAGATGGAGCTTGTAGCCTACTGGGGTGGAGTGTTGTGGCGCTAGTAGATGTGTATATGCATGCACATAAAAATGGTGTCACCCAGCTACCCAGGTGCTAGTATCGGAACTCTGTTCTCCCAGATCAGCAATCGTGCACCCATTCTCTGTCTTCAGTTTTTGTCCATTCCCTGCTTTTTCACTGTCCGTGACCAGGCCCCAGGCAGTACCTCTCTCCCGAGTTTTGTCTTAGATGCATCTGTTTTCCCTGGCCCCTTACTACTGAAGGACTGTGGCTTTGACTCATTCTTCCCCTCTGTGGGAGGGTCTCACCGAGCAATGGCTGAATGAGCAAAGGCCAAATGTCAGCTGCACCCAGGAATGCTTGCTGGCCCCTGCTGCCAGGTGCCAGCTCGTCCCAGAAAATGTTCACAAGACAGTGTAGCAGCAGCGTTTCAGGGATTATGGAAATCACAACACACATCTGGCACCAAGATTCACCCTTAAGGACCTTGTTCCAGCACCAGCAAATATGGCCGTTTTCTGGGGTCTGCTGGGACCAGGTGGCTTCAACCGTCTCTACCAAATGTCCTTCCAGCAATGGAACCGCTTTTCCCCATGTGACCCGAGAACCTCCCAGACCCCATTCTGTTCCTGGGGATTTGCCCTTCCCACCAGAGCACTGCCAGGTATTGAATTGCAGAGTTGCAGCCTTTGCACTCCCCTTGTTTACAGTCTTAATGAAATTTAAACCCTCTCCTGCCTCCTTTCTCCCTTTTTAGTTTAGTCACTGTGGCTGTTTCCAATTTTCCACTTTCTCTCTTGCTGCTTTTTGGGACGGGTGCTTTTCCCATATCTTCTCCTTCCCCATCTCCATCCTCTCTCTGCCCACAAAAGCACCTCCCTCCCTGTGGCTTCTTGCTCCCCAAGTTGACCTCTCCACACCGTGTACCTGCTGAATTCTGTGGTTCAGGTTGTGCAGATTATTGTGTTAATCCTCCAATCAGTTTTCTAGGTGTGCAGGATAGTTTACTGTTGGTCTGGCTGTATTTCATGGGCGCGAGACACAAAAAACTTCCATGTTATTTTGCCATCTTGGTTCCTCCTGGGTTTTAATTTTAATTATATGTCCACAAGGGGGCTAGAGTAGATGATCTTAATATGAGGCATACTTTTTGGAAAGTGCTTTCTATACTCCCAAACACTTTAGAAATATTAGTTTTTGGTAGTTTTAGTGTTAGTGTTATTTAAGAAGACCTTCAACTCTAACATTTAATGTTACTTTTTCAGAATGATTGAAGGTCATTATAAACATCAGTTATTGTACTGTATATATTGGCTACTCGGAGAGGTATTAAAATTTGCAGCTATTCAAATTTTGCTTGTATGTACCACTAAAATGGCCTCATTGAATTTTAATTATTTTATTTATTTATTTATTTATTTATTTATTTATTATTTTTTGACAGAGAGAAAGAGACAGAGCATGAGTCAGGGAGGGACAGAGAGAGAGGGAGACACAGAATCTGAAACAGGCTCCAAGCTCCTAGCTGTCAGCACAGAACACGGCATAAGGCTTGAACTCACAGACAGCGAGATCATGACCTGAGCCGAAGTCAGATGCTCAACCAACTGAGCCACCCAGGCCCCCCTAATACTTATATATTTGATTTTATCAGAGCTTCTTTCTCCACATTATTTTCTTACTTGTTGCCATGGTCAGTGGACCTGTCTAATGAAGTCCCTTACTTTTCAATTAATTCCTAATCTTTTGTGGCTTTGAGAACACACTAATCAAGCTAGTTATTACAGAGCTGAAATTTAACAAAAGTGAGTAAAGACTGCTTATTTTATTTTATTTGGAGACAGTGTGTGTGGAAAAGTGAAAACATCCTATGGAATTAGGTTTTAGTTTGTGGACTTTATTGTTGCAGGGAGTATGGCTGGAATTGCAAAAGATGAGTCTGGAAATAAAATGCAGTTAAGTGAAGATCCTCATACTTGAGTCAGAATGAGGCCCTGACTCCAGAATGAAGCTTTTTTTTTTTAAAATTAGGATAATTGCTAAAGACTATATGCATAAAGTCAGCTAAGAAAGTGTGTTAATCAATCTAATGGTTTAACTTTTCAAGGTTGAATTTCAAGTTAATTGGTTTCCATAACACTAGGAATGATCAAGTGTGAAGGAGGATCTGGCCCTGGACAATGTTAATGGCTCTAGGCATTCCTTATAAGCAGAAGCTGGTTCAGCTGTGTAAACATGTCCTAAGGCCTTGCACTTTATCTAGCTCTTCTGTTTTGAAGTCTTTTCCTTTGTTTGATGCTTCTCTCCTGCATCTCCCACATCTCCCCCTTTTTCTTTCATTTGGCAAAGCTGGAGGGTGAAGACAGAGGTTTGTGAGGCATATTCTCAGTTTCTCCGCTGTCCCCTTCTCCAGACTAGGTATAGGCAAAGCAATAAGACAAAGATCAATATAAAAATACAAATCTCAGAAAAGCTTAGGGTTTTATATAATTCATTGGATTCAATTCCGAGATTCGATTAGTTATCTCAGATAGAGACAGAGCACCAGAAATCATCTCAAGTTTATTTTTGAATGTTTCATAGATGTCCTTTTGCAATTGAGTTATATCAGCAGAGGTGTTACCTTGATTAAGAAGGTGTCGATGCACCAGGTCCCATGATATCTTAGATTGATTATATACATGGGGAGTGACACAAAAGGTGGTTATGTTCCAATCACATTGAAGCTTTATCTGTTGTTGTAAACGAATAAATTGATCTCCTAGAAAATGAACAGATTGTTGAAAGTCAGATAATTGGCTCTCTATTGGGCTATCAATCAGCCGTTGGCTGTTCCACAGCCTTTCTGAATCTTGATGCCAGTTTTGTACAAAGTGGGTGGTTTGTACAGTCTGATTCAGTGCAAAACCAGCTCTTGCTGCTGTAGCTGTAATAGTTATAATCCCAAGTACAGCAGTTACCAGTAAACCTACAAACTATTGGGTGCAGTGTAAGACTTTTCAATATCTCATCTATGAGAAACATTTCAGGGGAGTGTTGCCAAGACTGATCCATGATTACAGGCATCCAAACCCCATTATGTGCCTTAAGGATATATAAGCTTTGTTTTTCCTGGTTAAAAGAAATAGTAGAATTAAGACAAGTATAAATGGAACAATTATGGCAAGTAAGAAGACTGTTATCAGGGTCCCAATGAGGCATGCCTAACATAAACAGAAAAGGAAGTCTGACACATGCTTGAATTTTATGAGTCTCATTTAATCTGAAAGAGATGGAGAATTTATTTGAAACATTCATTAAGTGGCCTTTCCAAGTGGCCATGCCTAATAATCCAGTGCCAATTTCCGAAGTTCTGAATGAACTGGCCCATCAGGTAAACGTGGGCTAGGGGGAGTCATCCCTCCTTCATGCCATACAATGAAGGGTCAGATGTTGCATCTGAAATGATGTCATCTTGATATCAACGCCATCGGACCTCTTTTTTTGGAGTATTTGGTAGGAGCAGAGCCTACAGAAGCCCAATTAATGACGTTTCCTTTGGAAGTATTAAGTAGAACTCTACCAACCTCTCCTCTACAGAGCTCCCAATTAACCAATTCCTTTCTTATGATCTTATGATCTTTCTTAACTGACATGGAGGAAATTTAGGAGGGTGATTGTATGTAATTCTTTAACGTCTCATGGAGACTCCCTGTGGTAAGTACAATATAGAGACATTAGTCCTGTTATAGAACCAGGCTGGAATGCTGGCAGAAAACCCAAGTGGCACTCAGAGATCTTGGTGGATCAGAGATTTATTTAACACTGGCAGGCTCAGAGGAGACTGTTTCTCCAAAGGTCTGAGCACCAAAGGCAAGTGGGGAGGGTAATTTATAGCCATCAGCTTCCATATTTGTGGGGTTTTTTGTGTGCACAGCAAAGGAAGAAGTAACCAGAGGAGGGGTCTCTAAACTAGAGACCAGAGCCTGTTTTATCCCCATAGGCCATCTTGGGCATACTTTATTACTTCTCCAACATTCCCCCCTTTGATGCCTTAAAAAAAAAAACAACTTTTAGTAGGCATCGCTTTTCAGTTTTACAGGTTGGTACTCTCAGAAGGCTAAGATTCGTGAAGTAGTTTGGTGAGCAGCAGTGTTTTCAATAAAATGTACCATGGCATTCAGTATACTGGGGCAGATGGATAAAAGTAAAATTATGGAGAGAAGGGGCCCCGCCAGGGCAGGAAGCCAGGATGCCCAATCCGTGAGATCCCATTCTTTCCATTGATTGATACTTTCCTGTTGTCTACGTTGAATTCTTTCCTTGAGTTCCTTAACCGTAGTCATAACTATTCCTGACTGGTTTACAAAATAACAACATACCTCCCCCAGAAAGATGCAAGTCCCTCCTTTTTCTGAAGTAAGGAGGTAGAGGGCTTGCCTATTTTGGAGGGTCACTGCTGCCAGAGAGTTTATTTGGTTTTGTAAGGTTACCAGAGAATCTGCCACCCATTCCATGTCTTCATTTATCTCTTGAGACAGTCTATGGTATAGTCCTATGGATGAACCTATCCCCCCTATTCCAGTACCTATTCCTGTCTCAATTCCTCCACCTATCAGAACAAGTAGCAGGACTGCCTGTTTAGCCCGGGACTTGGGGCTAAAGGCTGTTAGGAACTGATCTTCAGTGTATACAGATATCTCAGGGGTTAGGAAGACAGAATAACATATCTGAGTCCACTTGGCCTTTAAGCATCGGTAGGCTGAATTAGAATACAGATAGAACACCCCAGGGGTTAAACATAGGGTTGTATTCCTCTTCAAGGTTATATTTCTTCTGCATAGAGAGGTACTGTTCATACCTTCTGGGACTGTACAGATTCGATTGTCCACATTTGTGAGACAGACCCCAGTGGCCAGGGGTCCAATTAAGACAGAGGTGTTGGGTTTGAGATTTTAAGGAGCTTCCCAGGTCAAAGGGATGGGAGTGGCTAAGTAAGCCATTCAGCTAATGGGAAAGCACATCCAGCAGGTTTGGGAGTGATTATCTTTTTTATGGAGGATATGTAGAGTAGTGTTGGCCCAAAGCTGGAGTGGAGAATTGGTAAGCATTTGATTGAGGGCTGAAAAGTTCAAACCCTCGTAGGCTGCCAGGGGAGTGGTCGCCTTTATGGCTTGTATTACCCTATCCTGGGTATCCTTTATAACTTTTTGAAGGGCCCTCTCTTCCACCCCTCCCCCGTCTGAGATCCCCCATTAAGTAAGGTAAGTGTAGCAAGCTTGCTTCCCTCTCTGGAGGCCCTTGTTGTGACATGGGTTCCTGACATTTTGGGTTATCTCTACGGTCCAATGTTTAGTCCTTGAGGCACCAGGTGACTGACAGAGTGGGTGTTTTTCCCTTGTAGCAATCTTTGTGGAGGGAGGTGAAGGCACTGAATGCCCTTGACCCCCTTATTGTCATATAACATTCCTGGGGGCAAAGTGGTAAGCGGCAGTTGTGAGGGTGAGAGAGGTTATCATAATATACAGGCAATACTTAATAATCCTCCCATCCAGAAGAGGCATGAGAGACCCAGCATGCATCATTTGTCCCATGTCCAGCTTGTTGGTTTAGTTTCAGCCCAACAGGAAGAAGTAAGATCAGGGCTATGACAGCAGTAAGGGGCAAAGGCTGTCAGAGTTGCATCCAAACCCCTGGGCTAGGTTCATGCGTTGATTCCTCAGGCTTCTGCCGTGCACAGGCCAGTCAGCTTCCAGGGTGTGGCTGGAGCGGGGCTGGAGGTCTCAGGGGCCAGTCTCTCTTTTGAGGGTCAGTTTAAGCAGGTTGACTGGATCTGGATCACTCCACCAGGTTGTGGGTTCTTCTGAGTTGGCCTTATATCTGGAGTGATGGACCTGTGGGGTGATACCTGAAACTTTAAGTGCTGTAGGAGTTGTTAGAATAACAATATGAGGTCCAGTCCACTATGGCCTAAGAGGTTCCCTCTTCCAATCTTTGACCCACACAGAGTCTCCTGGCATAAAGGGGTGAATGGGGGTCCCTAAGGAAATTGGGGCCCTCTCTATGGTGTGTCTCTGTAATTTATTTAAGACTGCCCCCAAGGTCTGCAGCTGTTCTCTTATTCCCTTGTCTCCAATCTGGTGTAGGTCTTCTGGGAGTTTTCCTAAACATGGGGGATGCCCATATAATAACTCAAAAGGGGAGAATCCCAGAGCCTCATGTGTGCATTGGGCATGCAGAAGGGCCAGCGGTAGTAAATCTGGCCATGGGAGATTAGTCTCCTGGTGGAAATTAGCCAGGATTTCCTTGAGGGTGCAATTCATCCACTCTAGTTTCCCTGAGCTCTGGGGTTCATAAGCAGTGTGCAGTTTCCAGGTAACGTTGAGGGACTTTGTTAGGGTTTGTATAATGTCTGCCACAAATGTAGGTCCGTTATCACTGTGTATAGTTAAGGGTAGACCAAACCGAGGCACAATCTCCCATAGAAAAGCTTTGGCCACTTCGTGACTTCTTTCCATTCTGGCTGGGAATGTTTCAACCCATCCTGAATATGTGCAGTATTACAACAAGGTACCTGAACCCTTTATTTGATTGTATGTCAGTAAAGTCTACCTCTAAGTCTTTGAAAGAGGTGGCCCCCATCCTTTGTGTGCCAGGCGGGGGCCGTGGGGCAGGCCAAACATTGTTTTTGCAACATGTTACACATTGTTCACTGACAGCTCGGCATAATGCTGGCAGCTGGCTGATATAGTAGTTCTTTTTGAGGATGGCCTCTAGTGCAGTTTTCCCTAGGTGCATGAGTTGGTGATATTCCTTCACTAGGTGTTTTCCCATAGATGACAGGACAAAGATGTGCCCATTTGGCATGACCCACCATCCCTCTTTGCTTAGTGTGCCCCCTTCTGTCGAGGCCCAACTTCTTTCTTCATTTGTGTACAGGGGCAGGGAGGCTTCCCTCTGGGGCACAAGAGTCATAGTGTAAGTAGGTGCTTCACCTGGGTCACCACAGGTGGCCGTTCTGGCTGTTTTGTCAGATAGGCAATTTCTTTGAGTTATGGGGTCATCTCCTTTCTGATGTCCCTTATAGTGTAGGATAGCTACCTTGTCTGGCAGTCATAAGGCCTCAAGAAGCTTTAGTATTTCTTCCTTGTTTTTGATAGTTTTCCCTGCAGCAGTAAGGAGGCCTCTTTCTTTATAGATGGCCCCATGTACATGTACAGTAGTGGAGGCATGCCAGGAATCATTATAGATGTTAACTTGTTTACCTTTGCTAAGGATGAGGGCTCAGGTTAAGGCGTACAGTTCAGCTCGTTGTGCCAACCATCCTTCCGGGAAGGCCTTGGCTTCCAGAACTTCGGTGGTTGTGGTTACCGCATATCATGCTCTTCATCTTCCTTCTTGTAAATAGCTGTTCCCTTTGCCAAACAGAGTGATCTCCAGGCTTGTTATAGCCTGGGCTTGGAGGTCGGAGCAGATGGCATAGACTTCATCCACTGCTTTGGAACAGTCATGGTCAGGTTCTCCCTCCTTCGTGGGAAGGAAGGTGGCTGGGTTTAGTGTTCTTACTGTTTTGAAGGTGACCCTTGGGCTTTCATAGAGAAGGCCTTGGTATTGTTTCAGCCAAGAATTGGAGAGGAAATGATATCCTTTGGTGCTCATGAGGGACGTGACCGCATGTGGGACCTTAGCATTAAGTGTTTGTCCCAGTGTGAGTTTGTCTACCTCCTTGATGAGCAAGACTGTAGCTGCCATCACTGAGGCATGGTGGCCATCCTGCAGCCAGAGGATCAAGTTTTTTTTTACAGGTAGGCCACTGGCCATTGTCAAGGTCCCATGCTCTGAGTGAGCACTCCAAGGGCTATTTTGTCCTTTTCATGTATGAAGAGGTTAAAGGGACTTTCTATGTCAGACAAACCCAGGGCTGGGGCTCGTCCCAGAGCCAACTTTATTTCTGTGAAAGCAGCCCTTGAATCCTCAGTCCATGCGAGGGGCTACTGGTCTGGCCCTCCCAACAGGTCATAGAGGGCCCTTGCTATGGCTGAGAAACCAGGAATCCAAATGCAACAGAACCGTGCAGTCCCTAAAAATTCACACAAGCCTCATTTTGTTTGAGGCTGTGGCATTGTGGTGATAACTTTCTTCCTTTCCGGTCCTAGTTCTCTTTTTCCTTTTGTGAGGAGGAAGCCTAAGTATCGGACCTGATGCTGACAAATCTTTGCCTTTTTCCAAGAGGCCCAGTACCCCTAGTAGGATAGAAGCTTCAGGAGGGCCTTGGTACCTTTCATAAAGTCTTCTTGGGTGTTCTGGCAAGGAAGAGTTCATCTATATACTGGAGGAGGACACACCGTGTGGTTTCCCTCGGAAAGTCAGCATGGTCTGCAGCTAGTGCTTCCCCAAAAAGAATGGGCAAGTTCTTGAAACCTTGGGGAAGTTGTGTCCAGGTCAGCTGCATTTGGCACCCTGTAACCAGCTTGATCCATTCAAAGGCAACCAGTGGCTGACTTTGAGAAGCCAGATGGAGGCAGAAGAAAGCATTCTTTAGGTCGAGGCATGTAAACCATCTGACCTACCCTGGAATTTGGCTGAGGAGAGTATATGGGTTCAGAACCACTGGGTGTAAGGAAACAGTCACTTTGTTAATGGCCTTCAAATCCTGTACTGGTTGGCATCCTCCTCCTGGCTTCTTTAGTGGAAAGAGTGGGGTATTCCAAGCTGATTGGCACTCAGTTATAATACCTACTTCTCTGAGATTGATCAGGTGCTCTTGTATACCCATTCTAGCCTCGAGTGGAAGGGGGGTACTGCCTTTGTTTCTGAGGTTGGGCTCCAGGGATCATGTCAACAATGATGAGGGCCCAATTCCAAGCTACTCCAGGTGGGTTATCTTCAGCCCATATGGAAGGGAATGTAAGCCTGAATTCTGAAGGGCTACAGGGTAAGTCCTGGGCGCAGAATAGTCTCCGTTCTTCTTCCCTTGGCAGGGTAATTGACAAGACCAGGGTTTCCTTCTGCCTTGGGTTTAATTGGAGGCTAGTGTGTCCAGTGGGTTCAAAAGTTATCTTGGCCCCAAGCTTAGAGAGCAGATCTCAGCCCAGGAGAGGAATTGGGCACTCAGATAAGTAGAGGAACTCATTCCAGACTTTGTGACCCCCAAGTTTACATTGTCAAGCTTGACAGAAGGGCTGTTGTATTGCCCATGTCCAAGTAGCCACAAGTATGGTTGCCATCTTTTGGCTTGAGGGAGCCACCGGGAATTAACAATGGAGTATTCAGCCCCAGTGTCAACCATGAAAGTTATTGTTAGGTCCCCTACCTTCATTTCGACCGTGGGCTCATGGAGGCCAAGATAGAAAGAGCCCAGTCCCCCTCAGTCCAATTCTACACCAGCTAGACCAATGAGGTTCTCGCCTCGAGGTTCCTCCTGATATTGGCTGGGTTTTGAGGGCCCCTTCTGATTCAGACATTCATTCTTCCAGTGCCCCTTCTCTTTGCAGTATGCACATTGTTCCCTTGCTAAGGGGGTTCTGGCTTCCCCCCTTTTGGTGGTCAGGGTCTTCCTGTCTTTGCAATGTCTGTTTCTTTAAGTGTTTCTGTGAGAAAGGTGGCCTTCTTTTTTCGACTTCTCTCCACTTCTCTTTCAGCTGCAACTTCTCTGTTTATGAAAACTTTATTGACGACCTCTATCAGCTGAGTGATATTCATTCCGGCAAAGCCTTTTAACTTCGGAATTTTCTTCTGATATCTGGGGCAGCTTGTGCCACAAAACATGTATTTACCATCTGTTGACTTTCTGGTGCCTTGGGGTCAAACGGGGTGTATACACGGTATGCTCCACATAATCTTTCATAGTAGTCTCCAGGAGACTCCCCAGGATGCTGTGTGACTGATATTTTAGTCATGTTCATGGGCTTTTTGCCTCCAGCTCAGATTCCCTGAAGGAGGGCTTCCTAGTATCCTCGAATGTGGGCCTGTCCTTCTATGGTGAAATCCCATGTTGGGTGTTCTTCAGGCACAGCAGCTTGAGCCCAGACAGCATGGTCATTGATCCCTGGGGGTGCGTGATCTTCTAGGTACTGTCGTGTTTCTCTTCTTCTTCTTCTTCTTTCTTCTGTATTAAACAGAGTATGGAGTAACTGTTGACAATCTTCCCAAGTTGGTTGGTGGGTCTGGAAGAGGGAGTCCATCAAGTAGACCATTGCTTGTGGCTTTTCAGAGTATGATGGAATGTTGTGTTTCCAATTGAGGAGGTCTGTTGTAGAGAAATGTTGATAATACATCATGCAGTGGCTGGGCTGGACTGTTCTGTCCTCATTCTGTCTTTCAGTCTCTCTTGTCTCCCTTACAGGCATTTGGAGAGTGTTAGCTCTGGGTCTGGGGCGCAGTCTGGCTGCTGGCCCCTGTGGGGGAGGGTTCTCTGGGTCCAAGAGGGGTGGGGAGAGAAGGGCAGTGCTGACTGCGGCAGCGACCATAGCACCCACTGCCGCGGCGACTGCTGCACCAATGGTGACTGCCATGGCGGTGGGGACTGTGGAGGTGACTGGGTCCACAGCGGCAATGGCGACTGCAGGGAAGACTGTGGCCACGGTGGAGAGACAGATGGGGGAGGAATTTCAAGCTCAGAGGGAGTAGGGAGGGAATTTGTCGAGTCATAAGGAGGTGGAAAGACAATATCTTCCTCCACGTCTCCTTTAAATATTAGAGGAGTGGTGGGTCACTTCTTTGGCTCCCTGAGTGAGCCTCTGGATAAAGTGGCTAAAACCTTTGTCTGGCTCTGTTTGCTAATGATGAATCACACCCAAGGTGGGGGATTTCAGGCAATTTCAAGCCAGGAGTCGATGTATGCAATATGATCAGGGTGGCCTGGGTTTCCAGTGATTATTAGCCAAACCCACTACACTATTTGAGCATCTAATATCCCTTCTGGGGGCCATCCAACATTGAATATGGGCCATTCTAGTTCACAAAAGGTCCTTAACTTCCTGGGTGTCATTTTCACCCCACATTCGCCTGAAAATCCCTTTTTAAAATTTTTGAGCATGACCTCTAAAATCGTAGGCTTACTCTGTTTTGATCCCATTATTAATTTCTTTCTCTTGTTCAGTGTCGCAAAGACAGACAAAGGGAGGGTATCCCCTTGGATGAGAGGAGCAATCAGATACTCCTCTAGTCATGTTCCTGGGGGAACTTTAGGTAAGGTTTGGCCGTAGGGGACTCAGCTTTGTCATTTGTGATCGGAATCTGATCTGATACCACCCTAGACCTTAGACACTCACCACGACACAGGAGAGCCCATTCAGACTCTGTAGACTTTTGGGGACTTTAAGGGTGCCTGTCTGTGGAGGCACAAACTCGAACTCAACTGGCAAGCCTGGCTGAGCCGCACATTTCACACACACACACACACACACACACACACACACACCAGAGTCTATTACATTCCCTACAGCAAACTCTTTACCTGTGAGACCTATTAAGGTCTCCAGGGATTGATCAGGTCCCCCTTGCACCATTTTGGGTGGGCCTGACTTCTTTGGGGCCCCGACCTTACTGGTTCGACGTCGGGTCCAGGTTCTCACCTACCAGGTCTCTTTGAGTCCAGCGGGAACAACAGAGCGGGGCTGGCCTGAGGCAACGGAGAAGGAGACTGACAAAATTTAGGCAGGGCACATTTTCTCTCTTGCGATGCCTCACTCAGTCACTGCCTCGCCGTTCTCCTAAACTGGTGGCAACAATGGGCCAGCACAGTTGGGTTTCCCAGTGAGGGAACCAAGTATGTTATGGAACCAGGCTGGAATGCTGGCAGAAAAACCAAGAGGCACTCAGAGATCTTGGTGGATCAGAGATTTATTTAACACCAGCAGGCTCAGAGGAGACTGTTTCTCCAAAGGTCTGAGCACCGAAGGCAAGTGGGGAGGGTCATTTACAGCCATCAGCTTCCATATCTGTGGGGTTTTTTGTGTGCACAGCAAAGGAAGAAGTAACCAGAGGAGGGGTCTCTAAGCTAGAGACCAGAGTCTGTTTTAGCCCTGTTTGCCATCTTTGGCATACTATATTTACTTCTCCAACAGTCCCATTAGGTATTTCTGCTATCCATGCCTGTGAACGAAGTGTAACACAGTGTTTGCCTATTTCAAAGAATATAGGTGGCCCATCTGCACCTACAGAATATTCAGGGATTACTTTTCCTTCTTCGTCTGGTTTAAATGGGCCTCTATTATCATAAGGTCCAGGAAACCAGACTGAATCATTTACATAAACTGGGAAAGAGGGATCATCCCATGTAATTAATCCATTAAGAGGTGGATTTGGAATATAAACCCAATATGTGTGATTCTCTTTAGTACTCATGGTTAAAGCAAGAACCGACATCATGGCAATAAACAGAGTAGTAGAAGTCTTAGGTGTTCCTGTTTTTTGAAGGATCTTTTCTGCTTCCTGAGTCATCTTCATCTGTCCCGATGTTGGAGGTTTGGCTCTCATTGTTTTTTCTGTTCTTCTTTTTATCTCTCGTTCCAGGCCTAATTCTTCCATATCTTACTCCAGTGGTCAAAAATTATCTACTCTTTTTCTCTTTGCCCATCTGTTCATATCATGGTTTTAATCGCTGGGCTTGGAGCCAGATATCGCCTTTATCTGCGAATACAAAAGCAAACCCTCGACCCCACAATTTAGGTACCCATGGCACCTTTGCTATTATCATTTTTCCAAAATATTAGTTGTAAAAAGAGTTTGGTATTAGAGATTGTGTGATGTTTTTCAGCTGCTGTGAGCTCTTGTTCATTTCTTAAATCCAGAAAATTAAGTGTAAATAATGCTTTCATTAATTAATTCTTTGGATTCAAGGTTATATCCCCCTGTTTTTGTTTTTGTAACATGGTTTTTAATGTATGATTAGTACTTTGAATAATAGCTTGACTTTGTGGGTTATAAGGAATGCCTGTAGTATGATGAATGCCTGCCCCATTTTTAGCAAAATATAAGAAAAGTGTGAGGAGTATAAGCAGTGCCATTGTCAGTTTTAAGATTCTGGGAGAGTCCCATCGTGGCAAATGCTTCTAAAAGATGTTGAATAACATGGGCCGTTTTTTTCTCTTGACAAACTTGTAGCCCATATAAAACCAGAATATATATCTATTGATATATGTTCATGTGCAAGGCGACCGAATTGTGGAACATGAGTAACATCCATTTACCATAAATCATTAGGTTGTTAACCTCTGGGATTAACCCCCTGAGAGTATGGGGGAATGACAATAGGCCCACAAGTGGGACAGTGTGTGATAATTTCTCTAGCTTAAGGGAAATAGAAAAGCATTTTCTTAAGCCTTTAGCATTAAGATGAGTAGGAGGGTGAAAATTTTGTGCTGTAATAACAGGAGCTGCCAATAAGGAATCCCCTGTAGCATTTTCTTCTGCCAAGGGGCTGGGGAGGCCAGAATTAGATCATATGTGAGTAATGTATATAGGATGGGATCGGTGTTGGAGAAAATGTTGGACCTGAAAAAATAAGTCAGACAATTCTGACCCATATGAATAAATATTAATGGTTTCTAAATTTTCAATCATTTGTTTAGAATAGGCTGAATTCATTAAGATATTGATGGAGGAGGGAACATCCTTAAGCAATAAAAACATGGCAAAGGGTTCAGCCTTTTGTACTGAGGCATGTGGGTATTTTACATATTTAGAAGTAGAGCCATAATATGCAGAATAAACAGATGTGTTGGCATCTGTGAAATAATTAGGTTCATTTACAGGTACCAATTGTACAATTCGAGGCATAATGAAAGAGGTGGTTTTGATAAATTCAATTAATTTGGATTTAGGATAATGGTTGTCTATGTGACCTATATAATCTTCAACTCCAAGTTGCCATGAAATGCATTGCTGATATGCCATGGATATTTGTGCATGAGACAGAGGTACTATAATTGTCTCAGGGTCTTGGGTTGTTATTTTCTTAAGTCTCTCCTGGCCCTTAAAAATTAACATTCCTATTTTGTCTAAGTATGTAGATAACTTTTTAAAGGCTTTGTTGGAAAGAAATATCCATTCTATGATTCCATTAGCCTGCCAGAATACTCCTGTAGGAGAATGAGGTGATGGTAAAATTAACAAGGAAACAGGTAGCAAGGGGTTAATTTGAGTAAGCTGACTGGAAGCAATTTTTTGCTCAATCCATTGTAATTCTTGGGATGCTTCTGGAATTAATTTTCTAGGGCTATTTAAATTGGAATCCCATTTAAGTACATCAAAAAGATGAGTCAGTTGAGAAACAGGTATTCCTAGAGTAAGACGTAGCCAGTTAATGTCTCCTAATAACTTCTGGAAATCATTTAATGTATGCAAGGTATTTCTAAGAATTTGAATATTTTGAAGCTTTATTGAATTTTGTACTAATTTTTGACCTAAATACAATAAAGAATCTTCACATTCAATTTTTTCTTCTTCAATAAGGCCATATTCTGAGAAGGTTGTCTGAGTTGCTAAAAAGGGTGCATGTAAATCATGTCATATGGGTAAAGTTAATAGGATGCCATCCATGTAATGGATGATCTTAGCATGAGGAAAATGAGATTGCAAATATCGGAGAGGTTCTGCAACAAAAAGCTGACAAAGAGTGGGCCTATTTAACATTCCTTAGGGTAAAAGTTTCCATTGAAATCTGCTTATGAGCTTATCATGATTAATTACAGGATCAGAGAACACAAATCTCTCTGAATCTTTACGGTTTAAGGGAATGGAGAAAAAAATCCTTAAGATCAATAATTATAATTTTCCAGTCTCAAGGGATAGCAGCAGGCATTGGAAGGCCAATGTGTAGAGCCCCCATGAGTTGTATGATTTTATTTATGGCTCGGAGATCAGTCAGCATTCTCCATTTTCCAGGTTTCTTTTTTATGACAAAAACCAGAGAATTCCAGGGACTAGTTGAAGGCTCATTATGTCCCTCTTCTAATGTTCAGAAACTACAGATTTTAAAGATGTTTTTCTTGAGAAAGCAGCTACTGCTCTATCTATATGTGCTCATCAATAAGCCATTTTAAAGGCAGCACATATTTTTTTTTTGTTCTCTGGCAGTGACCGCTAGGATAAATTTGGATATCCTAGCCTTGTGGCTTTATGTTTGGGGAAAATATCGAGGGGGTGTTTTATTGTCTTGTTGATTTTTATCTAATCCCTTCAATGGGTCGTATCCCACGGCACATATTATATTTTTATTTTGAGTAGATACAGATGGTATATTATTATATGTACCCCATTGTTGAAGTAAATCTCTATCCCATAGATTAATTGCAATGTTAGCCACATAGGGTTTAAGAGTTGCTATCTGATACTCCTGTCCTTCACATCTCATAATCTGTTGACTTCTTTTTATTCCCCCTAAGGAGACAAGTCCTGTAAAAATTACAGGCCTGTTTTCAACAGGCCAAGATGAAGGCCAAAACTTTTCAGATATGATGGTAATGTCAGCTCCAGTGTCTAGTAATCCTACAAAAGTTTTATTATTAATTTTAAGATGTATTTTGGGGCAAGGATCTTTCAAAAAAGTTTGCCAAAATAATTGTTTTCCAGTACTGCCAAAACCTCGAGGTCTGATAACAGTATTGCTTTGGCCCTCTATATAAGGAAGAATAAATAATTTAGAAATTTTATCTCCTGGTTGAGTAGTATAAGGGTTATCAGCCAATATCATAAGTTGAATTTCATTTTCATAATCACAATCAATAACATCAGGATGCACATGAATACCTTTAAGTGTAAGACTACCCCATCCAAAAATAAGGCCTACTGTGCACTTTTCCAAAAGCTCATAAATTCTTGTTCTAACTTTAATGACACCTAAAGAAGGCTGTAAAACAACTGGGTGTATAGCAGGGAGATCTAAGGCAGCACTCCCAGTTGCTGCATGACAGAGGTCTGTGACCCGTTGATGTTGTGATGTTGAAACCCATGGCTGGCTGGATAAAGGCTTTTGTTTGTTGGGCCCTGAGCTAGGCCCCGTGAGAAATTTCCCTGATTTTGATCAATCTTAGGAGATGGAAGAGGATGCCCATCTTTGTGATATTTGGAATGGCACCAATTGGCCCAATGATATCCTTTTTCACAATGAGGGCATAAAGCAGTTGTAGATATTAATTTAGATAGATTATTAGTACTGGTATTATTATCATTATGCCTGTCTTTTTAAAATTTGTCCTTTATTCTTCGACAGTCTTTTTTCATATGGCTAATTTTTCCACAACCAAAGAATTTGGTGTTAGATTTAATTTTTTTTAATGTTTATTTATTTCTGAGACAGAGAGAGACAGAGACACAGAATCTGAAGCAGGCTCCAGGCTCCAAGCTGTCAGCACAGAGCCCGATGCAGGGCTGGAACTCACAGACTGTGAGATCATGACCTGAGCGGAAGTTAGTTGCTCAACTGACTGAGCCACCCAGGTGCCCCGAATTTGGTGTTAGATTTAAAAGGCCCTATCCCTCTTATAGTGACAGCAAGTAGGTTCATATTGTAAAGTGGGGTACCAATATCAGCACATGCTTTCACATAGTCAGCCATGGACCCAGCAGCTGCTCTTATAGGACAAAAAGCTCACTGGCATTCTGAATTAGCATTATCATAAACCACAGTAGGAAGGAACAAATCCCTTAGGCCCACTTGAGGAATTGTTTTAGCCAAAACATCTCTTAATCTCGCTATAAAGTCAACATAAGGTTCAATATTTCCCTGTTTAACACTTACATATGAGGGGGCAACCTCCCCTGGAGTAGCTATACATTGCCAAGCCATCTTACAATTTCGTACTTGTATTGCTTGATTACTCATACCACGTTGATCTCTTAGTTGAGAATATTCTCCTTGTCCGAAAAGTTGTTCTTTGTCAATAGGAATATTATCATGAATGTTTCTTTCCTCTTGAATCTTAGCCTGATCTTCCCACCAAGTCATAGATTATAAATATTCAGCATGGGATAAAACAGTTCTAGCCAATATTTCCCAATCTTTAGGAATCAAGCATTCAGTGTCAGCAAATGCTGAAAGTAAGCCCTGCATATAAGGAGAGTTAGTGCCATATTGGGCACAAGCCATTTTAAGATCTTTCAAAAATTTTACAGGGATCTGAGGGTATTCAGCATTATAGCCTCCATTAGGATATTGTGCATTTGGTGGAACAGCATTCAGAGTAACTGGAAATATTTCTGATACCAGTTGTATCAATTCCAAATCTCCTTCCTCTTTAGTCTTAACCCTTGTATCAGAGGTGTAATGATAGGGCCTCCATGTTCCTTGGAAAGAACTATTATTTGAGGCTGGTCATTAGAAAAAGGATTGGAAGTGACTGGATAGTCAGTCTTTCATTTAACATGAGTAGTAATTTTTATATTTTCAGGTAAAGGAGAGGGTATACTTTATTATAAGGGGGGGGGCAGTAGTCTCCAAGTTATAATTTGTGGGTGGAGGCAGAGGCAATTCTGGTAAAGTATCTTCCTCAGGCGCTATAGCTTTGATTTCTTCAGAAGAAGATTCATCCTCAAAACTATCAGATGTAAAATCTGACTCATCTCCTTCTTCTCGATGAGTTTTTAATTTAGGTGAACTTATGTTTTGTTCTGAGTCAGTCTGTAAAGGCTAGAAAACCATCTCAATTAAAGAGCATAAATACCAAACTTTTAAAGAAATGATATCTCCATTTTGATGAGCATGTCTAAGTGTTTTCATAATTAATCTCCATTGTTTAAATTCTAAAAGATTTTTTCCAGAAGGGTTAAACTGATAGCAATCTTTTCTAACCAAGTACCAGAGCTCATCAACATTTCCACTTTTCACTTTTACTCTTGAACTTCGAATATAGTACAAAGTAATTTAGAGTAAGCTTCATGATCATGATACTGGGAATTTCCCATACTTCACTAGCCCAAAGCTGGACTGACCTCTCCTACTGCTCCACTTTGGTCCTTTGCCACTGTAAACTGAAGTAGTCTCGAAGACTGTTGGCTGGGCCGTGTGGTATCCTGCTGACTACGCCAAATGTTGCAGGAGTATGGCCGGAGTCGCAAAAGATGAGTCTGGAAACAAAGTGCAGTTAAGTGAAGGTCCTCATACTCGAGTCAAAATGAGGCCCTGACTCCAGAATGAAGTTTCTTTTTATTAGGATAATTGCTAAAGACTATATGCAAAAAATCAGCTAAGCAAGTGTGTTAATCAATCTAATGGTTTAACTTTTCAAGGTTGAATTCCAACTTAATTGGTTTCTATAACACTAGGAAGGGTTGGGTGTGAAGGAGGATCTGGCCCTGGTCAATGTTAATGGCTCTAGGCTTTCCTTAGGAGCCCCAGTTGTGTTCAGCTGTGTAAACATGTCCTAAGGCCTTGCACATTCTCCAGCCCTTCCCTTTTGAAGTCTTTTCCTTTGATGCTTCTCTCTTGCATCTCCCACACTGTATGACACCTATTTTGCCTATTCAGGACTATTTTACTTCCTTCTTGGTTCTGTCAGCTGTGTTTGGACAGTTGAGGTTGCAAGTTATTTGGGTTCCAGATCACTGAGGTGTGACTTGCTGTTTATGGCACCTAAAATTTCTTGGGATATTGGGGCATCTGGGTGGCTCAGTCAGTTAAGGGTTCAACTCTTTATTTCAGCTCAGATCATGATCTCATGGCTTGTGAGATTGAGTCTGCATTGGGTTCTATGCTGACAGTGTGGAGACTGCTTGGTATTCTCTTTCTCCCTCTCTGCCCCTCCCAAACTTGGGCACACATTCATATTCTCTCTCTCTCTCTCTCTCTCTCTCTCTCTCTAAATAAATAAATAAATAAGTAAGTAAACATTTAAAAATTTTTCTTGGAGTATAAATATTGTCAGATATTTTCAAATCATTTCTTTAACATAAATTTTCAAAATCATTACTTGTTATGGGGCACCTGGGTGGTTCAGTCAGTTGAGTGTCTAACTTCAGCTCAGATCATGATCTCATGGTTTGGTTCATAAGTTCAACCACAACATGAGGCTTGCTGTTATTGTGGAACATGCTTTAGATCTTCTGTCCCCTCTCCCTGACCCTTCCCTATTGGTGCTCTCTCTCTCTCTCTCAAAAATAAACATTAAAAAAATTATTACTTGTTTCATTAAGAAATAGTTTATTTAAAACTGTTTTATTGCTGTTGGGAAGCTAGTTTTCATTTCCCAATGCTCTTTGGCCTTTGCTCTTTTCCTCTTTAAGGACACCTGGTAGAAATCCTCCTATGTATTTGGAGTCCTATTTGAGATACATTAATTCTTTCTTCTGAAGTTGGCCTATTGTTTTCATGAGTAATGAACATTATCCAGAAGACTTGGAGAAGCACAGAAAAGACTGGCTTACCAACACCTTTGAAATTATCAAACTTCCCCAGACGGTTCCAATTTACTCTTACTTCTAGAAAAAAGTCTACATGTAATTACCTTATTCCTCTATTTCTAGGGCCAGGCAAATATTCAACCCTGTCCCCCGACTCACTATTTCCCAAAATACTGGCGTGCAGGAACTCTAAGAATGGCAATCTTAAATCTAGAGCTGTAACTGACAATAATTAGATTAAGTTGGGTTCTAGTACTCTCTCTGTTCTTTCTTAACTTTGTGATCTTGAGAGCAAGACACTTTGCACTCTGAAGTTGTTTCCTCATCCAATGCGGTAATAATAACCTATGCTTTTTCTGCTTCCCAATCCTCTTATAAAGATCGAATAAGAAATGTAGATGATAGGGGAGCCTGGGTGGCTCCGTTGGTTAAGCATCCAACATCAGCTCAGGTCATGATCTCCCAGTTTGTGGGTTCGAGTCTGGCATGGGGCTCTGTACTGACAGCTCAGAGCCTGGAGCCTGCTTCAGATTTTGTGCCTCTCTGTCCCTCCTCTGCTCATGCTCGGCCTCTGTCTCTCTCAAGAATAAATTTAAACATTTTTAAATAAAAAAATAGATGAAAATTATTTTTAAATTATAGTGATTAAACATAAAGACACAGGGGGAGGTAGTATTAAGAAAGGAATCAGGGAAAGCAGATAGTGCCCCTCTTAAACTATAAAACACACAGGATATTATTAAATATCCGAAAGGATGTATTAGTACAGAAGAGATGAAGATTTGAAGTAGTGTCCAGGGTCGAGGCAATACTGGCTGAGGCTTCTGAGAGTAACAGAAAGAACCATTTACCTGTCCCCTACCATTAGTTAGTTAGGTCCAGCCATTCAGAGGAGAAAGTTATGATTAGGATTACATATCTCTGAAGAAATCAATATCAGACACTGACCATAGCCATAGGGAAACAATGAGGATACAATAGGACACAGTCAATATCTCCTATGGATGAATTATGTAGATAGAATTCAAAGTCTCCAAAAATTTTTTCAGGAATGGATTTGAAACAAATCCACTACAGTTGTATATAGGAGAGCCTGAGGGGAGAATAGGTTACTTAGAAATATTGTTTGGACAAGGATACTTTTGTTGAGAGGCATATAAATAAGGTTTAAAGAACAATCTTAATTCAGTACAGTTGTACAATATCTGATCTGGTTAAATATATCAGATAATCAAATCTAAATAAAGATTAAATATGCTAAAACAATCTACTAAGAAAACATTGAATATACACATTTTTGTCCTTGCTCACACTGTTTCTATGTCAAGTATGTCCTTATTTCTCCTGTCTATCCAGTCTTAAAAATTATTGAAGATTCAGCTTAAATTTTACTTCACTGTAGACCCACATAATCTTTTCTATACAGTAAAGTCCATGAAGGTACCTATCAAGGACAATACAGTAAGTTTTACTCTATAACATATTGAAATTGAACCCAATTTCTTATAGAGATATTAAGACTTTCATAGTTAATTTATATTGGTAGATTAAGACTTGCATATTTCTTTCTTTATGGGAAACTGAATTCTGGGTATAAACTAGACAGAATATTGGTGTATGTTGATCATATAATTAATCTATATTTCTCAGTATCATGAAAACAGTAGGAGGTCAATAAAGGCCTTTTTAATGATTTAAAGAAAAAAGAACCTATCTATCTATCTATATATCTATCTACATATATATATATATATATATATATATATAGTCACTGCATCTTGGTAGATTGGTTGAACTTGGAGAATACAAATACAAACGGAGCCAAAGTTAGAGATACAACATGGCAGAGGAGTAGTGGGACCCAATGTTCCCTTGTCCCTCAAACACAGCAGTGTTGAGGCCAAAGGACTTTGAATTTCAAGAGTCTAGGCTGCAGAGTAACAAAGATATCTCTAGAGACCCATGGGGGCAACCTGGCAAGCCATAGGTGCATGATTGTGAACTGGGAAAGAGAAAATGAGCTGCATAGGCACTGAGGGGATGGATTCCCTTCTGCAGAGAGACAAAGGGAAGAGAGAGAGGCTGAGGAAGCATAGGACTATATCGGGACCAGAAAAAAAAAAAACATGGACCTGGATGGTGAAAGACCAAATCTATAACTGCGGGGCTTCCTCTGGACTGGAGCCAGCTGTACATTTCACGCACTGAGGAAGCTGCAAGCCAGCCCCAGTCTCAGTAACTAGTTCAGAGGTGCAGTCCTCAGTGGGAGAAAGCAATTCTCTCCCTGGAGTACTGTGGGAAGAAGGTATATAACCTTTCAAAGGACAAAGACTGCCTTCACCTGCCAACCAGAGAACATATATCGGCTGCACAGAATGGCAGTCCCCCAGTACCGAGGCACATGGAGTGGGACATTTTAAGATATCAGGGGTTTAAATCCAAGCCAAGAACCACGGAGGCATGAGAGTCAGCAGAGCAGGACAAACAGCCTCAATAATGCCACTGCACTGGTAGGAGAGCCTGAACACAGTGGTTTGGGACACCCGGTCTGTGGAGGAGAGACAAGGGTGTCACCATTTTTCTCCCCATCACCAACAAGGTGGGGCCTAGGGAATGAAGAGCAGGCCCACATTGGAGGGAGGACCCACGTACCCTTCCATGCCTGGTAACTGTGTATCTACTGGAGCAGGATTGACACTGATGAACCAGACAGCCCCTCCTACAGACCACACTGCCACCCATTCCAAGGCAACCAGTAGTTTTCCATTTTCTGACTTAATTCTTGGATATTTATATATTCTTTCTTGGATATATATATATTCTTTCTTCCTTTTCTCCTTCTTATTTCTTCCCTCCTCTAGTCTGGTTATTATGGTTGTTGGTTTGTTTAAACATACATATTTAATCTATATTCTTTATACTAGTACTGTATCTCCTTCTTTATTTTCCCCTTTCTCTCTCTGGATTAAGCCATAGTGTTTCTCTGCCTAGTAAATTTTCTTTTCTTTTCCTTTTTCCCTGCCCCTGTCATATCTCTCTTTTTATGGGATAAGGCCTCTTCCATCAACAATGCTACCACCTCATTGTTTTTGCAGTAGGGGGTGTTTTTTTCTGTTTTTCTTTTTTTTGTTGTTGTTATCTTTTCCAGGGCCACTTCAACAAATAAATCAAAGCACACTTGGTGGAGGGTACAAAACATCACTAGGAGTAGGAAGATAAAGCAACCAGAGTCACAACAACAGAGGGCAAGTAAAACATCAAAAAACATCTCTTGAAGGGCCAGGCCCTGGACAGTGTATGACTCCTCTTTAATATAAGAGTGCTCTCAAGTGCAGGACACATAACAAATTATTAAAACATATAAGGGACATAAAATTAGCCAAAATGAGAAAACAGAAGAATTCACCACAAAAGAAGTACCAGTAAGAAGTGACAGCTAAATAATTGATCAAAACAGATATGAACAATATATCTGAACAAAAATTTAGAATAATAGTCATAATATTAATCTCTGGGCTACAAAAAAGCATAGAAGACAGGAGTGAATCTATTGCTGCAGAGACCAAGGAACTAAAAAATAGTCATGATGAAATAAAAAATGATGCAAATGAGGTGCAAAATAAACTAGAGGCAGTTACAGAGAGGATTGAAAAGGTAAAAGGAAGAATAGGTGAATTAGAAGATAAAATTATGGAAGAAGATGAAGCTGAGAAAAAGAGAAATAAAAAATTCTGGACCACGAGGGGAGAATTAGAGAACTAAGTGAATCAATGAAATGGAATAATATCCGTATCATAGGAGTTCCAGAAGAAGAAAAGAGAGGGAAATGGGTGGAAGGTGTATTTGAACAAATCATAGTTGAGAACTTGCCCAATCTGGAGAAGGAAACAGACATGAAATCCAGGAGGCACAGAGAACTCCTTTCAGATGTAACCTAAATCAACCTTCTGCATGATATATCATTGTGAAACTGGCAAAAACACAAAGATAAAGAGAGAATTCTGAAAGCAGCTAGGGACAAAAGAGCCTAAACCTACAAGGGTGGACACATAAGGGTAGTAACATACCTATCTGCTGAAAGTTAGGCCAGAAAGGAGTGGCAGGAAATTTTTAATGTGATGAACAGGAAAAATATGCAGGCAAAATCCTTTAGCCAGCAAACCTGTCATTCAGAATAAAAGGAGAGATAAAGGTTTTCCAAGACAAGCAAAAACTGAAGGAATTCATCACCACTAAACCAGCTCTACAAGAGATCCTAAGGGGTACTCGGTGAGTGGAATGAGGCAAAGACCACAAAGGACCAGAGACATCACTACAAGCATGAAACCGACAGATAACACAATGAATCTAAACCCATATCTTTCACTAGTAACACTGAATGTAAATGGACTAAATGCTCCAATCAAAAGACATAGGGTATCAGAATGTATATAAAAAAACAAGACCCATCTATTTGCTGTCTACAAGAGACCCATTTTAGACCTGAGGACACCTTCAGATTGAATGTGAGGTGATGGAGAACCATCTATCATGCTACTGCAAGTCAAAAGAAAGCTGGAGTAGCCATGTTTATATCAGACAAACTCAATTTTAAACTAAAGGCTGTACTAAGAGATGAACAAGGGCATTGTATCATAATTATGGGGTCTATCCATCAAAAAGATATAATGTCTATGTACCGAATTCGGAAGCACCCAAACATATAAAACAATCACAAACATAAGCAATCTTATTGGTAAGAATGTGGTAATGCAGGGGACTTTAATACTCCACCTACAACAATGTACAGATCATCCATATACAAAGTCAATAAAGAATCAATGGCCCTGAATGATACACTGGACAGGATGGACTTGACAGATATATTCAGAACTTTTCATCCAAAAGCAGCAGAATACACATTCTTCTTGAGTAAACACAGAACATTTTCCAACATAGATCACATACTGGATCACAAAACAGCCCTCAATAAATATAAAAGAATTGAGATCACATCATGCATATTTTCACATCACAATGCCATAAACTTGAAATCAACCACAGGAAAAAGTTTGAAAAACCTCCAAATGCATGGAGGTTAAAGAGCATCCTACCAAAGAATGAATGGGTCAGCCAAGAAATTAAAGAGGAAATTTAAAAATATATGGAAACAAATGAAAATGAAAACACAACCGTCCAAACCCTTTGGGATGCAGCAAAGGCAGTCCTAAGAGGAAAATACATTGCAATCTAAGCCTATTACAAGAAACAAGAAAAATCCCAGATACAAAATCTAATAGCACACCTAAAGGAACTAGAAGAAGAAAAATAAAGAAACCCCAAAGCCAGCAGAAGAAGAGAAATAATAATAAATCAGAGCATAAATAAACAATGCAGGATCCAAAAAACCAGTAGAACAGACCAATGAAATCAAGAGTTGGTTTTTTGAAAAAAATAAACAAAATTGAAAAACCTCTAGCCAGGTTTCTCAAAAAGAAAAGAGAGAGGACCCAAATGGATAAAATCATGAATGAAAAAGGATTCATTACAGCCAATTCCTCAGACATACAAGAAATTATCAGGGAATACTATGAAAAATTGTATGCCAACAAACTGGAAAACCTGGAAGAAATGGACACATTCCTAGTCACCCAGACACTACCAAAATTCAAACGGGAAGAAATATAAACTTTGAACAGATCCATAACTAATGATGAAATTGAATCAGTTATCAAAAAACTCCAAAAAATTGAGAGTCCTGGGCCAGATGGCTTCCCAGGGGAATTCTACCAGACATTTAAAGCAGAGTTAACACCTATCCTTCTCAAGCTGTTCCAAAAAATAAAATGGAAGGAACGTTTCTGGACTCATTCTTATAAGGCAGAATTACTCTGATTCCCAAACCAGACAGAGATCCCCCCCCAAAAAATTACAGGACAATATCCTTGATGAATATGGATGCAAAAATTCTGAACAAGATACTAGCAAATTATACTTAACACCATATAAAAAGAATTATTTACCATGATCAAGTGGGATTCATTCCTGGGCTGCAGAGCTGGTTCAATATTCACAAATCAATCAATGTGACACATCACATTAATAAAAGAAAGGATAAGAATCATATGATCCTGTCAATCAATGCAGAGAAAGCATTTGACAAAATATAGTATCCTTTCTCAATAAAACCCTCAGGAAAGTTGGGACAGAAGGAACATACCTAAACATCATAAATTCCATATATGAAAAGCCCACAGCTAATACCCTCAATGTAGAAAAACAGAGCTTTCCACATGAGATCAGGAACACGACAGGGATGTCCACTCTCACCATTGTTGTTTACCATAGTATTGGAAGTCCTAGCCTCAGCAATCAGACAACAAAATGAAATAAAATTCATCAAAATTGGCAAAGAAGAAGTCAAACTTTCAGTTTTCACAGATGACATGGTACTCTACATGGGAAAGCCGAAAGATTCCACCAAAAGGCTCATAGAACTGATACATGAATTCAGCAAAGTGTCAGGGTACAAAATCAATGTACAGAAATTGGTTGCATTTCTACACACCAATAGTGAAACAACAGAAACAAATCAAGAAATTGATCCATTCACAATTGCACCAAGAACCATAAAATCCCTAGGAATAAACCTAACCAAAGATGTAAAATGTCTGTATGCTGAAAACTATAGAAAACTTATGAAGGTAATTGAAGAAGACATAAAGAAATGGAAAAACATTCTGTGCTCATGGATTGGAAGAATAAATATTGTTAAAATGTCAATACTACCCAAAGCTATCTACACATTCAACGCAATACCAATCAAAATTGCACCAGCATTCTTCTCAAAGCTAGAACATCAATCCTAAAATTTGTATGGAACCACAAAAGTCCCCGAATAGCCAAAGCAATTTTGAAAAAGAAAACCCAAGCAGGAGGCATCACAATCCCGGACTTTAGCCTCTACCTCAAATCTGTAATCATCAAGACAGTATGGTATTGGCAGAAAGACAGACACATAGACCAATGAAATAGAATAGAGACCCCAGAATTGGACCCACAAATGTATTGCCAACTAATCTTTGACAAAGCAGGAAAGAGTATCCTATGGACAAAAGACAGTCTCTTTAGCCAATGGTGCTGGGAGAACTTGACAGCAACATGCAGAAGAATGAAACTAGACCACTTTCTTACACCATACACAAAAATAAACTCAAGATACATGAAAGACCTAAGTGTGAGACAGGAAACCATCAAAACCCTAGAGGAGAAAGAAGGCAACAACTTCTTTGACCTCAGCTGCAGCAATTTCTTGGTCAACACATTTCCAAAGGCAAGGAAATTCAAAGCAAACATGAACTATTGGGACCTCATGAAGATAAAAAAAACTTCTGCACTTCAAAGGAATCAGTCAACAAAACTAAAGGCAACTGACGAAATGTGAAAAAAATATTTGCAAATGACATATCAGATAAAGGGTTAGTGTCCAAAATCTGTAAAGAACGTACCAAATTCAACACCTGAGAAACAAACAATCCAGTGAAGAAATGGTCAGAAGACATGAATAGACACTTCTTCAGAGACTTCAAGATGGCCAACAGACACATGAAAAGATGCTTAACATCACTCATCATCAAGGAAATACAAATAAAAAACACACTGAGATACCACCTCACACCAGTCAGAGTGCCTAAAATTAATTCAGGAAACAACAGATATTGGCGGGGATATGGAGAAAAGGGAACCCTCTTGCACTGTTGGTGGGAATGCAAACTAGTGCAGCCACTCTGGAAAACAGTGTGGAGGTTCCTCAAAGAATTAAAAATAGAACTACCCTACAACCCATTAATAGTACTTCTAGGAATTTATCCAAAGGTTACAGGAGGGCTGATTCATAGAGGCACATGTACCTCAATGTTTATAGCAGTGCTTTCAACAATAGCCAAATTATGGAAATTGCCTACATGTCTATCAACTGATGAATGGATAAATATGATGTGGTTTATATATACAATGGAATACTACATGGCAATGAGAAAGAATGAAATCATGCCATTTGCAGCAATGTAGATGGAAGTGGAAGGTATTATGCCGAATGAAATAATTCAGTCAGAGAAAGATAGATATCATGTTTTCACTCATGTGGATCTTGAGAAACTTAACACAAGACCATGGGGGAAGGGAAGGGGAAACAAACAAACATAGTTAAACACAGAGAAGGAGAGAGGCAAAACATAAGATATTCTTAAATATAGAGAACAATCTGAGTGTTGGGGTTTAGGGAAGAGGGGAAAATGGGTGATGGGCATTGAGGAGGGTACTTCTTGCTATGAGTACTGGGTGTTGTAGGTAAGCAATGAACCACGGAAATCTACCCCAGAAACAAAGAACACACTCTACATACTGTATGTTAGCCATTTTGACAATAAATTATATTTAAAAACAAAAACAAAACCAAAAAATAAATGGAGCCAAATTCTACCTTGATCTCCATTAATTGTTTTACCATATTACAGTATACTCTGTCTTTTGTAGTTTTGTAAAATGTGTTTATAAGCTGTTAACTATTAAAACATTAAAAATGTTTCTTGAATGTTGTTTTCTTTTTGCCTTGATGTCATATTTGTTTCTATTAAGAAAAAAAGGATACTTTATGCCTCCTTTCCTCAGTAGGGAAGCAGAGGTGTGAAGGACTGGATGTTGAAGAAAGATAATACTTCACAAGATTAGTTACTCTTTCCTTCCTTCATCTATATTCCCAGTTCGTTATTTTATTTCCAATAAATTAAATAAAGTATTGATAAAATAAATGTGTGATTTCCATCCAAATTATTTAAAGTGCCACTTTCTTGTGCTTTTTACAGTACCCAAGAATCTGCTCCTGCTCTTGTTTCTACTCCACCTCCAGGTCTAGCTTGCCATTTTGTGGTTCCTCTGTCTCCTCTGGGCCATTCTTCTTTTGCAGTGGTGGCTTAATTTTACATTTCAACGTATGTGAGACTGGTAAATGAAAGAGCAACTATGGGAGGAAGAAGACCACAGAAGAACCAAATATAGATTAGGACAAAAACGGGAGAAGGCTTATAAGGAAAACGTAAACTTTGTTATTTGTTATTGGTAGCTTATAGGCTGGTTGCATATGGACCTCAAATTCTGTTTAGTATTACCTCTTAGTACCCTACTTCAGCATATATCCCTTGGTATCCACTGCCAATGGAATAAAACCCCCAATTTATTGGCCTGGCATCTAATGTAGCCTCAGTCTCCTTTATTCAGTCACACCATCATCCATTGCTCCACTCCAGCCAAATTAGTGCTTTCACTCTCTCATGCTTTTTTATCTGTGCCTCCTGACACCTCTTCCTGGAATATACCCTCTACTGTTCAGTCCATTAAAATCCCACAATCCTTAACCCTGATGGTTTACCTTGATCCTTAACCCACCTGATTCAGGAATATTTCTACATTCTTATCACATTCAGTGACGTCTCTTTCTTTTGTGTTCCTATAGTACCAATTAGCTGGACCACACTTATTATACTTAGCATATATTCTTAGCATACCTGGTATAGAATCTAAATCAGATAGGACATTTAAAGATTGCCACTGTGTAACAAGAGTTTAAGAGGGCAATCCAGGTGAAAAGAGTCAGAGAATAGGAGGCAGTTCTTTAGGAGACCTGAATTGATTCTGTAATTGCAGGATTGAGAAAATATTATTTATCAATAATATAGAATGAAGGAGTATGACCTGATGGAAAGTAAGAGAATTAAAAACCCTTTCCTCCCCCAACTCCATATGATTCCTTGATGTAGTCACTGTCAAATGCTCTCATTTCAGGGGAAGAAATAGTGAGAGTCAAAGCATTGCCAGAGTTCTATAGTGAGTAATCCCTTTGTAAGTGGTGTTGGAATAGGGACTCATATCTAGATATCCTTTCCCAATCCTCTTATTTTTTCACTATCTTATGCTATCTTTTGAGTTACTTATTTAACTCATACATGTTATTTTTATTTTATTCTCTAAACTCCCTAAAGGTGGGGACTGAGATGTATTCATCTATATTTCTTACAGTACAGTTTAGCATAGTTCTTGGGCACCAGTTTAAAAATCTATAAATAGTTGCTAATTGACAGATTTGTTTTTTTAGTTTCTTAAATAGTTTATGTTTTCACTTTATAATTTTTCAACTTCTACTAATTTAAATAATAATAAATTCCCAGCAGGTAAGCTGCAGTGTTCTCCAATATATCTATGCCAGCACTGTGAAGCAGAGATTGCTAATTACCATCCTTGTAATCTTGAGTACGTCACTGTCTCTCTCTGGGCTTGATTTCTTCATTTCTGAAGCCATGGGCTTGTAATGCTTTCTAAGTTCCCTTTCAGTTCTCATATTGAAATAATGCTAATTTCTCATTTTTAAATTGTTTTTAAAACTCTCAGTGCAAGAGTTTAATACTTTACATTAGCAAGATATGACATAATAATTATCATCTTGGGGTGCCTGTGTGGCTCAGTTGGTTAAGCATTCAACTCTTGATATTGGCTGAAGTCACGATCTCACAGTTTCATAGGATCAAGCTCTGCTTTGGCTCTGTGCTGACAGAACAGAACCTGCTTGGGATTCTATCTCTCCCTCTCTCTCTGCCCCTCCCCTGCTCTCTCTCTCTTTCTTTCAAAATAAATAAATAAACATTTAAGAAATAACTACTATCTTAACAAGATGCAAAAACCGAAAATTCACCTCATATCAGTTTTTGCTGATTGAACACTAGAATGGTGAGTTCATTCTACCAAACAGATTTATTTCACTTTATCTCTGTTACTTTGGGTTCTAACAGTGAGGAAGTATTCATTTCTACCCTTCCCTTGGACATTAAAGTTGGGCAATCCTGGGCTGAAATGTCAGCTTCACCATTAACTATTTGACTTTGAGTGAGTTACTCAATCTCTCTATGATTGGTTTCCTCACTGGGAATCGAAGCTAAAAATTCTCAACTTTGCAGGAATTTCATGAGGATAAAGAGAAAATATACATGGAAGTTCTTAGTACAATGGTGTCTAGTAGATGTGAAACATCCTAATGATGACGATCTATATCATGTATGATTGGTTTTACTAAGAGGTTGGCTTTTTGTTACATAGTTTTAATGGAATGCTAATACTTGATGAGGATTTAATCACTCTTCAATTAAGCTTGAGGTTTGAGAGATTGGAATGCTGAAAGAACATGGAATAACCTCTCCTGACATCCCTCTCAGCACATAGCTTATCAGTTCAGATTTAGGATTTACATGAGACAAAGGAGAAGGAATTAAAAATAGTAGATGGCTGGAGAGGTGTTTATAAATGGCTTAAATGAAATAGAAGCATGTGAGAAAAGTTCACGCAGTCAAAAGAATTTGTATGAGATGGCTTTCAACACATATAGCCATTCTAGTCCTCTGCATAAAAATAGTATTCTCAATATTTAGTAACAGAGGCTGATTCAAGGATATAGCAAATATTTGTCATATACAAATAAGCTCTGGGTGAGATGACTGTTTTCATGAAAATTAAAACTTACTCTTATTTAAATCTCAGAAATATACTACCAGTAATTAGGTCTTCACATCTTCGTTTGACTCAGTTTACAAATTTGATGTTTAAGTCTCAAAAGTTGACTCAGGAAGGCCACAGATAAGAGAGGTGACATGAATCAGGTTCAAAAATAAGAATAAAAATGAATAAATGAAAGAAAGAAAAGAAAGAAAGAAAGAAAGAAAGAAAGAAAGAAAGAAAAGAAAGAAAAGAAAGTCACTTAAGAATAAGGTAAATAGGGGCACCTGGGTGGCTCCGTCAGTTAAGCGTCTGAATCTTGATCTCGGCTCAGGTTGTGACCTCATGTTTCATAAGATCCAGCCCAGTGTCAGGCTCTGCGCTGAGTAACCTTAAGCCAGAAAAATGACAATAATTGCTTTATGGAAAGTCAAATTGTTAAAAGTCTTTCAGGCCTGGGTTTTGTCATGTTTCTGCTACCTCTTTGGCCCTGACTGTTACTGATGCACATGTGCTGGAACCTAGAATTGCTGATAATTATGAGGAAATGCTGCTGCTGTAGGAAAAGATTGTGGCCTAGGACTTAGGAGACCTAAGGTCTAGGTCATGCTGTGCTGCTCATTTTCTGTGACCTGTCACAAATCACTAGCCCTTTCTGGGTCTCAATTTCCTCTCCTCTCAAAAAAGAGGGTTGGAATTTATGGTATCCGGGGCCCTATCTAGATTCAGCCATTCAGTGGCTTTAACAAGGAATGTCAGACTTTCTCAAAAGAGCACAGGCACATTGATTCAAGTGCATGAGGTATGGTAATTTGTAAGGCACAAAGTCTCTGAGATAGAGGAATAAAGACTACATGAGTTTACAGTTTTAAAGAAAAAAACCTAAATGATAATATATTTTATGGCTGCTGATACTACAGCCAGGTCTTCTTATCAATCTTCTGCTTACCTGGAACCAGGTGGACCATAATGAGTGGTACTATCATCAGGGGACAGCTAGTAGGATGCAAATAGGGACCAGACCCAAGTCCAGTTAAACAGGGAAGTAGGAAATGTCTATCCTTTTCCTTTTCTCCTTCCAGAAAGTTCTATTAAAAATCACATTTGAGGGGCGCCTAGGTGGCTCAGTCGGTTAAGAGTCCGACTCTTGGTTTCGGCTCAGGTCATGATCTCACATTGTGTGAGTTCGAGCCCCGCGTCAGGCTCCGTGCTGACAGCACAAAGCCTGCTTGGGATTCTCTCTCTCTCCCTCTCTCTGCCCCTCCCCCACTCGCTCTCTCTGTCTCTCTCTCAAAAATAAATAAATAAAAATTAAAAAAAATAAATAAAAATCACATTTGTGGCACACTTGAATATCGTAGTCAATTGAGCATTCAACTCTTGATTTCAGCTCAGGTCATGATCCCAGGGTCATAGGATGGAGCCCCATGTTGGACTCTGCACTGAGCGTTGAGCCTGTTTAAGATTCTCTCTCTCCCTCTGCTTCTCTCCCCTGCTTGTGCTCTCTCTCTCTCTTAAAGAAATCTTATTTGTGGGGCATCTGGATGGCTCAGTTGGTTGAGCGTCCGACTTCAGCCCAGGTCATGATCTCACAGTTCCTGGGTTCGATCCCCATGTTGGGCTCTGTGCCAATAGCTCAGAGCCTGGAGCCTGCTTCAGATTCTTTGTCTTCCTCTATCTCTGCCCTTCCCCCACTCGTGCTCTGTCTCTCAAAAATAAATAAGCATTAAGAAAAATTAAGAAATCTTATTTGTGATGTTTACAAAATTTAAAACAATGGCTTCAAAACATTAATGAAAAAGGTAGGTTGTAAAACAATGTACACATTACAATTTCATTTTTGTTTATATAAGTAATAGGAAGGAAAGACACCAAAGTCATAATAATGGTTACCTCAAGGCAAAAATAATATTCTGTGTTTTTATACATTTTCCAAATTGGTTTACTCTTACCTTTTTAATGGACTTCTCACTCTACTTTTGATCCCTAGAATGCATTCTTCATTGAGACCTCAGAAAATATTTTTCTAAAATATGAATCAAGTCATGTAAATCTGTTGCTTAGAAGCCACCAGTTGATACCTATCAAACTTGTATTACAAACCAAGCTCTTTACTACAGTCAAAAGACTCTCCATTATTTGATCCCCGACCTCTCCTAGGAACTAACTTCCTATTACTTTCCCTTCACGGACTACTCTATTTGAGCAGTTCTTTGAACATTTGAAGACCACCCCTACCTCAAAATCTTTGCCTGAAATGTTATTCCTGAAAAATTCATTTTCATTTTCATTCTCAGTTTCAAAGTCACTGAAACAGAGGGCTCCTTTAACTCCCCAGTTTAAATTAATTTCCCATGTTCTACTCCTTCACAGCACTTTTGACTCTTTCTGTATTACATTTGCATAATTTGTAATTACAATCAAATATAAATTTATTTTATTCCTCTATACTTTACTAATCTGTAAGCCTCTTGAGGGTAGGGGCCATCTCTTTTGCTCACCACTGTATCTCCAGGATCTAGCACTATGCATGGAACATATTAGGCAGTCAATAATGTTCTATAAATGAATAACTGAATGAATGACTCAATTAATGCATACTACTTGTGTAAGTAAGAGGGAAAATGGAAGACACAATTGTGGTGGGTATTTTACTTCTTCAGGAAATCTTTGGTGGTTTGTGTCTCCAGTATAAAGGATAATATCAGGGTGCCTGAGTGGCTTAGTTAAGCAAACGACTCTTGATTTTGGCTCAGGTCATGATCTCACGGTTCATGAGATCAAGCCCTGCCTTGGCCTCTAAGCTGACATCTGGGGCTTTCTTGGAATTCTTTCTCTCCTTCTCTCTCTGTCCCTTCCCCACACCCACTCTCTCTTTCTCTCTCAAATAATTTTTTTTTAAATGGATAAGATCATTTCTGATGAGGATCTAGAGATCACATTTCTTTCCTTAACAGTGTGTTTGCCATCTTTGTTCTAAGCTTTAACTTAAGGGAAAAGCCATTCAAAAGTCAATGAATAAACTGCATTTCCCTTTAGTTTCTTACAAAAATGAATAAATTGGATAGGAAGAAATGAGTCTGTGAACACTGTGGCCTAGGCTTATATGTTATCTTCTGTTATAACAAATGGCAGAGAGGTTTAATTCCAGCAAGTTTGTTTAAAAATAACCAAAATGATTCACATATGAGTGAAAACATGTTGTCTGTCTTTCCCTGCCTGCCTTATTTCACTTCACATAATACCTTCCAGTTCCATCCACGTTGCCACAAATGGCCAAGTTTCATTCTTTCTCATTGCTAAGTAGTACCCCATTGTATATATAAACCACATCTTCTTTATCCATTCATCAGTTGATGGACATTTAGGTTATTTCCATAATTTGGCTATTGAAATTGCTGTATAAACATTGGGGTACAAGTGCCCCTGTGCATCATTCACTCATATGTGGATCCTGAGAAACTTAACAGAAGACCATGGAGAGGGGAAAGGGGAAAAAAGTTACAGAGAGGGAGAGAGGCAAACCGTAAGAGACTCTTAGATACTGAAAACAAACTGAGGGTTGATGGGAGTGGGGGAGAGGGGAAAGTGGGTGATGAGCATTGAGGAGGGCACCTGTTGGGATGAGCACTGGGTATTGTATGGAAACCAATTTGACAATAAGTTATATTTAATATAAATAAATAAATAAATAAATAAATAAATAAAATAAAAAGAACCAAAAGATTTTATTATTTCACTGCATTACTCTACACTCAAAGCCATACTGGAAAGAAAAGTGATTGGGTTTGATGGTAAGAAAATATCTCTTAAGAAAGTCTCTCTGATAGACAATGCATCCATTAATATTTACTCACTTGAGGAGAGGGAAATGTATTTTTGAGAGACTGGAGTCAATATGGATAAGGTATACAATCAACTGACACTTGTGGAAAGCACAGATATTTTGATCCATGAGAGGGAGAGCTCTCATTTTGATCCATGAGAGGAGAGTATGACTCCTAGAAAGGGAAATTTGTTTCTATTAAGGACAGAAGTAATTCTTTGGAGGCTTTCCACACAAGATTCACTACCACTGGAAAGAGCAGGCCTAGTATCAGAAATATATACTAATAGGTAATGTGGGTTTTTTGGACAGCATACCCTACTGTCCTTGCAATTCTGCACAGCTAATGCTGTGTCCTCCTCCTGGAGGTAATTCCATTTTAATTTCGTTTTGAGATAGAGAGGGAGAGAGAGAGAGAGAGAGAGAGAGAGAGAGAGAAGGGGCAGATAGATGGAGACACAGAATCCAAAGCAGGCTCCAGGCTCTGAGCTCTCAGCACAGAGCCCGACGCAGCGCTCGAACTCATGAACTGCAAGGTCATGACCTGAGCGGAAGTCAGATGCTTAACCTACTGAGCCACCCAGGTGCCCCGGTAATTCCATTTTAATATAAATCAATGATCTCCAAGTTGTAGGGATAGTCATTTTAGGCATAAATATCAAAGGAAGGTAGATTGGGGGTTATAAACTGTTACTTTTTTTATAGTTAATTTTACTATTTAATGTGGTGGCATGTACTCTGGGAGGTTTTTTTTTTTTTTTTTTAATTTTCCCTCAGTATTCTTTTAACATACAGGTTTTTTAAAATTAGTTCCAGGTGTACAATATAGTGATTCAACACGCCCATGCAACACCTGTTGCTCATCACAATAAGTGCAATAATTAATCCCCATCACCTATTTAACCCATCCCCCTACCCACCTCCTCTCAGGTAACTATCAATTTGTCCTCTATCACAAAATACCTATTTCTTGATTTCTCTATCTCTTTTTTCCTTTGCAATTTGTTTTGTTTCTTAAATTCCACATATGAGTGACATCTATGATATTTGTTTTTCTCTCACTTATTTCCTTTACCATTATACTCTCCATCCATGTTCTTGTACATTACAAGATTTCATTCTTTTTTATGGCCAAATAATACTCCATTGTGTGTGTGTGTGTGTGTGTGTGTGTGTGTGTGTGTATTTTCTTTATCCTCTCAAAAATCAATGAACACTTGGGCTGCTTCCACAAACTGGCTATTGTAAATATTACTTCTATAAACATAAAGGTGCATGTGTCCCTTTGAATTAGTGTTTTTTGTATTCTTTGTGTAAATACTTGTAAGTGCAATTGCTGAATCATAGGGTAGTTTTATTTATAAGTTTTGAGGAAACTCCATACTATTTTCCACAGTGGCTGCATAAGTTTCCATCCCCACCAACAGTGCATGAGGGTTCCTTTTTCTCAACATCCTTGCCAATGCTTATTCCTTCTTGTGTTGTCGGTTTTAGTTATTCTGACAGCTGTGAGGTGATGTCTCATAGTTTTAGTTTGCATTTCCCTGATAGTCATGTGATGAGGAACACCTATCATGTGCCTGTTGGTCATCTGTATGCTTCCCCTGGAGAAATGTCTGTTCACGATTTCTGTTTCTTTTTTAATTTGATTATTTGTATTTTGGGTGCTTTAACAAATTCTTTATATATTTTGGATTCAAACCCTTTCTTGGATATGTCATTTGAAAATATTCTTTCCTATTCTGTATTGCCTTTTAGTTTTGCTGATTGTTTCTTGTGCTATGCAGAAGCTTTTATTTCGATGAAAGTCCAAATAGTTTATTTCTGCTTTTGTTTCTCTTGACTCAGGAGACATATCTAGAAAGAAGTTGCAACTACCAATGTCAAAGAGGTTACTGCCTGTGTTCTCCTCCAGAAGTTTTATGATTTCAAGTCTTATATTTATGTCTTTCATACATTCTGAATTTCCTTTGGTATAAGGTATAAGAAAGTGGTTAAGTTTCATTTTTCTGCATTTATCTGTCCAGTTTTCCAACACCATTTTTTGAAAAGACTATTTCCCATTGGATATTCTTTCCTACTTTGTCAACGATTAATTGACCATAGAATTGTAGGTTCATTTCTGGATTTTTTATTCTATTCTATTGATCTATGTATCTATTATTGTGCCAGTACCGTGCTGTTTTAATAAACACAGCTTTTAATATAACTTCAAGTCTGGAATTGTGATGCCTCCAGCTTTGATTTCTTTTTCAATATTGCTGAGCTATTCAGTGTTTGGAGTCCTTTGTGGTACCATGCTAATTTTAGGACTATTTGTTCTAGCTCTGTGAAAAATGTTGGTGGGTATTTTGATAGGGATTGCATTAAATGCATAGATTGCTTTCAATAGTATATACATTTTAACAATATTTATTCTTCTAATTCATGAAAATGGAATGCCTTTACATTTCTTTTTTCTGGCTATTTTACTATTTATTTATGTTTCTTTGTTTTTTTTTCTTTTCCTTTTTTTCAATTTAAATATCACTTTAATTTTACTTAACATTTCTTTGTCTCATCTTTAATTTCTTTCATCAGTGTTTTATAGTTCTCAGAGCACAAATCTTTTACCTCTTCAGTTAGTTTTATTCCTAGGTATCTTATTATTTTGGTATGATTGTAAATGGAACTGTTTACCTAATTTTTCTTTATGTTGCTTTATTATTGGTGTATAAAATGCAACAGATTACTGTACATTTATATCCTGAAATTTTACTGAATTA
Source organism: Prionailurus viverrinus (assembly GCF_022837055.1). Lineage (NCBI taxonomy): Eukaryota > Metazoa > Chordata > Mammalia > Carnivora > Felidae > Prionailurus > Prionailurus viverrinus. The sequence continues at coordinate 57,372,751 of NC_062579.1, forward strand.
ATTTATCAGTTCTAGCAGTTTTGGGGTGGAGTCTTTCTGGCTTTCTGTATATAGTATCATGTCATCTGTAAATAGTGAAAGTTTTACTTCCTCCTTAACCAGTTTGGATGCCTTTCATTTCTTTTGGTTGTCACTTGCTGTGGCTAGGACTTCCAGTACTATGTTAGATAGCAGAAGTGAGAGTGGACATTCCTGTCTTGTTCCTGACTGTAAAAGAAAACTCTCAGCTTTTCCACATTGAAGATGATATTAGCTGTGGGATTTTCAAAAATGGCCTTTATGATGTTGAGGTATGTTCCCTCTGAACCTACTTTACTAAGGGTTTTTACCATGAATGGATATTAGACTTTTCCAAGTGCTTTTTCTGTCTCTATTGAAATAATCGTATGGTTCTTATTCTTTCTTTTATTAATGTGGTGTATCCCATTGATTGACTTGCAAATATTGAACCACCCTTGCAACCTAGAAATAAATCCCGTTAGATTGTGGTGACTGATTTTTTAAATGTATTGTTGGCTTTGTATTGGTAGTATTTTATTGAGAAGTTTTGCATATTCATAATGGATATTGGCCTGTAGTTTTCTTTTTTAGTAGTCTTTATCTGGTTTTGGTATCACGCTAACACTGGCCACATAGAATGAATTTGGAAGGCTTCCTTACTCTTCCTTTTCTATTTTTTTTTGGAATAGTTTGAGAGGGATAGGTATTACTCTTCTTTAAATGCTTGTTAGAATTCGCCTGTGAAGCAATCTGATCCTAGAGTTTTGTTCATAGGAAGTTTTTTGATTACTGATTCAGTCTCCTTGCTGGTAATAGATTTATTTAAATGTCTTATTTCTTCCTGCTTCAGTTTATACATTATATCTTATATCCACTTTATATTTATATTTTATATATTCTTGTAGTTTATATGTTTCTAGAAATTTATTTATCTCTTCTAGGTTTTCCACTTTGTTGGCATATAAGATTGTAAAAAAGGAGGAGGGTAGAGAATGGGCTAGATGGTGTGTATTAAAGAGGGCATTTCTCATGATGAGCACTGGGTGTTGTGTGTAAGTAATAAATGACAGAATTCTACTCCACAAACCAACATTGTACTGTATGTTTACTAAAATTTAAATAATAAAATAAAATAAAATAAAATAAAATATTCTTTTATAATTTGTTGTATTTCTGTGGTGTTGGTTGTTATTTATTCTCTCTCATTTGTGATGTTTTTGAATCCTTTCTCTTTTTTTCTTGATTTCATGGCCAGAGGTCTATCAATTTTATTGAGTTTTTCAAAGGACCAGCTCCTGGTTTCATTTATCTGGTCCATTGTTTTGTTTTGTTTTGTTTTGTTTTGTTTTGTTTTGTTTTCTATATAATTTATTTCTGCTCTAAGCCTTCCTTCTGATGGCTTTAGGTATATTTGTTCTTTTTCTAGCTCCTTTGGATATAAATTTAGGTTTTTTATTTAAGATTTTTCTCACTTCTTGTGGTAGCCCTTCATTGCTGTAAACTTTCCTCTTAGAATTGCTTCTGTTTTGTGGTAGTCAAGGCATGAAATAAAGAGCAGATGCAGCAGCAGAAACAACAGCAAAGATATATGAGGCAAGGAAAGGAGCACAGTCAGTAAGACAAAGGGGAGTTTGCATCAGGGAGCTGGCAAACTGTGACCCAAGGACCAGGTGCCTGTTTTTGGGAACTGAAGTTTTCTTTTTAATTGTAGTAAAATATAGGTAACATAAAATTTACCATTTTAACCATTTTGAAGTATATAGCTCAGTGGCATTAAATATACATGTGATGTTCATTGCCACTATCCATTTCCAGAACTTTTCATTGTCCCAAACTGAAACTGTACCCATTAAGCACTAAGTCCCAATTCTTTATTCCTCAGAGCCCCTGGTAACCACTATTCTATCTTCTGTCTCTATGACTTTGCGTATTCTAGATACCTCATACAAGTGGATTCATATAATATTTGTTCTTCTGTGCCTGGCTTACTTACCATGTTGTCGTTTCATCCATGTTGTATCCTGTGTAAATAAAGTTTTATTTGAACTTCTGCTTTGAATTACTTCTGCTTTGTCCTATAGATGTTTTATTTTTTCATTTGTTTCCATATACATTTTTCGTTTCTTCTTTTATTTCTTGATTGACCCAATCATGGTTTAGTAGTGTATTATTTAACCTCCATATATTTGTGGTCTTTCTAGATTTTTTCTTGTGGTTGACTTCTAGTTTCATTGATTTGTGGTCAGAAAAGATGCATGGTATGATTTTGACCTTCTTGAATTTGTTGAAGCCTGTTTTGTTGTCTAATATGCGATGTATTGTGAAGAAATTTCCATGTACACTTGAAAACAATGTGGATACTGCTGTTTGGGGATGGAATGTTCTGAATATATCTGTTAAATCATTCTTTTTCAGTGTTTCATTCAAAGCATTGTTGCTTGTTGATATTCTGTTTAGATGATCTGTCCATTCATGTAAGTAGAGGGTTAAAGTCCCCTACTGTTACTGTATTTTTATTCATTACTTTCTTTATGTTTGGTATTGTTTTATGTGTTTGGGCTCCTATGTTGGGTGCAGAAATACTTATACTTGTTATATCTTCTTGTTTGATTGTCCCCTTTATTATTACATGGTGTCCTTCTTTGTCTCTGGTTACAGTCTTTGTTTTAAAGCCTATTTTGTATGAAACAAGGAGTGCTACTCTGGCTTTCTTTTTACATTCATCTGCATGATAGATGTTTCTCTATCCCCTCACTTTCAATTTGCAGCTGTTGTTATGTCTAAAATAAGTCTTTTGTATGAAGCATATAAATAGGCTTGTGTTTTTCATCCAATTTGTCATCCTATATATTTTGACTGGAGAATTTAATCCATTTACATTCAAAGTAATTATTTATAGGTATGTGTTTATTTTCATTTTATTACTTGGTTTGTGGTTGTTTCTGAAGATTTTCTCTGATACTCTTTAATCTTTCTCTTTTTAATGTTTTGCTGATTATTTTAGTAATATATTTGTATTTCTTTATCTTTATTCTTTGCATAAGTGTTAGTGGTTTTTTTTTGTTTTTTTTTTAATTTTTTTTTCCAACATTTATTTATTTATTTATTTATTTGGGACAGAGAGACAGAGCATGAACGGGGAAGGGGCAGAGAGAGAGGGAGACACAGAATCGGAAACAGGCTCCAGGCTCTGAGCCATCAGCCCAGAGCCCGACGCGGGGCTCAAACTCACGGACCGCGAGATTGTGACCTGGCCGAAGTCGGACGCCTAACCGACTGCGCCACCCAGGCGCCCCTAGTGGTTTTTGATATATGGTTACCATTAGGTTTATTTAGAACCTGTTATGCATAAGAAACTGTTCTATATTAAGTTGATTGTCATTTAAGTTTGAACCCATTCTTTACTCCTCTCCTCCCCATGTTTCAGTATATGTTGTCATATCTTACATTCTTTTATTTTGTGAGTTATTTGACTTATTTTTTACATAAATATTAATTTTAGTTCTTTTGTGTTTTTTACCTTCACAGTGTCACTTTTGGTCTCCCCTTTCCACTCAAACAGCCCCCTTTAATATTTCTTGCAGGGCTGCCTTTGTAGTCATGAACTCTTTTAGTTTTTGTCTGGGGAAATATTTCTCCTTACATTCTGAATGATAGCCTTGCTAGGTAGAGTATCCTTGCCTGCAGATTTTCCCCTTCCAACACTTTGAATATATCATGCCTCTCTCTTCTGGCTTGGAAAGTTTCTGCTGAAACATCCCCTGCTAGCCTTATGGGGTTTCCCAAGTATGTTACTGTCTTCATTTGCCTTGCTGTATTTTTTAATTTATTTTAATTAATTTTTTTAAAATTCATTTTGACAGACAGTGCAAGAGAAAGAGAGAGAACATACACACACAAGTAGGGGAGGGTCGGAGATAGAGGGAGAATGAAAATCCCAAGCAGGTTCTGCACTGTCGGCACAGAGCTCGATGGGGCTCAATCCCATGAATTGTGATATCATGACCTGAGCTGAAACCAAGAATCAGACACTTAACCAACTGAGCCACCCAGATTCCCCTGTATTGCTGTTTTATTTTTTTCTTTATCATAGCATTTGCAAATTTTATTACAATATGTGTTGGTGTGGATCAGCTTCTGTTGATTTTGTTGGGAGTTCTCTGTGACTCCTGGATTGGGTATCTCTGTCCTTTCCCCAGATTAAGGAAGTTGTCAGCTATTATTTCTTCAAATTAATTTTATGTCCCTTTTTTTCTATCTTCTTTTTCTAGGGCCCCTGTAATAGCAATGCTATTATTATTTCATGTAGTCACTGAGTTCCCTAAGTTTATTCTTGTTTTGCATAATTATTTTTCTCTTTTGTTAAGCTTGATTAATTCCCAGCCCTCTATCTCTTAGGTCTTAAATTCATTCCTCTGCTTCTTCCAGTCTGCTGTTCATTCCATCAAGTGTGTTCTTCATTTTGTTAACTGAGCCCTTTATTTCTGTTTTTATTCCTTATTTCTGTGTTCTTACTTGTGGCTTCCAATCTTTTCTCCAGTCATGTGAGTATCCTTATGATTATTGCTTAAATACTCTATCAATCATATTACTCATATTTGTTTGACTTAGATATATGGCTGTGCCCTTGTCCTGGTCTTTCTCTTTGAGACAAATTTCTCTGTCTTCTCATTTTTCTAAATATTGGTACCTGTTTATCTGTGTTTGGAAAGTCTGCTATATCTCCTGTCCTTGAGGGTAATGATGTTTTGAAGAAGAGGTCCTGTAGTGCACCCCCCTGTTTTCCAGGGTCTGGTATATCCAAGAGTGTGTCCAATGTGTCCTTCATGTACTGTGATCTTTTGTTCTGGTTACTTTATCCTTCAGGCCAGTCCTTTGCAGATGTTCTCTTTGCCTATTTTGGGCAGTATTTGCTCCCTTGCCTGAATGTGGTGCATTTTAACTAGGTGTGCTCTCATGTATCTGTGAAATGAAATCTGTCAACACCACCACTGGAACTGAGACACTACCAAACTCCCAAGTTAGGAGATTTGGTATGTGCAGGGCTTTGGACCATTCTTCGTGGGGAGGGGGCCCACCACACTGGGACTGAGACAAGCAAGACTGGGAAGTGTGGTTCCACTGGATCAAAGGAGGGCAGAGCTTGGTGTAAACAAGTTATGTAGCTATTGTTAGGGGCAGACTGGTTTGCAAAGGTGTCTCTGTGTTTACTCTGAGGGATGGGGTAGGGAAATGATGTTGGCCAGTTCCTTTGTCCTTGGAAATGTCTCTCCAAGAATGCTGACTCTGAGACATGCTCTGAAATAAGCAAATAACATCTGCAATGTGTTCCTCATGTGCTCTTCAGATTTATGTTTCCATACTATGTGTCCTCTGGTTGTTTGCCTGCCTTCTTTCCAAAAGCAGCCCCAAAGCCCTACAGCCTCTATCACAGCCAAGCTCACTGACCTTTAAAATTCCAGGATTTAAGCCCCACTGGTTGCCCAGAAGTCACACAATTTGGCCCCTCTGGCTTTCTAAGCCAATCACTGTAGAAATTTGTTTTCCCAATGCTCTCTCCTGTATGTTAGTCTGTCTCTTGCCCTTCTCCATGACCAGAGCTCCCTTCCTACTACAGCAGCCATGATCCATTTCCTTCCCAAACCACATCTCTGCACTTCATACCTTCTTTGATGTGGTTTCTTCATACCTTTAGTTGTGGAGTTTGTTCTTCCAGTCTTCAGGTCATTTGTGGGGGGGGGGGTATTTAGAATGATTTGATAGCTATCTATTTGTATTTGTGGGACAGTACAGGACTAGAGTCCTCTTATTCTGCTGTCATCTTCCAGTTCTGCCAGGTATTTTATTTTATTTTATTTTTTTTAAACTTATTAAAATGTTTATTTATTTTAAGAGAGAGAGAGCATGTGAAAGCAGGGTAGGGGCAGAGAGAGAGGGAGAGAGAGAATCCCAAGCAGGCTGTACACTGTAAATGAGAAACCTGATTCAGGGCTCAATATCACAAACTGTGAGATTATGACCTAACCCAAAATCAAAAGTTAGACACTTAACTGACTGAGCCTCCCAAGTGCCCCCTGCTAGGTATTTTAGAAATTTAATCTTATTTTGTTGATGAGGATGTGGAGAAAGAGGATTTCTTTTGCATTGTTGGTGGCACTGAAAGCTGGTGCATCCACTCTGGAAAATGGTATGGAGGTTCCTCAAAAAGCTAAAAATAGAACTACCCTATGACCCAGCAATTGAACTACTAGGCATTTATCCAAGGGATGCAGGTGTCCTGTTTCAAAGGCACGCATGCACCCCCATGTTTATAGCAGCACTATCAACAATAGCCAAAGTATGGAAAGAGCCCAAATGTCCATTGATGGATGAATGGATAAAAAGAGGTGGTATATATATGTGTATATACACAATAGAGTATCACTCGACAATCAAAAAGAATGAAATCTTGCCATTTGCAACTACGTGGATGGAACTAGAGGGTATTATGCTAAGTGAAATTAGCCAGTCAGAGAAAGGCAAAAATCATATGACTTCACTCATATGAGGACTTTAAGAGAAAAAACAGATGAACATAATGGAAGGGAAACAAAAATAATATAAAAATAGGGATGGGGACAAAACAGAAGAGACTCATAAATATGGAGAAAACCTGGGGGTTACTGGAGGGGTTGTGGGAGGGAGGATGGGCTAAATAGGTAAGAGACACTAAGGAATCTACTACTGAAATCATTGTTGCACTATATACTAACTAATTTGGATGTAAATTTTAAAAAATTAAAATTAAAAACAAATAAAAATAAAAACAAAACAAACAAAAGTAATCTTATTTTATCCTAACAACAGGTTTCAAGATAAGAAACCAGAGATCAGAGACGGTAAGTGACTTGCTTATTGTCACACAGAAAATAGTTGGTAAGCTGGGGTATGAAATTAAGCTTGCAGACTTTATAGCCTGTGGGCTCGGCCATTCAAATTATTCTGCTAAAAGGGCTACCAGGTTGGCCTGAAGTGAGCAATGAGAACCACATATGGGTCTGTCTCTGGTGCATTGTGTTTTTCATGAGTGAAATATAAATTCTTGTTGTAACTAGGAGGGAAAAAAGGTGGATATAAACCCTGCTCTACCTGTCCTTGACAGAAAAATTGAGTTGAAATGACTTTTTAATATTAACATGTCAGACAAATTAGTGCCTTGTAAAGTACTAATTATAGCATTTCTCTTTAATTCTATAACAAGCTATCATGTAAAATGCACACATTAACTCCCTTTGTATTTTCCAGAACAATTTATTTCTTCACTAGTAATGAAGGAGATTTTATGTTCATAGTGTTAAATTCAACAATGCCAAGTAGCACAAGTGTGTCTTTTATTGAGGTGAAATTGGTATAAACACTAGGTTTCAGGTGTACATTATAAATTAACATCTGTATTCATGACAAAGTAGTCACATCCAAATTCTAGTTACCATCCATCACCATCTATTTGACCACCTTCATCCATTTTTTGCACCTCCAAACTCCTTCCCTTCTGTAAACATCAATCTCTTTATGTCTATGAATTTTTTTCCCACTCACTTGTTTGGTTTGTTTCAGTTGTGGTGTTTTGTTTTGTTTTGTTTTGTTTTGTTTTGTTTTTAGATTCCATTTTTGAGTGAAATCATCCTGTTTTTGTCTTTCGCTTTCTGACTTATTTCACCTAACATACCCTGAAGGTCCATCTATGTTGCAAATGGCAAGATTTATTTCTTTATTATGGCTGAGTAGTATTTTATTGTGTGTTTATAACACATCTTCTTTATCTATTTATCTTAGGGACATTTAAGTGGTTTCCTTTTCTTGGCTATTATAAATAATGTTTCTATGAAAATTGGGGTGCATATATATTTTTAAATTAGTGTTTTCATAATTTTTTGGGTAAATACTCAGGAGTAGAATAGCTGCATCATATGGTATTTCTATTCTTAACTTCTTGAAAAATCTTCATACTGTATTCCATAGTAGCAGCACCAATTTGCATTCCCACCAATAGTGTATGAGGATTCTTTTGTGTCCAAATTCTCTCCAACACTTGGTATTTCTTGTATTTTTGATGATAGCCAATCTAACTGGTATGAGGTAATATCACATTGTAATCACAATTTATTTGCATTTTTGTAATAATTAGTGATGTTGAAGATAACTTTCATATGTCTGTTGGCTCTCTGTATGACTTCTTTGGAAAATGCCTATTCAGGTCCTATGTCCACTTTTTAATGAGGTTGTTTGTTTGTTTGTTTGGGGTTTTAAGTTTTATGAGCTCTTTACATATTTTGAATATTAACAACTTGTTGGATATGTGATTTATAAATATCTTCTCCTATCAGTAGGTTGCCATTGTGTTTTGGTGATGGTTTCCTGTGTTGTGCAAAATGAGTTTTAGTTTGTTGTAGACTCATTTGTTAATTTTTGCTTTTGTTTTCCTTGCTTTTGGAGTCAGATACATAAAAACATCACTAAGACTAATGTCAAGGAGGTTACTGCCTATATTTTCTTCTAGGGGTTGTATTGTTTCAGATCTTGTGTTCAAGTCTAATCCATTTTGACTTAATTTTTGTGTATGATGTAAAAGAGTGATCTAGTGTCATTATTTTTTATATGACTGACCAGTTTTCCCGCAACTATATATTGGTTTTCTTCTCCGTTGTATATTCTTAGTCCCTTTGTCATAAACAAATTGTCCACATATGTATGGATTTATTTCTAGGCTTTCAATTTTGTTCCATTGATCTGCATGTCTCCTTTTATGCCAGTACCATACTGCTTTGATTACTGTGGCTTTGTAATATAGTTTGAAGTCAGGGAGAGTGATACCTTCAGCTTTCCTTTTTTCAAGATCACTTTGGCTATTCAGAATTTTTTGTGATCCCATAAGCTGATAGCAAGTTAAATCTGAACACAATCCAAAACTTTACATTTTTACTTCACCCCCTTTTATGTTGTGCCTTCCTTAACTAATTATTGCAGCTTTAGTTAATTTTACTACTTTTGTTTTTTACTTCCTTTGTGTGATTGATACACTTCTTTCTTGTGTGTTTATTGTTTACAGTGAGATTTTTATTTATGGATGGTTTTGTTATTATTTAGGGCTATTTCAAGTCAAAGAAGTTTCTTTAACATTTCTTGTAAGACTGTTTTAATGGTGGTGAACTCCTTCAACCTTTACTTACCAGAGAAACCCTTGATCTCTCCTTCAATTCTGAGTGTTAACTCTGATGGGTAGAGAATTTTGGTTTGGAATTCTTTTCATTTCATCACTTTGAGTATATTGTGTTACTCTCTTCTGGCCTGCATAGTTTTTGTTGAGAAATTTGTTGATTTCCTTATGGAGTTTTATTTATTCATAAGAACTTGTTTTTCTCTTGATGCTTTTAAGATTCTCTTTTTATCTTTAACTTTTGCCATTTTAATTATAATTTGTCTTTGTGTGCATCTGTTTTGGTCATTTTATTTGGGATTCTCTGGGCTTCCTGGACCTGGATGCCTGTTTCTTTCCCCAGATTAAGAAAGTTTCAGCCATTATTTAGTCAATAAGTGTTCTGGCCCTTTTTCTCTCTTCTTCCAAGACCAATATGTTATTTCACTTGAGGTGACTCAGAGATCTCTTAAGGAGTCTTTACCTTTTTATTTATTTTTATTTATTTTTTCTTATTGCTGCACTGTCTGGGTGATTTCCCATTGCTTTCTCTTCCAGCTGACTGATCCGTTCTTCTGCTTCATCCAATCTGCTTTTGAACCCCTCTAGTATATTTTAACATTTGATTATTATATTTTGCAGCTCTCTAGGTTCTACTAGAGCTTTCTTGTATTAGGTATCTCTTTGTTGAAGATCTCACTGTGTTCATCCATTTTCCTCTCGAGTTTGGTGAGCATCTTTATAACATTACTTTGAAATCTTTATTAAGTAGATATCCTATCTCCATTCCATTAAGGACTTTTCCTAGTGTTTTTTTAAGTTTATTTATTTTGAGAGAGATAGAGCATGAGCAGGGGAGGGGCAGAGAGAGAGAGGGAGAGAGATAATCCCAAGCAGACTCCATGCTGTCAGTGAGGAGTCTGAAATGGGGTTTGATCTCACAACCATGAGATCATGACCTGAGCTGAATCAAGAGTTGGATGCTTAATAGACCGAACCACACAGACACCCCTTCTGAAGTTTTATCTTGTTATTTTATTTGAAATACATTACTTTTTCTCCTTTGTCCTGACTTTCTTTGTTTATATCTATGTGTTAGGTGAAGCATCTGTTTCTCCCAGTCTGGATGGAATGGTCAGTGTAAGGTTGAGGAGGTGTGCTTCCATCTGTGCAGTGCTGTGGTAGTGTTAGCCTGCCAAGCTCTGTTTCTCCAATTGTTTCAGTACAATGCAAACATTCTTGGCCAGATCAACCAGGCATTCACAGGAGGTCCTTTGTGTGAGTAGCATGCGCCCTCTGGGGCAGGGGAGAAAAGTGTCACAGTGGAGGAGCACTGGTTCAGGGAAGCCCAACCTTGTGTCTAGTGAGGCAGCATTGGTTATGGAGGAGTGCTGAATTGGAGCAAGCCTGTACACCAGGTTTTGTGGAGTGGGAGCCATGGTAAACAAGTCCAAACTAAGGCAACCCTGTGTGCCAGGTCTAGCAGTGTGGGGCTGCAGAGTATTTCTGGGGCAAGGGAGCAATAGTAGCAAGGAAGATTAAGAATGCAAAAAATGGCACAGACCAGGCTAGCAAGGAATAAGAAGACTTAAAAAATAATGGTGTCTGCCACTGTCTCTGTTCCTAGACAGATGTTCAACAGATCACTGCCCCTTTGGTGAGACTTGTTAACTAATTTCCCTCCCATACTGTCCAGGAATTTCTCAAGCTACTACCTGTGTTTTAGGTTTCCTAGCAAGTAAGACTGTGTGTAAGCCCTTCAAGCTGTACAACCCTCTGGGTTTCCCAGATGTTAGTCCCACTTGATTTCAAAACTAGTCATTTTGGGGGCTAGCCATTCTAGTAAAGGCCTAATCGTCTGGAGTGCCCAATGTGGAGCTTAAGCCCCTTGCTCCTTAGAGAGGAACTGTGCATGTATGATCTCCTTCATGCTTGTGGGTTGCTGCATTGAAAGTAGGGGTCCTGGCAAAACTGCTTCTCTGCCCTTCCTGCCCATCTCAATGTGGCTTATCTTCCCCATTGTTGTGGAACAACTTTTTTAGTCTTCAGGTCTCTTTTGTGGAGAATTGCTCAATGTGTAATTGTAACTTTGGTGTGTCTGTGGTAGGAGGTGAGCCCAAGATCTTCCTACACTATGCTCTTGAAGACTCTTCTAAGGAGAACACGTCTTAAAGTATTATTTTGTTTTTAACTTCCTGTATCACAAGGTTTGTTTTGATGTAATTTCTCCTTATTATGGAAAAAGATCCTGAGGTTGAGATGGTAAGCAATTAGTTACAGGTCAGCTTTACAATCACCTATGGCTGTCACCTAAAGATCCATTTTTTTTTTTTCCTCAGCTTTGTTAGTCAGAGTGGTTATTAACTATGGCTCTGCCTTTAGAATTATTTGGTAAACTATTTAGCTTTATTTTTTTAAAGTAAGATGTGGTCCAGGTGTTCTAACCGAAATAGCCTTTGGTGGAGTTCAATAATTATATTAATTGGTGTAAAAATTATTATATAAAATTAATTATTCTAATATGTATGATTCAACGGTATTTAGTATATTTGTGGCACCTAGGTGGCTCATCAGTCTTCTGACTTAGCTCAGGTCATCATCTCACAGTTTGTGAGTTTGAGCCCCGCGTGGGACTCTGCTGACAACTGTGCGCCTGGAGCCTGCTTCAGATTCTGTGTCTCCCTCTTTCTTTGTCCTTACTGAGCTCATGCTCTCTCTCTCTCTCTCTGTCTCAAAAATAAACTTAAAAAAAAAGTCATTTGGTATATTCAAATTGCTGTGCAACAATTACCTTTATCTAGTTCCAAACTAATTTTATCACCCAAAAGGAAAACTCATACCCATTAAAGCAGTGACTCCATTTCTCCCACTCCCTAGCCCTGGCAATCATTTAATCTACTTTCTGACTGTATGGATTTATCTATTCTGTATATATAATGTAAAGGGAATTATACAATATGTGCCTTTTGTGTCTGGAAGCATTCATTTGCCATAATATTTTCAAAGTTCATCTGTGTTGTAGCACTTCATTCATGGTCATGGCCAAATAATATTGCATTGTATGGGTATACCACATGTGTATCCATTCATCAGTCCATGGCATTCAGGTTGATTTTTAAAAATCTTTTGGCTATTACAAATGTGCTGCTATGGACACTCATATGTGGGTTTTTTCATATGTAATATTTTCCATCATTTTTTGTGTATATAATAAGAGTGGAATATCTGGGTCATATAGAATTCTATGTAAAAAATTTAGAGGAAAAAACTGTTTTCCATGACAGCTATGCCATTTTACATTTCCACCAGTGATCTATGAAGGTTTCATTTTTCCACATTTTCCTATTTTTAAATATAGCCAGCTAATGGATATAAACTAGCTTCTTATTATGTTTCTGATTTGCATTTCCCTGATGGCTAATGATGTTTAACATTACTTCATGTATTTATTGGCCATTTAACTTTTAAATTTAGGTCTTTGATTCATTTTTAATTGACTTTTATATATTATATAAGGTAGAAGTTTAATTTCATTCATTGATATTTTGCTAGTATAATCCCCAGTACAACTTGTTGAACAGACTTTTATCCTTATTGAATGGTCTTGGCACCCTTGTAAAATATAAATTGGTCATAGACGAAGAGTTTTATTTCTGAACTCTCAACTCCATGCCACTGATATATGTATATCTGTATGTCAACACCACACTTGTTTTGATTACTGTAGATTTGCAATAAATTTCCAATTTGGGAAGTATGAGTCCTCCAAATTCGTTCTTTTTCAAGACTTTTTGACTATCCAGTGTCTATTGCAATTCCATATTACTTTAGGCTCAGATTTTCCATTTCTGTAAAAAGGAACATTGAAATTTGGTAAGATTTTGATAAGATTTCATTTAATCTGTAGATGATTTAGGGCATAAGGGCATATTGCCATCTTAAAATCCATGAATATGGTATACCTTTCCATTTATTGGTATTTTAATATTTTAATGCTCTTGTAAATACATTTTTTCTTAATTTTAATTGCTTTTTGCTCATTGATGTATAGAAATGCAACTGATTTTTGCATGCTGGTTTTGTATTCTACAAACTTGGTCAATTACTTTATTAAATCTCGTCAGTTTTCTTGTGGATTCGTTAAGAATATATATATATATATATATGTATATATACATATGTGTATATATATGTACACATACATACATATATATATATATATTCTTAACGAATCCACAAGAAAACTGATTAGATTTAATATATATATTTAACATATAAATATGTTAAATATATAATATAAATATATATATATATATAATGGATTATGTCATGTGAGAATGGAGGTAATTTTATTTCTTTATTTCCAATTTGGATATTTTCTTACATAATTTGTCTGACTAAAACTTCAGTACAATTGTGAACAGAGTTGCTAAAAGCAGATATCCTTTTCCTTGTTTCTATCTTCAAGGGAAAGATTTCAGTTTTTTTCACAATTGAATTATAATATCAGGTGTGAGTTTTTCATAAATGCACATTTACAAGTTTAGGAAGTTTCCTTCTAGTCCTAATCTGCTGAGTGTTTTTATCATAAAAGACATGTTGGATTTTGTCAAATGCTTTTTCTGCATTGATTGTGATCATCACTTTAATTTTCCTTTATTCTATTACTGTGGTTTATTACATTAACTCTTTTTATTATACTAAAAAACCTTATATTCATGGGGTAAATCCTACTAATTATGGTGTATAATTCTCTTTATACACTGGTAGATTTGGTCATTCATAATTTTTGGTAATGATTTTTGCACTCATTTATTCACAACGGGTATTGGTCTATAGTTGGATAGTTGTCTTTTTTTAATGTTTTCTTTATTTGGCTTTTGTATCAGCATAGTGGTGGCCTCAGAAAATGAGTTAGGAAGTGTTCTTTCCACTCATATTTTTTGAAATAGGTTTACAATGATTAGTGTTCTTTTTGAAATGTTTGGTAGAATTCACCAGTGAAGCCATCTGGTCCTGTGTTTTTTGTTTTTTGTTTTGTTTTTTTTTGTTTTTTTTTTCCTTTCTTCCTTTATTTTTCTGGGAAGTTTTGATACTTGATTCTCTTTACTTTCAGTAAAGTTATTCAGTTAATATTTTCTCTTTCTTCTTGAGTAATTTTTGATTATTTGTAACTAAGAATTTGTGTTTTTAGTTTTCATTACTTAAATGATTTGGAATTATTCATAGTATTCTTTTATAACCCTTTTTATTTATGTAAGATCTGGCATAATGCCCCCACTTTTATTTTTGATTTTAGTGATTAGAGTCTTCTTTTTCTTTTTCTTGGTCAATCTAAATTTTTTAAATTTATATTTAAAGTAATTTCTTTGTACTTTTTATTCAATTAATAAATTATCTGTTATATTTAAAGTAATTGTTGATTAGGAAGGACTTACTAATGCTATTTCTCTATTTGTTTTCAATATGTTTTATCTTTTATTTTTTGTTCCACAATTTCTTTATTACTGCTTCCATTTGATTTGCATTCTCATTCACTATTTTGATTGCCTTCAAATTTTTTTTTCTGTATTTTTTTTCTTAGTAGTTACCCTGGGATTTACAATTAACATCTTAACTTTATTAAATTGAAGTTTGAATATCAGCTTAGTTTGAATAGTATACAATAACTCTGCTACTTTATTTCTCCATCTCCTCATTTTCTATGTTTCTTTACAGATTAAATCTTTATGCATTGTGTGTCATTAGTATAGATTTATAATTGTTGTTTTATTCATCTGTGTCTTATATAGAAAAAACTACAAGAGATTTAAACCAATAAGGCAGTAATACTGGCTTTTTTTTTTTTTTCTGAAATTTATTGACAAATTGGTTTCCATACAACACCCAGTGCTCATCCCAAAAGGTGCCCTCCTCAATACCCATCACCCACCCTCTCCTCCCCCCCACCCCCCATCAACCCTCAGTCTGTTCTCAGTTTTCAACAGGCTCTTATGCTTTGGCTCTCTCCCATTCTAACCTCTTTTTTTTTTTTTCCTTCCCCTCCCCCATGGGTTCCTGTTAAGTTTCTCAGGATCCACATAAGAGTGAAACCATATGGTATCTGTCTTTCTCTGTATGGCTTATTTCACTTAGCATCACACTCTCCAGTTCCATCCACGTTGCTACAAAAGGCCATATTTCATTTTTTCTCATTGCCATGTAATATTCCATTGTGTATATAAACCACAATTTCTTTATCCATTCATCAGTTGATGGACATTTAGGCTCTTTCCATAATTTGGCTACTGTTGAGAGTGCTGCTATGAACATTGGGGTACAAGTGGCCCTATGCATCAGTGCTCCTGTATCCCTTGGATAAATTCCTAGCAGTGCTATTGCTGGGTCATAGGGTAGGTCTATTTTTAATTTTCTGAGGAACCTCCACACTGCTTTCCAGAGCGGCTGCACCAATTTGCATTCCCACCAACAGTGCAAGAGGGTTCCCGTTTCTCCACATCCTCTCCAGCATCTATAGTCTCCTGATTTGTTCATTTTGGCCACTCTGACTGGCGTGAGGTGATACCTGAGTGTGGTTTTGATTTGTATTTCCCTGATAAGGAGCGACGCTGAACATCTTTTCATGTGCCTGTTGGCCATCCGGATGTCTTCTTTAGAGAAGTGTCTATTCATGTTTTCTGCCCATTTCTTCACTGGGTTATTTGTTTTTCGGGTGTGGAGTTTGGTGAGCTCTTTATAGATTTTGGAGACTAGCCCTTTGTCCGATATGTCATTTGCGAATATCTTTTCCCATTCCATTGGTTGCCTTTTAGTTTTGTTGGTTGTTTCCTTTGCTGTGCAGAAGCTTTTTATCTTCATAAGGTCCCAGTAATTCACTTTTGCTTTTAATTCCCTTGCCTTTGGGGATGTGTCGAGTAAGAGATTGCTACGGCTGAGGTCAGAGAGGTCTTTTCCTGCTTTCTCCTCTAAGGTTTGACACACATTTTGATTTGCCATTTGATATCTTATTTGGCCCTTTGCTTGTGCTTTGGGGTGTTGTTTAATATTTACATATTAAATATTTACGTTTTTCATTGTAAACTTACCAGCTTCGTTTTATTGTTCATGTTCTGTTTTGTACCATTGTGATTGGAGAATATACTTGATATGATTTCAGTCTTCTTAAACTTGTAATATTTATAATGTTTCTTTATGTGATTTTATCAGAGGATTCTTCTGTATGTACTTGAAGAAAATGTGTATTCTATTTTTCTTGGGTGGAATGTTTTATATATATATTTTAGAACCATGTATTCTGAAGTATGCCTCAAGTAAAAAGTGTTCTTGTTGAAAAAAAAATAACTTTCACTGAGTGCACTTGTTTAAAATAAGGCATAACAGAAGTGAAGTGTTGGGGGTGGATGGATGAAATAGGTGAAGGGGATTAAGAGTATGCTTTTTATGATGATCACTGAGTAATGATGAATTATTCTGAGTAATGATGAATTGTTGAATTGCTATACTTTACATCTGAAACTAATATAACACTATATGTTAACTATACTGGAATTAAAATTAGAAACTTAATGAAATAAAAAATTGAATAAGTTTTTTCAAAGATAAACAAAAGCTGAGAGAATTTGTTACAAGTAATCCTGCCCTATAATAAATTCTAAAGGGAGTCCTTAGAGCTGAAAAGAAAAGGCACTATACAGCAATTAAAAGTTATACCAAGAAAAAAGAACAATGGTAAATGTAACTACATAGGTAAATATAAAAGCCAGTGCCTTTTCTTTTCAGCTCTAAGGACTCCCTTTAGAATTTATTATAGGGCAGGATTACTTGTAACAAATTCTCTCAGCTTTTGTTTATCTTTGAAAAAACTTATTCAATTTTTTATTTCATTAAGTTTCTAATTTTAATTCCAGTATAGTTAACATATAGTGTTATATTAGTTTCAGATGTAAAGTATAGCAATTCAACAATTCATCATTACTCAGAATAATTCATCATTACTCAGTGATCATCATAAAAAGCATACTCTTAATCCCCTTCACCTATTTCATCCATCCACCCCCAACACTTCACTTCTGTATGCCTTATTTTAAACAAGTGCACTCAGTGAAAGTTATTTTTTTTTCAACAAGAACACTTTTTACTTGAGGCATACTTCAGAATACATGGTTCTAAAATATATATATAAAACATTCCACCCAAGAAAAATAGAATACACATTTTCTTCAAGTACATACAGAAGAATCCTCTGATAAAATCACATAAAGAAACATTATAAATATTACAAGTTTAAGAAGACTGAAATCATATCAAGTATATTCTCCAATCACAATGGTACAAAACAGAACATGAACAATAAAACGAAGCTGGTAAGTTTACAATGAAAAACGTAAATATTTAATATGTAAATATTAAACAACACCCCAAAGCACAAGCAAAGGGCCAAATAAGATATCAAATGGCAAATCAAAATGTGTGTCAAAACAACAAAAAAGAACACACAATATTCCAAAACTTATGGGATACAGTAAAGCAGATACTGGAATGAAATGTATGCTATAACTGTGTTTATTAAGAAAAAAAGTTCAGGACAGCTGGATGGCTCAGTAAGCTAGGTGTCCAAATCTTGATCTTGATTCAGGTCATGATCTCATGGTTCGTGAGTTCAAACCCCAGTTTGGGGTCCGTGCTGACAGTGCAGAGGCTGCTTGTGACTATCTCTCTCTCTACCCTTTCCCCACTTATTGCTCTCTCTCTGTCTCTTTCATTTTTTTAAATGTTTTTATTTATTTTTGAGACAGAGAGAGACAGAGCACAAGCAAGGGAGGGGCAGAGAAAGATGGAGACACAGAATCTGAAGGAGGCTCCAGGCTCTGAGCTGTCAGCACAGAGCCCAACGCGGGGCTCAAACTCATGGAGTGTGAGATCATGACCTGAGCCAAAGTCAGATGCTTAACCAACTGAGCCACCCAGGCTCCCCATCTTTCTGTCTCTTTCAAAATAAAGAAATAAACTTTAAAAAAAAGAAAAAAGAAAAAGTTAAAATAAACAACATTACACCACAAGGAAGTAGAAAAAGAAGAATCTTAGCTGAAATTTAGTAAAGAAAGAAAAAACAAAGAAAAATCAGAAACAAATAAACTAGAGTTCAGAGTAAATAATAACATAACATTGAAAGTAATGACCAGTTTTTCCAAAAAAATAAAAAATAAAGTTGTCAATTCTTTAACTATAATAACTAAGAAAGAAAAGGAGAAGATTCAAAAGCCAAAATGAGAAATGGAAGAGAAAACAGTACAACAGATAACCACAGTGATACATATTGTGATAACAGATAACTATAAACAACTATATACTAACAAATCAGATAACTTAGAAAAAAACGTAATTCGTAAAAATGCACAAGTTGCCATGATTGAATCATAAATTTTGAATCCAAGAAATAGAAAATATTCTTAGACTAATAAAAAGAATGAAAGTTGAATTAGGAATCAAAGATATCCCAGCACAGAAAAGCCCAAAAACACATGGCTCAATTGGTGAATTCTACCAAACATTAAAAAAAAATAATAATAATGACAATCTTTCTCAAAATCTTACAAATAATGGAATACAGGGAACACATTGAAAAGTCATTCCATGAGGCCAATACCACACTGACACCAAAGTAGAATAATTTATTCATTTCTTTCTTCATTTTTTTGAGGGATAGTTTTGCCAGATGTAAAATTCTTGATTGACAGCTTTTTCTTTAAGCATTTAAGATATGTCATCCCATTGCCTTCTATTACCTATAATTTCCAAAGAGAAATTATCTTGAGAATAATCTAATTGAAAATCTTATTATTAATCTTATTAAGAATCTTCTTTTGAGTGATACATCATACAACTCTTTCTGCTTTTAAGATTTGCTATTTGTACTTGTCTTTCAATTATTTGACTATAATGTGTCTCAGTGTGGATCCTTTTATGTTTATCTTGGAATTTTTTTTGAGTTTCTAGGGTATCCTTATTCATTTAGTTCATTAAAATTTGGGAAGGCTTTTTTGACCATTATTTGTTCAAATATCCTTTTTTACATATTAAATATAATTTATTGTCAAATTGGTTTCCATACAACACCCAGTTCTCATCCCAACAGATGCCCTCCTCAATGCCCATCACCCACTTTCCCCTCTCCCACATCCCCCATCAACCCTCAGTTGTTCTCAGTATTTACAAGTCTCTTATGGTTTGCCTCCTTCCCTCTCTGTAACTTTTTTTTTCACCCCTTCCCCTCCCTGATGATCTTCTGTTAAGTTTCTCAGGATTGACATATGAGTGAAAACATATGGTATCTGTCTTTCTCTGCCTATTTATTCAAATATTCTTATTGCTTCTTTCTTTCCTCTCCTCCTGGAACTCCCATTATGTATATGTTGGCATATGTGATATACCACATTCTTCAGGTCTCTTAGGCTTATTTAGTATATTTACTTTTCATTATTATTGCTTTCTGTTCCTTCAGACTGGGTAATCTCAACTGACCTATTTTTAAATTCACTGATTCTTTATTCTGTATACTCAAATTTGTTGAAATTTTCCAGTATTATTTTTCATTTTAGCAGTTTTATTTTTCAGCTTGAGAGATTCAATTTGGTTCCTGTTTATAATTTCTATTTCTTTTTCAATATTTTCTATTTGATGAGACATTTCTCTTCCGTGTTTTTTTTTGTTGTTGTTCTTTGTGCATGATTTCCTTTAGCTGTTTGAGTGTGTTTAATGTAGTTGATAATAGTCTGTCTTTTAATCCAATGACTCTTTTTTCAGAAACACTTTCTGTTCATATCCTTTTTAATTTTTTTTTTTTTTAGAACGAGAGTGTATGAGCAGGGGAGAGAGGCAGGGGGAAGGAGGGAGGGAGGGGGAGAAAGAGAGAGAGAGAGAGAGAATGAGAGAGAGAATCTTAAGCAGGCTACACATGGAGCCTGACACAAGGCTTGACCCTAGGACCCTGGGATCATGACCTGAGCTGAAATTAAGAGCCAGACACTCAGCCAAGTGAACCACCCAAGCATCCCCCTATCTTATTATTTTATTTCTTGTGAATGGGTCTGATATTTTATGTTTTGTAATCTTTTGTTTAAACTGGATGCTTTACATAAGAGACTCTTAAAAACTGAGAACAAACTGAGGGTTGATGGGGGGTGGGAGGGAGGGGAGGGTGGGTGATGGGTATTGAGGAGGGCACCTTTTGGGATGAGCACTGGGTGTTGTATGGAAATCAATATGACAATAAACTTCATATATTGAAGAAAAACTGGATGCTTTAAATAATGTAATGTGGCAACTCTGGGAAATCAGCTTCTGAAAATAAGATGTTTATCCCTTCTTAAGAAATTTTTTTGTTGCTTCTTTTAGTTTGTTGTTATTTTTGTTATTTATTGGCTTTCAGAAACAATTTTTGTAATTGTTGTTTTATGGTATGAGCACTAAAGTTTGTGTTTCATTAGCTTGATGGTAAAGTATTATTTTTACGGAGATTTATTAAACATCTACTGAGTAGCTGGGCATGTTTTGAACCTTTATACCAACCTGAAATAAAAGCTTAGAGTCTCAGGTCTTTTCTGAGTGTGAGTCTTGCTGAGACCTACATTTGGCTTTTAAATTTTCATTGTATACATAGCTGCTTTTGAATGATTTAACTTCCCAAACAATCCCATTTCAGCTTCATCTTGGGTCTTAATATAGTCTACTGTATGCTTCCACCAATAATTTATTATTCCAGGTATCTGAAGGTCTGTAGTTCTCCTGCAGCTTTTCTATGCAGTGCCCTCTGCTTTCTAATGCTTCCTTCACATGAGAACTGAGCTATGCTGCTTATCCTTACTTGAGATTTGAGTTAGAAAAAACAGCAGTCTTTCAAGCAGTCCATAGAGTGGTTAAATTCTGCAAATTAACATCTATTCTGCTCCTTTTTGTTCCTGGGAATAAATCAAGACAAGGGTGAGTAAAAATAATTCCCACAGTTTTGAATTAGTCTTTTATTGACTGGGCATTTGTTTGATTGTTATAGGCTTTGATTATTTCTCAAAGCTTCTATAAAGTTATTTTAGTTTGTCTTTGGTTGTTTTTTGAGGATTGCATGCAAATACATGCATATTTATTGTGGAAAAGAAACAAAGTATACTTAGTAGCTTAAAATCTGTTTGCTTCACTTAATATGTGAGGGCTATCGTTCAAAGATATTCACTGAATCTAGGTCTTCTGACAAAATCTCCCTACATTGCAGCTGCTAGGACAAATTAGACTTTAAGGAAGATAATTGCCCCTATAATAAATTTTCTTAAAGTTTCTCTCACAGGCAGCTAGTATTCTGCTGGATATATATCTATATCCATTATATATCTGTATCTATATGATCTATATCTAATGTATCTATATATCTATTTCTATAATTTTAAGTAAGCTTCACACCCAGCTTGAAGCCCAACATGGGGCTTGAACTCATATCTCTAAGATCAAGACCTGAGTGAGATCAAGAGTCCAATGCTTATCTGACTGAACCATCCAAGCGTCTCTGGATATTCTTATTTAACAGGATGTCTTTAGTGACATATATTTAGGAAACACTGAAGGCATTGGATATTCACTATTTTGTCTACATCTCTGCCATTTTCCTTCTTTGTCTTCCTCTGTGTCCCTGAAAGCTAACTATTGAGAATTTCATCATCTGTTGTCTTTTGTTCTCTGGAAAATGAGAGATACCTACAAGATATCAGTGGGTTGGTGAAAATAATTGGAGACTTCACCTAGGGAATGACATTTGAGCTGAGTCTTGAAGAATCTTTAGGAGTTTGCCTCTCAAAAATGAAGAAAACATTATTAACTCCTCTGGCCCCTTTAGCCTTAAGGGTAAAAATGGCTTGTGGCTATTCTTTGAATGACTCATAATCCCTTGTTGTTCAGCTACCTATGAACAGGACTCTGTAAAACATTACTTGATTAAAATATCTTTATCTGAACTACTTGAGGTGAATTTGTTTTCTTCAAAGATACTGATTGAGTTAAAAAAATTAGGTTTCTTTACTGCAGAAATTTGCAGAGATTTTAATATGTTAATTGCATTGTTAATCTCTTAAGGGAAGCTATTAACCAGCAGCATTTCCCAAAAGTATTTGTCTATAGAGCCTTTTTAGAAAGATAATTACTTGTTGATTCACTTATTTATGTAGACTAGCTTTCAGGCTAGTATTCAAAACAACTAACTTTGGAAAAGTTGCTTAATGATAATAAAATTGCTATTTTTAAATATAATTTATTGTCAGATTGGTTTCCATACAGCACCCAGTTCTCATCCCAATAAGTGCCCTCCTCAATGCCCATCACCCACTTTCTCCTCTCCCCCACCCACATCATCTCTCAGTTTGTTCTCAGTATTTAAGAGTCTCTTATGGTTTGCCTCCCTCCCTCTCTGTAAAAATTGTTATTTATCAAGTGTTCTACTTATGACACAGTACTAAAGTGCTTTTCATAACTTATCTCACAAAATCATTATCAAAGGGCCTATTATGTGCATTCTGTTATTATAGTACTATTACTATTTCCCATTTTTTTAAGTTTATTTACTTTGAGAAGGGGAGGAGCAGAGAGAGGGATTCTCAAGCAGGCTCCACAGTGTCAGCGTGGAGCCTGATGCAGGGCTTGAACTCACTAATGGCGAGATCATGACCTGAACCGAAATCATGAGTTGGATGCTTAACTGACTGAGCCACCCAGGTGCCTCTACTATTTCCCATTTTTAAATGAAGAAGCCAAATTTTAAAGAATTAAATACTGCTCAGCCTATAAATGGGGAAAATAGTAAATTCCAAGGCTTTTTGATTCCAAAGTCCCTGTCCTCAAAATTCAGGCCTCACTTGAAGTGTGACATATGAGGGCTTGGAAATGGAGATTTCCAGTTAGCAAAAGTACAGTTTGGTCAATGTTATCTAACTATCTGGCTCAATAGACTGCTATATACGTCTTAGTAAATAACTCCCAGTGAATGTTGATGCACCAAGTGATGATTTTTGTAATCCCAGAGAATTAATGCAATTCTGTAGGTACCAAATTTATTACCTGGGGATGTGGCATTCCATTCAGAAATTTTTTGTCTCATTAAATTGAAGACCAGTTTTTCTTAATGACTGGAATATTGAGATCAGGGACATCTTATTTTTCAACTTGTGTTTCCCATGCCCAGCATACCTGTCACATGGTATACACTCACTAAATGTTGCCTATTGTGATTCCTGTCATACAACAATTTACTACAAATTTCGATGATGGAAAAAATTTCCATGAGCCTCATCTTATTTTTAGAATCCTATCTTCCATACTCATTTTATAATATATATAATCCCCTCTTTATATTTTTCTCTCACTTAACAATCAACTTTAAAACTTTAGAGATAATAAATTCTGGTTGGAAAGACTTAACTGTTTTAGTCATGGTTCAGGTCATGACAAAAAAATAGTGGAATTACTATGCCAACATCTTATAGGTTACAAATTGAGCACACTGATTTCAGATACAAATTAGCAAACTCTAAATGTATGTGTGTGTGTGTGTGTGTGTGTGTGTGTAGCAGGAGTGGGATGTAATGTGTACTTGTGATACGTATATGTGCTTGTGGGTATCATTCATTTCCAGAATGATCAAACATAACTAGCTGAAAATTGGTTCAAGGGAGGTAAAATAATTAATTATATTAAGCAACTTTAATTTTGAATGAAAAGTTTTTCTTTTAACTTTATAAAAATTTGTATTGAGTCATAACTGATATAACATTATATTAGCTTCAAGTGTACAACATAATGATTTGATATTTGTATATAATGTAAAATGATCACCGCAATAAATTCAGTTAAGATCCATAACCATACATAGCCATGACTTTTTTTGTTATGATGAGAACTTTCAAAATCCACTCTCCTTGCCACTTTGAAATATGAAACACAGTATTATTAATTATAGTTGCCATGCTGTACATTACACCACCATGACTTATTCATTTAGTAAGAGATACTTTTAATGCAAGGTAAAAAATGCAAGTCTTTACCATATTATTCTCTGAGTTGGAAAAGATATACAAGCAGAAATA
The DNA here is from genome assembly GCF_022837055.1 of Prionailurus viverrinus. NCBI lineage: Eukaryota > Metazoa > Chordata > Mammalia > Carnivora > Felidae > Prionailurus > Prionailurus viverrinus. The sequence continues at coordinate 57,397,045 of NC_062579.1, forward strand.
ATTAAATGAGTTGAGTCACGTTAGGATGAAGTATAATGAATTAATGTTTTATTTGGACAAAAAATGAATTGATAGGTTCATTCTAGAACTAAAGCTGTAATTTAAATGACTATGATTAAGACTATTTGTATTGTGCAAATTTCTTATTAATGGTTGATTATAACACTTCATAAAAATTTACCTATATAAAGTTTACATGACTAAGAATACTATTATTTTTCTAATATTTCTCTTTCCCCATATCATTATATTCTGCTTGTTTAACAGATCACAATAAAATGGAAAAGGATAATACACAGAATTATTATAAGACTTTTAATTTATTTTTTATTTAAAAATTTTTTAATGTTTTATTTATTTTTGAGCCAGAGAGAGAGGATGAGCAGAGGAGGGGCAGAGAGAGAAGGAGACACAGAAGCCGAAGCAAGCTCCAGGCTCTGAGCTGTCAGCACAGAGCCCGGAACGGGGCTCAAACTCACAAACTGCGAGATCATGACCTGAGCCGAAGTCGGACGCTTAACCCACTGAGCCACCCAGGCGCCCATATAAGACTTTTTAAAGACATACAATTTACATTTCTGAACATCATTTTTAGGAGACCCAAATAGGCTGTGCATGTTCTTATTGGCCTATTTCCTTTTAATTCACCTGAGAGGACTGTACAGATGTTAGTCTTGGAAAACCAAGTTATTCACAAAATAGTGTGGGTATTCATGGCTAATGTGGAATACAACCACAGTGTCTACCTGGAGGAAAATTTAACGTTATGCTAAGGAAACTTAAGTATCAGGGCCTCTCACTTGTAAGGGCCCTTTTTAAAGCCCATTGCCTTAATTGTACTTACACTTTTATATACTTTTCTTAAAGGGTGTCCTCTAATTGTACACAAAATATGCATTCTGTAGGAATGAACAACTTTTTAATGAGCAACTTTATTCTTACCCAGACCATTTGTGTTCAGTTCTTTTGCTGCAGAGGTTCATGCACATAAAAAATGAGTTTGACTACATTAAAAAAGTGATAATTAATTTTAATCATACCACATAGATTTTATTGTTTACATAATTCCATATTCATTGAATATTCACAGAAATTAAAAAATAATAAATTCTTCTGATTCTCTTGAGTTTAAGTTCTTGTTTCTGTGGATGATAGTATTTTTAATTTTTTTTTCATTTCTTGCTATACCTGGTTAGCATGAGTTATAATTTAGTTCATTTTCCTGTATATTGACTTATGTCCTGTTATTTATTCATTAAATTTAAAAATTTAAATGTTATTATTATAAATAGAAAACCAGTATGATTTACACAAATAGAAAGTAATATTAAAAATAAATTCAGTAAAATAAAAATATTAAAATTACTTTTTTTCCAGACACTGGGGCATGCTTAAGGCTCTGAGCCTGATGTTTGTTCTCTCTATGATAAAAGGGATAATTATCAAATTTCACAGAAACACTAATGACTAAAAGCAGAGAATTTATCTTCAGTATAATCAGAAATATTAAAATAAAAATGAAGAGGAAATGCTTTCCTAAGTCTGTGATTCAAGATACTTAATTCTGGGCTTATGTCAAACATAACTATTTCACATTTTACTAAACACTCTTATAATTTACTCTGTACTTGTGTCTAGTTCTAGAGTAGCATCTACACCTTATGGGACAGTGCCAACTCAAAGGATTATTAGAGGATGCTTTTTGTCCCTTGGGACCAAAGCACAGTACAATTGGGGTAAAGAGTATTCTTTTTTACTGTTACCAAGAAAGCATGGGCAGGATTATACAAACCTCATCTTGCCTAAGGTTGTAGTATGAGGCTCAGTATGATGTCTGTTGTAAAGCACTGAGGGTTTAGGACCATAAATACTATTATAAATAACTAATAAAAGGTAATAGAAATAAGCACTATTGATAGCACCAGTTTCTAAGAAGATTTATTCTTGTTACGTCCAAGTCTGACTGGTCGATTTTTCTGTTGGGGATTTCATCTGCAAAAAATAAGAATAATAGTTATCTCCATAAAGACATAACCAATAACTGTCCAAAGATTTGTTCCAGTTCTTTAATCTTCAATATCTAAAAAAGTAGCAACATCAAAATGCCTCAAAATTAATGCATTTTAAATATTCTTCCTGATGCATTACAATAATAAAAATGGCAATAACTTCAATTTATCATTTTCCTAATTTATGCCAGAGACTTTTCATACATAGCTTTATTTGTTTCATGTAACAACTTGGTCTACAAGTTTGAAAAATCATTGAATAGTTAATGATATTCTAACTCTGTAATTTAATGTAATAATAACTATAAAGTGGTTGGTATTCTTTTCATTCCACTTTTACTGATATGAACAGTGAAACTCCATGTCTATGCTCTTCCAACTGTAAAGTATTTGTTTCTTGGGTTTTGGAATCAGTCACAGCTGGATTCAAATTTCATTGCTACCACTTTCTGCAGGTAAATTAAGTTTTGTAAATTTAAATTTTCTTCTTCATAAAATGCTCTTTAACAAAGGCTGTTGTGGGCTTAACTGAAATTGTGTACCTGTAAGAACAAACTGATGGTTGTCAGAGGGAAGAGGAATAGGTGGATCGGCAAAATGGGTGAAGGGAAGTGGGAGGTATAGACTTCCATCTGTGCAATGAATTAGCCACACAAATAAAAGACACAGCATAGGGAGTGTAATCAATATTATTGTAATAGCATTGTATGGTGACAGAAGGTAAATACATTTGGCATAGCATAATATATAGAGAAGTTGAATCACTATGTTGTATACATGAAACTAATGTAACGTGTCAACTATACTCAAGTTAATTTTAAAAATCTTAATACCAATGACATAGCAACTTGTAAGTTTCTTCATGTTAATTGAACTGGAAATGTTTTGCTTTAAATACAGAATGTGATGAAAGGGATTATCATTAATTTTGAATGTCAAATATTATTTTTGTCTTAGGTAGATAGCTTTACAATAATTTTTTCTCCAAAAAATTCAAAACTTTTGAAAAATGTCATGACATTTTCATTTAAAAAAACCTTTATTATGTTTATTGTGTACAGAAAGTATTCAATAAAATTTCTTTTTTAAAAAGTAAAAGAAATTGTGTACCTGTAAAATAGTAAATGGGCAGTAAATGTTTGTGGCTTTCCTCTTTACCTCTGCCATTCCTAGGTGACTCTTCAGTGCAGTAAAACCAACTCAAATTCCATTCAAATGATTTTGAGAAATGCCTTGGACTAAGAATATCTGGATGCTCATAGAATTAAAGCTAGAGCCCTGAAACTGAAAACTTATAGCGTCTCTAAAATGTTTCTGGCTATGAGTCATGTCTTATCAACTAACCTATAAGCTCCTAGAGAGCAGGAATCTTGTCTTTTGCTTCTTTGAATTCTACCTGAAGCTTGATGCAAAACTGGAAATATAACATAATGGCTAAAGGTCTATAAAATGTGCTGCTACTATCTTTATTAACTGCATGATCTTAAGCAATTGACTTAACATTTCTGAGTCTGTCTCCTTTTCTTAATATGGGGATGATGGCATAAAACCTACCTTATAGATTGAATGACAGAATGCATATAAAGTATCAAGCACAATGACTAATATATAGTAAGTGTTCAAAAATGGAGCTAATTACTATTATTAGTATAAAGTTCAGTTATCAATAAAGACATTGATTAATCTAATCCAAACAATTTAAGATATTAGTAATAGCCCTATGAATGCTTCGAGGTAAAGATTCCCTATTCTCTGTATTCTGGCATTATTATTACCGTGATCATTAACAATCATTGTCAGGATGACAGCATATCCCTGAACAGTGGCAAGCATAGAAATATACTTAGCATCATTTGAAAACTCTTAGCTTCAGGATGACTTGCATTCTGCATTTCTTATATTAAGTCAGAGACACTGTATGGAAGAAGTTATGAATTAATTATCTTACTTGTTTCAGTTTACAGACACATTACTTTGCTGAGAAATGAACGTTGGTTGCTATTCATAAACCACTGGCAAAAACAGGATATAACATCACTTCCTTGGGTTTAAAACAAAAATCCCCTACAAAGGTAACTATTACAATCAAAGTACTATGTGATATCAGACATTCAAAACCAGTTAGTGTTTATCTGTTAATGAATAAAAGTATAGATTTGGGAATTTACTGGACAACAAACTTACCAGACAGGCATGGCATCATGAAGAGATCATCCAGATTTCTCAAGTCCGTCCTATTTAGCCTACCTGCCTTGCTCATAGTGAGACTTTAACCCCACTTCTGACAGAGACAGAACAAAGACGGCAAAAAAAAAAAAATCCCTGCTATACATATCAAAGCTTAAGACATGCAAGTTGGCAATGCAGACCACTGTAATAAACACATTCCATGCTATTTGGGGCCTGTAACCTCCCAAAATTAGTTTCCTCCCTTCTTTTTACTCATTTCTAAGACAATAATGATTCGTTAAGCCATTTAGTTAATAAATAGGCTCTAAATGAACTTATTATGGACTATGTTCTCCAAGAATTTACTTACCATTTAATTAAGATGAGGTGTATACCCGGAAAAAATTAGTAAACACCAAAATCATTGTAAATGAGGATAATATAATCCTAAAGTTCAGGAGATTGATAATTGTTGAAAATTTGCAAAGGCCTTGGAATGATAAAAGACATTTCTGACTCAGATGGGTAGAAAGGCATATATTTTTCCATTTCACAGACAATTTTGGTGTTTCTATTAGGATTAGTTGATCAAGGTGGTTAGCATACACTGGCTGGTTCCTTCTATCCACGTCTCTTCACTTGTACCTATTCCATGAATCTGAAGAAATAAGCTTAATAAAGCAAAAACTGTTATTTTCTAAGCCACGAATGTTTGTGACCTAAAGCTATGTTGAAATATAATTCCAAACACACACAAACCTGAGCAAATATTGACCACTTTCACCAAATCAGTTTAACTTTTGTTTTAATTTTTGATATAGAACCCCTTGAATATGTTCTCCATAGTGCTCATCACCACCTGCATCTTATCAGTCTTTTCCACAAGCACAGCCTGGCACTCCACTAATAATCTTCAACCTTGGCAGACAGTTTAAACACAGAACAATGGCCTCTTTACTTTTAATTAGCAATAGATTAAGCACTCAAAGAGACGATTATTGCAATTTGAGAAGCTTCAGGCTTCAAACTTCTGTTTCTCACAGGTGCAACCCTGCAATTAGAGAACTCTGAGAAATCAACCAACTGAGCTAAGAGAATATGATAATTAAAGCCAGAATGTGAAGCCCAGTAAGTGCCTTAAATATCAATTTACAACCTTGAAATTTCAAGGTTTTAAGTTTAGTATCACAAAGGGAAATTTTATATCTGAGTAATAAAGAGAAACCACGTAAATTCCATGATAATAAACTTTCTGTGAATTCCCGAAAATTAAGACATCCAAGGAAACATAACCTAATGGTTATGGATACCCTGACAGGAATTCCATTTCCCTCAATGAGCCATCACAAGACTGGAAGCGAAGTTTAGGGAATAAAAAAAAATTAGAGCCATTTCTTTGAAGTCTTTCTCCTCCCTAAAATTTTTTAAAAAATAAAAATAAAAAAAACAGAGAATAAACATCTTTATTAATTCTACTTTTGTGTGAATGCAAAAAGCTTCACATTTGAGGCATGTTATCTTCTCAGTCACTAAAAGCCTGACTTTAGAAGGCTACACCTATATCTTTGCTCTGGCCAATGCTAGAGAAAACCATGCAAATATATGTTTTTTTTTTACCCAAATTTTAATTTTTTCTCTCCTCTTCCCATTAAGCTACTCTTTCCGTACTGTTCTAACTTCCACTCTTTCCCCTGAGATGGTAAGAACAGCTTTCCCTTGAAAAGTACTGTTATTTCAATACATTCAACAAATCTCTATTTAATATATATTACATGTAAGTTTCCTTGTTTCATTTGAACTTGGATGAAGGTTTTATATAAAGGCACAGGTGTGTGTGTGTGTGTGCGCGCACAAGCACAAGTGTGGGCATGCACACACACAGAGAAAGTTTTACTTGGGGATATTTTAAGTACTTAAGGAAAGTAGAAGAGATTTGTTGTAGGACCTTTTTGGGGAATCTGGCCACATACCTTGGTGGTTTTAAAAGTGATATACATTAGTAAGATTGAAAATTCAAAATTTGTGTTTCTGAAAATCAAAGTTTTCCTCTCGTCATTCACCGTGAGGATGTGTTGAGATCCTAATATAAGCCCTTTGTGCTGATAAGTTATCTGGCTTTTCCAGGTGAAAGAAACATTTTCTCCATCATTCTAATTAGTAATGATTTGAGGTGGCCAGAGTTATGTTATATACACAATAAGTGTCAAAACAATCCATTTACAATATTTTTATAGAACAATAGCAACAATTTATTTATTTACCATTGGAAAGCATGTTGAAAATATTTACTATATCTAGGGTACAGTACTGAATACTTTTAACATTTCTTTCACATCATTAACTAAGATAAGCACCTACAAACTACGGAGTGAGTGGAGCAAGTATTGTTATTTTCACTTGACAGATAAGAAAAACAGTCCAGAGAATCTCAGATTTGTTTTGAATTCTAGAAATTAAGAAATGTTCCTGAGACTATCACACATAGTTAATTAACTTAACCCTTCACATACTATGGTAAGACTTCTATTAGAAATAATTGATTATATCTTCTATAGTTTCTGCAGTTTCTCAATTTGCAAGAGGTCAAAACTACATACTTTGCTTTATAGGAATGCTTGCTGTACAGTGGAAGGAAAAAAGTGTTGATCTTCAGGTATATGTTAGGCTTTCATCCTCCAAAGAGTATAAATTCCCAAGTGGAAAAGAAGGGCCTATGAGGAATTGCAAGAATGGAGACAGACAGAAGCTCACATCAGTGAGAGAAATGCATTCTTATGACTCAAGTTTGAAATTCACAGCTTTGAGGCCAAATTTACAGAGGCTGTGGCCCAAACTGAGAGATATGAGTGGAGCATTGGGAATGTATGCTTAGGTCTCTATGTGTTTCTGGAAAAATCTACCCTTCCAAGTAGGAAACCATTTCAACTCAAAGGACACGACTGGAAAAAAATCTCAAAGATTTAAGAGATGTCAGAAATTTGTGGTCTTGGAAGTGACCTAAGAAATCATCCAACCTAACACCTTCTTTTTATAGTGGAATAAATAGTCCTGCATGAATGGATTTAGGGGCAACTAGGTTACACACTGACTTAGTGAGAGGGCTGGGGCAAAAGCCCAGCTCAACACTCCTTGTCTGTAGTTTTGTTTTTGTTATTTTTTTCCTATTTATTTGTACTTCGGAGACAGCTGTATAGTCTTGTAACAAGAAAACATCAGTCTGAGCAGAGGCACTTTATAGTTAAAGGGAGACTACATTAGAAAAAACTACTAATTTAAGCTTTATACATTACCTAAAATTATACATCCCTAATCTCCAGTTGCCTGGAGAGCCTGAAAAGTGAATTACACAGGTGTTCTGTGTGCAGAAGGAATTTAGTCTTGGGCAGAGTATAAATAAATAAGAGGAAGACAAAAGAACTTTTAAAATATAATTTATTGTAAATTGGCTTCCATACAACACCCAGTGCTCATCCCAACAAGTGCCCTCCTCAAGACAAGAGAACTTTTTATAACAAGGGAATTGTGCACAGCTTTGAGATAATAGAAAAGTTACAAATCATACTTGTCATTTCACAGCTTCAGGTACAAATTTGGAAAAGCTATATCCTATCTTGGGAACAGGGAGTAGAGCATGGGAAACATGCACCCCTATGGTATGACTGAAGCTCCAAGGAAAAGAGGACTAGGATCTTGGGTCGGGGAGTACATTCCAAAAAGCTAATGAATATCTGTTTCTGCAGTGTTTGATATTTTACCAGTCTGATAATTCATAGTGTGCATTTTTTTCTTGTAAAGCAGGAAGCATAATGTTGAATATATAGGTCAATAAGTAAGAGTCATTCAAACTGTATCAAGGGAAACTGGGTGCAGTTACCTCTCAATGTTTTTTTTAGCACTTCTGTGAATCTTTTCTTCCATCACTCCACTCACACTCTGTATCCTAATTTTGTCTCTTCAGTAGTCAAAATTCCCTACCTCACACCTCTATCCAGGCCTACCCTTCTCTAAATCCCCAGAATCTCTAGATACTTCTCAGATCATAGCTACCAGCTCTCAAATTGGAATTTACAATCTCTTGGAGCAATTGATCATATAATTTCTAACATGATTTGGGACACTGATCAATTCAACTATACTGCTACAGTTCTCTGATATCGTTTAGCTCTTAAAAGAGAAGGCTTTAAAAAGAATATCTGGGGCCCCTGGGTGGCGCAGTCGGTTAAGCGTCCGACTTCAGCCAGGTCACGATCTCACAGTCCGTGAGTTCGAGCCCCCACGTCGGGCTCTGGGCTGATGGCTCAGAGCCTGGAGCCTGTTTCCGATTCTGTGTCTCCCTCTCTCTCTGCCCCTCGCCCGTTCATGCTCTGTCTCTCTCTGTCCCAAAAATAAACGTTGAAAAAAATTTAAAAAGAATATCTAAGTAAGAAGTCTGCAAACATTTTCTATAAAGGGCTAGATAGTAGATACTTTAGGCTTTGCAGGCCATATGATCTCTGTTGCAACTACTCATCTCTGCCTTTGAGTTTAAAAACAAGCATAGACATGCATACATTCATGAATGAGTTCCGTGAATAAGCATAACTCTATTACAATAAAACTTCATTTATGAAAACAGGTTGGTAGTGGGCAGAGCTCAGTAGGCTTTCTCTGCAGAGCAACAAACATTTAGGTGGTGAAATTTTATAGAAAATAATGATTTAAATTATCTGAAAATTGATCTAAGTAGCACATAGGAAATGGTGAAACATTTATCGAAGAAAATCTGCTAAATCTAGTAAATCTCAGCAATAAGAGCCAAAATCTGTGGCATCTTAGCTAAGAACCTCTCCCATTCCCTGCCATTCCCAGCACTATGTTAAGGAAGCTTTACTCTGGGCACTGTATAGGTGCATGTTACAGGGGTAGGATATATGCATATTTCATGTCCTCTTCCAGATCTATGTTGCTCAAGCTCTATTCCCAGAAGACATGGATGAAAGGACTGAAAATCCTTCCTGCCACCTAAACCCTAGGGCTAGGAGTTTGACTCAACAGTGACAGAGAATACTGCAGCCTGATTGCCCCCACCACCCCCGCAAGTTTTCTCACAAAGCAGAGGTTCCATTCTGGGAGGGGCAAGCTGAAAAAAAATCAGGGGATACTATACTTCTTTCCACTAGAACCCATTGGTGTTTCTCTCTCCATCAGAACTCACTGGTAGAGCAGGGATGTCACTCCAAGGGAAGCAATAGACTGTCTCCTATGCAATGGCATAGATCTTCCCAAGAAAAGAAACAAACCACAATGACAGTCCTGCCTGAGGGGGTAGACTGACTTTTTGGAATACAGACTGGAGTACTCCATGTGGAAGGGCCTTACCAAAACAATGGAGTAGAGAGCAATTAAGTAGAGAGCAATTAAGAGGCAATCTGTAGCTCAGATATAAACAAAACAGCCAGAAGTTTAGTAGAGATAACTAGAGAAAGACAGGCAAGAAGAACTCTCAGGATCACACTAAACTGTGGAATTTGGGAAGGCTGTGTGCATTACTCTTCATGAATGTCATAGCAGGCTATGGGACAGAAATAAAAACATTCTCCAAGCCACATACAGATCAATCAGCAAAAAGTGGAAGACTCACGGTGCCTTGATGGCTCAGTGGCTTAAACATCTGACTTTGGTTCAGGTCATGATCTTGTGGTTCGTGGGTTGGAGTCCTGCATTGAGCTCTGTGCTGACAGCTCAGAGCCTGAAGCCTGCTTCAGATTCTGTGTCTCCCTCTCTCTCTGCCCCTCCCCCGCTCGTGCTCTGTCTCTCAAAAATAAATAAACATTAAACAAATTTTAATAAAAAATAAAAATAAATTAATTAAAAAATAAAGTGGAAGACTCATGGGCTTGAGGTGCTTAAGTACAACCTCTGACCAAACAATGGCAAAATACTAAACTATTCTGACCCCAGGTAACTCCTAAGAATCTAGACAGAAAAATAAAATCACATTTAGCTCTGGTGGTCTGGAAGACTGCACACACTCAAGGTTGTATAACCAAAGAAATAATTTCTCTCAGGGACATCTATAGAGAGATCTTCTGAGCCATTCATCCCAGGATGAGATTGAAACAAAATCCAAGTTTCTTGAACTGTAAAAGCAGTCTCTAAATGATAATGGGTGGGGTTGTCTGACTGGTTTAGTGACCGTAAGTATGAGCTTTGACCAATAAGTTACTTATAATAAAAAATAGGTGGATAAGAGAAGCCAGACTAAAATATTTATTTTTAAAAGGAAAATTAATCTGAGAATGGGCATCAGAGGCTGTACAATGCAGAAGAAATAAACTTCATGGAAGTATTCTAGCCAAGTCACTAAACAAATGACCAAATAAACATCAAAAACAAAAAGTCTCAGCAAGAAAGGAGACTCAGTATCAAGCTACTACAATATATCATTTGTTCAACTTTCAACAAAATTTAAGATATGTGGAGAAACAGGAAAATGAGACCTATGCACAGGGAAAAGAAGAAAGTAATAGAAAGGACCTTTGAGAGGGTCTAGATGTTGAACTTAGCAAAGATTCCAAACCAGTTATTATAAATATGTACAAAGAGTTGAAGGAAACCCTGTTTAATGACTTAAATAAAGGCGTGAAAATGGCATATTATCAAGTAAATGGAAGTTCTGGAAATAAAAAATACAATAAGCAAAGTGAAAAATTCAATGGAAAGGTTCAAGAGTACATTTAGTTTTCAAAATAAAGAATCAGCAAACTTGAAGATAAATCAATATATCTTATACAATCTGAAGAACATAAATAGAAGTGAAGAAAAATGAACATTCTCAAAGAAAAGTAGGGCAAGATGAAGCAGACTAACACATGCATAATGGTAACAGAAGAAGGAAAGAAATGGAATAAAATGACAAAAAGTTAAAGAAGTGATCACAAATTTACAAATTTGATGAGAAACACTATTCTTCACATTCAAGGAATTTTAAAAACCTTCAAAATTTGTTGACACAAAGAAGTCTACAAACAGACATATAGTCAAAATGTTAAGAGCCAAAGATAAAGAGAAAATCATGAAAGCAGTCAGGAAAGCAATTTATCCATGAGCTTTAATTTTTTAATTTTTTAATTTTTGTTTTCTGCCTTTGCAGATCTCCCAGGGCTTTTTAAAACAATTTTTGTAGCCTGTTTTCTTCCTTTACTTAAATTTCTTCTGCAAAATTTCTGTCTTAAACGGCTCAGTATGTGTGTAGTTGCATCCCAGAAAACTCTAAGCCAAAGGTGGGTGATGATTTGGTGAAGCCAAAGAAAAGACCTGGAGACAGTGATTGAGACATAGGTGTATTGGGGAACTTACATACAGGAAGTTTATGAGCAGCCAACTGGACAAAGCATTTGCTGCTGAGATCTATATAAACAAGCTTTTATAGAGTCACAACTTAGCCTAGCAACTATTTGTAACCCTTCCCTTCCTTGCACAGCCAGTGAAAGGGTTTGTCACACCTGGAACCCCTGACCTTGAAGACTGAACAACATATTCTTTTACACATTCCACTTGATGAAAATATAGAGGGAGGACAAGATCTCTACATTCTCAAGATTAGCAGGGACAGTCAGGGTGTGCTTGCACAAACTAGCTATTCCGTACATACCATACAGTCTGCCATAGCATAATACCATAGACTGGGTAACTTAAACAACACAAATTGATTTTCTCACAGTTCTGAATGCTGGAAAGTCCCAGATTCAGGTTCTGGCAGAATTCATTTTCTGGTGAGAGCTTCCTTCTGGCTTACAGATAGATCCCTTCTTACTGTGTATTCACATGGCAGAGTGAGTGTGTGTGGGGGGGGGGGTGGAGAGAGAGAGAGAGAGAGAGAGAGAGAGAAGTTGAGAGATAAAGGCAGAGAGAGAAAGTGAGTTCTGGTGTTTCTTCCTCTTCTTATAAGGGTATCAGCACTATTGGATTAAGGTCCCATTCTTATTAACTCATTTAACCCTCTCACAAGCCTCTTCTCCAAATATGGTCACATTGGAAATTGAAGCTTCAGCATGAATTTTGGGGAGGACACAATTCACTCCATACCAATCTCCATCATGAGTAGTCCAGTTTTTGCTTTCATATCTCCACAGGGACAGGGAATTCATTTGCTTTCCTATGATGTCTTTTGAAACTTTTGACCTAAATAATAGCTTCGAAATATTTTTTTTCATTCAGCAAGCATAAGTCTCTTGGGAGTTTGCATCTGCTTCTTCAAGTTATCCTTTTAGGATTGTGTTGATCAGTCTACTCATATAAAGGGCTTGGCTCTGTAACTGGTACATAGTAATCATTGAATAAAGTATTGCTATTATTTTTTATAATAGCCACTGAGTTATTTAAAGGTAGATATCATGTGCTTCATTCCAAACTCCCAGATTTTACACACTAAACATCCTTAGCTATTTCAAATAGTTTATGTTATAAATATATTTTTATCATCTTAGATGTTCTCTTGTCATCATACTGTCTCAAGTGTGGCTGTCTGAACTTCATAAATTATTTTAAGAGTGGTCTGACTAGCTTAGAGTAGAATATAACTATCATCACTATCATCACCATCATCACCAACTATTAATGGAAATATTTTATTTCCATTAATTCAGCCTAACATGACATTTATTTTTGTTGTTGCTGGTGATTATTTCTCATTGTTGTTCACTGAATGTGAGATAACAGCTGAAATTCCTCTTTCCTACTTGTGATGCTGCTTGGCTACAATGCCCTTCTCTGGCTAATGGCATTTTTTTGATAAAAGAGTAAAATAAGGCATTTTTTTTTCTATTTAAAATCCATATTGAGAGAGAGTTAAGATGGCAGGGTAGTAGCGGACACTGAGCTTGCCTCATCACTTTAACACAGCTAGATTAACATCAAATCATTTTGAACACCTAGGAAATCCATCTGAGGATTAAGAAAACAATCCGCACAATTAGAGAGAGAGAACATGGCAGGTATGAGGTGGAAACATGTGAATTTTAGGAGAGCAAAACCATGATACCACGATGAGGAGGTAGCCCTTTTCGTGGAGAGAAGAGATGGGGGAAAGAGCAGCATGCTGGGTTCATGCAAGAAAAAACCTTTCCCCCAAAACCATTGACTAGGAAATCAAGAAGAATTGACTATTACAAGTTTTTACAAGCAGTGGAGTTCAAATTCCGAGGTTTTAGAAGTCCATGCCATTCACCAGAGTCTATCTGGACAGGCAGTGGTGCTTCTGGGGAGGAGAAAGGAGGCCTGGGAGCAGAAAACATGGTACAGGGATCCCCTGGATCACACTGGGAGAGAAGGTTCCCTTTCCTGGAGTACATTGTCCTGGAGGACATGTTGTCTCTCCAATGACAAAAGACCTGGCAGGTACCAACAGAGCAGCCATTTAACAGCAAGGGGAAGTAGGGCTCACAGAGGGCAGATAACCTGCTCACTGTTTTTCTCTGTACTTCACCATAAACTCTAAACACCTGCACTTCCATGCAACTGCCTTTCTGGGACAAAACAGAATCAGACCCAGCATAGCAAAGCTCTCCTCTGGAGGAGGGGAGTGGGTATGTGCTGTGTTGGGTCCTTTACGATTTTGAGTTTTGAATCCTAGTCACACACCAGAGATAATACACAGGAGAATTGTGGCAGTGACTATGCCGATGGCCTGGGCACAGTCAGCATGAGGTCAAGGATTTGACTGAAACCATTCTGTGAGGGCTTCCTGAGAGAGAGAGAGTGTGAGCTTCCCTCTGTGGGGCTGAGAGAGCAGGATGACACCATCTCCCCTCGAGGAGAATTGGACGTCAGTGAGCAATACAGCATCCCCAGTGGAGTCTGGAGCCGCTTACACCAAACCCTTTACGCCTGTGCCCTGCTGGTGCATCTTTGCTAGGACAGGTCTGACGGTGAGCCAGCTCAATGGGCCTCTCCCCCAGAACCAGCATGGGTCCCCTGCATGCACCAAATCTACTGAGCATAGAGTCCTCCAAACTATCAGATTCAGTTATGGTGGAAATAAGACCAGGGAGTTTTTTTTTTATTCCCTATTGGAATCAGACTTATAATTTTTTTTTGTCTATTTTTTTCTTGCCGTTGTTGACTTTGTTCATTTTCTTTATTCTTTTTTTGAGGGGGGATCAAGCTTTTTTTTTTCTTAATAAGGCTTACTATAATAAACAAATCAAAGAACACATAGTTAAAAGTCCAAACAGTCCCTACAACAAGCTAGAGGAACTCTGCAGAGGACCAACTTGTGGGAAAGAGCAGCCAAAACCACAATAGCACAGTGCATACAGCATACACCAGAAACACTTCCTGAAGCATCAGGTGCTGGACAGTGTATGACTGCTTCTGAATATAGCATTACTCCAAGGAGCAAGAAACATAACAGGCTTTCATAACATGCAAAAGACAGAAACCTGGACAAAATTATAAGATGGAGGAATTCTCCTCTCAAAAAAGAAATCACAGCCAGGGATTTCCTCAAAATAGATATAAGCAATCTATGTGGAGAAGAATTTAGAGCAAAAATCATAAAAATACTGCGTGGGCTGAAATGAAGCATAGAAGACACCAGAAAAGCCCTTGCAGCAGAGATAAAAGACATAAAAAATAGTGCAGATGAAATACAATATGCTATAACTGAGATGCAAACTTGAAGGGATGTAATCACAACGAGGAGGGAAGAAGCAGTGGAATAAATAGGTGATATAGAAGATAAAATTATGGAGAGGCCCCTGGTGGCTCAGTCGGTTGAGCATCTGACTTGGGCCCAGGTCATGATCTCATGGTTCATGTGTTCTGGCCCTGCATGGGGTTCTGTGCTGACAGCTCAAAGCCTGGATCATGCTTCAGATTCTGTGTCTCCTTCTCTCTCTGCCCCTCCCTTGTTCATGCTCTGTCTCTCTCTGTCAAAAATAAACGTTAAAAATTTTTTTAAAAGGAAGATATAATTATGGAAAATAATAAAACAAAAAAAGAAGAGAGAAAGCAAGCCAGTAGATTCAAAATATAGACTTAGGGAAATCAGCAATTCCATGAAGTGCAATGATATGTGTATCATAAGAATCCCAGTAGAAGAAGAGCAGGAAAAAGGGGCAAAAGGTTTATTTGAACAAATTATAGTTGAGAAATTCCTTAATCTTGGGAAAGAAACAGGCATTCAAATCCAAGAGGCACAGAGAACTCCCCTCACAATCAACAAAAACAGGTCAGCACAAAGATGTATAGTGAAGCTTAAAAAACACAAAGATAAAGAGAGAATTCTGAAAGCAGCTAGGGACAAAAGATCCTTAAACTACAAAGGGAGACACTTAAGGGTAGTAACACACCTGTCTACTAAAACTTGGCAGGCCAGAAGGGAGTGGTAGGAAATATTCAATTGGTTAAGTAGAAAAAAAAATGCAGCCAAGAATCCTTTATCCTTCAAGGCTGTCATACAGAGTAAAAGGAGATATAAATACCTTCCCAGATAAACAAAAACTAAAGGAGTTGGTGACCACTGACCCAGCCCAGCAAAAAAAAATAAAATAAAAGGGTATGTTTGAGTGGGGAAAAAGACCAAAAGTAACAAAGACTAGAAAGGAACAGAGACAGTCACCAGAAACACCAAATTTACAGTCAACACTGAATTCATATCTTTCAGTAATCACTATTAATGTAAAAAGACGAAGTGCTCAAATAAAAAGACATAAGATATCAGAATGGATTAAAACAAAAAACCAAGATCCATCAATATGTTACTTACAAGAGACTCATTTTAGACACAAAGACACATCCAGATTTAAAGTGAGAGGATGGAGAACCATTTATCATGCTAATAGACATCAAAAGAAAGCTGAAGTAGCCATACTTATATCAGAAAAACAAGATTTTAATTTTTTTTTCAACGTTTATTTATTTTGGGGACAGAGAGAGACAGAGCATGAACGGGGAGGGGCAGAGAGAGAGGAAGACACAGAATCGGAAACAGGCTCCAGGCTCTGAGCCATCAGCCCAGAGCCTGACGCGGGGCTCGAACTCACGGACCGCGAGATCGTGACCTGGCTGAAGTCAGACGCTCAACCGACTGCGCCACCCAGGCGCCCCAGGATTTTAAACCAAAGACTGTAATAAGATATGAATAAGGGCACTATATCATAAAAAAGAGGTCTATCTTACAAAAAGTTCTAACAGTTGTAAATATTTATGCCCCAACTTGAAAGTGGCCAAATATGTGAATCAATTAATAGGGGGCATTAACACCCCACTTACCACAATAGACAGATTATCTAACCATAAAATCAACAAATAACAATGGCTTTGAATGACACACTGGACCAGATGGACTTAAATATATGCATAACATTTTATCCTAAAGCAACAGAATACACATTCTTTTCAAGTGCACGTGGAAAATTCTCCAGAATGTATCAAATAATGGATCAAAATCAGGCCTCAACAAATACAAAAAATGGAGCTCATACCACGCATATTTTCAAACCACAATGCCATGAAACTTGAAGTCAGCCACAGGAAAAAAAAATTGGAAACACCAAAAATACCTGGAGATTAAGGAAAAATCCTACCAAGGAGTGAATGGGTTAACCGGGAAATTAAAGAAAAAATTAAAGAAGACATGAAAAGAAATGAAAATGAAAACATGACAGTGAAAATGACATATGACAGTGAATCTGACATATGAAAAACCTATGGGGTGCAGCAAAGGTGATAATCAGAGGGAAGTATATATAAATACAGGCATATCTCAAAAAGCAAGAAATGTCTAAATACCCAACCAAACTTACCTTACATCTAAAGGATCTGGAAAAAGAACAGCAAATAAAGCATAAAACATGCACAAGAATGGAAATAATAAAGGTTAGAGTAGAAAAAAAATTTAAAAAATAGTAGGATAGATCAATGAAACTAGGAGCTTGTTCTTTCAAAGAATTAAGTCAATTGATAACCCTCTAGCCAGACTTATCAAAAAGAGAAGAGAAAGGACCCAAGAGGAGAGATTACAACCAATACCTCAGAAATGCAAACAATTATAAGAGAGTATTTTTTTAAGATGAAATTTATTGTCAAATTGGTTTCCACACAACACCCAGTGCTTATCCCAACAGGTGCCCTCCTCAATGCTCATCACCCCCCCCCCCCCCCCCCATCAACCCACAGTTTATTCTCAGTTTTTAAGAGCCTCTTGTGGTTTGGTTCTCTCCCTCTCTAACTTTTTTTTTCTTCCCCTCCCCCATGGCCATCTGTTAAGATTCTCAGGATTCACATAAAAGTGAAAACATATGGTATCTGTCTTTCTCCGTAGGACTTATGTCACTTAACATAACACTCTTCAGTTCCATTCACGTTGCTACAAAAGGCGATATTTCATTATTTCTCATTGCCAAGTAGTATTCTATTGTGTATATAAACCACAATTTCTTTATCCATTCATCAGTTGATGGACATTTAGGCTCTTTTCATTCTTTGCCTATTGTTGAGAGTGCTGCTATAAACATTGGGGTACAAGTGCCCCTTTGCATCAGCACTCCTGTATTCCTTCGGTAAATTCCTAGCAGTGCTATTGCTGGTCATAGGGTAGATCTATTTTTAATTTTTTGAGGAACCTCCACACTGTTTTCCAGAGTGGCTGCACGAGTTTGCATTCCCATCAACAGTGCAAGAGGGTTCCCGTTTCTCAACATCCTCTCCAGCATCTATAGTCTCCAGATTTGTTCATTTTAGCCACTCTGACTGGCATGAGGTGGTATCTCAGTGTGGTTTTGATTTGTATTTCCCTGAGGAGGAGTGATGTTGAGCATCTTTTCATGTGCTTGTTGGCCATCTGGATGTCTTCTTTAGAGAAGTGTCTATTCATGTCTTCTGCCCATTTCGTCACTGGAGTATTTGTTTTTCGGGTGTGGAGTTTGGTGAGCTCTTTATAGATTTTGGATACTAGCCCTTTAATATGTCATTTGCAAATATCTTTTCCAATTCTGTTGGTTGCCTTTTAGCTTTGTTGGTTGTTTCCTTTGCAGTGCATAAGCTTTTTGTCTTCATGAGGTCCAGTAGTTCATTTTTGCTTTTAAGTCCTTTCCTTTGGAGATGTGTCAAGTAGGAAATTGCTGTCGCTGAGGTCAGAGAGGTTTTTTCCTGCTTTCTCCTCTAGGGTTTTGATCGTTTCCTGTCTCACATTCAGGTCCTTTATCCATTTTGAGTTTATCTTTGTGAGTGGTGTAAGAAAGTGGTCTAGTTTCATTCTTCTGCATGTTGCTGTCCAGTTCTCCCAGCACCATTTGTTAAAGAGACTGTCTTTTTTCAATTGGATATTATTTCTTGTTTTGTCAAAGATTAGTTGGCCTTACTTTTGTGGGTCCAATTCTGGAGCCTCTATTCTATTCCATTGGTCTATGTGTCTGTTTTTGTGCCAATACCATGCTGTCTTGATGATTACAGCTTTGTAGTAGAGGCTAAAGTCTGGGATTGTAATGCTTCCTGCTTTGGTCTTCTTCTTCAATATTACTTTGGCTATTTGGGGTCTTTTGTGGTTCCATACAAATTTTAGGATTGCTTGTTTTAGCTTTGAGAAGAATGCTGGTGCAATTTTGATTGGGATTGCATTGAATGTGTAGATAGCTTTGGGTAGTATTGACATGTTAATAATATTTATTCTTCCAATCAATAAGCATGGAATTTTTTCCATTTCTTTGTATCTTCTTCAATATCCTTCATAAGCTTTCTATAGTTTTCAGCATACAGATCTTTTACATCTTAAGAGAGTATTAAGAACAATTATATGCCAACCAACTGGGAAATCTGGCACAAATGGATAAACTCCCAGAAACATTTAAATTACCAAAACTGAAACAGGAGGAAGTATAAAATTTGATCAGACCTATAACAAGCAAAGAAATTGAACCAGTAATTTAAAATCTCCCAATACAATGTAATCTGGTGCTACCACTCTGGAAAACAGTATGGAGATTCCTCAGAGAGTTAAAGATAGAACTGCCCTACAATCCAGCACTTGTACTACTAGGTATTTAACCAAAAGATACAAAAATACTGATTCAAAGGAGGACATGTACCCCAATGTTTATAGCAACACTATCAACAATAGCCAAATTATGAAAAGTACCCAAATGTTCATCGACTGATGAATGGACAATGAGGGCCAGATGGCTTCTCAGGTGAATTCTAACATTTAAGGAAGAGTTGATAACATATTCTCTTCAAAATTTCAAAAACAGAAATGGAATGAAAACTTCCAGAATCATTGTAGGAGGTCAACATTACCTTGATTCCAAAACCAGTCAAAGACCCTACTAAAAAGGAGAATTATGGACCAATATCTCTGATGAACATGGGTGCAAAAATTCTCAACAAGATACTAGCAAATTGAATCCAACAGTTCATTAAAATAATTATTCACCATGATAAAGTGGGATTTATTCCTGGGCTGCAAGGTGGTTTGGTATCCACAAATCAATAAACATGATACACCACACTAATAAAAGAAAGGAAAAGAACCATATGATCCTCTCAATAGATTCAGGAAAAGTATTTGACAAAATACAGAATCATTTCTTGATAAAAACCCTTCAATAAAGTAGGGTTTGAATGAACAAACCTCAAAATCATAAAGTCCATACAGGAAAGACCCATAGCTAATAACATCCACAGTGGGGAAAAACTGAGTTTTTCCTCTATGATCAAGAACAAGAATGGGATGTCCAGTCTCACTATTTATATTTAACCTAGTACTAGTCGTCCTAGCCTTAGCAAGCAGACAAAAAAAGAAATAAAGGGCATCCAAATCAGCAAGGAGAAATTAATACATTCACTCTTCACAGATGACCTTATCTAAAAAACCTTAAAGTCTCCAACAAAAAAATTGGTAGGACTGATACATTAATTCAGCACAGTTGCAGGATATAAAATAAATGTAAAGAAATCTTTTGCATTTTTATACACCAATAATGAAGCAGCAGAAAGAGAAATCAAGGAATTGATCCCATATGCAATTACACCAGAAACTAAAATACCTAGGAATAAACCTAACCAAAGAGTTAAAATATCTGTACACTGAAAACTATAGGACACTTATGAAAGAAATTGAATAGGACACAAAGAAATGGAAAAGCATTACAGGCTCATGGGTTGGTAGAGCAAATATTTTTAAAATGTGTAAACTACCCAAAGCAATCTACACATTCAATGGAATCCTTATCAAAATAACACCAGCATTTTTCACAGAGCTAGAGAAAACAGTTCTAAAATTTGTATGGAACCAGAAAAGAACCTGAATAGTCAAAGCAATGTTGAAAATGAAAAGCAAAGCAGGAGACATCACAATTCTGGATTTCAAGCTATATTACAAAGCTGTAATCATCAAGACAGTATGGTAAGGGCACAAAAACAGACACATAGATCAAGAGAACAGAATAGAACACCCAGAAATGAACTCACAGCTATGTGGTCAACTAATCTTCAACAAAGCAGGAAAAAATATCCAGTGGAAAAAAGAGTCTCTTCAACAAAAGGTTTTGGATAAACTGGATAGTTACATGCATATGAATGAAACTAGACTACTTTCTTACACTATACACAAAAATAAATTCAAAATGGGCTGAAGAAAGGAACAGGCATTTCTCCAAAAAGGTCTTACAAATGTCTAACACACACAGGAAAAAGTGCTCAACATCACTCATCATCATGGAAATACAAATCAATACCATGATTAGATATCACCTCACACCTGTCAGAATGCCTCAGATTAAATTCTCAGTAAACAACAGATGTTGGTGAAGATGCAGAGAATGGGGAACGCTCTTACACTGTAGATGGGTATGCAAACTGGTGCAACCACTCTGGAAAACAGTACAGAATTTCCTCAAAAAGTTAAAAATAAAACTACCCTACCACCCAGCAATTACACTACTAAGAATATATCCAAATGATACAAAAATACTGATTTGAGGGGGCACATGCACCCCGAATTTTATAGCAGCACTGTCAACAATAGCCAAATTTTGGAAAGAGCCCAATGTCCACTGACTGATGGTTGGATATAGAAGAAGGTGGTAGTGGAATATATATATATATATATATATATATATAGTGGAACGCTATTCAGTGATCAAAAATAATGTAATCTTGACATTTGTAGTGACATGGATGGAACTAGAGTGTATTATCGTGAATAATATAAAAACAGAGAGAGGCAAACCATCAGAGACTCTTAACTATAAAGAACAAACTGAGGGCTGCTGGAGGGGAAGTTGGTGGGGGGATAGGCTAAATTGGTGATGGGCATTAAGGAAAGCACTTGTTGGAATGAGCACTGAGTGTTTTATGTAAGTGATGAATCATTAAATTCTATTCCTGAAAGCAGTACTATACTATGTTATCTAACTTGAATTTAAATAAAAACTTAGAGGAAAAAAAATTAAAAATACAAATTATTAAATAACCCTAGGTAAGATCCCGTTAGATAACAATTATGAACGTTTTAAAAGTGTTGTCACCAATTCAAGTTTTCCAGTAGACATGTCATCTAGCTCAAAGAAATCTTGAGCCAAAAGTGAGAGATGCACAGTATATGTTGTTTTTGAGGCATCATGCTTTCAGGTTTTATCTGTCCACATCTAGTTGCTTCAACAACAGCTGGAGTAAAATGTAGGTCTGAAAGGATATGAGGTGTCTGGTACAATCATCTACTTACCTAGTTATGTGACCTTGAGCAATCTTCTCAAGTATTTAAATCCCATCCCCTGTGTTTCATTTTTCTCACATATAAGAAAAGTATAGTAATACCTGCTCTACCTATCTTTTAGCACTGTTGGGATTACAGATTATCAGCACGTATGGAAAGCCTACCTAAGAATAAAGCAAGCCTTTGGGGCGCCTGGGTGGCTCAGTCGGTTAAGCATCCGACTTCGTGAGTTCGAGCCCCGTATCGGGCTCTGTGCTGACAGCTCAGAGCCTGGAGCCTGCTTTGGATTCTGTGTCTCCCTCTCTCTCTGCCCCTCCCCTGTTCATGCTCTGTCTCTCCCTGTCTCAAAAATAAAATAAACATTAAAAAAATTTAAAAAATAATAAAGCAAGCCTGAGGAAATAACATACATAACATATATCATATTTTGATATGGTGAAAAATGTATTTTTGCTTTCATTTTTTGTGAACCTATATCCATAAATGTTTGGAGTTCTGGAAATTTCAGGTACTTGAGCTAACATATTTTTTTTCTAAATCCAATTTAAATTGAGTTTTAGTCATGTGCTTTTGACACAGTCCTGACTAAAGCTTCTGGAGTAGGGCAGAAGATAGCTTGGTTAATGTGATGATAATCCCTAAGGATTAAAATGTCTACACTTCTTTCCCTTACCCAAAACACACATGGAAGACAGAGTGAAAGAAACAGTAATGAGACATATGGGAAAGCTTCAAAACAGGAGCAGATGGCTTGGAACTTGCCTCAGGTATTTGATTAGTTACTTGAGGTGAGGCAGGCTCTTTTGTGATGGGGAACCAGGGACTCAGGTACTCCTTACATAGTGGCAAGAGGAGCAGTTTGGTCATACTACATCACTTGCATCTTTCTGGGATAACAAAGAATTGAGTTGATGCTATTTCTGTTGACATTTCAGTTGATGCTTATGAGGAGGATATGTGACTTTTGTTTAGTAAGTGATGAGTAGCAAAACTAAAAAAGCAATTTCTGGTAAATAAATGCTTTTAAGTACCTTTAGTATAATATAATGCAGAAAATAGGGCAATATTAACAATTTCATTTGTTGCTGAGTATAATTTTCAAATCAAATCAACTGGAAAAATACGGTGAAAAGAAGTAGGCACATTCTAGATTGGAGACAGACAGTGTGGCTCATGAAATTTGCACATCACAAATAAAAATAAATATAAATAGCCCATTTGGGTGTGGATATTTTTCTCTGATAGATGGTTTCAAATTAACTTCCTGTTCTCCATTCAAAAGAAGCTTCTGCAAAACCCTTGATATTGGAAGAGATTGATGGAACCAGTTTAGTCCAGTTCCTTAAACCAAGGAAAAATTGCTTTTTACAGATCATTTTTGATTTTCTTTTTTTTTTTTATGAAATTTATTGACAACTTGATTTCCATACAACACCCAGTGCTCATCCCAAAAGGTGCCCTCCTCAATACCCATCACCCACCCTCTCCTCCCTCCCACCCCCCATCAACCCTCAGTTTGTTCTCAGTTTTTAACAGTCTCTTATGCTTTGGCTCTCTCCCATTCTAACCTCTTTTTTTTTTCCTTCCCCTCCCCCATGGGTTCCTGTTAAGTTTCTCAGGATCCACATAAGAGTGAAACCATATGGTATCTGTCTTTCTCTGTATGGCTTATTTCACTTAGCATCACACTCTCCAGTTCCATCCACGTTGCTACAAAAGGCCATATTTCATTTTTTCTCATTGCCACGTAATATTCCATTGTGTATATAAACCACAATTTCTTTATCCATTCATCAGTTGATCCACATTTAGGCTCTTTCCATAATTTGGCTATTGTTGAGAGTGCTGCTATGAACATTGGGGTACAAGTGCCCCTATGCATCAGTACTCCTGTATCCCTTGGATAAATTCCTAGCAGTGCTATTTCTGGGTCATAGGGTAGTCTATTTTTAATTTTCTGAGGAACCTCCACACTGCTTTCCAGAGCGGCTGCACCAATTTGCATTCCCACCAACAGTGCAAGAGGGTTCCCGTTTCTCCACATCCTCTCCAGTATCTATAGTCTCCTGATTTGTTCATTTTTGCCACTCTGACTGGCGTGAGGTGATACCTGAGTGTGGTTTTGATTTGTATTTCCCTGATAAGGAGTGACTCTGAACATCTTTTCATGTGCCTGTTGGCCATCCGGATGTCTTCTTTAGAGAAGTGTCTATTCATGTTTTCTGCCCATTTCTTCACTGGGTTATTTGTTTTTCGGGTGTGGAGTTTGGTGAGCGCTTTATAGATTTTGGATACTAGCCCTTTGTCCGATATGTCACTTGCGAATATCTTTTCCAATTCCGTTGGTTGCCTTTTAGTTTTGTTGGTTGTTTCCTTTGCTGTGCAGAAGCTTTTTATCTTCATAAGGTCCCAGTAATTCACTTTTGCTTTTAATTCCCTTGCCTTTGGGGATGTGTGGAGTAAGAGATTGCTACGGCTGAGGTCAGAGAGGTCTTTTCCTGCTTTCTCCTCTAAGGTTTTGATGGTTTCCTGTCTCACATTTAGGTCCTTTATCCATTTTGAGTTTATTTTTGTGAATGGTGTGAGAAAGTGGTCTAGTTTCAACCTTCTGCATGTTGCTGTCCAGTTCTCCCAGCACCATTTGTTAAAGAGGCTGTCTTTTTTCCAGTGGATGTTCTTTCCTGCTTTGTCAAAGATGAGTTGGCCAAACGTTTGTGGGTCTAGTTCTGGGGTTTCTATTCTATTCCATTGGTCTATGTGTCTGTTTTGGTGCCAATACCATGCTGTCTTGATGATGACAGCTTTGGAGTAGAGGCTAAAGTCTGGGATTGTGATGCCTTCTGCTTTGGTCTTCTTCTTCAAAATTCCTTTGGCTATTCGGGGCCTTTTGTGGTTCCATATGAATTTTAGGATTGCTTGTTCTAGTTTCGAGAAGAATGCTGGTGCAATTTTGATTGGGATTGCACTGAATGTGTAGATAGCTTTGGGTAGTATTGACATTTTGACAATATTTATTCTTCCAATCCATGAGCAGGGAATGTCTTTCCATTTCTTTAAATCTTCTTCAATTTCCTTCATAAGCTTTCTATAGTTTTCAGCATACAGATCCTTTACATCTTTGGTTAGATTTATTCCTAGGTATTTTATGCTTCTTGGTGCAATTGTGAATGGGATCAGTTTCTTTATTTGTCTTTCTGTTGCTTCATTGTTAGTGTATAAGAATGCAACTGATTTCTGTACATTGATTTTGTATCCTGCAACTTTGCTGAATTCCTGTATCAGTTCTCTCAGACTTTTGGTGGAGTCTATCGGATTTTCCATGTATAATATCATGTCATCTGCAAAAAGCGAAAGCTTGACTTCATCTTTGACAATTTTGATGCCTTTGATTTCCTTTTGTTGTCTGATTGCTGCTGCTAGAACTTCCAGCACTATGTTAAACAGCAGCGGTGAGAGTGGGCATCCTTGCGTGTTCCTGATCTCAGGGAAAAAGCTCTCAGTTTTTCCCCGTTGAGGATGATGTTAGCTGTGGGCTTTTCATAAATGGCTTTGATGATCTTTAAGTATGTTCCTTCTCTCCCGACTTTCTCAAGGGTTTTTATTAAGAAAGGGTGCTGGATTTTGTCAAAGGCCTTTTCTGCATCGATTGACAGGATCATATGGTTCTTCTCTTTTTTTTTTGTTAATGTGATGTATCACGTTGATTGATTTGCGAATGTTGAACCAGCCTTGCATCCCAGGAATGAATCCCACTTGATCATGGTGAATAATTCTTTTTCTATGCTGTTGAATTCGATTTGCTAGTATCTTATTGAGAATTTTTGCATCCATATTCATCAGGGATATTGGCCTGTAGTTCTCTTTTTTTACTGGGTCTCTGTCTGGTTTAGGAATCAAAGTAATACTGGCTTCATAGAATGAGTCTGGAAGTTTTCCTTCCCTTTCTATTTCTTGGAAAAGCTTGAGAAGGATAGGTATTATCTCTGCTTTAAACGTCTGGTAGAACTCCCCTGGGAAGCCATCTGGTCCTGGACTCTTATTTGTTGGGAGATTTTTGATAACCGATTCAATTTCTTCACTGGTTATGGGTCTGTTCAAGCTTTCTATTTCCTCCTGATTGAGTTTTGGAAGAGTGTGGGTGTTCAGGAATTGTCCATTTCTTCCAGGTTGTCCAATTTGTTGGCATATAATTTTTCATAGTATTCCCTGATAATTGTTTGTATCTCTGAGGGATTGTTTGTAATAATTCCATTTTCATTCATGATTTTATCTATTTGGGTCATCTCCCTTTTCTTTTTGAGAAGCCTGGCTAGAGGTTTGGAATTTTGTTTAGTTTTTCAAAAAACCAACTCTTGGTTTCGTTGATCTGCTCTACAGTTTTTTTAGATTCTATATTGTTTATTTCTGCTCTGATCTTTATTATTTCTCTTCTTCTGCTGGGTTTTGGCTGCCTTTGCTGTTCTGCTTCTAGTTCCTTCAGGTGTGCTGTTAGATTTTGTATTTGGGATTTTTCTTGTTTCTTGAGATAGGCCTGGATTGCAATGTATTTTCCTCTCAGGACTGCCTTTGCTGCGTCCCAAAGCGTTTGGATTGTCGTATTTTCATTTTTGTTTGTTTCCATATATTTTTTAATTTCTTCTCTAATTGCCTGGTTGACCCACTCATTCGTTAGTAGGGTGTTCTTTAACCTCCATGCTTTTGGAGGTTTTCCAGACTTTTTTCTGTGGTTGATTTCAAGCTTCATAGCATTGTGGTCTGTAAGTATTCATGGTATAATTTCAATTCTTGTAAACTTATGAAGGGCTGTTTTGTGACCCAGTATATGATCTATCTTGGAGAATGTTCCATGTGCACTCGAGAAGAAAGTATATCCTGTTGCTTTGGGATGCAGACTTCTAAATATATCTGTCAAGTCCATCTGATCCAATGTCTCATTCAGGGCCCTTGTTTCTTTATTGACCGTGTGTCTAGATGATCTATCCATTTCTGTAAGTGGCGTGTTAAAGTCCCCTGCAATTACCACATTCTTATCAATAAGGTTGCTTATGTTTATGAGTACTTGTTTTATATATGTGGGGGCTCCAGTATTCGGTGCATAGACATTTATAATTGTTAGCTCTTCCTGATGGATAGACCCTGTAACTATTATATAATGTCCTTCTTCATCTCTTGTTACAGCCTTTAATTTAAAGTCTAGTTTGTCTGATATAAGTATGGCTACTTCAGCTTTCTTTTGGCTTCCAGTCACATGATAAATAGTTCTCCATCCCCTCACTCTCAATCTAAAGGTGTCCTCAGGTCTAAAATGAGTCTCTTGTAGACAGAAAATAGATGGGTCTTGTTTGTTTATCCATTCTGATACCCTATGTCTTTTGGTTGGCGCATTTAATCCATTGACATTCAGTGTTATTATA
Source organism: Prionailurus viverrinus (assembly GCF_022837055.1). Lineage (NCBI taxonomy): Eukaryota > Metazoa > Chordata > Mammalia > Carnivora > Felidae > Prionailurus > Prionailurus viverrinus. The sequence continues at coordinate 57,424,332 of NC_062579.1, forward strand.
GAAAGATACGGGTTTAGAGTCATTGTGATGTCTGTATGTTTTATGCTTGTAGTGACGTCTCTGGGACTTTGTCTCAGAGGGTCCCCCTTAGGATCTCTTGTAGGGCTGGTTTAGTGGTGACAAATTCCTTCAGTTTTTGTTTGTTTGGAAAGACCTTTATCTCTCCTTCTATTCTAAATGACAGACTTGCTGGATAAAGGATTCTTGGCTGCATATTTTTTCTGTCTAGCACCCTGAAAATCTCGTGCCAGTTCTTTCTGGCCTGCCAAGTTTCAAAAGAGAGATCAGTCAGGAGTCTTATATGTCTCCCTTTATATGTGAGGGCACGTTTACCCCTTGCTGCTTTCAGAATTTTCTCTTTATCCTTGTATTTTGCCAGTTTCACTATGATATGTCATGCAGAAGATCGATTCAAGTTACGTCTGAAGGGAGTTCTCTGTGCCTCTTGGATTTCAATGCCTTTTTCCTTCCCCAGTTCAGGGAAGTTCTCAGCTATTATTTCTTCAAGTACCCCTTCAGCACCTTTCCCTCTCTCTTCCTCCTCTGGGATACCAATTATGTGTATATTATTTCTTTTTAGTGTATCACGTAGTTCTCTAATTTTCCCCTCATACTCCTGGATTTTTTTATCTCTCTTTTTCTCAGCTTCCTCTTTTTCCATAACTTTATCTTCTAGTTCACCTATTGTCTCCTCTGCCTCTTCAAGCTGAGCTGTGGTGGTTTCCATTTTGTTATGCATTTCGTTTAAAGCGTTTTTCAGCTCCTCGTGACTGTTCCTTAGTCCCTTGATCTCTGTAGCAAGAGATTCTCTGCTGTCCTGTATACTGTTTTCAAGCCCAGCGATTAATTTTATGACTATTATTCTAAATTCACTTTCTGTTATATTATTTAAATCCTTTTTGATCAGCTCATTAGCTGTTGTTATTTCCTGGAGATTCTTCTGAGGGGAATTCTTCCGCTTGGTCATTTTGGATAGTCCCTGGCGTGGTGAGGACCTGCAGGGCACTTCCCCTGTGCTGTGGTGTATAACTGGAGTTGGTGGGCGGGGCCGCAGTCAGATCTGATGTCTGCCCCCAGCCCACCGATGGGGCCACAGTCAGACTGGTGTGTGCCTTCTCTTCCCCTCTCCTAGGGGCGGGATTCACTGTGGGGTGGTGTGGCTCATCTGGGCTACTTGCACCCTGCCAGGCTTGTGATGCTGGGGATCTGGTGTATTAGCTGGGGTGGGTAGGCAAGGTGCACGGGGGCAGGAGGGGCAGGCTTAGATTGCTTCTTCTTAGGTGATCCACTTCAGGAGGGGCCCTGTGGCAGCGGGAGTCAGATCCGCTGCCGGAGGTTTGGCTCAGCAGAAGCGCAGAGTTGGGTGTTTGAGCGGAGCGAGCAAGTTCCCTGGCAGGAACTGGTTCTCTTTGGGATTTTGGCTGGGGGATGGGCAGGGGAGATGGCGCTGGCGAGCGACTTTGTTCCCCACCAAACTGAGCCCTGTTGTCAGGGGGCTCAGCAGCTCTCCCTCCCTTTGTCCTCCAGCCTTCCCGCTTTCCGTGCAGAGCTGTTAACTTATGACCTCCCAGCCGCTAAGTCGCGCTTGTTGTGGGAACACAGTCCGTCAGACCCCTCCGCTTTTGCAAGCCAGACTCGGGGGCCCTGCTTGGCCGGCGAGCCGCCCCTCTGCCCCGGCTCCCTCCCGCCAGTCCGTGGAGCGCGCACTGCCTCGCTGCCCTTCCTACCCTCTTCCGTGGGCCTTTCGTCTGCGTTTGGCTCCGGCGACTCCATTGTGCTAATCCTCTGGCGGTTTTCTGGGTTATTTAGGCAGGTGTAGGTGGAATCTAAGTGATCAGCAGGACGTGCGGTGAGCCCAGAGTCCTCCTAAGTTGCCATCTTGCCTGTAATCTCCTCATTTTTGATTTTCTACTGCATATGGATAATCTGTGGAAACTATATTTATACAAAAAATTCTACTCTATATGACCTAGAAAAGAAAAGCATTTTTATAAATTATCAATCTTTGTTCCTTTAACTCAGGCTTGGGATGCAGGACAGGAACATCAGTATCCTGTGGTCTCCAGTTGGCCCCACTTCCTTTGTCCCCCAAGACTACTGTCTCCATCCAGAGTTCAGCACAGACACAGAAAATATTGCCTATGTACTTATATTTTACTCTAGCTGAAATATATCTCTTCAACACCTCCACCTTTAATCCATTTTTTCTTTTTCCTTTCCCCTCAAATACAAGGCTCTTTGCATTCTCTCTGTACCTAGTGCCCAATTATCTATCCCCATTCCATTTACCCTGTTGCTAATTTGTTTTTACTTCATTGTGCTCTTGAACCAAGGTCAGTCATTCCTGAACTGGAAGAGTCCCACCCCTCAGTTCTTTCAAACTTCTGATATGGTCAATTATCTATGGGAACATGCAGAACCACAGACAATTTATAAAATATGATTGTAGACATGAATTTAGGGTATTTTGCCTTTTTGAATATTTATCTCCTTAATCTTATTTGGATTAAACTAAAATTCCAAAGTGTTTTGTATCATACCAAAGCACTATGAAGTTAAATGGTTTAATAGTGTTCCAAGGTTTTAACATGTCAGGTTTGATTTTAAATTCTTCCTTTTGTGACCCACCAACCCTAGTCCCCTTTGCATACTGCAATATAAAACAGTGGACTAATCTTACTTCCCATGGAAGATATTCAATGTTTTCCCAATCAATACCCATTCCAACCTCATTCTAGTTTGGCTTCTTGTACTATTAAGCTTGGAATGCTAAATTCTACATTGCATGTATGCATACATACACAAGCATATATATATATATTTTTTTTAAACTAATTTTTTGGCATCTGATATACAGGCATGTGACCCAATTTTGGTTAAGCAGATAAAATTTATGATACTTATGAATTAAAAGAAAGCAATATGAGTTTGGGGCCATATGGGTGGGCTTGGGTTTTATGGAAATCATCATGGTAGGGGCATCTAATTCTTTTAGACAATCTGGGCAAAGCATCACACACAGTCTCTAATGTCATAGTACTGAGTGGTGGATGATGAATATTGTCCTAGAATATCTTCATGGTGTGACTGGGCATTTCTCTTGGCTGAATCATCCCTAGTTGTGTGGTGTCTAAGCGTGGTTTTTTTTTTTTTTTCCTCTCCTGGAGACTCAGTGATTTATCTAGTAATACTTACAAATTACATTCTATATAAATCAAGTAGATCCAATGTTACCAGTATCTATAACTAAAAACTTAACCTATATAACTTAAACTTCTTATCCTAATCACAGTGGCTAGATCCATTTGAAAATACATTAGTTGAATGATTTCCGGTTCAGGAGACTTCCTTGCACTCATTTAAAATCCCTTTGTGTATTGAGTCTACAGTGTACATGGTCTTGAGTATATCTCATCAGGTCTTTCTCACAGGTATCAAATAAGGGACAAACAGATACATCTTATTTATAAAGATAAGGTGTTAGAGAAAAAGGTTGCTTGGGACACAGTGTAAAAACCATGGAACCAAAGTTGAAAGACTTAACTTTTTACTTCCTTAACTTGTCTTAAGTTTTTACTTCCTAACTATGAGAACATTATCCTCTCTGGGACTTAATTTCCTTAAATGAATAAGTGAGGTAAGTGATTTTTAACTTTTTTGAGGGTCATGGACTCTTAAGAAGCTTATAAAATCTATAGAACATTTTCCAAGTAAAATACGCACACAGAATCACATACTCAAAAATTTTCATACCATTTAGGAAATTCTCTGAGGAAACTGTGCATTAAAATTTTATCAGATATCATGGAAATAACCCTGGAATTCAACATTTCCTTTCCCATCATACCCTTCTCCTCTTCTGTCATTCCTCATATCTAAAAGTCTATATCCAACACAATGAGCAACTTTTCTTCCATTTACAGTGACTTTCAGAAAAGGAATATTAAGTAAAATATAAAGAGGATCAAAGATTATCTCTCATTAGGCTCAAAATATTTTTTCAATGATTATTTATTTTTAGAAAGATAGAGGGGATGGGGAGGGGCAGAGAGAGATGGAGACAGAGTATCTGAAGCAGGCTCCTCACTGTCAACACAGAGCTAGATTTGGGGCTTGAACCCACAGACCATGAGATCGTGACCTGAGCTAAAGTCAGACACTTAAGTGACGGACCCACTCAAGTACCCCTAGACTCAAAATAATTCACACGGTGCTCATCTATATTATTTTCAAGGAAAAGTAGAAATATTTCAATTTACATATCATATTATGAAGGATCAATATGGAATCAAAGTCTGCCATTACACATTCATAAAAATTCCAAACATCATCCTCAGAATAATAAATTTCTCTGTACAAAGATTACAGATGTTCAATGTATGTAGCTTTTCCTCGGTTTGCTACAGAGTTTGAACATTCCCCCAATCAAGTGCAGAATCTGTCTCTTCATCAATTTCTCCAATGACTGCAACATTGTCACTTGTTACAGTGTATAACCCTAGCACCACTTATTCTACTCCCTGTGAAGAGCTGAACACTTGTTCATGGTTTCCATTCAAAATCAAATTAATGGTCTGGTCAAAACCTTTCAGTGTTCCCACAATCATTCTCCCATTAGAAGGAATAATTGCAACAGTTCTGTTGATGTAGTTCTCCAAGGCAGATGTTATGATGCTCCAACTGGCTTCTCTGGGCAACACAGCAGAACAGGCGACAAGTAGAACTAAAAAGAAGTGCCTGAGCTTATGTATATTATTCTATAAAAGTATACTATAATTATACTTATTTTATATTGGATGAGATTTGTAACTCTCTGGGCTTCAATTTCCTCACCTGTAAAATGAGGAAGTTGGAGAGATCAGTAGTTTGTATCCATTTGGGAGATTACTATCTGAAAACCTTCATTTTATGGGCTCTTCCTGCCAGATTGCACTTCTGATAACAGACAGTGGTGGTGACAATCCTCATTATTCTAGTGGTTCTTAACATCTTTTTTGGTCCCAGCCCCTTCAAGGATCTGATTAAAATATACACCTTCTTCCCACACAAAAAAAGTACTTATATGTATGCACACAGAAATTTTTATAAATGCTTTCAGAGATTCCAGGACCTTCTGAAGTCCATGAATTGTTGACCAGTAAAGATTCTGTTACAGGAAGATGTGTAAAACTTCTTTTACTTCCAATACCCTGTGAGGATCTTATGTGGTTAGCCTGTTTGACCCAAGGCAAAAATGTGTGGTGGATACTTCCCCATACCCTTCTCATTACTCTCCAGCATCCTTTCCTATTAATTGTCCCCAGATTGCCAGGATCTCCACTGAGAGTAGATTTACCTAATAAATTTATAGTAAGGAATTTGAGGCTATACATATTATCCTTCTCAAGAGTTCTCTTTTGAAAAAGGATCAATGCAGAAGCACAAAAAAAAACACACCTGGAATACTGACTTTTCAGGTATGTGAGTGGATTTTGGAGATAGTAATATTTGCATTGAATACTGTGTTGTGTAGGATAAACGACTTTCTAGTTTATCTATGGATAAGGGTGTTTCTTTCTGTGAAGGGCTTTGTCCACATGTGTATAACTTAATATAGGCTATATAAAGTGATCTTTTTGGGTTCCTGCTGATTCCCTTTTCACCAAGAATCTAATATAGTAGATATTTTCACTACTTATTGTTATTGTTAATTATAAAGATTTAAAATCAGTAACAATAAAACCACTCTTGCTTTGAATTCTGGTCTAAGCATGCAGATTCAAATAGCACTCCTTTACTTGATTCCCTTGAGTGCTGTTTTTTCTTGGGAAATCTAATGTTTATTTACACTTACACTGTGACTCTTAGTATAATGTTCTCTGGGCATTTTCAGAATAACAAATTAGGCTCCCTCCAGGCCCCAAACATGCCCTGATACATAATGGCACCATTATTTCTTATTTTGGACACTGTTCAAGATTTATTTTCTAGGTAAAGAATGAAAATTGAAAGAACAAATAAAATTTCACTAAATTAATTTTCCAAGTGGGCATGGTCTTGAGTAAACTGTTTCTGTGGCCACTGGGCTATTTGAGATAGAAACAACTTTCCACCAATTCCTCTTCACTTTCTTCCTGGATTCAGTAAATTTCTGTAAAGTGAATTGAAGTTTCCCACTTTCTTTCATGATCAAGTCAGATACTGTCCCCTGAGAAAAAACAAAACACACAAGTATAGGATATACCACTGAAAACTTTGACAAAGGAGGGAGTTGAGCAGTTGACCTGCCCTTGTACTGCTTATAATTTTGGTACCAAAATGTAATTTGCAGTCCATTTAGGACTATGTGGGAGTTCCACAGATATGAAATCTACCTTATGATATAATCCCATAATCCCAAAGCTGTGAGAATTTTCCTCTTGGCAATGTGTATCTCCTGAATCAACATTTGTAAGTTATTTTATTGCCTTCATATTAATGATTAATATAACTTAGTCACAATATCATACTTTACCAAAAGTACCACTATAGTCTGAGAATCAGCAATGATATTGTCTATCTTGAAATCTTAATTTCAAAAATTCAAATCAATTTTCAGTATTTCTTGACTATCAAAGCTGTATAACTTGGAGAAAGCTACTTAACACCTCTCAGCTTATTTTTTCAACTATGAAGTGGAGACAAATACTATCTAAAACAGGGTTGTTTGAATGAATAAACAACATAACAAATTTAAACTGGTAGCACAGTACATAGTAGTTTGCCAACTCTCAGCCATCAAACACTTGCCAAAAAAGTATTTTACTTAAAGAAGGAATGAGTATAATTAGTATTTTAACTGGTAACTTTTCAAAGAAAATCATTTAGGTAAACTATTTTAAAATGTATTTTAATCTGTTAATTACAGCATTCTAATGCTTTGCTGCTGCTGATGTGTTAATTCTGTGCAATTACATAGCAAGACATAAAGCCCTTTGCAGATTATAGAGAGCTGAAGAAATGATATTTGTGATTAAACTACAATCAATAAAAGCTTAAACTATAGGATATTCTTGGAAAGGGAGAAACACTGGGATTTAAAATTGAAGGTCTGATGATATGAATACGTTTAGAAAAGCAATTTTAATGATAATGTATACTGTATTATGCAATATTTTATATGCAACACTAAACAAGTATAGTTGAAAAAGGAATTTTAGAATCATGGGTAAATATTAAATGGTAATGAAAAATTTATTAAAAAGAAAATTATCTTCTCAAACCAATAATAAAAGCTGAAACTTTTATTTATACCTTATTAAGGAACATATTATTTATTATTTATTTAAAATATAATTATTATTATACCTAAAATTAAATGTATTACTTAAAATATATTTTCTTCTTCTTCTTCTTCTTCTTCTTCTTCTTCTTTTGCATCACAAGATCATTTTTATATGTATAAACAGGAGATTATGGAGAATAATTTACAAACCAATGACTCCCAGAACAAGGGAAAGCAGACTCATTTTTATTAATCTTATTTTATAACTCCAGTATAGTTAACATACAGTGTTACATCCGTTTCAGGTGTATAATATATAGTAATTATACATATATATACCTATAATAATACCTATATGTAATTACTATATGTATAACATATATATAATTACTATATGTGTGTGTGTGTGTGTGTGTGTATATATATATATATATATATATATATATATATGTATATAGTAGCATTTCCTCATCACCTATTTAACCTATTACCCCACCAACCTTCCTTCTGAAAAAAAAAACAGCTTGTTCTCAATAGTTAAGATTCTGTTTCTTGGCTTGTTTCCCTCTCTTTTCTTTGTTCATTTGTTTTGTTTCTTAAATTCCACATATGAATGAAGCCATATGATATCTTTCTCTGACTGACATTTCATTTAGCATTATACTCTCTAGCTCTATCCTTGTCCTTCCAAATGCATAATTTCATTCTATTTTTATGGCTGAATAATATTCCATTCCATTCCATTGTCCATATCTATAAACCACCTCTTCTTTACCCTTTCATCTAGTGATGGACATTTCAGCTGCTTCCTTACTTTGGTTATAGTAAATAATGCTGCAAAAAACATAGGGGTCCATGTATCCCTTTTTATTAGTGTTTTTGTATTTTGGGGGGAGTACTCTGTAGCACAATTATTGGATCATAGGGTAGTTAAAGTTTAACTTTTTGAGGATCCTCCATACTGTTTCCCACAGAGGCAATACAAGTTTGAATTCCTACCAACAGTGCAAGAGATTTTTTTCTCCACATCCTTACCAACACTGGTTGTTTCTTGTGTTTTGTTTTGTTTTCTATTTTAACAATTCTGACTGGTGTAAGGTGACATCTCATTGTGGTTTTGATTTGCGTTTCCTTGATAATGAGTGATGTTAAGCATCTTTTTATGTGTCTGTTGACCATCAGTAGGTCTTCTTTGAAGATATATCTATTCATTTCTTCTGCCCATGTTTTAATTGGATTATTTGGCTTTTGGGTGTTAATTTGTATAAGCTCCTTACATGTTTTGGATACTAACACTTTATCAGATATATCACTGAAAAATTTTGTCTCCCATTCAGTAGGTTGCCTTTTGTTTTATTTATGATTTACTTTCTTGTACAGAAGCTTTTTATTTTGATGTATTCCCAAGAGCTTAATTTTGCTTCTATTTACCTTGCTTTAGGAGACATATCTAGAAAAATGTTCCTATACCTATATGTTCCTATATGAGAAAAATTACTGCCTAGCCTAACTTCTGGGATTTTTATAGTGTCTTGTCTCACATTTAGGCTTTTAATCCATTTTGGATTTATTTTTGTGCATGGTGTAAGAAGAAGGTGGTCCAGGTTCATTCTTTTGCATGTGGTTGACCTGGTTTCCCAACACCATTTGATGAAGAGACTCTCATTTTCCCACTGGGTATTCCCACTGGGTATTCTTTACTCATTTGTTCAAAATTAATTGACCATATAGTTGTGGTGTTCTTTCTGAGTATTCAATTCTATTCCATTGATCTATGTGTCTATTTTTTTGTGCCAGGACCATACTGTTTTCATTTCTATAGCTGTGTAATATAACTTGAAGTCTGGAATTATGATATCTCCAGCTTTGCTTTTATTTCTTACAATTGCTTTGACAATTTAGGGTCCTTCGTTTTCCATATAAATTGTAGAATTTCTGTTCCAGTTCTGTAGAAAATGCTGTTGGTATTTTGATAGAGGTTTCAGTAAGTGCGTAGAGTGCTTTGTGTAGTATAGACATTTTAAAAATATTTGTTCTTCCAATCCATTATCATGGAATGTCTTTCTATTTCTTTCTGTCAATCTTCAATTCTTTTCATCAGTGTTTTATAGTTTTCAGAGTATAGTTCTTTTACTACTTTGGTTAGGTTTATTCCTAGGTATCTTATTGGTTTTGGTGCAATTGTAAATTGGACTGATTCCTGAATTTTTCTTTCTTTTGTTTTATTATTGGTGTATAGAAATGCAACAGATTTCTGCACATTACTTTTGTATCCTGCAACTTTACTGAATTTGTTTATCAGTTCTATTAGATTTTTGGTGGAATCTTTCAGGTTTTCTATATATAGTATCATATCATCTGCAAATAGTGAAAGTTTTACTTCTTCCTTGCCAGTTTTGATATCTTTTATTCCTTTTTGTTGTTTGATTGCTATATACAGGATTTCCAGTACTATGTTGAATAAAAATGGAGAGTGTGGACATCCTTGTCTTGTTCCTAACTTTAGTATTTCCCCATTGAGTATGATGTTTTCTATAGATTTTTCATATATTGCCTTTATTATGTTGAGGTATGTTTCCTCTAAACCAATTTTGTTGAGGACTTTTATCATGAATGGGTATTGGAATTTGTCAAAAGCTCTTTCTACATCTATTGAAATAATCATATAGTTTTTATCCTTTCTCTTATTGATGTGATGAATCACATTATATATTTGCAAATATTGAAGCACCTTTGCATACCAGGAAAAAATTCCACCTTATTGTGATGAATGATTTTTTAAAGTATTTTTGGATTTGGTTGGCTAGTATTTTGCTGAGGATTTTTGCACTCTACTCATCAAACATATTGGCCTGTATTTTTCTTTTTTGGTGGTGTCTTAATCTGGTTCTGGTATCAAGGTAATGGTAATCTCATAGAATGAATTTGGAAAATTTCCATTCTTTTCTATATTTTTGGAATAGAGAAGAGTAAGCATTAACTCTTCTTTAAATGTTTGGTAGAATTAACCTGTGAAGACATTTGGTCCTGGACTTTTGTTTGTTTGGAGTTTTATTTGATTAGCAATTCAAACTCCTTGCTGATAATTGATCTATTCAAATTTTCTATTTCTTTCCATTTAAATTTTGGTTAGTTATATGTTTTTAGGAATTAATTCGTTTTTTCTAGGTTGTCCAATTTGTTGCCATATAGTTTTTCATCATATTTTCTTTAAATTGTTTTTATTTATTATGTGGTGCTTGTTATTTATCCTTTCTCATTTGTAATTTTATTTATTTGAGTCCTTTCTCTTGTTTTTTTTTGATGAGTCTATCTAGAGGTTTATGAATTTTGTTTATTTTTTCGAAGAACCAGCTGATTTCATTGATATGATCTACTATTTATCTTGGATTCTGTATCATTTATTTCTGCTGTAATCTTAAGTATTTTCTTCCATCTGGTGGTTTGGGGTTTTTATTATTTTTCTAGCTCCATTAGGTGTAAGTTTAGGTTGCTCTTTGTTCTGTTTTTCATTTGTTTGTTTCTTTGTTTCTTTCACGTTTTTATTTGAATTCTAGTTAGTTAACATACAATGTAATATTAGTTTCAGAAGTAGAATTTAGTGATTCATCACTTACATATAACATTCAGTGCTCACCACAACAAGTGCCCTGGTAAATACCCATCAACAATTTAGCCTATCCCACCCTCCACCAACTCTCAATTTGTTCCCTATAGTTATGAGTCTCTTTTATGGTTTGTCCCTCTCCTTTTTCTGTACCAATGTTCATCTATTTTATTTCTTAAATTATACATATGAGTGAAATCATATGGTACATGTCTTTCTCCAACTGACTTATTTTGCTTAGTGTAATATACTCTAGCTCCATCCACATCATTGCAAATAGCAAGATTTCATGCCTTTTTATGGCTAGGTAATATTCCATTGTATATGTATATACCACAACCTTTTATCTTTACACCATTCAATGGACTTTAGGGCTCATTCCATTATTTGGCTATTGTTGATAATGCTGCTATAAACAGTGGGGTGAATGTGCCCCTTTGAAGCAGGATTTTTGTCCTTTGGTTAAATACCTAGTAGTGCAATTGCTGGAGTGTAGGGTAGTTCTATTTATAACTTTTTTGAGGAACCTCCATACTATTTTCCACTATGGATGCACCAGTTTTCATTCCCACTGACAGTATAAGAGAGTTCCCATTTCTCTACATTCTCAACAACATCCATTGTTTCCTGTGTTGTTAATTTTTGCCATTCTGACAGGTATAAGTTAATACCTCATTGCAGTTTTGATTTGTATCTCCCTGATGATAAGTGATGTTGTGTATCTTTTAATGTGTCTGCTAGCCATATGTATATCTTCTTTGGAAAAAAATGTCTATTCATGTCTTCTGCCCAATTTTTAACTGGATTATTTGGTTTTTGGTTGTTGAGTTTAAGTTCTTTATATATTTTGAATACTCACCCTTTACCAGATATGTAATTTACAAATATCTTCTCCCATTCTTAAGGTTGCCTTTTAGTTTCTTTTATTGTTTCCTTTGCTGTGCAAGAGCTTTTTATGTTGATGAAGTCCAAATAGTTCATTTTTGCTTTTCTTTCCCTTGCCTCCAGAAAGGTACCTAGTAAGAGGTTGCTACAGCTGATGTGAAAGTGGTTTCTGCCTATGTGTTCCTCTAGGATTTTGATGGTTTCCTGTCTCACATTTAGGCATTTCTTCAATTTTGAATTTATTTGTTGTATGGTTTAAGATAATGGTCCAGTTTCATTTTTTGCATGTTACTGTCCAGTTTTCCCAATACCATTTGTTGAACAGATTGTCTTTTTCCCATTGGATATTCCTTCCTGCTTTGTTGGAGATTAGTTGAGCATATAGTTATGGTCCATTTATGGGTTTTCCATTTTGAGCTATTGATCTCTGTGTCTGTTTTTGCGCCAGCACCATACTGTCTTGAACACTACAGCTTTGTAATATAGCTCGAACACCAGAATTGTGATGTCTCTGACTTTGATTTTAGTTTTCGAGATTGCTTTGGCTATTCGTGGTCTTTTGTGCTCCCATACCATTTGTAGGATTGCTTGTTCAAACTTTGTGAAAAATGTTGTTGGTATTTCCATAGGGATTTCATTAAATGTGCAGATTGCATTGGGTAGTAGAGACATTTTAACAAATTTTTTCTTCCAATCCATGAACACAGAATGTCTTTCCATTTCTTTGTATAATATTTAATTTCTTTCATCAGTGTTTTATGGTGTTCAGGATACAGGTCTTGTGCTTTATCAAAATAAAAAAGCTTCTGCATAGCAAGGGAAGCAATCAAGAATACTAAAAGGCAATCTACAAATGTGAGAAGATATTTGCAAATGAATTAACTGATAAAGAGTTAATATCCATAATATATTTAAAAAAACTTATAAAACTCAGCACCTGAAGTGCAAATAATCCAATAAAAAATGGACAAAAGACATGAATAGACATTTTCCAATAGAAGACATATGGATGACCAACAAACATATGAAAAGGTGCTCAATATCACTGATCATCAGGGAAAGGCAAGTCAAAACTCTAATGAGATATCACCTCACACCTGTCAGAATGACTGACATTAAAAACACAAGAAAGATGAGGTGTTGGAGAGAATATAGAGAAATGGAACACTCTTGCACTCTTGGTGGGAATGCAAGTAGTGAAACCAGTCTGGAAAAAAATATGCAGGTTCTTCAAAAAGTTAAAAATAGGGGTGCCTGTATGTCTCAGTAAGTTAAGTGTCTGGCTCTTGATTTGGCTCAGTTCATGATCTCATCATTCATGAAATTGACACCCGCCTCAAGCTCTACACTGACAGCTTGAAGCCTGCTTGGGATTCTCTCTCCCTCTTTCTCTGCCCCTCCCCTGCTCACACTCTCTCTCAAAAAAAAAAAAGCTTAAAAAAAAGTTAAAAATAGAACTTTACCCAAAGGATACAAAAATACTGCTTCAAAGGGACACATGCACCCTATTGTTTACAATAACATTTTGTACAGTAGCCAAATTATGGGCAAAGCTGATGTGTCCATTGAGTGATGAATGGAAAAAGAAGATGTGGTATGTGTGTGTGTGTGTGTGTATATATATATATATATATATACACATATATATATATGTATATATATATGTACGTGTGTATATATGTATATGGGTGTGTATATATATATATGTATGTGTGTATATATGTATATGTGTGTGTGTGTGTATATATATATATATAATTCAATATGACTCAGCCACAAAAAAGAATGAAATCTTGTCATTTGCAATGACATGGATGAAACTAGTATTATGCTAAGCAAAATTTCAGTCAGAGAAAGACAAATACCATATCACTTCACTCATATGTGAAATTTAAGAAATAAAACAAATGAGCAAAGGTAAACAGGAGAGAGAGGGGAGAGAGAGAGAGAGAGAGAGAGAGAGAGAGAGGAAAACCAAGAAACAGACTGATCTACAGAGGACAAACTGGTAATTACCAGAAATGAGGTGGGTGGGTTAATGGTTTAAGTAGGTGATGGGGGTTAAGGAGTTAACTTCACCTGTGATGAGCACACATTGCTGTATAGAAGTGTTGAATTAGTATATTTTTCACCTGAAACTAATATTACACTACATGTTAACTAACTGGAATTTAAATAAAAACTTTTTTAAAAATTGTTTAATGTTTATTTATTATTGAGAGACAGAGAGAGACAGAGCATGAGCATGGGAGGGGCAGAGAGAAGGGGAGACACAGAATCTAGAGCAGGCTCCAGGCTCTGAGCTGTCAGCACAGAGCCTGACACAGGGCTCGAACTCACAAACCACAGGATCGTGACCTGAACTGAAGTCAGATGCCTAACTGAGCCACCCGGTCTCCTGTAAATAAAAACTTTTAAAAAAATGCCCCTTACTATTATTGTATTACTATCAGTTCAATTTAGTGTTAACTGTTTTATGTATTTGTGTGTTCTCATGTTGGGTACATAAATATTTCCAATTTTTATATATTCTTTTGGATTGTCCCTTTATTATTATACGGGGTCCTTCTTTGTCTCTTGTTAGTCTTGCTTCTAATTTTTTTTTTCTGATATAAGTATTGCTACTCCAGCTTTCTTTTGACAGCCATTTGCATGATAAAGTTTTCTCCATCCCTCAGTTTCAGACTGTAGGTGTCTTAGGTCTAAAATGAGTTTCCTATAACCAACATATAGATTGGTCTGATTTTTTTTAATTCATTCTGTCACCCTATGTCTTTTGATTAGAGCGTTTAGTCAATTTACCTTAAAAGTAATTGATGAATATGTATTTATTTTAATTTTATCATTCATTTTTGGTTGTCTCTGAAGATTTTTTCTGACCCTTTCTTGTTTTTCTCTCTCATGATTTTTTGGTGTTCTTTAGTGATACATTTTTTAAATTTTTTGTTTTTTTCTTTTCATATATATTAGTAGTTTTTGATATATGATTACCATTAGGTTTTTATATAGCCTCTTCTGTATATAGAAGTTTATAGTAGGTAAAGGGTTGTTTAATTTTGAACCCATTTTTTACCCCTCTCCTTCTGAAGTGTTAAGTATATATTGTCATATTTTTCAGCCTTTTATTTTGTGAGTTACTTAAATAATTTTTACAGAAATATTTATATTTATTGCTTTTGTAATTCTTACCCTCTTACTGTCTCTCCTTTCAACTCAGAGTCCCCTTTAATATTTGTCGCAGGGTTGATTTAGTGGTCACAAACTCCTTTAGTTTTTGTTTGTCTAGGTAATTGTTTATCTTTCCTTCTATTCTGAGTGATATCATTTATGGATAGAGTATTCTTGGCTGCAGAGTTTCCCATTCAGCACTTTGAATATGTCATGCCACTCCCCTTTTGCTTGCAAAGTTTCTGCTAAAAAATCTGCTAATAGAATTATGGGATTTCCTTTGTTCTACTTGGTAGAACTGTCTTCTTTTGTCTTGTGTTTTTTTTTTAATTCTTCCTTTATAACCACATTTTCCCATTTAATTACAATATGTCTTGGTGTCGATCTGCTTTGGATGATTTTGTTGTGGGTTCTCTGTGCTTCATGGATCTGGGTATCTGTTCTTTTCCCCAGTTTCAGGATGTTTTCAGCTATTATTTCTTCAAATAGAGTTTCTGCCTCCTTTTCTCTATCTTCCTCTTGGACCCTATAACACAAATGTTATTATGGTTGATGGAGTCTCTGAGATCTGTAAGTCTATTCTCATTCTGCATAATACCTTTTTTCTCTCTTGTTCAGCCTGATTACTTTTTATTACTGTCTTTTCAGTCATTAACTCATTCATTTGCTTCTTTCAGCCTGCTGTTCATTCTAGTGAGTATGTTTCTCATTTTTTTATTGAACCCTTTATCACAACTATATTATTCCTTATCTTTGTGTTAAGGGTCTCACTATTACCTTCTACTCTTTTCTGTAGTCCAGTGAGTGTTTTTATGATCATTGCTTTAAATTCTGCATTAGTCATGTACTTATATCTGTTTTGGTAGATCTGTGGCTCTATTATCCTCTCTCTTTTCATTTTGTCTAAGTCTTTGTGCCTGTTTTTGTAAGTTACGTAAGTCAGTTACGTTTCCTGTTCTTGAGAGTAATGGCCTTATAAAGAAGAGGTCCTGTAGTGCTCTGCAGTATAGTGTCCTTTGTTCCCCAGAGCCTGGTATTTCCGGTAGTATCTCTAATGTATGTTGTGTTTGCTCTACTATTTTATCTTGGCTGCTTTATCCTTTGGTCCAGTCATCTTTAGAGGCTCTCTTTTTCAGGGGCGCCTGGGTGGCTCAGTCGGTTAAGCGTCCGACTTCAGCCCAGGTCACGATCTCACGGTCTGTGAGTTCGAGCCCCGCGTCAGGCTCTGGGCTGATGGCTCAGAGCCTGGAGCCTGTTTCCGATTCTGTGTCTCCCTCTCTTTCTGCCCCTCCCCCGTTCATGTTCTGTCTCTCTCTGTCCCAAAAATAAACGTTGAAAAAAAAAATTTAGAGGCTCTCTTTTCCTGTTGTATGCAATGTTTGGTCCCTGACCTGAATGTGGTGAGTTTTAAGCAGGTGTTCTGTGGTCTGCTTGTGAAATGAGACCTGTTGCCACAGTCTCTGTAATTGTGTCCTTGCAATACTCCCAGCACTTCTGGGGTAGGGGTCCCACCACCCTGGACTGAGGGAAGCATGACTTGGAAGGGAAGGTTGGTTCTACTAGAGTGTGGGAGTGGGGGGTGGGTATTGGTGTTAGCAAGTTAGTGAATTTCAGGCCTATGCCAGTTTCTGCAGGTGACCCTGTGCTTATGATGAGGGAAGGGAAGGGAAGGGAAATGGTGCCTGCTAGGTCTTTTGTTCTTGTAGGGATTTCTCCGTGAACACTGACTCTCTGGTACATACTCTGAGATGAGCAAATAACCCCATTATGTGCCCCAAGTGCTCTTTATATCATTTTTTCTATACTGTAAGTTCACAGACTGTTTGTCCTGCTTTCTCTCCAAGAGCAGCCCAGTGCTCTCTATGCTATTTTGGACCCAATCCCCCCAAAGACCTTTAAAAATCCAGGCATTAAGCCCAGCTGGTTGTCAGCTATTATGAAATTCATTCCCTCTTGCTTTCCAAACCAAATGGTGTTGGTATTCCTTTCCCCATGCACTCCCCTTGTGTTAGTCTGTCTCTCGCCCTCCTCCACCACCATAGCTCTGTCCCCACTGCAGAGGCCACAATCCATTTCTCTATGAAACCATGTCTCTGTACTTCCTACCTTCTTTGATGTGGCCTCTTCTCTACCTTTAGTTGTGGAGTTTGTTCCTGAAGTTTTCAGGTCAATTTCTGGTGTATTTAGGATTATTTGATAGTCATTTAGCTGTGTTTGTGAGAGGAGGTAAGGCTAGGGTCCTCTTACTTTGCTACTATTTTCCATTTTTTAAAATATATTTTTAATATATTTTATATTTCATAATTACATGATTGAGGAAGTATTTATAAATTGTCTTGACCTCTGTCTCTAATTTGACTGGGCTTAAACTTTTTCTTTTTAAGTAGATCTGAGTGAGTCAAGATGTCCACCCTTTTGACATATAAAGACAGAGCCATAGAATTTAGCCTTTGAGTTTATTTGATATTTGGCCTTTCCTCTGTAACTAAATAAGACAAACCTTGCCACAGATTATATAATAGTGAATAAATTACCCATATCATTGATGCCATTAGACCCTGGGAAGATGGAAATGATGTTGGTGAGGACATTGTCTTAAAAGTCAAGAAACCTGGGTCTAAGTGGCAGCTTTATCATTAATTCACTGTGAAACATGAATCAGGTCCTTCTCTCTTAACTTATTAATCTTTAAAATGAGGACTTAGACTACATCATGACTCCTACTGCATTCAGCTCTGAAAGTATTATTTGAGCAATTTGGAGTGGAATTTAACAATGTTCTTATAGGAGCATAAGTTGGATTCTCATCGAGGTAAATTTCCTTCACCTAAATAAGAAAGATAAGTATAGACTAGGTCAGGAAACTTCACCACCAGGTAGTTTTTCAAAATATATAAAGATTGGCTCCTATGTGTTCTGAGACAGCCAGCTGAAACCTCAAGACTGATCTGTCTGTACCCAAACTTTATTTGGTGGAAGAAGACAGGAGAAAAATGAGAATAAAATGTGATCCTGTACAAAGAAGCAAAATTTATGAGTTTTTAGAAATTTGAAAAATACTGTCACTTCTGTAATTATTGAAATCCTTCCATTCTTAAGAGATACAGCCCAAACTCTCATTCTCCTGAAGACTTGCTTGACTTGCATCCTGAAATTCCATTTCTTATCCCAGCCCTCCTGGGATCCCTGACTTCCTCTGTAAAATATTACAGAAGTAGAAATAACATTTTTAGGCCCTTATGACATGTATGCTGCCTTATAATTTAGGCAATTAGATAATGTCTTATGTGCTTAACTAGATTCTAAAAAGTTTCTGGGAAGCAGTAACCTTTCCTTTACCATCAGATTTCTTGTACTCTTTTCCCTTCATTCTCTCCTTTTCAGCTATATTTGATCTACTGGTCTGCATTTGGCAGTTATTCAGTAAGTGTTTGCTGAATGGAGCTAAGGTTGTGTGAATGGAGAGAGCATCACAATAAACTGGACACAACAAACGCAAGTAGGACAATTTTCTTTAAATAAACACAGAATTAATGCCACATTCTTCCAGACTGTGGGGTACAGAATAAAAGGATACAGAAGGGGCAATGAATTGTGATCTCTTGTCAATATAGCTGACCTAATGAAAATTTAGATTAATTTACCCCTTCCCCTATATTTTCTCCACTTACTCAGAACTACACTCAACATAGCTTAGTGCAAAATCATTAAAGATTGGCAACTCAGTTTTCATTCCCTGGAATCTATTCAGTTTTCTCTTATATCCTGCTCTCATTATCTATTTTTATCTTTCCAATCCTAATAAATTTATTCACACCAAGGTTTTCAACTAAGTATATTTCTAAGAGTGTCAAGATTTGAAAATCAACACTTCAGGAAGAAAGGAATGCTTACCCCCAAAGGATTTGTTTTTCAGGCATTAGTGAAAAAAATATTTTGAGGTAAAGAGTCCTACAGATGCTTCCTAATGCTTCCTATAATATGCCATACAGATATGTCCTGGAATAAAACTGGATTTGCATTAATATACTTCTTTCTCCCATGGTACATGTGAAAATTTCCTTTGCTCTGATCTAAAATACTATGAAAGTCTTGGAGATTGCCTTCAGCTGCCCCTTGTCCATTTCACAGGTGTACTGCTGCAGGTAGAATATGTTAGGCATCTAATACAGTGTAGTCCTAGGCTCTGGGGTTCTGAAGGTGCTTGGAACACCATCTTCAACGGGTTGTGGCTACAGGTCAGGGCTACAGAAAACCAGCCTCTTTTCACCCAATTATTCCTAACCACTGAGAGGAAATGAAGGTTTACTTATACTTCCTGGCAGAGGACTCTGAGGGGAATGGGGAGTGGGTGGACAGGAAGTGTGAGGTGAGTTATGTATCTTTAAGTTTTTCTTAAGGAGTAGAGTATTTATTTTAATATCAGGGGTTTAAATGTCTGTATATCTAAGAATACTCTAGGCAGAGGTCATTCCCACTTTGAACTCTCCTATTGGGAGCTACCTAAGGGTCAGTCTTAGGTAAGGAGTGTCCACTTTGGTACCTGAACACAACAATTGAGGGGCTTAGAGAAAGGATCACGATGAAGATTGTAGTGGTCCACTATGAAAGGGGCCAGAGGGCACATAGTTTCTACAAAAGACTCCATAAACAAATAAACCACGCATTGTCACAAACTCAAAGCTAAGTGCAACCACAGGATTGGAAGACAATGCACTGTCGCCCTATAAATAGAAACAAAAGTTTATTTGCTTAATGTGAAGCTTTGCAGCCTGTATTTACAGCCCATAAAATAGTTCTTCATAATTAATCAGAGATAAAGAGGGAGAGAGAGAGACAGAGAGAGAAAAGAGAGAGAGAGAGAGAAGAGAGAGAGAGAACAAGCACAGGCAAGCTTGCTAGCTCAAGCTACCTCCTGGAAAACGGAAATGTTCAGTGTGCATAGAGGCTTGCACATTTCACGCTGACATCTCACTACCATGTTTTCCAACGTGGTAGTGGTTAGGTAATGCTGAGAATTTTCTTTCTTTCTTTTTTTTTTACCTTTGCTATCTTCATTTTTGTTTTGGCTTTATTATATTTTGTTTTATTTTTACTCTTTCTTCCCTCCTTGTCTCCCTCCTCCCTCCCTTTCTTTTCTTTCTTTTTCTTCTTTATCTTTCACTCTTTCTCTATCTCCTTTCCTTTTGTCTTTCTTTATCTCATTTTGAAGAGGTTGTGTTTTTTTTTTGTTTTTTTGGTGATGGAAAAGGATGTTGGTTTTTCTCAGAACAAGGAGCTGGAATTGAGGTACAGATCAATAGCATCCTTGTTGAAGTGGCTGTCACTTGAATTATTTGGAAATCATTGGAGAAAACAGAAAGAAACTGAAACGGTAGGCTCCAGTTTTTAATGAATTAGATCTTATCTGTATCTTTTACCATTAATATCTAGAACTGTTCTCTTCACACCAAGTTCTGGGTAATCTGTCAGATCTAAGGGTGGTATGGATATCATGAACCTGGACCATCCTTGTATGTCATTTCCTTAGTATTTGCACAAACAAAAATAATTATACACTTGATTGCTTAATATGGGAAGGGGGAGGTAACTTTTAACGGGGAGAAATTTAAGTTTGACATGGAGAGGTTTTTTTCTAATGTGTTTCACTCAATTGATATTGAATAAAATAGCCCTGTGAACATTTGTAATTTAAGCAACTCTATATTAAGTAGAGTTACTTGCGGAATATGCAGGATGTTTTTTATCTACTCTTAGTTATAACTTTTTGGAGGTGATAGTTTCTTTGATAAATGATTTAAATGGTTAGATTTCTGTTATTTTCAAAATGAGCTATGATTAAAAAATAAGAACTATAATGTCTCAGGACATTTACCAACATGAATATATATTCTTATCAGCTTGTAAAAGTTATATATTTTTACTGTAAAAGTGAATTGTAATTAATGTTAAGTGTAAAGATTCTGCTTTCAAATAAAACACTCCAGAACAACAACAACAACAACAACAACAATAACAAACAACAACAACAAAAACATGTTTATAATGGGAGAGGAGAAATAAGAAGACAAGAGACTTATTTACTGTTTCTCATACATAAGCTTTATCTATCAGAATAATCAGTACATTACAATCAATAATGGGTTAAATGATTTTATATTAAATTTACATTTTTAGATACTCATCATCAACATATTTTGACAAAATGTAAGTAAAATTGTTTTCTTGTTTGCGTGTTGCTTTTCTTTTATGCTCAAGTAGAAAATATTGAAGAAGGCACCTTCTAACTTTAAACCCAATGATAAGGCCATCAGTAGCATGTAACTTCTAGAAGCTGCATTTAGAGATTTTAAAAACAGGAAAGGATGTATGTCCATGGTGCAACATGACCCAAGATAAAAATCTCAAATGATTTTCTGTTCCTTCCTTTCTCTACTGTCAACAGTGGTGTCCTTGGACTTCGTTTTGTTTTTTAATTTCTTTTTCATGGACTTTATTTTATACTGCTCTAATCTTTCCAGGGAAGTAAAAAAGTTATAATTTTATTCAACTAGAGCTAAATTTGTTAGAGAGCTTTGGGTCATTCAGCAAGGAGTATTTCTTTCAGGCAGCTGCTGTAAATATCAGGTATTGTGGCAAAGGCATTAATCTTATAGATGGGATTCAAGTTTTTCATCCCAAGGAAAGATTCCACCAGCCACATTAGTAAATATTTGGATCGCATGAAAGTCATCCTCCAGGAACTTTGTATCAGAGGGGGTAGGTATTTTTTTTTTATTATAGAAAATATTCTTTGTACTTGTAAACACATGTACTGCTCTCTCTTACTGTATGTTTGCAATACTTACATTTCTGTGAGACAGGAATCATTTAATATACCAATTCTGTGTGGGCTGGTACAGTATGGTACAGAATATTGTAAAGGTGAATAAATACAAAGTGGGACATTGATTCCTCCAAAAATCTCACTGAATTTTCACCTAGAGACAATTAGGAATGAATGAACTCAATTTTCCCCCTGTGTACTAGGTAAGTGAAATGAAAAGTAGAAAGAAGCATGCTTTATACCTTCCTTTTATAGACACTATTAGCACCAATCAGATGTTCAGAACCGAAAAGGAAATTAAACTCTTTCTTCTGACCCTTGCCTAATCCTGAAAGAAAGAACTACAGATAGTGCTGTTTCCCTTGCCCATTAAAGTTACATCCCAAAAGCCTTTGTCTTGTGACATAGGTCTAGAGAATCAGTCTGCAGACCATGAGTTAAAGGAAATTATTAGAAACGGATTCAAAACCTGTCACTTACAGGAGCAATGGAAAAACATCCAAGACTCTTTTATGCTTTGAAAAGTGACATAGATTGACAGTTTGCATTTTAAAGGTGGAAAAGCTGAGATTCAGAGAATTGAAGTGACCAAACCAAGTACCTCTGTGAGTCTATGACAGAGAAAAGACTGCAACTTAGGTCTCTGATACGTCATCAGTGCTCATTTTACTTTTTTATTACTGCTGAATAAGGCTTAAGGATTAAGAGACATATGTATCAATCATTGGGAAATGTTAAAGATGTCCTTTTGAAATCACTCAAGAATGAAGGGGCACACTTCAGGCTTCTCCCAAGGGCCCTGATAATTTAGCAAATTTTGCTTTGCTGGGCTTTACTATGGTTTTCTTGCAAGAATAGGAGAAAATTATTCTACTGTTCCCACAGAAAAAAACCCAAAATTAAAATGAATATTAACAAAATGATATAATAAACATTAACACAGACCTGTCCATGTACTGGATGCTTTTGTGCATTATTATGTGCCAGTGCAACAGTTTGGGCAAGCTATAAAACATCAGAAAGTACTCAGGAAGTTCTGAGGTCTAGGATATTCCAAATTTGAGAAAGGAGTAAAGATTACAGGGTAAAAATAAAGGTAAAACAGCCTTAGAATAAAGTGTGAGGAAGTTAATATTATAATAACTGGTAGTATGTGAATACAGAAAAGGGTATAGTCATTAGTGCCTTGATTATTACTGCTTATCATATAACAGCATAATATCTGGGACTTGAAAATTAAAGTGGGTTTTCTTGGTATAGTCATTGAAAGATAATCCATAGAGGAGAGTGTGCTTCAGAGGAATAACTTTTACTTGTAGCAATGACTGCCTTAGTATCAGCCAGAAATCAAGATGCAGACAGAGTTCCTGAGAAATCATCAGAAGTACTGGAATTTAACCAAAATCAAGTCTGGGGATGGGTACGGGCCAAGAAATTCACTAAATCTAACTAGCTAGTGAGGAAACAGAAGTTTAAACTATTGGCCATGATCGGCAGGTGGATCATGAAAAGCATGATTTGAGCCCAGAACATGAGCCAATGCTGTCCATTTAGGCTCAAATGTATCTTGGACAGCATAATTAATATCTCACTAGGTACCTAAATTATATGCAATGTAAGTCATGAACTCAAAAAGCCCTTCAATTCCTTCCTTACTTTTTGAAAATATATTCGTTTCTTCCAAAAGCTTTTGCTCAATGCCACACTATTTACGAAAGGGAATGGCAAGGCTTCTTCCACATTCTCAGAAGCAGAAGAGAGCATGCAATTTAGTTATAATTATAGTTACTCAGTTAAAACTCTTTTCAGCTTTACTTGGTAGATCATATTCAGATATTTCTCATAAGCTAATAACATATTACCAGATATTTCTTTTTTAAATGTTTTTTTTTAAATTTTTTTTTCAATGTTTATTTATTTTGGGACAAAGAGAGACAGAGCATGAACGGGGGAGGGGCAGAGAGAGAGGGAGACACAGAATCGGAAGCAGGCTCCAGGCTCTGAGCCATCAGCCCAGAGCCCGACGCGGGGCTGGAACTCACGGACCGCGAGATCGTGACCTGGCTGAAGTCGGACGCTTAACCGACTGCGCCACCCAGGCACCCCTAAATGTTTTTTTTTAATTCCAGTTACCTAAGATATAGTATAGTATTAGTTGCAGGTATAAAGTTTAGTGATACAACACCTCCATACAACACTCCATGCTCATCACAAGTGCACTCCTTTATTACCATCAGCTATTTAACTCATTCCTCCACCCACCTCCCCTTGTGTAACCATCACTTTGTTCTCTATAGTCAAGAGTCTAATCCTTAGTTTGTCTCCCTCTATTTTTCCCTATGCTCCTTTGTTTTGTTTCTTAAATTCCACTTATGAGTGAAAACATACAGTATCTGTCTTTTGCTGATTGACTTATTTCACTTAGCATAATAATCCCAAATTCCTTTCATTTCATTGTGAATGACAAGATTTCATTATTTTTGATGGCTGAGTAATATTCCATTATATGTATGAAAATATAATGGTGTGATATATATGCACCACATCTTCTTTATCCATTCATCAGTCAATGGACACTTGACTGAATATACGTATATGTATATGTATATGTATATGTATATGTATATGTATGTAGATTGATTTGGGTAGTATAGACATATTAACAATGCTTGTTATTCCAATCTATGAGCATGGAATGTCTTTCCATGTTTTTGCATTGTCTTCAATTTCTTTCATAGTTTTTTTTCATAGTTTTCTTTTTATAGTTTTTAGAGTACACGTTTTCCCTCCTCTTTTACCAGATATTTCTTATAGGTTAATGACTTATTTTTATATGCTAAAATAAGTCTTACACTTTATTTATAGGATAACATTAATGATACTTATTTACTGTTTGGAATATCTACTCATTTTTAGGTGATACAAGGTGACCTGTGAGTTGGTTCTTTATTTTTTCAAGTTTATTTATTAATTTTGAGAGAGAGTGAGCACATATGCAAGTGAGTGGGGGAAGAAAAGAGAGATAGAGGGAGAGAGAGAGAGAGAGAGAGAGAGAGAGAATCCCAAGCATGCTCCACACTTCCAGTGTAGAGCATGACGCAGGGCTCAAACTTACAAACTGTGAGATCATGACCTGAGCCAAAATCAAGAGTCTGATATTTAACTGACTGAGACACCCAGGCACCCCAAGTTCTTTAAAACTGAAAATCAGGGGCGCCTGGGTGGCGCAGTCCGTTAAGCGTCCGACTTCAGCCAGGTCACGATCTCGCGGTCCGTGAGTTCCAGCCCCGCATCGGGCTCTGGGCTGATGGCTCAGAGCCTGGAGCCTGTTTCTGATTCTGTGTCTCCCTCTCTCTCTGCCCCTCCCCCGTTCATGCTCTGTCTCTCTCTGTCCCAAAATTAAATAAACGTTGAAAAAAAAAACTGAAAATCTGTTACACTGAGCGGTTCCTCTATTTTGAGTGTGTCAGACCAAATGGTGTGCCAGAAAATAAATGACATCTAAAAGATCGATTGATTTATTATTTATCAAATGTGTTTTTTCAACAGCCATTTAATTCCAAACCTCCAGAAGGAAATGTTTTCTTGATATTTGTGATTGATGTCACATCAATATGTATAAATAGAGACACCCTGATTACAAAGGTGAATAAAGTAGCAAGACAGTGACTACAAACTATAGAAAAAAATTTTGTTTTAAATTAAGCTTCACAGTTTATGACTTCAAGTTATATTACAAACCTTAATGATCATACAGTATTCTGCTGCCACAAAAATAGACACATCAATCAATGGAAAAGGATAGAAAACCCAGAAATGAACCCACAACTATATGGTCAATTAAATTTCAACAAAGCTGGAAAAAATATCCAATGGGAAAAAGAGAGTTTCTTCAAAAAACGGTGTTGGGAAAAATGAACGTGAAAAATGCACGTGCAACGTGCAAAAAAAAAAAAAAAGAAGAGAAAAGAAACTGGGCCACTTTTTTACACCATACACAAAACTAATTCAAAATGGATTAAATACCTGAATGTGGTGACTTGAAATCATGAAAGTTTTAGGAGATCACACAGGCAGTAACCGCTTTGATATTGGCCATAGCAACTTCTTTCTAGATATATCTCCCGAGGCAAAGGAGACAAAAGCAAAAATAAACTTCTGGGGTTTCATAAAAATAAAAAGCTGCTGCACAGCAAAGGAAACAATCATGAAAACCTAGAGGGAACCTAAAGAATGAGAAAAGATATTTGCAAATGACATATCTGATAAAGGTTTACTATCCAAAATATATAAAGAAATTATAAAACTAAACCCTACAAAATAGAATAATCCAATTAAAAATGAGAAGACATGAATAGACATTTTTCCAAAGAAGACATACAGGTGGCCAACAGTCACATGAAAAAAATGCTCAACATCATTGATCATCAGGGAAATAGAAATCAAAACTACAATGAGATATCATGTCACACCTGTCAGAATGGCTAAATTCAACAACACAAGAAACAACAGGCATTGGGAAGGATGTGGAGAAAGGGGATCTCTTTTAGTAAGAAGGCAAACTGGTGCAGCCACTCTGGAAAATAGCATGGAAGTTCCTCAAAAAGTTAAAAATATTTCCCTGATAAGGAGCGACGTTGAACATCTTTTCATGTGCCTGTTGGCCATCCAGATGTCTTCTTTAGAGAAGTGTCTTTTCATGTTTTCTGTCCATTTCTTCACTGGGTTATTTGTTTTTCGGGTGTGGAGTTTGGTGAGCTCTTTATAGATTTTGGATACTAGCCCTTTGTCCGATATGTCATTTGCAAATATCTTTTCCCATTCCGTTGGTTGCCTTTTAGTTTTGTTGGTTGTTTCCTTTGCTGTGCAGAAGCTTTTTATCTTCATAAGGTCCCAGTAATTCACCTTTGCTTTTAATTCCCTTGCCTTTGGGGATGTGTCGAGTAAGAGATTGCTACGGCCGGTGGGAATGCAAATTGGTGCAGCCACTCTGGAAAGCAGTGTGGAGGTTCCTCAGAAAATTAAAAATAGACCTACCCTATGACCCAGCAATAGCACTGCTAGGAATTTACCCAAGGGATACAGGAGTGCTGATGCATAGGGGCACTTGTACCCCAATGTTTATAGCAGCACTCTCAACAATAGCAAAATTATGGAAGGAGCCTAAATGTCCATCAACTGATGAATGGATAAAGAAATTGTGGTTTATATACACAATGGAATATTACGTGGCAATGAGAAAGAATGAAATATGGCCTTTTGTAGCAACGTGGATGGAACTGGAGAGTGTGATGCTAAGTGAAATAAGCCATACAGAGAAAGACAGATACCATATGGTTTCACTCTTATGTGGATCCTAAGAAACTTAACAGAAACCCATGGGGGAAGGGAAGGAAAAAAAAAGAAGTTAGAGTGGGAGAGAGCCAAAACTGAGAACAAACTGAGGGTTGATGGGGGGTGGGAGGGAGGGGAGGGTGGGTGATGGGTATTGAGGAGGGCACCTTTTGAGATGAGCACTGGGTGTTGTATGGAAACCAATTTGACAATAAATTTCATATATTGAAAAAAAAAAAGAACAAGCTCTTGAATCTGGCCTACATAGTGCCATATGGTCTGTATGGCTTAGCTGTCCATTAACTCTATTGATTCCCATTCCTTTCTTGCATTCTTTGTTTTTTTGTTACAATCTTTGTTTTAAAGTGTCCTTTGTTTTTTGTTACAATCTTTGTTTTAAAGTCTATTTTCTTTGATATAAGTACTTGATATAACTTGTTTTACAGTTGTATTTTTTCCTCTGTTCCTTTTTTTTTTCTTGCTCTCTTCCCTTGTAGTTTGATGGCTTTCTTTAGCGATATGCTTGGGTTCCTCTCAGTATACTTTTTGCAATTCCATTATAGGTTTTTTTATTTGTGGTTACCATTAGGTTTATATACAACACCCTATGTATATAGGAATCTATATTATGTTGATGGTTGCTTAGGTTTAAAACCATTTTAAGTAAGCACTAAATTTTTACTCCACCCTCCATGTTATATATATAGATGTCATACTGTGTATCTTTTTATTATGTGAATTGACTGATTTTTGTTGATATAATTGATTTACTGCTTTTGTGCTTTAACCTCCACACTGGTTTTATAAGTGATCAATCTATTACTTTTATTATGTTTCTATGTACTTGTAAAAATTTTTCCTCTTCTAATTTTCTCCTGATTATGGCATTTTCTCTCCACTCAAAGAATTTCCTTTAATGTTTCTTGTAAGGTAAGTTTAGTGGTGATGAACTCCTTTAAATTGTTTTTGTCTTGGAAACTCTTTATTAAATTCTCCTTCTATCTTGAATAGTAGCCTTGCTTGATAGAATTTTTTTCTGCAGTTTTTTTCTTTTTTTACAGTTTATTTTTTTTTACAGTTTTTTTACACTTTTAAAATGTCATCCCACTCCCTGAAAACATTTCTGCTGAAATATCAGCTGACAGCCTTATGGGGTGTCCCTTTTATGTAACTGTTTTTTTTTCTTGCTCCTTTTAAAGCTCTCTATCACTACTTTTTACCATTTTAATTATTATGTGTCTTGGTGCAAACCTCCTTGGCTTCATTTTGTTGGTAGCTCTCTGTGATTCCTGAATCTGGATATCTGTTTCCTTCCCCACATTAGGGAATTTTTCAGCTTTTTTTTTGTCAAATTAATTTTCTGTCCTTTTATTCTCTTTCTTTTCCTTCTGGAATCCTTATAATTCCAATATTATTACAACTTATGAAGTCATTGAGTTCCCTTAACCTATTCCCATTTTTTATTAATTTTTCTTTGCCATTTAGCTTGGTTTCTATTAACTTGTCTCCCAGGTCTCTGATCTGTTTTCCTATTTCCTCTACTATATATTCTCTCTAGTGTATTTTTAAGTTCAGTTATTGAGTTCCTCATCTCTGGTTCTCTCTCTCTCTCTCTCTCTCTCTCTCTCTCTTACATTTTCTGTCTCTTTGCCTAAGGTCTCAGGCATATTGCCAATCTCCATTCCATTTAACTCCTTTGCTGTGATTTTTCCCTGCTCTTCTGCTTGGAACATATTCCCCTGTCTCCTCATGTTGTTTAAATTTCTGTGTTTGTTTCTGTGTGTTAGGAAGTTCAGTTATGGTCTGATCTTGACAGTAATGGCCTTATGAAGATGAGGTCCTGCAGTGCACTGTAGGGCAATGTCTCTTGGTCACTGGAACCAGGTACTTCAGGGGTGTCTTCTATGTGTGTTGCATGCACCTTACTATGGTGGTTGAACTGTGTTTGCCTTAAGTCCAGTAGGCTGTAAGGGCCTACTTTGCCTGTTGTAGGCAGGTTTTTGTCCTTGTACCTTGCCAGTCTAGGGTTGCCTTATTATTATACTTGGGTCAGACCAGATGCCTGCTTTTTTCTGGGGCTGCTTTTGCACTGAACTTCAGAGTGTTCTCCTTACATTGTCCCCTGAGAAGATTTACTTGATGGGTGGAACCTGCAGTCAGACCTAGATGTTTGCCTTCAGTCTGTCTCTTGGGGTTGCAGTGACCCCAAATTGAAAGGGCTTTCTCTTTGTGAAGTTTTGTTGGCAGGTGGAGCTGGCAGTCAGACAAGATATCTGTCCCCATCCCACTGCTGGGGCCATGGTTGGGTTGTGTGTGTAGTTATCTTTCCTTCTCTCCAGGGCAGGATTCATTTTGGAAGGACTACTGTTGAGTGGGTTGGACTGGATAGGCAACTATGCAGAACATGGGGATGGGGCCTGCAGTGTTTGCAAACTAGGTGAAGAGTGTTCAAGTTGGTTTCAGCAGGTATCTGGCTATTTAGGTTGGCAATGGGGAGAGAAGTCATGCCCACCAGTTATTTTGTCTTTGAAGTATTTTAAATATCTTGTTACTCCAGCACATGTTCTAAAATTAGTAAATAAATCTCCTTCCCATATACTTCAGGCACTTTTTAAACTGCTGCTTCTAAGTTGTATCTTTCAGGGTGGGTTGTTTATTATACTGTCTCTTTAATAGCTGGGATTCAATTTTCCCTCTGGCTCTTCCACAGTTAAAAATGCTGATTTTTAAAGCACCCAGAGTTAAGCTGTTCTTAGTGTAAAAGTGCAAATTTAAGCCCCACTGTTTTTCAAAGCCAAATGTTATGAGGATTCATCTGCCCAGTGCAGGTCCCTTGTATCTAGGGTGCCTGCTGTGGGGCCTATTCCTCTTCTTTTCCATGCTTGTGGTGTCCCTCCCATGTGTGGTTACTCTAACCAGGAGTTTGGTTCATAACCACATTTCTTTCCCTACTACCATTTTTATGTGATCTCTTCTCTAGGATTAACTATGGAAAGTCTGTTTTGCCAAGCTTTGGGTT
This sequence comes from Prionailurus viverrinus, assembly GCF_022837055.1. Taxonomy (NCBI): domain Eukaryota; kingdom Metazoa; phylum Chordata; class Mammalia; order Carnivora; family Felidae; genus Prionailurus; species Prionailurus viverrinus. Next base: position 57,454,414 of record NC_062579.1, read on the forward strand.
GTTGCCTGGGTTAGATGCACTGGTGTGGCTATTTGGCGTATTCCTGGGTGGAGGTAAACTTAGGATCCACTTATTCACCTTCTTCCCAGGCTAATCAAATCAAGCTTTGTACTAGTTTTAAACTGTGAGAACTCAAAGGAAATTCAGGGATAATACAGTCTAACTATTAAATTTTACAGATGAAATATTGAGGCCCAGAGATAAAAGTAATTTTTCCAAAGTCATTTCACCAATTAGTGGTAAAGTGAAGACTAGAAGCAGGTATCCTATGTCTATGACTTGTATTTTCCCCCCTATACCCTGCTTTCTCTCAGCTTATGTGTCCTGTCTTGGGAGTTGAAAAAAACCAGAAAGTAACACAGAATACTTTTAGGGCATATGATTTTTCTAGAAGAAATTGATGAAGTGACCTCCACCATCTTTTTGATATCTTACATGATTCCCATCCATGAAATATAATAAGTAAAAAGATTTTTTAAAAGTGCCTGAGAATATTCACCACTTTAATTAAATCTGTTTCTGTCCAGCTGGATTTGTCTGGTGATGTTTATGATTAGCCTGTAACTCTGCTCAGTCACTGAATTCTGTCCCTATGAAATATTGTTCTAGTTTGTCTTCACATATCTGTCCCACTCCAGTAGTATTTGGATAGTCCTGGCTATGCCTTCACATACAACAAAGGACCAGTAGATTTCTTTCCTAGCCCCCATGACAGACTACTATGGATTCTGGGCTCCTGGGAATGCCTTTGGCTTACACTAGTCTATTTTATCCTCACTGCTATTTTTTCTTCATCAAGTCTTTTTAAAGCATTTATTGAGAAGTCCCTGTATACCAAACATCTTATTTAGCATATGTTGGAGGCCAGAAGAAAAGGACAAATGATATGTATTGGCATCTATTATGTGCTAAGCACTGTCTTACTGGATTTTACTTGGGATATTTCAGGTAATTTTAACAATACACCCCAGGAGTATACATTATTGTACTCATTGTACAAGAGGAAGAAACTGAGGTTAGGGTAGGGTGAAGAACAGAAAGCAAGTGGTTCAAGATTTCCCAACTGAAGCTGGCATTTTAACTCTAGTCACTTTTAAAGGAGACCCCTCCCCAAGAAGCTTGGAGTCTAGATGAGAAAAGGTTCTTAAAAGGATTAAATCAATACAAATTTGTTTAGGTGGAAGCTATTATGTTGGTTGCCTGCCTTCTATGTTTCCTGCCCACTCCTCTCTTTTGTAGAATTCTCTGCCAACACTTATGATATAATCTGGATTTTCTATTCTGTTCTATTGATGTATGCATCTATTTTTGTGCTAGTACCATACTATTTCAATTATTACAGCTTTGTAATATAACTTTTTTTATGAAATTTATTGACAAATTGGTTTCCATACAACACCCAGTGCTCATCCCAAAAGGTGCCCTCTTCAATACCCATCACCCACCCTCTCCTCCCTCCCTCCCCCCATCAACCCTCAGTTTGTTCTCAGTTTTTAACAGTCTCTTATGCTTTGGCTCTCTCCCATTCTAACCTCTTTTTTTTTCCTTCCCCTCCCCCATGGGTTCCTGTTAAGTTTCTCAGGATCCACATAAGAGTGAAACCATATGGTATCTGTCTTCTTTGTATGGCTTATTTCACTTAGCATCACACTCTCCAGTTCCATCCACGTTGCTACAAAAGGCCATATTTCATTTTTTTCTCATTGCTGCGTAATATTCCATTGTGTATATAAACCACAATTTCTTTATCCATTCATCAGTTGATGGACATTTAGGCTCTTTCCATAATTTGGCTATTGTTGAGAGTGCTGCTATAAACATTGGGGTACAAGTGGCCCTATGCATCAGTACTCCTGTATCCCTTGGATAAATTCCTAGCAGTGCTATTGCTGGGTCATAGGGTAAGTCTATTTTTAATTTTCTGAGGAACCTCCACACTGCTTTCCAGAGCGGCCGCACCAATTTGCATTCCCACCAACAGTGCAGGAGGGTTCCCGTTTCTCCACATCCTCTCCAGCATCTATAGTCTCCTGATTTGTTCATTTTGGCCACTCTGACTGGCGTGAGGTGATACCTGAGTGTGGTTTTGATTTGTATTTCCCTGATAAGGAGCGACGCTGAACATCTTTTCATGTGCCTGTTGGCCATCCGGATGTCTTCTTTAGAGAAGTGTCTATTCATGTTTTCTGCCCATTTCTTCACTGGGTTATTTGTTTTTCGGGTGTGGAGTTTGGTGAGCTCTTTATAGATTTTGGAGACTAGCCCTTTGTCCGATATGTCACTTGCGAATATCTTTTCCCATTCCGTTGGTTGCCTTTTAGTTTTGTTGGTTGTTTCCTTTGCTGTGCAGAAGCTTTTTATCTTCATGAGGTCCCAGTAATTCACTTTTGCTTTTAATTCCCTTGCCTTTGGGGATGTGTCGAGTAAGAGATTGCTACGACTGAGGTCAGAGAGGTCTTTTCCTGCTTTCTCCTCTAAGGTTTTGATGGTTTCCTGTCTCACATTTAGGTCCTTTATCCATTTTGAGTTTATTTTTGTGAATGGTGTGAGAAAGTGGTCTAGTTTCAACCTTCTGCATGTTGCTGTCCAGTTCTCCCAGCACCATTTGTTAAAGAGGCTGTCTTTTTTCCATTGGATGTTCTTTCCTGCTTTGTCAAAGATGAGTTGGCCATACGTTTGTGGGTCTAGTTCTGGGGTTTCTATTCTATTCCATTGGTCTATGTGTCTGTTTTTGTGCCAACTTTGTAATATAACTTGAAGTCCAGAATTGTGATGTCTCCAGCTTTATTATTCTTTTTCAAGATTGCTTTGCCTATTCTCGGTCTTTTATGGTTCCATATAAAAGTATTATCTAAGGACAGGATCTAGCATTTGTCATTAAAATCCAAAAATGAGATCCCATATTTTAGATTAATTGCCCTTTCACTGGGATATCAAATGTCTCATAGACAGTTTTTTTAGAGTAATTATTGAGAGCTACATGGGTATATTTTAGGGTAATCACTGAAAGCTAGACAATCTCTTCTGTTTGTCACTTGCATTTTAATATTTAAAATCTTAAAATTTAAATTATTTTTAACAGGATTTTTATGCAGTTTCTAAAGACCTCAAATATCTGCTGAGAAGCTTCCATAATATCCGTTTCTTCTTTAACACAAAATGTATAGATTTTGAATAATGTAGTGCAGAGAAAATGGCCTTAAGATATAAGTAAGATACAACTAACTATGGAGGAAAAAGTACTAAGCATCAAGAACAAAAAAGCTGATACACTAACTGAGCTGAAAAGCACAATGCAAAACAACAACAACAAAAAACAAACAAACAACAACAACAACAACAAGAACTCTATTGTCCATTACACATGATATGGAAAGACTGAGTTTGTTTAGGGTACTGATATTCCCCAGGAAAAGCTGCCAGTTTTAAGTTCCTGGACTCCATCTTTAAAGGTGGAAGTCTGGTATTCCAAGTCTATGTGTCCTCAATAAGGAATATGTCTTATTGTTAAGAAGGAGGTTTGGCCCCAGCCAACAAATAGGAAAGAATTTGTAGTTTCTTTTTTCTTAAAGAAGCACTTTTTGGCAGCTCTGGAAATCACACCATATTAGGTAGCCACCTACACCCAAAATGAAAGCCAACTCTGGAGTGAGGCCCTGGAGACTGGTTTAATTTTCCACTCCACTCTTGCTCTTTTTACCAGACCTCATAAAGTTGCTTTATTCCTCCACTTTTGCAGCCTATTAATCTTGTAAAGTAGTGGATACGAAACACTCTCAAAGAGAAAATTGCAAGAAAAGGACTGCAAATGAAAACAGCCAGAAAGACTTGGTTATCTTGGATCTTAGTTTATTTTATATAAACTTGGAAGCTTTTAACTTTCCTTAATAAAAATTCTCTTTTTGTCCAAATTCTGATGTCTGGTCTGAAACTCCAGATGAGCATTTAGAAGAGTGGAGGAAAATCCCCAAAGCAATGTCAGCACTGAGAACAGGAAATACATACAGTTTTCCCACTGTAACATAACTTGCGACTTTCTCATCACATTTACAAAGTGAATAATTTCAAATATAATATTTAAAATAAAACTCAGTGAAATGGTGAGCAATTCAAACCAAAATTTAGGATACATACACCCTAGTGGTAAAAATAGGAGACACTGATAGCTAGATAGTTGGCTACATGTAAATTCTAAACTGCTCAGTGTTTTATAATATCTATCAAAAGTAATGTACTGCTTTCTCTTATATTTTAATAATGTATAAATAAAGACTTGAGATCCACTATGAACCACAAGTTAAACAGTAGTCAACAATATGAGGCTATAAGCAAATTGTTTGTAAAATAGCATACCATATATGAGACATAAAGGGATTCTCTCCCATTGTATTAAGCTCTGGTCAAGATGTTCAATAAACATGGTTGAATCAAATTGAGTTCCTACTACACGAAAAGTAGCCAGGCACTTTAGGGGTAAAGGGTCATATACATCAATAAAAAAATAGTGTTTGTTGGTAATGAGCTAACAATTTTGTGGAATGAATAAGAAAGCATATTTCTAATACAAAGTGCTATAGGAGTTCACAGGTGAATATAATCATAATCAGGCAGAAGATAATGAAAGCTTTCATGAGGAAGTTGACATTTTTTTTGAAGAGTGGCCTTGGAAGATAGGCAGGATTTCAATAGGTAAAGATGAGAAAATATCACTTTAAGCAGATGGAGAACTCAAGAACCCAGGCAATGGAGATAGGAAAGCACAGAGAATCCCTACAAGGACCTAGTTTTGGTATGGAACTTAAGAAAAAGACTGTATTGATATTGAAATTGCCCTTTATAACTCAAGGAAGACTCTCATATTTGAAAGCTCTTGGATTTGTTTCTCTTGCGATCTTGTTAAAATATAGCTACCTTGTCTCTGTCCTTTGGAAGTTAAGAATTGTTCCATCTGGGGGCCGCCTGGGTGGCTCAGTCAGTTAAGTGTCCAACTTCAGCTCAGATCATAATCTCAGGGTTCTTGAGTTTTATCCCCACGTCAGGCCCTCGTCTGTGCTCAGCTGTCAGCACAGAGTCTGGAGTCTGCTTCAGATTCTGTGTCCCCCTCTCTGTCTGTCCCTCATCCACTTGCTCTCAAAAATAAATAAACATTAAAAATAGAATTAAAAAAATAATGTTCCATCTGGAAATATTCATTTTTAACATGCACTCCAGTTTTCCCAGAGACCACATTTTGAGAAACACTGCTTAAGAAAAAGGGAAAGAATAAAAATAAATACCTTTATTTTCTTTTTAATTTTTTCATGTTTATTTATTTTTTGAGAAAGAGTGTGTGAGCAGGCAAGGAGCAGAGAGAGAGGGAGATGCAGCATCCAAAACAGGCTCCAGGCTCTGAGCTGTCAGAACAGAGCCTGATGCAGGGTCAAACCCACAAACCACGAGATTATGACCTGAGCTGAAGTCAGATGCTTAACTGACTGAACCTCCCAGGGGCCCCTAAAATAAATACTTTTAAATCACATGTATAAGACCAAGTCCCTGAGAGGAACTGTATAAGAACAAACTTACATGGTTTAATGGATAGTAGACGCAAGGGAGTGGATAGTGGCTATATTACTTGTTAATTATCAGTGCAGATTTCATAGCCTCTGGGGTCGCCAATACCATTTGGTGTGACTTTGTCTCCAGGATATGAAATTATTACAAATTAGGATATCTGAGGAAAGGCCATGTGACTGGGCATGACTTACTGGTAATGTCAAATTAGGTAATGTACTCCTTGCTGTCTCTGGGTAATTAAGAGTACTACTCAGACCAGAGTAACAAGATACACTATCTGTTGAAGAGGAAAGGGGCTTTAGATCTCAGCAAATACATTTATACCCAGCTAAATGAAAGAATTTCCTGGAAAATGGCAACGCTCATAATAACTGCACTGTCTGTCCACACACAGTTATTTCCCCCCTTTATGAAGTTGGCTTATGAAAGAATCATAGGAGGTACCAAATATGAGAAGTTGGAAACCTAATTGGATGTGGTATCCAAGCAGAAAACCCCTCTTTAAAATAAAAATTCTATTTTAATTTCCAGTGAGGCAGAACTGGTGAATTCCCTAGGAGAATTATCCAGGCAAAGACTTTCTAAAGTATTTGCTTACTGTGCTGTAGTCAGCTCTTTACCTAGATGCAGTTGTCAGACACATTTTATGGAAAGATTATAAGCTTTTTGACTTCAAAGATTTTCAAAAGTTAGAAAGAATCCCTGATATTTGCTCTGTGTGCTAATAAGAATCAGGAAGAAGTTGTTTCACTCTCTTCCATCTAATATTTGTGATTACTTATGTATCATAGTGGCACAGTTGCCTCCCACACACATGTACACACCTTATTCAGCCCCACATTATTTGCAGTCACTTAAAGCACTAGGTCTGCCTTTTCTTGGCTTAGTACAGTATATATCTAACCAGAATTCTAAAATAAAGTTGGCTTTTGAGTAAGTAGTTGCCTATGACCTATGATTGGACGGTTGCTGGGCAGAACTCCACATCCCAAAATATAGTCTTCCCTTGTCACTAATAGGTCTCAAAGACCACCATTAAAAATTAGGTCATTTGGTGGTTTAATATTTTTAATAATTCAATTTCTTTTATTAAAATACAGAAATACATTTTGATGGATAAAAGTCTAGCATCTTCATAGATAATAGTAACTTATTCAAGGACGTCTCAGTAAAATAACACAAAAAGCTATCCCTGATATTCATTTGAGTTATGTTTTTTCTGGATAAGCAAAGACATAGTATTACTGGAAAATACACTTGAACCATATCGTAAGTGAAATTTAATGAATCTTCAGGTTTGGATAAACATAAATATTCATAAATGAAAATAATATCTTCCCATGAGAACTCCATATGAAATAGTTTCTGACCTGCAGATTGCTGCGAAAGAGGACAGATTTAGTCCATTAGTTCATTTTTTATTTCTTTTTTTCATTTTTTTTTATTTTTTTCTTTTTTACTTATATCAGGAAGTAAGTAAAATTAAGGAAGAATAAGCTCGTGAAAGCAAAAAAATAATAATAATAATTTGATCAAGGAGTCTGGCAAGTTTCTTCAAATAAATACCTTATTCAAAACTGGAGTCTGTTTCAGTGCCTGTTAAATATGAATTTTTTCCTGAGAAAGGAAAATCTCAAAAAAATAGTGGCATGCTCTGAAAAAAAATGCCTCCTTCATTTTTTTTTTGTATTCAACACTCTTAGATAATGGACAATTTATATTCATTATGGAACAGCTAACTAGGGCTTTTTCCATGATGGAAAACTTTTTCAGTCATCCCAGGTAACTTTCCCTATTAGAAAATAATGGTATTTAAACAAAGGGTAAGCATCATCAGCTCTCCCAGAGGAAGCCAGAGGAATTTTAAGGGAGGCATTCTATTCAGGAGCATTTCAAGGTTACAGGCTAGAATATACATATGAAAATGCACTAAAATGTGGGCAGTGAGGGAATGACCAAAAGGAAAAGTATAGACTTCAGAAGGGTAGTCATGACTTTAAGTTCGCTTTACTTAAGGAAAATGTTCTGAATATTTTAGTTGTTTCCCCTCTTTTGTGCTTATAGACTACATTGTACATTGCCTATGAACACATATTTTTTTAATATTGTGTGGCAATTATCATTCTTCCTCACTAGAAAAATAAGGTCCAAGAAGACAGAGATCATGTACCTTGTTCCGCTGTCAATACCCCCAGTACCAAGAATAGTGCCTGGCAAATGGTAGATGCTGAGTAAATATTTGCTGAATAAATATTTGCTGAATCCACCACATTCTAAACATGGCTCTAGGTATTCCAGGGGATATAAAGGTGTTTAAGACCCAGCCCTTCACTTCAAGGGATTTCTGGCCTTATTGTGGTAAGGTGGGATTGGCAGGGGAACAGAGGCATAAATAAGACACAGACACAAATTACTAACTAAAAGTAGATAATGTTAGGTACTTTGAGAGAGATATAAATGAGTATTTAAAAAGGGGGTTAGCATAACAGTGTTGAGTTCATCACAAAAGTGTCCACGAAGAACAGGAAATTTGAAAAAGGCTTTTACAAATAGGTAGGACTAATATTCAAAAAGAATATATTCCAGGATGAGTAGCATAATGTGCAAATGCTTGTGGGAAAAAAAAAAAAAGGTCAGTTTGAACAGTAAGGAGTTCCTTTCGGCTGGAGTGTGGATCATGCCAACAGAGTAATCAGAGACAAAACTCTAAAGGTAGGAGGCACTGTATTTTAAGGAGGCCATTGACTACAAGGCTATGCACGTTGTGATTTGATGAGCAACAGGGAGTCATTAATGCTCTTTAAAAAGTTCATTTCAGAAAAACATCTGATGGCATTATACATAATAGATTAGGAAAAGATATGGGATAGGGAGACAAATTCAGTTAATGAAGGCCTGAACTAGAGTAAAAACAATGTGAATTTTAAAAATGAGATGGTTGGGGTGCCTGGGTGGCGCAGTCGGTTAAGCATCCGACTTCAGCCAGGTCACGATCTCGCGGTCCGTGAGTTCGAGCCCCGCGTCAGGCTCTGGGCTGATGGCTCGGAGCCTGTTTCCGATTCTGTGTCTCCCTCTCTCTCTGCCCCTCCCCCGTTCATGCTCTGTCTCTCTCTGTCCCAAAAATAAATAAACGTTGAAAAAAAATTAAAAAAAAAAGAGATGGTTGTGTTAAATAATGCAATTGCAGAAAATAGTAATAATATCAGTTATAACTCATGTGTTTATTGGGCACTTATTATGTACCAGACACTATGCAAAATCGATTCCATACAATAGCACAATTAATTCTTACACTGACTCTATAGGTTAGGTACTATGATTATTCTGATTTTACCAATGAGAAAATTAAGGATCAGGGAGGTTTAGTCATATACCCAATTAATAGCTATTAATTGAAAGATCAGAAATTTAAACCTAGGTCAGTCTAACTTCTAAACATACATTAATTACCCCCATAGTATGCTATTTCCCCCTTAGAAACTTGTTTGGAAGTGGAGAATAAGTGACAAAGAGTCAATGCCTACAAGACTTTGAGACAACCTGGGAAAATATTGATGAACTTAATAGCAATAAGGAAACCTAGAGAAGAATCAGGTTTGAAGTTTTGAGAGATGATAATTTTTGTTTGGGAATGTTGATTTTTATATTCAACTAATTTTTATTACTGTGATGATTTCATTCAACTAATACTGAGAACTTACTTTGTGTTTTGCACAGTCTTTGGTTCTAGCATACAGCAAAGTAGACAAAACATAAGAATCCCTGTCTTCATGGACTTTACATTCTAGTAGGGAAAATATATAAAAACAAAATAAGTAAAAAAAAACATAAAGTATGTTAATTATGAATGAAAATGAATAAAATAAATACTGAAAGGAGATGCGGAATGTTGGAAGAGAACTGCTGTTTTAAGTGGAAACATCAGGGGAAGCCTCACCAAAAGGTAACATTTAGGTAAATATCTGCAGGAGATGAATGAATGCAACAAGTAAATAACTGGTCTAAAGCATTTCAGGCACAGGGAACTGCCAATTCAAAGGCTTTGAAGTAGGAGTTTACTGGTCTGTTCACCTAACAGCAAGAATGGCAAAGTGGCTGGAGCAGAGGGCAAGAGGTGAGCTTGATATGTAATGGGGACCAGATCATGTAAGAAGATGTAGGCCATTGAAAAGAACTTTGTTTTTTCCTCTGAGAGAAAATGTCATTAGATTTTTTTCCAAAGAGGTGACATAATCTGACAAGACATATTCTGAATAAATAGTAAAGATCACTTGCATGTGTTGAATTTTGAAGTGATAATGAAATATTCAAGAGAAGAGTTCTTATGTATAGTTGGAAAGAACTACAGCTCAAATGAAATCCAGAAGAGTCATTGGTCATGATAGGGAAGACGGATGTTCAATAAAGGTTCACTGGATGTATATTTGTATAAATTTCTAATGTTTATTCAGTGACATTAGAAGATAACGACTTCTATATAGTTAAAAGGAGGTTGGAACCCCAGGCTTTTGATCGGTCTGCCACCTGATTTGGCCTGTCACCTATCCAAAATCACTACCTGCGAAAATAGTACAAAGACGTATTTCAATTTCAGAGCTAAACAACCTCTAATTTTAATTACTCTTTCAACAATAATGCTTTACAATTGTGTTTCCTTGTATTTTATAACACCATGTTTCTACTTTGCCCTTAACTGAGAAATCTCAAGTATTTAACCTCTTCAGTATGATGCATAGTTCATATTTTACATCAGGTCTTTTAGTTAAAGTGAACACTATGTTTTTGAACAAAATGTGCTATTTTTCTTATGAAGCAATTGAGGCAAAATAAGAACAAAAACAATTCCTTCAGGGGCTGAATAAAGCACACTTTAAGCCACATGGATTTGATAATATAAAGCAGAATGTTTCATAATTCTTATTTCACTTTTGTTCTTCCCACATATCTTTAAGCCAGTTAAATCCTCCTGGATTTCAGCAGCCTTGGGGCAACTATCCAAGTTCCTAAGCTAAAATTTATTTACCTCAGACAAAGGTCATGAGTCCAGTCGATTCAACCACCTTGGAACTTGGACTCTCTCTACTGGTGCTATGTTTTGTTATCTTGGATAGTTAAGAGGTGACTAAATGATCCATGTCAATGAACTATTTATAGAGAGGCTGATTTGCAAAGATGTGAATGGAGCCAGAGTGTTTTATGCTAAGCGAAATAAGTCAGTCAGAGAAAGACAAATACCATATGATTCCACTCATAAGAGGAATTTAAGAAACAAAACAGATGGACATATGGGAAGAGGGAAAAAGAGAGAGGGAAACAAACAAACTCTATCCCTTAAAGATAGAGAACAGAGGGTTAATGGAGGGAGGTGGGTGGAGGATGGGCTAAATGAGTGATGGGGTATTGAGGGCAGTTGTGTTGAGCACTGGTTGTTATATGTAAGTGATGAATCACTAAATCACTGAGATTAATATTACACTATATGTTAACTAGAATTTAAATTACAATTTGAAGATAAATAAAATAAAGAGAGGCTGGTTTCCCACTTATTTTCAGACATATGAGAAGGATTCCTGCCAAATCAGTGGCCCCTAAAGTGGTTGTTCAATGAGAAATGCTCGGTCAACTATATCTTAATCATATGGGAAACTTTTAAAAAATACAAATTTGGGGCCTTCTATAATGAATCAGAATCTCTGGAGGAGACACCAGGAAAGCTGTGGAAAACTGTATTTTTTTAACACCATCAGATGAGTCTGACAATGTGATTTGTGACTCAATGGTCTAAATCAGAGCCCCTCAAATTTTAATATGCATAATAATCACCTGTGGTTCTCATTAAACTGCAAACTGATTCCAAAGGTCCCAGGTGGGGTCTGAGAGTCTTCCCCATTTCTAACAAGCTCTCAGGTAATGTTGGTTCAGTCACAGACTACATTACCTCTCAAGTTACTTCTAGCTGTGCTTTCCAGTGATTCTAAAGTACCTTATAGAAACTGGCTTATCACCCTAACTTCAGAATTTTCCATTCAAATGAATAGATTTTTGTATACATAGCCTTTTTCTTTTTTTGCAAAAAATGCAGACAATAATTGGCTTATTTGGTTTTTTCATTTGCAGTGCTGCCTTTGTTTCCCAATTTTTAGCTTTCAACACATAACTGAAAAACTCTCAGAAAGCTGATCTATCCAAGCTAATCATCTCTGAAGAATTGCAGACTCATTCAGTACTAAAACAAATCTTTCTTCTATGTGAGCCAAAAATAAGGAAAAACAGCCTGTCAAACACCTGTAAAGAGATGGCTATCATCATATGGAAATTTGAAGAGCTTCTATGTGGCACATTCATGATCCAAATGGGAATCAACTGTCATGATATCCCAGAAGGCCTTATAACAGAGTAAACAAGAGGGAAAATTATAACAGCTTGTCACCTGTGTTTGCACACTAGACTTCAGTGTAGTTACTATAAAAGAAAATCCAAGGAAAATATGCAGATAGTTCTTTGAAAACCCCAAAATTATGTGCAGGGGCTCAGACCAAAGCAGGAGAAAGGAAGCTATTTTACACTCACTCTGTACAACCCATTGATAAGTCTTTTAGAAAGAGTAGCAGTTGATTGTGAATTTATGTTTTGAACCACCATTTAGCAAAGGTAGTTGCTCTGGAAAGGAACATGCCTGCAAATGACACTTGTGCTGTGCCAAATGGAGACAATGGAGATTTTCGATATTTTATCTATGCAGTGACATACACTGTAATTCTTGTGCCAGGTCTCATAGGGAACATATTAGCCTTGTGGGTATTTTATGGCTATATGAAAGAAACCAAAAGGGCTGTGATATTCATGATAAACTTAGCCATTGCTGACTTACTACAAGTTCTCTCCCTGCCACTAAGGATCTTTTACTACTTGAATCATGACTGGCCATTTGGGACTGGTCTTTGCATGTTCTGTTTCTACCTGAAGTATGTCAACATGTATGCAAGCATCTACTTCTTGGTCTGCATAAGTGTGCGACGATTTTGGTTTCTCATGTACCCCTTTCGCTTCCATGACTGCAAACAGAAATATGACCTATACGTCAGCATCGCTGGATGGTTGATCATCTGCCTTGCCTGTCTGCTCTTTCCTCTCTTCAGAACCAGTGATGACACTTCAGGCAACAGAACCAAATGCTTTGTGGGTCTTCCTACCAGGAATGTCAATCTGGTCCAATCTATTGCCATGATGACCATTGGTGAGCTGATTGGGTTTGTCACTCCTCTTCTGATTATCCTTTACTGTACCTGGAAGACAGTTTTATCACTGCATGATAAATATCCTGTGGTCCAAGACCTTGGGGAGAAAAAGAAAGCCTTGAAGATGATTCTAACCTGTGCAGGAGTATTCTTAATTTGCTTTGCACCTTATCACTTCAGTTTTCCTTTAGATTTCCTGGTCAAGTCCAACAAAATTCAAAGCTGCCTAGCCAGAAGGGTGATTCTAATATTTCATTCTGCTGCCCTCTGTCTTGCTAGTCTGAATTCCTGTCTTGACCCAGTCATATACTACTTCACCACTAATGAGTTCAGAAGACGACTTTCAAGACAAGAGAGCATCCAACTCCATGGAAAATCCTTTGTGAATATATGAAGTGAATTAGCGCCAGCAATTTTATCTGTGAACCTAAGACACAGAGAGTATTTGCTTGGGCTCATCATAAGCACTTAGTTTTGCTGCAATGGACACTGAGTCTTGGTACTTAGAGGCAATGTAGTTGTCTATTTATTATAGTAATAACAATTTATATTCAAATATAATATTTTTATTGTATTTTAAGTAGGATGAACAACATGTTATTCTGTGAAAACAAAGTGGTATAAACATGGAATCATTTTTATCTCTCATGTGTGATTATACAGTAAGGTTTGAAGACTTATATAACTATTTCCTACATTTAAGTGTCATTATTAAACATCATCTGACATACCTATTCATAAAATGAATATTCAAACTCAAGCTTCTGGTATGTTTAAAGTAAGAACAGGAAACAAATACACATACAGTAATTTCTATGATTGTATAAGATGCCATATTGAGTCTACCAGGTCAGATACCTTGCCAAAATACATATGATGTGACCCAAATTGCCTCTATAGGGCCAGAACAGATCCTATAAGTGACAATCACAGTTCTGGTTCTCTTAAACTATTTCTAAAGAACACCTATGGAAATGTATTGGCCTGCCTAGAAGAGAGAGTTTCCACCATGCTTCTAGACTAACATTGAATATCTCTGACAGTTTTCTGGTCCAGTTTTACCCCAGTCATACCATTGTGAGGCCTGCACAGCCTACCTCCCAGCAGCTGGGGAAGGAGATTCATCTTTTGGGAAAAACTGCAGAAGACTAAGAGTAGTAATTAAATCTGAGGTTTTAAATATTATAGTACTTTGAAACATGTTTTAACAAAAATCTCTAACTTTAAAAAGTGATTTACTTAAAATCTGTGCACTATATAATAAAGACACATGCTACTACTCATCTGGAAGGAATGTGGGAATCAACCAAGGGCTCCATCATATTTTTATAAAAAGGAGTTGTTTTATGCACATAATTATGATACTAATATGATTGGAGGAGAAACTGGTAAAATCAAAATTATTTCTAATATCTGAGAGGAATGGAAGATTTTCTAATGTTTTCTCTGGACAAGTATTGATTTTGCATGTACTTTATTATTAAAATAATAACCTAGTAGAAAACACACTTTGTGCTGCTAAATAGTGTATTTATATCCTAATTATTCATTGCAAGGTACATATTTTGATGTGTTAAATGAGTTATGAATGAGTGTTAAGTTGTGTTTCAGAGACTGTAACTATCTCTGTCTGGTCTGTTTTCTTTAAAGTGATTTATTTTTGAATATAATTTAGTGTTATAATGGTATCAAAAGTAATAATTTTATGAGTACTTATAATGGAAGAGTCTTACCTATACTATATTTCATTACTACTTTTTATATTAGAATGGATTACACTTCTTAGGGTCATTTTGGGATACCAGAGACTTCATTTTTTTTAATATAATTTATTGTCAAATTGGCTTACATACAATACCCGGTGCTCATCCCAACATATTAATTTCACTTGAAACATATTTATTTTTTTCTAAAAGGGACGGAAAATCTTTCTAAAACATTACTACATTTCTTAGAGGAATGGTTGAAGGGGTTAGAGCCATTTATTAGGTGGTCCAGAAGCCGTTGCAGGTAATTTACATCATGCAAAGAGAGGACAAATGTCCTGTATTCTTATGCTGCTTAGCTAGGACCACCCAATAAATCTGATCAATTTATGCATACTGAGATGCTAGTGAATAATGTTGGCATAGTATGAACTTGCCCAGGGATATCTGAATCCAAGGTTTAGGGATAAACTTTAATTCAAAGTGTTAATCATTTATTTTTAATGGAAGGATGAAAGACACTGAAGAAAACTGGAGGGGAAGATATTTTTAAGAAAATGGATTTTACATCAGTGTCTTTCAAATTATACACAGTAAATGATCACCTACTTTGCTTACCATAATGGGGATGCTAAATTCTAAGAAATATATCCACAAGAATGGTTATCAGGTTCAGATCTCTGCTTATTTCCTTTTCCTTTGGAATTCATGCCTTCCAACTCAGTACCTGATTTCCAGGAGAAAAACATTGCTTTTAGGAGTAGGAGAAATGGAATAGAATAGAGACCCCAGAATTGGACCCACAAATGTATGGCCAACTAAACTTTGACAAAGCAGGAAATAGTGTCCAATGGAAAAAAGTATAGTATTTTTAACAAATGGTGCTGGGAGAACTGGACAGCAACATGCAGAAGAATAAAACTAGATCACTTGCTTACACTGTACAAAAAAATAAACCCAAAATGGATAAAGGTCCTGAATGTGAGGAAACCATAAAAACCCTAGAGGAGAAAGCAGGAAAAAAACCTCTCTGACCTCAGTCACAGCAATTTCTTGCTTGACACATCTCCAAAGGCAAGGGAATTAAAAGCAGAGATGAACTATTGGGACCTCATGAAGATAAAAACTTCTGCACTACAAAGAAAACAATCAACAAAATTAAAAGGCAACCAATGGAATGGGAAAAAATGTTTGCAAATGACACATCAGACAAAGGGCTAGTATCCAAAATCTATAAAGAACTCACCAAACTCCACACTCCCAAAACCAATAATCCAATGAAGAAATGGGCAGAAGACATGAATAGACACTCCTCTAAAGAAGACATCCAGATGGCCAACAGGCACATGGAACGATGCTCAATGTCACTCATCATCAGGGAAATACAAGTCAAATACCACACTGAGATACCACCTCACCCTGGTCAGAGTGGCTAAAATGAACACATCAGGAGACTAGATACTGGCGAGGATGTGGAGAAACGGGAACCCTCTTGCACTGTTGGTGGGAATGCAAACTGGTGCAGTCACTCTGGAAAACAGTGTGGAGGTTCCTCAAAAAATTAAAAATAGATCTGCCCTATGACCCAGTAGTAGCACTGCTAGGAATTTACCCAAGGGTTACAGGAGTGCTGATGCATAGGGGCACTTGTTCCCCCAATGTTTATAGCAGCACTTTCAACAATAGCTAAACTATGGAAAGAGCATAAATGTCCATAAACTGATGAATGGAAAGAGAAATTGTGGTTTCTATACACAATGGAATACTGCTTGGCAATGAGAAAGAATGCAATCTGGCCATTTGCAGCAATGTGGATGGAACTGGAGGGTATTATGCTAAGTGAAATAATCCAGACAGAGAAAGACAGATACCATATGTTTTCACTCAAATATGGATCTTGAGAAACTTAACAGAAGACCATGGGGGAGGGGAAGGGGAAAAAAGTTACAGAGAGGGAGGGAGGCAAACCATAAGAGACTCTTAAGGACTGAGAACAAACCCAGGGATTGATGGGTGGTGGGGGAAAGGGGAAAGTGGGTTATGGGCATGGGGGAAGGCACTTGTTGGGATGAACACTGGGTATTGTATGGAAACCAATTTGACAATAAATTCTGTTTAAAAAAAAAAAAGGAGTAGGAAAGATGTGCTACTGCACCTGACATTCAAATGGCAGCTTCTTTGTGCTTTTTTTCCTTGAAGAATCCTCTTTTTGAATCTCCTATTTACTAATTTCTTGGTTCAATGAAATCTGGGTGCAAAAAGTAAGCACCCTCAACCTCAGTAATATACCATTCAAGATAAATAAGCTCACATTTCCCATATAAATGTTTTGAGTTCTGATTCCAAAATATACACAGAATTATTCCAAAAACAGATATTTTGAATATGGAGTGACTTCCGTAGTATTATTGCTGTCATTATTGTTTTTTTTATTATATTCAAATGGTTTATGTGTTTTCATTATCAGTTAATTACTCATCTAATTCTATTAACCTGTAATTCCATACAAAAAGAGCTCCTACCCTAGGAACAACAGATCGAGCTACCTTGATCTGAAAAAGTACCTAAGTGGAACTTTGTGCAACTTCATTATTATATCATCTTTTTGTTTTTACTCTGAAGACACTGTGAAATTTTTGCACTTATAATTTATTTACATTTGTAAGTTATAAGTTGAATTTTAATAATAAAGATAGTCTCTGTAGTTACATAGCAATTTTATGCCTCCAGAGGTCAATGTATATTTAGTGACTTTTTCAGAAAATGTGAAACTTAAGGATATTTTTCTGTATTCTCATACACATAGATAAGTCCCATGAGACTTCACCCTTCCTTTCTCTCACTGGAGAGGTGCATTATATTCTCAGAAAGATAAGGAACTTCCCCCATCTTATTCTACCCCTATTTTCCACTTCTCCCATAGATTGATTCTTTATCCACACCTTATTGAGATTATTCCTATCCCTCACTTGTTGACCAAGTTTATTTGAATAACTTACCCCATATTTTCTAGAATGCAGTTTATGGGCATAAGGTGAGATGAGGTGACAGAGGAAGTGTTTTTTCCTTAAGTCTTATGTGTTGTTAAGATGACAGTCTGATTTTTTGTGGATTGGCAGGAGGAAAAAAACACCATATTCCACTGTCTTCGTTTACTTTTCCAAAAACAGATATAAAAACAAACAGTGATGACAGTATAGTTGCTGTTGGCCCTCGTCTCATCTTAGTTCTTTTTCTTCCTCTTTAGCAACTCCCTTTTTATTTTACCTATATCCCTAGTGCTTTGGGGAGACCCAGGTATCTTCTGTAATAACCAAGTTGTTAAGAATTACATTTTGGCTGTTGATAAGAAATAATTTCCTAGGAAGTGTTAAAGGCTTTTCTAAGGAGAAATTTCTGATGTTTTGGTAGACATGAAGAAAATAATGGGATAAAAATATGAGATCTGGCCCATGCTTCCAATGTCCTAAAATCACATATACATCTTCTCTGTGCCTTCCTACAGCCAGGCCAGAAGTAACTTCACTGCCTTCACTGCCATATTTTGGGGAGAAGGAGTGAGAGATAAAACTCCCAAGTAAATGTGGTTCTTTTAACTTATTCCTCAGTTATATAAGATGTGATATATGTTTGGGGAACAAGGCAATGTATTGTAACTTTCTTGAACTTTATTGACTATTTTCTCAGCAGAACCATTTCGTGAACCTTAAACACTTATTTGGTTTTGCAAAGACCATATTTTTATTCTATTGTTTGTTGACTTTTATTTACCTAACTCTTTACTACACATCTGCTATGTCATCTATAGACATAGCTTTTATTTGATGGCTTACATTTGTCTTCTTGGATCTCTTCAAAGAATAATAGAACTCCCCTTGGCAGTGGGGGCTGTTATTAAGCATCTCACCCTGACCCAATTTTCTTCTTTTTGCAAGAGCTTCATAAGCAGAGTCGAGAGACAGACAGGATTTTTGCTCTTCAAAGTTAGATTTTGGGCATAATGGAAAGACTTTTTTCAGCCCTTTCCAAGCAATATTGAATATTCACAACCTATTCACTGACAAGTATCATTCATACTTTTTAAAATGCTAATCTAATAATAAGAAAAAATAAATTTTAAAAAAGCAGCTTGAAACACTAATGGTCCAAGTATTGGGCTCATTCAAGTATTTCATTGAAGGAACACATGAAAGAAGTAGCCTTATAACCCTTCACCATGCTTGCATAAATTCAAATATGTAACACTAGGTTAAAAATGGTGTGAAATCACAGTGGTGTCTTATGTCACTAAGTTTAACCTTTTCACTTAGATGCATGTGTGTGTGTGTGTGTGTGTGTGTGCATGTGTGTGCGCATATGTCTGTTTAACTATGGAAAAGTTCAAGTATTTTCAAAATAAGAGCAATTAGTATAATGATCCCCCATGTACCTGTTATTCAGTTTCTAACAACATCAACACATGGCCAATCTTCTTTTTCTCTGACTATACCTATTTTCCCTACCCCATATTACATTAAAGTACACTTCACACATTATGTAATTCCATCGTTAAATATTTTAATAAGTTATAGGACTATTTATTTTTTAAAGGATTTATTTATTTACTTTTGAGAGAGAGACAGTTTGAGTTGAGGATGGACATAGGAAGAGGAGGAGAAAGAGAATCCCATGCAGCCTCCATACTATCAGTGTGGAGACTGATGTGGGGCTTGAACCCACAAACCATGAGATCATGACCTGAGCCAAAGTCAGCTGCTTAACCAACTAAGCCACCTAGGTGCCCCCAATAAGTTATAGCACTGAACAAGTCAGTATATGATCAAAAAAGGTTAAATAATAAGACTGATTTAAGATGTTTTCAGTAATGACATCAAACACTAAATTCAAACAAATATAAGAATTTCCTTTTGATCAATATGAGCAGTTGCCAACTAAAATAAAAATGTTTATTAACCTGGTTCTCTTTTCCTTAGATGAGCCTTCTACTGCAGAAGTGTTATGGAGACTTTATCTTGCAATGGTATCCTTCTTATATGAAGGAGAAATAAAAGTTTCCCCAGACAAATGCTGAGGGAGATCACCACCACTAGAACTGCCTTGACAGAAATGTTAAAAGTTATTCATGCTGTAATGAAGACGTTAATCAGTGACAGGAAAACATGTGAAAGTACATGAGACGCTGGTAAAGGTGAAAAATAGACAGTCAGACTTAGAAAACTGCAACTCTCTATTAGGATGAGGTGTTAACCCCTCAACTATAGTAATGAAGTTGAGGGGAAATAAAGTAATAAAAATACCTATAGCCACAATATATTTACAAATACATGTAATAAAAGAAGTAAATTATAAAATCAATAATATAATAAAACTGAGACTTTATAGCCATTCAAAGATAAGTTCATGTCAGCCTAAAGTGGGCTGTTTTATCTATTAGACATTTTAAATAATGTAAAAGGTAACCACAAAGTAGAAACCTAGAGTAGATCCACAAAGACAAAGAAAGGGGAAACAGAGGATATCACTATGGAACTTAAGGAAATTACAAAAATATGAAAAGACAATAGGAAAAAGAAACAATAAAAATACAAAACAATGAAAAATTAGTAAGATGGTATTAATAAGTCCTTATATATCAATAATTATTCTAAATATAAAGGGATTGAACTTACCAATAAAAGGAACAAAATTGCTGGATAGAATTTTTAGAAATCCAAGTATATGCTGCCTAAAATGGGCCAATTTCAGATTTAAGAGCACATATAAACTCAAAGTGAATGTATGGAAATAGATATGCCATAAAAGTTTAAACCAAAGAAAGTAGGGGTAGCTATATCAGACAAAACAGACTTTAAGCCAAAAACAGTAACAAAAAACAAAGAAGGTCATTATATAATAATAGAAAGATCAATGCATGAATAAGATACGACCATTTTATATATATATATATATATATATATATATATATATACACCCAACATTGGAGTACCTAAAAATATTAAACAAATAATAACAGATCCAAAAGAAGAAACAGACAAAACAATAACAGTAGAGAACTTCAATACTTCGCTTTCAAAAATGGATAAAATAATACAGAGAGGAAATCAGCAAGGAAATAATGGACTTGAATCATACATTGCATCAAATGGACCTAACAGACATGTATAGAACATTACACCTAAACAAAGCAGAATACACATTCTCAAGGGCACACAGAACACTGTCAAGGATAGATCATATAATAAGTCTTAGCAAATATATAAAAGACTGAAATCATACCAACTATCTTTTTTGACCACAATGATTCAAAACTAGAAATCAACATGAGGAAAGCTGGAAAATCTACAAATATGTGAACACTAATCAGCACCCTCCTGAACAACCAGCAGATCAAAAAAGTAATCAAAATGGAAATCAAATATATTTAGAAACAAATGAAAAGAAAAACACAACTTACCAAAACCGATGGGATGGCATAAAAGTGGTTCCAAAAGGGAAGTTAATAGTGGTAAAATGTATATATTAGGAAATTAGAAAGATTAAAAATAAACAACCTGACTTTACATCTAGAGGAATTAGGAAAAAAAAATCAAATTAAGCCCAAAGTTAAGGGAAAGAAAAAATAAAGATCAGAATGGAAGTAAATGAAATAGAGAGTAGAAAAAAAAAGATCAATTAAAATAAGAGTAATTTTTTAAAAGGATAAACAAAATTGAGAGAACTTTACAATGCTAAGAAAAAAGAAAGATGACTCAAATAAATAAAATTAGAGATGAGAGGAGTAATCATAAGTGACACTACAGAAATACATATTATAAGAGACTACTATGAATGACTATAGCTAACACATTAGATAACCTAGATGAAATGGATAATTTCCTAGAATCATTCAACCAGGAAAAAAAAATAGCAAGTATAAACAGACCAACAATGAGTAAGGAGTTGAATCAGTATTCTGTGCACTGTTAGTGGGAATGGAAATTGGTGCAAACACTGTGGAAAATGGTACAGACATTCCTCAAAAAATTAAGAAGAGAAATACCAAATGACCCAGTAATTACACTACTGGCTATTTACGCAGTAAAGTTATGCAAAGATAACAAAAAGGCTAATTTGAACTTTAGTGTTTATGGCAATATTACTTACAATAAACAAAATCTGGGAGCAACCTAAGTGTCTACTAATAGCAGAATGGATGTTAGAAGGTGGAGTAGAGACAGTAAAATAACCTCTAGACTGAGAAGTCATTTTGAGACCAAAAGAAAACCCAAAAAGCAAACAAAACAAACAAACAAACAAAAAACAATGCAAGTCAGTCCATACTGTTTACAGAATTTTATTCAAGGTGACTTACTAAAGGGTAGATGGGGCAGACAGATGATCCAGCTACACTACACAGCTACTCTCTGCCAGAGTCTGGACCTTAATCCACAGCTTTCATAGGGCAAGGGGCATTGTGGTAAGGTCAAAGGGTAATCTAAAATAGCACCTTTTTTAAAATGGGTTTAATTTTTTTAAGTTTATTTATTTTTTTTTTTTTGAGACTGAGACAACGCAAGTGGAGGAGAGGCAGAGAGAGAGAGAGAGTCCCATGAAGGC
Source organism: Prionailurus viverrinus (assembly GCF_022837055.1). Classification (NCBI taxonomy): domain Eukaryota; kingdom Metazoa; phylum Chordata; class Mammalia; order Carnivora; family Felidae; genus Prionailurus; species Prionailurus viverrinus. Next base: position 57,476,510 of record NC_062579.1, read on the forward strand.
TCCACACTGCCAGTGCAGGGCCTGATGTGGGGCTTGAATCCACAAAGCTGTGAGATCATGACCTGAGCTGAAACCAAGAGTCAGATGCTTAACTGACTTAGCCACCCAGGCACCCCTAAAGTGGTACCTTCTATGCACCAGTCATTTCTACTAGTTATCTAAAGTGATGCCTTCTGTGTGTCACTTTAGAGAATATCAGAACAAGCCTTCTCACATTGCATTCGGAATGTACATTAACCTCCAAGGGCCCTAAACACACAACCTTGAAGGAGGTCATTGCATGGGCATAAACAAAATGAAGGTCCAAAGATGATGGAGTCAGTGTTTTCAGCAATCTTGAAAAAGATATATACACACATACACACAAATGTGGGATAGATAGATGATAGATAGATAGATGATAGATATGTAGATAAAGAATCGAACATTACTCAGACATAAAATAATGAGATATTGCCTTTTGTGACAACATGGATTAACCCAGAGAATATTATGCTGAGAAAAATAATTCAAAGAAAGAAAAATATCATATGATTTCACTTATATGTGGAATATTAAAACAAATCAAATGAACAAACAAAAACATCAAAACAGAAACAGACCCATAAGTACAAAAAACAAACTGGTGGTTGCCAGAAGGGAGGGAGGTGGAGGATGGGTGAAATAGGTAAAGGGGATTAAGAGGTACAAACTTCCAATTATAAAATAAATAAGTCATGGGTATGAGAAGGATAGCATAGGGAGTATAACCAGTAATATTGTAATAACATTATATGGTGGCAGATAGTAACAACATTTAATCATGGTGAAATTGTGTAATTTATAGAATTGTCATATCACTCTATTATACACACAAAACTAATTGAATGTCAACCATACTTCAATAATAATAATTAATAATAATAATAATAAAATCCCAAACATAGACAGCCCCAGGACAAGATGGCTTACAGATAAATTTTACCAATCACTTAGGGAAGAATTAATACTAATCCTTCTGAAACTCTCCCAAAAATTTAAGAGGAGGAGAAAAATTTAAGAGCAGGATGCCAAACTCATTCTATAGAGGCAGAATTACCCTGATATGGAAGCCAGATGAAGACACTACAAGAAAAAAAAATCTAGAGACCAATATCCATGATATTGGTTGCAAAAATACTGAAAATAATATTAACAAACTCAATTTAAGAACTGATCAAAAGGATTATACACCATGACTATGTGAAATTTACCCCAGGGAAGGATGTTTTAAATACTCAAATATGAAATATGAGTCCAAGTGGGGCCAGTGAGCTGAGTGGTTTTGCGGTCACTTCTCAGAGACCAGTGCTACTTACAGCATAACTGACCAACTAACTGAACATCAGATTTCAGAATTCAAAGAAGCTGTTTCACTATTTGACAAGGATGGTGATGGAACTATAACAACAAAAAGAATTGGGAACTCTAATGAGGTCTCTTGGGCAGAATCCCACAGAAACAGAGTTACAGGACATGACTAATGAAGTAGATGCTAATGGTAATGGCACAATTAACTTCCCAGAACTTCTCATAATGATGGCAATAAAAATCATAGACACAGACAATGAAAAATAAATTAGAGAATCATACCACGTGTTTGATAAGGATGGCAAAGGCTATATTAGTGTAGCAGAGCTTAGCCATGTGATGATAAACCTGGGAGAGAAGTTAACACATGATGAGGTTGATGAATTCTCAGGGAAGCAGATATTGATGAAGCTGGTCGGGTAAACTATGAAGAGTTTGTACAAATGATGACATCAAAGTGAAGACATTGTACAGAATGTGTTAAATTTCTTGTACAAAATTGTTTATGCACCTTTTCTTTTTAACTTATCTGTAAAAGGTTTCCCCCTGATGTAAAAAAATATATATATGCACGTACAGGAGCGCCTGGTGGCTCAGTTGGTTAAGCATAAGACTCTTGATATTGGCTCAGGTCATGATATTAAGGTCATGAGATCGAGCCCCATGTGGAGTCCAGTGTTGGGCTCCATGCTGTGCGTGGAGCCTGCTTGGGATTCTCTCTTTTCTCTTCTCTCTGTCCCTCCACCACTCACACACTCTCTCTCAAAATAAATATACAAACATTTAAAAAGATGTCTGTATAGTAATTAAGATTCCATTCCTCCATTTTTTTTTCTTTTCTCAGCTTTCTGTCATTGTCCTGAAACCTTATTTTAGAAAATTGATCAAGTAACATGTTACATGTGACTTACTCTGGATATATCTAAGCTCTTCTGCACATCTAAACAGATGTAATTGGTCAAATGAGGGAACATCTGTGTTTTGCCTTTTTAAAAAAATAGTTTTCTTTAGGAACTGTCAGCATGTTGTTGAAATGTGGAGATGTAACTGTGGACTATGGACTCTGTGTGGACAATATTTACTTAAAAGCTACACTATCGCAAAACAGGTGTATTATCCAGGTGCTTGTACACTATTTTTTGGTACTGATGGTCCTGCACCTGAAACATTTTTTTATTACTACTTGATTTTAAAAAAAAGTTTATTTATTTATTTTGAGAGAGAGAGAGAGCAGGGGAGATGCAGAGAGAAAGAGAATGGGAAGCAGGCTCTACTCTGTCAGTGCAGAGCCTGATATGGGGTTTGATCCCATGAACCATAAGATTATGACCTGAGCCAAAATCAAGAGTTGATGCTTAACCAACCGAGCCACTCAGACACCCCTATTACTTGCTTTTTAAACTTTGCTTAGCCACTTAAAGAAAATCTGCTTATGGCATGATTTGCCACAAATCCATTCCAAGTTTTGTATTTGTTTTCCAATAAAAAATATTTTACCCCAAAAAATAAAGTACTCAAATAAATAAATGTGATACACTTCATAGGATGAAAGATAAAATTTGTACGATCATCTCCAAAAATGCAGAAAAAGCATTTGACAAAATACATTTCTAATGGTAAAATCTGTCAACAGATAGGTAGAGAAAGAACATACCTCAGTATAATAAAGGCCATACATGACAAACCCATAGCTAACATTCTATTAATGGAAAATACTAATCTTTTCTTTGAGGATTAAGAACATGACAAAGGTGCCTATTCCATTCTTACTCAACATAGTATTGGAAGTACTATCTAGAGCAATCAGCAAGGCAAAGAAATAAAAGGCATTCATATCTGAAATGAAGAAGTACAATTATCACTATTTGCTGATGATACGATCTTATGTAATAAAAATCCCATATACCAAACTAAAAAACTATTGGATTTAAATAATGGATTCCATAAAGTTGTAGGATATAAAATCAATACATAGAAATCAGGTGTTTTTCTATATACTAATAATGAGGCATCTGAAAAGAGAAATAAAGAAAATATCCCATTCACAATAGTATCAAAAACAATAAAATACCTAGGAATAAATTTATCCAAAGAAGTAATGGATTTGTTATAATGAAAAGAATAAGACTTCACTGAAATAAATCTAAGACACAAATGGAAGGACATCCTGTTTTCATGGATTGGAATACTTAATATTGTCAAAATGTTCATACTACCCAAAGCCACCTGTAGATTGAATGCAATCCTTATCAAAATACCAATAGCATTTTTCGTGGAACTAGAAAAAGCAATCCTAAAATGTGTATGGAATCATAAAAGATCTTGAATAGATAAAGCAATCATGAGAAAGAATGAAAAAAACTGGAGGCATCACATTTCCTGATTTCAAACTATATTTAAAAACTATAAGAATTATAATCATGCAGTACTGCAAATAATAATAATTAATAATAATAATAAATAGGCACATAGACCAATGGAACAGAAGAGCCCAGAATTAAACCTCTGCATATACAGTCAAATAATATTTGATTAGGGGGTCAGGAACCTCCAGTGGGGAAAGGATAGTCTTCCAAAAATGGTATTGGAAAAACTGTATAACCTGCAGAAAAATGAAATTGGTCACATATCTCATACCATTCACAAAAATTAATTCTAAAAGGATCAAAGTCTACACATAAAGGCCTTAAACTATAAAACTCCTGAAAGAAAGCATAGTGAAAAATACTCCTTGACATTGGTCTTAACAGTGCTTTTTTTTGGATATGACACCAAAAGCACAAACAAAAAAAGAAAATATCAACAAGTGTGACTAAATTAAACACAAAACTCCTGCAAAGCAAAAAAAAAAATAAACAAAATAAAAAGACTACCTATAGAATAGGTCAAACTTTTGGCAAACCGTGTCATATATCAGATAATGGGCTAATATTCAAAGTCAAACCATAAAAGACTCTTAAAAACTGAGAACAATATGAGGGTTGATGGGGGGTGGGAGGGAGGGGAGGGTGGGTGATGGGTATTGAGGAGGCCACCTGTTGGGATGAGCACTGGGTGTTGTACGGAAACTAATTTGACAATAAATTTCATATTAAAATTTAAAAAAATACAACTGAACAACAACAACAACAACAACAACAACAACAAAACCAAACAATCTGATTTTTAAAACTGGGCAGAGGACCTAAATAGACATTTTTCAAAGGAAGATATCCAAATTTCTAACAGGTACATGAAAAGGTGCTCAACACTGCTAACCATCAAGGAAATGCAAATTATAAATAGGATGAGCTATCACCTCACACCTGTAAATGGAAATCATCAAGAAGACAAGAAATGAAAACAATGTTGGTGAGGAAGTAATGAAAAAGGAACATTTGTGCACTGGTTGTAAACTGGTTCAGCCACTGTGGAGAACAGTATGGAGCTTCATCAAAAAAATTAAATACAAAACTATCATATGATATTGTAATTCCACTACTGAATTTATACCCAAAGAAAATGAAAAGAGGTTATTGAGGAGTTATATGCACTCCCATGTTTATTGCACGAATAGCTGAGATATGGAAACAACATGTGTCTATCAATTGTTGAACATACAAAGAAAAGGCAGTATATATATCCAATGTAATACTATTCAGCCATGAAGAAATGGAAATTCTGCCATTTGCAACAAGTATGGACCTTGAGAACATGATAATAAGTGACATAAGTCAGGCAGAGAAATACAAATACTGTATTGTGTCTTTTATACATAGATTAAAAAAACCTGAAATCACAAAGTCAAAGAGTAAAATGGTGGAACCAGAGACCCGTGGTTGGGGGAATGGAAGAGATGATGTTTAAGGGTACGTACTTGCACCTAGTTGATAAATTAGTCCTGGAGACCTAATACACAGTATAGGGCTTGTAGACAACAAAAAATGTACTTACAAACATTAAACTTGCTAAGAGACCAAATCTTAATTGCTCTTAACCACAAGAGGAAATGATAATTGTGTGATGCAATAAAAGTATTACCTAATGCTATAATGGTGATTATATTGCAATATAAAAGTATCAAATCAGGGTGCCTGGGTGGCTCAGTCAGTTAAGGGTCCAACTTGAGCTCAGGCCATGCTCTAATGGTTCGTGTGTTCTAGTGGTTCGTGTGTTCAAGCTCTGTGTCAGAATATCTTCTGTCAGCACAGAGCCTACTTCAGATCCTCTATCCCTCCCTCTCTCTGACCCTCTCATGCTCTGTCTCTCAAGTATAAAAAAAAATAAACAGGGGCGCCTGGGTGGCGCAGTCGGTTAAGCATCCGACTTCAGCCAGGTCACGATCTCGTGGTCCGTGAGTTCGAGCCCCGCGTCAGGCTCTGGGCTGATGGCTCGGAGCCTGGAGCCTGTTTCCGATTCTGTGTCTCCCTCTCTCTCTGCCCCTCCCCCGTTCATGCTCTGTCTCTCTCTGTCCCAAAAATAAATAAATGTTGAAAAAAAATTAAAAAAAAATAAACATGTAAAAAAAATACCAAATCATGTTGTACACCTTAAACTTACATAATGTTGTATGTCAAATAAATCTCAATTATCTATATACTGATAAATAAATAAAAAATGGATAAATAAAAAAGGAAGGTAAATAAGTTGAACTCATACAGCATTCAACTATTCTATATCAACTTACAACTTTGCGTTCTATAAAGAGGTAGAGGAAGAAAGGCATGTTTGGGAAACTAGAGGAGAAGGATCATTACAACAACCAGAGAAGCTTAAGTATTTAGAAAAGGCATTTCTTCTTTTTTGTTAAGTTTATTTATTTATTTGTTGAGAGTGAAGAGAGAGAGAGAGAGAGAGAGAGAGAGAGAGAGAGAATGCATGAGTAGGGGAGGGGCAGAGAAAGAGAGGCAGAGAGAGACTCCCAAGTAGCCTCCGCATTGTCAGCACAGAGCGACGCGGGGATGGATCTCACCAACCGTGAGATCATGATCTGAGCCAAAATCAAGAGTCGGACTCTTAACTGACTGAACAACCCAGGCGTCCCCTAGAAAAGGCATTTCTAATAATATAATATGCTTAATATAAATCACTTTCAAAACTCTTTTGTTTTGTCTCTGGCTATGAAAATGAAACAAAGCAATAGACTTGTTATTTAAGGTGACCTATAATGTGATGTATCTTCAACTTTAGCTAGAATAGGAAAGTTGTGGAAATTTTCTTGTCTTAAAGCTCATGGTAATTAAATAGTTAAACACCGACTGATTACTATGAAGCATGCTTTGTGTTAGGCACTGGGGATATGAAGAAAATAATCACAGAATTAGCTTAATGATGTTGTCTCTACCTCTTGACCTCCCACTTACTCCTCAGTCCATCTTAATCTGGTTTCTTCTGTCATTATTTTATTATCCATCCATCTGTGAACAAATATTTTTTGAGTACCTACTACTGCCATGTAGTAGCTGGGTCCTGGATTTTTATAATAAAAAAACGTATGGTTGAAATTAACTGTTTACAGATACAATTATATGTTCAGTTTTAGAGATAAAATACATTTTGTTCTAAAATCACCATTGCTTATATTTATGGTCATAATATTTAATATATTTTTAAAATTTAGGTATCATTAAACAAGGACATGAGACTGCCTTGTCTTTTTATTAAAGAGAAGCATGGGTTTAAATAAGGTTAGGAAAGATGTCATTTAAGTAGTTTATTGAGGGATAACCTCGTTCTGTATATCTTCTAGGATCATGTCTAGTAAAAATGGAGATTTGACTTAGTTATCTAAATTGCTGTAGTAAGAAACAGGCTTATCTGGACAAGTAAGGACAAGGTCTTTTTTTTTTTAAACAGCTCCTTCCTTCACAACAAAGATTACCAAAATTTAGAAAAGCCTTTAAACCATCATCTACACTGTAATTACCTTTGATAAAATACTTTTGCCCTGTGCAGATAAATTAATCTTTCTGAACTTCTATTATAACAACCAACAGCTTTACTATTTATCCTTATAAAACAGCTTACTATTTATCCAGCTGTCTATCTTTAGGGCCTCAGTGTCTTCTTGTGTAAAATCAAGTTATTCAGCTATAATTTGTAAAAATTATAGTCTATAATATAGTCTAAATTATTCGACTATAATTTGTAATAATTATATAATTAACATTTTACGGTTTGATGAAATTATTTGTATCACCAGTATAATCAGAAATTTCCACTAAAGGTCTTCTCTATCCCATGATATATGAGGGTAAAGATATCCCTCTCTTCTAAGTCCTCCCTGGTGAAGGAAACCACAAAGTTGTTCTAGATTGTAAAACATTGCAAAATTAGGCAGTGTGAAGCTTACAAGACATGCATTTCAGAATTTAGTGTTCTATGTCATAATTAGTGCCTTATACTGCAAAAAGTAACCACCTCTTAACAGTTTAGGGAGAAGAAATGCAAAGTGCTGCATGGTTTACCTCTGACTTACTTCTTAATTAAGGGTCCCCAAATCCCTATAATACATTCAAGTAAACTTAAATAGCTTATCACAAGAGTTGTTATCACAATAGATGTGGATTTCACAGTCCAGAAAATAATTCTATAGAAAAAAATAGGAGGGACTGGCAGAGATTGTATTTTGCCAAATATATTAAAGCAAATCACCAATTACATCTACTATTACCATTAATATATTTTTAAAGGACATTTTAATCTACCACCCTTATTTAAAGAAAGAACCCAAGCTTGGAATAAAAACATGTTTAACTGGAATGCATTTAGCCTTGTGAAAATGTATTATTTATATTTTTCCCATGTCTGTGAAAATGGTATTATTAATTGGTATTTGAGAACCACCATTGGTATTTGAGTTGCATAAGTTTAAATGAAGTGATTTCATTTTCAGGCTTCAAGTAAAGTAGTGATGGGACTTACGGCTTACTATTAGCTCTTGCAAATTATATGTGCCCAAGAGCCTAGGCTCAGTGCTCAAAAGAAATTTCCTAAGCACAAGTTAAATATAACACACACAAATTAAGCAAAAATTAAAAATAACATTGAAAAGAAAAAAGGCCATGCCCTTCTTCATCTCTGGTTACAGTATTTCTTTTAAAATCCAGTTAATCTGATATAAGTATGGCTACTCTGGCTTTCGTTGGATGTCCATTAGCATGATAGATGGATCTCCATCCTCTCACTTTCACACTGAAGTTGACTTTAGGTCTTAAAAGAGTCTCTTATAGGCAGTATATAGATGGAATTTGTTTTGTTTTTTTTTTTTTAATCCATTATGATACTCTATGTCTTTTGATTGGAGAATTTAGTCGTTACATTCAGAGTGATTATTGAAAGATATGAATTTAGTGTCAATGTGTTGCCTGTAGAGTTGGTGTTTCTAGTGATGTTCTCTGGTCCTTTCTAGTCTTTGTTGCTACACATTCAAAGCAATCCCTATCAAAATAACACCAGCATTCTTCACAGAAACAGAACAAACAATACTAAAATTTGTATGGAACCAGAAAATACCTTGAATAGCTAAAGTAATGTTGAAAAAGAAAACCAAAGGTGGAAACATCACAATTCTGGACTTCAAGCTGTATTACAAAGCTGTAATCATCAAGACTGTATGGTATTGGCACAAAAAATAGACACATAGATCAATGAAACAGAACACAAAACCCATAAATGGACTCACAAATGTGTGGCCCACTAATCATTGACAAAATAGGAAAGAATATACAATGGAAAAAAGGCAGCCTCTTCAGCAAATGGTGTTGGGAAAAGTAAACAGCAACATGCAGAAGAATGAAACTGGAGAACTTTCTTACACCATTCATAAAAATAGTAAATTCAAAATGGATAAAACACCTAAATGCAAGAAAGGAAACCATCAAAATCCTAGAGGAGAAACAGGCAGCAATGTCTTTGACCTCAGCAGCAGCAGCTACCTACTAGACTTACCTCTGGAAGCAAGGAAAACAAAAGCAAAATGAACTACTGAGGCCTCATCAATATTAAAAAAAAAAAAACCTTATATACAGCAAAGGAAACAATCAACAAAACTAAAATGCAACTGACAGAGTGGAAGAAGATATTTTCAAATGACATATAAGATAAAGGGTTGGGATCCAAACTCAACACCCCTCCCCCACAAAAAAAATTATCCAGTGAATAAATGAACACACACTTTTCCAAAGAACATATCCAGGTGGCTAACAGACACATGAAAAGATGGTCAACATCACTCACCATCAAGGAAATAGATATCAAAACCACAATGAGATACCACCTCATACTTGTCAGAATGGCTAAAATTAACAACTCAGGAAACAACAGAAGTTGGTGATGATGCAGAGAAAAGGGAGCACTTCTCCACTGCTGATAGGAATGAAAACTGGTGCATCCACTCTGAAAACAGTGTGGAGTTTCCTCAAAAAACTAAAAATAGAACTACCCTATGACCTAGAAATTGCACCACCAAGTATTTATCCAAAAGAAACAAAAATACTGAATCAAAGGGGCCCATGCATCTCCCATATTTATAGCAGTGTTATCAATAATAACCAGTTTATGGAAAGAGCCCAAATGTTCAACTAATGAATGAATACAGAAGATGTGGTATATATATATACACAAAATGGAATATATATATACATATATATATATAAAGGAATATATATATATATATAATGGAATGTTACTGAGTTTTCAAAAAGAATGAAATCCTGCCATTTGCAACAATGTGGATGGAACTAGAGTGTATTATGCTAACCAAAATAAGTCAATCAGAGAAAGACAAATATCATATGACTTCACACATATGTTGAATTTAAGATACAAAACAGATGAAAATAAGGGAAGGGAAGCAAAAAAATATATAAAAACATGGAGGTGGGCAAAACATAAGACACTCTTAAATATAGAGAATGAACTGAGTGTTGCTGGAGGCGAAGTGGGTGGGGAATGGGCTAAATGGGTGATGGGCATTAAAGAGGCCTAAGCACTGGGTGTTATGTATGTAAATGATGAATCACTAAATTCTACTCCTGAAACCAATACTACACTATAGGTTAACTAACTGGAGTCTAAATAATAAATAAAAACCCGTTTGTTGAGTTAAAATATAAATACCAACAAATACACATTAAAAATAAAGAAAAGACAAAACACCAGTGACTTTGGAATAAAGCTGAGTAGGTTTGAATCTTATCATTGACATTTATTAGCACTGTCTTAGTAGCCTTCATTCACCAAATGAAAATAGTAACAACTCTTTAGGTTAAGGTAAAATCACTGCCTCTATTCACAAATGTATAGAAGTATTGAGTTTAATTCTTTCCCCTTCATATTACACTTCTGGGTGCATTCTGCATCACTTCTTTCCACAATTCTCAAATTCAAACTCAAGCCCTTCACCCTTCCATTTACAGTGCATCACTTTCTCTTAGGGCCATTGTGCAGTAGACGAGGCAATTTCTGTAAGATGCCTAACACGGAAATGTATGTTTCTTTCCAGTTGAGAAATAGAAAAAGTAAATAATAAATAAAAGCAATTTGTTCAATCCTTTTGCCAATTAAAAATCTTTTCTTTCTTTCTTTTTTTTCAAAATTGTGTTTATTTTTAGAGATAAAAATCTGGGGAGAGACAGAGAGACAGGGAGAAACAAAATCCCAAGCAGGTTCTGCACTGATAGAGTAGAGCCTGACACAGGGCTCAAACTCGCTAACTGGAGACCATGCCTTGAGCTTAAATCAAGTCGGATGCCCAGCCAACTGAGCCACACAGGTGCCCCCTTTCTTTCTTTTTCCTTCCTTCCTTCCTTCCTTCCTCCCTCTTTCTTTCTTTCTTTCTTTCTTTCTTTTTCTCTTTCTTTCCTTATCCTTCCTTCCTTCCTCCCTTCTTTCATTCCCTACTATCTTTTTCTTTCTTTCTGTCTCTTGCCCCCATACACCCCAATCCAGACAGTGATCTGAGAAAGAACTATTTTCAGTTAGATGACTTCATCTAAATAAGTTCAGAAAGGCTCTGCCATATAGACAGAATCATTTAAGACCTGTCAAAACTGCAGGAGAAGTCAACATGGCAGAAAAGCAGGGGGACCTGAAGTTCCCTCCTCCCTCAAACACAGCAGTGTTGAGGACAGAAGACTTGGAATTCCAGAAATTTGGGCTACAAAATGATGGAAACATCTCCAAGAGCCCACAGGGACAACATGGCAGGCCATAGTTGCATGATTATGAACTAGGAGAGATAAAATCAGAGACAAAGGAATGGAGAGGAGGGATCCCATTCTATGGAGAGACAAAAGGAAGAGAAAGAGAGTCTGTGGAAGTGTAATATTGTATTTGGATAAGAGAAAAACCTTGGAACAGGGAACCAAAAAAACAGAAAGAACCAATCTCTAATGGTGGGGCTTTCTCTGGCCTGTTCATGTGTCTGGCGGGGAGGGGAGCCAGCCCCAGACTCAGTAGCTAGCTTCCAGGTGCAGTCAGAGAGAGCATTCCCCTCCCTTTAGTGCCATGGGAAGAAGGAAAGTAGCCACTCCAACTACAAAAGACCCTGCAGGCCCCCACCACCCAGAGGCCCTTTGCGACAGTACCCCAGAGTAAAAGCATCCTGGAACTGGGGCACATGGACTAGGATCCTTTAAGACATCAGGGTTTGAATCCCAGCCAAGTGCCAGGGAGGTGCGGGAAATGGTGAAGCAGGACATAGTGGCCTGCTCACTCCGCACTGTGAGGACCCAGGGGCCCTTAGTCTGTGGGGTGGAGTTGCGCTTCCCCAGAACGAGGGCACATGGAGCAGAATCCTTTAAGACACTGGGGTTTTAACCCCATCCAAGCAGCTGGGAGGCATGGGAGACTGTGGAGTGGAGTAGAACTGGCCATCTCGCACATAGTGGCATTGTGAGGACAGACTGAACAGAGTGGTTTGGGACACCCGGTCTGGGGAAGAGAGACTGGAGCATTGCCATTTTTCTCCCCAGCACCAACAAGGTGGGGTTTCAGGGAATGGACAATGGGCACACAGTGGAGGCAAGCCCAGCTACACAAAACCACACCCCTCCATGTCTGGTAACTGAATATCTAACACAGCAAGATTGACACTGATGGAACCAGAAAGGCCCTCTTCAAGAGGAGTGCAGTCACCAGTTTCAAGGCACTGTCAGATGTCAGTCCAGTGGTTTTGCATTTTCTGATTTGATTCTTGGTCAGTTGTTATTTTATGTATGTAGATGCATACATATATATTTGTATATATATAAAAAGTATGTGTATATTTTCTTCCTTTTCTTCCTCTTTTTTCTTCCCTTCTCTAGTCTGGTTATTCTGGTTTTTGGTTTGTTTAAACAGAAATTAATAATCTATTCTTTTTATATCTCTTCTGCATCTCCTTCTTTATTTTCCTCTCTCTCTCTCTCTCTCTCTCTCTGGACTAATCCGTGTAGTTTCTGATTCTCTGGCATGTCAATTTTTATTCTTTTCCTTGTCCTCACCTCTGATATTCCTTTCTTTGTATGGAATAAGTCTTCTTCCACCACCACCCCCCTTTTTCCCCTAAATTTCTTTCCAGACATACTTGAATGAACATATTAAGGCACACCTGATGGAAGGTCCAAACCACTAATACAAGTAGAGAGATAAAGAAACCAGAGTCTCAACAACAGAAATCATGAAACACAATCCAAAAACACCTCCTGAAGGGCCAGGCCCTGGACAGCACAGGACCTGTGCTTTTAACATAGTAGTGCTCAAAGGTTCAGTACTCATAGCAAGCTATTAAAACACATAAGGAACAGAAAACTAGCCAATATGATGAAACAGAAGAATTCTCCTCGAAAGAAATTCTGGGAAGAAATGAAAGCTAAAGAATTGCTCAAAACAGATATAAACTATATATATGAGCAAGAATTTTAAATAATAGCCATAAGATTAATAGCTGACTTGAAAAAAGCATAGAAGACAGCAGAGAATCTATTGCTGCAGAGATCAAGGAACTAATAGACAAGATGAATTAAGAAGTGCTATAAATGAGGTGAAAAATAAACTAGATGTGGTGACAGCAAGGATGGAGGAGGCAGAGGGGAGATTCAGTGAAATACAGGAAAAATTATGGAAAACGATGAAACTGAGAAAAAGATGAGGAACTACTAGACCACGAGGGGAGAATTAGACAACTAAGTGATTCAGTGAAATGTAATAATATCTGTACCATAGGAGTTTCATAAGAAGAAGAGACAGAAAGGAGCAGAAGGTTTACTTGAACAAATTAAAGCTGAGAACTTCCCTAATATGGGGAAAGAAACAGACATCCAAATCCAGGAGGCACAGAGAACTGCCTTCAGATTTAACAAGAGTAGGTCTTCTCCACAGCATATCATAGTCAAACTGGCAAAATACAAAGATAAAAAGAGATTTCTGAAAGCAGCTAAGGACAAATGGGCCTTAACCTACAAGTGTAGACACATAAGGGTAGTAGCAGACCTAGGTACTGAAACATGGTAGTCCAGAAGGTAGTGCCAGGAAATATTCAACATGCTGAATAGGAAAAATATGCAGCCAAGAATCCTTTACCCAGCAAGGTTGTCATTCAGAATAGAAGGAAAGATAAAGGCTCTCTCAGACAAACAAAAAATTAAGAAGCTCATGACCACTAAACCAGCCCTGCAAGAGATCCTAAGGTGACTCTGTGAGGGGAAAGTTGCAAAGACTACAAAGTACCAGAGACATCACCATAAGAATAAAACCTGCAGATAATACAATGACACTAAATCCATGTCTTTCAATAATAATTCTGAATGTGAATGGATGAAATGCTCCAATCAAAAGACATAGGGTATCAGAATGTATAAAAAACAAGACAAAACAAAACAAAACAAAACAAGATGTGTCTATATGCTGTCTACAAGAAACCCATTTTAGACCTGAGGAAACCTTCAGATTGAAAGTTAAGGAATGGAAAAACATTTATTATGCTACTGGAAGTCAAAAGAAAGCTGGAGTAGCTATGCTTATATCAGACAAACTAGATTTTAAACTAAAGGCTGTAACAAGAGGTGAAGAAGGGCATTATATCATAATTACAGGGTCTATCCATCAAGAAGAGCTAACAATTGTAAATGTTTATGCTCTAAACTTGAAAGCACCCAAATATATAAATCAAATAATCCCAAACATAAGCAATCTTATTTATAGGAATACTGTTACTGCAGGGGACTTTAATACTCCACTGACAACAATGGACAGATCATCTAGGCAAAATATCAAGAAACAATGACCTTGAATGATACACTGGGCCAGATGAACTTGACAGATATATTCAGAACTTTAAATACGAAAGTATCAGAATACAAATTCTTTTAGAGTACACATGAAATATTCTCCAAGATAAATCACATACTGCGTTACAAAATAGCTGTCAATAAATATAAAAGAATTAAGATCATACTATGCATATTTTCTGATCACAACGTTATGAAACTTGAAATCAACCACAAGAAAATATTTGGAATGCCTCCAAATGCATCGAGGTTAGAGAACATCCTACTAAAGAATAAATGGTTCAAACAGGCAATTAAAGAACTTTTTAAAAATATACAAAAGTGAATGTAAATGAAAACACCACAGTCCAGACCATTTTGGATGCAGCAAAGGCGGTCCTGAGAGGAAAATACATTGAAATCCAGGCCTATCTCAAGAAACAAAAAAAATCCCAAATACAAAATCTAACAGCACACTTAAAGAAACTGGAAGCAGACAGAAAGAAACCACAAAGCCAGCAGAAGAAGAGAAATACTAAAGATTAGGGCAGAAATAAAAAAAATAGAATCCAAAATTCAATCAATCAATCAATCAATCAAACAAAAAAAAGTAGAACAGATCAATTAAACTAACAGCTGTTGTTTTGAAAATATAAACAAAATTCATACCCCCTGGCCAGAATTCTAGAAGAGAGACGACCCAAATGAATAAAATCACAAATGAAAAAGGACATATCACAACCAACACCACAGAAATAAAAACAATTATTAGAGAATACTATGAAAAACTATATGCCAAGAAACTGGACAACCTGGAGGAAAAGGAATAATTCCTAGACACCCACACACTACCAAAACTCAAACAGGAAGAAATAAAAAAAAATGAAAGGACACATAACCAGTGAAGAAATTGAATCAGTAATCAAAAATCTCCCCACTAATAAGAGTCCTGGGCCAGATGGCTTCCTAGGGGAATTCTCCCAGACGTTGAAAGCAGAGTTAATACCTATCCTTCTCAAGCTGTTCCAAAAAATAGAAATGGAAGTAAAGCTCCCAGACTCATTCTATGAATCCAGCATTACCTTTATTCCTAAACCTGACAGAGACTCCACTAAAAAGGAGAATTATAGGCCACTATCCCTGATGAACATGGATGCAAAGATTCTCAACATGGTACTAGCAAATTGAATTCAACTTTATATCAAAAGAATTGTTCACCACGATCAAGTGGGAATCATTTCTGTGCTGCAGGGTTGGTTCAATATTCACAAATCAATTAATGTGATATATCACATTAATAGAAGAAAGGAAAACAACCCTATGGTCCTGTCAATATGTACAAAAAAAGTATTTTATTTGACAAAATACAGCATCTTTTCTTAATAAAAACCCTCAAGTAAGTTGGGATAGGAGGAACATACCTCAACATCATAAGAGCCATATATGAGTAGCCCACAGCTAATACTATCTCCAATGAAGAAAATCTGAGAGCTTTCCCCCTGAGATCAGGAACATGGCAGGGATGTCCATTCTTACCACTGTTGTTTAACATAGTGTTGGAAGTCCTAGCCTGAGTAATAAGACAACCAAATTAAATAAAAGGCATCCAAATTGACAAAGAATAAGTGAAACTTTCACTTTTCACAGACGACATGATACTCTACATGGAAAACCTGAAAGTCCCCACCAAAAAGCTGCTAGAACTGATACATGAATTCAGCAATGCTTCAGGATACAAAATCAATGTACAAAAATCAGTTGCATTTCTATACACCAATAATGAAGCAACAGAAAGAGATATCAGGAAATTGATCCCATTTGCAATTGCACCAAGAACCATAAAATACCTAGGAATAAACCTAACCAAATATTGGAAAGATCTGTGTGCTGAGAACTATAGAAAACTTGTGAAGGAAATTGAAGAAGACACAAAAAAAGGGAAAAACATTCCATGCTCATGTTTTGGAAGAATAAATATTGTTAAAATGTCAATATTACCCAAATAATCTACTCATTCAATGCAATTCCACTCAAAATTGCATCAGCATTCTTCTCAAAGCTAGAACAAACAAGCCTAAAATGTGTATGGAACCAAAAAAGACCCTGAATAGCCAATGTTATGTTGAAAAAGAAAACCAAAGCAGGAGGCATCACAATCCCGAATGTTAGCCTCTACTACAAAGCTGTAATCATCAAGACAGTATGGTACTGGCACAAGATCAGACACATAGACAAATGGAATAGAATAGAGAACCCAGAATTGGACCCACAAATGTATGGCTAACTACTCTTTGACAACACAGGAATGAGTATTCAATGGAAAAGAAAGAGAGTCTCTTTAGCAAATGGTTTTGGAAGAACTGGACAGCAGCATGCAGAAGAATTAAACTGGAAGACTTTCTTACACCATACACAAAAATAAACTCAAAAATGATGAAAGACCTAACTGTGAAAAATGAAACCATCAAAATCCTACAGGAGAAAACAGGCAGAAACCTCTTTGACACTGGTCGCAGCAACTTCTTACTTGACAGGTCTCAGAAGGCAAGGGAAATAAAAGCAAAAATGAACTATTGGGACCTCATCAAGATAAAAAGCTTCTGCACTGAAAAGGAAACAATCAACAAAACTAAAAGGCAACTGACGGAATGGGAGAAGATATTTGCAAGTAACATATCAGATAAAGGGTTAATATACAAAATATATAAAGAACTTACCAAACTCACCACCCACAAACAAATAATCCAGTGAAGATATGAGTAGAAGACATGGATAGACACTTTTCTAAAGAAGACATTCCACTTTTCCATATGGCCAACAAACACATGAAAATAAGCTCAACGTCAATCGTAATCAGGGAAATACGAGTCCAAGCCACACTGAGATACCACATCACACCAGTCATAGTGGCTGAAATTAACAACTCAGGAAACGACAGATGCTGGTGAGGATGTGGAGAAAGGGGAACTCTCTTGCACTTTTGGTGGGAATGCAAACTGGTGTAGACACTCTGGAAAATAGTGTGGAGGGCCCTCAAAAAATTAAAAGTAGAATTACAATTGCACTACTAGGAATTTATCCAAAAGATACAGTAGTGCTGATTTATGGGGGCACATGTACCCCAATGTTTATAGCAGAGTTTCAACAATAGCCAAATTATGGAAACAGCTCAAATGTCCATCAACTGATGAATGGATAAAGAAGATGTGGTTTTTATATACAATGGGATACTACTTGGCAATGAGAGAGAATAAAGTCCTGCCATTTGCAACAACATGGATATAACTGGAAGGTATTATGCTAAGTGAAATTAGTCAAAGAAAGAAGATATCCTATATTTTCACTTATATGTGAAACTTGAGAAACTTAATGCAGGACCATGAGGTAAGGAAGAGGAACAGTTTCAGAGAGGGAGGCAAAGCATAAGAGACCCTTGAATGGGGAGAACAAACTGAGTGTTGAGGGGGGGGTGGGGAAGGGGAGAAAAGGGTGATGGGCATTGAGGAGAACACATGTTGGGATGAGCACCGGGTGTTGTATGCAAGTGATAAATCACGGGAATCTACCCCCAAAACCAAAAGCATACTGTACACACTGTATGTTAGCTAATTTGACAATAAATTAAAAACAAAAACAAAAATAAAAACAAAACCTTGGTTGCCTTGGTGGCTCAGTCGGTTAAGCGTCCGACTTCAGTTCAGGTCATGATCTCACAGTTTGTGAGTTTGAGCCTCAAATCGGGCTCTATTCTGGCAGCTTGGAGGCTGAAGCCTGCTTCAGATTCTGCATCTCCCTTTCTCTCTGCCCCACCACTGCTCACACTCAGTCTGTGTCTCTCAAAACTTAATAAACATTTAAAAAAAAAAGGCGTGT
Organism: Prionailurus viverrinus; assembly: GCF_022837055.1. Lineage (NCBI taxonomy): Eukaryota > Metazoa > Chordata > Mammalia > Carnivora > Felidae > Prionailurus > Prionailurus viverrinus. The sequence goes on from NC_062579.1 coordinate 57,494,941, forward strand.
CAAAACTATGAAGAGTGTTAACTCTTTTTCCAGCTAAATAAGATTAATAATTGCATATCTAAATAAGAGCTGTTTTGTTTTCTTGGCTTATCTTGCTCATCAAAGGCAATTTCCCTCTCTGAAAATTTCACAGTAATCTTTCAGTGGATGTCTCTGGGGAATAAGCTTAGGAATTCCCTGAGCCTGCACTGATGGGTTCACAAGGCATAAAGAATTACAAAGCCTTAGGATGATTGCATCCAATTTGGGTAAACAAGAATATATAAACAAAGAAAGAGTAGGGGGGGAAGTCCCCCAGAATAAAGTAGAGGGGCAAAGGCCTCCAGAATAGAGTAGGGGGGAAGGTCCCAAAACAGAGAGGGAGCGGGGCAAAGGCCCCAATACAAAGGTATATGAGATAAGCAAGATTAGGTATTCAGGGCAAAAACGCCCCCCCCCCAATTTAGTACTATAGCAGAAAGCTGCTTTCACAGGAAGGAAGGACAAAATTAATTAAACAGGTAAATAGGGTATAAACAGCTGTGGGTGAAGCTGCCAAGAGCGGAGTTGATTAGCAAAAGAATGGTGTCTTGTTAACCCTGAGGTTACATGCTTTATCTGTCTTATCCCATAGGCCAGCTAAGATAAACAGACACAGCACCTCCTGTCTGCCAGTAACAACCATGTGCCCATCTACCTGGTGCCAGGATTTTGTTTTATATTAACCCAAACCTCAAACACTGTATATCTTCAAAACCGCTTTTCCTCATGCCCATGAGTTAATGTTGACATATTCATTGTCTCTTTGTGCACATCCATCACATTTGAAAGCATTCTGATCTTAATAAATATGGAGCAAGGACCCTTATTTGGGGGCTCTTGTCTTTTCCCGGACATTACCCATCTCTCGCATTTTAATCAGCTTTCTTGCTGAACAAGAGAGAACTTTAGACCCAGAGTCTATGACAGATCTCATTGTTCTGAGAAGTAGATTGGAAGCATTGTCTTCCAGATATTCCAACTTCCAGATCCCTAAATCTCAGCTCTGCCCTTACAACATATTGTCTTTAGTTGTTAGTCATAGTTTTTTTTTTCAGTTATTTAGGTGGAAAACATCAAATATGTTAAGTTTTCAATAACCTTTTATAGTTAATTAACCCAGACCAGATGGAGGGGGAAAAGACCTAGTAAATCATTTTTTTTTCTTATAAACTAGGCCTTCCCATCTTTCCTGTTATTTTATGTTTCCCCAGATAAACATTGCTTTTTTTTATCCATGGACTTGCCATATGCCCCTTGAGCTGCCTCAGTATTTCAGTGCCGAGTTTGAAAGTTCATTTAATCTAATGGAGTAATCCATGCTAATGAATATGAATATGTTAATGGTGTTAACAGGGTACAAACTAGAGATAGTACTCTAAGGAATAAAAATGGTTAACGGGAAAATTTCAGGAACTGTGAAGAGTGGATGAAATTGATTCATATGATTCATATAATTTTAGTGCTAAAAACTTCTGAGGTATTCTGGTATTTTTTGAAATGTGGCCTACAGACTACCTTCACTATAATCATTGGGTAGTACTTGTTTAAAATTCATATTAAAGATCTTTTTCTCAAATCAATGAACATAATCTCTTGAGTGAGGTCAAGTAATGATCATATTACCAAGTATGTTAAGTGATTCTAATGTAAATTAAGGTTTCGGTTTATTAAACTCCTTTATTTTATAGATAAGAAACTGAAGCCCATAGAGGAGAAATTATTTCCCAAATTTCAGAATTTATTACTGGTAGAAACTTATTTGGAACCCAAGTTGTACACTCATACCACTTATCATTATGATCAATGACCTACCTAGTATACTGTCTAGAATAGTATAGGTTATTTGTAAATATCTGTCAAACAGATGTTTGAAAATATTTATACCTATTTTGATTTTGATAAAATAACACACAAGATAACACATAACATAAAAGTTAACATTTTAATCATTGTAAAGTATACGGTCCAATAGGGTTAAGTACCTTCATATTGTTGTGCAATCATTACCACTATCCATCTCGTCCCATTAAATAGTAAATCCCCATTCTTCTTTCTGCCGGTCCCTGACACTATTCTACTCTGTTTATAAGTTTGTCTAAGTTTTCTTTTAAATGGAATAATACAAAATTTTCCCTTTAATGTCTGCTTAATATTTCCATATACATATAAGCATAATATTTCCTCATGCATACTTTGACAAAAGGGTTGCTTCTTCCTTTGGCTATTGTAAATAATTCTACTGTGAACATTGCTGTATGAGTATCTGTTCAAACTCCTTATTTAAGTTCTTTTGGATACATACCTAGAAGAGGAATTGCTGGATCATATGGTAATTCTATTTTTAATTTTTTAAGGAATAACAATACTGTTTTCCACAGTAGTTACACCATTTTATATTCCCATCAGCAATTCACAATAGTTCCAATTTGTCCACATCCTTGCCAACACGTCATTGTCTTCTTTTTTTTTTTTTTTGATAGAAGTAATTTTAATGTATCTAATGTGGTGTCTTATTGTGGTTTGGATTTGCATTTCCCTAGTGATTAGAGATGTTAAGCATCTTTTATATGCTAACAGGAAGTTTGTATATCTTCTTTGGAGATGTGTTTATGAAAGTTCTTTGCCCATTTTTAATTAGATTGTTTAGTTGTTGAGTTGTAGGAGTTCTTTATATATTCTGGATATTAATGGATTATCAGATACATGGTACACAAATATTTTCTCCCCCTCACATTTTACTGTCAAAGTTTTTATATTGTGCATCCATTAACAAATTATGTTAGGTATGGTTATTTTTACTGCTTTTTCCTTTAACTTGTATATTTGAGTTGCCTGGGTGACACCCCACTGGATTGCAGTATGAGAATATGCTGAAACTGACTGTATTCTTACTTTTAACAATGTTTTGCATGTTTTCACATGATTTCATGTTACTAATTAGCATTATTTTATTTCAACTTGAAAAACTCCTTACATCATTCTTATGAGGCAGACCTAGTGGTGAGCCAGACCAGTGGTGGTTCAGCTTTTGTTTGTTTGGGAAAGTCTTTATTTTATAGCTTTCCTTTTTGAAGGATAAGATTTCTTAGGGTTTTTATTCATTTCTAACTGCACTTTGAATATGTCATTCTACTCTGTCCTGGCCTGCAAGGTTTCTGCTGAAAAATTCAATAACAGCTTTATGAGGGTTCCCTTGTATAAGATAATTTTTTTGCTGCTTTTAAAATTCTTTATTTGTTCACATATAATTTAAATTTTAGTTAACATACAGTGCAATATTGGTTTCAAGACCAGGATTCAGTGATTCATTACTTACATATAACACCCAGTGGTCATCACAAGTTTCCTTTTTAATACTCATCATCCATCTAGCCCATCTTCCACCATCTCCCTCCATCAAACGTTAGTTTGTTCTCTATCATTAAGATTCTCTTGTGGTTTGTTTCTGTCTCTTCTCTTTTTTCCCCTTTTCATATATTCATCTGTTTTGTTTCTTAAATTCCACTTGTGAGTGAAATCATATGATATTTGTCTTTATTTGATTGAACTATTTCGCTTAGCATAATACATTATTTTCTATTTATTTATTTATTTATTTTAAATTTTTTAAAATATGAAATTTATTGTCAAATTGGTTTCCATACAACACCCAGTTCTCATTCCAAAAGGTGCCCTCCTCAATACCCATCATCCGCCCTCCGCTCCCTCCCATCCCCCATCAACCCTCAGTTTGTTCTCAGTTCTTAAGAGTCTCTTATGCTTTGGCTCTCTCCCTCTCTAACCTCTTTTTTTTTTCTTCCCCTTCCGCATGGACTTCTGTTAAGTTTCTCAGGATCCACATAAGAGTGAAAACATATGGTATCTGTCTTTCTCTGTATGACTTATTTCACTTAGCATAACACTCTCCAGTTCCATCCACATTGCTACAAAAGGCCAGATTTCATTCTTTCTCATTGCCACGTAGTATTCCATTGTGTGTATAAACCACAATTTCTTTATCCATTCGTCAGTTGATGGACATTTAGGGTCTTTCCATAATCTGTAGTATAATACATTCTAGCTCCATCCAAGTTGCTGCAGATGGTGAGATTTCATTATTTTTGATGGCCGAGTAATATTTCATTGTATGTATATACCACATCTTCTTTGTCCATTCATCAGTTGATGGATATTTGAGCTCTTTCCCTAGTTTGGCTATTGTTGATAGCTCTGCTATAAACAGTGGGGTGCAAGTGTCCCTTTGAATCAGTATTTTTGTAGCCTATACATAAATATTTAATAGCGCAATTGCTAGATCATTGGGTAGTTCTATTTTTAGTTTTTTGAGAAACTTCGATACTGTTCTCCAGAGTGGTTGCACCAGTCTGCATTCCCACCAACAATGTAAGAAGGCTCCCCTTTCTCCACATTATCACCAACAAATGTTGTTTCCTGTGTTAATTTTAATTATTCTGACAGGTGTGAGGTAGTACCTCATTGTAGTTTTGATTTGTGTTTCCCTAATGATGAGGGATGGTGAGAATCTTTTCATGTGTCTGTTGGTCATCTGGATGTCTTCTTTGGAAAAGTGTCTATTCATGTCTTCTGCCCATTTCTTAACTGGATTATTTATTTTTGGGGGTGTTGAGTTTGATAGGGTCTTTATAGATTTTGGTTACTAATCATTTATCAGATATGTCTTTTCCAAATATCTTCTCCCATTCCATTGGTTGCCTTTTAGTTTTATTGATTGTTTCCTTTACTATGCAGAAACATTTTATCTTGATAAAGTCCCAATAGTTTATGTTTGCTTTTGTTTCCCTTGCCTTTAGTGATGTGACTAGTAAGATGTTTCTATGGGGTATCTGGGTGGCTCAGGCGGTTAAGCTTCTGACTTAGGCTCATGTCATGATCTCATGGTTTGTGAGTTTGAGCTCTGCATCTTGCCCTACACTGACAACCCAGAGCCTGGAGCCTGCTTCAGATTCTGTGCCCCCCTGTCTCTCTGCCCCTCCCCTGCTCATGCTCTGTCTCTCAACAACAAATAAACATTAAAAAAAAGAAGTTGCTATGACCCAGGTCAGAGAGGTTGCTTCCGATGTTCCTCTGTAGAATTTAGGTGGTTTCCTGTCTCATATTTAGGAGTTTCATCCTTTTGAATTTATTTTTTGTGCATGCTGTAAGAAAATTATCCAGTTTCATTTTCTTCTGCATGTCACCATCTACTTTTCCCAACACCATTTGTTGAAGAGACGGTCTTTTTTTCCATTGGATACCTTTTCCTGCCATGTTGAAGATTAGTTCACCATATAGTTGTGGGTCCATTTCTGGGTTTCCTATTCTGATCCATTTATCTGTCTGTTTTTGTGCCAGTACCATACTGTCTTGACCACTACAGCTTTGTAATACAGCTTGAAATCCAGAATCATGATACCTCCAATTTTGTTTTTCTTTTTAATGATTGCTTTGGCTATTCAGGGTCTGTTGTGGTTCCATACAAATTTTAGGATTGTTTGTTTTAGTTCTGTGAAAATGCTGGTCGTATTTTGATAGGGTTTTCATTAAATGTGTAGATTGTTTGGGGTAATATAGATGTTTTAACAATGATCATTCTTCCAACCCATGAGCATGGAATGCTTTTCTATTTCTTTGTGTCCTTTTCAGTTTTTTTCATAAATGTCTTAGTTTTCAGAGCACAGATCTTTTAGCTCTTTAGTTAGGTTTATATTCCTCGTTATTGTTTTCGGTGCAATTGCAAATGGGATTGATTCCTTAATTTCTTTTTCTGCTGCTTTGTTAATGGTACATAGAAATGCAACATACTTCTGCATGTTGATTTTATTTCCTGTGACTTTGAAGAATTTATGCATTAGTCTAGCAAGTTTTTGGTGGAGTGTTTTGGGTTTTCTAAATAGAATGTCATGTCATCTGAAAATAGTGCAAGTTAATCCTCTTCTATGCTGATTTGTATGCCCTTTATTTCTTTTTGTTGTCTGAGTGCTGAGGCTAATGCTTCCAGTACTATGCTAAATACTAATGTTGGGAGTGGACATCTTTGTTTTTTTCTTGATCATAGAGAAAGGTTCTCAGTTTTTACCCGTTGAGAATGATACAGCTGTGGGTCTTTCTCATATATAGTTTTATTATAAAGTGTGTTGGAGATGATTGTTTTGGTTTGAAACTTTAAGGTACTTGAATATTGAAATCTCATCCTAGGTTTGGGAAATTTTCATATATTATGTATTTAAATAAATTTTCAACCCTTTTCTCCCTCCCTTCTTCTTCTGGGGCTGAAATGATTTGTACATTGTTTTGGTTTAAAGTATTCCCTAAGTCCCGATGGATTTATTTCTTTTCATATTTTTTTTTCTTTTTGCTTTTTTGATTCAATGGTTTCAATTCATCTATCTTTGAGCTTACTGATTTTTCTGTTTCTTTTTGGTTAAGTGCTCTTTTTGGTTAAAAGCTCTGTTGAAGCTTTCTATTGAATTCTTTAGTTAAGTCATTTTATTCCTTACATCCAAAATTCTGTTTATTTCTTATTCATATTTTCTATCTCTTTGTTATAATTTTCACTTTGCTCTCATATTGTTTTCTTGTTTTTTTTTTTTGTTGTTAAATTCTTTACCTGTGCTGTGTTGTAGCTCTCTGAGCATCTTTATTTTTTGGAAAAAAAATGAAAGAAAGGCAGACTGCCACATGCAGTGCCCCATTTGGATGTGTCTGGAGTCTTGGAAGCTTTACTATGCTACATTCTCCTGAAAATGGACCTTGAGAGCTGTTTGAGAGGTTTTAGCAGGGGGTAGTAGCTACTCGTATACTTTTGATGAAAGAACAGTCCTCCTTCATTGGGGAAAGTCGTTCTATTTGACCAGGTACACAGCTTCACGGGGGATACACATTGAATAGTGAGAGAGGAAGGCAACACCTGCCTAGCCAGGCAGATTAGCCAATTAATCCTGGCAATCAGTGGGGTGAAAGATGTCACAGCTAGATCACCCTGACATCCTCCCTGAACGTCTTTAGAACAATTACTTTGAATTATTTAACAATTCATGGATCTCCCGATCTTTAGGTGAAGTTATTGGAAATTTACTGTCTTCCTTTAGTAGTGTCACGTTTCCCTTATTCTTCATAATCTCTGTAGCCCTACCTAGGTGTTTATGCATTTGAAGAAGCAGTCACTTATCCCCAGCCTTTATGGACTGGCTTTGGTAAGAAAGGCCTTTATCTACAGGTGAAGGCATATTGTGCCTTCATGCTGTGAGCATGCTGTGACCCAAGGACTAGTGTACAGAGCACCTAATGTGTAGGTGTGTGAGAGCTCTGGGTCCAAGGTGGGGAGTAATGTTCTCTTAAGATTCTGGGTTCTACATCATTGGCAGCTGTGTGGTACTTGGCTAGCACTCTCAGGGATCTGCAATTGCTATAAGAGCTGTTACTGTCCTCAGCAGCACCTCTAGGTCCAGTGGCTAAGGACCATGGTGGGAAGCAGTGGTGGCTGGAGCCAGTGGTGTACACACACTCAGCTATGGTGGTCATTTTCAGGTGTTTGTATAGTGGTAAGAGTCAGTTACAGACGCATGTGTACTGGTTGAGTCCAAAGCAAGTAGCAAGGGCCAAGGATAAGGTTGAGAGCATTTGAGTGCACTATGTTTTCTTTTGTGGCTACTGGGTCTTGCTGGCAGTGGAGGCAAGTGTCAGAAGCTAACCAGGGACATACAGGTGCACAACTGTGGGAGGAGCTATCTTTAGGTGATTCTTAAGGTACAACCCAGTGAGAAGAGACAAGACAGGACAGATCAAGGCCCACAGCAGCTGAAGGAACTCTGACTGTGGGTGTACACTTCTGTGTTTGTATGGTCTTCTCACAGGCACATGGCAGTAGAGGCCAGTGACTGAGGTCAGGATGGTGTATGGGTGTAAATTTGGAGATGCTAGACCTAAGTGAGTGTTCTTTGGAGGCGGACATATGGAGGGGACTAAGCAGCAGATGCAGAGTCCTGTGCTGGTAGCTATTGCAAGTCATAGCTGCAGTGGGAGAAGCAAAGACAGGAGGGACTCAGGCAACTGGCTTTTGTGAATGTGAATACCTAGGAGGTGACACGATTGAAGTCTGCAGGGTGACTGTGGTGGCTACTGGTTGTTCGTTTCTTCAGTAGTAAAATCTGCTGAGGTCATCTGCAAAGCAGGTCATTTGGGAAATGGTTGTTCCTGCTGTATGGTTGATACTTATAGACCCTGTTTTTCTTCTTTGTTTCTAGCTGTCTCTATATGTGTTGGCTTTGCTGGTTTCTGGATGGGATGAAATCAATGTGAGCTCTTCATGTTGTGCTCTGAAAAAGCTGGGGAATCTGGTGCTCACTCTGCTCTCTTTTACTCAGTGAAGGGAATTTTTTCTAGAACTGGTGACTTACCAATTGGTGCTGAACAATAACAGTCTGGATAATCGCATGATGCAGGCAAATAAAGCTGTTATCTTTCACATTTTGTGTGGTTATTCTCCAGTTTTTTAAAAAATGTCTATTTATTTTGATAGTGCAAGTGGAGGAGGGGCAGAGAGAGAGAGGAAGACACAGAATCTGAAGCAGGCTCCAGACTCTGATCTGTTAACACAGAGCCCAACGTGGGGCTTGAACTCACAAACTGCGAGATCATGACCTGAGCTGAAGCTGGCTGCTTAACCAACTGAGCCACCCAGGGGGAGCCTCCAGTTTTTTGTCCCACTATGTTGCTGAATTTTCTTAAATGGATTCCAGATCTGTTTGTGATTGTTAATACCTAATTGTTGATCTTTGTGGGGAAACAAAAACTAAGTTCTTCTACACCACCATTTTGTTGATGTTACTTGAGGCATTTGTTTCTTTGTGGTTGCTTTGCAAGAACTTGAGTTATATACATATCTATCTTCTAGATATTAGCCATTAATAAGATAAATAATAATTTACAAACATTTTCCCCATTCTATACTTTACTTTTTTAGTCTGTTGATTGTATCCTTCAAGTCATAGAAATTTTAATTTTGATGTCATCCCAGTTGTCCATTTTTTGCTTGTGTTGCTTGTGCTTTTCATGTCATATCCAAAAAATTATTGTGAAATACAACTTCCTGAAGCTTTCCCCCATGCTTCTTTGAATCTTTTGAATTTTGAGTCATACATTTAGCTCTTTAATCCATTTTGAATTGATCTCTACGTATGGTGTAAGACAAATTTCCAACTTCATTATTTTGCATGTGGATATCAATCTTTCACACTATTTGTGCAAAAAAAATGTAATTTTGATAGATTGTGCTAAATCTGTAGATTGCTTTGGGTTACAATGACTTAACTTTGTATGTTGAACTATCCTTACCTTTCCAGAATGAATTCCACTTGGTCATGGTATATAATTGTTCTACTATATGGCTAAATTCATTTTGCTTGTATTTTGTAAGAAAATTTTACATATACTTTCATAACATTTATTGGTCAGTAGTTTTCCATAGTACTTTCAGAATAATTATAGAAATATTAATTTATGGTAATGCTTTTACCTTACAAGGGAAACCACATATAGCTACACTTTTTGTAAGGAGTTTTTAAATGAAAAAGCAATACTTATTTCATAGACTAAGTCAACCAATTGACAATGTATTAAAAAGAAGCACATTTCTTACCTTGTGTACCAGTTTCTCACCAGACCCTCTCAGGTAATCAATAATATCCTTTTGGTTGGACACATTTTTCTATGTTCATATAAACACAAATATATGAGGTTTTTCCCCTCTCTCTTTAGCATTTTTTTACAGTTAAGGCCTCTTTCTTTATTTTTCCAAACCTAGGATGAGCTTTCAATATTCAGGTACCTTAAAGTTTCAAACCAAAACAATCATCTCCAAGACACTAAACTGAGGGTTGATGGGGGCGGGAGGGAGGGGAAACTTGGGTGGTGAGCATTGAGGAGGGCACCTGTTGGGATGAGCACTGGGTGTTGTATGGAAACCAATTTAACAATAAATTTCATACTTAAAAAATTAAAAGAAAAAATTAATAAAAATTAAAAAAACTATATATGAGAAAGACCCACAGCTATATCATTCTCAGTCCTCATCACCTAAATAATCCACCACCCCAGACACCTCCCCCTCTGCTAACCATCAGTTCTCTATAATCAAGAGCTTCTTTCTTAATTTCTCTCTCTCTCTTTCTTTTCCTCTTTGCCCATTTGTTTTGTTTCTCAGATTCCACATTTGAGTGAAATCACATGGTATTTGTCTTTCTCTAACTGATTTATGCTCAGCATTATACTCGCTACCTCCATGCATGTTGTTGCAAATGGCAAGATTTCATTGTTTTTGTGGATGAATAATATTCTATTGTGTGTATATATATATAATCTTTATTCATTCAACAATTGGTGAACACATGGGCTGCTTCTACATCTTGGCTATTGTAAATAATATGGCTATAAACATAGGGTGGATGTATACCTTTGTTTTTTGTTGTTTTTTTCAAATTGAATTTTTTATTTTTATATCATATTTTTAAAGTTTTTGTTTAAATTCCAGTTAGGGGCGCGTGGGTGGCTCGGTCGGTTAAGCGTCCGACCTCGGCTCAGGTCATGATCTCACGGTCCGTGAGTTTGAGCCCCACGTTGGGCTCTGTGCTGACCGCTCAGAGCCTGGAGCCTGTTTCAGATTCTGTGTCTCCCTCTCTCTCTGCCCCTCCCCTGTTCATGCTCTGTCTCTCTCTGTCTCAAAAATAAATAAACATTAAAATAAATAAAATAAATAAAATAAAATAAATTCCAGTTAGTTAACATACAGTGTAATATTAGTTTCAGATGTGCAATTTAGTAATTCAATATTTATGTACAATACCTGGTGATCATCATAAGTTCACTCATTAATCCCCATTACCTATTTAACCCATCTGCCCAAACACCTCCCCTCTGGTAGCCATCAGTGTGTTCTCTATAGTTCAGAGTCTGTTTCTTTGCCTCTCTCTCTCTTCTCTTCCCTATGCTTGTTTGTTTTGTTTCTTAAGGTGTACATGAGTGAAATCATATGGCATTTGTCTTTCTCTGACTTATTTCGCTTAGCATAATAGTCTCTACCTCAATACTTGTCATTGCAAATGGCAAGATTCTACTCTTTTTAATGGCTGAATAATATTCCCTTGTGTGCATGTGTGTGTGGGTGTGCGTGTGTGTGTGTATCTCACATCTTCTTTACCCATTCATCAGTTGATGGACAATTGGGCTCTTTCCATAATTTGGCTATTGTAGATAATGCTGCCATAAATGTCCAGGTGCATATATCCATTTGAATTAGTGTTTTTCTATTTTTTGGTAGATACCCAGAAGTCAGATTACTGGATCTTTTGCATGTAGCTGTACATTATTCCCAACACCATTTATTTAAAATACTGTACTTTCCCCCTTATATAGCCTTACCTTCATTATTATAAATTAATTGACCATATAGGTATGGGTTTATTTCTGGACTCTTTATTCTGTTCCATAGATCTGTGTGTTTCTTTTTATGTTTTGAGTACTATTTTGATTACTATAGCTTTGTTGTAAATTTGAAATCAGGGAGCACAATATTTCTGAATGTGTTCTTCTTTCTCAAAATTATTTTGGCTACTTGAGGTCATTTTCAGGCCAATACAAGTTTTAGAAATATTTTCTCTAGTTCTGTGAAAAAAAATGCCATAGAAATTTTGATACAGATTACATTTGAATATGTAGATTGCTTTGGGTAGTATGAACATTTTAACAGTATTAATTTTTGTTATTTATAAGCATGGAATGTGTTTCCATTTATTCATGCCTTCTTCAATTTATTTCATCAATGTCTTATATTTTTCCAGTGTACAGGTCTTTCACCTCCATAGCTAAATTATTCTCAGGTATTTTATTCTTTTGGATGCAATTAGAAATTGAATTAGTTGATATCTCTTTTTGATGGTTTGTTGTTATTGCATAGAAACACAATACATTTTTGCATATTAATTTAGCATCTTTCAATTTTACTGAATTAATTTCTTAGTTTTAACAGTTTTTTGATGGGGTCTTTAGCATTTTCAATATATATTATCATTTTGTCTGCAAATAGTGACAGTTTTAATTATTTTTTTCCAATTGGGATGAGCTTTATTTTTTTATTTTCTTGTCTAAATGCTGTGACTGGGACTTCCAATACCATGTTAAATAAAAGTGGGGAGAGTTGGTTTCTTTATCTTCTTATAGTTTTAAGTTTATTTATTTATTTTGAGAGAGAATGAACAGAGGAGGGACAGAGAGAGAGGTACAGAGAGGATCCCAAGCAAGCTCTGTTCTAACAGCATGTAAATAGGAGATGTTGACGAGGGTGAAAAGGAACAGGAAACTTATCGTGCTGTTGGTGGGTGCCACTCTGGAAAAAAGTATGGAGGTTCCTCAAAAAACTAAAAATGAAACTACAGGAAAACCCAGCAATTGCACTACTAGATATATATATAAAAGATACAAAAATGTTGATCCAAGGGGCACATGAACCCCAAAGTTTATAGAAGCACTATCAACAGCCAAATTATGTAACAAGCCCAAATATCCAACAACTGATGAATGGATAAAGAAGATGTGGTTAATATAAAGTGGAATATTAGTCAGCAATCAAAAAGAATGAAATCTTGCCATTTGCCATAAAATGGCTGAACTAGAATTTATTAGGCTAACTGAAATAAGTCAGTCAGAGAAATTAAAATATATGATTTCACTTATATATGGAATTTAATAAAGAAAACAGATGAACATAATGGAGAAGAAGAAAAAATAAAATAAAAACAGAGAGGAAAGCAAACAGTAAATATTCTTAAATATAGATAACAAACTGAAGATTGCTGGAAGAGAGGCGGGTGGTGGGATGGGCTAAAGGGTGATGGGCATTAAAGAGGGCACTTATTGTGAGCACTGGGTGTTATATGTAAGTGATGAATTACTAAATCCTACTCCTGAAACCAATGCCACACTACATGTTAAATAACTTGAATCTAAATTAATAAAAAAAAAACAAACTCCCAACAAAGCTCAGGGCCAGATGGCATAATAGTTAAATTTTACCAAATATTAAAAAAGAGTTAATGCCTATTTTTCTCAAACTACTCCAATAATAGAAAAAGAAGGAAAATTTTAAATTCATTCTATGAGGCCAGCATTACCCTGATATCAAAACCAGATGAAGACTGCACTAGTAAAGAGAACTATAGGCCAATATCCCTGATAAACAAGGAAACAAAAATTCTGGACAAAATATTAGGAAATTGAATCCAACAATAAGTAAAAATAATCATTCACCACAATCGAGTTGGATTTATTCCTGGGTTGCATGGGTGGTCTAATATTCACAAATCAATCAATATGATACATCATATCAATGAGAAAAATTATAAGAACCATATGATCATTAAAACAGATGCAGAAAAAGTTTGTGGGGTGCCTGGGTTGTTTGGTTGATTAAGTGTCCAACTCTTGATTTCAGTTCAGGTCATGGTCTCATGGTTCCTGAGTTTGAGCCCTGCATCAGGCTCTGCACTCTCAGCACTGAGCCTGCTTGGTGTTCTCCTTCTGTGTGTGTGTCTCTGCCTTTCTCTCTATGCCCCTCCTCCCTCTCAAAATAAATAAACTTAAAAAAAGAAAAATTATTTGATAAGGTCCAATATCCATTGATGATAAAAACCAGCAGAGTATGTTTAGAGGGAACATACCTCAATATAATAAATGAAATCTATGAATAACCCTTAGGCATCATCTTCCTTAATCAGGAAAAACTCTCCGCTTTTCTTCTAAGGTCAGGAACGAGACAAGGATGTCCACTATCATAACTTTTATTCAACAAAGTACTGGAAGTCCTAATGAAAGCAATCATACAAGAAAAAGAAATAAATGGCAACCAAATTAGTAATGAAAAAGTAGAAATTTCACTATTTGCAGATGACATGATACTACATACAGAGAACCTAAAGACTCCACCAAAAAAAAAAAAATGCTAGAACTGAAAAATAAATCCAGAAAAATCACAGGATACAAAATCAATGTATAGAAGTCTGTTGCATTTCTATACACCAAAAATGAAGCAGTAGAAGATGAAATTTTTTAAAAAATCAAAAATGTAAGATAACTAGGAATAAACCTAACCAAAGTAGTGAAAGATTTGTACTCTGAAAACTAGAAAACACTGATGAAAGAAATTCAAGATAGCACAAACAGAAAGACATTCCATGCTCATGGATTGGAAGAACAAATATTTTTTTTTAATTTTTTTTCAACGTTTTTTATTTATTTTTGGGACAGAGAGAGACAGAGCATGAACGGGGGAGGGGCAGAGAGAGAGGGAGACACAGAATCCGAAGCAGGCTCCAGGCTCTGAGCCATAAGCCCAGAGCCCGACGTGGGGCTAGAACTCACGGACCGCAAGATCGTGACCTGGCTGAAGTCACATGCTTAACCGACTGCGCCACCCAGGCACCCCTGGAAGAACAAATATTGATAAAGTGTCTATACTACCCAAATCTATCTACACATTTAATGCAATCTTATCAAAGCACCACCACCATTCTTTACAGAGCTAGAACAAACAATCCTAAAATTTGTTTAGAACTACAAAAACCCTGCATAGCATAAGCAATCTTGAAAAAGAAGAGTAAATCTGAAGACATCATAATTCTGGATTTCAAGTTATATTGAAAAGCTGCAGCAATCAAAACAGATGCTACTGGCACAAAAATAGACACATAGATCAATGGAACAAAAGAGAAAACAAAACCCATAATTTAACCCACAACTATATAGTCAATTAATCTTCAAAAAAGCAGGAATGAATATCCAATGTTAAAAAAGTCACTATCAACCAGGGAAGAAGATGGCAGCATAGGAGGACGCTGGGCTCACCTCGCATCTTGCTGATCACTTAGATTCCACATACACCTGCCTAAATAACCCAGAAAACCGCCAGAGGATTAGCAGAACAGAGTCTCCTGAGCCAAGCGCAGACTAGAGGCCCACGGAAGAGGGTAGGAAGGGCGGCTAGGTAGTGCGAGCTCCACGGACTGGCTGGAGGGAGCCAGGGAGGAGGGGCAGCTCGCCAGCCAAGCAGAGCCCCCGAGTCTGGCTTGCAAAAGCGGGGGGGCCGGAAAGACAGAGTGTGTTCCAACAGCGAGCGCGACTTAGCGTCTGGGAGGTCATAACTTAACAGCTCTGCTCAGAAAGTGGGAAGGCTGGAGGACAAAGGGAGGGAGAGCTGCTGAACCCCGGACGACAGAGCTCAGTTTGGTAGGGAACGAAGGTGCTCGCCAGCGCCATCTCCCCCGCCCATTCCCCAGCCAAAACCCAAAGGGAACCAGTACCTGCCAGGGAACTTGCTCCGTCCTCCCAAACACCCAACTCTGTGCTTCGGCAGAGCCAAACCTCTGGCAGCGGATCTGACTCCCTCCTGCTGCCACAGGGTCCCTCCTGAAGTGGATCACCTAAGGAGAAGCGAGCTAAGCCTGCCCCTCCTGCCCCCGTGCACCTTGCCTACCCACCCCAGCTAATATGCCAGATCCCCAGCATCACAAGCCTGGCAGTGTGCAAGTAGCCCAGACGGGCCACGCCACCCCACAGTGAATCCCGCCCCTAGGAGAGGGAAGAGAAGGCACACACCAGTCTGACTGTGGCCCCAGCAGTGGGCAGGGGGCAGACATCAGGAATGACTGCAACCCGCCCACCAACTCCAGTTATACACCACAGCACAGGGGAAGTGCCCTGCAGGTCCTCACCACTCCAGGGACTATCCAAAATGACCAAAAGGAAGAATTCCCCTCAACAAAATCTCCAGGAAATAACAACAGCTGATCAAAAAGGATTTAAATAATATAACAGAAAGTGAATTTAAAATAATAGTCATAAAATTAATCGCTGGGCTTGAAAACAGTATACAGGACAGCAGAGAATCTCTTGCTACGGAGATCAAGGGACTAAGGAACAGTCACGAGGAGCTGAAAAGCGCTTTAAACGAAATGCAAAACAAACTGGAAACGACGACAGCTCGGATTGAAGAGGCAGAGGAGAGAATAGGTGAACTAGAAGATACAATTATGGAAAAAGAGGAAGCTGAGAGAAAGAGAGATAAAAACATCCAGGAGTATGAGGGGAAAATTAGAGAACTAAGTGATACACTAAAAAGAAATAATATACGCATAATTGGTATCCCAGAGGAGGAAGAGAGAGGGAAAGGTGCTCAAGGGGTACTTGAAGAAATAATAGCTGAGAACTTCCCTGAACTGGGGAAGGAAAAAGGCATTGAAATCCAAGAGACACAGAGAACTCCCTTCAGACGTAACTTGAATCGATCTTCTGCACGACATATCATAGTGAAACTGGCAAAATACAAGGATAAAGAGAAAATTCTGAAAGCAGCAAGAGGTAAACGTGCCCTCACATATAAAGGGAGACATATAAGACTCCTGACTGATCTCTCTTTTGAAACTTGGCAGGCAACAAAGGATTGGCACGATACTTTCAGTGTGGTAAACAGGAAAAATATGCAGCCGAGAATCCTTTATCCAGCAAGTCTGTCATTTAGAATAGAAGGAGAGATAAAGGTCTTCCCAAACAAACAAAAACTGAAGGAATTTGTCACCACTAAACCAGCCCTACAAGAGATCCTAAGGGGGACCCTGTGAGACAAAGTCCCAGAGACATCACTACAAGCATAAAACATACAGACATCACAATGACTCTAAACCCGTATCTTTCTATAATAACACTGAATGTAAATGGATTAAATGCGCCAACCAAAAGACATAGGGTATCAGAATGGATAAAAAAACAAGACCCATCTATTTGCTGTCTACAAGAGACTCATTTTAGACCTGAGGACACCTTTAGATTGAGAGTGAGGGGATGGAGAACTATCTATCATGCTACTGGAAGCCAAAAGAAAGCTGGAATAGCCATACTTATATCAGACAATCTAGATTTTAAATTAAAGGCTGTAACAAGAGATGAAGAAGGGCATTATATAATAATTACAGGGTATATCCATCAGGAAGAGCTAACAGTTATAAATGTCTATGTGCCGAATACCGGAGCCCCCAAATATATGAAACAAGTACTCATAAACATAAGCAACCTTATTGATAAGAATGTGGTCATTGCAGGGGACTTTAACACCCCACTTACAGAAATGGATAGATCATCTAGACACACGGTCAATAAAGAAACAAGGGCCCTGAATGAGACATTGGATCAGATGGACTTGACAGATATATTTAGAACTCTGCATCCCAAAGCAACAGAATATACTTTCTTCTCGAGTGCACATGGAACATTCTCCAAGATAGATCATATACTGGGTCACAAAACAGCCCTTCATAAGTTTACCAGAATTGAAATTATGCCATGCATACTTTCAGACCACAATGCTATGAAGCTTGAAATCAACCACAGGAAAAAGTCTGGAAAACCTCCAAAAGCATGGAGGTTGAAGAACACCCTACTAACGAATGAGTGGGTCAACCAGGCAATTAGAGAAGAAATTAAAAAATATATGGAAACAAACGAAAATGAAAATACAACAATCCAAACGCTTTGGGATGCAGCGAAGGCAGTCCTGAGAGGAAAATACATTGCCATCCAGGCCTATCTCAAGAAACAAGAAAAATCCCAAATACAAAATCTAACAGCACACCTAAAGGAACTAGAAGCAGAACAGCAAAGGCAGCCTAAACCCAGCAGAAGAAGAGAAATAATAAAGATCAGAGCAGAAATAAACAATAAAAAATCTAAAAACACTGTAGAGCAGATCAACGAAACCAAGAGTTGGTTTTTTGAAAAACTAAACAAAACTGACAAACCTCTAGCCAGGCTTCTCAAAAAGAAAATGGAGATGACCCAAATAGATAAAATCATGAATGAAAATGGAATTATTACAACCAATCCCTCAGAGATACAAACAATTATCAGGGAATACTATGAAAAATTATATGCCAACAAATTGGACAACCTGGAAGAAATGGACAAATTCCTGAACACCCACACTCTTCCAAAACTCAATCAGGAGGAAATAGAAAGCGTGAACAGACCCATAACCAGCGAAGAAATTGAATCAGTTATCAAAAATCTCCCAACAACTAAGAGTCCAGGACCAGATGGCTTCCCAGGGGAGTTCTACCAGACGTTTAGAGCAGAGATAATACCTATCCTTCTCAAGCTATTCCAAGAAATAGAAAGGGAAGGAAAACTTCCAGACTCATTCTATGAAGCCAGTATTCCTTTGATTCCTAAACCAGACAGAGACCCAGTAAAAAAAAGAGAACTACAGGCCAATATCCCTGATGAATATGGATTCAAAAATTCTCAATAAGATACTAGCAAATCGAATTCAACGGCATATAAAAAGAATGATTCACCATGACCAAGTGGGATTTATTCCTGGGATGCAGGGCTGGTTCAACATTCGCAAATCAATCAACGTGATACATCACATTAACAAAAAAGAGAGAAGAAACATATGATCCTGTCAATCGTTGCAGAAAAGGCCTTTGAAAAAATCGAGCACACTTTCTTAAAAAAAACCCTTGAGAAAGTCGGGAGAGAAGGAACATACTTAAAGATCATAAAAGCCATTTATGAAAAGCCCACAGCTAACATCATCCTCAACGGGGAAAAACTGAGAGGTTTTTCCCTGAGATCAGGAACACGACAGGGATGCCCACTCTCACCGCTGTTGTTTAACATAGTGCTGGAAGTTCTAGCATCAGCAATCAGACAACAAAAGGAAATCAAAGGCATCAAAATTGGCAAAGATGAAATCAAGCTTTCGCTTTTTGCAGATGACATGAAATTATACATGGAAAGTCCGATAGACGCCACCAAAAGTCTGCTAGACCTGATACATGAATTCAGCAAAGTCGCAGGATACAAAATCAATGTACAGAAATCAGTTGCATTCTTATACACTAACAATGACGCAACAGAAAGACAAATAAAAAACTGATCCCATTCACAATTGCACCAAGAAGCATAAAATACCTAGGAATAAATCTAACCAAAGATGTAAAAGATCTGTATGCTGAAAACAATAGAAAGCTTATGAACGTAATTGAAGAAGATATATAGAAATGGAAAGACATTCCCTGCTCATGGATTGGAAGAATAAATATTGTCAAAATGTCAATACTACCCAAAGCTATCTACACATTGAATGCAATCCGAATCAAAATTGCACCAGCATTCTTCTCGAAACTAGAACAAGCAATCCTAAAATTCATATGGAACCACAAAAGGCCCCGAATAGCCAAAGTAATTTTGGAGAAGACCAAAGCAGGAGGCATCACAATCCCAGACTTTAGCCTCTACTCCAAAGCTGTCATCATCAAGACAGCATGGCATTGGCACAAAAACAGACACATAGACCAATGGAATAGAATAGAAACTCCAGAACTAGACCCACAAATGTATGGCCAACTCATCTTTGACAAAGCAGGAAAGAACATCCAATGGAAAAAAGACAGTCTCTTTAACAAATGGTGCTGGGAGAACTGGACAGCAACATGCAGAAGGTTGAAACTAGACCAGTTTCTCACACCAGTCACAAAAATAAACTCAAAATGGATAAAGGACCTGAATGTGAGACAGGAAACAATCAAAACCTTAGAGGAGACAGCACGAAAAGGCCTCTCTGACCTCAGCCGTAGCAATCTCTTACTCGACACAGCCCCAAAGGCAAGGGAATTAAAAGCAAAAGTGAATTACTGGGACCTTATGAAGATAAAAAGCTTCTGCACAGCAAAGGAAACAACCAACAAAACTAAAAGGCAACCAACGGAATGGGAAAAGATATTTGCAAATGACATATCGGACAAAGGGCTAGTCTCCAAAATCTATAAAGAGCTCACCAAACTCCACACCCGAAAAACAAATAACCCAGTGAAGAAATGGGCAGAAAACATGAATAGACACTTCTCTAAAGAAGACATCTGGATGGCCAACAGGCACATGAAAAGATGTTCAACGTTGCTCCTTATCAGGGAAATACAAATCAAAACCACACTCAGGTATCACCTCACGCCAGTCAGAGTGGCCAAAATGAACAAATCAGGAGACTATAGATGCTGGAGAGGATGTGGAGAAACGGGAACTCTCTTGCACTGTTGGTGGGAATGCAAATTGGTGCAGCCGCTCTGGAAAGCAGTGTAGAGCTTCCTCAGAAAATTAAAAATAGACTTACCCTATGACCCAGCAATAGCACTGCTAAGAATTTATCCAAGGGAGACAGGAGTGCTGAGGCATAGGGGCACTTTTACCCAATGTTTATAGCAGCACTCTCAACAATAGCCAAATTATGGAAAGATCCTAAATGTCCATCAACTGATGAATGGATAAAGAAATTGTGGTTTATATACACAATGTAATACTACGTGGCAATGAGAAAGAATGAAATATGGCCTTTTGTAGCAACGTGGATGGAACTGGAGAGTGTGATGCTACGTGAAATAAGCCATACAGAGAAAGGCAGATACCATATGTTTTCACTCTTATGTGGATCCTAAGAAACTTAACAGAAACTCATGGGGGAAGGGAAGGAAAAAAAAAGAGGTTAGAGCGGGAGAGAGCCAAAACATAAGAGAGTGTTAAAAACTGAGAACAAACTGCAGGTTGATGGGGGGTGGGAGGGAGGGGAGGGTGGGTGATAGGTATTGAGGAGGGCACCTTTTGGGATGAGCACTGGGTGTTGTATGGAAACCAATTTGACAATAAATCTCATATATTAAAAAAAAGTCACTATCTTCAACAAATGGTGTAGGGAAAAGTGGACAGCAACGTGCGAAAGAATGTGACTGAGCAACTTTCTTGCACCAAAAACAAAAATAAATTATAAATGGATTAAAGTCCTGAAACCATAAACATTCTAGAAGAGAACGTAGGCAGTATCCTGTTTGACATTAGTCATAGAAAGATTTCCCTAGATATGTCTCTTGAGGCAAGGGAAACAAAATAAAAAATAAACTATTTGGACTTAATCTAAATAAAAATCTTCTGCTCAGAGAAGGAAACAATCAACAAAACTAAAAAGCAAGTTAAGGAATGGGAGAATATATTTGCAAATGGCATATCTGATAAAGGGCTAGTATCTGAAATACATAAATAACTTATATAACTCAACACCTAAGGTAGAAATAATCTTATTAAAAATAGGCAGAAGACATAAAGAGACCTTTCTCCAAAGAAGTCATCCAGAGAGCTAGGAGCCACATGGGAAGATGCTCATCATCAGTCATTATCAGTGAAATTCAAAGCACAACTACGATGAGATATCACTTCACACATGTCAGAATGGCTAAAATAAAAAAAAAAACACATGAAACAACAAATGTTGCTGAGGATGTGGAGAAAAAGAAACTCTTTCCCACTTTTGGTGGCAATGCAAACTGATGCAGCCACTGTGGAAAACAGTGCCAGTTCTTGTAGTGTTTGCAGTTTCCTTCAAAAGTTAAAAAACAGATCTACCTTATTATTCAGCAAATGATATTGTGGGTATCTAATCCAAACATACAAAATCACTAATTCAAAGGGATACTTGCATCCATATGTTTATAGCAGCATTGCTTACAATAGCCAAGATATGGAAGCAGTCCAAATGTCCATCAATTAGTGAATGGATAAAGAGTGTATGGTGTGTGTGTGTGTGTGTGTGTATGTGTGTGTGTGTGTGTGTAGAATAGAATATTAATCAACCATAAAAAGAATATCTTGACATTTGCAATGACATGGATGGAGATAGACAGAATAATGCTAAGTGTACTAAGTCAGTCAGAGGAAGAAAGATGCCATGTGACTTTACTTATATGTGGAATTTAAGGACCAAAAGAAGTGAGGAAGGAAGAAAGACAAAGCGAGGGAGAGGGAGAGAGAGAGGGAAATTAATAAATAGACTGTTCATTGTAGTGTATAAAGTGATGGTTACCAAAAGGGAGGTGGTTGGAGTTATGGGTGAAATAGGTAATGACTATAAAGGAGGGCATTTGTTGTGATGAGCTCTTGGTGTTTCATGTAAGTGATGAATCACTAAATTCTACACCTGAAACTAAGATTACACTGTATGCTAATTTAATATAAAAAAACTTGATTTAATTTCATTTAAAATTGGTTTAAAAAACTAACTTAAATTAAACAACTTAAAAAATAAAATAAATTGAGACCATGCAAGTGGAAAAAAGATAGCTACATGTCTTCCAATAGATGAATGGATAAAGAAATGTGGTGTATGCACACAATGGAATATTATCCAGTTTTTAAAAAGATGGAAACCCTGTCAGTTGACTCAACATAGAGGAAACTGGAAAGCATTGTGCTCAGTGAAATAGACCAGACAGAGAAAGGAAAACATGGCATGGTATCTCTTTTCTGTGGAATCTAAATAAAAAAGTCAAACTCATAGAAACAGACAGTGGAAAAGTGGTTGGTGGGGTAGGGGGAAGAAGGGCATTAAAATTATGAAAAGTTTACAAGCTTTCACTTATAACGTGAATAAAGTTTGAGAGTCTAATGTACATAATGCGATGACTATAGTTGATAACACTGTATTGCATAATTGAAATTTGGTAAGAGAATAAACTTAAGATGAATTCTAGGGAGACAGATGGCAGCAGAGGAGGACGCTGGGCTCACCTTGTCCTGCTGATCCGTTAGATTCCACACATATCAGCCTAAATAACCCTTAAAACCACCAGAAGACTAGTAGAACAGACTCTCCCAAGCCAAGCATAGAAAAGAGGCCCACGGAAGAGGGTACGAAGGGTGGAGAGGCAATGCGTGCTATATGGACTGGTGGGAGGGAGCCAGGGAAGTCGAAGGGAAGCCCTTTGGACAAAGCAGAGACCCTCAAGTCTGGCTTGCAAAAGTGGAGGGACCAGACTGCATGAGTTCCGAAAGCCAGTGGGATTTAACATCTGGAATGTTAAAACTCAAGAGTTCTGCTCTCAGAGAGTGGGAAGGGCGAGAGGATGCTGGGAGGGAGAATTGTTGAGCCAAAGAAGGACAGAGCTAGGCAGGAGAAAAAAGGCACTGGAAAGCACCATCTCCCTTTCCCATCCCCTGGCCAAAATTCCAAAGGGAACCACTTCCTGTAACAGAACTTCCTTGCACCACACAAACGCCCAACACTGTGCTTCTGTGGATCCATCCCTCAAATGGGTCTGCCTCCCATCCAGTGCTGCAGGGCCCCTCCTGCAGAGGACCACCGATGGCAAAGTAAGCTAAGCCTACCCCTCCCCCACTGTGCACCTTGTGGATACACCCCTCTAATACGTCCTTGTCTAGATCCCATGGAAGCAGCACCACAAACCTGGCATGTGCAAACAGCTCAGACAGGGGCCACACCACTCCAAAGTGAGTCGTGCCCCAGGGAGAGGGGAAGATAAGGTACACACCAGTCTAACTGTGGCCCCAGTGGTGGGCTGGAGGGCAGACATCAAATCTGACTATGACCACGCCCACCAACACAAGTTACTCCAGACAGTACAAGGGAAGTACCTGCAGTTTGGAGGTAACTCAGGGACTAACAAAAATGATGAAACAGAAGAATTCTCCTTGAAAGAAACTCCAGGAAGTAGGGACAGCTAACGAATTGGTCAAAAACGATTTAAGCAATATAACAGAAAAAGAATTTAGAATTTAGAATAAATTTAAAAGAGAATTTAGGGGGTAGAGGGCAAGATGGCGGCTTAGGAGGACGCTGGGCTCACTGCACGTCCTGCTGATCACTTAGATTCCACCTACACCTGCCTAAATAACCCAGAAAACCTCCAGAGGATTAGCAGAACGGAGTCGCCGGAGCCAAACACAGACGAGAGGCCCACGGAAGAGGGTAGGAAGGGCGGCGAGGCGGTGCGCGCTCC
Organism: Prionailurus viverrinus; assembly: GCF_022837055.1. NCBI lineage: Eukaryota > Metazoa > Chordata > Mammalia > Carnivora > Felidae > Prionailurus > Prionailurus viverrinus. The sequence continues at coordinate 57,518,844 of NC_062579.1, forward strand.
ACGGACTGGCAGGAGGGAGCCAGGGAGGAGGGGCGGCTCGCCGGCCAAGCAGAGCCCCCGAGTCTGGCTGGCAAAAGCGGAGCGGCCTGACGGACTGTGTTCCACAACAAGCGCGACTTAGCGTCTGGGAGGTCATAAGTTAACAGCTCTGCTCAGAAAGCGGGAAGGCTGGAGGACAAAGGGAGGGAGAGCTGCTGAGCCCCCTGACGACAGAGCTCAGTTAGGTAGGGAACAAAGGCGCTCGCCAGCGCCATCTCCCCCGTCCATCCCCCAGCCAAAATCCCAAAGAGAACCAGTTCCTGCCAGGGAACTTGCTCCCTCCTCGCAAACACCCAACTCTGCGCTTCTGCGGAGCCAAACCTCCGGCAGCGGATCTGACTCCCTCCCGCTGCCACAGGGCCCCTCCTGAAGTGGATCACCTAAGGAGAAGCGATCTAAGCCTGCCCCTCCTGCCCCCGTGCACCTTGCCTACCCACCCCAGCTAATACGCCAGATCCCCAGCATCACAAGCCTGGCAGTGTGCAAGTAGCCCAGACGGGCCACGCCACCCCACAGTGAATCCCGCCTCTAGGAGAGGGGAAGAGAAGGCACACACCAGTCTGACTGTGGCCCCGCCCACCAACTCCAGTTATACACCACAGCACAGGGGAAGTGCCCTGCAGGTCCTCACCACACCAGGGACTATCCAAAATGACCAAGCGGAAGAATTCCCCTCAGAAGAATCTCCAGCAAATAACAACAGCTAATGAGCTGATCAAAAAGGATTTAAATAATATAACAGAAAGTGAATTTAGAATAATAGTCATAAAATTGATCGCTGGGCTTGAAAACAGTATACAGGACAGCAGAGAATCTCTTGCTACAGAGATCAAGGGACTAAGGAACAGTCACGAGGAGCTGAAAAACGCTTTATACGAAATGCATAACAAAATGGAAACCACCACAGCTCAGCTTGAAGAAGCAGAGGAGAGAATAGGTGAACTAGAAGATAAAGTTATGGAAAAAGAGGAAGCTGAGAAAAAGAGAGATAAAAACATCCAGGAGTATGAGGGGAAAATTAGAGAACTAAGTGATACACTAAAAAGAAATAATATACGCATAATTGGTATCCCAGAGGAGGAAGAGAGAGGGAAAGGTGCTGAAGGGGTACTTGAAGAAATAATAGCTGAGAACTTCCCTGAACTGGGGAAGGAAAAAGGCATTGAAATCCAAGAGACACAGAGAACTCCCTTCAGACGTAACTTGAATCGATCTTCTGCACGACATATCATAGTGAAACTGGCAAAATACAAGGATAAAGAGAAAATTCTGAAAGCAGCAAGGGGTAAACATGCCCTCACATATAAAAGGAGACCTAGAAGACTCGTGACTGATCTCTCTTTTGAAACTTGGCAGGCAACAAAGGATTGGCACGAGATTTTCAGGGTGCTAGACAGAAAAAATATGCAGCCAAGAATCCTTTATCCAGCAAGTCTGTCATTTAGAATAGAAGGAGAGATAAAGGTCTTCCCAAACAAACAAAAACTGAAGGAATTTGTCACCACTAAACCAGCCCTACAAGAGATCCTAAGGGGGACCCTGTGAGACAAAGTCCCAGAGACATCACTACAAGCATAAAACATACAGACATCACAATGACTCTAAACCCGTATCTTTCTATAATAACACTGAATGTCAATGGATTAAATGCGCCAACCAAAAGACATAGGGTATCAGAATGTATAAAAAAACAAGAACCATCTATTTGCTGTCTACAAGAGACTCATTTTAGACCTGAGGACACCTTTAGATTGAGAGTGAGGGGATGGAGAACTATCTATCATGCTACTGGAAGCCAAAAGAAAGCTGGAGTAGCCATACTTCTATCAGACAAACTAGACTTTAAATTAAAGGCTGTAAGAAGAGATGAAGAAGGACATTATATAATAATTACAGGGTATATCCATCAGGAAGAGCTAACAGTTATAAATGTCTATGTGCCGAATACCGGAGCCCCCAAATATATGAAACAAGTACTCATAAACATAAGCAACCTTATTGATAAGAATGTGGTCATTGCAGGGGACTTTAACACCCCACTTACAGAAATGGATAGATCATCTAGACACACGGTCAATAAAGAAACAAGGGCCCTGAATGAGACATTGGATCAGATGGACTTGACAGATATATTTAGAACTCTACATCCCAAAGCAACAGAATATACTTTCTTCTCAAGTGCACATGGAACATTCTCCACGATAGATCATATACTGGGTCACAAAACAGCCCTTCATAAGTTTACAAGAATTGAAATTATGCCATGCATACTTTCAGACCACAATGCTATGAAGCTTGAAATCAACCACAGGAAAAAGTCTGGAAAACCTCCAAAAGAATGGAGGTTAAAGAACACCCTACTAACAAATGAGTGGGTCAACCAGGCAATTAGAGAAGAAATTAAAAAATATATGGAAACAAACGAAAATGAAAATACAACAATCCAAACGCTTTGGGATGCAGCGAAGGCAGTCCTGAGAGGAAAATACATTGCCATCCAGGCCTATCTCAAGAAACAATAAAAATCCCAAATACAAAATCTAACAGCACACCTAAAGGAACTAGAAGCAGAACAGCAAAGGCAGCCTAAACCCAGCAGCAGAAGAGAAATAATAAAGATCAGAGCAAAAATAAACAATAAAAAATCTAAAAACACTGTAGAGCAGATCAATGAAACCAAGATTTGGTTTTTTGAAAAACTAAACAAAATTGACAAACCTCTAGCCAGGCTTCTCAAAAAGAAAAGGGAGAAGACCCAAATAGATAAAATCATGAATGAAAATGGAATTATTACAACCAATCCCTGAGAGATACAAACAATTATCAGGGAATACTATGAAAAATTATATGCCAACAAATTGGACAACCTGGAAGAAATGGACAAATTCCTGAACACCCACACTCTTCCAAAACTCAATCAGGAGGAAATAGAAAGCTTGAACAGACCCATAACCAGTGAAGAAATTGAATCGGTTATCAAAATCTCCCAACAAATAAGAGTCCAGGACCAGATGGCTTCCCAGGGGAGTTCTACCAGACGTTTAAAGCAGAGATAATACCTATCCTTCTCAAGCTATTCCAAGAAATAGAAAGGGAAGGAAAACTTCCAGACTCATTCTATGAAGCCAGTATTACTTTGATTCCTAAATCAGACAGAGACCCAGTAAAAAAAGAGAACTACAGGCCAATATCCCTGATGAATATGGATTCAAAAATTCTCAATAAGATACTAGCAAATAGAATTCAATGGCATATAAAAAGAATTATTCACCATGACCAAGTGGGATTCATTCCTGGGATGCAGGGCTGGTTCAACATTCGCAAATCAATCAACGTGATACATCACATTAACAAAAAAAAAGAGAAGAACCATATGATCCTGTCAATCGTTGCAGAAAAGGCCTTCGACAAAATCCAGCACCCTTTCTTAATAAAAACCCTTGAGAAAGTCGGGAGAGAAGGAACATACTTAAAGATCATAAAAGCCATTTATGAAAAGCCCACAGCTAACATCATCCTCAACGGGGAAAAACTGAGAGCTTTTTCCCTGAGATCAGGAACACAACAAGGATGCGCACTCTCACCGCTGCTGTTTAACATAGTACTGGAAGTTCTAGCATCAGCAATCAGACAACAAAAGGAAATCAAAGGCATCAAAATTGGCAAAGATGAAGTCAAGCTTTCGCTTTTTGCAGATGACATGATATTATACATGGAAAATCCGATAGACTCCACCAAAAGTCTGCTAGAAGTGATACAGGAATTCAGCAAAGTTGCAGGATACAAAATCAATGTACAGAAATCAGTTGCATTCTTATACACTAACAATGAAGCAACAGAAAGACAAATAAAGAAACTGATCCCATTCACAGTTGCACCAAGCAGCATAAAATACCTAGGTATAAATCTAACCAAAGATGTAAAGGATCTGTATGCTGAAAACTATAGAAAGCTTATGAAGGAAATTGAAGAAGATTTAAAGAAATGGAAAGACATTCCCTGCTCATGGATTGGAAGAATAAATATTGTCAAAATGTCAATACTACCCAAAGCTATCTACACATTCAATGCAAACCCAATCAAAATTGCACCAGCATTCTTCTCGAAACTAGAACAAGCAATCCTAAAATTCATATGGAACCACAAAAGGCCCCGAATAGCCAAAGGAATTTTGAAGAAGAAGCCCAAAGCAGGAGGCATCACAATCCCAGACTTTAGCCTCTACTACAAAGCTGTCATCATCAAGACAGCATGGTATTGGCACAAAAACAGACACATAGACCAATGGAATAGAATAGAAACCCCAGAACTAGAACCACAAACGTATGGCCAACTCATCTTTGACAAAGCAGGAAAGAACATCCAATGGAAAAAAGACAGCCTCTTTAACAAATGGTGCTGGGAGAACTGGACAGCAACATGCAGAAGGTTGAAACTAGACCACTTTCTCACACCATTCACAAAAATAAACTCAAAATGGATAAAGGACCTAAATGTGAGACAGGAAACCATCAAAACCTTACAGGAGAAAGCAGGAAAAGACCTCTCTGACCTCAGCCGTAGCAATCTCTTACTCGACACGTCCCCAAAGGCAAGGGAATTAAAAGCAAAAGTGAATTCCTGGGACATTATGAAGACAAAAAGCTTCTGCACAGCAGAGGAAACAACCAACAAAACTAAAAGGCAACCAACGGAATGGGAAAAGATATTCGCAAATGACATATCGGACAAAGGGCTAGTCTCCAAAATCTATAAAGCGCTCACCAAACTCCACACCCGAAAAACAAATAACCCAGTGAAGAAATGGGCAGAAAACATGAATAGACACTTCTCTAAAGAAGACATCCGGATGGCCAACAGGCACATGAAAAGATGTTCAGCGTCGCTCCTTATCAGGGAAATACAAATCAAAACCACACTCAGGTATCACCTCACGTCAGTCAGAGTGGCCAAAATGAACAAATCAGGAGACTATAGATGCTGGAGCGGATGTGGAGAAACGGGAACCCTCTTGCACTGTTGGTGGGAATGCAAATTGGTGCAGCCTCTCTGGAAAGCAGTGTGGAGGTTCCTCAGAAAATTAAAAATAGACTTACCCTATGACCCAGCAATAGCACTGCTAGGAATTTATCCAAGGGATACAGGAGTACTGATGCATAGGGCCACTTGTACCCCAATGTTCATAGCAGCACTCTCAACAATAGCCAAATTATGGAAAGAGCCTAAATGTCCATCAACTGATGAATGGATAAAGAAATTGTGGTTTATATACACAATGGAGTACTACGTGGCATTGAGAAAAAATGAAATATGGCCTTTTGTAGCAACGTGGATGGAACTGGAGAGTGTGATGCTAAGTGAAATAAGCCATACAGAGAAAGACAGATAGCATATGGTTTCACTCTTATGTGGAACCTGAGTAACTTAACAGGAACCCATGGGGGAGGGGAAGAAAAAAAAAAGAGGTTTGAGTGGGAGAGAGCCAAAGCATAAGAGACTGTTAAAAGCTGAGAACAAACTGAGGGTTGATGGGGGGTGGGAGGGAGGAGAGGGTGGGTTATGGGTATTGAGGAGGGCACCTTTTTGGATGAGCACTGGGTGTTGTATGGAAACCAATTTGTCAATAAATTTCATATATTAAAAAAAAGAAATTTAATTAAAAAAAAATAGAAGAGAATTTAGAATAAAGTCATACATTTAATCCCTGGACCTGAAAAAAACATACAGGAGAGCAGAGAATCTATTGCTACAGAGATCAAGGGACTAAAAATAGTCATGAGGAGATAAAAAATGCTATAAATGAGGTGGAAAATAAAATGGAGGTGGCCATAGCACTGACTGAAGAGGCAGAGGAGATAATAGGTTAATTAGAAGATAAAATTATTGAAAAAGAGGAAGCTCAGAAAAAGAGAGATAAACAAATCCAGGAGTAGGAGGGGAGAATTAGAGAACTAAGTGATGCAATCAAATGGAACAATATCCACATCATAGAAATTCCAGAAGAAGAGAGAGAGAGGAAGGGGCTGAAGGTGTACTTGAACAAATCATAGCTGAGAACTTCCCTGGTCTGAGGAAGGAAAAATGCATGGAAATCCAAGAGGCACAGAGAACTCCCTTCAGAAGTAACTTTAATTGATCTTCTGCATGACATATCATAGTGAAACTGGCAAAATACAAGGATAAAGAGAGAATTCTGAAAGCAGCTAGGGATAAATGGGCCCTAAAATACAAAGGTAGAAACATAAGGGTAGTAGCAGACCTATATACTGAAACTTGGCAGGTGAGAAAGGAATGGCAAGAAATCTTCAATATGATGAACAGAAAAAAATATGCAACCAAGAATCCTTTAGCCAGCAAGTCTGTCATTCAGAATAGAAGGAGAGATAAAGGTTTTCCCAACCAAACAAAACTGGAGGAAATCATCACCACTAAACCAGCCCTACAAGAGATCCTCACAGGGACTCTGTGAGTGAAATGTTGCAAAGACCACAAAGTATCAGAGACAGCACTGCAAGAATGAAACCTGCAGCCATCACAATGACTCTAAACCCATATATTTCAATAATAATACTCAATGTAAATGAACTAAATGCTCTAAACAAAAGACATAGGGTATCAGAATGGATTAAACATGAGACCTTCTATTTTCTGTCTACAAGACACTCATTTTAGACCTGAGGACACCTTCATATTGAAAGTGAGGGGACGGAGAACTATCTATCTTAGTTCTGGAACTATCTATCATAGTATTGGAAGTCAAAAGAAAGCTGGAGTAGCCATACTTATATCAAACAAACTAGACTTTGAAATAAAGTCTGTAACAAGAGATGAAGAAGGGAATTATATAATAATTACAGGAAGAGATAATAATTATAAATGTCAATGCACCAAATTTGGGGGAACCCAAGTATATAAAACAATTAATCAAAAACATAAGCAACCTAACTGATAAGAAGGTAATTGCAGGGGACATTAATAATTCACTTACAACAATGGATAGATCATCTAGACACACACTCAATAAAGAAACAAGGGCTCTGAATGATACATTGGGTCAGATGGACCTGGCAGATTTATTTAGAACTCTGCATCCCAAAGCAACAGAATATACTTTCTTCTCGAGTGCACATGGACCATTCTCCAAGATAGATCACATACTGGGTCACAATACAGCCCTTCATAAGTGAGACCATATGAGACAAACCATGTACAATTTCAGACCACAATACTATGAAACATAAAATCAACCATAAGAAAAAGTTGGAAAACCTCCTAAAGCATGGAGGTTAAAGAACACCCTACGAAAGAATGAATGGGTCAACCAGGCAATTAAAGAGAAGTTTAAAAATATATGACACAAAGGAAAATGAAAAGACAACAATCCAAATGCTTTGGATTGTAGGGAGGGCAGTCCTAAGAGGAAAATACTTTGCAATCCAGGCCCATCTCAAGAAACAAGAAAAATCTGAAATACAAAATCTAATACCACACCTTAAGGAAATAGAAGCAGAACAGCCAAGACACACCAATCCCAGCAGAAGAAGAGAAATAATAAAGATCAGAGCAGAAATAAACAATATAGAATCTAAAAAAAAAACAGTAGGGCAGATCAATGAAACCAAGAGTTGGTTTTGTGAAAAAATAAAAAAAATTGACAAACCTCTAGCCAGGCTTCTCAAAAAGAAAAGGGAGAGGACCCAAATAGATAAAATCATGAATGAAAATGGAATTATCACAACCAATCCCTCAGAAATACAAGCAATTATCAGGGTATACTATAAAAAGTTATATGCCAACAAACCAGACAACCTGGAAGAAATGGACGAATTCCTAAGCACCCACACACTTCCAAAAGTCAAACAGGAAGAAATAGAAAACTTGAACACACCCATAAACAGCGAAGAAATTGAATCAGTTATCAAAAGTCTCCCAACAAATAAGAGTCCAGGACCAGATGGTTTCCCAGGGGAATTCTACCAGACATATAAAGTAGAGATAATACCTATCCTTCTCAAGCTGTTCCAAAAAATAGAAAGGAAAGGAAAATTTCCAGACTCATTCTGTGAAGCCAGCATCACTTTGATTCCTAAACCAGACAGAAACCCAGCAAAAGAAAAGAAAAGAAAAGAAAAGAAAACTACACGCCAATATCCCTGATGAATATGGATGCAAAACTTCTCAACAAGATACTGGCAAATTGAATTCAACAGCATATAAAGAGAATTATTCACCATGATCAAGTGGTATTCCTTCCTGGGCTGCAGGGCTGGTTCAACATGTGCAAATCAATCAATGTGATACATCATATTAATAAAAGAAAAGAAAAGAAATATATGATCCTGTCAATCGATGCAGAAAAAGACGTTGACAAAATTCAACATCCTTCCTTAATAAAAACCATCAAGAAAGGCAATCCAAACAATGGAAGATAATACTGACAAATCATATATCTAAGAAATGATTAGTTCCCAAGTATTTAAATATCTTTATATCTCAATAATAAAACATATAGTAGCCCATTGAAAATGCGCCAATTAGGTCTTTTATCCATTCTGAATTATTTCTGTTTAATGTGTAAGAATATGGACGAAATACCTAATTGTGAGGAATGAAACCATCAAAAGTATGACAGGAGAAAACAGGCAGAAACTTCTTCGACCTTGGTCGCAGCAACTTCTTACTTGACATGTCTCAGAAGGCAAGGGAAATAAAAGCAAAAGTGAACTATTGGGCCCTCATCAAGATAAAAAGCTTTTGCACAGCAAAGAAAACAAGCAACAAACCAAAGGAACCAATGGAATGGGAGAAGATATTTGCAAATGACAATCAGATAAAGGGTTAGTATCAAAAATCTATAAAGAACTTTTCAAATTCAACACCAAAAAACAAATAATACAGTGAATAAATGGGCAGAAGACATGAATAGACACTTTTCCATGGAAGACATCCAGATGGCCAACAGACACATGAAAAGATGCTCAACATCACTCATCATCAAGGAAATACAAATAAAAATCATGATGAGCTATCACCTCGCACTGGTCAGAATGGCTAAAATTAAAAATCAGGGGGTGGTCGGGTGGCTCAGTTGGTTAAGCATTAGATTTTGGCTCAGGTCATGATCTTGCAGCTGCTGGGTTCAAGCCCCACATCAGGCTCTGTGCTGACAGCTCAGAGCCTGGAGCCTGCTTTGGATTCTGGGTCTCCCTCTCTTTCTGCTTCTCCCCTGCTCACTCTCTGTCTCTGTCTGTCTGCCTCTCTCTCAAAAGTAAATAAATATTAAAATTAACAACTCAGGAAACAACAGATGATGACAAGGATGTGGAGAAATGGGAGCCCTCTTTCACTGTTGGTGGGAATGTAAACCTGTGCAGCCACTCTGGAAAACAGTGTCGGGTTCCTCAAAAAACTAAAAATAGAACTACCCTACAACGCATCAATTGCACGACTAGGAATTTATCCAAATGATACAAAAATGCTGATTGGAAGGGGCATATGCACTCCAATGTTTATAGCAGTGCTATCAACAATAGCCAAATTATGGAAAGGACCCAAATGTCCATTAACTGATGAACGGATTAAGAAGATGTCACACACACACACACACACACACACACCCTGGAATACTACTCAGTGATGAAAAAAGAATGAAAACTGGCAGTTTGCAACAACATGGATGGAGCTGGAGGGTATTATGTTAAGCAAAATAAGTCATTTGAAAAAACATATCACATGATTTCACTCATGTGGAATTTGAGAAACTTAACATATGATCATAGGGAAAGGGAAGGAAAAATAAGGTAAAAATAGATAAGGAGGCAAACCATAAGATACTAAAATACAGAGAAAAAACTGAGGGTTGGTGGCAGGGTGAGGGTGTGGGGAAATGGGTGATGGGCCTTAAGAAGAGCACTTGGTGGGATGAGCCCTGAGTGTTATATGTAAGTGATGAATCACTGGATTCTACTCCTAAAACCAAGACTACACTGTATATTAACTAACTTGAGATAAATAAATAAATAATAAATAAAATGGGCCAATTATATGAATAAACATTTCTCCAACAAAGATATGCAAATGACCAAAGAGCATATGGAAGCAGTGTTCAATATTGTTAGTCATTTGGAAAGATAAACTGAAATCTCAAGATATGACATAATACCCCCAGATGGTTATAATAAAAAATGAGAATAGCAAGTGTTTTCAAGGATGTGAAGATATCAGAACCCTCATACATTACTGGTGGGAATGTAAAATAATGCAAATACTTTGGAAAACAACTCTTGAGTTCCTCAAAAAGTTACACATCAAATTACTATACAACCAAGGAATTTCACACCTAGATTATGTACAAAAGACAACTAAAAACATATTCACACAAAAATTTATACATGAATTTAAATCAATATTATCCACGAGTCAAAAACCAGAGATAACCCAATGCCCATTAACTGATGAATGGATAAACAAAATGTAGTATATCCATACAATGGAATGTTATTTGACAATGAAAAGGAATGACATACTGCTACATACTTGCTACATACTGAAATATGGGTGAATTTTGAAAACAAAATGCCTAGTGAGATAAACCAGTCAGAAAATAGGAGTCCAGTTATACAAAATGTCCAGAATAGGCAAGTATGATAAAGCAAAAAGTAGATTAGTGGTTTCAGATGTATGTGAGGGAATGGGGAATGACCATTAATGGGTATGAATTTTCTTTTTTGGGTGATGAAAAATTTCTGGAATTAGCAGTTATTGTTGCACAATTTTGGCAATACACTAAAAACAACTAAAAAGTCAACTGTAGTATTACTTATAAAGTTATTGATTTCTTATCAGAATTAATGATCTCTTTGTCTCCCCCATTTATTCCTTGCATAACTATTTTTTGAGCCTCTTCTAATTGTCTGAAAATGTGCTAGATGTGGGAACACCGATTTTAGCTGGATTTGAGCATCTACATAAATCCTTATAACTCTCTGCAGTGGATACTACTTATTAACACATGGCCTTATCTGGTAGGCTGATTTTTGGTTGATATAATGAGAAACAGATTCCTAAGACACTTACAAGAACTAATATTTTGGTGGTCTTTTCAGAATATAGGCTCATTGAGCATTTAGAAAACAGAAACATCTTCCTGTAACTATAAAATCACTTGACTACATCGCAGAGTTTCCTTCATTAATTTTGTTATATAAAATGTTATATAAAATAAATCCCATTGTTATTAGCACTTTATGATCCATGAAATGCTTTGTCAGAGGTTCTGTCATATTAGCCTCAAAAAAGAAAAATAAAAACCTATGTAGATAGTATACTGGTGATTATCCCATACACATATGATGAAACTAAGGCTCTAGGAAAGTAAAGAACTCACCTAAAGTTGTCACTTCAATAGCAAGTAATAGAACTGGCATTAAAACTAGGTTTTTTGATTTTGAAATCATCATTCTTTTCTTTATACCAGCAACTCCCTTTTTTATTTCATAAACTTGTACATATAAAAAGTGGGTATTTTTACAGTCTTGCCCATATTTTATTTGTCAAGAGGTTAAAAACAATAAATTATGGGGCGCCTGGGTGGCTCAGTCAACTTTGGCTCAGGTCATGATCTCAAGGGTCGCGGGTTCCAGCTCCAGGTCTGGTTCTGTGCTGACAGCTCAGAGTCTGGAGCCTGCTTCGGACTCTGTGTCTCCTTCCCTCACTCTCCCTCCCCCGCTCGTGCTTTGTTTATCTTTGTCTCTCAAAAGTAAATAAATGTTTAAAAAAATAAAAACAATAAATTATTATCAACTAACACCAACAACTAGGAAGATAGAGAATATGAGAAATGTATTTAAGTTAAATTCTTTCAACCTTATAAACCACTTGTCACATTGTCCTGGTTTTCTCATTTTGCTTTGGATTGATAAAACTTTTTCATGGGCAGTCACTGGCCAACTACTCAGAGACAGCTAGCTTCATGTTTGAAGAAGACTTGCCATGTATTTCATCGGTAGAAAAATAAAAAATATTAAAAAAGCTTATTTATTACCAGTGTCATCCTCAACTTGGGTAGCAATAATGTTTACATCTTTTGCAAGTCATGCACTATAAGTTGGCCAAAAATCATCACTCTTATTTTTAAGTAAAAAGCATATTGTAAGTGAAGCAAACAATATTCAAAACATACCAAATAACTAAAAAAAGAAATTGCTGCAAGATGAGGCATAATATACACTTCCTCCCACTCCCTGGAGGATTCACAAAAATTGAGAAAGTCCAAGACACATGTTTATCTTGTATGTTATATTTAAAACATGATTACTTCTGCTTCACTCTCAACTGCATTTTGGGCTGTTTTAGATTTTGGCTGCATTTATAATATATCAACACATATGTAAGAAATGAAAAAACTTTATCATTCAGAATACTTTACTTCATGATCCTCGATATCTGGATGACTGCAAATATCTGGGTGATTAAAATTATCATAATAAAATGTGCCTGTGTTTAACAGCATTGATGAAGGAACTCATACTGTGATGTTAATTTAAGGTTGAACTCAGTAATTGTTAGATAAATGTTGGCTGGCTGGTAGGCTAAATGTATGTATGTATGTATGTATGTATGGATGATTGTTTGATGGATGGATGGAAGGATGGGTAGATAACTGGATGGATGAATAAATATTTTTTCAATACATGTTTAGTAAATTCAATTTAATGTTGAAAACATTATTAATGATACAATGTTGTTCAGGTTTTATAATGCATGTTATTTTATTTGGTTTGAATTTTACTTACAATACATCATTTTTCCAGTTTTTAATAATTTCCATGCAGATAAACTTGCCAGGTTGTGATACTTGGCACTTTAAACCCTGTATAAATTTTCTATGCTTGGAGTAACAAACTACCATAACCTGTGTAGCTTAAAACAATAGAAATTTATTCTCTCATTAGTTCTAGAGCTCACAAGCCCAAAATTGGTGTTGGCAAGGCTTCTGTGCTTTTTCCCAAGGCTCTGGAGGAGAATCCATTCCATTCCTCTCTCCTAGTTTCTGGTGGCTGCTGGCAATTATTGGCATTCTTTGCCTTCTTCCATTGCTACTCATATATCTGCATCCATCTTCATAATGTCTTCTCTGTGTGTTTATATCTTTCCCTCTTTTATCTTATAAGGATACTTGTCATTGGATTTAGGGCCCATCCAGATAATTCAGGATATTGTCTTCATCTCAAAATTCTTAATCACATGTGCAATGACTTGTTTTCCAAATAAGGTAGCATTCACAGTTTCTAAGAATTACAGCATGGGCATATCTTTTGGTGGGAAGCATAATTCAACCCACCACAAATATCAAAAGATATTTAAATAGAGCTGTTTCTAAAAATTGTTATGTGCCTGTCTTATTAAGTAGAGGATAGTTAACATGAGAGAAGAGTGTTCTAATAGCTCGGGTCTTTTACTGTGTAGTCTAGTAGATATAGTAAAATTCTCATGAGGTGTGTAGGTCTGTTTGCCCTTAGAGTGAGTGCTTCTGGACTAACATTCCTTTTTATCATTCTTGTTTTCATGTTTTTAGATTGTTGTTTTGGTCAGCTGTAATTTATTTATCCAATGCCAGTGTTTACTCTCCTTTCCCTATTCTAATGCAATGTTTCTAATATTCTGCAATAACAATGCTCATTAGAAGTATTTGTAAAATAGGATCCAAATGATTTAGAATTCATTTAAATATTGTGAAACACTTGGTAAAACAAAAAAATTATAAATTTGCATTTAAGTTCAATAAGATAATTATGCAAGTCAGATATAAAGAGACCTGACATCATGAAAATTCATGTTTAAGACACAGCAGGCTATGTCTTACATAGCCTAACTACACTAAGTACATTAACTCCACAGTTTAGTATGGTTATCCATAAGGTAGCAGAACTCTTTAATACATTAAGAAATACAAATTTTCCAGAATTAGGAAGGTGTCATTTTTTTCTAATACACATTGGTCAGATGAGTTTTCAAAATCACATTTTTAGAACAGACTTAAATAAATTGAAGTACCCAGAGGAAGACGACAAATGGAGCTAGAGGCTGAAAAGCATGACTAATGAAGAATATGTGATGAAACTAGTGATGAATATCCTAGGAAAGTGAAAAACAACCCTGGAAATGGGGAGGGAAAAACATGCTGGCTGTCTTCAGAAAGAAAAATGGCTGTCATGTGTAAGAATGAAAGAAACTAATTCTTTAATGTAAGAAAAGGGAGAAATAAGACAAATAAGTGGAAATTAGGTACAGATGGATATCTGTTTAAAATACAGAAATTACAAGTAGTTCTTTAATAATGGGGCAACCTGCATATGAAAGTAGAAGTTTCCCCAAAATTGGAGGGGATTGAAATGAAATATAATTTTATTTACTTTATGAATTAGAAAATATGCTGAAGAAATTTTCTTGCTATTAAAAAAATTACATCTAAGGAATGTTAGGTCTGTGAAGATTCTTCCTTAATAGGTTAGCCTTTGACCTAGGTGAAATATGCATCTAAATGCCAGAGAGAGAGAGCTCTGAGGCCATGGTAATTGACCTTTTAACCCTCAATGCTATGCCTCTTTCTTTCTGTGTTTTTTTTCCTTTTCCTATTTACTTTTTCCCCTCACCCTTAGTCTATGCTTTAAGTCACTAAATGTTTTCACTTGTTATCCTCAGGGATAAAGAAGACAATGAGACTCGACATAAGATTTTTCCCACCCTAATTGGTCTAATTCTATTTCTCTAACTATTAACTGTATGATCTTAGGCAATTTTCCAAATTTGTTTTGATTTTAGTTCCCTTCTGTGTAAAATAATTGAAATAATACTTGCCCTCCTTTTTGTTGAAACAGTATGTGTGTGTATGCACACAAATCTATGTGTGCAAGAAAGACATAAAAATTAGCATCCAAAAGCTAGGCATTATTAGTTTACTCTCTCAGACATGAATAAAATTTTGGCAGTTTAACAAATTGTTACCATAGGAAGCTCTCCCAATGGGTTGTATATGTGTGTAACAGGAGTGAGACAGTCCTTCTTTATTCCTAACATTCCAGAAGATGTCTCCATAGGTAATTAAATGCATTTTATTTTCCTTGGAGCCAGAAATATTCTCCAGAAGCAGATGAAATATTATGTTGGGGATGGGAAAACAATTCCTTCCTCCAAAACATTGCTAACATGTCTTTGTAGCTATTCAGGTACATGTGGATAGGTTTCCTGTCAGGTAACTTTTTTAAATGGAAATAATTGCAATGATCTCTGGGAAGCACTCCACAATGGCAGATTTGTCAAAAAACAAACAAAAAACCATCATGGTCCCTGGGCTTTCTGAAGAACCATAGAATACAGTTACTGCTCCCTCACCAACTCTGCTGGAGAGGTGCAAAGGTTTGACTAAAAAAACAGTGGCAAGTGATGCCTTGCTCTACAGTGTTGGTTCTGTGAGTAATCATGAGGATGATAGGTGGCATTTTTCAGGAGCTTTAAGTGACTAAAGTTTCATTTAACTTAAACATTGAAACATAACTCCACACACATTTAGCTAATTATGGTTTAGAAAAAGTATATTAGAAACACACAAGGAAAAATAAAAGGTGGATAGTCTTCAAACATCATCCCACAGACTATAGAAAACTATAATATTAGAGTTTAATTCCAAGGCCTTTGAAACTGTCACCTAACCATGCTTGCGGAAACAGGCTACAGAGAAAAGCTAAAATTGTGTTAAAAATGCAATCAAGAATAACACCCCAGATTTTCAATTTCCTTTGAGATCCCACAGAAACTATGGGGCATAGCTAATCAAACTACATGAACAACAATCCATCCCATATCTCTCTCTGAGAGTATATCATGCCAAAAAAAAAGAAAAAGAAACACACACACACACACGTGTTATTCAAGTCATGTATGCTCTAGGACAACAAGGCTGATACTCTGAACGCATCTAGTGAGTAAGAATGCATAAATCGTTGAAGAAATGCCAGTGAAAGAGAGAACTAGGATAATTTACTCAGGAGTAGCTAGAAAGTAAATACTTGTCTTCTCACTTTTAGAATTAATTTCAACATAGAAAAGGGGCCTCAAATGGGGCATGTAGTCACTTGCTATCTTCTGTATTTATTATTACCCTTCAAATTATATGACTATCATATTTGGTTAGAATTAGTAAATTTTGGGATTTTTCTCAATATCCTTAAGTCATTCATGATGGTCATTTTATAGAAAAGTCTACAAGTGAGAATGAAATTTATTTCATTTCCCCTGGAGAGTAATATAGACTTGATGATGATAATGGTGGTTATGGCGGTGGTATATAACATTTGTTAAAATTGTATTATCTTTCCTTAGACCAGTTTTATGTATTATTTCATTAAATTCTCATGTGACCCTATGATATAAAGGACGTATTACTATAACTATTTAATAGATAAGAAAATTGAAGTTAAAAATATTAATTAGTTTTCCCCAGGTTACACAACTAATAAATGGCAGAATTGGAATTAAGACCCCAGGCAGTTTGACTCTCACAAGCTATAAAGCCTCCTTACTTGCTGGTAATAACTGGGTGAACCAAGACTTGACAACCAGTTCCTAATTGCAATGTTAGTTCTTTTCATTCTTTCTTATGCCTCACTACAGAAGGCTCCTTGCACAATCAAAGAAGTTGGGCAGCCACACTTACAAAAGATGATGGGGAAAGGGATTGTGTCTTTGTGGAAATAGATAGGTAGCTGGAACCTTAAGATAGCAAAATTTGATTATAGCACTGAGTACTCAGACCCACCCATTTAAGCCAAGGGAAAGTTTGCAGCCCAGTTCCTGAGTCTGTTTGAAGGGAAATTTTAATGTGGCCTTCTTGGCCCCAATTACAATTTGACAAATCCAAAGAGTTTGCTACTTATGGAGGAGGCTGGAATTAGCATACTCCTTTTACAAGTTGGGTTTCTCTATGAATCATTTCATTAATCACTTGAGTGGCTGTTTCCATACACACCCACACTTCAGTTTCCCAGCTTAACCACATTAAAACAAAAATATAGGCCTTGGTTGCAGCAGCTGTGAACTGTTTTACCATGTATCTAACAGGCATGGCTTATCTACTTTCCTCTATGTGTGCAACAGAACAAGGGAGTTCAAAAACAGCAATAAAACATTACCTGAAAGACCTTTAGTAGTTTCAAAGCTAAAGAAACATATTTGATCTACATGCAATAGAACAAAAATCAGAAAAGAAAGGAGAGGCAACTTATTTTTGTTGGTGTTTTATTATTTATTTATTTGTCTTTGGCCTTTGGGGGCAGGGTGCAGCTATAGCGTCCACTGCTAGTCTTTTTCACAAGTGCAAAATGAAAGCACATGTCTTTCCTCTCTCTCTGAAACTGAGCTGTGGGTCCCTAGGGACCTGTAGGGGAGGGTAGTGGAATGTGCAAGTCTGTGTGGGCACTGAAGGAAACCTAAAAAATAAGCTAATAACATTCACAGACCACTAGGCTGTGTTTAAATTTGAACTGGTACTATCAAAGAAACAAATTGCATTTAAAAGCACTTGCCTGCTGAGAATCTGGAAACGAACATTGTAGTAGAAGCTTCCATAGAGAGAAAAAAGGATAAGAATCATCTTAAAATTTTTTGTTGCACAAAAGATAAAGAGTAAAGTTGTCAACTGGTCTAGGAACATCCAGTGCACAAAGCTTGCTGGTTTATGCACATCCCACTTGAACACAACATATATACAAACATGCCTCACATCAAGGAGTGCTGTGAAATTCACTGCAACCAATTAAACAAATATTCTGAGCTTAGATGAAACTTGGTAACAAAGTGGGCATGGTAAGAAGTTCTATGTCCTAAAACAGTGGTAACAAATACTATTTAAACTCATATAATCATCACAACTACTCTATGATATAGATTCTGTTATTACATTATACAGATGAAGAAACTGAGGACATAAGTATTAAATGACTTGCCAAAATCACATTGCTAATAAGAGGTCAAGCCAAGATTTGACCTTAGGCAGTTTGGTACTAAAGTCTTTGCTCAAAGTTGGTACCATGTAGTTAGCATATGGAAAGAAGTGCTCTAAGCCCAGATGGAAAAAGTGGGTGCTGATCCACCCTCACTGTTTTCTCTTCAAAGCATCTAGATCTTTTTGTGAGTTTCTGTTCTTTGTCAGTGGGTAGGTGGGTGGGAATTTAAATGGTAGAGATATTTTTGGTGGCAAAGGATGTGTGGTTTGAGAAGTAATTACCATTTGATGAGAAAATGAATTCTTTGCAATGAACTCAGCAGAGTCTCTTCCTCTCCCTTAACCTGTTACTGTTAAAACAGTGCATTATCTCAATTTTTCCACAGATTGAATTTCCTCACTAAGAGAAAATACATGTTCAGGATGATTTTTGGACAAAAATATTCCAAATAAAACTTCTAATTTTTTTCTCCTATTATTTTCTGGTTCATAAAGAGAACATGGTCACACAGTAGCTGCTATTGAGTTGGTTGGAACTGAGTTTTTACTGCAATATTTATATCTTTGGGTGAGTTAGTTGGTGTATTACCATTTTATGTGTACAGATTAAGCCACTCTTTATGTAGCCAGTGTGTTTCATATTCTTCTGTAATCAAGGAAGCCTTTCACAGCTAGTTGAATCTCGACAAATGAATATAGTTTCAACTAGCAAGACTTTTGACAAGCAAAAGTTGGTTACCTTTCTTGATACTCCTTTTCCAGATAGATTTAACCTCAGTGAGCAGACTCTGGGCCATTGGAAATGTGTGAATTAAACCTACCAATATTTTCCTTTGGATACCCACCTACACAAATATGGTAGAATCATGGATTAGACAAAGAAACTGCAACTCTAAAGATAGGCCATTCTGATGCTATGCATGAAGTAGTTAGAATAAATTGGCTTTGTCTAAGGGCCAAATTATTATTTATTAATATTATTATTATTTTATTATTATTATATCTAATTCTTATTAATTCTTGTTTATATTGTTTTATTTTATTTCAAGAAGTATAGATGACTGAGAAACTATTGAAGCATTTTTCTTTTTTTAAAAAATGTATTCATGGGATTTAAATTGGGGCATAAAAGAGGAGGAAGAAAGAAGAATTTTAAAGGTAGTATCATATAACAGTTAAACATAAAAGCTCAATAGTAAGCTATCCAAGTCAGTAGAATTGAGCCATGACTTAAGTAAAGGGGGCAAAGAAACATCTCTGGCACTAAGGGAAATTCCTTACATCATTTTTTTTCTGGGTTCAGTCTTGGGCTTGATTATAAGTGCTGAGCACTAGTAGGTGAGCTATGAACCTAAATAAGCAGATATAAAGAGCCTGACAGTTAACAAGGAAATTTGCCCTTAGGATAAATAGTATATGAACATGGATACATGAGCACTTAACTGATCAATTTAAACTTCCCAGATAAAATGGTTAGAATATTTCATGCAAAACATAATGACCACAGAAGAGCTTTAAATGGTAATGTATTAAGGTTGGGGCTATCTAAGCAACCATGTGAAAGTTATTTTAAGTCTAATATCCCCACTTAAAATGTATCACCAACAATCCAGATATGAGAAAGAATTTTCACAAATATTAAAATTCAAAACCAGTGGCTTATAGATGGTTGGAACTTTGGAAATTAAGTGAAATTACTGAGATATTGAATTGGAAGTAAGTTTCAACTAACATGTGCCAATAAATTGCATTTGAGGCAGGCCCTGGGTGGCTCAGTTGGTTAAGCATCTGACTTCGGCTCAGGTAATGATCTCATGCACCATGGGTTCCAGCCCCACATCAGGCTCTGTGTTGACAGCTCAGAGCCTGGAGCCTGCTTCAGATTCTGTGCCCCCCTCTCTCTCTGCCCCTCTCATGCCCCTGCTCATGCTCTGTTTCTTTCTCTCTCAAAAATAAATAAAAATTAAAAAAATTAAATTGCATTTGAGGACTACTAGTGATGTGAAATGAATATACTTTTTAATTATTTTAATTATACTTTTTCACTAGTGATGTGAAATGAATATACTTTTTAATTATTTTAATATTTTTATTTTAGAGAGAAAGAGAGAGCATACGAGCAGGGGAAGAGAGAGACACAGAGAGAGAGAGAGAGAGAGGAGAGAATCTTAAGCAAGCTCCATGCTCAGCATGGAGCCCTACACAGGGCTTAATCCCAGAACCCTGGGATCATGACCTAGGCCAAAATCAAGAGTCAGTTACTCAAGCAACTGAGCCACCCAGGCACCCTGAATATACTTTTCTGACTAATGAATAAAAGCCATGAAATACTTTAAGGCTCTACTTATAAAATTCAAGCGAAGTGAAATTAGCCTCTTTATGTATCCCTTATATTCTGAGACATTACTCACTGCTGATGATGAACTATAACCTGATCAACTTCTCAGGCCATGTAGAGTTTTCACCACAGTTTGGAAGATTCCATGTATTTATATTTCAGTCATACTTAGGAAAAGCATGGAAACTGTCAGACATTGAAAGACTATAATTCAACTTGGGGATTAAGCCTAAAAAAGAAGTCAAGGAAATACAAAGAGGAGAAAGGGGGAAGGTACGAGATTGGAGGAGAACTTTAGACCTTGCCAATAGTACTAGTCAGACTTTCTCTGGTCTTCATATGAACAGGTTGCTACTTTGAGATCTCTGCAATTGAGCACTGAAGAGAAAAATTGGTATGAAAATACTGTAAAAAAATAAAGTACATATACTGTATATGTGTAGACATTCAAATCCATTAACTAATAAAGAAATTTAAGGACTTTTAGGGACAATGACAACATAGGAGGACACTGGGCTCACCTCGTCCTCCTGATCACTTAGATTCCACCCACATCTGCCTAAATAACCAAGAAAACCACCACAAGACAAGCAGAATAGAATCTCCAGAGCCAAGCATAGACAACAGGCCCATGGAAGAGGGTAGGAAGGGCAGAGAGGCGGTACGTGCTACATGGATGGGCAGGAAGGAGCCGGAGCAGTGGAGGGGCAGCCAGTCCTGCAAAGCAGAGCCCCTGAAGTCTGGCTTGCAAAAGTGAAGGGGCCAGACTCCGTGAGTTCCGACAGCCAGTGGGTCTTAGCATCTGGAATGTTATAAGTCAACAGCTCTGCTGGGAGACTGGGAGGGTGAGAGGACAACAGGAGGGAGAGGTGTTGAGCCCTGGAAGATACAGCTCAGCTTGGCGGGGAACAAAGGCACTGGCAAGCAAAATCTCCCTCTCCCATCTCCCAGCTGATATCCCAAAGGGAGCCGGTTCCCATGACTGAAATTGCTTGCACCGCACAAACACCCAACACTGTGCTTCTGTGGATCCAGCACTCAGAGAGGCCTGCCTCCCTCCCAGTGCTGCAGGGCCCCTCCCCCAGGGAACCACCAAAGGCAAAGTGAGCTGAGCCTGCCCCTACTGCCCCTGTGCACCTTGCAGATCCACCCCAGCTAATATGTTAGATACCATCAAAGCAGCACCACAAGCCTGACAGTGTGCAAGTAGCACAGACAGGGGCCACACCACTCCACCATGAGTCTTGCCCCTGGGAGAGGGGAAGATAAGGTATACACCAGTCTGACGGTGGCCCCAGTGGTGGGCTGGGGACAGACATTGGGGCTGACTGCATCCCTGACCACCAACAAAAGTTACTCCAGACACCACAGGGGAAGGGCCCTGCAGTTCCACGCCACCCCAAGGACTACCAAAAACGACGAAAGGGAAGAACTCTCCTCAAAAGAAACTCCAGGAAGTAGTGACAGCTAACGAATTGATCAAAAATGAATTAAACAATATATGGAACAAGAATTTAGAATAATAGTCATAAAATTAATCCCTGGGCTTGAGAAAAGCATAGATGACAGCAGAGAATCTATTGCTACAGAGATCAGTAACTAAGAAATAGTATGAGGAACTAAAAAATGCTATAAATGAGGTGCAAAATAAAATGGAGGTGGCCATAGCATGGATTGAAGAGGCAGAGGAAAGAATAGGTGAATTAGAAGATAAAATTATGGAAAAAGAGGAATCTCAGAAAAAGAGAGATAAACAAATCCAAGAGAATGAGGGGAGAATTAGAAAACTAAGTGATGCAATCAAAAGAAACAATATCCATATTATAGGAATTCCAAAAGAGGAAGAGAGAGAGAAAGGGACTGAAGGTGTACTTGAACAAATCATAGCTGAGAACTTCCCTGATCTGAGGAAGGAAAAAGGCATGGAAATCCAAGAGGCACAGAGAACTCCCTTCAAAAGTAACATGAATCCATCTTCTGCATGACGTACCATAGTGAAACTGGCAAAATACAAGGATAAAGAGAAAATTCTGAAGGCAACTAGGGATAAACAGGCTATAACTTATAAAGGGAGACCCATACGACTAGTGGCAGACCTATCTACTGAAACTTGGCAGGACAGAAAGAAATGGCAGGAAATCTTCAATGTGCTAGGCAGAAAAACTATGCAGCCGAGAATTCTTTATCCAGCAAGTCTTTCATTCATTATACAAGGAGAGATAAAGGTCTTCCCAAACAAACAAAAACTGAAAGAATTCATCACCACTAAACCAGCCCTACAAGAGATCCTAGGGAGGACTCTGTGAGTGAAATGTTGCAAGGACCACAAAGTACCAGAGACATCACTACAAGCATGAAACCTACGGACATCACAATGACTCTAAACCCGTATCTTTCTATAATAATTGTGAGTGTAAATGAACTAAATACTCCAACCAAAACACATAGGGTATCACAATGGATAAAAACAAAGCAATACCCATCTATTTTCTGTCTATAAGAGGCTCATTTTAGACCTGAGGACACCTTCAGATTGAAAGTGAGGGGATGGAGAACTATCTACCATGCTACTGGAAGACAAAAGAAAGCTGGAGTAGGCATACTTATATCAGACAAACTAGACTCTTAATTAAAGGCTGTAACAAGAGATGAAGAAGGGCATTATATAATAACTAAAGGGTCTATCCAACAGGAAGAGCTAACAATTATAAATGTCTATATGCCAAATACGGGAGCCCCCAAATATATAAAACAATCACAAACATAAGCAACTTTATTGATAAGAATGTGGTAATTGCAGGAAAATGTAATACTCCACTAATACCAATGGATAGATAATTTAGACACAGGATCAATAAGGAAACAAGGGCTCTGAATGATACATTGAATCAGATGGACTTGACAGATATATTTAGAACTCTGCATCCCAAAGCAACTGAATATACGTTCCTCTTGAGTGCACATGGAACATTCTCCAAGATAGATCACATAATGGGTCACAAAACAGCCCTTCATAAGTATACAGGGAATTGAGATCATACCATGCATACTTTCAGACCACAATGCTACGAAGCTTGAAATCAACCACAGGAAAAAGTCTGGAAAACCTCCAAAAGCATGGAGTTTAAAGAACACCCTACCAAAGAGTGAATGGGTCAACCAGGCAACTAGAGAAAAAATTAAAAAACAATTCATGGAAACAAATGAAAATGAAAAGACAACAATCCAAACACTTTGGGATGCAGCAAAGGCAGTCCTGAGAGGACAATACATTGCAATCCAGACCTATCTCAAGAAACAAGAAAAATCCCAAACACAAAATCTAACAGCACACCTAAAGGAAATAGAAGCAGAACAGAAAAAACACCCCAAACCCAGCAGAAGAACAGAAATAATAAATATCAGAGCAGAAAGAAACAATATAGGATCTAAAAGAATCTGTAGAGCAGAACAATGAGACCAAGAGTTGTTTTTTTGGAAAAATAAACAAAATTGATAAACCTCTAGCCAGCCTTCTCAAAAAGAAAAGGAAGAGGACCTAAATAGGTAAAATATTGAATGAAAATTGAATTATTACAACCAATTCCTCAGAAATATAAGCAATTATCAGGGAATACTATACAAGTTATATTCAAACAAACTGGACAACCTGGAAGAAATGGACAAATTCCTAAGCACCCTCACACTTCCAAAACTCAAACAGGAAGAGATAGAATACTTGAACAGACCCATAACCAGCGAAGAAATTGAAACAATTATCAAAAATCTCCCAACAAATAAGAGTCCAGGACCAGATGGCTTCCCTGAGGAATTCTACCAGACTTTTAAAGCAGAAATAATGCCTATCCTTCTCAAGCTGTTCCAAAAAAATAGAAAGCAAAGGAAAATTTCCAGACTCATTCTGTGAAAACAGTATTACTTTGATTCCTAAACCTGACATAGACCCAGCAAAACAAGAGAACTACAGGTCAATATCCCTGATTAATATGGATGTAAAACTTCTCAACAAGATACTAGCAAATCGAATTCAACAGCATATAAAAATAATTATTCACCATGATCAAGTGGGATTCCTTCCTGGACTGCAGTCCTGGCTCAACTTTCACAAATCAAGCAATGTGATATATCACATTAATAAAAGAAAAGAAAAGAACCATATGATCATGTCAACGGATGCAGAAAAAGCATTTGACAAAATTCAGTATCCTTCCTTAATAAAAACCCTCAAGAAAGTTGGGATAGAAGGAACATACTTAAACATAAAAAAAAAATTTATGAAAAGCCCACAGTTAATATCATCCTCAATGGGGGAAAACTGAGAGCTTTCCCCCTTGAGATTAGGAATACGACAGGGATGTCCACTCTCACTGCTGTTGTTTAACAGAGTGACGGAATTTCTAGCATCAGCAATCAGACAACAAAAGGAAATCAAAGGCATCAAAATTGCCAAAGATGAAGTCAAGCTTTCACTTTTTGCAGATGACATGATATTATATATGGAAAACTGAATACACTCCACCAAATGTATGCTAGAATACATACATGAATTCAGCAAAGTGGCAGTTTAAAAAATCAATGTACAAAAGTCAGTTGGATTCTTGTACACTTACAAGGAAGTAACAGAAAGCAAATAAAGAAACTGATTCCATTCACAATTGCACTAAGAGGCATAAAATACCTAGGAATAAACCTAACCAAAGATGTAAAAGACTTGTATGCTGAAAACTATAGAAAGCTTATGAAGGAAATTGGGGAAAGATATAAAGAAATAGAAAAAGATTCCGTGCTCATGTATTAGAAGAATAAATATTTTTAAAATGTCAATACTTCCCAAAGCTATCTACACATTCAATGCAATCCCAATCAAAATTGCACCAGCATTCTTCTCAAAGCTAGAACAAGCAATCCTAAAATTTGTATGGAACCACAAAAGGCCCTGAATAGCCAAAGTAATTTTGAAGAAGACCAAAGTGTGAGACAACACAATCCCAGACTTTAGCCTCTACTACAAAGCTGTTATCATCAAGACAGCATGGTATTGGCACAAAAACAGACACATAGACCAATGGAATAGGATAGAAACTCCAGAACTAGACCCACAAAAGTATGGCCAACTAATCTTTGACAAAGCAGGAAAGAGTATCCAATGGAATAAAGACAGTCTCTTTAAAAATGGTGCTGGAAGAACTGAACAGCAACATGCAGAAGAATGAAACTAGACCACTTTCTTACACCATTCACAAAAATAAATTCCAAATGGACCTGAATGTGAGACAGGAAACCATGAAAACCCTAGAGAAGAAAGCAGCAAAAAAACCTCTCTGACCCCATCCCCAGCAATTTCTTACTTGACACATCTCCAAAGGCAAGGGAATTTAAAGCAAAAATGAACTATTGGGACCTCATGAAGATAAAGAGCTTCTGCACTGCAAAGGAAATAATCAACAAAACTAAAAGGCAACCAATGGAATGGGAAAAGATATTTGCAAATGACATATCAGACAAAGGGCTAGTATCCAAAATCTAAAGAGCTCAAGAAACTCCACACCCAAAAAACAAATAATCCAGTGAAGAAGTGGGCAGAAGACATGAATAGACACTTCTCTAAAGAAGACATCCAGATGGCCAACAGGCACATGAAAAGATGCTCAATGTCAATCCTCATCTGGGAAATACAAGTCAAAACCACACTCAGATACCACCTCACACCAGTCAGAGTGGCTATAATGAACAAATCAGGAGACTATAGATGCTGGCGAGGATGTGGAGAAATGGAACCCTCTTACACTGTTAATGGGAATGGAAACTGGTGCAGCCACTCTGGACAACAGTGTGGAGGTTCCTCAAAAAATTAAAAATAGGTCTACCCTATGACCCAGCAATAGCACTGCTAGGAATTTACCCAAGGGATACAGGACTGCTGATGCATAGGGGCACTTGTTCCCCCAATGTTTATAGCAGCACTTTCAACAATAGCCAAATTATGGAAAGAGCCTAAATGTCCATCAACTGATGAATGGATACAGAAATTGTGGTTTATATACACAATGGAATACTATGTGGCAATGAGAAAGAATGAAATATGGCCTTTTATAGCAATGTGGATGGAACTGGAGAGTGTTATGCTGAGTGAAATACAGAGAGAAAGACAGATACCATATGTTTTCACTCTTATGTGGATCCTGAAAAACTGGACAGAAGATCATGGGGGAAGGGAAGGAAAAAAAAAAGGTTAGAGAGGGAGGGAGCCAAAGCATAAGAGGCTCTTAAAAACTGAGAACAAACTGAGGGTTGTTGGGGGGTGGGAGGAAGGGGAGGGTGGGTGATGGGTATTGAGGAGGCCACCTGTTGGGAGCACTGGGTGTTGTATGGAAACCAATTTGACAATAAATTTCATTTAAAATAAAGAAATTTAAAATATTGGGAAACAGCTGAAAATGACTATTTGTGTTCCTGAACTATTCATTAGTCACATCAGCACTTGTCTATTTCTTTCCCTGGGCCCCCGTTTTCACTGAAGCTTGGAAACAGAGGTTATAGAGGTTCTTTAAAAAGTGACGGAACTAACTGAAACATCCACGAATTTAAAAAAAATGACACCATCAGAAGTATAAAAATATTTTCCCCGTAGTCAGGGAACAGAGTGGGTGGCACTACTTAATGTCAGTGGAAAATGAGGGGAGAAATATTGAGATATATAGTGCCATGACACAGTAAAGTGCCAGTGAGCTCATTTTTCTTTTCCTCTATGTTAAAACCAAACGCAAAAAGCACACACATAGGTGTTTTTGTTTATAACTTAAAGATAAACAGATATAAGCTACATTAGCCCCATTGCCTCACCTACCATTCTGTTTTGATTTTTAAGGTGTCATTTAACATAGCATAATTATTTTTCACCAAAGTTACAATTCTGCTTTTATAATCTTTCATGCTCATATTTTTCCTATAAATGACTTTTACCCACCACAACCATATCCTTATCTTCCAATCCCTCTTAAAACCTGGTATTCCCATACTAATAAAACTATTCACTTAATGGTCACTAGTGACTTCCCAATCAATACATAAAGTGATATTTTCTCAAGTCCTCATTTCATTGTTCTTGGCCTTTTTAAAATGTTTGACAGGGGCGCCTGGGTGGTGCAGTCGGTTAAGCGTCCGACTTCAGCCAGGTCACGATCTCGTGGTCCGGGAGTTCGAGCCCCGCGTCAGGCTCTGGGCTGATGGCTCACAGCCTGGAGCCTGTTTCTGATTCTGTGTCTCCCTCTCTCTCTCTCTGCCCCTCCCCCGTTCATGCTCTGTCTCTCTCTGTCCCAAAAATAAATAAACGTTGAAAAAATAAAATAAAATAAAATGTTTGACACTGTTCACCACCACTTTTGAAAATTTGTTCCCTTAAGTTTTCTTAACCCAATAGCTATCCTGGTTTTTTTCCTACCTCTATGTTTGCTTTTGTTTTCCTTTTGGTACAACTCTCCCCCTGCCAAACCCATAAATATTGTTCTTTCCCAGGTTACACCCAAGTTCCATTGCTTTTCTAGAGCTGCCCACTCACGTTGGGTAAACACACCTACTTTTATGATTTCAATTACTACCTCTATAGTGATGATTCCTAAGTCTCTATGCTTTGTCTTCTCCCCCCTTTGGTTTTTATTAATATGAAATATGTCTTAATCAAAGACAGAAAGATAGTTAAAAATACACTGTTCCTAACTCTGTTGCCTTTATCAATGTTTAAAGGGAGTTTATTGCCATGTTAAATGGTATTTGAAAGTGAAAATTAGAGGTTTACTCACCTGAAGAAAAAAAATATGTGTAACAATTTATTCAGTTGCATTCTCAGACTAGATAGGTCAAAGGTTATGTTTATATAAACAAACTTCAGATGGTTTCCTTTTACCAGTTTACACTAGGGCAGCACAATGGCTTCCTCCAAGGATGCTTAACTCTCAGGATAGCTTAGAGACAATGCATGCCTTTCAAAATACATCTATCTGAACATTGAAAGGACTTAGGACATCCACCTCGACCTTTGCCTCGTTATCTAGGACCCTTTGTCACTGCTACTTTCAGTGACAACCTGGTCTAGATAGAACCTAGAGTTTCCCAAGAGGCCCAAATGTCTTGGTTCTGTAATTATGCTATCTACTCTGTCATTAATGTACAATGTGGAAGAGATGTGCCTCTCCTACTAGTTCTTAACTTTATTTCCTCTATAGTGCAGACAGTAATGTCTGCTCTGCTTAACCTTCTTAGGTTGTCTAAGACTCAATACATTAATGGAAATGTAGGTGCTATCCACATAAAATACGACTTCAGTACTTTCTAGTGTCTAAAGAGTTAGCAAAAACACAAAACTTGGGGAGCCTGGATAGCTCAGTTGGCTAAGGTTCTGACTTTGGCTCAGGTTATGACCTCGTAGTTCTTGAGTTGGAGCCCCACACTTTCAGTGCAGAGCCTGCTTGGGATTCTCTCTCTCCATCTCTCTCTGCCTCTCCCCTAATTATGAACACTCCCTCTCTTTTTCTCTCGCTCTCTCTCAAAATATTAAATAAACTAAAACAAAAGAAAGACATTTACCTTTCTAAAAAACAAACCAAAAAACTTAATAAATATTGAAATGGGTGAAAACTCACAGCTTTGTGAGCAAAGTGTTAAAGGGTTCCATTCACACTAATTAAGCAAACATAGCTGAGTTTGAATAAACCCCAAAGAGTACACACACACACACACACACACACACTTCGCATAATTCTAATCCTGGTGTGTTGCTTTCTTTGAGGGACATTTGAAATTTCCTTTGCAAGGTAATCATAACATTTTTTTGTTTGGGAATTTAACTTGTTCTTTTAGTTTTATTCTGAGTTGCGAATGTTCAAATAGCACAATGTCATTGATAATGCACATGTCCTGCAATAGTAGAGAACCTATACCTCAACTTGTGAAACAACCATGCAGCCCAAAAGTCTAGGCTGTTATTTTAGGTTTATTATGACCATTAGCTGCAGATGATATTTTTCATGAACATTTATGGTGAAATGAGAATTTATGGTTTATCTCTCTCACTGTTCTGACACTTTTTGAAAAACTGTATCTGTTTATAAAATTATTATATTAATTTCTAAGAAGAGAAATGTCAATGTGTGGTAAGACAGCTTCTAATTTAGTAGGTAAATTGCTCTTGCTAAAGATGACCTAGATAGTGCTGATACTTTTGGAATAAATGAGCACTCCACAGGCACATAACACTAAATATGGCACCAAGTGGAAGAAGGAGAATAAGGATATGGAGAGAAAATAAATTCATGATTCTCTTTTTAGTGACCATTGATGAAGTTACAGAGTCTATGGGCTGACAACAACCTTGAGGTTATCTGTTCCAGCATTCTCAAATTTCAATCATTCTTGTAATTCTTGATGATTTTTCCATACCTGCATATCACTACTTAATATGCATAATAGGATGCATCTTTTTCTTTAATCTATTTAAAATTTATTTTATTTAACGTTTCTCAATCTCCTTTAAAAGGAAATATTTTAGGGGAGCCTGGGTGGCTCAGTCGGTTAAGCATCCAATTCTTGATTTCAGCTCAGGTCATGATCTCATGGTTTGTGAGTTTGAGCCCTATGTGGGGCTCTGTGCTGTCAGCTGTGCTGTCAGCATGGAGCCTGCTTGGAATTCTCTCTCTCTCTCTCTCTCTCTCTCTCTCTCTCTCTCTCTCTCGATTCCCCTCCCCTGCTTGTGTGCACTTTCTCTCTCTCTACCCTAAAAATAAATAAAACAAACAAAAAATAAAAGTAAATATTTTATTACTGTACGTTTGGAAAGCAAGTGACATCTGACATAAAGGGATAATAATTGCAAAAATAATAGTATTATAAACAATAATTTATTCATTATTTATTAAAATAAAAAATTTATTGATAAATCTCCTAAAATTATTTTGTATGCCACTTGTGGCAAATAGGTACAGTTGCACATCTGCTTTTTATCCATACAGTATGTTAGAAAAGAACTTCTCTTATCCTGAAAGTTTGACTCCTCTCTGAGATCACACAGCAAGACTGTGGGAAAAATGAGAATGACCTGGGTACAGGAATGTTTAAGTATCTTAGAAAGGTAACTTCTTTTCTTTATACTCAATGGATACAAGTACCACATTAAATGGCCCTTTGAAAGAAGAGCTATTACTTGAGGTTTCATAGGTTGTCGCTTAACTTTTCCTTACTAAATTTATTGGCATATTTAGACCTTTATCCCAGTTATAAGAGGTGCTGATGTAACAAAGAGTTATAGAGAGAAACTGTAAGTTGGAACAAGACATCATCAGAGTTGGACCAGAAAAAAATCTTGATATAGATGGATTCGTATGTTTAAAACCTCAATCTCTACAGACATAAAGGAAAGTTAGACACTGATAACATCTCCTAACAGCTGCATAAATCTTGGGGACCTATGAAAAGACACAGCAAAGTAGCCAACTAGGACAGGCAAACCAAGTTTAACTATAAATCTGAGTGTAATAAGTCAGTCAGAGAAGGGCAGATATCATATGTTTTAACTCATATGTAGATCTTGAGAAACTTAACAGAAGACCATGGGGGAAGAGAAGGGGAAAAATAGTTACAAACAGAGAGGGAGGGAGGCAAGCCACAAGAAACTCAAATACAGAGAACAAACTGAGGGTGGACGGGATGGGGGAAGGGAAAATGGGTGATGTGCATTGAGGAGGGCACTTGGTGGGATGAGTACTGGGTGTTGTATGTAAGCCAATTTGACAACAAATTATATTAAAAAATTGTTATTAGTGCCTGGAGAGAAGTTTGGAGCATAGAAGAAAAATAAGCTTCTGTAAACAATTTTGCCAAATCAGCCACTTTCAGGGTGCATTTTCCTGGATTTAGGAAATTACCCAATTCCCTAGACTTTCTCTATTTTTATCAACAGACATAGGCAATGAGGATTGGTGCTCAGCATGTTTCAAAACCAAGTATAAACCTCATTTAGCATCAACATGATTAGAATGGTACCAAAAGTCTCTAACTAAAATTAATTTTAATTTATTAGTTTAATTAGCTTTATTAGTTGATATTAGCTATAAATGAACATTAGTCAAAATCTAGCAAATTTACAATAAATGATTCCAAGTTACTTTAATTATCAATGTAAAATTATAAAAAGGCTTGGAAGACCATTTGTTATAACCATCTCAAATAATCAATGAGAAATAAATCCCAAAGTGGGATTGAACTTGCCTATAGTAATATAGCAAGTTACCATCAGCACTGCAGTTAGAGTCCAGGTGCCCTGACTGCCAGTATAATCTTATTTGTAAATATTATATTCTGTTTGGACTTCAGTTTCCTCTCTCTTTCTTTCACTCCCTTTCTTACCCTTGCTTTAGAGCACTTGCTGTTACAATTACAGGGTATTTTTTGAGTGAATATCTTCTCTTTTTTTTAAATATGATTTATTGTCAAATTAGTTTCCATACAACACCCAGAACTCATCCCTAAAGTGTCCTCCTCAATTCCCATCACCCACTTTCACCTCTCCTGCACTACCCATCAACCCTCAGTTTGTTCTCAGTATTTAAGAGTCCAGCATTCTTCTCAAAGCTAGAACAAACGATCCTAAAAATTGTATGAAACCACAAAAGACCACAAATAGCCAATGTAATGTTGAAGAAGAAAACCAAAACTGGGGGCATCATAATCCCAGACCTTACCCTCTACTACAAAGTCTCAATCATCAAGAAAGTACGGTATTGGCACTAAAACAGACACATAGACCAATGGAATAGAATAGAGACCCCAGAATTGGACCCACAAATGTATGGCCAACAAATCTTTGACAAAGCAGGAAAGAATATCCAATGGAAAAAAAGACAGTCTCTGTAACAAATGGTGCTGGGAGAACTGGACAGCAACATGCAGAAGAATGAAACTAGACCACTTTCTTACACCATACACAAAAATAAACTCAAAATGGATGAAGGACCTGAATGTGAGACAGGAAACCATCAAAATTCTAGAAGAGAAAGCAGGAAAAAACCTCTTTGACTTCAGATGCAGCAATTTCTTACCTGACACATCTCCAAAGGCAAGGGAATTTAAAGCAAAAATGAACTATTGGGACCTCGTGAAGATAAAAAGCTTCTGCACTGCAAAGGAAACAATCAACAAAACTAAAACGCAACCAATGGAATGGGAAAAGATATTTGCAAAATGACATATTGGGATAAAGGGCCAGTATCCAAAGTGTATAAAGTATTCACCAAACTCCACACCTGAAAAACAAATGGATATCTTCTCTTCTGAACCTAAAATTCTAGTGCTCCATTTTAGAAGTTAAGGTGACATTTTATTCAAAATAAAACTCAGTTCCTAAATACATCAAACTCATTTAGCTTTTGCTCAGACAAGACTTCATATTTTGCCCTATTCTATCACACCAACATGAATCTAAACCAGGCTCCCAAATGGGTAACTCAACTCTAGCTCAGATTTGGCATCTGTCTCTGTCTCTCTTTCATGCATCTGGCTTCATTTATTTTGATACTTTTCAAAGTGTTTACACTGCCTGCACAAGCTAGGTTTTCTAAAGCCCCCTGTTCCCCATTACCTTTATTTCCCTATATCTGGACTTTTTTCTTAAAATGTTTTCAAAATGTCAATCATTTGCTCAGAAACTTCCTTCAGAGACACAGAGAAAGCCTTTATAGGAATAACTATTGTTTGCAAATGCTCAGTATACTACTGCCTTTCTTGACAAATTACCCCCTATGTCCAAGAAACAAATAAAATTCATGATATATGAAAGCTGAGAAAATACTCAGGGTAGAGTAACAAAAACCAGCTCTCTTTGTAAAAAAACAAAACAAAACAAAACAAAATAAAAACAGTGGGGATGTGTTTGAACATTAGTAGATTTAGGCCTAATTACCCAATTACCTTAGTAGAGAAGTATATTACATTTCATGAAGTGCAAGTCATTCTTGGTCACTCTCCTATCCAGTTGTGTTCTGGAACAGAAGAATCACAGAAAAATCATCCCCCAAATCATTTGGACAGTACGATCTTCTCCCACCTCTCAAATAGTTTTTTTTTTCCTAGCTTATTTAATTTACTAAACATCTAAGGGGTTTTGTTTGTTAATTATTTTTTTTTTTATGTTTTTGGAGGGGCTTCTATATAAGTTAGGTTTTTTTGCTACATGAGCTCTTATATGTACTATGCGACCAGAAGACACATATGGTCCCTGTTTGCAGATGTTTAAAACATTTTTTTTCTTTCAGGAAAATCCAAAATATTTATATGTAGCCAAACTCTCAGCATCTCTCCCCTTGATACATTTCACTGATGCTCCCCTGCTAATGATCTATCAGCATTCTGTGTCTGTGTCTGTGTCTGTGTCTGTGTCTGTGCCTGTGAGTGGGTGATGGTAGAAGAATTATTTTTTTAATTGGTTTGATCTCCCTGAAAGTTAAAGCTTTAACTCAGAATATCAAATTGTTTTAGAAATACTCATTCAAATCATTTGTTGCAGAATCAAATTATATTAAGAAGTATTCTGTTCTCTTCCTCACATACTCACAAATATACACTCCTTACCATACAATTTTTGGTTTTGTTGGATAAAATTAAAAGAACCAGCAGATGTAATATAGTGAAAATAATAAAGTTCTATTCTCCACATTTGTAAACTTAATTAAATTTATATTAAAAGCAAAATCTCCCATTTTATCACATGATAGTGTACAGTATTATAAACAGGTACACTCTCTTTAGCAGGTACATAATCTTTTGTTGGTATGAAGACATCTTTTATAAGAAATTTTAGGTCCCGGTCATTATAATGGATTATTAAACTCTATACATTATACATAAGCTTATGTTACATAAACTGTCCCAAATACATGTTACTTTTAAAAATAATCTTTTATATTTTGATATAAAATATTGTATTTCTATAATTTATTATAGAAATATTAAAGCAAAAATATAATGACATGATGAATCCTAATGTGTCCATAACCCAGCTTTAATGATTAAGAATATGTTGCTAATCTTGTTGCATTTATCTGCCTTCCCTCACAATGTTTACTGAAGGATTTTAAAGCAAATCCCAGATATAATGCCATTTCATTCATCGGTGATTTTGCAAGCATCTCCAAGATGAGGACAATTCTTTTTCACATTAGCACTATACGTATAACTTTTTTAGTGGACTTGCTAGTTTGCTATATTAAAGAGAACCTCACAGAAAACTGGACATCCTGAAATCTCATCTCAACTCTGTCATCATCCAATTGTGTGACTCCTGTAGTATCTCACCTTCTCTTTCTGTCAAATAAGAGAGTTATAGATGATCTCTAAGATCTTCTTAATCTCTGATATTCTAGAAATAAATAATAAAATGATTAAGTTTGAAAACCCATGTTTTATTATTCCTTTAGTAGGTAGGCATGGAGAAAAGAAGATTTGAACCTGGTACTTTTAACAACTAACTGCACTAAGAATTTGTATTTGAAATAGGTGCTTAAAATTTAGTGAACTAAGTTTCAAGTAGAATTATTTCTATCTTCTGAGGAAATATTTCCTGTAACTACCTACACAGAAACCCAATAATTATTTGAAAACAATGATAACGTGATTTCATCATTCTTAAAGAGCTAGCATTGGCTTGACGGAAGTGCTCCTAAAGCCTATGGCGCCCTCTTCTGATGTCTCACCCAACATAGTAAGTCATGGCTTTTGTTTCTAAATGGCCCTTGGCCTTTAGGCTTTTTTTTTTTTTTTTACCTTATGTCTTACACTTTAGTCTTGAAATAGCATGCAAAGATTCACACTGAACTAGAGGAAGACACAGGTCCCATGAAAGAAATCTAGCCAGAGCTCAATGGTGAATACTTTACATATTCTTATAGACTTGCTTTTTGAAATTTGAGAATTATTCTATAGGGGAAAATGTGACACCTAAAATTTGAAATGTGGGGTGCCTGGGTGTCTCAGTCGGTTAAGCGTCCAACTTTGGCTCAGGTCATGATCTTGTGGTTCATGAGTTCTGAGCTCTCAACACAGAGACTGAAGCTTGCTTCAGAATCTGTGTCTCCCTCTCTCTCTGCCCCTCCCCTGCTTGTGTTCTCTCTGTGTCTCTCAAAAAATTTAAATTTGAAATGTGATAGAAGTCTCACTCAAGCAACAAGTCCATATAAGAAAATCTTACGAAAAGAATAAATGAGACTATTCTGCTAAAAAATCTAAATTAGTTACAAAAAAGAATTATTTTGTATTAAAATTCAAACTTTGTGCCATTAACGATGTGCCTTAAAGCAGAGAAGCAAGATGAGCTGCTCTGCACAACTTATACTCTACACCCTAAAATTACTCTCTGGTTCTGTATTCAAAGATAGATGCTCTCTTTGAAAACTTGCACTGGTTTTTGTTTGTTTGTTTGTTTGTTTGTTCGTTTTATTTTTTTATTTATTTTTATTTTTTTCAATATGTGAAATTTATTGTCAAATTGGTTTCCATACAACACCCATTGCTCATCCCAAAAGGTGCCCTCCTCAATACCCATCACCCACCCTCCCCTCCCTCCCACCCCCCATCAACCCTCAGTTTGTTCTCCGTTTTTAAGAGTCTCTTATGCTTTGGCTCTCTCCCACTCTAACCTCTTTTTTTTCCCTTCCCCTCCCCCATGGGTTTCTGTTAAGTTTCTCAGGATCCACATAAGAGTGAAAACATATGGTATCTGTCTTTCTCTGTATGGCTTATTGTTTTTTTTAATCTTACTCTTGCTTTCTATTTGTGCTAGCTTCCTATCCTATCCTTCACAAATGTTGCTCAAGGGGACTTTCTAACAAAATATCCTTCTTTATTTTTGACATTCATCCAAACAGCTGTTGTGCCTATTATTTTCAGGTCCATCACAAGTCTTAGCTGCTCAAATAAATCTTTCTTGAATGTTCTACTTCACATGACCCTTTTTCTCATCTCCATCCCTATATCTGGAATCCACTATTAAGAACACCATTGTACTATAATATAATGACACTGATTCCACAAATTATACTTCTAACTAAAATTAAAATATCTCATTATAATAGACAGTTTATATTCTCTGTTCTCTGATTGTTAACATGCTTGAATTCTGATTTGTCCTCCCAATTTGGAATTTAAACTTTAGAAATACAAAAGCATACTAATCTGTTTGAAAGTTTCTCAAAGGACTGGGCTTATCTAGTATTATCTCAAAAATTCCAAGTTCCCTTGCTTTTGGCTCTTCTAATGGTAAAGTCTAGATCAGATTAGGAACTGAAATTTATGAGTTAAACAGAACACTCAACTAGCCAAAGTAACTGGTTTCCTGACCACCTATATTAGATGGGTGCCATTTCCATGCCCCAGCAGTCTTTTGTTGGCTGCTTTTAAAATTTGCAATAAAAAAACCATTACTTTTGGCTACACATTTGCGTTATATTGAAACCGCCCATAAAAGCAAGCATTAAAATCACTATAGAAGAAGAAAGAATGTTCCATTTCTTGAAAGCTGTTTGTATTTGCAGAAAGAGCCACCTCCTGGTTGGATTTTTCACTAAAGCCAACAGAATCACCAATTTGATAAGATTAACTGGTGTTGGCAGGATAGCTTCAAATAGAGAATTCAAAGCAGAAAAAAATGTAAAAATCTTAAAATATTAATTTTTAATGACATCTAATGCAAGATAAAACTGGATAAATCCTTGCTATGCATCTGCAGTATTTGTGGCAAATTTACCTTTGATATTCTGGCTATAATTTTTCCCCTTGCAAGTAAAATGGTACAAAAAGTGTTCAGAGACACTGCATTTCTATGAAAATTAGAAACAATGATACCAGATTAAGTATTTTGGCATTTGGAAGGGGTAAATATGAGCAAATTTTATTTTAAATTGATCACTGACACCTATAAAAAAGCAAATGTTTTTCTATTTGTCATCCATATGTTACAGCATGATGCTCAGGAAATCTATTTTGAAAGTATACTTCCCCATCCCTCCCCCTTAGAATGGTTCCTTTGTTTACTCTACCACTGGGGCAAAACTTCCTCAGTTCTATGCACTTACCTCCTTCCTGCTCGGTGACATGCTTTTTGAGAAATCTTGCCTTCTACTCATCTGTGCTGGTACCCTGTTTCTTTTTCTTAGATAATCTGCATCATTTCCTTTGTGTTCTCTTTAACACCTCTTTTAATTACTTCAGACAAATTGTTTTTACAAAGTTCACTGCTCAAGCCTCACTCACAGCTTATCATCCACCTCCTTTTCTAGGCTATCTCAGATGCAACAGAAAAAAAAATAAACTAGTAAATAATGCAAAAAAAAACCTAAAAGTAATAATGCAAAAATACTAGAAAGTACCAGCTTACTAACTTATGGGGGTGACATTTTCTTAAACATAAAAAGCCTAGGGTATATTTAATATGTTTAGTAGATTGGTCATGAGACTAGAACAGCTTTCCATCATGCTTGCATTTATTATTAAACACATATTTTTGAGCACTTATGATAAGGCAGCTAGTGTTTTGAGTGGTGATAATACAGTAGTAAACAAACTATAAGTCCTACTGTTATGGATTTACGGTCTATTGGGAGAAAGCATTTTTTTAATCGAAAAATGAATATTTAAGTAAAAGTTATAGTAAGTCAGTTTTTAAGTTATTGTGAGAAAAGCTGTTGTAGTGGGGTGGAGCTACTTTGGAGTGGGTAATCAGGGAAGTACTCTTGAAGAAATGGCATTCAAAAATCATATCTGAAGAATGATAAGGATCTAGGAACATGAAATGGAGTGGAGATCAAGCACAGTACAGAAGGGAAAAGTATCCCAGGGCCTTGAGGTGGGAAGAAGCTTGGCCAAGGTGAAATAGGGAGAAAGTGGCATACAAGGGCAGGAGAAGTTCTTTGAAAGAATGGAGGATTCACTCCTTTTTCTGTCTCACTGTTGAGTTGGAACAACATATCTCATGATCTTCTGTCATTGGCCTATTGTTTATAGCAGCAGTTTCCCTGTTTCTTGAGCCTCTGAACTCAGACTGAATGACACCACTGATAAGATTAGGAATCTAAGGGTTGAAATAGGAAATGTCTTGTGACATCAATTTTTAACCTGTGAGACAGACAGGCTTGATATCCTATAGGTGAACGTAGATGTGTGTGAATGAAGTCAGGGCTATAGTAAAGGTTGTAGTGTTAGAGTTGCTGTTGAAATATAGGTATAAATAAGGTCACTTTTCCATTACCAAAATAGAGGTGAAGTTTAAAGAAAACAACCTTTGTCACTTGGATTTTATGAAATTATTTGGGAATTAATTAGGCTTATTGTTAATTATCCTTCTGTTAATTATTGGTCAGTATACAAAATAATTCACTTTTAGCTAATGGAAAGCAAGGAGAAGAAAAAAAAGTAGCTGTCCATATGACATTAAAGCTTTAATTCATGAATAAAAAATAAACCAGTAAATACAAAATATTTCCAAACACCCAGGTATTATCTAAACAAAATATACAAATGATGTCATCTAAGCAAAAATAAAAAATAATGTTTATTTATTTTGAAAGAGAGAGACAGAGAGTTGGGGAGAGGCAGAGAGAGGGAGGGAGAGAATCCAAAGCAGGCTTCTCGATGTCAGTGCAGATCCCAATGCAAGGCTTGATCTCATGAACTGAGATCATAACCTGAAATGAAATTGAGTCAGGCACCCAACTGACTGAGCCACTAAAGCACACCCAAAATGTTTATGTTTCTATAAAGTTAGGTTTTTTTGTTGTTCCATGGACACAGCCTATTGTGTATTTCATATTGAACATTTTATTGCATTTTAGCAATTTTAATAAATTATTTGATGTAATTTTTAATTATCTCAGAATTACTATATTCAAAGCTTTCACTTTTTCCCATTACAACTAATCAGAAATTTACCTTCAAATGACAAGTGAGTGTGGATGAAGAATCCCAAAACTAGGAAAGAGTAAAATACACATTTTCAGATGAAAACTAAAAATAAATCCACTAGAAAAAACAAGGTTTTGGAAATGACAAGTTTGTTAGCTTCAATTCATTCCCTGGAAAGTCATTATGTAATTAAAGGCAACAAATATTCACTGAAAGGCTTAACAAATTATAGTCAATTCATACCAATTTCATACTTTTATTATTTAGTAATGAGATGCATAGAAAAAAATACAAACCTATGCTCAATAAATAATGGTTTCAGTAAATCTTTGAACCAGTCCAATTTATCTATGGACATGTTGATAAAACATAGCTGACATTCCAGAACTACTCAGACATTTTTAGTCAATGGCACATTTGTAAATTTCATATGTGTTGTGGGATACCTGAGAAAAAGGGGAGGGAGGAAACCATGCACTGTATAAAAAATAACTGTAAATGTGTTCATATGCGTGTACTGTTAAAACACACACACACACACACGCACACACACACGCACACACACACACAGACTGCACACAACCATGCATTTAGAATAAAGCAAAAGGAAAAAAGAAAATTACTCCTTTTAAGCAACTTGTAAATTTGTAGAGTCTAGATAAGTTGAGATTTTCAGTATGTTCTCTACAACTATTTGTCAGTAAGGAGGATTGTGAGAAATAATTTTCCCATATTAGCAAACTTAGGTTTATTTTTTAAGTTTATTTATTTATTTTGAGAGAGAGGGCACAGGAAGGACAAAGAGAGAGAGGGAGAGAGAGAGAACTGAAATCAGGCTCCACACTGTCAGCACAGAGCCTGACACAGGGCTCAAACTTACGAACTGCAAGATCATAACTTGAGCTGAAACCAAGAGTCAGACACTTAACCGACTGAGTGACCCAGGGATCCTGGAAACTTAGCTTTCTAAGGCATTGCATATTGTTTTTATTTTTATTATATTATTTTGTTACAATATTTTTACTTTTATTGTATCATTTTAATTTTAGATTTTAAATTTTAATTTTTACACAAATATTACCTGATTTTTGGTAGAATATTAGGTAATGTAGATAGGCAAAAAATAAAAGATAAGAAGAGAAAAATTACTCTTATTGCCTTCTATGGAAAAAAAACTTCTTTTACTAGTTGCCATTTTATTGTGTAGACTTTGTGAATAATTACATATGCAAAACAGAAATTAGATCATACAATTCAGAATTTTATAATCTTAATTCCCCATTCAACAACTTATTATTAACATGTTTCCAAATCAATAAAATACTCAGTTAATGTTAACAATCCAAATAGCATCTATCATACCTTAAATAGAAGTTAAATCTTGATAAAGCAGGTGTAAATCTAACCCTACTTCAGTACAAAAAATGTGATATCCATTGATGAAAACAGGTGTGATTAAAAGGACAAGAAAATATAAAATCACACACAAGATAATAAAATGAGTGGCATGAGGGTCATATATACATACAAAATTTATTAACATTGTGTGTGGTGAGGAGACAGAGAATTAAATATAACATAAAATATCATTTGTGCTGGGGAAAACTCTTCCTGTTTTCCAAATTGGTAGAGCAGTGGGAGACAGGATAATAATGGGTGGACATGCAAAGAGTACAAATTGCCCCAATGCCAAACAGTGCAGAAACAAAACATCTAAATAACTAGAGGTAGAGCTAATGGGAAAGTCACAAGTCCTGACTAGGAAGTCATAGATTAAACTACATTTACATACTACAGAAGCTATGTGTGAAGAATTTAACCA
This sequence comes from Prionailurus viverrinus, assembly GCF_022837055.1. Taxonomy (NCBI): domain Eukaryota; kingdom Metazoa; phylum Chordata; class Mammalia; order Carnivora; family Felidae; genus Prionailurus; species Prionailurus viverrinus. Next base: position 57,559,983 of record NC_062579.1, read on the forward strand.
TAGTTCAACAATGATATACGTATACTTTACAAAATTGTCTCTGGTTAAGTTCTTGCAGACTCAATTTTAAAGGATATTGATAGTCCTTTGCAAACATATACTAAACCAAAAGACTGTGGTGGATTTAAAGGTAAACAGTGAGTATGCATACCTTGGGCTCTCCTTCCCTTCCAGCCTGTACCTCAATCAAATGCCAGCTTCTACTGACTTTCTATTTCTAATGCTACTGTCTTGCTCAGGAACTTACCATTTATCACCTGAATAATTACAATAATTTTTTAGATGGAAATCTCTGCCTCCAGTGCTGTCCTTCATATGACTTTTTTCATAGGCATTTGAAAGAGCTAATTACCTATTAGTATATTAACCATTTGTGTGTAGAATATATTGGCACAAACTTCACCAGCAGATTGTTCTCAATTTTTATAGTGTATTTTGCAATAGAGTAATTTTATTCTTTCTTAATTAAGTTTTTTTTAATTTTAATTCCAGTATAGTTAATATAGAATGTTATATTCATTTCAGGTGTACCATATAGTGATTCAACAATTCAATACAGTACTCAATGCTCACCATGATAAGTGTACTCTTTAATCCTATCATCTATTTAACCCATCCTGCCACTCATCTCCACTCCGGCAACCATCTATTTGTTCTCCATAGTTAAGAGTCTGTTTCTCTCTTTCTTGCTTGGTGGTTTTTGTTGTTGCTGTTGTTGTTGTTTCTTAAGTCCTATATATGAGTGAAATCATATGGTATTTGTCTTTCTCTGACTTATTTCACTTAGCATTATACTCTCTAGCTCCATCAATGTTACTAGTGGCAAGATTTCATTTTTATGGCTGAATAATATTCCAGTGTGTGTGTGTGTGTGTGTGTGTCTGCGCGCGTGCGTGCGCCCACGCACACATGCATGCACTTGTGCATATGGGTCTACATCTTCTAATTAATTTATGTATTGATTGGCACTTTGACAACTTCCATTATTTAGCTCTTGTATATAATGCTGCTATAAACATCAGGGTGCATGTATCCCATTGAATTAATGTTTTTGTATTTTTGTTAATACCCAGTAGTGTAATTACTGAATCATAGGGTAGTTCTATTTTTAAGTTTTTCAGGAAACTCCATATTGTTTTTCACAGTTGCTGTACCAACACATGGTAATTTTTAAATATGGTAACAAACTTACCAATTTTCAGCTTTGTGTCACCACTTGTTTTCTTCCCCTGCTCAGTGCTTTTATGCCAGAAAGTACCTATCAATGCCAAAGTCAGATAAATATCAATGTATAATTTCTTCCACTACAAAGCAGTTTCACATTTAAATATTTAATGCTTTGATTTACCTGGAATTTGTGTGTCCTTTTTTTCCCTTACTCAAACTACGAGTGAAGCTGAACTATATTATAGCAATATTTTCACCAAGGAGATATTTTCTGACAAGAAATTCAACAACTAAACTCATGTTGGTCAAGTTATTAAACAGTTGCTCTTAAATATTTCCTTTCATTGAAACAAATCACATAGAGAAACACCTAAACAAGAGATGTTGTACATCTTTACCATATAGTTTTCTCCTAGTTTTTCAGTACTTTAATGAATGAAGAATGACAAACTGTACTTTATAACCATGTAAAGGTTGGCACTGACACATTAGGTTGAACAATATGATGGTATAAAACAATGATGTATAATTTTTTGTGATAATAATATACAAAAAATTAAAAAATAAACATATTTTACTCTGAAGAATATAATTGTATTTTTTAATTTTTTAAAGAATATAATTTTTAAACAATATTTCAATTAAACAAGAAAATTATGAACTCTTAATATCACTGATTATGTTTGATTTAATTTTATAATCCTAACCACATGGCATATGATAGGCACTCTAAATATTAAATTAATGAGATTCTTGGTTAATTTACATAAGAAAAAACTTAAAATGCTTCTATAATTAAGACACACTAGTAAAAAATACACAAGTTGATAAATCATTATGGAGAGATCTATTTTTTTTTAGTTTTATTATTATTGTGAACTCTTTCTGTAGTTTCAACTTTTTATTTAAATTCCTGTTAGTTAACATACAGTGTAATATTGGTACAGGTATAGAATTTAGTGATTCATCATTTACATACAACACCTACTGCTCATCACAAGAAGTGCCCTCCTTAATACTCATCACCAATTTAACTCTTCTTCCCTCCCACTTCCTCTCCAGCAACCCTCTGTTTGTTCTCTATGATTGAGTCTGTTGTATTGTTCCCCCCCCCATTTTTACCCTTTGTTCACCTGTTTTGCTTCTTAAATTTCACATATGAGTGGAACATGGTACTTGTCTTTCTCTGACTGACTTATTCCACTTAGCATAATATTATCTATCCCCATCCATGTCATTGCAAATGCAAGATTTCATTCTTTTTGACGGCTAAATAATATTCAATTTTGCATATATATACCACTTCTTAATCCATTCATCAGTCGATAGACATTTGGGCTCTTTCCATAATTTGGCTATTGTAGATAATGCTGCTATAAACATCAGACTACATGTACCCCTTTGAATCAGTATTTTTTGTATCCTTTGAATATTTACCTAGCAGTGCAATTGCTGGGTCATAGGGTAGTTCTATTTTTAACTTTTTGAGGAATCTCCATCCTGCTTTCCAGAGTGGCTGTACCAGTTTGAATTCCCACCAAAAGTGTAACAGGGTTTCCCTTTCTTCAAATCCTCACCAACATCTGTTGTTTCCTGTGTTGTTAATTTTAGCCATTCTGACAGGAGTGATGTGATAGCTCATTGTAGTTTTTATTTGTATTTCCCTGATGAGGAATGATGTTGAGCATCTTTTCATATGTCTGTTAGCCATCTGGATGCTTTCTTTGGGAAAATGTCTGTTCATCTCTTCTGACAATTTTTAACTATATTATTAATTTTGGGGTGTTGGTCTTAATAAGTTCTTTAAAGATTTTGGATAATAATTCTTTATCAGATATGTCATTTGTAGGGTGACTGGGTGGCTCAGTCAGTTAAGCAGCCAGCTCTTGATTTTGGTTCAGGTCATAATCTTATGGTTTATGGAGATCGATCCTGGCATCGGGCTCTGTGCTGATAGTGGAAAGCCTGCTTGGGTTTCTCTTTCTCTTCTTCTCTCTCTGCCTCTCCCCTGCACTCTCCCTCTCTCTTTCTCAAAAACTAAATTAACATTTAAAAACAGATATGTCATTTGTAAATATCTTCTCCCATTCTGTTGGTTGTCTTTTAGTTCTGTTTATTGTTTACTTCATTGTGTAGAAGCTTTTTTATCATTGATATAAAGATATTTATGAATGCAGAAAACAATGTCTTATGTGGGTAATGATATAATTATGCAGTCTAATTTTAAATTTCAGTTCTAATAATTAGGTACACATCATTTTGAACATATCACATGTATATAAATTAGAAACTACACCATTTTCATTGATAAGATCACTGTGATTCAGTATGTAAAAGGGACATATTATGTTGAAAGGTCTTAAACCAGAAGACCTTTGATTCACTTAAATTCCATATACTCATGAATTATAGCTCACTGTTGATGAGACAGCCTTGAGTTATGTCACTATTTTCAGCTAGACTAGAAAAGGTGACCTTCAAATATATTATCAATAAGAAACCCAACTAAAAGTTATAAAGAAACCTAATTTGGCAACATACCAAATAATTTAAATGACATAATGAACAAAATTGGAGAATCAATTCATGCATTTTTTAAATAATAGAAATGCAAGATTTTTATAGCTTTTCAGTGACACAGTTTCTAAAAAACAGAGACTATTATATGAACTTTTTTTGAAATTAATTTTTTAAACATTTTATTTTTAAGTAGTCTCTACACCCAATGTGGGGCTTGAGCTTACAACCCCAAGATCAAAAGTTGCATGCTCTACCAACTGAGCCAACCATGTGCCCCTGAAATTAATTTTTAGATAAAAATATCAGTCATCTTTAGTATCTACTGCCTTTCCTGATTATAAAAGCAATACACACACATTGACAAACTGAGAAGGAAAATTTGCCAAGTACAAAGTGGAAGTTTCCACATGTCTGGAAACCATTACTTCTAAACAAAATAATTTGTTGTATATTTTTAAATACAGGGAGAAAGAAAATCCCTACTTCCTTCTCATGCTTTTTCTTCATCTTCCTCAAAAGGTGGAAATACACATATGTTCAGATTCCAAGACACTGTGTTAGAAAACCCACACTCTTTAGTGGAGCTGTTCTTTTATGCTCCCTCTTTTCTTTGTGACTGGTGCTGTATAAAAGGAGAGACGATATTTCTACTCTAACTTTTTTAGAAACCTCCATATGTTTTACACAGTGTCTGTACCAATTACATTCCCACCATCAGTGTACAAGGTTCCTTTTTTTCCACATCCTCATCAACACTTGCTTTTTCTTGTCTTTGTTATTTTAGCCATTCTGACAAATTTAAGTGATATTTCATTGCAGTTTTTATTTGTGTTTCTCTGATAATTCGTGATATTAAGCATCTTTTTATGTGTCTGTTGGCTGTCTCTATGTCTTTTTTGGAAAAATGTCTATTCATGTTTCCGCCTATTTTTTAGGTGGATTATTTTGGGGGTGTTGAGTTTTATAAGTTCTTTACATACTTTGGATACTAACTCTTTATCTCATGTATTTTGCAAATAACTTCTCCCATTTTGTAGGTTTCTTTTTAGTATTGTTGATATTTCCTTCACTGTGCAGAGATTTTTGCCTTGGTGAAGTCCCTGTAGTTTATTTTTTGCTTTTATTTCCTTTGCTTCCCACGATGTGTTTAGTAAGAAGTTGCTACAGCTGATGTCAAAGAGGTTGCTGCCTGTGTTCTCCTCTAGGATTTTGATGGTTCCCTGTTTCACATTTAGGTCTTTCATCCATTTTGGATTTATTTTTGTGAATAGTGTAAGAAAGTGGTCCAGTTTCATTCTTTTGCCTGTTGCTTTCTAGTTTTTCCAGCACCCTCTGTTCAATTAACTGCCTTTCCCATTGTATATTATTTCCTGCTTTGTCAAAGATTAATTGACCATATAGCTGTGTGTTCATTTCTGGGTTTTCTGTTCTATTTTATTGATAAATGTCTATTTTTGTGCCAGTATCATAGTGTATTGATCAGTACAACTTTGTAATATAACATGAAGTCTGGAATTGTGATGTTTCTTGCTTGCTTTTCATTTTTAAGGTTGCTTTGGCTATTCAGGGTTTTTTTTGTGGCTCCATACAAATTTTAGGTTTATCTTAACTCTGTGAAAAAATGCTGTTGGTAATTTGATAGAGATTACATTAAATTTGTACATTGCATATATACATTGTGTACACACACACACACCATATCTTCTTTATCCATTCATCCATCAATGGACATTTGGGCCCTTTCCATACTTTGGCTATTGTTGATAGTGCTGGTATAAACATTTGGCTGCATGTGTTCCTTTGAAACATCATACCTGTATCCCTTGGATAAATACCTACTAGTGCAATTGCTGGCTTGTAGGGTAGTTATATTTTTAATTTTGATGTTTCTTTTCAGCATTTCGAATATTTTATGCTATTCCCTTCTGTACTGCAAAGTTTCTGGTCAAAGGTCTGCTGGTGGTCTGGTGAAGGGTTTCCCTTGTATTTAATCTTTTGGTTTTTGGGGTGCCTGGGTAGCTCCATCAGTTAAACATCTGACTTCAGCTCAGGTCTTGATCTCGTGGTTCATGAGTTCAAGCCCCACATCAGGCTCTGTGCTGACAGCACAGAGCCTGGAACCTGCTTTGGATACTGTGTCTCACTCTCTCTCTGTCCCTCCCTTGCTCAAGCTCTGTCTCCCTGTCTCTGTCTCTCTCTGAAAAGAAAAATATACATTTAAATAAAAGGTTTTTTTTTAATTTTGTTTTCTCTTTCTGTTTTTTTTTTTTTTTGAGAGATAGAGGGAAAGTGGGAGAGGGGCAGAGAGAGAGGGAGAGAGAGGGGGAGATTTCCAGTTAGACTTGAACTCACAAACCATAAGACTATGACTTGAGCCAAAGTCAGATGTTTAACCAACTAAGCCACCCAGGCATCCCTATCTCCTGCTGCATTTAAGATGCTCTCCATATATTAACTTTTGAAATTTAAGTTTTAATGTGTCATGGTTTAGATTTCTTTGGATTAATGTTATTTGAAACTCTCTGGGTTTCTGGGATCTGTATGTCTGTTTCTTTTCTTAGGTTAGGGAAGTTTGTAGCCATTATTTGTTTAAATGTACTTTCTGTTCCTTTCTCTCTTCTCCTTCTGGGACACCTATTATATGAATGTCGTTTTACTTGTTGTTCAATAGGTCCTTTAACCTATCTTTGCACTTTGATTTTTTTTCTTTTGGCCTTCCTGACTTCCAGGTCACTTCCACTTTCTTCTTCTTCTTCTTCATTTGGTCTTCTGTTGAACCCACCTAATGTATTTTTAAGTACAGTTCTTGTATTTTCCAGCTCTGTGTCTTTTTTATTACTTTCTTATATTTCCTATTTTCTTGATGTTCTCTCTGTGTTCATGCATTCTTCCCTTGAGATTGCTATCTTTATGAAAATTACTTTGAACTCTTTATCACCTAAATTATTTATCCCATTTCATTAAGGTTTTCTTTTGGGGGGGTACCTTATGTTTTCACTTGAAATGTACTCCTCTGTTTGTAATTTTGCTTGACTCTCTGCGTTTATTACTGTGTATTAGGTAAAACCACTATTTCTTCCAGTCTTGAAGGAGTTGTCACAGGAAGACTAAGGATGTGTTTTAGTCTGCTAGACAGCAGTGTTCTGGGGGCAGTAGCCTGGCAAAAACTATGCCTTTGATAGTTTCCATCTCATGTGGCCCAGAAATGTGAGACCTGCTGGTCACCAGATCCTGGTGTTTAATGCGTGTGGACTCCACCAGCTTTAACAGGGCTGTTGGAGAGTGCCAAGCTGAGGGACACCCACCAGCTAGGTTTGGTGAGCAGAACCTTGAAGAAGTACCAGGCCATGACACACCAACTCTCATGTTTGGCAGGAACAGCAGGTGTGTGCAGGTGTGGGGCAAAATCATCCACTGGGGTAAGTAGAGTATAGCCACATAGGAGATTGTGAGTGTGGCAAGTGCTGCTGGCAAGGAGAAAGAGAATGGAAAAATGGCATGAGAACCACATCTATGTTTGGATAGAGTTCCAACAGTCCCCCAATCTTTAGGCAGACATTTTAAGATTATCCAATAAATCTTTACATGTGGTTTAGGTGTTTTTCAACCTGCTGCTTTGGCTCTGGGTACAGGGGTGAATGACTGTATGCACTAGCCCTTTAAGAAAAGTGTCTCAGATTTCTACAGTCCTATGGATCTCTTAGATGTAAACCCCATTGGTTCTCAGAACCATACATTTTGTGAATTTATATTTCCAGTGAAGATCCCAAGTGTTGTGGTGCCTGATGTGGGGTTAATACCACTAACCCCTCAGGGATATGCTTTGTATTTGTGAGATCCCTCCCAGTTGTAGGTCACTGAACTGAGGGGTGCAATTTTTGATGATATTACATCTGCCTATCATATCCATCTTTATGTGATCTTTTTATCCTTTTTTGTGGAAGAGCTGTGCAGTTGTTTTTCAGGTCTTTTTCAGAGAAAGTGTTTTTTTTAATGTAGTGTAAATTTGGTGTGGCTGTGGGAGGTGATTGATTCAGCATCTTCCTGTGTCACCATCTTGAACTGTCCCTGTTGTTTTATTGTTGACATTTAAGAGTTTCTTGTATATTTTGGATAACAGATCTTTATCACATGCAAATATTTTCCTCTAGTCTGAGGTTTGTCTTCTTATTATATTGGTATAATCTTTCACAGAGCAGAAGTTCTTAATTTTAATGAAGTTTAGCTTATTAATTAATGTTTTCACGGATTTTGACTTTAGTGTTGTATCTAAATATTCATCACCATACCCATGTTCATCTAGATATAGTGTGTCCTTTCTATGACTTTTATAATGTTGCATTTTACATTTAGGTCTGCAATGCCTTTTTAGTTAATTTTTGTCAAAGATGGTGTAATGTTTGTGTGTAAATTTTTTTGCATGTGGATATCTAATTGTTCTAGCCCTATATGTGAAGAGTCTTTTTTTACTTATACATTTTTTATTGTTTTTATTTTAATTCTAGTATAGTTAACATACATTGTTATATTAGTTTTAGGTGTGCAATATAGTGATTCAACAATTCCATACATCACTCAGTGCTCATCAAGAAAAGTACTCTACTTGGCCGGACTTTCAGCAAGATGGCGGCTTAGGAGACGCTGGGCTCACCGCACGTCCTGCTGATCACTTAGATTCCATCTACACCTGCCTAAATAACCCAGAAAACAACAGAGGATTAGCAGAACGGAGTCGCCGGAGCCAAACGCAGACGAGAGGCCCACGGAAGAGGGTAGGAAGGGCGGCGAGGCAGTGCGCGCTCCACGGACTGGCGGGAGGGAGCCGGGGCGGAGGGGCGGCTCGCCGGCCAAGCAGAGCCCCCGAGTCTGGCTGGAAAAGCGGAGGGGCCGGGCGGACTGTGTTCCGTGAGCAAGCACGACTTAGCGTCTGGGAGGTCATAAATTAACAGCTCTGCTCGGAAAGCGGGAAGGCTGGAGGACAAAGGGAGGGAGAGCTGCTGAGCCCCCTGACAACAGAGCTCAGTTTGGTGGGGAACAAAGGCGCTCGCCAGCGCCATCTCCCCCGCCCATCCCCCAGCCGAAATCCCAAAGAGAACCGGTTCCTGCCAGGGAACTTGCTCGCTCCCCGCAAACACCCAACTCTGCGCTTCTGCGGAGCCAAACCTCCCGCAGCAGATCTGACTCCCTCCCGATGCCACAGGGCCCCTCCTGAAGTGGATCACCTAAGGAGAAGCGATCTAAGCCTGCCCCTCCTGCCCCCGTGCACCTTGCCTACCCACCCCAGCTAATACGCCAGATCCCCAGCATCACAAGCCTGGCAGGGTGCAAGTAGCCCAGACGAGCCACACCACCCCACAGTGAATCCCGCCCCTAGGAGAGGGGAAGAGAAGGCACACACCAGCCTGACTGTGGCCCCATCGGTGGGCTGGGGGCAGACATCAGGTCTGACTGCGGCCCCGCCCACCAACTCCAGTTATACACCACAGCACAGGAGAAGTGCCCTGCAGGTCCTCACCATGCCAGGGACTATCCAAAATGACCAAGCGGAAGAATTCCCCTCAGAAGAATCTCCAGGAAATAACAACAGCTAATGAGCTGATCAAAAAGGATTTAAATAATATAACAGAAAGTGAATTTAGAATAATAGTCATAAAATTAATCGCTGGGCTTGAAAACAGTATACAGGACAGCAGAGAATCTCTTGCTACAGAGATCAAGGGACTAAGGAACAGTCACGAGGAGCTGAAAAATGCTTTAAACGAAATGCATAACAAAATGGAAACCACCACAGCTCGGCTTGAAGAGGCAGAGGAGAGAATAGGTGAACTAGAAGATAAAGTTATGGAAAAAGAGGAAGCTGAGAAAAAGAGAGATAAAAAAATCCAGGAGTATGAGGGGAAAATTAGAGAACTAAGTGATGGACTAAAGAGAAATAATATACGCATAATTGGTATCCCAGAGGAGGAAGAGAGAGGGAAAGGTGCTGAAGGGGTACTTGAAGAAATAATAGCTGAGAACTTCCCTGAACTGGGGAAGGAAAAAGGCATTGAAATCCAAGAGGCACAGAGAACTCCCTTCAGACGTAACTTGAATCGATCTTCTGCACGACATATCATAGTGAAACTGGCAAAATACAAGGATAAAGAGAAAATTCTGAAAGCAGCAAGGGGTAAACGTGCCCTCACATATAAAGGGAGACCTATAAGACTCGTGACTGATCTCTCTTTTGAAACTTGGCAGGCCAGAAAGAATTGGCAAGAGATTTTCAGGGTGCTAGACAGAAAAAATATGCAGCCAAGAATCCTTTATCCAGCAAGTCTGTCATTTAGAATAGAAGGAGAGATAAAGGTCTTCCCGAACAAACAAAAACTGAAGGAATTTGTCACCACTAAACCAGCCCTACAAGAGATCCTAAGGGGGACCCTGTGAGACAAAGTCCCAGAGACATCACTACAAGCATAAAACATACAGACATCACAATGACTCTAAACCCGTATTTTTCTATAATAACACTGAATGTAAATGGATTAAATGCGCCAACCAAAAGACATAGGGTATCAGAATGGATAAAAAAACAAGACCCATCTATTTGCTGTCTACAAGAGACTCATTTTAGACCTGAGGACACCTTTAGATTGAGAGTGATGGGATGGAGAACTATTTATCATGCTACTGGAAGCCAAAAAAAAGCTGGAGTAGCCATACTTATATCAGACAAACTAGACTTTAAATTAAAGGCTGTAACAAGAGATGAAGAAGGACATTATATAATAGTTACAGGGTCTATCCATCAGGAAGAGCTAACAATTATAAATGTCTATGCGCCGAACACCAGAGCCCCCAAATATATAAAACAATTACTCATAAACATAAGCAACCTTATTGATAAGAATGTGGTCATTGCAGGGGACTTTAACACCCCACTTACAGAAATGGATAGATCATCTAGACACACGGTCAATAAAGAAACAAGGGCCCTGAATGACACATTGGATAAGATGGACTTGACAGATATATTTAGAACTCTGCATCCCAAAGCAACAGAATATACTTTCTTCTCGAGTGCACATGGAACATTCTCCAAGATAGATCATATACTGGGTCACAAAACAGCCCTTCATAAGTTTACAAGAATTGAAATTATACCATGCTTACTTTCAGACCACAATGCTATGAAGCTTGAAATCAACCACAGAAAAAAGTCTGGAAAACCTCCAAAAGCATGGAGGTTAAAGAACACCCTACTAACGAATGAGTGGGTCAACCAGGCAATTAGAGAAGAAATTAAAAAATATATGGAAACAAACGAAAATGAAAATACAATAATCCAAACGCTTTGGGACGCAGCGAAGGCAGTCCTGAGAGGAAAATACATTGCCATCCAGTCCTATCTCAAGAAACAAGAAAAATCCCAAATACAAACTCTAACAGCACACCTAAAGGAACTAGAGGCAGAACAGCAAAGGCAGCCTAAACCTAGCAGAAGAAGAGAAATAATAAAGATCAGAGCAGAAATAAACAATATAGAAACTAAAAAAACTGTAGAGCAGATCAACGAAACCAAGAGTTGGTTTTTTGAAAAAATAAACAAAATTGACAAACCTCTAGCCAGGCTTCTCAAAAAGAAAAGGGAGATGACCCAAATAGATAAAATCATGAATGAAAATGGAATTATTACAACCAATCCCTCAGAGATACAAGCAATTATCAGGGAATACTATGAAAAATTATATGCCAACAAACTGGACAACCTGGAAGAAATGGACAAATTCCTGAACACCCACACTCTTCCAAAACTCAATCAGGAGGAAATAGAAAGCTTGAACACACCCATAACCAGCGAAGAAATTGAATCAGTCATCAAAAATCTCCCAACAAATAAGAGTCCAGGAACAGATGGCTTCCCAGGGAAGTTCTACCAGACGTTTAAAGCAGAGATAATACCTATCCTTCTCAAGCTATTCCAAGAAATAGAAAGGGAAGGAAAACTTCCAGACTCATTCTATGAAGCCAGTATTACTTTGATTCCTAAACCAGACAGAGACCCAGTAAAAAAAGAGAACTACAGGCCAATATCCCTGATGAATATGGATGCAAAAATTCTCAATAAGATACTAGCAAATCGAATTCAACGGCATATAAAAAGAATTATTCACCATGATCAAGTGGGATTCATTCCTGGGATGCAGGGCTGGTTCAACATTCGCAAATCAATCAACGTGATACATCACATTAACAAAAAAAAAAGAGAAGAACCATATGATCCTGTCAATCGATGCAGAAAAGGCCTTCGACAAAATCCAGCACCCTTTCTTAATAAAAACCCTTGAGAAAGTCGGGATAGAAGGAACATACTTAAGGATCATAAAAGCCATTTATGAAAAGCCCACAGCTAACATCATCCTCAACGGGGAAAAACTGAGAGCTTTTTCCCTGAGATCAGGAACACGACAAGGATGCCCACTCTCACCGCTGCTGTTTAACATAGTGCTGGAAGTTCTAGCATCAGCAATCAGACAACAAAAGGAAATCAAAGGCATCAAAATTGGCAAAGATGAAGTCAAGCTTTCGCTTTTTGCAGATGACATGATATTATACATGGAAAATCCGATAGACTCCACCAAAAGTCTGCTAGAACTGATACATGAATTCAGCAAAGTTGCAGGATACAAAATCAATGTACAGAAATCAGTTGCATTCTTATACACTAACAATGAAGCAACAGAAAGACAAATAAAGAAACTGATCCCATTCACAATTGCACCAAGAAGCATAAAATACCTAGGAATAAATCTAACCAAAGATGTAAAGGATCTGTATGCTGAAAATTATAGAAAGCTTATGAAGGAAATTGAAGAAGATTTAAAGAAATGGAAAGACATTCCCTGCTCATGGATTGGAAAAATAAATATTGTCAAAATGTCAATACTACCCAAAGCTATCTACACATTCAATGCAATCCCAATCAAAATTGCACCAGCATTCTTCTCGAAACTAGAACAAGCAATCCTAAAATTCATATGGAACCACAAAAGGCCCCGAATAGCCAAAGGAATTTTGAAGAAGAAGACCAAAGCAGGAGGCATCACAATCCCAGACTTTAGCCTCTACTACAAAGCTGTCATCATCAAGACAGCATGGTATTGGCACCAGAACAGACACATAGACCAATGGAATAGAATAGAAACCCCAGAACTAGACCCACAAACGTATGGCCAACTCATCTTTGACAAAGCAGGAAAGAACATCCAATGGAAAAAAGACAGCCTCTTTAACAAATGGTGCTGGGAGAATTGGACAGCAACATGCAGAAGGTTGAAACTAGACCACTTTCTCACACCATTCACAAAAATAAACTCAAAATGGATAAAGGACCTAAATGTGAGACAAGAAACCATCAAAACCTTAGAGGAGAAAGCAGGAAAAGACCTCTCTGACCTCAGCCGTAGCAATCTCTTACTCGACACATCCCCAAAGGCAAGGGAATTAAAAGCAAAAGTGAATTACTGGGACCTTATGAAGATAAAAAGCTTCTGCACAGCAAAGGAAACAACCAACAAAACTAAAAGGCAACCAACGGAATGGGAAAAGATATTCGCAAATGACATATCGGACAAAGGGCTAGTATCCAAAATCTATAAAGAGCTCACCAAACTCCACACCCGAAAAACAAATAACCCAGTGAAGAAATGGGCAGAAAACATGAATAGACACTTCTCTAAAGAAGACATCCGGATGGCCAACAGGCACATGAAAAGATGTTCAGCGTCGCTCCTTATCAGGGAAATACAAATCAAAACCACACTCAGGTATCACCTCACGCCAGTCAGAGTGGCCAAAATGAACAAATCAGGAGACTATAGATGCTGGAGAGGATGTGGAGAAACGGGAACCCTCTTGCACTGTTGGTGGGAATGCAAATTGGTGCAGCCACTCTGGAAAGCAGTGTGGAGGTTCCTCAGAAAATTAAAAATAGACCTACCCTATGACCCAGCAATAGCACTGCTAGGAATTTATCCAAGGGATACAGGAGTACTGATGCATAGGGCCACTTGTACCCCAATGTTCATAGCAGCACTCTCAACAATAGCCAAATTATGGAAAGAGCCTAAATGTCCATCAACTGATGAATGGATAAAGAAATTGTGGTTTATATACACAATGGAATATTACGTGGCAATGAGAAAAAATGAAATATGGCCTTTTGTAGCAACGTGGATGGAACTGGAGAGTGTGATGCTAAGTGAAATAAGCCATACAGAGAAAGACAGATACCATATGGTTTCACTCTTATGTGGATCCTGAGAAACTTACCAGGAACCCATGGGGGAGGGGAAGGAAAAAAAAAAAAAAGAGGTTAGAGTGGGAGACAGCCAAAGCATAAGAGACTGTTAAAAACCGAGAACTGAGGGTTGATGGAGGGTGGGAGGGAGGGGAGGGTGGGTGATGGGTATTGAGGAGGGCACCTTTTGGGATGAGCACTGGGTGTTGTATGGAAACCAATTTGTCAATAAATTTCATAAAAAAAAAAAAAAAAAAAGAAAAGTACTCTACTTAATTCCCATCTCTTATTTCACCCATTTTCCTACCTACTTCCCCTCTGGTAACTATCAGTTTGCTTGAAAAAAGTGTTTTTACTCCATTGTGTTACCTTTGTTCCCTTGTAACAGATCAGTTGACTGTACATTTGTGGGTCTATTTCTGAATTCTCTATTTAATTTCATTCATTTATTTGATTATTCTTTCACCAATAACACACTGTCTTGATTACTGTAGCTTTACATTTAAGTGTTGAGGTCAGGTAGTGTCAATCCTCCGACTTTGCCCTTTTCCTTCAATATTGTGTTGGCTATTCTGGATCTTAATCTTCTCTATATAAGCTTTAGAATAAACTTCTTGATATCCACAAAATAACTTGTTGGGAACTTGATTGAGATGACATTTTATGTATATATCAAGATGAAGGAACTGACATCTTTACAATATTGAGTCTTCCTCTCCAATAGTTCTTTTATATTTTTGATCAAAGTACTGCAGTTTTCCTCATATAAGTTGTGTACATATTTTTAAGATATATACTGCAGAATTTCACTTGGGGGGAATGCTAATTTAATGCTATTACTTTTTAAGAAGATTACTTTTTTAATGTATTTATTTATTTTGAGAGAGAGAGAGCAAGTGAGGGGCAGAGAGAGGGACAGAGAGAAAATCCCAAGCAAGCTCCACACTGTCAGTGCAGAGCCTGACTCGGGGCTCGAACTCACGAACCTTGAGACCATGACCTGAGCCAAAATCAAGAGTTAGATGCTTAAACGAATGAGTTACCCAGGCACCCCACTGCTATTACGTTTTTTTTTAATTTCAAATTCCCCTTTTGCATTGCTAGTATATAGGAAGGTGATTGAATTTTGTATATTAACCTTGTATCCTGCAGCTTTGTTATAATTGCTTATTAGCTAAGGAGTTTTGTCAATTCTTTCAGATTTTCTAGATAATCATGTCACCTGCAAACAAAGAATGCAATTTCTTCCTTCCCAATCAGCATACATTTTATTTCCTTTTCTTGTCTTATGGCATTATATAAGACTTCTGGTATGATGTTTAAAAGCAGTGGTAAGGGGACATTCTCACCTTGTTCCTGGCTTTAGTGCAAAAGTTCTGGGTTTCTCCACTTTTAAGTATGATGTTAGCTATAGAGTTTTTATAAATATTCTTTATCAGGTTGGGATAGTTTGTATTAGTTTACTAAGAGTTTTTTTTATCATGAATGTGTGTTGGATTTTATCAAATTCTTATTCTGCCTCTATTGACATGACTGTGTGATTTTTCTTCTTTAGTCTATTAAGGTGATAGATTGCATTCATTGACTTGCAGATGTTGAACTAGCTTTGAATTCCTGGGATAATCTCACTAGGTTTGGATATATAGTTATTTTTATACATTATTGGATTTGATTAGATGATATTTTGTTGAAGATTTTTGCATTTATGTTTATAAGCGTTATTGTTTTTGCATAATATCTTTGTTTTAGGTAGTACTTTAATAGTGGTTTCCTACAATGATTTAGGAAGTATACCCTCTGTTTATATCTTCTGGAAGAGATTTTAGAACCATGGGTATAATTTCTTCCTTAAATATTTGGTAAAGTTTACCAGTGAACATATATGGTCCTTGTGTTTTCTGTTTTGGAACATTACCAATTATTTCAATAGATATAGGTCTATTATCACTGTGTAGTTTTTCTTGTATGAGTCTCTGATGATTGTGTCTTTTAAGGAATTAGTCCACTTTATCTAGGTTATGAAAGTTTATATATCAAATTGTTCAGGCATTCAATTATTATTCCTTTAATATATATTGGATCTGATGTCACCTCTATCATTATGAAATGAGTAATTAGTGTCCTCTGTCTTTTCCTTTTTTTATTAGCCTGAGTAAAAGTTTATAAACTTTATCAACTTTTTAAAATAAGAAACTTTTGGGGGGACCCTCGGTGGCTCAGTCGGTTAAGCGTCCGACTTTGGCTCAGGTCATGATCTCGTGGTCTGTGAGTTCGAGCCCCGCGTCGGGCTATGTGCTGACAGGTCAGAGCCTGGAGCCTGCTTCAGATTCTGTGTCTCCCTCTCTCTCCACCCCTCTCCTGCTCATGCTCTGTCTCTCTTGGTCTCAAAAATAAATAAGACATTTTAAAAAAATAAAATAAACTTTTTGTTTCTTCTCTGCTTTGTGTGTGTGTGTGTGTGTGTGTGTGTGTGTGCATGTGATTTGATTTGCGAAATTGTTGTCTGTTTTGTTAGGGACCTTCCTAAGAACCATCTAATGAATTTATCTTTATCTTTTTATGTTTTTTTTAAAGTATTTAACTTTATTATTATTTCCATCTTCATACCTTTCTCACCATCACCTTGTGATTCACTTATAGTTCTTTGAATTTCTTGACTTTTATTTCTTGTTATTTAATAGAAATATAAGGCCTTTTAATTTGCTACTTATTTAGCTTTACTTTGCCCCAGCAGATTTAATCACAATAGTGTTCTCATTGTCTAATGCTTACAGTTTTAACAAATTTTAATATAAGAATACTTTAGAATTTCCTATCAGTTCAGTTTGAAGTTCAAATGCATTTTAACTGGGGAATGTAATGTACCAGTGGTTTCATTTTGAGCATAATTTGAGGGTTTTCCTGGATATCAAATACTTATCTATTTTTGTAAATGTTTATTGATGCTTAAAAAATCCTGTACCTTATCTTTCGTTTTTAAGATACATAAAATAAAGTACATATAAATATGTAATAATTCATCAAATATAAAAGTTTATACAATATAAAATTTAAGTGATATGTGATTATTTGGTGACACTTTGGAATATTTTTTTTCTATCTCCTTGACTGAAAGGACAGAAGAGTGTAATTAAACACATATGAAGAAGTTCTGGAAATATGGTAGAATAAGGGGGTCCTGAGCTCACCTCATCCCGTAGACATCTTGACATAACAGCCACATAAGTTCAACTAACTCAGAAAACAACCAAAAGACTGGCAAAACAGACTTTCCACTGTTAATCCTAGAGAGGAGGCCACCACCAAAAAAGGTAGGAGGGGAGGAGACACAGGTGCAAACACTCCCAGTGAGAGAAACCAAAAATGGGACAAACACAATAAGCAAAGAGAAATGAGAAGAACAGACCCCACAGGAGAAACCCTAAGCATAGGAGACCCACACCATAAGAGGAGTCCCCATAATGTTTGGCGCTGAAAACCAATGGAGCTTACTATGTGAAGTTTTACAGTTTGCAAAGCTTAATTCTGAGTACTTAAAAATCAGAAGGCTTAGCTCTGAGAGAGCTGGAAGTTGATAAGAAACTGAGCCCCCACACTTAAAGGCCCAGCATAACAAAAAAACCAGCTGAGATACAGCATAAAAGCAGATCCAGCATAACAAGCAAACAAACAAACAAACAAAAAACAGCTGAGACACAGCATAAAAGCAATGTTAGAAAAGTACCTGGGGTATACTTATAGGACATTTATTTACCAATGGACTATGAACTGGAAGGACTTCAGCAACAACAAAAGAGCTAGATGGCACCAATTCTCTACTCCTCCCATAGCATAATAAGAGAACACTTCCTGAAACCAGCACAAACAAGCATCACCTATCTTGTTAACATTGCAGTTCATGTCTTTGCATTCTTCACTTCATCTACTCCATCAAACCTGCCTTACTGCACATGCATCACTCAAAAGTGGCTCAGGCCTGAACATGCGTGGCAAGCATATCACGCATGAGAGGTGATATCACGCATATCACTAGGTGAGAGGGAAAGATAACCACACACATACTATGGTTTCCAAAGCCCAAGCAGCTGAAACTTATAGCTGGAAGCAGAGAGAAGGTGCCTTTCTATCCCAGTACCACTACAACCCAGGCAGAGACAAGGATAAGATATCTGTTCTGACTCCAGGCCCACCCTCCAGCAAAAGTATGTCAGGGGGCAATGAAGGGAGAGCATACAATAAGGTTTCAGCCCTAGTAGATGGGCTGAGGGCCGGCATCTGGTCTATGGACATTGCCCAAAGAAAAGGTCACAATGGCCCCAGAATGGTCTCTACACCACATAGGGACAAAATCCTGCCTGGTGCACATATCTCGGGCAAATTGGAGCAGTTCAGCAAGCTGGAATGAATTGAAACACAGCCAAATTACAACAGTAGGTTGCACACAACCCACAGAGAAGACACACTTAAGGCACCTGGTCCAGATGAATAGGGGGGATTGCACTACAGAGCACCACAGGATCTCAAATTTATAAAACCACAACTTTCAATATCAGGAGGTGTAGCTGATTTCCTAATACATAGAAACAAACGAAGAGAGTTAAACAAAATGAGGAGACACAGAAATATGTCCCAAATGAGAGAACAGGAAAAACCTATAACAGAAGAGCTTAAGTGAAATGGAAAGAAACAATATGCCTGATAAATAATTCAAAGTAATGGTCATAAAGATATTTACTGAATTTGAGAAAAGAGTGGAGGATCTCAGTGAGACCTTCAACAAAGTGATAGAAAATATAGAAAAGAAAATCAGAGATAAGCACAATAATTGAAACAACAAATACACTAGAGGAAAGCACTAGCAGTTTATAGGAGGCAGAAGAATGGCTCAGTGACCTGGAAAACAAGGTAACAGAAAACACACAGGCTGAAATGTAATAATCATAATCATATTCATAACCAATAACTTTTTAAAAGAATAATAAAACTGAGAATAGGTTCAGGGAACTCAGTGAGATCATTGAACATAATAATATTGGCATTATTGGGATCCAAGAGAAAAAGGAGTGAGGGGGCAGAAAATTTATTTGAAGAAATAATAGCTGCAAATGTCCCTAATACAGGAAGGAAACAGATATCCATATCCAGGAGGCACAAAGAGAGCCACCAATAAAATTAACCCAAGAATGTCCACACCAAGACACATAATAATTAAAATGGCAAAAATTAGTGATGAAGACAAAATTTAAAAACAGCAAGAGAAAAGAAAGCAGTTACATAGGAGGGAAACCCCATAAGTCTATCAGCTGATTTTCAGCAGAAACTTTGCAGGCCAGAAGGGAGTAGTATTATATATTCAGGTGCTGAAAGAAAAGAAAAAAGATAAAGCCTGCAACCAAGGGTATTGTGCCCAGTGAGACTATTATTAAGAATTGAAGAGATAGTTTCCCACAAAAAGAAAAGTTAAAGGAGTTCATCACCACTAACCCAGCCTTACAAGAAATGTTAAAGGGAATTCTTTGGAAAGAAAAAGCCATGACTAGACATAGAAAAATAATGACAGGAAAAAAATTCCCAAGTGAAAATAAACATATAGTAAAGGTAGTCAATTTATCACAGATAAAGCCACTACAAAGGTTAAAACACAAAAGTGGTAAAATAATGTATATCTACAAAAATTAGTCAAGGGATACACAAAATACAGAGATGCAAGATTTGACATCATATACATAAAATGTGTAGAGGGGACTAAAAATTTACTGCCTTTAGAATATGTTCAAACATAGGCAACCATCAACTTAATACAGACTGCTATACATATAATATGCTACACATGGACATGATGGTAAACACAAATCAAAAACCTTTAATGCATACATAAAAAAATCAAAAGAAAGGAATCCAAGTATAACACTAAAGAAAACCAACAAACCACAATGGAAGAGAGAAAGAGAAGAACTACAAAAACAACCATAAACCAACTAAAAAATGGCAACAAGTACATACTTGTTAATAATTATTTTATTTTATTTTTTTAACGTTTATTTATTTTTGAGACAGAGAGAGACAGAGCATGAACAGGGGAGGGTCAGAGAGAGAGAGACACAGAATCTGAAACAGGCTCCAGGCTCTGAGCTGTCAGCACAGAGCCCGACGCGGGGCTCGAACTCACGGACCGCGAGATCATGACCTGAGCCGAAGTCGGCCACTTAACCGACTGAGCCACCCAGGCGCCCCAATAATTATTTTAAAGGGAAATGGTCCAAATGATTCAATCAAAAGGTATTGGGTAATGTAATGTATTTGAAAAAAAAAAAGAAAAGAAAGAAAATCCATCTATATATTGCCTGCAAGAGAGTCGCTTCAGACTTAGATACATACAGACTAAAAGTGAAGAGATGGAAAAACATACCTCATGCAAATGGATACAAAAATTTGCTGGGATAACAATGCTTATATCATAAAAATAAGAATGTTGAAAAGAAACACTGGAACAAGAGACAAAGAAAGTCACTACATAATGAAAAAAGGGTCAATCCAACAGAAGAATGTAACAATTGTAAATATCGATACAACGTACGTGGAAACACCAAAGTACATAAATAAATATTAACAGACATAAAGGAGAAATTAACAGTAATACAATAATAAGATGGGACTCTAACATCCCACTTATATCAATGGATATATTATCCAGACAGAAATCAACATGGAAACTGTGGATTTGAATGGTATATTGAACTAGATGGACCTAACAACTATATATTCAGAACATTTCATCCCAAAACAGCAGAATAAACATTCTTCTCAAATGAACATGGAACATTCTCCAGAACAGATCACAGGTAGGCCACAAAACAAGTCTCAATAAATTCAAAAAAAGTCTAAAATCATATCATGAATCTTTTCTGACCACAACAATAAGAACTGGAAATCAATCAGAAGACAAAGTCTGGAGAGAACACAAACACATGGAGGTTAAATAACATGCTATTAAATAATGAATGGACCAATCAAAAAATCAAAGGTAAAATCCAAACATGCATGGAAACACATGAAAATGAAAACACAATGGCCCAGAAACTTTGGGATACAGCAAATGCTGATCTAAAACAGAAGATTATAGCAGTACAGAATTACCTCAAGAAACTAGAAAAAAAATCAGAAATAAACAATCTATTTCACTGGCACAAACACAGACACATAGATCGATGGAACAGAATAGAGAACCCAGAAATGGACCCACAAATGTATGGCCAACTAATTTTCAACAAAGCAGGAAAGAATACCCAATGGGAAAAAGACAGGCTCTTCAGCAAATGGTGTTGGGAAACTGGGACAGCAACATACAGAATAATAAAATTGGACCACTTTCTTACACCATAGACAACAACAAATTAAATATGGATGAAATACCTAAGTGTAATACAGAAAACCACCAAAATCCTAGAGAAGAAAACAGGCAGCAACCTCTTTGACCTGGACCACAGCAACGTCTTACTAGACATGTCTCCCAAGTTTTGTGTGTAAATGGTTTATATACTGTATTCATAAAATAAAGTAAGCTAAATAAAATAAAATGTTACTATACCTTACTGTATTTATCAATATTATGTTTATGCTATCTGTTTACAAGATGAGTATCTGTCACTACCAACATGAATATTGTCTTATATAACACAAAACACTGTAGATATTATGTGTATTACTGACACTAGAAGTAAAAACTGAAAAGACTATTTAAAAAAGAAATGTATATATATTTACAGGTATAATGATTCATGCATTGATAACAACAAAGCAACGATGTGATAGCTTTATAGTAACTTAGTGTAATTCATACAATTGCTTCACAGTAACTTAGCCTATACACTAATGAATAAATAGTTATAAATTTTTATGGATATAGTGTTACAGTCATATTTATAATGCAGTATTGGAAACATCATCACATTAAAAACCAAACAAAACCTTACCTGTAATGATAGGCTGATTCATAGTTTCTCCAATTATGAGAGAGGGAGGCATACTTTATGGTGACATAATTTTTTGAAATCAAAGTTATAAAACTGTGAAAAAACCTAACACATTATTAATTTTATATTAAATATCACTCGTGTTATATAAGGGTGGGCTAGCTACTTCCATACAAGTTTTGCACAGAATGTTCTACACAAGGATACGTAGGTGATAATGATAATGATGGCACAAAAACCTTTCATATAGTTCTTGCCATACTGTTATTAGATTTTGAAAGAAAGATACACACACACATAAGTTTATTAACTATGTAGCATGACTCATTTACTATTGATTAAGTGGAAGTGGATCATGATAAAGATCTTCATCCTCATTGTCTACGTGTTTAGTAGGCTGAGGAAGAGGAGAAACAGGAGGAGTCATTCTTGTTGTCTCAGGGGTCACATAGGTGGAAGAAGTGGAGGGGGACTCATGGGGAGGCAGGAGAAGCAAGTACACTCAGTGTAACTTTACAGAAATACATCATTCTCTCTCTTTTTTTGCTTTTACATTTCTGTAAAAATGTTTGCAAGTAGTATCAATCCTCTTCCACCATCTGATTTAGTTTTAGTATCAATATCATAGAAAGGTCCAAAGATCCAAAGGTCTTTTCTTGCAAAAGAAGACAAAAACGGTCTTGAATAATCAAGCACTTTATCTCCATTAACTCATCTATTAATTCATCTGGTGTGATGTCTATTAGCTCTTGAATTTCCCCAAGATCCATATCTTAAAACATTTTACCCCTCCACCTTTTTTTTTTTTTGGCCATATCCACTATCTTTCATGATGCCCTTATTTTGATCTGTCATAAGTCCTGTGAAGTCATGTACAGCATCTGAACACATTTTTCTCCATCAGGAATTTGTTTGGGGCTTGGTGGCTTTCACAGCTTTTTCTATAACAGTGACGGCATTTTTAATTGTGTAATATTTTGAGATTTTCATGATGTTTTCTCTGTTCGGGTTCTCTTCTATAGTGTTGACAATCCTTTACATAGAATACCATGTGTAATGAGTCCTAACAGTCCTTATGGCTCACTATATAGAGGGTGAATCAGAGACATTGTGGCAAGCTGGCCATTTTGATGCCTTTGGTGTTGAACTCATGGTGTTCTGGTTGGCCAGGGGCACTGTCCAATATCAAAAGAACTTTAAAAGAAGTCCCTTACTGGTAAGGTGCTTCCTGATTTCAGGGACAAAGAGTCAATAGAACCAATCATAAAAACGCATTCTTGCTGTACAGGCCTTCTTGTTGTAGTATTTTTTTTTTCCCTTCAAGGCTTGGGGTTTAGTAGCTTTAGGGATAAGAACAGTCCTAATCATAAACCGGACTGCATTTTCACAAAACAGTAGAGTTAGCCTATCTTTTCCTGCTTTAAATCTTAGCTGCTGTTTTTCTTCTTTGCTAATATATTTTGTTGGAATTTTCTTCCAAATAGGACACTTTTGTCTATGTTAAACACATGTTCAGTCAGACATCCTTTCTCCTCAATGATTTTTTAATGGTGTCTAGAAACTTTTCTGCTACCTCTTGGTTGGCAGAAGCTGATCTTCCTGTTATGTTGATATTTTGTAAGCCAATCCTCTCATGAAAATTGTCAAGCTATCTTTTGCTTTCATCAGATTCTGCAGCTTTAGATCCTTTATCTTCCTTTTGCTTTAAGCTGTTATATGACTTTCCCTTTCTTATAGTACTCCATGTCCCACATGAAAACCTCATATTTGGGGTGTCTGGATGGCTCAGTCAGTTAAGCACCCAACTCTTGGTTTCCACTTAGGTCATGACCTCATGGTTGTGAGATCAAGCACTGAGAGTGTGGAGCTTGCTTGGGATTCTCTCCTTCCTTCTCTCTCTGTCCCTTCCCCTGCTTGTGTGCTCTCTCTCTTTTTCTGTCTCTCTTTCTCTCTCAAAATGAATAAATAAACCTTTTTAAAAGCCTCATTTTCAGTATTAGATAAAAACATACCTCACAAAAAGTGCAAGATTTTTATGGCTGCTGGCATAGCTTCAGTGATGTCTACACAAAATAATTTTTTTTTTTTTTGGTAATAGTCCTTAACCTAGATGCATTTATCTTGAAATGGCAGGCAATCCCATCTACAGATCTCAATCTATCATATATATCAAGAAGTTCAACTTTTTCTTGTAATGTCATGATGTTTCTCTGCTTCTTTGGAACACTTACAACATCACTAGTGGCATATCATAGGTGTCCCATGATGTTATTCAAGGTTTATAGTATTGTACTAAGCACAATGAAAAATATGCAAGAACCATGAGATAAATTTTTTGAGATACATAATTTACTGGAGAGAAGCTGTTCACTGAGATGATTAATGTCACACAACATTTTAAGTGAATAATCACAACAAATGAGCCCACCACTATAGCAACAGGAGGTGTACAACATACAGATTTTATATTTGCATATATGGCAATGTGATCACTAAAATAGGTCTTGTTAACATCCATCTCCATACAACATTACAAATTATCAGTTTTATCTCAAAAATAATCTTTCAAATTTTGTCTCATCTTTTTCAAAATATTTTTAAAATGTTTGTAGTATATTTTGTTTTTTAATTTTAATTTTTATTTGTGTGTGTGTGTGTGTGTGTGTGTGTGTGTGTGTCTCAGAGAGAGAGAGAGAGAATGAGTGGGACAGAGGGCCAGATGCAGAGAGAGAGAGAGAGACCCAAGCATGCTCCAGATGCTGGGCTTGATCTAACAACACTGGGATCATAGCCTGAGCTGAAATCAAGGATTGAACACTCAACCAACTGAGCCACCTAGGTGCCCCACAGTCTATTTTGTAATCAAACTGGTCTTATTTTATGTTTACATGGTTCCAATATATTCTGCAAGTTATTATACTTTCACATATCCAATATTATATTATTAACTATAGTCACCATGCTGTACATTACATCCCCATGACTTATTTTATAACTGGAATTTTGTACTTTTTGACACTCTTCACACATTTCTCCTAACTCTTATCCTCTGACTGGCGACCACCAATCTGTTCTCTGTTATCTATGAACTTGTTTTTTGTGTATTTGTTGTTGTTAGGAAAGTAGATGTTAAAAGTTCTCATCACAAGACAGTAAAACTTATACAACTTCTAATGTCCTAACTCCCAATTCTTGAGTTTTTTTTTTTCTTACTCTCCAAGCTGGTATAATTTTTGAGTAATGCATATCTTTGAGTAACGTTTCTTTGTTTATTATTGTTTTTTGTATATATATTTGAGGACCAATAAGCTATGTTGTATACATTCAAAGTTCTTATTTATAAGAGAATTACACTACCCCATCTCTTCATAATTCAAAGACGAATTTTCTGGGCAGAAAATTTTGTCATCATTTTTTTTCCAAATGAAATGGAAGCTGTTTCATTATCTTATAAGATTTATTATTATTATTATTATTATTATTATTATTATTATTTTAATCTGAGGCAAGTAAGTTTTTGTTTTATCCTCACATCAAAGACAATGTTCTTTTATTGACTGGAAGTTTGTGGAGTTCTCTGCTTTTGAAAAGTCATAATATTTTGTATAATCATTGGTTTCTTTTCAATAATAATTTTCTTAGAAAATGAGTCCTTTTAAGATGTATAGTCTGGTAATCTTCACTTCATGAATGGTGTCCCCTATTATATATTTATTTCTCTTTTATGATTTTCTTCTTGTCTCCTCTTCTGGATATCAATTGAACATTTTGAGGTCTATTATTGCTATCTTCCATATCTACCATCGATCATCTTCTTTCATTGACAAATTCCCTTTATATTTTCTTCCAAATATTCAGGAAGCATCAGATTTTCTGCACAATGTTGATATGACTCTGTTATGCCTTAAATACTGATTTACTCTGTGACCGCATTTTAAATTTATTTATAATCTTTCATATCTCATCCATCTTTTTTTTACTATCCAGATCCCAACCATCTTATTTTCCATGCCTATATATTGTCTTTTCACAATAATTATTCATTCCTTATTTCATTGAATCTTTGTTTTATTAAAACATATACACATATATGATGAAATAATTTATTTCAAAGAAACCAAGAATATACACTGAGGAAATGACAGTCTCTTCAATAAGTAATGTTGGGAAAACTAGACAGCTACATGTAAAATCTTTAATCTGGACCACAGCAATCTTACACCATACCCTAAAAGGATTAAAGACTTGAATGTGAGATCTGAAACAACAAAATTCCTAGATGAAAATGTGTAGTAAGCTTCTTGACATCGATGTTGGCAATAATTTTTTGGATTGACACCAAAAACAAAGGCAACAAAAGCAAAAATAAACAAGTGAGACTGCATAAAACTACAAAGTTTGTGCACAACAAAGAAAACCATCAACAAGATTAAAAGACAATCTAATGAATGTGAGAAATTATTTACAAAGCATATTTCTGATAGACAGTTAATATGCAAAATATATGGAGAAACCATAAAACTCAATGACCAAAATAAATAATTAAATTAAGTAATGGGCAGAGGAACTAAATAGCCATTTTTTTTTCCAGAGAAGACGTACAGGTGGCCAACCGGCACACGAAATATCACTCATCATCAGGGAAATGCACACCAAAACCACACTGAGATTATCACCTCATGCTTGTTGGAATGGTTATAATCAAAAAGAAAAGAAACAACAAGTGTTTGCAAAGGATGTGGAGAAAAGGGGAGCCTTGTCCACTGTTGGTGGGAATGTAAATTGGTACAGCCACAATAGTAAACAGTATGGATGTTCTTCCAAAAACTAAGAGTAGAACTATTATATGATCCAGCAACTTCACTTCTGGAAAACATTAACTAAAAAGATACATGTGACCCAAATTATTGCAACATTATTTACAATAGTCAAGACATAGAAGCAAACTAAATGATGTCCATCAATGGATGAATTGATAAATAAAAAGTGATTACCTATCTATCTATCTATCATCATGCATATGTGATATATATGTGATGTATATATGTGATATGTACACGCATGCGTGATGGAATATTATTAAACTAGTATAAAAGGAAGAAATTTTGCCTTTTGTGACAACCTGGTTGGATCTTGAAGGCATTGTGCTAAGTGAAATAAGTAAGACCAAAAAGGGAATATGCTGTATGATCTCACTTATATGTGGAATCAAATAAATAAATACATAAATACATAAACCCAAGCTCATGGATGCAGAGAAGAAATTGATATTTACCAGTTAGGGGAACAAGGGTGAAATGAGTGATGGTAATCAGAAGGTACATACTTCCAGTTCTAAAATAAGTCAGGGGGATGTAAGATACAGCATAGTGACTAAAATTAATAATATTGCATTGCATATATAAAGGTTTCTAAGAGATTAGATTTTAGAAGTTCTCATCACAAGAAAAAATGTAATTATGTATGGTGACAGATGTTAACTAGACTTATTGTGGTGATTATCTTGCCATATAAACAAGTACCAAATCATTATATTCTATATTTGAAGCTAGTATATTGCTATATGCCAATTACAACTCCATAAAAGACACACACATATATTTATTTTAAAAATTATTTGGTCGTCTTGTTCTTGTTTTTCTAATCACAAAACTATATGTTCAATGTAGAAAATGAGAAAAGTGCAGGAAAATGTAAAAAGTAATAAAAATTATGTATAATTTTGTTATATTAATATTTTAATATATTTTATTCCAGTAATTTTTTAATCTCTAAACAGTGGCTATGAAAATGCAAGCATCACCAAATTTCTTTTATTGTTGGATATTAAAAATGTTTAACTAAGAGAATTTGTTAATTTCATAAGAGAAGTCTGCTCATATGCTTTTCCCATGTGGAAATTTTGTAGAAAATTTGGTAGGAACTAAAAACTAATAAGAAAAAAATAATAAATCCCAGTTCCTGATTTTTTTTATTTTAAAAATTATAGGTTTAAAAAATGATTCCCATGGTAAAAAATATGACGTTCTTTTTGAACGTTCTTTTTGTTTTTATTTTTATATTATATTTTGTATTTTATATTGCATTTTCTATTATATTACATAACCTTTCTATAGACCTTTGCATGGTCATCTTTTCATGTAGAGAAGTATATCAAGTTCTGATATTTATTAGTAAACAGGAATGAGTAGATTGCCCCTCTATCCACTATCCACCCAAATAGTGTTGAAATTATGTTTAGTTTGCAATTTCATACATCTCCTAATTTAATTTACCTGGAGTTTTCAGATTTTGTTTTTTATATCTCTTTGTGCGGCTTAGAAGGATTTCCTAGCCTAGTTTCTTGGGCTCTTTATATAAATGACATTTTTTAAACTAAATGTTTTGAAATAGAGCAGACAGTATAGAGTTGTGGTTAAGAATCCAAGTTTTGGAAGACACAATTTTAGCTAGCTTGGTCTGCAAAATTGAAATAATTAAAACTATCTAATCATAATAATTACATGAAATAATATATATATATATATATATATTGCTTAAATTGTATGAGTAAACAAAGTTAAATCTCAATAAGATAAATTTCTGCTATTATTATGCATAATTTTGTCCACAGTCCTTAACTCAATATTCTTTTCATAGAATATTCTTTGCCAGCAAATATTCTTTAAGAATATGATCTTAACAGGTGTATTATGTTCCACTAGATGATTATACCTTATTTATTGGACTTTTAGCCAAATATTTAACTTCTAATTTTTCATTTTTTTGTAAATAGCACTGCAGTAAACATCGTTTTCCATATAATTTTGAATCAACTACTTATTCTTTTATTAGGATTGATTTGTAGAAGCAGCGTTGCATGTCAAAGTATGTCCACATTTTATGGTTGTAGAGATATATTATCAAATTTTCTACAGTAAGTTTGTATCAATTTACATCCTCACGAAAGTGCTTGGGAATATTATTATAACACTTTCATTATGCCCTGAATTATCTGGAAGGGTCTGCAATTGGGGCTTTAAAAAAATCTTATCATTAACCAGTCATGAATACACTCATGAACTAGGGTCCAGTGAGCCACTCTACAGTGACTTAGAAGCCAGCCTGAAAAGGCTCTTACTGGCCATAACTAGGAGCAGGACAGGGTGGGGTGGGAAGAAGGCATGCCAATAATTAAAAGACCTGGAATAGATTGGAACACAATATATACTTCAATTCAGGAGCTCATTTTGATTAAAAAACTCTTCCTTCGTCTCCTATGCTAGGGAAGTAACTCATTATTTTGAAAACAGGTAAATAGCAGAAAAGAATAAAGCATAAAATGCAGCCTTTCCAACTCAAATTGTACTTTAGTGTGACAAAATAATTTGGTGAGGATGTTTCTTTTTACTGTGCTATTCCAGCTCATAAATAAAGAAGTAGAATATCAATCACCATTTGAAATCATTAATGGATTAATGGATCTAGGTGATGACTCTCAATGTCTGCTAACATCACAAAATGAGAGACAAGTAGATATTATGTATCTCCTAATGGTAGTTTATAACATATACTATGAAGAACCACAATTTGCTCAAATTATGTAATTATTTAATAATTTATGAGAAATACAGAGTATAGAGTGACATGTTAAGAATTCCATTGCAATTTAAAAAAATCAGGCTATGGAAAACACTACAGAGCAAATAATCCAGTTTCTTCAACAAATTTGCAAGGGAACAGGTAAGACATAAAGGAACACCCCCAACTTAAAAAGTTATATGAACAAATTACAATTCGTGGAACTTATTTGGATTCGCATTCCAACTCAAACAAACCTATTTTTTTAAACAGCAATCAGCAAAATGACAAACTAGGAAGTTCCAAGTTCTCATTACCATTACCCCATACAAACAAACAAAACAGACAACAAAAACAAACAAGCAATAACAGTGTGAATCAACTTTATTGAAGCTTTAGAAAGCAGTCAAAGGTTTACAAGCAGCAAAATTAATATCTAAGAGAAACATATCTTCAAAAGTGTAGTAAAGTTTTGTGACATTTTTAAAAAAAATTTACTCCTGCCAAATCCCCTCCCTGGTGCTGCAGTAGTCTTGGTCTTAAAGAAGTGTCATCTCAATAATAATATTGTAAGTTATACCAAGAGCACTTAGGCTATATAAATAAATGTCTAAATGGCAAAGGAAGAAAGAAAATGATCTCTGTTTACAGGTGACACATCCTCATGTGTAGAAAACTGTAAAGGCTACACAAAATAGTATCAGTGTGAATAAGTGAATTGAATAAAGTTATAGGATACAACATCAACACATGAACATCAGCAGCATTTTTATACAGTAGCATTCATTTACAACAGCACCACAACAGCACTGAATAAACTCTTTAGAAATAAATTAAAACAAGGAGGTGAGTACATACACTGAAAACTATAAGCATTGCTCAATCAA
This sequence comes from Prionailurus viverrinus, assembly GCF_022837055.1. NCBI lineage: Eukaryota > Metazoa > Chordata > Mammalia > Carnivora > Felidae > Prionailurus > Prionailurus viverrinus. Next base: position 57,590,372 of record NC_062579.1, read on the forward strand.
ATGAATGGAATTTATTTATATTATAAATATGTATTTATTTATTTATCCATTTATTTATTAGAAATAAGTAAGTGGTAAAACAATTTTTTTATGAATTCGAAGACTGACTAGTGTTAAGATATCAATACTACACAAAGCAATCTATAGATTCAATACAGACCCTACCCAAATCCCAATGGTGTTTTTGTAGGAATGGAAAATCCCATCCTAAAATTCTTATGGAATTTAAAGGGACCCCAAATAGCCAAAACAATCTGGAAAAAGTGAAACAAATTTGGGAGACTCACAAGTTCTGATTTCAAAATTTACTATGGAAGTGTAGTAATCAGAGTCTGGCGCTATCCTAAGGACATACATAGAGACAAATGAAATAGAATATAGAGCTCAGAAATAAACCCTCACATATATGATCACTTGATTCTTAACAAGGGTGCCAAGACCATTCTATAAGAAAAGAATAGTGTCTTCAACAACTGTGAGAAAACTGGATATCTACAACCTGTAGATTATATTATTTTCAAAAATAAATACTAAATAAATCAGACCACCATTTGACCAATATTTATTGGATATGCTATGAAATGTATAGGCAACCAAAAAATAGATTAACTGTATTTCATCAAAATTAAAAACTTTTGTTACTGAACAACACTCTCAAAGGAGTTAAAGGCAACTTATAGGATGGAAAAAATGTTTGATAAATAACATATCTGATAAGGCATTATTATACAGAATATGTCAGGAAATCCTACAACTCAACAGCATAACACCATCAAAAAATTGGCAAAGAACTTGAATGGACATTTCTCTGAAGAAGGTATACAAATGGGCAGTAAGGACATAAAAAGCTTCTTAACATCACTACCCATTTGAGAAATGCATCAAAACCACAATGAGACTCAACTTCACACTCATCAGAATAATGGAAATTGGTGTTGGCAAAGATGTGGAAAAAATAGAGCCACTCTTGTACAATGGAAAAATTAGAACCATCACCATTACTATTTAACATAGTACTGGACGTCTTAGCCTCAGAAACCAGACAACAAAAAGAAAAAAAGTGCATACAAATCAGCAAGGAAGAAATCAAACTTACACTATTTGCAGATGACATGACACTTTACATATAAAAAGCAAAAGACCACCAAAAATTACTAGAACAAATACATAAATTCAGAAAACATCACAGAATATAAAATCGATGTGCAGAAATCTGGTCGCATAATAACAGAGCAGCAGAAAAATAAATCAAGGGATTGACCTCATTTCCAATTGCACACAAAACAATAAGATATGTAGGAATCAACCTGAAAAAACAGGTAAAGATTTGTACTCTGAAAAACTATAGAACACTTATGAGACAAATTACAAGGGACAAAAAGAAATGGGAAAGCATTCCTTGCTCATGGACTGGAAAAACAAATATTGTTAAAATGTCTATACTACCCCTAAGCAATCAACCCATTTAATGTCATCCCTACCAAAATACCACCAACATTTTTCACAGAGCTAGAACAAACAATCCTAAAATTTGTATGGAACCCTAAAAGACCCCTAATAGCCAAAGCAATCTTGAAAAAGAAAAACAAAGCAGGAGGCATCACAATCCCAGACTTCAAGGTGTATTCCAAAGCTGTAATCATCAACACAGTATGGTAGTGGCACAAAAAACAAAACAAAACAAAACAAAAAAAAACAAAAAAACACACACACTCAGATCAACGGAAAAGAATAGAGAACCCAGAAATGGACCCACAAACACATGGCCAACTACTCTTAGACAAAGCAGGAAAGAATATCGAATGGAATACAGACGGTCTCTTTAGCAAGTGGTGCTGGGAAAACTGGACAACGTCATGCAAAAAAATGAACCTGGATCACTTACACCATACACAAAATTAAACTCAAAATGGATGAACAACCTAAATATAAGACAGGAAGCCATCGAAATCCTTGAGGAGAAAGCAGACAGAAACCTCTTTGACCTTGGCTGCAGCAACTTCTTACTCAACACGTCTCCAGAGGGAAGGGAAACAAAAGCAAAAATGAACTATTGGGCCCTCATCAAAATAAAACCTTCTTCACAGTGAAGGAAACAATCAGCAAATCTCAAAGGCAACCGACAAAATGGGAGAAGATATTTGCAAATTACATATCAGATAAAGGGTTAATATCCAAAATCTATAAATAACTTATAAAACTCAACACCAGAAAATAAATAATCCAGTGAAGAAATGGGTAAAAGACATGAATAGACACTTCTCCAAAGAAGACATCCAGATGGCAAAACAATACATGAAAAAAATGCTCAACATCATTCATCACCAGGGAAATACAAATCAAAACCACAATGAGGTACCACCTCACACCTGTCAGAATGGCTAACATTAACAACTCAGGCAACAACAGATGTTGGCGAGGATGCAGAGAAAGGAGGATGCAGATCTCTTTTGTACTGCTTGTGGGAATGCAAACTGTTGCAGCCACTCTGGAAAACATGGTGAAGATACCTCAAAAAATTAAAGATAGAACTACCCTAGGACCCAGCAATTGCACTACTAGGTATTTATCCAAGGGATACAGGTATGCTGTTTCAAAGGGACACATGCATCCCAATGTTTATAGCAGCACTATAAACAATAGCCAAAGTATGGAAAGGGTCCAAATGTCCATCGAGGGATGAATGGATGAAGAATATTTGGTATATATATACAATGGAGTATTACTCAGCAATCAAAAATAATGAAATCTTTCCATTTGCCACTATGTGGATGGAACTAGAGGGTAATTTGCTAAGTGAAATTAGTCATAGAAAGACAAATATCATATGACTTCACTCATATGAGGACTTTAATATAAAAATGCATGAACATAACAGATGGGAAGCAAAAATAATATATAACAAGGAGGGGGACATAAGAGTCTCTTAAATATGGAGAACAAACAGAGGGTTACTGGATGGGTTGTGGAAGGGGGATGGGCTAAATGAGTAAGGGGCATTAAAGAATCTACTCTGAAATCATTTTTGCACTATATGCTAACTTGGATATAAATTTTAAAAATATATTAAGTAAAAAAATTAAAAAAACTATTTAGTGTATTTTTCAAAAAGAGTAATTAGGGTGATAGATTTTACTGGGTACAGTTTTGGCTACTAAAATAAATTGTCACTACCAGCAAGTGATCAATAATATCATGAACATGGTTTATCCTAATAAAAGAGAAAGAGTGTAAACTTTTGGCACCGTTTGTATGGAGTTTATACTCTTATCCATTCTGATACCTTATGTCTTTTGATTGGGGCATTTAGTCAATTTACATTCAGAGTGATTATTGAAAGATACAGATTCAGTTTAATTGTGTTATATGTAGGTTCATGTTTGTGGTGATGTCTGACCTGTTGTAGTCTTTGCTGCTTTCCACTCACAGAGTTCCCTTTGGGATCTCTTGCAGGGATGGTTTAGTGGTAATGAACTCCTTTCGTTTTTGTTTGCCTACAAAACCCTTTATATCTTCTATTCTGAATGACAGTCTTGCTGGATAAAGGATTCTTGGCTGTGTATTTTTCCTATTTAGTACATTGAATAATTTCTGTCACTCCCTTCTCACCTGCCAATTTTCAGTAGACAGGTGTGCTACCACCCTTATTTGTTTACCTTTGTAGGTTAAGGACTGTTTGTCCCTAGCTGCTTTCAGAATTCTCTCTTTATCTTTGTATTTTGCCAGTTTCACTATGATGTGTTATGGTATTGACCTGCTTTTGTTGATTTTGAAGGGAATTTTCTGTACCTCTTGGACTTGAATGCCTGTTTCCTTCCCCAAATTAGGAAATTTCTCAGCTATAATTTGTTCAGATAAACCTTCTGCCTCTTTCTCTACCTCTTCCTGAACTTCTATGATATGGATATTGTTTCATTTCATGGAATCATTTAGCTCTCTAATTCTCCCCTCATGATCTAGTTATTTCCTTTCCCTTTTTTTCAGCTTAATAATTTTTCATAATTTTGTCTTCTATTTCACCTATTCTCTCCTCTGCTTCTTGTATCCTTGCTGTCACTGTATATAGTTTATTTTGCATCTCATTTATAAAATTTCTTAATTAATTGTGACTAGTTCTTTGATCTCTGCAGCAAAAGTTTCTCTCTTGTATGTTTTTCTTAAGCCCAGCTATTATTCTTATGACTGTTTTCTAAATTTTTGTTCAGCTATATTGTTTATATCTGTTTTGAGCTATCATTTCTTCTTGAATTTTCCTTGGAAGAGAATTCTTCCATTTCATCATTTTGACTAAGTTTCTGTCCTTTGTGTGTTTTAATAGCTTGTTATGTGCCCTGCACCTGTGAGTACTAGTATATTTAAAAGGAGTCATATACTGTCTAGGCCCTGGCACTTCAGGAAGTGTTTTAGAGTATGTTGTGTGCACTCTGTTGTTGTGTTTCGGATGCTTTATCCCATTGGTTGGTCTTCTGCAAAGCTCCTTCTTGCTTCAAATGGTGGAGTGTTTGGACTTTCAACCAGGTGTGCTTTGATCTGTTCACTGAAGTAACCCTGGAAAAAAAGAAAGGCGTGGGGGAAGTCTTATTCCATACAAAGAGATAAATGAAAGGGGAGAAAAGAAGATCAAGCAGAGAATCAAAACAAACTAATCAAGAGAGAGGGAAAGGAAAATAAAGAATAATATAGAAAAGGTGTAAAAAAAAGAATGGAATAAAAATGCCTGGTTAAACAAAGAAACAAACAAATCAGAAATATATATATATATATATATGTGTGTGTGTGTGTGTGTATACACATACGTGTGTGTATGTGTGTGTGTGTGTATGTGTAAAAAAGTTGACCAAAAACAAATCAGAAACTATAATCCTGATTCCAAAAGAACAAAAAAAAGAAAAACGGACAAAAACAAAAAACAAAACAATCATTTGTCTGTTGATGCCTGGGACTGGTGGTTATGATGGTCTGGAAGAGAGGCCGGCTGTTTTGGGTCCATCTTCTTCCAGTAAATAAGCAGTTGCCAGGCACTGAGGGGTGGGGTTTGGTGCATGCAGGTACCGCCTCCACTGGGGACCACTGTGCTGCTCCATGAAGGCCCACCTCGATGGTGTTGGGGAGAAAATGGTGACACCCCAACCTCTCCTCACTGGACAGGATGTCTCAAACCACTAGCACAGGCCGTGAGGTCTGTTTGACCTGTTCCACAGTTCTCCCGCACCTTCTAGGTGCTCAGCTGGGATTCAAAACCCGACGTCTTGGGGCACCTGGGTGGATCAGTTGGTTAAGTGACCTTCAGGTTAGGTAATGATCTCAAGGTTCATGAGTTTGAGCCTTGTGTTGGGCTCTGTGCTGACAGCTCAGAGCCTGCAGCCTGCTTTGAATTCTGTGTCTCCCTCTGCCCTCCCCCAATCTCTCTCTCCCTCTCTCTCTCTCTCAAAAATGAATAAACATAAAAATAAAATTAAAAATTAAACATTCAAAACCCAATGTGTTAAAAGGCCTTGCACCACGCAGCCCCTGTTCTAGTGTAGTGCCACTCAGCCCGGCCAATAAAAGGTTTTTGGCTTGTGCCTGATGGGTCTTTTGTCCTTGGGGAGGCAATAAATCCTCTTCCCACAGTATTCAAGGAAGGGGACTGTTCTCTCACAGTGTGCCCCAGAGATTGCTACAGCTCCTAGACCAGCTCCTTCCCAACCAGGTGGGCACACACCACCGGCTCTGTTCTAGAGAAAGGTGCACACTTTAAAAACCTGCAAGTTCCAGCTCCTAAGGCTGTTAAAAATAGAACCTGGCACTCTTTGTATTTCTTGTTCCCTATCCATGGTCTTGAAAGTTTTTCCCCAATACTGAAGCCTTCATTCTCTCCCTTTTGTCTCTCCACAGAAGGGGTTCCCTCCCTGTTTTATCTTCCCCAATTCACATACATGCACCTCGATCCCACCAAGCTGTCTCCCTCCACCTGTGGAATTCCTTCTGCCACTCCACAGGTTGATTTCCTGGGTGTTCCAAGTGATCTGACCTCAAGACAGCTGTGTTTGAGGGATGAGGGAAATACCAGTCCCCCTACTTCTCTGCAATCTTAACTCCTCCTCCCTAGAGTTTATACTCTTAGACAAGTGAGTACAGATTACAGTATGTGATGTTATTAAAGGTTGTCATCATCTTATCCAAGGTTAGTTCTTAGTGACCTTTTGTAGCCCTCTGTGTTTGTTTATATTTTTATTAAAGAGAAAACACATTAAAATGTTTGAAGTTGCTATGAGCCTAAAGGCTCTTAACAAATAGTTAACTTTACATTTATGCCAGTTATGAGGAATTTATATAAGAGTAATTGATATAATAACAAAAAAGAAATAAAAATGAGATTAAAAAATATAAATGTGTGGAAGTATGAATAAGGGCAGAGCTAAATTCATTATTTTAGATCAATTTCAGGTACACCAAAGCCAAATAAGTAATGTTGTTTGCATTAAGTGAGAAACAGTGGCTTAATATGGGAAAATTTATTATAGGGTTGTAGAATTCATACAACCTAAATTACTAAACACTTGTACAGTTTTGTATATTTCAGAATACAGATATCAGTGAGATAGAATCACTGTATTTGTGAAACTGACTTGTGTATGAATTTGTTTATATGTAAATCAAATCTATTACAGAGTACCTAACAGAAATAAAAATATGTAATTTCTATATTCAAGAAAATTATACCAAATGAAAAATAAAACTTCGCAATGTTAAGAGATTTGATGTGTTTTACAAAAAAATTCAAAAAATTTTTAAATATTTTAAATTTAAAACATGTTCTACGATGTGATTGAGTGAAGAACTTACTTTAAAAAACCACACACAAAGGATGGAATTTATTGTCAGGATGTTAGCTGTATATTCATGCTGCTTTCAGAAGTCTAAACCTTATAAATTGAAAAGAAAAACACAGAATTATTTAATTTAAATTTCAAACAAAAAGAAATGCCAATTAAACTAAAAATCGACAAGAACTTGCAGTGGTTAGTTTTTTTCCTTCTTTTTTTTGTATAAGAAATAGAGTATGCATGAGTAAATATCATGAGTATCCCACACACTTTAATGTTGAAGTCATATTGTAAATCTCTGACTTCTTATTACTAAGGATAGTCTTTTCCTGTTGCCTGTCACTCTTGACAGATCTTGGTCTCAACAACAAATTCGTTGGGGAAGTGTCTAATCTTCCAGCATTTATCAATGGCACGTTTGTTGAAACCTGTGAGAAAATGCACATAAGAAGTGGTTTTTTAACTTTCTATGTAAATTAAAACATATCTATATTTGCTGTCTACATTTCCACTCTACTCCATCTTTAGTTTCCTTCACTTTCCAAATAACACAGGTTGAAGGAAAGAATAAATTTCCTACCCTGCAAGAGGTCTCTTCTACAAAGGCGGAAGGACTTGCGGTTGTTGCAAAGTTGGTAAATAAAGATGCCAAGGTTGCTAACATCATGGATCTCCTCTACAGCAACCAGGTCTTCACGAACAACATATGTGTGAGACAGGTATTTGCCACTCTAAAATTTTTATAAAAAGATTGAAATAAGAACTTAAAAACACCATTTCAATCCTTACCTATAGCAGGTATACTTTTTTCTAATAGACTTTATTTTTTAGAGCAGTTTTAGGGTTACAGCACACTTTTTTTAAGGTTTATTTATTTATTTTGCGAGAGACAGAAACAGTGTGAGCGAGGGAGGGGCAGAGAGCGAGGGAGAGAGAATCCCAAGCAGGTTCCACGCTGTCAGCATACAGCCAGATGTGGGGCTTGAACGCACAAACTGTGAGATCATGCCCTGAGCTGAAACCAAGAGTTGGATGCTTAACCAACTGAGCCACCCAGGTGCCCCCTACAGCACACTTTTTTATTTGAAAACTATTTCAACAATATGGAATGTTGTGGCTCAAATCATTTATTTTTTTTTAATTTTTTTTCCAACGTTTATTTATTTTTGGGACAGAGAGAGACAGAGCATGAACGGGGGAGGGGCAGAGAGAGAGGGAGACACAGAATCGGAAACAGGCTCCAGGCTCTGAGCCATCAGCCCAGAGCCTGACGCGGGGCTCGAACCCACGGACCGCGAGATCGTGACCTGGCTGAAGTCGGACGCTTAACCGACTGCGCCACCCAGGCGCCCCTCAAATCATTTGTTTTTAATGAGGAAGCAAATGCTGAAATGAAAATTTGACATCCAGAATACGTACTTCCAGTTTGCCAAAGAACTCCACCAAATTCTTTGGAGGAAGAACAATAGAAGTATTGAGAGGCATCAGATAACAGTTCCCTAGGAGCAAGTCCAGGTAAGCAGTCATGCCCTGTTGGGGAAAGGGAAAAGTTAACTATGATGTAAAGAGCATTAATTCTTCAGATTGTAACTACCATTATAACAAGTAGCTACATACTTTTAAAATCTGCTAATGTATATTCAATAGCAAAAGATTGAAAAAGGGTTTGCTGCAAAAAGATGTACATTTATGAACAGATTTAATACTTACTAATAAACTAAGAAAAAAAAAACAGGAAAACCTAAAGAAGTGAGAAATCCACCTTTTCAAAGTCGTGAATAATTGCTGCAGGATCACTATCAGAGAAACTGGGGACAGGCACATCAATGATTGCGATGTTGTCATCTTCACGGATGTCAGCTTCCTCTGTCACAGGCAGGAAGTAGGGCTCTGCTCCTTGAAGGGAATTTGCAGGGTCTTCAGAGTCAAAGAAGCACACCTCTCCATGGTAGATGGTATTCTAATAGACAAAAAGGGAGAATTAAAAACTTTTAATACTTACTACCATGACATTTGAATCATTCCTCACACTCACATCAATTCATTGTACAGTTTGTCAAGCTGAGGATTTCTGATTACAGTTGTCACCATGAAGACAAATTAATTTTAGAAATTGAATGGTAATTTGAAAATTTGTCCTAAATCTTAATTTCTCTGGTGACCACCATAGATTTACTTAAGTTGATACTACAGGTATAGCAATTAGTAATTCAAATTATAAGGATTATAATTTTTATTACCTTGGGCATGAAGTACTTGTAAATGCAGGCTCCACCAGCAATAAGTCCTGCCAAGATGAATGAAAGGCCTAAGAGAGTAAGCATGCATCTCCCAGAGGAGCCCTCTTTTTCCTGGGTGGCAAACTGGAGCTCCTGTTTATTAAAAAGCAAGACCAAAAACAAAAACCAGATTGCACTTTTAGTCACACAGCTGCTTTGTACATAATTTACTTTCTTGAAATACCACATAATTTTTAAAAGATGTTATTAAGTCATTCTAGATTAAAATCATTTCCAGATAACTTCTGATATTTAATAGATGTAAAAACATCCAATTATATTAACCTTCCTTCTGGCATTTACAAATCCAACTGCAGACATGAAGTTTTTTCAAAATACACACTTCTAGAATCAGCTGAATATAACAATTCTTTTATGGAATAAATTATCCTCTTTAAATAAATGGAAGTTGTTAATTTTTAGACTTTTATAGTGATAGAATCACTAACCTTCTTGAATATAATTATGTTGCTTTACTATTTCTTGTAAATCAACTTTTTTGCCAATTTAAAGGTGAATTAATGTATTTTGATTTATTAAATGATTTTCAAAAAGCCAGTTTTAAAATTTGTTTTATATGAAAAGTTCTATAAGACATATGTATGTCATTTCTCCCTATTCTATAAATTAAAATTTTGAAAATGAGATATATTTCTTAATGTTCCTAATTTTAGTGAGAAATTAGCCTTTTCAATATCACCCACTGTTCTGTAATTATTTACTGCATGAATGTAATAATGTTTTCCAAATTCTGGATAAAACACTAGATTTTACAGTACAAGATTTGTGAGAGCTAGGACCAAAAGCTGTGCATATAACAATAAAATTCTGTTAAATCCATAATTTGTTCAGGAATTGGAACCAGAAAGATCCAAAGCAAACACGTAACTGATTAACTCTGTATTCTTCCGAAGGTAATGGACCATGGGACCCTCCAATCCCATTCTTTTATTTTTTATTTATTTGTTTATTTTTTTAATGCTTATTTATTTTTTGAGACAGAGAGAGACAGAGCATGAGCAGGGGAGGGGCAGAGAGAGAGAGAGAGAGAGACAAAGAATTCAAAGCAGGCTCCAGGCTCTGAGCTATCAGCACAGAGCCCAATATTGGGCGCAAACACAAGAACCGCCAGATCATGACCTGAACCGAAGTCAGAGGCTTAACGGAATGAGCCACCCAGGAAACCCCCTCCAATACCATTCTTGTATGTCACAATATGTTCTAAGCAGCATTGTATTATTATGCAAGGATAGAATAAATGATATCAGCGAACTTTGTTTCTTGTAATTAGTGGGTAAATCATTCAGACTGGTATAAAAATATAATTATTGTAGTATTTCAGGACATTAATTCTTTTCCATGACAACTACTATAAAGGTTATGGCACCCAATTCACCTTCAATTAATCTGGTGAAAATAGATGCATGGATTATAAGGAGAGACAATTATTTGGTAAATGGCTTGTCAAAAAATTATATTTCTTTAAAATTCAAAGAAGTTTGGTATTCACATTTTCTTAGCTAAATTCATTTAAATTGAAACCTTCTATTAATACTGTATAAACCTTGAAGGCTGTTACTTGTCCCAATAGTTTTCAAAACTTATATATTATTTCTATCAAAAAACTAACCTAAAATTAACATTACAATAGCAGAATTATAAATTATGACTGTGAATCACAGTAATCTAGAGCTAGAGACTTAGCAATTATATTTTAGATGATTAAATTGAGGTCCAGGGGCGCCTGTGTGGCTCAGTCGGTTGAGCATCTGACTTCGGCTCAGGTGGTGATCTCACAGCTCGTGAGTTCGAGCCCCACGTCAGGCTCTGTGCTGACAGCTCGGAGCCTGGAGTCTGCTTCAGATTCTGTGCCTCCCTCTCTCTCTGCCCCAACCCACTTGCATTCTGTCTCTGTCTCTCAAAAAAAAAAATAAATAAATAAACATTAAAAAATTAAAAAAATGAATCTTTAAAAAAATAAATTGAGGTCCAAAGAGATGAAGTGACTTGCCCATAAGTCACAAAATGACTTAATTTGAAATACTCAAAGCAATGAATTTATTTTTTTTTCTTGTCACTGCAATATGAGAAAAGCAATTTACACTGCAATTTCATTTATTATTAAGCAAGGTCTAAGTATTAGAGTTTCAATTTAATAAAATTCCCTACCATTCTAGGAAGGATTTTTTTTTTCATTTAAATTTGCTGGAACTCAGGATGGCATGGATTCTCATTTACCATAGCTAATTTCTCTCTAAACTGTATTGTAAAGTCATTGTACACAACCTCTGACATACTATTCTGTTGTGATCAGTTTCCTTTTTTTAATTTTTTAAACGTTTATTTATTATTGAGAAACAGAGAGAGACAGAGCATGAGCATGGGAGGGGCAGAGAGAGGGGAGACACAGAATCTGAAGCAGGCTCCAGGCTCTGAGATGTCAGCACAGAGCCTGACACAGGGCCAGAACTCACAAACGCAAGATCATGACCTGAGCCAAAGTCGGATGCTTAACCGACTGAGCCACCTAGGCGCCCCAGTTGTACTCAGTTTCTAATGAGCAGATTAATACATCACAATATAATGTGCCAAGTATTATTAAATCTGTGTCCTGTAGTGGCCAGGTCAAGATCCTGTGGAAGCTTCTCCAACATCTAACAAAGAAATATAATCATAGTACTAATGTTCATTTTTGTTTATTCCTCATCACACCACAGGCCTAGAAGAAGTACTGCTTGCATATTAACTGTATCCAACTACAAATCATGAAGTTTTTGGTCGTGAGAGAAAAATAAAGGGATTACTGTGTGGCTATATTTAACTACTGGCATCTCATTAGACCTCCCAAAAATCTGGCCATGTTTCACTTACAAAGTGAGTAGGACAGTTACATATTTGATTTTAAGTCATTTAATCAAAACTTCCACAATGCAAGGGAGTTTTACTTTTGAGTTCTGAAATGTATAATACCCAAAAGCGAGTTTGATTGCTTGGTTAAATATTAAACATTTCTGTGATAAAAACTCTGCATAAGCACATAAGCATTTCAAATTGTGTGCATAATAAGTTTTTACTACATGGATTCTCATTTCACTCAAAGTACTTTTAAAAACTCCACTCTGAACACAGAATTTAAAGTTTTAAAAAGAGAAGATGACAAGTTAAGACAGATCTGGAAACTGACACTGCACAGATTTAGTAGAACAAGAAAGAAATACAATTGTCCCTTTTAACATTGAGATTTTACTGAGGAAAACAAGTAGTTTCCAAACACTGAACCATGTTAGATGTTTAAAGGAAATAGAAATTGGACTAAATAAATAATGGCTAACATTTTGGGGGAGAAACTACCTCAATTTCTGGCAATGCTAGAAGTTTAAATTACAAGGTCGGACCTGCTTCAGACCTCTCTACGGGGGAGGTGGTAGAAGGGATATCACGAAAAGGAAGTACTTAAAAGAAGAAAAAAATAAACCTCAACATTTCTTTTTAGGGATGAAGAGTGCTGCCTTTAGGAAATGCCTCTCTGAAAACATACAAGGATCCTGCAGTAAGAAGTCACAGTGAACATCTCAAATTCTAATTAAAACCAACCTCAATTTTGACAGCTCCTTTACCAAATGCTTAAAACTGCCTATGACTAGGGAGAAATTGAAAATATACACAGGCGTACACAGACACATACTAGTCCCAACCCATACAGCTTTGAGTCAAAGCTGTTCTTTGCCCCACAGCCCACCCCCACAAACATTCAGAAATCCTAGAAAGATTTAAATTCATAGATCTTTATCCATACCAAAAGCAAACAAAGAACAATTAAATCTCTTCCCATTGCTCACCGTATCTGCTCCATCCCTGCGGATGCTCTATGCACCCCTGGAGCTGGACACTGAACAACGTGCGTCTAGATGATCCTCAGCAGCCCCCCCCCCACCAACATGTTCCCCAGGAAAGGGTGACATTGGGTCCCAAGGGTTCTCCTCAAACGCTCTCCAACATCCCTTCAAGAGATGTACCACATGGGCTAGAACCCACGGAAAGTAGTGCGATGCATGGGGATGTTAAGGGGCATGGGGCACTACAGAGGGAAGGCGGCCTGACTAGAGGGAACTGGAGAACCGGTAAACCAGATCAACAGAGCGGAGAGGGCAGCTTTCATTTTGTCCTCCATTACTTGCCTCTTCCTTCCCCCCAAATCACCCCCTCTCCACCTTACCGACCCTAGCAGGCAGTCTGGGGTGGAGTCGGTAGTGCTACCTTGCGGGTCAAGATCTGAGCTCCCACCGTTCGGTTTACAAGGGCCTCCACGTCTTGCCGTGCCTCCTCTTTTTGCACCGCTGTGACTGTATTGAAGGCTATTTTCACCATCGTGTATCTTTGGGCTGTGCGGTAAGGCTTGGCTGGAATCAGCGTCTTGGGTTGCAGGTTGTAAAAAGAAGAGATCGCGCTAGCCCTAACAGGACCTACTTTCTCCCTTGCCTGTCTTAAGCAGCTGCAAACCCAGGTTTGGGGATACTTATGACGCAGACCTAAACTGGGTGGGAGACTGTGGGAGGGCCCAGGGAAGGGCTGAGGGAGGAGCGGGAGGGGGTCCAAATGCTGGATTGGGGGTGGGGATTGCCCAAGAGGAAAGAGAAGGGGAGGTGGAGCCCTTGGGCAGCTGGGGCTTGAAGTGCCTCACCTGCTCTCCAGGCATGCTCCCACCCACCCTCTGCACCCTCAGATAAGAACAAGACAGGAAGGAAGTCTGCTGTATTGTGTCTTTCTGCCTCTGTCCAGGCCACAATAGCCCCTGAGTCTGATTTTGTTTTCCCAAACCTGAACCTGCCTCCCCCGAAGGGGCCAGGAACTGTAACTTGGCACCAACTCAAGCTTCCTCAGCTGTGCACTGAGGAAGGTCCCAAAAGCACAGTCCATGACTATTGTGTACCTTTATAATAATACCTTCCCTTTAAAGAACACTCAGAAGTCTGTTTATAGTTACTTGGTTTATTCTCTCATCATGTTTTCTTTCTTGGCGTTTGTTTGCTTTGTAACTTCAGTTCCCCAACCTAGAAATAAATACATAAATAAAAATCAGAAATATAGCACTCCTGCCTCTTCAACTCCCCATTTTGCAGGTAGGACAAGATGACACAGAGGAGTGTGGAAAGCTCATAGTGAATCTATGAAATAATCCAGACCCTTTCACTTTCTCAGATCAAGGAAACCAGAGTAAGGTGTCAGTACAGACCTTGTTTCTCTTCAGCCACTAGTTGTGAGATCTGCAAAGAGAAAAGCAAAGGTATGTATACCTATGCATTTAGGGAGGTAGAAGCATGGAAAAAAAATAATCCCAAAGAGGGCTGAGTTAGAGAGCATTATTAGAACATTTACATGTTCAACTAGTATAACCATGCCATTTATTCACAATCAAGATCAGATAAGGTATAACAACCAGCCTACCTTAATGCTATTTCACTAGATTCCAACTAGTAAATTGATCTTAAAAAACAAACAAAAAAATAACACTTCAGAGAATTGACTAAACCTCCTGGTAGACTACTGTTTAATAGCAAGACAGAGGAACTAAAGAATTTTTCACGTCATTAAGTTTTGTCCTATTAAAATACAACACCCTTGTTTTTCTTTTGACCTTGAAGCCTCCAAGCCAAATGCAAAAATAAATGTACCTTCTTTAATCTGAGACTCGTTTAGGAAATATTTTTATCAGAAAGTTAGTGGCTTTTTTTTCTTTATATATAATAACCATTACACAGAGCTTCCCACCCTTCCCCTACACCCAACCTAACAAATCTTGATTACTCGCTGACATTCACTAGAAAATTAGAGTAATGTCTTAGGAGAAAACAGTTGGCCTAAAGGCATAATGAAATCTTAGTTTCCCCCTCTTCCTCCTCTTTCTAGGCATAAGAAAGAACCATCATGTGCCTCCTTTTCCTTTCCAGGCCTTGCTTCTACTTGGCTTTTTTCCTCCTCCACACACTGCCTGCCTGGGGAATGCATAGAGTAGGCTTTCTTTATTGTACACACAAGCCCCATTTAAATCACTGAGGGCCCTAACAAGACTCCAGGCCTCATTCCCAGTCCCTGTTTGCATTTTAAACAGCTTTGGCAGTTGTGATGAGGAGCTCTCCATCAGAACTATTGTCCTCTGTATTTGCTTGTGTGACTTATGTTTGATGTTTGTTCTCTTTGAACAGAAACTGGAATGTTGAATGACAGGCCTGGGCCCTCTAGTCTTTATGTTCCACTCTCTCCATTATGCTAAGTCAGCAGAGCTAAATCTGCTCACAGTTTTATGGTCCTAAACCTGTAAAGAGTGTATTTGCTAAGCAATGAGGAGTTTTCAGTTTTCTGGTATGTACTTTCTTTTAGAAAATCTGGAAGTAGATGCTTCTGCTTCTTTACCATACTCCTGCTCCTTGTTAGCTGCCTGATATTTATCAATATAATCTTTAAAGAAGTGTATTTGGGGGATAGAAGAAAGAGATGTGAATTGGAAGTCTAAATCAGTTCTGTAGCTTCCCAATTTCACAGAACTCAAACCTCAAACTGAAAGCCATGACATAACTAATGTCTATATAAAGACAAGATTATTATAAATATACTTGTCCCTTATAAATGGGTCCCTCAGAAAGGGCACTGCCAACATAGCTATGTCTGAAGGATTTGTTCTTTCAAAAACTGGGAAAAAAAGAATGAGACCTTATAGAATCATAAAATATCAGATTTGGATGGGGCCTTAAAAGTTGGGTTCAATTCCCTCTGTAGCTGCCTAGTGAACAGACGTCTTGCCCAAAGTTGTCAGCAGCAAAGGGAGTCTGGAAGTCTGTTTCCTCAGTTCTTTCTATTATACTTTGCTACCTCTTGTGTTTAGTGTCTTCTCTGACCCAGCTGTTACTTATAATTAAGCTTATATCCCTCTTCCACAAAAACACTTTGCACAGAAAAATCAAATAAAAATAATTTTAAAAAGCTTTTGCCAATGCTATATTATTTCCTCGTTTCATATCCAGTGTTACTTTTCAGGAACTTCCTCCAGACATTTTTGTTGTTGTTGTTTTTGTTTTGTTTATTCCATCAGAATTTGGGAAGTCTATAATCTGTATGAAAGAGGTTTTTGTTTGTTTGTTTGTTTTGCTATATTTTTAATAGCATTTGGTCCAACATGACACATTCTTAGCTTGGCAAACACAGACACATACATAAATACACACAGACATACACAATGTACCCATTGGTGGCTGATGACAAGAAATGAACAGGTGTGAGGTACAGTCAATAGAATCTGCAGTCTGGTCTTCAGGTGGATCCAACATATCACATTGTGATAATTTACTCTGGATTATAATGAGCACAGGTGCTGTAATCATTATTTACTGTCGGTTTAATATTAACCATTCTGAAGTGCTCACTAAAAAACATCTGGGATTTTTTTCCCCTCATCTCCTTCTCCTGCTCACCCTACCACATCCTTTTGCTCTTCTTACCCCCACAGAGCCTGATGTTTCCTGTCTAGATTAGAACATTCTGGCTGCAAAATGACTATGTGGAAGCAGCCCTGGTCATATTAGCCTTGTACTGATGGTGTGTTCCAAAGCTTCATTACTGTGACTTTAATTAATTGATCTCATAAATTTTGCATATTTAATTCAAAGGTGTTCTTTGAATCTTCACTCAATGACTGTGCACCTATTTATTACTGAGTTGTAACAGCAATTTTCACAGAAGTAAATGCTTTTGGTTTATGTGTTTCTGGTTTTCATGCCTGATCCACAAAGGTTTTATAAATCACTGTGTTACCCCTTTAAATGCCCTATGTTTGTATAAAAGACCTCGTGACAAGGGGCCCTAGCACATTCAATGGAAAGACTATAAAAACTTCCAGAACACTTGACATAAAACTGATGTATTATGTAATAATGTTTCTAGTAGAAACCAGGACCTCATTCATCATAAAAGGCACTCCCTAAGTCCCATGCTGCATATTAAAGAAATGGTCACCCTCTAGTCACACTACAGATTTCCACTCCTAAACAGAGATGAACAACCTAGAAGTTTTAGAGGAAAATGCTGCTGTGAAAAAAATTAATTTTGCCAAACAAAGAAGCCTTGGGACAAACTCAGACAGCAAACCCTTCATTCAGGACCCTTCTTGGGGCCTCAATTTTATCCCTTACAAATTGAGGAAATGGGCCTATAAATCTAGATGTCTTTAGTTTACTTTTTTTTTGTCAGTGCAAAAGTCTCTGTAGCTGCTCTATTTGCTGGACTTTAGCTTAAGTTGATAAATATTAACTAGGGAGCTAGAAGCAATCTTTTGATTAGAATGGTGACAGCACTGAATCCTTTGGTAGGGTTGTGAAAAGGAGTGTTAGGAAATTAAACAGTGTTTTCCCTCTTCCTTATCCCTATATCTAATCAGCTACCATATTCTACCAAGCCCTGTCAGACAGTATCTCTTGCATCTGTTGCTTTATATTTGCAGTACTGCCATCCTCACTTCAACCTGTTACCAGCTTATTTGAAAGCCTTTTGAATGTTCTCCCTGCCTGTTCCTGTCCATTTTTGACTCTTCCATACCACCAGTCTTTCAAAAATGCAGCTTATTTAGTGGTGCTCCATTGCTTCCAGGAATAAGGCAAAAGCCCTTTGTCTTAAAGTTAAAATCACCTCATACTTTGGCCCTAACTTCCCTTCAGCAGCTTTAGCTCCCTTACACCTATCCTTTATCCCCAATAGCTTTATTGACAACTCCCTAAACACAGGTTGGTCAACACTGCTACCACAAAGTTTTGTCAGTCTTTGTACACCCTGGGAATACCCAACTTTATTCCCTTCACCTCAGCAACTTCTAGGTATCCCTCCAATTCCGAGTCAAATCTCATCTTCTTCTTAAGCCTTCTAAGCCACTAAGCCTAAAGTGACCTGTCTCTGAATTTCTTTAGCAATTATTCATTTGGTGAAAAATTATTCACTGTCTTATTTCTTATTAAATTATTTATTTGTAATTTTTAATTAAAGAAACAGTACAACATGAAAGAAATACTTGAGAAATGAGAAGAGTGATAGGGTAGAGGGGCTAACCCCAAATCCCTGGTCCCTAAATGGAAAACTTACTGTTTTTGAGAACATAGGTCTTCTTTATCCTGTACCATCACTTATGAATTTTTGTGACCTTGAAATGGTTAACATCTGTAAGTCTCAATTTCCCCATCTGGATAATAGGAAAATAATAGTACTTACTTCCCAGGGTTGTTATATTAAGAGGTAACATGCGTGAAACTGAGTAAAAACTCAGCCTGGCTCAGGGGAATCCAAGTTTTCTAATGTTATTATTTTTATATTCCATTTCAGTCATGCTATATGCATATTTTCATAGAATATGACATGTTATTTTTTCAATTAACAATTCTCCATAAGTATATTTTTCCATTGGAACCATCTTCACACAGATTATGTTTAATTGTTTTATAACAATCTGTAGTATATATACATCATACTTTACTCATGATTTCCCTTATTATTAGGTACTTGAGTTGCCTCCCATAATCTTTTGTTATTATAAATAATATTTTGATTAATATTTTAGGCATAAAAAGTTCCCTTCATTTGGATGATTTCCTTTGAATGAATTTTTAATTTTTTTAATGTTTATTTATTTTTTAGACAAGAGGCAGAGAGTGAGCAGGGGAGGGGCAGAGAGAGAGGGAGACACAGAATCTGAAACATGGTCCAGGCTCTGAGCTGTCAGCACAGAGTCCAATGTGGGACTCAAACCCACGAACCTCGAGATCATGACCTGAGCTGAAGTCAGATGCCTAACCGACTGAGACACCCAGGTGCCCCATCATTTGAATGAATTTTTAGAAATGAGGTTTTTGAGTAAAAGAGTACACACATTGCTATGGCTCTTATGCAAATTAAGATAGCTCTAGTTTTATACATACATCAATTTTGTGTATTATCCCCTAATTAGAAAGTTATATAATATTCAAAATAATATTTAGTTGTGTTTTTTTCTATTTCTTTAAACATTGTCATACCAAGTTTGAACATTTTTCGTATGTTTGCCACTATATCCTCTCTTACAAATTGTCTGTTCATAGTCTTTGCCCAGTTATCTTTTCGGACCTTAATGTCTTTGTTTTAATTTCTATAGGTACTTTAGAGAGACTATAAAGAATATATTTTTGTGTTATATTTGCCACTATATTTTTCTGGCCCATTATTTACTTGTTTTAGTTATTTTTTAACGTATAGTAATTTCACATTTGTGTGAAGTCCAGTATGTCAGTATTTTCCTTTGGGATTGATTTTTTTTTCACTCTTATCCTTCAAAGTTAATCTCCAATCTGCTTCCTTTGAAGGCTCTTATTCTTGTGTTGTAATGTTGTATTAGTCTATTTTTATTTGACTATTATCAATCTAGATTATAAAGTCTCCAAATTCAGGGATTCTATTTTATACTATAGGCAGAGTGGAAAGAGAACTGACTTGTGAGTTCAAAAACCTGTACTTGAAGCCACAATTGCTATGTAACTTTAAATATATCAGTATATTCCTTTTGGCTTCTACAAAACTGATTCCTCCTGTTTTTTTTCACAAGTTATTAGGAGTGGCAAAGGTAGTTATGTACATAAGACTTTAATAAATGGCAATGTATCATTAAGCATCAGTTGTAGGGGCGCCTGGGTGGCTCAGTCGGTTGAGCGACCAGCTTCAGCTCAGGTCGTGATCTCATGGTTTGTGAGTTAGAGCCCCGCGTCGGGCTCTGTGCTGACAGCTCAGGGCCTGGAGCCTGCTTTGGATTCTGTGTCTCCCTCTCTCTCTGCCCCTCCCCCACTCATGCTCTGTCTCTCACTGTCTCAGAAATAAATAAACATTAAAAAAATCAGTTGTAATTATTCGTGTGACCAACAGTGCGTAGCATAGTGCTGCTTTGATAAGAGGCTCTCAGTAAAATTGTGTTTTTTAAAGGTTTATTTTATTTATGAGAGAGAGAGAGAGAGAGAGAGAGAATAAGAGTGTGAATAAGTTGGGGAGGGGCAAAGAGAGAGAGAGAGAGAGACAGAGGATTCCAAGTGGGCTCTGTGCTGACAGCAGAGAACCTGATGCAGGGCTGCAACTCATGAACAGTGAAATCAAGACATGAGTTGAACTCGGATGATTAACCAACTGAGCCATCCAGGCACCCCCTCTGTAAAATTGTTTAATTAGAATTTTATGGGATAATCATATATTAAGGGAAAAAAATGAAATAAGTCACCGTACTAAATGCTCACATTAGCCAGGATTACTGTCTATTCACTCTAAATTTTCTAGTAATTAGCAAGGATTACTGTCCATTCACTCTAAATTTTCTAGTGTAAAATGAATTGCAAATGGTCTACTTTATAATAAACTGTGTCTTTATTTGATTTGGGAATTGTGGTATCCTTGACCATGACATCTCATTAATGGATTTTAGCTAGATTTAAAAAAAAAAAATGAAGTTAGCTGTTGTTTAATCTTTAGCTATGAAACAAGCACAGAAATTCACTTAAGGAAATTTTGAAAACTATCTTTGCTACAAAGTGAAGATTACCCATGCTTAATAGTATGTGATCTTCTAAATGAAAAATAATCTGGAAAATCAAAGTTTGATACAGTGTCTAAGATCCCATTGTAGTTCTTTTGCTTTAAATCTGCTCTGTGGAACATAGAAATACTACTGCAATGAATTTGCAGTGGCAACCTTTAAATTCTTTCAGTTATGTGAGGTTTGTGGCAATAAATGGAGAAACGCTAAACTATGCACTGATACACATCTCTTAAAGGTGGATAATGCATAACCTCAGATAAGGTGCCTACCTTCATATATTAATAAACTCAATGTCATGAAGTGTGAAGCCATAAAAGACATAAGTTATTCATAAATCAATATGTAAGTGTATCAGCTCTTCATGCCTTTCTGGAAAAAAAAGGTGCATACCCCCCCCCCCACACACACCAATAATTCATGTTACTTGTTTTATAAAATATTTGACAAAGTACATATGTATTAAATGTCCAAACATGAAGGAAGGGATACAAAATAACTATGCTTACATTTCTTTTTTTAAAAAAATGTTTATTTATTTTGTGAGAGAGACAGTGCCTGCATGAGTGACTGAGGGAAGGGCAGAGAGGGAGAGAGAGAATCCCAAGTAAGCTCTGTGCCAAAATCAGTACCAAATGCTTTGGAAGGTACCTGAAAGTTAGAGAAGTAAAATAATGGTATGTGAAAAGATTTCAAAATCGTGATCAAAGTCATTTTTGTAATAATAATTATAATAAGATGTAAGTAATAGTATGATTAAATACATTATTCTTGTCATCCCATATTAATAGAGCTTCCTTAGGTCATTGAGATTTCAACTGTGAATATGGATGTCCTGAATGTGACTGAATTCTGGGACCACCATACATGGAATTACTGGAATTAATGCAAAAATTGCTTGACATTTGCATAGCATCATAAATCAAATGTGTTTCTCCTTGAACTTAGTGCCTGCTTCGATCATATTATCATTGAATGTAATTAATCTAAACACCTGTGCCAAAAAAAACCCCTAAATTTGCTTTTAAACATTTCAGGATCTCAAGGTTTAAATGAGCAAAATACTCAAAGTATCACAATGTTATTGTCCATTGGTGGGGTGGAGGATGAAGTGAGGAAACATCCAAATTGATAAGAATGCTTAGAAACTGATCCAGTTCTTGGAATTTGTGGCATGGTGTAGGGAAAGAACAGTAAAGTTAGGAAAACTACCTTTGGGCTCTGTTATGGATACCCTATATAACTTTTGGCAAGTCACTCCCCTCTCTTTGTCCTGTATACTAAATAGTGGCTGTCAGCATTAAGTGAGCTGATGTGTGTAAAAAAAAAACATCTTTGTAAGCTGCAAAGCACTAACTACTTTGAAGATTATATTATCAACAATACATTATCAAAATATTATTGAAAGAAATTAAAGATTTAAATAGGGGCGCCTGGGTGGCGCAGTCGGTTAAGCGTCTGACTTCAGCCAGGTCACGATCTCGCGGTCCCGGAGTTCGAGCCCCGCGTCAGGCTCTGGGCTGATGGCTCAGAGCCTGGAGCCTGTTTCCGATTCTGTGTCTCCCTCTCTCTCTGCCCCTCCCCCGTTCATGCTCTGTCTCTCTCTGTCCCAAAAATAAATAAACGTTGAAAAAAAATTTTAAAAGATTTAAATAAATGAAAAGATATTCCATGTTTATGGTTTGGAAAACTTAATATTTGTAAGAAGGCAGTATACCTCAAATTAATCTGATTCAACATAATTCTTACCAAAATATCATCTGGATTTTGTGCAATAATTGATAAGATGATCCTAAAATTAATATGGAAATACAAGAGGCCCAGAATTTCCAAAACCATCGTGAAAAAGAACAAAGTTGGGGCCAGAGAGAGTTGGGAAGATGGCAGTATAGGAGGATGCTGGGCTAACCTCGTCCTGCTGATCACTTAGATTCCACCCACATCTGCCTAAATAACCCAGAAAACTGCCAGAAGATTAGCAATATGGACTCTCCAGAGCCAAGCATAGACGAGAGGCCCACAGAAGAGGGTAGGAAGGGCAGAGAGGTGGTGTGTGCTACATGGACTGGCAGGAGGGAGCTAGGGCAGTGGAGGGGCAGCCCACCGGTAATGGCAGAGCCCCCCAAGTCTGGATTGCAAAAGTGGATGGGCCAGACTGCGTGAGATATGACAGCAAGTGGGACTTAACACCTGGAATGTTAACAGTCAACAGCTCTGATCTCGGAGAGCGGGGAGTGTGAGAGGACTCCAGGAGGGAGATTTGTTGAGCTCTGGAAGACAGAGCTCAGCTTGGCTGGGAACAAAGGTGCTGGCAAGCGCATTTCCCTCTCCTATCCCGCAGCTGAAATTCCAAAGGGAACCAGTTCCCATCACCAAACTTGCTTGTATCGCACAAATGCCCACAAACGCCCAATGCTGTGCTTCTGTGGATCCATCCCTCAGATGGGCCTGCCTCCCTCCCAGTGCTGCAAGGCCCCTCCCACAGGGGAATACCAACTGCAAAGTGAGCTAAGTCTGCCCCTCCTGCCCCTTTTGTACCTTGCAGATCTACCACAGCAAATACACCCTTGGCCAGATCCCATTGAAGCAGCACCACAAGCCTGGCAGTGTGAAAGTAGCCCTGACATGAGCCACACCACTCCACAGTGAGTCCTGCCCCTGGGGAAGGGGAAGACAAGGTACACACCAGTTCAACTGTGGTCCCAGCGGTTGGCTGGGGGCAGATATTGGTTGGGTCTGACTGTGACCCGCCCAACCAACACTATTTACTCTGGACAGCACAAGGGAAGTGCCCTGCAGTTTGGAGCTACCAAAGGGACTACCCAAAATGACCAAACGGAAGAATTCTCCCCAAAAGAAACTCTAGGAAGTAGCAACAGCTAACGAATTGATCAAAAAGGATTTAAGCAATATAACAGAACAAGAATTTAGAATAATAGTCATAAAATTAATCCCTGGGCTTGAGAATAGCATAGAGGACAGCAGAGAATCTATTGTTACAGAGATCAAGGGACTAAGAAATAGTCATGAGGAGCTAAAAAATGCTATGAATAAGGTGCAAAATAAAATGGAGGCAGCCAAAGCACAGATTGAAGAGGCAGAGGAGAGAATAGGTTAATTAGAAGAGAAAATTATGGAAAAAGAGGGAGCTGAGAAGAAGAGAGATAAAAACAATCCAGGAGTAGGAAGGGAGAATTAGAGAACTAAGTGATGACATCAAATGGAACAATATCCGTATCATAGGAATTCCAGAAGAAGAAGACGAAGAAGAAGAAGAAGAAGAAGAAGAAGAAGAAGAAGAAGAAGAAAGGGGCTGAAGGTGTACTTGAACAAATCATAGCTGAGAAGTTCCCTGATCTGGGGAAGGAAACAGGCATTGAAATCAAAGAGGCACAGAGAACTCCCTTCAGACATAACTTGAATCGATCTTCTGCATGACATATCACAGTGAAACTGGCAAACTACAAGGATAAAGAGAATTCTGAAAGCAGATAGCGATAAACAGGCTCTAACATAGACAGGTTGACACAGAAGTGGCAGATCTATCTACTGAAACTTGGCAGGCCAGAAAAGAATGGCAGGAAATCTTCAATGTGATGAACAGAAAAAAATATGCAGCCAAAAATCTTTATCCAGCAAGTCTGTCATTCAGAATAGAAGGAGAGATAAAGGTTTTCCCAAACAAACAAAAACTAAAGGAATTCATCACCATTAAACCAGCCCTACAAGAGATCCTCAGGGGGATTCTGTGAGTGAAATATTGCAAGGACCACAGTGTACCAGAGACATCCCTACAAGCATGAAACCTACAGACATCACAATGACTCTAAACCCATATCTTTCAAAAATAACACTGAATGTAAATGGACTAAATGATCCAACCAAAAGACATAGGGTATCAGAATGGATAAAAATACAAGACCTATCTATTTGCTGTCTACAAGAGACTCATTTTAGACATGAGGACACCTTCAGATTGAAAGTGAGGGGATGAAGAACTATCTATCATGCTACTGGAAGTCAAAAGAAAGGTAGAGTAACCATCCTTATATCAGACAAACTAGACTTTAGATTAAAGGCTGTAGCAAGAGATGAAGAAGGGCATTATATAATAATTACAGGGTCTATCCATCAGGAAGAGCTAACAATTATAAATGTCTATGCACTGAATATGGGAGCCGCCAAATATATAAAACAAATATCACAAATATAAGCAACCTTATTGATAAGAATGACGTAATTGCAGGAAACTTTAATACTCCACTAACAACAATGGATAGATCATCTAGACACAGATCAATAAAGAAACAAGGGCCCTGAATGATACATTGCACCAGATGGACTTGACAGATATATTTAGAACTCTGCATCCCAAAGCAACAGTATATCCTTTCTTCTCGAGAGCACATGGGACATTGTCCCAGATAGATCACATACTGGGTCACAAAACAGCCCTTCATAAGTATAAAGAATTGAGATCATACCATGGATACTTTCAGACCACAATGTTGTGAAGGTTGAAATCCACCACAGGAAAAAGTCTGGAAAACCTCCAAAAGCATGGAGGTTAAAGAACACCCTACTAAAGAATGAATGGGGGGCGCCTGGGGGGCGCAGTTGGTTAAGCGTCCGACTTCAGCCAGGTCACGATCTCGCGGTCCGTGAGTTCGAGCCCCGCGTCAGGCTCTGGGCTTATGGCTCAGAGCCTGGAGCCTGTTTCCAATTCTGTGTCTCCCTCTCTCTCTGCCCCTCCCCCGTTCATGCTCTGTCTCTCTCTGTCCCAAAAATAAACAAACGTTGAAAAAAAAAAAAGAATGAATGGGTCAACCAGGCAATTAGAGAAAAAATTTGAAAATATATAGAAACAAATGAAAATGAAAAGACAACAATCCAAATGCTTTGGGATGCAGTGAAGGCAGTCCTGAGAGGAAAATACATTGCAATCCAGGCCTATCTCAAGAAACAAGACAAATCCCAAATACAAAATCTAACAGCACACCTAAAGGAAACAGAAGCAGAGCAGCAAAGACACCCCAAACCCAGCAGAAGAAGAGAAATAATAAAGATCAGAGCAGAAAAAAACAATATAGAATCTAAGAAAATAGTAGATCAGATCAATATAAACAAGAGTTGGTTTTTTGAAAAAAGTTGATAAACCTCTAGCCCGGCTTCTCAAAAAGAAAAGGGACAGGACCCAAATAGATAAAATCACAAATGAAAATTAATTTATTACAACCAGTTCCGCAGAAATACAAGCAATTATCAGGGAATATTATGAAAAATTATACATCAACAAACTGGACAACCTGAAAGAAATGGACAAATTCCTAAGCACCCACACAGTTTCAGAACTCACACAGGAAGAAACAGAAAATGAAAAATCCCATAACCAGTGAAGAAATTGAATCAATTATCAAAAATCTCCCAACAAATAAGAGTCCAAGACCAGATGGCTTCCTTGGGGAATTCTACCAGACATTTAAAGCGGACTTAATACCTATCCTTCTCAAGCATCTACAAAAAATAGATAAGGAAGGAAAACTTCCAGATTCATTATTTGAAGCCAACATTACTTTGATTCCCAAACCAGAGACCCAGCAAAAAAAAAAAAAAAAAAAAAAAAAGAGAGAACTACAGGCTAATATCCCTGATGAATATGGATGCAAAAATTCTCAACAAGATCCTAGCAAAACGAATTCAACAGCATATAAAAATAATTATTCACCATGATCAAGTGGGATTCATTCTTGGCTGCAGGGCTGGTTCAATATTCACAAATCAATCAATGAGATACATCACATTAATAAAAGAAAATACAAGAACCATATGATCCTGTCAATCGATGCAGAAAAAGCATTTGACAAAATTCAGCATCTCTTCTTAATAAAAACCCTCAAGAAAGTCTGGATAGACGGAACATACTTAAACATCATCAAAGCCATTTATGAAAAGCTCACAGCTAATATAATTCTCAATGGGGAAAAACTGAGAGCTTTTTTTCCTGAGATCAGGAACATGACAGGGATGCCCACTCTCACCGCTGTTGTTTAACATAGTGTTGGAAGTTCTAGCATCAGCAATCAGACAACAAAAGGAAATCAAAGGCATCAAAATTGGCAAAGATGAAGTAAGTTTTCACTTTTTGCAGATGACTTGATACCATACATGGAAAACCCGATAGACTCCACCAAAAGTCTCCTAGAACTGATACATGAATTCAGCAAAGTGGCAGGGTACAAAATCAATGTACATAAATCAGTTGCATTTTTATACACCAATAATGAAGGAACAGAAAGAGAAATAAAGAAACATCCTGTTCACAATTGCATGGAGAACCATAAAATACCTAGGAATAAATCTTACCGGAGATGTAAAAGATCTGTATGCTGAAAACTATAGAAAGCTTATGAAGGAAATTGAAGAAGATATCAAGAAATGAAATAACATTCTGTGCTCTTGGATTGGAAGAATAAATATTGTTGAAATGCCAATACTACCCAAAGCAATCTACATATTCAATGCAATCCCAATCAAAATTGCACCAGCATTCTTCTCAAAGCTAGAACAAGCAATCCTAAAATTTGTATGGAACCAGAAAAGATCCCAAATCGCCAAAGTAATATTGAAGAAAAAGACGAAAGTGGGAGACATCACAATCCCAGACTTTAGCCTCTACTACAAAGCTGTCATCATCAAGACAGCATGGTATTGGCACAAAAGCAGACACATAGACCAATAGAATAGAATAGAGGTTCCAGAATTGGACCCACAAAAGTATGGCCAACTAATCTTTGACAAAGCAGGAAAGAATATCCAATGGAAAAAAATGACAGTCTCTTTAAAAATGGTGCTGGGAGAACTGGACAGCAACATGCAGAAGAATGAAACTAGACCACTTTCTTACACCATTAACAAAAATAAACTCAAAATGGATAAGGGACCTGAATGTGAGACATGAAACCATTAAAACCCTAGAGGAGAAAGCAGGAAAAAAGCTCTCTGATCTCAGCCCCAGAAATTTCTTACTTGACACATCTTCAAGGGCAAGGGAATTAAAAGCACAATTCCTCATAAAGGAATTGGGACCTCATAAAGACAAAAAGCTTCTGCACTGCAAAGCAAACAACCAACAAATCTAAAAGGCAACCAACGGAATGGGAAAAATATTTACAAATAACATATCAGATAAAGGGCTAGTATCCAAAATCCAAAAGAACTCACCAGACTCCACACCTGAAAAAAGAAATGATCCAGTGAAGAAATGGGTAGAAGACATGAATAGACACTTCTCTAAAGAAGACATCCAGATGGCCAACAGGTACAGGAAAAGATGCCCAATGTCACTCTTCATCAGGGAAATAGAAACCAAAACCACACTGAGATATCACCTCCTCCCAGTAAGAGTGGCTAAAATGAACAAGTCAGGAGACTACAGATGTTGGAGAGGATGTGGAGAAACGGGAACCCTCTTGCACTGTTGGTGGGAATGCAAACTGCTGCAGCCACTCTGGAAAACAGTGTGGAGGTTCCTCAAACAATTAAAAATAGATCTACCTTATGACCCAGCAATAGCACTGCTAGGAATTTACCCAAGGGTTACAGGAGTGTTGATGCATAGGGGCACTTATACCCCAATGTTTATAGCAGCACTTTCAACAATATTTAAATTATGGAAAGAGCCTAAATGTCCATCAACTGATGAATGGATAAAGAAATTGTGATTTATATACACAATAGAACACTACTTGGCAATGAGAATGAAATATGGCCTTTTGTAGCAACGTGGTTGGAACTGGAGAGTGTTATGCTGAGTGAAGCAAGTCATACAGAGAAAGATAGATATCATGTGTTTTCACTCTTTTGTGTATCCTGAGAAACTTAACAGAAAACCATGGGGGAGGGGAAGGAAAAAAAACGGGAGGGAGACAGCCAAACCATAAGAGACTCTTAGAAACTGAGAATAAACTGAAGGTTGCTGGGGGGTGGGAGGGAGGGGAAAGTGGGTGAGAGCATTGAGGAGAGCACCTGTTGGGATGAGCACTGGATGTTGTATGGAAATGAATTTGACAATAAATTTCATATAAAGAAAAGAACAAAGTTGGAGGATTCAAGCTTTTCAAATTTAAAATTTACTGCAAAGCACAATAATAAAACCTGTGTGTTAGTGGTGTAAGGATAGACATATACGTCAGAAGAATACTATTTAGAGTCCAGAAATAGACCCTTAGTTTTATGGTCAATTGATTAAGACATAGGCATTCAACGGGGGAAAGAATAATCTTTTCAAAAAATGTTGTTGGCATAACTATATCTATATGCAAATAATGAAGTTACGATCGTCATGCAGAACAATTAACTCAAAATGGATAAAAGGCCTAAATATAAATGAAAAAAGTATAAAATTATTAGAAGAAAGAACAGGAGTAAATCTTCTCTTTCCTGAGGTATGTAACAATTTCTTAGATAAGGTACAAAAAATACAAGTGACTAAAAAAACAAAAAGAAAAATCGAGCTTCCTCAAAATTGAAACTTCTGTAGTTTGAAGGATAACAAGAAAGGCAAAAAACAATCTACAGAATAGAGTAGGAGAAAATATTTGTAAAACATATTTTTTGACATAAAACTTGTATCCCAAATGTATAAATATCTCCTACAACACAATTTAGAAAAAACAATTGCATAAGATTTCTCTAAGAAAGATATACAAATGACCTGTAAACACATGAGAAGAGATACCATCATTATTCATAAGGGAAATACAAACCTAAACCTCACTGAAATACTATTTTACACACTAGGATGTCTCTAGAGCATCAAAAAGACAAACAGAGTTGAGTGTTTATGAGAATGGAAAGGGATCAGAAGTGTAATAACACTACAGTCAGTAATGCAAAAATGCTACAGGCACTTTGGTAAATAGCCTTGCAGTTGTTCAAACAGTTAAATATAGCATAACCCATATGACCCAGGAATTCCCTCTTTATGTATATAACTAAGGGAATTGAAATAGTATATCCACACTAAAGCTTGTAAACAAATATTCATAACAGTAATATTCATAATAGCCCAAGGGTGAAACCAACCCAAATGTCTATCAACTGTTAAGTGCATAAACAAAATGTGGTACATCCCTGCAAAGGGATATTATTCAACCAGAGACAGGGATGAGGTACTGATGCATGTTACAGCCTGAATGAAAATTGTTAAGTGAAAGTAGCCAGTTAAAAAATATTGCATATTATGTGATATCATTTATATTAAATGCCCAGAAAAGGAAAATTCATAGAGATATTAAGTAGATTAGTGTTTGCCAGAGGTAGTGGGGAGTGGGTAAATGAGATTGATTGTTTATTGGTATGGAGTTTCTTTTTATGTGATGGAAATGTTCTGGAAGTAGAATAGTGATAATAGCTGCATAGCCTTGCAAATATACTAAAAATCACTGAACTATATCTTTAAAAAGGTGAATTCCATTGTATATTAATTATATGTAAATATATATTTTAAAGAATGACAGTGACTTCTTTTGAACAGTGTGCAGCAGCAAATCACTTAACTCACAAGGTGGAACTGCTACAGAAGTAAATCAAAAAATTATCTTTTCCTGTGCCTGGAGTGGGAGCCACAATAGTTCTGCATTGTTTTCCTCAGCCATACACTTGTCCACACTAGTACATAGCTATTTAGATAAGAGCTATCTTATTTTAGATTTTAGAATTGGAGTCAATAGAAATGTGGAAATGTATTTGTTTTGCCTCTTATTCCCTTACCACTTTTACCTCATTTTTAACTAAGTGATACCACACATTTTCTAAAAGGCTGGTCCTGAGTACAATCCCTGACTTAATTTACATGCCACACAAGATAATAAGCCTCATTTATTTATAGTAACATTTGGCTTTCACTAGGATCTAAATTAGCAAGCTTGTCCATCCATTTTATTCACTGACCATGATTCTAAATAACCTCTAGTTATTTTCAGAAATCAAAGCATAATGAGTATTTGACCCATTAATCATATTAGAGATATTTTACCTAAATGCTGAGAGTAATTCCAAAGAAATGTGAACTTCAAAAATATGTTTTATCTTAGGGTAAATACTTGGAAGACATAAAGTTGATGTGGATGTTTAGAATGTAAAGATCATCTCATGACTATAGAGACTTCATACTTATAAAAGCCAAATCATCTTCCATATCATTTTTTCTTTAATAGAAAATATTGGTAAAATATACTTCCAAATTCTTTGAAAGTTAATAAGCTACCAATTGCAAAAAGGAGAGTAATGTTCAATAATACCTTGGTATAGAGATGACTCAGTTATTGTTATACCGGCAGCATTCATTGTTCATCGAAGCACCTACCAGGGACAGTGTGTACTCAACAAGTCAATCATCCATAATTTCAGATGATAAGGGCAAACAAAAATCGGTCATCTAATGAAGAAAACGTTTTTGTGGTTCTACGTTACCAAGACTGGTTCCAATTACCTATAGACTCCTCGTTTCTCTACATTCTTTGTATAGATTAGCTATTGGAGCACTGAAATTCAAATATTGTTCCTTGATTTGTTTCTCAAAGTAGGAATTGAAACATGTAATAGAAAGAACAAGAGACCGAGAGGTAACTGACCAACTTTCTCCAGATTATAGTCAATTTGTTCAGATAATATGTATTTTCTTCTGTGTCATCAATCACACTTTATTTCATTTTTTTCCATTTTAAGAAGGAAAATTTCTAGGTCAAGTTTCCAAGACTCCATGAGCACATTATTTAACTTTAAAAACCATCAATGTTTTGCATTTTTGTTTAACCTAATTCCTAACGCTTTTTAAAATCTAGACTACTTTTAAATTATTTCAAATATGATGTTATTTATTCCTTATATACTTCCATTTATTTTCCAGAAAAAATAAAGGCATTTGCATTTAAAATACCATCATCATACCTAAAAGGTTAACAATATGTCATTAGTTATTATTTCAAATGCAGTCCTATCCAAATTGCTCTGAATGTCTAAAAGTAATTTTTTTTTCCATTTGTATATTGGAATCAGAATCCAAAATAATTCTACTCATTGTTTGTCAAAATCATGTCTCTTATTTATCTTTAATTCCTTTTATTCTAAAATAGTCCTCTTCCTTTCCACATCCAATTTTTGCACTTATGGTTGCCACTATTTTATTTATTTATTTTATAAATTATTTTAATGTTTATTTTCGAGACAGAGAGAGACAGAGCATGAACAGGGGAGGGTCAGAGAGAGAGGGAGACACAGAATCTGAAGCAGGCTCCAGGCTCTGAGCTGTCAGCACAGAGCCCGACGTGGGGCTGGAACTCACGGACAGTGAGATCATGACCTGAGCTGAAGTCGGACGCTTAATCGACTGAGCCACCCAGGCGCCCTGGTTGCCACTATTTTAACCATACACTTTTAGTCTGAGAATGTAAATTGTCAATTTACATTTTTTCTGAATTAATCATTATGATTTACCTGGGATTACCATACATACATTCATTATACCAGGAATATTTATGGTGCTGGATATTCACTGATGAAAGTGGAAGATATAGTCCAGAACCATGTCATGAAATTTGCAAACAATAAAAAAATAGTTGTATAAGATAGTGTCAGTTGTGATAGGCTATGTGATAAAAAATAAAGTATAATAAGGAGATAGAGTTGGGTAGAGTAATGGAGCTATTTTAGGTAAGGTGATCAGAGAACATCCTTATAAAGTAGCCACTTATTTAGAGAGTAGAATATAGAATGATAGGCTGACTGAGTTGAAAGTCACATTAAAGGTCACATAGTCCAATTTCTGGACTGGATGATTCGTAAAATATGCTTATTTTAAGGATTTTACTAACCAGGTATTTTTAAGGGTTTTATGGTGGTTGTGAGTCTGTATGCAGATGTGTATGTACATACACATACATTTTGACCACATGTTTGACCTAAACTTTGGAATAAATAAAACCAAAGAATTTGGGAATGCATATGAACCCACTTTATTTTTCAAAATAACTTGTGGAATTAAGGACAGGAGTTTTATTATTTAGATTACCTAAATTTCCAAATAGATATTCATATATATATAACTACATATAAATACAACTATATATAACTATGTAACTATGCAATTATATATTTATAATTGTATGTATATATACATACATATTTATATATATACAATTGTATGTATGTATACATGTAAATATAGAATCGTTTTTTTCTGTTGTGGTGTCAGTGCAGGAAGTAAATAAGAGCATTCAATGAAGGTGATGACAGGAAGTGACTTATGTGGCTAAGGCACCTGAAAATTTTCAGAAAATTCAATGCTGATTGAATGTGTAGTAAAGATTACTTAAAACGTATCTTTAGGGGCGCCTGGGTGGCGCAGTCGGTTAAGCGTCCGACTTCAGCCAGGTCACGATCTCGCGGTCCGTGGGTTCGAGCCCCGCGTCAGGCTCTGGGCTGATGGCTCAGAGCCTGGAGCCTGTTTCCGATTCTGTGTCTCCCTCTCTCTCTGCCCCTCCCCGGTTCATGCTCTGTCTCTCGCTGTCCCAAAAATAAATAAACGTTGAAAAAAAAATTAAAGAAAATAAAACGTATCTTTAAATCTGTCACCTGGTTTCAGAATCTACTGCACAGAGATAGTGATGGATAACATAAAGAAAGCAAGTACAGCATCTGAGAAAGATTTGTAACATTATGACTACATCAAAGTTCACTTACTTGTCAAAAGACATTACATTTGATGGTAAATAGTAGTTGTCTGGTTATCCAATCCCTGGACATGCATATTTCTAGTAAATTCAGTGTTATTAAAATATATATGTACTCTGAGAAAAATTCAAAATCAATAGTTTGAATAAGTTAAATGCCACAGAGCAACAATCATTTCATATGGTTTATCAATAAATTCTAAAGAAGGAAAATGAAGATGTTGGTAGGGGACTGCAGTTTCATGTGTACTTCTTTATTGAAAAATGGTCATACTTCTGTGTAAGGGTGCAAATCAAGTGAAGATAAAAGGAGACACATTTGCCCAATCTTGCTTAAAGATCAGTCAAAAGAGGTGAACTATATAATTATTAACATAAATAAAGTAGACTGAATTTTATCCTCTCATCTTTCCTTTCACCTAAATGAAATAAACTATTTTAGTGCTCTATCATAAAATTGCTTCCCAGCATTTTCCTCATATTCTTCCATTAAATTTGAATTATGTAAGGTAATGTTTACTCATAATTTTCATGCTTACTTATACTGTGGGTTATAGAAACAATAAAAACAAATAATAAGACATTTTTTGGTTGGTACATACTCACCCTTCACATATTTTGAACAGGTATAGGTTTCTATTCTTAGCCAATTACCTCATATCTCCATATATAGATTTTCCAGTTGCTCTTGTAGAGATACTGATCCTTATATTGAGTGTTTCTTGAATGTGGAAAACGACATAATACCATAAAACACTTTCTGATGACACATTCACATTGGAAAAAGAAAAAAAAAAGAATAAAATTAAGCCCAAGAAGAATCATTAAGGACCCATGTACTCTATCAGATAATTATCTGTAAACTAATAAATGTATGTGCTTCTTCTGTCTTTGGTATTAAGTGAGATAATCATGCCAGTCTTTCTCATTACTTAGACATATTATGTCATTTTAAGCAAATAATTACACTTCAACTCTTACCCAATCTCTTAAATATAAATTAACTCTGAACTGAATATTTATAAATATCATTCTTAAAATTTCTCAGTTCCAAATAAAATGGAGGTGAAGCTAAGGTAGAAAGTGTGAATTCAATTATAGTGAAGTCTTACATACTCAAAGTTTATCACATGTTAAAAGTAAACTACTGAGATATTCAGAGCCATAACTCTTAATGGGGGGGATTATAACATAATACCTGATTTTGTTATTCTTTTTTCTTCATACTCCTCCTTAATCTTTTAAAAATATAAAATGTCAGAAAGAGGGGAATGTGGTAGAGTAGGAGGACGTTAAGCTGGCCTTGTTCTGGGTACTGCTAGATAGTACTCAGTATCTATCATTATAAGCAATTTTATGATAGAGCATTAAAATAGTTTATTTCATTTAGGTGAAAGAAAAGATGAAAGGATAAAATATATAGTGTAAGTAACCCAGAAAAAATGACCTAAAGACTGGAAGAATGAACTCCATGACCGAAAGTATATAAGAGGTCACACTGAAGAAGGTAGGAGGGCAGATGTGATTTAAGACATATAGGGACTGTGGCCATCCGTAGACAGGAGGGACCAAGGAGCATGGTGAAGGGTAAGTCACAGTAAGGCACTTAAGTGAAACAGATGTAAGTAAGATACCTAATAGAGAATTTAAAGTAATGGTCATAAAGACACTCACTGGACTTGAGAAAATAGTGGAGATGATCAGTGAGAACCTTAACAAAGAGATAGAAAAGAACCAATTATAAATAAAGAACACAACAAATGAAATTAAAAATACACTTGATGGCATAAATAGCAGACTAAATGGAGCAGATGAACAAATTAATGACCCGGAAGACAGAGTAATGAAAATTAACCAAACAGCAAATGAGAGGAAAACGATTAGGCAAATTGAGAATAGTCTTGGGGAACTCAGTGACTCCGTCAAATGTAACAAAATTCAGATAATAGGAATCCCAGAAAAAGAGAGAGAATAAAGGATGCAGAAAATGTATTTGAAGAAATAATAGCTGAAAACTTTCTGAAGCTGGGAAAGGAAACAGATATCCGGATCCAGGAGGCAAAGAGATTCCCCCCCAACAAAATCAACCCAAAGAGGTCCACACCAAATCATATAATAATTAAAATGGCAGAAAGTAGTGATATACCAAAATAAATAAATAAATAAATAAATAGTAAAAAAAAAAAAGGCAAGAAAAAAGAAGACAGTTATGTATAAAGAAACCCCATAAGGTCATCAGCCAATATTTCAGCAGAAACTTGGCAGGCTAGATGGGAGTAGCATAATACATTCAAAGTACTTAAAGGAGAAAATACGCATCCAAGAATACTCTATCCAGAAAGGCTATCATTCAGAATAGGAGAGATAAAGAGTTTCTCAAACAAAAACAAAAGGAGTTTATCAAAACTAAACCAGCCTTACAAGAAATACTGAAGGGGACACTTTGAGTGGATAAGGATAAATGAGAGTTTGGAAAATAAGTGCATTGGTAAAAATCAATCAAGGGATTCACAAAATAAAAGAATGTAAAATATAACACCATACACGTAAATGTGGGTAGGAGAGTAAAAAGGCTTAAACAACCATCAACAACTTAATAAAGACTGTTATATGTAGACGATAATATATATGAATCTAATGTTAAAAGTAAAAGATAATATATATGAATCTAATGTTAACCAGAAATCAAAAGCCAGTAACAGTTAAGCAAAGGATTAAAGAGAAATAAACGTAAGACATAACACACACACACACACACACACACACACACACACACACAGCAAACCATGAAAGACAACAAGAGAAGAAAGGATAAAAGAAAAACTACCATAAACCCCCCCCACACAAAACAAGTAACAAAATGACAATAAATACATATCTATCAGTAATTACTTTGAAGGCAAATGGACTAAACACTCAAAACTGTCTTTATTCCATTGGATATTCATTCCTGCTTTGTCAAAGATTAGTTGGCCATACGTTTGTTGGTCCATTTCTGGGTTCTCTATTCTGTTCCATTGATCTGAGTGTCTGTTCTTGTGCCAGTATCATACTGTCTTGATGATTATAGCTTTGTAGTGTAGCTTGAAGTCTGGGATTGTGATGCCTCCTGCTTTGGTTTTCTTTTTCAAGATTGCTTTGGATATTCATGGTCATTTCTGGTTCCATAGAAATTTTAGGATTATTTGTTCTAGCTCTGTGAAGAATTCTGGTGTTACTTTGATAAGGATTACGTTGAATATGTAGATTGCTTTGGGTAATACCGACATTTTAACAATATTTGTTCTTCCTATCCAGGACCATGGAATCTTTTTCCATTTATTTGTGTCTTCTTCAATTTCTTTCATAAGATATTTATAGTTTTGAGTGTATGGATTTTTCACCTCTTTGGTTAGATTTATTCCTAGGTATTTTATGGTTTTTGGTACAACTGTAAATGGGATCGATTCCTTGATTTCTCTGTCACTTCATTGTGTATCGGAAAGCAATCAATTTCTGTGCATCGATTTTATATCCTGCAACTGTGCTGAATTCATGAATCAGTTATAGCAGTTTTTTGGTGGAATCTTTTGGGTTTTCCATATAGAGTATCAAGTCATTTGCAAAGAGTGAGAGTTTGACCTCCTCCTGGCTGATTTGGATGCCTTTTATTTCTTTGTGTTGTCTGCATGCAGAGGCTAAGACTTCCAATACTATGTTGAACAACAGTGGTGAGAGTGGACATCCCTGTCTTGTTCCTGACCTTAGGGGGAAAGCTTTCAGTTTTTCCCCATGGAGGATGATATTAGCGTTGGGTCATTCATATATGGTTTTTATGATCTCGAGGTATGATCCTTAATCCCTACTTTCTTGAGGGTTTTTATCAAGAAAGGATGCTGTATTTTGTGAAATGCTTTCTCAGCATCTATTGAGAGGATCACATGGTTCTTGTCCTTTCTTTTATTGATGTAATGAATCATGTTAATTGTTTTGCGGATATTGAACCAGCCCTCTATCCCAGGTATAAATCCCTCTTGGTCATGGTGAATTACTTTTTTAATGTATTGTTGGATCCAGTTGGCTAATATCTTGTTGAGGATTTTTGCATCCATGTTCATCAGGGAAATTGGTCTATAGTTCTCCTTTTTGGTGGGTTTCTATCTGGTTTTGGAAACAAGGTAATGCTGGCTTCATAGAAAGAGTTTGGAAGTTTTCCTTCCATTTCTATTTTTTTGGAACAGTTTTAAGAGAATAGGTGTTAACTCTTCCTTAAATGTCTGGTAGAATTCCCCTGGAAAGCCATCTGGCCCTGGACTCTTGTTTTTTGGAAGATTTTTTATTACTAATTCGATTTCCTTACTGGTTATGGGTCCGATCAAATTTTCTATTTCTTCCTGTTTCAGTTCGGGTAGTATATATGTTTCTAGGAATTTGTCCATTTCTTCCAGATTGACCATTTTATTGCATATAATTGCTCATAATATTCTCTTAGCATTGTTTTTATTTCTGTTGTGTTGGTTGTGATCTCTCCTCTTTCATTCTTGATTTTACTTATTTGGGTCCTTTTTCTTCTTGATCAAACTGGCCAGTGGTTTATCAATTTTGTTAATTCTTTCAAAGAACCAGCTTCTGGTTTCATTGATCTGTTCTACTGTTGTTTTGGTTTCAATAGCATTAATATCTGCTTTAATCTTTATTATTTCCTGTCTTCTGATGGTTTTGGGTTTTATTTGCTGTTCTTTTTCCAGCTCCTTAAGGCATATGGATAGGTTGTTTACCTGAGATCTTTCTTCCTTCTTTAGGAAGGCCTGGATTGCTATATACTTTCCTCTTATGACAGCCTTTGCTGCGTTCCAGAGGTCTTGGGATGTGGTGTTATCATTTTCATTGACTTCCATATACTTTTTAATTTCCTCTTTAACTGCTTGGTTAGCCCATTCATTCTTTAGTAGGACGTTCTTCAGTCTTCAAGTATTTGTTACCTTTCCACATTTTTTCTTGTGGTTGATTTCGAGTTTCATAGTGTTGAGGTCTGAAAATAGGCACGGTAGGATCTCAATCTTTTTTTATTTACTTAGGGCTCATTTGTTTCCCAGTACATTGTCCATTCTGGAGAACGTTCCATGTGCACTGGAGAAGAATGTATATTTTGCTGCTTTAGGATGAAATGTTCTGAATATATCTGTTAAGTCCATCTGGTCCAATGAGTCTTTCATTGCCATTGTTTCCTTGTTGATTTTTTGATTAGATGATCTGTCCATTGCTGTGAGTGGGGTGTTGATGTCTCCTACTATTATGGTATTACTATCAATGAGTTTCTTTATGTTTGTGATTAATTGATTTATATATTTGGGTGCTCTCACATTTAGCACATAAATGTTTACAATTGTTAAGTATTCTTGGTGGATAGACCCCTTGATTATGATATAATGCCCTTCTGCATCTCTTGATACAGTCTTTATTTTAAGTCTAGATTGTCTGATATAAGTATGGCTACTCTGGCTTTCTTTTGTTGACCATTAGAATGATAGATGGTTCTCCATCCCCTGGTTTTCAATCTGAAGGTGTCTTTAGGTCTAAAGTGGGTCTCTTGTAAACAGCATATAGATGAATCTTTATCCATTCTGTTACCCTATGCCCTTTGATTGGAGTATTGAGTCCATTGACGTTTAGAGTGAGTACTGAAAGATATGAATTTATTGCCATTATGATGTTTGTAGAGTTGGAGTTTCTGGTGGTGTTCTCTGGTCCTTTCTTATCTTTTGTTGCTTTTGATATATATATATATATATATATATATATATATACATATGTATATATATATATGTATATGTATATACATATATATATATATATATATATAATCTTTTCTCCCCTCAGAGAGTTCCCCTTAAAATTTCTTGCAGGACTGGTTTAGTGGTCACATACTCCTTTAATTTTTGTTTGTCTGGGAAACTTTTTATCTCTCCTTCTATTTTGAATGACAGCCTTGCTGGATAAAGAATTCTTGGCTGCATATTTTTTTGAATCAGCACACTGAATATATCTGCCACTCTTTTCTGGCCTGCCAAGTTTCTGTGGATAGGTCTGCTGCAAACCTGATCTGTCTTCCCTTGTAGGTTAGGAACTTTCTTTCCCTTGCTGCTTTCATGATTCTCTCCTTGCCTATTTTGTGAATTTGACTATGATATGCATTATTGATGGTAGGTTTTTGTTGAATCTAATGGGGGTCCTCTGTGCTTCCTGGATTTTGAGGTCTGTGTCTTTCCACAGGTTAGGAAAGTTTTCTGGTATGATTTGCTCACATAACACTTCTACCCCTATTTCTCTCTCTTCCTCTTCTGGGACCCCTATGATTCTGATGTCATTCCTTTTTAATGAGTCACTGATTTCTCTAATTCTTAAACCGTGCTCTTTTGCCTTAATCTCCCTCTTTTTTTCTGCTTCGTTATTCTCTATAACTTTGTCCTCTATATCGCTGATTCTCTGTTCTGCCTCGTCCATCCTTGCAGCCAATGCATCCATCTGTGATTGCAGCTCAGTTATAGCATTTTTAATTTCATTCTGGCTATTTTTACTTCCTTTATCTCTGCAGAAAGGGATTCTAATCTATTTTCAACTCCAGCTAGTATTCTTATTATCGTGATTCTAAATTCTGGTTCAGACATCCTGCTTGTAACTGTGTTGGTTAAGTCCCTGGCTGTCGTTTCTTCATGTTCTTTCTTTTGGGGTGAATTCCTTCGTTTTGTCATTTTGAAGGGAGAAAAGGAGTTAATGAGGTAGGAAAATTGAAATTAAAAAATTAAAATTAAAAAATATTAAAATTAAAAATTAAACACACACACATACAAAAATTGAATAGATGATGCTAGATCCTAGGTGTGTTTTTGTCTGTGTGTTGAAAGTGGTTTGACAGATTAGAGAAACGAAAAAAAAAAGGGAGGGGGGGAAAGGGAATCATTTGAGAATTTGAAAAAATGAAAACACTAAAGTAGACTAAAATAAGATGATGTGGGTAAATAGAATTTAAAAAAATACACAAAAAAGTAGGGAATATAGCAGAAAAAATAAAAACAAATATTTTTAACTAGAATTTTTTCATTTACTGTATTTAAGAAAGAAGAAATGAAAAAGAGAAAAAGATACAAAAAGAAAAAAAGAAAAGAAAATAAAGAAAGAAATCCTTTGAAAATTTGAAAAAGTGATGGAATGGAATAAAATGATGGGAGTAAGATAGAATTTGAAAAAGTTTACATAAAAGCAAAAAAATATATAGTAATAAAAATTAAATAAAATATTTTTAAGAGAAATTGAAAGTAAAAATGAAGTTTTTCTCTTTCTGCCTTCAAGAAAAAGAAAATAAATGAAAAAGAAGAAAGAAAAAGAAAGAAAAAAGGATATTGTTTGAAATTTGAAAAGGTGAGTACATTGAAGTAGATTAAAATAAAATGAAGGAAGTAAAGTAGAATTTTGAAAAAATTACACAAAAGTAAAAAATATAGTTATAAAAATTAAAGGCAGATATTTTTAATAAAAATTGTTAATAAAAATGAGTTTTTTCTCTTTCTTTATTCAAGAAAAAGAAAAGAATTGTAAAAGAGAAAAAGGAAAGAGAAAAAATTTGAATAAATGAACGTGCTAACAGATTGAAGTAGGACTGAAATTGCTTCATTTTCCCCAAGAGATCAGTCCATGTAGCTCTTTATAGTCCATAAATTAAGCCGGTGGTGAGGTTTGTGTTCTTGAAGAGCAAAGTTGGCCCAGTTGGGCGGAGCTCGGTGTAACAGCTCCGCTCTCCACTAGATGGTGCTATTAGCCTACTGGGGTGGATTGTTGTGGTGCTAGTACGTGCGCATGCACATACACGGCGGTGGTGAAAATGGCTTTGCCCAGCTACCCAGTCTGTTCTCCCAGATCAACAATCGCACACTGGTCCTCCGTCTTCAGTTCTCATCCACTCCCCGCTTTTCTACTCTCTGTGACCAGGCCCCAGGCAGTACCTCTCTCCCAAGTTTTGCTTCAGATGTGGCTGTTTTCCCTGGCCCCTTACTTCCAAAGGACTGTGGCTTTGACCCATTCTGCCCCTCTGCAGGAGGGTCTCACCGAGCAATGGCCGAATGTCGGCTGCACCCAGGAACCCCCGCTGGACCCTGTTGTTGCCGGTGCCCTGAGACTGCGGCCAGGTACCAGCCTGCCCCAGAAAAAGTTCATGAGACAGCGTAGCAGCAGTGTTTCAGGGATTATGGAAAATCACAACACACATCTGACACCAGGCTTCACCCTCAACAACCTTGCCCTAGCACAAGCGAATGTGGCTGCTTTCCGGGGTCTTCTGGGACCAGGTGGCTTCAACGGTCTCTACCAAATGTCCTTCCAGCAGTGGAACCGTTTTTCCCTGTGTGGCCCGAGAACCTCCTGGACTCCACTCTGTTCCTGGGGATTCACATTTCCCACCAGAGCACCACTAGGTATCAAGTTGCCGAGTTGCAGCCTTTGCGCTCCCCTTGTTTACAGTCTTAATGGAATTTAAACCCTCTCCTTTCTCCTTTCCCCTTTCCCCTTTCTCCTTTCTCCCTTTTTAGTTTAGCCCTTGTGGCTGTTTCCAATTTTCCACTTTCTCTCCAGCTGCTTTTGGGTAGGGGTGCTTTTCCCGTATGCTCCCCTTCTCCCCAGCGTCCATCCTCTCTGCCTGGAAAAGTGTTCCCTACCTTTTGAGGCTTCTTGCTCCCCAAGTTCAGCTCTTTGTGTCATGTACCTGCTGAATTCTGTGGTTCAGGTTGTGCAGATTGCTGTGTTAATCTTCCAATCAGTTTTCTATGTGTGTAGGATGGTTTAGTGTTGGTCTGGCTGTATTTCATGGAAGCAAGACACACAGAAAGCTTCCATGCTGTTCTGCCATCTTGGCTGCTCCTGGTAAATATTAAAGTATAGCTTCCCTTGGAGCCCAGAAACAGGGTCCAAAAGCATTAAAAGTTGAAAATTTCTTTTAGCACTCTTAAGGAGGATGAATTTGAGTGGTGGAAGTGATTATACAAGAGGTCCCTCAGAGTGACATTTAATCACACCATTAAAGTGTCATTGTTAGCCAGCATACTTGGAGGTTATGGTGGTACTTTTTAAATTAGCTCAGATTTGTGTTTAACTAAAATTTAACTAAAATCTTGTTTTACTTGAAAACTTATAAAAATGCATTAACATATTTCTTAGGTTACTCAAGATAGTCTGGTGACTATGACTGAATTGTTGCTGATTTTTCAAGACCTTGGAGTCATTATTCTAAGCATCAGTTTCCAGGGAAAACTGCAAGTATCAGATGCTAGAAACAAGTAAGCCAACTCTGTTGTGTACTGAGTCCAAAATATAAACTGAAAGGTAGTTGCTGTTTCTTTTGTTATTACTAAATCATTGATGTCAGATGTGTTGTTTTTGTGTTTTCCTTAAATATAATTTTATTATACCTGCAATAGTGTAGTTTTGTATTATGATAACCTTATTTCTCAGGTGCAATTTTATGACAGCTGATCCTAATAGTGATTTTAGGCTTCATATACTTTATTTATAAGTTTTACATTTCTTAAATATCTTGTAAGACTGCCAATGACAAAAATATAGCCACATAGTGGAAATTGCCTATAGAAAGACAATTTGTGCTTTGCCATCCAGCATCATCTTTGTGTGCATAATATAGTTTTCTGGTACATAATACTCACTCAATAAATGTCATTGAAAACTTGAATGAATTAGTGACCAGGTTCAATTTGAATTTGCAGGTTAGTGTTTCTTTCTGGAAATTTATCAAATCAACATCTTTATATGCAACAGGACCAGAATGACTTTCTTATTAGATGTTGAAAGAAAGGCTATTTGAACAACGTTACCCACTGACTTCTCATTTGATTGCAGCTTCCAGAATGGATTTAAAAAGTGCACATTTATCAGATTAAGCAACATGGAGAACCAGAAGTCTTCATTTCACTCCTGAGCAATTATAATGTGTGCTTGGAAGAAATGACTATAAATTTAGCTGAATGGGGCTTATTCTCCCAAAGTCAAAGGTCTAGCTTGAATCAGCTGAGCAACAGAGATGGGAGTAGCTTTTAAAACACAAGTGCTTCATTAATGTAATCTGGACAATCATCTGTCATCTGGGGACAATTTATTCAGAAAAAAATACTTTATTTACTAAAACTGTTGTCCTTACTTATGTTTCACCCCCAAATGTATAGAGGTTAATTAGTTACTACAGATTTCTTCCAGTAGGGAACCTGAGGGCCTATCTGCTAGTTTTTCTTCTACTCTGTGGTTCCTGAAAACCTTTTGAAGATAAATTTACAGTCTGGGAAGCAATGGAAATGTAATTTTGTTAGTGTGTGAAGCAACATGACAACTTTTGGAGTTTGAAGTTGTAATGTTGGACAAATGAATAAAGTACTGTGCCAAAGATGGCCAATGGGACTAAAACAAGCTCTGGTCTCTAGCTTAGAGACCCCTCTTTGGGGTTCTTCTTGCCCTGTTTGCCCCACGTGCAAAAAACTCGCCACCTATATGGAAGCTGACAATTATAAATTACCCTTCCCACTTGCATTC
This sequence comes from Prionailurus viverrinus, assembly GCF_022837055.1. Classification (NCBI taxonomy): domain Eukaryota; kingdom Metazoa; phylum Chordata; class Mammalia; order Carnivora; family Felidae; genus Prionailurus; species Prionailurus viverrinus. The sequence continues at coordinate 57,634,341 of NC_062579.1, forward strand.
GGTGCTCAGAACTTTGGAGAAACAGTCTCCTCTGAGCCCACTGATGTTAAATAAATCTCCAATCCACCAAGATCTCTGAGTGCCACTTGGTTTTTCTGCCAGAGTTCCAGCCTGGTTCCATAACATATTTGGTTCCCTGACAGGAAAACCCAACCACACTGGCCCATTGTTGCCTCCGGTTTGGAAGAATGGCGAGGTGGTGATGGAGCGAGGAATTGCAAAGGAAAAGGTGTGCCCTGCCTGAATTTCAGAAGTCTTCTGTTTGGTTGCCTGGGGCTGGCCCCACTCTGTCGTTCCTGCCTGACTCAAAAAGACCTGATAGGTGAGTACCTGGAACCGACATCAGAACCAGTAAGGCCAGGGCCCCAAAGCAGACAGGCCCACCCAAAAGGGTGGAAGGGGGACCTGATCACTCTCCGGAGACCTTAGTGGTCTCACAGGTAGAAAATTTTGCAAGAGGGAATATAATAGCCTCTGGTGTGTGTGTGTGTGTGTGTGTGTGTGTGTGTGTGTGTGTGAATGTGTGGCTCACCCAGGCTTGCCAGTCGAGTTTGAGTTTGTGGCTCCACGGACAGCACTCTTAAGGTCCCCAAAAGTCTATGGAGTCCGAGTGGGCTCTCCTGCATCACAGTGAAAGCATACAGTCTAGGGTGGCATCATATTAGATTCCAGTTGCAAACCACAAAGCTGAGTCCACTACAGCCAAGCCTCACCTAAAGTTTCCCTCAGGAACATGACCAGTGGAGCATCTAATTGGTCCTCTCATCCAAGGGGATAAACTCCCTTCGTCTCTCTCTGTGACACCAAACATGAGAAAGGAATTAATAATGAAATCAAAACAGAGTAAGCCTACAATTTTAGAGTTCATGCTCAAAAATTTTTAAAAGGAATTTCAGGTAAAAATGACACCCAGGAAGTTAAGGACATTTTGTGAACCAGAAAGGCCCATATTCAATGTACGATGCCCACTGGAAGGGACATAAGATGCTCAAATAGTGCAGCGGGTTTGGCTGATAGTCACTTGGAACCCAGGTCCCCCTGATCAATTTCCATACCTTGACTCCTGGCTTGCAATTGCCTGAAATCCTCCGCCTTGGATGTGATTGGCCATAGCAAGCAGAGCCAAGCAAAGGTTTTAGCCGCTTTATCTGGAGACTCACCCAGGGAGCCAAAGAAGCAACCCACCTCTCCCCTAGTGTTTGCAGGGGACCCTGAGGAAGATACTGTCTTTCTGACACCTTATGATTCACCTCCACCACTGCCACCCATCTCTCATCCCCTCCCAGACCCAGAGAACGCTCCCCTACAAGGGCCAGCAGCCATACTGTGCCCCAGACTCAGACTAACACTCTCCAAATGCCTATAAGGGAGACAAGAGAACTTGAAAGGCAGAATGAGGGTGGAACAGTCCAGCCCAGCCATTCCATGATGTATTATCAACCTTTCTCCGAAACCGACCCCCTCAATTGGAAACACAACACTCCATCATACTCTGAAAAGCCACAAGCAATGGTTGACTTGATAGAGTCCCTCTTCCAGACCCACTGGCCGACTTGGGAAGATTGTCAGCAGTTACTCCATACTCTAATACAGAAGAAAGAAGAAGAAGAATGAGAGAATCATGACAGTATCTAGAAGATCACGCACCTCTGAGGATCAATGACCCTGCTGTCTTGGCTCAAGCTGCCACACCTACCAACATGGGATTTCACCACAAAAGAAGGACAAGCCCACATCTGACAATACCAGGAATCCCTCTTGGAGAATCTGAGCTGGAGGCAAAAAGCCCATGAACATGACTAAATATTGTCACACAGCAGCCTGGTGAGTCTCCTAGAGACTACTATGAAAGACTATGTGAAGCATACCATGTATACACCCCATTTGACCCTGAGGCACCAGAAAGTCAACAGATGGTAAATACCTCTTTTGTGGCACAAGCTGCCCAAGATATCAGAAGAAAACTCCAGAAGTTGGAGGGCTTTGCCATGATGAATATCATTCAACTGACAGAGGTCACCAATAAAGTTTTCATAAACAGAGAATTTGCAGCCGAAAGAGAAGTGCAGAGAAGACTAAAAAAGAAGGCCACCCTTCTCGCAGCAGCACTAAAGGAAACAGACACTCCAAGGACATGAAGACTCCAACAACCAAAATGGGGAAGCCTAGACCCCCCTTAGCAAAGGACAAAAGGAGCCCATGGTCGGAATGAAGGAAGGGACTGAACAATGACTTTCATGGTTGACACTGGGGCTGAACACTCAGTTGTTACTTCCCCGGGAGACCCTTTCAGCCAAAATATGACAACCATACTTGGGGCTCCTTGGACATGGGCAATACAACAGCCCTTCTGTCAAGCTCGACAATGTGAACTTGGGGGTCACAAAGTCTGGCATGAGTTCCTCTACTTACCTGAGTGTCTGATTCCTCTCCTGGGCTGAAATATGATCTCCAAACTTGGGGCCCAGATAACTTTTGAACCCACTGGACACACTAGCCTCCAATTAAACCCAAGTCCAAAGGAAACCCTGGGCTTGGCAATTACCTTGCCAAGGGAAGAAGAATGGAGACTATTCCCAAGCCCAAACCTTCAGCCCCTCAGAATTCAGGCTTACATTCCCCTCTGTATGGGCTGAAGATAGCCTACCTGGACTAGCTTGGAGTCAGACCCCCATAATTGTTGATCTGATCCCTGGAGCCCAACCTCAGAGACAAAGGCAATACCCCCTTCCACTTGAGGCTAGAATGGGTATACAAGAGCACCTGACCAAGCTCAGAGAAGCAGGTATTCTAATTGAGTGCCAATCGGCTTGGAATACTTGCTCTTGCCAGTAAAGAAGCCAGGAGGAAGATACCAACCATTACAGGATTTGAGGGCCACTAACAAAGTGACTGTTTCCTTACACCCAGGGGTTCCGAACCTATATACTCTCCTCAGCCAAATTCCAGGGTGAGCCAGATGGTTTACATGCCTCAACCTAAAAGATGCTTTCTTCTGCTTCCATCTGGCTCCTCAAAATCCACCATTGTTTGCCTTTGAATGGACTGAGCCCGTTACAGGGTGCCAGATGCAGCTGACCTGGACGCGACTTCCCCAAGGCTTCAAGAACTTGCCCACTCTTTTTGGGGAAGCACTAGCTGCAGACCTCGCTGACTTTCCAAGGGAAACGACAGGGTCTGTCCTCCTCCAATATGTAGATGACCTCCTTCTTGCCAGTGACACCTACAAAGACTGTATGAAAGGTACCAAGGCCCTCCTGAAGGTCCTATCCTACTCAGTGCACCGGGCCTTTTGGAAAAAGACAGATTTGTCAGCAGCAGGTCTGATACTTAGGCTTCCTCCTCACAAAAGGAAAAAGAGAACTAGGACCGGAAAGGAAGAAAGTTATCACCACACTGCCACAGCCCTAAACAAAACGAGATTTGTGTGAAATTTTAGGGGTTGCAGGGTTCTATCGCATTTGGATTCCCAGATTCTCAGCCATAGCGAGGCCCCTCTATGACCTGTTGGGAGGGCAAGACCGGGAGCCCCTCACGTGGACTGAGGAGGCAAGGGCTGCTTTCACAGAAATAAAGTTGGCTCTGGGAAGAGCCCCAGCCCTGGATTTGCTTGACATAGAAAGGCCCTTTAGCCTCTTTGTACATGAAAAGGACAAAATAGCCCTTGGAGTGCTCACTCAGAGCATGGGGCCTTGGCAACAGCCAGTAGCCTACCTGTCAAAAAAATGTGATCCTGTGATGGCCACCGTGCCTCAGAGCACTGGCAGCCACAGTCCTGCTCATCAAGAAGGCAAACAAACTCCCACTGGGGCAAACATTTAATGTTAAGGTCCCACACATGGTCATGTCCCTCACGAGCACCCAAATATATTGTTTCCTCTTCAATTCTCGGCTGACACAATACCAAGGCCCTCTCTTCGAAAACCCAAGGGTCACTATTGAAACAGTAAGAACACTAAACCCGGCCACCTTTCTTACCACGGAGGAGAGAGAACCTGACCATGACTGTTCTGAAGTAGTGGATGCAGTCTCTGCCAGCCACCCAGACCTCCAAGACTAAGCTATAACAAGCCCGGAGATCACCCTGTTCAGCCATGGGAGCAACTATTTATTAGAGGGCAGCTGAAGAGCAGGATATGCGGTAACAAAAACCACTGAAGTTCTGGAAGCCAAGGCATTGCCGGAAGGATGGTCGGCACAATGAGCTGAACTGTACGCCTTAACCCAAGCCCTCATCCTTAGCAAAGGTAAATGAGTTAACATCTATACTGATTCTCGGTACATCTTTGCTACTGTGCACGTACACAAGGCCATCTATAAAGAAAGAGGCCTCCTTACTGCTGCAGGGAAAACTATCAAAATCAAGGAAGAAATATTAAACTTCTTGAGGCCGTATGGCTGCCAGACAAGGTAGCTATCCTACACTGTAAGGGACATCAGAAAGAAGACGACCCCAATTTCCTTAAGGACCCCTGTTCACCACTTTCTGCCAGGAGACTCTGTGTGGGTCAAAGATTGGAAGAGGGAACCTCTTAAGCACAGTGGACTGGGCCTCATATTGTTATCCTAACAACTCCTACAGCCCTTAAAGTTTCAGGTATCACACCATGGGTCCATCACTCCAGAGCTAAGAAAGCCAACTCAGAGGAACTCTCAACCTGGAGAAGTGATCTAGATCCAGTCAACTCGCTTAAACTGACCCTCAAAAGTGACACTTGCCCCCGAGACCTCCAGCCCTGCTCCAGCCACACTCCAGAAGCTGGCTGGCCTGCTAATGGCAGAAGCTTGAGGAATGAACCAACGCATGAACCAAGCCCAGGGGTTTGGATGCAACTCTGCCAGCCCATGCTCCTTACTGATGTCATAGCCCTGATCTTACTTCTTACTGTTATGCTGATAGAGACTCCACCAACAAGCTGAACATGGGACAAAAGATGCATGCTGGGTCTCACATACCTCCTCTGGATGGGAGGATTATTAAGTATTGCCTGTATATTATGATAACCTCTCTCACCCTCACAACTGCCACTTACCCACTTTGCCCCCAGGATTGTTGTGTGACAATAAGGGGTCAGCACCTTCATCTCCCTCCAGAAAGTTTGCTACAAGGGAAAAACACCCACTCTCTGTCAGTACTTCAGTGCCCCAAGGACTAAGTATTGGACCATAGAGTTAACTCAAAATATCATGAACCCTTGTCACAACAAAGGCCTCCAGAGAGGGAAGCGAGCTTGCTACACTTACCTTCTTCAATGGGGGATCTCAGGCATGGGAGGGGCGCAAGATAAGGCCCTTCAAAAAGTTATAAAGGATACCCAGGATAAGGTAATACAAGCCGTAAAGGCGACCACTCCCCTGACAGCCTACCAGGGTTTGAACCTTTCAGCCCTCAATCAGATGTTTATCAATCCCCCACTCCAGTGTTGGGCCAACATTACTCTACAAGCCCTCCATAAAATGGATAATCACACCCAAACCTGCTGGATGTGCTTGCCCCTCAGCCAAAGGGCTTACTTAGCCACTCCCATCCCTTTGACCTGGGAGGCTCCTGAAAATCTCAAAACCAACACCTGTCTTAATTGGACCCCTGGCCACTGGGGTCTGCCTCAAATGCTGACAATCTAATCTGTACAGTCCCTGAAGGTATGAACAGTACCTCTCTATGTGGAAGAAATATAACCTTAAAGAGGAATACAACCCTATATTCAACCCCTGGGATGGTCTATCTGTGTTCTAATTTGGCCTACCGATGCCTAGAGGTCAACTGGACTCAGATATGTTATTCCATCTTCCTAATCCCAGAGATATCTGTATACACTGAAGATCAGTTCCTAACAGCCTTTAACCCCAAGTCCTGGGCTAAACGGGCAATCCTGCTACCCGTTCTGAAAGGCGCAGGAATTGCAACAGGAATAGGAGCCGGAATAGGGACTTAGATTCATCCATAGGACTATACCATAGACTATCTCAAGAGCTAAATGAAGACATGAAATGGATGGCAGATTCTCTGGTAACCTTACCAAGCCAAATTAACTCTCCGGTGGCAATGACGCTCTAAAATAGGCGAGCCCTCGACCTCCTCACTTCAGAAAAAGGAGGGACTTGCATCTTTCTGGGGAGGAATGTTGCTATTTTGTAAACTAAGGTTAAGGAGCTCAAGGAAATAATTCAATGTAGACAACAGGAAAGTCTCAAACAATGGAAAGGATGGGATCTCAAGGATTGGGCATCCTGGCTTCCTGCTCTAGTGGGGCCCCTCTCCATAATTTTACTTGTATCCATCAGCCCCTGTATACTGAATGCCATGGTATGTTTTATTGAAAACACTGTTGCTCACCAAACTACAGCACATATCTTAGCCTTCTGAGAGCACCAACCTGTAAAACTGAAAGGTGATGCCTACTAAAAGTTTTTTTTTAAAGGCATCAAAGGGGGGAATGTAGGAGAAGTGAATAAAGTACTGCACCAAAGATGGCCAAGGGTGCTAAAACAAGCTCTGGTGTCTAGCTTAGAGACCCCTCTTCTGGCTTCTTCTTGCCCTGTTTGCTCCACGTGCAAAAACCCGCCACCTATATGGAAGCTGACAATTATAAATTACCCTCCCCACTTGCATTTGGCGCTCAGATCTTTGGAGAAATGGTCTCCTCTGAGCCTGCTGGTGTTAAATAAATCTCCAATCCACCAAGATCACAGAGTGCTGCTTGGTTTTTCTGCCAGCGTTCCAGCCTGGTTCCATAACAGTAACAACTTAAAACTTGTGAAAGTCTTAAAATGCTACTCCATCCCCTCTCCATTCTTTTTGTGTCTCTTGCCAGCTGCATTTTTTAGTCACTAATTCATGCAGTATGGTTTGCAAGGAACTTTAAAAGCAATATTTTTCCTGCTGCTATGCCTTGCATTTTCATTTGTGGCCTAAATGATCTATGTAGGACATATTTACTTTGAGATTTTGGTTTGGCTCAAAAAATGCCAAGTGATACAACTCAGACAATGAGTCCATTGATTTCAGCAATGGAACATTTGAGTGTAGAATAATGTACAGGCAAGCTGTACAAAAAATTATTCCATTTTTATTTGCAAATCTAATGACCCTAATATTCTTCCATGTCTAAAAGGCAGGTATCAAGTTGAATATTTTCTGAATTTTTATTTTTGTCTTTAGCATCTTCCTGAAAGAAATAAAAATAAAACCAGAGTGTAAGTTTTATCTTTGATGGTTCTAGTTCTTTTTTCCAGCTGCCCCCTCTGTTTCCTGATTTTTTTTCTAATCCTTGTTGAAAGGAATTATTTGTGAATGTGAGACCTTATGTTTGCATTTTAGGTAGCCCTAATCTCTTATTGTAGACAGGAAGTTTCTAGAGCTTTAAAAACTGTTAATAAATGAAGGAAGAAGTTATGGATATGTTGGAGTATTTTTTTTTATTAAGTAATCTCCCTGTATATTTGAAGCTATATTCTGTAAGGCCTAGTCCAATAGAACCCACTTATAACCTATGCAATAATTTTGTGTACCCCACACTAAGGTCATTCTCCACATTTCTTGTCTTTTGGGGAGAACACACACAAATAATTTCAAGTCGTTGGAATAAATGAGTATAAAACAATACACAACGTTTTTCTGTAGGAGTGTATTTTTATTAATACAAGATATGTATCATAAGACAATTTTACAATTGCAGGTATGAACTTACAGTGATTGAACATACTTTTAAAGTTTATATACTTATTTTGAGAGAAACAGAAAGTGTGAGTGGGGCAGGGGCAGAGAGAGAGGGAAAGAGGGAGAATCCCAAGCAGGGTCTGTGTAGTCAGTGCACAGGGCCTTATGCAAGGTATGAACTCATGAAATAGTGAGTTCATGACCTGAGCTGAAATCAAGAGTTGGGAACTTAACCAACTGAGCTACTCAGGTGCCCCAATTGAACTTACTTTTAAATAAGTGTGATTTATTTGTGGATTTCTATGGTTTACATTCTCCCACACTGAGTAATTTAAAGCTACCAAAGAAACGTCACTGAGGGAAGAATTGGTAAGGTATGCATACAATGGGATGTCTTAGACCTGTAAGAGCTGTCTTCAGCACACCATTAATACTTTGCCATCTTATGTTATCCTCTTTTGAGATACATAATAGAAGATAATTCCACAAAAGATCATTATTTAAAGAAAATAAATTTGCTAAGAGTGCATGTAAAAATTATATTAAGGAATTTTGGGGTAACATTGATGAGGTATTTCCTCATACCTCTTGAATCACATTATGTTAATCAACTCCTCTTCAGCCCATCAGTAATAGTACCCTACTATAATGTGGCATGTAGGGACTAACTGATTTGCTATTTATTTTTTTTTAATTTTTTTTTCAACGTTTATTTATTTTTGGGACAGAGAGAGACAGAGCATGAACGGGGGAGGGGCAGAGAGAGAGGGAGACACAGAATCAGAAACAGGCTCCAGGCTCTGAGCCATCAGCCCAGAGCCCGATGATTTGCTATTTAAATCAATGTCACTAAAGACCTGAAGTTGCGGATGTATTTTATGTCTTTCTTTCTACATTCAACTTATATAAGGAATCAGAAGTTCATGAACTTGTTTTTGTATTATTTCATTCTTTTTCTTCCTGCAACTTCAATTATTGCTACATATATTTATCTTTGGCTTAACTTCCTCATTACTTCTTGCTGTTGATATATTCTTATACTTCTACTGTGTTCTTTGTCTTCACATGTCAAAATGTGCAATTAGATATGGAAGTCTAATGGGTCTGAATCAGAGGTCCAGCTAATATCAGATTATTGGAATTTTCCAAGACACTTGTTGAGTCAAATATAATTTAGGAATTGAATTCTATAGTGACTCAGTGACCTGGCTTGTTGAAAGATATGTGAACAGAGAAACTGAAATATTAGCAGAATAAAGGTTCTTGGTATGCACTCACCGCTATGTATATGTTAATTAAAATAACATAAATTACAGTGGAATTCTTACTATGCATATATAAATTAAAATGACATGAATTACAGTGTAATTATTCATAAAGGCCCTGATAAAGTAGTATCAATATCTAATATAGGGAAAATACTAGGCCTAATGAATGATTTAATGACAGAATTATTTGTGGGAGAAAGAGACCTTTTTCCTTTAATCTTCTTAAGCTTCTGAGTGCAGGTGTTTAAATCCCAAGTGCCTATGTCTAACTTAGATTGAGTTGAATAGTATTTGGGAGTTTTTCAGGAAATGGTTAAAAAAATTAAGAATATGATCCTTTACAAAATAGAGAAGGTGAATTTGTCTTCACTACCTCCTCTCTTTTCAGATATTCCTCTTTCCTGTTTTTGACAACTTGTCCCATCATATACCAGTTTCTCAGTGATATTCCTATCCTTTACATTAAGGGTTGCTGTCAGACCTGTCATCAGAGAATTTTGACATAGGGAAGTGATATTGCCTTACTCTGAAGTGTTCAAACTCTATTTTTCATAAAACGTATCAGACCATTATCTATTTCTCAAAGTGCTGTTCTCTGGGATCAGCTAATCCTATAGACACAGGGAGGAAAATATGAAGGGGCCACTGATTCTACAACAATCCTTTCCTTATTCTTTTTTTTTTTTTTTTTTTTTTTTTTTTTTAAATTTTTTTTTTCAACGCTTATTTATTTTTGGGACAGAGAGAGACAGAGCATGAACGGGGGAGGGGCAGAGAGAGAGGGAGACACAGCATCGGAAACAGGCTCCAGGCTCCTAGCCATCAGCCCAGAGCCCGACGCGGGGCTCGAACTCACGGACGGCGAGATCGTGACCTGGCTGAAGTCGGTTCCTTATTCTTTTTTATAGTAAAATACGAATAACATAAAATTTACCATTTTAGCCATCTTAGAATTTATGAGTCTATGGCATTAAATGCATTTACAATGTAGATAATTTTGCTATGACATCATCTTTATCAGGTCAAAACATTTATATCACCTGAAACAGGATCTCTGTAACTTTAAGCAATTCTCATTCCCCGTTCTCCACACCCTCAGAAAACTACTAATCTCCTTTCTGTATCTATGGATTTACAGAATCCTACATTATGTGACCTTTACTTTCTAGATTTTCTCACTTGCCATTATGTTTTCAAAGTTCATCCATGATTTATTTTTTATTTATTTTATATTTTGTTATTTGTTAAATATTTTAATTTTTTATTTAAATTCTAGTTAGTTAACATATAGTATAATATTAGTTTCATAAATATAATTTAGTGATTCATCGCTTACATATAACACCCAATGCTCATAACAAATGCCCTCCTTAATACCAACAACCCATTTAGCACATTCCTCTTCCCAACTCTCCTCCAGCAACCTGAGGGTTGTTCTCTATATTAAGAATCACTTAGGGTTTGCCTCTCTCTCTCTCTCTCCCTTTCTCTCTCTCTCTTTTTGCTTTCCCTTATGGTCATTTGTTTTGTTTCTTAAATTCCACATGTGAGTGAAATCATATGATCTTTGTCTTTCTCTGAGTGATTTCACTTAGCATAATTCCCCTAGCTCCATCCATGTCATTGGAAATGGTAAGATTTCATTCTTTTTGATGACTAATATTCCAGTGTGTGTGTGTGTGTGTGTGTGTGTGTGTGTGTGTGTGTGTTTGTGTGTACTACCTCTTCTTTATCCATTCAACAGTTGATGGAGATTTGGGCTCTCTCCATAGTTTGTCTATTGATGATACTACTGTTATAAACATTGGGATGCATGTAGCCCTTTGAATCAGTATTTTTGAATACTTTGAGTAAATAGTAGCACAATTGCTGGGCCCTGTATTTCACTTTTTGAGGAACCTCCATATTGTTTTTTGAGAGTGGCTGCACCAGTTTGCATTCCCACCAAAACTGTAAGAGTCTTCCACTTTCTCCACATCCTTGCCAACACCTCTTGTTTCCTGCATTGTTACCTTTAACCATTCTGACAGGTGTGAGGTAATATCTCATAGTAGTTTTGAGTTGTAATTCCATGATGATCACTGATGTTGAGCTTCTTTTCATGTGTCTATTAGCCAACTCTATATCTTCTCTGGGGAAAAATGTCTATTCATCTCTTCTGACCATTTCTTAACTGGGATATTAGTTTTTTAGGTGTTGAGTTTGATAAGTTCTTTATATATTTTGGATGCTAACCCTTTATCACATATGTCTTTTGCAAATATCTTCTCCCACTCAGAAGGTTGCCTTTTAGTTTTGTTGATTTTATCTTTCACTGCGGGGAAGCTTTTTATTTGGGTGAAGTTCCATTAGTTTATTTTTGCTTTTGTTTCCCTTGCTTCCAGAAACGTGTTTAGTAAAACGTTGCTCTGGCCAATATCAAAGAGGTTCTGACTGTGTTCTCCTTTAGGATTTTAGGTTTCTTGTTTCACAATTAGATACTTCATACATTTGTTTTGTTTTGTTTTGTTTTTATTTTTTTAATATCAAATTTATTGTCAAATTGGTTTCCATACAACACCCAGTGCTCATCTCAAAAGGTGCCCTCCTCAATACCCATCACCCACCCTCCCTGACCTCCCACCCCCCCATATACCCGTAGTTTGTTCTCAGTTTTTAAGAGTCTCTTATGCTTTGGCTCTCTCCTTCTGTAACCTTTTTTTTCGTTCCCTTCCCCCCTGGACTTCTGTTAAGTTTCTCAGGGTCCACATAAGAGTGAAATTATATGGTATCTGTCTTTCTCTGTATGACTTATTTCACTTAGCATAACACTCTCCAATTCCATCCACGTTGCTACAAAAGGCCATATTTCATTCTTTCTCATTGCCATGTTGTATTCCACTGTGTATATAAACCACAATTTCTTTATCCATTCGTCAGTTGATGGACATTTAGTCTGCAACATGCAGAAGGATGAAACTAGACGACTTTCTTACACCATTCACAAAAACAAACTCAAAATGGATAACAGACCTGAATGTGAGACAGGAAACCTTCAAAACCCTAGAGGAGAAAGCAGGAAAAAACCTCTCTGACCTCAGCCGCAGCAATTTCTTACTTGACACATCCCCAAAGGCAAGGGAATTAAAAGCAAAAATGAACAACTGGGACCTCATGAAGATAAAAAGCTTCTGCACAGCAAAGGAAACAATCAACAAAACTAAAAGGCAACCAACAGAATGGGAAAAGATATTTGCAAATGACATATCGGAAAAAAAGGTTAGTATCCAAAATCTGTAAAGAGCTCACCAAACTCCACACCTGAAAAACAAATAATCCAGTGAAGAAATGGGCAGAAAACATGAATAAACACTTCTCTAAAGAAGACATCCAGATGGCCAACAGGCACATGAAAAGATGCTCAATGTCTCTCCTCATCAGGGAAATAAAAATCAAAACCACACTCAGATATCACCTCATGCCAGTCAGAGTGGCTAAAATGAACAAATCAAGAGACTATAGATGCTGGAGAGGATGTGGAGAAATGGCAACCCTCTTGCACTGTTGGTGGGAATGCAAACTGGTGAAGCTGCTCTGGAAAACAGTGTGGAGGTTCCTCAAACAATTAAAAATAGATCTACCCTATCACCCAGAAATAGCACTGCTAGGAATTTACCCAAGGGATACAGGAGTGCTTATGCATAAGGGCACTTGTACCCCAATTTTATAGCAGCACTCTCAACAATAGCCATATTATGGAAAGAGCCTAAATGCCCATCTACTTCATTCATTTTGAATATTTTTTTTGTTTGGTGTAGGAAAGAGACCAGTTTCATTCTTCTGAGTGTTGCAGTCCAGTTTTCACAGCACTATTTGTTTAAGAGATTGTCTTTTTTTTGCCATTGTATATTCTTTCCTGCTTTGGTGAAGATTAGTTGACCATATAGTTTTTGGTCCATTTCTGGGTTTTAAATTCTAGTCTTTTGATCTATTTGTCTGTTTTTATGCCAGTACCATACTGTCTTCATGACTACAGCTTTGTAATATAAGTTGAAGTTCGGAATTGTGATGCCTCCATCTTTGGTTTTCGTTTTCAAGATTGCTTTGGCTATTTGGGTTTTTTTGTGGTTCCATAGCAATTTTGGGATTGATTGTTCTAGCTCTGTGAGAAATGATGGTGATGTTTTGATAAGGATTAAATAAAATGTTTGGATTGCTTTGTGTAGTATAGACATTTTAATCATATTTGTTCTTCCCGTCCATGATCATGGTATGTCTTCCCATTCATTTTATGTTATATTCCATTTCTTTCATCAGTATTTCATAGTTTTCAAAATTGCAGATATTTTACCTTTTTATTTAGCTTTATCCCCAGGCATCTTACAGTTTTTGGTGCAATTGTAAAGGATATCAATTCCTTTATTTCTTTTTCTTTTTTTGTTATTTTTTAAATGTTTATTTATTTCTAAGACAGAGAGAGACAGAGCATGAGTGGGGGAGGGACAGAGAGAGAGGGAGACACAGAATCAGAAGCAAGGTCCCGGCTCTGAGCTGTTAGCACAGAACCCGACATGGGGCTTGAACTCACAAACCGTGAGATCAACTGACTGAGCCACCCAGACACCCTCTTGATTTCTTTTTTCTGTTGTTTAATTACTGGTATATAAAATACAACAAGTTTCTGTACATTGATTTTGTATCCTGCGACTTTACTGAATTTGTGTATCAGTTCTAGCAATTTTTTGGTGGAGTTTTTTGGGTTTTCTCATTTGTGATTTTGGAAGACCTAAAGTGATGAAGACCATATAGGAAGACAGAAAATATCCAGAAGCAATTACAAATAAGTAATAAAATGCACTACATACATATACTTGAAAAATCACTCTGAATATAAATTGGCTAAATGCCCAATCAAAGGACAGAGTATCAGAATCGATACATATCGAGACCCATCAATATTCTGCCTATAAGAGATTCATTTTAAAACTAAAGACACCTACAGACTGAAAGTGATGGGATATAGAACCATTTATCATGCTAAAGGATGTCAAAACAAAACCAGAGTACCCATAGTAATATCAGACAAACTAGATTTTAAGACTGTATGTAATAAGAGATGAAGAAAGACACTATATCATGATAAAAGAGTCTATCCAACATGAAGATCTAACAATTATAAATATTTATGCCCCAAATATGAAAGCACCCAAATATATAAAACAATTAATAACAAACATAAAGAAATGCATTTATAATAACACAATAATATTAGGGCACTTTAACACCCACTTACAATATGGACCAATCATCTAAACAGAAAATCAACAAGGAAACAATGACTATGAATGACACACTGGGCCATATAGACTTAAAAGATATATTCAGAACATTTTATCCTAAAGCAGCATGATGTATATTTATACATTCTTTTTGAGTGCACATGGGACATTCTCCAGAATAGATAACATACTGGGTCATAAATCAGGCCTCAAGAAGTACAAAAAGACTGGGACACCTGGGTGGCTCAGTTGGTTAAGCATCTGACTTTGGCTCAGTTCTTGATCTCATAGTTCATGAGTTCGAACCTCGCATCAGGCTCTGTGCTGACAGCTCAGAGCCTGGACCCTGCTGCAGATTCTGTGTCTCCCTTTATCTCTCCCCTTCCCCTGTTCACTCTCTCTCTCTCTGTGTCAAAAATAAATAAACATTTAAAAATTTTTTTAAAAAGGAAGTACAAAAAGATTGAGATCATACCATGCATAATTTCTGGCCACAAAACTATGAAACTTGAAGTCAACCAGAAGAAAAAATTGGAAAGAACACAAATACATGGAGGTTAAAGAACACCCCCTCCCCAAGCAGTGAGTGGGTTAAATAGGAAATTAAAGGGAAATGTAAAAATACATGGAAACAAATGAAAATGCAACTTGATGTTAAAAACCTTTGGGATGCAGCCAAAGCGGTCCTAACAGGAAAATTATATAGCAGTACAGAACTACCTGAAGAAATAAAAAAAGTCTCAATTAAATAACCTAATCTTATACCTAAAGGAGCTTGAAAAGGAACAGCAAATTAAGCCTAAAGCCAGTAGAAAAAGGATATAATAAAGATTAAACAGATAAAAATATTATGGAAACAAACAAAAACCCCAACAGTAAAACAGGTCAATGAAACTCAGAGCTGGTTATTTGAAAGAATTAATAAAATTGATTAACCCCTAGCCAGATTTCTCAAAAAGAAAAGAGAAAAGTTTCAAATAAAAAAAAATCACAAACGAGAGAGGAGAGATCACAACCAACACCACAGAAATACAAACAATTATAAGATAATATGAAAAATTATATGCCAACAAACATCTGGAAGAAATTGACAAATTCCTGAGAACATATAAATTACAAAAGTTAAACAGGAAAAAATGGAAAATTTGAAGAGACTGATAACCAGCAAAGAAATTGAATTGGTTATCAGAAATATCCCAACAAATAAAAGTCCAGAGCCAGATGGCTTCCCAGAAGAATTCTATTACATGTTTAAAGACGAGTTAACACCTATTATTCTCAAAGTGTTCAAAAAAAATGGAAGGAAAAGTTCGTAGCTTATTCTATGAGGCCATCATTACTTTGACTCCAGAACCAAAAAAAGACTCCACTAAAAAGATTACAGGCCAATACCTTTGATGGCCATGGATGCAAACATTCTCCACAAGATACCAACATACCGAATCTAACACTACATTAAAAGAATTATTCACCACAATCAAGTGGGATTAATTTCTGGGCTGCAAGCATGGTTCAGTATTTGCAAATAAATCAACATGATACACCACACTAATAAAAAGAAGTATAAGAACCATATAATCTCTTAATAGATGCAAAAATAGCATTTGACAAAATACAGCATCCATTCTTGATAAAAACCCTCAACAAAATAGGTTTAGAGAGAACATACCTCAATATCACAATAACCATATACAAAAGATTCACAGTTAATATCATCTTCAATGGGGAAAAACCGAGAGCTATTCCTCTACAGTCCAGAAGCAGACAGGGATGGCCACTCTCACTAGTCTCATTTAACATAGTATTGGAAGTCCTAGCCTCAGCGATCAGACAACAAAAAGAAATAAAAGGCATCCAAATTTGTAAGGAAGGTGTCAAACTTTCACTATTTGAAGATGATATGATACTTTATATAGAAAACTCAAAAAACTCCAAGGAAGTCCCTTGTAATATTTCTTGCAGAGCTGATTTAGTGGTCATGAACTCCTTTAATTTTTTGTTTGTTTGTTTGTTTGGGAAACTTTATTACTTCTTCTATTCTGAGTGATAGCCTAGTTAGATAGAATATTCTTGGGCTGCATATTTTTCTCATTCAGCACGTTAAAGATATCATGCCATTCCCTCTGGCTTGCCAAGTTTCTATGAAGAGATCTGTTCCTAATGTTTTGGGTGTTTCCTTGTAAGTTAGACACTTCTTTCTTGCTGCTTTTAGGATTTTTTTAAATTATATTTTGAAAATTAAACCACAATATGTCTTGGTGTCCTGCTTTTGTTTATTTTGACATGAGTTCTCTGCCTCCTGGATTTGGATGTCTTTTTTCCTTTCCCAGGTTAGGGATTTTTCAGCTAATATTTTCTCAAATAAAATTCCTGTCCCCTTTTCTCTCTCTTCTTCTTCTTCTGGGACTCCTTTGATAGGAATGTTACTACATTTGATGGAATATGATTTTCTGAAGTCCACTCTAGTGATCTATCATTTGTCTTTCCCTCTTCTTTTTTGGCTTCATTATTTTCCATATTTTTTATCTTCTATATCACTTACTCATTCCTCTGCTACATCCATTTTTGTGCTCATTGCATCCTGTCACTTTAAAACCTCAGTTATTGAATTTTTTCATTTCTGTTTCATTGTTTTTTAGCTCTCTTATCTCTGTGGTAAGGGCCTCCCTGATGTCTTCCATGCTTTTTTCAAGCCCGGTGAATATCCTTATAGCTGTTTATTCAAATTCTGTGTCAGGAATATTACTTACATATCTTTTGATTCAATGTCTGGCTGTAACCTTTTCTTGTTCTTTCTTTTGGTATTAATTCCTCTGTCTTGGCAATTTGTCTAAGTCTCTGTCTTATTATGTTAAAAATCCTTCTATGTTTCCTGCTATGCTGCTGAGAGTAATGGCTTTATGAAGAAGAGGTCATATAATGTCCAGAGCCTGGTGCTTCAGAAAATGTCTCTGGTATGTGCTGCATGTATTGTGCTGCTATTTTGGTCAGACATCTGCAGAGGTTTTCCTTGCCTGCAAGGGAGAGTGTTTGGATATTGTCCATAGTGTGACAAGTTTTAACTAGGTGTGCACTGATCTGCTTGTTAAATGAGACATGATGCTACTTCTACTAAAACTGAAGCCTTGCAGAGCTCTATAGTTAGTAGACATGGTGCCTGCAGCAGTTTCTATAGGCCTCCTGGGGAAGAGGCTCACTGAGCTGGCCTTTAGGCACATTTGCCTAAGAAAAACAGTACTAGCAGAACATCAGGGAGTGGGACTTGGTGTAAGCAGATTACACAGCCAGTTTTACTACTGTTGGATTTACTGAAATTGGTTAATGCTGAGGGGTGGGGGAGAGATATGGGGCCAACCAGGTCCTTTGTCCAAGGAGAAGGGATTCAGTGCTTAGGGAAGCACTCCCAGAGGAGTGAATCATTTCCCCTTGGGCATCCCAGGCGTTCTTCAGATAACTGCTTTCACTCCGTCTCCAGATTGCTAGCCTGCCTGGAGCAGAATAGTGCACTCTGGGCTCTATCCCAGCCACGTTTGCTTTTAAAACTCTAAACTTTTGGGACCATGTAGGGAGAGGACTTGTATTTGTTTTCTTGGGGACAGTCTCACTGTGCTGGGACTGATGTAGGTTTGACTGAGAAATGTAGTTGTCCCAGAGTGCAGGGGCATGGTATTTAGTGCAAAGCAGGCTAAACAGCCAATGTCTGGATTAGCTGCCTTCAGCAGGTGCCTCTGTGCCTATGCTGAGGTGCAGGGAGGGAAAAAGCACTCTCCAGCTCTTTTGTGCCTTGAGAGATGACGCTGGGAACATTACCTCTCACAGATGCACTACAAGAAGAGTGAACAGTCTTTCTTGTGTGCCTTAGGTGATCCTCAGATAGCTCTGACTACACAAGGATTCCTTGTGTGCCTTTTTTACAGGAGTACTACAGTGGCCTCTGGGCTGTATCCCAGCCAAGCCCTCTAGCCAAGCCAATGCTTCTCTAAAACTCCAAACTTTCAGCCCCACTGGTTGCAAAAACTCATAAAAATCAGCCTCTCTCATTTTCCTGGACAATGGCTTTGGGGATGTGTTCTCTTTTGCATATCCTTCTGTGCTCCACTCTTTCTCCCCTTTCTCAGTAACCAGGGCTCCTTCCCCTCTGCAGCAGCTGTGATCCATTTCTCCACCAAACCACTTCTCTGCACTACCTCCATCCTCAATGTGGCCTCTTCTTTCCCTCTAGTTATGCAATCTGTTCTGTCAGTCCTCAGGTTGATTTCTTGAATATGCAGAATGATTTGATAGTTATGTAGCTATGCTTGAAGGATGAGGCAAGCCTAAGGTCCTCCTACTACATTGTCATCTTAGCTCCTGCCAGTACTGGTGTTTTTACAATATTAATTCTTCCAATCTATGAACACAATATACCTATTCAGGGGCACCTGGGTTGCTCAGTCAGTTAAGTGCTGACTCTTGATTTTGGCTCAGGTCATGATCTCACAGTTTGTGAGATTGTTGGGTTTTGGGGTGATGGTGAAGGTTCAGAGCCAATGGCAAGAATTCTTGAAGATGACTTTGGTGAAAAAAATATCACACATATCCCACCTTGGGGGATGCTGTTAGCCTGTACTTTGCTTTCAGCTTGCCCTTTGCTCCTTCGTGAAAATCAAGCCCCACTTCAGGATTTATGCTGACAGCACAGAGTCTGCTTGAGATTCTGTCTCTCCCTCTCTCTCTGACCATCTCTCTCTCACTCTCTGTCTCTCTCCCTCAATAAACAAACAAAACAAATAAATAAATAAATACATACATACATACAAAAAACCACAAGATTCTTACTCAGCTATTTGTGTTTTATTTTATTTATTTATCAATGTCCTGTGGCTTTCAGGATAGAGATCTTCCACCTGTTTAATTAAATTTACTCCTAAGTATGTGGCTTTTTTTGATGTTATTATAAATGGGATTGATTGCTTTATTTTTCAAAACATTTATTGTTATTGTATAGAAACATATTGATTTTTATATACTAATTTTGTATCCTAAAACTTTACTGAACTGATTGGTTCTAAAATTTCCTTAAGCATTTCTGATTTTCAATATATAAAATTATGTTATGTATAGAGCAAATTTTACTTTTTCCTTTGCAATTGTAATATTAAATAAAAAATTCTTTTTATCGGGCCCCTGGGTTGCTCAGTCAGTTAAATAACAGACTTCAGCTCAGATCATGATCTCATAACTCCTGAGTCTGAGCCCTGTGTTGGGTTCTGTGCTAACAGCTCAGAGCCTGGGGCCTGCTTCAGATTCTGTGTCTCCCTCTTTCTTTGTCCTCCACTCGCAGTCTGTCTCTCTGTCTTTCTCAAAAATAAATAATCATTAACAAATAATAATAATAATAATAATTTCTTTTTCTTGTCTGACTTCTTTAGCTAGAACTTCGAGTACTATGTTGGATAGCGGTAGTGATAGTGAGCACCTTTGTATTGTTCCTAATCTTAGAGAAAAAGTTCTCAAACTTTCACCAGTGAGGAAAATATTATATGTTGGCTCATTATATATGTCCTTTTTAATAGTAATATATGTTCCTTCTATGCCGAATTTGTTAAGAGTTTTATCATTAATAGATATTAAATTTTGCAAAATGATTTTTTTCTATGTCCATTTGGATAATTATGTTCTTTTATTCTCTTAATACAAGTATCATATTAATTGATTTGAGTATGTTGACCATGTTTTCATCCCAAGGATAAATCCCACTTGATCACGGTGAATTATTCTTTAATTTTTTTAAGTTTATTTATTTATTTTGAGACACAGAGAAAACACATGAGCAGGAGAGGGGCAGTGACTGAGAAGGAAAGAGAGAGAATCCCAAGAGAGCCCAATGTGACGTTCAGACTCACAAAAGTGTGAGATAATGGACTGAGCAGATACCGAGAGTCAGACACTTAACCAACTGAGCCACCCAGGTACCCCTGAATTATTCTTTTAATGTGATTATTAATTCAGTTTCAAGTATTTTATTGAGATTTTTTGCATCTATATTCATTAGGAACATTATGCTCTAGTTTCCTTTTCTAGTAGTGTCCTTTTTCTGGTTTTGGTATCAGAATAATGCTTGCCTCATAAAATGATTTTGGAAATGTTTCCTTCCCTTTGATTTTTTAGAAGGATTTCAGAACTTGTGTTAACTCTTTTAAAAATGATTGGTAATATTTATCATTAATTCCATCTGTTCCTGGGGGTATTTTTCATTGAAAGATTTTTGATTTCTGATTCAGTCTCCTTACTAGTATTTTGTCAATTCAAATTTTTTATTTCTTCCTGACTCAGTCTTGGTAAGTTATATGTTTCTAAAAATTTTACCATATTTTATAGGTTGTCCATTTTGTTGGCCTGCAGGTTTTTTTTATAGTAAACTCTTATAATCCTTTGAATTTCTGTGATATCAATTTTAACGCCTCCTTTTTTTATTTATAATTGCATTGATTTGTGTCCTTTTTCTTTTTTTTTTCTTGATTAAGTAAGAGTTGTTAATTTTATTTATTTTTTCAGAGAGCCAGCTCTTAGTTTAATCTTCGGTTGTTTATTTGGGATTTTTCTTGCTATTAAAAAAATAATGTTTATTTATTTCTGAGAGACAGAGAACCATAGTGAGAGCAGGGTAGGAGCAATAAGAGAAGGAGACACAGAATCCGAAGCAGGCTCCAGGCTCTGAGCTGTCAGCGCAAAGCTGGATGCAGGACTTGAACCCATGAACTGTGAGATCATGACCTGAGCTGAAGTCAGACGCTTAACCAACTGAGCCACTCAGGTGCCCCGCTTTTGTTGTTGCTGTTGTTAATATAACTTGTTGTCAACTTAGCTAACATACAGTGCATACAGTGGGTTCTTGGTTTCTGGGGTAGATTCCCATGATTCATCGCTTACATACAACACCCAGTGCTCATCCCAACAAATTTCCCCCTCAATGCCCATTACCCATTTTCCCCTTTCCCCTGCTCTCTCCATAAGCCCTCAGTTTGTTCTCTGTATTTAAGAGTCTCTTATGGTTTGCCTCCATCTCTGTTTGAAACTATTTTCCCCTTCCCTTCTCCCGTGGTCTTCTGTTAAGTTTCTCAATTTCCACATATGAGTGAAAACATATGATATCTGTCTTTCTCTGACTGACTTATTTAACTTAGCATAATACCCTCTAGTTACATCCACATTGTTTCAAATAGCAGGATGTCATTCTTTCTCATTGCCAAGTAGTATTCCAATGTTTATAGAAACCACATCTTCTTTCTCCATTCATCACTTGATGGACATTTGGGTTCTTTCTGTGATATAGCTATTGTTGAAAGTGCTGCTAAAAACATTGGGGCACAATGCCCATATGAATCAACACTCCTGTATCCTTTGGATAAATTAATAGTAGTGCTATTGCTGGGTCATAGGGTAGTTCTATTTTTAATCTTTTGAGGAACATCCACAATGGTTTCCAGAGTGGCTGCACCAGGTTACATTCCCACAAACAGTGCAAAAAGGTCTCCCATTCTCTGAACCCTCGCCAACATCTTTTGTTTCCAAAGTTGTTCATTTTAGCCACTCTGACTGGTTGAGGTGGTATCTCAGTGTGGTTTTGATTTGTATTTCCCTGATGATGAGTGATATTGAGCAATTTTCATGTGTCTGTTGGCCATCTTGATGTCTTCTGTCCATTTCTTCACTGGATTATTTGTTTTTCAGGTGTTGAGTTGGTAAGTTCTTTATAGATTTTGGATATTAACCTTATATCTGATATTCCATTTGCAAATATCTTCTCCCATTCTGTAGGTTGTCTTTCAGTTTTGTTGATAGTTTTCTTTGCAGTGCAGAAGACTTTTATCTTTATGAGGTCCCAATTGTTCATTTTTGCTTTTATTTCCCTTGCCTTCAGAGATGTGTCAAGCAAGAAGTTGCAGTGGGTGAGGTCAAAGTGGTTGTTGCTTGTTTTCTCCTCTATGGTTTTGATGGTTTCCTGTAACTGCATATCTACAAGAGCAAGATTGACACTGACTAAACCAGACCGGCCCTCTTCCAGACCAGGATAGCCTCCAGTTCTAAAGGCACCATTGGATATCAGTCCAGTGGTTTTTGTATTTTCTGATTTGATTCTTCATCAATTCTTATTGTGTGTGTGTGTGTGTGTGTGTGTGTGTGTGTAATCTTCTTCCTTTTCTTTCTCTTTCTCTTATTGTTTCCCTTTATTGTGGTTACTCTGGTTGTTGGTTTGTTTAAGCAGATATTTTTAATCTACTCTTTTTACACCTCTTCTATATCCCCTTCTTTATTTCCTCTCTCTGTCTTTGTATTAATCCATATAGTTTCTCTGATTATCTACCTGGTCAATTTATTTTTATTTTCTCTTTCCCCACCCATGTAGTTTCTCTCTATGTATGGGATAAGGCTCCTCCACCACCACCCAATTTAAAATTTTTTTCCAGGTTACTTCAGCGAACAAAAAAAAATCAAAGCACACCTGGTGGAAGGCCCAAATCACACTACAAGTAGGGAGATAAAGCAACCAGAGTCACAACAACAGAGAGCATGAAACACACTCCAAAAACACCTCCTGAAGGGCCAGGACCTGTACACTATATGACCTCCACTATAATATAGTAGTGCTCACGGGTGCAAGAAACATAGTAAGCTATTAAAACGCATAAGGGATTTGGGGAAGCCTGGGTGGCTCAGTTGGTTAAGCGTCTGACTTCAGCTCAGGTCATGTTCTCATGGTCTGTGAGTTCGAGCTCTGCATTGAGCTCTGTGCTGACAGCTCAGAGCCTGGAGCCTGTTTCAGATTCTGTGTCTCCCTCTGTCTCTGACCCTCCCCCATTCATGCTCTGTCTCTCTCTGTCTCAAAAATAAATAAACGTTAAAAAAATTTTTTTAAACACATAAGGGACAAAAAAACTAGCCAAAATGATGAAACAAAAGAATTCTCATCAAAAGAAATTCCAGGAAGAAATGAAAGCTAGAGAATTGCTCAAAACAGATATAAACAATATATCTGAGCGAGAATTTACAATAATAGTCATAAGATTAGTAGCTGGGATTGAAAAAAAGCATAGAAGACAGAAGATAATCTGTTGCTGCAGAGATCAAGGAACTAACAGTCATGACGAATTAAGAAATGTTGTAAATGAGGTATAATGTAAAACTAGATGCAGTGACAGCAAGGATGGCGGAAGCATAAGAGAGAATGAATAAAATAGAAGATAAAACTATGGAAAATAATGAAGCCAGGAAAAAGACAAATAAGAAAATACTAGACCTTGAGGGGATAATTAGAGAACTAAACAATTCAATGAAACATAATAATATCCATACCATAGGAGTTCTAGAAGAGGAAAAGTGAAAGGGGCAGGTTTACTTGAACAAATTATAACTGAGAACTTCCCTAATTTCGGGAAGTAGGCAGACATCCAAATCCAGGAGGCACAAAGAACTCCCTTCAGGAGTAAGAAGAATAGGTCTTCACCACACCATATCATAGTGACACAGGCAAAATACAATGATAAAGAGAGAATTATGAAAGCAGGTAGGGATAAATGGGCCATAAAATACAAGAGTAGATGCATAAGGGCAATAGCAGTCCTGTCCACTGAAACTTGGCAGGCCAGAAGGAAGTGGCATGAAATATGAATGTGCTGAAGGAAAAATATGCAGCCAAGAATCCTTTATTGAGCAAAGCTGCCATTCAGAATAGAAGGAGAGATAAAAGGTTTCCCAAACAATGGAGGAATTCATAACCACTAAACCAGGCCTGCAAGAGATCCTAAGGGGGATTCTGTGAGGTGAACACTGCAAAGACAACAAAGGACCAGAGTCATAACCACAAGCATTAAACCTACAGATAACACAATGACACTAAATCCATATCTTTCAATAATAACTCTGAATGTAAATGGTCTAAATGCTCCAAAAAAATACATAGGGTGTCAGAATGTATGGAAAAAAAAAACCAAGATCCATATATGTGCAGTCTACAAGAGACTCATTTCAGACCCGAATACATCTTCATATTGAAATTGAAAGTATGGAGAGCCATCTACTATGCTACTGGAAATCAAAAGAAAGCTTCAGTAGCCATAGTTACATCAAACAAACTGTTTTTTTAAGTAAAGGCTGTAATAAGAGATGAAGAAGGGCATTATATCATAATTATAGGGTCTATACATCAAGAATAGCTAACAACTGTAAATGTTTAATCCTCCAACTTGGAGGCACCCAAATATACAAATCAATTAATCACAAACATGGGCAATCTTATTGGTAAGAATATGGTAATTGCAGGGGACTTTAATACTCCACTACAACAATAGGCAGATCATCTAAGCAGAAAATCAATAAAGAAACAATGGCCTTGAATGATACACTGGACCAGATGGACTTGACAGATATATTGAGGTATTTTCATCCAAAAGCACAGAATACAAATTCTTTTCTTTTTTTTTATTTTTTAAAAATTTTTTTTCAACGTTTTTTATTTATTTTTGGGACAGAGAGATACAGAGCATGAACGGGGGAGGGGCAGAGAGAGAGGGAGACACAGAATCGGAAACAGGCTCCAGGCTCCGAGCCATCAGCCCAGAGCCTGACGCGGGGCTCGAACTCACAGACCGCGAGATCGCGACCTGGCTGAAGTCGGACGCTTAACCGACTGCGCCACTCAGGCGCCCCCAAATTCTTTTCAAGTGCACATGGAACATTCCCCAAGGTAGACCACATACCTGGTTACAGAAAAGCCCTCAATAAATGTAAATAATTGAGATCATACCATGCATATTTTCTGATCACATGCCATGAAACTTGAAATCAACCATCAGAAAAAATTTTGGAAAGCCTCCAAATGCATGGAAGTTAAAGAACATCCTTCTAACGAATGAGTGGGTCAACCAGGAAATTTTAAAGAAGAAATTAAAAATATATGAAATCAAATTAAAATGAAAAGATAGTCCAAACACTTTCTGATGCAGTAAAGTCAGTGTTAAGAGGAAAATACATGGCAATCCAGTCCTATCTCAAGAAACAAGAAAAATCCCAAAACCTATACACACACCCAAAGGAACTAGAAGGAGAACAGCAAAGAAACCCCAAAGCTAGGACACGAAAAATAGTAAAGATTAGAGCAGAAATAAACAATATAGAATAATAATTTAAAAAACAGTAGAACAGATCAATGAATCTAATAGCTGACTTTTTGAAAAAATAAACAAAATTGATAAACGCTTAGTCAGACTTCTTAAAAAGGAAATAGGGAGAAGCCAAATAGATAAAATCACAAGTGAAAGAGGAGAGATCACAACGAACACCACAGAAGTACAGACAATTAGACAATACTATGAAAAATTATATGCCAACAAATTGGACAACCTGGAAGAAATGGACAAATTTCTAGAAACCCACACACTACCAAAACTCAAATGGGAAGAAATAGAAAATTTGTACAGACCCATAACCAGCGAAGAAATTGAGTCAGTCATAAAAAAAATTCCCTACAAATAAGAGCCCTAGGCCAGATGGCTTCCCAGGGGAATTATACCAGCCATTTAAAGCAGAGTTAATACATATCCTTCTCAAGCTGTTTCAAAATGGAAACAGAAAGAAAGCTTCCAGACTCTTTCTTGTGAATCCAGCATTATCTTGATTACCAAAACAGTAAGAGAATCCACTGGAAAGGAAAATTATAGACCAATATCCCTGATGAACATGGATGCAAAAATTCTCAACAAGATACTATCAAATCAAATTCCACAGTATATGAAAAGAATTATTCACCATGATCAAGTGGGATTCATTCCTTTGGTGCAGGGCTGGTTCCATGTTTGCAAATCAATCAATGTGATACATCACATTAATAGAAGAAAGGATAAGAACCATATGATCCTTTCAATAGATGCAGAAAAAGCCTTTGACAAACTACAGCATCATTTCTTAATAAAAACCCTCAAGAAAGCTGGGATAGAAGGAACATACCTCATATCATAAAAGCCATATATGAAAAGCCCACAGCTAATATCGTTAATGCGGAAAAACAGAGATTTCCCCCTGAGATCAGGAACACGACAGGGATGTCCACTCTCACCTGTTGTTTAACACAGTGTTGGAAGTCCTAGCCTCAACAATCATAAAACAAAATGAAATAAAAGGCATCTAAATTGGCAAAGAAGAATTGAAACTTTCACTTTTTGCAGATGACATGATATTCTACATAGGAAACCCAAAAGGCTCCACCAAAAAGCTACCAGAACTGACACATGAATTCAGCAAAGCTGCAGAATACAAATTCAATGTACAGAAACTGGTTGCACTTCTATACACCAATAATGAAGCAAAAGAAAGAGGTATCAAGAAATTGATCCTATTTACAATTTCACCAAGAACCATAAAATACCTGGTAATAAACCTAGCCAAAGATGTAAAAGATCTGCATGCTGAAAACTATACAAAACTTATGAAAAAAATTGAAGAAGAAGCAAGGAAATGTAACAAAAATTCCATCCTCATGGATTGGAAGACCAAATATTGTTTAAAATTCCAACACTACCCAAAGCAATCTACACATTCAATGCAATCCCAATCAAAATTGCACCAGCATTCTTCTTGAAGCTAGAACAAGCAATCCTAAAATTTGTATGGAACCACAAAAGACCACGGATAGCCAAAGTAATATTGAAGAAGAAGACCAAAGCGGGAGGCATTACAATCCCAGACTTTATCCTATACTACAAACCTGTAATCATCAAGACAGCATGGTATTGGCACAAAAACAGACACATAGACCTATGGAATAGAATAGAGAACCCAAAATTGGACCCACAAATGTATAGCCAACTAATTTTGGGCAAAGCAGGAAAGAGTATCCAATGGAAAAAAGACAGTCTCTTTAGCAATTGATGATGGGAGAATTGGACAGCAACATGCAGAAGAATTAAACTGGACCACTTTCTTACACCATACACAAAAATAAACTCAAAATGGATGAAAGACCTAAATGTGAGATAGGAAAACATCTTGCTTCTTAATGTAGGTGTCTTTTTGTTATAATTTTCCTCTCAGAAATACATTTCTTGCCATGTAAGTTCTGGTATACTGTGTTTTTCTATACATAGATGTTTTTCTCTAGAAACCTTGGTAAATTCCCTTTTTTATTTTTTTGGTCCATTGGCTGTTCAGAACAATGTTGGTTAATTTCCCTGTGTTCATGACTTTTCTAGTTCTTTTGTTGTTGTTGATTTCCGTTTTTTTTTTTTTTTTGCTTTTGTAGTCAGAATAGGTATTTAGTATGATTTTAGTCTTGAATTTGCTGAGACTATTTTCTGTGGCCCAAAATATGGTTTATCTTAGTAAATATTCAATGTACATTTGAGAAGATTGTGTATTATGCTTTTGTTAAATAGAATGTCCTGTATATGTCTGTTATGTCCATTTATTCTATAGTATGGTTCAAATCTGCTTTCTCCTTATTGATTCTCTGTGTGCATAATCTATCCATTATTGAGAGTAGAGTCCCCAAGTATTATTGCATTACTTTTTATTTTTGATTTTAGTTCTTTTAGGTTTTCTTCATATATTTAGGTACTCTTATGTTGAGCATATAATTATTTAAAATTGTTATATCTTCTACATATATTGATTATTTATTATTTTTTTAGTTTTTTTTAACAGTTAGCTAACAGTGTTGTGTTAGTTTCTCCTGTATGACAGAGTAATTAAAGAATTCCGTACATCACCCGGTGCTCATCACAAGAACCCTCGTTAATCTGTACAACCTATTTCACTCATCCCTTCACCCCATCCCCCTCTTGTCCCCATCAGTTTGTTCTATATAGTTAAAAGTCTGTGTCCTGGTCTCTGTATATCTCTCTCTTTCTTTTTTTCACTTTGTTCATTTATTTTGTTTCTTAAATTCTACATGTGAGTAAAATTATATGGTATTTGTCTTTCTCTGACCGATTTATTTTGCTTACAATTTTGCTTTCTAGCTCCAACTGTGTCATTACAAATGACAAGATTGCATTATTCTGTATGACTGAATTATTCCGCTGTGTGTGTATATATGTATTTTTATAAAACTTTATATATATGTATTTTTATCTATAAAATTTACACATATATACTTTATATCTGTACATATGTTAATGATATTTAAAAATATTTTTCTCCTAATCTATGAGCATGGAATATGTTTCCATTTCTTTGTGTCATCCTCATTTTCTTTCATCAGTGTTTTATAGTTTTCAGAGTACAGGTCTTTCATCTCGGTTGTTAGGGTTATTACGAGGTGTCTTATTATTTTTGATGCAACTGTAAATTGCATTGTTTTCTTAATTTTTCTTTCTGCAGCTTCATTATTGATGTATAGAAATGCAACAGATTTCTGCACATTGATTTTGTATCCTAAAACTTTACTGAATTCAGTCATTGGTTCTAGCATTTTTATACATGTGTGTAGTCTTTCAAGTTTTGTATATGTAGTATCATGTTATCCTCAAATAGTGAAAGTTTTATTTCTTTTTTTTTTCCTATTTGGATGTCTTTTATTTCTTTTTGTTGTCTGATTGCTGTGGCTAGGACTTTCAGTACTATGTATTATAAAAGTGCTAAAAGTGACCATTCTTATCTTTTTCCTCACCTTAGGGGAAAAGCTCTCATTTTTAGGATGATGTTAGCTATGAATTTTCCATAAATGACCTTTATTATGTTGAGTTATGTTCTCTCTAAACCTATTTTATTGAAAGGTCTTTATCGTGAATGGATGTTGTACTCTGCGAAATACATTTTCTGCATCTATTGAGATGATTGTATGTTTCTTATCCTTTTTCTTATTGATGTGCTGTATCATGTTGATTGACTTGCAAATTATAATTTACCATTGCCACCTTGAAATAAATCCCACTTGATATGGTAAATGATTTTCAATGTATTGTTGAATTCAGTTTCCAGTAATTTTTGAGAATTTGTGTATCTATGTTCATTATCGATATTGGCTTGTAGTTTTTTGTTTTTTTTTAAGCTGTGTCTTCATCTGTTTTTGGTACCAGTGTAATGTTCACCTCATACAATTAATTTGGAAGTTTTTCTTCCAGTTCTATTTTTGGGAATGGTTTGAAAAGAATAAATAACGCTTCTTTAAATGTTTGCTAGAAAATAATTCACCTGCGAAGCAATCTGGTTCTGGAGTTTTGCTTTTTGCTTTTTTTTTTTTTTTCTGATTCAATTTCATTGCTGGCCATCGGTCTGTTCAAATTTTCTATTTCTTCCTTTTTCAGTTTTGATAGTTTATAGATTTCTTTGAATGTATCCATTTCCTCCAGGCTGTCTATTTTTTTGCCATAAAATTTTTCATAATACTCTCTTATAATTGTTTGCATTTCTGTGGTGTTGGTATTTCTCCTCCTTCAGGTGTGATTTTATTTGTTTGAGTACTTTCTGGTTTTTTTCTTGATAATTCTGGTTAGAAGTTTACCCTTTTATTGATTTTTTCAAAGAACCAGCTCTTAGTTTTATTGATCTTTTCTAGTGCTTTTTAAGTTTCTATATCATTTGTTTCTGATGTAATCTTTATTTCCTTCTTTCTGCTGTTTTGGGGGTTTCTTTGTTGTTCTTTTTCTAGCTCCTTTAAGTTTAAGACACAGTGTTGGCAGGGGTTTGGGCTGGTCTTCTGGCGGCGGAGGCCCAACAAATTGGGACTGAGGCCAGTGTGACTTGGAAGGGTGGTTCCATTGTGGGGGGTTGGCTTAAGCAAGTTAGGTATCAAGTGTTGTGCTGGGCTGATTCCAAAAGGTGGTTTGTGCTTATGCTGAGGGTCGTGGGAGGAATATGGGGCCTGCCAGTACCTTTTCCCACAGGGTTCTCTCCATGAATGCTGCCTCCCTGGGACCCGCTCTGAAATGAACAAATAACCTCCTCACTGTGTGCCCAAGATGCTCTTTCAAATAGCTGTTTCCACACTATATGTCCACAGGCTGTTTGCTTTGCCTTCTCTCCAAGAACAGCCCCACTGCCTCCATCACTCCAGAGCCAAGCCTGCTTACTTTTAGAACTCCACACTTTAAGTCCCACTGGTTGCAAAAATTCAGGAAATTTGTTCCTTCTTGCTTTCCAAAGTCAATTGTTACGTGGATTTGTTTTCTGAATTGCTCCTCTGTGTGTTTGTTGCCCTTCTTCATGACTGTGGCTCTTTCACCACCACAGCAACCACTGTATGGGTTTCTCTCCCAAACTGCATCTCTGAACTTCTTACCTTCTTCAATGTGGTCTCTTCTGTACCTTAAGTTGTGGAATTTATTATGTCAGTCTTCAGATTTATTTCTGCGATATTTAGGATGATTTGATAGTTATGTAGTTGTATTCATGGAAGATGAGCCTAGGGTCCTCCTACTCTGCCACCATCTCCCTCTTTCTCCATGTTCTAGTCTTTAACCTACTTTGGGTTGACTTCTTTATATGGTGTAAGATAGTGTTCCAGTTTTATTCTTTTGAATGTGCCTGTCCTGTTTTACCAATACTATTTGTGAGGTGACTATCCTTTCTTGGTTTATTTGTCATAAGTTGATTCATCAGATATGTGTGGGTTTCTTTCTCGAATCTCTATTTTTTTGAGAGAGAGTGCATGTGTGCAAAAGTGGGAGAGAGGAGCAGAGGGAAAGAGAGAATTTTTTTTTAAGTTTATTTATTTATTTTGAGAGAGAGAAAGCACAAGTCAGGCAGGAGTAGGGAAAGAGGGAGAAAGAATCCCAAGCAGGTTCTGCACTGTAAATGTAGAGCCCAACACGGAGCTGAAATCCACAAACCACAAAATCATGACCTGAGCCAAAGTCACTTAACTAACTGAGCCACCCAGGTGCCCCTTGGATCTATTTTCTTTTCCATTGATCTATGTGCCCGTTTTTATGGCAATGACATAGTCTATTGATTACTGTAGCTTTGTAAAATAGTTTAGCGTCAAGAGGTGTGATGCCTCCAGCTTTATATTTTTTCCTCAGGATTTCTTTGGCTACCTGGAGTATTTCATGGCTCTAGACATATTTTAGGATGGTTTATTTTATTTCTGTAAAAAGTGTCATTGCAATTTTGGTAGGAAAAGTATTGAATTTGTAGATTGCTTTGAGTACTATGGACTTTTTAACAATGTTAATTCCTACAATCAAGAAGCACAGAGTACTTTTCATTGATTTGGGTAAGTTTCCATTTCTATTATTATTGTTTTATAGTTTTCAGTGTATGGATCTTTTCCCTCCCTGGCTAAATTTATTAATAGTTATCCCATCCTTTTTAATGAAATTGCAAATGGGATTGTTTCCTTAATTTCTCTATCTGTTGTTCATTATCAGTGTATGGAAATGTAACTGATTTTTGTCAATTGATTTTATATCCCAAATTTCTGCTAAATCTATGTATTAGTTCTAACATATTTTGGTGAAATGTTTATGGTTTTCCATATATGTCATATGATCCTCCAATAAAGAAAGTTGTACTTTCTCCTTTCCAATTTGTATGCATTTTTTTTACTTGCCTAATTTCTCTGGCTAGGACTTCCAGCACTATGTTGAATAAAAGTGGCATGCATGGGAATTCTGGTCTTCTTCTCAATCTTGGCAGATAAGCTTTAGCTTTTTAGCAAAGAATCCGATGCTAGCTGTGGGATTGTAATATATGGCCTTTGTTAAGTTACAACTCCTCTATACGCATGTTGTTGAGAGTTTTTATCATGAATGGATATTATATTTTCTCAAATGCTTTTTCTGCATCTTTTGAGATTATCCTATGATTTTTGTTCTTTATAAATTTAGTGTATCACAATGATTTTTCTGTGGATTTTGAACCATACTTGCATCCCTGGAATAAATTAACTTGATTACAGTGTGTAATCTTTTAATTTATTCTTGAATTATGTTTCTATTATTTTGGGGGTTTTGCATCTATATTCATCGGGGTTGTTGGCTGTAATTTTATTTTATTGTTAAGTTCTTATAGTTTTTTTTTATCAGAGTAATGTCCTTTTAGAATGATTTTAGAATATATTCTGTTCTCTTTTATTTATTGGAAGAGTTTGAGAAAGATTGGTAACAACTCTGCTTTACATGTTCAATAGAATTCACCAGTGCAGTCATTTGGTCTTCGACTTCTGTTTGGTGGCTCATTATTTTTCCTTTGTGCTTTTATGACTGGATAATTTAGATGTATTTTTTTTTTTTTCCTGAAATTTATTGACAAATTGGTTTCCATACAACACCCAGTGCTCATCCCAAAATGTGCCCTCCTCAATACCCATCACCCACCCTCTCCTCCCTCCCACCCCCCATCAACCCTCAGTTTGTTCTCAGTTTTTAACAGTCTCTTATGCTTTGGCTCTCTCCCATTCTAACCTCTTTTTTTTTTTTCCTTCCCCTCCCCCATGGGTTCCTGTTCAGTTTCTCAGGATCCACATAAGAGTGAGACCATATGGTATCTGTCTTTCTCTGTATGGCTTATTTCACTTAGCATCACACTCTCCAGTTCCATCCACGTTGCTACAAAAGGCCATATTTCATTTTTTCTCATTGCCATGTAATATTCCATTGTGTATATAAACCACAATTTCTTTATCCATTCATCAGTTGATGGACATTTAGGCTCTTTCCATAATTTGGCTATTGTTGAGAGTGCTGCTATGAACATTGGGGTACAAGTGGCCCTATGCAACAGTGCTCCTGTATCCCTTGGATAAATTCCTAGCAGTGCTATTGCTGGGTCATAGGGTAGGTCTATTTTTAATTTTCTGAGGAACCTCCACACTGCTTTCCAGAGCGGCTGCACCAATTTGCATTCCCACCAACAGTGCAAGAGGGTTCCCGTTTCTCCACATCCTCTCCAGCATCTATAGTCTCCTGATTTGTTCATTTTGGCCACTCTGACTGGCGTGAGGTGATACCTGAGTGTGGTTTTGATTTGTATTTCCCTGATAAGGAGCGACGCTGAACATCTTTTCATGTGTCTGTTGGCCATCCGGATGTCTTCTTTAGAGAAGTGTCTATTCATGTTTTCTGCCCATTTCTTCACTGGGTTATTTGTTTTTCGGGTGTGGAGTTTGGTGAGCTCTTTATAGATTTTGGATACTAGCCCTTTGTCCGATATGTCATTTGCGAATATCTTTTCCCATTCCGTTGGTTGCCTTTTAGTTTTGTTGGTTGTTTCCTTTGCTGTGCAGAAGCTTTTTATCTTCATAAGGTCCCAGTAATTCACTTTTGCTTTTAATTCCCTTGCCTTTGGGGATATGTCGAGTAAGAGATTGCTACGGCTGAGGTCAGAGAGGTCTTTTCCTGCTTTCTCCTCTAAGGTTTTGATGGTTTCCTGTCTCACATTTAGGTCCTTTATCCATTTTGAGTTTATTTTTGTGAATGGTGTGAGAAAGTGGTCTAGTTTCAACCTTCTGCATGTTGCTGTCCAGTTCTCCCAGCACCATTTGTTAAAGAGGCTGTCTTTTTTCCATTGGATGTTCTTTCCTGCTTTGTCAAAGATGAGTTGGCCATACGTTTGTGGGTCTAGTTCTGGGGTTTCTATTCTATTCCATTGGTCTATGTGTCTGTTTTGGTGCCAATACCATGCTGTCTTGATGATGACAGCTTTGTAGTAGAGGCTAAAGTCTGGGATTGTGATGCCTCCTGCTTTGGTCTTCTTCTTCAAAATTCCTTTGGCTATTCGGGGCCTTTTGTGGTTCCATATGAATTTTAGGATTGCTTGTTCTAGTTTCGAGAAGAATGCTGGTGCAATTTTGATTGGGATTGCATTGAATGTGTAGATAGCTTTGGGTAGTATTGACATTTTGACAATATTTATTTTTCCAATCCATGAGCAGGGAATGTCTTTCCATTTCTTTAAATCTTCTTCAATTTCCTTCATAAGCTTTCTATAGTTTTCAGCATACAGATCCTTTACATCTTTGGTTAGATTTATTCCTAGGTATTTTATGCTTCTTGGTGCAATTGTGAATGGGATCAGTTTCTTTATTTGTCTTTCTGTTGCTTCATTGTTAGTGTATAAGAATGCAACTGATTTCTGTACATTGATTTTGTAGCCTGCAACTTTGCTGAATTCCTGTATCAGTTCTAGCAGACTTTTGGTGGAGTCTATCGGATTTTCCATGTATAATATCATGTCATCTGCAAAAAGCGAAAGCTTGACTTCATCTTTGCCAATTTTGATGCCTTTGATTTCCTTTTGTTGTCTGATTGCTGATGCTAGAACTTCCAG
The DNA here is from genome assembly GCF_022837055.1 of Prionailurus viverrinus. Taxonomy (NCBI): domain Eukaryota; kingdom Metazoa; phylum Chordata; class Mammalia; order Carnivora; family Felidae; genus Prionailurus; species Prionailurus viverrinus. Next base: position 57,668,771 of record NC_062579.1, read on the forward strand.
CACTATGTTAAACAGCAGCGGTGAGAGTGGGCATCCTTGTCGTGTTCCTGATCTCAGGGAGAAAGCTTTCAGTTTTTCCCCGTTGAGGATGATGTTAGCTGTGGGCTTTTCATAAATGGCTTTTATGATCTTTAAGTATGTTCCTTCTATCCCGACTTTCTCAAGGGTTTTTATTAAGAAAGGGTGCTGGATTTTGTCGAAGGCCTTTTCTGCATCGATTGACAGGATCATATGGTTCTTCTCTCTTTTTTTGTTAATGTGATGTATCACGTTGATTGATTTGCGAATGTTGAACCAGCCCTGCATCCCAGGAATGAATCCCACTTGATCATGGTGAATAATTCTTTTTATATGCCGTTGAATTCGATTTGCTAGTATCTTATTGAGAATTTTTGCATCCATATTCATCAGGGATATTGGCCTGTAGTTCTCTTTTTTTACTGGGTCTCTGTCTGGTTTAGGAATCAAAGTAATACTGGCTTCATAGAATGAGTCTGGAAGTTTTCCTTCCCTTTCTATTTCTTGGAATAGCTTGAGAAGGATAGGTATGATCTCTGCTTTAAACGTCTGGTAGAACTCCCCTGGGAAGCCATCTGGTCCTGGACTCTTATTTGTTGGGAGATTTTTGATAACCGATTCAATTTCTTCGCTGGTTATGGGTCTGTTCAAGCTTTCTATTTCCTCCTGATTGAGTTTTGGAAGCGTGTGGGTGTTCAGGAATTCGTCCATTTCTTCCAGGTTGTCCAATTTGTTGGCATATAAGTTTTCATAGTATTCCCTGATAATTGTTTGTATCTCTGAGGGATTGGTTGTAATAATTCCATTTTCATTCATGATTTTATCTATTTGGGTCATCTCCCTTTTCTTTTTGAGAAGCCTGGCTAGAGGTTTGTCAATTTTGTTTATTTTTTCAAAAAACCAACTCTTGGTTTCGTTGATCTGCTCTACAGTTTTTTTAGTTTCTATATTGTTTATTTCTGCCCTGATCTTTATTATTTCTCTTCTTCTGCTGGGCTTAGGCTGCCTTTGCTGTTCTGCTTCTAGTTCCTTTAGGTGTGCTGTTAGATTTTGTATTTGGGATTTTTCTTGTTTCTTGAGATAGGCCTGGATTGCAATGTATTTTCCTCTCAGGACTGCCTTTGCTGCGTCCCAAAGCGTTTGGATTGTTGTATTTTCATTTTCGTTTGTTTCCATATATTTTTTAATTTCTTCTCTAATTGCCTGGTTGACCCACTCATTTGTTAGTAGGGTGTTCTTTAACCTCCATGCTTTTGGAGGTTTTCCAGACTTTTTCCTGTGGTTGATTTCAAGCTTCATGGCATTGTGGTCTGAAAGTAAGCATGGTATAATTTCAATTCTTGTAAACTTATGAAGGGCTGTTTTGTGACCCAGTATATGATCTATCTTGGAGAATGTTCCATGTGCACTCGAGAAGAAAGTATATTCTGTTGCTTTGGGATGCAGAGTTCTAAATATATCTGTCAAGTCCATCTGATCCAATGTCTCATTCAGGGCCCTTGTTTCTTTATTGACCGTGTGTCTAGATGATCTATCCATTTCTGTAAGTGGTGTATTAAAGTCCCCTGCAATTACCACATTCTTATCAATAAGGTTGCTTATGTTTATGAGTAATTGTTTTATATATTTGGGGGCTCCGGTATTCGGTGCATAGACATTTATAATGGTTAGCTCTTCCTGATGGATAGACCCTGTAACTATTATATAATGTCCTTCTTCATCTCTTGTTACAGCCTTTAATTTAAAGTCTAGTTTGTCTGATATAAGTATGGCTACTCCAGCTTTCTTTTGGCTTCCAGTCGCATGATAAATAGTTCTCCATCCCCTCACTCTCAATCTAAAGGTGTCCTCAGGTCTAAAATGAGTCTCTTGTAGACAGCAAATAGATGGGTCTTGTTTTTTTATCCATTCTGATACCCTATGTCTTTTGGTTGGCGCATTTAATCCATTTACATTCAGTGTTATTATAGAAAGATACGGGTTTAGAGTCATTGTGATGTCTGTATGTTTTATGCTTATAGTGATGTCTCTGGGACTTTGTCTCACAGGGTCCCCCTTAGGATCTCTTGTAGGGCTGGTTTAGTGGTGACAAATTCCTTCAGTTTTTGTTTGTTTGGGAAGACCTTTATCTCTCCTTCTATTCTAAATGACAGACTTGCTGGATAAAGGATTCTCGGCTGCATATTTTTTCTGTCTAGCACCCTGAAAATCTCTTGCCAATTCTTTCTGGCCTGCCAAGTTTCAAAAGAGAGATCAGTCACGAGTCTTATAGGTCTCCCTTTATATGTGAGGGCACGTTTACCCCTTGCTGCTTTCAGAATTTTCTCTTTATCCTTGTATTTTGCCAGTTTCACTATGATATGTCGTGCAGAAGATCGATTCAAGTTACGTCTGAAGGGAGTTCTCTGTGCCTCTTGGATTTCAATGCCTTTTTCCTTCCCCAGTTCAGGGAAGTTCTCAGCTATGATTTCTTCAAGTACCCCTTCAGCACCTTTCCCTCTCTCTTCCTCCTCTGGGATACCAATTATGCGTATATTATTTCTTTTTAGTGTATCACTTAATTCTCTAATTTTCCCCTCATACTCCTGGATTTTTTTATCTCTCTTTTTCTCAGCTTCCTCTTTTTCCATAACTTTATCTTCTAGTTCACCTATTCTCTCCTCTGCCTCTTCAAGCCGAGCTGTGGTGGTTTCCATTTTGTTATGCATTTCGTTTAAAGCGTTTTTCAGCTCCTCGTGACTGTTCCTTAGTCCCTTGATCTCTGTAGCAAGAGATTCTCTGCTGTCCTGTATACTGTTTTCAAGCCCAGCGATTAATTTTATGACTATTATTCTAAATTCACTTTCTGTTATATTATTTAAATCCTTTTTGATCAGCTCATTAGCTGTTGTTATTTCCTGGAGATTCTTCTGAGGGGAGTTCTTCCGCTTGGTCATTTTGGCTAGTCCCTGGCGTGGTGAGGACCTGCAGGGCACTTCCCCTGTGCTGTGGTGTATACCTGGAGTTGGTGGGCGGGGCCGCAGTCAGACCTGATGTCTGCCCCCAGCCCACCGCTGGGGCCACAGTCAGACTGGTGTGTGCCTTCTCTTCCCCTCTCCTAGGGGCGGGATTCACTGTGGGGTGGTGTGGCTCGTCTGGGCTACTTGCACCCTGCCAGGCTTGTGATGCTGGGGATCTGGCGTTTTTAGCTGGGGTGGGTAGGCAAGGTGCTCGGGGGCAGGAGGGGCAGGCTTAGATCGCTTCTCCTTAGGTGATCCACTTCAGGAGGGGCCCTGTGGCAGCGGGAGGGAGTCAGATCCGCTGCCGGAGGTTTGGCTCCGCAGAAGCGCAGAGTTGGGTGTTTGCGCGGAGCGAGCAAGTTCCCTGGCAGGAACCGGTTCCCTTTGGGATTTCGGCTGGGGGATGGGCGGGGGAAATGGCGCTGGCGAGCGCCTTTGTTCCCCACCAAACTGAGCTCTGTTGTCAGGGGGCTCAGCAGCTCTCCCTCCCTTTGTCCTCCAGCCTTCCCGCTTTCCGAGCAGAGCTGTTAATTTCTGACCTCCCAGACGCTAAGTCGCGCTTGCTGTCGGAACACAGTCCGCCCGGCCCCTCCGCTTTTGCAAGCCCGACTCGGGGACTCTGCTTGGCCGGCGAGCCGCCCCTCTGCCCCGGCTCCCTCCCGCCAGTCCGTGGAGCGCGTACCGCCTCGCCGCCCTTCCTACCCTCTTCCGTGGGCCTCTCGTCTGCGTTTGGCTCCGGCGACTCTGTTCTGCTAATCCTCTGGCGGTTTTCTGGGTTATTTAGGCAGGTGTAGATGGAATCTAAGTGATCAGCAGGACGTGCGGTGAGCCCAGCGTCCTCCTAAGCCGCCATCTTGCCCGGAAACTCTTAGATGTATTTTAACACACATATTTGTCTTCTGCTTGATCCATTGATGTTGAAGCTCTCTATTGCATTTTTATCAGCTATAGTATTTGTATTTCATTCTGTTTGATGTTTTATATATTTTTGTTAAACTTTTCATTGTCCTCATGCCTTATTTTCCTAATCATTGAAATGTGTTTCTTCACTTTCTTTTAACTCATTAAGATTTTAAAAAACACTTACTTTTTTTTCCTTTTTTTTCTTCCCCTCCCCCCATGGATTTCTGTTAACTTTCTCAGGATCCACATAAGAGTGAAAATATATGGGATCTGACTTTCTCTGTATGACTTATTTCACTTAGCATAACACTCTCCAGTTCCATTCACGTTGCTACAAAAGGCCATATTTCATTCTGTCTCATTGCCAAGTAGTATTCCATTGTGTATATAAACCACAATTTCTTTATCCATTCGTCAGTTGATGGACATTTAGGCTCTTTCAATAATTTGGCTGTTTTTGAAAGTGCTGCTATAAAACTTGGGATACAAGTGCCCCTATGCATCAGCACTCCTATATCCCTTGGGTAAATTCCTAGCAGTGCTATTGCTGGGTCATAGGGTAGGACTATTTTAATTTTTTGAGGAACCTCCACACTGTTTTCCAGAGCAGCTGCAAGAGTTCGCATTCCCCCCAAACAGTGCAAGAGGGTTCCCATTTCTCCACATCTTTTCCAGCATCTATAGTCTCCTGATTTGTTCATTTTAGCCACTCTTACTGGCGTGAGGTGATATCTCAGTGTTGTTGTCATTTCTATTTCACTGATGAGGAGCGACTTTGAGCATTTTTTCATGTGTCTCTTGGCCATCTGGATATCTTCATTAGAGAAATGTCTATTCATGTTTTCTGCCCATTTCTTCACTGGATTATTTTTTTTTTCAGGTGTGGAGTTTGGTGAGCTCCTATAGATTTTGGATACTAGCCCTTTGTCCGATACGTCATTTGCAAATATCTTTTCCCATTCCGTTGGTTGCCTTTTAGTTTTGTTGATTGTTTCCTTTGCTGTACAGAAGTTTTTATCTTCATGAGGTCCCAATTGTTCATTTTTTCTTTTAATTCCCTTGCCTTTGGGGATGTGTCAAGTAAGAAATTGCTGCGGCTGAGATCAAAGAGGATTTTTCCCTGCTTTTTCCTCTAGGGTTTTGATGGTTTCCTGTCTCACATTCAGGTCCTTTATCCATTTTGAGTTTATTTTTGTGAATGGTGTAAGAAAGTGGTCTAGTTTCATCCTTCTACATGTTGCTGTCTAGTTTTCCCAGCACCATTTGTTAAAGAAACTGTCTTTTTCCATTGGATATTCTTTCATGTTTTGTCAAAGATTAGTTGGCCATACTTTTGTGGGTCTAGTTCTGGTGTTTCTATTCTATTCCATTGGTATATGTGTCTGTTTTGGTGCCAATACCATGCTGTCTTGATTAAAGCTCTGTAGTAGAGGCTGAAGTCTGGGATTGGGATGCCTCCTGCTTTGGTCACCTTCTTCAAAATTACTTTGTCTATACTGGGCCTTCTGTGGTTCCATACAAATTTTAGGATTGCTTGTTTTAGCTTCAAGAATAATGCTGGTCCAAATTTGATTGGGTTTGCATTGAATGTGTAGATAGTTTTGGGTAGTATTGACATTTTAACAATATTGCTTCTTCCAATCCATGAGCATGGAATGTTTTTCCATTTCTTTATGTCTTCTGCAATATCCTTCAAAAGCTTTCTATAGTTTTCAGCATATAGATCTTTTACATCTTTGGTTAGGTTTATTCATAGGTATTTAATGCTTCTTGGTGCAATTGTGAATGGGATCAGTTTCTTTATTTGTCTTTCCGTTACTTCGTTGTTAGTGTATAAGAATGCAAATGATTTCTGTACATTGATTTTTTATCCTGCGACTTTGCTGAATTCATGTATCAGTTCTAGCAGAATTTTGGTGGAGTCTATCGGGTTTTCCATGTATAATATCATGTCATATGCAAAAAGTGAAAGCTTGAATTCATCTTTGTCAGTTTTGATGCATTTGATTTCCTTTGGTTGTCTGATTGCTGATGCTAGCACTTCCAACACTGTGTTAAACACCAGCGGTGAGAGTGGACATCCCTGTCCTGTTCCTGATTTCAGGGGGAAAGTTCTCAGTTTTTCCCCATGGAGGATGATGTTAGCTGTGTGCTTTTCATAAATGGCTTTTATGATATTTAAGTGTGTTCCTTCTATCCCGACTTTCTTGAGGGTTTTTATTAAGAAGAGATGCTGAATTTTGTCAAATGATTTTTCTGCATCAATTGACAGGGTGATATGGTTCTTATATTTTGTTTTATTAATGTTATGTATCACATTGATTGTTTTTCAAATGTTGAACCAGCCTTGCACCCAGGAATGAATCCCACTTGATCATGGTGAATAATTCTTTTTATATGCTGTTGAATTCAATTTGCTAGTATCTTATTGAGAATTTTTGCATCCATATTCATCAGGGATATTGGCCTGTAGTTCTCTTTTTTTGCGAGTTCTCTGTTGGGTTTAGGAATCAAAGTAATGCTGGTTTCATAGAATGAGTCTGTAAGTTTTCCTTCCCTTTATATTTTTTGGAAGAGCTTGAGAAGGATAGGTATTATCTATGATTTAAATGTCTGGTAGCATTCCTCAGGGAAGCCATATTGTCCTGGACTCTTATTTGTTTTGAGATTTTTGATAACTCACTCAATTTTTGATGGTTATGGGTCTGTTCAAGTTTTCTGTTTCTTCCTGTTTGAGTTTTGGAAGTGCATGGGTGCTTAGGAATTTGTCCATTTCTTCCAGGTTGTCCAGTTTGTTGGCATATAACTTTTAATAGTATTCCCCGATAATTGCTTGTATTTCTGAGATTGGTTGTAATAATTACGTTTTCATTCATGATTTTATCTAGTTGGGTCATCTCCTTTTTCTTTTTGGGAAGCCTGGCTAAAGGTTTATCAAGTTTGTTTATTTTTTCAAAACACCACCTCTTGGTTTCTCTACAATTTTTTTTAGATTCTATATTGTTTATTTCTGCTCTGATCTTTATTATTTCTCTTCTTCTGCTGGGTTTGGGCTGTCTTTGCTGTACTGCCTTTAGGTATGCTGTTAGAGTTTGCATCTGGAATTTTTCTTCTTTCTTGAAATAGGCCTGGATTGCAATGTATTTTCCTCTCAGGACTGCTTTCGCTGCATCCCAAATTATTTAGATTGTTGGTTTTCCATTTTCATTGTTTCCATGTATTTTTTAATTTCTTCTCTAATTGCCTGGTTTACTGATTCATTTTTTAGTAAGGTGTTCCTTAACCTCCATGCTTTTGGAGGTTTTCTAGACTTTTTCCTCTGGTGGATTTCAAGCTCCATAGAATTGTGGTCTGAAATTGTGCATGGTATGATCTAAATTCTTGTATACTTATGAAAGGCTGTTTTGTGACCCAGTATGTGATCTATCTTGGAGAATGTTCCATGTGCACTCGAGAAGAAGTCTATTTTGTTGCTTTGGGATACCGAGTTCTAACATTATCTGTCAAGTCCATCTGGTCCAATGTGTCATTTATTGATCAGGTGTCTAGATGATGTATCCATTGTTGTAAGTGGAGTATTAAAGTCCCCTGCAATTACCACATTCTTATCAGTAAGATTGCTTATGTTTATAATTATTTGTTTTACATAGTTGGGGGCTCCCATATTTGGCGCATAGACATTTATAATTGTTAACTCTTTCTGATCATTAAACCCTGTAATTATTATATAATGCCCTTCTTCATCTCTTATACAGCCTTTACTTTAAAGTCTAGTTTGTGTGTTATAAGTATGGCTACTCCAGCTTTCTTTTGAATTCCAGTAGCATGATATATAGTTCTCCATCCGCTCACTTTCAATTTGAAGGTGTCCTCAGGTCTAAAATGAGTCTCATGTAAACATCAAAAAGATGGGTCTTATACTTTTACCCATTCTGATACCCTATGTCTTTTGGTTGGAGCATTTAGTCCATTTACATTCAGTGCTTTTATAGAAAAATATGGGTTAAGAGTCATTGTGTTGTCTGTAGGTTTCATGCTTGTAGTAATGTCTCTGGTACTTTGTGGTCCTTGCAACATTTCACTCACAGAATCCCCCTTAGGATCTCTTGTAGGGCTGGTTGAGTGGTAATGAATTCCTTCAGTTTTTGTTTGTTTGGGAAGACCTTTATCGCTCCTTCTATTCTAAATGACAGACTTGCTGTATAAAGGATTCTAGGCTGCATATTTTTTCTGTTCGTCACTTTGAAGATTTACTGCCATTCCTCTCTGGCCTGCCAAGTTTCAGGATATAGATCCGTCACGAGTCTTATTGGTATCCCTTTATATGTTAGATCGTGTTTATCCTTACCTGCCTTCAGAATTTTCTCTTTATCTTTCTATTTTGCCAGTTACCTATGATATGTCATGCACAAAGTCGATTCAAGTTATGTCTGAAGGGAGTTCACTGTGCCTCTTGGATTTCAATGCCTTTTTCCCTCCCCAGATCAGGAAAGTTCTCAGCTATGATTTGTTCAAGTACGCCTTCAGCCCCTTTCTCTCTGTCTCCCTCTTCTGGAATACTTATTATATGGATATTGTTGCACGTGATTGCATCACTTAGTTCTCTAACTCTCCCCTCATACTCCTGGCTCTTTTTATCTCTCTTTTTCTCAGCTTCCTCTTTTTGCATATTTGTATCTTATAATTCATCTATTCTCTCTTCTGCCTCTTCATTCTGTGCTATGACCGCTCCATTTAATTTTGCACCTCATTTATACCACTTTTTAGCTCCTCATGACTGTTTCTTTTTTTTTATTTTTTTTAACGTTTATTTATTTTGGGGACAGAGAAAGACAGAGCATGAATGGGGGAGGGGCAGAGAGAAAGGGAGACACAGAATTGGAAGCAGGCTCCAGGCTCTGAGCCATCAGCCCAGAACCCGACGCGGGGCTCGAACTCACGGTCTGTGAGATCGTGACCTGAGCTGAAGTCGGACGCTTAACCGACTGAGCCACCCAGGCGCCCCCCTTCATGGCTGTTTCTTAATACCTTGATCTCTGTAGTAAGATTGTCTGCTGTCCTGTATACTTTTTTCAAGCCCAGCAATTAATTTTTTGAGTATTATTCTAAATTCATGGCTCGTTATATTGCTTAAATCCCTTTTGATCAATTCGTTAGCTGTTGCTACTTTCTGGAGTTTCTTTTGAAGAAAATTCTTCTGTTTGGTCATTTTGGATGGTCCCTGGAGTGGCGCAGAACTCTGGGGCACTTCCCCTATGCTGTCTGGAGTAACTTTTGTTGGTGGGTGGGGCCACAGTCAGATGCCATGTCTGTCCCCAGCCCACCGTTGGGGCCATAGTCAGACTGGCGTGTACCTTATCTTCCCCTCTCCCAGGGGCAGGACTCACTGTGGAGTGGTGTGGCCCCTGTCTGGACTACTTGCACACTGCCAGGCTTCTGGTGCTGTTTCGATGGATCTGGCGTATTAGCTGGGGTGGATCTGTAAGGTGCACAGTGGAAGGAGGGGCGGGCTTAGCTCGCTTTGCCATAGGTGGTCCCCTACGGGAGGGGCCTTGCAGCACCAGGAGGGAGGCACACCCATCGGAGGGATGGATCCACAGAAGCACAGCATTGGGTGTTTGTGCGGTGCAAGCCAGTTTGGTGATCGGAACTAGGTCCCTTTGGGATTTCAGCTGGGAGATGGGAGAGGGAGATGGCGCTGGCCAGTGCCTTTGTTCCCCACCAAGCTGAGCTCTGTCTTCCAGGGCTCAACAACCCTCCCTCCAGGTGTCCTCTCGCCCTTGTGCTCTCTGAGCAGAGCTGCTGACTTTTAACATTCCAGATGTTAAGTCTGCTGGCTGTCAGAACTCACACAGTCCGGTCCCTGTGCTTTTGCAAGTCAGACTCAGGGGCTCTGCCATGCCAGGAGGGGTGCCCCTCCACCTCCCCAGCTCCCTCCCACCAGTCCGTGTAGTGCACACCACCTCTCCATCCCTCCTATCCTTTTCCATGGGCCTCTTGTCTAAGCTTGGCTCTGGAGAGTCCGTTCTGCTAGTCTTCTGGTGGTTTTCTGGGTTATTTAGTCACATGTGGGTGGAATCTAAGTGATCAGCAGGATGCGTTGAGCCCAGCGTCCTCCTACGCCGCCATCTTCCTTCATAAAGTCTCCATCCTAGTGTATTCTTAACAAGCACCAGGGATAGATCTTTCACATCGTTATTCAAATATTCTACTCTCTTCATCTTGAAAAAATAAACTTCTGGATTTCTGATATCCTTCAGTTATCTATCTGTCTATTTAGCTAGCTATATAGCTAGCTAGCTATCACCTATCTATTATCAATTATCCATCTACATTTTCCTTCAGAATTAGATTTTAAAAGGGGCTACTTGTGAGAGGAGAATTAAAATGGTGGGAGAGTAGGGGGACTGTCATATTCCTGGTCCCTCAAACACAGCTGAATTGAGGTCAGATCATTTGGAACACCCAGGGAATCAATTAGCAGAATGGCAGAAAAATTATATATGTATATGTATATATATATATATACACACACACACACACACACACACACATATGTATGTGTGTGTGTGTATGTGTGTGTGTGTGTGAGAGAGAGAGAGAGAGAGAGAGAGAGAGAGAGAGAGATCAGGAATTTTTACTCATTCTTTTTACAGCTTTTCTATTTCTTCTTCTTTATTACTCTTTATCTGGATTTAGCCTTATAGTTTTTTTTTTTTTTTTGATTCTCTGGCATTCTTTTCTCCCCTCTCTTTTTTCTGTTTTTATGGTACAGGGTTTCCCTCTTTTTCCTTTTTGTTCCAGGGTTACTTCAACAAATCAATCAAAGCACATCTGGTTGACGGCCCAAAACTCCACCACTACAAGCATGGAGGAGCTTTGCAGAGGACTGACTAGTGGGATACAGCAGCAAAAATGCAACAACAGAGTGCATGCAAACAAACCAAACCAAAACAAAACACTTCCTGAAGTGCCAGGCCCTGGACAGTGTATGACCCCTTGTGAATATAGTAGTACTCACAGGTTTAGGACACATAACAAACTATTAAAACACACAAAAGACAGAAACAGCCAAAATGACAAAATGGAAGAATTTTCCCAATAGAAAATCCAGGAATAAATCACCACCAGGGAATAGCTCAAAAGAGTTATAAACAATATATCTGAAAATATTTTAAGATAACAATCATAAGACTAATAGCTAGGCTTGAAAACAACATAGAAGACAAGAGAAAACCTATTGCTTCAGAGATCAAATACCTAAGAACTAGCCACAATGAATTAAGAAATGCTATAAATGAGATGCAAAATAAACTAGATACAGGGACAGCGAGGATAGAAGGAGAGGATAGAATAGGTGAAATAGAAGACAAAAGTATGGAAAATGATGACACTGAAAAAAAAAGAGGGAAAGGAAATGACTAGATCATGAGGGGAGAATTAGAGAGCTAAGTGGTTCCATGAAAAGAAATGTTCATATCATAGGAGTTCCAGAAGAAGACAGAGAGAAAGGGGTAAAAGATTTATTTGAACAAATTATACCTGAGAACTTCCCTAATCTGGGGAAGGAAACAAACATCCAAGTCCAAGAGGAACAGAGAAGTCCCTTCAAAATATAAAAACAGGTCAACACCATGACACATCATAGTGAAATTGGCAAAATACAAATATAAAGAAAGAATTCTGAAGGCAGTTATGGACAAATCGTCCTTATACAACAAGGGTAGACACATAAAGGTTGTAGCAGACCTGTCTACTGAAACGTGGTGGGACAGAAAGGAGTGACAGGAAATATTCAATGTGCTGATGGGGAAAAATGTGCAGCCAAGAATCCTCTATCAGCAAGGTTGTCATTCAGAAAAGGAGAGATAAAGGCTTTCCCAGACAAACAAAAACTAAAGGAGCTCATGACCACTAATGCAGCCCTGCAAGACCTCCTAATGAGAACTCTGTGAGTGGAAAGCTGAAACGACTACAAAGGACCAGAGACACCACCACAAGCACAAAACCTACAGATAAGACAATGACACTAAATCCATATCTTTCAATAATCATTCTGAATGTGTAAATGGACTAAATTCACCAGTCAAAAGACATAGGGTATCAAATGGATTAAAAAAAAAACAACAAAACACAAGATCCATCTATATGCTGCACACAGGAGTCTCATTTTACACCTGAGGACACCCGCAGTTTGAAAGTGAGAGGATGGAGAAACATATATCATGCTAATGGACATCACAAGAAAGCCAGAGTAGCTTTCACCAATAGTACAAAAGTGTACTACCCCTTTCTCCACATCCCCACCAACACCTGTTGTTTCCTGTGTTGCTAATTTTAGCCATTGTGACAGGTGTGAGGTTGTATCATTGTGGTTTTGATTTGTAGTTCCCTGTTGATGAGTGATGTTAAGCATCTTTTCATGTGTCTTATTGCCATCTGGATGTCTTCTTTGGAGAAGTGTCTATTCATGTCTTCTGCTCTACACTGGATTATTTTTTTTGGGGGGTGTTGAATTTGGAAAGTTCTTTATAGGTTTTGGATACTAACCCTTTATCCAATATGTCGTTTGCAAATATCTTCTCCCATTGGGTTAGTCGCGTTTAATTTTGTTGATTGTCTCTTTTGCTGTGCAGAAACTTGCACTGTTGGTGGGATTGCAAACTGGTGCAGCCACTCTGGAAAACTGTGTGGAGGTTCCTCAAAAAATAAAAAAAATAACTACCTTATGATCCAGCGATTGCACTATTAGGAATTTATCCAAAGGAAACAGGACTGCTGATTTGAAGGGGCACATGCACCCCAATGATTGTAGCAGTGCTATCAACAATAGCCAAATAATGGGAAGAGCCCAAATGTCCATCGACTGATGAATGGATTAAGAAGATGTGGCATATATACAATGAAATACTACTGGGTGATGAAAAAGAATGAAATCTTGCCATTTGTAACAATGTGAATAGAACCGGAATGTATTATTCTAAGCAAAATAAGACAGGGAAAGATAGATATCACATGATTTCACTCATAGTGGAATTTTAGAAACTTAACAGATTAAAATAAGTGGAGGGAAGGAAAAATAAAATAAAAACACAGAGAGAGGCAAACCATAAGGGACTTTTAAATACAGAGACAAACTGAGGGTTGGTGGGGGTGGGTTAAATGGGTGGCAGACATTAAGGAGGGCACTCTTTTGGATGAATACTGGGTGTCCTATGTAAGAGTTGAATTGAATCACTGGGTTATACTCCTGAGGCCAAGACTACACTGCATGTTACCTAACTTGAGATAGATAGACAGATAGATAGATAGATAGATAGATAAATGGGTTGCTTGTATATGAACAAGGGCTGAAACATTTAGTAAATAAAAATACAGGACACCTTGTATTTTATCTGACAACCCTAATGCTCTTCAAGGTATCATTATTCACACTATTCCTAGTAACTTCTCAATTCACTCCAATAAGTCATCCACCTAACAATTTTATTGAAACCCACTTTGCCAGTCATCTCCATGTTGACAAATTATATGGACAAATTCATTTTACCTGGCCTTTTATTAGACATTTAACTTCTGTCTTCTTGAACCACTCTCTTTCCTTGGCTTTAATGGCATTAAATTCCTTTGAACTTTATCCAATTTGTCTCAGGATTTTTATATTTTCTATCTGGTCTTTAAGTATTGGGATTTCTCAGAACTTTATTCTGAGTGCTCTTATCTTCTTTACTGGATTAACGTCCATAGAATTTTCATTCAGTCTTGTAACTGTAAGTACTGTATACTCTTTACACTTAAAATCTGTATTTTCAGGGGCGCCTGGGTGGCGCAGTCGGTTAAGCGTCCGACTTCAGCCAGGTCATGATCTCACGGTCCGGGAGTTCGAGCCCCGCGTCAGGCTCTGGGCTGATGGCTCGGAGCCTGGAGCCAGTTTCCGATTCTGTGTCTCCCTCTCTCTGCCCCTCCCCCGTTCGTGCTCTGTCTCTCTCTGTCCCACAAATAAATTAACGTTGAAAAAAATTTAAAAAAAAAAAAAAAAAGAAAAAAAAAAAATCTGTATTTTCAGAGGTGCCTGTGTGGCTCAGTGGTTGAGTTTCTGACTGGCTCAGGTCATGATCTCACGGATCAGTTTGTGAGTTCAATTCTGGTGTTAGGCTCTGTGCTGACAGCTACGAGCCTGGAGCCTGCTTCATATTCTGTGTCTCCCTCTCTCTCTCTCCCCCTCCACCCTCTCTCTATCTCTCAGAAATAAACATTAAAAAATTAAGAGAAAAAAGAATTTTCAAAACGTCTATACTTTCGGTTCACAAACTCCAGAATGTTACATTAAACTTCCAATTTAATATCTGTATCTCAATGTATATTAGGTAAGTCAAACTGAAAATTTTCCAAGCTGAATCTTTGTTATCCATTTGTTCAACTTGTACCTCACTTCGTATTCTCCATTTTAGTAAATATTATTTTCCCATTGCTCACTCCAGGAAACTGGAAGTAACCTTTGACACTTACCTCTACCTTATATCCTGTATCCACCCAAATGCCAATCTCAACAGATCCGTTTATTTTTCAAATTATATTTCAAAAAGAACCATATATTTTACTTTCATTACCACTATGCTACTTCTTAACGAACCCCTTCCTGGCTTATCTGAGCCATTATCCTAGTTTAAAAACTCAGAACACAATGCATCTATATACTTCATATCATTTGCCACAATTAGATTATTCAAATTTGGAATTATTAGGTAAAGAAATGTCCATTTCACTAGGTTGTACAATTCATGAAATTCTTATTTTGGTCTGCCTTGCAGAATATCTGGTAAATAATAGAGGTTTGATAAATATTTGTTGAATTAATTATATAATGTAATTAGAATTGTTAGTAATGAGTGTATATTTACCATATTCCTGGAAATATACTAATGCTTACCTGAGGTATCTCATTTAGTTCTTTCAACTATCTTACTATTTTTCTTTATATTGGAAGAAACTGAGGCCCAGAAGGTCTAAGAATCCCACCCACATTTACAGAGCTAATAAGCAGAACTGTGATTTAAATCTATTTCTAATTTTTTGTTTGATTATTTAATTTAATTTATTTAATTCTTTTTCCCAGCTTTATTGTGGTATAATTTGAAAGTAAAATTGTATGTATTTACATTATATAGAACCTGATGCTTTTATATATGTGTACATTGTGAAATGATCACAAATAAAGCTATTTAGCATGTCCATCACCACACATGGTGACAGTTTATATACTGAGACACTTAAAATATAATTTTAAAGCAATTTTGAATTTACAATACAGTATTATTAACTATAGTCAACATGCTGCACTTTAGAACTCCATCAATTATTAATCTGCATAACTGAAACTTTGTATCTTTTTTTTTTTTTTTTTTTTTTTTTTTTTTTTTTTTTTTTTTAAATTTTTTTTTTTTTTTTTCAACGTTTATTTATTTTTGGGACAGAGAGAGACAGAGCATGAACGGGGGAGGGGCAGAGAGAGAGGGAGACACAGAATCGGAAACAGGCTCCAGGCTCTGAGCCATCAGCCCAGAGCCCGACGCGGGGCTCGAACTCACGGACCGCGAGATCGTGACCTGGCTGAAGTCGGACGCTTAACCGACTGCGCCACCCAGGCGCCCCATAAACTTTGTATCTTTTGACCAGCATCCCTTCATTTCCCCGAACATCCAGCCACTAGTAAACACCATTCTACTCTCTTCCTTTATGAGGTCAGCTTAGTTAGATTCTACATCAAAGTGAGACTATTCAGTATTTGTCTTTTTGTGTCTGGATTATTCTATTTATTATAATGTCATCCAGATTCATTCATTTTGCTACAATTTGCAGAAATTTCTTGTTTCTTTTTGTAATATACATAATTTTATTAAAAATAAAAAAAATTCTAAAAAGCCCAAAATTTACTATGATACTCATTCTTGCAATTTTTCTGTGCTACAAACACAAGTCAAAAAATTAAGAAAACCATTAAAGGGGCGCCTGCGTGGCGCAGTCGGTTAAGCGTCCGACTTCAGCCAGGTCACGATCTCGCGGTCCGTGAGTTCGAGCCCCGCGTCAGGCTCTGGGCTGATGGCTCAGAGCCTGGAGCCTGTTTCCGATTCTGTGTCTCCCTCTCTCTCTGCCCCTCCCCCGTTCATGCTCTGTCTCTCTCTGTCCCAAAAATAAATAAACGTTTAAAAAAAAAAAAAGAAAGAAAACCATTAAATATTTAGAAACATTCAACATCAGAAGATTTAACATTTAACTCTATATAATAGCCCCTCAAAAGGATACAACCTGTATTGTTTAAAAAGTATTATCTCTACAGAGTCTTAGCTATAAAAAAGTCTGTAAAATTTTTATAGTGAAGCTAATACAAAAAATCTTAGCTATAAAAAAGTCTGTAAATTTTTATAGTGAAGCTAATACAGTGAGCTGAATTTGAATTCATACTCTTAGCAGAACAATTGCCTGAGCACATATGCACATTCCACACATATTGTTACAGGATAACCATTTATTCCTCATCTTCCTCCACTTTCTCATCATATTCATCTTATTCCTCCTCTTCCTCTTCCTCCTCACCTTCTGGTTCATTCTTCTTTGAATCTATTGGCCTGCCATGGCCCTTCTTTCCCACTTTACTTTTGCCCTTGGCATGGTATGAAGCAATATCCTTTTCATATTTCTCCTTTAGTTTAGCTGCCTTCTGTTCACATTATCTTTGGCTGACTGCTCAGACCACATTTCCCCATTATATCTGCACTACTCCCAGTGGACAAGCCAGTGTGTTCACTTTTGATTTTAGGGCTCATTTCTTTAGAGTTGAATTATATATATATATATATATATATATATATACACTTATATTGTTTCCATATCTTGGCTACTCTGAATAATGCTGTAATAAACTTGACAATGTTGATATCTTTGAGATAGTGATTTTATTTTATTTGCATATACCCAGAAGTAGGTTTGCTGATAGTTCTATTTTTAATTTTGGAGGAACCTTCATATTTTTTTGCCATAATGGCTTTCAGTTTATGTTCCCACCAAGGGTGCACTAAGTTTCACTTTCTCCATATCCTCTTCAGCATGTTTCTTTTGTCTTCTTGATTATAAGCCATTCTAACAGATGTAAGGTGATATTTCATTTTGGTTTTATTTTGCATTTCCATTATGTTTAGTAAAATGAGCACGTTTTAAACATATCTATTGCCCATTTATAGGCATTCCTTACAGAAATGTCTATTAAGGTCATTTACACATTTTTTCAGTGGGTTGTTTGTTTTTGTGCTATTGAGTTGTATGTGTTACTTATATTTTTAGGTTATTAATCCTTTATCAAATGTATTGTTTGCAAATATTTTCTCCTATTCTTTAGGTTATCTTTTCATCCTACTGAATGTTTCCTCTGCTATGCATAAGCACTTTCGTTGGGTGGAAACCCACTTTTCTATTTTGACATTTGTTGCTTGTACTCTTTGGGTCATATCCAAAAAATCATTGTCCAGACAAATGATAAGATTTTTCTCTACATTTCATTCTAGTATTTTTACAATTTCAGGACTTGTATTTATGTTTTTAATCCATTTCGTGTTGATTTTTGTTTGTGGGGTGATATAAAGTTTCAATTTCTTTCTTCTGTACATGGATATCCAATCTTCCCAGTACTATTTAATGAAAAGAATATAATTTATGCATGCTGTGTTCTTGACAACTTTGTCAAAGACAATTTGACTGTAGATGTGTAGATTTATTTCTGGTCTCATTCTGCTCATGTATCTACATGTCTGTTTTTATACCAGTGCCTTACTGTTTTGATTATTGTAGCTTTGTAGTATATTTAGAAATTAGGAAATATGATGCCACCAGCTTTTCTTCTTTTGCACAGAATTTCTTCAACCATCCAGGCAGTTTTTGTGGTACCATATAAACCTTAAGATTGTGTTTCTATTTTTGTGAAAAATATCAAAGAAATTTTGATAAAGATTTCATTTAATCCATAGATAATCACAAGTATTACAGGCATTTTAACAATACTAATTCTTACAGTCCAAGTGTGTTGGATATATTTCCATGTACTTGTGTTCTGTTTAATTTTTTTTCAGCAATATATAGTTTTTAGTGTATAGATCTTTCACTTCCTTGGGTAAACTTAGTCCTAAGTTTTTAATGTTTTTTTTTTAATTCAAATTAGTTAACATACAGTGTAGTCTTGGCTTCAGAAGTAGAACTCAATGACTCATCTCTTACATATGACACCCAGTGCTCATTCCAAAAAGTGTCCTCCTTATTGCCCATCACCCATTTAACCCATCCCCCCACGCAACTCCCATACCATAACCCTCAGTTTGTTCTCTGTATTTAAGAGTCTCTTATGGTTTTATTCCCTATCTTTTTTTATCTCATTTTTCCTTCCCTTCCCCTTTGTTCATCTCCTGTGTTTCTCAAATTCTATATAGGAGGAAGATCATATGATATTGGTCTTCTCTGACTGATTTATTTTGCTTAGCATAATATCATCTGGTTCCATCTACATTAGTGCAAATGGCAAGATTTCATTCTATTTCAACACCAAGTAGCATTATATATATATATATATATATATATACACACACACACATATATACATATATACTACATATATATTATATACATATATATTTTATTATATATTATATATAATATAATATATATAATAATATATATACACCACATCTTCTTAATCCATTCATCAGTTGATGGAAATTTGGACTCTTTCCATAATTTGGCTATTGTCGACAGCACTGCTATAAACATTGAGGTTCATGTGCCCTTTGAATTAGGATTTTATATCCCTTGGATAAATACCTAGTAGTGCAATTGCTGGGTCATAGGGTGCTTCTAGTTTTGATTTTTTGTGGAACCTCCATACTGTTTTCCAGAGTAGCTACACCAGATTGCATTCTCATCAACTGTGCAAAAGTGTTCCACTTTGTCCATATCCTTGCCAATATCTGTTGTTTCCAGAGTTGTTAATTTTATACATTCTTACAGGTTGTGATGTCACATCTCATTGTGGCTTTGATTCATATTTCCCTGAAGATGAGTGATTTTAAGCATCTTTTCATACATCTGCTAGACATGTGGATGTCTTCTTTGGAAAAGTGTCTATTCTTGTCTTCTGCCCATTTCTTCACTGGACTATTTTGGGTTTTGAGTGTTGAGTTTGGTAAGCTCTTTATAGGTTTTGAATACTAACTCTTTATCTGATATGTCATTTACAACATCTCCCATTTCGTCAGTCACCTTATAGTTTTATTGATTGCTTCCTTCACTGTGCAGAAGTCTTTTATCTGATGAGGTCGCCAGTTCATTTTTGCCTTTATTTCCCTTGCCTCTAAAGACATATCAAGTAAGAACTTGCTGAAGCTGCCATATTTTATTGTGTTTAATGCTATTGCAAATAGTACATTTTTCTTCATGTGTTGTTTGGATAGTTTGTTGTTACTGTGTATAAATGCAACTGATATTTGTATAATTATTTTGTATCCTGCAACTTTATTGAATTGACTTATTAGTTCTATCAGATTTTTGGTGGAGTCTTTAGAAAAAAATATGTATATATATATATATATATATTTAGATATATGATACATACACATATATGCTTATGTCCTCTGAAGAGGTAATTTTACTTCTGTATTTCCAATTTAAAAAATATTTTACCTTTTATTTCCCAATTGTTCTGTTTACAATTTCAGTATTATGTTGAAGAGGAGTGGTGAAGTGAGCAAACTTGTCTTCTTCCTGATTTTAGAGGCAAAACTTTCAGCTTCTTTACCTTTGAGTGTCATGTTACCTGTGGGCTTGTCATATATGGCCTTTATTATGTTGAGGTACATTTCTTGCATCACTAAATTGATTAGAGCATTTTTTCACTGAATGTATGTTGCATTTTGTCAAGTGTTTTCTCTACATCTACTCAGATGATCATATGATTTTTATCTTTCATTCTGTTAATGTCTACATCACATTGATTGACTTGTATATGTTGAACCTGTTGCATACCAGGAATGGATTCCACTAGTTTATTTATTAATAATACATAAGATAATGATTTTTATTTACTGCTGAATTTTATTTGTTATCATTTTGTCAATGATTTTCAATCTATGCTTGTCAGGGGTACTGGCCTGTTTTGTTTGTTTGTTTGTATTTGGTTTTGTTTTTTAGTGATCTTTATTTTTGTTATCTTTCCTATCAGGATAATGCAGAGTAACTTGGAAGTTTTCATCCTCTTCAACTGTTTGGAAGAGCTTGAGAAAAGTTTATATTAATCCTTTTTTGGATATTTGGAAGAATTTACCAGTGAAGCTGTCTGATCCTGGACTTTTCATTCTTGAGAGTTTACTGTTATTATTTATTATAATTATTAATAATTGCTGTTTCAATTTCCTTACATGTTATTGTTATGTTTGTTTTTTTAATTTCTTTATGACTCAGTTTTGCTTGGTTATATGTCTCTAGTAATTTACCAATTTCTTCTACGTTGGCCAATTTGTTGGTGTGTAATTGTTCATAATATTTTATGATCATTTGTATTTCTGTGATATAAGTATTAATGCCTCTTTTATTTATAATTGTATTTTTGGGACATTTCTGTCTTTTTTTTCTACTTAGCGTAACCAACGGTTTTTCTTTTATATATTTTTAGAAAATCAACTTTAATTTTCTTGATCTTTGCTATTGTTTTCCTACTCTTTTATTTCTTTTATTTTTTTAAACTTTTTAAAATGTTTATTCATTTTTGACAGAGAGAGACAGAGCATGAGTGTGGGAGGGACAGAGAGGGAGACACAGAATCCAAGCCAGGCTCCAGGCTCAGAGCTGTCAGTACAGAGCCCAATGCTGGGCTCAAAACCATGAACCACGAAATATAACCTGAGGTGAAGTCAGTCACTTAATTGATTGGGCCACCCAGGCGTCCCTCTTATTTCTATTCTAACTTTTTTAAAAAGTTTTTAAATATTTATTTTTGAGAGAGAGACAGAGTGCAAGCAGGGGAGGAGTAAAGAGAGAGGGAGACACAGAATCTGAAGCATGCTCCAGGCTCTGAGCAGTCAGCACAGAGCCCAATGTAGAGCTCAAACTCGAACAAGATCATGACCTGAGCTGAAGTTGGACACTTAACTGACTGAGCCACACAGGCACCCCTCTATTCTAACCTTTCTTACTCTCTTTCTTCTGGTAACTTTGGGACAAATTTGTTATTATTTCTCTAGTTTCTTGAGGTATAATGTTATTTTATTTTTTATGTAATATCTTTTTTATTAACATAAGCTTTTATCACTATGAATTTTCCTATTAGATCTTGTATTGCTGTATCCCATAGGTTTTGGCATTTTGTGTTTCTATTTTTGTTTGTCTGAATATATTGTCTGATTTCTATTCTGATTTCTTCCTTGGCCCATTGGTTGCTCAAGAGTGTTTTGTTTACTTTTCATATATTTGTGAATTTTCCAATATTTCTCTTATTTATCTCTAGTTCTATACCAATGTGATGGAAAACATACTTGAGGGGCCCCTACGTGCCTCAGTCAGTTAAGCATCTGACTTTGGCTCAGGTCATGATCCACAGTTCATCAGTTCGAGTCCCACTTTGGGTGAGGACAAGCCCTGCTTCAGGTACAGAGACTTGTTTTGGGTAAGCCCCACCTCTCTCTCTCTCTCTCTCTCTCTCTCTCTGTCTCTCTCAAAGAAAAAAAAAAGAAAGAAAATATACTTGATATAATTTCCATCTTCTTAAACTTGTGAGGATTTTTGTGACTTAACAAAATATATATCCTGGATAATGTGTCATGTGTGGTGGACATGTATGTATAGTTTCTTGTTTTTTAGATCCACATAGTCTATTATGTTATTCAAATCTTTTGTTTCCATATTGATTTTCTACCTAGTGATGAATTCATTATTTAAATTGGAGTATTGAAGTCACCTAGTATTTTAGTATTGTTATTTGTCTCTTCAGTCCTATTAATATTTGACTTATATATCTTTAACTGCTCATATGTTGGATGCATGTATATTTACAATTGTTATATCCTCTTGATAAACTAATCTATTTTCCTTTTTTTTGCATATTTCTTTTTTTTTAATTTCTTTTTTCTAATTTACATCCAAATTAGTCAGCATTTAGTGCAACAATGATTTCAGGAGTAGATTCCTTAATGCCCCTTACCCATTTAGCCCACCCCCCCACACACACAATCCCTCCAGTAACATTCTGTTTGTTCTCCATATTTAAGAGGTCCTTATGTTTGGTCCTTATTTTTATATTATTTTTGTTTCCCTTCCCTTCTGTTCATCTGTTTTGTCTCTTAAAGTCCTCATATGAGTGACGTCATATGATATTTGTATTTCTCTGACTAATTTCGCTTAGCATATTACCCTTCAGTTCCATCCATGTAGTTGAAAATGGCAAGATTCCATTCCTTTTGATTGCCAAGTAATACTCCATATTTTCTATATATATTGTGTATATACATATATATTTTATTGTATATATATTGTATATATATATATGTGTGTGTATATATATGTGTGTATATATGTGTGTATGTATATATATACATATATATGTATATATATATGTGTGTATATATATATATATACATATATATATATATATATATATCACATCTTCTTTATCCATTAATCCACTGAAGGACATTTGGGCTCTTTCCATACTTTTGGCTATTGTTGATAGTGCTACTATAAACATTGGGGTACATATGTCCCTTCAAAACAGCACATCGGTATCCCTTAGATAAATACCTAGTGGTGCAATTGCTGGGTCATAGTGTAGTTCTATTTTTAATTTTTTGAGGAACCTCCATACTGTTTACCAGAGTGGCTGCTCCAGCTTGCATTCCCACCAACAATGCAGTCTCTTCAGCAAGTGGTGCTGGGAAAACTGGACAGAGACATGCAGAAGAATGAACCTGGACCATTTTCTTACACCATACACAGAAATGAACTCAAAATGGATGAAAGACCTCAATTTAAGACAGGAAGCCATCCAAATCCTCGAGGAGAAAGCAGGTAAAAACCTCTTTGATCTTGCCCACAGCAACTTCTTACTCAACACGTCTCTGGAGGTGAGGGAAACAAAAGCCAAAATGAACTACTGGAACATCAACAACATAAAAAGCTTTGGCCCAGCAAAGGAAACAATCAGCAAAGCTAAAAGGCAACCTACAGAATGGGAGAAGATATTTGCAAATGACATACCAGATAAAGGGTTAGTATCCAAAATCTATAAAGAATTTATCAAACTCAACACCCAAAAACCACATAATCCAGTGAAGAAATGGGTAAAAGACATGAATAGACACTTCTCCAAAGAAGACATCCAGATGGCCAAACGACACATGAAAAAATGCTCAACATTACTCATCATCAGGGAAATACAAATCAAAAGCACAATGAAATACCACCTTACACCTGTCAGAATGGCTAACATTAACAACTCAGGCAACAACAGATGTTGGAGAGGATGCAGAGAAAGAGGATCTATTTTGCATTTTTGTTGGGAATGGAAACTGGTGCAGCCACTCTGGAAAACAGTATGGAGGTTCCTCCAAAAAATAAAAATAATGATACCCTAAGACTGAGCAATTGCACCACCAGGCATTTATCCCCGGGATACAGGTGTGCTGTTTTGAAGGGACACATGCACCCCAATGTTTATAGCAGCACTATCAACAATAGCCCAAGTATGGAAAGAGCCCAAACGTCCATCGATGGATGAATGGATAAATAATATGTAGCATATATATATACAATGGAGTATTACTCAGCAACCAAAAAGAATGAAATCTTGTCATTCTCAACTACGTGGATGGAACTGGAAGGTATTATGCTAAGTGAAATTAGTCAGAGAAAGACAAAAGTCATATGACTTCACTCATATGAGGATTTTAAGAGACAAAACAGATGAACATAAGGTAAGGGAAACAAAAATAATATAAAAACAGTGAGGGGACAAAACAGAAGAGACTCATAAATATGGAGAACAAACTGAGGGTTGCTGGAAGGGTTGTGGGAGGGGGGATGGGTAAATGGGTAAGGGGCATTAAGGAATCTACTCCTGAAATCATTGTTTCACTATACGCTAACTAATTTTGGTGTAAATTTTAAAAAATAAAATTAAAAAAAAAAGGAATCAAAGAATTACACAATGGAAAATTATCAGTCACAAAGAAAGACAGCAAAAGAGGGAGAGAGAAAGAAAAGAATTACAAAATAGGAAGAAAACAATAAAATGACAATAGTAAAGCTTAATATATCAATAATTAATTTAAATGCAAATGAAATTCTCCAATCAAAAGGTATACAGTGGCTGAATGGATTAAAAATAAAAGACAGAAGTATACATTGCCTACAAAAGAGTCACTTCAACTTCAAGGACACACATCAGCTCAAACTAAAGTAATGGAAAACATTCAGTACATATGTAAACGCAGAGAGCAGATATAGCTATACTTAGGTCAGATAAAATAAACTGTAAATCTAAAGCTGGAACAAGAATCAAGGTAGTTCATTATATAAAGAAAAATAAGGGTGCCTTGGTGTCTTAGTATGTTAAGCATCTGACTCTTGATTTCAGCTCATGTCATGATGTCACAGTTCATGAGATCAAGCCCCACATGGGGCTCTGTGTTGATAGTGCAGGGTCTGCTTGGGATTCTCTCTGTCCCTCCCTGTCTCCCTTCCCACACACTCTCTCCCTCAAAATAAATAAATAAACTTAAAAAAATGAAGAAAAATAGTTTTTCATGTGTAGGTTGCCCATCTGGATATCTTCTTTGGAGAAGATCTTAGGATCTCTTGTATGGCTGGTTGAGTGGTGATTAATTCCTTCAGTTTTTGTTTGGGAAGACCTTTATCTCTCCTTCTATTCTGAATGACAGACTTGCTGGATAAAGGATCCTTGGATGTATATTTTTTCTGTTAATCACATTGAAGATTTCCTGTCATTCCTTTCTGGCCTGCCAAGTTTCAGTAGATAGGATTGTCACTAGTCTTATGTGTCTCCCTTTATAAGTTAGAGCCTGTTTATCCCTAGCTGCCTTCAGAATTTTCTCGTTATCCTTGTATTTTGCCAGTTTCACTATTATATGTCGTGCAGAAGATCAATTCAAGTTTCATCTGCAGGGAGTTCTCTGTGCCTCTTGGATTTCAATGCCTTTTTCCTTCCCCAAATCAGGGAAGTTCTCAGCTGTGATTTGTTCAAGTACACTTTCATCCCCTTTCTCTCTCTCTTCTTCTTCTGGAATTCCTATGATATGGATATTGTTTCATTTGATTGCATCACTTAGTTGTCTAATTCTCCCCTCATACTCCTGGATGTTTTTATCTCTCTTTTTCTAAGCTTCCTCTTTTTCCATAATTTTATGTTCTAATTCACCTATTCTTTCCTCTGCCTCTTCAATCCATGCTATGGCCACATTCATTTTATTTTGCACTTCATTTATAGCATTTTTCAGCTCCTTGTGACTATTTCTTAGTCCCTTGATCTCTGTAGCAATAAGTTCTCTGCTGTCCTCTATGCTTTTTTCAAGCCCAGTGATTAATTTTATGACTATTATTCTAAATTCTTGTCCATTATATTGCTTAAATCAGTTTGGATCAATTTGTTAGCTGTTGCTACTTTCTGGAGTTTCTTTTGAGGACAGTTCTTAAGTTTCATCATTTTGAGTAGTCCCTGTGGTGGTGCTGAACTGCAGGGCACTTCCTCTGTGCTGTCTGGATTAACTTGTGTTGGTGGGAGGGGCTACAGTTAGACCTGATGTCTGCCCCAGCCCACTGCTGGGGCCACAGTCAGACTGGTGTGTACCTTATCTTCCCCTCTCCCAGGGGCAAGACTCACTGTGGAGTGGTGTGGCCCATGTCTGCACTGCTTGCACACTGCCATGCTTCTGGTGCTGCTTTGTTTGGATCTGGCGTTTTAGCTAGGGTGGATCTGTAAGGTGCACAGGGGTGGGAGGGGCAGGCTTAGCTTGTTTTGCAGTCTGTGGTCCTCTGGGTGAGAGGCTCTGCAGCACAGGGAGGGAGGCAGACCCGTTGGAGGGATTGATCCACAGAAGCACAGCGTTGGGTGTTTGAGAGGTGCAAGCAAGTTCGGTGATGGGAACTGGTTCCTTTTGGGATTACAGCTGGGGGATGGGAGAGGGAGATGGCGCTTCCCAGTGCCTTTGTTTTCCTGCCAAGCTGAGCTCTGTCTTCATGAATTCAACAACTCTCCCTCGCAGTGTCCTCTTGCTCTCCCACTCTCCTAGCAGAGCTGTTGACTTTTAACTTTCCAGATGTTAAGTCCCACTGGCTGTCAGAACTCATAGAGTCTGGCCACTCCACTCTTGCAATCCAGACTTCAGGGGTTCTGTGTTGTTGGGCAGGCTGCCTCTCCACCGCTTTGCCTCCTTCCCGCCATCCCATGTAGTGTGCAGTGCCTCTCAGCCCTTCCTACCTTCTTCCATGGGCCTCTTGTCTATGCTTGGCTCCAGAGAGTCCGTTCTGCTATTCTTCTGGTAGTTTTCTGGGTTGTTTCCGCAGATGTGGGTGGAATATAAGTGATCAGCAGAATGAGGTGAGCCCAGTGCCCTCTTATGCCCTCCTCTTCCCCTGGATCTGCACTTTTTTTTTAAGTGTAATCATTGTATTCCTCAGCTCCATAATTTCTGTTTGGTTCTTTTCTGTGATTCCCATCATTTTGTTGAACTCTTTATTCCTTTTATATATTGTTTTCCTGACTTTTCTGAATTGTATATCTGTGTTTTCTTGTTGCTCAGTGAGATTCCTTAAAACAAATATTTTGAATTGTGAGCCAGAAAAATCATAGATCTTCATATCTTTGGGTTTGGTTACTGGAAAATTATTTTGTTCTTTGTGAATTGTCATGTTTTCCTGATTTTTAATGTTCCTGTAAGTATTGAACCGATATGTTCAGCTTTGAAGATGCAGTTACCTCCTCCAGTATTTACTCACTGGCTTCAGAGTCAAAATACATTCACACATCACATATTAAGTTTGGAAGTTTCTCAAACCTTTTCTTTTTTTTTTTAATTTTTTTTTCAACGTTTATTTATTTTTGGGACAGAGAGAGATAGAGCATGAACAGGGGAGGGGCAGAGAGAGAGGGAGACACAGAATCGGAAACAGGCTCCAGGCTCTGAGCCATCAGCCCAGAGCCCGACGCGGGGCTCGAACTCACGGACCGTGAGATCGTGACCTGGCTGAAGTCGGACGCTTAACCGACTGCACCACCCAGGCGCCCCGATCTCAAACCTTTTCTATAAATGTATCTGCTCCACTCCTCATGCTCCCTCTTGAGGGCTAAGTCTTAAGATAGTATTCCTTCCCTTGATATTCCACATTCAGACCAGGTGCCTCTGTCAATTTTCCCTAGACCACGAAGTTTTCAAATTATGAAACTTCTCCCAGTCTAGCACAGTTGACACAGATGGCTGCATATGCTAATGCACAATCTGCAGATGCTGACATTTGTGGGGCACTGCCAGTGGGAGAGGATATAGGGAAAGATACAGCATTACTGGGGGTAGATCCTCAGGTAGTACATATTATGAGGTTTGGAGGGGACATCTTTGATGGAGTCTGCAAGGCTATTAATAGAATCTATGGTCATTTTTTAACTATCATGCCCAGGTTACTGTGAACCCCTGCCCGTTTTCTCTGCTTTTAGCTGCTCCTGGGCTATTCAGCCTTACCAATACTGTAAGTATTTTTATTTGAGTGAGAAAGAACTAATACTCTTTGACAGAAGCCTGTATGGCTTGACAAGTTAAGCAGTCACCATGTTTTCACTTTCTTCCATGGGTCATATCATAGGACAAGCAAGTCTCCTTGGCAATGAACTGTGATGCTTTGGAAAGAGGGGATAATGCAGGTAAAGTGATACCTTTCTTCTGTCTTCAATAGGTTTATTCTATTCTCAGATTTTTTTTCCCCAGTGGAGTGCCGGGATCTATTTTCTGGACACTCAAGATTCCACAAAGTACTTTTACTCATTGGTGATTGTCAAAATTGTCGTTTGTCTGGGTTGATCAGTGATAAATTCTCATGTTCTGCTATCTTGCTGATTTCTTAAAATGCCACTGAATCTGTTTATATTAGGCTCCCAAGTTTGTATTTCTTATGGTGAAAGTTTTAGAAATTTTAGATTTTATTTTATTCTTGTTTTATTTTGAAATTTTAGATTTATCTGTGATTCACTTTTAGTGGGATAAACTCCTTTAATAAATGTTATATACTGTCAAGCAAAACCTTTGTTTTCTTGTCAGTGCTTGTCTTTCACATGTGGTACATATATCTAGCATATATATTATTATCATGTCAGAAATATTAGAAATATTAGTTTTATTATGTATAACACTCCTCACCATAATATAAGCTTTTTAAAAACTGTTCTGTGGAATTTAATAGGTCTAGGTCTGATATCAATAAACATAATGTAACAAGCTATTTACTTAGTACCCTGGCAAACTTGATGAATTTTTGGACCTCTGTCAATGTTTTCTACCATCTCCCAATATTAATACACACTTGTATTTCTAAGCTTAGCTACAGAATAGTCTGGATTCAATTCTACAGTATCATATTCATGTTGGTTAAAAATGTTAATGATGGCAGGCTTCTTCATTCCCCACTTGGAGTTACCAACTCAAGACTTCTGATGTTAGTATATTCACAAATCAGTTAATATTATTAGTACCTTTTCCTTGTAAGTTTGAAACTACATGTTGACTTTGACTTCTTTATTGCCACTGTGTTGTGCATTTCCAGAGAGTTACAGTCACTTTTTAGTATATGTGAACAATTCCCCAGGAGTGTCATAGTGCACAGATTGTTAGGCCATATATTGTGAAGTGTCATCAGCTTCCTCTTTCCATTGATAGGTGAATAGTGACCAAATTCTACATACTCATCACAACTTCGAAGAAAGAGTGTGTTTATTATGACATATGCAATCAAAATAATAATAATAACTCATCTCTTTCCACACTTGAATTTTTGTATAGTAATGTATTTTACATTTACATTCAGAATATTCCTATATTAATTTAGAGTTTTTGTGTCATACAATAGAAAGCAACTTTGATAAACTTAGCAGAAACTTAGCAAAAGATAGTGAGGGCTTACAGAATTGATGAGAAACTAGAATGTCAGGAATATCTCAAAAAGGAAGAAGTGGTAACAAAAAATCAAAGCACCTATAATTTAAGAAGCATCCAACTTTCAGAAACTGGGTGACTGTTCTATTGCCACAATGAATATGGCTGCTGTTCTGAAAAATATTGTGGGGAATAAGCTTAGGAATTCCCTGAGCTTACACAGATGGGTTAACAAAACATAAAAAATTAGAAAGCCATTGGATTAACACACCCAATTTAATTAAATAAATTAAATTAAATAATCAAACAAAAAATTAGAAATAGATTTAAATCACAGTTCTGCTTATTAGCTCTGTAAATGTGGGTGGGATTCTTAGACCTTCTGGGCCTCAGTTTCTTCCAATATAAAGAAAAATAGTAAGATAGTTGAAAGAACTAAATGAGATACCTCAGGTAAGCATTAGTATATTTCCAGGAATATGGTAAATATACACTCATTACTAACAATTCTAATTACATTATATAATTAATTCAACAAATATTTATCAAACCTCTATTATTTACCAGATATTCTGCAAGGCAGACCAAAATAAGAATTTCATGAATTGTACAACCTAGTGAAATGGACATTTCTTTACCTAATAATTCCAAATTTGAATAATCTAATTGTGGCAAATGATATGAAGTATATAGATGCATTGTGTTCTGAGTTTTTAAACTAGGATAATGGCTCAGATAAGCCAGGAAGGGGTTCGTTAAGAAGTAGCATAGTGGTAATGAAAGTAAAATATATGGTTCTTTTTGAAATATAATTTGAAAAATAAACGGATCTGTTGAGATTGGCATTTGGGTGGATACAGGATATAAGGTAGAGGTAAGTGTCAAAGGTTACTTCCAGTTTCCTGGAGTGAGCAATGGGAAAATAATATTTACTAAAATGGAGAATACGAAGTGAGGTACAAGTTGAACAAATGGATAACAAAGATTCAGCTTGGAAAATTTTCAGTTTGACTTACCTAATATACATTGAGATACAGATATTAAATTGGAAGTTTAATGTAACATTCTGGAGTTTGTGAACCGAAAGTATAGACGTTTTGAAAATTCTTTTTTCTCTTAATTTTTTAATGTTTATTTCTGAGAGATAGAGAGAGGGTGGAGGGGGAGAGAGAGAGAGGGAGACACAGAATATGAAGCAGGCTCCAGGCTCGTAGCTGTCAGCACAGAGCCTAACACCAGAATTGAACTCACAAACTGATCCGTGAGATCATGACCTGAGCCAGTCAGAAACTCAACCACTGAGCCACACAGGCACCTCTGAAAATACAGATTTTTTTTTTCTTTTTTTTTTTTTTTTTTAAATTTTTTTCAACGTTAATTTATTTGTGGGACAGAGAGAGACAGAGCACGAACGGGGGAGGGGCAGAGAGAGGGAGACACAGAATCGGAAACTGGCTCCAGGCTCCGAGCCATCAGCCCAGAGCCTGACGCGGGGCTCGAACTCCCGGACCGTGAGATCATGACCTGGCTGAAGTCGGACGCTTAACCGACTGCGCCACCCAGGCGCCCCTGAAAATACAGATTTTAAGTGTAAAGAGTATACAGTACTTACAGTTACAAGACTGAATGAAAATTCTATGGACGTTAATCCAGTAAAGAAGATAAGAGCACTCAGAATAAAGTTCTGAGAAATCCCAATACTTAAAGACCAGATAGAAAATATAAAAATCCTGAGACAAATTGGATAAAGTTCAAAGGAATTTAATGCCATTAAAGCCAAGGAAAGAGAGTGGTTCAAGAAGACAGAAGTTAAATGTCTAATAAAAGGCCAGGTAAAATGAATTTGTCCATATAATTTGTCAACATGGAGATGACTGGCAAAGTGGGTTTCAATAAAATTGTTAGGTGGATGACTTATTGGAGTGAATTGAGAAGTTACTAGGAATAGTGTGAATAATGATACCTTGAAGAGCATTAGGGTTGTCAGATAAAATACAAGGTGTCCTGTATTTTTATTTACTAAATGTTTCAGCCCTTGTTCATATACAAGCAACCCATTTATCTATCTATCTATCTATCTATCTGTCTATCTATCTCAAGTTAGGTAACATGCAGTGTAGTCTTGGCCTCAGGAGTATAACCCAGTGATTCAATTCAACTCTTACATAGGACACCCAGTATTCATCCAAAAGAGTGCCCTCCTTAATGTCTGCCACCCATTTAACCCACCCCCACCAACCCTCAGTTTGTCTCTGTATTTAAAAGTCCCTTATGGTTTGCCTCTCTCTGTGTTTTTATTTTATTTTTCCTTCCCTCCACTTATTTTAATCTGTTAAGTTTCTAAAATTCCACTATGAGTGAAATCATGTGATATCTATCTTTCCCTGTCTTATTTTGCTTAGAATAATACATTCCGGTTCTATTCACATTGTTACAAATGGCAAGATTTCATTCTTTTTCATCACCCAGTAGTATTTCATTGTATATATGCCACATCTTCTTAATCCATTCATCAGTCGATGGACATTTGGGCTCTTCCCATTATTTGGCTATTGTTGATAGCACTGCTACAATCATTGGGGTGCATGTGCCCCTTCAAATCAGCAGTCCTGTTTCCTTTGGATAAATTCCTAATAGTGCAATCGCTGGATCATAAGGTAGTTATTTTTTTTATTTTTTGAGGAACCTCCACACAGTTTTCCAGAGTGGCTGCACCAGTTTGCAATCCCACCAACAGTGCAAGTTTCTGCACAGCAAAAGAGACAATCAACAAAATTAAACGCGACTAACCCAATGGGAGAAGATATTTGCAAACGACATATTGGATAAAGGGTTAGTATCCAAAACCTATAAAGAACTTTCCAAATTCAACACCCCCCAAAAAAAATAATCCAGTGTAGAGCAGAAGACATGAATAGACACTTCTCCAAAGAAGACATCCAGATGGCAATAAGACACATGAAAAGATGCTTAACATCACTCATCAACAGGGAACTACAAATCAAAACCACAATGATACAACCTCACACCTGTCACAATGGCTAAAATTAGCAACACAGGAAACAACAGGTGTTGGTGGGGATGTGGAGAAAGGGGTAGTACACTTTTGTACTATTGGTGAAAGCTACTCTGGCTTTCTTGTGATGTCCATTAGCATGATATATGTTTCTCCATCCTCTCACTTTCAAACTGCGGGTGTCCTCAGGTGTAAAATGAGACTCCTGTGTGCAGCATATAGATGGATCTTGTGTTTTGTTGTTTTTTTTTTTAATCCATTTGATACCCTATGTCTTTTGACTGGTGAATTTAGTCCATTTACACATTCAGAATGATTATTGAAAGATATGGATTTAGTGTCATTGTCTTATCTGTAGGTTTTGTGCTTGTGGTGGTGTCTCTGGTCCTTTGTAGTCGTTTCAGCTTTCCACTCACAGAGTTCTCATTAGGAGGTCTTGCAGGGCTGCATTAGTGGTCATGAGCTCCTTTAGTTTTTGTTTGTCTGGGAAAGCCTTTATCTCTCCTTTTCTGAATGACAACCTTGCTGATAGAGGATTCTTGGCTGCACATTTTTCCCCATCAGCACATTGAATATTTCCTGTCACTCCTTTCTGTCCCACCACGTTTCAGTAGACAGGTCTGCTACAACCTTTATGTGTCTACCCTTGTTGTATAAGGACGATTTGTCCATAACTGCCTTCAGAATTCTTTCTTTATATTTGTATTTTGCCAATTTCACTATGATGTGTCATGGTGTTGACCTGTTTTTATATTTTGAAGGGACTTCTCTGTTCCTCTTGGACTTGGATGTTTGTTTCCTTCCCCAGATTAGGGAAGTTCTCAGGTATAATTTGTTCAAATAAATCTTTTACCCCTTTCTCTCTGTCTTCTTCTGGAACTCCTATGATATGAACATTTCTTTTCATGGAACCACTTAGCTCTCTAATTCTCCCCTCATGATCTAGTCATTTCCTTTCCCTCTTTTTTTTTCAGTGTCATCATTTTCCATACTTTTGTCTTCTATTTCACCTATTCTATCCTCTCCTTCTATCCTCGCTGTCCCTGTATCTAGTTTATTTTGCATCTCATTTATAGCATTTCTTAATTCATTGTGGCTAGTTCTTAGGTATTTGATCTCTGAAGCAATAGGTTTTCTCTTGTCTTCTATGTTGTTTTCAAGCCTAGCTATTAGTCTTATGATTGTTATCTTAAAATATTTTCAGATATATTGTTTATAACTCTTTTGAGCTATTCCCTGGTGGTGATTTATTCCTGGATTTTCTATTGGGAAAATTCTTCCATTTTGTCATTTTGGCTGTTTCTGTCTTTTGTGTGTTTTAATAGTTTGTTATGTGTCCTAAACCTGTGAGTACTACTATATTCACAAGGGGTCATACACTGTCCAGGGCCTGGCACTTCAGGAAGTGTTTTGTTTTGGTTTGGTTTGTTTGCATGCACTCTGTTGTTGCATTTTTGCTGCTGTATCCCACTAGTCAGTCCTCTGCAAAGCTCCTCCATGCTTGTAGTGGTGGAGTTTTGGGCCGTCAACCAGATGTGCTTTGATTGATTTGTTGAAGTAACCCTGGAACAAAAAGGAAAAAGAGGGAAACCCTGTACCATAAAAACAGAAAAAAGAGAGGGGAGAAAAGAATGCCAGAGAATCAAAAAAAAAAAAAAACTATAAGGCTAAATCCAGATAAAGAGTAATAAAGAAGAAGAAATAGAAAAGCTGTAAAAAGAATGAGTAAAAATTCCTGATCTCTCTCTCTCTCTCTCTCTCTCTCTCTCTCTCTCACACACACACACATACACACACACACATACATATGTGTGTGTGTGTGTGTGTGTGTGTGTATATATATATATACATATACATATATAATTTTTCTGCCATTCTGCTAATTGATTCCCTGGGTGTTCCAAATGATCTGACCTCAATTCAGCTGTGTTTGAGGGACCAGGAATATGACAGTCCCCCTACTCTCCCACCATTTTAATTCTCCTCTCACAAGTAGCCCCTTTTAAAATCTAATTCTGAAGGAAAATGTAGATGGATAATTGATAATAGATAGGTGATAGCTAGCTAGCTATATAGCTAGCTAAATAGACAGATAGATAACTGAAGGATATCAGAAATCCAGAAGTTTATTTTTTCAAGATGAAGAGAGTAGAATATTTGAATAACGATGTGAAAGATCTATCCCTGGTGCTTGTTAAGAATACACTAGGATGGAGACTTTATGAAGGAAGATGGCGGCGTAGGAGGACGCTGGGCTCAACGCATCCTGCTGATCACTTAGATTCCACCCACATGTGACTAAATAACCCAGAAAACCACCAGAAGACTAGCAGAATGGACTCTCCAGAGCCAAGCTTAGACAAGAGGCCCATGGAAAAGGATAGGAGGGATGGAGAGGTGGTGTGCACTACACGGACTGGTGGGAGGGAGCTGGGGAGGTGGAGGGGCACCCCTCCTGGCATGGCAGAGCCCCTGAGTCTGACTTGCAAAAGCACAGGGACCGGACTGTGTGAGTTCTGACAGCCAGCAGACTTAACATCTGGAATGTTAAAAGTCAGCAGCTCTGCTCAGAGAGCACAAGGGCGAGAGGACACCTGGAGGGAGGGTTGTTGAGCCCTGGAAGACAGAGCTCAGCTTGGTGGGGAACAAAGGCACTGGCCAGCGCCATCTCCCTCTCCCATCTCCCAGCTGAAATCCCAAAGGGACCTAGTTCCGATCACCAAACTGGCTTGCACCGCACAAACACCCAATGCTGTGCTTCTGTGGATCCATCCCTCCGATGGGTGTGCCTCCCTCCTGGTGCTGCAAGGCCCCTCCCGTAGGGGACCACCTATGGCAAAGCGAGCTAAGCCCGCCCCTCCTTCCACTGTGCACCTTACAGATCCACCCCAGCTAATACGCCAGATCCATCGAAACAGCACCAGAAGCCTGGCAGTGTGCAAGTAGTCCAGACAGGGGCCACACCACTCCACAGTGAGTCCTGCCCCTGGGAGAGGGGAAGATAAGGTACACGCCAGTCTGACTATGGCCCCAACGGTGGGCTGGGGACAGACATGGCATCTGACTGTGGCCCCACCCACCAACAAAAGTTACTCCAGACAGCATAGGGGAAGTGCCCCAGAGTTCTGCGCCACTCCAGGGACCATCCAAAATGACCAAACAGAAGAATTTTCTTCAAAAGAAACTCCAGAAAGTAGCAACAGCTAACGAATTGATCAAAAGGGATTTAAGCAATATAACGAGCCATGAATTTAGAATAATACTCAAAAAATTAATTGCTGGGCTTGAAAAAAGTATACAGGACAGCAGACTATCTTACTACAGAGATCAAGGTATTAAGAAACAGTCATGAGGAGCTAAAAAGTGGTATAAGTGAGGTGCAAAATTAAATGGAGCGGTCATAGCACAGAATGAAGAGGCAGAGGAGAGAATAGATGAATTATAAGATACAAATATGCAAAAAGAGGAAGCTGAGAAAAAGAGAGATAAAAGAGCCAGGAGTATGAGGGGAGAGTTAGAGAACTAAGTGATGCAATCACGTGCAACAATATCCATATAATAAGTATTCCAGAAGAGGAAGACAGAGAGAAAGGGGCTGAAGGCGTACTTGAACAAATCATACCTGAGAACTTTCCTGATCTGGGGAAGGAAAAAGGCATTGAAATCCAAGATGCACAGAGAACTGTCTTCAGACGTAACTTGAATTGATCTTCTGCAGGACATATCACAGTGAAACTGGAAAAATAGGAGAAAGAGAACATTCTGAAGGCAGCTAGGGATAACAGGCACTAACTTACAAAGGTATACACATGAAGGTAGTAGCAGACTTATCTACTGAAAATTGGCAGGTGAGCAAGGAATCTTCAATGTGATGAACAGAAAAAAACATGCAGCCAAGAATCCTTATCCAGCAAGTCTGTCATTCAGAATAGAAGGAGAGATAAAGGTTTTCCCAAATAAACAGAAACTGAAGGAATTCATCACCACTAAACCAGCCTTACAAGAGATCCTAAGGGTCACTCTGTGAGTGAAGTGTTGCAAGGACCAAAAAGTACCAGAGACATCACTAAAAGCATGCAACCTACAGATATCACAATGACTGGAAACCCATAACTTTCTGTAATAGCACTAAATGTAAATGGACTAAATGTGCCAACCAAAAGACATAGGGTATCAGAATGGATAAAAAAAAAAACAAGACCCATCTATTTGCTGTTTGCAAGAGATTCATTTTAGACCTAAGAACCCCTTCAGATAGAAAGTGAGGGGATGGAGAACTATCTATCATGCTACTGGAAGTCAAAACAAAGGTAGAGTAGCCATCCTTATATCAGACAAAGTAGACTTTAAATTAAAGGCTGTAGCAAGAGATGAGGAAGGGCATTATATAATAATTCCAGGGTTTATCCATCAGGAAGAGCTAACAATTATAAATGTCTATGTGCCAATCATGGGAGCCCCAAATATACAAAACAATTAATCACAAACATAAACAACTTTGTTGATAAGAATGTGGTAATTGCAGGGGACCTTAATACTCCACTTACAATGGATAGATCATCTAGACACAGGATCAGTAAAGAAACAAGTGCGCTGAATGACACATTGAATCAGATGGACCTGACAGATATATTTAGAACTCTGCATCCCAAAGCAACAGAAAATACTTTCTTCTCTAGTGCTAAAGGAACATTCTCCAAGATATATCACATACTGGGTCACAAAACAGCCCTTCATAAGTATACAAGAATTGAGATCATGCCATGCACACTTTTAGACAACAATGCTATGAAGCTCAAAATCAACCACAGGAAAATTCTGGAAAACCTCCAAAAGCGTGAAGGTTAAAGAACTCCCTACAAAAGAATGAATGGGTCAACCAGGCAATGAGAGAATAAATTAGAAGATATATGGAAACAAATGAAAATGAAAATACAACAATCCAAACGCTTTGGGATGCAGCAAAAGCAGTCCTGAGAGGAAAATACATTGCAATACAGGCTTATCTCAAGAAACAAGAAAAATCACAAATATAATATCGAACAGAACACATAAAAGCAATATAATCAGTACAGCAAAGACACCCCAAATCCAGCAAAAAAGAAATAATAAAGAATAGAGTAGAAATAAACGATATAGAATCTAAAAAAAAATAGATCAGATCAATGAAAATAAGGGTTGGTTTTTTTGAAAAAATAAACAAAATTTATAAACCTCTAGCCAGGCTTCTCAAAAAGAAAAGGGAGAGGACCCAAATAGAGAAAATCACAAATGAAAATTGATTTATTACAACCAGTCCCTCTGAAATAAAAGTAATTATCAGGGAGTACTATTAAAACTTTTATGCCAACAAACTGGACAACCTGGAAGAAATGGACAAATTCCTATGCATCCACAGATGTCTAAAACTCAAATGGGAAGAAATAGAAAATTTTAAGAGACCCATAACCAGTGACGAAATTGAATCATTTATCAAAAATCCTCCAACAAATAAGAGTCCAGTACCAGATGGCTTCTCAGGGGAAATCTACCAGATATTGAAAGCAGAGATAATACTTATACTTCTCAAGCTGTTATAAAAAATAGAAATGGAGGGAAAACTTCCAGACTCATTCTGTGAATCCAGCATTACTTTTATTCCTAAACCAGACAGAGACCCGGAAAAAAGGAGAATTACAGGCCAATATCCCTGATGAATACGGATGCAAAACTTTTCAACAAGATACTAGAAAATCGAATTCAACAGCATATAAAAAGAATGATTCACCATGATCAACTGGGATTCATTCCTGGGCTGCAAGACTGGTTCAATATTGGCAAGTCAATCAATGTGATACATCACAGTAACAAAAGTAAACATAAGAAACATATGATCCTGTCAATCGATGCATAAAGAGCATTTGACAAAATTCTGCATCTTTCCTTAATAAAAACCCTCAAGAATGTCGGGATTGAAGGAACATACTTAAACATCATCAAAGCCTTTTATGAAAGCCCACAGGTAAAATCATCCTTATTGTAGAAAAACTATGAGATTTCCCCCTGAGATCAGGCACAAGACAAGGATGCACATTCTCACTTCTGTTGTTTAACGTAGTGTTGGAAGTTTTAGCAACAGCAATCAGACAACAAAAAGATATCAAAGGCATAATAATTGTCAAAGATAATGTCAAGCTTTCACTTTTTGCAAATGACATGATATTATACATGGAAAACCCGATAGACTTCACCGAAAGTCTGCTAGAATGATACATGAATTCAACAAAGTTATAGTATACAAAATTAATCTACAGAAATTAGCTGCATTCATATACACTAATAATGAAGCAACAGAAAGACAAATAAAGAAACTGATTCCTAGATCTGATATATGAAGTCAGCAAAGTCACAGGATACAAAATCAATGTACACAAATCAGTTGCATTGTTATACACTAACAACGAAGCAACAGAAAGACAAATAAAGACAATGATCCCATTCACAATTGCACCAAGAATCATAACATACATAGGAATAAACCTAACTAAAGATGTAAAAAATCTATATGCTGAAAACTATACAAATCTTATGAAGGAAATTGAAGAAGAAACAAAGTAATGGAAAAACATTCCATGCTCATGCATTGGAAGAAAAAATATTGTTAAAATGTCAATACTACCCAAGGCAATCTACACATTCAATGCAATCCCAATCAAAATTGCAGCAGCATTCTTCCTGAAGCTAGAACAACCAATCCTAAAATTTGTATGGAACCACAAAAGACCCCGAAAAGTCAAAGTAATATTGAAGAAGAAGACCAAAGCGGGAGGCATCACAATCCCAGGATTTAGCTTCTACTACAAAGCTGTGATCATCAAGACAGCATGGTATTGGCACAAAAACAGACACATAGAACAATGGAATAGAATAGAAACCCCAGAATTAGACCCACAAAAGTATGGCCAATTAGTCTTTGACAAAGCAGGAAAGAATGTCCAATGGAAAAAAAAAGACAGTGTTTTAAACAAATGGTGCTGGGAGAACTGGACAGCAACATGCAGAAGAATGAAACTAGACCACTTTCTTACACCATTCGCAAAAGTAAACTCAAAATGGATAAAGGACCTGAATGTGAGACAGGAAGCCATCAAAACCCTAGAGGAGAAAGCAGGAAAACACCTATCTGACCTCAGCGACAGCAATTTCTTACTTGACACATCCCCTAAGGCGAGGGAATTGAAAGAAAAAATGAACTATTTGGATCTCATGAAAATAAAAAGCTTCTGCACTGCAATGGAAACAATCAACAAAACTAAAAGACAACTGACAGAATGGGAAAAAATATTTGTAAATGACATATCAGACAAGGACTGGTATCCAAAATCTATAAAGAACTCACCAAACTCCACACCTGAAAAACAAATAATCCAGTGAAGAAATGGGGAGAAAACATGAATAGACACTTCTCCAAAGAAGACATCCAAATGGCCACATGAAATGATGCTCAATGTCACTCCTCATCAAGGAAATACAAATCAAATCCACACTGAGGTATCACGTCATGCCAGTCAGAGTGGATAAAATGAACACATCAGGATTCTATAGATGCTGGCGAGGATGTGGAGAAACAGGAACCCTCTTGCACTGTTGGTGGGAATGCAAAAGGGTGCATCCACTCTGTAAAACAGTGTGGAGGTGTTCAAAAAAATTAAAATGGATCTACCTTATGACCCAGCAATAGCAGTGCTAGGAATTTATCCAAGGGATACATGAGTGCTGATGCATAGGGGCACTTGTACCCCAACGTTTATACCAGCACTTTCGACAATAGCCAGATTATGGAAAGAGCCTAAATGTCCATCAACTGACGAATGGATATGGAAATTGTGGTTTATATACACAATGGAATACTACTTTAATATTAGCATAAATATATATGGCCTTTTGTAGCAATGTGGGTGGAACCGGAGAGTGTGATGCTACGTGAAATAAGCCATACAGAGAAAGGCAGATACCATATGTTTTCACTCTTGTGTGGATCCTGAGAAACTTAACAGAAGACCATGGTGGAGGGTAGGAAAAAAAAATGTTAGGGGGGGGGAGTCAAACCCTAAGAGACTCTTAAAAACTGAAAATAAACTGAGGGTTGATGGGGGGTGCTGGGGAGGGGAAAGTGGGTGATGGGTACTGACGAGGGCACCTGTTGGGATGAACACTGGGTGTTGTGTGGAAACCAATTTGACAATAAATTTCATATTTTAAAAAAAGCAAGAAAAGAGAGAGTGCTCCCCCTCTCCATGTGTGGGGTAGCAACCTGCAAGCCAGGAAGCAAGCTCTCATCAAAAACCAAACTGTGCTGGAAACTTGATCTTGGAATTCCAGCCTTTATAACTGAGAGATATAAATTTCTGGTTTTTTAGTCATAAATAAACAAATAAATACACAAATAAATAAATAAATAAAACATCAATTCCTTGTTTCATGTATTTCATACTCTTTCAGGTATAGCAATTTTATAATGTTCCTGAGTCGTGACTCCACCCTCTTTTTTTCTTCAGGCCAGTCTAGGGTCCGTCCTCACGGCCAAAGCCTGCCAAAAAGTTCCAGTTGCTCCATAGGCAACTGATCTCATATGTATCCGTCATGTTTCTGCCTATTGTGATCTTTTCCTTCCCTCTAGTGGCCAATGGTTGCTTTACCTCACTTGAGAGATGTTTCCATCACCTCTCATCTATTTATCTCTTATCTATCTATATCTTTCTATGTATGTATGTATCTATCATCTACAGTTTTTATCCAATTAAAAGAGACAAAAAACTTTAGAAAATCCATCATCTCATAAACATTTTAAAGGATTTGTTTAAAATTTGAATAAATATTATTCACAATCTTGGATAGAACAAAACCATTAACTCTGATAGGGATTCATTTACTTTTTGCTTATTTATAAGAAAATAGAAAAAAAATCATTGACATAAAATTGAATTATTTTGTATTTTATTAGCCTCCTTTAATAGTCTCAAAACATTACCTATAAAATAAACAAAAGAAAGGTTAACCTCGTCCATTTTCCTACCAGTAGAGTACTTTTATTTTGCTTCTACTAATTTTGCTGCTGCTACAACAAATACTACTATTAGTACTATCATATTAACCTAATAATAATAACAATTAGAATATATAACTTTATGCCATACACTAAATTATACTCTACTCACACATGAAGATATCAAAACTTAGAGAGTTTAGACTTTTTTTGTCTGTGTTGCTTAGCTAGTTAGGAGCACGTGTGGAATTTGAGCACAAGCAGTATAATTCCAGAGTCCCAGCTCTTAATGTCTAACTTACCCGTTGAGAACAATGGGACCTCAGTATGAAAAGTGACCAATTAAAAGAAAACTCGTAAAACATAAAAGTTTTTGAACTGATTTGTAAAACACATTTACCAGCTTCTTCCCCTTTTCCTCCTTTTTTCTCCCTCTTTTCCTCCTTCCTTCTTTCCTCTTCTCCTTTTACCTTATTCTTCTTCCTCTTTTTCTTCTCCCCCTTTCCTTTCTTCTTTTCCTTCCCCTACCACTCCCCCTTCTTTTTCTCTTTCTCCTTCTCCTTCTTCCCTTTTTAAAATGTCAGGCATTGACCTGAACATTTTCAGTGGAATGGAGCTTGGTTGCCATTGTTTCCACATTTGCTTTAAAAGACTCCTCTGTCATCTTCCAAGGTTTATCATGTTGATGTAGTTATTTTTCTTTCCCTTTTAGTTCCCCCATCACACCAGGAAGAGGGAGTAAATTGTGTGAAAAGTCTGGCCAATGTAAATGTTAAGAATTCAAAAGAAGTGAGTGTCTGGAAAGAACAGTTAGTGGGGGGCAGGAGAGGGAAGACAAAAAAAAAAGAGTCTGGCCATGGTGGTAGAAGTGAAGGTACAGAACAAAACCAGATGCTTGCTCCTGGAAGAGCAATGGAAAAAAAAAGAATCAAAGTAAAATGCAGGAGGCAAAAGTTTTGAGAGGGATTTGTGGTCTACACAATTGTAAATAAATCTATCAAAGTATGAGAACTTCACTTCAGACATAGGAAACCCTCAAATATATACCTTAAAATAATGTTTGCTTTTATAAGTATCCATTTAGACACAAGAGGTAGGGATCTACTTCCATGGGTACTCATTTAATTTTCCCACAGCTTTTTGTACTACCCATTTGACTTCTAACCAACTCTTTCTCCTCCTTTTTCTCCTTCTCCTTCTCCTCTCCTTCTCCTCCTTCTCTTCCCCCTCCTCCTCCGCCTCCTCCTCCTCTCATTACACACACACACACACACACACACACACACACACACACAAACATTTGGCACTGACACTAACAATTAAAGAGTTTCACAGGATGAAATGTGTGGTC
This sequence comes from Prionailurus viverrinus, assembly GCF_022837055.1. Taxonomy (NCBI): domain Eukaryota; kingdom Metazoa; phylum Chordata; class Mammalia; order Carnivora; family Felidae; genus Prionailurus; species Prionailurus viverrinus. The sequence goes on from NC_062579.1 coordinate 57,711,267, forward strand.
GACTTTTCAGGTCTGTATCTCTCCCAGTCTACTTATTTTTTATTCTTGGTTGGAATCTATTATGGCCTGGGTATCACATCCAGCTTCCTTATCGATTATGGTATGCATAGGGTACTGGATACAGATTAGAGAATGTAGAATGGATGCTAGTTATTCAGAGGAATATTAGGAGAAAATAAAATATACCTGGGGATATGGTAGTACCTAGAGCCAGAAATCAACCAGATTGATGATGACAGTTAAGAAGAATAGGTCCAAAATTTTTCTGTCCAGCTTTCTTTATGGATGAAGGACTATACACAGTGTGCAGACAAGTAAATGTGATTTTCTTTGCTAGGGTTTTCAAATTACATTCCATGGAAACCTTGAGGTATCTCAAGGCACTGGAGAACAGTTCTCTATATCCACCTCTTTCTTTACCAGTGCATTTCCATTATTATGCATTTTTTATATTAAGTCTCTATGAAAATTTTTGTTTGAAGAAAGTCAAATATGTTTAATAAGGACCATTGTTTTATACAGTGGAATGTCCAGCATTCATTGTTGGTAAATAGCAAGATTTCAGTAGATTTTTATTGCTGACACATGTCTTGGAAGTTAACTCTGATAACTGACACTTGTGTGGGTGATCTTCTACATTGAGGTTTTTAATGAATGGTGTTGGCTTTGAGAAGTATGGAGAGAGGCTGGAAAGCACAGCTAAAAATAGATAATGGTGCAAATTAATTATACTGCTAGTGGCATACTTATTGACCTGTTTCTATGTGTGCATTCCTCATGATTAGATTTATCTACTTTGATTTATCTAACTAGGGGTAATATATTTAGAAGAAAAATACTTAAATGTTCTACAAGAAAATTCTCCCCTCTCAATAACTTGGAAATATACTGGCAAATATGGTTAAGAATTTACATTGCCCGTAAGGACATAACTTACTGGAGGAAAAAAAATGTTCTTTTATCTGTGATGGGGGGCAGGGATCTCAAGCTTCACATATAAGAGCACTATTGCATCTTAAGAAGGTGTAAAAAAGCCTTATTTACTTGTAGCATCAAAAATGATGCCACTAAAAGGACAAATACAAACTGAGGAAGTATTTGGTACACATATCATAGACAAAGAGTTAATTATACATATATTCCTTATAAACACATAAGCAAAAGCACAACTCAATAAGTAAACAAGCAATGGACATTAGCTGATAGTTCATAGAAAATAAAATACACATAGTATAAAGTGTATGAAAAACACACTCAGCATCACTCATAAAAAGATAAATTTGAATTAAAACTACATTGAGATCCAACAAAATAATAATTTTACCTATCTCGCCTTGCTTGATCACAAAACTCTTCAGTATATCCTCAGTATATAAGACTGATAACCAATATATCTCCTTCCAAAGTTGGTCATTTTTATCATATTTAGTACCTGTGTGCTGTTTTTCTAGATATGATCCCATATTATACATGCTTTTTTTTGGGGGGGGGTGCGGTTGCCTACACTATGTGTAATTCCACCTTTGAAAGAGTGGCCACTGCTGGAATGTGACCTTGTCTTTGAGACTGAACAATTCAAAATTCAGACCATAGAAGCTGATGCATAGTTTTTGTTGACTCTCACATAATTTGGTGTAGCCTGGGGGCATCGTTAGCTAAGTGTTTGATTGGTTATCCTGACTTTATTTTCTCAAAGATGATGATGATCAAAATAGATGACGCAAACCTCACTTCTATATGATAATGCTATGGACTTCTAGTTATTCAATCTTGGGCCCTAATGACTTATTAGTCATTCATACTCTCATAATACCAGTTTTTGAACAGGGGCCTATAACCAAAGGTTATTTATAAAATTTCTGGAAGGTCCAAAATCCACAAAAACATTAAAATGGATAATAGTGGTTTTAAAGTTCTTCAGCAAGAATTAACCACAAGATAAGTTATAAACTAATAGGTGTTAAGAAGACTGTCTCTTGGACTGGTTGGTGATGTCTTTATTGGAAGAATAAAATTATCTTCCTGGAGAAAATGTTGGCAATTGCTAAGCATTTCCTTATGAGGCATCTCACTTGCTTTTTAAAATTTTTTTAACATTTATTTATTTTTGTGAGACAAAGTGAGACAGAGAATAAGTGAGGGAGGGTCAGAGAGAGAAGGGGGACACAGAATCGGAAGCAGGCTCCAGGCTCTGAGCCATCAACACAGACCCGACACAGGGCTCAAACTCAAGAACCATGACATGACCTGAGCCAAAGTCGGATGCTTAACCGACTGAGCAACCCAGGCACCCCTCACTTGCTTTATATACATGTAAATCCATATCTCTATTGGTCTCATTCAGTTTATCAGAAATAAATCTAGGCATATGTTTTTTTTTTTTCAGAAGGCATTGGTTCATCTTATGTTAGGAAGTGTGAGAAGCTAGGTTCATATAATGGTGTGTTAAACAGGAATATAGTTTGGCAGAACTGGGCTTGAATGTTTCTCTGGAGCTGAAACTTGCACAAAGATCATGATTATAGTGTGGGATTAAAAACACAGACTCTAAAACCAGACTGTTGTCTTTCAAATATTAGCTTCACAACTTGCAATGTGACGTGCATCTCAGTTCCTACCTGTAAATGGTATTTACCCCATAGGAGTTGTTATAAGGATCAAATAAATAGGTATATATAAAGTGATTAGAAAAGTGCTTCATACTGAAGCAGCTAGATTGACGGAATGGTTGAATGGACTTTTGAAAATTTATTAACAGAAGAAACTATGTAGCAATACTTTGAGTGCTGGGGAGAGGTCCTCCAGGAAGCTCTATATTCTCTAAATCACTGTGTGATATATGCTATTGTTTTTCTCATTGCCAAGAATCACAGGTCCAGGAATGAAAAACTGTAAATGGCAGTATCATTATTTATTTTATTATTACTATTTATTAATTATTTAATAGAAATAACTCTCTATTACCCCTAGTGACCCATTTGCTAGTCTTTAGCAAGACTTTTGCTTCTTGTCCCCATAATCTTATGCTCTGCTGGCCTAGAAATCTTAGTAACAAGAGAAGAACAATTCCATCAGGAGAAAAAAAAAATGATTCCATGAAACTAGAAGTTAAGACTACTTTAGTTTCCTCATGCCTCTGAATCAACAGGCAAAAAAAAAGTTGTTATGTTGACTGAGCTGATTGATCCTGACTACCAAAGGGAAGTTGGACTGATACTCCACAATGAAGATAAAGAAGAGTATGTCTGGAATACAGGATATCCCTTAGGATATCTTTTAGAATTACTATTCCCTGTGATTAAGGTCAATGGAAAATTACAGAAACCCAATTAAGGAAGGACGACTAATGGCCCAGATCCTTCAGAAATGAAGGTTTGCTTTATTTTTTCAGGAAAGGAAACAAAGCCAACTAAGGAGCTTACTGACAACAAAGGGAATAAGGAATGGGTAGCAGAAGTTAGTTATAAATATCAGATTAAACCATGTGAACAGTTACATAAATGAGGATTGTGATCATCACAATTATTTTTCCTCATGTATGTATCACACAAACAACATATATCATAGATATATCAGTATCTGCTACCATTTCTATCTATCTATCTATCTATCTATCATCTATCTTATCCATATATCATCTATATCTTTGTTTTCTTTCTTCTATTATCCTTAATCATATAATGAGATGAGATTTATATCATAGTATTTTTTACATCAGAGTATTTAAGTTATAGACTGATAAGGAGAAGAGTAAACATCACCATACAAAAACTCTACTTCCTCTTCTAATGTAAAGTATTAGCACATTCCTGGTTGTTTATAAGATACTTGTTTCAAGTTAGGCAGAAGTATGACCTCATTATTGTCTTTATTTAGAGATTAAATATAGTTTACGGAGATGTGCGTGGGTGCCAAGTTGACAGGGGGTGAACTTTGATGCTTAATTATATAGGTCGACTTGTCAAGGTCATCGTACATATTTATTGGGTCAAACACTATTCTAGATGTTTCTGTGAATGTAATTTTTAGATGGTATTAACATTTAAATAAATAGACTTTTGTCACAGCAGATTGCCCTCTATAATATTATGGATGGGCTTCATCCAATCAATTACAGGCTTTTAGAAAAAGACTACTTTCCCTGAAGAGAGAATTCAGCCAGCAAACTGCCTTTGGACCTGAACTATAACTTGTCCCTGCAAAGGCACATTGTGACCTTTGAAGGTTAACATCCTCACAAGGATGCACATATCTCATTTTGTTTCACATTGAATACTGCAAACAATCTATAAGAAGCATCTACAGCTGCCCTCTGAGAATAAGAAAATTTCTCCAGAATCTCCCCTCTACCCTCTTTGTATTTATACTATTTTATTTATTTTGTCTTAAATTGTATTTATCTTAAAATTTGCAAAAAGCCATGTATTCACTGTGAAATAATAAATATATGTATGGAAAATTAATATTGTATTTTTTCATCTTTATCATCCCTCCCATCCCCTTCTACTCCTGTGATAAAAGCCAACAGTATTATCTATATTCTTTCATAATGAAGTTCTCCATGTTCATTTAAATATATACTTTAAGAGGCTATTTTGTCCTGTTCATATTAGTCAAAGTTCTCCAGAAAAACAGAATCGTGTGTGTGTGTGTGTGTGTGTGTGTGTGTGTGTGTGTGTTGAGAGAGATTTAAGTAATTGTCTTACAATTGTGGTGGCTGACAAGTTCGAAATCTGCAGAGTAGGCCAACATACTGGAGACCCAGGGACAAGTTATAGTTGTTATATAAGATTATGTCATCTGTGATTAGAGATAATTTAACTTCTTCTTTTCCAATTTGTATGCATTTTCTTTCTTTTACTTATTTAATATCCCTGGCTAGAACTTCCAAAATAATGTTGAAAATAAGTGGCAAAAGTAAGCATATTGGCCTCTTAGCAATATTTAGAGGGAAAACTTTCACTCTTTTATGATCAAATATGAAATTATTTTGTTTATTTATAGATATCTCTTATCAACTTGGGGGATTTCCTTTCTATTCTTAGTTTCCTGAGTGTTTTAATCATGAAAGTGTGTTGGATTTTTTCAAATGATTTTTTTTGTCTCAAATGAGATAATTGTGTGTTTATTTAACCTTCATTCTATTAATATGTTCTATCACATTGATTTATTTTTGTATGTTGAAGTACACTTGCATTCCTTGTACAAGTCTTGGTGGGCCATATTGTAGAATCCAATGATAGTTTTTCAACCTTAGTCATATCCTGAACATATACTAACTTTGGGAAAGTTAGTGTGTAGTTGAATTTTAGTTACTTTTATTTTCAGGTTTGGGGATTAATCTAAGTGATTATTTAAAAAGTACAAATGAATCAGGAGAACATTGGTTTATAAATATATAAATAAATATGACTGAAAAAACATTTTAAAAACCTTAATTGGCTTAAGAACTAGTGGGAAAGGAAAACATTGTTCTCTGTAGGTGAGGAGCCATAATATCCAGACTTTCCTAAAAAGTCAGTTGATATATTTGCCTCTACCAGCATATATAACGTAGAGTAATGGGGAAAATGTGACCATTAATAGTAGCATTTCCCAGTTGAAACAAGGGGAGAGGGTCTTTCAGAGCACAACATAAAAGCTGGTATGTCCTTTGAGAGCTGAAGATTGCAGAAACATTCTGCTAAACTTTCCTACCACTCCAGGTTCCTACTGCTTCAGGAGTTTCATGACAGAGCATAATCTTGATTCAGATAGGAGTAGACCTTTTAGAACCTTTACTTCCTAAAATTGTCTTATTAATTTAATGACTTGTTTTTGTCTGCCAATCACTACTAGAATGTAAGCTCCCTGAGAGCAAGAACCTTGATTAAATTGTTCTCCACATTACCCCCTACAGCTAACCAGTGCTGTGAATATAGGGTACACGTGAAGAGTTATAACATTATAATAAAGAAATTATAAAAATGGCAACTGGGAGATTCTGTAATTATATGACAAATGAATGTTTTATTGAATGGTGAACATATAAATGGAATATCTCAGAGTGAGATCAAAATCTAAGCTAGATCATGCAATCAATACCAAACATATATGACTGATGCAATTGGAACCATTTACATTGTATTAATTTTATATTGCTGCTGTAAAAAATTATCACAAACTAGTAACTTAACATAAATTTATTATCTTACAGTTGTGGAGGCCAAAAGTCTGATATGGGTCTTACTGAATTAAAACCAAGGTGTTGGCAATGCTGTGATGCCTTCTGGATGGTTGAGGGGAGAGTATGTTCCTAGCCTTTTCCAGCTGCTTCCTTGGCCCAGTGACCTTTTTGTTTGCTTTCAAATTCAGCAACATTGTATCTCTCTGAACTTTTCATGTGGTCACATCTCCCTCTGACTGACTACAGCCAAGAAAGGTTCTGTGCTTTTAAAGACTCATATGCTTAAATTGGATCCAGCCAAATAACCCGTCATAATATCCCTCATTTTAACATATGTAACCTCAACCACATCTGCAAAGTTTCTTTTCCTATAAGCAGCAACATATAAACAAGTTCTGGTTATTAAGTATGTAGACAATTTTGAGGGCCCAATATTCTGCCTAGCACATCCATTCTCAGATTTTAGAAGATTGGAGGCAGAATATAATAATTTGTATTAAATTGGTGTAAATCAGCTTCATATTTTTATTCTTTAATATTTTTATTTAGGTAAAATTGGTATATAACATTATATACATTTCAGGTGTGTATTATTATAATTCAACATCTGTATGCACATCTAAGTGAACACCACCAAAAGTCTAGTTACTATCCATCACCATATAATTGATTCATTCACCCATTTAATTTACTCCCAACCCCTTTCACATCTGGTAACCATGATATCTGTATCTATGAGGGGTTTTCTTGTACTGTTTTTTGTTCATTTATTTTTAAAATTTCTACACATGAGTGAAATTGTATAGTATTTGTCTTTTCCTATATCATGTATTTCACTCACTTAGCATAATACATATATAACATATAATACCCTTGAGGTCCATCCAGTTGTTACAAGTATCAATATTTTAATCCTCTTTATGGCAAATAGTATTCCATTGTATATACACCACATCCTATTTATCCATTCAGCTATTGATGGACACTAAGTTTGTTTCCATATCTTACCTATTATAAATAATGTTGCAGTGAATATGGAGATATATATATATATATATATATATATATATATATAGTATTTTAAAATTTTTGGATAAACACCCAGAAGAAGTATGGCTAAATCATATGATAAATACATTATTAATTTTTTGAGGAATCTCTGTACTGTTTTCCATAGTGGATGCACCAATTTACATTTTTATTAACAGTGTACAAGGGTTCCATTTATTTCACATATTTTCTAAAACTTGATATTTCATGTCTTTTTGGTAAGAGCTATTCCAGCAGGTGTGAGGCAATATCCAATTTTGATTTTGATTTGCATTTTCCTAAAAATTAGAGATGTCGGACAACCTCTCAATTGCTTCTTGGCCATCTGTATATCATCTTTGGCATATATATATATATATATATATATGTATATGTATCTCCACTGCTGTTTCTTAGTCAGATTGATTGTTTTATCTTTTTTTTTATGGATACGTTTTTTTCTTTATGGATAAGGAAAATGTGGTATTTTTTTTTCAATATATAAAGTTTATTGTCAAATTGGTATCCATACAACACCCAGTGCTCATACCAAAAGGTGCCCTCCTCAATACCCATCACCCACCTTCCCCTCTCTCCCACCTCCCATCAACCCTCAGTTTGTTCTCAGTTTTTAAGAGTCTCTTATGCTTTGGCTCTCTTCCACTCTAATCTCTTTTTTTTCCTTCCCCTCCCCCATGGGTTTCTGTTAAGTTCCTCAGGATCCACCTAAGAGTGAAACCATATGGTATCTGTCTTTCTCTGTATGGCTTATTTCACTTAGCATAGCAATCTCCAGTTCCATCCATGTTGCTACAAAGGGCCATATTTCATTCTTTCTCATTGCCACATAGTACTCCATTGTGTATATAAACCACAATTGTTTTATCCATTAATCAGTTGATGGACATTTTGGCTCTTTCCATAATTTGGCTATTGTTGAGAGTGCCGCTATAAAAATATTGGGATAAAAGTGCCCCTATGCATCAGTACTCCTGTATCCCTTGGGTAAATTCCTAGCAGTGCTATTGCTGGGTCATAGGGTAGGTCTATTTTTAATTTTCTGAAGAACCTCCACACTATTTTCCAGAGTGGGTGTAACAGTTTGCATTCCCATCAACAGTGCAAGAGGGTTCCCGTTTTCAACATCCTTGCCAGCATCTATAGTCTCCTGATTTGTTCATTTTGGCCACTCTGACTGGAATGAGGTGATATCTGAGTGTGGTTTTGATTTGTTTTTCCCTGATGAAGAGCGACGTTGAGCATCTTTTCATGTGCTTGTTGACCATCGGGATGTCTTCTTTAGAGAAGTGTCTAGTCATGTTTTCTGCCCATTTCTTCACTGGGTTATTTGTTTTCAGGGTGTGGAGTTTGGTGGGCTCTTTATAGATTTTGGATACTAGCCCTTTGTCTGATATGTCATTTGCAAATATGTTTTCCCATTCCATTGGTTGCCTTTTAATTTTGTTGGTTGTTTCCCTTGTTGTATAGCAGCTTTTTTTCTTCATAAGTTCCCAGTAGATCATTTTTGCTTTTAATTGCCTTGCCTTTGGGGATGTGTCAAGTAAGAGATTGCTACGACTGAGGTCAGAGAGGTCTTTTCCTGCTTTCTCCTCTAGGGTTGTGATGGTTTCCTGTCTCACATTCAGGTCCTTTATCCATTTTGAGTTTATATTTGTGAATGGTGTGAGAAAGTGCTCTAGTTTCAATCTTCTGCATGTTGCTGTCCAACTCTCCCAGCACCATTTGTTAAAGAGACTGTCTTTTTACCATTGGATGTTCTTTCCTGTGTTGTCAAAGATTAGTTGGCCATTCATTTGTGGGTCTAGTTCTGGGGTTTCTATTCTATTCCATCGGTCTATGTGTCTGTTTTGGTGCCAATACCATGCTGTCTTGATGATGACAGCTTTGGAGTAGAGGCTAAAGTCTGGGATTGTGATGCCTTCTGCTTTGGTCTTCTTCTTCAAAATTCCTTTGGCTATTCGGGGCCTTTTGTGGTTCCATATGAATTTTAGGATTGCTTGCTCTAGTTTCGAGAAGAATGCTGGTGCAGTTTTGATTGGGATTACATTGAATGTGTAGATAGCTTTGGGTAGTATTGACATTTTGACAATATTTATTCTTCCAACCAATGATCACGGAATGTTTTTCCATTTCTTTATATCTTCTTCAATTTCCTTCATAAGATTTGTATACTTTTCAGCATACAGATCTTTTACGTGTTTGGTTAGATTTATTCCTAGGCATTTTATGCTTCTTGGTGCAATTGTGAATGGGATCAGTTTCTTTATTTTTCTTTCTGTTGCTTCATTGTTAGTTTATAAGAATGCAACTGATTTCTGTACATTGATTTTGTATCCTGCGACTTTGCTGAATTCATGTATCAGTTCTAGCAGACTTCTGGTAGAGTCTATCGGATTTTCCATGTATAATATCATGTCATTTGCAAAAAGCGAAAGCTTAACTTCATCTTTGCAACTTTGATGCCTTTTATTTCCTTTTGTACTCTGATTGCTGATGCTAGAACTTCCAACACTATGTTAAACACCAGCGGTGAGAGGTTTCATCCCTGTCGTGTTCCTGATCTCACGGAAAAAGCTCTCAGTCTTTCCCCATTGACGATGATGTTAGTTGTGGGCTTTTCATAAATGGCTTTTATGATCTTTAAGTATGTTCCTTCTATGCCGACTTTCTCAAGGGTTTTTATTAAGAAAGGGTGCTGGATTTTGTCAAAGGCCTTTTCTGCATCGATGGACAGGATCATATGGTTCTTCTCTTTTCTTTTATTAATGTGATGTATCACGTTGATTGATTTGTGAATGTTGAACCAGCCCTGCAGCCCAGGAATGAATCCCACTTGATCATGATGAATAATTCTTTTTATATGCTGTTGAATTCGATTTGCTAGTTTCTTATTGAGAATTTTTGCACCCATATTCATCAGGGATGTTGGCCTGTAGTTCTCTTTTTTTTAATGGCTCTCTGTCTGGTTTAGGAATCAAAGTAATACTGGCTTCATAGAATGAGTCTGTATGTTTTCGTTCCCTTTCTATTTCTTCGAATAGCTTGAGAAGGATAGGTATTATCTCTGCTTTAAACGTCTGGTAGAACTCCCCTGGGAAGCCATCTGGTCCTGGATTCTTATTTGTTGGGAAATTTTTGTTGACTGATTCAATATCCTCATTGGTTATGGGTCTCTTCAAGCTTTCTATTCCCTCCTGATTGAGTTTTGGAAGAGTGTGGGTGTTTAGGAATTTGTCCCTTTCTTCCAGGTTGACCACTTTGTTGGCACATAATTTTTCAGAGTATTCCCTGTTAATTGTTTGTATCTCTGAGGGATTGGTTGTAATAATTCCATTTTAATTCATGATTTTACCTATTTGGGTCATCTCCCTTTTCTTTTTGAGAAGCCTGGCTAGAGGTTTATCAATTTTGTTTATTTTTTCAAAAAACCAACTCTTGTTTTCATTGATCTGCTCTACAGTTTTTTTTTAGATTGTATATTGTTTATTTCTGCTCTGATTATATTATTTCTATTCTTCTGCTGGGTTTAGGCTGTATTTGCTGTTCTGCTTCTATTTCCTTTTTGTGTGCTGTTAGATTTTGTATTTGGGATTTTTCTTGTTTCTTGAGATAGGCCTAGATTGCAAGGTATTTTCCTCTCAGGACTGCCTTCGCTGCATCCCAAAACGTTTGGATTGTTGTATTTTCATTTTCATTTGTTTCCATATATTTTTTGATTTCTTCTCCAATTCCCTGGTTGACCCATTCAGTTTTTAGTAGGGTGTTCTTTAACCTCCATGCTTTTGGTGGTTTTCCAGACTTTTTCTTGTGGTTGATTTCAAGCTTCATAGCATTGTGGTCTGAAAGTATGCATGGTATGATTTCAGTTTTTTTATACTTATGAAGGGCCCTTTTGTGACCCAATATGTGATCTATCTTGGAGAATGTTCCATGTGCACTCAAGAAGAAAGTATATTCTGTTGCTTTGGGATGCAGACTTCTAAATATATCTGTCAAGTCTATCTGATCCAATGTATCACTCAGGGCCCTTGTTTCTTTATTGACCGTGTGTCTAGATGATCTATCCATTTCTGTAAGTGGAGTGTTAAAGTCCTCTGCAATTACCACATTCTTATCAATAAGATTGCTTATGTTTGTGAGTAATTGTTTTATATATTTGGGGGCTCCTGTATTCGCTGCATAGACATTTATAATTGTTAGCTCTTCCTGATGAATAGACCCTGTGATTATTATATAATGCCCTTCTTCATCTCTTGTTACAGCCTTTAATTTAAAGTCTAGTTTGTCTGAGATAAGTATGGCTACTCCAGCTTTCTTTTGACTTCCAGTGGCATGATAAATAGTTCTCCATCCCCTCACTCTCAATCTGAAGGTGTCCTCGGGTTGAAAATGAGTCTCTTGTAGACAGCAAATAGATGGGTCTTGTTTTTGTTTTTTTTTTTTTATCTATTCTGATACCCTATGTCTTTTGGTTGGCACATTTAGTCCATTTATATTTAGTGTTATTATAGAAAGAAAGGGGTTTAAAGTCATTGTGATGCTCGTAGGTTTCATGCTTGTAGCGATGTCTCTGGTACTTTGTCACACAGGATCCCCCTTAGGATCTCTTGTAGGGCTGGTTTCACGGTGATGAATTCCTACAGTTTTTGTTTGTTTGGGAAGACCTTTATCTCTCCTTCTATTCTAAATGACAGACTTGCTGGATAAAGGATTCTCAGCTGCATATTTTTTCTGGTCATCACATTGAAGATCTCCTGCCATTCCTTTCTGGCCTGCCATGTTTCAGTAGAGAGATAGGTCACGAGTCTTATAGGTCTCCCTTTACATGTTAGAGCACGTTTATCTCTAGCTGCTTTCAGAATTTTCTCTTTATCCTTGTATTTTGCCAGTTTCACTATGATATGTCGTGCAGAAGATCAATTCAAGTTACGTCTGAAGGGAGTTCTCTTTGCCTCTTGGATTTCAATGCCTTTTTCCTTCCCCAGATCATGGAAGTTCTCAGCTATGATTTCTTCAAGTACACCTTCAGCACCTTTCCCTCTCTCTTCCTCCTCTGGAATACCAATTATGTGTAGATTATTTCTCTTTAGTGCATCACGTATTTCTCCAATTTTCCCCTCATACTCCTGGATTTTTTTATCTCTCTTTTTCTCAGCTTCTTCTTTTTCCATAATTTTATCTTCTAGTTTACCTATTCTCTCCTCTGCCTCTTCAATCTGAGCCGTAGTTGTCTCCATTTTATTTTGCAACTCATTGATAGCATTTTTTAGCTCCTCCTGGCTCTTCCTTAGTCCCGTGATCTCTGTAGAAAGAGATTCTCTGCTGTCCTTTATACTGTTTTCAAGCCCAGAGATTAATTTTATGACTATTATACTAAATTCACTTTCTGTTATATTGTTTAAATCGTTTTTGATCAGTTCATTAGCTGTTGTTATTTCCTGGACATTTTTTTGAGGGGAATTCTTCCATTTCATCATCATGGATAGTCCCTGGTTGGTGGGGGACTGCAGGGCACTTCCCCTGTGCTGTCTTGAATAAATTGCGTTGGTGGGTGGGGCCACATTCAGACCTGATTTCTGCCCCTACCCCACCACTGGGGCCACAGTCAGACTGGTGCATACCTTCTCTTCCCCTCTCCTAGGGGCGGAATTCAATGTGGGGTGTCATGGCCTGTGGGTCACGTGGGTCAGTGTGGGTTAGTTGCACACTGCCAGGCTTGTGCTGCTGGGGATCTGGCATATTAGCTGGGGTGGATCAGCAAGGTGCATAGGGGCAGGAGGGGCAGGCTCAGCTCACTTTTCCTTCGGAGATCCGCCTCAGGAGGGGCCCTTCGCACTGGGAGGGAGTCAGACCTGCTCCTGGAGGGATGGATCCACAGAAGCACAGCCTTGGGTGTTTGCATGGTGCAAGCAAGTTCCCTGGCAGGAACTGGTTCCCTTTGGGATTTTGGCTGGGGGATGGGTGAGGGAGATGGCACTGGTGAGCGCCTTTGTTCCCTGCCAAGCTGAGCTCTGTTGTCAGGGGCTCAACAGCTCTCCCTCCCATTGTCCTCCATCCCTCCCGTTCTCTGAGCAGAGCTGTTAGCTTATAACCTTTCAGATGTCAAGTCCCGCTTGCTGTAAGAACACACTCCGTCTGGCCCTTCAGCTTTTGCAAGCCAGACTTGGGGGCTCTCCTTGGCCGGCAGGCCGCCCCTCCACCCTTGCTCCCTCCCGCCAGTCCATGGAGCGTGTACCTCATCTCCATCCTTCCTACCCTCTTCTGTGAGCCTCTCATCTGTGCTTGGCTCCAGAGACTCCGTTCTGCTAGTCTTCTGGTGGTTTTCTGGGTTATTTAGGCAGGTGTAGGTGGAATCTAAGTGATCAGCAGGAGGCGTGGTGAGCCCAGCATCCTCCTACACCACCATCTCTTTTATAAATTTTGTTGGGAAAACTGGAAAGCAACATGCAATATAATGAAAGTGGACCACTTTCTTACACCATACACAAAAATAAATTCAAAATGGATTAAAGGCCCGGATCTTCCTTTCACTTCATTAAAATAGTTCAAATAATGATGTATCACTGTTTGTTAACTTATGTGCACATCCTAGGCTGTGTAATATCTTGGACCTTTAGGCATGAAAGGGGTAGGCCTCTCTTGCCTCTAAGTGGCAGTCGTAAGGAGAGCTTATAGGAATTCCAATTAAAGATAAATAGTTTTGAGGGTGTTGTTAAGACAGAGATAAACTTATTGGGTGTGGTCATCCTCCTACAAGATATTCAGCCAACCACCTTCACAAAGCAAATTATAGGAATCCTACCCCTTTTGGCACTAATCCACAGAGCCTTTGAATCTCTACTACTGCTGTTCATAGGCATAAACCATGCAGAATCATCTAGGTGTGAGTGGAATTTTCAGGTGCAAGAATTTTCTAAAAAACATGAATGGAGCAAATAATTCTATCAAATATTTAACTTGGCAGTGATGTTTATGATGTGTATTTTACCTCTTAATAATTATAATTTGGACATGTTGGTACTTGTTCTGAAAGTGAAATTTTATTAAGACCCATGTTTATTTAACCAGGTAGAGGAAAACGGGATCATTAGAGAATAGCAATCTTGGAATAAGGAAGCATATGTATGTATTTTCATTTTTTACCCTCATAAATAGCACCTGGGTTTTGAAATTTTGTGTATGAAGTTGTATATGTTCTTATTTTAAAACTCTGAGAAATGGCTTTTTTTAAAAAAAAAGTATGTTTACCATGGCTGCTGACATAAACATAGCATTTAAATTTAAAGAGTTAATTAAGAAGTAGAAACAGAAAGTGTTTGAAATATGAATATTACTTTTTTTTACTTCAAGTGTTTATTTAAATTCCAGTCAGTTAACATACAGTGTAAAATTAATTTCATGTGTAGAATTTAGTGATTCATCACTTACATACAACACTCAGGGCTCATCAAAACAACTGTACTCCTTAATACCCATCACCAATCTAACCCACCTCCTTTCCATCTCCCCTCCATTAACCCTGAGTTTGTTCGCTATCATTAAGAGTCTGTTTCCTGGTTTGCCTCTCCCTTCTTTTCTCCTGTGTTAATCTGTTTTCTTTCTTACATTCCACGTATGAGTGAAATCATATGGTATTTGTCCCTGTCTGACTTATTATGCTTAGCATAGTACTCTCTAGGTCCAGTAATGTCATTGCAAATGGCAAGATTCCATTGTTTTTGATGCCAGAGTAATATTCCATTGTGTATGTATGCCACATATTCTTTACCCATTCATCAGTCAATGTAAATTTGGGTTCTCTCCATAGTTTGGCTATTTTTGATAATGCTGTTATAAACATCAAGATGCATGTCCCTTCAAACCTGTATTTTTGTATGCTTTGGGTAAATACCTAGTAGTGAAATTGTGGATCATTGTAGTTCTATTTTTAACTTTTTGAGGCACCTCCATACTGTTTTCCAGAGTGGCTGCACCAGTTTCCATTCCCACCAACAGTGTAATACTGTTCCCCTTTCTCCACATCCCCGCCAACACCTGTTGTTTCCTGTGTTGTTAATTTTAGCCATTCTTACAGGTGTGAGGTCATATTTCATCATGGTTTTGATCTGTATTTCCCTGATGATGAGAGATATTGAGCATGTTTTCATGTGCCTGTCAGCCATCTGTATGTCTTCTTTAGAATAATGTGTATTCATGTCTTCTGCCCATTTCTTAACTGAATTATTTTTGGGGGGGTGTAGATTTTGATAAGTTTTTTATAGATTTTGGGTACTGACCCTTTTCCAGGTATGTCATTTGCAAATGTATTCTCCCATTCTGTAGGCTGCCTTTTAGTTTTGTTGATTGTTTTCTTGGCTTTGCATAAGCTTTAAAAAAAAAACTTACCTAAATTCAAGTTACAGACTGTGTAGTATTGGTTTCAGGAGTAGAACCCAGGATTCACCACTTCTGTATAACACGGAGTGCTTATACCTATAAGTGCCCTCCTTAATGCCCATTACCCATTTAGCCCATTCTCCCACCCATCTTGTCTTTCTCTGGATAAATTATTTTGCTTAGCATAAAATACTCTAGTTTCATCCGTTGTTGCCAATGGCAAGATTTCATTGTTTTTGATCTCCGAGTAATATCCTATTATGTATATAATGTTTATAGTAGCACTATAAACAATAGCCAAATTATGGAAAGATCCCAAATGCCCATCAAGTGATTAACGGATAAAGAAGATGTCAAAGAATGTGTGGTGTGTGTGTGTGTGTGTGTGTGTGTGTGTGTGTGTATAGTGCTGCTATAAAGAGCACAGTGCTCCTTCAAATCTGTATTTTTGTATCCTTGGGATAAATACCTAGTAGTGCAACTTCTGGGTCATAGGGTAGTTTATTTTTAATTTTTGAGAAACCTTCATACAGTTTTCGAGAGTGGCTGCACCAGTTTGCATTCCCACCAATAGTGCAAAAGCTTTTCATCTTGATAAGGTCCCAATAGTTTATTTTTGCTTTTGTTTCCTTCAACTCAGGACACATATCTAGAAAAATAGTTTTTAATACCAATGTCAAAGAGGTTACTGACTGTGTTCTCCTCTAAGGGTTTGATGATGTCCTGTCTCACATTTAGGTCTTTAAAATATGAATATTACTTTATCAGTTAAGCAAGAAGGCAGTGGGGATTTTGTGCAGAAGATTTATATTATTCAGAGGCATAAGATAACTAAATGTGTCTTTGGTACGTCAAGGCCTGGGGTAACGACAAGGGATAAGACCAGAAAGTAAAGATAGGAAAGATCAAAAGGCATTTTGAAGCTATGCTAAGAATTTTTTTCCTCATACTCTATATTATTGTTTCCAAAAATTAACTGGAAAGTTTTAGTTTTATGAATATCTTCAGATGTCACCATGACCCCAGGTGTCAAGCAGACATGGTTTTAGGTCCAGAACTTCTGCTTTAATCATAAAAGTAACTTTTTAATTTTTGACACCCTGTTTTTAATAGACTCACATAGTAAAAATAGACTCTGTATGAGTCTATTGATAAAACAAAGTGTAGAAATATTGTCATACATGATTAGGTGTCATGGAAAATTATTAAGCAAGATAATATGTAATCTAATTTACATTAAAAAATATTCTGGGGGCGCCTGGGTGGCTCCATAGGTTGAGTGTCCGACTTCAGCTCAGGTCATGATCTTACGGTCTGTGAGTTTGAGCCCCGCATCAGGCTCTGTGTGGACAGCTCAGAGCCTGGAGCCTACTTTGGATTCTGTGTCTCCCTCTCTCTGACCCTTCCCCATTCATGCTCTGTCTCTCTATGTCTCAAAAATAAATAAACATTAAAAAAATTTTTTTAAAGTATTCTGGATGCTCTGTAAAGAATGGATTTGTATAGGGGCATGAGTGGTGACATGAAGGACAGTTTGGAAGCTGTTAACCAAGATAGGTAATAAGAGTGTCTGGGCATTGGGTACAGGTAATGGAAATTAAGATAAATGGATAATTGAAAATTAGATGATGGGATTTTTATGCCTATCTACATTTATAAAATTGCTTTTTCTTCTGGGGAAAGTGTTGCTCTTTTTCTGTTAACTCTCTGCTTAGTGTGGAAAATACCTAAAATATAAAAGTAAAATAAATACCTAGTAGTGCAATTGCTGGGTCGTAGGGTAATTCTACTTTTAATTTTTTGAGGAACCTCCATACTGTTTTCCAGAGAAGCTGCACCAGTTTGCATTCCCACCAACAATGCAAAAGAGATCCTCTTTCTCCGCATCCTCACCAACATCTGTTGTTGCCTGAGTTGTTGAATTGATAAAGAAGATGCGGCATATATATATATATATATATATATATATATATACACACACACACACACACACTGGAGTATTACTCAGCAATCAAAAGAATGAAATCTTGCTATTTGCAACTACATGGATGGAACTAGAGGGTATTATGTTAAGCGAAATTAGTCAGAGAAAGACAAATACCATAAGACTTCACACATATGAGGACTTTAAGAGACAACACATGAACATAAGGGAAGGGAAACAAAAATAATATAAAAGCAGGGATGGGGACAAAACAGAAGAGACTCATAAATATGGAGAACAATCAAAGGGTTACTGGAGAGGTTGTGGGAGAGGGGATGGGCTAAATGGGTAAGGGGCATTAAGGAATCTACTCCTGAAATCATTGCTGCACTATATGCTAACTAATTTGGATGTAAATTAAAAAAAAATTAAATTAAAAAAGAGTAAAACATAGTAAATAAAATAAAGGAAATAAAACTTATCTACAGTTTTATTACTGTAATGCAAGCACTGCCAATCTTTATTTTATCCTCTTGCATTCCTTTTTCTCTCTCTACCTCCTCCCTTTCTTCCATTAAATATCTATATCTATATCTATATCTATATCTATATCTATATATAGATATATAGATATAGATATATATCAGTCCTATATTTTAAATGTGCTCATCTCCAGTATTTCCTTTGTCTATAATGGAAGCTATTTTTAACCAGAGAGTATTTATTAGATATAACTGTATACAGATGGATATAGTAAATCTAATAGTTACATCACCTTGCCACAAAAGATGATTAAAAATGTTGCTTACTTTTGTTAAGAATAATTCTTGAGATTTTTTTTTTCCTCCGGTGAGTTGGTTGCTAGGTCACTCTATGGGGATCATTGAAATGTGACTACTAGCTATAATGATAACTCTTGAACATGAATAAATAAAACATAATGTATTCATTAGCAAATATAAGGATTTATAATAAATTCTGAAATTTTTATAAGGTGTCCAAAAGCATGAAATTTTTATTGTAGTCTTCTATAATGCTAAGATTAAATATGAAATACAATATATATTATTAATATAAGTAATACATAATTATTTTAAGGAAAGGACTAAATATCTGATGAAAGGGAAAAAAGTCAAAATTACAAAATGAAAAAGTATCATATTTTTCCTCAATGCTTCAACTTTTATAGTATATAAAAATCATTCCTGGTAAAAAGTATTAGGAAAGAAAATTCATTTATAAGATATTAGAATTGGAAGGGACCTTAGATATTATCTAAAATAAGGCTTCATTTTACAGTTGATAAAATTGAGGCCCAGAGAGGAGAGTGCTCAAAATTGTTGTTTGCAGAGTTGAGACTAGAACTCATTTCAATTATGTTTCTACTTTTTCATATTTCTACACACACACAAATAGACACATTTTCTATTACACTTCTATGCATTTATCTCTGTTTTTACAATTGCCTACTCCTTACTGTTATCAATGTGTTTTTTTTTTTCTGATGTCTTTCCTGTCTGAACCAATAGCTATATCCAGTCCATTCTACCATGGCTTCTTCAGGCTAGGGAGTAGGAAGGAAAGTAACCTCAGTTACTAGGTGTTCATAACCATTATTCTTCCAAATATGTAACACTTCATCCGATAACAAAGCTGAATAATATTATGTCAGAACACCTGTTTGACAATAGTTTCAATTAACTGAATGCCTGAGGTAGTTATTTCTTGGTGACTAAATTTGGGAGTTAACTGAGGCTTAAAAGAAAAAAAATAATACACTTTGGCAGTCTTTACAAATTGCTGCAGGTTCACTTCTAGATATTATATAGTTGAGTGATTGTAATTTGATATCTTTTGTTCATATTTTTTTTTCCTACTGAAGATATTACAAGACCCGCTTGAATGTTACTTCTCATTTAGGACTAGAGATGTAAAGGATACACAAATGGCTGAGCTTTATATGTACTAAAGTGGTCCAGGTTCATTTTTCTGCATGTCGCTGTCCAGTTTTCCCAGCACCACTTGCTGAAGAGACTGTCTTTATTCCATTGGATATTCTTTCCTGTTTTGTCAAAGATTAGCTGGCCATACGTTTTTGTGGGTCCATTTCTGGGTTCTCTTTTTTGTTTCATTGATATGAGTGTCTGTTCTGGTCCCAGTACCATACTGTCCTGATGATTACAGCTTTGTAATACGGCCTGACATCTGGGATTGTGATGCCTCCTGCTTTGGTTTTCTGTTTCAAGATTGCTTTTGTGGTTCTATACAAATTTTAGGATTGTTTGTTCTAGCTCTGTGAAGGATTCTGGTGTTATTTTGATAGGTATTGCATTGAATATGTAGATTGATTTGGGTAGTATTGACATTTTAACAATATTTGTTCTTCCTATCCAGGAGCATGGAATCTTTTTCCATTTCTTTGGGTCTTCTTCAATTTCTTTCATAAGCTTTCTATAGTTTTCAGTGTATATATTTTTCACCTCTTTGGTTAGATTTATTCCTAGGTATTTGGTGGGTTTGGTGTAATTGTAAATGGGATCAATTCCTTGATTTCTCTTTCTGTCGCTTCATTGTTGGTGTATAGGAATGCAACTGATTTCTGTGGATTGATTTTATATCCTGCCACTTTGCTGAATTCATGGACCAGTTCTAGTAGTTTTTTTGGTGGAATATTTTGGGTTTTCCATGTAGGGTATCATGTCATCTGTGAAGAGTGAAAGTTTGATCTCCTCCTGGCCGATTTGCATGCCTTTTATTTCTTTGTGTTGTCTGATTGCTGACCTAAGACTTCCAATACTATGTTGAATAACAGTGGTGAGAGTGGACATCCCTGTCTTATTCCTGACCTTAGGGGGAAAGTTTTCAGTTTTTCCCCATGAAGGATGATATTAGCATTGGGTCTTTCATATACGGCTTTTATGATATGGAGGTATGATTCTTCTGTCCCTACTTTCTTAAGAGCTTTTATCAAGAAAGGATGCTGTATTTTGTCAAGTGCTTTCTATGCACCTATTGAGAGAATCATGTGATTCTTGTCCTTTCTTTTGTTGATGTAATGAATCACATTGATTGTTTTGAGGATATTGAACCAGCCCTGTCTCCCACGTATAAATCCCACTTGGTCATGGTGAATAAATTTTCAATGTATTGTTGGATCCGGTTGGCTAATACCTTGTTGAGGATATTTGTATCCATGTTCATCAGGCAAATTGGTCTATATTTCTCCTTTTTAGTGGGGTCTTTGTCTGGTTTTGGAAACAAGTTTTCCATTTTAGTGGGGTCTTTGTCTGGTTTTGGAATTAAGGTAATGCTGGCTTCATAGAAAGAGTTTGGAAGACTTCCTTCCATTTCTATTTTCTGGTACAGCTTCGAGAGAATAAGTATTAACTCTTCCTTAAATGTTTGCTAGAATTCCCTTGGAAAACGATCTGGCTCTGGGCTCTTGTTTTTTGGGAGATTTTTGATTAAAATTTTGTTTTATTTACTGGTTATGGATCTGTTCAAATTTTCTATTTCTTCTTATTTCAATTTTGGTAGTTTATATATTTCCAGTCATTTGTCCATTTCTTCCAGATTGCCCATTTTTATTGGCATATAATTGCTCATATTATTCTCTTATTATTGTTTTTATTTCTGCTATGTTGGTTGTGATCTCTCCTCTTTCATTCTTCATTTTATTGAATTGGGTCCTTTCCTTTTTCTTTTTGATCAAACTGGCTAGTGGTTTATCAATTTTCTTAATTCTTTCAAAGAACCAGCTTCTGGTTTCATTGATGTTTTCTACCGTTTTTTGTTTTATTTTTTGTTTTGTTTTGTTTGTTTGTTTGTTTTTGTTTTCAATAGCATTGATTTCTGCTCTGAACTTTATTATTTCCTGTCTTCTTCTCATTTGGGTTTTATTTGCTCTTCTTTTTCCAGCTCTTTGAGGTATAAGGTTAGGTTGTATATCTGAAACCTTTCTTCCTTCTTTAGAAAGGTCTGGATTGCCATATACTTTCCTCTTATGACTACCTTTGCTGCATCCCAGAAGTTTTGGGCTGTGGTATTATCATTTTGTTTGGATCCCATGGACTTTTTAATTTTCTATTTAACTTCTCGGTAGCCCGTTCCTTCTCTTGTAAGATGTTCTTTAGTCTCCAAGTATTTTTTACCTTTCCAAATTTTTCTTGTGGTTGATTTCGAGTTTCAGTGCATTGTGGTCTGAAAATATGCACGACATGATCTTGATCTTTTGTACATGTTGAGGGCTGATTTGTGTCCCAGTATGTGATCTATTGTGGAGAATGTTCCATGTGCCCTGGAGAAGAATGTATATTCTGCTGCTTTTGGATAAAATATCCTGGATATATCTGTTAATTCCATCTGGTCCAGTGTGTCATTCAAAGCCATTGTTTCCTTGTTGAATTTCTGATTAGATAATCTGTCTATTGCTGTGAGTATGGTGTTGAAGTCCCCTACTGTTCTGGTATTATTATCAATGAGTTTCTTTATGCTTGTGTTTAATTGATTTACATATTTTGGTTATTTAACATTTAGGGCATAAATGTTTACAATTGTTAGTTCTTCTTGGTGGATAGACCCCATGATTATGATATAATGCCCTTCTTCATCTCTTGTTGCAGTCTTTATTTTAAATTCTAGGTTGTATGATATAAGTATGGCTACTCTGGCTTTCTTTTGTCAACCATTAGCATGATACATAGTTCTCCATCCCCATACTTTCCATATAAAGGTGTCTTTAGGTCTAATGTGGGTCTCTTGTAATCAGCATATAGATGGATCTTGTTTTGTTTTTTTTTTAATTCATTCTGTTACCCTATGTCTTTTTATTTGAGCACCTAGTCCGTTGACATTTAGAGTGAGTAATGAAAGATATGAATTTATTGCCATTATGTTGTTTGTAGAGTTGAGTTTCTTGTGGTGTTCTCTGGTCCTTTAGAGTTTTTGCTGCTTTTGGTCTTTTTTGGTTGTCTGTTTGTTTCCATCATTTCTCCCCTCAGAGAGTCCCCCTTAAAGTTTCTTTCAGGGCTGGTTTAGTGGTCACAAACTCCTTTAATTTCTGTTTGTCTGGGAGACTTTTAATGTCTTCTTCTATTTTGAATGACAGCCTTGCTGGATAAAGAATTCTTGGCTGTGCATTTTTCCAATTCAGCATATTGAATATATCCTGCCACTCCTTTCTGGCCTGCCAAGTTTTTGTGGATAGTTCTGCAGCAAACCTGATCTGTCTTCCCTTGTAGGTTAAGGATTTTTTTTTCTCTTGTTACTTTGATGATTCTCTCCTTGCCTGAGTATTTTGTGAATTTGACTATGATATGCTTTGTTGAAGGTCGGTTTTTGTTGAATCTAATGGGGGTCCTCTGTGCTTCCTGGATTTTGATTTTTGTGTCTTTCCCCAGGTTAGGCAAGTTTTCTGCTATGATGTGCTCACATAACTCTTCTACCCCTTATTCTCTCTCTTCATCTTCTGGGACCCCTATGATTCTGATGTTGTTCCTTTTTAATTAGTCATTGCTTTCTCTAATTCTTAAATTCTGCTCTTTAGCCTTAGTCTCCCTCCTTTTTTCCTGCTTCATTGGTCTCCATAAGTTTGTCCTCTATATTGCTGCTCTGTCTCATCCTTCCGTGCCACAGTGGCATCCATTTGGGATTGCATTTCAGTTATAGCATTTTTTAAATTTCATCCTGACTACATTTTACTTCTTTTATCTCTGCAGGAAGGGATTCTAATCTATTTTCTACCCCAAAGAGTATTCTTATTATCATGATTCTAAATTCTAGTGAAGACATCTTGCTTGTATCTGTGTTGGTTAAGTCCCTGGCTGTCATTTCTTCCTCCTCTTTCTTTGGGGTGAATAACTTTGTTTAATCATTTTGAAGGAGAAAAGAAATTAATGAGGCAAAAAACTAACATTAAAAAATTAAAAATTAAAGACAACACACACACACACAAATAAAATAAATGATTATAGATCCTAAGTGTGTTTTGGATGGGTGTTGAAAAGGGCATTATAGATTAGAGAAAAAAGGAAACAAAAAGAAAGAAAAAGTTTAAAAATGTGAAAAAATGAATACAATGAAATAGAACAAAATGAAATGATGGAAATAAATTAGAATTTGAAAAATTTACAAAAAACTAAAATTATAGTAGAAAAAATTGAAGAACATATTTTTTTCTTATCACTGGTAATTTTTTTTAGTTTTTTCAATATACGAAATTTATTGTCAAATTGGTTTCCATACAACACCCAGTGCTCATCCCTAAAGGTGCCCTCCTCAATACCCATCACCCACCCTCCCCTCCCTCCCACCCCCATGAACCCTCAGTTGCTTCTCAGTTTTTAAGAGTCTCTTATGGTTTGGCTCTCTCCCACGCTAATCTTTTTTTTTTCTTCTCCTTCCCCTCCCCCATGGGTTTCTGTTAATCTTCCCAGGATCCACATAAGAGTGAAAACATATGGTATCTGTCTTTCTCTGTATGGCTTATTTCATTTATTTCACTTAGCATCACACTATTCAGTTCCATCCACGTTGCTACAAAGGGCCATATTTCGTTCTTTCTCATTTGCATGTAGTACTCCATTGTGTATATAAACCACAATTTCTTTATCCATTCATCAGTTGATGGACATTTAGGCTCTTTCCATAATTTGGCTATTGTTGAGAGTGCTGCTATAAACATTGGGGTACAAGTGCCCCTATGCATCAGCACTCCTGTATCCCTTGGGTAAATTTCTAGCAGTGCTATTGCTGGGTCATAGTGTAGATCTATTTTTCAATTTTTTCAGGAACCTCCACACTGTTTTCTAGAGTGGCAGCACCAATTTGCATGCCCACCAACAGTGCAAGAGGGTTCTCGTTTCTCCACATCCTCTCCAGCATCTATAGTCTCCTGATTTGTTCATTTTGGCCACTGACTGGCGTGAGGTGATATCTAAGTGTGGTTTTGATTTGTATTTCCCCGATAAGCAGCGACTTTGAGCATCTTTCCATGTGCTTGTTGGACATCCGAATGTCTTCTTTAGAGAAGTGTCTACTCATGTTTTCTGCCCATTTCTTCACGGGGTTGTTTCCGAGTGTGGAGTTTGGTGAGCTGTTTATACATTTTGGATACTAGCCCTTTGTCTGATATGTCATTTGCAAATATCTTTTCCAATTCTGTGGGTTGCCTTTTAGTTTTGTTGATTGTTTCCTTTGCTGTGTAGCAGCTTTTTATCTTCATAAGGTCCCAGTAATTCATTTTTCCTTTTAATTCCCTTGCCTTTGGGGATGTGTCGAATAAGAGATTGCTACGGCTGAGGTCAGAGAGGTCTTTTCCTGCATTCTCCTCTAGGGTTTTGATGGTTTCCTGTCTCACATTCAGGCCCTTTATCTATTTTGAGTTCATTTTTGTGAATGGTGTCACAAAGTGGTCTAGTTTCAACCTTCTGCATGTTGCTGTCCAGTTCTCCCAGCACCATTTGTTAAAGAGACTGTCTTTTTTCCATTGGATATTCTTTCCTGATTTGTCAAAGATGAGTTGGCCATGTTTGTGGGTCTAGTTCTGGGGTTTCTATACTATTCCATTGGTCTATGTGTCTGTTTTTGTGCCAATACCATGCTGTCTTGATGATGACAGCTTTGGAGTAGAGGCTAAAGTCTGGGATTGTGATATTTCCTGCTTTGGTCTTCTTCAAAATTACTTTGGCTATTCGGGGCCTTATGTGGTTCCATATGAATTTTAGGATGGCTTGTTCTAGCTTCGAGAAGAATGCTGGTACAATTTTGATTGGGATTGCATTGAATGTGTAGATAGCTTTGGGTAGTATTGACATTTTGACAATATTTATTCTTCCAATCCATGAGCAGGGAATGTCATTCCATTTCTTTATATCTTCTTCAATTACCTTCATAAGCTTTCTATAGTTTTCAGCATACAGATCTTTTACATCTTTGGTTAGACTTATTCCTAGCTATTTAATGCTTCTTGGTGCCATTGTGAATGGGATCAGTTTCTTTATTTGTCTTTCTGTTGCTTCATTGTTAGTGCATAAGAATGCAACTGATTTCTGTACATTGATTTTGTATCCTGCGACTTTGCTGAATTCATGTATCAGTTCTAGCAGACTTTTGGTGGAGTCTATCGGATTTTCCATGTATAGTATCATGTCAGCTGCAAAAAGCGAAAGCTTGACTTCATCTTTGCCAATTTTGATGCCTTTGATTTCCTTTTGTTGTCTGATTGCTGATGCTAGCACCCCAGCACTATGTTAAACAACAGTGGTGAGACTGGGCATCCCTGTCGTGTTCCTGACCTCAGGGGAAAAGCTCTCAGTTTTTCCCCGTTGAGGATGATGTTAGCTGTGGGCTTTTCATGAATGGCTTTGATGATGTTTAAGTATGTTCCTTCTATCCCGACTTTCTCAAGGGTTTTTTTTAAGAAAGGGTGCTGAATTTTGTCAAAGGCCTTTTTGCATTCATTGAAAGGATCATATCATTCTTATCTTTTCTTTTATTAATGTGATGTATCACGTTGATTGATTTGCGAATGTTGAACCAGCCCTGCATCCCAGGAATGAATCCCTCTTGATCATGATGAATCATTCTTTTTATATGCTGTTGAATTCGATTTGCTAGTATCTTATTGAGAATTTTTGCATCCAAATTCATAAGGGATATAGGCCTGTAGTTCTCTTTTTTTACTGGGTCTCTGTCTGGTTTAGGAATCAAAGTAATACTGGCTTCATAGAATGAGTCTGGAAGTTTTCCTCTCCTTTCTATTTTTTGGAATAGCTTGAGAAGGATAGGTATTATCTCTGCTTTAAACGTCTGGTAGAACTCCCCTGGGAAGCTATTTGTTCCTGAACTCTTATTCGTTGGGAGATTTTTGATAACCGATTCAATTACTTCGTTGGTTATGGGTCTGTTCAAGCTTTCTATTTCCTCCTGATTGAGTTTTCGAAGTGTGTGGGTGTTCAGGAATTTGTCCATTTCTTCCAGGTTGTCCAATTTGTTGGCATATAATTTTTCATAGTATTCCCTGGTAATTGTTTGTATCTCTGAGGAATTGGTTGTAATGATTCCATTTTCATTCATGATTTTATCTATTTGGGTCATCTCCCTTTTCTTTTTGAGAAGCCTGGCTAGAGGTTTGGAATTTTGTTTAGTTTTTCAAAAAACCAACTCTTGGTTTAGTTGATCTGCTCTACAGTTTTTATGGATTCTATATTGTTTATTTCCTCTGATCTTTATTATTTCTTTTCTCCTGCTGGGTTTAGGCTGCCTTTGCTGTTCTGCTTCTATTTCCTTTAGGTGTGCTGTTAGATTTTGTATTTGGGATTTGTCTTGTTTCTTGAGATAGGCCTAGACTGCAATGTATTTTGCTCACAGGACTGCCTTCGCTGCATCCCAAAGCGTTTGGATTGTTGTATTTTCATTTTCATTTGTTTCCATATATTTTTTGATTTCTTCTCTAATTGCCTGGTTGACCCACTCATTCGTTAGTAGGGTGTTCTTTAACCTCCATGCTTTTGGAGGTTTTCCAGACTTTTTCCTGTGGTTGATTTCAAGCTTCATAGCATTGTGGTGAAAGTATGCATGGTATAATTTCAATTCTTGTATACTTATGAAGGGCTGTTTTGTGACCCAGTATGTGATCTATCTTGGCGAATGTTCCACATGCACTCGAGAAGAAAGTATATTCTGTTGCTTTGGGATGCAGATTTCTAAATATATCTGTCAAGTCCATCTGATCCAATGTCTCATTCAGGGCCCTTGTTTCTTTATAGACCGTGTGTCTATATGATCTATCCATTTTTGTAAGTGGGGTGTTAAAGTCCCCTGTAATTACCACATTCTTATCAATAAGGTTGCTTATGTTTGTGAGTAATTGTTTTATATATTTGGGGGCTCCAGTAATCGGCGCATAGACATTTATAATTGTTAGCTCTTCCTGATGGATAGACCCTGTAATTATTATATAATGCCATTCTTCATCTCGTTACAGCTTTAATTTAAGTCTAGTTTGTCTGATATAAGTATGCTACTCCAGCTTTCTTCTGGCTTCCAGTGGCATGATAAATAGTTCTCCATCCCATCACTCTCAATCTGAAGGTGTCCTCAGGTCGAAAATGAGTCTTTTGTAGACAGCAAATAGATGGGTCTTGTTTTTTTTTTTTTAATCCATTCTGATACCCTATGTCTTTAGGTTGGCGCATTTAATCCATTTACTTTCAGTGGTATTATCGAAAGATACGGGTTTAGAGTCATTGTGATGTCTCTACGTTTTATGCTTGTAGTGATGTCTCTGGTACTTTGTCTCACAGGATTCCCCTTATTATCTCTTGTAGGGATGGTTTAGTGGTGAC
Organism: Prionailurus viverrinus; assembly: GCF_022837055.1. Taxonomy (NCBI): domain Eukaryota; kingdom Metazoa; phylum Chordata; class Mammalia; order Carnivora; family Felidae; genus Prionailurus; species Prionailurus viverrinus. The sequence continues at coordinate 57,739,129 of NC_062579.1, forward strand.
GAATTCCTTCAGTTTTTATTTGTTTGCTAAGACCTTTATCTCTCCTTCTATTCTAAATGACAGACTTGCTGGATAAAGGATTCTCGGCGGCATGTTTTTTTCTGTTTAACACATTGAAGATCTCGTGCCAATCCTTTCTGGCCTGCCAAGTTTCAAAAGAGAGATCAGTCACGAGTCTTATAGGTCTCCCTTTATATGTGAGGGCACGTTTATCCCTTGCTGCTTTCAGAATTTTCTCTTTATCCTTGTATTTTGCCAGTTTCACTATGATATGTCATGCAGAAGATCGATTCAAGTTCCGTCTGAAGGGAGCTCTCTATTCCTCTTGGATTTCAATGCCTTTTTTCTTCCCCAGTTCAGGGAAGTTCTCAGCTATAATTTCTTCAAGTACCCCTTCAGCACCTTTCCCTTTCTCTTCCTCCTCTGGGATACCAATTATGTGTATATTATTTCTTTGTAGTGTATCACTTATTTCTCTAATTTTCCCCTCATATTCCTGGATTCTTTTATCTCTCTTTTTCTCAGCTTCCTCTTTTTCCATACTTTTATCTTCTAGTTCACCTATTCTCTCCTCTGCCTCTTCAATCCGAGCCATGGTCATTTTCATTTTATTTTGTATCCGTTTAAAGCGTTTTTCAGCTCCTCGTGACTGTTCCTTAGTCCCTTGATCTCTGTAGCTTTAGATTCTCTGCTGTCCTCTATACTCTTTTCAATCCCAGCAATTAATTTTATGACTATTATTCTAAATTCACTTTCTGTTATATTATTTAAATCCTTTTTGATCAGTTCATTAGCTCTTGTTGTTTCCTGGAGATCCTTTTGAGGGGAATTCTTCCGTTTGGTCATTTTGGATAGTCCCTGGAGTGGTGAGGACCTGCAGGGCACTTCCCCTGTGCTGTGGTGTATAACTGGAGTTGGTGGGCGGGGCTGCAGTCAGACCTCATGTCTGCCTCCAGCCCACCGCTGGGGCCACAGTCAGACTGGTGTGTGCCTTCTCTTCCCCTCTCCTAGGGGCGGGATTCACTGTGGGGTGGCGAGGTCTGTCTGGGCTACTTGCACACTGTTGCTTGTGGTGCTCTGGATCTGGCGTATTAGCTTGGGTGGGTTGGTAAGGTGCACGGGGGCAGGAAGGGCAGGCTTAGCTCGCTTCTCTTTAGGTGATCCACTTCAGGAGGGGCCCTGTGGCAGTGGGAGTGAGTCAGACCCGCCAGAGGGATGGATCCACAGAAGCATAGTGTAGGGTGTTTTCGCGGAGCAAGCAAGTTCCCTGGCAGGAACTGGTTCCTTTTGGGAGTTTGGCAGGGGGATGGGCGAGGGAGATGGCGCTAGCGAGCGCCTTTGTTCCCTGTCAAACTGAGCTCTTTCATCACGGGGCTCAGCAACTTTCCCTCCCTTTGTCCTCCAGCCTTCCCGCTTTCAGAGCAGAGCTGTTAACTTATGACCTCCCAGATGCTAAGTCACGCTTGCTGTCGGAACACACTCCGTCTGGCCCCTCCGCTTTTGCAAGCCAGACTCGGGGGCTCTGCTTGGCCAGCGGGCTGCCCCTCCGCCCCAGCTCTCTCCCGCCAGTCCGTGCAGCGCGCTCCACCTCTCTTCCCTTCCTACCCTCTTCCGTGGACCTCTCATCTGCGCTTTGTCCGGAGACTCCATTCTGCTAGTCTTCTGGTTGTTTTCAGGGTTATTTAGGCAGGTGTAGGTCGAATCTAAGTGATCAGCAGGACGTGTGGTCAGCCCAGCGTCCTCCTACGCCACCATCTTCTGCCTGTCCCCAAGAAAATATTTTTAAAAAATTGAAAATAAAAATATTTTTCTCTTTCTGTTTTCAAGAAAAAGAAAAGAAATGAAAAAAAAATACATTGAATGGATAGACCAGGGAAGAACTGTAATATGATTGAAATTACATCATTTTCCTCTAGAAGTCAATATGAAGCACTTTGTAGTCCATAAAGTAAGCAGGTGGAGTGACGTGTGGTGTTCCTGAAGAGTGAGTTTTGCCCAGTTAGGCCTGGCTTGGTGCAATGGCTCCATTTTCCACTAGATGGCGCTGTTTAGCTTACTGGCGTGGATTTTTGTGGCACTTGTAGGTGTGTATTCACATGTGAGTGAGGGGTGAAAATAGCATCACCCTGCTCTATCACTAGTGCTACCCAGGCTCTAGTATCAGAGGTCTGTTCTCCCCAATCAGCAATTGTGCATCTGTCCTTTGTCTCTGGCTTCTGTCCACTCCTCACTTTTACACTCCCCATGACCCAGCCATCAGGTTGGTAGGCAGCACTTCCCTCCTGAGTTTTATCTCAGACATGGCTATTTTTCCTGACCCCTTTCTTCTGAGGGACTGAGGCTTTGACCCTTCTGCCACTCTGTGAGAGGGTCTCGCTAAGCAATGGCTGGGTTCTGGCCACTCTCAGCAACGTTTGGGGGATCTTGATGCTGCCGTTGCCTAGCAACCATGGCTGGGTGCCAGCCCTCCCCAGAAAAAGTTCATGTGATCATGTAGCAACAGCGTTTCAGGGCTTATGGAAAATCACATCACACATCTGGCACCAGGCTTCACCCTTAACAACATTGTCCAGCACAAGAGAACGTGGTTGTTCTCTGGGGTCCACTGGGGTCTTTGCCTATGGTGGGGCTGCACAACATTTACCAAATGTCCTCTCAGCAGGGGAACTGCCTCTGTGTGGCCTGAGGATCCCTAGGCTTCACTCTGTTCCTGGGGTTCTCCCTTCTCACGAGAGCATCACCAGGTATCAAGCTGTGGAGTTTCAGACTCTGCGCTCCCCTGTTTATAGAGTCTTAGTGGAGTTTAATCCCTCTCCTTTCTCCCTTTTTCCACTTTTCCACTTTCTCTCCAGCTGCTTTTGGGAAGGTGTTTTTCCCATAGTCTCCTCTCATCTCCATACTCTCTCCACAAACAAAAACAGTTCTCTGCCCTCTACAGTTTCTCTCTCTCCCAGTTCACCTCTCCATGTTGAGTACCTGGTGAGTTCTGTGGTTTGGTTTGTGCAGATTTTTGTTAACCTTAAATCAGTTTTCTAGATGTGCAGGATGGTTTAGTATTGATCTGGCTGTATTTCACGGACGCGAGACACACAAAGAAACTTCCATGCTGTTCTGCCATCTTGGTTCCTACCCAACATATTGTTTTTTAATATATTCTAGTATATGTGCTCTGGTAACTTGTGCAAGTTTGTACAAAATATATGTGCTCTACTAACTTGTCCAAGTAGCTACAAAGTGCAAGAAATGGATTTGAACCCAGTTTTTTAAATGTCTACTGTATGACTCTTTCCACCAATGATGATGTGTTTTATCATACTGTGAATAACAGAGGCTGTATTTTAAATTTTATTTTATCTATTTGTCACTATTCTATTAGGAATATTTATACAAATAATTTCACAAATAAATATTTATTACATTTTAATTTAATTGTTACAATACTCATTCAAGAATAAAGCCAAATTTTGGTAAGAGCCCAATGTGCATAAACTGATGAATGGATAAAGATGTGGTATATATATACTATGGAATATTATTTGGTGATCAAAAAGAATGACATCTTATCATTTGCAACAACGTGGATGGAACAGGAGTGTATTATGCTAAGCTAAATAAGCCAGTCAGAGAAAGACAAATATATTATTTCATGCATATGTGTAATTTAAGAATCAAACAGATGGACATAGAGGAATGGAAGGAAAAATAAAATAAAAGCAGAGAGGGAGGTAAACCTTAAGAGACTCTTAAATATGGAGAACTGAGGGTTGCTTAGGGAAGGTAAGTGGGAGGATGGGTTAAATGGGTGATGGGCATTAAATAGGATTGCTGGGATGAGCACTGGGTGATATATGTAAGTAAGGAATCACTAAATTATACTGCTAAAACCAAAACTACACTATATATTAAATAACTTGGATTTAAATTAAAAAAAATAAAGGAAACTGACAATCAAAAGTGATTAGAAGCAACTATGTAGGGGCACCTGGGTGGCTCAGTTGTTTAAGCATCCAACTCTTTATTTTTTAAATTAACTTTAATGTTTACTTACTTATGAGAGAGAGAGAGAGCTGGGGAGGGGTAGAGAAAGAGGGAGACCCAGAATCCGAAGCAGTCTCCAGGCTATGAGCTGTCAGCTTGGAGCCCAACATGGGGCTCAAACTCATGAACCACTAGATCATGACCTGAGCTGAAGATGGATGCTTAACCGACTGAGCCACCCAGGAGCCCCAGAGCATCTAACTCTTGATTTTGGCTCAAGTCACGATCCCAGGCTTGTGGGATCAACCTGTGCTTCAGTGGAGCATACACTTTTAGCACAGAATCAGATTAAGATTCTTCTCTCTCTCCTTCTGTTCTCCGCCCTGATTGCACACTCTAAATAAGTAAATAAATAAAAACAAGCAGCTGGGTATCATAAGATATTAACAGCTTATCTGTGCTTTTTAATACAAATACTGAGATTTGACTTTGAAATATGTTGTGCTGAACAGAATAATTTCTCCTTTTTTAAAAAAGCACATTTAATCTATTACAACATGATTGTTTAACTGTGGCAAGTTTGTCTCCCTCACATACATATGTTTAGGTAATTCTTATAAACCAAGAGCTGCAACTGGTCAATATCATTATATGGTTTTCCTCTATTGTTCTCTATTGTTCTTATATTTTTATTCCTTTTTTTTAATATTTTGTTTATTTATTTTGAGAGAGAGAGAGAGAGAGAATCAGAGGGGCAGGGACTCCCCGGGTATGTACCATTCTCTGTGCTGAGGCTGATGTTGAGCTCGATGTCATTACTGTGAGATCATGACCTGTACTAAAATCAAGAGTTGGATGCTTGACCAACTGAGCCACCCAGGTGCCCCCGTTATTTTAATGTTTTAATTATAGGCAATCATTTCAGTGTTCTTTCAGATCTCACAGTCACATTTGTTTTTAATCATAGTAATATTAACTTATGCTAAAATTTTGTTTATTAATGGTTACCTATGCATAAACACTTCACTAGAAGCTAATTTTATAGAGGTCTGAAACCAAGTCTGTTGTAGACTCTGGGTCTGAAGTTCTCTCTTGTCCAACAAGAGAGCGGGATGCAGGACTGAAAAATGCAGGAGAGTCTAATGTCCAGGAGGAGACAAGAGCCCTGAATAAGGGTCCTTGCTCCATTTTTTTTAGTATCAGCAGGCTTACAAGCGAGATGGATATACACAAAGAGACAATGAAACCATGGACATTAACTCATGGGCATGGGAAAAAGGGTTTGAACATATGTGGTATTAGGGATTTGGGTCCATACAAAACAAAATTCTGGGCTGGCACAAAAATCCCTTTGACTTATGTTGGGGGCCTTTGTCCTACTTACCTAATCTTGTTTACACAAACTAGGCTATGTACATTCTATGGCTTTCTAATTCTTTATGCCTTGTTAACTCATCAGTGCAAGCTCAGGGACTTCCTAAGCTTATTCCTCACACAAGTCCAAGTTATAGAAAAAACTATGCCTCCTCAGAAGCCACAAGGAGCATAGGTTTTTTCATCCATGCTCAAGAAAAATCAAGCCAATATCCATCTAAATAACCTATCTAGCACCTTTGTTTCATTACTACTTGTTCTTCAACTGTCTTTCACTCCAGCCACCTGTTTACATGCATATACTCTAAAGCTTAAAATAATTTAAAACTTCTCCATTTCTGAAATATTAAATTCCAGTATCTCATTTTCTGAACCATAATTTATTTGTCATTCCAGATTACTTTTATTTATTCAAAAATATTTTTAAGCACCTTCTATGTAAGAGGTGTTGTGCAAGACACTGTGGTAGAGTGATTGAATAATAGCTACAATTGTCTTAAATGCTGTGAAAAAAAGTTGTACAGGACATAACCAAATCAGTATGGTTACAGATTATAACAGTATTAAGGGAACACATTCTCAATAACTCTCAAATCAATCACTTCTTTGTTGTTCCAAAGCCCTTTCCTTAGATAGGTCTCTTATTCATGCTTGTCTCATTGTTGCATCAGTCCCTTAAGTTATATTATTATTTCTTCCTTAACACAGATTCTAAAGTGATCTTTCACAAACCTGTAACATGATTATGCCATATTCATGCCTAAAATAATTCAAATGGCTTCCAAGACACTCTAGATTAAAATCAATTTCCTGCATTTAGCACATAAGCACTTCATACTCTGATTAATATACACTTCTATGGTCAGATCCCCTGCCATACTTCACATTCACCTTCTCTCAGTATACTGAACATAGGTTCCAGAATGCATCTTTAATGCCTGATATCATCATGCTTTTGTATATGTTCATTTTACTGCTTATGGTGCCTTTCACCCCTCTTTATGAATCTCTAATATATTCTTTTTAATTGAGATATCACTGACAAACAAAAATTGTATATATTTAGGGGTGCCAGGGTGACTTGGTTAAGTGTCTGACTCTTGATTTTGGTTCAGGTCATGGTCTCATGGTTGTGAGATCGAGCCCTGCATTAGGCTCCACACTAGGCATGGAGCCTACTTGAGTTTCTCTCTTTTCCTCTCCTTCTGCCCCCCCATCTCTCTCTCAAAAAAATATGTATTTATTTAAAGTGTAAAACTAGATGTTTTGCTATACATACACCTTTTGAAATGATAACCACAATCCAGTTAATTATCATATGTGTCATCTCTGTATGGTTACCAGTGTGTGTGTGTGTGTGTGTGTGTGTGTGTGTGTATCTTGGTTATTGTGAATAATGTTGCAGTGAACTCCTATCTGTTCTTTCAAGTTCATCATAAGCATCACAATTTCCAAGAAGCCTTCCTGATAATTTTCTCTAGTCTTATATATATGCCCATTCATTGTTTTCTTATGGCAGCAGTATCTCTATTATATTACTTGCTTTATAGTTTCTTTTAATTATAGCATGTTATACTGTACTTTTTGACGTTCACGTCCATTTATCTCTTGAAGTTGTTACTTTTTGAGGACAGGAACTTTGTCTTACTTGACATTATGTCTTCAATACCTCATACAGAGTAAAGGTTTAACAAATGTTCATGGGAATGTAGAGAGATGGAGATTGAAAGAAATAAATAAAGTGAGAGAAGAGGGGAGAGGATGGAAGGAAAAGAGAAGGAGGGAGAAAGAGAATTGAAATGTGGAAAGAATGGAGATGAAGTTGAGTAGGCAGACAGGAAAGCAGGGAAAAAAAGGAAGCAAAAAAGAAGGGAGGAAGGAAAGACAGAAAGAAAGTAGGACAGTAGTAAGGATGGCAACAAAGAAGGAAAGAAGGGAAGGAAAGAAAGAAGGACATAAGGAAGGAAACAAGGAAGGAAGGAAAGAGAGGGAGGGAAGAGGGGAGGAAGGAAATAGTAGTTTCTGAGAAAGCATAGAGGGCTTAAATACTGATTGGAACATGAAGGAGTAGATTTCAGAGTATATTCTGGACTCCTTTAAAAAAGTCACTTGAAGAGACAAGATAAAAATTTCATTACTTGATCTGTTATCACCAAGGTGTATAAAACTTTGAAGAGCTCTTGAGTGAAATATGAACACTGTTCATATCTTTTTGATTGTTCTTTGTAGTGTCTCATTATTTTACATGTGTACTAAGGTTTCTCCAGTTTAAAAGTCTTCATTTGCTTGTCAATGAGATTGTAAAACATAATCACACTCCTCAATTAGAACAGACTTAAAAAAAAAGTACTATCCTTTCATTGTTGTGGGTAAATTGCAATTTAATGGAAAAGACTCTGCTGTTTTACATTTTCCAGAACTTCATCCATCCCTGCTTAGTAATTACAAATGGCATATAAATAAACACTTCGGATGATTTCCAAAATGTTTTGCACTTACTTATAAGGCTGATACTTCCATCACTGGGACACTTAAGTAGTTTTGAAAGATTGTATACAGGTTGATTTTTAATGTATTTGAAGTTTGTAATCTTGCTTAAATACACAAAAAATAGGAAGGATTAACAAACTGCTGCTTCTAGACCATGAGAAGATGGAGCTAAGGGCAATCAAGCCCTGTGGCTTATGAGCAACATAAAATCGATTTGTCAAAAAGTGGAAGACTGTCAGCAAACATAACATGTTATGAACCCTTCAGTATTTCTGTTTATGCTAGTGGAAGTCTAAAATAATCTGTGTTTTTTGATGCTTGGTTTAGTTTTCCACAAGCTTAATTAACACCAGATTAAGTTTGCTGCCACTATATTTTATACTTGAGACTAAAAAATACTTGCTGTTTGTCTCCTGTATAGAAAGACTATACTGACATATTTAATAATACTGACAACAATATAGTATAGTCATACACAGAAATTTGTAGGATATTTCAATTATTTTTAGAACATCAGTTTTCTAATTAACAAAATTTCCCTGGAAATAATTAAGTCATCTCATGTGGTATCTTCATGTGTCCTGATTCAAGATGGGTCTCCTTTGTTTTAAGAAGACTGAATATGATGACAACATCTTTGAATTTCCCACAAAGTGCCAGTAACTTCTTCTTTATAAAGAATATACAAGAAAATTCAATTCAGGAATCTCTGCTTAAAATAATACATTGAGTAAGTGAATTGTAACACTGCCAACTGTGACCTATCTAGGTTTCAGTTTTTCCAACACCAGAAAAGACTCCTTAATCCCACTTCTGTAACTGTTGGTATATATTACAATTCAGAGTCAAATTGAAATCATGCTACCTATTTGCTTTTCTTTGAATCTTTTTCTGTGCAAGAGTTCATAGGGACACAATAAATCAGAAGATGTTTCCTTACATATGGGACCAAATTGGAGGCCAGATTTTTATCTTGCTCCTTGAATGCTCTCCCTTGACTTCAGAGACAGATTCATACATAGAGGAGAGTAAAGCTGGGTAAGAAGTCAGTAGAAAGGACAAGATATATTATTCATAGAATAAGGTATGACATACCCCAGGGAAATATAGTCAACTCTCAACTGTCATGCTCATTTGAGAGGGGAGGCTTGAATAACACAATCCAAAAAATTAATTATTTCAAACTATGGTTTATACACACAAAATAGATATATAATCATTCCTATCTTTCTGGTCCCTTTTGGCCCAGGTTTTTTCGGTGGCCAAGGCTCAACAGCTCCTCAAAAACCATAATAAAAAGGAGGGTAATTTCTCTTTACTATGATTTATTCAACTAGTGAACTTTTTTTAGCTAATAAAATTCATCCAAAATTTATTTCTTCCAGTTTTTTTCCCTAAATTGTTATTCTGAGAAGTGTCAGAACATACATATCTCATTCCCCCAGATCTCTATACTTCAAATTTTTCAGGACACAGCATAGTTTATCAAGAAAATCATGGCTGGAGCAAATTTCTAAGGCCATTTGACTTCTTCCATTTCTATGGTATATTTTGCCTAATCCAAGTATTGATACATAGTAAGCTTTTAAAGAATTTCAAAGTAAAATATAATAGTCACCTTACTGGTTTATTTAGTGTCTCAAACTGTCTTTTTGTGCTTCAAAATTCCATTTGAGCTCAACTACAGTGATCTGTGGACTATATATTTTTTAAAGTTTATTCTCTTAAAAGGTTTTAGTACTGTGTTGAAGTAGCAATAAAAATAAAATGGATGGATATTTCTTTAATAAAATCTTAGGAGTTGATCCTAACCCAAAGCATTACAGTGTGTTAATAATATGGTCCTGAAACCAAAAAAAAAAAAATGAAAAAAAATATAGTCCTGTAAGAATAAATACACTGTATACTACTCTTTGGCACATATGCCACCTCTTTTACTGCTTTGCCCCTAGATAACACTTTTCTTCCTTTTAAAAATGTTTTTTGAGGTATAAATACAGACATAACAGTGGACATATATTAAACTTACAACTCAATGAAAATTTACATACGTGTGCACATGTGGAACCACCCCAATGAGGACATAAAAAAATTTCCAGCACCCCAAAGACTCCTTTATGCCTTCTTTTAGTCAGTATCAACAGGTAACCATTATTCAGACATTAGTCAACATGGATTCATTTTTCTCAAAATAAATTTCAGGGGTGCCTGGGTGGCTCAGTTGGTTAAGACTTCAGCTCAGATCATGATATTGTGGTTCATGAGTTCAAACCCCACATTGGGCTCTGTGCTGACAGCTCAAAACCTGGAGCCTGGTTCAGATTGTGTCTCCCCCTCTCTCTCTGCCCCTCCCCCACTTGCACTTCCTCTCTCTCAAAAATAAACAAACATAAAAAAAATTAGCTTCAAAATTAATTTTCATGTATATGGAAAAATTAGCATATAGTTTTCTTTTGTCTAACTTCTTTTACTCATAATGATGTCTATGAAATCTATCCATGTTGTTTGTTTCATTATTTTTTATTATTTCTTAAACTGTGGTCAAAATCTTTTGATAAAGAATATAAGTCACACCATTTCACTACATCATCTAAATGAATGTGAAAATTTGACTTCAGAATATTAATCACGTCCTGTTTAGCCCATAATATCAATGCCTCTGCTCTCATAAAATTGACAGTTTCAAAAATATATGTCTATTTTATGAATATACTAGAAATAGCTATTGATTTCCTTATCAAAAAGAATATCCCATTTTAAGGCTGTCTCAATTGTGTAATAACAGTATTATTGGTATGGTGGGGTAAGCAGTGTGTTACTGAAACTCTGTAACATTTCTCATTTTTCCATTAGTTTTATAGAATATTGAAATAATGTCATATTTTCAAGCTCTACCTTGGCATTTATTTTCTGGAAATCTTATATTCAAGCAACCAGTACATAATATCTTATCTGAATTATTAGGAGGCATATTCTTAGTAGAAAATTCTGGAAGTCCTGAAACTTTGAATGGGAAGTACTAAATTCCGAATACTTAATAATTAATTATATTTGCTGGGTCTCTGTATTAGAATCACACACAATGACCAGCATATTTGGGGGAAACTTAAGAAAGAAAGCAATATTCTCAAAGAAATAATTGTTTTGCAGGCTGAGTAGCAGGGGGAAGAAATCATAGACAAATACAATTGTGCTTACTGCAAAGGTCTGGGCATAGATGGAATTTGTGATCTTTATCAGATATGTAAAAATTATTTGGTATTAGTTTTAATACACAAAATGAAGAGTTTTTTAATTTCTTTAAATATTATTTTTGAAAGAGAGAGAGAGAAAGAGAGAGAGAACATAAGCTGGGGAGGGGCAGAGAGAGACAGAGACACAGAATACAAATCAGGCTCCAGGCTCTGAGTTGTCAGCACAGAGCCTGACATGGGACTTGAACTCAAAAACCATGATATAGATCATGACCTGAGCCAAAGTCAGTCGCTTAACTGACTGAGCCATCCAGGCACCCCCCCAAAAAAGGTTTTTGTTAATTTGTGGAATATATGAGAATATTAAAAGCTTATTTTTATTCATTTCCCATAATTCTAGTACAATTTTTGGTACATAGGCATAAATTAATTCTCAATAATTGCTGGGTTAATTGAATTACCTTTGAATTCTGCCTATAATGACTACAAAAGAGCAAATGCTATGTTAATACTCCCTCAGGGAAAGAGTCACCATCCATGTGGACAGCTTGACAAAAAAACCAATTTAGAATAACAATGACATTATTCAATAAAATGTATCTATGTCATTTTGTTGGAGATCCCATGTTCAATATATGTGTGTCCCCTTCAGTTCCCAGCTCAGCTTTACTCCAGAATTTTTTATTTCTGATTCCAATTGGCTACTTGTAAATACTCACCATCACCTTTTTGTGTTAATTCTTGGTATTATTTGAGAAATATGACTTCTTTATTATGGTTGAAACTGAGGTCAAAGACTACAAATTACTACCTCATTTCAATACACCAATATATATATATATATATATATATATATATATATATATATATATAATGGGAAATACTACATCAGAAGTTCAATTGCCCTTGCTTAGCCCACCATATCAACAGTACCATTACTGTGTCACTTGAGACAATCTCCAAAGTGATGCTGCATTTCTAGTTAAAAACTATTTGCTGTTGTGTATTCAGTTGTAAAATATAGTAAACTACCATTACATTACTCATGCAATTAATAAAGTGCTATGAAATGAACAGAGAAGGGAGAGTTATTATTCTGGCCCATTGCGTGTGAAACATGAACAAATAGTTGCTTCTTTATTTACTTCATTTACAGTGTACTTAGAAACCCCATAGTTTTGTCATCTTTTTATTTAAATTTATAACTTTTTTTCAAATACTATATTTTCTAAAGGGAACTTTCTCTGAAATCTTTGAGTAAGCTACAACTTCTTGCTGCAAGCATTATGGGGATAATCAACATACTTGTCTATTACATGATGTGAATTCTAAAAGTTCTTGGTGTATGTTTGAATGGATTTTGAAGAGCATGATCTCTCAAAGTACTTTGAGTACTCAAAGTACTTCTCAAAGTACTTTGAAGAAAGTACACCTCCAAAACACTAAAACACTCGTGTAACTTTCCACAGTGTAGACACTGTTAATATGTCTTAAAGAATTCATGTTATGAATCATGCTTTTCCAGTATTATGTGTTAGCAAAAATCCCCTGCATGATAGGAATGACATTTGAATGTTCAATAAAAAAAAAATCTAGGATCTTTTAAGCATGTAAAGAGGTTCTAGAGGAGGGGCTCTTGATGACCTTTAAAGCATTTCTGCCATGTCCCACTTGCAATATTATGACAGATGAGAATGCTCTGAAATATAAAGAATAAATTCCTCATTAGGGTTTTAGTTTTACAAGAAACTTGAATCTTAGAATAGTAAAACTCCCTGAAATACATTTTTTCAAATGTCCTGGTCATAGAATGTTTGTTCACATTTTTAGGAAAGTTAGAAACACACCTCACCTCAGTTAAGAACTCCCTATTTTCTTGAATCTAAGATATAATCATTTTCAACAGATGAATTGTAACAAGCTGGCTGACTGACATGAACTATATAAAATGCTCAAAATGAGGCCTTTAAAATGCAAGATCTAGCAGTTAGGAAGTTTTAAGTTGCAAGCAACTCAACTCAAACTTGCTTAAAAATGTCAGAATTTATTGGTTTATATTTGGAAAGTCTAGCTATAGGGCAGGCATGCTGAAGTTCAATGATATCTACAAGGACTCATTCTATTAGTCTATTCCCCTCTTTCTATTTTGCAGTGCATACTGTTGGTCCAGGGCCACATAATTTCTCATTCAAATCCAGTAAAAGAGAGGTAGGGGAGAAGGGAGAGAGAGGGAGAAGGAGAGAATTACTCCTCCAAATTATGGAAGTTCTCACCTTTAAACCGAATGGATCCCTAGTATTTAATTTAACTTAATCTCAGTGTTTAATACAATAGGATTACTCTAATTGGCTTAGGAACATCAGGGTCCACTCCTGGAGGTGCATATGGGATCTGTTGCTTTCAAATCTCTTGGCATCTAACCAATGGAGGATGAAATAATATTATAAGGATAATTCCTACTACACAAAGTCTATTAAAGTGCCAATCATTCTCCAGCTTCCCTTTGAAATGGTTCTCATTGTTGTCGCCAGAAAATTGTTTTCTTTGTTGGTAGTAAAGAGGTAAAGGACAATTAGAGTTTCAAGGAAAGTTTTTTCCTAGGACAAGAACTATCAAATGGACTCTTATTAAATATTTTCAGTTCGAAAGGGAAAAAGATACTTATCATAAACTTCAAGACACAATGCAGCATATATAATAGAATAATGGCAGTCACCTGGCTTAAAAGTAAAGTATGTTGATATGATATCTGCCCAACATTTTCAATTTTACTAAAATAAAGTGACAACAGCCAAGACAGTGAAGGGCATAGCAAAGAAAGTGAAGAACATGGTAAAGCCAAGAAAAAAAAGGATGACGATGGGCAAGTGGAAAGGAAGGAATATGGAACGCTTAACCTTTTTTTTTTCAATTTCTTAAACCTAAATCTTTCCCTGATACTGATATACTATTCAATTAGAAAAAAAAATTCCAGCAAACAAAAAATTCGGGTATATTCTAGCAAAATCCTGAAGTATAAGGATCATGTGAGAATGCACAAAAAGAATATTTTTTGTAGTTTCATTTTTTAAATTTTAATTGCCCTTAGTTAACATACAGTGTAATATTAGTTTCAGGTATAGGATTTAGTGATTCCTCAATTATATACAACACCCATTGGTCATTACAAGTGCCCTTTTTAATACCCATCACCTATTAATCACACATTTAACACATCCCCCCCAATCATGTCCCATCCAGCAAGTCATAGTATATTCCCTAAATTTAAGAGTCTGTTTTATGGTTTTCTCTCACCTTTATCCCTATGTTCATCTGTTTTGTTTCTTCAATTCCACATGTGAGAGAGATCATATGGTTGTATTTCTTTGACTGATTTCTCTTAGCATAATACTCTTTACCTCCATTCACATCATTGTAAATGGCAAGACTTCATTCTTTTTGATGGTTAAGTAATATCCCATTGTATACACACACACACACACACACACACACACATATATATATATATATATATATATATATATAATCTATTCTTTATCCACTCAGCAGTCAATGGACATTGGGGGTCCTTTTTCCATAATTTGGCCATTGTTAATAATTCTGCTATAAACATTGGGATGCATGTATCCCTTCAAACCAGTATTTTTGTATCCTTTGGGTAAATACATAGTAGTGCTGGATTATAGGGTAATTCTACTTTCAACTTTTTGACGAACCTCCATACTGTTTTCCAGAGTGGTTGTGCCAGTTTACATTCCCACCAACAGTGTAAGAGTGTTCCCCTTTATCCACATTCTCACCAACACTTGTTGTTTCTTGTGTTGTTAATTTTAGGCATTCTGACAAGTGTCAGGTGAAATCTCATTGTACTTTTGATTTGTATCTCCCTGATGATGAGTGATATTCACCATGTTTTTATATGTCTGTTAGGCATCTGTATGTCTACTTTGGAAAAATGTCTATTCATGTCTTTTTTCTTATTTTTTTCACTGGATTATTTGTTTTTTGGGTGTTGAGTTTGGTAAGTTCTTTATAAATTTTGGATCTTACCCCTTTATTAGATATGTCATTTACAAATATCTTCTCCGTTTCCAAAGGTTCCTTTTTAGTTTTGTTGATTGTTTTATTTGCTGTGAAAGAGATTTTATCTTGGGGCATCTGGGTGGCTCAGTTGATTGAGCATCCAACTTCGGCTCAGGTCATGATCTAGCGGTTTGTGAGTTCGAGCCCTGCATTGGGCTCTGTGCTGACAGCTCAGACATCTGGAGCCTGCTTCAGATTCTGTGTCTCTTTCTCTCTCTGCCCCTCCCATGCTCATTCTCTGTCTCTCTCTGTCTCTCAATAGTAAACATTAAAAATTAAAAAAAAAGATTTTATCTTGATGAAGTCCCAATAGTATATTTTTGCTTTTGTTTCCCTTGCTTCAGGAGATGTGTCTAGTAAGAAGTTGTTACAACCAATCTCAAAGAGGTTACTGCCTTTGTTCTCTGGGTTTTAATCATTTCCTGTCTCACATTTAGGTTTTACATCCATTTTGAATTTATCTTTGTGTAGAGTGTAAGAAAGTGGTCCACTTTCATTATTTTGAATGTTGCTGTCCATTTTCCCAACACCATTTGTTGAAAAGACTGTCTTTTTCCTATTGGATATCCTTTCCTGCTTTGCTGAAGATTAATAGTCCATATATTTGTGGATTCATTTATGGGTTTTCTATTATATTTCATTGATCTATGTGTCTGTTTTTTGTGCCATACTGTCTTGATCACTACAGTTTTGAAATATAACTTGAAGTCTGGAATTGTGATGCTTACAGCTTTCGTTTTCTTTTTCAACATTAATGTGGCTAGTTGGGGTCTTTTGTTGTTCCATACAAATTTTATGATTGTTTCTCCTAGCTCTGTGAAAAATACTGGTGGTATTTTGATAGGGATTACATAAAATGTGTAGATTGCTTTGCGTAGTGTAGACATTTTAACAATATTTTTTTCTACCAATCCATGAGCAAGGAATGTCTTTCCATTTTATTTTGTTTCTTCTTCAATTTCTCTACTCTGTATTTTATAGTGTTTAGAGTACAGATCTTTTAACTCTTTGGTTAGCTTTATTCCTAGGTATCTTATGGGTTTTTATGCAATCATAAATGGAACTGATTGTTTCCTTGATTTCCTTTTCTGCTGCTTAATTATTGGTGTATAGAAATGCAACAGATTTCTCTACATTGATTTTGTATCCTGCAATATAACTGAATTTGTGTATCAGTTCTAGCAATTTTTTCAGATTTTCTACATAAACTCTCATGTCATTTATAAAAAGTAAAAGTTTTACTTCTTCCTTACCCATTTTTGGGTGTCTTTTATTTATTTTTTTGTTGTCTGATTGCTGAGGCTAGGACTTCTAGTACTATGAAAAACAACAGTTTTATTTTTTTTTTATTTTTAGAGATTTGGATTTATTCCTTTTTTTTCCAGAGGAGTAGCTGAATGAGAACATGGAGACAGTGCCAAAAGGCTTTACATCCGCTTATTATTTTTTTAAATATTTTTAATATGAAATTTACTGTCAATTTGGTTTCCATACAACACCCAGTGCTCATCCCAACAGGTGCCCTCCTCAGTACTCATCACCCACTTTCCCCTCCTTCCCACCCCCATCAACCCACACTTTATTCTCAGATTTTAAGAGTCTCTTATGGTTTCCCTCCTTCCCTCTCTGTAACTTTTTTCCCCTTCCCCTTCCCCATGGTGTTCTGTTAAGTTTCTCAGGATATACATAAGAGTGAAAACATATGGTATCTGTCTTTCTCTGTATGACTTATTTCACTTAGCATAACACTTTCCACTTCCATCCACATTGCTACAAAAAGACATATTTCATTCTTTCTCATTGCCAAGTAGTATTCCATTGTATATATAAAACACTATTTCTTTATCCATTCATAAGTTGATGGACATTTAGGTGCTTTCCATAATTTGGCTATTGTTGAAAATGCTGCTGTAAACATTGGGGTACAAGTGCCCCTATGCATCAGCACTCCTATATCCCTTGGGTGAATTCCTAGCAGTACTATTTTTGGGTCATAGGGTAGGTCTATTTTTAATTTTTTGAGGAACCTCCACACTGTTTTCCAGAATGACTGCACCAGTTTGCCTCCCCACCAACAGGGCAAGAGGATTCCGGTTTCTTCACATCCTCTCCAGCATCTATAGTCTCCCGATTTGTTCATTTTAGACACTCTGACTGGCATGAGGTGGTATCTCAGTGTGGTTTTGATTTGTATTTCCCTGATGAGGAGTGGCGGTGAGCATCTTTTCATGTGCCTGTTGGCCATCTGGATGTCTTCTTTGCAAAATCGTCTATTCATGTTTTCTGCCCATTTATTCACTGGATTATCTGTTTTTCAGGTGTGGAGTTTGGTGAGTTCTCTATAGATTTTGGATACTAGCCCTTTGTCTGATATGTCATTTGCAAATATCTTTTCCCATTCCATCAGTTGCCTTTTAGTTTTGTTGATTGTTTCCTTTGCAGTGCAGAAGCCTTTTTAGCTTCATAGGTCCCAATAGTTCATTTTTGCTTTTAATTCCCTTGCCTTTGGAGATGTGTCAAGTAAGAAATTGCTGTGGCTGAGGACAGAGAGGTTTTTTCCTGCTTTCTCCGCTAGGGTTTTGATGGTTTCCTGTCTCACATTCAGGTCCTTTATCCATTTTGAGTTTATCTTTGTGAATGGTGTAAGAAAATGATCTAGTTTCATTCTTCTGCATGTTGCTGTCCAGTTTTCCCAGCACCATTTGTTAAAGAGACTGTCTTTTTTTTCCATTGGATATTCACAATTGCATCAAGAATCATAACATACCGAGGAATATACCTAACCAAAGATGTAAAAGATCTGTATGCTGAAAACTATAGAAAGCTTATGAAGGACATTGAAGAAGATACAAAGTAATGGAAAAACTTTCCATGCTCATGGATTGGCAGAATAAATATTGTTAAAATGTCAATACTACTCAAAGCAATGTACACATTCAATGCAATCCCAATAAAAATTTCACCAGCATTCTTCTTGATGCTAGAACAAGCAATCCTAAAATTTGTATGGAACCACAAAAGACCCCGAATAGCCAAAGTAATAATGAAGAAGAAGACCAAAGCAGGAGGCATCATAATCCCAGACGTTAGCCTCTAATACAAAGCTGTAGTCATCAAGACAGCATGGTACCGACACAAAAACAGACACATAGACCAATGGAATAGAATAGAGGCTCCAGAATTGAACCCACAAACGTATGGCCAACTACTCTTAGCAAATGTTTTAACTTGAGAATTTCCTTTAGTGCTCTCAGTAACATCTACTGTTCCCCTTTTTCTCATTTTGTGAGTACAAAAGATATTACAGGACATCAGTTGGAAGGGCATAATTAGAAAAGCAGTTGTTTTGGTGTAAGCTTCTATTTGCTGTGTAAGATGGCTTTAAAATTTAACCTTAAAATGAATGCCATAAGCTACCAGAAGCTGGGAGAGGCAAGGAACAGATTCTTCCCTAGAGTTTCCAGAAGAACGTGGTCTTTGATTCAGTCCAGCAATATTCATTTAAGACTTAATTTGCAATGATAGTACAAAAAACACCCATATATTTTTTACCAAAATTCACTACTTTTTAACATTTTTATTTTATTATTTATTTTCTCTTGTACTACACATACACACACTCATACACACACACACACACACACACACACAATATATTTTTTCTGAGCTCCTTGAGGTAAGGTTGCATACCTTATATCTTTTTACCACTGCTTACTTCAGTGTACATTTATGAGGGGTTAATACATTCTTTTATGTTACCACAGTATAGTTATAACTTCAATAAATTTAACATTGATGCAACATATTTATCTATTATATTACCACTATTTCAATTTTGTCATTTCACATAATAATTTCCTTTATAAATATTTTTTTTTCCTCAAGGATCAGATGTTAGTAAATGCTGTATTTTTGTGTGCCTTCATCATCTTTGCCACTCTCCTCAGAATGCATTTAGTCATCTTCATCCATATCCATTCAAAGCAACCTGCTAGGATATAAATACATTATTCAAAGGGTGGTCCAATCATTATAAAGGAGAGAGGACTTAACCTATATTATCCTATATCTTACATATATATTTTTTTTAAAAAGAGCTCTATCAAGATACAGTTTCCAAACCATAAATTTCAGCTACTTAAAGTGTACTATTTAATGATTTTTAATATTTTTGAGGAGTTGTGAGATGACTACTAATTTTAGAACATTTTCTTCACTTTGAAAAGAAATAGCATACCCTTTAGCAGTTGCATCCCTCCCCTACAGCACCCTAGCTCTAGGCAACCGCAAATATACTTTCTGTTTCTATGAATTTGTCTGTATAGGCCACTTAATGTGTATGGTTTCATATAATATGTGGTCTTTCTCAATGGCTTCTTTTACTTGGCATAATGTTTGTAAGATTCATCCATGTTGTCGCATATAATAGTACTTTATTTCTTTTTATTGCCAAATAATATTACATTGTAAGTACATACCACATTTTATGTATTCATTCTTCAGGTGATAGACATTTGTGTTGTTTCCACTTTTTGGCTCTTGTGAATAATGCTTCTATGAATAATTATATAAGAACATATTTTTAATTCTTTTGGATATATATTTAAGAATAGAATTACTGGGATATATGATAACTTTATGCTTAGCATTTTGAAGAACTACCAAACTGTCTTCCAAATTCACTATATAAAACTTCACATTTTATGAGGCTGATAATTCTAGTAATTTTATGTTTAATCCCTGAAATGTAATTACACTGACATTAGCAATTTCGCACAGATATTTGGAGGTCACGATTCTTTATATGGATTCCTGCTTATATACTTTAATTTGGTATCTATAAAATGATTACATTTATAGCATATGGTATATTAGTAGTAGTTTCGACAATGTTGTCTATTAAATTTTGTTTAAAAACTATTTTAATGTTTAAACTTTTAAGAGTTATTTCAGAACTTTAAAATGTTTTGATGAATGGCTTTACAGAACTGTTTACTTCTCTATTGTGAATGTTTTGACAGGACCCAGAAGAAAGGCAGTTCTTGAGAATTCTCCAATGTGATTATAAAGCCAAAGTGACGGAAATCCCATTTCAAAGACTGTGTTCCTGAAGCTTCCTAAACAAATTATAGTTTCCAGAGGTGAGTCTCCTTCTGATTAGTTGAATGTAAGCAATTAGTCTTGGAGATAGAATTGCTCACATTCCTTCCTCCCAGACACCACCCAAGCACTAACAACTTCTGACAAAGCAAGAAACAAGGCCTGTTTTTCTCCTTGTGCAGCGTTCATTGCCACATCTTTGCTTTTGTTCTTGATCTTCATTCTTTTGTGCATGTGTACTGACTATGATCTTCCTCTTTAATAACCCCAGTCTGAATCATTCATCAAAATTCAACATAATCTCATTTGTCACAGTCTCACATTTCTCAAGCCTCATGCATCATTTTCTTTGTATCTCTTTGAAGTCTTAAAACATATTTTAACCATGAAATCTTGCATTTGAATATATGCCTTATATTTTTCTTTCATAAAATCATAAACCCTCTGAAAATAAGGACCACTCTGTTTCTGTTTTTGTGTCTCCTAGAGTGCTTTCTACATAAGAATTTATTAAATATATATTTGCTAAATGATTTATCACCATTTCAAAATTAGTTCCAGTAAAAAAAATTATTTCCTACTTTGAAAAGTGAACTGCTTTTGAGTAGGCAGATCCTAACGATGTTAGAGGGTGGCTGTGTGGTACAAAAAACAATTAGAATTAGAAGGATGAGTTCTACTTCCAGAACTATCATTACAGCAGACTGGTTACAAACAAGGGATTTGGAGTCAGATAAACCTGGTTGGAATCCCAGCTTCACACTTGGCTAGCTATTTGACTCAGAATCACCAATCATCTTTAGGTATCTGTTTCCTTATCTATAAATTAAGGAACATAAGGGGCACCTGGGTGGCTCAGTTGGTTAAGGGTCTGACTTCGACCAGGTCATGATCTCATGGTTCGTGGGTTTGAGCCCTGTGTCGGGCTCTTTGCTGACAGCTCAGAGCCTGGAGCCTGCTTCAGATTCTGTGTCTCCCTCTCTCTGCCCCTCCCCCACTCATGCTATGTCTCTCTCTCTCTCAAAAAATGAATAAACATTAAAAAAATTTTAAATAAGGAACATAACTAAACCTGCTACTGTATCTTAAAGAATTATTGTGCTGATTAAATATTACCATTTATGAAAAACTTCCTCGAAAATTAAATAGAGTAATACAGAACTGCTTAATATCAAACCATCATCTGGGGCGCCTGGGTGGCTCAGTCAGTTAAGCATTTGACTCTTGGTTTCAGCTGGGGTGAGGATCTCATGATTCATGGGTTTGAGCCCGCCATCAGGGTCTGTGCTAATAGCGCACAGCCTTCTTGATATTCTCTTTCTCCATCTCTCCCTGCCCCTCCCCACCTGGTGCTGTCTTCATCTCTCTCAAAATAAAGAAATAAACAAACAATATCAAACCATTTGCTGAAGACAACTAAAAAATCTAAACAAAATATAAGAAGCCTTTACTTTATAAAGAGTGGTGTGGGATTATGAAAGTGACCACACAAGCTGAAACCATGCAAAGCGATCTTAATAGTCAATGAGAAATACTATGATTGTTTTGTGACTTTATTTTTTTTTATTTTTTAAAGAAAAAAAAGAGAGAATGAAAAGGGGAGAGGGACAGAGGAAGAGAGAGAATCTTTAGCAGACTCCATGCTCATCATGGAGCCCAACACAGGGCTCGAACCCACGACCTGACCATGACTTGAGCCAAAATCAAGAGTCAGACACTCAACTGAGTGAGCCACCCAGGCGCCCTTGTTTTGGGATTCTAAATAATTTCTGTAAAAAAAAAATTCTCTTAGTTACAAATGAACAAGAAAATTTTTTTAAAAAGTAAAACAGATCCTGGGAAGATGGCGGCATAGGAGGACGCTGGGCTCACCTCGCATCCTGCTGATCACTTAGATTCCACCTACACCTGCCTAAATAACCCAGAAAACCACCAGAAGACTAGCAGAATGGAGTCTTCGGGAGCCAAGCAGTGAGAGAGATGAGAGGCCCACGGAAGAGAGTAGGAAGGGTGGAGAGGCAGTGCGCGCTCCACAGACTGGTGGGTGGGAGCCGGGATGGAGGGGCAGCCTGCTCGCCAAGCAGAAACCCCGAGTCTGGCTTGCAAAAGCGGAGGGGCCAGATGGAGTGTGTTCCCACAGCAAGCGGGACTTGACATCTTGAAGGTTATAAGTTAACAGCTCTGCTTGGAGAATGGGAGGGCTGGAAGACAACAGGAGGGAGAGTTGTTGAGCCCCGGATGACAGAGCTCAGCTTGACGGGGAACAAAGGCGCTTGCCAGGGCCATCTCCCTCGCCCATCCCCCAGCCAAAATCCCAAAGGGAACCAGTTCATACCAGGGAACTTGCTTGCACCAGGCAAACACCCAACTCTGTGCTTCTGTGGATCCATCCCTCTGGCGGGTCTGACTCCCTCCTGGTGCCTCAGGGACCCTGCCAAAGCAGATTTCTGAAGGAAAAACGAGCTGAGCCTCCCCTTCCCACCCCTGTGCACATTGCCAATCCACCCCAGCTAATACGCCAGATCCCCAGCACCACAAGCCTGGCAGTGTGCAAATAGCCCAGACGGGACACGCCACCCCACACTGAATCCCGCCCCTAGAAGAGGGGAAGAGAAGGCACACACCAGTCTGACTGTGACCCCAGTTGTGGGCTAGGGGCAGACATCAGGTCTCACTGTGGCCACGCCCACAAATGCAAGTTATTCAAGACAGCACAGGGGAAGTGCCCCACAGTCCCGCACCACTCCAGGGACTATCCAAAGTGATGAAACGGAATAATTCCACTCAGAAAAACAACCAGGAAATAACAACAGCTAACGAACTGATCAAAAATGATTTAAACAATATAACAGAAAGTGAATTTAGAAAAATAGTCATGAAATTAATCCCTGGGCTTGAAAACAGTATGAAGACAGCAGAGAATGTATAGCTACAGAGATCAAGGGAGTAAGGAACAGCCAGGAGGAGCTAAAAAATGCTATCAATGAGTTGCAAAATAAAATGGAGACAACTACAGCTCGGATTGAAGAGGCAGAGGAGAGAATAGGTGAACTAGAAGATAAAAGTATGGAAAAATAAGACGCTGAGAAAAAGAGAGAAAAAAAATCCAGGAGTATGAGGGGAAAATTAGAGAACTAAGTGATACACTAAAAAGAAATAATCTATGCATAATTGGTATTCCAGAGGAGGAAGAGAGAGGGAAAGGTGCTGAAGGTGTACTTGAAGAAATAATAGCTGAGAACTGCCCGGATCTGGGGAAGGAAAAAGGCATTGAAATCCAAGAGGCAAAGAGAACTCCCTTCAGACATAACTTGAATCAATCTTCTGCACAACATATCATAGTCAAACTGGCAAAATACAAGGATAAAGAGAAAATTCTGAAAGCAGCTAGAGATAAACGTGCTCTAACATATAAAGGGAGACCTGTAAGACTCCTGACCGATCTCTCTACTGAAACTTGGCAGGCCAGAAAGGAATGGCAGGAGATCTTCAATGTGATAAACAGAAAAAAATATGCAGCCAAGAATCCTCTATCCAGCAAGTCTGTCATTTAGTATAGAAGGAGAGATAAAGGTCTTCCCAAACAAACAAAAACTGAAGGAATTCGTCACCACTAAATGAGCCCTACAAGAGATCCTAAGAGGGATTCTGTGAGACAAAGTACCAGAGACATCACTACAAGCATGAAAATTACGGACATCACAATGACTCTAAACCCGTACCTTTCGATAATACCACTGAAAGTAAATGACCTAAATGCGCCAACCAAAAGACATAGGATATCAGAATGGATAAAAAAACAAGACCCATCTATTTGCTGTCTAGAAGAGACTCATTTTCGACGTGAGGACACCTTCAGATTGAGAGTGAGGGGATGGAGAACTATTTATCATGCCACTGGAAGTCAAAAGAAAGCTGGAGTAGCCATACTTATCTCAGACAAACTAGACTTTAAATTAAAGGCTGTAACAAGAGATGAAGAAGGGCATTATATAATAATCACAGGTCTATCCATCAGGAAGAGCTAACAATTATAAATGTCTATGTGCCGATTAATGGAGCCCCCAAATATATATAAAACAACTACTCACAAACATAAGCAACCTTATTGATAAGAATGTGGTAATTGCAGGGGACTTTAACACTCCACTTACAGAAATGGATAGACACAGGATCAATAAAGAAACAAGGGCCCTGAATGATACATTCGATCAGCTGGACTTGACAGATATATTTAGAAGTCTGCATCCCAAAGCAACAGAATATACTTTCTTCTCGAGTGCACATGGAACATTCTCCAAGATAGAATACATACTGGGTTACAAATAAGCCCTTTATAAGTATACAAGAATTGAAATCATACCATGGACACTTTCAGACCACAATGCTATGAAGCTTGAAATCAACCACAGGAAAAAGTCTGGAAAACCTCCAAAAATATGGAGGTTAAAGAACACCCTACTAAATAATGAATGGGTCAACAATGCAATTAGAGAAGAAATTTTTAAAAATTTGGAAACAAATGGAAATGAAAATACAACAATCCAAATGCTTTGGGATGCAGAGAAGGCAGCCCTGAGAAGAAAATACATTGCAGTCTAGGCCTATCTCAAGCAACAAGAAAAATCCCAAACACAGAATCTAACAGCACACCTAAAGGAAATAGAAGCAGAACAGCAAAGACAGCCAAAACCCAGCAGAAAAAGAGAAATAATAAAGATCAAGGGAGAAATAAACAATATAGAATCTAAAAAAACTGTAGAGCAGATCAATGAAACCAAGAGTTCGTTTTTTGAAAAACTAAACAAAATTGAAAAACCTCTAGCCAGGCTACTCAAAAAGAAAAGGAAGATGACCCAAATAGATAAAATCATGAATGTAAATGGAATTATTACAACCAATCACTCAGAAATACAAGCAATTATAAGGGAATACTATGAAAAATTATATGCCAACAACATGGACACCCTGGAAGAAAGGGAAAAATTCCTAAACACCCACACGCTTCCAAAACTCAATCAGGAGGAAATAGAAAGCTTGAACAGACCCATAACCAGCGAAGAAATTGAATCAGTCATCAAAAGTCTCCCAACAAATAAGAGTCCAGGACCAGATGGCTTCCCAGGGGAGTTTTACCAGACTTTTAAAGCAGAGACAATACCTATCCTTATCAAGCAATTCCAAAAAAATAGAAAGGGACGGAAAACTTCCAGACTCATTCTATGAAGCCAGTATTACTTTGATTCCTAAAACAGACAGAGACCCAGCAAAAAAAGAGAACTACAGGCCAACATCACTGATGAATATGGATGCAAAAATTCTCAACAGGATATTAGCATATCGAATTCAACAGCATATAAAAAGAATTATTCACTGTTATCAAGTGGGATTCATTCCTGGGATGCAGGGCTGGTTCAACATTCGCAAATCAATCAATGTGATACATCACATTAATAAAAGAAAAGATAAGAATCATATGATCCTGTCAATCGATTCAGAAAAGGCCTTTGACAAAATTCAGCAAACTTTCTTAATAAAAACCCTTGAGAAAGTCGGGATAGAAGGAACATACTTAAACATCATCAAAGCCATTTATGAAAATCCCACAGCCAACATCATCCTCAATGGGGAAAAACTGAGAGCTTTTTCCCTGAGATCAGGAACACGACAGGGATGTCCACTCTCACTGCTGCTGTTTAACGAAGTGTTGGAAGTTGTAGCATCAGCAATCAGACAACAAAAGGAAATCAAAGGCATCAAAATTGGCAAAGATGAAGTTAAGTTTTCACTTTTTGTAGATGACATGATACTATACATGGAAAATCCGATAGACTCTACCAGAAGTCTGGTAGAACTGATACATGAATTTAACAAGGTTGCAGGATAAAAATCAATGCACAGAAATCAGTTGCATTCTTATACACTAACAATGACGCAGCAGAAAGACAAATAAAGAAACTGATCCCATTCACAATGGCACCAAGAAGCATAAAATAGCTAGGAATAAATTTAACCAAAGATGTAAAAGATCTGTATGCTTAAAACTATAGAAAGCTTATGAAGGTAGTTGAAGAAGATATAAAGAAATGGAAAGACATTCCCTGCTCATGGATTGGAAGAATAAATATTGTCAAAATGTCAATACTACCCAAGCTATCTACACATTCAATGCAATCCCAATCAAAATTGCACCAGCATTCTTCTTGAAACTAGAACAAGCAATCCCAAAATTCATATGGAACCACATAAGGCCCCGAATAGCCAAAGTAATTTTGAAGAAGAAGACCAAAGCAGGAGGCATCACAACCCCAGACTTTACCTTCTACTACAAAGCTGTCATCATCAAGACAGCATGGTATTGGCACAAAAACAAAGACACATAGACCAATGGAATAGAATAGACCCCAGAACTAGACCCACAAACATATGGCCAACTCATCTTTGACAAAGCAGGAAAGAACATCCAATGGAAAAAAGACAGTCTCTTTAACAAATGGTGCTGGGAGAACTGGACAGCAACATGCAGAAGGTTGAAACTAGACCACTTTGCCACACCATTCACAAAAATAAACTCAAATAGATAAAGGACCTGAATGTGAGACAGGAAACCATCAAAACCCTAGAGGAGAAAGCAGGAAAAGACCTCTCTGACCTCAGCCGTAGCAATCTCTTACTCGACACATCCCCAAAGGCAAGGGAATTAAAAGCAAAAATGAATTACTGGGACCTTATGAAGATAAAAAGCTGCTGCACAGCAAAGGAAACAACCAACCAAACTAAAAGGCAACCGATGGAATGGGAAAAGATATTTGCAAATGACATATCAGACAAAGGGCTAGTATCCAAAATCTATAAAGAGCTCACCAAACTCCACACCCGAAAACAAATAGCCCAGTGAAGAAATGGCAGAGAACATGAATAGACACTTCTCTAAAAAAGACATCCGGATGGCCAACAGGCACATGAAAAGATGCTCAATGTCACTCCTCGTCAGGGAAATACAAATCAAAACCACACTCAGATATCACCTCACACCAGTCAGAGTGGCCAAAATGAACAAATCAGGAGACTATAGATGCTGGAGAGGATGTGGAGAAACGGGAACCCTCTTGCGCTGTTGGTGGGCATGCAAATTGGTGCAGCCACTCTGGAAAACAGTGTGGAGGTTCCTCAGAAAATTAAAAATAGTCCTACCCTATGACCCAGCAATAGCTCTGCTAGAAATTTACCCAAGGGATACAGGAGTGCTGATGCATAGGGGCACTTGTACCCCAATGTTTATAGCAGCACTCTCAACAATAGCCAAATTATGGAAAGAGCCTAAATGTCCATTAATTGATGAATGGATAAAGAAATTTTGGTTTATATACACAATGGAGTACTACGTGGCAATGAGAAAGAATGAAATATGGCCCTTTGTACCAACGTGGATGGAACTTGAGAGTGTTATGCTAAGTGACATAAGCCACACAGAGAAAGACAGATACCATATGGTTTCACTCTTATGTGGATCCTGAGAAACTTAACAGAAACCCATGGGGGAGGGGAAGGAGAGCCAAAGCATAAGAGACTCTTAAAAACTGAGAACAAACTGAGGGTTGATGGGAGGTGGGAGGGAGTGGAGGGTGGGTGATGGGTATTGACGAGGCACCTTTTGGGATGAGCACTGGGTTTTGTATGGAAACCAATTTGGCAATAATCTTCATGTATTGAAAAAAAAATAAATAAATAGTAAAACAAATACAAATTTAGTCCACTGTGTTTTAGACATTTGAACCTAAAGTGTTTTATTTCTTTGTAAAAATGTATTAAGAATAGCTTGAACAGTGCTCTCCTTCTTCCAGTTATATAATTTATGACTTGAAGAAGGCATCTATTTTTATCTCTTAGCTAATTGGCATGCTCATTTGTAAGTTTGAATCAGCTTCCAAAATTTTTCCTTTTGCTTTCCATGTTGTGAAATCTCTCTCAAAGGTCATTGAATGTGAAATTTTTTCCAGGATTTCTTTCTCTGGGACATATTCATTCATTTATCACAGTCACTTTTCTTATTTATGTATACAAGGTTGCCTTAGCTAAGTTCCTCCGGCTCTAGAGTTTCTCAATGGTGACAGTATCAGCATTCTCACAGTCAGCTATTTCTTCTATAACTCCATTTACACTTGATTTGAATTTCACTTCCAGTATTATCACTCTGTATTCCTTTGCTTCACTTTGATCTTTGTGGGCCAATTCTCTTTCAATTATTCATTGTTTTAAATTGACACGTGTTATTACTGAGATACAAGGAGGCAGCATAATTACATGCCTTTATTTCTGTACACAAACTGAATAATATATACACAGTGACCAGTTGCTGATAGACATTGAAAGAACCCATCTTATTAGTCATTGACGATGATGCAAATCTGCCGGGTTTTTTTTTATGTACTGATTTGTGGACTGAAGGTCTAGCAGCAAAATTTGTACCTTAAGCAAGTATTCATAGTTAATATACTGTTGAAAGTGAAATATAAACGATGTTGTAAGACTGGTGCTATTTAAACTCTTATGATCTTGTATATGAAAACCACACAGAAAGAGGTGTGTCTTTATTTAAAACATTATATTTCTAAATGGATAAAGACACAAGATAGAAGTTACTGGGCCAAGACATGTCAGAAGAAGAGAGCCCAGAAAAATTAGCCTGGCTTTTGGAACTCCTTATTCTGATTGTAATGAGGCACCTGAGAGGCTGAGTAGAACATTGAACAAGGCTAATGGGACAAAATTTTAAACCCAGGTTCTTCCAGGCCTAGGGACCCTAGTAAATCACCCTTCAATTAGAATAGGGGACCTGAAGAACTACACTCAAGAAGAAGGGACAAATCTGAATTAGTCCAGACCTCACATGTATTGTTGCCTAGTTTCAAATTATCTTGATGGCCCAGATAATCTCAAGTTCTGAAATCTGAAGTTTAGTTCTACATTGTTAGTTCCTAGGTACTGGAAAAAAAGTATATATTAGGATACCCTAAAGAAATATATAATATTACGTTTTAAATTATTTCCAGGAATATTATTTTAAAATACAATGTCTAACACACAAGCAAAATATAATCAGATACATGAAAAAACAAAATGGCATAAATAAGCATTATCACAATCACAAAGCAATAGGATGAGACCCACAGGTATACCGGATACTGTAATTCCAAGACAACTTCCACATTCATGGAGATAAAAATATAAATTTCAGTAAGGAACTACAGAGTATAGAAATTAAATTACACATTTTGGAAAAAAAAACCCTGAAAATTTTAGAGCTGAAAATTACCAGAAAACTCAATGAATAGTAGACAACTAAAGAGTAGTTTAGTCAAAAGTAAAATAATACAAGAAGAAATCAAAAGTAGGAGTGTTATCAGCAAAAAATCACCACTCTATAAAAAAATGAAAAAAGAGGGCAAATTGTTAGAATTAACATTTTCAGAACTCTGGACATTAACCAAAGACTTCCAGAAACCTGACAAGCATTTAGTAAAAGAAAATATACATCTAAATCTCAGTAATAATAATGAGCCTTATACTACTTAAATTTATTCTAGTCTCATCCCTGGATTATAATATAGTAGCCTTAGAAAATAACAGCCCACATTCCCAATGCTGAAGACAACAAAATAGAACTACAGCTTTATCTAAAGCATAATTCTTAAAGAATAGTCATTATTTGACCTGTATATTGGCTCCTTGGATGACCCTTTCAAAAGGCTTGTCTATATTTGATCTCATCATAACTTATCCAGCGACCCAGTGCTAAAAATCTCTCCATACAGAGCATTTATTGAACATTTTAACATCACAGCTTCCATAGGTAATGATAAAGTTCAAACAATAGACAGACCAAACTGTTTTACAGAAAAATATCAGGATGACATGTACATAGAAACTTTTAAAAATTCTAACATACTCTGGAGAATCTGGATGGGTAAAATAAATCATGTCTAAAGAACAGATGGAAAGTATAAGAACAATGTTCCACTAAAATAAAAAAAAAGAAATTAAAAAAGAAACCAAACATAATTTCTGGAGTTTAAAATACAATACCTGAAATGAAAGATTAATAAAAGGAGTTCAACAGCAGATGTGAGCAAGTAGTATAAGGATACAGCAAACTTAAAGATTGGCCAATTGAGATTATCTAATTTGAGGACTAGAAAGAATAAAACAAAGAAAAATGAAGAGCAGCAGAGGCCTGTGAGATACTGTCAAGAGTACTATCGTACACAATGGAAGCTTCAGAGGAAAATAGAAAATGCCAGAAAAAAATATTTGAAGAAATAATGGTCCAAATCTTCCCAAATTTAACAAAGCACATGGATCTATTCATTTAAAAGTCTCCATGAACTCTGAGGAAGATAAACTTTAAATTTTTTAATGTTTATTCATTTTTGTGAGACATGGTATGATCAGGGGAGGGGCAGAGACAGAGAGAGACATAGAATCTGAAGCAAGCTCCAGGCTCTGAGCTGTCAGCACAGAGCCTGATATGGGGCCTGAACCCATGAACCGTGAGATCATGACCCGAGTCAAAGTCAGACACTCAACCAACTGAGCCACCCAGGCGCCCCTGAGTAAGATAAACTTTAAAAAATTTATCACATACATTACCTCATTCAATCTTCTTAAACCTGTGGGGAATAGAAAATCATTATATTACCCCATTAGATAGAAAAAGAAGTTGAAGTTCAGATTATGGGGTATTATTAAATACAATCTAGTGAAGAAACTAGAAGTAGAAACTAAGTTTCCTGGCTCCTAGTCCAGTGTGCCTTCCACCATAACATACTAAAATATTATTTGAGCAGTCTTGTACTTCATACTTCAAGTTTAATGGTGATGTGGTTTAGACCTAAGGTTTATAAGGCATTCTTCTTTGTAAAATTGTCAAGCTAAAGTTTGATATCTTATACTTTTGTTCTTGCTACGCGTACATCACATTTAAAGCATTAATTTCAAAAAGGTGATCAAATTTCTAATGCTTTTAAATTCCTCTTGCTTTTTTCAATACTGGCCCAACCCAGAATGTTGACATATTCATAAGGGTTCATTGGTGACATGATCATGAAAATGGATCAGAAGCTTCTTATAAAACAACTGCATTATAGTGATAAAAATTAGAGATTTCCCAAAGATAATGAAGGAAAAAAACATTGAAATTCTGTGATGCTAAATTTTCTCAATGAACAAAATTATACCTTATGAAAATCACTTGAAACTCATGGAAACAAATAATCTTGAAATTTTCTGATATTTACTAAGATTTCATGTTGTTACTATTT
Source organism: Prionailurus viverrinus (assembly GCF_022837055.1). Classification (NCBI taxonomy): domain Eukaryota; kingdom Metazoa; phylum Chordata; class Mammalia; order Carnivora; family Felidae; genus Prionailurus; species Prionailurus viverrinus. The sequence goes on from NC_062579.1 coordinate 57,770,669, forward strand.
TTCTGATGTAATGCATGTATTGAAAGTAAAGACACTTGGTCTTAATATACTTATCTGCTTTTTAATACAATGTTTCTCCACCAAATGTTTAAAACTACATTAGGATAGAATACCAAACCTTTATTGGAAAGCAGAACAAAGAACATGGCTCATATGACCATGCCATGATCTGAATCTTGTGATGGTGATAGAATTCGATTAGTAGGAAGAGAAATCATTGCCCTCTACAATTTAGTCCCTAAATATCTATTTCGTTGCTCCCTTTTAAATAGTATTTGTCTTTTTAAAAGAATACAAATGCTGGGAAAAACTCAGATAAGATGATTAGAATCAAGGTGGGGGTGATGGAAATTGATCAAACAACAAATGACCCAGAATACAGTACTTAGCTCTGGATGCAAATGAGAGATTTTAAACAAAAGAGTCAAACCTTTAAATATGAGGTAGACAAATTTGGATTAAAATCAGTGCTCAACTGATTAGGCTCTTTGTATCTGTTTAGATGAAAAAAAAATGCCTCTTTCCAAATGAGATCTGTGTTCTTCCAAATGTAGGAAATTAGCGCGGAGTCAAACATACAATTTTTACTTGGAAAAGATGCTACAGATGATTTTAGCTATATTATTTACAAAAGAAGAGAGAGAAGCTGCCATAGTCTGAATATTTATGTCCCTTCCCCCAAAATGTATATGTTAAAGCCTAATCCCAAATGTAATGTTATATGGATATGGGACTCTTGGAAGATTAGGTTATGTGGGTATAATTCTCATGAATGAGATAAGTGCCCTTATAAAAGAGACCCTACTGAGCTCACTTACCCCTTCCATTATGTGAAAACACAGGGGAAAAAGATAACTGTCTATGAACCAGTAAGTGGACTAGACATGGAATCTGCTGGCACCTTAATTTTGAACCTCTTAGCCTCCAGAATTGTGAGAAATAATGTTTGTTATTTAATCCATTCAGTCTATAGTATTTTTGTTACAGTGGTCCAAATTGACCAAAACAGAATTTGGTGCTGAGGAAGGGATTGCTGTTGTAACAAATATATAAAAATATGGAAGCAGTTTTGGAGCTGGGAAATTCTGGTGAGAGCTCAGAAAGAAAAGCCTACTGTAGAGAATGCCTCAATATTCTTGGAGAATACCTGAGTAATTATGAACAGAACGTTGGCAGAAATATGGATGATAAAAGCCATTCTGATGAGGTTGCAGATGGAAATGAAGAACATGTTATGGGATGCTGGAGGAAAGGCAATCCTTGTTATAAAGTGGCAAAGAATTTGGCTGCATTGTGTCCATCTTTTAGTGTTTTGTATAAAGTAGAACTTTTGAGTGATCAAATTGGACATTTAGCTAAAGCTGTTTCTAAGCAAAGTGTTGAAAATGTGGCTTGGTTCTTACTGACTTCTTGAATGCAAGAAGGAAGAAATGACTTCAAGATGGATTTGTTAAGCAAAAAAGAAACAGAACTCAAATTTGGAAAATCCTCAGCCTATCCATATTGCAAACAATGAGAACACCTTTTCTGGAAAGAGCACAAAGAGTGTGGCGAAACAACTGTTTGATAAGGAGATTAGTACAGATCAATTTTCTCAACAGAAGCCAAGCACTATTGCTTAAGATGATGGAATAATGATCCTTAAGTCAATTTAGAGATCATCAGAGCCTCTACTGCCATCACAGACCCAGCATGCCAGAGATTGGGGGCAAAATATCTTCAAATAAGAGTCCACCAGCACTTGTGGGTTTTGGCTTAGTACTACCTCGCTTTGCAGGCTCTTCTCCCCACACTCTAGCATTAAACTCCTCGTCCACAACAATTACAGCTTCAGAAGACCCTGATGCAGTGCAGGCCTTTGTGGCCACTCCTTTGAGGGGTGCAGGCAGCAAACAGAGTATACATAGAATGCACAGGCCTTGGGGGCATGGCTTCCTCCACCTAGATTTCAAAGGACAAGACCACCAACCAGAGGCACAGGCTTAGGACCCCAACCTGGCAGAGGCATAAGACCAAGGCAGAAAATCACCACTGGAGCAGAATGCAGGCAGAAAGCCATGGCAGAAACTTTCCACTGAGCCTGTGGGTAACTTTGCCAACTCAATGGGCCTGGAAGGTAGAGGATTGAACCCAAGATTATTTTTCAGCCTTAAGATTTAATGCTGTTTATCCCATTAGGTTTGGACTTACCTGGGATCTGTCTTTTAAATATATATATATATATTTTCCATATATATTATTTATATATATTATATATATTTTTATATATATTTTTCATATATATATATATTTATATTTATATTTATATTTATTCCTGTCCCACCATTGCTTTTTGGAAACACATAACTTGTTTAGTTTTACAGGCTGACTTGAAATTGGAACTGAATTTACCTGAGATGAATGTTACCTTCAATCTCACCAGTATCTAATTTAGGTAATATTGTTTTTATATTCTTTTTCATGACACCATCTTAGACTTATTTTTTTCCCTAACACCATGTAAGGTAATATATTCACCATTTTGGGGAATTAGGATATAGATGCCTATGAGAGAGACCATTATTCAGCCTATTACAATCTGAAGTCCAATTCTCCAAAATTCACATTAACCTCACGTTCAAAACACATTTATCCAATTGCAAAGTTCACAAAAATTTAATACTATGGCACTATCAACACAAATGGAAAAATCCTTCTGAGTTTCATCAGATCAAAGTTCCTAATCTCCCTATCTAAATTATCTAATTATGTATAAGTGAGGATCCGGGTGTAATCCACACTGAGGCAGAATTCCTCTCTTATCTGTCCACTTATGAAACTAGAAAATGAGTTATCTGTTCACAAAATAGTTGGTGGAGCAAAAATAGGATAACAATTATAGATGATCCTGTTCAAAAAGAGAGAAAATGACAGAAAAAAAAAAAAAAGAATAGTCATCAGTAACAATTCCAACCAGACAAACTCCATTATTTTTCAAGCCACATAATAATATCCTATGGCTTTCAGGTCTAGCCTTTACTTAAAGTTCATGGATCTACTCTCTGAGCCACGCTTATTTTTTCATGAAAGGTAGCACATATTTGAATCTGAATAGACATATCAGTCTGTTTCTCACCTGTGGAACGTGGGGAGTCCAACTGTCTTCTTTCATTTTGATTTAGGTAATGTTTGGATGAGACTTTGGGCTTTAGACTTTTACATTGATGTTGAAACAAGTTAAGACTTTTGGGGCTCTTGGAATAGAATGAATAAATTTTGCTTGCAAGATGTGAATTGGGGGGCATCTGGAATGGATTGCCATAGACCAAATGTTTGGGTCCTTCCCAAAAAACCCATATATTGAAAGATGATACCCAGTGTGATGGTAATTGGAAGTGGGGCTTGTAGGAAATAATTGTCATGAGGGCATAGCCCTTATGAATGGGATTAATGAATTTATAAAAGAGACCCAATTAAGCTCCATAATTCCTTCTCCCATGCAAGTGCACAAGAAGACAGCTGTCTGTAAATAAAGAAGCCAGCTTTCAGCACACACTGAATCTGCCAACACCTAGATCTTGGACATCCCTGCATCCAGAATTGTGACAAATAAATGTTTGTTGTTTAAGCCATCCAGTCTGTTATTTTTTTTAGCAGCTCAAGCTAAGACAGAAGCCATTTTTCATGGTTAAAATAAAAGTGATAGAATTGAGAATAAAATCCAGTGTTTTTCCTCCATATTAATTTTACAGATGACAAGTTGGAAACATTAGAGTAAGAAGAGAGAATTTTAATCTCATTTAATATTTGATTCCACACAAACGTCCCTCAGTTGTTGCCTTATGTGGATATTTTACATTATCATTAGTTGACAGCAAAAGGTTTTGGGGCAAAGATGAAAATAATTTGAGGTAGGCTATTCAAACTATATTTGCCTCCAAATGGTTCTTTTTCAATAAAAATAATTTTAAAATATATTTGGATTTTAATAATTCTTATACTAAAATTTGAAAACACAAATTGGTGACACACTCTCAACTAGAAAACAAATGGATTGTTGTGATCCATTACAATGAATCTTAAAGTCTATATTGTCTTCCAGAGTCCATTGTTTTAAGTTCCACTGGAAGAGTTAACACACAAAGTCATTATCAATTATTAACCTTTTACTTGAAGTTATATTATAATATTATTTTTATAATATAATAGTTGAGATCAAATCCTATAAGTGTGGAAGGCAAGCACAATATCTTAGGGATTGTGGAGACTATAAAAGCAGAAGAAAATAGACTGCTATTGAAATCTCTCATTTTCCTTTTAATTCCTTATGGAGAATAGTTCTCTTTGATTTATTTACCTCCTTCCAGATCAAGAAAATACTCACTGGCAATTGATAAGCTTTTATTAGCTACTACAAGGGTAGGCACACTGCTTACCTTTCCCTTTTTCTACAGAGATTGCATGGAGTTATCTGTCTTCATTTATTTAAAAAATAATGGGTGTCTACTGTGTGCTTTGTGTTTTTGGTGCTGAACACAAAGCAATTAATATATCAAATTTATCTCATGGACCTAACATCGCAGTCAAGAAGAGACAGATGATTCAGTGGATAGGCCTGTGCAAAGAATAAAATAAGGTAATATGAAATGGAGTAACATGTTAGCTTTTTTTTTCATTTTTAAAATATAAATTTTAGTTATTTAACATACATGCAATATTAGTTTATGGAGTAGAATTCAGTAATTCATCACTTACATTCAACACCCAGTGCTCATCACAAGTGTTGTCATTAATACCTATCACCCATCTACCGATTTCCCACCCACCTCCTTCCATCAACCCTCAGCATGTTCTCTATCATTAAGAGTCTCTTGTGATTTGATTCCATCTCTCCTATTTTCTTCCCCCCTTCCCCTATGTTCATCTGTTTTCTTTATTAAATTTGACAACTGAGTGAAATCATATGACGTTGTCTTTCTTTGAATGACTTATTTCTCTGAGCATAATACATTCTAGGTCCATCCATGTCATTGAAAAACGCAAGATTTTATTCTTTTGTTATGGTTTAGTAGCATACGCACGCACACACACACACACACACACACACACACACATCACATCTTCTTTATCCAATCATCTGTCAATGGACATTGGGCTCTTTCCATACTTTGGCTATTGTTGATAATGCTGCTATTAACATTGGGGGTGCATGTACCCCTTCATATCTGTATTTTCATATCATTTGAGCAAAAATAATGCAATTGCTGGATCATAAGGTAGTTCCAGTTTTAGTTTTTTTGAGGAACTTCTATATTATTCTCCGGAGTGGCTCCACCCATTTGCATTCCTACCAACAGTACAAGAGGGTTTCTCTTTCTCCACATCCTTGCCAAAACCTGTTATTTCTTGTGTTATTAGTTTAGCCATTATGACAGGTGTGAGGTGCTATCTCATCATGGTTTTGATTTGTATCTCTCTAATGATGAGTGGTGTTGAGCATGTTTTCATGTGCCTGTTAGCCATCTGGGTGTTTTCTTCAGAACAATGTCTATTCATGTCTTCTGCCCATTTCTTAACTGGGTTGTTTGTTTTTTGGGTTCTAAGTATGATAAATTCTTTATAGATTTTGGATACTAACCCTTTATCTGATATGTCATTTGCAAATATCTTCTCCCATTCTGTCGGTTGCCTCATAGTTTTGTTGATTGTTTCCTTCCCTGTGCAGAAGCTTTTTCTTTTGATGAGGTCCCAGGAGTTCATTGTTGCTTTTGTTTCCCTTGCCTCCAGAGACGTGTTGAGTAAGAAGTTGCTGTGGCCAAGATCAAAGAGGTTTTTGCCGGCTTTATCCTCCAGGATTTTGATGGTTTCCTGTCTTACACTGATATCTTTGATCCATTTTTAGTTTATTTTTGTGTATGGTGTAAGAAAGTGGTTCGTGTTCATTTTTCTGCATGTCACTGTCTCAATAGATGCAGAGAAAACATTTTACAAATACAACATCCTTTCTTAACAAAAGCTCTTAAGAAAGTAGGGATAGAAGGATCATACCTCGAGATCATAAAAGCCATATATGAAAGGCCCAATGCTAATATCATCCTCAATGAAGAAAAGCTGAGAGCTTTCCCCCTAAGGTCAGGAACAAGACAGGGATGTCCACTCTCACCACTGTTATTCAACATAGTATTGGAAGTCTTAGCCTCTGCAATCAGACAACACAAATAAATAAAAGGCATCCAAATAGGCCAGGAGGAGGACAAACTTTCACTCTTCACTGAAGGCATGATACTCTATATGGAATACCCAAAAAATTCCACCAAATACTGCTAGAATTGATTCATGAATTCAACAAAGTTGCAAGATATAAAATCAATGCACAGAAATCGGTTGCATTCCTATACACCAACAATGAAGCTACAGAAAGGGAAATCAAGGAATCCATCCCATTTACAGTTGTACCAAAAAACATAAAATACCTAGGAATAAATCTAACCAAAGAGGTGAAAAATCTATACTTTGAAAAATATAGAAAGCTTATGAAAGAAATTGAAGAAGACACAAAAAGTGGAAAAAGATTCCATGCTTCTTGATAGGAAGAACAAATATTGTCAAAATGTTGATACTACCCAAAGTAATCTACATATTCAATACACTCTTCATCAAAGTAACACCAGAAATCTTCACAGGGCTAGAACAAATAATATTAAAATTTGTATGGAACCAGAAAAGACCCCGAGTAGCCAAAGCAATATTGAAAAAGAAAACCAAAGCAGGAGGCCTCACAGTCCCAGACTTCAAGCTACACTACAAAGCTGCAATCATCAAGACAGTATGGTACTGGAACAAGAACAGACACTCAGATCAATGGAACAGAATAGAGAACCTAGAAATGGACCCACAAACGTATGGCCAGCTAATCTTTGACAAAGCAGGAAAGAATTCCCATTGGAATAAAGACAGTCTCTTCAGCAAGTGGTGCTGGGAAAACTGGACAGCGACATGCAGAAAAATGAACCTGGACCACTTTCTTACAACGTACAAAAAAATAAACTCAAAATGGATGAAAGACCTCAGTGTAAGATAGGAAGACATCAAAATCCTGGAGGAGAAAGCAGGCAAAAACCTCTTTGATCTTGGCTGCAGCAACTTCTTACTCAACATGTCTCTGGAGGCAAGGGAAACAAAAGCAAAAATGAACTCCTGGGACCTCATCAGAAGAAAAACTTCTGCACAGGGAAGGAAACAATCAGCAAAACTAAAAGGCAACCGACAGAATGGGAGAAGATATTTGCAAATTACATATCAGATAAAGAGTTAATATCCAAAATCTATAAATAACTTATAAAACTCAACACCAGAAAATAAATAATCCAGTGAAGAAATGTGTAAAAGACATGAATAGACACTTCTCCAAAGAAGACATCCAGATGGCCAACCAACACATGAAAAAATGCTCCACATCACTCATCATCAGGGAAATACAAATCAAAACCACAATAAGATACCACCTTACACCTGTCAGCATGGCTAACATTAACAAGTCAGTCAACAACAGATGTTGGCGAGGATGCGGAGAAAGAGGGTCTTTTTTGCATTGTTGGTGGGAATGTAAGCTGGTGCAGCTTCTCTGGAAAACAGTATGGAGGTTCCTCAAAAAAATCCAAAGGATACAGGTACGCTGTTTCAAAGGGACACATGCACCCCAATGTTTATAGCAGCACTATCAAGAATAGCCAAAGTATGGAGAGAGCCCAAATGTCCAGTGATGGATGAATGGGTAAAGAAGATGTGGTATATATATATATATATATATATATATATAATGGAGTATTACTTGGCAATCAAAAAAATGAATTCTTGCCATTTGCAACTACATGGATGGAACTGGAGGGTATTATGCTAAGTGAAATTAGTCAGTCAGAGAAAGACAAATATCATATGACTTCTCTCATATGAGGACTTTAAGATACAAAACAGATGAACATAATGGAAGGGAAACAAAAATAATATAAAAACAGGGAGGGGGAGAGTAACACAAGAGACTCTTAAATATGGAGAACAAACTTAGGATTGCTGGATGGGTTGTGGGGGGGGGATGGGCTAAATGGGTAAGGGGCATTGAGGAATCTACTCCTAAATCATTGTTGCACTACATGCTAACTAACTTGTGCAGCCACTCTGGAAAACAGTATGGAGGTTCCTCAAAAAACTAAAAATAGAACTACCCTACGACCCAGCAATTGCACTACTTAGCATTTATCCACGGGATACAGGTGTGCTGTTTCTAAAGGACACATGCTCCCCCATGTTTATAGCAGCACTATCAACAATAGCCAAAGTTTGGAAAGAGCCCAAATGTCCATTGATGGATGAATGGATAAAGATGTGGTACACATTATATATATATATATATATATACATACATATATATATATATATATATATATATATATATAATGGAGTATTACTCGGCAATCAAAAAGAATGAAATCTTGCCATTTGCAACTACATGGATAGAACTGGAAGGTATTATGCTAAGTGAAATTAGTCAGAGAAAGACAAAAATCATATTACTTCACTCATATGAGGACTTTAAGCTACAAAACAGATGAACATAAGGGAAGGGAAAGAAAAATAATATAAAAACAGGGAGGGGTCAAAACATAAGAGACACATAAATATGGAGAACAAACTGAGGGTTACTAGAGGGGTTGTGGGAGGGGGGGATGGGCTAAATGGATAAGGGAAATTAAGGAATCTACTCCTGAAATGATTGTTTCACTATATGCTAACTAATTTGGATGTAAATTTTAAAAAATGAAAAATTAAATTAAAAAAAGAAAAAAGAAAACAAAATTAAAAAAATAAATATCATAAATTGCAAAAAAGACTAAGATAATCCACGTAAATCAATTGACACATAAAAAATGCTGTATGACTTTTACCTATAATAATCATTAATATAATGATTCTATACAATTGTTTCAATGAGAAAAATATTGAGCAAATGCTCAGATGACAGTTCTTTCAAGTGTTGAGATCTGTGTATTTTATTTCTAACATTGGGTAATGGCTTCATATTTTAAAATAAATTAAATAAGCAGGTTAAAAAATGTCAATACTACCCAAAGCAATCTACATATTCAATGCAATACCTATCAAAATAACATCAGCATTCTTTACAGAGATAGAACAAAAATTACTAAAATTTGTATGGAATCAGAAAGGAGCTTGAATACCCAAAGCATTCTAAAAAGGAAACCAAAGCAGGAGTCATCACAATCCCTGACTTCAAGCTGTATTACAAAGATGTAATCAACAAGACAGTATGGTACTGGCACAAGAACAGACACTGAGATCAATGGAACAAAATAGAGAACCCAGAAATGGAGCCATACACGTATGGCCAGCTAATCTTTGACAAAGCAGGAAAGAATATGGAAGCAAGTGGTGCTGGGAAAAATATAATAATATTATTAAGTAATTTTAATTGTAAACTAATTATTTTAATATTTAGAAATAATACTTTCTATAGATCTTAGAATAAGTTAAGAAGAAGAATACTACTGGATTTTGCATCAAAAAATTTTAAGACTACTGGATTTGGAATCACAAAACTTAGAGTCCTGACACTTCTTGCTAATTATGTAACAATAGGTGGATCATTAAATAGCTTCCATCTTAAAATTTCTCATATGTAAAATTGTATTATCTCATCTACCTACTTCACTGAATGGCTGTGGTAAATGAAAAATAATTACTATATATTATTATAGTATATTATTATACTATATTACTATAATATTATTGATAAAAATTTAATATATCAAAATAACCAGGACCATTGATTCAGGAAAAACTACAACATTTAATGTTGCTATGGAATTCCAGCATTGACACCTGTCCCCAGAGGATGATCTATGACACTGTATGTCTTTCTTAATTACATTTCTACCTGAATCATTGCTCTGAGACTCCACTTAACTCTCAAATCTTTATCATAATTATAAATTTTGAGAAAGTTTGAATGTATAAAATGTTTCTATGCTGAATGAGGTAATTCCCTATGTTGTTTTATGACTATTTTCTGTCTAGATTTTTCAAGATTTCATAGATATACAAGACCAGGTGTGATATTTGAAAGTCATCTACTCTCTTCATATTTTAGATTTAAAACGCTTTTTGTATCAATATTTCCTGCTCAAACAATGCTGTGTCTCCTTGGGAATACTTCCAGAGTTCAGTCAAATACAGGGTCAAAAGGCAAAACAGTATTTTTCTTTAAACAATCCCCAGGTGATCTCCTCAAAGTTTTATATGAGCTGAGGCTTTAATATCACCATCTATTGTTTCTAGTGCCTTTTAATCATCAATGACTAGTATTTCTCCTTAGTTTAAGCATAAACATACAGCAGCTTAAATTTTATTAAACTACAAAAGTAATTATTTTTAAAATCACATATTATAGAATTTCAAAGTAAAATATGTTCTTCTGAGATAATATTACACATCCCTCAGCCCTTAGATATGCCTAAAGCATCCAATGAAGTGCCAAAAATCAGTTAGTGACTCTATTCAGAGCCTAACACTTAGGCTGGGTCTATACAAGTAAATTATTCTGAGATTAAAAACAGTCACTTTGTTTTCATTACATAGCTATTGTGTTAAGTGAATGTAGGAACAAAAGAATCCTAAAACTCCTAGAAGAAAGCATAAGAAAATAAGTTCGTTAATATTGGTCTTGGCAAGAGTTTTTTGGATATGACATCAAAAGTACAAGGAACAAAAAAAAGTGACACTACACCAAACTAAAAAGTTTCACAGCCACAATCAACAAAATAAAACAGCAGCTTACAGAATGGGAGAAAATATTTACAAAACATATCTACTAAGAGGTTAATATCTAAAATATATAAGGAAATCATACAACTCAATAGCAAGAATTCCAATGAAAAAATGAATCCAAGTCACACAAATGGCCAACAGATAAATTAAAAGATGCTCAACATCACTAATCATCTGGGAAATGTGAATGAAAACCACAATAAGATATCACCTCATACCTGTTAGAATGGTTATTATATTAAAAAAATAGAATAGGCAAGGATGTGGAGAAAAGGAAACTTGTGCACAGTTGGCAGAAATGTAAATTGGTGCAGCCATTACAGAAAGCAGTACAGAGATTACTCGAAATATTAAAAATAGAACTACCATATGGTCCAGAAATTCCACTTCTGGATATATATCCAAAGGAAATAAAACCAGAATCTAGATGAGATTCTACACTTATTTTCATTACAGCATTATTCACAATAGCCAAGATATGGAAACAACCTAAGTGCCCATCTATGGATAAATAAAGAATATGTGAATATATATAATATTCAGGCATGAGAAAGAATGAACTTCTAATTTGTAACAATATGGATATAACTTGGGGGCATTGTGCTAAGTGAAATATATCAGACAGAGAAAGACAAATGCTTTATGATATCACTTATATGTAGAACCTAAAAAAGCTTAACTCATGGAAACAGAGTGTAGAAATGTGTTTGCCAGGGGCCAGGGGCTGGGCAGTAGAGGAAATAAAGAGATGTCCATCAAAGAGTACAAACTTCTAGTTACAAGATTAATAAGTTCTGGAGATCTAATATAGAGCACTTCTATTATGGTTAAAAACACTCTATTGTACACTCTGTTTTTATTTTATAGACTCTCTGCAACAGCTTATTAGTTTTATGGCTATTCTGTCCTCAGGATGCATAATTGCCACCTCTCATTCTCAACTGAAAATTTCATATCTCCCTAAATAATACCATGCTCAAATTTGTCTGCCTTTGTAGACCCTCCCAAATACTCTCCACCAACTGAAACATCTCTTTCTTGAATTCTACCACTTTTAATGCTTTTTATGCCATTGGTTTGTGTCTCCTCTATGTTATATTTCCTCATTGCATTCTTTGCCCTTTCAGGGCAGTGTCTTTCTTCTACACATCTCTATTCTGTATCTTCTGCAGTGTTTACTAAATAAATATTGGTAGCTGAAAAAATTATATAATATAACATATGATTAAGTGCCAAAGCAAGTGTGAACAGAAATAAATACTGTAGGAGTTCAGAGAAGAAAGAGATTACTGGGAAAAAATGGTTCACAGGGAGATGTTACATTAAACTGAACTTCCACGGGAAAGGTAGATAAGAGACTAAAAATAGAGTTGACATAGTGAACACAAATTTCTCAATAATGAGACACATTTTAGATAGACTTACCAATTTAGGGGCAGGCATTATTTATCAACCACAAACATTCTCTGTGGGAGCAGTCTTTTAAAACCTAAGGCATGGTGTTGCAGAATAGAACACATGCCTTCTGCCAGAAAGTAATTTTTATTAGTAAATGAAAATAAGTTGTTTAGCTATGCATTTGAATTTTATAATTTCAAAGTTTCCAATCTGACTAAATCACTTCTTTTCTCGGGATGAACAAGAACCATAGGAAAGACTGGGGTGTTACAGTAGTATTGCCACCTCATGGGAATAAAATCAGTCTTGGGAAACCATTTTTCCTACCTCAAAATTCCACTTTTTTTTTTCTTTAACCCAATGAGGTTAATCATTAAGCCTATATCCCATCAGAGGTGTGGCTAAATTTTTCAAGGGATATCACAGAAGCAATCCTGTCCCCAACTTAATAAAGCTGCTACTGTAATACTAAACACTGTTTCTTCAGGGACCACTGATGGGAAATTATGCCAGAGGCATTTGAAATGATCATGTACAGTATATCAATTAAATTAATTCTAAGTCCTCTCTGTACCCAAGGCCAAAATTCACTTTCTATTTTGTTTTCATTCCAGATTATGTCTAGCCATCTTGCCCAATATAGGCTATTAGATACTCTTCAAAAAGGTAAAATGACAAAACTAAGATAGTCCAATAATGCAATGTAAACATAAAAATGCCCCAGATATATTGTTTTAGTTTTTGTTTCAATTCCAGTTAGTTAACATAAAATGTAATATTAGTTCCAGGTGTAGATTTAGTGATTCAACAATTACATACAACACCCTGTGCTCATCACAACAAGTGCACCCTTAATCCACATCACCTATTTAACCCATCTTCCCACCCAATTTCCCTCTGACCTCTGGTAACCATCAGTTTGTTCTCTATAGTTAAGAGTCTGTTTCTGGGTATGCTTATCTCTTTTTCCCCTATGATCATTTGTTTTGTTTCTTAAAATCCACATATGAGTAAAATCATATGGTATTTGTCTTTCTCTGACTGACTGATTTTGCTTAGCGTAAAATTCTCCAACTCTTCCATCCACATCTAGGCAAATGGTAAGATTTCATTCGTTTTTATGGCTGAATAATATTTCTGTGTGTGTGTGTGTGTGTGTGTGTGTGTGTGTGTGTGTATTTTCTTTATTCACTCATCAGTTGAGGGACACTTAGGCTGTATACACAATTGACTATTGTAAATAATGCTGCTATAAACATCCTGATGCATGTATCCCTTTGGAATAGTATTTTTGTATGCTTTCGGATAAATTGCTGGATCCTAGTGTAGTTCCATTTTTAAATTTTTGAGGAACTTCCATACTGTTATCCAGAGCAGCTGCACCAGTTTACATTCCCACCAACAGTGCAAGAAGTTTCCCCATTCTCCACATCTTCACAAACAGCTGTTTTTTGTTGTTGTTGATTCTAGCCATTCTGATGTGTGGTGTGAGGAGATATCTCATTATAGTTTTAATGTGTATTTCATTGATGACAAATGATGTTGGGCATCTTTTTATGCATCCTTTGGCCATCTGTATATCTTCCTTGGAAAAATGTCTATTTATGTCTTCTGCCAATTTCTTCACTGGACTATTTGTTTTTTGGGTGTTGAGTTTTATAAGTTCTTTGCATATTTTTAATACTAACCCTTTATCATAAATAAAGAAGATATTTGCAAATATCTTCTCCCATTCTGTTGGTTGCCTTTTTCTGTTGGTTGTAATATTTTACCCAAATTCCAGTTAATTACAACATAATATTAGTTTCAAGAGTAGAATTTAGTGATTCATCACTTACATACAGCACCCAGGGTTCATCACAAGAACTGACCTCCTTTATACCTATCACCCATTGGTTGCCTTTTAGTTTTATTGATTGTTTCCTTTGCTGTGCAGAAACTTTTATTTTGATGAAGTCCCCATAGTTTATTTTGCTTTTGTTTCCCTTGCCTCAGTAGACATGTCTAGTAAGAAGTTGTTACAGCCTCTGTCAAAGGGGTTACTGCCTGTGTTGTTCTTTAGGACTTCAAGGTTTTCATTTCTCACATTTAAGTCTTTAAACCTTTTGATTTTACTTTTTATTTTTTTAATAATTTCATTTTTTTAATTTATATCTAAATTAGTTAGCATATAGTGCAACAATGATTTCAGGAGTAGATTCCTTAATGCCCCTTACCCATTTAGCCCATCCAACCCCACAACTACTCCAGTAACCCTCTGTTTGTTCTCCATATTTAAGAATCTCTTATGTTTTTCCCCCACCCTGTTTTTATATCATTTTTGCTTCCCTTCCCTTATGTTCATCTTTCAATTTTATTTTTGTGTCTGGTCTTCAAAAATGGTGCAATTTCATTCTTTTGTATGTTCCAGACCATTTTAATTTAGGTGTGCCTTTCATAAATGTGATTCTCTCTTATTTAATAAATAATTTTGGTAAAGTTAATTTATTATAATCTCTGCTTTATTTTTATGTATTTGAAAATCTAAGTTTTAAATTTTTATTTACCATGTTTAATGTATATCCATATTAAGATTTGTTTAATAAAATGTTTTCTCTATACTCTCCTAATTCTTGAGTTTAACATTATCGTTTTATCCTGCTGGCTACTCTTAAAATTAACACGTCTTAAGCTTTTATTTCAGTAAACTAGTGTAGAGTTTATCGTTATCTGCATGCATATTCCCAAAATTAAAAAAAAAAAGAACTTTACCGTGTTTTACATATTGGAAGTGCCACTTTACCAGGAAATAAACAACAATAAGGAGAGAAGAAAAAGGAAATAATAGGAAAAAGTAAAAATGACATGGGAAGGATAAAATAACATAGATCATTAGTTAGATAATAGTGAGTGGGTATGATTGTTTATCAAAATGATTGATATTTAAGTATTTTAATGAAATATTTCTAGTTTTATTTTTCTTTCAGAATTTAACATATCAAGGATCCAAGAAATAAATAAGTAAGCATCTAAATAACAAAAACAATAAGCTTTATTTTATAGGGGGAGAAGTCTGTACCTCATAAACAATTATACGGTTTTTATGTCCCTGAATACTTTACAAAAAACTAATTATGTATTTAGCCACAAAAACTTAATAAAAAACATGTTTAACATCTTACATTTTCTAACAACTATTGAATACAGTTTGAAATACATAAATTTTGAAGTGACCAAATGATTAAACTCTTAGAAATTAAGAAATATGCTTATAACTTCTTCTGGATCAAATAATAAACTGTATGTTATGTAGGAAGTAACAGAAACAACAACATGGGCTGAAAACTTCAGAAACAAGTATTTCAAAGATCATTTATAGCATTACATATTTTCCTTATTTTAAAAATGCTAAAAGAAATAAACTCAGTATTCATTTTTTAAAAGATTTTTTGTGGGCCTGGCCTGCCTGGGTGGCTTAGTCGGTTGAGCATCTGATTCATGTTTTAGGCTCAGGTCATGATCCCAAGGTCGTGGGATCAGGCCCCATCAGTCTCCGTGCTTAGCATTGAGCCTACTCGGGATTCTCTCTCTCTCTCTCTCTCTCTCTCTCTGCCCCACTCCCCCCTCTCTAAAATATTTTTAATGTATAAAAATTGCAAAGCAAAAACAAATAAAAAAGAAAGTAGGATAAGGGAAAAATATAAAAGTTTAAATTAATAAAAAGAAACATTTAAAAAGTTTTTATTTAAATTCCAGTTAGCTAACATACAGTGCAATATTAGTTTCAAGTATACAATATAGTGATTCAACACTTCCATACAACACCCAGTGCTTATCACAACAAGTATACTCCTTAATCTCTATCACGTATTTACTCCATTTCCGCACCCACCTCCTCTCTGGTGGGTTCTCTAAAGAGTCTGATGAGGGGCGCCTGGGTGGCGCAGTCAGTTAAGCGTCCGACTTCAGCCAGGTCATGATCTCGCAGTCCGGGAGTTCGAGCCCCCCGTCAGGCTCTGGGCTGATGGCTCAGAGCCTGGAGCCTGGTTCCGATTCTGTGTCTCCCTCTCTCTCTGCCCCTCCCCCGTCCATGCTCTGTCTCTCTCTGTCCCAAAAATAAATAAACGTTGAAAAAAATTAAAAAAAAAATAAAGAGTCTGATGAGCACTGGGTGTTGTATGGAAACCAATTTGACAATAAATTTCATAATAAAAATAAATAAATAAATAAATAAATAAATAAAAAGTTAAGATTCTGTTTTATCATTTTCCTCTATCTCTTTTTTTTCCCTTTGCTCATTTCTTTCATTTCTGAAATTACACATATGAGTGAAATCATATGCTATTCGTCTTTCTCTGATTTATCACTCTTAGCATAATACTCTGTGGCTCCACCCATGTTATTGCAAATGGCAAGATTTCATTCTCTTTATGGCAGTTTAATACTCCACTGTGTGTGTGTGTGTGTGTGTGATCACATCTTCTTTATCTATTCATCAGTAGATGGACACGTGGACTCTTTCCATAGTTTGGCTATGGTAGATAATGTTTCTATAAACATCAGGGTGCATGTATCCCTTTGAATTACTTGTTTTGCATTCTTTGTGTAAATACCTAGTAGTGCAATTGCTGAATGGTAGGGTAGTTCTATTTTTAACTTTTTGAGAAATGTCAATAATATTTTTCAGATGGGTTGCATCAATTTATATTCCCACCAACAATGCAAGAGTTTTCCTTTTTTTCTGCATCCTTACCAACACCTGTTGTTTCTTGTGTTGTTGATTTTATTAAGCACTCTGACATGTGTAAGGTGATATCTCACTATACTTTTGATTTGTATTTCCCTGATGATGAGTGATGTTTAATATCTTTTCATGTGTCTCTTGGCCATCTGTATGTCTTCTTTGGAAAAATGTCTATTCACATCTTCTGCCCATTTGTAATTAGATTGTTCATTTTCAAAGAGAGTTAACAATTATCTTGAGCCTGAAAACGACTGCTTTAAAATAAGTAAATTCCTTACAAATCTGATTTTAAGAAGAAACAAGTAAACAAAATATGTACAATATTAAAATAGAAAGGAGTTAAACAAAAAGGGTAAATTTAATGGTATCAGACATTTTAATAGTCTACAATTTAGAAGTCAATGGAATTCTGCCTTAAAATTACTGAGGAAAGATTATTTTAATTCTAGACTTTATATCCAGGCAAAGTATAAAACTTCTTTAAAAGTATGTTGAAAGCATTATCCTCTATTTAAGGATTTAAAATCAATTAACTTCTTTCAAAGCTACTAGATTACATGCTCAAGAAAAATGGAGGAGACTAACCAAAACTATGGGTAGGTAATCTATTTTTATACGAATGACCACACTATCTGGAGATTTTTAGCAATAATTCTTATTGCCTGAGTGACCAAAGAAAACCATTTCTCTTAATCTTTGTTTTCTTATTTGTAAATTGGGGATCATAATCCATAATTTACAGGACTACACATATATATATATATACATATATGTATGTATACATATACATATATGTGTACATATACATATGTGTATGTATATATATGTGTATATGTATATACATATGTGTGTGTGTATATATATATAAGTACATACTCAGGAACTTATATATATATATAAAGTATTTTACTGTAATTTGACATATTATAATAGCACATGGTGTTTATAAGAATTATTAGTCCAGCTCCTGTCTTCAAGGGTTTTACAATCTAGTTTGAAATACAAGATTAACACACATAAGAATAACCTTGAACACAGTGAGAATTTCAGCCCCAGTAACCGTAACTAAATAAAATTAACCACATACAGTAATGTCTAGGTAGAATATATACATTGTTTTCCTTCTACCTATAAAATTATATTTAATATATACTATAAAGATTTCTTTAAATAGCTTATGGGTGTGTAGCAAATAGTATAACTCAACACATTTTGAGAACAAGGGTAAGGATGTTATGTATAATGTTTTCTCTCCCCTTGTTTTCACTGACAGTGTTTAAAAATAAGAATATTCTTCATTTTGTGCCACAGAAGGATTCTGAACCAAAGTTATGTATATCATACATTTTTTTTCTCTTTATTGCTAATGTTTTTTCATATACTTGTAAAGTTTCAAGCCTGGAATAATCTTTAGAGATAGAATTCATTCACTCTTAAATGGTGGTAGGGAAATGGGTAATGGATAAAGATATAATCCTGTAGGAGGTGTTTTCAATTGTGCGTGCTATCCACTGCAAGAAATGTGACACCACTCCTCTCCCATCATATGCACACATCATGGTAATAGTGACTGACAAAAAGTGTGTGTTGAAGGGAAAACTGTGGAGAAAAGAGTAAAACTTAATTTCCAAGTTGTCCACACACAAAGGAGCAGGTTCTATAATTCCCAAGTTATAGAACCCAGCCCACCAGCCTGGTCACTAGCTCAAGTATTTTATCTTCATTTTGAACATACTTAATGAAGTTTTCTCTAGTTTCCTAAGGCATATATGTGATCTTCTGAAATACAAAGCACTTTGATTTCATTCTTCTTCATGGAGTTATCATATTATATATTTATTATAATTATTTGTAAATGTCATTGTCTCACTTATTGGGTTATATTATAAATATTTCAATCCCATTCCTGCTGCCTAGCATCATATGCTGAACATTGAAAAAAATTAGTAAATATGTAATGTAAATAAATTTGTATTAATGTTATCTTTTTTCATATAAACCTGTGTTCATTATTAAGGATGGTGCATCAGCATTCAGTTGGGAAAATAAAAATACAGTATTTATTTTAAATAGGGAGGACTTTTATGCAGGTAATTGATTAAAACATGATTGAAATGAATGAAGGAGCAGAAGAAATGTGTTGAAGAAGCCAGAAAGAGAAGACTATACCAAGAAGTTAATACTCAATTACAACTCATGGGTTCAAACTCATGAGCTTACACTTGCCATCAATATAATGGAAGTACTTCAGGTGCCATTGCTTGTATTGGAATTGCACTGCTGATGAGATTACACCGTACAAATGCTGCTATTTCTAGAAACTACCACTGCTACTCCTAGAAGCTCAATGACCCTATATCATTTCTAGAGTTCTCAGTCAGTAACTGCTAATGTTGCCATTGCTGGAGGTACTACCAGAAGAAAGGAAAATATACACTTTTTTTTTCTCTTTCTTTCAATTTCCACATAAATGCTCTCCACTGGCAAACTAGAAAACATTTGTCAAGAAGTATAAGTTTAAAAGATTTCAGGTGTCGTAGACTCTGGTTCTGAAGTTGTCACTTGTCCAGCAAGAGAGCGGGATGCAGGATTGAAAATGTGAGAGAGGCTAATGTCCAGGAGGAGACAAGAGCCCAAAATAAGTGTCCTTGCTCCATTTTTATTATGATCAGAAGGCTTACAAGCATGATGGACATTCACAAAGAGACAATGAAACAATGAACATTAACTCATGGGCGTGGGGAAAAGGGAGTTTTGAGGTATGTAGTGTCAGGTGTTTGGGTCAATACAAAACAAGATTTTGGTGCTGGGTGGAAGGTTGTTTACATCAAACATGAGGCGCCACCTCTGTTTACCTGAACTGGTCTAGGGGACAAGAAAGACAGAGTATGCTACCTCAGGGTCAACAAGGCACGTTTCTTTTGCTAATTAGCTCCACTCTGGGAGACTTTGCCCTGCTGTTGTCTACAGTCCTGTTTACCTGCTTACCTATTTTTGTCCTTTCTTCCTGTGAAAGAAGCTTTCTGATATTGTATTAAGTTGTGGGGCGTTTCCACCTGAATACCTAATCTTGTTTACCTCATCTTGCATGTTTTCATCCTGAGATTCCCTATGCCTATGCTTTTGTCCTATACTGGGGACCTTTGCCCCATTTACCTAATCTTATTTACCTAATCTTGTTTACCCAAACTTGGCTTTCTAACTCTTTATGCTTTGTTAACCCATAGGTGCAAGCTCAGGGAATTCCTAAGCTTATTCCCCACATTCCGTCGTCCAAACTCTTGTGATACATAGAACATTGAAGTCTGAGAATGGAATTGAAAGTTAACTGAAAGGGTTATCCATCTTCCTTATGATACTACTGTCACCTGGCAGCTTTGTTTTAATGTAAGCAAGGACATATGTGGATATAAAACTGAATACAGCAACAAGTAGAAAGGTCTATGGGGAAAAGACAGATTTATATGGGTGGTGGTTATTCACATGAACTATGATTCAATCAATAATCAGCCAGATAATATTTACACAGTGCTATAAACATCTCCATTAATTGGCCTATGCAAGATACTATTAGGGTATTCAAATCTTGGTGCATACACAAAAAAGGAAGGACGAAACAAGCATTCGCTGTTTACTGTTATGCAAGGTGCTTTGTTTGTGTTATCTCTCTTCATCCTTGGATCAACCTTGTGGAACCCTGATTTACAGAAAACTAAAACATAAATAAATTAATATATGTAAAAGAAACATAAAAATTCCCCTATCTTTAACCTAAACAAAATCAATCTTGGGAATTATCTTTGATAATTTAACCAAAGGACAAAATTAAAATACTTTTTTATAATGTAAAAAAAATATGGTTACCGAAAATCATGAAAGTTTTTGTAATGAGCACTAGGTGTTGTATGTAATTGATAAAGCCCCAAATTCTACACCTGAAAGTAATATTAAAATGTCTGTAAACTGGAATTTAAATAAAGACTTAAAAATTTTAAAAAAACTATAAAAATTTTTATTTATTTTTTATTTTTATTATTTTGAGAGTGAGAGAGAGAACATGCACTACTGGGGTAGCGGCAGAGAGAGGGAGTTGTTGCAGACTTTGAGTCTGGAGTTCTCTCTTGTCCAGCAAGAGATAAGATGCAGAAATGAATATGAGAGAGGCTAATGTCTGAGAGAAGACAAGAGCCCCGAGGAAGGGCCCTTGCTCCATATTTAATAGGATTAGAAGGCTTACAAATGTGATGGACTTGCAGAAAGAGAACAAAATATAGTAAGCAACTCATGTGTGTGAGAGAAAGAGGATTTCGAAGGTATGCAGTGTTAGGGGTTAGGCTCAATACAATCCAAAGTCCCAGCACTTAGCAGAAGGCCATTTACTGAAGGCACCAGGCATCATATGTGTTTATCTCAACTTTCCTAGGGGCTAAGTCAGATAGAGCATTCTACTTTGGGTTAACAAGGCATTTTTCTTGCTAAATAGCTCTGGACATTTTTGCCCTGCTGTGGGGGGGTTTCTGTTTCTACCTGTTCTCATATACTTTCATCCTGTGGAAGCAGCTTTCTGCCAGACACTTTGTTCTATGCTGGGGGCATTTTCACCTTGTGGTGGCTTTTTTCCCTAAGGCTTGTTAACCCATTGGTGCAAGCTCAGGGAATTCTTAAACTTATTCCCTACAGGGAGTGAAAGAGAATCCCAAGCAGGCTCACAGATCATGACATGAGGTTCAATCTCACAAACCAAGATATCATGACCTGAGCCAAAATCAAGAGTCAGATGCTTAACTAACTGAGCCACCCAGATGCTCTTATAGAGACTTTTTAAAGGCTTGTTATAATAATTGAAAACTTTACATACTGCATTGTAAGTAAATTATCCAAATTGACAAGACAGGAAAATGTAAGCAAAAAATAAGTGTGGTATGATATTTATTTATTTGTTTATTTATTCATTATTTTAATTTTTAATGTTTATTTATTTTTGAGAGAGAGAAAAAGAGAGGAGCAGAGAGAAAGACACACACACAGAATCCGAAGCAGGTTCCAGACTCTGAGCTGTCAGCACAGAACCAGAGAAGGGGCTCAAACTCACAAACGGTGAGATCATGACATAAGCCAAAGTCAGAAGCTAAACTGACTGAGCCCACCCAGGTGTCCCTGATATGAAAGTTTGTTTGTTAAAAGAGAAAATTGTCCATGTTCATACAGCTAGTAAAAAAATAATACAGCTATGCTTCAAAATCAAAATCAATTCTAATTTTAAACTCCAAGACCTTTCAAATAGTTTAATTTTATTAAAATTCATGCTTTGCCTCTTTAGGAAAACCTGGGATTATACTTAGATCTGACCCTCCCATCCCACCCAGGCAAGGAAACTGACTTAGATACACCTACTGCTGAGTGAAGTTACCAGCCCTGCCCAAACTGAAAGGCTAGCCAGAACATATGGAAAGCTGTACAGCCCAGTAAAACTCAAGCAGAGAGTCCAGAAGAAACAGCTAATAATCTGTAGAGCAGAGTGGCCTTGTTTGGCCAGGGAACCTGGAACATGGGTTGGCTTGAGTTAAAATCACAAAGAGTCTTTTCAGCCATAAACTTGTTATCTCACTGTGCCCAGTTAAGGAAACTAATTCACAGTCACACCCATTGTTGAATACACCCTTTAGCTTTATCAACCAGGCAACCTAACCAGAGCACATGGGAAGCTATGTAGCCCATCCAATAACCCTGCTTACAATGACACTTTAATAAAGAGAACAACCCATGGTTTTCCCTATCTATGGAGCAAAATTGGTGGCCCCATGTTGCAGGGAATTTAGGGTACACTCTCACTTGATTTGGGTTCCTAAACAATCTGTGCAGATACTGGGGCCTGTCCCACTGTTCTTCCAAGACAGAAAAAATAATTCATACTTCATCTGACTCTGAGTATAGTACCCAGTCCTAAACATTTTTTAAGTCTGACCAAGAACCCAGACAACTGTGGAGCTGATACTATAGCCTCACTTAGGCAGGGAACCAGGTCAGCAGTTGTATCAAACTGTTTTCAGCCATTGTCACCCTCCCCTACCTCAGAGTTTGGCCAGTGACCTTCCCAAAATAAACTTTTATAGCATGCCTCACCTACTTGAGGATTTTAACAGTAGACATAGGCTGAAGCCCAAACTGAGCTGACAGGTGAACAATGTCTCTGCTAAAATGAACCCATAAAGTCTGGAAGTGGATCCAGTTGGCTAAAGTACACAGATGCCAAAGGTAGGGAATCAGAAATCATGAAAAAAATCCAGTAAACATGACACCACCAAAGGAAACTAATAAAGCTCCAATAACTGACCCCAAAGAAATGGATATTTCTGGACTTCCAGACAAAGAATTTCCAATAATTCTCTTAAAGAAGTTTAGTTAGCTATAAGAACACAAATATAGGGACAAATAAATGATATTGAGAAAACAATGTAGCAACAACAAGAGTAGTTCAACAAACACATAGAAACTATCAAAAAAACATTTAGAGCAGAAGCAATAATTCAAATGAAAAGTTCAGTGTAGAGCTTAAAAAACAGACTTGATCATGAAGAAGAATGAATCAGTGACCTAGAAGATGGGACATTTGAAATTATTCAGTCAAAGAAACAGAAAAAAAAACACCTCAATACATACATTATACCTCATACATTTCACCTCAAAAAATGAATAATCCAATTAAAAAATGGGTAGAAGACATGAATAGATATTTTACCAAAGAAGATGTGCAGATGTCCAAGAAGCACATGAAAGATATTAAACATTACTCATCATCAAGAAAATACAAATAAAAACTACAATTATATATTACCTCACATCTGTCAGAATAGCTAAAACCAACAATTCAAGAAACAACAGATGTTGGTGAGGATGTAGACAATAGTGAACCTTCCCGTACATTTGGTGAAAATGCAAACTGTAGCAGTCACTCTGGAAAACAGTATGGAAGTTCCTCAAAGAGTTAAAGATAGAGCTACCCTAGGGTTCAGAAATTTCACTGTTAGGTATTTACCCAAAGCATATAAACCTACTAATTCTAAGGGATGCATACTTCCTAATGTATATAGCATCATTATCTACAATAGCTAAACTGTGGAAAGAGCCCGTGTCCATCAACTGAATGGATAAAGAAGAGGAGGTACACACACACACACACACACACACACACACACACACACACAAATGGACTATTAGCCATGAAAAAAAATGAAATGTTGCCATTTGTAATGATGTGGACAGGGCTAAAATTTATTATGGTAAAAACAATAAGTCAATCAGAGAAACACAAATACCATATAATTTCACTCAGTGTGGAATTTAAGAAACAAAACAAATAAGCATAAGAAAAAAAGAAAGAGGCAAAACAAGAAAGAGACTCTTAACTACAGAGAATAAATTGATGGTTATTAGAAGGGATGTGGTTGAGGGGATGGGTTAAATGGTTGATGGGAATTAAAGAGTGCACTTATTGGGATGAACACAGGGTGTTGTATGGAAGTGTTAACTCACTAAATTGTACACCTGAAACTAAGATTACACTGTATTGTTAACTAACTGGAATTTAAATAAAAAACTTAAAAAAATATTGAAAAAGAGTGAAGAAAGTCTACAGAAATTATGGAAGATAATTAAACAATATTCACATTATAGGATTTCCAGAGGAAAAAAGAAAGAGAAATTATATTTAAAGCAATAATAGTTGAAAACTTCTCAAACCTGAGAAAAGAAATTGACATACAGATCCATGAGGCCCAAAGAACCCCAAATAGTTTGAATCAATAGGGTTATCCTGAGTCATATTATAATTAAATTGTCAAAAGTTGAAGATGAAAGAATCTTAAGAGCAGCAGGGAAAAAGATAAATTACATACAAAGGAACTTCCATAAGACTATTGACAGATTTCTCAACAATATTTCAGGAAAAGCAAAATGCGTAATATTTTCAAAATAGTGATAGAAAAAAAATCTGTCAAGCAAGAATTCTGTACCTGGCAAAGCTGTCTGTTATAAATGAAGGAGAGGTAAAAACTTTTCAAAACAACAACAACAACAACAACAACAACAACGTGAGGGAGTTTATCACCACTAGATACATCTTACAATAAATGCTAAAGGGAGTCCCTTGAATGGTATTAAAAGAATGTTATTTGAAATCACAAAAAAATAAGAAGGTAACATAAAACTCAATGGTAATGGTAAATAGATAATCAAAGATAGATTTTGTAATATGGCAATGGTGATGCATAATTCCCCTACAACTCTAGTTGAAAAGGTAACAAAAACATAATAAAAATATCCATAACTAATATATCCAGTTAATTAGTTTCTTTGGATAATTTCAAATGTCCCATCTTCTAGGTCACTGATTCATTCTTCTTCATGATCAAGTCTGTTTTTGAAGCTCTCCATTGAACCCTTCATTTGAATTACTACTTCTGCTCTAATTTTTTTTGATAGTTTCTATGTGTTTGTTTAACTTCTCATGAGGTATGCCTCTAGTATTTTTATATGCTAAAGGTGAATTATCTGAAAAATATATGAAATGAGGAAAATAATCCTATTTACAATACCTTTAAGCATAATAAACTACTGGGGCACCTGAGTGGCTCAGTCAGTTAAGCATACAACTCTTGATTTTGGTTCAGGTCATGATCTCACATTCATGAGATCAAGCCCTACATAAGGCTCCTTGCTGACAACATGGAGCCTGCTTGGGATTCTCTCTCTCCCTCTCTTTCTGCCCTTCCCCTTCTCTCTCTCTCTCTCTCTCTCTCTCTCTCTCTCAAAATAAATAAATAAATGTTATTAAAAGAAATAAAAATAAAGCACTTAGAAGTAAATTTAACAAAGGAGACGAGAGCTATCTATTCTGAAAACAATAATTCATTGATCAAATAAATCAAAAAGACACAAATAAATGTAAAGGTATCCTGTGTTCATAGATTAGAGTAATTAATACTAGTAAAATATCAATACTGCCCAAAGCTATCTGGAGATTCAGTGCAAACTGATTTTTCAATGTGAGCTTTTAAAGAAAAAAAATCTAAAATTTATATGGAACCACAGAAGTCTCCAAATAGCCAAAGTAAAATCAGGAAAGAAGAAGAAAAAAAATTTAGCATCACACTTCCTCATTTCAAGCTATACTTTATAGCTATAGTAATCAAAACAGTATTGTACTGGCATAAAAACAGATACATAGATCAGTAGAACAAAACCAAGATTTCAGAATGAATTCTACTCATATATGTTGACTAATTTTAACTATTGTTCATTAATATTTAACAAAGGAGCCCAAATATTAAATAAAGAAAAGACAGTCTCTTCAATAAATGTTGTTGGAGAAAATTGGATATTCATGTGTAAAAGAATGAAACTAGACCCATATCTTACACCACCCACAAACATTATTTTGAAATGAATTGAAGACTTAAATATAAACCATAACAGTAAAAACAGAAACATACTAAAAGAAAACATAGGAAAAATTCTGCTTGACATGGATTCTAGTATTGATTTTTTTTTGATATGACACTGAAAGTACAACCAACAAAATAAAAAATTAAAAGATTGGACTATATTAAACTAAAATTCTTCTGTATAGCAAAATAACATTCAACAAAATGAAAAAACAACTTGTAGAATGTGAAAAAAAATATTTGCAAACCATATACTTAATAAGGAGCTAATTACCAAAATATATACAACAGTAACAAACCTAAAGGTACTAATTGATAATAATACAATAAGAGTATGGGACTTTAACACCATGCTCACATCAATGGACAGATCATCCAAACAGAAAATCAATAAGGAAACAGTGGCTTTGTATGCCACACTGGACCAGATGAATTTGACAGATACGTTTAGAATATTACATCCCAAAAGAGCAGAATGCACATTCTTTTCAAGTGCACATGGGACATTTTCCAGAATACATCACATATTAGGCCACAAATCCATCCTCAACAAATACAAAGAGATTGAGATAATACTATGAATATTTTCTGACCACAAAATTATGAAACTTGAGATTAACCACAAGAAAAAATCTGGACACACCACAAATACATGGAGGATAAATAGCATGCCACTATACAATGAATGGATCAACCATGAAATAAAATAAATAAAAAAGTACAAGGAAACAAATGAAGTGAAATAATAAAGAATAGAACAGAAATAAATGATACAAGAGAATAGATAAATGAAACCTGATGCTGGTTCTTTGAAAAAATAAAGCTTATAAAACTCTAGTCAGACTTATCCAGAAAAAAAAATGAAAGGACTAAAATAAATAAAATAACATGTGATAGAGGAGAATAACAACTAAAATCAGATAAATACAATTATAAGAGAATATTATAGATAGAAAACTATGTATCAACAAATTGGACAACCGTGAAGAAATGGAAAAATTCCTAGAAACATGTAAACTATCGAAACTGAAGTAGGAAGAATTAGAAAATTTTAACAGACCAATTAGCAGCAAAGAAATTGAATTAGTAAACAAAAAAACTCCCAACAAACAAAACCAGAACCAGATGGCTTCACAGGTGAATTCTACCATTTAAGAAGAGCTAATACCTATTCTTCTCAAACTATTCCAAAACATAGAAGGGAAGGAAAATTTCCCAATTCATTCTATGAGGACAGAATTACCCTAACACCAAAACCAGATAATGACACCATTAAGAGAGAGAGAGAGAGAGACAGAGACAGAGACAGAGACAGAGAGACAGAGAATGACAGCCTTTGGATCCCTGAGCAGTGCCATGGCAGTTAGCAGCAACTAAGCACCTTATGAATAGGTGGCAAAATGGGAGCCAAGAAGAAAATGGCCAATCCATTTTCTAAGGAAGATTGGTATGATGTGAAAGCAGTAGCTATGTTCAATAAAAGATATTGGGAAAACACTAGTCATAAGAATTCAAAGAATCAAAATCACATCTGATGGTCTCAAGGGTCATGTTTTTGATCAGCCTTACTGATCTACAGAATGATGAAGTTGCATTTAGAAAATTCAAACTAATTATTAAGGATGTTCAGGAAAAAAAAATTGCCTTATTAGTTTCCATTGCATAGATCTTACCTGTGACATAAATTCCGAACTTTTAGGGCGCTTGTGTGGCTCAGTCGGTTAAGCATCTGACTTTGGCTCAGGTCACGATCTTGCGGTCCGTGAGTTCGAGCCCCGCATTGGGCTCTGTGCTGACTGCTCAGAACCTGGAGCCTGTTTCAGATTCTGTGTCTCCCTCTCTCTCTGACCCTCCCCTGTTCATGCTCTGTCTCTCTCTGTCTCAAAAATAAATAAACATTAAAAAAATTATTTAAAAAAATTCTGAACTTTCAATATTAACCTCTCATCAGATACATAATTTGAAAATATTCTCTCCTGTCTCTAAGTTGCCTTTTATTTTTATTGTTTTCTTTGATGTACAGGTTTTTTTAGTTTTATGTAGTTCCACTTGTTTATTTTTCCTTTTGTTTGTTTTTTTTGTTGTTGTTGTCATATCCAAATAACTATGCTAAGACCAATGTGAGGAAAATTTTCTCAATGTTCACTTCTAGGAGTTTTACATCTAAATCTTTCATCCATTTTGAGTTGATTTTTGGGTCATCCAATATAAGTTGATTTTGGGTACAGTGCAAAAGATAAATGTTCAAATGTATTCTTTTGAATGTAAATATTCAGTTTTCCCAGAACCCTTTGTTGAAGAGTAGCCATTCCTCAATTCTGTAGTCTCACCTCAGCATCCTTGTCTAAGGTTAGTTGAATTATATATATATATATATATATACACACACACACACACACACACACACATACACACACACACACACACATTTCTGGGCTCTCTATTATGTTCCATTGATATGTGTCTGATCTTATGCCAGCACTGTGATGTTTTAATTACTAGAGCTACGTAATACAATTGAAAATCAAGAAGTGTGTTGTCTCTGGCCTTGGTCTTATTGTTTAAGATTGCTTTTGGCTACCAAAGTATTTTGTAGTCCCATACAAATTTTAGAATTTTTTCTGTTGCTGTGCAATAAGCAAAGTTGTTACATTGAAATTTGTGATCATGAATTAAAGTGAAATCTGCCAGTCCAAATTATGTGGGTTCTCACACATATAAGACCTGAGATTGATTTCAACCAGGATTAGGACTTTCCAGGGAGAAATAGGAAGGGAAACAGGGGTAAGTGAGCTAAAGATATTTGTATCAAAGGGACTATAATAAGGAAAGATGTATTTTAAATTGGAAAAAGAAAAAAATAAAGATATTTAGAAGAATGGTTATCTTAGTTTGGGTTACCTTAGGAGCAAAGTATGAGATGAGCATTTATGTTCAAGTAGTTTATTTGACAGGTAATCTAAACAACAACAACAACAACAAAAAGCCCAGGAGCAGATGGCATTACAGGTGAATTTCATGAAACATTTGAAGAATAGCTAATACATATTTTTCTAAAATTATTCCAAAAAACAGAAGAAAAATAAAAACTTTCAAATTCATTCTATGAGGTCAGAATTACCCTGATTTCAAAACCAGATAAAGAAACCACACAAAAAAGAGTACTTACAGTCCAATATCGCTGATGAACATAGATGCAAAAATACTAAAAAAATACCTTCAAACAATACATTTAAAATCCAACAATACATTAAAAACATCATTCACAACCATCAGGTGGGAATTATTCCTGGGTTGCAAGGGTGATTCCATATTTTTGAATCAATATTGAAATATCAATAAAGTTAATAAGAGAAAGGATAAAAAACATATGATCATTTCCATAGATGCAGCAAAAGCATTTGACAAAGTACAAAATGTATTCATGATAAAAACCTTCAACATAGTAGGTTTAGAGGGAACATACTTCATAATAAAGGCCATATATGAGAATATTACAGGTAACATCATCCTTCTACCATCAGAACCAAGACAAGGATGTCCACTCTGACCACTGTTAACTAACATACTAATGAAAGTTCTAGCCACAGAAATCAGAAAACAAAAAGAAATAAAAGGCATACAAATCAGTAAGAAAGAAATAAAACTTTCACTATTCACAGATGACATGATACCCTAGGTGGAAAACCCAAAAGGTTCTGTAAAGAAATTGGTTGAATTGATACACAAATTCAGTAAAGCCCAGGATACAAAAACAACCTACAGAAATCTGTCGCATTTATACACACAAATAATGAAGCAACTGAAAGAGAAATTAAGAATACAATCTCATTTGCAATCCCACCAAAAATTATAAGATACCTAGGAATCAACCTAACCAAAGAAGTGAAAGATCTGTATTCTGAAAACTATAAAAACACTGATAAAAGAAATCGAAGAGGACACAAAAGATGGAAAGACATTTCATATTCATGGATTGGAAGAACAAATATTGTTAATATCTATACTCCCCAAAGTAATCTACAAATTTAATTCATTATTTATCAAAACCCCAACAACATGTTTCACAGAACTACAACAAACAATCCTAAAATTTGAATGGAACCGCAAAAGACCCCTGATAGCCAAAGCAATCTGGAAAAAGAAAAGCAAAACGGGAGGTATCGCAATCCCAGTTTTGAAGATATACCACAAAGATGTAGCGATAAAAACAGTATGGTACTGGCACAAATATAGACACATAGATCAATGGAACAGAATAGAAAACCCAGAAATGAAACCACAACTGTATGGTCAATTAATGTTCAACAAAGCAGGAAAAATATGCAATGGAAAAAAGACAATCTCTTCAACAAATGTTGAGAAAACTGGACAGAAACATGCAAAGAATGAAACTACACCACTTACTTACACCATACACAAAAATAAATTAAAAATGGATCAAATACCTAAATGTGGTACCTGAAACCATAAAAATCTTAGAAGAGAACATATGCAGTAACTTCCCTGCCATTAGTCCTATCAAGTTTTTTT
This sequence comes from Prionailurus viverrinus, assembly GCF_022837055.1. NCBI lineage: Eukaryota > Metazoa > Chordata > Mammalia > Carnivora > Felidae > Prionailurus > Prionailurus viverrinus. The sequence goes on from NC_062579.1 coordinate 57,801,587, forward strand.
TTTTTTTTCTAGATATGTCTTCTGAGGAAAGGGAAACAAAAGCAAAATAATCTATTGGGATTTCATCAAAATAAAACACAATTTTAAAATGTTTATTAATTTTTGAGAGAGAATGTGTGGAAGAGGGGCAAAAAGTGAGGAAGACACAGAATCCAAAGCAGGCTCCAAGCTCCCAGCTGTCAGCATAGAGCTTGATGCAGGGCTCAAATTCACAAACCATGAGATAATGACCTGAGCCGAAGTAAGACACTTAAACAACTGAGCCACCCAGGTGCCCCAAAATAAAACGCTCCTGTATAGCAAAGGAAACAATCAACAAAACCAGGAGACAACCTACAGAATAAGAGAAGATAATTGCAAATGACATATGTGATAAAGGATTAGTACCCAAAATATATCAAGAACATGCATAACTTAACACCCAAAAAACAAATAATCCAATTAAAAATGGGCAGAAGACATGAACAGATTTCTCCAAAGAAAGCATACAGATGGCCAACAGACACATGAAAAGATGTTAATCATCACTTACCATCAGGGAAATGCAAATCAAAACTACAATGAGATATCACCTTACACCTGCCAAAAACTCAATAAACAACAAATATTGGTGAGGATGTGGAGAAAAAAGGAACCCTCATGCTCTGTGGGTGGGAATGCAAACTGGTGCAGCCACTCTGGCAAACAATATGCAGATTTCTCAAAAAATAAAAATAGAACTCCCCTATGATCCAGTAATCATGCTACTGGTTATATACATCTACATCTGCATTTATGTGTGTGTGTGTGTGTGTGTGTGTGTATATATATATATATATATATATATATATATACACATATATATATATACACATATATATATGTATATATATATATACACATATACATATATATATATGTATATATATATACATATATATCTGTCCGTATCTTATATATGAGAGACAGAGGCAGAGACAGAGACAAAAAATATTTTAAAAAATTAAAAATAATTACAAAAAGAAAATACATTTACAGTATTGTATTTATCAGTATTGGAAACATACATTTTTAAAAAAATTAATGTTTATTTCTGAGACAGAGAGAGACAGAGCATGAGTGGGGGAGGGGCAGAGAGAGAGGGAGACACAGAATCTGAAGCAGGCTCCAGGCTCTGAGCTGTTAGCCCAGAGTCCGATGCAGGGCTTGAACTCACAAACCGTTAGATCATGACTTGAGCTGAAGTTGGTCGCTCAACCAATTGAGCCACTCAGGCGCCCCAGAAATATACATTGTTTATATGATGAATCCCCTGTCAGCACCTATATTTATATTGTCTTATATGATACAAAAAATGTAGATGTTATATGTAGTACTAACACTAGACATCAAAAATGAAAGATGATGTGAAAAAGATATTCATATTTATTCACATGTATAATGATTTATACAATTAAAGCAATATGGTTGCTTTATGATAGCCTAGTGTAATTGATAAAATTGTTGCATGGTAGCCTAGCATATACACTAATGAATTAATTATTATAACATTTTCACAGCATATTGTGATCACAATTATGAATTGTGATCATATTCATAATACAATATTGGAAACATTGTTACATTGAACAGAACAACACATTCCTGATATGCAATATCTCAAATTATGAGAGAGGCACACTTTATGGAAATTTACTATAATACTTTGTGGGGATTTTTTGTTTGTTTTCAGTTTTGTATCTTTTTCCAAGTTTTTATTTAAATTACAATTAGTTAACATATAATGTAATATTAATTTCAGGTGTTATTAATCTACTGGCTTTGGGCTTCATTTACTGCTCCTTCTGGTGTAATGTTAGGTTGTGTATTTGGGACCTTTCATACTTCTTGAGATAGGCCCGAAAAACAATGTATTTTCCTCTTGGGACTGCCTTTGCTGCATCCCAAAGGGATTTAACCATCATGTTTTCATTTTCATTTCCTTCCATGTATTTTTAAATTTATTCTTTAATTTTCTGGTTAACCCATTAATTTTTTAGTAAGATGTTCTTTAACCTCCATTTCTTTTAGGGCTTTTCAAATTTTTTCTTGTGGTTGGTTTCAAGTTTTACTGGGGCAAGACTGAGTCTGAGCCAAAGAAGCCAGACTTCCTCCAAACAAGCACAGCCACTACCCCAAGACACCAACAGACAATTCTCTGGGTTCCTCCTCCTCCTCCTCCTCCTCCTCCTCCTTTTCCTTCTCCTCCTCATTGTCGTTGTCATTGTTGTCATCATTGTTGTTGTTGTTGTTGTTCTTCTTCTTCTTCTCTTTTTTTTGAATCAGACTCAGTTTCTGATTTGTTTTTGTCATTTATTTTTATTTTTATTGAGATTTTTTATTCTTTCCTTTTCCTTCTTTTGTATTTTTTGTGCTTGTTTTCTTCTTTCCTTTTTCTTTTCTTTGAATAAGCTTTATAGGTTTTTTTGATTCTCTGGTTTTATTTTCTCCCCTTTCCTTTTTATCTTTTTGGGTTTATCAGGGTTTCCCCCCCCCCTTTTTCCAAGGTTACTTCAACAAGCAAATCAGAACACACATAGTTAAAGGTCCAAACACTCCACCACTGCAAGCAAGGAGGAGTTATGGAGAGGACTAATCAGTGGGATAGAGAAGCCAAAATGCAACAGCAGAGTACACACAATATATACCAGCATTAATTCCTATAGTTACATGCTCTGGAAAGTGTAAGACCCATCTTAATATAGCAGTTCTCTCAGGTGCAGGAAACATAAGAAGCTTTCAAAACATGCAAAAGACAGACACTTTGCCAAAATTCCAAGATGGTGGAATTCAAAATGTGAAGAAGAAACCACAGCCATAGACTTGCTCAAAACAAATATAGAAAATATGTCTGAACAATAATTTAGAACAACTGTCATAAGACTACTAGTTGGTATTGAGAAAAGCATACAAGACACCAAAGAAACCCTTGATGCAAAGATAAAAGACTTAAAAACTAGTAAGGATGAATTAAATAATGCTATAGTTGAGATGCAAAATAAACTAGATACAGTGACAGTGATGATTGAAGAAGCAGAGGAGAGAATAAGTGAAACAGAAGATAAAATTATAGAGAATAATGAAGCTGAAAAAAGATGGAAGGGAAATTACTAGATCATGAGGGGAGATTAGAGAGCTAAATGATTACATGAAATGAAATAATATCTGTATCATAGGAGTCCCAGAAGAACAATAGAGACCGAATATTTATTTGAAAAAATATCTGAGAACATCCCTAATCTGGGAAGGAAACAGGCATCCAAGTCCGAGAGGTACAGAGAACTCCCTTCAAAAATAAACAAAAGCAGGTCAACACCACAACATATCATAATCAAGGTTGCAAAATACAAAATTAAGAGAGAATTCTGAAAGCAGATAGAGACAAAAGATCCTTAACCTACAAGGGTAGACAGACAAATTTAGTAGCATGCCTGTCCATGAAAACTTGGCAGGCAAGAAGGGAGTGGCAGGAAATATTCAATGTGCTGAATAGAAAAAAAATATGCAGCCAAAATTACTTTATCCAGTGAGGCTGTCAGCACAGAAGTAAAGACTTTCCCAGACAAACAAAAACTAAAGGAGATCATGATCATTAAAACGACCCTGCAAGAAATTATAGGGGGGACTCTCTGACAGGAAAGCACCAACTACTACAAAGGACCAGAAAATATCACCAGAAACTCGAAATCTACAGATAACATAATGGCACTAAATTTGTATCTTTCAATAATCATTCTAAATGTAAATGAACTAAATGTCCCAATCATCTGTTATGTTTCTTAAATTCTACATATGAGTGAAATCATATAGTATTTGTCTTTCTCAAACTGATTTTGCTTAGCAGAATATACTCTAGCTCCATCCATGTCATTGCAAATGGCAAGATTCCACTATTTTTTATGGCTGAGTAATATTCCACTGTGTGTGTGTGTGTGTGTGTGTGTGTGTGTGTGTGTACACATACACATACATCTTCTTTATCCATTCATCAGTCCCCACATCTTCTTTATCCATTTATCAGTCCATGGACATTTGGGATCTTTCCATAATTTGGCTATTGATGATAATGCTGATATAAACATCTGGGTGAATGTGCTCCTTTGAATCAGTACTTTTGTACCCTTTGTGTAAATACCTAGTAGTACAATTGCTGGATTGTAGGGTAGTTTTATTTTTAACTCTTGAATTTCTCTGAGATCCATACCTTGAAAATTTTCACTCCTTACCTTTTTAGTGCCATATTCATAATATTTCTCATGTTTTCCTTGATTGGTTAATTTATAAATCCTGTTCATGTTGTCATGGACAGCATGTAGACACAGTTTTGTTTAGCAAATATTTGTTACTTCAGGCTTGATGGCTTTATAGATTTTTATATAATGATATTGGCATTTTTATTCATGAAATACTTCCAAATTTTCATGATAGTCTCTCTATCAGGGTTCTCTTCCATAATATTAACAACCCTATCCATAGAGTACCATGTGTAATTAGCCTTAAAGATCCTTATGACCCCACAGTCTAGAGGATGCATCAGACATGTTGTGTCTGGGGACATGTAGACTATTTTGGCACCTTCAGTTTTGAAATTACGGGGTTCTGTGTGGCAAGGGGCATTTTTCAACATAAAAAGAACTTTAAAAGTTGCCCCTTACTGGGAGGATACTTCCTGACTCCCAGGAAAAGTTTCAATGTAACCAATCCAAAGAAAAGCCTCTCACTGTCCAGGCCTTCCTGTTGAACAAGCAAGACTGATAGATGGTGTTTAACTTTTTCCTTCAAGGCTTGGATGTTATCAACTTCATAGGTAGGGAAGTCCTAATCATAAACCAGACTACCTGTACACAAAACAGTAGAGTTAGTGTAACAGCACTCGAACTAGTCTTAAGGCTTAACGTGCTTCAAGTTAACCCACTCCTTGCTTGCTGACCTAGGGCCTTTAATCTGTAACAGAACCAATTTACTTTCTTTGAGATTTTCAGATCACTGTACCCAGGGACTGAAAGACCAGAACTTTCCAAGGCCACAGAGGCCAGCAAGTATTTTTGAAATCCCTTTGACTTTCTGATTAGCCCAGAATTTTTTTTAGCAAAATGCTTTTCTTTTTAAGGTCATACAAATGACTTTACTGACCTCCCTTTGCACATCTGAATACCTTGTCCTCCTTTGCAGAAAGAATAGAGTACTCTTGCACAACCCTCAGGTACTAAGGAACCAGACCTTGTGCAAACCCACTGGGCACCAAGAAACTAGAACTTCTTTCATAACCTCAGAGCACTGAGATAACTCTGTAGCTGGCATCATCAAGTCTTCACATAATCAAAAAACGTCATAGACCACTGCATTCTCTTAACTGATCAAACAACTTTAAAAATCTCAAGACCAGGCCCAAACCTCAGAATTGACTTTTGTATAAGAGTACATCTTCTCCCCAGGTGGCCAGCATCATGAGTAAAGCTCATATTCCTTTGCAATCAAACTTGTCTTTTGAGTATTGGCCTTTCAAGCAAAAGGCAGATGAACTTGGGTTTGATAACATTAGCCTACGATTCCCTTCCTCAGAATCTTGTGCTTGCTTCTCTTTTTTACTAATAAATGTCTTTTGGCAGTTCTCCCCAGAATAAGGCACTTTTATCTGAATTTAAAACTTTTTCAGGCAGATATCCTTTCTTCTTGATGATTTTCTGGGAGCTCAACTGCTACCTCTTCATTGGCAGAAGCTGCTTCTTCTATTATCTTGAAATTTTTAAAGCCAAACTTCTTTCTAAAATTATCAAACCAGGGGTGCCTGCGTGGCTCACTTAGTTGAGTGTCCGACTCCCTCTCAGGTCATGATCTCATGGTTCATAGATCTCACAGTTTGAGTCCCACATCGGGTTCTGTCCTGACAGCTCGGAGCCTGGAGCCTATTTCAGATTCTGTATCTCCCTCTCTCTCTGCCCCTCTCTCATTCATACTCTGTCTCTCTCTGTCTGAAAAATAAATAAACACTAAAATTTTTTTTAAAAAATCAAGTCATCCTTTGTTAGCATTAAATTCCCCAGCTTTATATATTTTACTTTCATTTTACTTTAAGTTTTCATACAATATTTTAATTTCTCTTGAATTATATTAGAGACTATAAGTATGCCCTTTTTATAGTAATTCTGCATCCACATAAAAGCTGCATTTTCTTTGTTCATTTGTTTTGTTTCTTAAATTCCACATATGAGTAAAATCATATGGTATTTGTCTTTCTCTCATACAAAAAATGCTTCATTTTCAATATGAGATTAAGACAAGTATTTTGTAAAAAGTGCAAGGTTTTAACTCCTGCTAGTGTAGCTGAAGCAATGTTTTCATGAATTATCTTTTCTTTCTTTCTCTTTTTTATGATGATCCTTATGTCGAAACCATTTATCTAAAAAATGGTGAGCAAGTGCATCTGCAGACCTCCCTCTATGATACATATTATGCAACTCAAATTTTTATTATAATAGCAAGATTTTTCTCTGCTTCTTGGGAGTGCTTTCAGCATCACTAGTGGCACTTCGTATGTGTCTATTAGCATCATTCATGGTGTATAGTATTGCACTAAACACCATGAAAAATACACAAGAACTGTAAGAGATAACATTTTTACTATGATATACAACTTACTAGAGAAATGTACTGCTCATGCAGACATTATTAACATGTCATCTGTTTTAAGCTGATATTCACAATACTTGAGCTCACTACCATAGCAACAGGAGATGGTTATGAAATTATTACAATAGTACACTTGTATTACAATTAATGCAGTTATCATTTAATACTGCATCTTTACTTTTTTATATTTCTGTCAACCGAGAATAGTACTATGTATTATATGTAATTGTATAAGTTGTGACAAATTTTAACTTTTTATAATAGTTTTGTGCATATTTTATGATAGTAAATGATGAAATAGAGTATCTACATATATTTTATATATTTATTTCATAATAACTTTTTATTTTTCTGATATTTTTAGTCTAATTGGTTCATCTGTTTGGTTTTTCAAATTGTCACATGTCTCTAAAAATTTTGCCAATATGCTATTTGAAAAAAACCCTGCATATAAGTGGGCCCATGCTTTTCAAACCCATGTGTTTAAAAATAAACTGTAATGTTTTAAGTATGCAAAACTTCTACCCAAATAGCTACCAGACACTGATTGCCAAAATTAAATAACATGTAAACAAATGGAGATATACAATATGATGATAACAAGATGAATGATTATTATTAAGATGTCTCATTCTCCCCAAATTGATCTACAAATTCAACATAATCCCAGTCAAAATTCTAGCAGACTTATTTTTTTAGAAATTGATAATCTGTCTAAAAATTGTAAATATTTATTCCCCCATATATATTTGCAAGCACCCAAATATATAAATCAATTAATAACAGGCATAAATAAACCCATCAATAATATCACAACAATAGTAGGGAACTTTAAACCCCACTTACAGAAATGTACAGATATAAGAAGAAAATGAACAAACAATGGCTTTGAATGACACACTGGACCATGTGGATTTAACAGATATATTCAGAAAATTTCATGCTAAAGCAGCAAAATATATATTCTTTTTGAATGCACATGGAACAATGTTGAGAATGGATCACATAATGTGTCACAAATCAGGCCTCAACAAATACAAAAAGATTGAGATCATGCCATACATATTCTGACCACAAAGCTATGAATTTGAAGTCAATCACAGGAAAAAGTTTGGAAAGACGATGGAAGTTAAAGAATATCCTATGAAAGCATGAATGGGTTAAACAGGAAATTAAAGAAGAAATTAAAAAAAATACATGGAAGGAAATGAAAATTAAAGCATGAGAGTCCAAAACCTTTGGAATGCAGCTAAGAGGTCGTAAGAGGGAAGTATATAACAATACAGGCCTACCTCAAGAAGCAAGAACAATCTCAAATACACAACCTAACTTTACAACTAAAGGAACTAGTAAAGGAACAACAAATGAAACCTAAAGCCAGAAGAAGAAGAGAAATGATAAATATTATAGCAGAAATAAGTGGCATAGAAACAACAAAAAATCAGAACAGTTCAATTAAATCAGGAGCTTGTTCTTTGAAAGAATTAATAAAATTGATAACCCCCTAGGAAGACTTATCAAACAGAAATGATCCAAATAAATAAAATCATGAATGAGAGAGGCAAGACCACAACAAACACCACAGACATACAAACAATTATAAGATAATATTATGAAAAATTATATGCCAAAAATGGGGTAATCTGGAAGAAATGAATTAATTCCTAGAAACATAAAAACTACCAAAACTGAAACAGAAAGAAATGGAAAATTTGAACAGACTCATAACCAGCAAAGAAATTGAATCATTCTTCTCAAACTGTTCAAAAAATTGAAATGAAGGAAAATTTCCAAACTCATCCTACAAGGGCATTACCTTGATTCCAAGTCAGTCAAGGACCCCACCAAAAAAATAGAATTACAGGCCAACATCCCTGATGAACATGGATACAAAAGTTCTCAACAAGATACTAGCAAAACGAACCCAACAGTACTTTAAAAGAATTATTCACCATGATCAAGTGGGATCTTTTTAATTTTTTAAAAAGATAAGATCCATATTATCCTCCCACTAGATACAGAATTAGCATTTAACAAAGTACAGCATCCATTCTTGACAAAACTCTAAACAAAGTAGAGATAGAGGGAACACACCTCAACATTATACCATATAAGAAATACCTACATCTAATGTCATCCTCAATGGGAATAAACTGAGAGCTTTTTTCTCCAAGGTCAGGAACAGGACAAAGATGTCCACTCTCACCATTTCACTTAGTACTGGAAGTCCTAGCCATAGCAATCTGACAACAAAAACAACAACAACAACAAAAACGTCATCCAAATTGGCAAGAAAAGGTCAAACTTTCACTGTACACAGATGAGATGATACTTTATGTATAAAACTCAAAACAACCCAACGAGAAATTTATTGAATTGATACACAAATTCAGTAAATTCCAGTATACAACATCAACATTCAGAAATCTGTTTCATTTTTATACACAAATAATGAAGCATAAAAAAGAGAAATCAAGGAATCTATCCCATTTATACTTGCACCAAAAGCCATAAGATACCTAGGACTAAACCTAAGAAAATATGTAAAAGATATGTACTCTGGAAACTATAGAATACTTATGAAACAAATGGAAGAGAACAAAAAGAAATGGAAAAAAAAATCCATGCTCATGGATTGGAAGAACAAATATTATTAAATTTTTTATATTACCCAAATCAATCTACATATTTAATGAAATCCTTATAAAAACACCATGAACATTTTTCACAGAGCTAGAACAAGCAATCCTAACTTTTTTTTTTTAACGTTTATTTATTTTTGGGACAGAGAGAGAGCATGAATGGGGGAGGGGCAGAGAGAGAGGGAGACACAGAATCAGAAACAGGCTCCAGGCTCTGAGCCATCAGCCCAGAGCCTGACGCGGGGCTCGAACTCACGGACCGTGAGATCGTGACTTGGCTGAAGTTGGATGCTTAACCGACTGCGCCACCCAGGCGCCCCTTAATTGTATTCATTTTGAAAGAGAAAGAGTGTGTGTGTGAACAGTGGAGAAGCAGAGAGAGAAGAGAGAGTATACCAAGCAGGCTCCATGCTCTCAGTACACAATCTGATGTGGGGATTGAACTCACAAACTGTATGATCATGACCTAAGCTGAACTCTATAGTCAGATGCTTAACCAACTTAGCCACCTAGGTGTCCTGCAATCCTAAATTTTTTATAGAACCATAAAAACCCTAGATAGCCAAAGTAATCATGAAAAAGAAAACCAATGATGGAAGAAGAAATTTCAGACATCAAACAATATTACAAAGCAATACTCATCAAAGCAGTATGGTACTGGCACAAAAACAGACACATAGATTAATGGGACAAAATAGAAAACCCAGAAGGGAACCCACAACTCTGCGGTCAACAGATCTTTGAAAAAGCAAGAAAGAATATCCAGTGGAAAAAAGACAGTCTCTTCACCAAAAGGTTTTGAGAAAATAGGACAGCAACATGCAGAAGAATTAAACTGGAACACTTTCTTACACTATCCCCCAAAATAATTTCAAAATATATTAAAGACCTAAATATGAGACAGGAAAACCTTCAAAATCCTAGAGGAGAAAACAAGCAGCAACCTCTTTTCCTCAGCTGGGGCAACTTCTTACTAGACACATCTCTGAAGGCAAGAAAAACAAAAGCAGGGGTGCCTGGGTGGCTCAGTTAGTTAAGTGTCTGGCACTTGATTAAAGCTTGGTCATGATATGGTTCTTGAAATCAAGCCTCTCCTCAGGCTTTCCACTGACAATGCTAAGTCTGCTTAAGATTCTCTCTCTGCCACTACTCCACTTGCACAAGCGTTCTTGCTCTCTCTCTCAAAATAAATATATAAATGAATAAATAAATAAGCATAAAAAAGAGAGAAACAAAAACGAAATAAAAAATGAACTATTTGGAATTCCTCATAATAAAATCTTCTGCACAGCAAAGGAAATAATCACCAAAACTAAAAGGCAGTGTATGGAATGGGGCAAGATACTTGCAAATGACATATCAGATAAAGGGTTAGTATCCAAAATTTACAAAGAACTTGTCAAGTTCAACACTTGAAAAGACAAAGAATCCAATGAAGAATAAGCAGAAAACATGAATAGATGCTTTCTCAAAGAAGACATCCAGATGACTAATAGACATATGCAAATTTGCTCAACATCACTCATTGTCAGGGAAATACAAACCAAGACCATGATAAGATATCACCTTTCACCTGTCAAAATGGATAAATTTAGCAATATAAGAAACAATAGATGTTGGCAGGGGTGCAGAGAAAGGGGAATCTTCTTGCTCTGTTGGTGGGAATGCAAACTGGTGCAGCCACTCTGGAAAACACTATGGAATTTCCAAAAAAAACAAGCAAAAATAGAATTAATGTACAATCCAGCAATTGCACTACTATGTATTTCCCCAAAGATACAAAAACACTAACTTGAAGGGGAACACACATCCCAATGTTTATAGTGGTACTATCAAGAATAGCCAATAGCCAAATTATGGTAGAGCCCAAATGTCCATCAGCTGATGAATGGAAAAGAAGAAGTGTATATATATATATATATATATATATATATATACATACACACACACACACACAAACATATACACACACAATGTAATATTACTCAGCCATTAAAAAAGAATTAAATCCTGGCATTTGCAATGACCAGATAGAACTAGAATGTATTATGCTAAGCGAAATCAGTCAGAAAAAGACAAATGACATAAAATTTCACTCAAATGTAGAATTTAAGAAACAAAACAGATGAACATATGAGAAGGGAAAATAAAAGAGAGAGTTAGACAAACCATAAGAGACTAGTAACTATAGAGAACAAATGGAGGGCTACTGGAGGGCAGGAAGGCAAGGGTTGTACTAAATGGGTGGTGGGCATTAATTAGGGCACTTGTTTTGTTGAGCACCAGGTGTTTTATGTAAGTGATAAATTATTAATTATATTCCCGAAAAAAATATTACACTATATATTTTAAATAAAAACTTAAAAAATAAATAGTGGATAAAATAAAAGGTATAGCTGAAAAAAAAGGAAAAATACTTGGGTATTACCTGCTTTCTAGATATTCACAACTTTGTGTTTGGTATTTTCATAATGGAATTGTATTCAAAATGCAATTCTAAATACATAAATGATTACATTAAAATGTTAAATATTTAAAATAGTAATTGAAAATTGAGAATATATTTAAGTATTTTGTAATTGGGAAATAAAAAATAAATTATGGAATATCTATGTGATTGGATATAATCATGATATATTGACAAAGAGATCATGTAAATTCCTTAGCTTGAAATACTATATGAAAGGGATATGTAATTGCATGTAAAGCTTCTGAAGCATGTAAAACAATCATAATATGAATATGAAAGTTTTAATGGTTTCTAAGTAATCTTTTCCTTTTCTAATAATGTTCTATATTTTTATTGTTTTCCAGTATGCATGTTACCTTTGTAATAAAAATAAAACAAACTTAGTTAAAACAAAATAAACCAAAAAATTATTTATTGACATTTTGAAATAAATCATATAAATAATAATAAATATTACGAAAGCCCAGAGACCTTTTGCTATAATGTATATGTATCATCAAACATGGTGTTACGTACTGAATTGTGTACTCCAAGAATTCATATTTTGAGGTCCTAATCCCCTGTACCTCAGAATGTGATTCTATTTGGAGATAGGGTCTTTAAAGAGCTCATTAAGTTGAAAGGAGGTTATGAGTGTAAGCTATAATATAATATGATTTACAAAAAAAAATTAGAATATATACAGAAGGAAGACTATGTGAACATACATGGAGAAGACAGCCATCTACAAGGCAAGGAGAGATACTTCAGAAAAAATAAACAATCTTGCTGATAGCTTGATGTTAGATTTCTAGTCTCCAGAACTCCAAGAAAGTTAATTTCTACTGTTTAAGCCACTTAGTCTGTGGTAGTTCATTATGAGAGCCCCAGCACACTAATACACATGGTAAAATATTTCATTTGGACTGATGAATTAAATATTGAGCTTTTGATACACTTTTTCTGATTTTTGGGAAGTAGCTTAAGCCAAAGAAGTAAATGGAGGGAAACACTGAAGGACCATGATTTGCATTTTGGGTGTAGAGTGTGTCTCCACACACATCATTTATTGGGGATTCTGAATATGTAGCCAAAATTGGGAAAAGATTCTGAAGTTTATTTATCATTCAGCATCCTTAATCTTTTTTTTATTTGCATTCTTCTCTTGACAGATAGTAATATGTTTTTGCCTGTAATTAAATTACCTAGATTTTTTGTAGGAGTAGAAAAAAGGAAAACAACTCAATTAAAACATGGCAAAAGATCTGAACAGATACTTCATCAAACAACATATAGAGGAGGCAAATAAGCATATGAAGATATGCTTGCTGTTATATGTCATTATGGAAATGCAGGTCAGAACTATATTAGATGCTATTACATACCTATCAGAATGATTTTTTTAATGATTTTACATCAGTAATACTGCACACCTATTCAAATGGCTGAATTTACTAAACTGACACGAAAACCGTACATACACAAATACCTTCATGCAAAAGTTTCTACAAGTTTCATTTATGATCATCCAAAACAAGAAACAGCAAAGTTTGTTTTTTAGCAAGTGAATAGATACACCAGGAAAAATAACTATTCAGCAGTAAAAATAAATTTTATTAATAAATATAACATGTACAACGCTTAAATGCATATTGATAAATGAAAGAATCCAGTCTAAGTCTACATGCCATATGATTACATTTATGTGAAATTTTGGAAACATCAAAACTAGAGAAGGAAGAAAGATTAGTGGTTGCCAAGAATTTGGGGAGTGAGGGCAGTTGGACTAAGTGAAAGACAGGGAATATTTTAGGTCTGTGAAACTACTTTGTATGGTACTTAATGATGGGTACATTGCACTATACATTTGTTAAACACATAGAACTTTATAGAAAAATTAATGAACATAAGTTAATTATTTTTTTTTACAAATAAACTCAGAGGCTAGAGGTACCCAAGATGGAATGCAGACTATGACAAAACTCTGTCTATATTGCAAGTGTAAGGCATAACCTCTGAAGGGCGTAGGACAAAAGAACTGCTGATTTAAATAATTCTTGAAAACCTAGATTTGTGTAAGACTAAAAACAAAAATAACTGCACATAAGTAGTTGATAAATTGTTTCTCATGGAGGTACAAATTGACAATTCTGAAACTGTAGTTACATGTCACTGGAATTGGACAAATATGTAAAGGAATGGCAGGCAATATGCAATAGGTTTCTCACTTTTGGAGTGGGAGTTTACAGATAAGCAAAGAGTAAAAGCTAGAATGAACCATGTGGCACTAGATTAGAGCTGGAGATATCATTAGATAAATGAATATAGACTTATGTTTTACTTAATATAGATACGGATGAATGCATGAATATATATATATAGGGATAGGGAATGTACAATATAATCCTGAAGTGGGGCCACCTGGGTGGCTCAGTTGGTTAAGCATCTGACTTCGGTTCAGGTTATGATCTTGCAGTTAATGAGTTTGAGCCCCTCATCAGGCTCTGTGCTGACAGCTTGGAGCCTGGAGCCTGCTTCAGATTCTATGTCTCCCTCTCTCTCTCTTCCCCTCCCCTGCTCTCTCTCTCTCTCTCTCTCTCTGTCAAGAATAAACATTAAAAATATATTTTTAGGGGCTCCTGGGTGGCTCAGTAGGTTAAGCGTCCGACTTCGGCTCAGGTCATGATCTCACAGTCCGTGAGTTCAAGCCCTGCGTCGGGCTCTGTGCTGACAGCTCAGAGCCTGGAGCTTGCTTCAGATTCTGTGTCTCCCTCTCTCTCTGACCCTCCCCCATTCATGCTCTGTCTCTCTCTGTCTCAAAAATAAATAAAACATTAAAAAAATTAAAAATATATATTTTTAAAATATAATACTGGAGCATATTGTAGAGCTAGAAAATAATAAAAATCTAAAAAAACCCAAAAACTACTACCATGATAAAGTTATATTAGAGGAACAAAGGAGTCAACTGAAAAAGTTCTTAATAGCCATATCTGGAAAAATTTGAGTAATAAAATTAAAAAATATAATACATAATTTCAAATAATTTATGTATATACCCCTCTCAAGAAAGTGGAGCATAAATCTGAACCCTTTAAATGTGAGCTACATTTATGGACTTGATGACAAAGATTAGAGTGTGAAAAAAAGGGGGAAGGAAAGAAGGAAGACAATAAGGATGGTAGGTGGATGGGAGGGAGGGAGAGGAATAAATTCATAGTAGAAAAAAACTTAGCCATGTGTGATCAAGGTAACATCACAATGATAAGTTACATTGATAGTATGTATCTTTGAAATTATGTAATAAAAATGGATCTTTAGCTCTGTGGTTTTCCTTCACAAAAATACTAACCTCAGTTTATTAGGAGAAAAAAATTCAGACAAATCTCAATTGAGAAACATTCTACAAAATATCTAACAGTTCTTTTCAAAACTGTCAAGGTCGTAAAATACAAAGAAAGTCTGAGAAATTGCCACAGCAAAAGAGAGCTTAAGGAAACATGACAACTAAATGTAATGTGCTGTAGTAACCTGGATAAGATCCTGGAACATAATGACATTAGGTAAAACTAAAGAAATATAAAGTATTGACTTTAGTTAATTATAATGTATCGATATTGGTTCCTAGTTATAGCAAATATAATGTAAGCTATTAATATTAGGGAAAATTTGTGTGGAATATATGGGAACTTTCTGCACTATCATTGGAATAATTTTATAAATCTAAGACTATTCTTAAATCAAATGTTTGTTTAAATATAAAAAAATAGATTTGATTACTCATGGGTTTGCTTTCTCCTACAGGCTGGTTCATGGATACTTGAGTAACATGGCTTCAACATTTACAAAAGACAACCTTGTGGAGAGCAGCAGAACTGCAAGGTATAACCTAAGTCTCTGAATGTTCTTATGGAGCACCACCACTTAATAAGTTTAATATTGTATATTTTTGCCGATATAATGAGTGAAAATTGTATTTTACTTTATTACTAATTACTAGTGTATTGATCTTTACATTTTCAGTGGCTATTATTATTTCCTTTTCTGTGAATTACTTCTTATTTTAATTTTTAAATCTTTATTTTTTAAAAAGAGAGAGACAGAATGCAAGTAGGGGAGGAACAGAGAAAGAGGGAGACAGAATCCTAAGCAGGCTACAGGCTCTGAGCTGTCAGAACAGAGCCTGACGAGGGGCTTGAACTCATGAACTGTGAGTTCATGACCTGAGCTGAAGTCAGATACTTAACCAACTGAGCCACTCAGGCGCCCTGTGAATTATTTCTTTATATCTTTGGGCAAAGGGTTGATTTTCTTTTTTTATTTATTTTAGATTCTGAAAATAAATTTTTGTTGCATACTTTCCACATTGTGTCTTCTCTGTCTCTGTATTAATTATTGATGGTTTATTGTTTTGTAGAAGATATATATATATATTCAAATTTATATTCATATATATTCAAATTTATATATAATCAAATTTATATATATTCAAACTTATATATATTCAAATTTATCAAGCTTTTGTCTAATAGGTTCGATGTTTTAATATGTTTACATGCCTTCCTTATCATGAGGTTATAAATACACTCCCTATATAATATTGTAATGCTTTCATGGCTTTATTTATGGAACTTTTTCAAAAATTTAAATCATTTAGAATTTTTTTAATAATGCGAAGTAAGGACCGTGTGAGGTGTCTATGGCAGGGATAACCTTGGAATGATTGAAAAAAATTAAATAAACCTAGTGTGGCTAGAACATTGTAAATTGAGGAGGAAAGTGGTGAAAATTTAAGTTAGGGAAGTACGTGAGAGGCAAATCATGAGGCCTTGTACCATCTGAATTATTGTGCATGTTAAAGACAGTGGAGACTATATGTTGCTATCTGTCTGCATGCAGCTGTAGTTATATGGACTAAAAAGACACATAGATCATTGGAAATAGGAGAGAAGTGGAATTATTTGGGCTATTTAGTCTGCTGACAAGCTGCTTCAGATACATCCTATTCAATAATTGAATTGCAATGGAGGTAATGTCTGGTATATTTTTGTAAGCTCCATATATAGACATATTTCTGTAACCTCCAATATGTAGACCTAATAGAGAACTTTTGATTCAGTGTCTTCTCTAACTTTATTATACTCTAATTAGTATTCCTATGCATTCTTAACGTGATTATGATATGCCAACACAACTGGGAAGAATTCTATTTGCTGAGTGTCAGAGGCTTTCATTTGCCTTAGTAGTACTCAACTGTTCAAAAAGAAAAAAAAGTAAATGCCAATAAATGATACCTAAATGATGTAGGTTCTTTTCACTCTCAAGAAACATCCTGGAAGAGGCATATAGGTACTTGCATAATCCTCTTATTATATAAAGTCACTTGATATTTGTTCAAATAATATTTGAAACACAACATGTAGAGTATGCAACTTAGAAAATGATTTTTTAAAAACCTTCTTCCAATTAGCAATTGTTTCCATATGATATAAATGTATTTTCTGTATAATAAAGAAATTAATTTTATGCTGTTATTTGTTTTCTTAATTATAGAACGTTAGATCAGTCAAGTTTGTCTGGTTGAAACTACAGATAAGACAGATCCAGAGAAATGCATCTGGCGAGAGAGCAAAACTTTTTACAACAGAGAAGCTTAGCCATAGGCCTGCATTTTGTGAGCATACGGCCTTCATGTGAAATTCTGTGCTTTGTTTTCCCTTACTTAATTTCATTTATACTTTGGTGACTATTGTACAGAATGATCCATACACTTAAACTGTTTAAAATATAATTGCCATGGAAATTTGATAATGTCATCCTAAAGAAACGTTGAGGAAAACTCAGGAAGAGCTCCAATTACTGAAAACTGGAAAAAATTAATCTTGACTAAAGCACTTCCCCCATGAAAATAGGACCTCCTGAACTTTTTAAGGGTTGATTAAAGGAAGCTGTTCTTTGGAGGAATGCATTACTATACTTATTCCAGGACTTTCCAGGAATATTAAAGTGAAATAGTAGAAACATCAAAAAATATCTTTAAAGATGTAATTTAGTGAAATGTTGGCAACAACTTACCTCAGTTCCTCTCTAAAATGAAGTGCCAAAACATGCAAACTGCTTTCCAAAACCATAATGGTTGTTAGGAATGCCTGTCAGCTGTCATCACCAATAAGGCTTTCCAAGTGAAAAAAATAAAAGAAACTGGAGGATTACAGGACAATTATTGTTCACTTAAGTATCATATATTCATCATTAGGAATCTGGTGGGTTCCTTTCCTCTACTTAATAATTTCAAACATAAGACCTGGAAGGAATTTTCAAAGATTGGGTTACTTAAAATTTCTGTTTTGTTTTTTAGTGGCTTACTATCTTTATCAGATGAATCAGTAAGTATAACTTCAATTTATAACTATTTTAACCCAGGATAATAAACTTGCTTTTCATGTGACTCTATATATATATAATCTCTTGCAGTTCTCAATGCTGAAATGACCTGAATTAATTTAATTTAATTGTAAATGTATCCTCTATGCTTTATAGCCCAATGAAAATACAGGAAATAAACATTGTCAACGTCTGAAGTTATTTTAAATGATTCTGCGGTGGTTCAAACCTGTATTTGCATTGTCTCCTTTAAATTCAGCATCTGACATGAGTGACAGGAAAATTTTCTATTTCAATACCAATTATATCATTTCCCACCACATTCTTTCCAGAAAATTGGAAGCTCTACACCACCCTCATTAAGTTTAATTAATAAATGTAAATGTTAAATATTTATATTGTAAACATTTGGTATGCAGACAAAGGACACTATAATATTTTTTTGAATATATTAGTTGTTATTGACTCCAGATCCTTTATAAGTTGAAAAGTATTCTTGTGTAAGTCCATTCTTGATGGGGAATGCAGAAAAAAGAATGGCAGTATGACCCAGGGTGTTTTCACATTGTCAGTTGCCATGGAAGATTTCAAAAAGATTTTGAAAGTTATTTGGGGGACATGTAACTAATAGTGTACACAATGTTACTAGATCCAACTGAACAATTAAGCATTTGAACCAAGTTCTGTCTTATTGGAAAGGATAATTTAAGAAGACTGAAGAAGTGTTTTTCCTTCTACCATGTGATATCAGATATCAGAAAGGCCGTGCCTCTCCAGGACAACAATTGAAAAGCTTAAATTCATAGAAGCTTAGATTTGAAAGGGACACTAGAAGTAGAATTCACCTTCTTATATTTATGACCTCTCTAACAGATGATTATAACTCACTTAAACATTACCTCTGTGAGTAACTTATTCCTTACAGCAATCCATTTGATTGGATGGCATCTTTATTCTGAAGTTCTTCATGGACTGAACTAAGTTTGTTTCCTGATAACTACCCCCCAGTTGACCCTAATGTTTAGACCCAGAGTAACCCTCTTCTTATTTCACCTGACAGTTTTTTTTAATGTTTGCAATTATTTTGTTCTTAAAAATTCATTTCTTTCAGTTTATATATCCCAGGTTTCTTTAAACTTTCCTCACATGACTTTAATTCCAGATGACTTATGATCTGGATCACACCCTAAGAAGTACTGATTTCTCAATGTCCCTTTTAAAACATGCCTAAAAACTAAATACTTATCTCTGGAGATGAACACTACATTACAGATTCATCTGCCAATAGGCCTCCATTTCAAACTGGACTACCAAGCTATCATTCTATTCTATGCCATATTGCCTTAATATGCCAAATGCTTATTTGTTCAGTTGGGTCTAGTAACATTGTGTACACTATTAGTTACATGTCCCCAAAATAACTTTCAAAATCTTTTTGAAGTCTTCCATGGCAACATATTGCCATATTGTATGATGTGACATTGTTCCTGCTACTTACACATGATATGCAATGATGGTAACTTTGTCAAAAACAGCTATTTCAGTTGTTCTGTGTTTCTATTTTTTTTTATTTGAGGACACACAATGCTCCATTAGTTTCAAGTGTAAAGTATAGTGACTCAACATCTCTATACGTTATGCTATGCTCACCATAGGATCACTACCATCTGCCACCATACAGTTCCATTACGATATCATTGACTATATTCCCTGTGCTGTATCTTTTATTCATTTGACTTATTCATTCAATAACTGGAAAACTGTATCTGCCACTCCCGCCATATTTTACTCATCCCTCTAACCCCTTCCCTCTGGCAAGCATGTAATCTAAAAAAAGAAAAGAAAAGAAAAGAAAAGAAAAGAAAAGAACAAACAAAAAGCAGAATCAAACCATCTGTTTTTGCAGAGAAAACTGCTGGAGTCAAAGAGAGTATCAGAGGGGCGCCTGGGTGGCGCAGTCGGTTAAGCGTCCGACTTCAGCCAGGTCACGATCTCGCGGTCCGTGAGTTCGAGCCCCGCGTCAGGCTCTGGGCTGATGGCTCAGAGCCTGGAGCCTGTTTCCGATTCTGTGTCTCCCTCTCTCTCTGCCCCTCCCCTGTTCATGCTCTGTCTCTCTCTGTCCCAAAAATAAATAAACGTTGAAAAAAAAATTAAAAAAAAAAGAGAGTATGAGAAAAGCAGAGACCTCTGATCTTCACATTTCACTGCAGTGAGATTATGTACAGAAAAATAAAAATTTAGGGAAGAAGTACAAATTCATGCAGAACTTCTGAGAACCACAGATACTTACTTCAACAATGTACAAGCAGAGATTGATTTCTCTTGAATGTTTCTTAGCCACTAAGAGTTAGGAAAAACAAGTGATATTTGGATAGGAAAATGCCGTAGGTTGTAGGAATAGCAAGAGCAAAGGTACTGAGTAGAGAATATGCTTTGAAGACGCAACTTATTTGCAGAGATTCTAAGTGGGAACGTCATAGGCAATATGACCATAGAGGTTGAGAGCAGATTGTGGAAGGCCATATGCCAGATTAAAGATTTTGGACAATTAAAAATACTTAAAGGGAACAAAATTTTCTTAGATCTAGGTCATATAAAATCTGTCTGCTGAGGACATATATAATAGCAATTATATCCTCTGCCTCTCACATAATTTCACATAATTTCCTTTCTTTTTTCTTCAGCCAGATTCCTCATGGACTTGCCAAACATGAGAAATTTCTCTTTTCTTTGCCACAGCTTTCAAATAGGAACCTGAGATCAGCTTTGCATTGTCAAAGGAAAATATGGGCCAAATTCAAATGTCAACAGAAGTAGGGCAGATCACATTTATCTACTAAGTTAAGTTTACATATATTCTAAAAATCATTGACTTACTTTTGACTTTCTCTTCAGAAAAAAGATGGCTTATTCTTCAGAAAAAGAGATGGAGAAGATGAAGAAAGTGAAGCTCAGAGATGTTGGTGACTTGATCCAATTACATAGTTGCTACTGGAGGTAGCTAAAGAAGGGAAATATCTGGGTTCAGCATTCTTTGAACTACATAAGACTAATTCCTCTTGATGCAGATATTCAGGATTGACAAAAATAAGCTCAAAGAAGGAACAAAAATTCTCACTATTTTCTTTATCTCTTCTTTTTTGATATGCCAATTTAAAATATATCATGGGTTGAGGCTACAGACTATAATGGATAGTCATGTAATGTAACCAGGTAATGAATACTGGCATTCTGAATCACAATGGAGAGCTGGAATAGGACATGAGTCTTTATTGCTTTGTGGAATAGGACAGAGGTATGAACATAGCTTCTGGAAAATTGAAATAACAAAATATTAAACTGTGCTTAATTACAGTTTCTTAATTATGTTTTAAAAGGTGACAATGGATGGCCATTGTGTTAAAGCCCATGCCAACTACTTTTGTTTCTCAAGGAAGGGAAAGCTTTGGGGTTGTTTCTACCTATTTTGCCATGGTTTGTACATAAGCAACCTAGTAATAAAATAATCTGGTGAAAATCAATCTTTTTTAGAGACAATGATAACTATTTGAGACACTTGGTAATACTCTTCATAAGATATTTTTGTCACATTGATAAGTTTGTTTCTGTTAGCCTATAACTTTTACTGGATGGAAGTTATTCAGCAAAAAGTTTGTAGGAGATATATATATATATATATATATATATATATATATACAGTGTTTTAAAGGCATGGTATCTGTTCAAATTCTCAATCAGACTCCACTTCATGTGGAATTTCATCAAAAGTGTCTGCTACTTATGAGACATTTAATTCTTTTCAAGAGGCTATTTTACCAGCATGCTGCTAAATACATTAGACATTTTAAAAATAAAGGCATGTATTCTAGTTTGACTTGAGTATATTTGTCAATTAAAAGCAAAGGTTTAATATTACTCATTAAGATAACTTATCAAACAAGATTTCTCATCATAAGGTTTTTCTCTTTTGAAACACCCAATGATTTTCATCAATGGCTTAATTCCCATAAACGTGATTTGTATGTTGCAACCTCTTCAAAGAGTAGACCACTTATCTTAAATAAAAGATAAATAATACTATAAAAATAAATCATAAATTAAAAAAGATTAAACTTTTAAAATTAATAACAAATAAACTGTATTATCTAGTAGACACCACTATTTGGCCAAATGTTGTAGACCCTGAGTCTAATGTTCTCTCTTTTCTAGCAAGAGAGCAGGATGCAGGATGAAAAACGAGAGATGCCTAATGTCCGGGAAAAGACAAAAGCCCAGAATAAGGGTCCTTGCCCCATATTTATTCAGATCAGAAGGCTTACAAATGTGATGGGAGTGCACAAAGAGACAAAGAAACTGTAAACATTAACTTGGGGATGTGAAGGAAGAGGGGATTTTGAAGATATACAGTGTTTGGGGTTTGGGTCAATATAAAACAAAATCCGGGCGCCGGGCAGTTGGGAGGAAGGTTGTTTACAGCGGTCATGAGGCAGCACCTCTGTTTATCTTAGCTAGCCTAAGGGATGAGACAGGTAGGGGGAATAACCTCAGGGTTAATAAGGCGCCTTTTCTTTTGTTAACCATCTTTGCTCTGGGCTGCTTCACCTGCAACACAGCGGTCCATAGTCCAATTCACCAGTTCTTTTTTTAATGTTTATTTATTATTAAGAGACAGAGGGAGACAGCATGAGCATGGGAGGGGCAGAGAGAGGAGGAGACACAGAATCTGAAGCAGGCTCCAGGCTCGGAGCTGTCAGCAAAGAGCCTGATGCAAGGCTCGAACTCACAAACCACAGGATCATGACCTGAGCCGAAGTCGGACACTTAACTGACTGAGCCACCCAGGCGCCCCCCAATTCACCAGTTTACCTAACCTGGCCCTATCCTCCTGTGAAAGCATCTTTTCTGCTATAGTACTAAATTGGGGGTGCTTCTACCCTGAATATGTAATCTTGTTTATTTCATATACCTATGTATTGGACACCTTTGCACCATTTTTATTTTAAGCCTTTGCCTCTCCCTCTCTATTCTGGGGGCTCTTCAACCCGTCTCTATTTTGGGGTGACTTTGCACCTCCCTATTCCTGGCACCTTTGTGCCTTCCTATTATTAGGGTGCCTTTGTACCCCCTATTCTTAGGGTGCCAATCTTGTTTACCCAAACTCGGGTGTGAGCATTTTATGGCTTTGTATTTCTTTATGCCTTTTTAACCCATTGGTGTAAGCCCGGGGGATTCCTAATCTTATCCCCTACAGTCAAAATTTAATAATGTATAAAATTGAAGTTATTGAACTAGATTGATCATATCTAAAGTGATTTCCAGTTGTAGTATGCTATGATACTAAAAGTAAATAGATAAATTGAATCTTACATAAGACTATACTTCTCTTCTTGATTCTAGTTAATAAACCAACTCTTGCCATGATCCTTTATGATCTAAATAATTCACTTTTTATTGTAATAAAATAGAACTTCCCCTGGCAATAAACAGTACTCACCTTGATCCAGGATAGGATAAAATATAATATATATTCTTAATACTGTCAGGCTATTCCTCTTTAATTACCTTTAAAGGTTGTCATAAACAATCACTATTCTCAAGCCAGACAGAAAAACCAATCCTTTGTATTTACATGTGATTTCAACATTTCAGAGGACATTTATTTATGTTATCCTCACAATAATCAGTCTTGTAAGTAAGGACTAATAACATTATCTCCATTTGGAAGATGTATAAATTAAAGCATAGAGCAGTTTAATGACTTTCTTCCAGTCACATAGGTAATGAGAGAAAAAAGTCTGTAAACCAGTCCTGTTTATTTCTACCCCTTTGTACTTTTCACTCTATTATTTCCCAGGCTTGACCATTGATAATTCCATTGCTGGTGATAACCAAATCAGTCAGAATAGTCTATGCTGTGTTGCCCAGCAACAATCACAAATCTCAGTGGCTCAAAACAAAAGTTTATTTCTCACTGATGCTACATATTTGGTTCATCCTTTTACCAAACTGGCAGAAGCTCTACCGTATTACAACTATATTATCTAGAACACATGGCCTACTTGGTCAACAGCACAGAGAAGCAGATGAAAATGAATAATTCATCTCTAGCTTTCTAGGTTTCAATATAGAAGTGACACATATTAATTTCACTTACAGCTTATGGGCCAAAACATTTAATACAACACAGTTTCACCTAACTATAAAGGGAATAGGAAATGTGAAAACTACATAGATATTTGGTAAGCAGTAAATGTCTCTGCCATGATAGCTAATATTTATTGAGTTCTAAATACATGCCAGACACTATGCTAAGCACGTTGTGTCGTTGCCTCATTTAATTCTCATTTAGTCCTGTACTGTAAATATAACCATTATACTGATGAAAAAACAGAGTTTGAGTGATAATCTACACAATGTTTTATAGATGGTAAATAACAGATGCAGGATTCAAACCCAGATCATTCATATTCTAGAGCCAACTAGAAGTTAACTTATTCAAGTCCAAATCTGTTTCCTATGTCTTTTCTTTAGCCATCTTAAGATCTTTAATTTAAGTGAGGTATAGTTTTTATCTACTTCCTCCCACACTTGATTTTATTTTCACTCTAAATGTATAAAATATGATGAATGAGAAAGGGTAGATGGATGGATGATAGAGAGACCCCTTTTGTTGTATTTTTTCATCCTTTCCTACAATAGTACAGTGTCTTCTATAGGAGTCTCTAAAAATCATGCAGTAAAGGTATTTAATTGCTTGAGCTTGCTTACTGCTGCTTCAGTACATACCAGTCATCTCCCTTCTTGGCTCTTCCTTTAATATAAAACAATGCTTCTTATTTGCCTTATATCTTCTATAAGAAGGGCTCAATGATAGTCTTAATAATGCAGAATATGCCTTTTGTAATAAACTTTCTTTTGTAGCTATTTACAATTAAATTCACTAAACTATACTTGGAATTAAAGAGAGGTAAACTCAAATACATATAAAATGATCATTTTCCACAAAAATAATTAAAATGAAAGTTTTTAGATAGTCCTCTTATCTTAAAATTCAATTATCCAGAAATTCACATATCTTTATAAAAATTCTAGATAATTTTATAAGTTGAAATTTAACACACTTATGAGATTCTAGCTAATGTGGAAATATTGACTTAATAGATACACTTAACCAAATAGTATCTGATTAGTGTCTCATAGATTCATTTAGTTTGGAAACTGAAAGTGACCTCCCTCATTTTGCCAATGAAGAAATAGGAGTCTAAAAGAAGTTATTGATTTACAATCAGGCAGGTAGTTAGAGGCAACACAAAGGTAAGAATCTTGCCCTCCTCAGACTCTCAGTCTGGGTTAATTTAAAATAATAGCCATATTGGGGTGCCTGGGTGGCTCAGTCAGTTGAACCTCTGGCTGTGGGTTTTGGCTCAGGTCATGATCTCACAGTTTCATGAGTCCCAGTCTCGCATCTGACTGCGCTGGCAGTGCAGAACTTGTGTGTGATTCTCTCTCTCTCTCTCTCTCTCTCTCTCTCTCTCTCTCTCTCCCCCTCCCCTGCTTAGGCTGTCTCTGTATCTCTCAAAATAAATAAATTAAAACCTAAAAAAATAATAGCCATATTTATAAAATCTTGCTTCTGGAAAGTTAAAATCACTCTTTTTATTGAATTATAGTTGACACACAATGTTACATTAGTTTCAAGTGTACAACATAGTGATTTGACAACTCTAGATGTTATGCTATGCTTACCGCAAGTGTAGTTAACATCTCTCACCATGCAATGTTATTACAATATTAGTAACTATATCCCCTATGCTGTACCTTTCATCCCTGTAACTTATTCATTGTGTAACTGGAAGTCTGTACCTACTACTCCCTTTTACATATTTTCCCCATCCTTGTCTTCCCTGTTAACTATCAGTTTGTTCTCTTTATTTATGAGTCTGTTTCTGCTTGTTGTTTTTGTTAGAATCACTGCTAGAACATCATAAATGTTTATATAAAGCAAGGTAACACATTTCTATTATTATAAATTGTAGCTTACAAAATTACATTAAAATTTTGTCATTGGTTACTAGGAAGTGGCTGAGGATCTATTCAAAACAAGTATAGAAAGACAAAAGGTACAGAAACATAACTAGAATATCTTCATCATTAATTGGCGATGTATGTGTTTACTGAGATATTACAGCAGTTTTTAAATATATCTGTGTACCATTTGACTTACACAATGAGCATGGATTGCTTTTATAATTTAAAAACTTACAAGTTATTTTTATTTTCTGAGTATGTTTGACATAAAATGTTACATTAATTTCAAATGCACAACATAGTAATTCAACTTCCCTATATGTTACGCTATGTTCACCACAAGTGTGGCTACCATGTGTCAACATACAACATTATTACAATATCACTGACTATATTCCCTATACTGTGCCTCTTATTCCTGTGAGTATATTCCATAGGTGGAAGGCTGTATCTCCCACTCCCCTTCAGCAATTTTGTCCATTGCTTATCCCCTTCCCTCTGGCAACCATCAGTTTGTTTTCTATATTTACATGTCAGATTCTGCTTTTTGTTTCTTTGTCAGTTTATTATTTATTTTCATTCAATTTGCAACAATATGGATGGACCTGAAGGGTATCATGCTAAGTGAAATAAGTCAGAGTGGGAAAGACAAATGCATATTTTGACTTATATGTGGAATAAAAAACATTTACAAGGCTTTAAAACAAAATAGTACTTTGTGTTTGTTTAAAATCTTTTACCTGGTAATCTCAGTGCACTTTCTTGCCTTGAAAGGGCAAAAAGAGTAATTTTATGCAAAGCCAAAAAGAGATTATGTGTGGAGTATAAAAAAGAGCATCACAAATTTAAGATGTGGAATAAGGTAGAAGTCTGTACCTTATTGAATCACCTTATTATTAAAGAGTAGTAAATTATCTGAATTATTGTCTTAGTTGTATGAATTTTGCAAACAGGAAATAAGCAATTCAATATATTTTTTTTCATTTGTAAAATAGGGATAAAAATCCCTGCCCTGTAAACATCACAGATCTGCTGTGTGGAATACATAATTTAATGTTTTGAAAGCTCATGGGAAAATGAAAATTAATTTATAAATTTAAGGTTTGATTTTTTTGTATTAACATACATAAGCTAATATTCTCTTCATGTGCATCAGTATACGTATATAAATATTTACTCTACTCCATAGACTGTTCTTCTGTTCATATTCACAGAAGGCAGACAAAGACCAAAAAGTTAGATTACTTGTGCTAAGTTCTATAGGTGAAATGACAAATCTTAAAAGTTATTATTTTTTGGTTGGCTTTCATGTGCCTAGGTGTCAAGCACCACAATACTAGATACTTTACATATATATTATTCCCTCATTTTTGGTCTAACCGCATGCAATAGGTTTTATTTCCATATATATGTATATTGAGACTATGAAGCTTGAGTAAGCTGCTTAAGGTCACACATCTGGTGAATAGCAGAGCCAGAATTTATATCCAAGTTTGTCATACTGCAAATCTCTTTCCTGATTTTGTGTTTTGTTTCAGAGATAGTCACCTATCTCTCATAGTCACCTGATAGAAACCTTCACTTTCTTTTGGCATGTACATGTGTTTTCCAGATATTGAAGTGATACAGAATAGCAATTTCTCTCTTCTCTTTTCAACTCACTTGCATTCTGTAACAAATGTCTTCATGCTGAAAATATTTTTTTTTTGTAACTTGTCCTTTCTGAAAGATTGAAATGTTTCTGATTGGATTTTTCACAGTCCAGAAATGTGGAGATCTCTGAGTTTAAACTGTTTACAAGGGTAGCTTTTCCCCCTGGTTTTGATTATATCATTGACAGCACTTGATATCTTCAGGCATAGGAATGTATTTACTTATAGGCACATAAGGTATTCATTTATAAAATTGAATTATATGACTAGGAGATTGTGTGTTTTGTTTGTGTAGCAGTTCTTCTAAACATGACTTACAATTGATAAAAGCCAGATGGAAAGCGGAAACAGTCCATTTCATGACTCTTTAAACGTTTAAATTTGTCAACCCTTGAACTTAACATTTTTTTGAAGTTCAGTGGTAAGATGGAAACAATTTGTTGGTGAATTTTTAATATGTAAAATGACCAGTAAATGTTTATAACATTCTGTATCAAGGGAAATAGTTCGGGCTTGAGAAGAGTTTCAAAGGCAATGTTAATGGCTTATCATTAAATTCATTTCATGGTTCTTATTTTCCTTTTTAAAATTTTTATTAAAGGTATTTTAATATGCATATTGTCTGCTAGTCCCTTTTTGGTGGGAAACAACTTCTTCTTAGTATCTCCAAAGTATCTCACTGTATGAACACATACTCAAATATTATTTGTTAAAATTCATTAAACATATAGTAAAATATTTGTCATTTTCCTACAATTATTGTTTAAATATTAGTTAATATCATAAGTAGTCTTATATATTATAATTTAATCTTTACAACAACATTATGAAGTGGGTACTATTATTATCAACACTTATTTTTCAGACTGAGGAAATCAAAGCTTGGAGACTGCACAACCTTCCTATGATCACAAAACTAGGAGGCAGTGGGACAAGGATTTGAACCCAGACAGCTGACTTCAGAGTCCTTACTATTAACCACTATTCTATATTCTTTCTTTTTTATTTATTTAGAAACTTTTCAAGGGGTGCCTGGGTAGCTCAGTCAGTTGAGTGTCTGACTTGATTTTAGCTCAGTGGGACCCCCCAAGGGTCGTGGGATCCAGCCCCACATTGGGCTCTGGGCTCCATGTTGATCGTGGAGTCTGCTTAAGATTATCCTTTCTTCTGGCCCTCTTCCCCTCTCTCTTTCTCTCTCTTTCTAAAAAAAAAAAATCAAGCATGATGGTATAATAAGCACTATATGAAGAAAACAGATCACGTCTTTTTAAATTTAATAATGGCACCACCATTCCCCCACCTTCCTTAGCATAAAAAAAGAGTCATTTCTCATTTACTCACTTCTCACATGGTATGACTTGTCATGATCCACAAATTCTACCTTTACAATGACTAATTCCATTATCTCTGCTACCATGCTAGTTAAAGCTTTAAACTCCTGTCACTTCTAGACTATTACTGTTTCTCTCCTTGTCCAATGATCTCCCAGACCAAACTATTCTACATACCACTACCAGAGACATTTTCTTAGTATATAGATATAGTTATGTCACTAATCATAAACATTCTCATTACTTTCATAATTAAGTCCTAAATATTCAGTTTGACATTTAGAGTGTTCAATAATCTGCACTCAGTGTTTATTTCCATGCTCATTTCTTAGCTTTCATACATATGCTCTATGCTCTAACCTAAAAAAAACTACTCCTAATTCCAAGAGCACAACATTTTTTTCTGTCTTTATACTTTTTAAAAATATTTTCCCCTCTATCTCCAATCCCCTTCTTTGCCATTTCTGCCTATTGATATTTTACTCAATATTTAAAAGCTCTTCTCAAATTGTACTATATCTATGATTTTATTCTCCACATATAAAATGTTTATTTACTTTGCTCAGTTGGATATTCATCAGATTTTTTTGTACCTTCCCTTGACATGATACAGTTATTGGCATGATACAATTTATTTCTGCCCTTGCATTACCTTCTTTTTTATATGGTAAATTCTTAAGGTCAAGAGATATGCTTTCTTTATCTTATATTCTACACAGACCTAATCAAATTCCTTGGACTTAGTAGGTACGTAATATTTATTCAAGTGCATAGAGATGCCACCCAATATCGCCTAATGGCTTTTCATTTCTTAACCAAAAAGATTATGATGGCATGCTCTAAACCAATACAGAAGAGAGCAATCTATGCTTAAAATGCAACTATTTCTGAAAGATCTTCACGGAGTGTAAAAGAAATGATATCCCAGTATAAAATAAATCAAATGAGGAATAATCGTTCTATTTCTATGAGATTTCTTGGAAATACTGTCTGTCTACCACCTGGCTAAAATATAATTACTTCAAGTATGAAGCCGAGAGTAATTACATGACTCCATCAAGTAAACATTGGCTTTGTCTTTTATCAAGCATGCAAGAGAAAAAGTGAAGTACATTCAGGTTTAGCAAAGTTTATGACTGGTATAAGATTTAAAGGTTATTCCACGTGCAGAAATGCCTATATCTTCTAGGTCCAAAATGCAGCAGAATCTGATACTAAATTGAACACTAACTGAAGAATTGGGTAGTTACTTGGCAAGAACATTGATATGACAATCAGTAGACTTGTGAACTAGACTTGGTTTATTACCAACTAGATGCTTGAGATAGAGTTTCTTTATCTTTTCATGAAATGAGGTGGTTACACTGAAAAAAAAAACAAACTTCTTTCATGTATTATTCTTTAAGAGTTAAATTGTGTATATTAATGCCTGTCAGAAATATGACACGCAGATGCAAGTTATTGCTGGGAGAGGTATTTAAAATATTTGTAATAATAGTTACTAACATTTCCTATGTGCTGTTTCCTAAGTGCTTTACATAAAATACCTTTACATAAAATATATTTACATAAACTCCATGAGATAATTATTATTACAATCATCCTCATTTTACAGGTGAGGAAACTGAAGTACAGATAGTTTATATACCTTTCCAGAGGTGCCACAAATAGTAAGTTTGGCAGAACTGGAATTGAACCATAGATCAACCACCATATTATACTGTTGCTCCTGCTATACTACCACTCTTCCTGTATTTTCTAGACATTCAAACCTTTTCCCTGTTGCTCAGTCAATCATATTATCAAATAGGTGTCTCTGGATTTAATGTTTGTTCTTCATGGAATAATTGTCTCCTAACTTTTTGACCATCTAACTCTGTTTATTTTTCATATCTCAGAATATATATCATACTTACGGAAATGCCTTTTATCAAATCTCAATTTTGATTAGGTGTCCCTCTCATATACTGTTAAAAGAGTCTGTATGTAATTCCTTCTGAGCATGTCTCACAATTATAAAACAAATTATTATAATTATATTCCATATGTATGTGTGTATATACATATTTATTTATTTTCAGTCTCCCCTTCTAGAATTTCAGCTTTATGAGCATAAGAACTTTGATTTGTTTACAGCTATATCCACTGTGAATAGAATGGTTCCAGGCACAAAGTATGTTCTCATAACACTTGTTGAATAAGCCAATAAATATATAAAATATGCTTGTAGACCATTACATGTGTGTTTAGAGAAAAAATTGCTACATTTTTGTTTGAGAAAAATCTTTCTTGTGTTAATAATTACCTGGGTTCACAGACAGACCTGGCATATAGAGAAAGAGGGAAAATGCAGTACTGGCTTGACATCATTACTAAAAACATTCCTCACATCTTCTACAATGAGTTCAATATTTATACAAAGAAAATTCATTTCAGTTTGTTTTGAAGGATTTTTAGCCTCCAGAGACCTTCAACTGCTTGCTGAGAACAAGGTCTTTGAGGAATGGGGTACAGGATGGGCGAATGTCCACTAGGAAGGAGGAAAAGTGAAAGAAGAGCAAAATTAAAAATAATAATCCCAGAGATAAAAAGAACCATCCTATGACAAGCCACAGACATGGTACATTTTTAATCCCCCTTATTAGAGTAAATTCTACAATTCCCCATATAACAATTCCTGAAGAAGAAAACAGCATAATTGTCTCCACCAACAATGTAGTTTCAAGGTCAGAGTACTATAAGCTTGGATTTGATTGTAAACTTGACATGGAGTGAATACTTATAATTATTTACAACACATTTAAGGTAGAAATTTTATCACTTATTCTCATATTTATAATTATTTATGAGTAAACTTTCTATTATATTTTAGGCAAGTTTTGGTTTTTCTAAATGTCACAATGTGTTTACAAGTGGGAAACTAGTAGAGTTATTTTCTAAAGAAGTTTTTCTGAGGGTAAATTACTGAAAACAATGGCTAAAAAAGGTAGCTGAATTACTGAAAAGTGGTCAAATAGTTAATAATGTTGAAGAAAACAGACATTGAATTCTGGCACAATTTTGTAAATGATCTAAGGCAGACCTTCCCAAAATAATCCTATTTTTCATTTCCATCTGAAACCTGATATCGGATGTCAAAAATTTTAATTAAAGAGCTAGATACAATTTATAGGGTGTTTTACAATCCATAAAGTGCTTTGATATACACTATTTTAATTTAATTTTAAATGTCATTTAGTGTCAGGAGCATGAAGAATATTCAGCTTATATTTTCATTTCCTATTCTCTTTAATGTCAACGATTTAGGGAAAGCTATACTTGAGAAGTCAACTGTTCAAAAAAAAAAGTATGAATGTGATTTTCTAATTTATATACATATCTTTTAGCGCCTATAAAGAAATTCAGCAGTTTAATAGATGTGTGAGGATAAAAGATACTTTTACTCTGTGGGATTGTTGAGGAAATGAAATTCAAGCAAATTTGCCAAATTAAAAGACACACTGAAATACAAATCAAGTCATGGGATATATCCAAAAGCAGAAGGGACTGAATCAATTAATTAGTTAATATAGAACTTTAAAAAAATTATGGAAAAATACCAACATAAAGAAAATAAAAATACAACCTGAGAGAAATGCTTGTATTGCATTAATTTATGAAAAACTATTTCAAATAAGTAAGAAAGGTAAAAAAAAGTTTTAAAAACCAGAAAAGTAGGCAAACCAATGGAGAAGAAATTCACAGAAGAAAAGACAAATAGGTAATAAACGTAAAAATTATCAATTCTGCTTATAATTGTAAACAAGCTACAATATAAAACAGCTAAAGAATAACATCCAAAGTTTGTGACATTGTGGAGAAATGAATTGCTTGAGTCACACAAGGTGTTTATTATATTTCCTTTATCCATTTTGTTCCCACTATATTTGCTTTACTTGTGTTCTTTGAAAGTAATTTTTTTCACTATGACATAATTGAAGAAACAAAGAGGGTAAACATCCAGATGTCATTTTCCTGCAAATTTTCCTATAATCCCTAAAAACATAGAAATAAAGAGATATATTTGGTTCTATTCAAGTTTGTTCAGTCCATGAAAGGAGTGCTACTGTGGTCCCTGGAATAGAATCCTTTGAAATCACATTTACAGTGGCACACTTTTGATTCTTTATAGACAGCCACAGTTAGAATACATCAAAAAGTGGAAAGTGAGTTTAATATTTTATTTGATTACTTTTTAATTCTATGATCAATATTTTCTTGAAATAAAAAGAAAGTGTGAAATAGAGATATAGAGAAGGAATCTGTAAACTTTTGTTTGCCTATTTTCTTTCCTCTCTTCCATTTTTGCTTTCTTCCAAAATTCACACTCTGATATAATTTATTTCACTGATTTCAGGTCTTTTACATTTTAGGAGTTAGCAACATTTCAAAACTTACAGAGCATGACATGATGATACCAACTTTTTATTTTGTCAAGAAAATAGAATTTTAAAGCCAAGTACCATATACTATTATCATGATTTCATAAAAGGAATGACCTTTGCTCAGTGAGATAGAGATGAAAACATTACTCAGAGTCTAAATAGTTTGGAACAATGAGAGGACTGGAAGGACTGCACCAAGAAAAACTCCCTTAAGCAAGAGAGGGCTGGGTGCAGCCCTGACCTGAGTAGCTCTCTTGTATTTATTCGGGAGTGAACAATATTATGTGGAAATGAAAGCAGAAAAATAAGTTAATAAATCATGTGAGACATACCATGACTCTAGGTGACCACCTGCACATATACATTAGCAAACTCAGGAAAAAAGCAAGGGGCTTAGTAGGGGGTGAAGGTGGGCTCAATATTCCTTAATAACAGAAGCATTTCAACTTGAAAGGAAAAACACTTTTTCTATTTTCATTGTATGCTATTTCCAGCACATCTTTTTTCCTTGGTTGAGCAGCTGCTGTGCTCAGCATGTGCTGCGTTCAGCACAGATTTCTCTTGCTTACTTTTTCTCTTTTGTCCTCCGTATTCCCACAGTTTTTGTTGTTGGCACTTACTTTTTAAAACTTTTTATTTTAAAATAATTATAGATTTGTAGGAGGTTTTTTTTTTAAAAGTAAAGAGAGATTCTATATATCCTTTAACCAATTCCTCCTAATGGTAAGATCTTGCAAAATTATAATACAATAGCAAAACCATAAAAATAACATGATAAAATCAACTGGCCTTGTTCATATTTCATTAGCTTTATGTGTTCTCATTTGTGTGTGTATGTGTGCATGATTTTTTGCAATGTTATTACAATTGTGTGACTAAAACCACAATCAATATATTAACAGTAACATCACCTTAAAGTTACCTTGTGTTGCCAACTTATAAACATAGCCAAACCTCCACTACATCTGTAACCACTGGCAACAACTCATCTGTACTCCACATCTATAATTTTGATATTTTGAAAACATTCTATTAATTGAATGATATGGTATTGACCTATTATCTTTGGCTTTTTTTGCATAACATAATGTTCTTAAGATCCATCCAAGTTCTTGTGCATAGCAATAGTTTGTTGCTTTCTGTTTTGAGTATGGATGCACCACAGTTTATTTAATGACTCACATATTGAAGTATATTTTAGTATTTTCCAGTTTGAAGCTACTATAAATAAAGCTGCTATGAACATTTGTGTGAGGTTTTGGTGTGAACAGGTTTTAATGTGTCTATGATAAATGCCCAAAAGTGCAATTCTTAGGTCACATGGTAGTTGTAGATTTAGTTTTTCTGTTTGTTTGCTTGATTTTTTTAAACATAAATTCCCTTTAAGGCGCCCGGGTGGTGCAGTCAGTTAAGTGTCCAACTTCAGCTAAGGTCATGATTTCATGGTTCTGTGGGTTTGAGCCCTGCATCAGGCTCTGTGCTGACAGCTCAGAGCCTAGAACCTGTTTCAGATTCTGTCTCTCTCTCTCTCTCCCCCTCCCCTGCTTGCAAACTGTTTATCCCTCTCAAAAATAAATAAACATTTAAAAAAATAAATAAATAAAAAATAAATTCCATTTATTATCTGAAGAATATTTTGCAGGATATAAAATTTGTGGTTGGCAATGTTTTTATTTCAGTACTTGAAAAATGTTTTGCCATTTCTTCCTGGACTCTGGTGTTCTGTATAAGAAATCTCCTGTTAATAAAATGTGTGTTTCCATATAAGTAATGTATTAATCCTGCCAGGCTGTTTTCAGGATATTTTATTTATTTTTGGGTTTCAGAACTTTAAGTCTTAGGTGTTTTGGCATGGATTTATTTTGGTTTATCCTATTTAGGGTTTTCTCAACTTCTTGAATCAGTATGTTTATGATTTTTATCAAATTATGCAAGTTTTAAGCCATTGTTTATTTGAAAAATTTTGTTTTATTTTGTCTTTCTTTTTCTGAGATCCTGATGGTATACCTCTTTCATGGTATTCCCACAAGTCCCTATGCTCTGTTTTGTTTTCCCACTTTATTTTCTTTCTGTTGTTCACATTGGGTAAGTTCTATTGCTCTGTTCTAAAATTCACTGATTTTATCCTCTGTCATTTCCACTGTACTATTCATCCCATTGAGTGATCTTTAAATTCCATTATCAGGGGTGTCTGGGTGGCCCAGTCAGTTAAGCAGCTGACTTCGGCTCAGTCATGATCTCGCAGTCTGTGAGTTCGAGCCCCGCGTTGGGCTCTGTGCTGACAGCTCAGAGCCTGGAGCCTGTTTCGGATTCTGTGTCTCCCTCTCTCTAACCCTCCCCCATTCATGCTCTGTCTCTCTGTATCAAAAATAAATAAATGTTAAAAAATTAAATTCCATTATCTAATTTTCTATTTATGTAATTTACCTCTGGTATTTTTTTTATATCTTCTATTCCTTTGCTAAAATTTTCTGTTTTTATTTGTTTCAAATTTGTTCATGAAAACGTTGCTCATGAAAACCTTTTTTTTTTTTACAGATGGATTAAACCCCTTGTCAGATGATTTTAACATCAGTCATGTAAGTATTGGCATCTTCTGACATTATTTTCTTTATCAAGTTGACATTGTCCTAGTTCTTAAAAAACCAAGTGGTTTATATTGTATCCTGGGCATTTAGGTTAATTTTTGAGACTTTGGGTCTTACTTAATCCTTTTTAGCAGGGATTCATCTTATTTAAGTGTAGCACACAGGTCATGGTGAATGGAAGTTGTTTTCCCTTGGACTCCACTGACTGCACACAATAAAAAAGTGTACTACTGCCTCATATCACCTCATTGAAGATGTGTAAGCTGTAAGCTCAATTTCCTTGCCTAAACTAGGGATTACAATAGTAGAAATATATCACCTAGCCCAGTTCCCACAGCCTTTTAAACCTTTTTAACATGAGTGATAATGGAAGTTCAGTTCACTACGGGGATATGCTGACAGAATGGAGATATGAAATGGAGTGGCAGCTACCAATCCTTCTTAATACCACTTTATTTACTTTCACTGTTGCTGAATGTGGGTGGATACTCATTTCCTTTTGAAACTCTGCTGACACTGGGGGGAATGAAGAATCAGAATGCCAACTAGGCTGTCTTAAGTTTGGGGTTGGTGTGGAGATCAAAATCCCTGCTTGATCCCATTGAGATTACCAAGGTGAGGGAATTGAAGCACTGCTTGCTGCAATTACATGGTGAATGGAAAAGTAACTTTCTTCTCAGTTATTCCAATATTACTTTGGATGGGATTTGAGAGAAGCCTGGGCTGGGGATGGAAATGAGATCCTTGCTTGGTCCTGTCAACACCACCATACAGGGGAAATAAAACACCAGCCCCTGCTTCTCTATGAAAGAGGAGGAAGGCAGATAAACTCTCCACTAACCATACCAGGATTTGCATGGGTGGGGGGAATGGCAGTTTCTTCATTGGTGTTTGGCAGAAGTAAGTGGTACTGTAAACAAAGTTTTTCTGTTGTTAGGATAACCTTTTTCCAGCAATTTGGCTAAAGGGAACAGGTTTTTAAATTTATTTTTCCAACTGTGCTAATCGGTGGTTTTTAGATGGGAGTTTGTCCATTTTTCCATTCAGAATATATAAAAAGCAAAAAGAACTCTATTACAGCCTTATTGAAGCCTCATTTTCTTGCCACCTTAACCTCTTCTTCTCATCGTTCAGAGTCTTCTTATAACTTCTTGTGTTTATTTCGTTTTTTTTTTTTTTTTGCTTTGTTTTTGTTTTTTTTACAACCAGGGAATTCTATTTGTAAGAGGGAAGACTGGGAGAAATAGGATTCCCATCATGGAAAATCTGCAACTTACAAGGGTATTTTAACACAAAAAGAAGTAGAACATAATCTCAGAATAAAAGATAGTCCTTTTAAAGAAAAATAGCTAGAAATCCTATGCTAAAATATAAAATTAACATGCCTCACGGGTTTTTTTTTTTGTTTTTTACTTTATCAAAGACCAAAAAATCCAAGTAACTTACCAGCAAGAAGCCCCAATTATTGGCAAGATTGGCACAAAATGTGTCACAAGTGTTTATATAGTTTGGCTTTTAAGCTGTTTAAATGGGTTGGATAGGTTGAAGATTTAAGCTAAAGAGACTACCAATGTAAAAATGTTTCCCTCACTAATTTCAGAGTAGGAATACAGATGATAGATAGATAGATGATAGATAGATAGATAGATAGATAGATAGATAGATAGATTGTAAATATATATGCAACCAAAATGGTGGTACCTGAATACACAAAAAAGTTAATAATAAACATAAAGTAACTAACTGATAATAATGCAATAATACTAGGGGAATTTAACACAGCATTTACATCAATGGATAGTTCACACAAACAGAAAATAAATAAGGAAACAATGGTTTTGAATGACACACTAGACCAGATGGATTTAAAAGATATATTCAGAACATTCCATTTTAAAGTAGCAGAAAGCACATTCTTTTCAAGTACACATGGAACATCCTTTAGAACACATCACCTATTAGGTCACAAAACAAAACAAGTCTCAACATATTCAAATGGATTGAAGTCATACCATGAATCTTTCCTGACCACAATGCAATCAAACTGGAAATTAACCACAAGAACAACTCTGGACAGAGCACAAATATATGGAGATTAAATAGCATGCTGAAAAACAATGAATGGGTCAAAAAAGAAATCAAATAAGAATTTAAAAAGTATATGGAAACAAATGAAAATAAAAACACAACTGACCAAAATTTGGGGGATGCAGTAAAGTAGTTCTAAGAGAGAATTTATAGCAATACAGGCCCATCTCAATAAGCAAGAAAAATTAAGAAAAAATAAAATAAAACCTAACTAACCTTATACCCAAAGGAACTGGAAAAAGAATAATAAACAAAACCCCAAACCAGCAAATGAAAATAATAAAAATTTCAGCAGAAAAACATTTTATGGAAGCTAAAAAATAGAATATATCAATGAAACCAAGAACTGGTTCTTTGGGGAAAATCAATACATTGGTAAACCTCTAGCCAGAATAACCAGAGAGAAAGAGATAGAGAGGATTCAAACAAAATCACAACTGAGAGACGAGAAATAACAACCAATACCTGAAAAATACAAATAATTTTAAGAGGATAGTATGAAAAAATTTATGCCAACAAATTGGACAACTTAGAAGAAATGGATAAATTCCTAGAAACAGATAACCTACCAAAACTGAAGCAGGAAAAAATATAAAATTTTAACTGACCAATTACTAGTGAAGAAATTGAATCAGTAATACAAAACTCCCAACAAACAAATGTCTAGGACCAAATGCTTTTACAGGGGAATTTCACCAAACATGTAAAGAAGAGTTAATACTTATTCTTCTCAAACTATTCCAAAAAATAGAAGAGGAAGGAAAACTTCCCTATTTATTCTATGAGGCCAGCATTACTCTGATACCAAACCAAATAAAGACATTACGAAAAAGAAGACTACAGGCCAATAATTCTGATGAACATAGAAGCAAAAACCCTTAGTAAAATACTTTCAAACTGAATACAATATATATTTTTAAAAAATCATTGATCAAGATCAAGTGGAATATATTCCCAGGATTAAAGAATGAATCAATATTCTCAAATCAACATGATATATAACATCAATAATAGAAAGGGTAAAAACCACATGATCATTTATTTCAATAGACACAGAAAAAGCAATTGACAAAAAAAGTAGGGGCACTTGGGTTGTTCAGTCAGTTAAACGTCCGACCTCAGCTCAGCTCATAAGCTCATGGTTCATGGGTTTGAGCCTCATGTCGGGCTCTGTGCTGACAACTCAGAGCCTGGAGTCTGCTTCCAATTCTGTATCTTCACCTCTCTCTGTCCCTCCCCTACTCGCACTCTGTCTCTCTCTGTCAAAAATAAATGAACATTGAAAAATAAATTTAAAAATCCTCAACCATCTAGGTTTACAGGGTAGATATCTCACCATGATAAAGGCCATAAGTGAAAAAACCCACAGCAAATATCATACTCAATGGAGAAAAACTGGGAGCTTTTACCCTAAGATCAGGAATAAAACATGGATGTCCACTATCACCACTTTTAATCAACACAACACTGGAAATCCTAGCCATAAATAATCAGACAAGAAAAATAAATAAAAGGTATACAAATCAGTAAGAAGTAAAACTTTCACTATTTGCAGATGACATAATACTATATATAGAAATATTGAGAGACTCCGCAAAAAATGCCTAGAATTGATAAATGAATTCAGTAAAGTCACAGGATACAAAATCAATGTACAAAAATCTGATGCATTTTATATGCTAATACAGAAGCAGTGGAAAGAGAAATTTAAAAAAAATTACAATTGCTCCAAACATAATAAAGTACCCGGGAATAATCCTAACCAAAGAAATGCAAGACCTGTACTCTGAAAACTATAAAACACTGATGAAAACCAATTGAAGATGGCACAAGGAAACAGAAAGACATTCCATGCTTATGGAGTGGAAGAACAAACATTGTTAAAATGTCTATACTACCCAAAGCAATCTACACATTTAATGCAAACTTTATCAAAATACCAGCAGCATTTTTCACACAATTGGAAAAAATAATCCTAAAATTTGTATGGAACCAAAAAAGACCAACAATAGCCAAAACAATCCTGAAAAAGAAAAGCGAAGCTTAAAATATCACAGTTCCAGACTTCAAGTTATATTACAAAGCTGTAGTAATCAGTACAGTTTGGTACTGGCACAAAAATAGACATATAGATCAATAAAACCTAATAAAAACCCATAAATAAATCCACAATTATATGAGCAATTAATATTTGAGAAAGTAAGAAAAAGTATGCAATAGGAAAAGGACCATGTCTTCACTAAATGGCATTGGGAAAAACGGACAGTTAAATGCAAAACTATGAAACTGGACCATTTTCTTATACCATATAAAAATAAATTCAAAAATGATCAAAGAACTAATTGTGACACCTAAATTCATAAAAATCCTAGAAGAGTGCATAGACAGTAATGTCTCTAACATCATTCATAACAACATTTTTCTAGATATGTATCCTGAGGCAAGTGAAATAAAAGCAAAAATAAACTACAGAGACATCAAAATAAAAAGCTTTTGCACAGTAAAGGAAAAAATAAAAAAAACTAAAAGGCAACATAGTGAATTGGAGAAAATTTTTGCAAATGACTTATCCAATAAAGACTTTAGCATGCAAAATATGTAAAGAACATATACAATAAAACACCCAAAGAATAATACAACTAAAATATGGACAGAAGACATGAACAAACATTTCTCCAAAGAAGACATCTGGATGTCTAAAAGACACATGAAAAGGTGCTCAACATCACTCATCATCAAGGAAATGCAAATGAAAACTGCAATGAAATGTCACCTCACACCTCTCATAATGGCTAAAATAAAAACAACAGGAAACAACAAGTGCTGGCAAAGATGTGTAGAAAAAGGAACGCTTCTGCACTTTTGGTGAGAAGGCAAACTGGTGCAGCCACGGTGGAAAACAGGACAGAGGTTCCTTCAAAATTTAAAAATAGAACTACCCTATGATAATGAAAATGTACAAAAAAACCCA
This sequence comes from Prionailurus viverrinus, assembly GCF_022837055.1. Lineage (NCBI taxonomy): Eukaryota > Metazoa > Chordata > Mammalia > Carnivora > Felidae > Prionailurus > Prionailurus viverrinus. Next base: position 57,842,792 of record NC_062579.1, read on the forward strand.
CTAGTTCAAAGGGATACATGCAACCCTACGCTTATTGCAGCATTGTATACAACAGACCAATGACATAAGCAGCCTGTGTCCATTGATAGGTTAATGGATAAAGAAGATGTAATGTGTGTGTGTGTGTGTGTGTGTGTGTGTGTGTATGTGTATACTAAATGGCATTGGGAAAAACGGACAGCTAAATTCAAAATAATGAAACTGGACCATTTTCTTACACCATATAAGAATATACATACACATACATACATACATGTATATATGCATACATATATATACACACATATTATATATACAATGTGTAATATATATACATATATATGTACATATATATAATTAGATTTTACTCAGCCATAAAAAGGAATGAAATCTTGCCATTTTCAATGACATGGGTGGAACTAGAGAATGTAATGCTAAGAGAAATAAGTTGTCAGAGAACGACAAATACCATATGACTTCATTCATATGTGGAGTTTAAGGAAAAAAAAAACAAGCAAAAGGAAGAAAAGATCGCAATAAACTAAGAAACAGATTCTTAACTGTAGAGAACAAAAAGATGGTTACGACAGGGAAAATGGGTGCAAGGATGGGTGAACTAGGTGACAGGGATTAAGGATGGCATTTATTGGGGCATCTGGGTGACTTAGTTAAGTGTCCAACTCGTGGTTGGGCTCAGGTCATGATCTCATGGTTTATGAGATTGAGCCCTATTTGGGCTGTGTGGTGATAGCGTGAGACCTGCTTGAGATTCTCTCTGTCTCTCTCTCTCCCCACACACACACTCAAAATAAACTTTAAAAAAAAGCATTAAAAGAAAAAAGGATGGCACTTGTTGTGATGAGCACTAGGTGGTTTATGAAATTATTGAAAATTACTGTATTGTACACCTAAAGCTAACACTGCACATTTACTATAATGGAATTAAAATTGAAACTTAATAATAAATATAGAAAAGTAGATAGATAGATAGATAATAGATAGATACCATTAAATTATATTACTTTCATGCATTTCATATTGTATGACAGGAATATGCTATAAAATAGAAATATAAAATAAAACTACACAAAAAATGATTTAAAATAAACTTGTTTTTTCAGCTTTTAAATATTCAACATTTCTTAAATTAAGAAGCTACATAATATCATAATTTATTAATAAAAATAGAATAATGCCCAACCCTAGTTGATTCTTTTAATAATTATTCCCAGTAATGTGTAGTTAACCTTTGAACAGCATGGATTTGAACTGCACAAGTCACTTATGTGACTTATGTGAAACTTATGTGACATAGTGCAGTACTATAAATGTATTTTATTTTCCTAATGTGACACAGTGCAGTAATATAAATGTATTTTATTTTCCTTATGAGTTTTTAAAAATATTTTTCTCTACTTACTTTATTGTAAGAATACAGTATATGATACATAAAATATATAAAATATGTTTTGACTTCTTATGTTATCAATAAGGCTTCTGGTCAACAGTAAGCTATTGGCAGTTAAATTTTGAGGGTATCAAAACTATATGTGGATTGTCAACTGTGCAGGTCAGCACCACTATTCTCCATGCTACTTAAGGGTCAACTGTCATTTCTTTCACTACAATCTCCAGGTACCTTTGGTAATGTATATCACTTGCTAACCAAAAGCTTTAATTTTTCATAAATTTAATGATAATTAGTATTAGGTGATAATACAGGAAACAAAAAGTGTTTATTAAGCAAAACCAAAGAAGAAAATAAACAGAGTTATATTCTTGCTGTTATATGCTATTTCAGAAGACACAGAGTAATTTCTGTACTACAGACACAGAGGAAATCTAAAATAAAAAGAAATTATATAAACAATATAAAGTTAACAAGGAAAATATTTATGGGAGCTTATTTATTTTTCATAGAAAGGAGTTAAGGTATAAAATTTTTAGTGTTGACTTGTAAGAATATGGCAGAGTAGGAGATTCCCAGCTCACTCCTTCCACAAAGACACCTTGATAAAAGCCACATCAGAGCATCAAACCTAGAAAACAACCCAAAGTTTGGCAGAACAGACTTTCCACAGTTAATGATAAAAATGAGGACACATTAATAAGTGTAGCAGGGTTGGAGACATACTTGGGAACGAAATCCAACAAATGGGAGGGACCCAACAAGCATAGAAAAGGAAAAGAAGCAGGCCACACACCAGGGACCCCAGACATAGGGAACCTTTTGGGGAAGATGTGTCCTCATAACATTTGGCTTTGAAAACTAGTGGGACCAAGCTCTTTAAGTTTTTATAACTGGTGGGGCTTACTTTGGGGTACTTAAAAAATCACCAGGCTCTACTCTGGCAGAGCCAGAGGGTGATAGAAAACTGAGTCCCCATCCTTATAAAACAACCCCACTGAGATACATCATAGAAGTAGCAGCTTATTTTTTTAAGTTTATTTGACAGAGAGAGAGAGAGAATGAGAGAGCAGGGGAGGAAAAGAGACCAAGAAGAGAGAAAATCCCAAGAAGCCTCAACGTAATCAACACAGAGCCCAATGTGGGGTTCAAACTCACAAACTGTGAGATCATGGCCTGAACCAAAAACGAAAGTTGGAGGATGAACCAACCGAGCCACCTAGGTGTCCCTAGAAGTAGAAGTTTAAAAATTCTTATCTATCTATCTATCTATCTAGAAACTTCTCCAGGAACAAAAGAACTGGCATACATCATTTCTCTGCCTCCACCCCTAATCCAGATAGCCAGATAGCTGCAGGAAACAGCACACTCTCCACCTAATGTGCTAACACTGTATAACCTTCCCCCACATTCTCCTGATGATCCACCCCATCCAACTCACTTCACTAGGCAGAGGTCCTTCCAAACTGGCTCCTGCCATATCTCATATTAAAGCAGCCTCAGCAGGGACCAGCACCACTCCAAAGTGACTCCTGCCCTGGGGAGAGGGGAAGATGGTCACACACACCTGTAAACTCACAGTCCCATCAATAGAACATGCAGAGAGAGTTCTCAGACTATCAGTGCACCTGCAGACCCAGCAGGCATCTGACATGGCTGTCAATCCCACCTACCAACAAAGCCGAGAACACCTGGCAAGTCTTTGCTATGGCAGCCTCAACAGTTTGACTGGGGACAGACATTGGGATTACCTATAAGTTCCATCCACCAACAAAGTCCTTTCAGGGGACAAGGCAGTGTCAACACCCTATAGTTTGGTGTAACCAAGCCTCAGCATACTTCCTAAAGGCAGGCATCTAGACAGAGTGCTGACACTATCCAATTACAAGTCCAGGATGGCCCCAGACTAGCCCCTTAACAGCACAGGGATTAAACCCTGTCCACAACAGATAAAATGGGCCCCTGAAGCTGATTGGATTAAAGGCACACAAACTCAGACACAACAGTAGGGTGCACATAACCCACACAGAAAGCACCCCTGAGGCTCCTGGTTCTAGTGAACAGGGGACATTTTGCTATAGGATACCAAAGGATCTCTTCTTATAAGGCCACTATCAAGATGAGAAGACATAAACAACTTTCCTAATACACAGAAACAAACACAGAGGGGCGCCTGGGTAGCTCAGTCAGTTAACTGTCTGATTCTTGGTTTCAGCTTGGGACATGATCTCACAGTTCGTGAGTTCAAGCCCCTGCTTGGGCCTCTCTCTCTCCTTCTCTATCTCCCCTGCTCATTCTCTCTCTCAAAATAAATAAACTTTAAAAAGAGAAACACAGAAAGACAGACAAAATTAAGAAACAGGACTACTTTCCAAATGAAAGAATAGGACAAAACCACAGCAAAATAGCTAAGTGCAATGGGAATAAGCAATATGCCTGATAAATAATTCAAATAATGGTCAAAGAGCACATACGGGACTTGGGAAAAGAATGGAAGACCTCAGTGAAACCTTTAAAAAAGAGAAGATTTTTAAAAAATAAGAAATTAAGAACTCAGTAACTGATATTAAAAATACACTAGAGGAAATCAATTGTAGAGCAGAGGAGGCAGAAGGATGGATTAAAAATCTTGGAGACAGAATATTGGAAAGCAACCAAGCTGAACAGCAATCTGTAGTAGTAGTAGTAGTAGTAGCAGCAGCAGTAATAGTTGTAGTGGTAGTAATGGTAGTAGTACATGAGATTAGGTTTAGAAACTCAGTGACAATCAAGTGTAATAGCATTTTCATTATATGAGTTCCACAAGAAAAGAGTAAAAAAGAATCAGAAAGTTTATTTGAAGAAATAATAGATGGAAAATTTCCTAACCTGGGAAAAGAAACAGACATCAAGCTCCAGGAGGCACCAAGAGTCCCCAGCAAAATCAACCCAAGAAGAACCACACCAACACACACCATAAGTAAATGGCAAAAGAGTTACAATGAGAGAACTTTAAAAGCAGCAAAAGAAAAGAGTTACATGTAAGGGAAACCCCATAAAGTTATCAGCTGATTTTTCAGCCTAAATGTTGCAGGCCAGAAAGGAGTGGCATGATATACTCAAAATACTGGAAAGATAAAACCTTCAACCAAGAACCCATCAAGTTTATCATTCATAATAGAAGGAAAGACAAGCAGTTTTTTAGACAAACAAAACTTAAAGGTGTTCATCACCACTAACCCAGTCTTACAAGAAAGGTTAGAGGGAATTATTAGACTGAAAAGAAAAGGCCATAATTATAAGAAAATTATGAAAGGAAAAAAATTCACAAGTAAATAAAAGCATACTAAAAGTAGTAGAATAATCACTTCAAAAACCACTGTAGAGGTCAAAGTACAAAATCGGTAAAGTAATTTATATGTGCAAAATCAATCAAGGGGTTCACAAAATCAAAGGATGTAAAATATGACATCATATACAGAAAAAGGGGAGAGTAAACATTTGATGTTTTTAGAATGGTTCAAACTTAAGTACCTATCAAATTAATATAGCCTGGTATATGCATAAGATATTATATATGAACCTAATGGTAACAACAAATCAAAAACTTATTATAGGTATGCAAAAAATAAAAAGAAGGAATCCAAGCATATCACTAAAGAAAGCCATCAAATCACAAGGGAAGATGTCAAGAGAAGAAGGGAACAGGGAACTATAAAAATGACCATGAAACAAATAACAGAATGGTAATGGTAATAAGTACATACTTATCAATAATTACTTTAAATGTAAACAAACTCTATGTACCAAGCAAAAGATAAAAGGTGAGCAAATGGATAAAAAAAGCAAGACCCATGTATATGCTGTCTACAAGGGACCACTCAGAATTAAAGTCACATGCAGACTGAAAGTTAAGGGATGGAAAAATATTTACCATGCAGATGGAAGCAAAAAGAAAGTGGAGGTTAGCAATACTTATATCAGACAAAATAGACAATAAAATAAAAACTGTAACAAGAAACAAAGGAGGACACTACATATAATGTATAATTTATACAAATTTATACAATGTATATAATGTATAAATTATTTACATGTAATTGTAATTATATATATATATTATATATTTTATAATTATAAAAGGAACAATTAAACAAGAGGATATAACAATTGAAAATATTTATGCACCCATCAGGGAATCAGCTAAGTACATCAAGCAGCTGTTAACAAACACAAAAACATAAATTGACAGTAATACAATAACAGTACAGTACTTTAATACTCCACTTACATGAATGGATGGATCATCCAGACAGAAAATGAGCAAGGAAACGGTGTTTTTGAATGACATATTGGACCAGATGGACATAGCAGACATACCCACAGACTTCCAAAACTCACACGGGAAGAAATAGAAAACTTGAACAGACCCATAACCAGCGAAGAAATTGAATCGGTTATCAAAAATCTTCCAAGAAATAAGAGTCCAGGACCAGATGGCTTCCCTGGGGAATTCTACCAGACAGTTAAAGCAGAGATAATACCTATCCTTCTCAAGCTGTTTCAAAAAATAGAAAGAGAAGGAAAACTTCCAGACTCATTCTATGAAGCCAGCATTATTTACATTCCAAAACTAGACAGACACCCAGAAAAAAAAAGAGAACTGAAAGCCAATATCCCTGATGACTATGGATGCAAAAATTCTCAACAAGGTACCAGTAAATCGAATTCAACAGCAGATAACAAGAATTATTCACCATGATCAAGTGGAATTCATTCCTGGGCTGCAGGTCTGGTTCAATATTTGCAAATCAATCAAGGTGATACATCACATGAATAAAAGAAAAGATAAGAAACATATGATCCTGTCAATCAATGAAGAAAAAGCATTTGACAAAATTCAGCATCTTTTCTTAATAAAAACCCACGAGAAAATCGGGATATAAGGAACATACTTAAACATCATAAAAGCCATTTATGAAAAGCCCACAGCTAATATCATCCTCAATTGGGAAAAACTGAGAGCTTTCCCCCTGAGATCACTCTCAACACTGTTGTTTAACATAGTGTTGGAAGTTCTAGCATCAGCAATCAGACAACAAAAGGAAATAAAAGGAATCAAAATTGGCAAAGATGAAGGCAACCTTTCACTTTTCTCAGATGACATGATACTATATATGGAAAACCTGATAAACTCCAGCATAACTGGAGAGTGTTATGCTGAGTGAAATAAATCATACAAAGTAAGACAGATACCATATATTTTCACTCTTAGGTGGATCCTGAGAAACTTAACAGAAAACCATGCAGGAGGGGAAGGAAAAAAAATAAGAGAGGGAGAGAGCCAAACCATAAGAGACTCTTAAAAACTGAGAATAAACTGAGGGTTGATGGGGGGTGGGAGGGAGGGGAAAGTGGGTGATGAGCATCGAGGAGGGCACCTGTTGGGATGAGCACTGGGTGTTGTATGGAAACCAATTTGACAATAAATTTCATATTAAAAAAAGAACCTATAAACCGAGAATAAAGAGCAGATCCAAGATGGGGTCCATTAACTAGAGTCTTGCAGGAATCAGTGAATCTTATTTTTAACTTGTAACCTCATAAATTCTGGAAAGAGAAAAAAAATCGCTCCAAAACAAAGCCTGGAAATTCAGAAAATTAAGTGGATCCATGCAGATAGATTTTATAATTTAAAATTGTTTAATAATAAATGTGATTTTAAAATAATTAGTAAGTTTTCATTTACTTATAATAATCATAAATCAGCAGAACAAAGGGATATCCAGTATATATGCTTTCCCTTTTTATAAGGTCAACTTAGAAGTTAGAGAGAGAGGAAGTGTACCTTAAATAGGGAAAACATTTACATAAACATTGCTGGAGATTAACAGGACTGTAATAATTGTTGCGTTTGTACACAGTGTCTCCTTCAGTGACACTGACACCAGCGCCAATCCCATCTAATAAAAAAAATAGCTTTTTTACTCTTGTCATTAAACATTGCATATTTTTGTCATCCTCATATTTATAAAGAAATAGCAATTGGAAGTAGTGAGAAAGTGTCACACTTGCAGCACCTAATTGCTTTTTCCTGAGCTTTATTTTGAATATTTTTTCAGCTTAATTTTCTCTTTAAGAAGCTTTGTTGAGAGTTCACTGTGAGAAGAACATACCCATCTTGTTCCACATTCTAAAGTTTAGCAGAAAATACTGCTGCATAGAAGGGCTTTTGAGCACGAAACATCTATACAAATTTCCAATGATGGGCTGACCAGAATGAGTCATTTTATGTCTAATAAAATGAAGCAGCTATGTAGATCTCTAAATGAATCTTTTTTTCCTGGCTGGTGTTGGCATAATGTTGGTGAAACGTGGTACCAAAGGAGAACAAGGCATCTCTGCTTTCTCTGTGTGTTTCTTACACAGGACACATAAAAATATAGATTCTGTTGCCATCAGTTATGTTTATTTATGTATGTATTAATTGGCTGCATGAGAAATGAAGTTTTTGTAGCATGTACTTTTATAAATATAAAAATCCTTGTGGAGTGTCATTTTGCATGCTATCAGCCTATACATTTTTGCATTTGACAGGAAAGAGGGGTTCTTGGGTCAGATACTTGTTATTCATGAAAGCAAAGAGAATACTCAAAAAAAGATCTGAGTACTTTGAGTTGGTAAATTACTGCTACCTTGACTACATGAGCATTTGTGCCTTCTCATTTGTGACGACCTTCTAAGATCATTTATGTTTTTTGGACTCATACATTTTGGAGTATCAGCTGAGAGTAATATGAAATGCCTTAAATTATCTGCATAAAATCCTCATGACAGAATGAATAATAGGCATATAATTAATTATATGTTAGCACGAGGCCATGGCTGGTGTTTTTGAGCCTTCCCTTTTCTGATGGCTTAGATATGCATGACTGTTATTCTCTTTACTCTAGACACTGTAGCCAACAGTTGTCTCTTAGTATTAAGGTTCCTCTCTAGCCATTCATGTTACAATGTAAATCATATTTTACTCTACCCAGGGGCATTTGAATTTTGATAGATGGCAAAATCCTTAAAACTATATAGTATATTATGCATATTTCATTTAAAACATATCAGAAAACATAAAATAATGCTTTTAATCATAGGGACCTTTGAAATTACATAAAGTAATCTGAATATAATAATAATTATCATCATTCAAATTTTGAATGCCAAGAACTTTACATGCGTTACCTCATTTGGGCTTCAGCAACCCTATAATGTAGTTCCTAATATTATTTTTATCGGACATTTATTGTTTCATTCCACTTATTATTAATCAGTTAATCAGTGATGGGAACACATTAGCAAATAAAAGAAAAAATACTCTCACAGTGTTAACATTTTAATGGAATAACATAGGTTAAAAGGGATGAAGTATACACTTATTTTGATGAGAACTGAGAAATGTATATTAATTGTTGAAACATTACATTGTACACCTAAAACTAATATAACACTGTATATTAATTATACCTGAATAAAAACAATTCTCATGATGTTAACATTTTAGTAGAGTAATACAGATTTAAAAATGACTAAGATATAGGATATTAGTATATTATATAGAGATAAGTAACATGGACAAACAGAAAAAGGTAAAGTGTATCAGAAATAAATATATAAAGGAAAAGGACATAAGCATGATGGTGGCATAAGTTATCCCTCCTTTTTGTCCCCTTTTTAATAGCTAGTTAGGCATTCATGCATAAACAAAAGTGCCTCTGTAAGAGTTGTGGTATTAAACACCATATGCCAAGGGCTATTGATGGAGTCTTCCCCACTTGCACATCTGGCAATTGGCAGATAAACCTCAGTATGAGATGTAGAACCAGTGGAGTCAGCAGTCTTGCCCCAATCCTTCAAGTTTCAGTCAGGGCTGATTCAGGCAGATACACAAGAATGAAATAAAATTTGAAGAAATCCATCTTTCTTAAGTGGAAATTGCAGCATGCCATTGTAACTAATAATATAGCAATTTGGACACAGTAAAGAGTGTAAGAGGAACTTTGCCAGTGCTATGCTCCATGAGAACAGAATATGGCCCTCAAATATCTGGTTGTAATTTCCCCTAGGGAAAATAAAATTATAGTGAATAAATGCCCAGCTACCCCAGATATGTGGGATGCTGCTGGAGAAACTTCTTTCTCTCTAGCAGCACCCAGAGTACTGAAGTGAGATATCCATGACTGGAATTGGGGAGATCAGAAAAGAAGCAGATAAGAATACCAAAGGACATTAAAGGGATGTGATTTCTTCCAACTGCATATGCGATTTCATCAGCAAGTTTTTCCACAAGCCTTTTAAATAAATTCACCTGAGGACCCTTACTGGGCCTGTGGGCACATCCAATACTCCAAATGCTAAGCTCACATCTTCCCCTACTCTGAGTCAGGTTCCTTGTGTACACACCTGAGTGATACAGCAAGAGCATGTCTGGCAAATTAGTGTTATCAGAAAAACAAACAAGGATATGTGGGAAAGGATAAAACATATACTTGAGCTGTAGTGCCACCCTTGGGAAGACAAGAAAGGTTTCCAGCAGACAGGTGAATAATAAGAACCAGAGAAGATATAAAAGCTTAAGAATTTGCTACAAGAGTAATCAAGAAGAGCAAATCATAAAGGCAGAGAAAGCCCCAGATATAACACTGCTATGAAAAGCATACCACATCTGAAGGCAGTTAATAATTAAAGAGGTGTATATTACTTCAAATGTGAAAGTAACAACACAAAACTACAAAAGACATGAAAACCAAGGTAAATGTAATTTCCGAAAGTTAGCAATAATTCTTTAATAACTGAGTGCAAAATCATAAAATTCTGCAATCTAGGTAGTAAAGAATTCACAATAGTTGTTTTGAAAAAAAATAACTCAAAGAGCTATAAGAAAACTGAGACAATTCAGCTAAACCATGAAAAACATACAGACTTAAAATGAGATATTTGCCAAAAAAGATAAGTTTTTAAAAAAGAACCAAACAACAATTCTGGAGCTCAGGAACTCAATGAAGAAAATTAAAAAGCCATATAGAGCATCTGTAACAGAGTAGAGCAAATCGAATACAGAATAAATAAACTAGATGACAGGGATTTAGAAGTAACAGTCAGAAAAGAATATCAGCAACAACATAGAATGAAAATTACTGAAGAAAGCCTACATGATTTTTGGGAATTCCTCAAAAGAAGAAAGAGAATAAGCAGAATTTCAGAACTAGGAGACAAAGAGAAATGAGCAGAAATCTTATTTAAAAAATAATAGCTAAGAACCTCCCAAACTTGGGAAAATACTTGGATATCCAGGTTCATGAAGCTAACAGGTCACCACAGTATCTCCATAAGGAAAAGACCTTCTCCAAGATGTTTTGCTGAAACTGTCAAAAGTCAAAGATAAAGAGAGAATCCTAAAAGTAGGAAGAAGGAAAAAAATTGTAATGTTCAAATAACCCACATTAGTTTCAGGTAAAAATCAGCTGATTTTGGAGCAGAAACCTCACAGGCCAGGAAAAAATGAAATGACATATTCAGCGTTGAAAGAAAAAAAAATTCCAGGCAAAATTCTACCCAGCAAAGTTATCCTTCAGATATTAAGGGACATAGACTTTTCTAGACAAAAGCCTGGGGAGTTTATTGCCACTATATCTCCCTTGAAATGAATGCTGAAACATCAAGATGAAATTAAAGGTGATGATGAATGTATATGAAAGTATAAAAGGATAAGGGTGAATATACAGTCAGATATAGTAGCTTTAATTCTGAAATAGGATGGCATGTAAAACATTTAACTATAATATAAAAGTTAAATACAAGGATTATTATAAATCATTATACAAAAAATATAGCTATTAAAATTAATTAATACACAATATAATAGAGGAAGGGACATCAAGAATAAAAATAAGGTAAAGCAAAATGGTGGAGCTTTTGTATATTATCAAGATTAATTTGTTATCATATTAAAATGGAATGTTTTATTTATAAGATATTTTATATAAGCCTTGTGGTAACCACAATTCAAAAACATACACTAGATGAATCTAGTGTAAGGTAAGATAAGAAAGGGGACAGATAAGACAGGATAAGAAAGGGGAGACAGAATAAACAACCATGGAAAATCACCAACTTACAAAGTCTGCAGAAACAAAGGGGAAAAGAAACAAAGGAATACAAAACACCCAGAAAGTTAATAATAAGATGGCATTTGTCTTTACATATTAATAACTACTATAATGTAAATGGTTTGAATTCACCAGTTGAAAGTCATGGAGTGGCTGGCTGGATTAAAAAAAAAAGGAATCAGGGCACTTTGGTGTCTCAGTAAGTTAAGCATCTGACTCTTGATTTCACCTCAGTAATGTAAATTGGTTCAGGCAATATGGAACACAGTATGGAGGTCTTTCAAAGAATTAAAAATGGGGGCGCCTGGGTGGCGCAGTCAGTTAAGCGTCCGACTTCAGCCAGGTCACGATCTCGCGGTCCGTGAGTTCGAGCCCCGCGTCGGGCTCTGGGCTGATGGCTCAGAGCCTGGAGCCTGTTTCTGATTCTGTGTCTCCCTCTCTCTCTGCCCCTCCCCCGTTCATGCTGTCTCTCTCTGTCCCAAAAATAAAATAAAAATAAATAAACATTAAAAAAAAAGAATTAAAAATGTAACTACCCATATTATCCACCAATTCCACTATTGGTTATATATATATATATATATATATATATATATATATATGAAATGAAAATAGGACATTGAAGGGATATCATCACTCCCATGTTTACTGCACGATTTTTCACAGTAGCCAAGATATGGAAACACCTTAAATGTCAGTGGAAAATGGATAAAGAAGATGTAACTAAATATTTACCAATGTGTTAGAAACAAACCTTGCCATTTGTGAAAACATGGCTGGCTAAGGGCAATATAATAATAGAGATAAGTCAGTGAGGCTGGTAAGATGGTGGAGTAGGAGTAGTGTAACTTTCTCTTGTCCCATAGATACAAATAGATAACATGCACAGTGTAAATAACACAGAAAATGAAGTGAAGAATGGCAGTACAAACTCCATAACTATGGAGAAGAGGATACATTGAAGAAGGTCTGAAGAGCAGAGACACAATGGGGAGCTCAATGGGCCCAGGCCATCTGCAGTCAGGATGGAGCCAGGGGCACAGAAAAAGGTGACAAACAGACTACCACACTAGGAGCCCACATTGGGAAGACAAATACTCATAACATTTGGCTTTGAAATTGAGAGGGACATAATTTTCTGACTTATTAACAATAGAATTTTTTAAATCAGTGAACTCATCTCTGGGAGAGCCTGAGGGCCTTAGGAAGCTGAGCATCTGCCCTTAAAAAGACAGTATAACAAACTGCCCACAGAGATACAACATAGAAGAAGCAGTTTAACAATGTCTGGAGAATAAGTGAGAGTGGTTCACTCATCTCAGATTGTGGCCCAGAAAGACAGGGATTGCAGGGTGACCCCTCCCGAAACAAAGAGCTGGCAAGTGACATTTACCACCCCCAGCCTTCAGCATAAACACAAGGCCACCTGGAGGAAGCAGCACAGCACCAACACTTTCTGCATAATTTGCTTACACCATGCACCAACACCATGCAGTTGAGTGGATCCACCCTTTCCAATCACACTTGCCTCAGTCCTGATGGTGTGAGTCCCCTCCACCTGAAGACTGGTGCAAAAATCACCAACCACAGATCTCCCAAACAATACATTTTTTGAGGTCTCTGTTCCAACAGAAGTGCCAGGTCACCTCCTGAAGAGGATGAATGCAACTTGTGAAAATTGCAATCCATCACATGTGCACACTTTACAGAGTGGAAACAGCTGGCTCTGGACTCCACCACAGCTGGGAAACCCTTGTAAAAGAGGACCAGCACAAGCTTTTAAAAACTCCATGGGACACCTACTACTTTCAAGGGCAAGAGACATACCTGATTTTCTTAACGCACAATACAGACACAGAGAGTTAGACAAAATGAGGAGACAGAAGATTATGTCCCAATTGACAGAATAGGACAAAACTACAACCAGACACCTAAGTGAAACAGATATACATAAAATGATGCATAGAGAATATAAAGTAGCAATCAGAAGAATACTCACTAGGCTTGAGAAAAGACTAGAGGACATCAGTGAGACCATTAATAAAGAGATAAAAAAGAACCAACCAGAGATGAAGAACACAATAAATGAAATTAAACATACATTTTATGGAACAAATAGCAAGCTAGAGGAAGCAGAGGAATGACTCATTGACCTAGAAGTCAAAGTAATGGAAAACAATCAAGTTGAGCAGTGAAAGAAAAAAATATGCATATTGAGAATAGACATAGGGAACTAGTGATTTCATCAAGCATATCACGTTCACATTATAGGAATCCCAGAAGAAGAAGAGATATAAAGTAGATGAAAATGTATTTAAAGGAATAATACCTGAAAACTTCCCTAATCTGGGGAAAGAAAGATATCCATATTGAGAAAACACAAAGATTTCTTTAAAAAAAAAAAAAAGAAAGAAAGAAAGAAAAAAAAAGAAAGAAAAGGAAAAGAAAAGAAAAGAAAAAAGAAAGAAGACAAAAAACCTGAAGGAGGTCCACACCAAGATACATAGTATTTAAAATGGTAATAAGTAGTAATAAAGAAAAATTAAAGCAGAAAGAAAAAAAGAACACAGTTACATACAAGGGAAACCTTCTAAGGCTATAGACTGATTTTTCAACAGAAACTTTAAAAGCAAGAACAGAAAAAAATAAAAGATGGGAGTGACATGATATATTAAAGTGCAGAAAGGGAAAAATCTATCCACAAAGAATATCATTCTCTATCTACCAAGAATACTCTATCCACCAAGACTATCATTCAGAATAGAAAGACAAAGACATTCTCAGAAGAGCAAAAACTAAGAGTTAATGACCACTAAACAAGCCCTACAAGAAATTTGAAAGGGCACAGTATGAATGGAAAGGAAAGGACATAACAAAGAGTATAAAATATTTAAAATACAAAAGCAATAAAAAAATAAGTATATTTGTAAAAAGCAGTCAGTGAAAAGCAGTCAGTGATTTCACAAGATAAAATAAATGTAAAATATGACAGCATATGCTTAAAATGTGGTTGGGGTGCACGTTGAGTAAAGAATGAGTTCATGCTTAACTGACCATCAACTTAATATAGACTGCTATATACAGAACATATTATTTTTTTTAATTTTATGTTTTTTATTTTTTTAAATTATATCCAAATTAGTTAGCATAAGTGCAACAATTATTTCAGGAGTAGATTCCTTAGTGCCCCTTACCCATTTATCCCATTCCCCCTCACACAACCCCTCTAGTAACCCTCAGTTTGTCCTCCATATTTATGAGTCTCTTCTGCTTTGTCCCCCTCCCTGTTTTTATATTATTTTTGTTTCCCTTCCCTTATGTTCATCAGTTTTGTCTCTTAAAGTCCTCATATGAGTGAAGTCATATGATTTTTGTCTTTCTCTGACTACTAATTTCACTTAGCATAATACCCTCCAGTTCCATCCACATAGTTGCAAATGGTAAGATTTCATTCTTTTTGATTGCCGAGTAATACTCCTACATATCTATATCTATATCTATATCTATATCTATATCTGTATCTGTATCTATATCTATCTATATAGGAGATATACATCTTCTTTATCCGTTCATCCATTGATGGATATTGGGCTCTTTCCATACTTTGGCTGTTGTTGATAGGGCTGCTATAAACATAGGGGTGCATGTGTCCCTTGGAAACAGCACACCTGTATCCCTTAGATAAATGCCTAGTGGTGTAATTGCTGGGTCTTAGGGCAGTTCTATTTTTAGTTTTGTGAGGAACATCCACACTGTTTTCCCGATTGGCTGCACCAGCTTGCATTCCCAAAAAAATAAAATTTTTTTTGATAATTTTGTATTGTCAATTATGTCTGTCTTCATAATTTCTTTTTCTTATTAAAGATATAGATTTTACCTAGGGGCACCTAGATGGCTCAGGTGGTGAAGTGTCTGAGTCTTGATTTTGGCTTAGGTCATGATCTCACGATCTTGAGATTGAGCTCTGCATCGGGCACTGTGCTGAATCCCAGCACAGAGCCTGCTTGGGATTTTCTCTGTCCATCTCTCTCTACCTGTCCCCCTCTTTTTTTTTTCCTTCCCCTCTCCCATGGTCTTCTGTTAAGTTTCTCAAGATCCACATACGAATGAAATCATATGATATCTGTCTTTCTCTACATGACTTATTTCACTTAGCATAACACTCTCCAGTGCCATCCACGTTGCTACAAAAGGCCAAATTTCATTCTTTCTCATTGCCACGTAGTATTACATTGTATATATAAACCACAATTTCTTTATCCATTCATCAATTGATGGACATTTAGGCTCTTCCCATAATTTGGCTATTGTTGAAAGTGCTGCTATAAACATTGGGGTCCAAGTGCCCCTATGCATCAGCATTCCTGTATCCCTTGGGTAAATTCCTAGCAGAGCTAATGCTCGGTCATAGGGTAGATCTATTTTTAATTTTTTGAAGAACCTCTACACTGTTTTCCAGAGCAGCTGCACCAGTTTGCATTCCCACCAACAGTGGAAGAGGGTTCCCGTTTCTCCACATCCTCGCCAGCATCTATAGTCTCCTGATTTGTTCCTTTTAGCCACTCTGACTGGCGTGAGGTGATGTCTGAGTGTGGTTTTGATTTGTATTTCCCTGATGAGGATCGACGTTCAGTATCTTTTTATGTGCCTGTTGGCCATCAGGATGTCTTCTTTAGAGAAGTGTCTACTCATGTTTTCTGCCCATTTCTTCACTGCATTATTTGTTTTTTGGGTGTGGAGTTTGGTGAGCTCTTTATACATTTTGGATACTGGCCCTTTGTCTGATATGTCATTTGCAAATATATTTTCCCATTCCACTGGTTGCCTTTTAGTTTTGTTGATTGTTTCCTTTGGAGTGCAGAGCTTTTTATCTTTACAAGATCCCAACACTTTATTTTTGCTTTTAATTCCCTTGTCTTTGGAGATGTGTTAAGTAAGAAATTGCTGCGGCTGAGGTCAGAGAGGTTTTTTCCTTCTTTTTCCTCTAGGGTTTTGATGGTTTCCTGTCTCACATTCAGGTCCTGTATCCATTTTGAGTTTGTTTTTGTGAATGGTGTAAGAAAGTGGTCTATTTTCATCCTTCTGCATTTGCTGTACAGTTCTCCCAGCACCATTTGTTAAAGAGACTGTCTTTTTTCCATTGGATATTCCTTCCTGATTTGTCAAAGATTAGTTGGCCATATTTTTGTGGGTCTAATTCTGGGGTTTCTATTCTATTCCATTGGTCTATGTGTCTGCTTTTGTGCCAAGACCATGCTGTCTTGATGATTACAGGTTTGTAGTAGAGGCTGAAGTCTGGGATTGTGATGCCTCCTGCTTTGGTCTTCTTCTACAAAATTACTTTGGCTATTCTGGGTCTTTTGTGGTTCCATACAAATTTGGGGATTGCTCGTTCTAGCTTCGAGAAGAATGCTGGTGCAATTTTGATTGAGATTGCATTGAATGTGTAGATAGCTTTGGGTCATATTGACCTTTTAACAATATTTATTCTTCCAATCTATGAGCACCGAATGTTTTTCCAGTTCTTTATATCTTCCTCAATTTCCTTCATAAGCTTTCTATAGTTTTCAGCATACAGATCTTTTACATCTTTGGTTAGGTTTATTCCTAGGTATTTTATGCTTCTTGGTGCAATTGCGAATGGGATCAGTTTATTTGTCTTTCAGTTGCTTCATTGTTAGTGTATAAGAATGCAACTGATTTCTGTACATTAATTTTGTATCCTGCGACTTTGCTGAATTCATGTATCAGTTCTAGCAGACGTTTGGTGGAGTCTATCAGGTTTTCCATATATAATATCATGTCATGTGCAAAAAGTGAAAGCTTGACTTCATCATTGCCAATTTTGATGCCTTTGATTTCCTTTTGTTGTCTGATTGCTGATGCTAGAAACTTCCAACACTATGTTAAACAACAGCGGTGAGAGTGGACATCCTTGTCACGTTCCTGATCTCAGGGAGAAAGCTCTTAGTTTTTCCCCATTGAGGATGATATTAGCTGTGGGTTTTTCATAAATGGCTTTTATGATGTTTAAGTGTGTTCCTTCTATCCTGATTTTCTCGAGGGTTTTTATTAAAAAAAGATGCTGAATTTTGTCAAATGCTTTTTCAGCATCGATTGACAGGATCATATGGGTCTTTTATTCATGTGATGTATCATATTGATTGATTTGCAAATGTTGAACCAGCTCTGCAGTCCAGGAATGAATCCTATTTGATCATGGTGAATAATTATTTTTATATGCTGTTGAATTTGATTTGCTAGTATCCTGTTGAGAATTTTTTCATCCATATTCATCAGGGATATTGGCCTGTAGTTCTCTTTTTTTGCTGGGTCTGTGTCTGCTTTAGGAATCAAAGTAATGCTGACTTCATAGAGTGAGTCTGGAAGTTTTCCTTACCTTTCTATTTTTTGAAAGAGCTTGAGAAAGATAGGTAGTATCTCTGCTTTACATGTCTGGTAGAATTCTCCAGGGAAGCCATCTGTTCCCCGACTCTTATTTGTTGGGAGATTTGGATAATTGATTCAATTTCTTTGCTGGTTATGGGTCTGTTCAAGTTTTCTATTTCTTCCTGTTAGAGTTTTGGAAGTGTGTGGGTGATTAGGAATTTGTCCATTTGTTCCAGGTTGTCCAGTGTGTTGGCATATAATTTTTCCTAGTGTTCCCTGATAATTGCTTGTATTTCTGAGAGATTGGCTGTAATAATTCCATTTTCCTTCATGATTTTATCTATTTGGGTCATCTCCCTTTTCTTTTTGAGAAGTCTGGCTAGAGGTTTATCAATTTTGTTTATGTTTTCGAAAAACCAACTCTTGGTTTCGTTGATCTGCTCAACAGTTTTTTTTTTTAGATTCTATATTGTTTATTTTTGCTCTGATCTTTATTGTTTTTCTTCTTCTCCTGGGTTTGGGGTGTCTTTGCTGTTATGCTTCTATTTCCTTTAGGTGTGCTGTTAGTGTATTTGGGATTTTTCTTGTTTCTTGAGATAGGCCTGGATTGCAATGTATTTTCCCCTTAGGACTGCCTTTGCTGCATCCCAGAGAGTTTGGATTGTTGTTTTTTCATTTTCATTTGTTTCCATATATTTTTAAATTTCTTGTCTAATTGCCTGGTTGATGCATTCATTCTTTAGTAGGGTTTTCTTTAACCTCCATGCTTTTGGAGGTTTTCCAGACTTTTTCTTGTGGTTTATTTCAAGTTTCATAACATTGTGGTCTGAACGTATGCATGGTATGATCTCAATTCTTGTATACTTATGAAGGGCTGTTTTGTGATTCAGTATGCGATCTATCTTGGAGAATGTTCCATGTGCACTAGAGAAGAAAGTACATTCTGTTGTTTTAGGTTGCAGAGTTCTAAATGTATCTTATACAGAACATATTATAAACAAACTGAATACTAACTCCAATTCAAAAACCAATTATAGGTATGAAAAGATTAACTAAAAAGGAATCCAGGTATATCACTAAAGAAAGTCAACAAATAATGAAAAATAGCGAAAGGAGAAAGGATTAAGGAAAAACTGCAAAAACAATCCAAAGCAAGTAAGAGAATGGAAGCTAGCACATATCTATCAATAATTACTTTGCCTGTAAATGGAATAAATGCTCCAATCAAATGACATAGGGTATCAGAGTGGATGAAAAAATAAGACACATCTATATGCTGCCCAGAAGAGACTCATTTCAAAACAAAGACACTTGTAGATTTAAAGTGAGAGGAGGGAGAAACATGTATATTAAAATGGATGTTAAAAGAAAGCTGGAATGGCAATATTTATATCAGACAAAATAAACTATAAAGAAAAGTTAGAAACAAGAATCAAAAAGAATACTGTATAATCATTTAGGAGACACTCCAACAAGAAGATCTAACAATTATAAATATTTATGCACCCAACATGGAGTCCTCAAATACACAAAACTGTTAACAAAAAGCGTAAAGGAACTAATTGATAGTAATAAAATAATAGTAGGGGATTTTAACACCCCACTTAAAATGATGGACAAATCATCTAAACAGAAAATCATCAAGGAAACAGTGGCATAGAATGACACAATGGAACAGACGAATTTGACAGATATATTCAGAACATTGCATCCTCAAACAGCAGAAAATATATGTATATATATATATATATACATATATACATATATATATGTATACATGTATACATATATGTATATATATAAAACATTCTCCAGAATAGATCACATATTAGGCCACAAAACCAGCGTCAAAAAATTAAAAAATACTAAAGTCATACCAAGCATCTTTCCTGGTCACAATGCTATGAAACTAGAAATCAACCATAAGTAAAATTTGAAAAGATCACAAGCACATGGAAATTAAATAACACACTACTAAAAATGAATGGAACAACCAGGAAATAAAGGAAGAAATTAAAAAATACATTGATAGAAAGGAAAATTAAAACACAATAGTACAAAAGTTTCGGGATGCAGCAAAAGTGATTCTAAAAGTGAAGTATATAGCAATACAGGCCTAGCTCAAGTAGCAATAAAAATTTGAAATAGAGGGAAATAGAAAATTTGAGCATACCAATTACCAGCAATGACATTCAATCAGTATTCAAAACACTCCCAATAAAGAAAAGTCCAGGACCAGATGGTTTTACAGCCAAATTCTACCAAACATTTAAAGAAGATTTAATAACCAGGGGACTTGGAGCCTGGAAGTCAGCTGAGTCAGCAATGGGTGAGCCAGGAGGATGTGAGATAGCTGGGTTGCCACCCATGAGGGGACAGCAGGCTGAGAGGAGAGGCAATATAAAAACAGCAGTTAACACAATGTTGGGTGCAAGCAAGAGACAGAATTGTTCATACTGCTTGTGGAGAATGTTAGCGGACTTTTCTGAAAATGGGACTAGAAGGCACAATTTTGCTCCTCTGCTTCCTAGCATAAGAACCACACAGGACCATCTGCAGGAGGTGGGGCTGCACAGACACTTGATAACTGATCTGCTAACAGTGAGCCAAGCCCCGGAGTTCTTGTGTGGATTCTTCAACTCCAAGCCTGATAGATTTGGTCCTGGGATCAGGGCAAACTTTGTTAAACCCTGTGTGTACCCTACCCAGCCACTGGGTGGACAGCTGTGACTGCATGCCACACCAAGTTGCTGCCCCATGCCCAGTCACATGCCCCCAGCCACCATAGTTCATGGGTCCCATCAGTGTTCCGCCATTACCATGCAATACAACCACCCTCACCCCACATGCCAACCTGAGGCAGAGGCCTCAGCCACCACAGTGTTTCTGGGTATCTTGCATGGGACTAGTGTCCCAGTGCAAATTTTTCTAACACCACCTTCCAGGAGCCATGCTGCCCTGAAGGGATGCCCACTGAAAGCTGGCATGTTTGAGTCCCACTAACACCACAAAGACCAAGCACAGCCCACAACATGCAGTCAGTGAAGATGACTGCACTGACAGGAAAAGTAACAAACACACAATAGCAGTGTGTAAGCAATACACACGGAAGATTCTCCTGAAGTGCCAGGTTCTGGCACTTAGGACAGACTACACTGTAGAATCATTCCAGGACCTTTTCTTCAACCACTTTATTCAGTTTTATTTTTTAAAAGTTTATATATTTTTGAGAGAGAGAGAATGTGGGTGAGAGGCAGAGAGAGAATCTCATGCAGGCTCATGTTGTCAGCACAGAGCCTGGTATGGGGCTCGATCTTATGAACTGTGAGGTCATGACCTGAGCCAAGATCAAGAGTTGAACATTTAACTGACTGAACTACCCAGGCACCCCATAAAGTAACTCCTTTTTTTTCATTTATTTTATTTTATTTGTATTCCAGTATAGTTAACCTATGGTGTTAACTATTTCAGGTACATGATATAGGGATTCAACAATTCCATACATTACCCAGTGCTCATCACAAGTGCACTTCTTAATCCCCATCACCCATTTAACCCACATCCCCACCCAAGTACCCTTTTGTAACCTCTTGTAATAATTAAGAGTCTGTTTCTTGACTTGTCTCAGTCTCTCACTCTTTCTATTTCTCTCTCTCTTTTTCACTCGTTTTGTTTCTTAAATCTGACGAATGAAATCATATGGTATTTGTCTTTCTATGACTGACTTATTTCACTTAACATTATAATATTATATATTAAATATAGTAACTACTTTAAAGTACAGAAGACATATCTGGCATTCTTAACAAAGAAAAAAACACAGAGAGGTAGACAAAGCAAGGATACAGACATTTATCCCAGATTTAAAAAAAAAGTCAAGGCCATGGCCAGATATTTAAGTTAAACAAATACAAGTAACATGCTGGATAGAAAATTTAAAGCAATGATCATAGGGATACTCACTAAACTTGAGAAACAGTGAAAGACATGAGTGAGATCCTTAACACAGAGCTAAGTAACAACATAGCAGAAATAAAGGGCTCAATAAATGAAATGAGAAACATTCTTGATGGAATGAACTGCAGGCTGTAATAAGTAGAGGAATGAATTAATGGCCTAAAAGAGTAAAGTAATCATGCTGAAAAAATAAATAAAAACAGAATAATGGAAAACAAAAATATACTTAAGGAACTCAATTATTCCATCAAATTTAGTAACATTTGTATTATAGGAGTCCCAGAAGAAGAAGAGAGGAAAAGGGGGACAGAAAATTTATTTGAAGAAATAATAGCTGAAAACTTCCTTAATCTAGGGAAGGAAACAGATACCCTAATCCAGTAGGTGCAGAGAAACACCGTTAAAATGAACAAAAGCAGATCCACACCAAGAAAAAGTGTAATTAAATTTGCAAAAATAGTAATAAAAAATATTTAAAGCACAAAAAAAAAAAACAGTAACATACAAGGGAAAATCCGTAAGGGTAGCAGGGGATTTTTCAGCAGAATCTTTCCAAGAAATAATGGAGTGCCATGATATTTTCAAAGTACAAAGTGGGAAAAATCTTCAGCCAAGATACTTTCTACAGCAAGGTTAACATTTAAAATAAAAAAAGAGATAAAGAGTTTCCAAGACAACCACAAAAGGAGTTCATGTGCACTAAATGGGCCGTGCAAGAAATGTTAAAGTGTGGTACACTTCGAGTGGAAAAGAGATACAAAAAGTGACAGTATAAAGGTAAGAAACCCAAAAGCAGTAAAAATGAATATTTATGTAAAAAATTAGTCAGGGAAATCACATGACAAAATGATCTAAAATATGAAATCATATAACTCAAAAGTGCAGAGGAGAGGAATAAGAAATGAGTTCAAACTTAAAGAATCATCAACTTAATGTAGACTGCTATATACAAAAGAGGTCTTAAACCAAACAAATGATAATCATATATCAAAATCCACTAATTAATTTGCAAACAATAAAGAGAAAGATTCAAATATGTCACTAAAGAAAATAAGCAAAACAATAAACACCAACACCTGCTGCTGTTACCAGAAAGGAGGTGGATGGGGGTACGGGTGAATAGGTGAAAAAAGAGTACACATGTCATGATGAGCTTTGACTAATGGATGGAATTGTTGAATCACTATATTGCTCATCTGAAACTATATAATATATAAAGAACTTATACAAATCAATACTCAAAAAATAAATAATACTATTTAAAAATGAGCAGAACATGAAAATTCATTTCTCCAATGAGAAATGGTTATTGTGGTACAATGGTACAAATGGTACAATGGTTATTGTAAATAATACTGCTACAAAAACCACTGATTGATGAATGGATAAAGAGGATGTGGTATGTTTATAAAATGGAATATTATTCATAAAAGGAGTGAATTTGCTATTTGCCCTGATGTGGATGGAAATAGAGTATTATGTTAAGCAACAAAGTCAGAGAAAGAAAAGTACCATATGATTTTTCTCATTTGTGAAATTTATGAAACAAAACAAATAATCAGAAGAAAGATAGAAACAGAGATATACCAAGAAACAGATTCTTAACAATAGAAAACAACCTGATAGTTACCAGAGGAGAGTGGGGGGGGGATGGGTTAAATAGGTGATAGTGATTAAGGAGTCTACTTGTCGTCATTGGCATTGGGTGATGTACAGAATTGTTGAATCACTATATTGTGCACCTGAAACAACGATATCACTATATATTAACTACACTCTAATTAAAAGGAAGACTTAATAAAAACATTTCTGTAAAGTTTAATGTAAGATTTAAATACAAGGATGTCTCATATTTAAGTTTATGATATCATCAATACATCCTATTATGTGAAAAAGTACACAGGTAAATGCACTAAGTTGCAAGTTCTACTTTGGTAAATCCATATAAAAACTGTAAAAGTAGGTTTTACAGCTAAAGTGACTCCAGATTTGCTTTACTTTTTGTTTTAATGGCATGATAAGTCTCACCCTTCCACTATTATTAGTTTTACAGCATTGATGTGAACGTTTATGTTATTACAGTTCATAATAAGGAATGGCTAAATTACAGTTTGGTTGACCCCATCTTTTTATATTAATGTCAGATATAACCACATGTGGTTCAGTTATTTCATTCACAATAATGACAATAGAGATGCCTAATTCCTAAAGCACAGTTTAAATAATATCACTTCTGTGCTCTAAACCATTTATTAATACTTAACTAATTAAAGGATAATGTCTAAACACCTAGGGTGGAATTCAAGGCCCAAAATAGTTCCCAGTGTAATTTCTCCTTTGCCTTCTTGACATAGACTGTGGTTCCATTAGATCAGATTTCCATTACTAGAAAGACTAAACTATTTTTGCTTCTGTGACTTCACTCAGGTTTCTCCTTCCAAATAGAATTTTTTTTCTAGATTTGCCTTTCAATTCAGACAATTCTTCACATTTCTGTGCAAATACCACCTCTTCCATGTACTCTTCTGTGATCTTATATAGATCTAAACTTTATTTTCTTTTTTTGTGAATATAATTTATTGTCAAATTGGCCTACATACAACACCCAGTGCTCACCCCAACAAATGCCCTCCTCAATTCCCATTACCCATTTTCCCTCTCCCACACCCCCCCCCCCATCCACCCTTGGCTTTTCTCTGTATTTAAGTCTTGTGTTTTTTGCCTCCCTCTCTGTTTGTAACTATTTTTCCACCTTCCTTTCCCCCATGGTTTTCTGTTCAGTTTCTCAAGATCCACATACGAGTGAAAACGTATCTGTCCTTCTCTGACTGACTTATTTAACTCAGCATAATACCTTCCAGTTCCATCCACATTGCTGCAAACAACATGATTTCGTTCTTTCTCATTGCCAAGTAGTATTCCATTGAATACATAAACCACATCTTTCTCCATTCATCATTTGTTGGACAATTAGGCTCTTTCCATAATTTGGCTATTGTTGAAAGTGCTGCTATAAACATTGGGGTACACGTGCCCCTATGCATCAGCACTCCTGTATCCTTTGGGTAAATTCCAAGTAGTGCTATTGCTGGGTCTTATTCTTATTTTCTAAACTCACATGAAATTTTGTGCCTCTATTTTGGCACTTTTCACACACTTTATATCACAAACATATTTTTGTAGAAATCTAATCTCTCCAGACAGTTCTTTCATGAATGTTTTTTCATCTCTTTTGCTATATTATGCACTATAAGCAGAGGAATGTATTGCATATAATAGGGGCCTACAAACTACGTATTGCTTGCCCAAGTAATTTTTAAGCAATGAACTGGAAAATAATTTGGTAAATAGATAGATTACTCACAAAATCATTGAGTTCATCCAGCAGTATAAATGCGGAATAAGTAAGCATTAATGTTCTCATTAAAGAAGCAGAAATTATAGCACATAGAAATTAGGTGACTGCTGACATTTATAGATTTGCAAATTAATTATCATATTCATGTTCTTTTCTATATGCTCCCTTTAACTATGAAATAAGTTAAGATTTACTATGATAGAAGAGGAAAGAATGTATTTTCCAGAATAATTATGTGAAAGATGTTGGCAAGGTACATAATGCACAAATGTATGAATAATTTTTCTAGCATAGTTGCTAAGTAAAACAGACTAGTTTTGTATTCTGACTTTAGCATTTGCCAACTATTTAAAGTTGTGAATGTTTAATACCTCTAAAAATTATTTTTCTCAA
This sequence comes from Prionailurus viverrinus, assembly GCF_022837055.1. Taxonomy (NCBI): domain Eukaryota; kingdom Metazoa; phylum Chordata; class Mammalia; order Carnivora; family Felidae; genus Prionailurus; species Prionailurus viverrinus. The sequence goes on from NC_062579.1 coordinate 57,868,416, forward strand.
TGATAAAATGAGAAGAATGGTAGTAAATAACTCATATTTTTGTAGTAGGAGCAAACTAAAATTACTAAGGATTTTCTCCACTGACAAAAGGAAGTAAGAAATTTTCAGAATGCAATAAGCTGGATTATGTACAAATCTGTGCATATATAGGCATGCATTCCAAAACAGCTATGTAGAGTGGGTACTTGAGAAATGTCTGCATTCTAAAACATTAGAATAGGGGCGCCTGGGTGGCGCAGTCGGTTAAGTGTCCGACTTCAGCCAGGTCACGATCTCGCGGTCCGGGAGTTTGAGCCCCGCGTCAGGCTCTGGGCTGATGGCTCAGAGCCTGGAGCCTGTTTCCGATTCTGTGTCTCCCTCTCTCTCTGCCCCTCCCCCGTTCATGCTCTGTCTCTCTCTGTCCCAAAAATAAATAAACGTTGAAAAAAAAATGTAAAACATTATAATACTAGCTGCATTACAGCTAATATTTAATGTCAAAGTTTTAATATAGTAAAGCAGATCATTTGTATCTTACTATGAAATATTGTCTCTCAACTTTACATGTTGGCAACAAATAACTTGAATATTATTTTCTTTTTAATGATTGAGGTAATAGGAGTAAAATTTAAATAGGCATTAAAACACTTAAAATACGTTTATTTATTTACTTTATTTACTGGGCATTTCAATTTGGCCTCTGATTTTAAAAAATACTATAGGAAGTACCTGACAACATTGCTGATTATGGATATTACAAAAGAAATATATTTGAAAAAACCAGTCTGTTTGTACAACTGAGATTTGTATGTTTTTACTTAGGATCGACATTGCAAAACTTCAACTCTTCTGAGACCCTAAAATATGTCACTTATAAATCAAAATTATGAAAATAATAACCATGACACTAAATTTTAACAGTATATTTTATTCCCTCAATTTAGCCTGTCAGTGTGGAATTTTAAGCATGAACTCCATACCAGGTGTTTTTTGAGAATTTGAAATCTGAGTGATAGGAATGATGTAGCAAAGGTGTGGCTCCTTTGCAAAGTGAGAAGAATTATTAAAATTACAGCCACCTAGTGTCTCTTCATACTGTATGTATTTGCATTCAGTGTTTTACTATTTGTTATTAATTCTATCAACTGTGACCAAAAGAAAGAAAGAAAGAAAGAAAGAAAGAAAGAAAAAAAAAAACTCATGCACTCAGTTGTTTGACCATAGAGTGCCACAGACCATATGGATCTCATTTTGAAACTCTTTCAAATCTGGCAACTGATAAAAGCCAATTTACTTGGTGGTAGGGTAATGGAAGGCTGCTCTCAAGTCAAGTTCAAGGAGATCACCCTGTGGACTAAGTACTAAACTCAAGGGAAATTACCTCATTAAAATTTGATCCAGACCACAATAATGAATATCATGATGTAGCCAAAGTTCAACTAAGTTGACCGTATAGTACTGAAATTAATCCATCGGTATTGCAGCTCAATGAATTTCTAAGCTGTGGTGGTTTGGAGGCTGACTTCATTTTTACAGCCCCAGGTACTGAATCACATAATTGTGTCAATTAAGGATGTTATGAAAATGTTATTAACTTTGTGATGATAATACCTGTGTTGCATGGCATAAACCTGTTAAATTTTGGTTTGCATCATACTCCTATAACTCCTATAACTCTGGTATACTGAGTCTCAGAAATTTCTTACTTCGAGTTCTAATTTGGTCAATTAGCTTGAATTGCAACTATACGACATAATGGAATTTTCCTCTATGTTTTTCTTTTCAAGAAGTTGTTTTACAATGGCATAACCTATCTCATTGCTTCTGCCTATTCCTCTCCCACACTTTCAATGTATTCTCAAAACAGCAGCTACAGCAAACTGGTTAAACAGTGGCAGATTATGTTGCATCAGCTCTGTGCTCAAGACACTTCAACAGTGTCACACTTCACTCCAAATAAAATTTAAAGTCCTTACAGTAATTTAAAGGTCTTATATGAACTTCTATCGTCCTCAACCCACTAGCCCTCTTAACTGATCGTCAGTTATTTCTCCCTATTTCACTCTGTTTTAGCCACACAAGCCTCTTTCTTATTCCTAGAAAACGTCAAGGCACATCTTTACTCAGAGCCATTGCTCTTTGTAATCTGTCTGCCTGGATTACTTTTTTAAAAGATATTGACAAGGTTCACTCCCTAATATATTTTTAATCTTTACTTAAAATTGACCTTCTCAATGAGAATTTTTCTGACCCTTCTCTTTACATGTTTACTGCTACCCCCACACTCCCTATCCCCCTTCCTTGTTTTATTTTGTTATTTTCAGAACTCGTAATGCCTTCTAAATATTACAAAATCTGCGTATCATATATTTGTTGTTTGTTGTTTATCTAGTCCCATTAAATGAAACTCTACAATGGTAAATATTTTTGTTTTGTTTTGTTGTAAATATTTTGTTTTATTCATTGTTATATACTGAAGTCTAGAACCTGGGCATATGACAGGCACTCAATAAGTATGTTTAAAAGAAGTAATGATTGACCCAAACCAGTGTTAAGTCACAATCAGAGTGAAGTTTCTCCCACAGATACATAGTGAAAGGTAATACACCCATCTATTAGCATTCTTTCAATTAAGTGCAACTGAAAATACAAATATTTTAAACAGAGGCCTTCAAAATAGGATTGTTGGAATATGCATATGAAAATTTTTGTGATGATTGTCAAAAATGCAAGTTTCTTAACGTTAAAAAATTTTTTTTCATAAGACGTATAATTTATTTTTATTTTTTATATGAAATTTATTGACAAATTGGTTTCCACACAACACCCAGTGCTCATCCCAAAAGGTGCCCTCCTCAATACCCATCACCCTCCCCTCCCTCCCACCCCCCATCAACCCTCAGTTCTCAGTTTTTAACAGTCTCTTATGCTTTGGCTCTCTCCCATTCTAACCTCTTTTTTTGTTTTTCCTTCCCTCCCCAATGGGTTCCCGTTAAGTTTCTCAGGATCCACATAAGAGTGAAACCATATGGTATCTGTCTTTCTCTGTATGGCTTATTTCACTTAGCATCACACTCTCCAGTTCCATCCACGTTGCTACAAAAGGCCATATTTCATTTTTTCTCATTGCCACGTAATATTCCATTGTGTATATAAACCACAATTTCTTTATCCATTCATCAGTTGATGGACATTTAGGCTCTTTCCATAATTTGGCTATTGTTGAGAGTGCTGCTATGAACATTGGGGTACAAGTGGCCCTATGCATCAGTACTCCTGTATCCCTTGGATAAATTCCTAGCAGTGCTATTGCTGGGTCATAGGGTAGGTCTATTTTTAATTTTCTGAGGAACCTCCACACTGCTTTCCAGAGCGGCTGCACCAATTTGCATTCCCACCAACAGTGCAAGAGGGTTCCCGTTTCTCCACATCCTCTCCAGCATCTATAGTCTCCTGATTTGTTCATTTTGGCCACTCTGACTGGCGTGAGGTGATACCTGAGTGTGGTTTTGATTTGTATTTCCCTGATAAGGAGCGACGTTGAACATCTTTTCATGTGCCTGTAGGCCATCCGGATGTCTTCTTTAGAGAAGTGTCTATTCATGTTTTCTGCCCATTTCTTCACTGGGTTATTTGTTTTTCGGGTGTGGAGTTTGGTGAGCTCTTTATAGATTTTGGAGACTAGCCCTTTGTCCGATATGTCATTTGCGAATATCTTTTCCCATTCCGTTGGTTGCCTTTTAGTTTTGTTGGTTGTTTCCTTGGCTGTGCAGAAGCTTTTTATCTTCATAAGGTCCCAGTAATTCACTTTTGCTTTTAATTCCCTTGCCTTTGGGGATGTGTCGAGTAAGAGATTGCTACGGCTGAGGTCAGAGAGGTCTTTTCCTGCTTTCTCCTCTAAGGTTTTGATGGTTTCCTGTCTCACATTCAGGTCCTTTATCCAATTTGAGTTTATTTTTGTGAATGGTGTGAGAAAGTGGTCTAGTTTCAACCTTCTGCATGTTGCTGTCCAGTTCTCCCAGCACCATTTGTTAAAGAGGCTGTCTTTTTTCCACTGGATGTTCTTTCCTGCTTTGTCAAAGATGAGTTGGCCATACGTTTGTGGGTCTAGTTCTGGGGTTTCTATTCTATTCCATTGGTCTATGTGTCTGTTTTTGTGCCAACGTTAAAAAAAATTTAAAAAAGGGGGAGCGCCTGGGTGGCTCAGTTGGCTAAAGCGGCTGACTTTGGCTCAGGTCATGATCTCACAGTTTGTTGGCTTAAGCACAGCGTCGGGCTTTGTGCTGAAAGCTCAGAGCCTGGAGCCAGCTTGGGATTCTATGTCTGCCTCTCTCTCTGCCCCTCCCCCACTCTCTGTCTCTCAAAATTAAATAAACATTTAAATTTTTTTAAATGCAAGTTTCTTGTTCTCAAAACTGTTCATTAAAAATTTGTAGCAGGAGACACTAGAAAACTGAATTTACCAATCATGACATATGATACTTTTGTGAATTAAGTTTGAAAATAAATTCTCTAAAAAGCAAACTACTGATGGATGTGTGGCCCATGTCCTTAAATAATTGTTTTCTTATTTAAGAAACAGCATTTCATATGATAATAATAAATTTCTTTTTCTTTTCTTTTAAGGTTTTTTAAGTTTTTATTTAAATTCCAGGTATTTAACACACAATGTAATATTAATTTCAGGTGTACAATATAATGATTCAATACTTCCTGGTACACCAAGTGCTCATCACAAGTGCACTCCTTAATCCCCATCACCTATTTAACACAAACACCACCCACCTCCCTTCCAGTAAACATCAATTTTTTTTACTATAGTTAAGAGTCTGTTTCATGGATTGCTTTTCTCTCTTTTTCCCTATGTTCATTTGTTTTGTTTCTTAAATTCCACCTAATAGTGAGATCGTATGGTATTTGTTTTCTAACTGATTTCCTGAGCATAATACTCTAACTGCATCCACATCATTACAAATGGCAAGCTTTCATTCTTTATATGGCTGAGTAATATTCCTGTGTGTGTGTGTGTGTGTACCACTTCTTCTTTAACCATTCATTAGTCAATGGGCATTTGGACTGTATCCATAATTTGGCTATTGTAGAAGATGATGTTGTAAACATAGGGGAGCATGTATCACTTGGTTTTAGCATTTTTGTATTCTTTGGGTAAATACCTAGTAGTGAAATTGCTGGATCATAGGGTAGTTATATTTTTAACTTTTTGAGGAACCTCCATATTGTTTTAAACAGTGAATGCACCAGTTTGAATTCCCACCAACAGTGCAGAAGGGCTCCCCTTTTTCCACAATCTTGCCAACACCTGTTGTTTCTTGTGGTTTTCATTTTAGCCATTCTAACAGGTGTGAGGTGTTATCTCATTTTAATTTTCATTTTTATTTCCCTGATGATGAGTGATATTGAGCATCATTTATGTTTCTGTTGACAACCCATATGTCTTCTTTGGAAAAGTGTCTTCATTTCTTCTGCCTATTTTTAATCAGATTAATCATTTTCTGGGTGTTGAATTTTATAAGTTATTTTTACATTTTGGATACTAACGCTTTATCTGGTTTTTCATTTGCAAATAACTTCTTCCATTCAGTACATTGCCTTTTAGCTTTGTGTATTGTTTCCTTCGCTATGAAGAAGATTTTTAGTTTGATGTAGTTCCAATAGTTTATTTTTTGCTTTTGTTTCCCTTGCCTCAGGAAACATATCATGTATGCATATCTGATGGCCAATGTCAACTAGGTTACTACCTGTGTTCTTTAGGATATTAATGGGTTCATGTCTCACATTTAGGTCTTTCATCCATTTTGAATTTATTTTTTGTGTATGGTATAAGAAAGTGGTCCAGTTTCATTCTTTTGCATGTTACTGTCCAGTTTTCCCAATATCATTTGTTCAAGAGACTGTCTTTTTCCCATTGGATATTCTTTCTTACTTTATTGAAGATTATATGGTCATGTAGTTGTGTGTTCCTTTCTGGGTTTTCTATTCTGTTCCATTAACCTATGTGTGAATTTTGTGCCATCGTGGTGTCTCCAGCTTTGATTTTCTTTCTCAAGGTTGCTTTGACTAGTCAGGGTCTTTTGTGACTCTGAACATATTTTATAATTATTTGTTCTAGCACTATGGGAAATACTGTTGGTCTTTTGATAGGGACTGCTTTAAATTTGTGTATTGCTTGGGACTGTATATACATTTTAACCATATTTTCTCTAATCCATAAGCATGGAATGTTTTGCCATGTTTTTCTGTTGTCTTGAATTTCTTTCATCAGTTTTTACATAGTTTTCAGAGTACAGGTCTTTCACTGTTTTGGTTAGGCTCATTCCTAGGTATATTATGATTTTTGATGAGATTTTTCTTCTTAATTCCTCTTACTGCTGCTTCATTATTACTGTGTAGGAATGCAGCATATTTCTGCACATTTATTTTGTATCCTATGACTTTACTGAATATGTTTATCAGTTCTACCTGTATTTGTTGGAATCTTTCAACTTTTCTATATATAGGGTGATATCATTGGTAAAAGGTGATATTTTACTTCTTCCTTGCTGATTTGAATACCTTTTATTTCTTCTTATTGTCTGATTGCTGTGACTAGGAATTTCAGTATTGTGTTCAATAAAATTGGTGAGAGTGGAAATCCTTGCCTTGTTCCTGACCTTAGGGGCAAATCTCTTACATTTTACCCATTAAGGATGATGTTAGCTATAAGTATTCTATATATGGCTTTTATCATGTTGAGGTAAGTTCTATTTAAACCTACTTTGTTGAGGGGTTTATTATGAAAGGGTATTGGACTTTGTCTAATGTTTCTTTGGTGTTTATTTAAATTATAATATGGTCTTACCCTTCCCCTTACTGATGTGATGCATCATGGTATTTAATCTGCAAATATTGAACCACTCTTTCATCCCAGGAATAAATGTCACTTGATTGTGGTAAACTATTGCTTTTATGTATGGTTGGAATCAGTTTGCTAGTATTTTATCTAGGATTTTTCAATATATGTTCATCAGGGATAATGGCCTGTAGTTCTCTTCTTTGGTGGGGTCTTTATCCGGTTTTGATATCAGAGGAATTCTGGCCACCTAGAATGAATTTGGAAGTTTTCCTTTTTTTTTTTCCTATTGTTGGGCATAGTTTGAGAAAAAGAGGTACTAACTCTTCTTTAAATGTTTGATAGAATTCACCTGTGAAACCATCTGTTCCCAGTTTTGTCTTTTTTTTGGGGGGGGGGGAATTTTTATAAAGAATTCTTTATCATGATCAAGTGGGATTCATTCCTGGGATGCAGGGCTGGTTCAATATTCACAAATCAAACAATGTGATACATCAAATTAAGAAAATATGAGAACCATATGATCCTGTCAATCGATGCAGACAAAGAATTTGACAAAATTCAGCATCCTTTCTTAATAAAAACCCTCGAGAAAGTAGGGATAGAAGGAACATACTTAAACATCATAAAAGCCATTTATGAAAAGCCAACAGCTAATACTATCCTCAATGGGGAAAAAGTGATAGCTTTTCCCCGAGATCAGAAACACGACAGAGATGTGCACTCTCACTGCTGTTGTTTAACATAGTGTTGGAAGTGCATCAGCAATCAGCAATCAGACAACAAAAGGAAATCAAAGGCATCAAAACTGGCAAAGATGAAGTCAAGCTTTCACTTTTTGCAGATGACATGATACTATACATGGAAAACTCGATAGACTCCACCAAAAGCCTGGTAGAACTGATACATGAATTCAGCAAAGTCGCAGGACACAAAATCAATGCACAGAAATCTGTTGCATTCTTATACACTAATAATGAAGCAACTGAAAGACATATAAAGAAACTGATCCCATTCACAACTGCACCAAGAAACATAAAATATCTAGGAATAAACCTAACCAAAGATGTAAAAGATCTGTATGCTGAGAACTATAGAAAGCTGATGAAGGAGTTTGAAGAAGATACTAAGAACTGGGAGGTTTTTTGCAAGATGGCGGCTTAGGAGGACGCTGGGCTCACCGCACGTCATGCTGATCACTTAGATTCCATCTACACCTGCCTAAATAACCCAGAAAACTGCCAGAGGATTAGCAGAATGGAGTCGCCGGAGCCAAGCGCAGACGAGAGGCACAAGGAAGAGGGTAGGAAGGGTGGCGAGGCGGTGCGCGCTCCACGGACTGGCAGGAGGGAGCCGGGGAGGAGGGGCGGCTCGCCAGCCAAGCAGAGCCCCGGAGTCTGGCTGGCAAAAGCAGAGGGGCCTGATGGACTGTGTTCCCACAACAAGCGCGACTTAGCGTCTGGGAGGCCATAAGTTAACAGCTCTACTCGGAAAGCGGGAAGGCTGGAGGACAAAGGGAGGGAGAGCTGCTGAGTCCCCTGACAACAGAGCTCAGTTTGGTGGGGAACAAAGGCGCTCGCCAGCGCCATCTCACCCGCCCATCCCCCAGCCAAAATCACAAAGAGAACCAGTTCCTGCCAGGGAACTTGCTCGCTCCGCGCAAACACCCAACTCTGCGCTTCTACGAAGCCAAACCTCCGGCAGCGGATCTGACTCCCTCCCGCTGCCACAGGGCCCCTCCTGAAGTGGATCACCTAAGGAGAAGCGAGCTAAGCCTGCCCCTCCTGCCCCCGTGCACCTTGCCTACCCACCCCAGCTAATACGCCAGATCCCCAGCATCACAAGCCTGGCAGGGTGCAAGTAGCACAGACGAGCCACCCCACCCCACAGTGAATCCCGCCCCTAGGAGAGGGGAAGAGAAGGCACACACCAGTCTGACTGTGGCCCCAGCGGTGGGCTGGGGGCAGACATCAGGTCTGACTGCGGCCCAGCCCACCAACTCCAGTTATACACCACAGCACAGGGGAAGTGCCCTGCAGGTCCTCACCACGCCAGGGACTATCCAAAATGACCAAGCGGAAGAACTCCCCTCAGAAGAATCTCCAGAAAATAACAACAGCTAATGAGCTGATCAAAAAGGATTTAAATAATATAACAGAAAGTGAATTTAGAATAGTCATAAAATTAATCGCTGGCCTTGAAAACAGTATACAGGACAGCAGAGAATCTCTTGCTACAGAGATCAAGGGACTAAGGAACAGTCACGAGGAACTGAAAAACGCTTTAAACGAAATGCATAACAAAATGGAAACCACCACAGCTCGGCTTGAAGAGGCAGAGGAGAGAATAGGTGAACTAGAGGATAAAGTTATGGAAAAAGAGGAAGCTGAGAAAAAGAGAGAGATAAAAAAAATCCAGGAGTATGAGGGGAAAATTAGAGAACTAAGTGATACACTAAAAAGAAATAATATACGCATAATTGGTATCCCAGAGGAGGAAGAGAGAGGGAAAGGTGCTGAAGGGGTACTTGAAGAAATAATAGCTGAGAACTTCCCTGAACTGGGGAAGGAAAAAGGCATTGAAATCCAAGAGACACAGAGAACTCCCTTCAGACGTAACTTGAATCGATCTTCTGCACGAGATATCATAGTGAAACTGGCAAAATACAAGGATAAAGAGAAAATTCTGAAAGCAGCAAGGAGTAAACGTGCCCTCACATATAAAGGGAGACCTAGAAGACTCGTGACTGATCTCTCTTTTGAAACTTGGCAGGCCAGAAAGAATTGGCACGAGATTTTCAGGGTGCTAGACAGAAAAAATATGCAGCCAAGAATCCTTTATCCAGCAAGTCTGTCATTTAGAATAGAAGGAGAGATAAAGGTCTTCCCAAACAAACAAAAACTGAAGGAATTTGTCACCACTAAACCAGCCCTACAAGAGATCCTAAGGGGGACCCTGTGAGACAAAGTCCCAGAGACATCACTACAAGCATAAAACATACAGACATCACAATGACTCTAAACCCGTATCTTTCTATAATAACACTGAATGTAAATGGATTAAATGCGCCAACCAAAAGACATAGGGTATCAGAATGGATAAAAAAACAAGACCCATCTATTTTCTGTCTACAAGAGACTCATTTTAGACCTGAGGACACCTTTAGATTGAGAGTGAGGGGATGGAGAACTATTTATCATGCGACTGGAAGCCAAAAGAAAGCTGGAGTAGCCATACTTATATCAGACAAACTAGACTTTAAATTAAAGGCTGTAACAAGAGATGAAGAAGACATTATATAATAGTTACAGGGTCTATCCATCAGGAAGAGCTAACAATTATAAATGTCTATGCGCCGAATACCGGAGCCCCCAAATATATAAAACAATTACTCATAAACATAAGCAACCTTATTGATAAGAATGTGGTCATTGCAGGGGACTTTAACACGCCACTTACAGAAATGGATAGATCATCTAGACACACGGTCAATAAAGAAACAAGGGCCCTGAATGAGACATTGGATCAGATGGACTTGACAGATATATTTAGAACTCTTCATCCTAAAGCAACAGAATATACTTTCTTCTCGAGTGCACATAAACATTCTCCAAGATAGATCACATACTGGGTCACAAAACAGCCCTTCATAAGTTTACAAGAATTGAAATTATACCATGCTTACTTTCAGACCACAATGCTATGAAGCTTGAAATCAACCACAGAAAAAATTCTGGAAAACCTCCAAAAGCATGGAGGTTAAAGAACACCCTACTAACGAATGAGTGGGTCAACCAGGCAATTAGAGAAGAAATTTAAAAATATATGGAAACAAACGAAAATGAAAATACAACAATCCAAACGCTTTGGGACGCAGCAAAGGCAGTCCTGAGAGGAAAATACCTTGCAATCCAGGCCTATCTCAAGAAACAAGAAAAATCCCAAATACAAATCTAACAGCACACCTAAAGGAAATAGAAGCAGAAGAGCAAAGGCAGCCAAAACCCAGCAGAAGAAGAGATATAATAAAGATCAGAGCAGAAATAAACAATATAGAATCTAAAAAACTGTAGAGCAGATCAATGAAACCAAGAGTTGGTTTTTTGAAAAAATAAACAAAATTGACAAACCTCTAGCCAGGCTTCTCAAAAAGAAAAGGGAGATGACCCAAATAGATAAAATCATGAATGAAAATGGAATTATTACAACCAATCCCTCAGAGATACAAACAATTATCAGGGAATACTATGAGAAATTATATGCCAACAAATTGCACAACTTGGAAGAAATGGACAAATTCCTGAACACCCACACTCTTCCAAAACTCAATCAGGAGGAAATAGAAAGCTTGAACAGACCCATAACCAGCGAAGAAATTGAATCGGTTATCAAAAATCTCCCAACAAATAAGAGTCCAGGACCACATGGCTTCCCAGGGGAGTTCTACCAGATGTTTAAAGCAGAGATAATACCTATCCTTCTCAAGCTATTCCAAGAAATAGAAAGGGAAGGAAAACTTCCAGACTCATTCTATGAAGCCAGTATTACTTTGATTCCTAAACCAGACAGAGACCCAGTAAAAAAAGAGAACTACAGGCCAATATCCCTGATGAATATGGATGCAAAAATTCTCAATAAGATACTAACAAATCGAATCCATCGGCATATAAAAAGAATTATTCACCATGATCAAGTGGGATTCATTCCTGGGATGCAGGGCTGGTTCAACATTTGCCAAGCAATCAACGTGATACATCACATTAACAAAAAGAAAGAGAAGAACCATATGATCCTGTCAATCGATGCAGAAAAGACCTTCGACAAAATCCAGCACCCTTTCTTAATAAAAACCATTGAGAAAGTCGGGATAGAAGGAACATACTTAAGGATCATAAAGCCATTTATGAAAAGCCCACAGCTAACATCATCCTCAACGGGGAAAAACTGAGAGCTTTTTCCCTGAGATCAGGAACACGACAAGGATGCCCACTCTCACCGCTGCTGTTTAACATAGTGCTGAAAGTTCTAGCAGCAGCAATCAGACAACAAAAGGAAATCAAAGGCATCCAAATTGGCAAAGATAAAGTCAAGCTTTCGCTTTTTGCAGATGACATGATATTATACATGGAAAATCCGATAGACTCCACCAAAAGTCTGCTAGAACTGATACATGAATTCTGCAAAGTTGCAGGATACAAAATCAATGTACAGAAATCAGTTGCATTCTTATACACCAACAATGAAGCAACAGAAAGACAAATAAAGAAACTGATCCCATTCACAATTGCACCAAGAAGCATAAAATACCCAGGAATAAATCTAACCAAAGATGTAAAGGATCTGTATGCTGAAAACTATAGAAAGCTTATGAAGGAAATTGAAGAAGATTTAAAGAAATGGAAAGACATTCCCTGCTCATGGACTGGAAAAATAAATATTGTCAAAATGTCAATACTACCCAAAGCTATCTACACATTCAATGTAATCCCAATCAAAATTGCACCAGCATTCTTCTTGAAACTAGAACAAGCAATCCTAAAATTCATATGGAACCACAAAAGGCCCCGAATAGCCAAAGGAATTTTGAAGAAGAAGACCAAAGCAGGAGGCATCACAATCCCAGACTTTAGCCTCTACTACAAAGCTGTCATCATCAAGACAGCATGGTATTGGCACCAAAACAGACACATAGACCAATGGAATAGAATAGAAACCCCAGAACTAGACCCACAAACGTATGGCCAACTCATCTTTGACAAAGCAGGAAAGAACATCCAATGGAAAAAAGACAGCCTCTGTAACAAATGGTGCTGGGAGAACTGGACAGCAACATGCAGAAGGTTGAAACTAGACCACTTTCTCACACCATTCACAAAAATAAACTCAAAATGGATAAAGGACCTGAATGTGAGACAGGAAACCATCAAAACCTTAGAGGAGAAAGCAGGAAAAGACCTCTCTGACCTCAGCCGTAGCAATCTCTTACTCGACACATCCCCAAAGGCAAGGGAATTAAAAGCAAAAGTGAATTACTGGGACCTTATGAAGATAAAAAGCTTCTGCACAGCCAAGGAAACAACCAACAAAACTAAAAGGCAACCAACGGAATGGGAAAAGATATTCGCAAATGACATATCGGACAAAGGGCTAGTCTCCAAAATCTATAAAGAGCTCACCAAACTCCACTCCTGAAAAACAAATAACCCAGTGAAGAAATGGGCAGAAAACATGAATAGACACTTCTCTAAAGAAGACATCCGGATGGCCAACAGGCACATGAAAAGATGTTCAGCGTCGCTCCTTATCAGGGAAATACAAATCAAAACCACACTCAGGTATCACCTCACGCCAGTCAGAGTGGCCAAAATGAACAAATCAGGAGACTATAGATGCTGGAGAGGATGTGGAGAAACGGGAACCCTCTTGCACTGTTGGTGGGAATGCAAATTGGTGCAGCCGCTCTGGAAAGCAGTGTGGAGGTTCCTCAGAAAATTAAAAATAGCCCTACCCTATGACCCAGCAATAGCACTGCTAGGAATTTATCCAAGGGATACAGGAGTACTGATGCATAGGGCCACTTGTACCCCAATGTTCATAGCAGCACTCTCAACAATAGCCAAATTATGGAAAGAGCCTAAATGTCCATCAACTGATGAATGGATAAAGAAATTGTGGTTTATATACACAATGGAATATTACGTGGCAATGAGAAAAAATGAAATATGGCCTTTTGTAGCAACGTGGATGGAACTGGAGAGTGTGATGCTAAGTGAAATAAGCCATACAGAGAAAGACAGATACCATATGGTCTCACTCTTATGTGGATCCTGAGAAACTTAACGGGAACCCATTGGGGAGGGAAGGAAAAACAAAAAAAGAGGTTAGAATGGGAGAGAGCCAAAGCATAAGAGACTGTTAAAAACTGAGAAAAAAGTGAGGGTTGATGGGGGTGGGAGGTATGAGAGGGTGGGTGATGGGTATTGAGGAGGGCACCTTTTGGGATGAGCACTGGGTGTTGTATGGAAACCAATTTGCCATTAAATTTCATTAAAAAAATAAAATAAAATAAAATATGATTGCCAAATCCAAAAAAAAAAAAGATATAAAGAACTGGAAAAACATTCCTTGCTCATGGATTGGAAGAATAAATATTGTTAAAATGTCAATACTACCCAAAGATATCTACACATTCAATGCAATCCCAATCAAAATTGCACCAGCATTCTTCTCAAAGGTAGAACAAGTAATCCTAAAATTTGTATGGAACCACAAAAGGCCCCGAATAGCCAAAGTAATTTTGAAGAAGAAGACCAAAGCAGGAGGCATCACAATCCCAGACTTTAGCCTCTACTACAAAGCTGTAATCTTCAAGACAGCATGGTCTTGGTACAAAAACAGACACGTAGACCAATGGAATAGAATAGAGACTCCAGAATTAAACCCACAAAAGTATGCCAACTAATCTCTAACAAAGCAGGAAAGAATATCCAATGGAAAAAAGATAGTCTCTTTAACAAATGGTTGTGGGAGAACTGGACAGCAACATGCAGAAGGATGAAACTAGACCACTTTCTCACACCATTCACAAAAATAACCTCAAAATGGATAAAGGACCTGAATGTGAGACAAGAAACCATCCAAACCCTAGAGGAGAAAGCAGGAAAAGACCTCTCTGACCTCAGCTGTAGCAATTTCTTACCTGACACGTCTCCAAATGCAAGGGAATTAAAAGCTAAAAGGAACTATTGTGACCTCTTGAAGACAAAAGCTTTTGCACTGCAAAGGAAACAGTTAACAAAACTAAAAGGCAACTGGTGAATTGGAAAAGATATTTGCAAATGACATATCGGACAAAGGGCTAGTATCCAAAATCTATAAAGAGCTAACCATACTCCACACCTGAAAAACAAATAATGCAGTGAAGAAATGCGCAGAAAACATGAGTAAACACTTCTCTAAAGAAGGCATCCAGATGGCCAACAGGCACATGAAAAGATGCTCAGTGTCACTCCTCATCAGGGAAATACAAATCAAAACCCCACTGAGATATCACCTCATGCCAGTCAGAGTGGCTAAAATGAACAAATCAGGAGACTATAGATGCTGGCGAGGATGTCGAGAAATGGGAACCCTCTTGCCCTGTTGGTGGTAATTCACACTGGTGCAGCCATTCTGGAAAACAGTGTACACATTCCTCAAAAAATTAAAAATAGTTATACCCTACGACCCAGCAATAGCACTGCTAGGAATTTACCCAAGGGATACAGGAATGCTGATGTATAGGGGCACTTGTACCCCAATGTTTGCAGCACCACTTTCAACAATAACCAAATTATGGAAAGGGCCTAAATGTCCATCAACTGATGAATGGATAAAGAAATCGTGGTGTATATACACAATGGAATACTACTTGGCAATGAGAAAGAATGAAATATGGCCTTTTGTAGCAACATGGATGGAACTGGAGAGTGTTATGCTAAGTGACATAAGTCATACAGAGAAAGACAGATACCATGTTTTCACTCTTATATGGATCCTGAGAAAGTTAACAGAAGACCATGGGGGAGGGGAAGGAAAAAAAGAGGAAGAGAGCCAAACCATAAGAGACTCTTAATAACTGACAATAAACTGAGAGTTGATGGGGATTGAGGGGGAGAGGAAAGTGGGTGATGGCGATTGAGGAGGACACCTGTTGGGATGAGCACTGGGTGTTGTATGGAAACCAATTTGACAATAAATTTCATATTTAAAAAATTAAAAAATAAATTACTGATTCAATTTCTTTGCTGGCTATCAGTCTGTTCAAGTTTTCTTTTGCTTGTTTCAGATATCGTAGTTTCAGAGTTTCTGGAAATTTATTCATTTCTTCTACGTTGTCCAATTTTTGGCATACAGTTTTTCATAATATAGTTTTATAATTGCACTTCTATGATGTTAGTTGTTATTTTTCCTCTCTCATTTGTGATTTTCTTTTTTTCATCATTTTTCTCTTCTTTGTTTTTTAAATGTTTATTTATTTTTGAGAGTGCGAGAGCATGATTGGCAGGTGGGCAGAGAAAGAGAGAGACCAAGGATCCAAAGTGAGCCCTGTGCTGACAGCAGAGAACTCCATGTGGGGCTAGAACTCACAAACCATAAGATTATGACCTGAACTGAAGTCGGATGCTTAACCGACTGAACCACGCACATGTCCTGTGTTTTTTTCTTGATAAGTTTGGCTGGAGATTTATCAATTTCATTGATGTTTTTTAAAGAATCAGATCCTGGTTTAATTGACCTGCTCTAATGGTTTGTGAGTGTGTGTGTGTGTGTGTGTGTGTGCGCGCGCGCACGCGCATGTGTGTGTTTAGTCTCTGTGTCATTTATTTCTGCTCTAATCTTTACTTTTTCCTCCCTTCTGCTGGATTTAGGTTCTGTGTGTTGTTCATTTTCTAGCACCTTTAGTTGTAATGTTAGGTTGTTGTTTATTTGAGTGTGTGTGTTTTTTTTTTCTTTTTTTGCTTCTTCAGGTAGACTTGCTTTGCTATATTCTTTTGTCTTAGGAAAACTTTTGCTGCATCCCCAAAATTTTGGGCCATTGTGTTTCCGTTTTAGTTTGTTTCCATGTTTTTCTTTTAATTTCTTTGATTTCTTGTTGACCCATATATTGTTTATGAGAATATTTTTCAACCTTGATGTATTTGGGATCTTCCCAGATTTTTTCTTGTGATTTACGTCTAGTTTAATAACATTGTTGTCAGAAAAGTTGCACGGAATTATTTTAATATTTTTGTATTTGTTGAGGCCCATTTTGTGACCTTATATGCAAACTATTCTTTTTTTTTTTAATTTTTTTTTTCAACGTTTATTTATTTTTGGGACAGAGAGAGACAGATCATGAACGGGGGAGAGGCAGAGAGAGAGGGAGACACAGAATCGGAAACAGGCTCCAGGCTCCGAGCCATCAGCCCAGAGCCCGACGCGGGGCTCGAACTCACGGACCGCGAGATCGTGACCTGGCTGAAGTCGGACGCTTAACCGACTGCGCCACCCAGGTGCCCCATATGCAAACTATTCTGAAGAATGTTTCTTGAACCCTTAAAAGAATATGTATTCTGCTGTTTTATGTTGGAACGTTCTGAATATATCTGTTAAGTCCAAGTGGTACAGTGTGTCATACAAAGCCATTGTTTCTTTATTGACTTTTTGTTTACATGATCTGTGTATAAATGTAAGTGGTGTTAATGTCCCCTGTTGTAATTGTATTATTATTGATTACTTCCTTTGTTTGTTATCAATTATTTAATACATTTGGATGCTTCCATTTTGGGTGAATAAATATTTACAATTGTTTTATCTTCTTGTTAGATTTATTATTATATAGGATCCTTCTTTGTCTCTTGTTACATTTGTTTTAAAGTACAGTAAAACCTTGGACTGTGAGTAACTTATTCTGTGAGTATTCTGCCAGACAAGCAAACATTTCTAATAAATTTTAACTTGATAAACAAGCAATGTCTTGCAATACAAGTAGTACGTGATGCCCAATGTCCCATGATCACACCTGAGCCAATGGTTTTTGAAATTCGCTTCCACATATGTGTGCTTTGTATTACAAGCATTTTTCCAGAATAAATTATTCCCACAAACCAAGATTTTACTGTATATTTTCTCTGACATAAGTATTGCTCCTCTGTCTTCCTTTCACATCCATTTACATTGTAGATGTTTTTCATACCCTTGCTTTCAATGTGAAGGTGTCTTTAAGTCTAAACTGAGTCTTGTTTTCTTTAACCTATTTTGCCACCCTATCCATGTCTTTTGACTAGAACATTTAGTCTATTTACATTCAATGTAATCATTGATACATATGGATTTATTGTTATTTTATTGTTTTGTGGTTCTTCCTATGATTTTCTTTGATTCTTTCTCATCTTTCTTTCATTGTTTGCTGGTTTTCTTTAGTGAGGTATTTTTATTTCTTTATTCTTTGCATGTATATTCGTGTTTTTTAATATGTGGTTACCATTAATTTTATATATAACAACTTTGACAGATATCAGTTTTTATTAAGCTAATGGTCATTTAAGTTTGAACACACGCTTTACTTTTCTCTTCCCCACCTTTTAGTTATATATTGTTATAGATACATCATTTTGTGAGTTCCCTGAATGATTTTTTGCATAAATATTCACTTTTACTGCTTTTGCATTTCCTATCTTTATACTGTCACTTTTGGTTGCACTTTTACACTCAAAGAGTCCCCTCACAATCTCCTTTAGTATTAATTTGTCTGGGAAACGTTTTCTCTACTTCTATTCTGAATTACATCCTTGCTGGTTTGAGTATTCTTGGCTGCAGATTGTTCCCATTAGGCACTTTGAACATATCATACCACTCCCTCTGGGTTGGAAGTTTTCTATAGAAAACTCCCTTGCTTGCCTTATGGGTTTTCCCTTGTAACTTACTGTCTTCTTTTGTCTTGCTGTTTTTTAAGGGGGTGGGGGGAGGGGCGTTTGATTAATTTTTTAATGTCACTGGACAAATACTTTACATTTTCTGTGATTAGAAGAATCAACTTTGTAAAGACATCAATTCTTCCCAAATTTATACATTTAATATAATTCCAATAAAATAATTCTAAAAAGTTTTTGTTATCAATAGACAAGTTAGTTCTAAAATTTTTAGAGAAATGCAAGGAAGCTAGAATATTTTTTACAATATAAATATTAATTATTTAATATGTAAAGGTTAAAGAACACATTATTCACAAACAATGGGCCAAATAAGAAATCAAAGAGCAAATAAATATATGTCTCAAAAGAAAAGAAAAATAAAATACAATATTACAAAACTTATGGGATGTAGCAAAAGCAGATGTTAGAGTGAAATTTACACTAAAAATGCTTGTATTAATAGATAAGTTCCAATAAACAATGTAAAATTATAGCATAAGCAACTAAAAAAGAAGAAACTTAGTTGAAATTTAGTAGAGGAAGGAAATAACAAGGAAAAATCAGAAGTAAATAAGATAGAGACTAGAATAAGCAGTAATATAACATGGAAAGTAATGACCAGTTTTTTTCAAACAAACAAAATCAGCAATGCTTTAACTACATTAACTAAGAAAAAATAAAGATAGGTTACTGAAAAACCAAAGCGAGAAATGGAAGAGAAAACAATGCAACCCACACCACCTGTTTTGTGATAACAAGTTAGTATAAACAATTATATAGTAACAAGTCAGATAACTTAGAAAAAATGATAATTTCTAATAACTTACTAGTTACCAATATTGAATTATGAATCTTGAATCCAAGAAATAGGAAATATTCGTAAACCAATAACAAGAAATAAAATTGAATTAGAAATCAAAAATCACCCAGCAAAGCAAATCCAAAGAGTACAGGGTCACATTGATGAATTCTAACAAACATTAAAAAAAATAAGTAATGACAATCTTTATTAAAACGTCACAAATAACGGAATAGAGAGAAGGCATTCAAAATCATTCTATGAGCCCAGTATTACCATGATATGAAAGCAACAATACAAGAACACAAAGAAAAGAAAAGAAAAGAAAGAAAAGAAAAAAAAAGAAAAGAAAGAAAAGAAAAGAAAGAAAAGAAAAGAAAAGAAAAGAAAAGAAAAGAAAAGAAAAGAAAAGAAAATCTACTTTGTTTCATATAAGTATTGCTACTCTGGCTTTCCTTTGACATCCATTTGCATGATGTTTCTCCATACCCTCATGAGATACCTGAGATACATGAACCTATTGTAAGCAGCATATAGATGAGTCTTCTTTTTTTTTCTTAATCCATTCTGACACTCTGTTGTTCAAAGGGTTTTGTCCATTTACATTCAAAGTAGTTATTAATAGATATGTATTCTTGTTTTGCCATTGTTTCTGGAGATTTTCTTTGATCCTTTCTTGTCTTTGTTACTTTTGGTCTTTTCCTTCCACTCAAAGGGGCTTTTTAATATTTCTTGCAGGGCTGGAGTAGTTGTCACAAACTAGTTAGTTTTGTTTATCTGGGAAACTCTTTATCTCTCATTCTATTCTGAATGATAACTTTGCTGGATAGAGTATTCTTGGTTATAGATTTTTTCCATTCAGCACTTTGAATATATCATGTCACTCCCTTCTGGCTTGCCAAGTTTCTGTTGAGAAATCTATAGCTAGCCTTATGTGTTTTCCCTTGTAAGTTAAGAACTTCTTCAAGGGTGCCTGGGTGGCTCAGTCAGTTAAATGACCAACTTTGGCTCAGGTTGTCATCTCACAGTTCATGAGTTCAAGCCCCGCATCAGGCTCTGAGCTGACAGTCATAGCCTGGAGACTGCTTTAGATTCTGTGTCTCTGGTTCTTTCTGCCCCTCCCAAAATTGCTCCTTCTCTCTCTCTCTCTCTCTCTCTCTCTCTCTCTCTCATAAATAAATAAACATTAATTTTTTTTGAAAAGAACTTCTTATGTTTTATTGCTTTTAAGTTTTTTTCTTTACCACTATATCTTGCAAATGTAATTACAATATTTCTTGGTGTTGCCCTGACTTGGTTGATTTCGATGGGAATTCTCTGTGCCCCCCAGATCTGAATGTCTGTTGCCTTCCCCCAGATTAAGGAAGTTTACTGCTATTATTTCTTGAAATATATATTCTTCCCCCGCTTTCTCTCTCCTCTTCTTCTGAGACTCCTATAATAAAAATGTTATAATGTTTGATAGTAACTGAATTCCATAAGTCTAGTCTTATGCATATTTTTTTTCCTTTCTGTTTTGTGCAGCTTCATTGCTTTTCATCATTTTGTCTTCTAGGTCACTAATTCATCCCTCTGTTTCTTCTAGCCTGCTGCTCATTTCATCAGTCTTGTTTTCCATCTCATTTATTGCATTCTTCATCTCTGATTGACTCATTTTTAAGTGTTTTATCTCTGTGGTAAGAATGTCCCTCATGTCTTCTATTTTTTTTTTCTTCAAGCTTAGTGAGTATCCTTATAATGCTTTAAATTCTCTATCAGTCTTTTCACTTATAGCTCTGGCAGTGGCCAGAGGGAAATTGAAAGAAAATTATATAAAAAAGATAAAAAATAAGAATAAAAATATGATAAAAATAAGATAAAAAAGAGACTCTTAAATACAGAGGGCAAACTGAGGGTTCCTGCAGGGTAGGTGGGTGGGGCAATGAGCTAAATGGGTGATGGGCATTAAGGAGGGCACTTGTTAGGATGTGCCTGGATATTGTATGTAAGTGATGAGTCACTGGGTGACTCCTGAAACCAATTATACACTGTATGTTAACTAACTTGAATTTATATAAATAATTTTTTAAAAAGGGAAAAATAAAATCAACAACACAAGAAACAACAGGTGTTGGTGAGGGTGTGGAGAAAGGGGAACCCTCTTACACTGTTGAAGGGAATGCAAACTCATGCAGCCACTGTGGAAAACAGTATGGGAATTCCTAAAAAAGCTAAAAATAGAACTACCCTATGATATATCAATTGCACTACTAGGTATTTACTCAAAAAGTACAAAAATACTAATTCAAAGTACACATGCACCCAAATGTTTACAGCAGTATTGTCTACAATTACCAAATTAATAAAACTTCTGAAGTGTCCAGTGACTGATGAATGGATAAATAAGATGTGGTATGTATACACAGGGAATATTACTCAGACATAAAAAAGAATGAAATCTTGCCATTTTCAATAATATGGCTCCACCGAGGTAGAGAATATTATCCTAAGGGAAATAAGTTGGTCAGAGGAAGACAATTACCATATGATTTCACTCATTACCATATGATTCATATATGTGGAATTTAAGAACAAAATAAATTATTAAAGGGGAAAAAAGAGAGATAATCAAGCCACAGAAAAGACTCTTAACTATAAAGAACAAACTGGTTACCAGAGGGAATGTGAGTGGAATGGTAGGTTAAATATGTGATGGGGATTAGGATTGCCCTTGTGATGAGCACAGGGTGTTGTATAGAAGTGTTAAATCATTAAATTTTACACCTGAAACTAATATTACACTGTATGTTAAGTGACTGGAATTTAAATAAAAACTTTTAAAAAGTAAAACAAAAATGACTCAATTGTGAAAAAATAGAAAATCTAAATAGATCTATATAGCTACTAAGGATATTAAAACAGTAACCAAAAAACCTGGAAACAAAGAAAATCTCTGGATCACATGGCTTTGATATTGAGTTCTACCAATAATTTCAGGAAGAATTAATCTCAATGCTTCTGAAACTCTTCATAAATTTGAAGAGGTAAGAAATCATCTAACTCAACATTAACCTAATACTTAATATCCAAGCTAAACAATGGTACTACAAAAAAAAAGTGAAAACAAAAACAAAAACAAAAAACTACACATCAATATTCCTGATGGATATTGATTAAGAGATCCTCAACAAAATCATGTCAATACAATTTCAACAACATATTAAAATGATTACATATCAGGACCCAATGGCATTTACTCACATAATGTAAGGATGCTTCAACATATGAAAACCAATAGTGCAATGTACCACATTAACAGAATAAAAAAAAAACATGATTATTTCAATAGCTGGAGGAAAAGTATTTGATAAAATACATCATAGCATGATAAAATCAGTCAACAAACTAGTAATAAATAATAAATTATTCTACAAAATAAAAGCTATATCTCTGTTCACAGATAACATGATCTTATTTGAAGAAAACTAAAGTTTACATTAAAAAAACATTTTAGAACTAATAAATTCAACAAATGTAAAGGATACAAAATCAACACAAAAGTTAGTTGCATTTCTATATACGATAGCATAAGAGCCTAACAATGGGCTCTTTTGATTGTAATGTAAGTGTCAGACATTAAGCTTTTCAAATTATCAAAGATCTTAAGCTTTTGATTGCCAAATGATCAAAGACATTTATTTATCTTGAAAGAAAAAAAAAACACATTTTCAGCTACCCAACTAGATAAAAAGCCAGGACACAATACCCATAAAGTTATTTTTCTTTCTTTTCTTTTCTTTTCTTTTCTTTTCTTTTCTTTTCTTTCTTCTTTCTTTCTTTCTTTCTATCTTTATTTCAGAAAGCTTTAGGTGAAAAATAACAATATTTGATTGGCCACTTGGCTTTCACTTCATATATTAAATTCCTGCTTTTACTTTTTGAATTCACAAATAAAAAATAAATCCATGAATTTATGGGCACTGCATTCTTGACCCTAATAAAGATATGACTCCAGGTCTGCATTGTTTCTCTCTGTACCCATGATCTCACTGTCGCGTTGGGAATGCCGTGTACCCACCTGAACAGGTGAGTAGCAAATCTTGTCTTTTTGAAGTTCCCTGATGGTTGCTGCTGAAGGGCATTTTGCAATCATTGTAAGATCCACAAGAGCTGGTCCATCCACAATGTTGGTTCTGGTTAGGGAAATGTCTTTGGGGGCTTAATACAAGTAGTACAGGTTAGTACCCAGCATTTCTAGTCAAAAGCATCACTATCCATATACTGAGACCAACCAAAAACATACATTAACAATGAATAATTTCAAAAAGAAATTAAGAAAATAATTTAATTTATAATATATCTAGAAGAAAAAAATATTTAAGAATATATTCAGCCAAAGAGGCAAAAACTTGGACATCAAAACTATAAATCATTTTTGTGAGAATTTAAAGAAGCCACATGCAAATGGAAAGATATCATATGCTCATGGAGTAAAATATTTAATATCATATGATATTAATATAACTTAATGTGATCTACAAATTCATTGCAATACCTATCAAAGTCCCAATGAAGAATTTGAAAAAGAACAAATGTGGAGTATTCACACTTCCTGATTCCAAGAATTGCATGAGGATACAGTAATAAAATAGTACATTATTGACATAAAGACAGACATATAGAAAAAAATGTAATAGAGTTAATAAAATGTAATAGAAAGCCAACATTTAAAATTTGCATATGGTCAAAGAATTTTTGAAATGTTGCCAAGACCATTTAGTGGAGAAAAGGAAGGCCTATCAACAAATAGTGTTGAAAAAAATGTATATACACGTGAAAAAGAATAATGTTTGACTTAATAACCTTTACCTTATACTATATACAGAAAT
The DNA here is from genome assembly GCF_022837055.1 of Prionailurus viverrinus. Taxonomy (NCBI): domain Eukaryota; kingdom Metazoa; phylum Chordata; class Mammalia; order Carnivora; family Felidae; genus Prionailurus; species Prionailurus viverrinus. The sequence goes on from NC_062579.1 coordinate 57,892,347, forward strand.
TATTCAATATTGATCAAAGACCTAAATGTAAAGACCTGAAACTATAAAATTATAACAAGAAAGCATAGGAAAAAATATTCATGACATTGGATTTGGCAACAATTTCTTGGATATGGCACCAAAACCTCAGGCAAAAAAGAAAATAAATAAATTGGAGTTTCTCAAAATTAAAAACTTTCATACATAAAAGGATAAATGTACATAATTAAGTCAGTGAAAAAAACCAAGAAAATAGAACAAAATATATGCATATCATAATAAGATAAAGGGTAGATATAGATAGATATAGATGATATAGATATATAGATAAAGATATAAATAGATAGATAGATAGATAGATAGAGATAGAGATAGACTTCTACAATTCAGCAAAAACAAAAACAACAGTACCCAATGTAAACATGGGCAAAAATTTTGAATAAACTTTCTTTCAATAAAGATATAAATAATGGCCTTTAAGCACTTGTAAAGGTGTTCAAAATGACTAATCATGAGGGGAATACAAATATAAACCACCATGAATTACCACTTTATACTCATTAGGGCAGTTATTATGAAAACAAACAATAACAAACAGAAAATAATAAGAGTTGTTAAGGATATGAAAAAACTGGTACCCTTGTGAATTTCTGATGAAATGTAAAATAGTGCAGCTACTGTGGAAAACAGTAAGGTATTTCCTTAAAATATTAAACATAGAATTATATGATCAGTAATTCTATTCTAGATATATACTCAAAAGGATTTAAAGCAGGGCTTTAAGAGGTATTTTTACATCAATATTAACAGCAGCATTATTCAAAATAGCCAAAAAATGTACACAATCCAAATGTCAAAAGATAAACGAATAGATCAACTTCTGGGAAGATAGCAGAATAGAAAAATCCTAAGCTCACCTCATCCCACAGACACACCTAGATAACAGCCACATCAGTGTATCCAACCCAGAAAATGACCCCAAAACTGGCAGAACAGACTTTCCACAGTTAACCATAGGGAGGACACATATAAAAGGGTAGGAGGCACTGAGATGTGGCCAGAAACCAAACTGCCTGTGAGACTAACCACAAATGCTAAAAATAACAAAAGCAAAGAGAGGGAAGAGAAGCAGAACCCACACCAGGAACCCCAGACACAGGGGACTGCACTGGGAAGATGATTCTCTGAAATATTTGGTTTTGAATGTCAGTGGAACTTAACTTCATGAGCTTTCATAACCAGTAGAGCTTAACACCAGGTATTTTAAAACTCAGAAGACCTGGCTCTGGGATGGCCAGAGGGCAATGGGGGACTGAGTCTCTGCCCTTAGGGGGGCAATGTGATAAGTGGCCAGGCTAAGGTACAGCATGGAGGCACTGGTTTGGGTGGCACCTTGAGTGTTCATGGATATTTGTTTGTGTGTCTCACAGCATGTGCTGGGAGGCAGGGGTCTTCAGGGGAATTTCTCCAGAAATGAGGGAGCTAGCAATCATCATGATGCCTGTGGGAGGAAGCACAAATGCTCCCCACCTACACTGCTAACACTGCACGTCCAGCCCATATATTCTCCTGTGGATCCACTGTATCCAACACACTAGGCAGGAGTCCCTCCAAAAAAGCTCCTGTTTCAAGCAACCTCAGCAGAGATTATTGCCACTCCAAAGTGACACCTGCCCTAGGGATAGGGGAAGATAAATACACATGCCAGTATACTCACAGTCCCAGAAGCTGCACCTTATAATGCAGTGCAGAGAGATTGTGCTGTTAATCAGTGCATCTGCAGCAACAGGAGGCATCTTGCTTTACTGCCAGCCTCATCCACCAACAAAAGCTTCTCAGGGAACAAAGCAAGTAGAGAACCCTGAAGTTCAGTACTATGGGAAATCAATAATAGATTATAGGAGACAGAAGAAAAAAAAAACAGTGATCTGGAAGACAAAGTATTTGAAAGCATCAAAACTGAAGAGCAAAAACAAAAAAAAAGGAAAAAAAGAAAAAAGAAGAGAATATGTTAAGGGAACTCAGCAATGTCATCAAGCATAACCAAATTCACATTATATGGGTCCCTGAAGAAGAGAGAGAAGGGGGCTGAAAATTTACTTGGAGAAACAATAGCTGAAAACTTTCCTAATCTGGGGAAGGAAAAAGATATACAGATCCACAAAGCATAGAGATGCTCAACAAAATCAATCCAATGAGGTCCACACCAAGACATGTAATAATTAAGATGGTGAAAAGTAGTGATAAATAAATAATTTTGAAAGTTTGAATTTCTAGCAATAATTTTACAAATGAGAAGGGAATGCCATGATATATTAAAATGCTGAAAAGAAAAAAAAAACTGCAAGCAAGAACACACTACCCAGCAAGGCTATCATTTAAAATTTGGGGAGAGATAAAAATTTTCCCAGATGAGGAAAAACTAAAGGAATTTGTCGCTACTAAACCAGGGTTTACAACGTAAAAGGGAATTCTTTGAGTGGAAGTAAAAGGTCATAGTTGGGAGTAAGTTATAAAAGGAAAAAGTAACACAGGTAAATATAAACACAAAAAAGTAGTAGATTGATCACTTATATATATAAAAAACAGTATGGGCTTTAGATCACAACTGGACCAAAATGAATAAAATTCCTAGGAATAGACTTAGGCAACATGGTAAAAATAAAAAATGTGTACCCTGGGATCAATAAATTACTAATGACAGAAATTGAACATGACACAAATGAATGGAAAAATGTTACATGTCCATGGATTGGAAGAACCAATATTATTAAAATGTCCATACTACTCAAAAGAATGTACATATTAATTGCAATCCCTATCAAAACACAGACAACTTTCTTTTTTTTCAGAACTAGAAGAAATAATCATAAAATTTGTATGGAACCACAAAAATCCCAAAATAGTCTAAGTACTCTGGAAAAAGAAAAAAAAACTGGATTTATCACAATTCCATATTTCAAGTTATACCTCTACTAATTAAAACAGTATGTTGGAAAGTTGTACACTTAGAATCATTTGGTAAATTTGGGTAAAATGGTAAGTATTATGTTACATATACTTTATCTCAAAATAGGGGATCTTTAATAAAAGAGGAAGATCCATCTATATCTTGTTTGTAAAAGACAAAACTTAAGAGCAAAGTAAAAAATAGCTTAAAAGTAAAAATGGTATACACCACACACACACACACACACACACACACACACATTCACACACACACTACAAACAGTGAAATAAAGTCTCTATTTTAACATAAGAGAAAATAGATGGTAGGTAAGAAATATTAATAGAGAAAAATAAGGCATTGCATTATGGTTAAATAGGTAATACATCTGGAAGATATGTTATTTATAAATGTATCTACAACTAATAAGACAGTCCCAAATTACATAATGCAAAAACAACAAAAATGAAAAAAGAGAAAATTCAACAGTTATTACTGCATATTTCAATATCCCATTCTCAATCATTGTTAGTTATCTAGACAGACACTGGGAAAAGATATGGAAGATTTAAATAACTCTATCAACCAATTTACATAAGTAAAATTACATTACACTCCATTCAACACATAAAAACATGCATTATTTTCAACTGTATAGAGGGCAGTTTTTCACAATAGACCATATGGTAGGTCATACAACAAGTCTCACTAAGTATAAAATTTTTGAAATCTTTCAAAATATGTTCTGTGCTTACTATGGTACTAAAATAGAATTCAACAATAGAAGTAAATCTGGGGATTCCTTGAATATTTGCAAAGTTCTAAAATACACTTCTAAGTAAGTCATGGATTGGACAAAAATCACATGTAAAATTTTAAAGCATTCAAAACTTATACATAAAATACACAAATTTATGAGACGCAAGTAAAGCTGTGTTTGGAGAAAAAATCGTAGTTTTTAACACCTATATTAGAAACAAAATAACAGGTCTCAAACCAATAAACAAAATCCACACACACACACACACACACACACACAAACTAGAGGAAAATGAGCAAGGTAAACTCAAAAAAATAATTAAAAAAGAATAAATATCTAATAAAAATCAATTAAGAAACAGAAATATAATATGGAAAATACGGAATATCAATTAAAGCGAAATCTGGTTCTTTGAAATTTTTAAGCAAAATTTTAAAACCTTAATCTAGACTACAACAAAGAATTAAGAGAAAGGACATGAATTTACAAATCTGAAATTAAAAAAAAAACAAGTATTACTATTGCCTCTGACAGAAATTATAAAGTAATAAAAGGGAATATTATGGAAAACTTTATGCCAATAATGTATACATCTTAGATGAAATGGATAGATTTGAAGAAAAAATGGCCAGAATGAATGGAAAAATTTAATATACAGGTAGAAGAACCAATCAAACACAATTCAAAGACATTTAGCAAACTAGAAGATATTTAAAAATAAAAATATCCAGAAGGTATCAAGGAGAGAAAAAAGAAATGGAGAATATAAGAAATGAAGTTTACAGAGAAAAAGGATAAGCTAAGATTTAATTTTAATTTTATGTTTTTTAGAGAGAGAGTGCAAGTGGGCGAGAGGGTCAGAGAGAGAGAATCCCAAGCAGACTCCATGCAGCATGGAGACAGATGGAGGGCTTGATCTCATGACACTGGCATCAAAATCTGAGCTAAAACCAAGAGCTGGAAATTCAACCAATTGAGTCAACGAGGCAATCCACTAAGGAGATTTTAAATAATATTATCTAAATTACAGAAGATAATTATGTAGACAAGGTAGAGCAGGCACTATTTAAAGATATAATTGCAGTCAATTTTTCAGAATTTATTAAAGACATGAATTATTATATTCATGAAATAGAAAAATTTCCCAGGAGTACAATTAAAATTCAGTATTCATCTTAGATCATTTAAAAAAATGTGCCAAATATTAAAGCAGAGAGATATTAAAAGGAGAAAAAGAAAAATAACAGGTTATTACAGAGGTGCAATAGCTAGACTGATGGAAGTCTTCTTAACAACAAATTAAATGAGGGGACCATAAAACCATATCCTAAAAGTAAAGGAATAGTATTGTCAACCTAAAATTACATTTCCAATTATTCTACATAGTCATATTTTCAGACAGCCAAATTTTTAAAATTATAATAATTAGAGCATTACTAAAGGGAATTCTAGGAGGATGGACCTCAAGAAAATGAAATTTGATGAAGAAGGAATGTTGAAGGTTCCCGAAGGTATAGTGAACAACAACAACAAAAAGTATACACATGTGTAAATTAAACAAATATTGTGTATGCAAATTAAAATTGTAACAACTAACTTTGGAATAAAGGCTGACGTAACTAGCATATTAAACAATTGTAGCATGTAAGTATAGATGGGAGTGATCAGACTTAAAATATTTCAAAATATTTATAGTGCTTAGGAGGGTAGCAACACTGATTAACTTCAGTTCTTAATGTTATTTTAAGAGTAAATACCAGAAGAAAAGAACAAGTGGATAACTTCCAATGAATAATGAAGGAACAACTAAAAAACTTTATTAGTCCAAAAGCAGAATAAGGAGTGTAAATAGCATAAAAATGGTAAATAGCACAAACTAAAATGTTAGATATGAGTTCAAATATACCGTCAATCATAGTAAGTGTAAATAAACTAAATCTCCATTTAAAATATAAATTGTTAAATTAATAAATGAACAATATCAGTTACCTATGTTTACAATAGGAAAACACCTAAACAACAAAGACAGAAAAAAAGGATGAAAGTAAAATTAAAAAAAAAAAACATATTGGATAAATATGAAACAAAAGAAACTGGAATATCTATGTTAATATTACATGAAATATACTTTATTTATTTATTATTTTTTATTCTCAAGTTAGTTAACATGGATTGTAATTTTGGCTTCAAGAGTAGAACCCCGTGATTCATCTCCTACACATTCATCTCCCACTGCTCATCCTGAAAAGTTCCCTCCTTAATGCCCATCACCCATTTAACCCATCTACCACCAACCCCTCCATCACCCCTCAGCTTGTTCTCTGTATTTAAGAGAAAATTATGGTTTTTCTCCCTCTCTATTTTTGTCTTATTTTTCCTTCCCTTCCCCTATGATCATCTGTTAAGTTTCTCAAATTGCACATACGAGCGAAATCATATGATCTCTGTCCTCTGACGAATTTTGCTTAGCAGAATGCCCTCTAGTTCCATACATGATGTTGGAAATGGCGAGATTTTCAAGTTTTTTTTTCATTGCTGGGTATTATTCCATTGAATAGATATACCACATCTTCTTAATCCATCCATCAGTTGATGAACGTTTTGGCTCTTTCTGTGATTTGGTTATTGTTGATAATGCTACTATAAACATTGGAATGCATATGCCCCTTCGAATTAGCATTTTGGTATCCTTTGGGTAAGTTCCAAGTAGTACAATTACTGGTTCATAATGTAGTTCTATTTTTAATTTTTTGAGGAACCTCCACACTTTTTTCCAGAGTGGCTGCACCAATTTGCGTTCCCACCAACAGTGCAAGAGGGTTCCCGTTTTTCCACATCCTCACCAACATCTGTTGTTTCCTGAGTTGTTAATTTAAGCCACTTTCACTGGCGTGAGGTGGTATCTCAATGTGATTTTGATTTGTATTTCCCTGATGATGAGTGATGTTGAGCATCTTTCCATGTGTCTCTGTTGGCCATCTGAATGTCTTCTTTGGAAAAATGTCTATTCATGTCTTTTGGCCATTTGTTTACCATATTTTTTTTCAGGTGTTGAGATTGGTAAATTCTTTATAGATTTTGGATATTAACCGTTTATCCAATATGTCATTTGCAAATACCTTCTCCCATTTCATCCCTCGCCTTTTAATTTTGTTGATTTCCCTCACTGTGCAGAAGTTTTTTATCTTGAGAAGATCCCAAAAGTTCATTTTTGTATTTATTTCTCTTGTCTCCAGAGGCATGTCAAGTAAGAAGTTGCTGCAGCCTAGGTCAAAGAGGTTGCTGCCTGTTTTCTTCTGTAGGATTTTGATGGTTTCCTATATCAAATTTAGGTCTCTTAACCATTTTGATTTTTTGTGTGTGTGTGTGTATAGTGTATGAAAGTGGTCCACTTTAATTCTTCTGAATGTTGCTGTTTAATGTTTCCAGCACCATTTGGTAAAAAGAATGTCTTTTTTCCATTGGATACCCTTTCCTGCTTTGTCAAAGACTAGTTGGCCATACATTTGTAGGTCAGTTTATGGGTTCTTTATTCTATTCCATTGATCAAGATGTCTGTTTTTTGTGACTCTTTGGGGCCTTTTGTAGTTTCATACAAATTTTAGGATTGTTTGTTCCAGCTCTGTGAAAAATAGTAGTGGTATTTTAATAGGAATTACATTGAATGTGTATTTTGCCTTGGATAGTATGGACATTTTAACAATATTTATTCTTCCAATCCATGAGAATGAAATGTTTTCCCATTTCTTTGTGTCTTCAACTTCTTTCATAAGCTTTTGATAGTTTTCAGCATAACATCTTTTCAATCTTTGGTTGGGTTTATTCCTAGGTATTCTATGGGTTTTTGTGCAATTGTAAATGGGATCAATTCCTTGATATCACTTTCTGATGCCTCATTATTGTACAGAAATGAGACTGATTTCTGTACATTGATTTTATATCTTTCAACTTTGCTGAATTCATGTATCAGCTCTAGAAGTTTTTTATTGGAGTCTTTGGGTTTTCCATATAGAATATCATATCATCTGTGAGAAGTGAAAGTTTGACTTCTTTTTTGCCAATTTGGATGCATTTTATTTCATTTTGCTGTGTGATTTCTGAGAACAGGACTTCCAACACTACGTTAACCAACAGTGGTGAGAGTGGACATCCCTATCGTGTTCCTGTTCTCAGGGGGAAAGCTCTCAGTTTTTCCCCATTGAGGTTGATATTAACTATGGGCCTTTCATATAAGGCTTTTATGATGTGAAGGTATGTTCCTTCTATCACGACTTTCTTGAGGGTATTTATCAAGAAAGTGGGCTGTATTTTGTCAAATGCCTTTTCTGAATCTATTCACAGGATACTATGGTTCTTATCCTTTCTTCTATTAATGTGGTGTATCATGTTGATGAATAAGAGAATATTGAACCAGCCCTGCAGACCAGAAATGAATCCCACTTGATCGTGTTGAATAGTTCTTTTAATATACTGTTGAATTTGATTTGCTCATACCTTGTTGAGAATTTTTGCATCCACGTTCATCAGGGGTATTGGCTTGCAATTCCCCTTTTTTGTGGGGTCTTTGGGTTTTGGAATCAAGGTAATGCTGGGTTCATAGAATGAGTTTTGAAGCTATATATATATATAGATAGATAGATATGAAACTTGAAATGAACCACAAGAAAAAAATTGGAAAAACCCCAAATATATTGAGGTTAAAGAACATTCTATTATCGAATTTGGTTAACCAAGAATTTAAAGAAAAAAATTAAAAAAATACGTGGAAGCAAATGAAATATATATATATATATATATGTATATATATATACATATATATATACATACATATATATATATTTGGTTTGAGAAGAATAGGTAGTAACTCTGCTTTTTTTTTGAACTTTCAATTTATTTTATTGTTTTAATATGAAATTTATTGTCAGATTGGTTTCCATACAACACTCAGTGCTCATCCCAACAGGTTTGCTCCCCAATACCCATCACCCACCCTCCCCTCCCTCCCACCCCGCATAAACCCTCAGTTTGTTCTCAGTTTTTAAGAGTCTCTTATGTTTAGCTCCCTCCCTCTCTAACCTTTTTTTTTCCTTCCCCTCCGCCATGGTCTTTTGTTAGGTTTCTCAGGATCCACATAAGAGTGAAAGCATGTGGTATCTGTCTTTCTCTGACTTATTTCACTTAGCATAACTCTCCAGTTCCATCAATGTTGCTACAAAAAGCCATATTTCAGTCTTTCTCATTGCCATGTAGTATTCCATTGTGTATATACACCACAATTTATTGGTAGTAACTCTGCTTTAAATGTCTTGTTGAATTCTCCTGAGAAGCCATTTGGCCCAGGACTCTTATTTGTTGGGAAATTTTTGATAGCTGATTCAATTTCTTCACTTGTTATAGGCCTATTCAAATTTTCTATTTCTTCCTGTTTGAGTTTTTGGTAGTGTGTGAGTGTGTAGGAATTTGTCCATTTCTTCTGATTGTCCAGATTGTTCGCATATAATTTTTCAGTGTAAACTCTAATAATTGTATTTCTGTCATGTTGATTGTGATCTCTCCTCTTTCATTCTTGATATTATCTGTTTGGGTCTTCTCTCTTTTTAAGATGCCTGTCTTAGGGGTTTATCAAGTTTTTATTCTTTCAAAAACCAGCTCTTAGCTTCATTGACATGTTTTACTGTTTTTTGGGGTTATTTTTAATTCTATATTGTTTATTTCTACTCTAATCTTTATTATCTCCTTATTCTGTTGGGTTTGGATTTGCCACTGCTTTTCTAGCTCCTTTAGGTGTAAGTTCAGGTTGTATATTTGGGACCTGTGGCTTCTTGAGATAGGCTCGAATTGCAATGTATTTTCCTCTTAGGACTTCCTTTGCTGCATTCCAAAAGATTTGGACTATCATATTTTTATTTTCATTTGCTTCCACGTATTTTTTATTTATTTTTTCTTTAATTTCTTGGTTAACCCAACTCTTCAGTAGGATGTTCTTTAACCTCAATATATTTGGGGGTTTTCCAATTTTTTTCTTGTGGGTGATTTCAAGTTTCATAGTGTTGTGATCTGAAAATGTGCATGGTATGATCGCAATATTTTTGTACTTGTTGAGGTCTGTTTTGTGACCCATTATATGATCCATTTTGGAGAATGTTCCATGTGCACTTGAAAAGAATGTGTATTCTGCTGATTTAGGATGAAAAGTTCTGAATATATCTGTTAAGTCCATCTGGTCCAATGTGTCATTCAGGGCCATGGTTTCCTTATTGATTCTCTGCCTATATGATCTGTCCATTATTGTAAGTGCAGTATTAAAGTCACAATTGCAGCATTATTATCAATAAGTTTACTTATATTTGTGATTAATTGATATATTTGTGTGAATTCATGTTGGGGCATAAACATTTACAATTGTTATATATTCTTGATGGATAGACCCCTTAATTATGATGTAATGCCCTTCTTTATCTCTTGTTACAGTCTTCATTTTAAAATCTAGTTCATCTGATGTAACTATAGCTACTCCAGCTTCCTTTTGACTTCATTAGCATGATGGATATTTATCCACCCTCCCTCTGTCAATCTACAGTGTCCTCAGATCTAAAATGAGTCTCTTGTAGACATATAGATGGATCTTCTTTATTTTATTCATTCTGATACCCTCTTTGTCTTTTGATTGGGGCTTTAGTCCATTTACATTCAGAGTGATTATTGAAAGATATTAATTTAGTACCATTGTGTTATCTGTAGATTTCCTTGTTTGTGATGATGTCTCCCATTCTTTTGTAGTCTTTGCTGCTCTCCACTTACAGAGCCCCCTTAGGATCTCCTGCAGGGCTGGTTTAGTGGTCACAAACTCCTTTAGTTTTTATTTGTCTAGGAAAGTCTTTATCACACCTTCTATTCTGAATGATAGCCATGTGGGCTAAAGGATTCTTGGATGTATATTTTTCTTATTCAGCATATTGAATATTCCTTGCGCTCCCTTCTGGCCTGTCAAGTTTTAGTAGAAAGGTCTGCTACTACCGTTATGTGTCTACCCTTGTAAGGTAAGGACAGTTTGTCCCTAGCTGCTTTCAGAATTCTCTCTTTATCTTTGTATTTTGCAGTTTTCTCTATGATATTTTGTATGTTGACTTGTTTTGTTTATTTTTGAATGGAATTATCTGTGCATCTTGGACTTGGATTCCTGTTTCCTTCCTCAGATTAGGGTTCTCAGGTATAATTTGTTCAAATAAACTTTCTGCCCCTTTTCTCACTCCTCTTCTGAAACTTCTATGATATGGATATTGTTTCATTTCATGGAATCATATAGTTTGCTAATTCTAACCTCATGATCTAGCAATTTTCTTTTTCTCTTTTTTTTCAACTTCACCATATTCCATAATTTTATCTTCTATTTTGCCTATTCTCTCCTCTGTTTCTTCCATCTTCACTGTCACTGTATCTAGTTTATTTTGTACCTCTGCTATAGCATTTCTTAATTCATCATGACTAGTTCTTAGTTCTTAGATCTCTGTAGCAAGGCTTTCTCTTGTGTCTTCAATGCTTTATTTCAAGTCAAGCTATTAGTATTTATGACTGTTATTCTAAATTCTTGTTCAGATATATTGTTTATATCTGCTTTGAGCAATTCTCTGGCTGTGATTTCTTCCTGTATTTTCTTTTGGAAAGAATTCATCCATTTGTCATTTTGGCTAAGTTTCTGTGTTTTGTGTGTTTTAAATGCTTGTTATGTGACCTACACATGAGACTACTACTATATTAAAAAGAGATCATACCTGTCCAGAACCTTGCACTTCAGCAGGTGTTTTTTGTGTATGTTGCATGCACAATGTTTTTGTTGTATTTTGGATGCTCTATCCCACTGGTAAGTCCTCTGCAGAGCTCCTTGTTTGTACTGGTGGAGTGCTTGGACCTTTAGTCAGGTGTGCTTTGATTTGTTGTAGTAATCGTGGAAAAAGCAAAGAAACATGAGGGGACAAGTGAAGCCTGATCTCATAAAAAGAGAAAAATTAAAGGAAAGAAAAGAAGACCAAACAGAAAAAAAAAATTACCACTAAATCCAGAGAAATAAAAAGGAAAATAAAGAAGAAAGACAAAAGGTGGAAAAATAATATAATACAAATGCATGTCTAACTATCTATCTATCATCTATCTATCTATATATATAATTGACCAAAAACAAATCAGAAATTATAAGCTGGATTCTAAAAGAGAAAAAGAATAGGGAATAAATAAAAATAAAATAATATAAACTAAAATTAAGAACAAAGAAACAGTTGTCTGTTGGTGTCAAGGACCAGTGATTCTGCTGGTCTGGAGGAGAGACCATCTGCATCAGGTCAGTCAGTCTTGAGTCAGTGGATAAGCAGTTCCTGGCACAGAGGGGAAGGGTCTGATTAAGTGGGACCCACCTCCACTGGCGGTCACTATGCTTCTCTCTGAAGTTGCACTGTGTTTGTGTTGGGGAGAAAAAAAATAGTGACACCCCAATATCTCCTCCCCAAACCAGGTGTCTCAAACCAGACTGCTCAGGTGGCCCTCACAGAATAGCAGGGACAGCCAGCTTGCCTTGCTCCACAGATCTCCTTGCCTTTTAGGTGTTGGGATTCAATACTCAATGACTTAAAGGACCCTGCATTGTGTGGACCCTGTTCTGGAGTAACACCACTCTACCCTGCTGATAAAACTCCTTTGGCTGGCACCTAAAGAGTGTGTTGTCCTTGGGGAGACAATAAACCCTCTTCCCAAGGTACTATGGGAAGGGGACTGTTGTCTCCCACATGTACCTGAGGTCACTACACCATGCTATGAGTTCTGAGGTTGGCTCCCTCCTCCCAAGGAGTGCAACCACAGTTTCCAGCTCCATTCGGAGATAGTCATGCACTTTTGTACCTCTAAGTTTCAGTTCCAGAGGATAAATTCGGACAAGGTGCCTCCCTCCAACTATGGAAATCTTTCTGCCATTCCACAGAGTGGAAAACAGATTGTTTTCCTTGGTGTTCCAAGTGATCTTACCTCAATAGAGCTGTGTTTGAGGGAGAGAAAAATCCCAGTCCCCCTACTTTACTGCCATCTTAACCTGACCCCCCTACATGAAATATACTTTAAATTAAAAGGGATTTTTAGGAACAAAGTAGATTATTATTAATGATATTAAGGTCATTTACAAGATAAAATTTCTAAACTTACAAGCTTCTAATAACACAGATTCAAATACATAAGGGAGAAAACAGAATCAATAAAAAAATGGACACATTCACAATACTTATTTAGTATTTAAGTATTTTTGTCACTAAAAACATTAATTTCACAGAAAAAAATTGTATGGAGAAAATCATGAATAGCATGAAAAATAGCAAGTCTGAACTAATAAACATATATGGAAGCTTGCACCCAACTTTTAGAGAACATGTGTCATTTTTACATAGCAAAAGGATATTTTAATATCATTTGCCATATATTAGTTTATGAAACAAACACATTTTCAGAAATCTGGAAAAACACAATTCTCTGCTTACAATTCAATAAATATTTAAATTAGTAAGCAGATATTTTAAGAATCATAATACGTGAATTTGGTTTTTTGAATATAGTTGACACACAATGTTACATTAGTTTCATTAATGTTCACTAATTTTCACTATGTAGCATAGTGATTAAATTTTTCTATAAATTGTGTCATGTATAGAGATTCAACTTTTCTATACATTATTCTAAATCAAAAGTTTAGCTACCATGTGTCAACATAAACAGTATTACTGTATCAATAACTATAGTCCTTTTTTTTTCAATATATGAAGTTTATTGTCAAATTGGTTTCCATACAACACCCAGTGCTCATCCCTAAAGGTGCCCTCCTCAATACCCATCACCCACACTCATCTCCCTCCCATCCCCCATCAACCCTCAGTTTGTTCTCAGTTTTTAAGAGTACCTTATGCTTTGGCTCTCTCCCACTCTAACCTCTTTTTTTTCCTTCCTCTCCCCCATGGGTTTCTGTTAAGTTTCTCAGGATCCACAAAAGAGTGAAAATATATGGTATCTGTCTTTCTCTGTATGGCTTATTTCACTTAGCATCACACTCTCCAGCTCCATCCATGTTGCTACAAAGGGCCATATTTCATTCTTTCTCATTGCCACGTAGTACTCCATTGTGTATATAAACCACAATTTCTTTATCCATTCATCACTTGTTGGACATTTAGGCTCTTTCCATAATTTGGCTATTGTTGAGAGTGCTACTATAAACATTTGGGTACAAGTGCCCCTATGCATCAGTACTCCTGTATTCCTTGGGTAAATTCCTAGCAGAGCTATTGCTGGGTCATAGGGTAGGTCTACCAGAGTGGCTGCACCAATTTGCATTCCCACCAACAGTGCAAGAGGGTTCCTGTTTCTCCACATCTTCTCCAGCATCTATAGACTCCTGATTTGTTCATTTTGGCCACTCTGACTGGTGTGAGGTGATATCTGAGTGTAGTTTTGATTTGTATTTCCCTGATGAGGAGCGATGTTGAACATCTTTTCATGTGCCTGTTGGCTATCTGGATATCTTCTTTAGAGAAGTGTCTATTCATGTTTTGTGCCCATTTCCTCACTGGATTATTTGTTTTCAGGTGTGGAGTTTGGTGAGCTCTTTATAGATTTTGGATACTAGCCCTTTGTCCGATATGTCATTTACAAATATCTTTTCCCATTCCATTGGTCTGGGATTTTGATGCCTCCTGATTTGGTCTTCTTCTTCAAAATTCCTTTGGCTATTCAGGGCCTTTTGTGGTTCCATATGAATTTTAGGATTGCTTGTTCTAGTTTTGAGAAGAATGCTCGTGCAATTTTCATTGGGATTGCATTGAATGTGTAGATAGCTATGGGTAGTATTGACATTTTGACAATATTTATTCTTCCAATCCATGAGCATGGAAGGTTTTTCCATTTTTTTATGTCTTCTTCACTTTTCTTGGTAAGCTTTCTATAGTTTCAGCATACAGATCTTTAACATCTTTGGTTAGATTTATCCCTAGGTATTTTATGCTTCTTGGTGCAATTGTTAATGGGATCAGTTTCTTGATTTGTCTTTCTTTTGCTTCCTTATTAGTGGATAAGAATGCAACTGATTTCTGTACATTGATTTTGTATCCTACAACTTTGCTGAATTCATGTATCAGTTCTAGAAGACTTCTGGTGGAGTCTATCGGATTTTCCATGTATAATATGTCATCTGCAAAAAGTGAAAGCTTAACTTCACCTTGCCAATTTTTTTGCCTATGATTTCCTTTTGTTGTCTGATTGCTGATGCTAGAAATTCCAACACTATGTTCAACAACAGCGGTGAGAATTGTCATCCCTGTCGTGTTCCTGATCTCAGGGAAAAAGCTCTCAGTTTTTCCCCATTGAGGATGATGTTAGCTGTGGTCTTTTCATAAATGGCTTTTATGATGTTTAAGTATGTTCCTTCTATCCCGACTTTCTCAAGGGTTTCTATTAAGAAAGGTTGCTGAATTTTGTCAAAGGCTTTTTCTGCATCGATTGACAGGATCATGTGGTTCTTCTCTTTTCTTTTATTAATGTGATGTATCACGTTGATTGATTTGCAAATGTTGAACCAGCCCTGCATCTCAGGAACGAATCCCACTTGATCATGGTGAATCATTCTTTTTATATGCTGTTGAATTCGATTTGCTAGTATCTTATTGAGAATTTTTGCATCCATATTCATCGGGGATATTGGCCTGTAGTTCTCTTCTTTTGCTGGGTCTCTGTCTGGTTTAGGAATCAAAGTAATACTGGCTTCATAGAATGAGTCTGGAAGTTTTCCTTCCCTTTCTATTTCTTGGAATAGCTTGAGAAGGATAGGTATTATCTCTGCTTTAAACGTCTGGTAGAACTCCCCTGGGAAGCCATCTGGTCCTGGGACTCTTATTTGTTGGGAGATTTTTGATGACTGATTCAATTTCTTCTCTGGTTATGTGTCTGTTCAAGCTTTCTATTTCCTCCTGATTGAGTTTTGGAAGCGTGTGGGTGTTTAGGAATTTGTCCATTTCTTCCAGGTTGTCCAGTTTGTTGGCATATAATTTTTCATAGTATTCCCTGACAATTGCTTGTATCTCTGAGGGATTGGTTGTAATAATTCCATTTTCATTCGTGATTTTATCTATTTGGGTCATCTCCCTTTTTGAGAAGTCTGGCTAGAGGTTTATCAATTTTGTTTTTTTTTTTTTTTTTTTTTCAAAAAACCAACTCCTGGTTTCGTTGATCTGTTCTACAGTTTTTTTTTCATATTCTATATTGTTTCTTTCTGCTCTGAACTTTATTATTTCTCTTCTTCTGCTGGGTGTAGGCTGTCTTTGCTGTTCTGCTTCTATTTCCTTTAGGTGTGCTGTTAGATTTTGTATTTGGTATTTTACTTGTTTCTTGAGATAGGCTTGGATTGCAATGTATTTTCCTCTCAGGACTGCCTTCACTACATCCCAAAGCATTTGGATTGTTGTATTTTCATTTTCGTTTGTTTCCATATACTTTTTAATTTCTTGTCTAATTGCCTGGTTGACCCATTCATTCTTTAGTAGGGTGTTCTTTAACCTCCATGCTTTTGGAGGTTTTCCAGACTTTTTCTTGTGGTTGATTTCAAGCTTCATAGCATTGTGGTCTGAAAGTAAGCATGGTACAATTTCAATTCTTGTATACTTATGAAGGGCTGTTTTGTGACCCAGTATGTGATCTATCTTGGAGAATGTTCCATGTGCACTTGGGAAGACAGTATATTCTGTTGCTTTGGGATGCAGAGTTGTAAATATATCTGTCAAGTCCATCTGACTCAATGTATCATTCAGGGCCCTTGTTTCTTTATTGACTGTGTGTCTAGATGATCTATCCATTTCTGTAAGTGGAGTGTTAAAGTCCCCTGCAGTTACCACACTCTTATCAATAAGGTTGCTTATGTTTGTGAGTAATTGCTTTATATATTTGGGGGCTCCTGTATTTGGCACATAGACATTTGTAATTGTTAGCTCTTCCTGTTGGATAGGCCCTGTGATTATTATATAATGCCCTTCTTTATCTCTTGTTACAGCCTTTAATTTAAAGTCTAGTTTGTCTGAGATAAGTATGGCTACTCCAGCTTTCTTTTGACTTCCAGTGGCATGATAAATAGTTCTCCATCCCCTCACTCTCAATCTTAAGGTGTCCTCAGGTCGAAAATGAGTCTCTTGTAGACAGCAAATGGATGGGTCTTGTTTTTTTTTTTTTATCCATTCTGATACCCTATGTCTTTTGGTTGGCGCATTTAGTCCATTTACATTCAGTGTTATTCTAGAAAGATATGGGTTTAGAGTCATTGTGATGTCCGTAATTTTCATGCTTGTAGAGATGTCTCTGGTACTTTGTCTCACAGGATCCCTCTTAGGATCTCTCGTAGGGCTGGTTTAGTGGTGACAAATTCCTTCAGTTTTTGTTTGTTTGGGAAGACCTTTATCTCTCCTTCTATTCTAAGTGACAGACTTGCTGGATAAAGGAGTCTTGGCTGCATTTTTTTCTGTTCATCACATTGAACATCTCCTGCCATGCCTTTCTGGCCTGCCAAGTTTCAGTAGAGAGATCGGTCACGAGCCTTATAGGTCTCCCTTTATATGTTACAGCATGTTAATCTCTAGCTGCTTTCAGAATTTTCTCTTTATCCTTGTATTTTGCCAGTTTCACTATGATATGCCATGCAGAAGATCGATTCAAGTTATGTCTGAATGGAGTTCTCTGTGCCTCTTGGATTTCAATGCCTTTTTCCTTCCCCAGATCCGGGAAGTTCTCAGCTATGATTTCTTCAAATACACCTTCAGCACCTTTCCCTCTCTCTTCCTCCTCTGGAATACCAATTATGCATATATTATTTCTCTTTAGTGCATCACTTAGTTCTCTAATTTTCCCCCTCATACTCCTGGATTTTTTTTATCTCTCTTTTTCTCAGCTTCTTCTTTTTCCATAATTTTATCTTCTAGTTCACCTATTCTCTCCTCTGCCTCTTCAATCCGAGTCGTAGTTGTCTCCATTTTATTTTGAAATTCATTGATCGCATATTTTAGCTCCTCCTGGCTGTTCCTTAGTCCCTTGATCTCTGTAGCAAGAGATTCTCTGCTGTCCTTTATACTGTTTTCAATCCAAGCGATTAATTTTATGACTATTATTCTAAATTCACTCTCTGTTATATTGTTTAAATCATTTTTGATCAGTTCGTTAGCTGTTGTTATTTCCCGGATGTTTTTCTCAGTGGAATTATTCCGTTTTGTCATTTTGGATAGTCCCTGGAGTGGTGTGGGACTGCTGGGCACTTCCCCTGTGCTGTCTTGAATGACTTGCATTGGTGGGCGGGGCCACAGTCAGACCTGATGTCTGCCCCCAGCCCACCACTGGGGCCACAGTCAGACTGGTATGTGTTCTCTTCCCCTCTCCTGGGGTGGGATTCACTGTGGGGTGGCATGGCCCATCTGGGCTACTTGCACACTGCCAGGCTTGTGGTGCTGGGGATCTGGGGTATTAGCTGGGGCGCATTGGCAAGGTGCAAGGGGCGGGAGGGGCAGGCTCAGCTGGCTTTTCCTTCAGAGATCCGCTTCTGGAGGGGCCCTGTGGCACCAGGAGGGAGTCAGACCCGCTGCTGGAGGGATGGATCCTCTGAAGCACAGCTTTGAGTGCACCGTGCAAGCAAGTTCCCTGGCAGGAACTGGTTCCCTTTGGGATTTTGGCTGGGGGATCTGTGAGGAAGATGGCACTGGTGAGCGCCTTTGTTCCCCGCCAAGCTGAGCTCTGTTGTCTGGGGCTCAACAACTCTCCCTCCCGTTGTCCTCCAGCCCTCCTGCTCTCAGAGCAGAGCTGTTAGCTTATAACCTTCCAGATGTCAAGTCCCGCTTGCTGTCAGAACACACTCCATCCAGCCCCTCCACTTTTGCAAGCCAGACTAGGTGGCTGTGCTTGGCCAGAAGGCTGCCCCTCCGGCCCGGCTCCCTCCCACCAGTCCGTGGAGGGCACTGCATCTCTGCCCTTCCTACCCGCTTCCGTGGGCCTCTCGTCTGAGCTTGGCTCCGGAGTGTTCTGCTCCTCTTCTGGAGGCTTTCTGGGTTATTTAGGCAGGTGTAGGTGGAATCTCAGTGATCCGCAGGATCCGCGGTAAGCCCAGCATCCTCCTACACCGCCATCTTCCCAGGATCCCAATAACTATAGTCCTTTGATGTAGCTTTTATTCCCATGACTTATTCATTCAATAACTGGAAGCCTGGATCTTACATCTCCCTCCCCTCTGGCAACCATCAGTTTGTTCTTTTTATTTATAGGCATGATTCTGCTTTTTGTTTGTTGTTTTGTTTCATTTTTCTTTGGTTTCCACATATAAGTAAATCATCTGGTATTTGTCTTTCTCATTTTAACTTATTTAACTTAGCATAATACCCTCTAGATCCTTTGATGCTGTGACAACATGTGAATATTTTTTAATTTTAATTTATTTACCAAGTAATATATCACAACATAAATTTAAATACACAATTAAGGTCTACTTAGAATTTCATAACTAAAATACCACATATCAAAAATTATTGAATATAGCTGAATAGTATTTGGAGATATATTATAGCTGAAAATGTGTCATAGTAAAGAAAATAAAAGCTAAAATTCATAAGATATGTCCAATTTAAGCAATTATAACTTCATATTAAATCCAAAGCTTTTTCTGGTTCAGCCATTTTTGTATTTGAGGGCAACACATGCCATATTTTAGTGTACTGTACTGACATTTTTTATCACATAACCCATAAGACTATTAACTTTGAGTAAAGCTGAAGCAAAATTGATCTATGCCACAGATACAAGCTGTGTGCAAATTTGACTGACACTTGAATTAAATGCTGAAAGGAGAAAGTTGTCTTTGAAATGCCATTGTTAAACAAACTTTTTGTATAATTTTATAATAAAGCCATGATTCCTCTGTCTATAAATCTTCCTTTCTTTAGAAGCAATGCTTGGCTTGCTGCTGGGCCCTTGCAAAAAAGGTCAACATTTCTCGATAAGACAGCAAGGGAGCATGCATTTGAGCTACCAAGCTGTGTGCTATCTGACCCACAAAGCCATAAATGTGGGAATGAATAGTAGGTATCCATTATTAAATAGTTCTGATTTGCATAGGTTCAGAAGGCAAACTAATTTATATTAATAGTGGGCTCAGCATCCCACAATACTTACTCCATCTGCACTGCATCCCCACTCTGTGACCCATTCATGAGGCCTCATGGGCATTCTAGAAAGAGGAAAAAACAACTGGACCTTAGTTACAGAGAGTCTGTATAATATGCTGGCACTTGCTGGAAATGAAATACTACTGCATTACAACCACACTCAAGGGTGTCTCAAAAGGACAGTGGTGAAGGGTAATACTCCAAGTGGGAAAAATTTCAGTACACATTTTGTACACTTTTTGAAGAAAAAAATCGGTCCTAAGTTATAAATATACAGATTCATGTACAGTTGTAAATGATTTGAATGGTTTGTGAGTAGTTCAGAAGAAATAAAATTGATTATAAAATAATCTGGGAAGAAGATATATAAATACAGATTTAAGAATAAGTTTATCAAGGATATACTGCTTTACTTTCTGTTAGAGGATGTCTGATACCTACAATCTGTCTTCTCAGTCTCTCATGTCAGCTGGCTTTTGGCTGAATTTGACAAAAAAAAGGAAGCAAGGTATTT
This sequence comes from Prionailurus viverrinus, assembly GCF_022837055.1. Lineage (NCBI taxonomy): Eukaryota > Metazoa > Chordata > Mammalia > Carnivora > Felidae > Prionailurus > Prionailurus viverrinus. The sequence continues at coordinate 57,912,755 of NC_062579.1, forward strand.
TAGGGGAAGAAATAAATGAATCCATAATACTTATCCTCCTACCTCTCTACTTTAGGAAACACATTTGAGGATGCAAGTTCATCTCTGTGATTACATCTCCCCTCCAATTAAAAAAAAATAGAGTAATGCATGAATGTGAAAACAAAAAAGTTGAAAATGGCACAAATGACCACATTTTATGTTCTACTCATATTTAACAATATATTTTAAAGACATTAGCCAATAATCTGTCACAGACATAAAAACATTTTCTTTCTCTGCAAAGATGCATAAAGTCTCATTTATAATCATAAGGAAAAAACCTAACATGGGCAACAATCAGTTGTGTGATCATGGTTCCCTACAGACTACTGACCTAATAATAAAATTGAAAAGTTAAATAACAAAAATATTCAAAAAATACTAGGATCATACTATATTATTCCACTTATATGAAATACCTACAGTAGTGAAATTTATAGAAACAGAAAGTAGAAGGGTGATTGCTTGATACTGTGGTGAGGAGAAAATGGGAAGTTGTTGTTTAATGAAATTGTAGTTTAAGTTTGCAAGATGAAAAGAGTTCCAGAAATAAGTTACACAACAGTGTGAGTGTACATAAAACTACTGAACTGTAAACTTAAAATTACTTAAGATAGTAAATTTCATACCATATATATTTCATCACAAGAAAATAGCAGCATGGATATGGAGATATATAGATCAATGAAAAATACTTTAGAGTCAAGAAACAAACCCACACATGGATCATTTTTCAACAAAGTTGCCAAAACAAGTAAATAAAAGAATAATATCTTAACAATTGGTGTTGGGACAACTGGATATCCATATAACAAAGAATAGCATGGAAAACACACAAAACTTAATTAAAATATATCAAAGACTCAAATGTAAGAACTAAAATTATTAGAAGAAAGTATAGGAGTAGATCTTCATGATTTTGGATTTGGCAATGGATTCTCAGAACATCAAAAGCACATGCAACAACAAAAAAATAGATAAATTATACATCTTCAAAATTGAACATTTTTGTGCATCAAAGAATTATACCAAGAAAGTAAAAAATACAACCTAAATAATTGAAGATAATATTCACAGATTACGAGTTTTTGGCTAAAAAAACAGGAATACCATGACCTCATCTCCTCCATGGAACACACCAAATTACACCTATTTACAGAGCAATTCTTCCTAAAAAATAATGGAGAGGCAATTAAACAGCTTTAGAGAGAATGGCAAAAGAGAAGATGGAGCAAAAGAGATGGAGACATGGTAACAAAGAGAACCCCCTCTCATGATGCTGCAAGCTGCAGTGGAGAAGCATAGTGCTGAAGTACCTTGAGTAGATTCTTCTGTCCTTGGGCACTGAAAAATAAGCTGTGACTTAAAAGAGCACTTAACATATCAAAGACCCAGCCCTAGAACGCTTCCAAACCATGGAGGAGAATGGAAAACAGTCTGGAGCAGAGGGACTAGAAAGAGATGAAGTTTACCCTACACTTCCACCTTAACGGTGCTGAGCAGAGCAGGGTCTGGACACTGTAGCCAGCTGACTTCCTCAGTGAGACCTATGTCCATAAGCCCACATTAACCCCAAACATGTTTGGACACCAAAAAAAAAGCTGTGGTTTAGAATATCACTTAATATATAAAAAATCCAGACTTAGAACTCCACAGAGAGGTGGGAGAGTTGATGGAATGCCTTCCTGGTGAAAGTGGCAGACATGGTTTATATTCCCCTCCACCTCAATACCAGGAGTGAGAGCAGAGTCTTAGCTCCCTAGCCGGCTTGCTGCATCAGCAAGTACAAGGTTCCCTTAGCCCATGGTAACCACAAACCCAAAGCCTATGATAGATACAAAAATAAACAAAGAGAAAGAAAGCCAAGTAAAACACCAAAGAAACACATTAGTTACAAAGAAAGTAAGCAATTGTAGAAAGGAACAGAGAAAAACTACAAAAATAACCAGAAAACAATTAATAAAATGGCAATTAAGTATGCAATGATAAGTGATTACTTTAAATATAAATGGCCTAAATGATCCAATCAAAGGACATAGGTGGCCAAATGAATTAAAAACAAAAGATTCACCTCAGATCTAAAGACATATATAAACCGAAAGTGAAGGGAAGAAAAGACACTGACAATGGAAAGGGAAGTGGAAAAAAAAGGAGAAGTGGCAATACTTAGGCAAAATAGACTTAAAGCAAAGACTATATAACAAGAGACAAAGAAAGACATTATGTAATGATAAAGAGATCAATCAAACAAGAGAATATAACAATTGTAAATATTAATACACTAAACACTGGAACATCTAAACACATTGAAACAAATATTAAACATAAAGAGAGAAAATGATGGTAATACAATAATACTGTGCAGTATCACAGTATGGGTATTGATATTAATAGGATCAAGATCAAAAACATTTTCATTGCTAAATGAATTTCTAATGTTTTAGCCAGATCTATATCCTCATCCCCTCCTCAACTCCTGGCCATCACTAATTTGTTCTCATTTATAATTTGTGACCTAAAGAATGTTATATAAGTGGAATCATACAAGATGTAATATTTAGATTTTTTTTTTCATTCATCAATTTTTTTTTGGAAATTCAGCCATTTTGTTTAGTTTCAATTGTTCTTTTTTTTTAGTGATGAATAACATTTCATATTATATATGTTCCACAGTTTGTTTAACCATTCATCTAAGGAGACAATTGTGTTGTTTCCAATATTTTACTCTTATAAATAAAGGTGTTATTAGGGGGGTAGTCAACATGGCAGAGAAATAAGGGGGCTGAAAGATACCTTGTTCCTCAAAACAGCAATATTGAAGCCAGAAGACTTGGAATTTCTGGAATCTGGGCTACAGAGGGACAGAAATATCTCCAGAGGCCCTTGGGGACCACTTAGCAGGCATCAGTGCATGATTGTGAATTAGGATACATAAAATGGGTGGCACAGGCACAGAGGGGAGGGATCCCCTTCTGTGGAGAGACAAAAGGGAGAGAAAGAGAGGCTGTGGAACTGTAGAAATTTGGACAAGAGAAAAACCATGGAATGCGGAATGGAAAAAATGAAAAAAACAGTTTCTAGCTTGCAAAGAGTCTCAGGGGTGACAATCCAGGGTTGTGAGACTTTCTCCAGACTAGGACCCGCTGCTCTGCACACACACCTGGGAGGGAGGGGGAGCGAACCCTCTGCTAGGTTGTGAGCTCAGAGGTGCAGCTGTGAGAGAGAAGCCCCCTCCCTTGAGTGCTGTCAGAAGAAGGCATATAGCTGTTCCAAGGACAAAAGACTCTTCAGGAGCACACTAGCCAGAGACCCTTTGTCTGCTGGCTGGGCTGAGTGGCACTACCTCAGAACCCATGCACACAGAGCAGGATCCTTTAAGACATCAGGGTTTGAATCCCAGCTGAGCACTGGGATTCATTATATACATAATGTATGTATACATCATACATATACATACACACATACATATATTTTCTTCCTTATTTCTTCCCTACTCTTCATACATTTTTTTTTTCTTTTTTCCTTCCTCTTATTTCTTCCTTTCTCTATTCTGGTTTTTGGTTTGTTTAATCGGAGAGTTTTAATCTATTCTTTTTACAACCCTTCTGTATCTCCTTCTTCTTTATTTTCCTCTCTCTCTCTCTCTCTCTCTCTCTCTGGATTAAGCCGTATAGTTTCTGTGATTGTCTGCCTGGTCAATTTTCCTTCTTTTCTTTTTCCCTCACCCTGTCATTTCTCTCTTTGTATGGTATAACATTTCTTCCACCACCCTCCGTTTTACATTGTTTCCAGGGTTACTTTAACAAATAAAAGCACACCTGGTGGAAGGTCCAAACCACCACTACAAGTATGGAGATAAAGCAACGAGAGTCACAACAACAGAGAGCATGTAACACAGTCCACAAACACCTCCTGAAAGGCCAGGCCCTGTACAGTGTATGACCCCTCTATGCTATAATAGTGCTTGCAGGTGAAGGACACATAAAAAGCTATTAGAACACATAAAGGACAGAAAACCAGCCAAAATGATGAAAGGGAAGAATTCTCAAAAGAAATTCCAGGAAGTAATTACAGCTAGAGAATTGCTCCAAACAGATATAAACAATATATCTGAGCAAGAATCTAGAATAAGTAATAAGATTAATAGCTGGGCTTGAAAAAAGCATAGAAGACTGTGGAAAATATATTGCTGCAGAGATCAAGTAACTAAGAAATAGGTCACAACTAATTAAGAAATGTTGTAAATGAGGTGCAAAATAAACTAGATGCAGTGACAGCAAGGATGGAAGAAGCAGAGGGGAAAATAAGTTAAATAGAAAATAAAATTATAGAAAATGATGAAGCCAAGCAAAATAGAGATAAGTAAATATTAGACCATGAGGGGAAAATTAGAGAACTAAGTGATTCAATGAAATGTAATAATATCTGTATCATAATAGTTACAGAAGAAGAAAGAGAGAAAGGGGCAGAAGGCTTACTTGAACAAATTATAGCTGAGAACTTCCTTAATCTGGAGGAAGAAGAAGACATCCAAATTCAGGAGGCACAGAGAACTCCCTTCAGAATCAATAAGAATAGGTCTTTGCCACAGCACATTATAGTGAAACAGGCAAAATACAAAGATAGAGAATTCTGAAAGCAGCTAGGAAGAAAATGGGCCTTAACCTACAAGGTTAGACACATAAGGGGAGTAGCAGACCTGTCCACTGAAACTTGGCAGGCCAGAAGGGAGTAGCAAGGAAAATTCAATGTACTGAATAGGAAAAATGTACAGCCAAGAATCCTTTACCCAGCAAGGTTGTCATTCAGAGTAGGAGAGATAAAGGTTTTCCCAGACAAAAACCAAAGTTCATGACCATTAAAACAGCCATGCAAGAGATCCTAAGGGGGACTCGGTGAGTGGAATGCTGCAAAGACAACAAAGGACCATAGACATCACCCTTAAGCATGAAACCTACAGATAACACAATGACACTAAATCTGTATCTTTCAATAATAACTCTGAATGCAAGTGGACTAAATGCCCCCATCAAAAGACATAAGGTGTCAGAATGGATAAAAAGACAATATGCATCAATATGTTGTCTACAGGAGACCCATTTTAGACCTGACAACTCATTCAGATTGAAAGTTAGGGGATAGAGAACCATCTATCATGCTACTGGAAGTCAAAAGAAAGCTGGAATAGTCACACTTATACCACACAAACCAGATTTTAACTAGAGGCTGTAACAAGAGATGAAGAAGGGCATTATATCATAATTATGGGGTCTATCCACCAAGAAGAGCTAAAAATTGTAAATGTTTATGCCCCAAACTTGGAAATCTAAACATATAAATCAATTAATCACAAATATAAGCAATCTTATTGATAAGAATATGGTTATTGCAGGGGATTCTAATTCTCCACTTACAACAATGGACAAACAATCTAGGCAGAAAATCAATAAAGAAACAATGACCTTGAATGATACACTGGACTGTATGGACTTGACAGAAATATTCAGAACTTTTTATCCAAAAGCAGCAGAATACACCTTCTTCTAGAGTGCACATGGAACATTCTCCAAGAGAGAACACATACTGGGTCACAAAACAGCCCTCAGTAAATATAAAAGAATTAAGATCACGGGGCGCCTGGGTGGCGCAGTCGGTTAAGTGTCCGACTTCAGCAAGGTCATGATCTCGCAGTCCGTGAGTTCGAGCCCCGCGTCAGGCTCTGGGCTTATGGCTCAGAGCCTGGAGTCTGCTTCCGATTCTGTGTCTCCCTCTCTCTTTGCCCCACCCCCGTTCATGCTCTGTCTCTCTCTGTCCCAAAAATAAATAAATGTTGAAGAATTAAGATCATACCATGCATATTTTCATATCAAAATGCTATTAAACTTGAAATCAACCACAAGAAAAAATGTGGAAAGCCTCCAAATTCATGGCAGTTAAAGAACATCGTACTAAAAAATGAATGGGTCAACCAGGCAATTAAAGAAAAAAATTAAAAAATATATGGAAGCAAGTGAAAATGAAAACATGACAGTCCAAACCCTTTGGTATGAAGCAAAGGCAGTTTTAATAGGAAAATACATTGATATCCAGGCGTATCTCAAGAAACAAGAAAAATCCCAAATACAAAATCTAACCTCACACCTAAAGAACTATAAGCAGAAGAGCAAAAAAAATCATACCTAAAGGAACTATAAGCAGAAGAGCAAAGAACTATAAGCAGATGAGCAAAGCCAGCAGAAGAGAAATTATAAATAGAGCAGAAATAAACAATATAGAATCCCAAAACAAAACAAAACAAAACCCAGTAGAATGAAACAATAAACGTAACAGCTGTTTTTTTGAAAGAATAAAACAAAATTGATAAGCCCCTATTCAGAATTCTCAAAAAGAGACATAAACCAAACAAATAAAATCACGAATGAAAGAGGAGAGATCACAACAAACACCACAGAAATACAAACAATTATTAGAGAATACTATGAAAAATTATATGCCAACAAACTGGACAGCCTGGAAGGATGGACAAATTCCTAGATACCCACACACTACCAAAACTCAAAGGGACAGAAATATAAAATTTGAACAGACCCATAAAAAAGCAAGGAAATTGAATCAGTTATCAAAAATCTCCTAAAAAATAAGAATCCTGAGGCATATGGCTTCCCAGGAGAATTCTACCACATATTTAAAGCAGAGTTAATATCTATACTTCATAAGCTGTTCCAAAAAGAAAAGGAAGGAAAGCTTCTGGACATATTCTATGAAGCCAGCATTACTATGATTCCCAAACCAGACAGAGACCCCACTAAAAACAACTACAAGTCAATATTCCTGATGGACATAGATGCAAAAATTCTCAACATGATAATAGAAAATCCAATTTCACAGTGTATTGAAAGAATTATTCACCATGATCAAGTGGGATTCATTCCTGGGTTGCAGAGCAGGATCCATATTTGCAAGTCAATCGACGTATTACATCACATTAATAGAAGAAACGATAAGAACCATATGATCCTTTTAATAGATGCCAAAAAAGCATCTGACAAAATAAAGCATCGTTTCTTAATAAAAACCCTCAAGAAAGTTGGGGAAAGAAGGAACATACCTTCACATCATAAAACCCATATATGAAAAGCCCACAGCTAATATCATCTTCAATGGGGAACAACTGAGAGCATTCCACCTGAGATTAGGAACATCACAGGGATATCCACCCTCACCACTTTTGTTTAACATAGTGTTGCAAGTCCTACCCTAAGCAATCAGACAACAAAATGAAATAAAGGCATCAAAATTGGAAAAGAAGAAGTCAAACTTTCACTTTTCACAGAAGACATGATACTCTACATGGAAAACCTGAATGACTCCACCAAAAGGCTGCTATAACTGACACATGAATTCAGCAAAGTCACAGGATACACAATCAATGTACATAAATAGGTCGCATTTCTATACACCAATAATGAGACAAGAGAAAGAGAAATCAAGACATTGATCCAATTTACAATTGAACTAAGAACCATAAAATACCTAGGAATAAACCTAACCAAAGAGGTAAAAGATATGTATGCTGAAAAATATAGAAAGCATATGAAATAAATTGAAGACACAGAAAAATTCAAAAACATCCCATGTTCATGGATTAGAAGAACAAATATTGTTAAAATGTCAATAGTACGCAAAGCAAACTACACATTCAATGCAATCCCAATCAAAATTGTACTGGCATTCTTGTCAGAGCTAGAACGAACAATCCTAAAATTTGTATGGAACCACAAAAGACCCCAAATAGCCAATGTAATGTTGAAAATGAAAACCAAAGAGGGAGGCATCACAATACCAGACTTTAGCCTCTACTACAAAGCTATAATCATCAATACAGCCTGTTAATTGCACAAAAACAGACACATAGACCAATGGAATAGAATAGAGAACACAGAATTGGACCCACAAATGTATGGCCAACTAAGCTTTCATAAAGCAGGATCCAATGGAAAAATGACACTCTCTTCAGCAAATGGTGTTGTGAACGCTAGTCAGCAACACGTACTACAATGAAAGTCGACCACTTTCTTATACCCCACACAAAAATAAACTCAAAATGGATGATGAAAGACCTAAATGTGAGAGAGGAAACCATCAAAACCCTAGAGGAGTAAGAAGGCAACAACCGCTTTGACCTCACCTGCAGCAATTTTTTACTTGACATGTCTCTGGAGGCACGGAAAATTAAAGCAAAAATGAACTATTGGTACCTCATCAAGATAAATGCTTCTGCACTGCAAAGGAAAGAATCAACAATGGGTGGGCCAACATGGCAGGGAAGTAAGGGAATGCTTACTTCCCATGTCTCTCAAACAAAGAAGTGCTGAAACCAAAGGATTTTGAATCCCAAGAGTCTTGGAGGTAAAGAGACTGAGTCTCAAAGGGAGACACCAGAGCATCTTTGACAGGCTGTAGGTGGATAATTGTAAACTGGAGGAGATAAAATGGGCCACGTAGGCATGGAGGGGAGGGATCCCTTGTTGCAGAGAGACAGAGGGAAGAGAAAGAGCAGTTGAGGAAGCATAGTACTGTATCTGGACAAGAGAAAAACCTTGGACTAGGACTGGGAGGGATCCCATCTCTAACTGCGGGGCTTTCTTCAGACTGGAGCCAGCTGCCCTGTTCGAGCACCTGGGGAGGAGGGGATCCAGCCCCAGTTTCAGTGGTAAGTCAGGGGCACAGTTCGCAGTAAGAGAAAACAGACCCCTCCTTGAAGTGCTGTGGGACAGGACAAAGACTGCCTGTGTCTGCCACCCCCAGGCTCAGTAGTGAGGTCAGCAGCACAGTACACAGCAGGAAATGCAGCAGCACAGACAAAGCCAGCCAGGACCACATATCAGGCCAAACATACTGGTGCTTCCCCAGTGCCAGAGCACACACAGGGGTACTTTGAATCCTAGCCAAGCACCCGGGTCCAGGGAGTCAGCAGAGCAAGAAAAACCACCCCGTCTGTGCTGGCGGCACAGTGAGGATGACTGGAACAGAGTCCACCAGATCCGTGGAGAAGAGACTGGGGGATCGCCATTTTACCCCCAACAACCACCAAGGCAGGACCTCAGGGACCGGTTCATGGGGCCCATAGTGGAGGTGGGACCAAACATGCCCCTCTAAACCAGGTAACTGCATTTCTACTTGAGCAGGATAGAGGCTGTGGAACCAGACGGCTCCATCATCCAGACCAGTGCTGTAGCATAGGCTGTATTAATTCCAGGACAATTCTTGTTATTTAGATATATTCTTTCTTCTTGTCTCTTCCCTCCTCTAAACTGGTTACTCTGGTTGTTGGTTTTTTTCAGCAGATACATTTAATCAATTCTCTTGATACACGTTCTACAATTCCTTCTGTACTTTCCTTTCTCTCTGGAATAATCGAGCCATATGGTTTCCCTGGCTGGGTAACTTTATCTTTGTTCTAGGATTCAAAGTACCCCTGTGTGTGCTATGGCACTGGGGAAATGCCTCTATGTTTGGCCCGATATGTGGTCCTAGCTGGCTTTGTCTGTGGTAGCCACCTCCTTCTTTATTTTCTTTTTTATCTATCTGGATTAAGCCATCTAGTCTCTCTGCCTGGTCAGTGTTTATTTTCTATTTGTCCCTGGCCCCATAATTTCTCTCTTTGTATGTGCTCTTTCATCAGCACCACCTCCACCCTGTTCTTTACTTGTAGCTGGTGTTTTTGGTTTTTTGCTTTTGGATTGTGTGTGTGTGTGTGTGTGTGTGTGTGTGTGTGTTGTCTGTTTGTCGGTTTCTTTGTTCCCTTTATTTGTCTGTGTGTTTGCGTGTCTTTGTTTCCTGTTTGTCTATTTGTTTTCCATTCCAGGGCTACGTAAAGGAAGAAATCAAAGCACACCTCATGGAGGGTCGAAAACAGCTCTATGAGCAGAGAAATAAAAACACCAAAGTCACAACAACACACATCAAGTAACACTTTCCAAAATCCACCTCCTGAAGGGCCAGGCCCTGGACATTGTATGACCCCCCTTTAATATAGCAGTGCTCCCAGGTGCAGAGCACATAACAAGATTTTTTAACTCACAAGGGACACTTCCCCTCAAAAGAAATTCCAGGAAGAAGTGACAGCTAAAGAATTGATCAAAATAGATATAAGCAATATAACTGAACAATAATTTAGAATAATAGTCATAAGATTATTCACTAGGATTGAAAAAGGCATAAAAGACAGCAGAGAATCTATTACTGCAGAGATCAAGGAACTAAAAAATAGTCATGATGAATTAAGAATGTTATAAATGAAGTGCAAAATAAAATGGAGGTGGCCACAGCATGGATTGAAGAAGCAGAAGGGAGAATAGGTGAATTAGAATCAATCTTCTGCATGACATATCATAGTGAAACTGGAAAAATACAAAGATAAAGAGAGAATTCTGAAAGCAGCTAGGGCTAAACAGGCTTTAACATACAAAGATAGACACATAAGGGTAGTAGCAGACCTATGTACTGAAACTTGGAGGGCCAGAAAGGAGTGGCAGGAAATTTTCACTGTGATGAACAGGAAAAATATGCAGCCAAGAATCCTTGTTCCAGCAACCCTGTCATTCAGAGTAGAAGGAGAGATTCCTAAACAAGAAGGTTTTCCTAAACAAACAAAAACTGAAAGACTCATAACCACTAAACCAGCCCTACAAGAGATCCTAAGGGGGATTCTATGAGAGCAATGTAGCAAGGACCATAAAGTACCAGAGACATCACTACAAACATGAAACCTAAAGATAACACAATGACTCTAAATCCATATATTTCAATAATAACTATGAATGTAAATGGACTAAATTCTCCAATCAAAAGAGATAAGGTATCAGAATGGATAAAAAACAAGACCCATCTATTTGCTGTCCACAAGAGACTCATTTCAGACCTGAGAACACTTTCAGATTGAAAGTGAGAGGATGGAGAACTATCTATCATGCTACTGGAGGTCAAAAGAAAGCTGGAGCAGCCATACTTGTATCAGACAAACTAAACTTACTTTTTTAACTTTTATTTATTATTGAGAGACAGAGAGAAACAGAGCATGAGCAGAGGAGGGGTGTAGAGAGAAGGAGACACACAATCTGAGGCAGACTCCAGGCTCTGAGCTGTCAGCACAGAGCCCGACATGGAGCTTGAACTCACAAACTGCAAGATCATGACCTGAGCCAAAGTCAGTCATCTAACCAACTGAACCACCCAGGAGCCCCTAGACAAACTAGACTTTAAATTAAGGGCTGTAACAAGAGATGAAGAAGGGCATTGTGTAATAATTACACAGTCTATCCATCAGGAAGAGCTAACAATTATAAATGTCTATGTACCAAGTTCAGGAGCACCCAAATTTTTAAAAACAATCACAAATATAAGCAATCTTATCAATAAGAATGTGGTAATTGCAGGGGATTTTAATACCCCAAGTATAACAATGGACAGATGATCTAGACACAGAATCAGTAAAGAAGTAATGTCCCTGAATGATACTTTGGACCAGATGGGCTTGAAAGATATATTTAGAACTCTAAATCCTAAAGTAAGCAGAATATACTTTCTTCTCAAGGGCACATGGAACAATCCTCCAAGATAGACTATATACTGGGTCACAAAATAGTCCCCAATAAATACAAAATAATTGATATCATACAATGAACACTTTCTGACCACAATGCTATGAAGCTTGAAATCAACCACAGGAAAAAAGTCTTGAAAATCTCCCAAAGCATAGACATTAAAGAACATCTTACTAAATAACAAATGGGTCAGCCAGGCAATTAGAAAAGACATTAAAACATATATGAAAACATGAAAATGGAAATACAACAATCCAAACCCTTTGGTATGCAGCAAAGGCAGTCCTAAAGGGAAAATACATAGCAATCCAGGCCTATCTCAAGAAACAAGAAAAATCCCAAAACCAAAATCTAACAGCACACCTAAAGAAAATAGAAGCAGAACAGCAAAGACAGCCTACACCCAGCAGAAGAAGAGAAATAATAAAGTTCAGAGCAGAAATAAACAATATAGAATATGAAAAAAAAACTGTAGAACAGATCAACGAAACCAGGAGTAGGTTTTTTGAAAAAATAAACAAAATTGATAAACCTCTAGCCAGACTTCTGAAAAAGAAAAGGGAGATGACCCAATAGGTAAAATCGTGAATGAAAATGGAATTACGACAATCAATCCCTCAGAAATACAAGCAATTATCAGGGAATACTATAAAAAATTTAATGCCAACAAACTGGACAACCTGGAAGAAATGGACAAATTCCTAAGCACCCACACACTTCCAAAACTCAAATAGGAAGAACTAGAAAACTTGAACAGACCCATAACCACTGAAGAAATTGAATCAGTTACCAAAAATGTCCCAACAAATAAGAGTCTAGGACCAGATGGCTTCCCTGGGGAATTCTATCAGACATGTAAAGCAACGATAATACCTATCCTTCTCAAGCTGTTCCAAAAAATAAAAAGGGAAGGAAAACCTCCAGACTCATTCTATGAAGCCAGAATTACTTTTATTCCCAAACCAGACAGAGACCCAGCAAAACAGAGAACTACAGGCCAATATCCCTGATGAATATGGATGCAAAAATTCTCAACAAGACACTAGCACTTGAATTCAACAGCTAATATAAACAGAATTATTCACCATGATCAAGTAGGATTCATTCCCGGGCTGCAGGTCTGGTTCAATATTCACAAATCAATTAATGTGATATGTCACATTAATAAAAGGAAGGATAAGAACCATATGATCATTTATTAACAATAATACCTTAATAGTAAGGGAATTCAAGACCCCACTTACAACAATGGACAGATCACGTAAGCAGAAAATCAACAGGAAACAGTGACGTTGAACGACACACTGGACCAGATGGACGTAAAAGATATATTGAGAAAATTTCATCCTAAAGCAGGATACACATTCTTCTTGTGTGCACATGAAACATTCTTCAGAATAGTTCACATACTGGGTCATAAATTGGCCCTCACCAAGTACAAAAAGATCGAGGTCATACCTTGCATATTTTCACACCACAACACTATGAAACTCGAAATCAACCAAAAGAAATATTTCATAAATACCATGAATACTTGGATATTAAATAATATTCTACTAAAGAATTAATGCGTTAACCAATAAATTAAAGAAGAAATCAAAAAGTACATGGAAGCCAATGAAAATGAAAACACTACAGTCCAAAACCTCTGGGATGCAGCAAATGCAATCATAAGAGGGAAGTATAATGCAATTTAGGCTTTCCTAAATAAGGAAGAAAGTTCTCCAATATACAACCAAACCTCACACCTAAAGGAGCTTGAAAAAGAACAGCAAATAAAGCCCAGAAGCAACAGAAAAACAATGGGAAATAATAAAGATTACAGAAGAAATAAACAAAATAGAAACAAAAAAAAATAGACCAGATCATTGAAACCTAGAGATGGTTCTTTGAAAAAATTAACAGAATTGATAATCCACAATCAAGATTGATCAAAAAGAAAAAGGAAAGGACCCAAGTAAATAAAATTATGGACGAAAGAAGAGACATCACAACCAACACCTCAGATATACAAACAATATTAAGAGAATATTATGAACAATTGCATTCCAATAAATTGGTCAATCTGGAAGAAATGAGCCAATTCCTAGATACACATGAGCTACCAAAACTGAAAGAGGAAGAAATAGAAAATCTGAACAGACCCATCCAGTAAAGAAATTCAATCAGTAATCAAAAATCTTCCAACAAATGAGAGTCCAGTGCCAGATGGCTTTCCAAGAGAATTATACTAAACATTTAAAGAAGAGTTAGCACATATTCTTTTGAAGGTGTTCCAAAAATATTGAAATGTTAGGAAAATTTCCAAATGCATTCTCTGAGGCCAGCATTACCTTGATTCCAAAACCATACAAAGACCCCACTGAAAGGAAAATTTCAGACCGATTTCCCTGACGAACATGGATACAAAAATTCTCAACCAGATACTAGCAAACTGTATCCAACAACACATTGAAAGAATTATTCACCATGACCAAGTGGGATTTATTCCTGGGATGCAGGGCTGGTTCCATAACTGCAAATCAATCATTATGATAAACTACATTAGTAAAATAAAGGATAAGAACAACATTATCATCTCAATAGTTGCATAGAAAGTATTTGACAAAACACAGCATTTTTCTTGAAAAAAAAAACAGTCAAGAAAGTAGGGATAGAAGGAGCATACCTCCAGATCATGAAGGTCATATATGAAAGACCCACAGCTAACATCATCCTCAATGGGGAAATACTGAGTGCTTTCCACTTAGGTCAGTAACATGACAAGGATGCCCTACTAACCACTGTTGTTCAACATAGTATTGGAAGTCCTAGTCTCAGCAATCAGACAACACAAACAAATAAAAAGCATTCAACTCAGCAAGGAGGAAATCACACTTTCACTCTTGGCAGACAGCATAATACTCTCTGTGGAGAACCCAAACACTTGACCAAAAAACTGCCAGAACTGATAAATGAATTCAACAAAGTCGCAGGATATAAAATCAATGTACAGAAATCGGTTGCATTTCTATACACCAATAATGAAATAGCAGAAAGAGAAATCAAAGAATTGATCCCATTTACAATTGCACCAAAACCCATAAAATACTGAGGAATAAATCTAACCAAAGACGTGAAACAGCTATACACTTAAAACTATACAAAGCTTATGAAAAAAATTGAAGACACACACACAGACACACACACACACACACACACACACACACACACACAAATGGAAAAAAATCCATGCTCTTGGGTTGGAAGAACAAATATTGTTAAAAGGTCAATACTATGCAAAACAATCTACATATTCAATGCAACCTCTTTCAAAATAACACTAGCATTCTTCACAGAGAAAACAATTCTAAAATTTCTATGGAACCATAAAAGTCCCCATATAGCCAAAATAAGGTTGAAAAATAAAACCAGAGCTGGAAGCATCACAATTGTGGACTTCAAGTAGTATTACAAAGCTGTAATCATCAAGACAGTATGGTACTGACACAAAAACAGACACATAAATTAATGGAATGTAGTAAAGAACACAGAAATATACCCACAAACGTATGGCCAACTAATCTTTGACAAAGCAGGAAAGAATATACCATGGACAAAAGACAGTCTCTTTAGCAAATGGTGTTACTAACCTGGACAGCAACCTGCAGAGGAATGAACTTGGACCACTTTCTTACACCATACACAAAAATAAACTCAAATGTAAGACAGGAAGACATCAAAATCCTAGAGGAAAATACAGGCAACAACTTCTTTGACCTCAGCCACAGGAACTTGTTACTTGACAATTCTCTGGATGTGAGGAAACAAAAGCAAAAGTGAACTATTGGGAACCTCATCAAGAAAAAAGCTTCTGCACGGTGAAAGAAATAATCAACAAAACTAAAATGTAACCAACATAATGGGAGAAAATCTTTGAAAATGACATATCAGATAAATGGTTAGTATCCAAAATCTATAAATAACTTTTCAAAATCAACACCCATAAAACAAATAATCCAGTGAACAAATGGTCAAAAGACATGAATAGACACTTTTCCAAATAAGTCATCCATATGGCTAACAGACCCATGAAAAGATGCTCAACATCACTCATCATCATGGAAATACAAATCAAAACCACAATGAGATACCACCTCACACCTGCCAGAATGGCTAAAATTAACAACTCAGGCAGCAACAGGTGTTGGCAAGGATTAAAACACTGGATGTTACACTATTTTTGGGAATGCAAAGTGGTGCAGCCACTCTGGACCACAGTATGGAGGTTCCTAAAAAAAAATTAAAAATAGACCTACGCTATGACCCAGAAATTGCACTCCTAGGCATTTATCTAAAGGATACAAAATGCTGATTATAAGGGACACATGTATCCCAATGTTTATAGCAACATTATCGACAATAGCCAATGTATAGAAAGAGTCCATCGACTGACGAATGTATAGATAAGATATGGTACATATATAAATGGAATATTACTCAATGATGAAAAAGAATATAATCTTTCCATTTGCAACAACATGGATAGAACTAGACTGTATTATGCTAAGCAAATTAATTCAGCAGAGAAAGATAAATATCATATGATTTCACTTATATGTGGAATTTAAGAAACACAAGAGATGAACATGTGGGAATGGAAGCAAATATAAGATAAAAACAGAGAGGGAGACAAACCGTAAACACTCTTAAATACAGAGAACAACCTGAGGGTTGATGGTGGGGTGTTGGGTGGGGGAATGGGCTAAATGGGTGATGGGTATTAAGGAGGACACTCGTTAGGATGAGCACTGGGTATTATATGTAAGTGATGAATCATTAAATTCCATTACTGTAATCATTATTACACTATATGTTAACTTTGATTTGTATAAAAAGGAAAGAAAAAAACTAATTTAAAAAATTACATTTAACTTGATGAGCACTGAATAATTTAGAGAAGTGAATCACTATATTGCACACCTGAAACTAATATAAAGCTGTATGTTAACTATACTGGAATTAAAATTATAAACAAACAAACAAATAACTACGATTCCTGCTTTTACTCTATTTTTCTGCTCCCATAATGCAAATACTGTTTTGCTTATTATTATAATAATAGTCTTTTATGCTTTCTTCACTATTTTTCTTTTCTTCCATTACCTTTCTCTAATTTTTTTTTAATTTTTTTTCAACGTTTATTTTATTTTTGGGACAGAGAGAGACAGAGCATGAACGGGGGAGGGGCAGAGAGAGAGGGAGACACATAATGGGAAACAGGCTCCAGACTCTGAGCCATTAGCCCAGAGCCTGACGCGGGGCTCGAACCCACGGACCGCGAGATCGTGACCTGGCTGAAGTCGGATGCTTAACCAACTGTGCCACCCAGGCGCCCCTCTCTAATTTTGTTTTTTAAAGCTTTTCCTAAATTCCAGTTGGTCAGCATACAGTTTAAAATTAATTTTGTGCATTCAGTTTAGTGATTCAAAACTTATGTACAACACCTGATGTTCATCACAAGTGCACTCCTTCATCCACATCACCTATTTAACCAACCCACCAACAACAACCTCCTCTCTGATAACCATCATTTTGTTCTCAATGGTTAAGACTCTGTTTCTTGGTTTGCCTCCATCTTTTTCCCCCTATGGTCATATGTTTTGTTACTTAAAGTCAATATATGAGAGAAATCATATGGTATTTGTCTTTCTCTGACATACTTTGCTTAGTAAAATTATCTCTACCCAGCCACGTAATTGCCAATGGCAAGATTTTATTCTTTTTTTTTTTATGGCTGAGTAATGTTCTATTGTATCAATATACCATATCTTACTTTCCGTTCATCAGTTGATGGACATTTGGGGTCTTCCATAATGCTGCTATAAACATCAGGATGCATGTATCCCTTCAAAATGGTATTTTTGTATCCTTTGGATAAATATCTAGCAGTATAATCTGGGTCATAGGGTAGTTATATTTTAATTTTTTTTAAATTTTTTTCAACGTTTATTTATTTTTGGGACAGAGAGAGACACAGCATGAATGGGGGAGGGGCAGAGAAAGAGGGAGACACAGAATCGGAAACAGGCTCCAGGCTCTGAGCCATCAGCCCAGAGCCTGACGCGGGGCTCGAACTCACTGATGGCGAGATCGTGACCTGGCTGAAGTCGGGTGCTTAACCGACTGCGCCACCCAGGCGCCCCAATATTTTTGAGGAACCTCCATACTGTTTTCCAGAGTGGTTGCATCAGTTTCATTCCCACCAAGAGTGTAAGACAAATCCCCTTTCTCCCCATACTTGCCAACACCTGCTGTTTCCTGTGGTGCTAATTTTAGACATTTTTTACATGTCTGGGGTGATATATTATTGTAATTTTGATTTATATTTCCCTGATAGTGAGTGATGTTGAGCATGTTTTCATGTGTCTCTTAGCCATCTGGATGTCTTCTTTGGGAAAATGTCTACTCATGTCTTCTGTCCATTTCTTAACTGTATTATTTGTTTTTTTAGGTGTTGAGTTTGATAAGTTCTTTGTGGATTTTGCATACTAATCCTTTCTCAGATATGTCATTTGAAAATACCTTCTCCCATTCCATAGGCTTCCTTTTAGTTTTGTTGATTGTTTCCTTCAGTGTGCAGAAGCTTTTTATCTTCATGAAGTCCCAATAGTTTATTTTTGGTTTTGTTTCCCTCGCCTTGGGAGATATATCTAGTAAGAAGTTATTGTTACTGATGTCAAAGTGGTTACTGCCTGTGTTGTCCTGGAAGATGTTCATGGTTTCCTGTCTCACATTTAGTCTTTAATTCATTTTCAACATATTTATATGTATGGTGTAAGAAAGTGGTCCAATTTTGTTCTTTTGCATCTCGTTTTCCAGTTTTCCCAACACCATGTGTTGAAGAGACTCTTTTTCCCATTGGATATTCTTTCCTGCTTTGTCAAAAAATAATTGACCATGTAGTTGTAGGTATGTTTGTGGGTTTTCTATTATGTTCCATTTCTCTACGTGTAAATTTTTGTGCCAGTACCATACTGATTTGATCACTACAGCTTTGCAATATAAGCTGAAGTACAGAATTGTGACACTTCCAGCTGTGTATTTCTTTTTCAAGGTTGCTTTGGCTATTCAGCATCTTTTGTGGAACCATACAAAATTTAGGATTATTTGTCCTAGCTCTGTGAAAAATGCTGAAGGTATTTTGCTAGGGATTGTATTAAACATGTAGTGCTTTGGTAGTATAGATGTTTTAAAAGTATTTGTTCTTCCAATCCACAAGCATGGAATGTTTTCCATTTCTTTGTGTCATCTTCAATTTTTTTCATCAGTGTTCTATTGTTTTCACAACACAGATCTTCCACCTCTTTGGTTAAGTTTTTTTCCTGGTATCTTTTTAATTTTTGTGCAATTGTAAATGGGATCACTTCTTATTTTCTTTCTGTGCTTCATTATTGGTGTATAGAAATGCAACATATTTGTGTACTTTGATTTTGTATCCTGTGACTTTACTGAGCTCATTTATCAGTTCTGTTTTTGATGGAGTCTTTCAAGTGTTCTATATAGAGTATTATGTTGTCGGCAAATAGTGAAAATTTGAATTATTCTTGCCAACTTGGATGCATTTTTTTCTTTTGGTTATCTGATTGCTGAGATTGGTACTTCCAGTACTATGTTAAATACTAGTGGTGAGTAGTCAGTTTTTCTACATTGAGCATGATATTAGCTGTGAGTTTTTTAGGTACAAACTTTATGATGTTAAGATATGCTTCTTCTATACCTACTTTGTTGAGAGTTTCTCTCATGAATAGATATTGTACTATGGCATATACACTTCTTCATCTATTGATAAGATCACATTGTTCTTATCCTTTCCTTTATTAATGTGGTGTATCATATTTATTGATTTGTGGATATTGTGCTACTCTTGCAGATCAGAAGTAAAGCTCACTTAAAATGTGGTGAATAATTTGTTTGATGTACTGTTGGGCTCAATTTGCTAGTTTTTAATTGATAACTTTTTAAATTAAATTCAAGTTAGTTAACATACAGTGCAGTCTTGGCTTTAGGAGTAGAACCCAGTGATGCATCTCTTACATGTAACACCCAGTGCTCATCCCAAAAAGTGCCCTTCTTAATTCCCATCACCCATTTAACCCATCTCCTGTTCACCTCCCCTCCAACACACCCTCAGTTTATTCTCTGTATATAAGAGCATCTTATGGTTTGCCTCCCTCTCTGTTTTTATCTTATTTTTCCTTCCCTTTCCCTGCATTCATCTCTTATGTGTCTTAAATTCGACATATGAGTGAAGTCATATGTTTGTCTTTCTCTGACTGACTTATTTCTCTTAGCATAATACACTCTAGTTCCATCCACATTGCTGCAAATGGCAAGATTTCATTCTTTTTGGTTTCTAACTAATATTCCATTGTATAACTATATATACTACATCTTCTTTATCCATTCATCAGTGTATGAACATGTGGATTCTTTCCATAATTTGACTATTGTTGATACTTCTGCAATAAGCATTTTTGTTTATTAGGAATATTGGTCTGTAGTTCTCTTTTTTAGGCGTGTCTTAATCAGGTTTTGTTATGACGATAATGCTAGACTCAAAGAATGAATTTAGAAGTTTTCCTTCTGTTTCTATTTTTTCTTTTAATAGTTTGATAAGAATAGGTATTAACTCTTCTTTTTTTTAATGTTTGTTCATTTTTGAGAGAAAGAAAGAGATAATCCTAAGCAGACTCTGCACTTCATTGTGGGGCTCCATCTCACAAACCATGAGATCGTGTCCTGACCAAAATCATGAGTTGGATACTTAACTGACTGAGCTATCCAGGGGCTCCACGTATTAACTCCTCTTGAAATGTATGGTACAATATGCGTGCAGATTAATATGGCTCTGGACTTTGTTTGTTGGGAGATTTCTTAATAGTGATTCAATTTCTTTGCTATTTATCATTCTGTTCAGTGTTCTATTTCTTCCTGCTTCCATTTGGTCAGCTTATATGTTTTTAGGAATTCATCCATTTCTTCCAGGTGTCTGATATTTTGGCATATATTTTTTCATAATGTTCTCTTATAATTGTTTGTATTTCTGTGGTGTTGGTTGTTATATCTCCTCTCTCATTTGTGATTTTGTTAATTTTGGTCCTTTTTCTTTTCTTTTTGATAAGACTGTATGGGGGTTATCAATTTTACTATTTTTTTTTCAAAGAACCAGCTCTTGGTTTCATTGATCGTTTTTATTGTTTGCTTAGTTTCTATATCATTTATTTCTGCTGTAAGTTTAATATTTTCCTCCTTTTATGCCTTTAGACTTTGGTTGTTGTTCTTTATCTAACTCCTTTAGGTGTAAGGTTAGATTGTTTATTTGATATTTTTATTGTTTTTTGAGGTGACTCTGTATTGCTATATGTTTGCTGCATCCCAAAATTTTTTGACTGCTGTGTTTTCATTTTCATTTGTTTCCTTATATTTTGTGATTTATTATTTGATTTCCTGGTTGACCCATTCGTTGTTTAGTAGCAAGTTTTTTTAACTTCTATGCATTTGTTGTTTTCAAAATTTTTTCTTGTGGCTAAGTTTCATAGCATGGTGGTCAGAAAATATGTATGGTTTGATCTCAATTTTTTTGTACTTACTGAGGCCTGATTTGTGACCTAATGTGTGACCTATTCTTGAGAATGTCACATGTGGACTTGAAAAGAATGTGTACTCTGCTGCTTTAGGAGTGTTCTGAATATAATATATCTGTTAAGTCCATCTTGTCCAATGTGTCATTCAAAGTCATTGTTCCTGTGCTGATTTTTGCTTAGATCATCTGTCCATTGATGTAAGTGGAGTGTTCAAGTCCCCTACTATTATTGTATTATTAACAATGAGATCCTGTCTGTTTGTAATTAATTGTTTTATATATTTGGGTGCTTCTAAGTTGGGAGCAGATATATTTACAATTGTTAGATCTTCTTTATTGATTGTCCCTTCATTATGATATAGTGCCTTCTTCATCTCTTGTTACACTCTTTGTTTTAAAATCTAATTTTTCTGATGTGGGGCACTTGGGTGGCTCAGGTCATGATCTAATAGTCTGTAGGGTAGAGCCCCTCATTAGCCTCTATGTTGAGAGTGTGAATCCTGCTTGGTATTCTTTTTCTCTCCTTCTCTCTGTCCTTCCCCCCACTTGTGCTCTCTCTCTCTCTAATTAAATAAATAAACTTAAAAATCATCCAATCAATCAATCAATCAAATCTAGTTTTTGCAATGTAAATATTGTGACTCCATCTTTCGTTTAAAGTACATTTGCATGATACATGTTTCTCCATCCCTGCACATTCAATCTTCTTAGTTCTTTAGGTCTAAAATGAGTCAGTTGTAGGCAGCATATAGATGGGTATTCTTATCTTATCCATTCTAACACCCTATGTCTTTTGATTGGAGCACTTAGGCCACTTACATTCAGAGTAATTATTGATAGACATGCATTTAGTGCCATTTCATTATTTATTTTTTCATTGTTTCTGGAGCTTTGCTCTGTTATTTTCTCTCTCACTTTTTTTTTTCCTTTCCACTCAAAGAATATTCTTTAATATTTCTTGAAGGCCTGGTTTAGTGGTCATGAGCTCCTTTAGTTATTGTTAGACTGGGAAACTCTTTATCTCTCCTTCTATTATGAATGATAGCTTGCTGGATATAGTATTCTTGGCTGCAAATTTTTCCCATTCAGAACTTTGAACACATCATGCCAGTCCCTTCTGGCTTGCCAAGTTTCTGTTTGAGAAATCTCTAGCTTGCTTTATGGGCCTTCCTTTATAAGTTAGGGACTTCTTTTGTATTGATGTTTTTGGCATTATTTTTCTTCATCACTGTATTTTTCAAATTTAATTATATCGTGGTGTTGGCCTGCTTTTGTGGATTTTGATGTGAGTTCTATGTGCCTCCTAGATCTGGATGCCTGTTTCCTTCCCCAGATTAGGCAAGTTTTCAGACATTATCTCCTCATTTGAACATTTTTCCCTTTCCTCTCTCTTTTTCTGGGACTCCTATAATTCATGTTATTACATTGAATGGAGTTACCAAGTTCCCCAAGTCTGTATTCTTGTTCCATAATTCTTTTCTCTCTTTTGTTCACCTTTATTTTCCATTATTTTGTTTTCCACATCACTTTTTCTTTGCTCTGCTTCTTCCATCTTTGTTTTGAATCTCAATTATCACGTCTTTCATTTCTGACTAATTCATTTTTAACTCTTTTATCTCTCTGGTAAGGGCCTCCTTGAAGTCATCCATTCTTTTCTCAAGCCCAGTGAGTATCCTTATGTTGTTGCTTTAATTTCTCCATCAAGCATGTTTCTTATAACTGTTTCACTTAGATCCCTGGCCGTGACCTTATCTTGTTCTTTCATTTGGGATGAATTCCTCCATATTGGCATTTTGTCTAAGTCTACTTTCTTTTGTGTGATGGAAAATCCCATTATGCTTCTGGCTCCTGAGAGTAATGGCTTTATGAAGAAGTGATATAGTGTCCAGGGCCTGTCACTACATAAAGTGTCTCTGGTCTGTACTGCATTTTTTCTGATGTTGTGTTTTGGCTGATCTATCCTTCCCGTCAGTTGTCTGCAGAAACTCTCTTTCCCTGCAGTGGCAGTGTTTGGCTCTTGGCCAGAATATGGAAAATTTTAAATAGGTGAGCTCTGGTCTGCTTGTGAAGTGAGAGCTGATACTAATTCAACTAGAACTAAAGTTCTGAGGAACTCTGTGGTGAGAACATGTGGTATGGGCAGGGGATTCTGCTTGTCCTCTGGGGAAGGAGTCTGCTGCACTGGGACTGAGGCAAGCTTGACTTAGAAGGTCAGTACTTGCAGAATGAAAGGGTGGGTTACCTGGTGTATTCAGCTAGGTAGCCCTTGCTGTCACTGTGCTGCTTATTGCAGGTGGCTTTGTGTTTATGCTGAGGGTTGGGGAAAGGAAAAGTCTCCAGCCAATTGCCTTGTCTTCAGCAAGGCACCTCTTTGCATGCTGCCTCTCATGGAAGCACTCAGAAAAGTGAATAGTCTCCCTGCTGTGTGTCCAAGCAGTTTCATAGTTCACTCTTTACACATTGTTTGCCTCCAGGTTATTTGTTTACTTCTCTCTAGGAGCAGCACATTGCCCTCCAGGTTCTATTCCAGCCAAGTCTGCTGACTTTTAAAACTCTAGGTTTTAGAGACATTATGTATGCAGCCACCTGTGCTGGCCTTCCTTGTGTGTGTTTGTGTGAGAGGTTGTCCCATTGCCCTGGGACTGAGGCAATTTTGACCAAGAAGGGCAGTTGCAAAATAGTGCAGTGATTGGACTGCGCTTGATGTAAGGGATTTGATATAAGCAAGTTAGACATCCCATGTTGGGGATGAGCTTCTTTCAGCAAATGGCTCTGAGTTTATGCTGAAGGGCAGGGGAGGGAAATGGCACTGGCTAGCTCCTTTGTCACTGCATATCCATAAAATCTGCCCCTCATGGACATTATTCCAAAAAAGAGAGAATAATCTCCCTCTGTGACCCAAGCATTCTTCAGATTGCTGTTTCCACATTGCTTGCCCCCAGGTTGTTTTATTATCTTCTCTCCAGAAGTATGGCAGTGCCCTCATTGCTCTCTCCAACTCAAGCCCACCAACCTTTAAAACCTGAGTTTTTAAGTCCTGCTCATTGAAAAAACTCACAGAACTCAGCCTCTATTGTTTCCCCAGCCAATGACTTTGGAGAAATGTTCTTCTTGTGCATTCTTCTGTGTGCTTCTCTATGGCTTTTCTCTGCAACCACAACTACCTCCCCTCTACCAGTACCTATGATCTGTTTCTCCCCTAAACCAGTCTACACACTTCCTACCTTCTTTAATGTGGCTTCTTCTCTCCCTTTAGTTGTGGAGTTTGTTCTGTCAATCTTCAGGTTAATTTCTGGGACATTTAGAATAATTTGATATGTATCTAGCTATATTTGAGGGATGAGACAAGCCTGGAGTCCTCCTACTCTGCCACCATCTTAGCTCTCCTTTCCTCTTTTCCTCTAATTTCAAATTACCTGCTTTTGAGCTCACTAATTCTTTCTTCTATGTGATCAAGTCTACTATTGAAGATCTGTGACATTTTTCAGTACAATCAATGTTATTCTTCTCCACAATTACTCTTTTTTTTGTTTGTTTTACTGATTTGGTTTAGTTGTCTGTTCTCTAGTAGCTCACTGAGCTTCATTAAAATGTTTAATTTGAATTCTTTATTAAGCAATTTGTAGATCTCTCTTTCTTTAGAGTCTGTTACTGATGATTTTTTTTTCCCTTTGGCTGTGTTATGTTTCCCTGATTGTTTTTGATCATTTGTGTTTGTGCTTGTGTCTGCACATTTGAAGATGTAAGCATCACTTTCAGTTTTTATAGACTGGTTTTGACAGGAAAAGAGTTTCACCAGTGAATCAATCCAGAGATTATGGGTGAGTTATCTTTTAGGTTTTATGAGACATCATTTATCTGGAATCCTCACATATGTAGGTCTTGTGCTTTTGTCAATATTTCAATGGGCCTGGCACTTGGGTCCAGGGGAACTGGCCTGGTGTTTGAATCTATGTGTGTGCCCCTTGAGCCTTGGTTGACAGGAGTCAGTGTGGAACCTCAATAAATGGAGTCGTTCCTATCACCAGGGTCTTCTGAGGTTGATTTTGTGGCCGTGTCTATAGTTGCAGTCTTGGAGCCTGTGTCTGTGGGGTCCAGCCTTAAGTCTGGGTCATAGAGGCCAAAATGACACTTGGGAAGGCCTTGCTCCTGTCTGTCTGGACCTTGAGCCCAGCTGGCACTAGGATCTATTGGGATATGCCTGGACCCTTCATCCATAAGGGTGGACTAAATGTTTGGGAATTTAAGGGCAGGCCTGGAGCCTAGGTCCAAGGCACAAACCTAGGTTCTAGTTCACTGAAACCTATGGAAGTTGAAACTAAACTGGCACCTGTCAGAACACTTCTTAAGGCTGGAACCAATGTAGAATTGAGGTAGGCATGGAGTCTGGCTCTATAGAGATTGGCCTTGAATTTGCCTCTATTAGGACTGCTGTGTTGCATGGAACAATGGAGGCCAACCTACAGCCTGTAGCTATCAAGTTTGGTCTGGAGCCTCACACCACAGCGGCCAACCTTGTGCTGAAGTGCACTTGGGCAGACCACATGCTAAGATCCATAGCAAAATCAGGTAATCACTTCACTTTCCTTCCCCTACACAGAGAGTAATTTCATGCTTCAATGCCCAGTCATAGGGGAGAAGTGATGTGGGCAACGTAAAACTGTCTTTCTTACCCACTTCAAAGCATCCTTTCTCATTTCTGAGTTTTATCCATATGCTTAATATCTCACTTTAATTATTTAGCCCTCCTGAAGGTATTTTTGTGCAACGATATCTGTTCAAATGTATGTTTCTGTATGAAATGAGCATTGGAAACTCCTGTCATCTTGCTGATGTCACTTGCTAATATAACAACAGTTGATTGTACATCCTTAGTGGAAAAGATCAAAGGAAAAAAAAAACAGATTAAAAGAAGTAAAAGGATGGTTGAATGAATGAAAAAATGAATGTTTAGTTGATATGTTAGTATTAGTAGTATTAGTGTTGCTACTCTTATTCTGAGACTATTATATGGGTATTTTTCCCAAAGAAAATTAATAATTATTTTTATATTGTTGATATACAGATGTTTTGGTATAGAACTAAAAGGATATACCTTTAATATTGATGAGGTAAAATAAAAATACATGTAGTCTTGAACATGAATTGGAGATATCAATATGAACACTTGAGGTATTTCATCTTTATGAAAGCATATTTCCAAAGGAATTTAGTTTAGCAAATATGGAGTAGCCCAATTTTCCCTGGTCCTCATCATCATTACAACTAAAAAACCTGAATATAATACAATAAATGAGCACTTTCTTTCCCTGTGAGAGAAAGCAAACTGTAGACACCCCTCTGTGTTTCCTTATTTCCGTTCATATATCCCAGTGAACTGAAGTCTATACTTGAAACCACCAACAGGTACAGATAAAAAGCTGCAAAAGAGTACCTTTTTTCCCTCAGCAAAGTGATCAGGTAAAAAAAAAAAAAAACTTTTTTTTTGGTAATACTTGTCTTACTTTAGCCAAACACAAATGAAACAAAGTATGTACCCCCTTTCCCCCATGGTGTCAGAGAAGCCGAAAGAAATTTTTCCTTCCAACCAAACTCACCCCACCCCATCCCACAATCCATAAACAGAAAGTGCATTTCAATTATTCCACTGAAGAATGATGGCAGGTCAAATGGGATTTAATCCCATTTGCCTGGAAGAAACAGCCTGAAGCCCAATTCTTCTCACCATAAAATTTAGCTGGGCCAGAAGAACAAACATGTTATTTGTTTTCCCTGCCAGGGTAATATCAACAACATCCAGTTGCAAGTTATGCCTCCACCACATCCAGGCATCAAGGACTCTCACTGAGGTGTATTAGGGAGAGCTAATCAGCATTAGGCTTTACCAGTTCCCTCTATGTGGACAGTCTATTGCAAGGACAACTTCCACCTCCATCTAGCATCAGTCAGACTAAATAAGAAGGTGTAAGTGTTACTCTACTTTTGCCCACCTCTGGTGTCAATGGGGTCCAGTAGGAAGTTGCATTTTATTAAACAAGAAGCAACGAATCATACTTAGCATTCTTGTTTCCTCCTTTCCACTGTCGGTGGAATCCAATGTAGACCCAAACTTTCATTCTAACCTGTCATCAATGAGTTGAAATAAAGTGGTGGGAAGTGAATTAGTTGACAATTGATTTGCACTCTTTTATTATGACAGCTCTTAGTGGAGAGCTGAGCTTCTGCACAACTGGGTAGCAACAAGCAGTGGGGATCAGCACTGCACATCCTCCTCCACTCTAGATGCAATTGGATATATTGAGATGCTGAGCTTATACCCTTATTAGGAGGCAATAAAATAGTGTAAGCCATAGTCATCATTCAACAGAAAGGTCATCAGGTTTGAGGAGAGTAGAACTTTCACCCCACCCATCTCTAATGAGGCAGTATGACACTTTTGCTGAGGTGATATGAGCAGAACAAAGCAGAAAGATGATCATGACACTTACTTGATTCTTGTGATACACCCCAACAGGGAGGCAGACTACTAAAAACAGAAGAGCAAATAGAATACATAGTCTCATAATACAATACTCAAATGTTGAGAATAAAATTCAAAATGACTAGCCAAAACTAAATTCAGGAAAATCACAATGTGATGGAGGAAAAACAATCAACAGTTGTCAACATAGTAATTAATCATATTTTGGAACTCTCTGACAAAAACTTTAAAGTGGACATCATAAAAATTCTTCAGTAAGAAAATATAAATTTTCTTTAAATAAATACATAAAATAGAAAAAATATAAAGGAAATAGAGGTTATTAAAAACAGACAGAAATTATATAAGTAAAAAATAAGTGAAATTTAAACAGATTTCAATGGGCTCAGGGTCACCTGCATGGCTCAATCTGTTTTGCGTTGGACTCAATTTCAGCCCAGATCATGATGTCATGATTTGTGGGATGGAGCTCTGCACCAGGCTCTGTGCTGACAGCACATAGCTTCTTTGGGATTCTCTCTCTCCCTTTCTTGCTGTCCCTCCCCAGCTCATGATCTCTCTCTCTCTCTCTCTCTCTCTCTCTCTCTCTCTTTCTCTCTCTCTCCCTCTCAAAATAAACACAAAAAAATTTTAAAAATTCAAGGGGCTCAATACAAAAATGCATGTGACAGAAGATAGAGTTATTGAATTTGAATAAATATAAATAAAATATACTAATCTGAGGAAGAGAAATAAAATAGGGTATAAAAACAGAAAAGAATCTTATGGACCAGTGGAATAATAAGAAGCAATCAAATTTTCATTTTCTCAGAATCCTAGAAGGACAGTAGAAAGTGTGACTGAAAAAATATTGAAGGGATAATAATGAAATATTTTCAAATATGGCAAAAAATAAAAACTACAGACTCAAAAGCAAATTCCAAGTACAAGAAACCCAAATAAATCTATGCCAAGACACATATTATTTTTTTTCAATATATGAAATTTATTGTCAAATTGGTTTCCATACAACGCCCAGTGCTCATCCCAAAAGGTGCCCTCCTCAATACCCATCACCCACCCTCTCCTCCCTCCCACCCTCCATCAAACCTCAGTTTGTTCTCAGTTTTTAAGAGTCTCTTATGCTTTGGCTCTCTCCCACTCTAACCTCTTTTTTTTCCTTCCCCTCCTCCATGGGTTTCTGGTAAGTTTCTCAGGATCCACATAAGAGTGAAAACATATGGTATCTGTCTTTCTCTGTATGGCTTATTTCACTTAGCATCACACTCTCCAGTTCCATCCACGTTGCTACAAAGGGCCATATTTCATTCTTTCTCATTGCCCTGTAGTACTCCATTGTGTATATAAACCACAATTTCTTTATCCATTCATCAGTTGATGGACATTTAGGCTCTTTCCATAATTTGGCTATTGTTGAGAGTGCTGCTATAAACATTGGGGTACAAGTGCCCCTATGCATCAGTACTCCTGTATCCCTTGGGTAAATTCCTAGCAGTGCTATTGCTCGGTCATAGGGTAGATCTATTTTTAATTTTCTGAGGAACCTCCACACTGTTTTCCAGAGTGGCTGCACCAATTTGCATTTCCACCAACAGTGCAAGAGGGTTCCTGCTTCTCCACATCCTCTCCAGCATCTATAGTCTCCTGATTTGTTCATTTTGGCCACTCTGACTGGCGTGAGGTGATATCTGAGTGTAGTTTTGATTTGTATTTCCCTGATGAGGAGCGACATTGAGGACCTTTTCATGTGCCTGTTGGCCATCCAGATGGCCAAGACACATATTAATAAAAATTTTAAGACTAAAGGCAGAGAAGAAATTTTAGAAGTATCCAAAGAGAAAACATGTGGCTTTAGGGTTATATCAGTTAGAATGACAGAGGACTTCTTATCTGAAACTAATGAGGTCAGAAGAAGGTATTCTTAAATAACAAAGTGGAATATAAAGATATTCTCAGACAAAAGAAAATTGAGATAATTTGCTGCTAGCACAACTATTCTTTAAGAACAGCTAAAGAAATTTATCTAAAAAGAAAGAAAATTATAACAGAAAAAGGCTTAGAATTTCAGAAAAGACACATGTAAGAATGCATAAAATAGGAATAAACAGACCATCTTCCTTTTTATGAATTTCTTAATTCTTGGTGATTGAAACAAAAAGTATACTACCATCTGATGTGGTACTGGGTGTATGTAGAGTGAATTCTTGACACAGTTGCAGTTACAAAGTAGGAAAGACAAAGAAACTTAAATGCAAATAATATTTCTACACTTGAAGTGTTAAAATACTAATACCAGTAAACTGTGATAGTAAACCAGATACTATGCATGTGTATTATAACATGAATAACCACTAAGAAACTATGCAAAACAAGATAAAAAATATGATGATTAAATCAAAATATAACTCAAAGAAATCTTCAAATAATGTACACAGAGATAAGAAAGAAAGAGAGAAAGAGGAGAAGATATCAAGGGACACAAACAAAAACAAAATAATAAACTGGCATACTTAAGCACTAGTATATGTATAAATACCTTAAACAAATGGCATTAATACATCAGTTAAAGAAAAATTAACATAATGGATAAAAGCATTACCCAACATTATCTGTATTTAAGAAATCATTTTAGATATAAAAACCTAGGTGTAAATTAAAATAATTAAAACTTACATTTTATGTAAGTATGTAAGTATGTATTCCTCAATTTAAAAAAGAAAACATGGTTGTATTAATATTAGGTAAAGTATACAGAAGAGCAGATGAAAATACTAAGACACAGAAGATGATTAAATAATAATAATAATAGTAATAATAATAATTATAATAAACAATTCACTAAGAAGACAAAACAATCCTAAATATGTATACATCAAACAACAGAACCTCAAAAACATTAAGGAAAACCTAATAGAACTGAAAGAAAATAAATAGGATAATCCATAATTATAGTTGGGTACTTCAATCCACTCTCAGCAATTGATACATTTATTAAACAGGCAACCAGCAAAGAGATAGAACTTAGCAAAATAATCAACCAGCAGGATCACATTAACATATATAGAACATTCCAAAAAAATGTTCAAAATATACATGTTTTTTCAAACATCTATGGAACATTCAAAAAGATAAATCATATAATGAGCCACAAAAAACCTTGATAAGTTTAAAATAATTTAAGAATCAGACTATGTTTTCTTATCATAATAAAATAAAATTATAAAAAGATAAATACAAAAATCTATAAACACTTTTAAACTTAACAATACACTTCTATTGGAAGAAAAGGTTTCAAGAGAAACAAAATTAATACATAGAACAGAATAAACATAAATTTGTATGTATCAAATCTTGTGGAACATAACTAAAGCAGTGGTGAGAGGTCAATTTATAGTATTGATGCAAGCAGAAGGAAAGAAATAGCATCAAGAATAAAACAGGTTTGTCACTGCAGATTCTACAGTCATTTAAATGACATAATATCAATAACTTTGCATTCATAAGTTTGAAAACTTAGAAGAAATGGACCAAAGCTCATCCAAGATAAAACTGAAAACCTGAATACTTCTATAAGCATATAAAATTAGATTTTTAATTAAAAATTTCTCACCCCAAAATATCCAATCCCCAGTGATTTCACTGAATAATTCTACAAAATATTGACAGAAGAATAAACACAAATTTAACACATGTATTCAAGAAAATATAAAATCAGAGAGCAGCCAAGATAGTGGAACAGCATGGAAGTTTTTTGTGTGTCTCGTGTACATGAAATACAGCCAGACCAACACTAAACCATCCTACACACCTAGAAAACTGATTGGAGGATTAACACAATGATCTGCACAACCTGAACCAGTGTGGAGAGGTCAACTTGGGGAGCAAGAAGCCGCAGGAAGGGAGGTGCTTTTGCGGGCAGAGAGAGGACGGAGACAGGAAGGGGGGGTGATATGGAAAAAGGATCCCTTACCCAAAGCAGCTGGAGAGAAAGTGGAAAATTGGAAACAGCCAAAGAGACTAAACTAAAAAGGGAGAAAGGTGAAAAGAGACCGTTTAAATTCCATTAAGACTGTAAACAAGGGGAGCACAAAGATATCCAACTTCGCAGCTGGATATCTGGCGGTGCTCTGGTAGGAAGGGTGAATCCCCAGGAACAGAGTGGGGTCTGGAAGGTTTTCGGGCCACAAGGGGAAAAGCGGTTCCACTGCTAGAAGGACAGTAGAGACTGTTGAAGCCACCTGGTCCCAGCAGACCCCAGAAAATGGCCACATTCGCTAGTGCTGGAACAAGGTC
The DNA here is from genome assembly GCF_022837055.1 of Prionailurus viverrinus. Taxonomy (NCBI): domain Eukaryota; kingdom Metazoa; phylum Chordata; class Mammalia; order Carnivora; family Felidae; genus Prionailurus; species Prionailurus viverrinus. The sequence goes on from NC_062579.1 coordinate 57,944,781, forward strand.
CTTAAGGGGGAAGCCTGGTGACAGATGTGTGTTGTGATTTTCCATAATCCATGAAACACTGCTGCTACACTATCTCGTGAACTTTTTCTGGGGAGGGCTGGCACCTGGCTGCAGTATCAGGGCACTGGCAGCAGCAGGGTCCAGCAAGCGTTCCCAGGTACAGCCGGCATTCAGCCATTGCTCATTCAGCCATTGCTCGGTGAGACCCTCAATCAGAGGGGCGGAATGGGTCAAAGATGCAGTCCTTCAGAAGTAAGGGGCCGGGGAAAACAGCCGCATCTGAGACAAAACTCAGGAGAGCAGTACTGCCTGGGGCCTGGTCATGGAGAGTGAAAAAGCAGGGAGTGGATGAGAGCTGAAGCCAGAGGACGGGTGCCTGACTGCTTATCCAGGAAAATAGACTGGGTAGCTGGGTAGCGCCATTTTCACTGCTCCCACCCATGCTCATGCGCACCAAAAAGCACCTCAACAATCCACCCCAGTAGGATAGCAGCACGATATAGTGGAGAGCGGAGCTGTTGCACTGAGCCCCGCCCAACTGGGCCAACTTTGCTCTTCAAGAACACAGGTCTCACCTCCAGCTATAGTTTACGGACTATAAAGTGCTACATAGACTGACTTCTAGGGGAAAACGAAGAAATTTCAGTCCTACTTCAATCTGTTAGCAGGTTCATCTATTCAATTTTCTTTCTTTTTTTTCTTTTACACTTCTTTTTCTTGAATACAGAAAGAGAAAAACTTCATTTTTATTTTCAATTTTTATTAAAAATATTTTTATTTAATTTTTATTACTATATTTTTACTTTTGTGTAAATTTTTCAAATTCTATTTCACTTCCATCATTTTTTTAGTCTACTTCAGTGTATTCACCTTTTCAAATTTTAAAGCAATTTCCTTTTTTCTTTATTTTTCTTTTTTTCTCTTTTTCATTTCGTTTTTTTCCTTGAATGCAGAAAGAGAAAAACTTCATTTTTACTTTCAACTTATATTAAAAATACTTTTATTTAATTTTGTATTATATTTTTTGCTTTTACGTAAATTTTTTCAAATTCTATTTTACTTCCATCATTTTATTTTGGTCAACTACAGTGTATTCATTTTTTTCAAATTTTCAAACAATTTCTTTTTTTTTTCTTTTTAAGTCTTTTTTATTTCTTTTCTCTTTTCCAGAATACAAAAAAGAAATAAAATCATATTTATTTTTAACGTTTATTAAAAATATTTTTCTTTAATTTTTCTACTATATTCTTTACTTTTGTGTATATTTGTTCAAATTTTATTTTACACCCATCATCTCATTTTAGTCTATTTCAGTATATTCGTTTTTTCAAATTCTCAAACAATTTCCTTTTTTGCTTTACCCCTCCCTTTTTTTCTCTAATCTGTAAAACTACTTTCAACACCCAGACCAAAACACATCTAGCATCTAGCATCATCTATTCGATTTGTGTGTGTGTTTAATTTTTAATTTTAGTATTTTTTTAATTTTAATTTTTTATTTCAATTTTTCTACCTCATTAATTCCTTTTCTCCCTTCAAAATGACAAAACGAAAAAATTCACCCCAAAAGAAAGAGTATGAAGAAGGAAGAGCCAGGGATTTAACCAACACAGACACAAGCAAGATGTCTGAACAAGAATTTAGAATCACGATAATAAGAATACTAGCTGGAGTCAAAAATAGATTAGAATCCCTTTCTGCAGAGATAAAAGAAGTAAAAAATAGCCAGAATGAAATTTAAAATGCTATAACTGAGCTGCAATGATGGATGGATGCAGCAGTGGCAAGGATGGATGAGGCAGAACACAAAATCAGCGATATATAGGAAAAACTAATAGAGAATAATGAAGCAGAAAAAAAGAGGGAGATTAAGGCAGAAGAGCATGAATTAAGAATTAGAGAATTCAGTGACTCATTGAAAAGGAACAACATCAGAATCAAAACATCCTCTTCCAGAAGAGGAAGAGAGGGAAATAGGGGTAGAAGGGTTATGTGAGAAAATCATAGTGGAAAAGTTTCCTAACCTGGGGAAAGACATCAAAATCCAGGAAGCTCAGAGGACCCCCATTAGATTCAACAAAAACTGACCATCAAAAAGGCATACCATAGTTAAATTCACAAAATATTCAGGTAAGGAGAGAATCATGAAAGCAGCAAGGGAAAAAAAAGTTCCCAACCTACAAGGGAAGACAGATCAGGTTTCCAGCAGGCCATTCCACAGAAACTTGGCAGGCCACAAAAGAGTGAGAGGATATATTCAGTTTGCTGAATCAGAAAAATATGCAGCCAATAATTCTTTATCTAGCAAGACTATCATTCAAAATAGGAGAGATAAAGTTTCCCAGACATACAAAAATTAAAGGAGTTTGTGACCACTAAACCAGCCTTGCAAGAAATTTTAAGAGGGACTCTCTGAGGGGAGAAAAGATGAAAAAATAAAAAGCAACAATGCAAAAAAGCAACAAAGATTAGAACAGAAAAAGAACACCACCAGAAACTCCAACTCTACAAACATCATAATGGTAATAAGTTCATATCTTTCAGTATTCCCTCTAAAGGTCAATGGAATCAATGCTCCAATCAAAAGACATAGGGAAAAGAATGGATAAAAAAACAGGATCCATCTATATGCTGTTTACAAGAAACCTGCTTTAGACCTAAAGACACTTTCAGATAGAAAATAAGGGGATGGAGAACAATATATCATATTAATGGTCAACAAAAAAAGCTGGAGTAGCCATAATTATATCAGACAATATAGAATTTAAAATAAATACTGTAACAAGAGATGCAGAAGGGCATTATATCATAATCAAGGGGTCTATCCACCAAGAATGCCTAACAATTGTAAACATTTATTTGCAAATCTGATAGAACCCAAATATATGAATCAATTAATCACAAACAAAAAGAAACTCATTGATAGTAATACCATAATAGTAGGAGATTTCAACACCCCACTTACAGATGGACAGATCATCTGTAATGGACAGATCATCTAATTAAAAAATCAACAAGGAAATAATAGATGACACACTGGACCAGATGGACTTAACAGATATATTCAGAATATTTCATCCTAAAGCAGAAGAATATACATTCTTCTCCAGTGCACACGGAACGTTGTCCAGAATAGATCATATACTGGGACACAAATGAGCCCTACGTAAGTACAAAAAGATCGAGATCATACTGTGCCTATCTTCAGACCACAATGCTATTAAACTCGAAATCAACTGCAAGAAAAATTGTGGAAAGGTAACAAATACTTGGAGACTGAAGAACATCCTACTAAAGAATGAATGGGCTAACCAAGCAGTTAAAGAAGAAATTAAAATGTATATGGAAGTCAATGAAAATGATAGCATCACAACCCAAAACCTCTGGGACGCAGCAAAGGCAGTCATAAGAGGAACGTATATAGCAATCCAGGCCTTCCTAAAGGAGGAAGAAAGATCTCAGATGTTGCGATGGGCACAACAAACACCGAGATCAGGGTCCTGAGGGTAGGGGAATGTAAGAAAAAGAGAAGAGAAGCCAGTTTGGGAACAGGAGGGTCCCCTGGGCTGATGGCCCAAGTGACGGCTTTATTGTTGCTGTACACAATCTTTTATAATATAAGACTCTTATGGATCAGGTCATTCTAAGAATAAACAGGTTTCACATGTTCACTACCAGCCAAAACATTTAGTTCTGTGTACCTTGTGAACTTTTTAAATGGGTCACAGCAAGACCTTGTTGATATATTGCTAGCAAAACACAGTTCCCATGTTTGTTTCTATTTGACCTGGGGTAGAAAAGGGGGGGGTAACATTACTGCCAACACCCACAGACCACAGTCTTCAAGAATTAACTTTCTCAGCCTTGACAAGGCTTTCGTATGCCCTTGCAAGTGGGGGAATGGGAAGGGGAACCACCGGGTTGGCTGAGTCAACAGGGAGCCGTTGCTTGACCCAGTCTCAGCCTGGCACCGGGGCCCGGCCTCCCACACTCAGACACACAACCTAACCTTACACCTTAAGGAGCTGGAAAAAGAACAGCAAATAAAACCCAAACCAGCAGAAGACAGGAAATAATAAATATTAGAGCAGAAATTAATGCTATGGAAACCAAAATAACAGTAGAAGAGATCAATGAAACCAGAAGCTGGTTCTTTGAAAGAATTAACAAACTTGATAAACCACTAGCCAGTTTGATCAAAAAGAAAAAGGAAAGGACCCAAATGAATAAAATCAAGAATGAAAGAGGAGAGAACACAACCAACACAATAGAAATAAAAACAATAAGAGAATATTATAAGCAATTATATGCAATAAAATGGGCAAAATGGAATAAATGGACAAATTCGTAGAAACATATACACTACCAAAACAGAAACAGGAAGAAATAGAAAATTTGAACAGACCCATAACCAGTAAGGAAATCGAATCAGTAATCAAAAATCTGCAAAAAACAAGAGTCTTGGGCCAGATGGCTTTCCAGGGGAATTCTACCAAACATTTAAGGAGAGTTAACACATATAATCTTGAAACTGTTCCAAAATATAGAAATGGAAGGAAAATTTCCAAACTCTTTCTATGAATCCAGCATTACCTTGATTCCAAAACTAGACAGAGACCACACTAAAAAGGAGAACTATAGAACAATTTCCTTGATGAACATGGATGCAAAAATCCTCAATAAGATATTAGCCAACTGGATCCAACAATACATTTAAAAAATTATTCACCACGACCAAGTGGGATTTATACCTGTGATGCAGGGCTGGTTCAATATCCGCAAAACAATTAACTTGATTCATCACATCAATAAAAGAAATATGATCCTGTCAATAGATGCAGAGGAAACATTTGACAAATACAGCATCATTTCTTGTCAAAAACCATCAAGAAAGTAGGGATAGAAAGAGCATAACTCAAGATCATAAAAGCCATATATAAACGACCCAACGCTAATATCATCCTCAATGGGGAAAAACTGACAGCTTTTCCCCTAAGGTCAGCAACAAGACAGGGATGTCCACTCTCCAATCTGTTATTCAACATAGCACTGGAAGTCTTAGCCTCTGCATTCAGACAACACAAAGGGAAAAAAGTCATCCAAATTGGCGAGGAGGAGGTCAAACGTTCACTCTTCGCAGATGACATGATATACTGTATGGAAACCCCAAAAGATTACACCAAAAAACTGCTAGAATTGATTCATTAATTCAGCAAAGTTGTAGGATATAAAATCAACACACAGAAATTGGTTGCATTCGTATACACCAATAATGAGGTGACAGAGAGAGAAATCAAGGAATCCATCCATTTACAGCTGCACAAAAAACCATAAAATACTTAGGAATAAATCTAACCAACAAGGTGAAAAATCTGTACACTGAAAACTGTAGAAAGCTTATGAAAGAAATTGAAGAAGACACACAAAAAAATGGAAAAATATTCCATGCTCCTGGATAGTTAGAACAAATATTATTAAAATGTCGATACTACCCAAAGCAATCTACATATTCAAAGAAATCCCTACCAAAGTAACACCAGCATTCTTCACAGAGCTAGAACAAATAATCCTAAATTTTGTATGGAACCAGAAAAGACCCTGAATAGCCAAAGCGATCTCAAAACAGAAAAACAAAGCAGGAAGCATCACAATCCCAGACTTCAAGCTATACCACAAAGCGGTAATCATCAAGACAATATGGCACTGGCACAGGAACAGACACTCAGATCAATGGAACAGAATAAAGATACCAGAAATGGACCCACAAACGTATGACCAACTAATCTTTCACAAATCAGGAAAGAATATCCAATGGAATAAAAACAGTCTCTTCAGCAAGTGGTGCTGGGAATACTGGACAGCAACATGCAGAAGAATGAACTTGGACCACTTTCTTACACGATACACAAAAATAAACTCAAAATGGATGAAAGACTTCAATGTAATGCAGGAAACCATCAAAATCCTAGAGGAGAAAATAGGTAGCAACCTGTTTGATCTTGGCTACACTATCAACAATGGCCAAAGTATGGAAAGAGCCCAAATATCCGTTGATGGATGAATGGATAAAGAAGATATGGTATGTATATACAATGGAGTATTACTCAGCAATCAAAAAGAATGAAATCTTGCCATTTGCAACTACGTGGATGGAAATGGAGGATATTATGCTAAGTGAAATTAGTCAGTCAGAGAAACACAAAAATCATATGACTTCACATATATGAGGACTTCAAGAGATAAAACAGATGAACATAAGGGAAGGGAAACAAAAATAATATAAAAACAGAGAGGGGTACAAAACATAAGAGACTCTTAAATATGTAGAGCAAATATAGGATTACAGGAGGGGTTGTGGGAGGGTGGACGTGCTAAATGGGTAAGGGGCACTATAGAATCTACTCCTGAAATCATTGTTGCACTATATGCTAACTAATTTGGATGTAATTAAAAAAAAAACTAAAATTAAATAAATAAATAAATAAATAAATAAATAAATAAATAAATTTAAAAAGTAAAAAAAAAAAGCAAGAAAATATAAAAGCATAAATCACTCCTCAGCTCATTTGTGAGCCTGGTATTACCTACAAACCAAAATAAGGATAGTAGAAAAAAAAAGACCACTATATTTCATTAAATTAGACACAAATATGCTGGAGAAAATTTTAAAACAAAAAATCCAGGAAAATGTACATATTAGGAACTGTGATCAAGTATAATTTATTCCAGATTTGCAATGATGACTTAACATTTGCAAATTAGTCATTACAGTGCACTATATCAATGAGGTAAAGTAGAAGAAAATCATGTTTGTTTTTTTTTGCATAAAGCATCATTAACTTATTTTTAAATTGAAATACATTTGAAACACAAAATTTTATGAATTTATGCTGTACAACATGTTGATTTAATACATTTATGTATTATAATAAGATTGCCTTTGTAGCAACAATTAGTGCCTATATTATATCACATAAGTATAATTTTTCCTTTTTGCTTCTTTATCCATCTAATTTAATTTTTTAAACTGTAGTGTTCATTGATTTTTGAAAGTTAGAGCATGAGCGTGGGAGGGGCAGAGAAAGAGAGAGGGAGACACGGATTCTGAAGCAGGCTCCAGGCTATGAGCTGTCAGCACAGATTCTGAGGCTGGGCTTGAACCTGTGAACTGTGAGATCATGACCTGAACCAAAGTTGGATGGTTAATGGACTAAGTCACCCAGGCACCCCTATTTTTAAATTTTAATCCTTGTGTATTTAACGTACACTGTTATAATATTTTCAGCTGTGCAACATAGTGATTGGACTACTCCAGATATTACTCAGTGCTCATCAAGATAAGGGCAAGATAATTCCCTTCACCGATTTCACCCATCCCCCTTCCAACAATCCCCCTTTCCAGCAATCATCTGTACTCTACAGTTAAGGGCCTGTTTTTTTGGTTTGTCTCTCTTTTCTTTTCCTTTATTCATTTGTTTTGTTTCTTAAATTCCACATATGAGTGAAGTCTTAAGGTATTTGGCTTTTTCTGACTGAATTATTTTGTTTAGCATTATACTCTATGCATCAATCTATGGTGTCACAAATGGCAATAGTTCACTTTTTATGGATGAATAAACTTTCATTGTATATATACACTATATCATTTTTAACCATTCATCTATTGATGGACATGTGGGTTGCTTACACAGTTTTTTTTTGTTTTTTTTTTTAAGTTTTTGTTTAAATTCCAGTTAGTTAACATACAGTGTAATATTAGTTTCAAGTGTACAATATAGTGATTCAATACTTCCATACAACATGCTCTGCTCATCACAAGAGCACTCCTTAATCCTTATTACCTATTTAATCCATTCCCCACCTGCCTTCCCTCTGGTAATCATCAGTTTGTTCTCTATAGTTAAGGGTCTGTTTCTTGGTTTGCCTCTCTCTCTCTCTCTCTCTCTCTCTCTCTCTCTCTCTCTCCATTCCCCCCCATGCTCATTTATTTTATTTCTTAAATACAGCTTCTTAAATACAGCATATGAGTAAAACTGTATGGTATTTTTCTTACTTTGACTTATTTCCCTTAGCATAATGTTCTCTAGGTCCAACCATGTCCTTGCAAATGGCAATATTTCAGTCTTTTTTAATATTTGAATAATATTACATCATATATTATATGTATAGGACACTTGGGCTGTTTCCATAATTTGGATATTATAGATAAGGCTGCTATAAATATCGGGGTGCTTGTATCCCTTTGAGTTAGTATTTTTGTATTTGACAAAGTACAACACATATTCATGATAAAAACCCTCTAAAGCAGGTTTAGAGAGAACATACCTCAATATAAAGGCCATAGATGAAAACCCACAGCTAATATCATACACAATGGGGAACAACTGAGAGATTTTCTTCTACAGTCATTTTAATTTTTTTGTTTTTTATTTATTTTTGAGACAGAGAGAGACAGAGCGTGAGCAGGGGAGGGGCAGAGAGAGAGGGAGACACAGAATCTGAAGAAGGCTCCAGGCTCTGAGCTGTCAGCACAGAGCCCGACGTGGGGCTCAAACTCACAGACCGTGAGATCATGACCTGAGCTGATGTCGGACACTTAACCTACTGAGCCACCCAGGCGCCCCTAGATTTTCTTCTACAGTCAGGAAGAAGAGAGAGATGTCCAATCTCATCGCTGTTATTTAACATAGTATTTAACATAAGTACTACCCACAGCAAACACAACAACAACAATAACAAAAAGCATACAAATCTGTAAGGAAGAAGTAAGTTTCACTGATTCCAGAAGACATGGAAACCCAAAAGACTCCACCAAAAAATGCTAGAACTTACGCATGAATTTTATAAGTCACAGGATATAAAATACACCTACAGAAATCTGTGGCATTTCTGTACACCAATAATGAAGTAACAGAAAGGGAAATTGATGAATCAATTCCATTTACAATTGCACAAAAATAATACCTAGCAATAAACCTAATCAAAAAGGTGAAGGATCTGTATTCTAAAAACTACAGAACACTGATGAAAGAAATTAAAGATGACACAAAGAAATGGAAATATTTCTATGCTTATGAATTGGAAGAACAAATATTGATAAAATGTCTATATTACTTAAAGCAAAATACACATTTAGTGCAATCTGTATCAAAATACCAACAGCATTTATCAAAATACCAACAGCATTTTTCACAGAGCTAGAAAAACGATTCTAAAATTTGTATGGAACCACAAAAGACCCTGCATACCCAAAGCAATCTTGAAAAAGAAAAGCAAAATCTGAGGCATCACGATTCTGGACTTCAAGATCTATTACAAAGCTGTAGCCAAGATAACAGTATGGTACTGGTACAAAAATAGATACATGAATCAATAGAAAATAATAGAAACCCAAGAAACAAGCCCACAACTACATGGTTAATTAATTTTTGACAAAGAAGGAAAGGATATCCAATGGAAAAAGACACTCTCTTCAACAAATGGTGTTGGAAAAACTGGATAGCAACATGCAAAAGGATGAAACTGGACCACTTTCTTACGCCATACACAAAAATAAACTCAAAGGGTTGAAGGACTTAATATCAGGCAGTAAATCATCCAAATCCTAGGCACAGGCAGTAACCTTTTGATATCACAGGCAGTAACCTTTTGATATCAGCCTTAGCAACTTCCTACAAGATACGTCTCCTGAGACAAGAGAAACAAAAGCAAAAATGAAGTATTTGGATTTCATCAAAATAAAAAGCTTCTGAACAGTGAAGGAAAAAAATCAATAAAACTAAAAGGCAACCTACAGGGACACCCAGGCGGTTCAGTCGGTTAAACGTCTGACTTTGACTTAGGTCATGATCTCATGGTTCATGAGTTCGAGCCTGCATCGGGCTCTGTGCTGACAGAAGCCAGTAGCCTGGAGCCTACTTTGGATTCTGTGTCTCCCTGTCTCTCTCTCCCCCTCCCCTGCTCTCTCTCTGTCTCTGTCTCTCAAGAATAAATAAACATTAAAAAATTAAAAAAATTAAAAAATTTAAAAGGCAACCTACAAAATTGGAAATGATATTTGCAAATGACATCTGAAAAATCGTTAGTATCCAGAATATATAAATAACTTTTATAACTCAACACCCATAAAACAAATAATCCAATTAAAATCAGAAAATGGACATTTGGGCTCTTTCCTTAGAGTGGTTATAGTTTATAATGTTGCTATAAACTTCATGGTGCATGTGCCCCTTCTAATCAGTATTTTTGCATCCTTTGGGTAAATACCGAGTAGTGCAATTGCTGGTTCATAGGGTAGTTCTATTTTTAGCTTTTTGATATATGTTAACTAACTAGAATTTAAATAAAACTTGAAATAAAAAATCTTTTAAAAAAATGGGCAGAAGACATGAATAGACATTTTTCAAAGGAGGACACAGAAATGGCCAACCAAAATATGCTCCATAGTTTTGCTATTGTAAATAATGCTGCAATAAATACAGAGTTGAATTCAAATTACCCCTTTGAATTACTGTTTTTGTATTATTTGAATAAATATCTAGTAGTTCAACTCCAGGATTGTAGGTAAGTTTGATTTAAAAATTTTGAGGAAGCCAGCAATTGCACTACTAGGTACTTATCCAAGGGATACAGGTGTGCTGTTTCAAAGGGACATATTCACCCCCATGTTTATAGCAGCACTATCAACAATAGCCAAAGTATGGAAAGAGCCCAAATGTCTGTTGATGGATGAATGGATAAAGAAGATGTGGTATATATATACAATGGAGTATTACTCAGCAATCAAAAAGAATGAAATCTTGCCATTTGCAACTACGTGGATGGAACTGGGGGACATTATGTTAAGTGAAATTAGTCAGAGAAAGACAAATATCATATGAATTCACTCACGTGAAGACTTTAAGAGACAAAACAGATGAACATAAGGGAAGGGAAATAAAAAAAATATATAAAAACAGGGAGGTGGACAAAGCATAAGGGACTCATAAATATGGAGAACAAACAGAGGGTTACTGGGAGGGGTTTTGGGAGGTGGGATGGGCTAAATGGGTAAGAGGCATTAAGAAATCTACTCCTGAAATCATTGTTGCACTATATGCTAACTAATTTGGATGTGAATTTAAAAAAATAAAATTAAAAAAAAAACTCACATGTAGGAGAAAAAAAATTTTTGAGGAACCACCATACCTTCCACAATGTCTGCACCAGTTTTCATCCCACCAACAGTGCACCAGGGTTTCACCACATCTTCCCCAACGCTTTTTGTTTCTATAGGTTTTGATTTCATCCATTCTGACAGGTGTAAGGTGATATCTTATTTTGGTTTTGATTTGCATTTCCCTGATGATTGGTGATGTTCAGCATCTTTTCATGTTTCTATTGGCCATATGGATATCTTATTTGGAGAAATATCTGTTCTCATATCTTCAGACCGTTTCTTAATTTAATTATTTGTTTTTTGGTTGTTGAACATTATCAGTTATACATATATTTGGATACTAACCCCTTTTTAAAATATAATTTATTGTCAAATTGATCTTCATACAACACCCAGTGCTCATCCCATGTCATTTGCAAATATTTTCTCCCATTTAGTAGGTCGTCTTTCAGTTTTATTGTTGGCTTTCTCTGGTGCACAGAAGTTTTTATTTTGATCTAGTCTCAATGATTTATTTTTTAAAATTTTTCCCTAGCCTCAGGAGACATAAATAGAAAGTTGTTGTTACTTCTGATATCATGGAAATTACTCTGTACTCTTCTGGGAATAAAATGGATTCAGTTCTCACATTTAGGTCATTAATCCTTTTTTAGTTTATTTTTATGTATGTTTAAGAGAATGCTGCAGTTTCATTATTTTACATGTAGCTGTACAGTTTTTCCAACTCCATTTGTTAAAGAGACCTCCTTTCCCAATGGATATTCTTTATTGCTTTGTCAAATATTAACCAACCATGTGATTATGGGCCTATTTATGGGCTTCTATTCTGCTTATTGATCTATGTGACTATTTTTGTGTCAGTGCCATTTGTTTTGATTACTACTGGTTCTTAATATAACTTGACATCTGGTATAGTGATACCTCAAGAATTGTGGTTTTTTTTTATTTTTCACATTTGCTTTGGCTAATTGGGGTCTTTTGTGATTCCATACAAGTTTTAGTAAGTGTTATTCTAGTTCTGTAAAAAATGCTATTTGTATTTTGGTAGGCATTGCATTAAATATGTAGATTTCTTTATGTCATATAGACATTTAAACAATATTCTTCCAATCCATGAGCATGGAATATCTTTTGTTTTCTTTGTGGTGTCTTCAGTTTCTTTCATAGGTATTTTTATCATTCAGAGTGCAAGTCTTTCATCTGTTTGGTTAAGTATATTTCTAGGTATTTTGGTACAATTGTAAACTGGACTATTTTTTAAATTTCTCTTTCTCTTGCTTCATTATCCGTGTATAGAAAGGTGATGGGTTTCTGAATGTTACTTTTATCTTAAGTCCTTACTGAATTCATTTATCAGTTCTAGTTGATTTTTTGGTGGAGTCCTTAGGGTTTTCTACATATAGTATAATGTCATCTGCTAATAGTGAAAATGTTACTTCTTCTTTACCAATTTGGATGCCTTTTATTTCTTTTGGTTGTCTGATTTCTGTGGCTAAGACATCCAGTGAAATGTTGAATAAAATGGGTGGGAGTGGACATCCTTGTCTTTTTCCTGGCCTTAAAGGAAAATCTGTAGGTTTTTCTCCATTGAGTATGAAGTTCACAGTGGCTTTTTCAGGTATAGACTTTATTCTGTTGAGGTACGTCCCCTCTAACCTACTTTGTTAAGGTTTTTTTCATGAATGGATGTTTTACATTGTCAAATGCTTTTTCTGCATCCATTGAAATGATGATATGTCTTTTATCCATTCTATTATTGATGTGATGCATCACATTAATTGATTCACAAATACTGAACCATTCTTTGTCCTAGGAAAACATCCCACTTGATCATGGTGAATGATACTTTTCATGTATAATGGGATTTAGTTTGCTAATATTTTGCTAAAGAGTTTTGCAACTTGTTTATGAGAAGTTTTGGCCTGTAGTTCTCTTTTATTTTAACGTTATTTATTTATTTATTTATTTTGAGAGAGAGAGACAGAGAGAGAGAATGAACGGAGGAGGGACAGAGAGAGAGGGAGAAAGAGAATACTAAGCAGGCTCCGCACTATCACAAACTGCAAGATCATGACCGGAGCCAAAATCAAGAGTCAGATGCTTAATGGACTGAGCCACCCAGGTGCTCCTGTAGTTGACTTCTTTAGGGTTGTATTAACCAGTTTTTGGTATCAGGGTAATTAATGATTGACCCATAAAATGAATTTGGTGGTAGTAATATCTCTTCTATTCTTTTGAATACTTTGAAAATAGATACTAAGTCTTCTTTAAATGTTTGGTATAATTTGTCTGTGAATCTGTCTGGTCCTGGACTTTTGTTTCTTGAGAGTTATTTTTATTACTGATTCAATGAATTGTTAGTCATTGGTTTGTTCATATTTTGTATCTATTCCTTATTCTATTTTGGTAGGTTATATGTTTCTAGAAATTTACCTACTCCTTCTAGGTTGTCCAATTTGTTGCCACGCAATTTTTCATAATAATTTTTCTTTTACATTCATTTTTATTTTTGTGGTGTTAGCTGTTATATCTCTTCTTTCACTTGTGAATTTATTTGAGGTTTTGCTGTTTATTTTTGTTGGGTTTTGCTGGAAGTTTTTCGATTTTGTTGATCTTTACAAAGAACAAACTCGTGATTCTATTGATCTGTTCTATTCCTTTTTTTAGTTTCTACAACTTTTATTTCTGTTCTACTCTTTATTATTTCTTTTCTTCTGCTGGTTTTGTGTTTTGTTAACTCTTTTTCTTGCTTTTTAAGGTGTAAATTTAGTTTGTTTATTTGATATTTTTCTTACTTCTTGTGGTTGGCCTGCATATAAACTTCATTCTGAAACCACTTTTGTTGCCTGTCAAAGAGTTTGGACCATTTTTTTTTTAATTTCCATTTGTTTCCATGTACTTTTTGATTTCTTCATTGATTTCTTGGTTGACCCATTTATTTTTTATACTATGTGAACCTCCATGTGTATGTGGTCTTTCTAGCCTTTTTGTTGTGGTTGAATTCTAGTTTCACAGTGTTGTGGTCCGAAAAGATGCATCATATGACCAAATTTTTAAAATTTGTTGACACCTGTTCTATGGCCTAATATGTGATCTATTACAGAGAATGTTACAAATGCACTTGAAAATAATTTATATTCTGGTGTTTTAGGATGGAATTTTTGAATATATCTCTTAAATTCATCTGTTTCAGTGTGTCATTCAAAGCCAATATTTCTTTATTGATTTTCTCTTTGGAAGTTCTCTCTATTGATGTAAGTGGGTGTTAATGTCCCTAATATTACTGTATTATTTTTCTAAAGTTTTTATTTAAATTCTAGTTAGTTAACTCTTTTTTCCATTGGATACTCCTTCCTGCTTTGTCAAATATTAATTTTGAGCAAGTCCTTGGCTGTGATTTCCTCTTGGCCTTTCTTTTGAGGAGAATTCTTCCATCTTGTTATTTTGACTAAGTTTCTGTGTTTTACATGTTTTCAAAGCTTGTTATGTTTCCTGTACCTGACAGTAATGCTATATTTAAAAAGGAGTCTTACACTGTCCAGAGCCTGGCCAGTCAGGAAGTGTTTCTGGTGTGCACTGTGTACAGTCTGCTGTTGCATTTTGGTTGCTTTTTTTCCCCTGGTCAGTGGTCTGCAGAGGTTCTTGTTTGCAGTGGGGAGTGTTTGGACTTTATACTAAGTGTGCTTTGATTTGTTTGTTAAAATAAGTCTGTAAAAAATATAAATAAAAATATAAAATCCCAATTAAAAAAGAAAGAGAAAAGGAAAAGGAACAACAAAAACAAAAACAAAAACAAAAAAATCAAAAGAGACAAGCAAAAAACTATAAGCCTGAAATGAAATAAAAAGAAAGGGAAAAGAGAAAGTGAAAGTTAAGAACACAGATGCCTGATTCTCCCCCAAAAGAGAAAAGGAAATGAACAACAAAACAAAACAAAACAAAACAAAACAAAAAACTATAAGCCAAGTTTCAAAGAAAAAAAGAAGAAGAAAAATGAGAAAAAGTAAGCCTGGTCCTATTACCACTAGAACTGCAGGTAACATTTTGAAGCACTCTATTGCAGTATACTTTGTACATACAGGGTGCTGCCTGAGCTGGATTTTCTGGAGGGGACTCTCACTGTACTGACTCAGTTTTGCCCTAGTAAATATGCAGTTGCCAGGCACAGGGAGGCAGTGTTTGGTGTAAGAGGTCTCGCTTCCACTGGGGGGCCACTCTGTTGTTCTCTGAACACTCACTGTGGTGGTGTTGTTGGAGAAAATATTGCCACCCCACTTTCTCATCCACGGACAGGCGATTTCACACCCCTGTTGTTCAGGAAGACCTCATAGAATAGCGAGGGCAGTCAGTATGCCCGGCACCACAGTTCTCCTCTGTTTTATCTTTGGTATATGGCTTGGATTCAAAACTTGAAACTTTAATGGACCCAGCAGACTCATCTCCCCTTCAGGAGTAGAGACTGTCCACAATGTGTCTGATGTCCTTTGTCCCAAAAAGATAGTCTTATGCCTGCATTGTGCATGAAATCTATGGTGTAGCACTGTGGAAAGCATCAATCAGGTTATCTACCCTCTGTGGATACCTCTGTTACCGGCCAATGAAAGATCTTTTCTTAGCCCCTGGATCACTTGTCCTTAAAGTGGCAATATTCCCTCTCCCAAATGTACTCCAAAAAGGGGAATGTCCTCTTTCAGTGCAACCCAGGAGACCCCTACACCATGCTATGCACTCCAAGACCCGCACCTTCCTCTTAAGGTGTGCACACTACATCTCCACTCCATAGAAAGTTGTGCACTTCGAAAACCTCATAGTTTGAGCTTAACATGCTGTTTGTAAAATACCTGTGACACTATCTCTCCCTCCCCAGTCTGTGGTCTGGAGAGGTTTTCTTCTTGTGTAAACCTGACACCACACTACTCTCTTAACCCCTCTTTCTTTCTTTCCCTTTTGTCTCCCACAGAGTTTTTCCCCTCCTCAGCACCACCTCTTTTCTCTCCCCCAGTTCACTTCCATGCACCTCACACCTGTCACACTGTCTCCCTCCAACCATGAATATCCTTCTGCCAGTTCTCAGATTGATTTCCTGGGTGTTCCAAGTGATCTTACCTCAATATAGCAGTATTTGTGGGAGAGGAAAACCCATGGTCCCCTACTTCTCTGCCATCTTAATTCCTCCCCCAGTCAAAGCATTCTTGAAAATGAAAAAGCTGAAGACATCACAATTCCAGTTGTAAAATTATAATACAATGCTGCAGTAATCAAAATAGTATGATGCAATGAGACACATAGATCAATAGGGCAGAATATAAAATCCAGAAATGAACCCACAACTATAAGTCAATTAATCTTTGATTAAACAGGAAAGAATATCCAATGGGAAAAAGAATGTCTTCAACAAATGATGTGGGGAAAATTTGACAACAACATGCAAATGAATGAAACTGGACCACTTTTTTATACCATACACTAAAATAAAATCAAAATAAATTAAAGACCTAAATGTGAGACCTGAAACCATAAAAATCTTACAAGTGTATATAGGCAGTAAATTATTTGACATCTGCCACATCAAATTATGTTTTAGATATGTTTCTTGAGAGAAGGGAACAAAAAAGCAAAAGTAAAGTATTGGGACTACATCAAACTAAAAATCTTCTGTACAGCAAATGAACTTAAATACAACCACAACTTAAATACAACCTACAGAATGGGAGAAGATATTTGCAAATGACCTATATGATAAAGTGATAGTGTAAAAAATATATATAAAGAACTTATATAATTCAATACCCAAAAAACAAATCATTCAATTTTAATTTTGGCCCAAGACATGAGCAGATACTTCTCCAGAGAATATATCCAGATGGACAGCAGACTCACAGAAATATGCTCAAGATCACTTACCATAAGGGAGATGTAAATCCAGACTACACTGAGATATCATCTCACACTTAGCAGAATGGCTAAAACCAACAACACAAAAACAACAGGTGTTCATAAGGATGCGGAGAAAAAGAACCTTCATGTACTGTTGGTAGTATTGCAAACTGGTGCAGTCATTGTGGAAAACAGTACAGAGTTCACAAGAAATTTAAAAGAATATTACCTTATGATCGAGCAATTACATTACCAGATATTTACACAAAGAATATGAAAACACTAATTCAAGGGGATACCTTCAATGTTATGTTTATAGCAACATTATTTCAACAGCCAAGATATGAAAGCATCCCAATGTGTCCATCCATTGATGAATGGATAAAGAAGATGTAATATATATATATATATATATATATATATATGAATATTACTCAGCCATAAAAAGAATTAAATCTTGCGAGTTGCAAAGATATCCATGGAGATCAAGAGTAAAATGCTAAGTGAAATGTCAGCCAAATATCACATAATTTCATTCATATGTAGAATTTAAGAAACAAAACAAATAGGCAAATTTTATTTTTTATTAACTTTTTTTGGAAATTTATTGCCAAATTGGTTTCCATACAACACCCAGTGCTCATCCCAAAAGGTGCCCTCCTCAATACCCATCACTCACCCTCCCCTCCCTCCCACCCCCCATCAACCCTCAGTTTGTTCTCAGTTTTTAACAGTCTCTTATGCTTTGGCTCTCTCCCACTCTAACTCTTTTTTCCTTCCCCTCCCCCACGGGTTTCTGTTAAGTTTCTCAGGATCCACATAACAGTGAAAACATGGTATCTGTCTTTTTCTGTATGGCTTATTTCACTTAGCATCACACTCTCCAGTTCCATCCACGTTGCTACAAAGGGCCATATTTCATTCTTTCTCATTGCCACATAGTACTCTATTGTGTATATAAACCAAATTTCTTTATGCATTCATCAGCTGATGGACATTTAGGCTCTTCCCATAATTTGGCTATTGTTGAGAGTGCTGCTATAAACCTTGTGGTACAAGTGCCCCTATGCATCAGCACTCCTGTATCCCTTGGGTAAATTCCTAGCAGTGCTATTGCTGGGTCATAGGGTAGGTCTATTTTTAATTTATTGAGAACCTCCACACTGATTTCCAGAGTGGCTGCACCAATTTGCATGCCCACCAACAGTACAAGAGGGTTCGCGTTTCTCCACATCCTCTCCAGCATCTATAGTCTCCTGATTTGTTCATTTTGGCCACTCTGACTGGCGTGAGGTGATATCTGAGTGTGGTTTTGATTTGTATTTCCCTGATGAGGAACGACATTGAGCATCTTTTCATGTGCCTGTTGGCCATCCGGATGTCTTCTTTAGAGAAGTGTTTATTCATGTTTTCTGCCCATTTCTTCACTGGGTTATTTGTTTTTCGGGTGTGGAGTTTGGTGAGCTCTTTATAGATTCTGGATACTAGCCCTTTGTCCGATATGTCATTTGCAAGTATCTTTTCCCATTCCGTTGGTTGCCTTTTAGTTTTGTTGGTTGTTTCCTTTGTTGTGAAGAAGCTTTTTTATCTTCATAAGGTCCCAGTAGTTCATTTTTGCTTTTAATTCCCTTGCCTTTGGGGATGTGTCAAGTAAGAGATTGCTACAGCTGAGGTCAGAAAGGTCTTTTCCTGCTTTCTCCTCTAGGGTTTTGATGGTTTCCTGTCTCACATTCCGTTCCTGTATCCATTTTGAATTTACTTTTGTGAATGGTGTGAGAAAGTGGTCTAGTTTCAATCTTCTGCATGTTGCTGTCCAGTTCTCCCAGCACCATTTGTTAAAGAGACTGTCTTTTTTTCATTGAATGTTCTTTCCTGCTTTGTCAAAGATGAGTTGGCCATACGTTTGTGGTTCTAGTTCTGGGGTTTCTATTCTATTCCATTGGTCTATGTGTCTGTTTTTGTGCCAATACCGTGCTGTCTTGATGATAACAGCTTTGTAGTAGAGGCTAAAGTCTGGGATTGTGATACCTCCTGCTTTGGTCTTCTTCTTCAAAATTCCTTTGGCTATTCGGGGCCTTTTGTGGTTCCATATGAATTTTAGGATTGCTTGTTCTAGCTTCGAGAAGAATGCTGGTACAATTTTGATTGAGATTGCATTGAATGTGTAGATAGCTTTGGGTAGTATTGATATTTTGACAATATTTTTCTTCCAACCCATGAGCATGGCATGTTTTTCCATTTCTTTATATCTTTCCTCAATTTCTTTCATAAGCTTTCTATAGTTTTCAGCATACAGATATTTTACATCTTTGGTTAGTTTTATCCCTAGGTATTTTATGCTTCTTGGTGCAATTGTGAATAGGATCAATTTCTTTATTTGTCTTTCTGTTGCTTCATCATTAGTGTATAAGAATGCAACTGATTTCTGTACATTGATTTTGTATCCTGCAACTTTGATAAATTCATGTATCAGTTCTAGCAGACTTTTGGTGGAGTCTATCAGATTTTACAAGTCTAATATCCTGTCATCTGCAAAAAGTGAAAGCTTAATTTCATCTTTGCCAATTTTGATGCCTTTGATTTCCTTTTGTTGTCTGATTGCTGATGCTAGAACTTCCAACACTATGTTAAACATCAGGGGTGAGAGTGGACATCCCTGTCATGATCCTGATCTCAGGGAAGAAGCTCTCAGTTTTTACCCATTGACGATGATGTTAGCTGTGGGCTTTTCATAAATGGCTTTTATGATGTTTAAATATGTTCCTTCTATCCGAGTTTCTCGAGGGTTTTTTTAAGAAAGCATGCTGACTTTTGTCAAATTCCTTTTCTGTATCGATTGACAGGATCATATGGTTCTTTTCTTTTATTAATGTGATGTATCACGTTGATTGATTTCTTAATGTTGAACCAGCCCTGCAACCCAGGAAGGAATCCCACTTGATATGGTGAATAATTCTTTTTATATGCTGTTGAATTCGATTTGCTAGTATCTTATTGAGAATTTTTGCATCCATATTCATCAGGGATATTGGCCTGTAGTTCTCTTTTTTTTACTGGTCTCTCTGGTTTAGGAATCAAAGTAATACAGGCTTCATAGAATGAGTCTGGAAGTTTTCCTTCCCTTTCTATTTTTTGGAATAGGTTGAGAATGATAGGTATTATCTCTGCTTTAAATGTCTGTTAGAACTCCCCTGAGAAGCCATATGGTCCTGGACTCTTATTTGTTGGGAGATTTTTGATGACTGATTCAATTTCTTCACTGGTTATGCGTCTTTTCAAGCTTTCTATTTCCTCCTGATTGAGTTTTGGAAGTGTGTGGGTGTTTAGGAATTTGTCCATTTTTTCCAGTTTGTTGGCATATAATTTTTCATCGTATTGCCTGATAATTGCTTTTATCTCTGGGGGATTGGTTGCAATAATTCCATTTTCATTCGTGATTTTATCTATTTGGGTCATCTCCCTTTTCTTTTTGAGAAGCCTGGCTAGAGTTTTATCAATTTTGTTTATTTTATTTTTTTTCAAAAAACCAACTTTTGGTTTCATTGATCTGCTCTACCGTTTTTTTTAGATTCTATATTGTTTATTTCTACTCTGATCTTTATTATTTCTCTTCTTCTGCTGGGTGTAGGCTGCCTTTGCTGTTCTGCTTCTATTTCCTTTAGGTGTGGTTTTAAAATTTGTATTTGGGATTTTTTTATTTTGTGATAGGCCTGGTTTCCAATCTATTTTCCTCTCAGGACTGCCTTTGCTGCATCCCAAAGCATTTGGATTGTTGTATTTTCATTTTCGTTTGTTTCCATAAATTTTTTAATTTCTTGTCTAATTGCCTGGTTGACCCACTCATTCTTTAGTAGGGTGTTCTTTAACCTCCATGCTTTTGGAGGTTTTCCAGACTTTTTCCTGTGGTTGATTTCAAGCTTCATAGCATTGTGGTCTGAAAGTATGTGTGGTATGATTTCAAGTCTTGTATAGTTAAGAAGGGCTGTTTTGTGACCCAGTATGTGATCTATCTTGGAGAATGTTCCATGTGCACTGGAGAAGAAAGTATATTCTGTTGCTTTGGGATGCAGACTTCTAAATATATCTGTCAAGTCCTGCTGAATCATTCAGGGCCCTTGTTTCTTTATTGACCGTGTGTCTAGATGATCTATCCATTTCTGTAATTGGAGTGTTAAAGTCCCCTGTAATTACCACATTCTTATCAATAAGGTTGCTTATGTTTGTGAGTAATTGTTTTATGTATTTGGGGGCTCTGTATTCGGCGCATAGACATTTATAATTGTTAGCTCTTCCTGATGGATAGACCCTGTGATTATTATGTAATGCCCTTCTTCATCTTTTGTTACAGCCTTTAATTTAAAGTCTAGTTTGTCTGATATAAGTATGGCTACTCCAGCTTTCTTTTGGCTTCCAGTAGCATGATAAATAGTTCTCCATCCCCTCTCAATCTGAAGGTGTCCTCAGGTCTAAAATGAGTCTCTTGTAGACAGCAAATAGATGGGTCTTGTTTTTTTTATCCCTTCTGATACCCTATGTCTTTTGGTTGGCGCATTTAATCCATTTACATTCAGTGTTATTATAGAAAGATATGGGTTTAGAGTCATTGTGATGTCCGTAGGTTTCATGCTTGTAGCAACGTCTCTGGTACTTGTCTCACAGGATCCCTCTTAGGACCTCTTGTAGGGCTGGTTTAGTGGTGATTAATTCCTTCAGTTTTTGTTTGCTTGGGAAGACCTTTATCTCTTTCTATATCTAAATGTCAGACTTGCTGTTTTAAGGATTCTCGGCTGCATATTTTTTCTGGTCATCACATTGAAGATTTCCTGCCATTCCTTTCTGGCCTGCCAAGTTTCAGTAGAGAGATCAGTCACGAGTCTTATAGGTCTCCCTTTACATGTTAGAGCACATTTATCTCTAGCTGCTTTCAGAATTTTCTCTTTATCCTTGTATTTTGCCATTTTCACTATGATACGTCGTGCAGAAGATCGATTCAAGTTCCGTCTGAAGGGAGTTCTCTGTGCCTCTTGGATTTCAATGCCTTTTTCCTTCCCCAGATCCGTGAAGTTCTCAGCTATGATTTCTTCAAGTACACTTTCAGCACCTTTCCCTCTCTCTTCCTCCTCTGGAATACCAATTATGCATAGATTATTTCTCTTAGTGCATCACTTAGTTCTCCAATTTTCCCCTCATACTCCTGGATTTTTTTATCTCTCTTTTTCTCAGCTTCTTTTTTTTCCATAATTTCATCTTCTAGTTCACCTATTCTCTCCTCTGCCTCTTCAATCCGAGCTGTGGCTGTGTCCATTTTATTTTGCAGTTCATTTATAGCATTTTTAGCTCCCCCTGACTGTTCCTTAGTCCCCTGATCTCTGTAGCAATAGATTCTCTGCTGTCCTCTTTACTGTTTTCAAGCCCAGTGATTAATTTTATGAGTATTATTCTAAATTCACTTTCTGTTATATTTTTTAAATCCTTCTTGATCAGTTCATTAGCTTTGTTATTTCCTGGATGTTTTTCTGAGGGGAATTCTTCTGTTTTGTCATTTGGATAGAACTGCAGGGCACTTCCCCTGTGCTGTCTTGAATAACTTGCATTGGTGTACGGGGCTGCAGTCAGACCTGATGTCTGCCCCCAGCTCACCACTGGGACCACAGTCAGATTGGTGGGTACCTCTTCTTTCCCTCTCCTTGGGGCGGGATTCACTGTGGGGTGGTGTGACCTGTCTGTGCTACTTGCACATTTCCAGGTTTGCTGTGCTGGGGATCTGGCGTATTAGCTAGGGTTGATTGACAAGGTGCAAATGGAGGGAGGGGCAGGCTTAGCTCACTTTTCCCTTGGTGATCTGCTTCGGGAGGGGACCTGAGGCACCAGGAGGGAGTCAGACCAGCTGGAAGGATGGATCTGCAGAAGCACAGTGTTGGGTGTTTGTGTGGTGCAAGCAAGTTCCCTGGAAAGAACTGGTTCCCTTTGGGATTTCGGCTGGGGGTGGGCGACGGAGATGGCGATGGTGAGGGCCTTTGTTCCCCGCCAAGCTGAGCTCTGTTGTCTGGGGTTCATCAACTCTCCCTCCGTTGTCCTCCAGCCCTCATGCCCTCTGAGGAGAGCTGTTAACTTACAACCTTCCAGATGTTAAGTCCCGCTTGCTGTCAGAACACACTCCGTCTGCCCCTCTGCTTTTGCATGCCAGACTTGGGCGCTCTGCTTGGCCGGCAGGCTGCCCCTCTGCCCTGGCACCCTCCCACCAGTCCGTGTAGCACACACCGACTCTCTGCCCTTCCTACCCTCTACCTTGGGCCTCTCGTCTGCACTTGGCTCCAGAGAATCCGTTCTGCTAGACTTTTGGCGGTTTTCTGGGTTCTTTCGGCAGGTGTGGGTGGAATCTAAGTGATCAGCAGGACTTGGTGAGCCCAGTGTCCTCCTACACTGCCATCTTCCTCCCCTGAAACAATTTCAATGAGCAAGTTTTAAAAAGAGCAAGATAAGGATAGATAAACCATGAAACAGTCTCTTAAGTATATAAAAGAAACTAATGGTTACCAGCGGGGGGTGAGTTGTTTAGTTGATGAGGATTAAGGAGTGCACTTTTCATGATGAGGACCTGGTGATGTAGGGAATTTTTACATCACTATATTGTATACCTGAAACTGATAGAACACTGTATGTTAACTAACTGGAATTAAAATAAAAAGTTTTTAAAAAGAAGAAATAAATCAAATAGAAACTAAAAAAATAGAACTGATAAATAAAAACTGGAGCATTTTTTTTTGGAGAATACCCACAACATTGATTTATCCTTACCCACACTAATCAAGAGAAAAAAAAAGAGAGAAGATCCAAATGCATATCAGAAATTAAGAAAAATAAATAACAATTGATGCCACTTAAATAAGAGAATATTATGAAAATTTATGTGCTTACAAATTGGAAAACCTAGAAGAAATAGGTAAATTCCCACAAATGTATAAGCTTCCAAAAACTGAATCAGGAAACAATGGGAAATTTGAATAGATTGATTGCTAGCCTTGAAATTGAATCAGTAATAAAAAAAAACTCACAATAAAAGTCCAGTACTAGATGACTTCACAGGTGACGTCATCAAAACATTGAAATGAGTTAACACATATTTTTTTCAAGTTATTGCACAAAGTAAATGAGAAAGTAAAACCTCCAAATTCATTCTGCAAGGCCAGACTTAACCTTATACCAAAAGAAGCAAAACAAAATTTCCAAAAAAATACTGGTTAATGTATCTGATAAACATAGATGCAAAAATCCTCAAGAAGATATTAGTAAATCGAATTCAACAATACAGTAAATAAATAATTCAGCTTATCAAGTGGGATTTATTCCAGGAATACAATGTAAGTTCAATATTCACAAATCAGTCAATGTGATATATCACATTAAGAAGAGAAGGATAAAAACCATATGGCCATTTGAATGGATGCAGAAACAAAATTGAAGAAATACGAAGTCCATTTGATCAAAACTATCAACAAAGTAGGTTTAAAAGGAATACATTTCAACATAATAATAGCCATATATGAGAAACCCATAGGTAACAACATACTAAATGGTACCAAACTGAGAGCTTTTTCTCTCGGATCAGGAAAAGGCAAGCATGTTTACTCTCACAAGCATTATTCAATATAATAATGGATGCCTTAGCTACAGCAATCAGTGAAGAAAAAGAAATAAAAGATATCAACATTGGTAAAGAAGAAGTAAAGCTGTAACTATTTGCAGATACTATATACAAAAAACCCTAAAGACCACACACATACGTGTATGCCCACACACATACACACACACACACACACAGAACTTATAAATGAATTCAATAAAGTCGCAGGACACAAATTGAACATAAAAAAATATTGCTTTTCTCTACGCTAATAACTACATAGCAAAAAGAAAAATTAATAAAACAATCCCATTTACAATCCACCAAAAATAAAATAGGTAGGAATATACTTAGCTAAAAAGGCGAAAGACCTGTACTCTGAAAACTATAAATCACTAATGAAAAAAATGAAGATTACACAAATAAAAAGAAAGATATTCCATGTCCATGAATAGGAAAAATGAATTTTGTTAAAATGTGCATAGTACCCAAAGCAATCTACACATTTAAGGCAATCCTTATCAAAATACCAACAACATTTTTCACAAAACTAGAATAATACAGAAATTTGTATGGAACCCCAAAGATTCCAAAAATGCAAAGCAATATTGAAAATGCAAAACTGGAGATATCACAGTCCCAGATTTCAGGACTGTATCAAGATAAAGCTGCAGTAATCAAACCAGTATTCTCCTGACATAAAAATAGACATGTAGATTAAAAACAGGATAAAGAACCCAAAAATAGACTCATATCTATGACAAAGGAGGCATAAATATACAATGGAGAAAATAGTATTTTCAATAAATAGTGGTGGGAAAACTGGACAGCTACATGCAAAAGAAGTAAATTGGACCACTTTCTTATACCATACACAAAATAAACTCAAAACATAATAAAGTCCTGTATGTGAGATTTTAAAACATAAAAATCCTAAAAATAAAATTCAGCAATAGTTACTTTGAAGTTGGTTGTAGAAATTTTTTCTAGTTATGTTTCTTCAAGCAAGAAAAGCAAAACCAAAAATGAACTCTTGGGACTAGACCAAAATAAAAAAAGCTTTTGCACAATGTTAGAAACCATCAACAAATTGACAAAGCAACCTAATGAAGAGAAGAAATATATCTAAATGATATGTTTAATAAGGGGTTAATATCCAAAATATATAAAGAACTTTTGTAATTCAACACACACAAAAAACAAAACCAAACATATAATCCATTTTAAAATGGGCAAATGCCTAAATAGACATTTTTTCCAAAAAAGGCATACCAATCACCAAAAAAAAACCAAAAAAAACAAAAAAAACCAAAAACATGAGGAGATGCTCAACATCACTAGCCATCAGGGAAATTAAATCAAAACCACAATGATGTATTACATTTATCCTGTCACAATGGCTAAAATAAAAAGACAAAATATAACAAGCGTTGCAATGGTTGTGGAGAAAAAGGAGTCCTTGTGCACTGTTTGTGGAAATACAAGTAAGTGCAGTCACTTTGGAAAAAGTAAGGATTTTCCTCAAATAATTAAAAATAAAAAT
The DNA here is from genome assembly GCF_022837055.1 of Prionailurus viverrinus. NCBI lineage: Eukaryota > Metazoa > Chordata > Mammalia > Carnivora > Felidae > Prionailurus > Prionailurus viverrinus. The sequence continues at coordinate 57,970,983 of NC_062579.1, forward strand.
ACTGTATGATTCAGTAATTCCACTACTGTATTTATAAAAAGAAAATGAAAGGCTAATTCAAAAAGATATATATGCATCCCTATGTTTACTGCAGCATTATTTACAATAGCCAAGATGAGAAAGCAAGCCAAGTGTCCACTTATAGACAAATGGATAAAGAGTATTATGTATTTGTATACATTATATATGATATACAATGGGATATTATTCAGGCATAAAAAGGAATGACATCTTGCATTTGAAAATATATGTTTGGATATAGGGGTATATACTCAATAAAATAAGACAGACAGAGAAATACAAATGTATGATTTTATTCATGTGTGGAATTTAAGAATCAAAACAAACAAAAAAGGTAAAAAATCAAATAAAAATAGACTCTTAAATACAGAGAACAATCTTGTGGCTGCCAGAGGGGATATGAATGGATAGATGGCTGAAATAAATCAAAGGGGATTAAAGACACAAATTTCAAGGTATAAAAAAAAAACAGTCATGGAGATGAAAACTACAGCATTCAGAATACAGTCAATAAGATGTTAATAACACTATTTGGTGACAGATGGTGACTACACCTATTATGGTAAGCAGTGAATATTGTATAAAATTATTAAATCAATATGTTGTACACCTGAACTAATGTAACATTGTATGTTAGCTATGCTTCAATAATAAAAATAAATGTAGATGAAAGTATAAAAATATTTCAATAATAATTGCAAATATATAGTAAAGGCAGTGGATTAGCCACTTAAAAACCTACTATAAGCTCTATAATTAAAGAAAAGTTATAAGTTAACTAAAACTATAATTCTTAATTAACATTTGCATAACATGAAAATATATAAAATAGAACATAAAAATTAGAATATGTGGGGGGCAAAAATGCAAAGATTTTAGAATGTGCTCAAAATTAAGTTGCCATCAACTTAAATTATCTCTCCCTCTTTTTCACTGATGAAATAAACAATCTAATTCTATACCTAAAAATACATAAAAAGAGTAACAAAGCCCAAATTTAGTGAAAGGAAAGAAATGATAAAATTGAGAGCAGAAAAAAATAGAAACTAAAAAAAAATAGAAAATTAATGAAACTAGGAGCTCATTTGATGAGAAGATAAACACATTTTCAAACCTTTAGCTAGAATCATAAAAGAGGGTAGGGCTCAAGTAAATAAAATCAAAAATGAAAGTGGAGAAATTACAACTGGATATCACAAAAATACAAAAGGTCATAAAAAACTATGAAAAAATTATAAGCAAATAGGATGACCTAGAATAAATGGATAAATTCTTGGAAACATGCATCTTCTAATAATGTATGAGGAAGAAATAGAAAATAAGAATAGACCAATTACTACTAAAGAGATAGAATCAGTAATCAAAACTTCCCAACATATCAAAGTCCAGGACCAGTCAACTTCACCAATGATTTCTCTCAATGATTCAAAGATTTAATACCAATGCTTCTAAAAGTCTTCAAAAATTTGAAGATGAAAGGCTTCCAAACTCATTTTATGAGGCAAGCTTTACCCTGAAACAAAAACAGATAAGAAACAACAAAAGTTACAAGCCAATACCTTTGATAAACATAGATGCAAAAATCCTAAGCAAAATATTACCAAACTGAATTCAATAATACATTAAAACCATCACACACCATGATCAAATGGGATCAATTCCAAAGATGAAAAGATGGCTTAATATCCACAAATCACTCAATGTGATACACCACATTAACAAAATGAAGGATAAAGTAATAAAATCATTTCAATAAATAGAGAAAAAGCATTTCAAAAAACTCAGCATCTATTTATGATTAAAACTCTCAATAAAATGGATATAGACGGGATCTATTTCAATACAATAAAGGCAATCTATGACAAAACCACAACTAACATAGTACTCAATGACAAAAGGCTGATATATATATTTTTTAAGACTAGAAACAAGATCAAAATATCCACACTCACCACTTTAATTCAACATAGTAATGGAAATTCTGACCACAGCAATTAGGCAAAAAAATGTCATCCAAACCATAAAAGAAAAATTAAAACTGTCATTATTTGCAGATGACATGATACAGTTTATAGAGAATCTTAAATACTCCAACAGAATTACTGTTAAAATAAATATACAGATCTATTGTGTTTAAATACACTAATAATGAACTATCAGAAAGTGAAATTAAGAAAATAATCCCCTAACAATTGTATTAAAACGAATAAAATATCTAGGAATAAATTTAACCAAGCAGGGAGGGGGTGAAAGACCTGTACACTTAAATTAAAAAAAAACAGATAAAATAAATTGAAGAAGAAATAAATAAATTGATGATTATTCTGTGCTTAATGGATTGGAAGAATTAACATTGTTCAAATGTCCAAACCAATCTACAGACTCACTGAAATCGCTATAAAAAGCTCAATGGTGTTTTTTGCAGCATTAAAACAAAAACTTATAATATGCCAAAGAGATATTGAGAAAGAAGAATAAAGCTGGAGGTAGCATGGCCCTGATATCTAACTATATTACAAAGCTGCAGTAACCCAAACAGTCTAATATTGGCATAAAAACAGAAAAGGGTGAATGGAACAAAAAAGAGTACTTAAAAATAAACCCACACATATATGGTTAGTTAACTTATGACAAGAGAAACAAGAATATATAATTGTGATCTCATACCAAAGACAAGAGAAACAAAAGGAAAAATACATGAGATTATATCAAATTGAAACATTTTGCACAGTGAAGGACACACACACACACACACACACAAAATGAAAAGTCATCCTGCTGAATGCAAGAATATATTTGAAAATCATATATCTGATACAGTTTCAATACCTAAAATATAAAGAACTCATACAACTTGACAATAGAAAACCAAGGGTGGAGGATCTAAATAGATTTTTTTTCAAAAAAATATATATATGGCGAACAGGAACATGAAATATGTTCAATATCACTGATTATCAAGGAAATGCAAATGAAAACAATGGCCAACTAATCTTTGACAAAGCAGGAAAGAACATCCAATGGAAAAAAGACAGTCTCTTTAACAAATCGTGCTGGGAGAACTGGACAGCAACATGCAGAAGAATGAAACTAGACCACTTTCTCACACCATTCACAAAAATGAACTCAAAATGGATACAGGACCTGAATGTGAGACAGGAAACCATCAAAACCCTAGAGGAGAAAGCAGGAAAAGACCTTTCTGACCTCAGCCGTAGCAATCTCTTACTTGACACATCCCCAAAGGCAAGGGAATTGAAAGCAAAAATGAACTACTGGGACCTTATGAAGATAAAAAGTTTCTGCACAGCAAGGAAAACAACCAACAAAACTAAAAGGCAACCAACAGAATGGGAAAAGATATTTGCAAATGACATATCGGACAAAGGGCTAGTATCCAAAATCTATAAAGAGCTCACCAAACTCCACACCCGAAAAACAACCCAGTGAAGAAATGGGCAGAAAACATGAATAGACACTGCTCTAGAGAAGACATCCGGATGGCCAACAGGCACATGAAAAGATGCTCAACGACATTCCTCATCAAGGAAATACAAATCAAAACCACACTCAGATATCACCTCACACCAGTCAGAGTAGCTAAAATGAGCAAACCAGGAGACTATAGATGCTGGAGAGGATGTGGAGAAACAGGAACCCCCTTGCACTGTTGGTGGGAATGCAAAGTGGTGCAGCCACTCTGGAAAACAGTGTGGAGGTTCCTCAGACAATTAAAAATAGACCTACCCTATGACCCAGCAATAGCACTGCTAGGAATTTACCCAAGGGATACAGGAGTACTGATGCATAGGGGCACTTGTACCCCAAGGTTTATAGCAGCACTCTCAACAATAGTCAAATCATGGAAAGAGCCTAAATGTCCAACAACTGATGAATGGATAAAGAAATTGTGGTTTATATACACAATGGAGTACTACGAGGCAATGAGAAAGAATGAAATATGGCCCTTTGTAGCAATATGGATGGAACTGGAGAGTGTGCTGCTAAGTGAAATAAGCCATACAGAGAAAGACAGAAACCATATGTTTTCACTCTTATGTGGATCCTGAGAAACTTAACAGAAACCCATGGGGGAAGGGAAGGGAAAAAAAAGAGTTTAGAGTGGAAGAGAACAAAAGCATAAGAGACTCTTAAAAACTGAGAGCAAATTGAGGGATGATGGGGGGTGGGAAGGAGGGGAGGGTGGGTGATGGGTATTGAGGAGGGCACCTTTTGGGATGAGCACTGGGTGTTGTATGGAAACCAATTTGACAATAAATTTCATATATTGAAAAAAAAACAAAAAAAAGAAAAAAAGAAAAGAAAAAATAAAATAAAATATTTAAAAAAAATAAAAAAATAAAAGAGAGTAGATCTAAGGAATAAAATAAAATAATAAAATAAAAATAAATAAAATAAAATAAAGTAAAATAGTAGATATTCATAGTTGTAAAAACAGTCCAGTCCCCTGAGGATCCAGCAAGGAATAATACCACCTATTCTCCCAGTGAAATGTTGGCCAACCATAGACCCATAGGCTTATCTGGAAGTAAGCACATTACCTGGGTCCAGCCCTATTTGATAGTAATACCACAGGCAGTTCCATCAGTCCAGAGACCTGATAAGGGAAGGTTTTTACTTGCTCAAAACAGTCTATAAAGATATGAAGAGGTGACTTCATAGTCACCTTTTCTCCTGAAAAGGTGCAGACATCAATGCAAGACTACACAGATCATAAAAAATATGACAGCAAAGATGACATCACCAAAGGAAAACAATAAAGCTCTAAGAAATTACTCCATAAAATGAAGTTTTATAAATTGTCTGAGAAAAACTCAAACTAATTATTCCACAGAAGTTCAGAGAGCTATAGAAAACACAGAGAGACATCTCAACAAAATCAGAAAAATAGGTGCACCTGACTTGATCTCTGGGCCATGAGTTTGAGCCCTGTGTTGGTTGTAAAGATTGCTTCAATAAATAAACTTATAAAAAATCAGAAAAATTATATCTGAACAAGAAGAATGATAAAGAGAAAAAAAAGTACAGAAAATAACACCCAAAGACTGAAAGAGAGAAGATGGAAAAAGAGCTTCCATAAAAATGGAAAAGAAAAAAAAAAAAAGCTTGTGTAACTACACTTATGTCAGAAAAAAATAGACCTTAAAACAAAGACTGTAATAAGAGACAAAGAACAGCATTACAGAATGATAAATGGGTAAATGCAATAGAGGATATAACATTTGTAAACATTTATGCATCCAGCATACAGATCCTAAATATATAAAGCAAATGTTAACAAATCCATAGGAATAAACATATATATAGCAAATCTTAACAAATCTATAGGAAAAAATAAATAGTAACACAATAATGGTAGGGGACTTTAATACCACACTTACATCAATAGATCATCCAGACAGAAAATCAAAAAGGAATCATTAGCCTTAAATGACACATTAAACCAGATGGACTTAACAGATGTATTCAGAGCATTCCATCCAAAATCAGCAAAATACACATACTTCTCAAGTGCACATGAAACATTCTCCAGAATAAATTATGTTAGGCCAAAAAAGTCTAAATAATTTTTAGAAAGACTAAAATCTTTTGAAGCATCTTTTCTGACCAGAATGTTCTGAACCTAAAAAGAAGAAAGCTGGATTTCATAAATATGTATAGATTAAACAATATGCAACTTAATAACTTATGTGTCAATGAAGAAATAAAAATTTTAAAAAAAGCTTCAGACAAATTAAAATGGAAATACAGCATACCAAATCTTACGGGATGCAGCAAAACCAGTTTTAAGATATGTTTATAGTGATAAATCCCTACATCCAAAAACAATTTAAAAAATAAGAAAAATCTGGTGTCTTAAGATGCCAGAGGGGTAAGGGGACGCTGAGCTTGCCTTGTTCCTCGAGCACAGCTAGACTAATATCCAATTATTCTGATCACTCAAGAAATTGATCTGAAGAATAAGAGAACAAAACTGCACATCTACAGTAGAAACATGACAACCTCGTGGAAGGTTAGAGCTACAGAGAGCTAATTTGGGAGAGAAAAGAACTTTGGTTGCTGTGGAGGAGAGGAAGCCCTGATTATGAAGGGAGGAGCAAGAGTGAGAGCGAGAGGGAGAGCGTGAGAGAGATGCCTCAGGCAAGGATTTGCATAAAAGAAACTCTTCCCCAAAACAATTGACTGGAAAAGGAAAGGGGCTGACTACCACAAGTTATCATAAGCAGTGGAGTACAGAGTCTGAAGTTTTAGAAGTCTGCACCATCACCTGAGTCAGCCTGACAGGCTTAACAGTGCTCCTCTGGGGAAGGAGGGTGGAGACCCAGTGTGGTCTGAGGATCCCCTGGGTCACATGGGGAGAACAGTTTACCTTCTTAGAGTGTATCTGGGAGTGGTGGCATCACCTCTCTAAGCATGAAAGAACTGGCAGTGCCAATATGATTCCCTATACCCTACCATAGGAACAGAAACACCTGCCAAAGGTAGCAAAAATTGATGCTAGCTTTTACTGTGCTTTACATACTCTCCGAAACCCTGAGTGGTATGCAACCACTTTTCTGGGACAAATCATCAAACCACAAAATCATGGTGAGATCCTCCCCAAGAGGATCAGCAGGGGTCCCTGCCCCACAGGTCCTTAAAATTTTGAGATTTGAAACCCAGCCATGTGCCTGAGATACAGCACAGGAGTACTGTGTGATCTGACAGACGCACAGCTCAGAGAGAGAAAGGGCACAGGAAAGGATATGAGGTAAGCTAGAAACACAAGAGGAGTGATTGTTTGCTTTTTGTGAGGACTTCCTGAAGATCAAGGTCATGAGCTCCCTTGTCACTGGAGGCGAGAGCAGGGCTATGCCATTCTCTCTCCTCCCAGCCCCACCCATCAGCACTGACCTACTTAGTGAGCAACACAGCACCCTCCTTTGGAGACCAGAGACGTTTACACAAACCCATGCTACCTTCATCCTGCAGGTGCATCTTCACTAGGGCAAGCCCACCTGAGAACCATTGCAATCAGCCCCTCACCTAGAAGACCAGCACAAACCCCTCCTATGCACCAAGTCCACTGATCATAGAGTGCTGGAAATCTTTAGCTCTAGGGGAAAGAGAATAGTTTCTCTTTTTGTTGAGGAGGGAGTGTGTCTAGCTTCTATTAACAAGACCAAACACTCCTAGTTAAAAATTGCCACACAGTGGACATCTTCCAAACACCCCCCACTTCAGGCAAGGAGGATCTTTACCGACAACTGAACTGAGGGTAAGAGCAGCCAAAACACAATAGCAAAGTGTATATAGAACCCCTGTTTTAAATTTTTATTTTTTGGACCTCTTTTTATAATAGCCATTACTCTCAGGAGCAGAAAACATAACAGGTTTTCCTGACAATCACACACAAAAAATACTGACTCAGACAATATGTCAAGAGAGAAGAATTCTCTCCAAAAGGGGGGGAAAAACAGGAAGAAGTCGCAACCAGGGATTTAATCAATACAGATATGTTAGATGTCTTAACTAGAATTTAAAACAACAATTATAAGGACACTAGCTTGACCTTTAAAAAAGCATAAAAGACACTAGAAAATTCCTTACTGCAGAGATTAAAGAGCTAAAAACTAGTCAGGCTGAAATTAAAAATGCTATAACCAATATGCAAACCCAATTGAATGCAATGGCAAGGAAAATGGAGAAAGCAGAGGAACTAATCAGTGATATAAAAGATAAAATTATGGAAAATAATGAAGTGTAAAAAGGAGGAAAGGAAAGTTTTTGGATCATGAATGTAGACTTAGGGAACTCTGACTCCTGAAAGCTTAATATCATTCATATCATAGAAGTCATAGAGGAAGAAGAGAAAGAAAAGGGGGCAGAATGCTTATCTGAGCAAATTACAGCTGAAAACTTTCATAATCTAGGGAACAAAACAAACATTGAAATCCAACATGCACAGAGAAATCCCATTAAATCCAACAAAAGTCAGCATCACCAAGACATGTCATTGTCAAATTCACAGAATATACAGGCAAGGAGAGAAACTTGAAAGCAGAAAGGGAAAAAAGTCTTTAACCTACAAGGGAAGACAGATCAGGTTCACAGCACATATGTCCACAAAAACTCGGCAGGGCAGAGGGGAGTGGCATGATATACTCAATGTTATGCAGCCAAGAATACTTTATCCAACAAGGCTATCATTCAGGCTAGAAGGACAGATAAAGATTTTCCCAGACAAAAAAAAAATTAAGGAATTTGTAATCACTAAACCAGCCCTGCAAGAAATATTGAAGGGGACTCATTGAGTGGGGGATAAAACACCCAAAGCAAAAAATACTATAAGGGAACACAGAAATTACCAGAAACACCAACTTTACAGGTAAGACAATGACACTAAATTCATATTTCTCAATAATCACTGAAAATAAATGGAATAAATGATACAATCAAAATATAGAGTATCATAATGGATTAAAAAAAGACTCATCTATATGCAGCCTACAAGAGGCTCATTTTAGACACCTGCAGAATGAAATGAGGGGATAACGAACCATCTATCATGCTAAAGGATGCCAAAAGAAAGCCATAATATCCACACTTATATCAGACAAACTACGTTTTAAACTAAAGACTGTAACAAGAGTTGAAGAAGGGCATTATATCACAATTAAAGTGTTCATCCATCAAGAACATCAAACAATTGTAAATATTTATGTCCCTAACTTGAAAGAAACCAAAAATATGAATCAATTAATAACAAACATAAAGAAGCTTATTGATAATAATACAATATTAGTAGGGGACATTAACACCCCACTTACAACAATGAACAAATCATCTAAGCAGAAAACCAACAAGGAAACAATGGCTTTGAATGACACATGGGACCAAATGAACTTAGCAGATATATTCAGAACATTTCATTCTAAAGCAGCAAAATACATATTCTTTTCAAGTTCATGTGGGACGTTCCCAAAATAGATGACAAAGTAGGTCAATAATCGCCCTAAACAAGTATAAAAAGATTGAGATCATACCATGCATATTTTGAGAACACAATGTTACGAAACTTGAAGTTAACCACAAGAAAATATTTGGAAAGACCACAAATATATGGAAGATAAGGAACATGCTACTGAAAAATGAATGGGTTAACTATGAAACTAAAGAAGAAAATAAAAAGTACATGGAAAAAAATGAAAATGAAATTGCGACAACCCAACATTTGGGATGCAGCAAAAGTGGTCTTAATACAATACATGCATGCGACACAGGTCTATATCCAAAAAAAAAAAAAAAAAAAAAACCAGAAATGTCTCAAATTCACAGCCTAACCTTACACCTAAAGTAAGTAGAAAAAGAATAACAAGTAAATCCTAGAGACAGCAGACAATGAGAAATGACAAAAATTAGAGCAAAAATAAACAATATAGAAATGAAAAAAATAGTGGAATATCAATAAAACTAAGAATTGGTTCTTTGAAAGAATTAATACAATTGATAAACCCTAAGCCAGACTTATAAAAAGTATAGAGAAGGGACCAAAATAAATAAAATCAATAATGAAAGAGGAGAGATGGCAAAAAACCCCCACAGAAATACAAATAAATTTAAGAGAATATTATGATAACTTATATGCTAACAAACTAGGCAATCTGGATGAAACATACAAACATATCAAAATTGAAACAGGAATAAATAAATAATTTGAACAGATGCATAATCAGAAAGAAATAGAATCAGTAACCAAATATCTCTCAAAGAACAAAAGTCCAAGGGCAGATGGCTTCCCAGGTAAATTCTAACAGATGTTTAAATAAGGGTTAATATCTATTTTTATCAAACAGACCCCAAAAAAATACAAACGGAAGTAAAACTTCCAAACTCATTCTACGAAGCCAGCATTACCTTGATTTCAAAACCAGAAAAGGAACCCAGTAAAAAGGAGATAACAGGCCAATATCCCTGATAATCATGGATGCAAAAATTTTCAGCAAGATACTGCAAATCAAAACCAACAGGACATTAAAATAATTACTCACCACCATTGGGGCGCCTGAGTGACTCCCTCAGTTAAGCGTCTGACTCTAGATTTTGGCTCAAACCATGATCTCACCATTTGTGAGAGCAAGCCCTTCATCAAACTCTGTGCTGTCATCAAAGAGACTACTTTGGATTCTCTTTCTTATCTCTCTGCCCCTTCCCCACTCGCATGTGCACACATGAACACACACACTCTCTAAATAGATAAATCCTTTTTAAAAAGAATTATTCGTCACAAACAAGTGAGATTTATTCATTGGCTACAGGGTTGATTCAATGTTTGCAAATCAATAGACATGATACACCAAGTTAATAAAAGAAAGGGTAATAACCATGTAATTCTCTCAATAAAGGCAGAAAAGGCATTTGGCAAACTACAGTATTCTTTCTTGATAAAAACGCTTAACATAATAAGAGTAGAGGGAACATACCTCAACATAATAAATGCCATATATGAAATACCCACAGCTAATATGTTTCTCAATGTGGAAAAACTAAGAGCTTTTCCTCTACAGTCAGGAACAAGACAGGGATTTCCATTATCATCATTACTATTTAAAATAATACTAGAAATCCTAACGTCAGGATTCAGACAACAAAAGGAAATAAAAGACTTCCAAATCTGTAAAACAGAAGTCAAATTTTCACTATTGACAGACAACATGATATTCTATGTAGAAAACCCAAATAATTCCATTAAAAAAATTGCTAGAGATATTTCGGGATGCCATTTTCTAGAGGCAATATATCATAGTGGTTAAGAACTTGGATATTGTCGTGGCCATTTCTTCTGGAAAATACGATTTGTGATAATATAGAATATTCCCTTCATCTCAGTACATTTTAATAGTCTTAAATTATGTTGTTTCCTAAAAGGAAGTTTTAAATTCTTACCTAGTTATTAATACATTTTAAATGTACAAGACATAAGTGATTCTTAACATATATGTAAATATTTTTGACTATATCAAGTAATTTTCTTGACAATTTGTTTGAAAATGAGAGAAGCTTATGAAAATTCAATGTTGGAGAGTTGCGGCAAGATGGCGGCTTCGGAGGACGCTGGGCTCACCGCACGTCCTGCTGATCACTTAGATTCCATCTACACCTGCCTAAATAACCCAGAAAACCGCCAGAGGATTAGCAGAACAGAGTCGCCGGAGCCAAACGCAGACGAGAGGCCCACGGAAGAGGGTAGGAAGGGCGGCGAGGCGGTGCGCGCTCCACGGACTGGCGGGAGGGAGCCGGGGCGGAGGGGCGGCTCGCCGGCCAAGCAGAGCCCCCGAGTCGGGCTTGCAAAAGCGGAGGGGCCGGGCGGACTGTGTTCCGACAGCAAGCGCGACTTAGCGTCTGGGAGGTCAGAAATTAACAGCTCTGCTCGGAAAGCGGGAAGGCTGGAGGACAAAGGGGGGGAGAGCTGCTGAGCCCCCTGACAACAGAGCTCAGTTTGGTGGGGAACAAAGGCGCTCGCCAGCGCCATTTCCCCCGCCCATCCCCCAGCCGAAATCCCAAAGGGAACCGGTTCCTGCCAGGGAACTTGCTCGCTCCGCGCAAACACCCAACTCTGCGCTTCTGCGGAGCCAAACCTCCGGCAGCGGATCTGACTCCCTCCCGCTGCCACAGGGCCCCTCCTGAAGTGGATCACCTAAGGAGAAGCGATCTAAGCCTGCCCCTCCTGCCCCCGAGCACCTTGCCTACCCACCCAGCTAATACGCCAGATCCCCAGCATCACAAGCCTGGCAGGGTGCAAGTAGCCCAGACGAGCCACACCACCCCACAGTGAATCCCGCCCCTAGGAGAGGGGAAGAGAAGGCACACACCAGTCTGACTGTGGCCCCAGCGGTGGGCTGGGGGCAGACATCAGGTCTGACTGCGGCCCCGCCCACCAACTCCAGGTATACACCACAGCACAGGGGAAGTGCCCTGCAGGTCCTCACCACGCCAGGGACTAGCCAAAATGACCAAGCGGAAGAACTCCCCTCAGAAGAATCTCCAGGAAATAACAACAGCTAATGAGCTGATCAAAAAGGATTTAAATAATATAACAGAAAGTGAATTTAGAATAATAGTCATAAAATTAATCGCTGGGCTTGAAAACAGTATACAGGACAGCAGAGAATCTCTTGCTACAGAGATCAAGGGACTAAGGAACAGTCACGAGGAGCTGAAAAACGCTTTAAACGAAATGCATAACAAAATGGAAACCACCACAGCTCGGCTTGAAGAGGCAGAGGAGAGAATAGGTGAACTAGAAGATAAAGTTATGGAAAAAGAGGAAGCTGAGAAAAAGAGAGATAAAAAAATCCAGGAGTATGAGGGGAAAATTAGAGAATTAAGTGATACACTAAAAAGAAATAATATATGCATAATTGGTATCCCAGAGGAGGAAGAGAGAGGGAAAGGTGCTGAAGGGGTACTTGAAGAAATCATAGCTGAGAACTTCCCTGAACTGGGGAAGGAAAAAGGCATTGAAATCCAAGAGGCACAGAGAACTCCCTTCAGACGTAACTTGAATCGATCTTCTGCACGACATATCATAGTGAAACTGGCAAAATACAAGGATAAAGAGAAAATTCTGAAAGCAGCAAGGGGTAAACGTGCCCTCACATATAAAGGGAGACCTATAAGACTCGTGACTGATCTCTCTTTTGAAACTTGGCAGGCCAGAAAGAATTGGCAAGAGATTTTCAGGGTGCTAGACAGAAAAAATATGCAGCCAAGAATCCTTTATCCAGCAAGTCTGTCATTTAGAATAGAAGGAGAGATAAAGGTCTTCCCAAACAAACAAAAACTGAAGGAATTTGTCACCACTAAACCAGCCCTACAAGAGATCCTAAGGGGGACCCTGTGAGACAAAGTCCCAGAGACATCACTATAAGCATAAAACATACAGACATCACAATGACGCTAAACCCGTATCTTTCTATAATAACACTGAATGTAAATGGATTAAATGCGCCAACCAAAAGACATAGGGTATCAGAATGGATAAAAAAACAAGACCCATCTATTTGCTGTCTACAAGAGACTCATTTTAGACCTGAGGACACCTTTAGATTGAGAGTGAGGGGATGGAGAACTATTTATCATGCGACTGGAAGCCAAAAGAAAGCTGGAGTAGCCATACTTATATCAGACAAACTAGACTTTAAATTAAAGGCTGTAACAAGAGATGAAGAAGGACATTATATAATAGTTACAGGGTCTATCCATCAGGAAGAGCTAACAATTATCAATGTCTATGCACCGAATACCGGAGCCCCCAAATATATAAAACAATTACTCATAAACATAAGCAACCTTATTGATAAGAATGTGGTAATTGCAGGGGACTTTAATACACCACTTACAGAAATGGATAGATCAACTAGACACACGGTCAATAAAGAAACAAGGGCCCTGAATGAGACATTGGATGAGATGGACTTGACAGATATATTTAGAACTCTGCATCCCAAAGCAACAGAATATACTTTCTTCTCGAGTGCACATGGAACATTCTCCAAGATAGATCATATACTGGGTCACAAAACAGCCCTTCATAAGTTTACAAGAATTGAAATTATACCATGCTTACTTTCAGACCACAATGCCATGAAGCTTGAAATCAACCACAGGAAAAAGTCTGGAAAACCTCCAAAAGCATGGAGGTTAAAGAACACCCTACTAACGAATGAGTGGGTCAACCAGGCAATTAGAGAAGAAATTAAAAAATATATGGAAACAAACGAAAATGAAAATACAACAATCCAAACGCTTTGGGACGCAGCAAAGGCAGTCCTGAGAGGAAAATACATTGCAATCCAGGCCTATCTCAAGAAACAAGAAAAATCCCAAATACAAAATCTAACAGCACACCTAAAGGAACTAGAAGCAGAACAGCAAAGGCAGCCTAAGCCCAGCAGAAGAAGAGAAATAATAAAGATCAGAGCAGAAATAAACAATATAGAAACTAAAAAAACTGTAGAGCAGATCAACGAAACCAAGAGTTGGTTTTTTGAAAAAATAAACAAAATTGACAAACCTCTAGCCAGGCTTCTCAAAAAGAAAAGGGAGATGACCCAAATAGATAAAATCATGAATGAAAATGGAACTATTACAACCAATCCCTCAGAGATACAAACAATTATCAGGGAATACTATGAAAACTTATATGCCAACAAATTGGACAACCTGGAAGAAATGGACGAATTCCTAAACACCCACACGCTTCCAAAACTCAATCAGGAGGAAATAGAAAGCTTGAACAGACCCATAACCAGCGAAGAAATTGAATCGGTTATCAAAAATCTCCCAACAAATAAGAGTCCAGGACCAGATGGCTTCCCAGGGGAGTTCTACCAGACGTTTAAAGCAGAGATAATACCTATCCTTCTCAAGCTATTCCAAGAAATAGAAAGGGAAGGAAAACTTCCAGACTCATTCTATGAAGCCAGTATTACTTTGATTCCTAAACCAGACAGAGACCCAGTAAAAAAAGAGAACTACAGGCCAATATCCCTGATGAATATGGATGCAAAAATTCTCAATAAGATACTAGCAAATCGAATTCAACGGCATATAAAAAGAATTATTCACCATGATCAAGTGGGATTCATTCCTGGGATGCAGGGCTGGTTCAACATTCGCAAATCAATCAACGTGATACATCACATGAACAAAAAAAGAGAGAAGAACCATATGATCCTGTCAATCGATGCAGAAAAGGCCTTCGACAAAATCCAGCACCCTTTCTTAATAAAAACCCTTGAGAAAGTCGGGATAGAAGGAACATACTTAAAGATCATAAAAGCCATTTATGAAAAGCCCACAGCTAACATCATCCTCAACGGGGAAAAACTGAGAGCTTTTTCCCTGAGATCAGGAACACGACAAGGATGCCCACTCTCACCGCTGCTGTTTAACATAGTGCTGGAAGTTCTAGCATCAGCAATCAGACAACAAAAGGAAATCAAAGGCATCAAAATTGGCAAAGATGAAGTCAAGCTTTCGCTTTTTGCAGATGACATGATATTATACATGGAAAATCCGATAGACTCCACCAAAAGTCTGCTAGAACTGATACAGGAATTCAGCAAAGTTGCAGGCTACAAAATCAATGTACAGAAATCAGTTGCATTCTTATACACTAACAATGAAGCAACAGAAAGACAAATAAAGAAACTGATCCCATTCACAATTGCACCAAGAAGCATAAAATACCTAGGAATAAATCTAACCAAAGATGTAAAGGATCTGTATGCTGAAGACTATAGAAAGCTTCTGAAGGAAATTGAAGAAGATTTAAAGAAATGGAAAGACATTCCCTGCTCATGGATTGGAAAAATAAATATTGTCAAAATGTCAATACTACCCAAAGCTATCTACACATTCAATGCAATCCCAATCAAAATTGCACCAGCATTCTTCTCGAAACTAGAACAAGCAATCCTAAAATTCATATGGAACCACAAAAGGCCCCGAATAGCCAAAGGAATTTTGAAGAAGAAGACCAAAGCAGGAGGCATCACAATCCCAGACTTTAGCCTCTACTCCAAAGCTGTCATCATCAAGACAGCATGGTATTGGCACCAAAACAGACACATAGACCAATGGAATAGAATAGAAACCCCAGAACTAGACCCACAAACGTATGGCCAACTCATCTTTGACAAAGCAGGAAAGAACATCCAATGGAAAAAAGACAGCCTCTTTAACAAATGGTGCTGGGAGAACTGGACAGCAACATGCAGAAGGTTGAAACTAGACCACTTTCTCACACCATTCACAAAAATAAACTCAAAATGGATAAAGGACCTAAATGTGAGACAGGAAACCATCAAAACCTTAGAGGAGAAAGCAGGAAAAGACCTCTCTGACCTCAGCCGTAGCAATCTCTTACTCGACACATCCCCAAAGGCAAGGGAATTAAAAGCAAAAGTGAATTACTGGGACCTTATGAAGATAAAAAGCTTCTGCACAGCAAAGGAAACAACCAACAAAACTAAAAGGCAACCAACGGAATGGGAAAAGATATTTGCAAATGACATATCGGACAAAGGGCTAGTATCCAAAATCTATAAAGAGCTCACCAAACTCCACACCCGAAAAACAAATAACCCAGTGAAGAAATGGGCAGAAAACATGAATAGACACTTCTCTAAAGAAGACATCCGGATGGCCAACAGACACATGAAAAGATGTTCAGCGTCGCTCCTTATCAGGGAAATACAAATCAAAACCACACTCAGGTATCACCTCACGCCAGTCAGAGTGGCCAAAATGAACAAATCAGGAGACTATAGATGCTGGAGAGGATGTGGAGAAACGGGAACCCTCTTGCACTGTTGGTGGGAATGCAAATTGGTGCAGCCGCTCTGGAAAGCAGTGTGGAGGTTCCTCAGAAAATTAAAAATAGACCTACCCTATGACCCAGCAATAGCACTGCTAGGAATTTATCCAAGGGATACAGGAGCACTGATGCATAGGGCCACTTGTACCCCAATGTTCATAGCAGCACTCTCAACAATAGCCAAATTATGGAAAGAGCCTAAATGTCCATCAACTGATGAATGGATAAAGAAATTGTGGTTTATATACACAATGGAATATTACATGGCAATGAGAAAAAATGAAATATGGCCTTTTGTAGCAACGTGGATGGAACTGGAGAGTGTGATGCTAAGTGAAATAAGCCATACAGAGAAAGACAGATACCATATGGTCTCACTCTTATGTGGATCCTGAGAAACTTAACAGGAACCCATGGGGGAGGGGAAGGAAAAAAAAAAAAAAGAGGTTAGAGTGGGAGAGAGCCAAAGCATAAGAGACTGTTAAAAACTGAGAACAAACTGAGGGTTGATGGGGGGTGGGAGGGAGGAGAGGGTGGGTGATGGGTATTGAGGAGGGCACCTTTTGGGATGAGCACTGGGTGTTGTATGGAAACCAATTTGTCAATAAATTTCAGAAAAAAACAAAAAAAAAAAATTGCTAGAACTGATACACGGATTCAGCAAAGTCGCTGTATAAAAAAAATCAATGTACTGAAATTTCTGGCATTTCTATACACCAATACGGAAGCAGCAGAAAAAGAAGTCAAGGAATCAATCCTGCTTCCAATTGCATCAATAACCATAAAATACATAGGAATAAACCTAACAAATGAGGTAAAATATCTCTACCCTGAAAACTATAAAATACTGATGAAGGAAATTGAAAGTGACAGAAAGTAATGGAAAGACTTTTCATGCTCATGAGTTGAATGAACAAAACATTGTTAAAATGTCTTTACTGCCTAAAGCAATCTATACATTCAATGCAATCCCTATCAAAATAACACCAGCATTCTTCAGTGAGCTAGAACAAAGAATCCTAAAATTTGTATGGAACCACAAAAGAACCCGAATAGTCAAAGAAATTCCTGAAAAAGAAAACCAAAGCTGGATCTTCACGATTCCAGACCTGAAGTTATATTACAAAGTTCTAGTCATCAAGACAGTAAGGTACTGGCAAAAAAACAGACATATAGATCAATGGAACAGAATAGAAAACCCAGAAATGGACCCACAGCTATATGGTCTACTAATTTATGGCAAAAATAGAGGAAAGAATATCAAATTGATAAATGGCATTCTCTTCAACATATGGTTTTTGGAAAACTGGATAGCAACATCCAGAAAAATGAAGCTGGACCAGTTTCTTACACTATACACAAAAATAAATTCAAAATGGATGAAAGATCTAAATGTGAGACAGAAAACCATCAAAATCCTAGAAGAGAACACAGGCTGCAACCTCTTTGACCTCTGCCAAAGCAAATGCTTACTAGACACTTCCACAAAGGCAAAGAAAACAAAAGCAAAAATGAACTATTGGGACAAAGGAGTTTCTGCATAGCTAAGTGAACAAAACACAAAAGTAAAAGGAAGACTACAGAATGGGAGAAGATATTTGCAAATGACATATTTCATAAAGGCTTACTTTCCAAAATTTTAAAAGAACTTAACAAAGTCAACATCCAAAACACAAATAATGCAGTTAAGAAATGGGCAAAAAATGACATGAATAGACATTTTTCCAAAGCAGACATACAAATGGATAACAGACAGAGGAAAAGATGCTCAACACCACACATCATCAGGGAAATACAGATTGAAACCATGGTGATATTTCACTTTAGGCCTATCACAATGGCTAAAATTAACAACACAGGAAAAAGTACATCTTGTTGGCAAGGATGTGGACAAAGGGGAACCCTCTTACACTGATGGTGGGAATGCAAACTAGTGCAGCTACTGTGGCAAACATATGAAAGTTACTCCAAAAATTGCAAATAGAACTTCCCTGCAACCCAGCAAATTCACTACTAGGTTTTTACCCAAAAGATACAAAAATATTGATTTAAAAGGGTACATGCACCCCGATATTTATAGCAGCATTATCAACAATAGCCAAACTATGGAAAGATCCTGAGTGTTCATCAACTGATGAATTGATAAAGAAGTGAATATATTTATATTTATATTTATATTTATATTTATATTATTTATATGTAATGGAATATTACTCAGCCATCAAAAATGAAATATTGCCGTTTGCAAGAATGTGTATGGAGCTAGAGTGTATCATACTAAGCAAAATAAGCCAGTCAGAGAAATACAAATATCATATGATTTAACTCATATGTGGAAACAAAACAGATGAACATATAGGCAGGGGAAAAAAGAGAGGGAAACAAACCAGTAGAGACTCTTAATGAAACTGAACAAACTGAGGGTTGATGGAGGCATGTGGGTGGGTTATTGGATAAACTGGTGAAGATCATGAAGGAAAGCATTTTTTAAGATAAGCACTGGGTAATACATGTAAGTGATGAATCACTGAATTCTAGTTCTGAAACCAATATTGCACTATATTTTAACTAACTAGAATTTAAATAAAAATTTGAAAAATAAAAACAAATCGCAATAGGTGTTAGGAAGGAATAGGTCGGAGAACAGTTAGAGAAAATAACAAGGCTGGTGCAATCACTTTTAGTGTCATGTGTATATCAGTATTACCCTAATTATCTCCACTAAAAATAAAGCAATAATATACAAAAGGTTGACAAGATACTACAAAGAGGAGAAGTCAGCTAGAGCTCCCTTTCTTGGCTACTTCAGTGAAAAAAATAGTAGCAATAATTTCCAAGAAGGAGGGGCAGAATTTGAAGTAGAGTAGGCAAGGTAAGAGAAAATTTGAAATGAAGTTGATATCAATAAGTTTAAAAGATATTGCACCAGACAAAAAAGAATATGCCCAGAGCTCCTTAGGAAATAGATGAGAAACAAAAATTTTATCTGAGTTCCTTTGAGACAACTTGAACCTATTTTTTTCTCAAGATGTCTCTAATTGCTATCTATCTATCTATCTATCTATCTATCTATCTATCATATAACATCTATCTGTCTATATACCAAGGAAATATTGCTCAGCCAAAAAATAATGAAATCTTGTAATTTGCAATCACATGGATGGAGCTTGAGAGTATTATGCTAAGAGAAATAAGTCAGTCAAAGAAAGGCAAAAATCATATGATTTCACTTATATGTGGAACTTAAGAAACAAAAGAAATGAGCATAGGGGAAAAAGAGAGAGAAGCAAACCAAGAAACAGACTCTTAACTATAGAGAACAAATTGATGGTTAACAGAGGGGAAGTGCATAGAGGAATGGATGAAATAGATGATAGGGATTAAGGAGTGCACTTGTGATGAGCACCAGGTATTGTGTGGAAGTGTTGAATCAATACATTGTACACATGAAACTAATATTACACTGTAGGTTCACTAATTGGAATTTACAAGGAAACTTAAGAAAGAAAGAAAAATAATAAGAAAAATCTCACATAAAAAACCTAAATTCATAGCCCATGAAACTAGCAAAAATAAATTAGTAGAAGGAAGGAAATAACAAAGATTATAGTGGAGGAAAAATGAGGGATTTAACATATAACACAAAAGATTGATTAAATTAAAAAGCTACTTATATGGAAAGATAAAATTGACAAACATTTAGTTAGACTAACCAAAGGAAAAAGAGATTTAAAAGGATACTACAAAGGATTCCACAGAAATACAAAAGAAGATAAGAAACTACTATTGACAATCTCTGGCCACCTAGTTGGAAAAACTAGAAGAAATAGATATATTTCAGAAACATACAACCTTTCAACACTGAATCATGAATAAATAGAACATCTGAATACAATGGTTACTGATAAGAAGATGAATTAAATAATCAAAAATCTTCCAACAATAAAAATCCAGGACCTGATGGCTCCACTGTTGAATTTTACCATTCAATGAAGATTTAATACCAATCTTTCTCCAATACTTCCAAAAAATAGAAGAAAAGGAATATTTTCAAAGTCATTTCATGAGGCCAGCATTACCACGATACAAAGACCAGGCAAACATCCACCAGAAAAGAACATTACAGTACAATTTTCCTAATGAACATAGATGCAAAATTTCTCAACAAAATATTAGCAAACTGAATTCAACAATACATTAAAAATATCATACACCATGATCAAGTGAGATTTACTTCAAGGATACAAGGATGTTTCAACATGAATCAACAAGATACACTATATAACACAATATAAAAATTATATAATCATCTCAATAGTTGCAAAACTTCAGCTGACAAAATTCAACATCTATTTGTGACAAAACTTTCAGCATAATGGGTGTGGAGGGAATGTACATCAATATAATAAAGGCCATATATAAAAAAATTTACACCTGAGAAACTTAAGACCATGGGAGAGGGGAAGAAAAAAAAAGGTTAGGGAGGGAGCCAAACCATAAGAGACTCTTAAAAACTGAGAACAAACTGGGGCTTGATGGGGGGTGGGAGGGAGGGGAGGGCGAGTGATGGGTATTGAGGAGGGCACCTGTTGGGATGAGCACTGGGTCTTGTATGGAAACCAATTTGACAGTAAATTTCATATTAAAAAATTTACAGCTCTTGATGGTGAAATCTGAAACTTTTCCTCTGAGATCAGGAATAAGACAAGGATGTGCATTTTCACCACTCTTATTTATCGTAGTATTGGAAGGCTTAGGGCAATTAAGTAAGAACGTGTAATAAAAGAAATCCAAATTGGAAAGGAAGATTTGTAGATGACATAATATTATATACAGGAAACCATTGATTCTATCAAAAACTTTTAGAACTAATAAATGAATTAAGTAATGTTGAACAGATAATCAACATATAAAATTTGTTTTGTTTTACACACTAATAATGAACTATTAGAAATAGAAATTCATAAATCAGTCACACAATTGCATCAAAAAGAAAAAAAACTGGGAATAAATTTAACCAAGGAGGTGAAAGACCTGTATACTGAAAACTATATAACCTTTATTTTAAAAAAATGAAAAATGCAAAAATAAATGGAAATATATTTCCCACGCATGTATTGGAAGAATTACTACTGTGAAGATATTTATGCTTTTCAAAGCAATGTACAGATTTACTCTAGTTCTTATCAAAATCCCAAAGGCAGCTTTCAGGGAAATACAACAAAAAAATTATAAAATCAGTATGGAACCACAAAGAATCTGGATAGCCAAAGCAATCTTGATAAAGAAGTACTAACATGTAGGTATTAGACTGTCTGATTTCAAATTATATTACAAGGCTATAATAATCAAAATGGTACTGATTGACATAAAAATAGTCATAAACAATATAACAGAAGAGAGAACACAGAAATAAACCCATGAATATATGGTCAATTAATTTGTGACAAAGGATCCAAAAATTTTAACGGGGAAAGAAGAATCTTTTCAATAAATGTTGGTAGAAAATATGAAGAGTCACATGCTAAAAATGAAATTAGATTACTATTATACACCACATGCATATAGTAACTCAAAAGTGACCAAAGACTTTTATGTGAGATTTGAAAAGGTCCTTGTAAGCTCCTTGATATAGATCTTAGTGATATATTTCTTTTAGATCTCATACAAAAAGAAAAGGCAAAAAATTCAAAACTAAACAAATGGTACTATATCAAACTAAAAAGCTTCTTCATGGCAAAGGAAATCATAAACAAAACAAAGAAAGCAACTTGATGAATTGGAGAAAATATTTGTAAATCATATATCTGGTAAGGGGTTAATACCCAAAATGTCTAGAAATCACATAAAACTCAAAATCCAAGAAAAAGTAAGAAGGAAAGAGAGAAAGAAAAGAAAATCTAATTAAAAATGGGCAGAAGGTCTGAGTAGACATTTTTCCAAAGAAGATATTTAGATGGTCAACAGCTACGCAAAAGGATGCTCTATATCACTAATCATCAGAGAAATGCAACTCAAAACCACAAGGGATGTCACTTAACACACTGTTAGAACGGTTATTATCAAAAAGACAGGAAATCATAAATATCTACAAGGATATGAAAAAAGGAAACCCTTGTGCAGCATTGATAGGAATGTAAATTGGTGCAGGTCCTGTAGAAAAATGTATGGGGATTTCTCAAAAAAGTTAAAAATTGAACTACCATATGATCCAGCAATCTCACTTCTGGGTAATTATCTAAATGAAACAAAACCACCAATTTAAATATATGTACACCATCATGTTCATTGAACAATTATTTACAATAACTACAATATGAAAATAACCTAAATATCCATAAATGGATGAAAAAGATATATATGCAATGGTATACTATATGTTGATAATAAAATTTTGCCATTTGTGATGAGATGGATGTATCTTGAGGGCATTATGCTACATGAAATAAGTCAGACAAAGGCAAATACAGTATCACCTCACTTATATTTGGAATTTTAACAACAATAACAAAACCCAAGCTTATAAATAGAAAACTGATAATTGCCAGGGGTGAGAGATGTGGAGAGGGCAAAATGGCAGATGGAAGTCAAGAGGTACAAACTTTCTGATATAAATCAAATAAGTTATGGGAGTGTAGTGTATAACATAGTGACTATAATTAACAATATTGTATAGAATATTGAAAATTGCTAAGATTGTAGATATTAAAATGTTCATCACAAAGGAAAAATTGTAACTATGTATGATGCCAAATGTTAACTAGATTTATTGTGGTAATCATTTCACAATATATACAAATAATAGTAGTACCTCACTTAGAAAAAAAATTAGTTATAGGGGAACCTCAGTAGCTCAGTTGGTTAAGCATCCTACTCTTGGTTTTGGCTCAGGTCATGATCTCATGGTGGATGATTCTGAGCCCCACATCAGGCCCCGTGCAGTCAGTGCGGAGCCTGCTTGGGATTCTCTCTTTATCCCTCTCTCTCTGGCCCTCTTCTGCTTCTCTCTCTCTCTCTGTCTCTCTCTCTCTCAAAATAAATAAATAAACTTAAAAAAAATTTTAGTTATAAAAAATTAAAGGGAAATTGTGGAAGTGAAGAATACAATGAAATAAAAATGTAACAAAAAGCTTTATCAGCAGACTTAATAATACAGAATAAAGATCTGTGAACTCAAATACAGATTATTTGAAATAATTTCGTCAGGTGGAAAAAGAAAAAACGATAATTGTAAAAAAGCCTACAGTACAAATGGATACAATCGGAAGAAGCAATAACTGCATAATGGAAGTCCAAGAAGGAGAAGAGAGAGAGAAAAGGGCTAGAAAGCTTATTTAATGAAATAATGGCTGAAAACATTACAAATCTTGACAGAGACATGAATATCTGAATTCATGAATCTCAAAGGTCCCCAGAGAGGAAAACCCCAAGGATAATTAAGCCAAGACACAATTTTATTCATTTAAAAATATTCTGTAGTAACTTCTTTCTAGATGTGTCTGCTGAGGCATGAGAAACAAAAACAAAAATAAAATACTGACACTCCATCAAAATAAAAAGCTTCTGCACAGGGAAGAAAATAATCAACAAAACTGAAAGGCAACTTATGGAATGGGAGATACTTGCAAATAAATATATAAAGAACTTATAAACCTCAACACTCAAAAAATTAATAATGTGATTAAAAATAGATGACATGAATAGAAATCTTTTCAAAGAAGACACCCAGGTGGCCTACAAACACATGAAAAGATATCCAACATTACACATCATCAGAGAAATACAAATCAAAACAACATTGAGATAACACTTCACACCTTTCAGAATGACTAAAAACCACAACACAAGAAACAACAGGTGCTGGCGAGGATATGATGAAAGGGGAACCCCCTACACTGTTGGTAGGAATGCAAACTCATGCAGCCACCCTGGAAATCAATATAGAGGTCCCTCAAAAAGTTGAAAATACAACTACCATAAGGTCCAACAATTGCACTATTAGACATTTACCCAAAGAATACAAAAATACTAATTCAAAGAGATACATGTACCCTGTTATTTATAACAATACAATATACAATAGCTAAATTATGTAAAGAGTCCAAGTATCTATCGACTGATGTATGGATAAAGAAGAAGTGGAATGTATACACGATGAAATGTTACTCAGCCATAAAAAGGAATGAAATCTTGCCATTTCAAGGACATGGATGGAGCTAGAGAGTATTATGCTAAGTGAAGTAAACCAGTCAAAGAAAGACAAATACCATACAGCTTCACTCAAATGTGGAATTTAAGAAATAAAACAAATGAGAAAAGTAAAAAAAGAGAGGAAAACCAAGAAACAGACTCTTGACCGTAGAGAAGAAACTGAGGGTCCCAGAGAGGAGGTGATTGAGTGGATATGTAAAATAGATGATGGGGATTAAGGAGTGCACTTGCTCTGATGACCACCAGGTGTTGTATGGAAGTGTTAAGCCACTATATTGTACACCTAAAACTAATATTATACTGTATGTTAACTAACTGGAATTTAAATAAAAATTTAAATCATTGGCAAAGAATTTTGACAAAGAATCAAAGACAGAATTTTGATAACAGAAAGAGAAAAGTTACTCATCACATACTAGGAAACTCCCATAAGGCTATCAGAGAAAGCAAGCAGGGAAAGGACAGAGAGAGAGGGAGAGACAGAGAATCTCAAACAGGCTCTGCACTGTCAGTGCAGAGGCCAAGTGGGGCTCAAACTCATGAACCATTAGGTCATGACCTGAGACAAAATCAAGAGTTGGACACTCAACCGACTGAGACACACAGGTACCCCAAGAGTGGAAAGAATACTTAAAGAAAGAAAAATGACCAACAAAAATTACTTTACCTGGAAAAGCTGTCCTTCAGAGGGAATAAAGACTTCCTAAGACAAAATCTGAGGGAGTTCTTCACTACTAGAAATGACTTACAAGATATGCTAAAGGCAGTCTTTCAAGTTTAAATGAAGGACGCTAATTAGTAAAGTGGAAAGCACATGAGAGCATAAAATCCACTGGTAAAGATAAGTATGGAACAAAATTCAGAATAATCTTACACTTTGCGATTTATAAATCACTCTAAGTGCAAAGGTTGAAAGTATTAAAATAATTATACATACAAT
This sequence comes from Prionailurus viverrinus, assembly GCF_022837055.1. Taxonomy (NCBI): domain Eukaryota; kingdom Metazoa; phylum Chordata; class Mammalia; order Carnivora; family Felidae; genus Prionailurus; species Prionailurus viverrinus. Next base: position 57,996,539 of record NC_062579.1, read on the forward strand.
ACTTTGATAACAGATACAAAATATTAAAAAATGTACATTATTATATCACTAACACAGAATGTGGTGGGGAGAAAAGTTAAACAGTAGAGCTTTGTATGCAAATAAAGGTAGGTTGCTAAGCTTAAAACAGACTGCTATACATATAAGACATTTTATGTAATTCTCACTAATAATTACATGTAAAAGGATGAAACACTCTAACCAAAGACACATAGTAGCCAAATAAATAAATAAATAAAACACTTCCCAACAATAGGCTACCTTGAAGAGACTGACGTTATCTTTAAGGACAAACATAGGCTGAAAGTTTAGGAATGTAACGGTATATTTGATACTAATGGTAACCAAAAGAGAAAACGTGTGGCAAGAGTTTAATCAGATAAAATAGACTAAGTAAAAACCTGTCATAAAACAAATAAAAAAAGTAACTAAAGAATGTTAAAAGAACCAATTCAAATGGAAGAGAAGACAAAGGGAAATATGCATGCACCGAACAAGAAAGCACCTAAATATATAAAACAAACACTGACAGTTGTGAAGTGAAAAATAGACAGCAATACTAGCAAAAATAGGAGACTTCAATACCCCACTTTATATAATTGGTAGATCATCCAGACGGAAATTAATAAGGAAATAGAAGGAATGAACAATACTACAGACTAAATTGACAAAACATATATACAGAACATTCTACCCAACAGAAGAATAAAAATTCTTTAAAAAAAATTGTTTAAATTCAAGTTAGCATACAGAGTAGTATTGGTTTGAGAAGTAGAACTCAGTGATTCATCACTTACATATAACACCAAGTGCTCATTCCAAGTGCCCTCCTTAATGCCCATCACCCTTTTAGCCCAGTCCCCAACCCACCTCCCTTACAGCAAACCCTATTTTTTCTCTATATTTATGAGTCTTTTATGATTTGCCTCCTTCTCTATTTTTCTTATTTTTCCTTTCCTTCCCTATGTTCTTCTGGTGTATTTCTTACATTCCACATATGAGTGAAATCATGTATTTGTCTTCCTCTGACTTATTTTGCTTAGGATTATACACTCAAGTTCCATTCATGTTGTTGCAAATAACAAGATTTCATTCTTTTTGATCGCTGAGGAGTATTTCATTCTCAATACATGCGCCACCTTTCTTTATCTATTAATCAATTAATGGACATTTTTTCTCTTTCCAAAATTTGGCTATTGTTGATAGTACTGCTATGAACATAGGGTAGGGGTACATGATCCCCTTTCAATCATCATTTTTTATCCTTTAAATGAATACCTAGTAGTGGAATTGCTGAGTCTTGGTGTAGTTATAATTTTATTTTTTTGGAGAACCTCCATTGTGTTTTCCAGAGTGGCTGCACCAGTTTGCATTCCTACAAAGTGCAAAACGGTTCCCCTTTCTCCGCATCCTTGCCATTGTCTGTTATTTCCTGAATTGTTCATTTTAGCCCTTCTGACAACGGTGAGATGATATCTCACTGTGATTTTGATCTGTATTTCTCTGATGATGAGTCATGTTGGCATCTTTTCATGTGTCTGTTAACCATCTGGATGTCTTCTTTGTAAAAATGTCCATTCATGTATTCTGCCCATTTCTTCGCTACATTGTTTGTTTTTTGGGTGTTGTTTGATAAGTTCTTTATAGATTTTGGATACTAACACTTTTTCCTATATGTCCTTTTCAGATATCTTCTCCCATTCCGTCGGTTGCCCATTACTTGTGTTGATTGTCTCCTTCACTGTGCAGAAGTTTTTATGTTGATGAGTTTCCAATAGTTCATTTTTGCTTTTATTTCTCTCGCCTCCAGAGACGTGTAGTAAGAGGTTGCTGTAGCCAAGATCAAACAGGTTGCTACCTATTTTCTCCTCTAGGATTTTGATGGTTTCCTGTGTCACATTTAGGTCTTTAATCCATTTTGAATTAATTTTTGCGAATGGTGTAAGTAGGTGGTCCAGTTTCATTCTTCTGCATATCGTTGTCCAGGTTCCCCAGCACCATTTGATGAAGATACTTTTTTTTCCGTTGGACACTCTTTCCTGCTATGTTGAAGATTAGTTGGCCATATATTTGTGGGTCCATTTCTGAGTTCTCTATTCTATTCCATTGATCTATGTGTCTGTTTTTGTGCCAGTACCATACTGTCTTGATGATTACAGCTTTGTAATGCAGCCTAAAGTCCAGAATTGTTACGTCTCCAGCTTTGGTTTTATTTTCCAACTTTACCTTGGCTAGTCAGAGTCTTTTGTGGTTCCATAAAAAAATTCAGGGTTATTTGTTCTAGCTCTGTGAACAATGTGGTTTTCCATGTAGTGTATCATGTCATCTGCAAAGAATGAAAGGTTGGCTTTTTTGCTAATTTGTATGTATTTTATTTCTTTATGTTGTCTCATTTATGAGACTAGAACTTCCAATACTATGTTGAATGAAATTGGTGAGAGTGGACATCCCTGTCATATTCTTTACCTTAGGGGGAAAACTCTCAATTTTTCCCAAATGAGCATGATATTAGCCGTGGCCTTTCATATATGGCTTTTTTGAAGTTGGGGTATGCTTATTCTATCCCTACTTCCTTGAGGGTTTCTAAAAAGAAATAATGCTGTATTTTATCAAATGCTTTTTCTGCATCTATTGAAGGTATCACATAGGTCTTATTCTTTATTTTATTAATGTGGTGTATCACATTGGTTGAATAGCAGATACCAAATAAGCCCTGCAACGCAGGAATAAATTCCATTTGATCATGGTAAATAATTCTTTTAATATAGTGGAACTCTATTTGTGAGTATCTTGTTGACAATTTTTACATCCGGGTTTATCAGGAATATTTGCCTGTAATTCTCCTTTGTAGTGGGGTTTTCATCTGGTTTGGGAATCAACATAATGATGGCTTTGTAGAATGAATTTGGAAGCTTTCCTTCCATTTCTATTTTTTGAACAGTTTGAGAATAATAGGTATTAATTCTTCTTTTAATGTCTGGTAGAATTTCCTGGGACACCATCTGGCCCTGGACTTTTGCTTCTTGGGAGATTTTTTATTACCGATTCAATTTCTTTCCTGGTTATGGGCCTGTTCAAATTTTCTATTTCTTCACATTTGAGTTTTGGTAGTGTATGAGTTTCTAGGAATTTGTTCATCTCTTCCCAATTGCCCAGTTTGTTGGCATATAATTTTTCATAGTATTCTGTTATCATTTTTGTATTTCTGTGGTGTTGGTGTGATCTCTTCTTGTTCGTTTATGATTTTATCTATTTGTATCCCATCTGTTTTTGAGAAGTATTGCTAAGAGTTTATCAATTTTATTCTTTCAAAAAACTAGTTTTTAGTTTCATTGATCTTTGCTTTTGTTGTTGTTTTCTTTCTATATATTGTTTATTTCTGCTCTAAATCTTTATCATTTCCCTTTTTCTAAAATTTTTTAATGTTTATTTATTATTTGAGAGACAGAACGAGGAAAGGCAAAGCAAGAGGGAGACACAGAATCTGAAGCAGACTCCAGGCTCTGAGCTGTCAACACGGAGTCCAACATGAGGCTCAAACCCAGGAATTGTGAGATCATGACCTGAGCTGAAGTTGGATGCTTAACCAACGGAGCCACCCAGGCGCTCCTATCATTTCCCTTTTTCTTCTGGCTTTGTATTTTATTTGCCACTGCTTTTCTAGCTTCTTTAGGTGTACAGGTAGGTTGTGTATTTTGGACCTTTCTTGCTTCTTGAGATAGACCTGAATTGCAATGTAGTTTCCACTTAGGACTGACATTGTTGCAACCCAAAGGGTGTTGACTGTCGTGCTTTAATTTTCATTTGCTTCCGTATATTTATTTAATTTCTTCTTTAATATCCTGGTTACCCATTTATTCTTTAGCATGATGTTCTTTAACCTCCATGTATTTGAGGGATTTTCAAATTTGTTCTTGTGGTTGATTTCAAGTTTCATAGCGTTGTGATCTGAAAATATGCATGGTACAATCTCGATTTTTTTGTGCCTGTTAATGACTGATTTGTGACCCTGTATGTGATCTATTCTGGAGAATATTCCATATGCACTTGAGAAGAATGTGTATGTGTATTATGTTGCTTTAGAATGAAATCTACTGAATATATCTGTTAAGTCCATCCGGTCCAGTGTGTCATTCAAAGCAATTGTTTCCTTGCTGATTTTTTGCTAGTTGTCTGATATCAATATGGCTACTCTGGCCTTCTTTTGACATCCATTAGCATGAGAGATAGTTCTCCATTCTCTCACTTTCAATCTGCAGGTGTCCTTAAGTCTAAAATGAGTTCTTTGAGGGCAATATATAGATGTAACTTTTAAAAAATCCATTCTTATGCAATCTGTCTTTTGATTAGAGTACTTATTCCATTTAAATTCAGAGTGATTATTGAAAGATATGAATTTAGTGCCATTGTGTTACCTGTAGAGTTGGTGTTTCTGGTGATGTTCTCTCGTCCTTTGTAGTCTTTGTTGCCTTACTCTTCTTTCTTTTTCTCCACCCAGAGATTCCCCTTTAAAATTTCTTGCAGGGATGGTTTCATGGTCACAAATTCATTAGTTTTTGTTTGGGAAAGTCTACCTCTTCCGTTATTCTGAATGACAGCCTTGCTAGATAAAGGATTCTTGGCTGCATTTTAGTCTATTCAGCATACTGAAAATTTCCTGCCACATTCCCTTCTGGCCTTCCAAGTTTCAGTGGACAGTTCTGCTACTAACCTGATGTCTACTCTTGTAGTTGAGGGACCTTTCGTCCACATATGCTTTCAGAATTCTCTCTTTATTTTTGTATTTTGCAAGTTTCACTATGACATGTTGTGGTATTGACCTGTTTTTGTTGATTTTGAAGGGAGTTTTCTATGCCTCTTGGACTTCAATGCTTGTTTCCTTCCCAGATTAGTGAACTTCTCTGCTATAATTTGTTCTAATAAATCTTCTGTCTCTTTTTCTCACTGTTCTTCTTCTGGGTCTCCTATGATGCAGATATTATTTTGATTCAGGGAATCACTTATTTCTCTAATTCCCTCCTTGTGCTCTAGTAATTTCCTTTCCCTCTTTTTTTCAGCTTCATTATTTTCCATAATAGTTACCAACTATTTCACCTGTTCTCTACTCTCCTTCTTCAATCCTCATTGTCACTAAATCCATTTTATTGTGCATCTCAGTTATAGCATTTTAAAATTCGTCTTTACTAGTTCTTGGGTCTTTGTCTCTGCAACAAGGGTTTCTCTGGTGTCTCCTATGCTTTTTGTGAGCCCAGCTAGTAGTCTTATAACTGACTGTTGTCTTAATTTTTTTCTTCAGATACATTGTTTATTTCTGTTTTGAGCAAGTCCCTGTCTGTGATTTCTTCTTGAAATTTTTTTTTGGAGGAAGAATTCCTCCATATTATCATTTTGGCTAAGTTTCTCTCTTTTGTATATTTTAAAAGGTTTTTATGCTTCTTGCACCTGAGAGTACTACTATATTAAAAAGGGGTCATACACTGTCCAGGGCCTGGCACTTCAGGAGGTGTTTCTGTTGTATGTTGTGTGCACTCTGCTTTTGTCTTTTGGCTTCTATTTCCCACTGATAAGTCCTCTGCAGAGATCCTCCTTGCTTGCTGTGGAGTGTTTGGACCTTTAAGTAAGTGTGCTTTGATATGTTTGACGAAGTAACCCTGGAAAAAAAAAGTGGGGAATCCTGATTCAAAAAAAGAGGAAAGGAAAGCGAACAAGAAAAATAAAACATAAAATCAAAAATCTATAAGTCTATTTCCAAGAAAAACAAAAGAAAAAAGAAAAAAAACAGAATAAGAGGGGAAATAAGGCAAAAGAAAAGAGTTAAAATACCTGATCCAAAATTTAAAAAAGATAAAATTAAATGAAGAAAAAAAAAACAAATAAGAAACTATTAGCCTGATTCAAAAAGAAAAAAAAAGATGGAAAAAAAGAAAAAGAGTAGTCTATTTGTGCCTGAGGGTGCTGGCTGTGTTGATCTGGAGCAGAGGCCAGCTGTAGTGGCTCAGAGTCTGTCTTGCCCCAGTAAATAAGCATTTGCCAGTCATGGAGTGGCAGGGTTTGGTGTACGTGGGTCCCATCTTCACTAAAGGCCACTGTGTTTCTCTGAAGTCCCACTGTGTTGGTTTTGAGAGGAAAAATGGTGCCACCCCAGTCTCTCCACCCAGATCAGGGATCTCAACCCCCAGTGTTCAGGCAGCCCTCACATAATACCAAAGGCAGCTTGCCCTGCATCACAACTCTTCTGCATTTTTTTATTTGGAATGCATCTGGGATTCAAAACCCAAAGGGTTAAAGGACCCAACAACTCATGGATCCACTCCCCTCCTCTGAAGTAGGGCCTCTCCACAACAATGATGAAAGGCTTTTGACTAGCACCTGTGGAATTTTTTGTCCTTTGGGAAACAATAAACCCTCTTTCAAAAGTACTCAAGGAAGGGGACTGTTCTTTCTCAGTGTACTCTGAAGATCTCTACACCATACTATGCACTCCCTCTATGCTAGAAGTGTCCACCACAGCTCTGCTCCAGAGAAACCATACACTTCCAAAACCTCAAGAGCTCCAAAAGCTGTTTGCAAAAAAGAACTGGGGCACTCAATAATTCTTACACCTCAGTCTTTGGTCCAGAGAGGTTTTCTTCTTGTGCTAACTTGATACCTCTCTCTTTCTCTCCCTTTTGTCTCTCTATGGAAAGTGTTCTATCCCCTCCATGGTGCCACCGTTTTTCTCTCCCTCAATTCACATCCCACACCTCACACTGGCCAAGCTGTCTCCCTGTAACTGTGGATATCTTTTTGCGACTCTGCAGATCGATTTTCTGAGTTTTAAGTAATCTGACTTCAACACAGCTGTGTTTCAGGGATGAAGAAAGCCCAGGGTCCCCTACTTCTCTGCCATCTTCACTCCTCCCCAAAATAAATATTCTTATTATATACACATGAACAATCTTGAGACTGCATTAGATGTTAGGTAAAAAAAAAAAAACAAGTCTTTTACATATTAGGTTTTTTTTTCCAGTTTATTTACTTATTTTGAGAGAGAGAAAGAGAGCATGGTGGAGGGTCAGGGATAGAGGGTGAAAGAGAGAATTGCAAGCAAGGTCTGCACTGTCAGTGCAGAGCCTGATGTGGGGCTCAAACTCATTAACCATGAGATTATAACCTGAGTCAAAATCAAGAGTTGGATGCTTAACCAACTGAGGCACAAGGTACCCCAAAAAACAAGACTTAACAAATTCCAGTAGACTGAAATTTTCCATATATATTTTCTAACAACAATGATATGAAACAAGAAAGCAACAACAGTAAGATAACAGGGAAATTGAGAAATACATTGAATTTAACAACACAAATTTAAACAGTTATTGAGTATAGGAGGAAAACAAAATGAAAATTTAAAAATGTACAGTAAAGCAAAATTTAAAACACAAAATACCGAAATTTATGGGGTACATCAAAAGCAGAATGAAGAGAGAAGTTTATAACAATAAATAGCTACATTATAAAATAATCATGATCTCAAATAAAAAAGCCAACATTACAAATCAAGGAAGTAAAAAAATAACAAATTAAACTCCATATTAACAGGATAAAAGGGAAATAATGGGACACCTGGGTGGCTCAGTTGGTTGAGCATTCAACTTCAACTCATGTCATCTCACAGTTTGTGGGTTCAAGACCCACATCAGGCTCAGTGCTGACAGCCCAGAGCATGGATCTGCTTCAGATTCTGTCTGTCTCTGTCTGCCCCTCCCCTGCTTGTGCTCGAGATCTCTCAAAAATGAAGCAGACTTTGAAAAGAGGAAGATGGTGGCAAAGGAGGACGCTGGGCTCACCTCGCGTCCTGCTGATCACTTAGATTCCACCTACACCTGCCTAAATAACCCAGAAAACCACCAGAAGACTAGCAGAATGGGGTCTCCAGAGCCAAGTTCAGACGAAAGGCCCACGGAAGAGGGTAGGAAGGGTGGAGAGGCGGTGCGTGCTACACGGACTGGCGGGAGGGAGCTAGGGCAAAAGGGCGGCCTTCCGGCCAAGTAGAGCCCCCGAGTCTGGCTTACAAAAGCAGAGGGGCCAGAAGGAGTGTGTTCCCACAGCAAGCAGGACTTGACATCTGGAAGGTTATAAGTTAACAGCTCTGCTCAGAGAATGGGAAGGCTGGAGGACAACAGGAGGGAGAGTTGTTGAACCCTGGATGACAGAGCTCAGCTTGGCGGGGAACAAAGGTGCTTGCCAGCGCCATCTCCCTCGCCCATACCCCAGCCAAAATCCCAAAGGGAACCAGTTCCTGCCAGGGAACTTGCTTGCACCGCGCAAACACCCAAGCTGTACTTCTGAGGATCCATCCCTCTGGCTGGTCTGACTCCCTCCAGGTGCCACAGGGTCCCTCTGGAAGCGGGATCTCTGAAGGAAAAGCAGCTGAGCTGGCCCCTCCCACCCCTGTGTACATTGCGGATCCACCCCAGCTAATATGCCAGATGCCCAGCACCACAAGCCTGGCAGTGTGCAAGTAGCCCAGACGGGCCATGCCACCCCACAGTGAATCCCACCCATAGGAGAGGGGAAGATAAAGCACACACCAGTCTGACTGTGGCCCCAGCGGTGGGCTGGAGGCAGACATTAGGTCTAACTGCGACCCCGCCCACCAACACAAGTTATTCAAGACAGCACAGGGAAAGTGCCGCTCAGTCCTGCACCACTCCAGGGATTATCCAAAATGACGAAATGGAAGAATTCCCTTCAGAAAAACATCCAGGAAATAACAACAGCTAACGAACTGATCAAAAATGATTTAAACAATATAACAGAAAGTGAATTTAGAATACCAGTCATAAAACTAATCGCTGGGTTTGAAAACAGTATAAAGGACAGCAGAGAATCTCTTGCTACAGAGATAAAGGGACTAAGGAACAGCCAGGAGGAGCTAAAAAATGCTATCAACGAGCTGCAAAATAAAATGGAGACGACTACGGCTCAGATTCAAGAGGGAGAGGAGAGAATAGGTGAACTAGAAGATGAAATTATGAAAAAAAAGAAGCTGAGAATAAGAGAGATAAAAAAATCCAGGAGTATGAAGGGAAAATTAGAGAACTAGGTGATGCACTAAAGAGAAATAATCTATGCATAATGGGTATTCCAGAGGAGGAAGAGAGAGGGAAAGGTGCTGAAGGGGTACTTGAAGAAATCATAGCTGAGAACTTCACGGATCTGGGGAAGGAAAAAGGCATTGAAATCCAAGAGGCACAGAGAACTGCATTCAGATGTAACTTGAATCGGTCTTCTGCACGACATATCATAGTGAAAATGGCAAAATACAAGGATAAAGAGAAAATTCTGAAAGCAGCTAGAGGTAAACGTGCTCTAACATGTAAAGGGAGACCTACAAGACTCGTGACTGATCTCTCTACTGAAACTTGGCAGGCCAGAAAGGAACGGCAGGAGATCTTCAATGTGATGAACAGAAAAAATATGCAGCTGAGAATCCTTTATCCAGCAAGTCTGTCATTTAGAATAATAGGAGAGAAAAAGGTCTTCCCAAACAAACAAAAACTGAAGGAATTTGTCATCACTAAACCAGCCTTACAAGAGGTCCTAAGGGGGATCCTGTGAGACAAAGTACCAGAGACATCGCTACAAGCATGAAACCTACGGGCATCACAATGACTTTAAACCCATATCTTTCTATAATAGCACTGAATGTAAATGGACTAAATGCGCCAACCAAAAGACATAGGATATCAGAATGGATAAAAAAAACAAGACCCATCTATTTGCTGTCTATAAGAGACTCATTTTCGACCTGAGGACACCTTCAGATTGAGAGTGAGGGGATGGAGAACTATTTATCATGCTACTGGAAGTCAAAAGAAAGCTGGAGTAGCCATACTTATATCAGACAAACTAGACTTTAAATTAAAGGCTGTAACAAGAGATGAAGGGCATTATATAATCATCACAGGGTCTATCCATCAGGAAGAGCTAACAATTATAAATGTCTATGCGCCGAATACAGGAGCCTCCAAATACATAAAACAATTACAAACATAAGCAACCTTATTGATAAGAATGTGGTAATTGCAGGGGACTTTAACACTCCAATTACAGAAATGGATAGATCATCTAGACACACGGTCAATAAAGAAACAAGGGCCCTGAATGATACATTGGATCAGACGGACTTGACAGATATATTTAGAAGTCTGCATCCCAAAGCAACAGAATATACTTTCTTCTCCAGTGCACATGGAACATTCTCCAAGATAGATCACATACTGGGTCACAAAACCGCCCTTCATAAGTATACAAGAATTGAAATCATACCATGCATACTTTCAGACCACAATGCTATGAAGCTTGAAATCAACCACAGAAAAAAGTCTGGAAAACCTCCAAAAGCATGGAGGTTAAAGAACACCCTACTAAAGAATGAGTGGGTCAACCAGGCAATTAGAGAAGAAATTAAAAAATATATGGAAACAAACGAAAATGAAAATACAACAATCCAAACGCTTTGGGATGCAGCAAAGTCAGTCCTGAGAGGAAAATACATTGCAATTCAGGCCTATCTCAAGAAAGAGGAAAAATCCCAATTACAAAATCTAACAGCACACCTAAAGGAAATAGAGGCAGAACAGCAAAGAGAACCTACACCCAGCAGAAGAAGAAAAAAAATAAAGATCAGAGCAGAAATAAACAATATAGAATCTAAAAAACTGTAGAGCAGATCAATGAAACCAAGAGTTGGTTTTTTGAAAAAATAAACAAAATTGATAAACCTCTAGCCAGGCTTCTCAAAAAGAAATGGAGATGACCCAAATAGATAAAATCATGAATGAAAATGGAATTATTACAAACAATACCTCAGAGATACAAGCAATTATCAGGGAATACTATGAAATATTATATGCCAACAAACTGGACAACCTGGAAGAAATGGACAAATTCCTAAACACCCACACTCTTCCAAAACTCAATCAGGAGGAAATAGAAAGCTTGAACAGACCCATAACCAGTGAAGAAATTGAATCAGTCATCAAAAATCTCCCAACAAATAAGAGGCCAGGACCAGATGGCTTCCCAGGGGAGTTCTACCATACGCTTAAAGCAGCAATAATACCTATCCTTCTCAAGATATTCCAAGAAATAGAAAGGGAAGGAAAACTTCCAGACTCATTCTATGAAGCCAGTATTACTTTGATTCCTAAACCAGACAGAGACCCAGTAAAAAAAAGAGAACTACAGGCCTATATCCCTGATGAACATGGATGCAAAAATTCTCAATAAGATACTAGCAAATCGAATTCAACAGCATATAAAAAGAATTATTCACCATGATCAAGTGGGATTCATTCCTGGGATGCAGGGCTGGTTCAACCTTCGCAAATCATTCAACGTGATGCATCACATTAATAAAAGAAAAGATAAGAACATTATGATCCTTTCAATCGATGCAGAAAAGGCCTTTGGCAAAATTCAGCACCTTTTCTTAATAAAAACCCTTGAGAAAGTCGGGATAGAAGGAACATACTTAAAGATCATAAAAGCCATTTATGAAAAGCCCACAGCTAACATCATCCTCAATGGGGAAAAACAGAGCTTTTTCCCTGAGATCAGGAACACGACAGGGATGACAATTCTCACTGCTGTTGTTGAACATAGTGTTGGAAATTCTAGCATCAGCAATCAGACAACAAAAGGAAATCAAAGGCATCAAAATTGGCAAAGATGATATTAAGCTTTCGCTTTTTGCAGATGACATGATATTATACATGGAAAATCCGATAGACTCCACCAAAAGTCTGCTAGAACTGATACATGAATTTAGCAATTTGCAGGATACAAAATCAATGAACAGAAATCAGTTGCATTCTTATACACTAATAATGAAGCAACAGAAAGACAAATAAAGAAACTGATCCCATTCATAATTGCACCAAGGAGCATAGAATACCTAGGAATAAATCTAACCAAAGCTGTAAAAGATCTGTATGCTGAAAATTGTAGAAAGCTTATGAAGGAAATTGAAGAAGATATAAAGAAATGGAAAAAAACATTCCGTGCTCATGGATTGGAAGAATAAATATTGTCAAAATGTCAATACTACCCAAAGCTATCTACACATTCAATGCAATCCCCAGCAAAATTGCACGAGCATTCTCCTCAAAACTAGAACAAGCAATCCTAAAATTCATATGGAACCAGAAAAAGCCCCGAATAGCCCAAGTAATTTTGCAGAAGAAGACCAAAGCAGAAGGCATCACAATCCCAGACTTTAGCCTCTACTACAAAGCTGTTATCATCAAGACAGCACGGTATTGGCACAAAAAGAGACACATAGACCAATGGAATAGAATAGAAACCCCAGAACTAGACCCACAAACGTATGGCCAACTCATCTTTGACAAAGCAGGAAAGAACATCCAATGGAAAAAAGACAGTCTCTTTAACAAATCGTGCTGGGAGAACTGGACAGAAACATGAAGAAGGTTGAAACTAGACCACTTTCTCACACCATTCACAAAAATAAACTCAAAATGGATAAAGGACCTGAATGTGAGACAGGAAAGCATCCAAACCCTAGAGGAGAAAGCAGGAAAAGACCTCTCTGACCTCAGCTGTAGCAATTTCTTACTTGACACATCCCCAAAGGCAAAGGAATTAAAAGCAAAAATGAACCACTGGGACCTTATGAAGATAAAAAGCTTCTTCACAGCAAAGAAACACCCAACAAAACTAAAAGGCAACCAACGGAATGGGAAAAGATATTTGCAAATGACATATTGGACAAAGGGCTAGTATCCAAAATCTATAAAGAGCTCATCAAACTCCACACCCGCAAAACAAATAACCCAGTGAAGAAATGGGCAGAAAACACGAGTAGACACTTCTCTAAAGAAGACATCCAGATGGCCAACAGGCACATGAAAAGATGCTCAATGTCACTCCTCATCAGGGAAATACAAATCAAAACCACATTCAGATATCACCTCATGCCAGTCAGAGTGGCCAAAATGAATAAATCAGGAGACTATATATGCTGGAGAGGATGTGGAGAAATGGGAACCCTCTCACACTGTTGGTTGGAATGCAAACTGCTGCAGACACTCTGGAAAACAGTGTGGAGGTTCCTCAAAAATTAAAAATTGACCTACCCTAAAAATAAAGCAAAGTTTTTTTAAAGAAAGGAAATAAAAATTAAAGGTTAAATAAAAGTAATAGTGTCCAAGAAAAAATAGAAAAAAATAATATAGTTATTTTTGATAAAAAATAAAATCTACAAAGAATTTATTAGGCTCACTAAGGAAAAAATATACATGATTCAGATAACAGATATGAAAGATGTGATTTTACATACAACAGAAATTAAAACAAATGTAAAGGAATATTTTGAGCAAATATACACCAATCTAATGGATAACCTAAAAGAAATGGTTACATTTTACCTCTAGTTGATCCATTTGTTGCAAATGAGATGTCAGTAAAGACAAATGCAATATGACTTCACTCATATGTGTAACTTAAGAAACGAATAAAAACAAAAAAAAAATGAGTAAAGAAAAAAAAGAGAGAAAAGCAACCAAGAAACAGAATCTTAGCTATAGAGAACAAATTGATGGTTACAGACGGGAGGTAGGAGAGTTGGTGGATAAAATAAGGGATGCAGTTTAAGGAGTGCACTTGTCATGATGAGGACAGGGTGATGTATTAAACTATTGAATCACTATATATACTAACATAACTCTGTATATTAAGTCTATTTGAGTTTAAAATAAAATAATAAAGAAAAAACTAAACCAAAAAACTGAAAGCTATAAAAAAAGAAAAGAATACATTCCTAAAAACATATAGCTTATCTAATATCTAACCTAAATAAAGAAGAAATATAAAATCTGAGCAGACCAATTATGAATAAGGATATTAAAACAGTAATCAAAAACTTCCTAATGGAGATAATTAAAAGTTGATGACCAGAAGACTCACAGGTAATTTCTATGAAACATTGAAAGAAATGCTACCCATACTTTAACTATTTATAAAATAGAAGAGGCAACACTTCTAAATTTATTTATTGAGGCTAGCATCACATTGATACCACACATAAAGACACCACAAGGAAAACAGATTAAACACTTTGACCAAGTGGAATTTATGCCAGGGATGTAAACATGGTTCAAAATATCAGATAGTCATGTGACACACTGAATTGACAAAGTGAACACAAAAACCCACATAGTCACCTAAATAAATACATAAAAATTATTTGACAAAATTCAATATTGAAACTATAATTAAAATTCTGCAAAAATAGATGCAGAATAAATTTATGACATCACAACAAAGGCCATATATGTGAAATTCACAGCTAACATCATAATCTATGGAGAAAAACTGAAAAATTTCCTTCCAAGATCCATTACAAAGCAGTAGTGCCCACTATAACCTCTTCTACTCAAAGTACACAGAAAATCTCAGCCAAATCAATTACAAAAGAAAAAGAAATAAAAGGAATCCAAACCAGAAAGGAAAAAGTAAAGCTATGTTGTTTGCAGATGACATCAACATATACCTAAAAAACCTAAATATCCAACAAGAAAACTATTATAACTAATAAAAAAATTTGATAAATTTGCAGAATATAAAATTAACATACAAACAACAGTTGCATTTCTATAGACGACCAATTAACTATCCAAAAAGAAATTAAGAACATCTAATTTTTAAAAGCAACAGAAAAAATAAAATATTTAGGAATAAACTTAAAAGAGGTGAAAGAGCTGTACACTAGAAAATTATAAAATATTTATGAAGAAAATGAAAGAAAATGGGGCGCCTGGGTGGCTCAGTCAGTAGAACATGTGAGTCTTGATGTTGGGTTTGTAAGTTCAAGCCTGAAGGTTGGTGTAGAGATTATTTTTTTAATGTTCAAAAAAAAGTTAAAAAAAGAAATTGAAAGAAGACATACATAAATGGAAATACACTTTGTGTTTGTAAATTGGAAAAATTAATTTCGTTATAATGTCCATAATATCCCAAGGGAACTACATATTCAAAGAAATCTGTATCAAATTTCATTTACAAATATCTTCTTGCATTCATTCGGTTGCCATTTTGTTTTGTTAATTACTTTCCTGTACAAACACTTTTTGTTTTGGTGTTGTCCCAATAGTTTAAATTTGCTTTTTACTCTTGCCCAAGGAAACATACCTACGAAATGTTTCTAAAAAATGATGCCACAGAAATTATTGCCTATGTTTCTTCTAGGAGTTTTATGGTTTCAGGGCTGACATCTAGGTCTTTAATCAAAGTATAATTTATTATATTTTTCAAGTGTTTGCAAATTATTTTCTTTTTTTAACAATTTTTGGTAGTGTTTATTTGAGAGAGAGAGAGAGAGAATGAGCAGGGATGGACAGAGAGAAAGGAAGGCACACACAAAAGAGAGAGAGAATTAGCAGGGGATGCACAGAGAGAAATGAAGACACCGAATCCAAAGCAGGTTCCAGGCTCCACACTGTCAGCAGACAGCCAGATGTGGGGCTCAAACCCACAAACTGTGAGATCATGACCTGAGCTTAAGTTGGATGCTTAACTGACTGAGCCACCCAGGTTCCCCTCTTTTTCTTAAGTGTTTATTTAAATTCCAGTTAGTCAACATACAGAGTAATATTAGTTTCAGGTGCACAATTTAGGGATTCACTATTTACCTGGTTCTCATCAAAGTTCACTCCTTAATCCCCAAAACATATTTAACCCATTTTCTCACCCACCTCCCTTCTGGTAAACATCAGTTTGCTCTCTATACTGAAGAGTATGTTTCTTGGTTTGCCCCTCTCTATTTTTTTTTGCCTTATGCTCATTTGTTTTGTTTCTTAAATTTATGTTTTTCACATAAGAGTGAAATCATGTATTTGTCTTTCTCTGAATGACTTGTTTTGCTTAGCATTATATGCTTTACCTTTTCCGTGTCATTGCAAATAACAAGATTTCATTCCTTCTTATGGTTGACTAATATTCCTTTTTTATGTGTATCTATCATCTATCTATCTATCTCTATGCCACTTCTTTATCCATTCTTCAGTCCATGGACATTTGGGTTATTTCCATAATTTGTCTATTGTAGATAATGTTGCTATAATCATCGGGGTGCATGAATCCCTTTAAAATCACTATTTTTATATTCTTTGGGTAAATACCTAGTAGTGCAATTGCTTGTTCTTATGGTAGTTCTATTTTTAACTTTTTGAGGAACCTACATACTGTTTTCTGGAGTGGCTGCACCAGTTTGCATTCCTACCAACAGTGTAGGAGGGTTCCTCTTTCTCCACGTCCTCACCAACACTCCTGTTGATTTTTAACCATCCTGACAGTTGTGAGGTCACATCTCATTGTAGTTTTAATTTTCATTTACCTGACAATAAGTGATTTTGGGCATCTTTTCATGTTTCTATACTATCCAATGGAGGCAAAATGTCTTTTCAACAAATGGTGTTGGGAAAATTAGACAGCAACATTCAAAATAATGAAATTGGACCACTTTCTACACCATACAGAAAAATAAATTCAAAATGGATGAAAGACCTAAATTTGAGTTTAATTTTTTATATGGTGTAAGAAAGCATTCCGGTTTAATTCATTTGCATGCAGCTGTCCACTTTGGCCAACGCCATTTGTTGAAATCTGCCTTTTTCCCATCGAATATTCTTACTGCCATAGATTGACCATATAAGCGTCTGTTTATTTATTTGGTCTTTATTCTGTTCCATTGATCTCTGTGTCTATTGTTGTGCTGATACCATACTCTTTTGATTACTATAGCTTTGTAGCACAACTTGAAATCTGGGATAGTGATACTTTCAGCTTTATTCTTCATGAAGATTGCTTTTGCTGGAGGTTTTTTGTGATTTTACACACATTTTGTTATTACTTCTAGTTCTGTGAAAAATGCCGTTGGTGTTTTGATAGGGATTGCATCAAATCTATGGACTGCTTTGGATGGTATGGACACTTTAATAATATTGATTATTTCAATTCATGTTCATAGAATACTTTGCCATTTGTTAGAACTGTAGTCTTGTATTTCTTTCATGAACGTTTTATGGTTATCAGAGTACAGGTCTCTTACTTCCTTGGTTAGATTTACTCCCAAATATTTTGTTTTTTAGTGAGACTGTAAGTTGAATTGATTCCTTAATTTCTCCCGCTGTTACTTTATTATTAGTGTAAAGAAATGCAACAGATTTCAAAGGGTTAATGACCAAACTATATAAAGAACTTATGCAGCACAACACCAAAAACCAAATAATCTGAATACAAAAATGGGCAAAGGACTTGAATAGACATGTTTCCAAAGAAGACATACAGATGGTTAACAGACGCATAGTAAGATACTCAACATCATTAATCATCAGGGAAATGCAAATAGAACTCACGATATTGACCTCACACTTGTCTGAGTAAAAATTTAAAAGCAAGAAACAACAAATGTCAGCAAAGATGTGGCAAAAAGGGAAACTTCATCATTGTTGGTATAAATTCAAATTGGAGCAGCCACTGTGGAAAGCAGTATTGAGGTGCCTCAAAACTAAAAGATAGTAATATCACATGATCCAGTAATTCCACTACTGGATATTTACCCAAAGTACACAAAAATACTATTTCAAAAAGATATATTTATCCCTATGTTTATTACAGCATTTTTTTACAGTAGACAAGATATTGAATAAAATCAAGTGTCCATCCATAGATGAATGGATAAAGAAGAGGTTATTTTATACACACACACATACACACACAGACAATGGATTTTACTCAGCCATAAAAAATGAGATCTTGCCATTTGCAACATGGATGGATCTAGACTTTATAATGCTAAGTGAAATAAGTCAGACAGGGAAAGACAAATATCATGTGGTTTCACTCATATGTTGAATTTAAGAAACAAGACAAATGAACAAACAAAGAAAAAAGAGACCAAAAAGCAGACTCTTAAGTACAAAGAACAAACTTGTGGTTGCCAGAGGGAAAGGGAGAGGAAAGATAGGTAAATAAAGGGAATTAAAAATACACTTATTGTGATGAGCACTGATTAAGGAATATAATTATTAAATTATTACATTGTACACCTTAAACTGATATAACACTATATGTTAACTATACTGGAATTAAAATTAAAAATTTAGTGAAAAAATTAAAAATTAAAAAATATGAGCTGTATTATATAATGAATTTTCTTTTGCCCTAATGCTACATCCTCATTAAAATTTGTTTTTAATCACTTTAATTACTGTCTGTTTTTTTTTAATTTGACACACTTGAATGCGATAACTAAAATAATGAAATTTATAGATACTAAAGTATAATAGAGGTTACCAAAGTCTTGGGGGAGAAAAGAATGAATGTTGTATAATACACGAGTTTCTCTTTGGGATGATGAAAAATTTTTTGAAATGGATAGTGTTCATAGTTTCACAGCATTGTAAATGTACTTAATGCCACTGAACTGTACACTTAAAAAATGTTAAACTTTATATTTTATCTCATGTATATTTTTACAAAGAATGACCACTTTCAACGGGTTCAGAAACAAATGAAATAATTTTCATTGTGCCAAACGACACTAATTTAAGCAACGAAACTAATTCTTATTAGATTATAACAAAAAATGAAATAAATATCCATAAATAAATATTAATACAAGGAGTTTAGTGAATGAATGAATTCATTAATTAATATACTCTCTCTCTCTCTCTCTCTCTCTGTCTCTCTCTCTCTCTCTCTCTCTTTCTCAAAAAATAAACACTAATAAAAAGTTTAAAGTTTGGAAATGGCAGAAAGTCACACTTTTTAGTGGAAAAATCTGATACCTCAGTCAAATGATGAATGTTAAAATCAATAGTGATAAATTATCTTGACAATATGTGTTCTTGATATTATATGGAAAAAAGGTAGTTTGTTTTTATTACTTCCACTCAAATAACCTCTTTCTAACTGCAGTGGGTTGAATGTCAGCTGCCAATATGATGTTTAATTCCTCTCAGAAATTCACATGGATATGAATTTATTTGGAAAAAAAAGCTCTTCAAAACTGTGCATTAAGGATTTCTAGATGAGATCATTTTGGTGTAACTAGGTGGGGTGAAATCTATTAACAAGTGTCCTTAAAATAGACACATAATAAAGAGAAAGAAATCCAAGTACTTCACTGAAGAAAGTCAACAATCCATAAAGGAGAGGAGAAGAAGGAAGGAGCAAAGAAAATCCATAGAAATAACCACACAAAAAAAACCATCAAAATGATAATAAATATATATCTCTTAACAATTACTTTTAACATAAATGGACTAAACACTTCAACCAAAATACGTAGGGTGAAAAAGTGATAAGAAACAAGACACAATTATATTCTGCTTACAAGAGACTCCTTTTAGACCTAGAAACACATGCATATTGAAAGTGAGGAAATGCAGAAATATTTATCATATAATGGATGTCAAAAGAAAGTCAGTGTAGCAATATTTACATTTGACAAAACAGACTTTTTAAAATTTTATTTATTTTGAGAGAAAGAGAAAGTGTGTGTGGGGGGGGAGAGGTATAGAGAGGGAGAGAGAAAGAATCCCAAGCAGGATCCACACTGTCAGTGCAGAGCCCGATGCATGGCTTGATGACCTGAGCTGAAATCAAGAGTTGGATGGTTAACTGACTGGGCCACCTGTGCGGTCCTAAAATAAACTTTAAAGCAAAGACTGTAATGAGAGACAAAGAAAGACATTATATAATAATAAAGGGGACAATCCAACAAAAGGATATAAGAATTTAAAATATTTATGCATGCTACAGGCATATTTGGTAGCACCCAAATATGTAAAAGAATAAATAACAAACATAAAGGAAATAATTGGTAGTAATATAATAATAATAATAATAATAATAATGGATTTTAGCACCCCATTAACATCCATGAACAGATTTTTGAAAGAGAAAATCAACAGAATAGTGGCATATTAGTCCACAAAGCAAGTCTCCACAAATTCAAAAAATGTGAAGTCATATGCAACTTTTCTGACCACAATGCTATGAAGCTAGAAATCAACCACAAGAAAAATCTGGAAAGACTATAAATACATGGAGGTTAAAAAATTCTCTTTTTTAAAAAATATGTTCTTAAACAATTAATGTAATAACTAAGAAATCAATGAAGAAATAAAGAATTATACAGAAACAAATAAAAATTGAAACACAATGTTCTAAAATCTTTATGATGCAAGAAAAGTGACTTCAAGAGGGAAGTTTATTGCAACAAAAGCCTATCTAAAGAAACAAGAAAAAAATCAAATAAATGATATAACCTTTCACATAAAGGAGTTAGAAAAATAACAACAAACAAAACTGAAACCAGCAAAGAAAATAAATAAGAAGGATTAAAATGGAAATAAATAACATAGAAACATACAAACAAACAAACAAACAAACAAAAAGATAGGAACAATGAAACCAAGAGCTGGTTCTTTGAAAAGAACAATAAAATTGATAAATATTTAGCAACACTAATTTGAAAAAAAAAGGGGGGACTCAAACAAACTAATTAACGAGGATAAAGAACAAGCAACACCACAGAAACAC
Source organism: Prionailurus viverrinus (assembly GCF_022837055.1). Taxonomy (NCBI): domain Eukaryota; kingdom Metazoa; phylum Chordata; class Mammalia; order Carnivora; family Felidae; genus Prionailurus; species Prionailurus viverrinus. Next base: position 58,017,152 of record NC_062579.1, read on the forward strand.
AAACAATTATAACAAAGTATTATGAAAACCAACATGCCAACAAATTGGCCAACCTAGAGAGAATGCATAAATTCCTGGAAACATATAAACTAGCCAAACTGAACAGGAATAAGTAGAAAATTTGAATAGATCAGTCATCAGCAATGAAATTAAATTTGCCATCAAAAAACTCCCAAAAAACAGAAGTTCAGTCCCAGACAGTGTCACAGGTGAATTCTACCAAACATGTAAAGATGAGTTAATCATAGTCGTCTCAAACTATTCCCAAGAGACAAGAGAAAGGAAAGTTTCCAAATTCATTCTATTAGGCCAGTGTCACCCTGATAACCAAAACCAGATAAAGATACCACAAAAAAAAAACAAAAACAAAAAAACAAAACCAAAAAAAACCCCACAACTCCAGCCCAATAACTCCAATGAATACACATAGAAAAATCTTCAACAAAATATTAGCAAATTTAATCCAACAATACCTTTTAAAAATCATACACCATGATCAAGCGGTATTTTTTCCAGGGATGGAAGTGTGGTTCAATATTTGCAAAACAATAAATGTGATTTGTTACATCAGAGAAAGAATAAAATTATTAGGATCATTTCAATAGATGAATAAAAACATTTGACAAAACACAACATCCATTCCCGATAAAAACACTCAGCAAAGTAGGTCTAGAGGGAACATATCTTAAAATTATTAAAGGTCTTATATGAAAAACCTACAGCCAATATTATTCTCAATAATGAAAACCTGAGAGCTATTCCCCTAGTGTAAGAAAAAAGACAAAGATGGCCACTCTTAACAATTTTATTCAAAATAGTACTGGAAGTCCTAACCACAGCAATTAGACAACAAAAAGAAATTAAGGCATCCAAACTGGTAAAGAAGAAATAAAACTGTCACTATTTGCAGATGACATGATACTATATATAGAAACCCTTACACCACCCCCCCAAAAAAACTTCTAGAACTGATAAATTCAGTGAAGTTGCAGGATACAAAATCAATGTACAGAAATCTGTTGCATTCCTATGCACTAATAAGCAAGCAGCCTAAAGAGAAATTAATAAAACAATCTCATTTACAATTGTACCCAAAACAATAAAAATCTAAGGACAAACTTAACCAAAGAGATGAAAGACCTGTACTCTGAAATCTATATAAAGTGATAAAAGAAATGCAAGAGGTTGCAAATAAATGAAAAGGCATTCTATGTTTTTATGTTGGAATAACAAATGTAATTAATATTCTATACTACCCAAAGAAATCTACATATTTAATGCAATCCTTATCAAATACCCACAGTATTTTTCACAGAATTAGAACAATCATAAAATTTGTATGGAAGCATAAAAGACCTTGAATAATACAAGAAATCTTGAAAAAGGAAAGCAAAGCTGGAAGTATCACAATCTCAGATTTGAAATTATACTACAAAGTTTTAATAATTAAAACAGTATGATACGGACACATAAATAGACTCATGAATTAATATAACAGAACAGAAAACCCAGAAATAAACTCACAACTCTATGGTCTATTAATCTTTGACAAAGCAGGAAAGAATATCCAAGGAGAAAAAGACAAGTCTCTTCAACAAATGCTGTTGGGAAAACTGGACAGCCTCACACAAAAGAATGAAACTGGACCACTTTTTTGCACCAAAAACAAAAATGAATTCCAAATGAATTAAAGACCTAATCTGAGACGTGAAACCATAAAAATCTTAGAAGAGTACACAGGCAGTAACTTCTTTGACATCGGCCTTAGCAGCTTCTTTCTAGATATGTCTCCTGAGGCAAGGGAAACAAAATAAAAAATAACGTACTGAGACTACATCAAAATAAAAAAGTTTCTTCACAGTGAAGAAACAATCATCAAAACTAAAAGGCAACCTACAGAATGGTAGATGATATTTGCCACTGACATATACAATAAAGGGTTTGTAACCAAAATGTATGAAGAAATTATAAAATTAAACACCTAAAAAACAGTAAGTGTTGTCTAGGATGGAAAGAAAAGGGAATTTTTGTTCACTGTTGGTGGGCGAGTAAATTGGTACAGTTCCTGTGGGAAATAAGATGATGGTTCCTCAACAAATTATAAATATCTATCATATCATCCAGAAGTCCCCTTTATGGGTATATATCTAGAGGAAATGAAATCACTTTTTTGTAAATATTCTGTATCTGAATGTGTATTATAATACTATTCACAATAGTCAAGATATAGAAACAACCTAAGCCTCCATGATAGATAACCTGGTAAAAAATTATATATGTGTATGTATGTGTGTATGATATATAAATATATATATTATAATTATAATTGTAATTATATATATAATATATTATCCATATAGCAGAAAGAAATTGTATCACTTGTGACAGCATAGTTGTACCTTTAGAACAACATACTAAGTGAAATAAGTCAGAAATACAAATAATAGGAGCACTTGGGTGGCTTAGTCAGTTAAGCATCCGACTCTTGGTTTTGACTCAGGTCATGATCTCACAGTTTTGTGAGTTTGAGCCCTGCATTAGGCTCTGTGCTGACAGTGTGGAGCTTGCTTGGGATTCTCCATATCCCTTTCTCTCTGCCTCTCCCCCACTTGTGCTGTATCTGTCTCTCAAAATAAATAAATAAATTTAAAAATAAAAAAATACAGATAACATATGTTCTCACTTATCTGTGACAACAAAAAAGAACCTACGAAAAAGGAGTAGGATGGTGGTTGACAGGGACTGGGGTGGAGGGTCTGAGGTGGGAAGATCTTGGTCATAGCAAACAAACTATAAGGTGTGTACATTCTCAGGCATCTAATACACAGCATGATGACAATAGTTAACAATATTGTATTATATTCTCAAAAGTTGCTAAGACAATGTATCTTAAGTGTTCTCATAACAAAAGCAAAATGGCAATTATGTGAGGTCATGAAGGTCATAACCAACCTTTTTGTGCATTATATATACATGAAATTATCACATTGTACACCTTAAATTTGCACAATATTATATGTCAATTATATATCAGTAAAGCTGGTAAAAAAAAAAAAGAATTATCAAGAGTGACATAAAAGCACCTAAGAATAGCATGGAGAGCCTGGGGAGATGGCAGAGTAGAAGAACCAACCCTAAGATACATCCTCACATGAATACAATTAGATAACACTCACATCAATGCAAATAACCAAGCTAATGACTCAAAGACTGGAAGAACAAAATCCACAACTGAAGACACAAAAAAGACCGCATTGAAGAAAGTGAGGAGAGAGACATAGTTTGGGAGCAAAATGGACCATGGCAGGTATCTGATGTCATTGAGAAGAGCAAGAAACAGTCTATCTCATTAAGGAGAAAACACTAGGAAGACAAATCCCCATATCATTTGGCTTTGATACCAAGAGGGGCTAAATTTTGTGAGTTCTTACAAGCAACATGACTTAGAGAGCTTGGAATTTTAAAAATAAGCAGGCTCAGCTCTGGGAGAACCTGAAGGACATTATGATGCTGAGTCTCCCCTGTTAAAGAGACAACAGCTCAAGAACTACAGCATAGAAGGAACAGTTTGAAATATGTCTGGGGTATACAAGAGGGAGAGTTATTTATTCATCTCAGAGCATGTCATGGAGAGGCAGGGATTGCAGGGAAATTCCTGCAGGAACATAGAATCTGGCAGGTGCCATCTTCTTCCCCAACCTACTAGCATAAACACACTGTCACCTACAGGGACCAATGCAGAGCCAACACTCACTACTAACTTGCTTACAAATGCCTCTGTCCACATGTGCTTTGGTAAATACACCTTTCCCATTCACCATTGCCTCAGTCCCTGTGCTGTGAGTCCCCTCCCCAAGAACACTGGCACAAACCCTACCATCACAAACTCTCCAGACCATGCATTTTTCTGGGGCCACAGTTCTGTTGAAGCCAGGTCTCATTCCACAAGCAGATAAGTGCCTAACCTGTTAAAACATACCTTACCCTGGCTGGAATTAAACAATGCCCACAACAGGTAAAGGGAACCTCTGCTGGCAACTGGACTGAAAGAAAATTTGACGAGGACATAACAGCAGGGTGTAGGCAACACACATGTGAGAAGTTCCAGATCCTGGGGAACAAGGGATATACTGCATTTCAGGGCATCAATGGAGTTCTTCATAAGGCCATTACCTTCAAGAGCAAGAGATATATCTGAATTTCCTAATACAGAGAAAAAGACACAGAGAGTTACAACAAATGAGGGGACAGTGGAATATATCCCAAATTAAAGAACAACAAAGCACAGCAAATGAAATAACATAATATGCCTGACAGAGAATTTAAAGTAATGATCATAAAGATTCTCAATGGCCTTGAGAAGAATGCGGGACATCAGTGAGACCTTACCAAGGAGATAAAAAAGAACCAACCAGAGATAAAGAATACAATAAATGAAATTAAACATATGCTTTATAAAAAAAATAGCAGGTTTGAGGAGGCACAGGAATTAATTAAAGACCTGGAAGACAGTAATGGAAACCTATCAGGATGAGCAAGTGAGACCAAAAATAATTATGAAAATTGAAAATAGACATAAGGAACTCTGTGACTCCATTCAGCATAATAACATTCACATTACAGAAATCCCATAAGAAGAAGTAGGGGAAAGGACAGAAAATTTATTTGAAGAAATATTAGCTGAAAACTTCCCAAATCTGGGGAAAGAAACAGATATCCAGATTTAGGAGCATAGAGACTCACAACAAAATCAACACAATGAGGTCCACAGCAAGACACATAGTAATTATAATGGCAAAAGTAGGTGATAAAGAAAAAAATTTTTAAAGCACCAGGAGAAAAATAAATAAATAAAAGCACTTAGAAAAAAATAACAAAGCACTTACATACAAGGGAAACCCCACAAAGCTAGCAGGGGATTTTTCAGCAGGAAATTTGAAGGAAAAAAAGGGAATGGTATAATATACTCAAAGTGTTGAAAGGGAAAAATCTTCAGCCAAGAATACACTATCCAGCAAGGCAATCAGTCAGACAGAAGAAGATATAAAAATTACTCAGACCAAAAAAAACCAAAAACAAACAAAGAAAAACAATGAAAGGCGTTCCATACCACTAAGTAAGCCCTACAAGAAATATTAAATGGGATTCTTGGAGTGTAAAGAAAATATAAGTAAGGGCATGAAAAGTAAACACATAAAAGCTGTAAAAATAAATAAGCAGTATAAATCAACCAAGTGATTCACATTACTTTAAATGTCAAAGGACTAAATGTTCTAATCAAAAGACATAGGGTGGCTAACTTGAAGAAAAGACAAGACCCATCTATATGGTGCCTACAAGAGACTCATTTCAGACCCCAAAACCCCTGCATATGGAAAGTGAGGGGATCGAGAAACATGTTTGATGCAAATGTATGACAAAAGAAAGCCAGAGTATCATTACTTAGTTAAAGAAAATAGACTTTAAAGCAAAGACTGCAACAAGGAAAAAGAATAGTATATAATAGTAAAGCAGACAATCAACCAAGAAGATAAAATAATTTTATCATGCACTCAACATGAGAGCACCCAAATACATAAAACAGTGGATAACAAACATAAAGGAATTAATCCACAGTACTACAATCTTATTAGTATGGGACTTTAACATTCCACTTTCACTGATGGACAGGTCATACAAACAGAAAACCAATGAAGAAGCAGTGGCTTTGAATGACACACTGGAACAGATGGACCTAACAGATATATTCAGAATATTTCATCATAAAACAGCAGAACATACATTGTTTTCAAGTGAACATGAAACATTCTCCAGAATAGATCACATATTAGGCCACAAAACAAGTGTCAACAAATTCAAAAGATTGAAGTTATACCATGCATCTTTTCTGATCACAGTGTTATCGAACTAGAAGTTAACAACCAGAAAAAATACGGAAAGACCACAAATACATGAAGGTTAAATTGCATACTACTAATCAATGAATCACTCAAGCATGAAATTAAAAAAGGAAATTAAAAAATACATGGAAACAAATAAATATGAAAACACAACATTCCAAAATCTTTGGGGTGAATCAAAAGCAGTTCTAAGAGGGAAGCTGATAGCAATACAGGCCTACTTATCAAATAAACAACCTAAGCTTACACTTAGCCACTCTTTAGAGAGCTGGAACAACTGCCAAAACCCAAACTCAGCAGAAGAGAGGAAATAATATGGATTAGAGCAGAAATAAAACTATAAAAGTTAAAATAAACAGTAAAACAGATCAATGAAACCAGGAGCAGTTTCTTTGAACAGATTAAAAAAATTCATATACATCTAGCCAAACTCATCTAAAAATAAGAGCGAAAACTAGAAGAAACATAATGAAAAAAGGAGATATAACAACTGACACCACAGAAATGTCAAGGATTATAAAAGAATATTATGAAATAATGTATGACAATAAATTGCCCAATTTAGAAAAAAATGGATGAATTGCTGGAAATATGCAACCTACCCAAAATGAAGCAGAAAGACATCAAAATTTTGATCATAACAATTACAGCAGGGAAATTAAATCAGTGATCAAAAAAAAACCCAACCAAAAAAAAAAAAAAGTCCAGGAGAAGACAGTTTCATTGGGGATTTCTATCAAAAATTTAAAGAAGAATTAATACCTATTCTTCTCAAAATATTCAAAAGAAAGGACAGAACAGATCCAAATTTGTTCTATGATATCCTGATAACAAAACTAGATAAAGGCAGTACAAAAAAAAAAAAAAAAAACAACCAACCAAACAAACAAAAAAACTATAGGCCAATATCTCTGGTGAACATAGATATAAAAATCCTCAACAGCGGCAAGATGGCGGCTTCGGAGGACGCTGGGCTCACCGCACGTCCTGCTGATCACTTAGATTCCATCTACACCTGCCTACCCAGAAAACCGCCAGAGGATTAGCAGAACAGAGTTGCCGGAGCCAAACGCAGACGAGAGGCCCACGGAAGAGGGTAGGAAGGGCGGCGAGGCGGTGCGCGCTCCACGGACTGGCGGGAGGGAGCCGGGGCGGAGGGGCGGCTCGCCGGCCAAGCAGAGCCCCCGAGTCGGGCTTGCAAAAGCGGAGGGGCCGGGCGGACTGTGTTCCGACAGCAAGCGCGACTTAGCGTCTGGGAGGTCATAAATTAACAGCTCTGCTCGGAAAGCGGGAAGGCTGGAGGACAAAGGGAGGGAGAGCTGCTGAGCCCCCTGACAACAGAGCTCAGTTTGGTGGGGAACAAAGGCGCTCGCCAGCGCCATTTCCCCCGCCCATCCCCCAGCCGAAATCCCAAAGGGAACCGGTTCCTGCCAGGGAACTTGCTCACTCCAAGCAAACACCCAACTCTGCGCTTCGGCGGAGCCAAACCTCCGGCAGCAGATCTGACTCCCTCCCGCTGCCACAGGGCCCCTCCTGAAGTGGATCACCTAAGGAGAAGCGATCTAAGCCTGCCCCTCCTGCCCCCGAGCACCTTGCCTACCCACCCCAGCTAATATGCCAGATCCCCAGCATCACAAGCCTGCCAGGGTGCAAGTAGCCCAGACGAGCCACACCACCCCACAGTGAATCCCACCCCTAGGAGAGGGGAAGAGAAGGCACACACCAGTCTGACTGTGGCCCCAGCGATGGGCTGGGGGCAGACATCAGGTCTGACTGCGGCCCCGCCCACCAACTCCAGTTATACACCACAGCACAGGGGAAGTGCCCTGCAGGTCCTCACCACGCCAGGGACTATCCAAAATGACCAAGCAGAAGAACTCCCCTCAGAAGAATCTCCAGGAAATAACAACAGCTAATGAGCTGATCAAAAAGGATTTAAATAATATAACAGAAAGTGAATTTAGAATAATAGTCATAAAATTAATCGCTGGGCTTGAAAACAGTATACAGGACAGCAGAGAATCTCTTGCTACAGAGATCAAGGGACTAAGGAACAGTCACGAGGGCTGAAAAACGCTTTAAACGAAATGCATAACAAAATGGAAACCACCACAGCTCTGCTTGAAGAGGCAGAGGAGAGAATAGGTGAACCAGAAGATAAAGTTATGGAAAAAGAGGAAGCTGAGAAAAAGAGAGATAAAAAAATCCAGGAGTATGAGGGGAAAATTAGAGAATTAAGTGATACACTAAAAAGAAATAATATACGCATAATTGGTATCCCAGAGGAGGAAGAGAGAGGGAAAGGTGCTGAAGGGGTACTTGAAGAAATAATAGCTGAGAACTTCCCTGAACTGGGGAAAGAAAAAGGCATTGAAATCCAAGAGGCACAGAGAACTCCCTTCAGACGTAACTTGAATCGATCTTCTGCACGACATATCATAGTGAAACTGGCAAAATACAAGGATAAAGAGAAAATTCTGAAAGCAGCAAGGGGTAAACGTGCCCTCACATATAAAGGGAGACCTATAAGACTCGTGACTGATCTCTCTTTTGAAACTTGGGAGGCCAGAAAGAATTGGCACGAGATTTTCAGGGTGCTAGACAGAAAAAATATGCAGCCAAGAATCCTTTATCCAGCAAGTCTGTCATTTAGAATAGAAGGAGAGATAAAGGTCTTCCCGAACAAACAAAAACTGAAGGAATTTGTCACCACTAAACCAGCCCTACAAGAGATCCTAAGGGGGACCCTGTGAGACAAAGTCCCAGAGACATCACTACAAGCATAAAACATACAGACATCACAATGACTCTAAACCCGTATCTTTCTATAATAACACTGAATGTAAATGGATTAAATGCGCCAACCAAAAGACATAGGGTATCAGAATGGATAAAAAAACAAGACCCATCTATTTTCTGTCTACAAGAGACTCATTTTAGACCTGAGGACACCTTTAGATTGAGAGTGAGGGGATGGAGAACTATTTATCATGCGACTGGAAGCCAAAAGAAAGCTGGAGTAGCCATACTTCTATCAGACAAACTAGACTTTAAATTAAAGGCTGTAACAAGAGATGAAGAAGGACATTATATAATAGTTACAGGGTCTATCCATCAGGAAGAGCTAACAATTATCAATGTCTATGCACCGAATACCGGAGCCCCCAAATATATAAAACAATTACTCATAAACATAAGCAACCTTATTGATAAGAAGGTGGTAATTGCAGGGGACTTTAATACACCACTTACAGAAATGGATAGATCATCTAGACACACGGTCAATAAAGAAACAAGGGCCCTGAATGACACATTGGATCAGATGGACTTGACAGATATATTTAGAACTCTGCATCCCAAAGCAAAAGAATATACTTTCTTCTCGAGTGCACATGGAACATTCTCCAAGATAGATCATATACTGGGTCACAAAACAGCCCTTCATAAGTTTACAAGAATTGAAATTTACCATGCTTACTTTCAGACCACAATGCTATGAAGCTTGAGATCAACCACAGAAAAAAGTCTGGAAAGCCTCCAAAAGCATGGAGGTTAAAGAACACCCTACTAACGAATGAGTGGGTCAACCAGGCAATTAGAGAAGAAATTAAAAAATATATGGAAACAAAAGAAAATGAAAATACAACAATCCAAACGCTTTGGGACGCAGCAAAGGCAGTCCTGAGAGGAAAATACATTGCAATCCAGGCCTACTCAAGAAACAAGAAAAATCCCAAATACAAAATCTAACAGCACACCTAAAGGAACTAGAAGCAGAACAGCAAAGGCAGCCTAAACCCAGCAGAAGAAGAGAAATAATAAAGATCAGAGCAGAAATAAACAATATAGAAACTAAAAAAACTGTAGAGCAGATCAACGAAACCAAGAGTTGGTTTTTTGAAAAAATAAACAAAATTAACAAACCTCTAGCCAGGCTTCTCAAAAAGAAAAGGGAGATGACCCAAATAGATAAAATCATGAATGAAAATGGAATTATTACAACCAATCCCTCAGAGATACAAACAATTATCAGGATATACTATGAAAACTTATATGCCAACAAATTGGACAACATGGAAGAAATGGACAAATTCCTGAACACCCACACTCTTCCAAAACTCAATCAGGAGGAAATAGAAAGCTTGAACAGACCCATATCCAGCGAAGAAATTGAATCGGTTATCAAAAATCTCCCAACAAATAAGAGTCCAGGACCAGATGGCTTCCCAGGGGAGTTCTACCATACGCTTAAAGCAGAGATAATACCTATCCTTCTCAAGCTATTCCAAGAAATAGAAAGGGAAGGAAAACTTCCAGACTCATTCTATGAAGCCAGTATTACTTTGATTCCTAAACCAGACAGAGACCCAGTAAAAAAAGAGAACTACAGGCCAATATCCCTGATGAATATGGATGCAAAAATTCTCAATAAGATACTAGCAAATCGAATTCAACGGCATATAAAAAGAATTATTCACCATGATCAAGTGGGATTCATTCCTGGGATGCAGGGCTGGTTCACCATTCGCAAATCAATCAACGTGATACATCACATTAACAAAAAAAGAGATAAGAACCATATGATCCTGTCAATCAATGCAGAAAAGGCCTTCGACAAAATCCAGCACCTTTTCTTAATAAAAACCCTTGAGAAAGTCGGGAGAGAAGGAACATACTTAAAGATCATAAAAGCCATTTATGAAAAGCCCACAGCTAACATCATCCTCAACGGGGAAAAACTGAAAGCTTTTTCCCTGAGATCAGGAACACGACAAGGATGCCCACTCTCACCGCTGCTGTTTAACATAGTGCTGGAAGTTCTAGCATCAGCAATCAGACAACAAAAGGAAATCAAAGGCATCAAAATTGGTAAAGATGAAGTCAAGCTTTCGCTTTTTGCAGATGACATGATACTATACATGGAAAATCCGATAGACTCCACCAAAAGTCTGCTAGAACTGATACAGGAATTCAGCAAAGTTGCAGGATACAAAATCAATGTACAGAAATCAGTTGCATTCTTACACACTAACAATGAAGCAACAGAAAGACAAATAAAGAAACTGATCCCATTCACAATTGCACCAAGAAGCATAAAATACCTAGGAATAAATCTAACCAAAGATGTAAAGGATCTGTATGCTGAAAACTATAGAAAGCTTCTGAAGGAAATTGAAGAAGATTTAAAGAAAGGGAAAGACATTCCCTGCTCATGGATTGGAAAAATAAATATTGTCAAAATGTCAATACTACCCAAAGCTATCTACACATTCAATGCAATCCCAATCAAAATTGCACCAGCATTCTTCTCGAAACTAGAACAAGCAATCCTAAAATTCATATGGAACCACAAAAGGCCCCGAATAGCCAAAGGAATTTTGAAGAAGAAGACCAAAGCAGGAGGCATCACAATCCCAGACTTTAGCCTCTACTACAAAGCTGTCATCATCAAGACAGCATGGCATTGGCACCAAAACAGACACATAGACCAATGGAATAGAATAGAAACCCCAGAACTAGACCCACAAACGTATGGCCAACTCATCTTTGACAAAGCAGGAAAGAACATCCAATGGAAAAAAGACAGCCTCTTTAACAAATGGTGCTGGGAGAACTGGACAGCAACATGCAGAAGGTTGAAACTAGACCACTTTCTCACACCATTCGCAAAAATAAACTCAAAATGGATAAAGGACCTAAATGTGAGACAGGAAACCATCAAAACCTTAGAGGAGAAAGCAGGAAAAGACCTCTCTGACCTCAGCCGTAGCAATCTCTTACTCGACACATCCCCAAAGGCAAGGGAATTAAAAGCAAAAGTGAATTACTGGGACCTTATGAAGATAAAAAGCTTCTGCACAGCAAAGGAAACAACCAACAAAACTAAAAGGCAACCAACGGGATGGGAAAAGATATTCGCAAATGACATATCGGACAAAGGGCTAGTATCCAAAATCTATAAAGAGCTCACCAAACTCCACACCCGAAAAACAAATAACCCAGTGAAGAAATGGGCAGAAAACATGAATAGACACTTCTCTAAAGAAGACATCCGGATGGCCAACAGGCACATGAAAAGATGTTCAGCGTCGCTCCTTATCAGGGCAATACAAATCAAAACCACACTCAGGTATCACCTCACGCCAGTCACAGTGGCCAAAATGAACAAATCAGGAGACTATAGATGCTGGAGAGGATGTGGAGAAACGGGAACCCTCTTGCACTGTTGGTGGGAATGCAAATTGGTGCAGCCGCTCTGGAAAGCAGTGTGGAGGTTCCTCAGAAAATTAAAAATAGACCTACCCTATGACCCAGCAATAGCACTGCTAGGAATTTATCCAAGGGATACAGGAGCACTGATGCATAGGGCCACTTGTACCCCAATGTTCATAGCAGCACTCTCAACAATAGCCAAATTATGGAAAGAGCCTAAATGTCCATCAACTGATGAATGGATCAAGAAATTGTGGTTTATATACACAATGGAATATTACGTGGCAATGAGAAAAAATGAAATATGGCCTTTTGTAGCAACGTGGATGGAACTGGAGAGTGTGATGCTAAGTGAAATAAGCCATACAGAGAAAGACAGATACCATATGGTTTCACTCTTATGTGGATCCTGAGAAACTTAACAGGAACCCATGGGGGAGGGGAAGGAAAAAAAAAGAGGTTAGAATGGGAGAGAGCCAAAGCATAAGAGACTGTTAAAAACTGAGAACAAACTGAGGGTTGATGGGGGGTGGGAGGGAGGAGAGGGTGGGTGATGGGTATTGAGGAGGGCACCTTTTGGGATGAGCACTGGGTGTTGTATGGAAACTAATTTGTCAATAAATTTCAGAAAAAAAAATCCTCAACAAAATATTAGCAAAATGAATCCACTAATACATTTAAAAAATTACTCACTATGATCAATTGGGATTAATTACCAGATGCAAGCGTGGTTCAATACTCACAAATCAATCAATGTAATACATCACATCATTGAGATAAAGAATAAGAACCATATGACCATTTCAATAGTTTCAGAAAAAGCATTTGACAAAGTACAACATTCATTGATAATAAAATACCTCAAAAATGTATGGCTAGAGGGAATAATACTTCAACATAATAAAGGTCACATATGAAAAACCCACAGCAAACATCATCATCCCTAATAAAAACAGTGTTTTTCCTTTAAGATCAGGAACAAGACAGGGATGTCCACTCACCACTGTTATTCAACATAGTATTGGAAGTCTTAGCCTCAGCAATCAGACAACACAAAGGAATAAAAGGCATCCAAATTGGCCAGGAGGAGGTCAAACTTTAACTTTTCGCAGATGACATGATACTCTATATGGAAAACCCAAAATATTCCACCAAAAAACTGCTTGAACTGTTCCGTGAATTCATCAAAGTCGCGGGATATAAAATCAATGAACAGAAATCAGTTGCATTCCTATACACCAATAATGAAGCATCAGAAAGAGAAATCAAGGAACTGTTCCCATTTACAATTGCACAAAAACCATAAAATACATAAGAATAAATCTAACCAAAGAGGTGAAAAATCTATACACTGAAAACTGTACAAAGCTTATAAACAAAATTGAAAAAAGACACGAAAAAACTGGGAAAGTATTCTATGCTCCTGGATAGGAAGAACAAATATTGTTAAAATGTCAATACTACCCAAAGCAGTCTATATATTCAATGCAATTCCTATCAAAATAACACCAGCATTCTTCACAGAACTAGAAAAAACCTAAACTTTGAATGGAAGCAGACAAGACCCCAAATAACCAAAGCAATCTTGAAATAGAAAACCAAAACTGGAGGCATCACAATCCCAGACATCAAGCTATATTATAAAGCTGTAATAATCAAGACAGTATGGTACTGGCACAAAAACAGACACTTAGATCAATGGAACAGAATAGAAAACCCATAAATGGACCCAGAAATGTATGGCCAACTAATCTTTGACAAAGCAGGAAAGAATATCAAATGGAACAAATACAGTCTCTTCAGCAAATGGTGCTGGGAAAACTGGACAGCAACATGCAGAAAAATGAACCTACACCACTTTCTTACATCATACACAAAAATGAACTCAAAATGGATGTAAGACCTAAACGTAAGACAGGAAGCTATCAAAATCCTTGAGGAGAAAGCAGACAAAAACCTCTTTGACCTCAGCCTCAGCAACTTCATACTCAACACGTCTCCAGAGGTACCCTTATGCATCAGCACTCCTGTATCCCTTGGGTAAATTCCTAGCAGTGCTATTGCTAGGTCATAGGGTAGGTCTATTTTTAATTTTTTGAGTAACCTCCACACTGTTTTCCAGAGCGGCTGCACCAATTTGCATTCCCACCAACAGTGCAAGAGGGTTCCCGTTTCTCCACATCCTCTCCAGCATCTATAGTCTCCTGATGTATTCATTTTAGTCACTCTGACTGGAGTGAGGTGGTGTCTCAGTGTGGTTTTGATTTGTATTTCCCTGATGAGGAGCCACATTGAGCATCTTTTCATGTGCCTGTAGGCCATCTGGATATCTTCTTTAGAGAAGTGTCTATTCATGTTTTCTGCCCATTTCTTCCCTGGATTATTTGTTTTTCGGGTGTCGAGTTTGGTGAGTTCTTTATAGATTTTGGATACTAGCCCTATATTTGATATGTCATTTGCAAATATGTTTTCCAAGTCTGTAGGTTGCCTTTTAGTTTTGTTGATTGTTTCCTTTGCAGTGCAGAAGCTTTTTATCTTCATGAAGTTCCAATAGTTCATTTTTGCTTTTAATTCCCTTGCCTTTGGAGATGTGTCGAGTAAGAAATTGCTGTGGCTTAGGTCAAAGAGGTTTTTTTCCTACTTTCTCCTCTAGGGTTTTGATGGTTTCCTGTCTCACATTTAGGACTTTCATTCATTTTGAGCTTATTTTTATGTATGGTGTAAGAAAGTGGTCTAGTTGTATTTTTCTATATGTTGCTGTCTAGTTCTCTGAGCATCATTTGCTAAAGAGACTGTCTTTTTTCCATTGGATACTCTTTCCTACTTTGTCAAAGTTTAGTCGGCCATACATTTGTGGGTCCAATTCTGAGTTCTATGTTCTATTAAATTGGTCTATGTGTCTGTTTTTGTGCTGCTACCATGCGGTCTTGATGATTACAGCTTTGTAGCAGAGGCTAAAGTCTGGGATTGTGATGCCTCCCACTTTAGTTTTCTTCTTCAATATTACTTTGGCTATTCAGGGTCTTTTGTGGTTCCATACACATTTATGATTGCTTGTTCTAACTTTGAGAAGAATGCTGGTGCAATTTTGATTGGTGTTGCATTGAATGTGTAGATTACTTTGGGTAGTATTGACATTTTAACAATACTTACTCTTCCAATCCATTGGCAAGGAATTTTTTTCCATTTCTTTGTGTCTTCTTCAATTTCCTTCATAAGCTTTCTATAGTTTCCAGAATACAGATCTTTAAAATCTTTGGTTAAGTTTTTTCCTAGGTATTTTATGTTTCTTGGTGCAATTGTGAATGGGATCAGTTTCTTTATTTCTCTTTCTATTGCTTCATTATTGATATATAAAAATGCATCCGAGTTCTGTACATTGATTTTGTACCCTGCGACTTTGTTGAATTCATGTATCAGTTCTAGCTATGTGACAATGAGAAAGAATGAAATATGGCCTTTTGTAGCAACATGGATGGAACTGGAGAGTGTTATGCTAAGTGAAATAAGTCAGGCAGAGAAAGACAGATACCATATGTTTTCACTCCTATGTGGATCCTGACAAACTTAACAGAAGACCATGAGGGACGGTAAGGAAAAAAAAAAGTTAGAGAAGGAGGGAGCCAAAACATAAGAGACTCTTAAAAACTGAGAACAAACTGAGGGTTGATGGGGGGTGGGAGGGAGGGGAGGGTGGGTGAAGGGTATTGATGAGGGCACCTGTTGAGATGAGCACTGTGTGTTGTATGGAAACCAATTTGACAATAAATTTCATATTTAAAAAAATTAAACCACTTGGGAAAAGTAAAAAAAAGAAAGAAAGAAAGAAAGAAAGTGGTAGCAGTTGCTTGGGCAATTTTTCTGTTTTCAGATATTTTTTCTCCGAGAATTCTTCAATGCATGTAGGAAAATTTATATTTTGTTTGTCACACATACTGGTGAACTGGATTTAAAAAATGTTATTAGAGATTTTGTTGGGGTCTGATTATGGAAGGAATATGCTTTAATATTTAAGGAAAATATAAAATACAAAGAAGAATAAAACATTATCTATCATTTTTCAAACAAATAAAAATAAAAATAGAACTTCCCTATGACCCAGAAATAGCGCTGCTAGGAATTTACCCAAGGTATACAGGAGTGCTAATGCATAGGGGCACTTTTACCCCAATGTTTATAGCAGCACTTTCAACAATAGCCAAATTATGGAAAGAGCCTAAATGTCCATCAAATTATGAATGGATAAAGTAGATGTGGTTTATATATACAATGGAATACTACTTGGCAATGAGAAAGAATAAAATCATGCCATTTTCAGCAACGTGGATGGACCTGGAGGATGTTATTCTAAGTGAAACAACCAGTAAGAGAAAGACAGATATCATGTTTTCACACATATGCATATCTTGAGAAAATTAACAGAAGACCTTGGAGGAAGGGAAGGGAAAAATAGCTACAGAGAGGGAGGGAGGTAAACCATAAGAGACTCTTAAATACAGAGAACAATCTGAGGGTTGATGGGGGGGTGGGGTGGGACAGAAGGTAAAGTGGGTGTTGGACATTGTGGAAGGAGCTTGTTGGGATGAGCACTGGGTTTTGTATGTAAGCCAGTTTGACAATAAATTATACTAAAAGAAAAAGAAAGAAAGAAAGAAAGAAAGAAAGAAAGAAAGAAAGAAAGAACTCATTGATAGAAATACAATAATGGTAGGGGACATTAACACCTCACTTACAACAATGGACACACCATCTAGAAGAAAATCAACAAGGAAACAATGACTTTGAATGACATACTGGACCAGATGGACTTAACAAATATTTTCAGATATTTCATCCTATAGCAGCAGAATATGTATTCTTTTCAAGTGCACATGGGACATTCTCCAGAATAGACCATATACTGGGTCATAGATCAGGCCTCAACAAGTATACAAAGACTAAGATCAAACCATTATATTTTGGGACCATAATGCTATGAAACTTGAAGACAACCACAAGAAAAAATTGGGAAGATCACAAGTACATGAAGGTCAAAGAAAATCCTACTAAAAATGAATGGGTTAACGTGGAAATTTAAGAAGAAATAAAAAAATACATACAAAGAAATAAAAATGAAAACATGACAGTCCAAAATCTTTGGGATGCCGCAGAAGTGTTCAAGGTGGAAACATAGGCCTACACCAAGAAGCAAGAAACGTCTCAAACGTACAAGATAC
Organism: Prionailurus viverrinus; assembly: GCF_022837055.1. Taxonomy (NCBI): domain Eukaryota; kingdom Metazoa; phylum Chordata; class Mammalia; order Carnivora; family Felidae; genus Prionailurus; species Prionailurus viverrinus. The sequence continues at coordinate 58,034,481 of NC_062579.1, forward strand.
ACTTACAACTAAAGAAGCTGGAAAAGGAATAGCAAATAAAGCCTAAAGTCATCATAAGAAGGAAAATGATAAAGATTAGAACAGAAATAAATGATATAGAATCAAACAAACAAACAAAAAAAAAACCCAGAGGAACAGATCAATTAAACTAGGAGCTGGTTCTTTGAAATAATTAATAAAATTATAACCCCCAAGCCAGGTTTATCAAAAAGAAAAGACAAAAGACCCAAATAAAATCATGAATGGAGGAGGAGTTAAGATGGAAGAGGAGTAAGGAGACTTTAAGCTTCTCTGATCCCTTGAACACAGCTGGATAGCACATCATTCTGAACACCAAAGAAACCATTCAGAGGTCTGATAGAACAAAAACTGCAAGACTACGTGCACAAAAGCAACTACGTTTTGGAAGGTAGGAGGTGTAGATAGTTTAATGGGGAAGGTATTGCTCTGGAATATGCCCATAGGGAGCGAGTCAGTTTATGGAGGTTACCACAAAGTAGTATAAGCAGCAGAGCTCAAAAATCTGAATTTTTAGCAGTCCAGTACCATGAGGGAAGTGCCTGGCTTGAAGGTGTTCAAGTGGTGAAGCAGAGCAGAATCCCATGAGTGACAGCGTGTTCTGAGGATACCTGGGTCACAAGGAACAGCGAGGGCCTGCACCATGGAAATCCCTAATACTTGGAGTTTTGAAACTCACGTGCCTGAGATAAGTGTGGACACAGGCAAGGTAAACGTGGGGTTCTGATGGAAAATGGAGACACAAGGCAGGTGATTAATTGTTCTTCTGTGAGGTTTCCCTGAAGAGTGAGGGGCACAAACTTTCAGCTCCAGGGATATAGAGGTGGTGCTGACAAATTTATTTCGCCCTTTAGAGCTGAAAGTTTTCAGGGAATAAAACAGTGCCACCTAGTGGATGCCAGGTCTGCTCACATCAAGCCCTGCTCCCACATCCCAGAGAAGTATTTCCATTGTAACAAGTCAGCCTGAGCCTCAGCTCAGTAGGCTCCTTCCATAAGACCAGCACAACAAACTCACTTGCACCAAGTCAAGTACCAAGGACTTCAGCTCTAGGGGAAATACTACCTAACTTCCATTTTACTTCTATTCTTTATTATTATTATTATATTTTCATTTGTATTCTTATTTTTTCAGTTCCTTTTTTTATTTTCTACTATTATTATTTTTATTTTTATATATAGATTATTATATTTAAATATTCATTCTTTTATTTTTATTTTATTATATTTTGGTTTTATTTTATTTTATTTTATTTTATTTTATTTTATTTTATTTTACTTTATTTTTGGATGTAGACTCCTTTAACAAGCAGCCAAAGCAACACCCAGGACCCAGTTTTTATTTTTTTCTTTGTTGTTTTTTTTTCTTCTTTTCTTTTCTGGACAAAATGATGAGATGGAGAAATTCACCCCAAAAGAAAGAATAGGTAGTAGAACTCATGGCCAGGAATTTAATCAACACAGTTATAAGTAAGATGTCTGAACTAGATTTTAAAACCATGATTTTAACGATACTAGCTAGGGTTGAAAAAAGCCTAGAAGACACCAGAGAATAACTTTCTACAGCGATAAAAGAAGTAAAATCTACTCAGGCTGAAATAAAAAAATGTTATAACTGAGTGGCAATCTTTAATGAATGCCATGATAATGAAGATGGATGAGACAAAGCAGCAAATTACTAATATAGAATATAAAATTACAAAAAATAATGAAGCAGAAAAGAAGGGGGACAACAAAGTCAGAAGGTCACAAGGAAGATGTAGAGAACTCAGGGACTTATGAAAGAGGAATAAACTTCATACACTAGAAGTCTCAGAAGACAAAGAGAAAGAAAAAGGGGCAGAGGTTTATGTGACCAAATTATAGCTGAAAACTCCCCTAATCTGAGGAAGGACACAAACATGAAAATTGAGGAAGTACAGAAAACTCCCAATAAATTCAACAAAAACTGACTGTCACCAAGGCATATCATACTCAAATTCACAAAACACGCAGACAAGGAAAAAATCATGAAAGCATCATGGGAAAAAATTCTTTAACCAAAAATGAAAGACATTATCAGATTCACGACAGCTCTTTACACAGAAATTTGCAGGCCAGAAAGGAGTGTGTTAAATGGAGAAAAAAAAAAAAAAACATGCAGCCAAGCATTTTATATCCAGCAAGGCTGTTATTAATAAAAGGAGAGATAAAGAGTTTCCAAAACAAACAAAACTAAATGAGTTTGTGACCATTAAACATGCCCTGGAAGAAATTTTAAGGGGGACTCTTTGAGTGGGGAAAAAAATTACCAAAGCAAAAGAGACAAAAAGAACCAGAGAACAAGACCAGAAGCATCAACTCTACATACACCACAATGGCACTAAATTAATATCTTTTAATTATCACTCTGAATGTAAATGGACCAACTGATCCAATTAAGACAAAGAGTATCAGAATGGATGAAAAAACAACAACAAGATTCATCTATATGTTGCCTACAAGAGACTCATTTTAGACATAAAGTCACCTGCAGGTTGAAAGTGAGGAGATAGAAAAGTATCTATCATATTAATGGACATCAAAAGAAAACCAGAGTAGCCATATTTGTATCAGACAAATGAGATTATAAACCAAAGACTGTAACAAAAGAAGCACATTATATCATAACTAACAGGTCTATTCATCAAGAAGATATAACAATTGTAAATATTTATGTCCTCAACCTGGGAGAACACAAATATATAAATCATCTAATAGAAAACATAAGGAGGGGCGCCTGGGTGGCCCAGTCGGTTAAGCGGCCGACTTCGGCTCAGGTCATGATCTCGCGGTCCGTGAGTTCGAGCCCCGCGTCGGGCTCTGTGCTGACAGCTCGGAGCCTGGAGCCTGTTTCAGATTCTGTGTCTCCCTCTCTCTCTCTGACCCTCCCCCGTTCATGCTCTGTCTCTCTCTGTCTCAAAAATAAATAAATGTTAAAAAAAAATTTAAAAAAAAAGAAAACATAAGGAAACTCATGATAATAATACCATAACAGCAGGGGACTTTAAAAAAACACTTACAGCAATGGACTGATCATCTAAGCAGAAAATCCACAAGAAAATAATGACTTTGAATGACACACTGGACCAGAGGGACTTAACAGAAATATTCAGAACATTTCATCACAAAGAAACAGAATACACATTCTTTTCTAATGCACATGGAACATTCTTCAGAATACATCACATGCTGGATCACAAATCAGGCCTCAAAAAGTGCAAATAGATCAAGATCATACAATGCATATTTTCAGACCATGATGCTATGAAACCTGAAGTCAACCACAAGAAGAAATATGGAAGGACCACAAATATTTGGAGGTGAAATAATATCCTACTAAAGAGTGAATGGCTTAAACAGAAAATTAAAGAAGAAATTTAAAATTACATGGAAACAAATGAAAATGAAAACATGACCATCCAAAACTTTTGCGGTGCAACAAAGGCAGTCATAAGAGGGAGGTATATAACAATCCAAGTCTTCCTAAAGAAGGAATATATGTCTCAAATAAGTAACTATAACCTGACACCTAAAGGAGCTAGAAAAATAACAGCAAATAAAGCCAAAAACCAGGAAAAAAAGAGGAAAAAATAGAGATTAGAGTGGAAATCAATTATATTAAATTAAAAAAAAAATCAGTAGAACAGGTCAATGAAACTAGAAGATGGTTCTTTGAAAGAATTAACAAAATTGATAAACCCCTAACAAGAATTTTCAAAAAAAAAAAAAAGGTAAGGTCCCAAATACAAATAAATAAAATCATGAATGAAAGTGATGAAATTACAACCAACATTGCAGAAATATAATTATATTATATAATGAGCAATTATATGCCAAAAAATTGGGCAATTTAGAAGAAATCAGTAAATTTCTAGAAACATATAAACTACCAAAAGTTAACCAGGAGGAAATAAAATATTTGAACAGACTCATATCCTGTAAAGAAATTGAATCAATAATCCAAAATCTCCCATAATTCAAGAGTCCAGGGCTGGATGGCTTCCCAGAGGTATTCTACTAAACATTAAAGAATACTTAATACCTATACTTTTGAAAATGTTCAAAAAATAGAAACGGAAGGAAAACTTTCAAAATCATTCTATTAGACAAGCATTATCTCGGCTCCAACATCAGACAAATACCCCACTAGAAAAAGAGAATTAAACACCTATTTCCCTGATGAACAATGGATGCAAAAATTCTGAACAAGATACTGGAAAATCGAATCCAACAATCCATTAAAATAATTATTCATCATGATCAAGTGGGGTTTATTCCTGGGCTGCAGGGCTGGTTCAATATTCACAAATCAAACAACGTGATGAACTACCTTAATAAAAGAAAGTATAAGAAACATATGACCCTCTTAATGGATGCGAAACAATCATTTGACAAAATACAGCATCCATTTTTGATAAAAACCCTCAAGAAAGTATGGACAGAAGGAACATACCTAAACATAATAGAAGCCATATATGGAAGACCCACAGTCAATATCATCCTCAAAGGGGAAAAGATGAGAGCTTTTCCCCTAAGATCAGGAATACAAGGATGTCCACACTCACCACACCATAGTACTTGAAGTCCTAGCCTCAGTAATCAGACAACAAAAAGGAATAAAAGGCATCCAGATCAACAAGGAAGAAGTCAAATTCTCACTCTTACTAGAGGACATGATAGTATACTTGGGAAATCTGAAGGACTCTACCCCAAAATTGCTATAATTGGTATGTCAATTCAGCAAAGTTGCAGGATATAAAATCAATGTGCAGCAATATTTCTATACACCAATATTGAAGCAGCAGAAAGAGAATTCATAGAATTGATCCCTTTTAAAATTGCACCAAAAATCATAAAACACCTAGGAATAAACTTTACCAAAGAGGTAAAAGATATGTATGCAGAAAACTATAGAAAACTTATGAAAGAAGTTGAAGAAAACAAAAAGAAATGGAAAAACATCCCATGCTCATGGATTGAAAGAACAAATACTGTTAAAAGGTCAATACTACCCAAAGCAGTCTACACATTTAATGCAATCCCTATCAAAATACTACCAGAATTTTTCACAATGCTGGAACAACTAATGCTAAAATTTGCATAGAACCGTAAAAGACACCAAAGAGCCAAAGTAATGATTAAAAATAAAACTAAAGCTGGAGGCATCACATTTCTGCACTTCAAGATGTATTACAAAGCTGTAATCATCAAGACAGTATGGTATTGACACAAAAACAGACACTCAGATCAATGGAACAGAATATAGAACCCAGAAATGGATCCACAAATGTATGGCCAACTAATCTTTGACAAAGTAGGAAGGAATATCCCATTGAAAAAATACAGTCTATTCAATAAATGGTGTTAAGAAAACTGGACAGCAACATGCAGAAGAATGAAACTTGACCACTTTCTTACACCACGCACAAAAACAAATGCAAAATGGATTTTACCTAAATGAAAGACGGAAAACCATCAAAATCCTAGAGGAGGAAAGAGGCAGCAACCTTTTTGACCTTGGCCACAGCAATGACTTACTAGACATGACTGTGGAGGCAAGGGAAACAAAAGCAAAAATAAACTACTGGGACCTCAGCAAGATAAAAAGCTCCTAACAGCAAAGGAAACAATCAACAAAACTAAAAGGCAACTGATGCAATGGGAGAAGATATTTGCAAATGATATATTTGATAAAAGGTTAGTATCTAATACCTATAAAAAAAACTTATGAAGCACAACATCCAAGAAATAAATAATCCAGTGAAGAAATGGGCAGAAGAAATGAATAGACACTTTTCAAAGAAGACATCTAGATGGCTAACAGACACATGAAAAGATGCTCAATGTCACTCATTACCAAAGAAATACAAATGAAAACCACTGAGATACCACTTCACATACGTGAGAATGGCTACAATTAACAACACAAGAAACAAGACAGGTTGGCAAGGATGCAGAGTCAGGGGAACACTCTTGCCTTGTTGGTGAGAATGCAAACTGATGTAGCCACTGTGGAAAATAGTATGGAGTTTGCTCAAAAATTTAAAAATAGAACTATCCTATGACCCAGCAATTACACTACTTGGTATTTACTAGAAGGATTCAAAAATATTGATTCGAAGGGATACATGCACTCCAATGTTTATAGCAGCACTATCAACAATAGCCAAATTATGGATAGAGCCCAAATGTCCATTGACTGTTGAATGGATAAAGAAGATGCAGTGTGTACACACACACACACACACACACACACACACACACACACAATGGAATGTTATTTAACCATCAAAAATGAAATCTTGGGGCACCTGGGTGGGTCAGTTGGTGAAGCCTCTGACTTCAGCTCAGGTCATGATCTCACTGTTTGTGAGTTTGAGCCCTGCATCGGGCTGTGTGCTGACAGCTCAGAGCCTGGAGCCTGCTTTGGATTCTGTGTCTCTTTCTCTGCCTCTTCCCCACTCATGCTCTCTCTGTCTCAAAAATAAAATAAACATTAAAAAAAGGAAATATTACTATTTTCAATGACATAGGTGGAACTACAGTGTATTATGCTAAGCAAAAGTATTCAGAGAAAGACAAATACCCTGATTTCACTCACATGTGCAATTAAAGAAACAGATGAAACTTATGTAAGGGAAAAAGTAGTGTGGAAGACAAACCATAAGAGATTATTTTTTAATGTTTATCTGTTTTTAGAGAGAGAGAGAAAATTAGCTTGAGCAAGGGAGGGGGAGAGAGAGATCAAGAAAAAAAAATCCCAAGCAGGCTCCACACTGTCAGTGCAGAGCCTAATGTGGGGCTTGATCTCACCAACTATGAAATCATGACCTGAGACAAAAATAGGAGTCAGATGCTTAACTGACTAGTTAAGCCCCACCCAGGCACCCTGTAACTATAAGAGATTCTTAATTAAAGTTTACAACTTAAGGGTTGCTGGATGGGAGGTTGGGCGAGGGATGGGCTAAATGGGTGATGGATATTAAGTAGGGCACTTGTTCTGATGAGCTTTGGGTGTTATATGTAAGTGATGAATCACTAAATTCTACTCTTGATACCAATTTACACTAAATGTTAACTAAGTAGAATTTAAACAAAAAATTTGAATAATCAATTTAAAAAATACTGTTACAAGTATCCATTACCAAGAAGAGGAGTTAATGGGAAGAAGAAAGAAAGCTCAACAAATAACAGGAAAAAGAATAATTGTAGAGAACTCACCATCAATTTTGTCTATAACTGGCCATCTGTGAGTATATATCATTTAAAAAATAATTTTAACATTGGTTAAAAACATAAAATATGTAATATTTACCCATATCTCAACATCTAAACCTTTCTCTGATCTCATTTTAGAGATATGCCAAATCAGTGGTTCATTTTGTGTATATCCTGGACATGAGAACAAAAGTTATCATTTTCTGACTTTCCCACTTTACCTTATTGAGAAATTGGGATTCATTTTTTGACTACAAACAGGACAAGTATTGGAACTTGGATCTATGGACCTGTACTTTGCCACTGAAGTGATGTGGCAGTTCTTGATGCCAAATACTGCTGATTTCTTTTCAAATCAAAATTTCTGTTGTTTTTCTTCAGATTAAAATGCATGCAAAATGCCACAATATCCTTTGGCATCACGTGAGTGCTGGTCCTTGAAACATCTGTGAAATTATTTTGTGTTACCTCTACTACATTATCAAAATGCCACCTTGGAGTTAGTTTACTAATTTCAGTTGTATTCATGGAAGTAATTCTAACTCCTTATGTAGCTAAAAGATTAAAATGAGTAGCCATTATATTTTTTTTAACTTGAAAGAAATAAATAGTTTGGGTCAATTAGAGTAGATTACTTTAATTGGAGAGAAATGGTATGCTGTTCTCTTTGAAATTTTCCAATGCCTTTCACTGATAATTAGTTTAAGAATGAGATGATGCATTAGTATTTTTATTGCAAACAATTTTGCTTAGTGTTTAACCTGAAAGAGGTGCTTTTTCTTCTCTTGGTTTCTTATAATTTTTGTGGTTTTAATTGATCATCATCTTCTTAGCACTATGGAAATATGCCTTATTCTATCAAAATAATGAGTAAATAAAACAGGAATGGTATGTACTCAGTATATATTTATTAAATTGAGCTGAATTGCTTCAAACAATGGTTTCCATATCAAGTAGAAGAAAATCTAAACCGTGATTATTTTTGTTGTGCTAATAGACTTACCAGACTATTAGCACCAAAGATCAGTTTTACTTCATTCACTTTTCTGAGTCCTGTGACCATAAACTCCTTTCAATAACTACTCAGAATAGGTCCCTATTAAACAACCTTACACCTGGCTCTGGTAAAACACATGCTAATGAATATAAACAAAACAACAACATAAAACAAGAAAAAACAGGTAACTCATTTACAAAGTGGAGGTAATAAAAAAAGTGACATCATTATTTTTTATTATTTAAATTCCAGTTAGTTGACATACAGTGTTATGTTCATTTCAGGTGTACAATATAGTGATTCAACAGTTCCACAACACAAGATGCTCATCTCAGCAAGTGCACTCCTTAATCCTCATCAAGTATTTTACCCATTCCTCCACTCACCTCCCCTCTGGTAACAATCAGTTTGTTCTCTACAGATAAGAGTGCATTCTTTTGTTTCCTCACTCTTTTTTCCCATTTGTTTGTTGTGTTTCCTAAATTCCACATATGAGTGAAATTATGTGGTATTAGTCTTTCTCTGAGTGACTTATTTCACTTAGCATAACACTCTTCAGCTCTATCCATGTCGTTCCAAATTGCAAGGTTTCATTCTTTTTTTATTACTGACGACTATTCCATTGTATGTAAATATCACATCTTCTTTATCCATTCCTCAGTCCATAGACACTTGGGCTTCTTTCCTTTCTTTGCTATTGTAGATAATGCTGCTATAAACATCGGGGTGCATGTATCCCTTTCAATTAGTATTTTCGTATACTTCGTGTAAACACCTAGTAGTGCAATTCCTGGATCTTAGGGTAGTTCTATATTTAATTTTATTGAAAACCTCCATACTGGTTTCCAGAATGGCTGCACTAGTTTTGCATTCCCAACAACAATTAAAGAGGGTTACCTTTTCTCCGCATCTATTCCAGCAAGTGCTACTACTTGTATTGTTGATTTTAGCCATTTTGACAGTTGTGAGGTGATACCTCATTGTAGTTTTGATTTGTATTTCCCTGGTGATCAGTGATGTTGAATACCCTTTAATATGTCTGTTTGCCACCTGTGTCTTCTTGGGAAAAATGTCTATTCATGTCTTCTGCCCATTTTCTAATTGGATTAATCATTTTTGGGGTGTTGAGTTTTATATATTCTTTATATTTTTTTGATACTAACCTTTTTATCAGATATGCCACTTGCAAATATCTTCTCCCCTTCCATAGACTGCCTTTTAGTTTTGCTGATTGTTTTCCTCGCTGTGTAGAAGCTTTTTATTTTGATGAAGCCCCAATAGTTCATTTTTGCTTTTATTTCTCTTGCCTCAGGAGGCATATCTAAAAAGAAGTTGCTAAGGCCAATGTCAAATAATTACAGCCTGTGTTCTCCTCTAGAATTTTGATGGTTTTAAGTCTCACATTTAGGTCTTTTATCCATTTTGAATATATTTTCATGTATGGTGTAAGAAAGTGATCCAGTTTCATTCTGTCCAGTTTCCCCAGCATCATTTTTTGAAAAGACTCTTTTTCCCATTGGATTTTCTTTCCTGATTTCTGGAAAATTAATTGACCATAGAGTTTTGGGTTCTTTTCTGAGTTTTGTATTCAGCTCTATTGATCTATGTGTCTATTTTTGTGTCACCACCATACTGTTTCGATTACTACTGCTTTGTATTATAATTTAAAGACTGGAATTGGGATGCCTCCAGATTTGCTTTTATTCTTCAAGGTTGCTTTTGCTACTCAGGGTTTTTGTGGTTCCATACAAATTTTGAGATTGTTTGTTCTAGCTCTTTGAAAATCACTGCTGGTAATTTGATAGGGATTATATTAAATGTGTAGGTTTCTTTGAGTAGTATAGACATGTTAGCAATACTTTTGTCTTCCAAACCACGAGCATGGAATATCTCTCCATTTCTTTGTGTTATCTTTGGTTTATTTCATCAGTGTTATATAGTTTTAAGAGAAAACGTTTTTCACCTCTTTGTTCAGGTTTATTCCTATGTATCTTATGGGTTTTGATGAAATTGTAAAAGGAATTGATTCCTTGATTCTCCTTTCTGCTGTTCCATTATTGGTGTATAGAGATGCAACCTATTTCTGTATATTGATTTTGTATCCTGTGACTTTAGTGAACTTGTGTGTCACTTCTAGAATGGTTTGGTGGAGTCTTTTGGTTTCTCTACATAAAGTACCATATCATCTGTAAATCTTCCTCCTGGCTGATTAGGATGACTTTTCTATTTATTTCTTCTGATTGCTGTGGCTAGGATTTCCAGTACTATATTTAATAGCAAGTGGTGAGAGTGGACATCTCTGTCTTGTTCCTGACCATAGAGGAAAAGCTCTCACTTCCTCCCCATTAAGGAAGGTAATACCTGTGAGTTTTTCTTATATGGCTTTTATTTTGTTGAGATATGTTCCCTCTAAATATACTTAGTTGAGTGTTTTTTTAATCATGAATGAATGCTGCATTTTGTCAATTTTTTTTCTCCAACTACTAAAGTGATCATATGCTTTTCATCGTGATTTTATTAATGTGGTGCATCATATTGATTGATTTGTGAATGTCGAACCACCCTTGAAACCCAGGAATAAATATCACTTTTTTGTGGTGGATGATTTTTTTAAATTTTTCTTATGTTGGATTCAGTGTGCTAGTATTTCACTGAGAATTTTTGCATCTATGTTCATCAGGCATATTGGTCCCTAATTCTCCTTTTTCTTGGTGTGTTTGTCTGGTTTCACTTTCAGAGTAATGCTGGCTGAATAGAATGAATTTGGAAGTTCTCCCTACATTTCTAAGTTTTGCAATAGATTGAGAAATATAAGTATTAACTCTTCTGTAAATATTTGGTGAAATTGGCCTGTGAGACCATCTGGCTCTGGACTTTGTTTGTTTGTTGGGAGGTTTTTATTTATTTATTTATTTTTAAATTTTGATTCAGTTTCTTTGCTGGTTATTGGTTTGTTCAAGTTTTCTACTTGTTCCTTTTTCAGTTTTGGTAGTTTATATGTGTCTAGGAATTTGTCCATTTTTTCCAGATTGTCCAGTTTTTTGACATATAGTTTTTCATTACATTCTCTTATAATTGTTTGTATATCTGTGGTGTTGTTTGTTACTTCTCCTTTTGTCCTTTGTGATTTTTTTTAATTTGGGTTCTTTCTCTTTTCGATAACTCTGGCAAGGTATTTTGTTTTTGCTTTTCATATTTATTCCTGCTATAATCTTTATTATTTCCCTTCTTTCTCTGGCTTTAGGCTTCATTTGATTTTCTTTTTACAGCTCCTTTAGGTGTAAGGCTATGTTGTTTATTTTATATTTTTTCTTCCTTCTTGATGTAACCCTGTATTGCTATGTATTTTCTTTTTAAGAGAAATTTTGCTGCGTCACAAAGCTTTTGAACATTGTGTTTTTATTTTCATTTTTTCCATGCATTTTGTTATTTCTTCTTTGATTTCCTGTTTGAACAATTCACTGTTTAGTAGGATGTTCTTTAACCACCATGTATTTGTGGTCTTTCCAATTTTTTCTTGTGGTTGACTTCTAATTTCATAGTATTTTGGCCATAAGAAGTGCATGGTATCATTTCAATCTTTTTTGTAGCTGTTGAGACCTGTTTTGTGACCTAATATGCAATATCTTCTACAAAATGTTTCATGTGCACATTTGAAAAGAATGTGTATTCTGCTGTTTTCAGATAGATGCTCTGAATATGTCAGTTAAGTCCATCTGGTCCATTCTGTCACTCAAAACCACTGTTTCCTTGTTGATTTTCTGGTTAGGTAATCTGTCCATTGATGTAAGTGGGATGTCCCCTACTATTGTTGTGTTATCAATTAATTCATTTATGGTTGTTATTAATTGTTTTATATATTTGGTTCTCTGATGGCTTGTACATAAATATTTACAATTCTTATATGTTCTTGTTGGATTATATGATTATATAATGACCTTCTTTCTCTCTTTTTACAGCCTTTGTTTTTTTTTTTTTTTTTTTTTTTTTTTTTTTTTTTTTTTGATTTTATTTTATTTATTTTTTTTTTTTTTATTTTTTTTTTTTCTGAAATTTATTGACAAATTGGTTTCCATACAACACCCAGTGCTCATCCCAAAAGGTGCCCTCCTCAATACCCATCACCCACCCTCTCCTCCCTCCCACCCCCCATCAACCCTCAGTTTGTTCTCAGTTTTTAACAGTCTCTTATGCTTTGGCTCTCTCCCTTTCTAACCTCTTTTTTTTTTTTTTCCTTCCCCTCCCCCATGGGTTCCTGTTAAGTTTCTCAGGATCCACATAAGAGTGAGACCATATGGTATCTGTCTTTCTCTGTATGGCTTATTTCACTTAGCATCACACTCTCCAGTTCCATCCACGTTGCTACAAAAGGCCATATTTCATTTTTTCTCATTGCCATGTAATATTCCATTGTGTATATAAACCACAATTTCTTTATCCATTCATCAGTTGATGGACATTTAGGCTCTTTCCATAATTTGGCTATTGTTGAGAGTGCTGCTATGAACATTGGGGTACAAGTGGCCCTATGCATCAGTGCTCCTGTATCCCTTGGATAAATTCCTAGCAGTGCTATTGCTGGATCATAGGGTAGGTCTATTTTTAATTTTCTGAGGAACCTCCACACTGCTTTCCAGAGCGGCTGCACCAATTTGCATTCCCACCAACAGTGCAAGAGGGTTCCCGTTTCTCCACATCCTCTCCAGCATCTATAGTCTCCTGATTTGTTCATTTTGGCCACTCTGACTGGCGTGAGGTGATACCTGAGTGTGGTTTTGATTTGTATTTCCCTGATAAGGAGCGACGTTGAACATCTTTTCATGTGTCTGTTGGCCATCCGGATGTCTTCTTTAGAGAAGTGTCTATTCATGTTTTCTGCCCATTTCTTCACTGGGTTATTTGTTTTTCGGGTGTGGAGTTTGGTGAGCTCTTTATAGATTTTGGATACTAGCCCTTTGTCCGATATGTCATTTGCAAATATCTTTTCCCATTCCGTTGGTTGCCTTTTAGTTTTGTTGGTTGTTTCCTTTGCTGTGCAGAAGCTTTTTATCTTCATAAGGTCCCAGTAATTCACTTTTGCTTTTAATTCCCTTGCGTTTGGGGATGTGTCGAGTAAGAGATTGCTACGGCTGAGGTCAGAGAGGTCTTTTCCTGCTTTCTCCTCTAAGGTTTTGATGGTTTCCTGTCTCACATTTAGGTCCTTTATCCATTTTGAGTTTATTTTTGTGAATGGTGTGAGAAAGTGGTCTAGTTTCAACCTTCTGCATGTTGCTGTCCAGTTCTCCCAGCACCATTTGTTAAAGAGGCTGTCTTTTTTCCATTGGATGTTCTTTCCTGCTTTGTCAAAGATGAGTTGGCCATACGTTTGTGGGTCTAGTTCTGGGGTTTCTATTCTATTCCATTGGTCTATGTGTCTGTTTTGGTGCCAATACCATGCTGTCTTGATGATGACAGCTTTGTAGTAGAGGCTAAAGTCTGGGATTGTGATGCCTCCTGCTTTGGTCTTCTTCTTCAAAATTCCTTTGGCTATTCGGGGCCTTTTGTGGTTCCATATGAATTTTAGGATTGCTTGTTCTAGTTTCGAGAAGAATGCTGGTGCAATTTTGATTGGGATTGCATTGAATGTGTAGATAGCTTTGGGTAGTATTGACATTTTGACAATATTTATTTTTCCAATCCATGAGCAGGGAATGTCTTTCCATTTCTTTAAATCTTCTTCAATTTCCTTCAGAAGCTTTCTATAGTTTTCAGCATACAGATCCTTTACATCTTTGGTTAGATTTATTCCTAGGTATTTTATGCTTCTTGGTGCAATTGTGAATGGGATCAGTTTCTTTATTTGTCTTTCTGTTGCTTCATTGTTAGTGTATAAGAATGCAACTGATTTCTGTACATTGATTTTGTATCCTGCAACTTTGCTGAATTCCTGTATCAGTTCTAGCAGACTTTTGGTGGAGTCTATCGGATTTTCCATGTATAATATCATGTCATCTGCAAAAAGCGAAAGCTTGACTTCATCTTTGCCAATTTTGATGCCTTTGATTTCCTTTTGTTGTCTGATTGCTGATGCTAGAACTTCCAGCACTATGTTAAACAGCAGCGGTGAGAGTGGGCATCCTTGTCGTGTTCCTGATCTCAGGGAAAAAGCTTTCAGTTTTTCCCCGTTGAGGATGATGTTAGCTGTGGGCTTTTCATAAATGGCTTTTATGATCTTTAAGTATGTTCCTTCTATCCCGACTTTCTCAAGGGTTTTTATTAAGAAAGGGTGCTGGATTTTGTCGAAGGCCTTTTCTGCATCGATTGACAGGATCATATGGTTCTTCTCTCTTTTTTTGTTCATGTGATGTATCACGTTGATTGATTTGCGAATGTTGAACCAGCCCTGCATCCCAGGAATGAATCCCACTTGATCATGGTGAATAATTCTTTTTATATGCCGTTGAATTCGATTTGCTAGTATCTTATTGAGAATTTTTGCATCCATATTCATCAGGGATATTGGCCTGTAGTTCTCTTTTTTTACTGGGTCTCTGTCTGGTTTAGGAATCAAAGTAATACTGGCTTCATAGAATGAGTCTGGAAGTTTTCCTTCCCTTTCTATTTCTTGGAATAGCTTGAGAAGGATAGGTATTATCTCTGCTTTAAACGTCTGGTAGAACTCCCCTGGGAAGCCATCTGGTCCTGGACTCTTATTTGTTGGGAGATTTTTGATAACCGATTCAATTTCTTCGCTGGTTATGGGTCTGTTCAAGCTTTCTATTTCCTCCTGATTGAGTTTTTGAAGCGTGTGGGTGTTCAGGAATTCGTCCATTTCTTCCAGGTTGTCCAATTTGTTGGCATATAAGTTTTCATAGTATTCCCTGATAATTGTTTGTATCTCTGAGGGATTGGTTGTAATAGTTCCATTTTCATTCATGATTTTATCTATTTGGGTCATCTCCCTTTTCTTTTTGAGAAGCCTGGCTAGAGGTTCATCAATTTTGTTTATTTTTTCAAAAAACCAACTCTTGGTTTCGTTGATCTGCTCTACAGTTTTTTTAGTTTCTATATTGTTTATTTCTGCTCTGATCTTTATTATTTCTCTTCTTCTGCTGGGCTTAGGCTGCCTTTGCTGTTCTGCTTCTAGTTCCTTTAGGTGTGCTGTTAGATTTTGTATTTGGGATTTTTCTTGTTTCTTGAGATAGGCCTGGATTGCAATGTATTTTCCTCTCAGGACTGCCTTTGCTGCGTCCCAAAGCGTTTGGATTGTTGTATTTTCATTTTCGTTTGTTTCCATATATTTTTTAATTTCTTCTCTAATTGCCTGGTTGACCCACTCATTCGTTAGTAGGGTGTTCTTTAACCTCCATGCTTTTGGAGGTTTTCCAGACTTTTTCCTGTGGTTGATTTCAAGCTTCATGGCATTGTGGTCTGAAAGTAAGCATGGTATAATTTCAATTCTTGTAAACTTATGAAGGGCTGTTTTGTGACCCAGTATATGATCTATCTTGGAGAATGTTCCATGTGCACTCGAGAAGAAAGTATATTCTGTTGCTTTGGGATGCAGAGTTCTAAATATATCTGTCAAGTCCATCTCATCCAATGTCTCATTCAGGGCCCTTGTTTCTTTATTGACCGTGTGTCTAGTTGATCTATCCATTTCTGTAAGTGGTGTATTAAAGTCCCCTGCAATTACCACATTCTTATCAATAAGGTTGCTTATGTTTATGAGTAATTGTTTTATATATTTGGGGGCTCCGGTATTCGGTGCATAGACATTGATAATTGTTAGCTCTTCCTGATGGATAGACCCTGTAACTATTATATAATGTCCTTCTTCATCTCTTGTTACAGCCTTTAATTTAAAGTCTAGTTTGTCTGATATAAGTATGGCTACTCCAGCTTTCTTTTGGCTTCCAGTCGCATGATAAATAGTTCTCCATCCCCTCACTCTCAATCTAAAGGTGTCCTCAGGTCTAAAATGAGTCTCTTGTAGACAGCAAATAGATGGGTCTTGTTTTTTTATCCATTCTGATACCCTATGTCTTTTGGTTGGCGCATTTAATCCATTTACATTCAGTGTTATTATAGAAAGATACGAGTTTAGCGTCATTGTGATGTCTGTATGTTTTATGCTTGTAGTGATGTCTCTGGGACTTTGTCTCACAGGGTCCCCCTTAGGATCTCTTGTAGGGCTGGTTTAGTGGTGACAAATTCCTTCAGTTTTTGTTTGTTTGGGAAGACCTTTATCTCTCCTTCTATTCTAAATGACAGACTTGCTGGATAAAGGATTCTTGGCTGCATATTTTTTCTGTCTAGCACCCTGAAAATCTCTTGCCAATTCTTTCTGGCCTGCCAAGTTTCAAAAGAGAGATCAGTCACGAGTCTTATAGGTCTCCCTTTATATGTGAGGGCACGTTTACCCCTTGCTGCTTTCAGAATTTTCTCTTTATCCTTGTATTTTGCCAGTTTCACTATGATATGTCGTGCAGAAGATCGATTCAAGTTACGTCTGAAGGGAGTTCTCTGTGCCTCTTGGATTTCAATGCCTTTTTCCTTCCCCAGTTCAGGGAAGTTCTCAGCTATGATTTCTTCAAGTACCCCTTCAGCACCTTTCCCTCTCTCTCCCTCCTCTGGGATACCAATTATGCGTATATTATTTCTTTTTAGTGTATCACTTAATTCTCTAATTTTCCCCTCATACTCCTGGATTTTTTTATCTCTCTTTTTCTCAGCTTCCTCTTTTTCCATAACTTTATCTTCTAGTTCACCTATTCTCTCCTCTGCCTCTTCAAGCCGAGCTGTGGTGGTTTCCATTTTGTTATGCATTTTGTTTAAAGCGTTTTTCAGCTCCTCGTGACTGTTCCTTAGTCCCTTGATCTCTGTAGCAAGAGATTCTCTGCTGTCCTGTATACTGTTTTCAAGCCCAGCGATTAATTTTATGACTATTATTCTAAATTCACTTTCTGTTATATTATTTAAATCCTTTTTGATCAGCTCATTAGCTGTTGTTATTTCCTGGAGATTCTTCTGAGGGGAGTTCTTCCGCTTGGTCATTTTGGATAGTCCCTGGCGTGGTGAGGACCTGCAGGGCACTTCCCCTGTGCTGTGGTGTATACCTGGAGTTGGTGGGCGGGGCCGCAGTCAGACCTGATGTCTGCCCCCAGCCCACCGCTGGGGCCACAGTCAGACTGGTGTGTGCCTTCTCTTCCCCTCTCCTAGGGGCGGGATTCACTGTGGGGTGGTGTGGCTCGTCTGGGCTACTTGCACCCTGCCAGGCTTGTGATGCTGGGGATTTGGCGTATTAGCTGGGGTGGGTAGGCAAGGTGCTCGGGGGCAGGAGGGGCAGGCTTAGATCGCTTCTCCTTAGGTGATCCACTTCAGGAGGGGCCCTGTGGCAGCGGGAGGGAGTCAGATCCGCTGCCGGAGGTTTGGCTCCGCAGAAGCGCAGAGTTGGGTGTTTGCGCGGAGCGAGCAAGTTCCCTGGCAGGAACCGGTTCCCTTTGGGATTTCGGCTGGGGGATGGGCGGGGGAAATGGCGCTGGCGAGCGCCTTTGTTCCCCACCAAACTGAGCTCTGTTGTCAGGGGGCTCAGCAGCTCTCCCTCCCTTTGTCCTCCAGCCTTCCCGCTTTCCGAGCAGAGCTGTTAATTTCTGACCTCCCAGACGCTAAGTCGCGCTTGCTGTCGGAACACAGTCCGCCCGGCCCCTCCGCTTTTGCAAGCCCGACTCGGGGGCTCTGCTTGGCCGGCGAGCCGCCCCTCCGCCCCGGCTCCCTCCCGCCAGTCCGTGGAGCGCGCACCGCCTCGCCGCCCTTCCTACCCTCTTCCGTGGGCCTCTCATCTGCGTTTGGCTCTGGCGACTCTGTTCTGCTAATCCTCTGGCGGTTTTCTGGGTTATTTAGGCAGGTGTAGATGGAATCTAAGTGATCAGCAGGACGTGCGGTGAGCCCAGCGTCCTCCTAAGCCGCCATCTTGCCGCAACTCCCACAGCCTTTGTTTTAAAGTCTAGTTTGTCCAATATAAGTATTGCTGCTCCAGCTTTCTTTTGACATCCATTTGCATGATAAAGTTTCTCCACCCTCTCACTGTTGATGTCTTTAGGTTTAAATGAGTCTTTAGTAGTAGCATATAGATGAGTTTTATTTTTTAATTAAAGGTATACTATTATTGTTTTACAGAGATAGTGGATGAGAAGTGAAGAGGGACAGTGGGAGATAGAGAATCTTAAGCAGGCTCCACACTCAGCACAGAACTGAGTCTTGTTTTTTTATCCATTCTGACACCCTATGTCTTTTGATTGGAGTGGTTAGTCCATTACATCAAAGTAATTGTCAATAAATATGTATTTATTGCCATTTTATTTCTTGTTTTGTCATATTTTTCTGGATATTTTCTCTGATTCTAAGGTGGTACCATTTGAAAATAAGGGAAAATATCTGAAATTTATGCTGTGGAGATAAATTAAGAGAATTCCAGCCTGAGGATTTAATAAGAAATTATATTAACATTTAGAAGACCTGGACTCTTTATATGTGTTTGTGTGTGAATGTTTGTGTCTTGCACATCTTGTTTTAAAGTTTTTACAGCTTTCTTGAGGTATAATTGTCAAATAAAATTATATATATTTAAGATGTAAAATGAGATGTATTGATATGTGTATACATTGTGAAATGATTACCACATTCAAGCTAATTAGCATATTAATCACCTCACAAATTTGCAGTATTTGCTGTGGTGTGAACTATTAAGAGCAACTCTCTTAGAATTACAAATACCTTTTGAGTTCACTGATATGTGGAATCCAAAAACAAAACAAATGAATAAACAAACAAAAAGCAGAAAGAGACACATAAATACAGAGAACAAACTGATGGTTGCCAGAGGGGAAGGGATGGGGGAAAGAGCAAAATGGTGAAGGTAGTGAGAGATACAGTCTTGCAATTATAGTATAAAGAAAAAATACATTATAGGAAATATAGTCAGTGCTATTATAATAGCTTTCTATGATACATGGTAGCTAAACCTGTGAGCATAACATAATGTATAAATTTGTCTAATTACTATGTTGTACACCTGAAACTAATATAATATTGTGTGTGAAGTATACTTCAATTAATCAACTCTCTTACAAAGTTTATGATACCATATTATTACTTACAGTCACCAAACTGTACATTAGATTTAAAGAACTTATTCACTCCATATAACTGGATCTTTGTGTACTTTGACCAACATGTCCTTATTTTCCTGCCTCCCAAATAACTGGCAAACACCATCCTATTCTCCACTTTTATGAACTAGATTTTTAAATAATTCACATATAAGTGAGATCATGCAGTATTTGTCCTTTTGTATTTGGCATATTTCAATTAGTATTGTGTCTTCCAGGTTCATTTATGTTGTTGAAAAAGGCAGGATTTTCTTTTGTAAAGCTGAGAATATTCCATTTATAGATATACCACATTCTATTCATTGATCTATTCTTCAATCAGCCAGCATTTATGCTGATTCCAATCGTTGACTATTGTGAATAATGCTGCAATGAACATAGGAGTGCAGATATGTCTTCAAGACGGTGATGTTATATCCTTTGGATATATAACCAATAGTGGTATTTCTGGATCACATGGCAGTTTTATTTTTAATAATTGTGGAAACTCCATACTGTTTTTCCTAACGACTGCATCAACTTACATGCCCATCAACAGTGTACAAAGGTTCCATTTTTTCCCACATCTCCACCAACAGTTACATTTTGACTTCTTGATAATACCCATTTTAACAAGTGTGAAATAGTATCTCATTATGAATGACAATTAGTGATATTGAGCATAATTCTTTGAAATTAGTGATATTGAGCACTTTTTCATATACCTATTAACCACTTGTATATCTTCTTTTGAGAAATACCTATTCTGGTTCTTTGCACTATAAAAAAAATCAAGTTATTTGTGTGTTCGCTCTTGAGTTACTTGAGTTCCTTACATATTTTGGATATTAACCTCTTATCAGATATGTTTGTAAAGATATTCTCCTATTCCAAGGTGGCCTGTTTACTATATTGATTGTTCTTTTGTTATACAGAGGTGTTTTTTTCTTTTTGAGTTGGATGCATTCTACATGTCTATTTGTCTAAAAACAAGTTTTCCACATGTCTACATGTCTATTTTATTGCCTGTGCTTTTGGTATCATATCAAAAAAAATAATAATTGCAAAGGCCAATATCAAGAGGCCTTATCTCTGCGTTTCCATATATATATATATATATATATATATATATATATTTCATCCCATTAGCATACTATTTTCATTATTGTAGTTTTGTAATTTCTTTCAAAATCAAGATGTATGATGTCTCCAGTTTTGTTAATGCCCTAAATTTCTTTGAGTATTCAGGGTCATTTTTTATTCCATAGAGATTTTAGGATTGTTATTTCTGTTTCTGTAAAAAAAAAATGCAATGTAATTTTTAATAGAAGTATAATTAATAAACAGTATACATTAGCTTTAGCTTTACAATATAGTAATTCAATAATTCCGTACATTGCTCAGTGCTCATCATCATAAATGTACTCTTTATAATCCATCACATTTCACACATTTTCTCTCCCATCTCCAATCTGGTAACCATTAGTTTGTTCTTCATACTTGACTCTGTTTCTTGAGTTGTCACTCTCTCTGTTTTCCTTTGCTCTTTTTTTTTTTTTTTTTTGGTTTTGTTTTGTTGCTTAAATTCCACATATGAGTGAAATGAGGTGGTATTTGTCTTTCTCTGACTTAAATATTTCACTTAGCATTATACTCTCTAGCTCCATCCATGTCATGGTTAGATTTAAATATTTTATGGTTGAATAATATTCCAGTGTGTGTGTGTGTGTGTGTGTGTGTGTGTGTGTGTCCAAAATCTTCTTAATCCATTCATCTGTCAATGGGCAATGGGGCTGATTTCATAATTTGGCTATTGTATATAATTCTGCAATAAACACGGGGGTGCATGTATCCCTTTCAGTTAGAGTTTTTGTATTTTTTTTTATAAATACCCAGTGATGGGATTACTGGATCATAGGGTAGTTCTATTTTTTAATTTGAGTAATCTCTGGAGCACCTGGGTGAGTCAGGTGGTTAAGTGGCTGACTCTTAACTTTGGCTCAGGTCATGATCTCAGGGTTTGTGAGATCAAGCCCTGTGTCAGTCTCTGTGCTGTCAGTAGGGATCCTGCTTGGGATTATCTCTCTTCTCTCTCTCTGTCCCTCTCCCTGCTCATGCTCTCTTTCTCTATCTCTCAAAATAAATTAAAAAAAAACATTTAACAGATTTTTCAGTAAGCTCATACTGTTTTCCACAGTGGCTGCACCAGTTTGCATTCCCACCAACAGTGCACAGTGTTTCTTTATCTCCACATCCTCATCAACACTTGTTCTTTCTTGTGTTTTTGATTTTAGACCTTGTGACTGATGTGAGGTGATATCTCACTGTAATTTTGATTTGCATTTCCCTGATGATGAGTGATGTTGACATCTTTTCCTGTGTCTGTTGGCCGTCTGTATCTTTGGAGAAATGTCTATTCATGTCTTCTTCACATTTTTTAATTGATATATTTATTTGGGGGGGGAGTGTTGTGTTTTTTCATTTCTTTATATATATTTTAGGTACTAACCCTTTATCTAATATGTCATTAGCAAATATCTTCTCTCATTCCTCAGGGTGCCTTTTAGTTTTGTTGTTTGTTTATTTTGCTGTGCATAACCTTTTTATTTTAATGTAGTTCCAATAGTTTGCCTTTGCTTTTATTTCACTTGGCTCAGGAGATATATTGAGAAAAATTGTGCTATGGCTTGATGAACATATTTCATGTTTCTTTTGGCCATTTGTGTGTCTTCTTTGAGAAAATGTCCATTCAGGTACTTTGCCCATTTTTAAATTGGATTATTGAGTTTTTAGTGTTGAGTTGTATAAATTCTTTATAAATTTTATATATTAACCCCATATCAGATATGTCATTTGCAAATATCTTCTCCCATTAAGCAGGTTACCTTGTCATTCTGTTTATGGTTGCCTTCACTGTGCACAAGCTTTTTATTTTTGTTTAGTCCCAATAGTACAATTTTGTTTGTTTCCCTTCTCTGAAGAAATATATCTAGAAACATTTTTTGTACAACCAATACCAAAAAATTTCTGCCTATATCTTCTTCTAAGGGTTTTATGGTTTTAAGTCCCAAAATAGGACTTGAATCCATTTTGACTATATTTTTGGGTATGGTATAAGAAAGTGGTTCAGTTTCATATTTTTGCATGTAACTGTTGACTTTTCTCAGCACCACTTTTTAAAGAGACTGTCTTTTCCCCATTTTATATTCTTGCCTCCTTAGTCATAGATTAATTGACCATATATAAGCACGAATTTATTTCTTCACTCTACTCTGTTCCATTGATCTCTGTGACTATTTTTGTGCCAGTATCATTCTGTTTTGATTACTACAGCTTTACATTATATATTGCAATCTGGATTTGTGATAGCTCCAGATTTGTTCTTTTTCTCCAAATTTGTTTGTTTGTGTTTCTTTTTGAGTTATTTTGTGATACAATATTAATTTTAGTATTAATTCTAGATCTGGAAAAGTGAATTAGTATTTTGGTAAGGATTACATTATATATGTAGATTGCTTTGGGTAGTATGGGCACTTAAAAGTATCCATCCTTCCAATCCTTGAGTATGGAATATCTTTCCATTTGTTTTTGTCATTTTCTTTTTTTTTTTTCAACGTTTTTATTTATTTTTGGGACAGAGAGAGACAGAGCATGAACGGGGGAGGGGCAGAGAGAGAGGGAGACACAGAATCGGAAACAGGCTCCAGGCTCCGAGCCATCAGCCCAGAGCCTGACGCGGGGCTCAAACTCACAGACCGCGAGATCCTGACCTGGCTGAAGTCGGACGCTTAACCGACTGCGCCACCCAGGCGCCCCTGTTTTTGTCATTTTCAATTTCATCAATGTTCTATAGTTTTTGGAGTGCAGGTCTTCCACCTCCTTTGTCAAGTTCATTTTCAGGAATTTTCTGCTTTTTGGTGCAATTGTAAATGTGATTGTTCTTTTAATTTTTCTTTCTGCTATTTCATTATTAGTATAAAAATGCAACAGATCTCTGTATATTAACTTCATAACCTGCAACTTTACTGAACTCATTTATCAGTTGTAGTAGTTTTTTGATGAAGTATTAAGGGTTTTCTATTTATAGTATGTCATCTACACATATGAAAGTTTTACTTCTTCCTTACAAATGTGGATGCTTCCCTCCCATCCCCCCACCCCCCCACCCCCCTGCCGATTGTTGTTGCTAGGATTTCTAATACTATGTTACTGCGTTTATGTTTTGTTTCTGGTCTTAGAGGAAACCTTTCTGTTTTTCACCATTGAGTATGATGTTAGTTGTGGGTTCTTCATATGTGGCCTTTATTATGTGAAGGTATGTTCCCTCTAAACCTACTTTGCTGAGAATTTTTGTCATAAATGGTGTTGTACTTTGTCAAATGTTTTTCTGCATATGGAGATGATATTTTTTACTCCTTTATTTTATTAATGTGAGGTATCACATTGATTGATTTATGAGTATTGAACCATCCTTTAATCCCTAAAATAAATCCCACTTGATTGTGAATAATTTTTATCATTAATTATTTAATTACTTATTTACTTATTTTGGATTCTGTTTGCTAGTATTTTAGTGAGGATTTTTGCATCTATGTCCATCAAAGATATTGGCTTGTAGTTTTCTGGTAGTGCCTTTATCTGACTTTTGTATCAGGTTAATGTTAGCCTCATAGAATGAATTTGGAAGCTTTCCTTCCCCTTCTGTTTTGTGGAATAGTTTGAGAAGAATGTATGTTATCTCTTCCTTAAATATTTGGTAGAATTTGCCTGTGAAGACATATGGTCCCTCGCCGTTGGTTGCAAGGTGTTTTTAGTTTTGTTTTGTTTTTTTAAATTTCTGATTCAATTTCTTTGGTAGTACTTGGTATGTTC
Source organism: Prionailurus viverrinus (assembly GCF_022837055.1). Classification (NCBI taxonomy): domain Eukaryota; kingdom Metazoa; phylum Chordata; class Mammalia; order Carnivora; family Felidae; genus Prionailurus; species Prionailurus viverrinus. Next base: position 58,058,735 of record NC_062579.1, read on the forward strand.
AGATTTTCTAATGCTTCTTGATTCAGTTTTGGAAAATTACATTTCTAGAAATTTATCCATTTTTCTAGGTTGTCCAACTTGTATGCAAATAATTTTTTATAATATTCTCTTACAACCCTTTATATTTTTGTAGTGTCATTTCTTGTTTATCTTCACCATTTATGCTTTTATTTATTTGCATCTTCTCTCTGTCTTTCTCTGTCTCTCTATCCTTCCCACTCTCTCTCTCTTTTGATGAGTCTGGATAAAGTGATATCAGTTTTCTTGATTTTTTTGAGGAATCAGCTCCTGGTTTCATTTATCTGTTCTGTTGGGTTTTTAGTCTCTATTTCATTTATTTCTGTGCCAATATTTATTATTTCCTTTCTTTTATTGGTTTTAGGGATTGTTTGTTCTTTTTTCCACCTCCTTAAGTTATAGGGTTAGGTTGTTTAATTGAGATTTTTCTTGTTTATTGAGGTATCCCTATATTTCTGTTCCTATGGCATGAAAATCAAGCCATCAAAAGCGCAGTCAGCATGTAGTGAGTCCATGACTGGGAGATGGATCCTCCATGAGAGCGGGACCCCCATCCTGGCCCCCTTCAACCCTATGACTAGGAGATGGAACCCCCATGAGAGTAGGATCCCCTGTCCTGTCTCCCTGCACCCCTATGACTCAGAAGTGTATCCTCCATGAGAGTGGGATCCCCATGTTCCCCTGCAACCTTATGACTGGGAGATGGACCTCCATGAGAATGGGAACCCTGTCTGGTACCCCTGCACACCTATGACTGGGAGATAGAACTTCCATGAAAGCAAGACTCCCATCCTGTCTTTCTGCATCCCCAGGACTGGGAGATAGACACTGCATAACAGTGGGACCCCCCCTCCTCTCCTGGCCCCCTGCACTACCAGTAGCCCCCCTTGTTCTTCTGCTACAACAGGCACGTTCTGAATTTTGCACCTATAGGTCTCTTTGCCTGGACTCCCTCCCCTAGGATTACAGGGATCCTCCCACACTATCTTTGGACCCTTCCTACACACTCCCTCTCAGTCACTCTCTCTCCCTCCTTGTCCTTTGCACTTTTCACAGGCCTTTCTAAGGTTCCTATAGATATTTTTCTACTGTCTATTGTCCTCCAGACACCAACACTAACCAGGATTATCCATGCAGGACATTTATCAGAGGACATGCCTGTGGGGAAAAGAGGAAGGGGAAGCCAGAAGGACTGGCAGACAAACAGTGGGCAGGGCTAACCCTCAAGAGAAGACTAGGGAAGGAAAGCTGACTGGAGCAGTCATGTGAGACCTCAGAGTGCAAAGCAGCTGCGGGAGAAGCCCTGTGCCCACAGCTTCCCCCTTGCCCCCATGCCCTGTCCTATCCCCCTCGCCTGGAGCAGCAGCACCCTATTTGCACTCTTGCACTGGCTGCTCAGCCCTGAGAGCAGAGGCTCCCATGAGGGGAGGTTGGGACAGAAAGAGTAGATAAATCCTTTATGGAAGCAAACAGCCACCAGCCACATCTAGTTTGCTTGAGCACCCCCATTTCCAACAATTAATTCTTCAAAGCCCACTATGGCGGGAGAAAGCACCTACAGGGAAAGAGCTTGAATCACCTGGTCCTCAAGGGCCCTGCAGGCTGTAGCATATGGGATGCCAGGAAGGACATGTTCAGTGTACTTCCAGATGATGGAAGTCTAAGAGACCCTAGGTGGGGCTGGTTGCACAGGCATAGCAGAAAGGTCTCACGAAGGCCAGCAGGGTGCCTTGGTGAGGGCCACATGCCTCCTCTCCTGGGCCTCCCTGGAAAACATTGAGCAGAATTTACTTCATGTATAATGTATGCCCCACTTTTTCTAATTCAGAATTTACACATCTCTTTTTTTCTAACTTTTAAAGGTATTATTTAAATTCTAGTTAGTTAACATACCGTGTAATATTTGTTTCACATGTATAATTTAGTGATTCACACTTAAATACAACACCCAGTGCTCATCATGAGTGTCCTCCTTAATCTCTATCACCTACATATCCATCCCCCCACATACTTCCTCTCTGGTGACCAGCAGCTTGTTCTCTATACTTGAGTCTGTTTCTTGGTTTAATTCTCTTTTTACTCTTTTTTTTTCTTAAATTCCACCTATCATAAGGTGTTTATCTTTCTTTGGCTGACTTATTTCACTTAGCATAACACTGTCTAGCTCCATCCATGTCCTTGCAAATGGCAAGATTTCATTTGTTTTTAAGGCTGAAGAATATTCCATTGTATATGCATACCACATATTCTTTATTCATTCATCTGTCAAAGGATACTTGGGCAGTTTCAATAATGTGGCTATTATCGATAATGCTGCTATAAACATTCAGGTGCATGCCAGTATCCCTTCGAATTAGCAGTTTTGTATTCTTTGGGTAAATATCTACCAGTGCAGGTTCTGAACCATAGGCTAGTTCTATTTTCAACTTTTTGAGGAAACTCAATACTGTTTTCCAGAGTGACTGTACCAGTTTGCATTCCTACCAACAGTGCAGGAGGGTTCCTCTAACTGCATATCCTTGACAACACCTCTTGTTTCTTGTATTTTTTATTTTAACTATTCTGACAGGTGTGAGGTGATAATTCATTGTAGTTTTGACTAGTTTTTCTCTGATGATGAGTGATGTTGAGCATTTTTTCATGTGTTCGTTGGCCATCTTGGTGTCTTATTTGGAAAAGTATTTATGCATGTCTTCTGCCCATTTTTAAATAGAATTATTAATTTCTTAGATATTGAGTTTTATAAGTTCTTTGTATATCTTGAATACTAACCCTTTATCAGATATGTCATTGGAAAATATACTCTATCATCCCCTAGGTTACATTTTAGTTTTGTTGATTGTTTTCTTTGCAGTGCATAAGCTTTTTATTTTGATGAAGTCCAATAGTTTATTTTTGCTTTTGTCTCCCTCACTTCCAGAGACTTGTCTAGTAAATTGCTGCTATTGCTCATATCAAAGAGGTCACTGCCTGTGTTCTCTCTAGAATTTTAATTGTTTCCTATCTCACATTTAGCTCTTAAATCCATTTGGAATTTAGAGTTGTGTGTGGTGTAGGAAAGTGGTCACTTTCATTTATTTTGCATGTCACTGTCAACTTTTCTCCAGGAATATTTGTTGAACAGAGTGGTTTTTTCCCATTGGATATTCTTTCCTGCTTTGTCAATGTTTAATTGACTATATTGTTGTGGGTTCATTTCTGGGTTTTCTATTCTATTCTATTGATCTTTGTGTCTATTTTTGTGCCAGCACCATACTGTTTCAACTATTACAGCTTTGTAATATAACTTTAAGTTCAGAATTGTGATGCTTCCAACTTTTCTTTTCTTTTTGAAGTTCAATTTTGCTATGTGGGATATTATATGTTTCCATACAAATTTTAGGATTATTTGCTCTACTTTTGTGAAAAAATGCTGTTGGTATTTTGATAGGGATTGCATTAAGTGTGTAGATTGCTTTGGGTAGTATAGACATTTTAAAAATATTTTTTCTTCAAATCCATGAACATTTCCTTTTGTCATCTTCAGTTTCTTTCATCAGTGTTTTATACTTTTCATAGTACCGGTTTCCACATCTTTAGTTAGATTTATTCCTAGGTATTGTTGGTATGGTTGCAATTGTAAATGGGATTGATTCTTTAATTTTCCTTTCTGCTGCTTAATTATTGGTGTATAGATATGCAACTGATTTATGTATGTTGATTTTGTATCTTGCAACTTTACTGAATTTGCATTGCACTTCTATCAGTTTTGTAATGGAGTCTTTTGAGTTTTCAACATAGAGTATCATGTCATCTGCAAATAGGAAAAGTTTGACTTCTTCCTTGCCAATTAGGATGCATTTTATTTCTTTTTGTTGTCTGATTAATGTGGCTAGGATTTCCAGTACTTATTAAATAACAGTGGTGTGACTGGATACCCATCTTGTTCCCAACAATAGAGGAAAAGCTCTCAGTTTTTCCCCATTGAGGATGGTATTACCTGTGTGTTTTTAGCATATGGCCATTATTACTTTCAGGTATGTTCTCTGAACCTCTTCTTTGTTGAGTGGTTTTATCATAAATGGATGTTTTGCTTTGTCAAATGATTTTTCTGTATCTATTGAAAAGATCATCTGATTCTTATCCTTTCTTTTATCAATGTGGTGTATCACATTGATTTGCAAATATTGAACCACCCTTGTAACCCAGGAATAAATCCCACTTAATCGTGATGAATGATTATTTTAATATATTTATGGATTTAATTTGCTACTATATTGTTGAGGATGTTTGCATCCATGTCCATCATGGATATTGGCCTGTAGTTCTCTTTTTTGGTGGCAACTTTATCTGGTTTTGGTAACAGGGTAATACAGGCCTCATATGAATTTGGAAGTTTTCCTTCCATTTATATATTTTAAAATAGATTGAGAAAGATGGGAATTAAATCTTCTCTAAAGGCTTGGTAGAATCGCCTGTGAAGCCATCTGGCCCTGGACTTATGTTTCTTGGGAGTGTTTTGATTATTGATTCAAGCTCTTTGCTGGTTATCAATCTGGTCGGCTTTTCCATTTCTTCCTGTTTCCACTTTGATAGTTTATATGTTTCTGGGAATTTATCCATTTCTTCCAAGTTTTCCCATTTGTTGACATATACCCTTTCATTATATTCTATAATAATGGTTTGTATTTCTGTGGTGTTGGTTTTTATTTCTCCTCTCCTAGTAGTGATTTTATTTATTTGGGTCTTTTCTCTTTTTGTTTTGATAAGACTGTTTAGGGCATTATCAATTTTATTGGTTTTTTTATTTTTTTAACGTTTATTTATTTTTGACACAGAGAGAGACAGAGCATGAACAGGGGAGGGTCAGAGAGAGGGAGACACAGAATCTGAAACAGGCTCCAGGCTCTGAGCTGTCAGCACAGAGCCCGATGCGGGGCTCGAACTCATGGACCACGAGATCATGACCTGAGCCAAAGTCAGCCGCTTAACCGACTGAGCCACCCAGGCGCCCCCGTTTTATTAGTTTTTTAATAAACTAGTTCCTGGTTTCATTGATCTGTTCTATTTTTTAGTTTCTATATCATTTATTTCTGTTCTAATCTTTTTTTTTCCTCCTTCTGCTGGCTTTAGACTTCATTTGCTGTTCCTTTTCTAGATCATTTAGGTATAAAGTTTAGCTGTTTACTTGAGTTTTGTTTTTGTTTTTGTATTTTGCTTCTCAAGGGAAACCTGTATTGCTATATACTTTCCTTTCAGAACTGCTTTTACTGCATCCCAACGATTTTGGACAATTTTGTTTACATTTTCAGTGTTTCCATGTATTTTTTTTTTGTTTCTTTGATTTTTCTATTTGACCCACTCATTGTTTAGCAACATGTTTAAACTCTATGTATTTATGGTCTTTCCAAATTTTTTCTTGTGCTTCTGGTTTCATGGCATTGTTGTCAGAAAAGGTGCATGGTAATATCTCAATCATTTTATATTTGTTAAGGCCTTTTTTTTTTTACCTCCTATGTTATCTCTTCTGAAGAATGTCCCATATGCACTTGAGAAGAAAGTGTATTCTGCTGTTTTAGGATGGAATGTTCTGAATATACCTGTTAAGACCATCTGGTCCAGTGTGTTATTGAAAACCATTGTTCCCTTGTTTATTTTCTGCTTAGATGATCTGTACATTTCTGTAAGTGGGGTGTTAAAGTCCCATACTATTATTTTGCTATTATTGGTGAGTTCTTTTATGTTTGTTATTAGTTATTTTTATGTATTTGAGTGCTCCTGTGTTGTGTGTATAAACATTTACAATTGTTATATCTTATTTTTGAATGGTCCCCTTTATTATGATATAGTGCCCTTCTTCATCTCTTGTTACAGTCTTTGATTTAAAATGTAGTTCATCATGGGGCACCTGGGTGGCTCAGTCAGTCGGTTAAGCATCTGACTTTGGCTCAGGTCAGGATCTCACAGTTCATGGGTTCAAGCCCCGCATCAGGCTATGTGCTGACAACTCAGAGCCTGGAGCCTGCTTTGGATTCTGTGTCTCCCTCTCTCTCTCCCCTGCCCCTGTTCTCTCTCTCTCTCTCTCTCTCTCTCTCTCTCTCTCAAAAATAAATAAACATTAAAAAATAAAATGTAGTTCATCCAATATAAGTATTAGTACTCTGGCTTTCTTTTGAAATCCATTTGTATGAGAAATGTTTCTCCATCCCCTCACCTTCAATCTACAAGTGTCTTTAGGACTATAATGAGTCTCTTGTGGGCAGCATATACTTTGGTGCTGTTTTTTTTATAATTATTCATTGTGACACTCTGTATTATTTTATTGGAGTGTTTACTCCCTTTATATTCAGAGTAATTATTTATAAAGATGTGTTTAGTTCAATTTTAGTATATGTTTTGTCATTGTTTCTGAAGATTTTTCTGTTTTTTTTTTCTTGCTTTTGTCACTTTTGGTCTTTCTTTCTACTTCAAGAGTCCTTTTAATATTTTTTGCAGGGCTGATTTTGTGGTAAGCAACTCCTTTAGGTCGTTTGTCTGGGAAACTCTATCTGTCCTTCTGTTTTGGATGATAGCCTTGCTGGGTAGAGTATTCTTTGCTGCAGATTGTTGCCATTCAGCACTTTGAATATATCATGCCACTCCTTTCTGGCTTGCCAAATTTCTGTTGAGAGATTCATAGCTAGCATTATGTATCTTTCCTTGTAAGTTAAGAACTTCTTTTGTCATGCTGTTTTCAAGATTTTTAAATTTTTATTGTTATTTTTTGCAAATTTAATTCAAATATGTCTTGGTGTTAGCCTACTTTTGTTAATTTTGATGGCAGTTATCTGTCTCTCCTGGATCTGGATTTATTTTTCTTGCTGACATTAAGGAAGTTTTCAACTATCATCTCCTCAAATAAGTTTTATGCCCCCATTTTCTCTCATTTTTTCTGAGACTCTTATAAAATGAATATTATTAGATTTGATGGTGTCACTGAGTTCCCTAAGTCTGTTTTCTCGTACTGTAATTCTTTCTTCTCTCTCTTCTTCAGCTTTGTTATTTTTCATTATTCTATCTTCTATATCACTTATTCACTTATCTGTTTCTTCCAGTCTTGTGTTCATTGTGTCAAGCCTGTTTCCAATTTTTTTATTGCATTCATCATTTCTGACTGATTCTTTTTTAACTCTTTTATCCCTGTCCCTGAAGTCTTTCATTCTTTTGTCATGCCCAGTGAATATCCTTATGATTATTGCTTTAAATTTTCCATTAAAAATGTTACATATATATTCTTTGCTTAGATCTCTGGTCACGACATTATCTTTTTCTTTCATTTGGCATGAATACCTTCATCTTGGCATTTCGTCTAATCTCTGCCTTTTTATGTATGTTAGAAAAGCCCATTATGTGTCTTGTTCCTGAGAGTAATACCTTTATGAAGAAGTGTTTATATAATGTGCAGATCTGGCACTTCAGTGAGTTTCTCTAGTGTTTGCTGCATGCTTTCTGATGTTTTGGTTTTTGCTCTATCCTTCTGGATAGTCTTTTGCACAAGATCTCTTTGACTCTAGTGGTCAGTGTTCGGTCCTTGGCCAGAATGTGGTGAGTTTTAACTAGGTGTGCTCTGGTTTGCTTGCTACATAAGACCTCATACTACTTCCAGTATACCTGAAATCCTTTATAACTCTCGTGTTGGGAGATGTGGTATTGGCAGGGGGTCTTGCTGGTCATCTGGGGAAGGATCCTGACACACTGGGACTGAGGTAAGCTTGACTGAGAAGGACAGTTCCTCCAGAGCCATGGGTGTGGGATTTGGTATAAACAATTTAGGTGCCTATTGTTGGCATTGCACTGCTTTCCTCGGGTGGCTCTGTGTTTATGCTGAGGGTTGGGGGAGGAAAATGGCTCCAGCCAGCTCATTTTCCCTTGGAGATGAAGCTCTGTGAACACTGCTTCACAGACAACACTCTGAGAAGGGAAAATTATGTCCTCCCTGTCTCCCCCAGACTTTTTTTCATATCACTATTCCTACACTGACTGCTTCCAGGGTTTTTGTCTGCCTTCTTTCCAGAAATAAGGCAGTGTCCTCAGGACTCTATCCCAGCCAAGCCTGTTGACCTTCAAAACACTACTTAAGCCCAGCCAGTTACAAAACTCACAAAAATCAGCCCCTCTCATTCTCCCAGCCAATGGCTTTGATGACATGTTTTCCTGTGTGCTCCTCTCTCTCTCACCCTTTTCTGCAACCTTGGCTCCCTCCCTTACAGCACTCACAATCCATTTCTCCCCTAAACCATGCCTCTCTTACCTTTTTCCATTTGCCTTCTTTTCTCCCTTTGGTTGTGGAGTTAGTTATGTCAGTCTTCACTGTGATTTCTGGTGTACATAGAATGATTTGATAGTTATGTATTATATTCAGGAAACAAGGGAAGCCTATGGTCCTCCTACTCTGGAGAACCTGTCTCCATGTATTTTTTAAATCCTGTTTGATTTCTTGGTTGACCCTTTCTTTATTTACTAATATGTTACTTAACCTTCATATCTTTGTGTACTTTCCTTGTTATTGATTTCTAGCTTCTTACCATTGTGGTTTGAAAAAGTTCCTGATATGCTTTCAACCTTTTTGAATTTATGAAACATTTTGTGGCCTAACAGATGACCTATTCTGGATAATGTTTGATGTACACTTGAAAAGAATATGTATTCTGCTGGTTTTGAATGGGATGTTCTGAATATATCTGTTAGGGCTATCTGGTACAACGTGTCATTCACATCCACTGTTTCCTTGTTGATTTTCTGCCTGGATGATCTATTCATTAGTGTAAATGGGATGATAAAATTCACTAGTATCATTATATTACTGTAAATTTCTTCCTTTATATCTGTTAATATTAGCTTTATGTTTTTTTAGGTACTCCCATGTTGAGTGCATAGATATTTACAATTGTTATATCCTCTTACTGAATTTTTCTCTTTGTCACTATATAGTGACCTTTTTTTTTCTTGTTACAATCTTTCTTTTGATGTCTATTTTGTCCTTGATAAGTATTGCTCTATCTTTTTTTTTCACTTTGATTCAATTTCTTTGATTTGTATGGGACTATTCAAATTTTCTATTTCTTCCTGTTTGAGTTTTGGTAGTGTGTGAGTTTTTACGAATTTTTCCATTTCTTCCAGACTGTTCAGTTTGTTGACATATAATTTTTCATAGTTTTATCTTATGATTTTGTATTTTTGTGGTGTTGGTGTGATCTCTCCTCTTTTATTCATGATTTTGTCTATTTGAGTCCTCTCTCTTTTCATTTTGAGAAGTCCGGATAGGGTTTTATCAATTTTGTTTATTCTTTAAAAAAACAGCTTTTAGTTTCATTGCTCTGTTCCAATTTTTTCTATATCATTTATTTCTGCTCTACTCTTTATCATTTCCCTTTTTGTGCTGGCTTTTGGCTTTATTTACTATACTTTTTCTAGCTCCGTTAGGTGTAAGGTTATGTTGTGTTTTTGGAACCTTTCTTACTTCTTGAGATAGGCCTGAATTGAATGTATTTTCATCTTAGGACTGCCTTTGCTGCATCCCAAAGGATGGGACTGTCAGGTTTTCATTTTCATTTGCTTCCATATATTTTTTTAATTTCTTCTTTAATTTCCTGGTTAACCTATTAATTCTTTAGTAGGATGTTCTTTAACCTCTGTGTGTTTGGGGGTTTTCCAAACTTTTTCTTCTGATTGATTTCAAGTTTCATAGCACTATGAGTTGAAAATATGAATGGTATGATCTCAATATTTTTGTTCATGTTGAGGGATGATTAGTGACTCAATATGTGATCTCTTTTGGATAATATCCCATGTGCACTTCAGAAGAATGTGTATTCTGCTTTTTTAGGATGAAATGTTCTGAATATATCTGTTAAGTCCATCCAGTCCAGTGCATCATTCAAATCCACTGTTTCCTTGTTCATTTTCTGCTTAGATAATTTGTCCATTTCTGTAAGTGGGGTATTAGAGTCTCCTACTATTATGGTACTATAATCAATGAGTTTCTCTATGTTTGTGATTGATATATATATTTGGGTGCTCCACATTGGGGGCATAAATATTTACAATTTTTTGAACGTATTGGTGAATAGATCCCTTAATTATGATACAATTCCCTTCTTCATTTCTTGTTACAGTCTTTGATTTAAAATCTAGTTTTTCTGATATAACTATGGATACTCCAGCTTTCTTTTGACCTCCATTAGCATGATAGATGGTTCTCCATCTTTTCACTTTCATTCTGCAGATGTCCTTAGGTCTAAAATGAGTCTCTTATAGGCAGTATATAGATGCCTCTTGTTTTTCTTTTCTTTTATCCATTCTGATACCTTATGTATTTATTTGACTTGAGAATTTGCATTCAGAATGATTATTAAAAGATATGAATTTAGTTCCATTGTATTACCTGTAGGGTCGGTGTTTCTGGTGGTGTTTTCTGGTCCTTTCTAGTCTTTGTTACTTTGGTCTTATCCTCCTCCTCCTCCTCCCCCTCTTCCTTCTCCTCCTCCTCCCCCTCTTCCTCTTCCTCCCCCTTCTTCTTCTTCTTCTTCTTCTTCTTCTCTTCTTTTCTCCACTCAGTGTCCCCTGAAAATTTCTTTCAGGACTGGTTTTGTGTTCACTAACTCCTTGAGGTTTTGTTTTTCTGGGAAACTCTTTAATCTCTCCTATTCTGAATGGTTGACTTGATGGATAAAGGATTCTAGGCTACATATTTTTCTGATTCAGCATATTGAATATTTTCTGTCACTTTCTTCTGACCTGTCAAGTTTCAGTGGACAGTTTTGCTACTAACCTTATGTGTCTAGCCTTGTAGGTTAAGGACTTTTTGTCCCTAGCTGCTTTCAGAATTCTCTCTTTATCTTTGTATTTTGAAAGTTTGACTATGATATGTTTATCTTTGTATTTTGAAAGTTTGACTATGATATATTGTGGTGTTGACCTGTGTTTGTTGATTTTTAAGGGAGTTCTCTGTACTTATTGGAATAGATTAGGGAACTTCTCAACTATAATTTGTTCAAATAAACCTTCTGCCCCCTTTCCTCTCTCTTCTTCTTCTGGTACTCCTAATATAAGGATATTGTTTCATTTTATGGAATCAGTTCTCTCAGGCTCACCTCACGCTCTAGGAATTTTCTTTCCCTCTTTTTTTTTCAGTTTTATTATTTTCCATAATTTTATCATCTATTTCACCTATTCTCTCCTCTGCTTCTTTAATCCTAGTTTTCACTGTATCCAGTTTATTGTGCATCTCAGTTATAGCATTTTTTAATTCAAAATTCATCCTGACTTGTTTTTAGGTCTTTGATCTCTGCATCAAGGGTTTCTTTGGTGTCTTTTATCTTTTTTTAAGCCCAGATAGTAGTCTTATGACTGTTTTTCTAAATTCTTGTTCAGATATATTGTTCATATCCGTTTTGAGCAAGTCTCTGGCTGTGATTTCTTCTTGACCTTTCTTCAAGAAGGAATTCCTCTGTCTTGTCATTTTGGCTAAGTTTCTGTCTTTTGCATGCTTTAATACCTTGTGATGTTTCCTGCACCTGAGAGTACTACTATATTAAAAGGGGTAATACACTGCCTGAAGCCTGGTACTCCAGAAGTGTTTCTAGTATATGCTCTGTGCACTCTGCTGTTTCATTTTGGCTGCTCATTTCCATTGGTCAGTCCTCATCAGAGCTTCTCCTTACCTGCAGTGGTGGTGTTTGGACTTTTAAGTAGGTGTCTTGATTTATTTTTTGAAGTAACCCTGGGGGGAAGAAAAGGTGGGGATCATGATCCCAAAAAAGAGAAAAGGAAAAGGAACACAAGAAATCAAACAGAGAATAAAAAATCTACAAGCCTGCTTCCAAAGAAAAAGATTGGAAAAAGAAGAAAAATAAGTAGAAGAAAAAAGAAAAGAAGACAAAAGAAAAGGACAAAAACCCTGCTCAAAAAAGTAATAAAAATATAAAAGGAAATTAGAAAAAACAAATAAGACACTATGAGCCTGATTCCAAAAGAAAAGAAGGAGAAAAAAAAGTGTAGTCTCTTGGTGCCTGTGGGGTGCTGGCTGTTTTGGTCTGGGTGAGAGGCCAGGTGCATCTGTTCAGAGTCAGTTTTGCCCCAGTAAATAAGCAATTGCCAGGCTCTGAGTGGCAGGGTTTGGTGTAAGCATGTCCTGCCTCCACCAGGGACCTCTGTGCTGCTTCTACAGTCCCACCATGTTGGAGTTGGGAGAAAAATTGGCACCACTCCAATCTCTCATCCCCTGACCAGAGATCTCAACCCCTACTGTTCGGGCAGCCCTCACAGAACAGCAAGGGCAGTCAGCTTGCCCTGCACCACAAATATTCTACTTTTTTTTTTCTTTGGATGGGCTTCAAAACATAAAGTTTTAAGTGTCCCAGCACCATGTGAGTTCACTCTCCTCCTCCAGAGTACAATGTCTCCACCTTGCTGATGAAAGGCCTTTGGCACCTGCAAGATCTTTTGTCTTTGGGGAGGCAACAGACCCTCTCCAGAAGTCCTCCATGAAGGGGACTGTTCTCTTCCAGTGCACCCCAGAGATCTCTACACCATGCTACACACTCCAGGGCCAGCCCCTTCCTCCCTAGGAGTGCATGCCACAGCTCCTGCTCTGGAGAATGTCATGCACTTCCAAAACCTCAGAGTTTGAGCTCCAAAAGCTGTTGGCAAAAAAGAACTACTCCGCACTCAGCACTTCTCACTCTCCAGTCCGTGACCCAGAGAGGTTATCCTCTTGTGCTAACTCTATGCCACACTACCTCAACACCTCTTTTTCTCCATTTTGTCTCTCCACAGGAAAGATTCCTTTACCTTGGCGTCACTGCTGTTTTTCTCTCCCCCATTTCACATCCACTCACCTCATACTTGCCAAGTTGACTTCCTCCTAATATAGAGGTCCTTCTGCCACCCTGCAGATAGATTTCCTGGGTGTTCCAAGTATCTGACCTCAATACAGCTGTGTTTGAGGGAGAGGGAAAGCCTACGCCCCCCTACTTCTCTGCCATTTTAACTCCTCCCCCCTCCCAGTGTATTTTTTACATAAGTTAATGAGCTGTGCATATTTCTTAATAGTCTGTCACTTTGTTGAATATCTCACTGAAATTTTACATTCTTTATCAAGTCCAATGAGTATCCTTTTGACCATTACTTTGAATCCTTTATCAGGCATATTGCTGATATGCTCAGCATATCATTTCTGATATGGCTCATTTCTGAATACATGATGGAAAGTGTCAAGATTTTTAGCCAAGGATAATAAGAGATGTGAATGTATAAAAAGTCACTAAGGTGAAACATCAGTGGTAATGGGCATTTCTAACTAGGCCAACTTGGCCAAATTCTTGCTGAAGATAAACCAGGAAGATTAAATGTCCCCTGGGGGATAGCGAAGAAAGAGGGATTTAATCAGATATCAAGAGTAATCAGATACTGATTGTAGGGTATACTTGCTGTAATGAGTTAGCAAGATTCTTACAAAAATTGAAAGATAAAAATATGAACACATAAGCGCAAATGTTGAAGTCTAGTTGTGAAGAGGTTTCAGAGAAGCCGGACAAAAATATGGTCAAGAAGGGAGACTTTTCTAACTGGAATTATACAATATTTGTCCTTTTATGTATAACGTATTTCACTTAACATAATGTTTTAAGGTTCGTTCTTGTTGAGTTATGTATCAGACTTTCATTTTTAAAGATGAATCATATTCCATTGTATGTATATGAAATTTTGTTAATCTAATTATCTGTTGAAGGCCATTTGTTTCCCCTTTATGCTACTGTGAATAATGCTGCTATGAGCATTGATGTAGAAATATATGATTCTCTCTTCATTTTTTGAGTGTGTATACCAAAAATGTAGTTATTGGATCATATGGTAATTCTACAGTTAACTTTTTCATGAATTTCTACACATTTTCCACAGTGTCTGAACCATTTTATATTCCCACCATCAATAAAGTGTTTTAATTTCTTCACAGCACTAATCCTTCATGATACTAATTATTTTCAATTATTTTATAATAATTATCCTAATAGGTGTGAGCTTATTTCACGATGACTTTTATTTGCACTTCCCTTATGACTAGTAATATTGACCATTTTCATATATGTTTACCCATTTGTATATATTCTTTGAAGAAATGTCTATTTAAGTACTTTTTCTACTTTTAATTCGGTTGTTTGTTGTTATTGTTGCATTGTTGAAGTTCTTTACATATTCTGGATATTAATCTCATGTCAAATATATGATTTGTAAATTCTGTGGGCTACATTTTCACTCTCTTAATAGACTCCTTGGATGCACAAAATTTTTAAGCTTGATATAGTCCAGCTTATTTTTTTTTTCTGTTTTCATGTCATAGCTGGGAAATTCCCATGAAATTCAATGTCATGAACATGTCCCCATGTTTTTTCTGAGTTTTTAAACTTCATTTCTTTCAATTTTTGATTTTAATCTCAGTAAAATTTTATATATGATGTACAGTAAGGGTCTAACTTTATTTTTGTGCATAAAGATATCCAGTTTTCTAAGCACCAAATGTTGAAAACGCTATCCTTTCCCCATTCGTCTTGGCATTTTTGTTGGAAATTATTTGACCATATATGCAAGGGACTTTTTGTTGGTTCATTATTCTATTTTATTCATCTACATGTCAACCTTTATGTTTCAACCCAGTTTTGATTACTATAGTTAATTAATAAAAATTGAAAGCATTAAGTGTAAGTTCTCCAATTTGGTTCTTCTTTTTAAGTATTGTTTTAGCTATTTTAAGGTCTCTTGAAATTTCATATGAATTTTAGTATGAGTTTTCTATTTAATAAAAAGTTTCTACTAGGATTTTGATAGAGATGGCACTGAATCTGCAGATTGCTTTGGATAGTATTGTCATCTTAGCAGTATATTAAATGTTCCAGTTCATAAAAACTGGAAGTACTTTCATAATGTTTTCTTTAATTTCTTTCAACTTTTTTTGATGTTTTTCTGTACAAGTGTTTTCCTCATTGATTAAGTCTATGCCAAAGTATTTTATTTTTTGGTGGCATTGTAAATGGAATTGTATATTTATTTCCTTCTTAGATGGGTCTTGTCAGCATATCAAAAAGTAAAAGATTTTTGTGTGCTAATTTTGTAAGCTGTAATGTTGGTGAAATTATTTATTAGTTCTAACACTTTTGGTGGAATATTTATTGTTTTCTGGATGTAATATCATTTTATCTCCAAACAGAGATTATTGTAATTCCACCTTGATAATTTTAATTCCATTATTTATTTTGCTGCTTAATTACTCTGTCTAAATTTTTTAATATTGTGCTTAATAGAAGTGGTGAAATTAGGCACCCTTGTCTAATTCCCTATGTTACTAAAATGGTTTTCATTAATTCACTATGGAGTGTGATTTTAGTTAGTGGCGTGTCATATATGACCTTTATCATGTTCAGGAAGTTTCCTTTTACTTCTGCTTTATTGCTGGTATTTAACAAAAAATAACGTGTTTTGTATTTGTCAAATGGCTTCTCTGCCTCAATTAATAAAACCATGTAATTTTCCCCTTATTTTGTTAATGTGGTATATGACACAGATCAATTTTTATAAGTTGAGCCATCCTTGCATTCCAGGAATGTATGTATAACCTTTTGAGATGTATAACCTTTTAAATTTGCTGATGAATTTAGTTTTCTAGCATTTTGTTTAGAATTTTTACATTAAAAAATATAAGGAGGGGCGCCTGGGTGACTCATTCGGTTCAGTGTCTGACTTTGGCTCAGGTCATGATCTCATAGTTCATGATTTTGAGCCCCACATTGGGCTCTGTGGGGACAGCTCAGAGCCCGGAGCCTGCTTCAGAGTCTGTGTTTCTCTCTTTCTCTGCCCCTCCCCTGCTCACGCCCTGTCTCTCTCAAGAATAAATAAAAATTATTTTTTAATAAAAAATATAAGTAATATTGATCTATGCTTTTCTTATGATATATTTGTCTGGTTGGGATCTGGATAACGTTGGTTGTTTAGAATAAATTATAAATTGATCTATATTCTTCTATTTTGGAAACAACTTTGACAAAGATTGGTATTACTTTTTCTTTAAATGTTTACTAACATTTATCAGTGAAGTCATCTGGTATACAGCTTGTGTGTGTATGTGTGTGTGTGTGTGTGTGTGTGTGTGTGTGTGTGTAAGGTTTTTATTATTGACTCAGTCCCTTTACTCAGATTTTCTATACCTTCATTTTTCAGTTTAGGTAGGCTGTGTGCCATATGAACTGAATCATGCCCCCCCCAACTTATATGTTGAAGCTCTAACCCCTAATATTACTGTGTTTGGAGCTATAACTTTTAGGAGATACTTAAAGTTAAATGATTATAATAGTGGGGCCTTAATCTGATAGGATTACTGACTTTATAAAATGAGGAAAAAGAGATCTATCTCTGTCATATGAGGACAAAACAAAAATATGGCCACATTCAAGCCAGTAAGAGAGCTCTAACTAGAACCCGACCATGCATATAACTTGATCTCAGTCTTCCAGATTCCATAAATGTAAGAAAATAAATTTATGTTGCTTAAGCCACCCAGTCTATAGTATTTTGTTATAGCAGCCTGAGCTGACAAATACAGTTAATTTCTAGGAAGTTTTACTTTCCTTTAGATTGTCCAATGCACATAATATTCTCTGGTAATTCATCTTATTTCTGTGATTTCCCCACTTTTTATCTCTGATTTTAATAATATGAATCTTCTTTTTTCTTAGTCCATGTAAGCTAATTATGTATCAATTTTGTAATCTTTTCAAAGAACCAAGTTCTATTTTTCTTGTTCTTCTCTGTTAATATCTACTCTCTTTTACCTCCATTCTAAACTTTATTATTTTCTTTCCTCTGATATTTTCAAGTTTGGTGTTTTGTTTTTTTGTATAATGTTTGTTTCAGCAGTAGAATTCAGTGATTCATCATTTACATACCACACCTAGTGCTAATCACAAGTGCCTTCCTTAGTACCTATCACCCATCTGGCCCATTTCCCATCCACCTTCCTCTGTCAACTCACATATTTTTTTTATCATTAAGAGTCTCATGTGGTTTGTTTCCCTCTCTTCTCTTCCACTCCCTTCCCATATGTTCATCTGTTTTGTTTCTTATATTCCACATATGAGTGAAATCATATGGCAATTGTCTTTATCTGATTGACTTATTTGGCTTAGCACAATACATTCTAGCTCCATCCACGTCATTGCTAATGACAAGATTTCATTCTTTTTTAATGGCTGATTAATATCTTTTATCTATCTATCTAATCTATCTACCCCATCTTCTTTATCCATTTATCAGTCCATGGACATTTGTGATCCCTCCAGAATTTGGCTGTTGTTGGTAATACTGTAATAAACATTGGGGTGCAGGTACCCCTTCAAATCTGTATTTTTGTATCATTTGGGTAATCACCTGGTAGTGTAATTGCTGGGTCTTAGGTTAGTTCCATTTTTAGTTTTCTAAGGAACATCCATACTGTTTTCCAGAGGTGCTGCACCAGTTTTCATTCCCACCAAGAGTCCAAGAGTGTTCCCCTTTCTCTGCATCCTCACCAACACCTGTTGCTTCTTGTGTTGTTAATTTTAGCCATTCTGACAAGTGTGAGTTTGTATCTCATCATAGTTTTTATTTATATTTCCCTGATGATGAGTGATGTTGATCCTTTTTTTTTTTCATACGTCTGTTAGCCATCTGGACACCTTCTTTGGAAAAGTGTCTATTCATGTCCTCTACCCATTTCTTAACTGGATTGTTTGTTTTCTAGGGTGATGAGTTTGATAAATTCTTTATAGATTTTGTATATGAATCCTTTACTTAAAATTTCATTTGCAAATATCTTCTCCCATTCCATAGACTGCCTTTTAGTTTTGTTGATTGTTTCCATCATAATACAGAAGATTTTAATCTTGATGAACTCTCAATAGTTCATGTTAACTTTTATTTCCCATGCTTTAAGCAACGTGTCTAGGAAGAAATTGTTCCATCCAAGGTCAAAAAGGTTGCAGCCTGCATTCTTCTCTATGGTTTTGATGGTTTCCTATCTCACATTTAGGTCTTCCACTCATTTTGAATTTATTTTTGTGTATGGTGTAAGAAAGTGGGCCAGTTTCATTCTTATGCATGTTGCCATCCAGTTTTCTCAAAACCATTTGTTGAAGAGACTGTCTTTTTCCATTGAAAATTCTTTCCTCCTTTGTTGAAGTATAGTTAACCATATAATGGTGGGTCCATTTCTGGATTCTCTGTTCTGTTCCATTTATCTATGTGTCTGTTTTTGTACCAGTACCATACTATGTTGATCACTACTGTTTTGTAATTAGATTGAAATCCAAACTTGTGATGCTTCCAGTTTTTTTTTTTTCTTTTTCAGGTTTGCTATGGATATATGAGGTCTTTTGTTGTTCTATACAAAATTTAGGATTGCTTGTTCTTGCACTTCAAAAAATGCTGGTAATGCTTTGATTGGGATTGCATTAAATGTGTAGATTGTTTTGGTTAGTATAAACATTTAAACAGTGTGTGTTATTCCAATCCATGAGCATGGAATGCTTTTCCATTTCTTTGTGTCCTCTATAATTCATTTCATAACTGTTCTATAGTTTTCAGAGTATAGATCTTTTAACTCTTTGGTTAGGTTTATTCTTTGTTATCTTATTGTTTTTGGTACAGTTGTAAATGACATTGGTTCCTTGATTTATTTTTCTGCTGCTTTGTTATTAGTGTATAGAAATGCAACAGATTCCTGCCCATTGATTTCACATCCTGCAACTTTGCTGAATTCATATATTAGTTCTAGTAGGTTTTAGGTGGAGTTTTTTTTTTTTTTAGGTTTTTTACATAGAGTATCATGTCATCCGCAAAGAGTGAAAGTTTGAATTTTCCTTGCTGATTTGGATGCTTTTTATTTATTTTTGTTGTCTTATTGCTGACATTAAGATTTCCAGTACTATGTTAAATACTAAAAATAAAAGTAGACATCCTTATCTTGTTACTGACCATATGGGAAAGACTCTCAGTTTTTCCCCATTGAAGATTATATTAGTTGTGGGTTATAATGTTGAATTATGTTCCATCTATCCCTACTTTCTTGAGAATTTTTATCAAGAATTGATTCTGCATTTTGTCAAATATTTTTCTGCATCTATTTAAAGGATCATATGATTCTTATCCTTTCTTTTATTAATGTGGTGCATCTCATTGATTTATTTGTGAATGTTGACCCAGGCCTGTAGCCCAGGAATAAATCCCACTTGTTAATGGTGAATAATTATTTTAATTTACATTTTAATCCAATTTGCTAATATACTCTTGAGAATTTTTGCATCCATATTCATCAAGGAATATTGGCCTGTAATTCTTTTTAGTTAGGTCTTTGATTTTGGACTCAAGATAATGCTGGATTCATAGTATGAATTTGGAAGTTTTCCTTCCATTTCTATTTTTTGGGACAGTTTTAGAAGACTTAAATATTAGCTCTTCTTTAAATGTGTGGTAGAATTCACCTAGGAAACCATCTGTCTCTGGACTTATTGTTGGGAGACTTTTGCTTACTGATTCAATGTATTTGCTGGTTATGGGTCTGTTCAACTGTTCTATTTCTTCCTGTTTCACTTTTGGTAGTTTCTGAGTTTCTTAGAATTTATCCATTTTTTCCAGATTGTCCTGTTTGTTGGCATATAATTTTTCGTAGTGTTTTCTAATAACTGTTTGTATTTCTGTGGTGTTGGTTGTGATTTCTCCTCTTTCCTTCAGGATGTTATCTATTTGGGTCCTTTCCCTTTCCTTTTTGATAAGTCTGGCTAGGGGTTTATCAAGTTTAATTCTTTCAAAGAACCAGACCTTAGTTTTCTTGATCTGTTCTACTGTGTTCTTGTTGTTGTTGTTGTTCCTATACCATTTATTTCTACTCTAACCTTTGTTATTTCCCTTCTCCTGCTGGATTTAGGTTTTATTTGCTGTTACTTTTCTAGATCCTTTAGGGGAAGGCTAGGTTGTGTATTTGAGACCTTTATTGTTCCTTGCGATAGGCCTGAATTGCAATATACTTCCTTCTTACGACTGCCTTTGCTGCGTCCCAAAAGTTTTGGACTGTCAGGTTTTCATTTTCATTTGCTTCACTGTAAATTTTTCATTTCTTCTGTGATTTCCTGGTTAACTCATTCATTCTTTAATAAGACGTTCTTTAACCTCCATGTATTTGAGGGCTTTCTTTTTTTTTCTTCTTGTGGTTGACTTCAACTTTCATAGTGTTGTGATCTGAAAATATGCATGGTGTGATCTTGATCTTCTTGTACTTATTGAGGGCTGATATTTTGACCCAGTACATGATTTATTCTGGCGAATATTCCATGTGCACTAAAAAGAATGTGTATTCTGCTTCTTTAGGATGAAGTGTCCTCAATATATCTGTTAAGTCCATCTGGTCCAGTGTGTCATTCAAAGCCATTGTTTCTTTGTTGATTTTCTGCTTAGATGATTAAAGTCCCCTACTATTATTGTATTATTATCAATGAGTTTCTTTATGTTTGTGAATAATTGATTTTTATATTTGGATACTTCAAAGTTGGGGACAAAAATGTTTACAATTGTTAGATCTTCTTGATGGATATACCCCTTAATTATAATATAATGCCATCCTTCATCTGTTACAGTCTTTGTTTTAATATGTAGTTTGTCCGATATAAGTATGGCTACTCCAGCTTTCTTGTGACCTTCATTAGCATGATAAATGATTCTCCATCCCTTCACTTTCAATGTACCAATGTCTTTAGGTCTCCTACAGCTGAAACTTTGCAGCAGTCTATGGTTGTTATATTAAGCTCCTTGTAGGGATTGTGCTGGTCTCTGGGGAAGCGGCTTGCTATTCTGATTCTCAGGCCAATTTGCACTAGTGGAGATGAGCCTGTAGGGCACAAGAGAGTGGCCTTTGGTGTAATAGCTCCATTCTCCACTTGATGGCACTGTTTAGGTCACTGGTGTTGATCAGTGCTGGTGGGCTAATGATGAAAATGGTTTCACCCAGCTCTGTAGTCTCTACAGCTTGAAGTTTACATCCTTACAAACACTTACCTTTCTTACGTCTCCCTTTCTGTCAGCTCTCTGCCTTCTTCCTGTGTTCAATTTGCCTACCAGGTGTCACCTCTGTCCAGAGTCTTATCTAAGGCACAGCTGTATTTCAAAACCTCACACTTCAGACACCCCTGTTGCTCTGACCTGCATTGATCCTCTGGGGGCGGGTGTCATCTTACTGTTGCTGGGGCCAACTTGTCCCCATAAATGTGCTACCATGTAGCTATAGCAGCTCAGAGTTTATGGTAAATCACAACACACACCTGGAGTAAGGGGTTGCTGCCCTTAGCTGGCATGTTTTTATCCTATGCAATTGAACATGGTGGCTTGATGGCACTGCCAGGTTTTTTGCCTGCAGAGAGGACATATCACCTATACCAAATGCACTCTAAGCAGGGGAACCACTTTTCCTCATGTGACCCAGGGGATATTCAAATCGTGCTGCTTACTCCCTGGCTCCACTTTGCCTCTTTTCTGAAGCACCATCAGGGACTGACCTCTGGAACTTCAGACTCTGTGCTCTGCTCTTTATAAAAATCTGACATTGAAGCCCTCTTATTTTTCTCTCATCAGTGGTTTTGAGGAACAATTTTTTCATGCAGTCCCTGTACATGTTTTCACTCTTTCTCTTTAGCTGCTTTCAGAGGGAGTGCTTTCTTTCACAAACTCTGATGCACTGTTTCTCTCTGTCATCACCCTCTCTGCAAAAACAGCTCTCTTCCCTCTGTGACACTGCAGCTCTTCTCTCCAATTCACCTTTGTGCACCGCATACCTGCCTTTTTCTCTATCTAAAATTATTCAGATTATTCTGTTAATCTTGAGATTGATTTCCCAGTTGTTCAAAAAGGTTTGATGTTGCTCTGTGTTTGAGGGAGGAGACAAACCTAGGGTCCCTTTACTACTCCACCATCTTAACTCCTCCCTCTTCCATTGTTGTTTTAATTGGTATTTAATTGATCACATATGATGTGGAACATCTTTTTATACGCTTATTTGTCATCTCTCTTTTTTATTGAGGTGTCTGTTAAGGACTGGCTCATTTTTTAGTCAGGGTATTCATTTATTTGTTGAATTTTTAAATGATTTTTCTATATATTTTGGATAACAATCCTTCATCAGATGTGTCTTTTGCAAATGTTTTCTCCCATTTTGTGGCTTGTGTTCTCATTTGTTTTTCTTAAACAAATTTCATAAATTTCATAAATTTCATAAATCAGAGGTTTTTAAATTAAATTAAGTCTAACCTATCAATTATTTGCTTTATGGACTGTGTATTTGGTGCTTATCCAAAAAGTCACCACCATACACAAAGTCACCTGGGTTTTCTCCTGTTTTATCTTCTAGGAGTGCTATAGTTTTATATTTTGTATTTAGGCCTATTATCCATCTTGAGTTAATTTTGGGAAATATGTAAGGTCTGTATTTGGATTCTTATCTGTGTGTGTGTGTGTGTGTGTGTGTATTTCCAGTTGTTCCAGCACCATTTGTTGAAATGACTATCATTATTCCATTGTACTTCTTTGCTCCTTTGTCAAAAATGAGTTCACTATAATTATGTAGGTCTATTTCTCAGCTCCTTATTCTGTTCTAGTGATTTATTTCTCTCTTCATCAAATAATGCTATACTGTATTAATTATTGTGCCTTTAGAGTAAGCTTAAAGTAATGTAGTGTCAGTCTTCTTATTTGTTCTTTTCCTGCAATATTGTGTTTGTTCTGAATCATTTAACTCTTCATATTAATCTTAGAATCAGTGTGTCAATATCCACAAAATAACTGTTGGGATTTTGATTGGGATTTTGTTGAATAGGAATAACTGACAACATGGAGTCTCCCTATCCATAAACATGAATATCTCCCTAATTTACTTAGCGTTTTGTTCATTCATCAGAGTATTGTAATTTTCCTTTTATAGATCTTTTACATTTTTTATTATATTTATACATAAGAATTTCATTTTGGGAAGTTTTAAAGTAAATATTATTGTGTATTTAATTTCAAATTCCACTTATAATTGTCAGCATATAAAAATGATTCTCTTTTGTATATCAACCTTGAACCCTGCAAACTTGAAATAACTGCTTATTAGTTCCAGATTCTTGTTGAGTTTTTTTTCCACATTGTTGACTGTCAAAGGCAGTTTTATTTCTCCATTACAAATCTGTATAATTTTTATTTCTTTCTCTTCTCCAATTATATTTGCTAGAATTCCCAGTATGATGTTGAAGATTATGAATAAAAAGATGTAAAAAAATGATAACAACATAAAACACAAAAAGGAGTAATAAATGAAGAGAGAAAAGAAAAAGAAAGAAAATTATCTTTTTTATTTTATTTAGAATGTGTTTGAACTTAAATTGCTATCAAATTAGTATAGACTACTAATTTCATTCAGATATCATATATGAACATCTTGGTAAACATACACCCAAAATCTATGACACATGCACAAAAAATAAAGGGAAAAGGCCAAAGATAATGCCATAGAAACTCATCAATCATAAAGAAAGAGAGCAAGGGAAAAAATGAATTGAGAATAACTACAATAACAACCAGAAAACAATTAATAAAATAACAATAAGCATACACTCTGATAATTATTTTAAATGTAAATGACATAAAAGCTCTGACCAAGAGATATGGGATAGTGAAATGGATAATAAAGACGTCCCATCTATATGATACCTAGAAGAAACTCACCTCAGACCTAAAAACACATTCAGACTGAAAGTGAAGGGCTAGAAAAATATTCACCATGCATATGAAAGCAAAAAAAGCTTATATAAGATATGCATACTTATATAAGATAAAATAGACTTTAAAACAAAGAATGAAACAATAGACCATAATGAGACAAATATGATATGATGATAAATTGATCAATATATGTTTTTTTAATTTTTTGTTTTATTAGTTTAGAGAGAGAAAGAGAGAACACAAGTTGGGGTTAGGGGCAGAGGTTGAGACAAAGAAAGAAAGAATCCCAAGTAGGTTCCACACTCAGCACAAAGCCAGATGCAGCGCCCGATCCCACAACCCTGGAATCATGATCTGAGCCAAAATCAAGGGTCAGATGCTCAACTAACTGAGCCACACAAGTGCCTCAATATTTTAAAAATATATATAGTTTAAACTGCAACACAGGCAAATTCCATATAAAAACAAAGGAAGTGTTGCAGAAATTAGAGGTCAGCTGACTTTGGATCTGAGGTTCATAAGTAACATAACCCAAATTCAGAGAAGAATGAAGCAGATTAGAGGCCAGCTGGAGGCTAAGTGCAGCTCTAATTGGTGTGAAGCATTCCTGAATTTGCAATTAAAGGAATCTAGTTCAAGGGGGCTCATTGTATAAAAGTTTATAATGATACAGCTTTTAAATACTGACATCAATATTAAAATGAAAACAAGTTTTACATCACAATCAAATATACAAAAGACTTAAGGAAGAGATCCTGTGTGAAAAACCAGGCACTTCAGTGAATCAAGAACTGTGTACCAGTGGTGGAAATGGAAAATTGTGTACTCCCAGTTCTCCCCCCAGGTAATTGTAATTGAACAGAGCAATGTTAAATTTGCAAAACTGTTGTGCACAAATTCTTTCCAAACCAATCCCTTCCTTCTTATGATGCCACATGGTCACCACTTATGAAGGTGCAAACTTCTTGGCTTGTGTTCAAACCTTCTCATACTGCACTCTGTTTTGGCAGTAAATCCTGTAGGCTTCTGCTTGAGTTGGGTCTGGGATATTTGGTTCATTTAGAAGGTCTTGTGTTCTTAAGATCTGCTTAATCATGATGGCTTGCCTACAGTCTATGTCTTTAAAGATGGACAGGCACAGTGTCTGATGGGTCCAAGTTGGGGTAAAACAGTGATAGTTCAAATTTGCATTGAGGGAGGTGAAGTTTAAACTAAAAGCATCTGTAGTTTAAACAAGCCCCTTTCCAATGGAGTCTCTTTCTGGAATGGCATACTCCTAGTTCATGAGGTTTATTGTGCCATTGGGATTTTTTGTTGGGACAGCAACAAAGCAAAATGGGTGGTCCTTTCTCCAGATTTTCTGCTTCTGGGTGATTCTACTTAAGGCAATCCCATATTAATCCGAAATTCCTTTTGTGTCCAAGGCCTGGTGAACAATATAGATGAGATGGTGGTGGTGATTTCTTTGTCTCAAGACTTCACCCCAAAAGCACATTCTGTGGCCAAGTGATCAATCTTAAAGAGGGTATGACAATTGTACATATCTATGCACCTAACACAGGAGTGCTTAAATATATAAAGCAAATATTAATGGACATAGAGAAATTGTTGGTAATGCAAGAAAAATAGGGGACTTTAACACTTCACTTACAGAAATAGATAGATCATCCAGAAAGAAAATCAACAAAGAAACAATGTCTTTGAATTACACATTGGACCACATGGACATAACAGATATATACAGAACATTTCATCCAAAAATCCCAGAATTCACATACTTTCAAGTGCACTTGGAACATTCTCCAGAATGCATCACATAATAGGCCATAAAACAAACCTCA
Organism: Prionailurus viverrinus; assembly: GCF_022837055.1. Classification (NCBI taxonomy): domain Eukaryota; kingdom Metazoa; phylum Chordata; class Mammalia; order Carnivora; family Felidae; genus Prionailurus; species Prionailurus viverrinus. The sequence continues at coordinate 58,084,384 of NC_062579.1, forward strand.
ATAAATTTGAGAATATTTAAATCATACCATGTATCTTTTCTGATCACAACAGTATGAAACTAGAGATAATTCATAAGAAAAAGACTGGAAAAAACACAAACATGTGGAGAGTAAACAAAATGATAGTAAATAGTTAATGGGTCAACAAAGCAATCAAAGAAAAAATTAAAAAATACCTGGACACAAATGAAAATGAAAACAAACTGGTCAAAAATCTTTGGAACATATTAAAAGTTGTCCAAAAAGGAAAGTGCATAGCAATGCAGGGATGCCTCAAGAAACAAGAAGCTCAAGTAAATGATCTAACATTACACCTAAAATAACTAGGGGAAAAAGGACAATAAAAACCCAAAGTGAGTAGAAAAGAGAAAATAATAAAAATCAGAGCAGAAATAAATGCCACAGAGACTGAAAAAAGGTAGAAAAAAAACAATGAAATCAGAAGCTGATTCTTTTAAAAGATAAATAAATTTGAAAAACCTTTAGCCAGACTCATTAAGAAAAAAAATTACCAAACTATAGACAATCAGAAATGAGACAGGATTGAAGACAATCCTGATATCACAGGATTAGCAAGGATTGTAAGACAAAAGTGCAAAAAAAATTATTCAAAAAAACTGAAAAACCTAGAATAAATGGCTAAATATGTAGTAATCTTCAAAAACCAACCCGGAGAAAGTAGAAAATCTGAACATACAGATTACAAGTAATAAAATTGAATCTATAAAGAAATAAAAGTCTAGGAGAAGATGAATTCACAGGTGGATTCTACCAGTCATTTAAAGATTTAATATTTATTTTCAAACTATTCCAAAAATTAGAAAAGGAAGCTTTCTTATGCAGTCTACAAAACCTGCATTACCCTGGTACCAAAACTAGACCAAGACATTATAAAAAAAGAGAAGAGTATAAGCTAATATGCCTGATGAACATAGATGAAAAAATTCTCAACAGAATACTAGCAAATCATGTACAACAATACACTAAATAGATCATTCTATTCACCACAATCAGGTGGACTTTATTCTAGAGATAAAATCGTGGCTCCTTATTTGCAACTCAGTCAGAAGCACACAATATATCAGAAAAATTATAAAAATCATATGATCTTCTCAGTAGATTGAGAAAAAGCATTGGACAAAATTCAACATCTGTCATGATAACAACTCTCACCAAAATTAAGGTTGGAGGAAACCTACTTCAACATAATAAAGTCCATATATTAAAAGTTCACAGTTACTAGCACACTGGAAAGTGAAAAACTGAGTGTTCTCCCTCTAAGATTGGGAGCAAGACAAGGATTTCCACTCTTACCACTTTTATTCAACATGGTACTATAAGTTTTAGCCACAGCAATATGACAAGAAAAAGAAATAAGAGCCATCCATATTGGAAAATAAGTTAAACTATCACTATTTGCAGAAGACATGATACTGTACATAGAAAACTGTAAGGACTCTACCAATAAACTACTAAAATAAATTACTTCATTAGCATGTCAGGGCATAACTTTAATAACTAGAAATTGATAGCTTTTCTGTGCACTAATAATGAAGTATCAGAAAGAGAAATTAAAAAAATACATTATTTACAATTGCACAAAAAATAACATACCTAAGAAGAAATTTAACCAAAGAGGTTATCTGTATTTTGAAAACTATAAAATATTGATGAAGGAGATTTATGGTGACAGAACAAATGGAAAGATATCAATGCTCATGGATTGGAAGAATTAATATTGTTAAAATGTCCATATTACCCAAAGCAACCTACAGATTCAATGCAATCTCTATTAAAACACCAATACCTTCTTCATAGAACTAGAACAAATAATACTAAAATCTTTATGATACAACAGAAGAAGACCCTGAATAACCAAAGCAATCTCAAGCAAGAAAAAAAAAAAACCTACAGGTATCACAACACTAGATTTCAAGATACACTATAAAGATGTAGTAAGCAAAATGGTATGGTACTGGCACAAAAATAGGAACATAGATCAATAGAACAGAATAAAGACTCCAGAAATTAACCCACATTTATATGTCCAATTAATCTATGACAAAGGAGGCAAAAATACACAATGAGGAAAAGACAGTCTCATCAATAAATGGTGCTGGGAAAACTGGAGAGCTACATTTAAAAGAATGAAATTGGATCAATTTCTTATACCATTTACAAAAATAAACTCAAAATGGGTTATATACCTAAATGTGAGATATGAAACTAAAAATTCCAGAAAAGAACACAGGCAGTAATTTCTTTGACATTGGCCACAGCAACTTTTTCTAGATATGTCTCCTAAAAGGGAAACAAAAGCAATAACAAAGTATTGGCACTATTTCAAAATAAAAAGGTTTTGCACAGCAAAAGAAACTATCAACAAAACAAAAAGATAACCTGCCGAATGGGAGAAGATATTTTAAAATGATATATCTAATATGGGGTTAATATAGAAGATATTCAAAGAACTTATACAAGTCAACACCAAAAAACCACAAGAAATCTGATTAAAAAATGGGCAGGAAACTGAATAGAGACTTTTCTAAAGACATACAGATGGTCAACAGATACGTGAAAAGATTCTCAACATCAGTAGTCATCAGGAAATGCAAATCAAAACCACAATGAGATACCACATTACACCAGTTAGAATAGCTAAAATCAAAATGACAAGAAATACCAAGTATTTGCAAAGATGTAAAGAAAAAGAAACCATCATCAACTATTGATCGATATGTAAATACATACAGCCATTGTGGAGAGTGTAGATGGCAGGTCCTAAAAATATCAAATATATAAATACCACATGATCCAATAATTCCACTGTTGAATATTTATGGAAAGAAACTAAAGGAGCTAATTCAAAATGACATATGCACACCCATGTTTATTGCAGAATTATTTATAATAGTGAAGATATGGGAGCAACCCAAGTTTTCATCAATATATGATTAGATAAGGAAGATGTGATACATACATACGTACATACACAATGGAATATTATGCAACCAGAAAAAAGGATGACATTGTGCCATTTGAGACAAAATGGATGGACCTAGAAGGTATTATGCTAAGTGAAATAAGTCAGACTGTGAAAGACAAACACCATATAATTCCTCTCATAAGTTGAATCTAAAAAAATATATAAAGAAAAAAACAAAATCAAACCTATAAATACAAAGAACAAGCTGAAGGTTGTCAGAGTGGAGGGTGTTGGGGGGTTGGGAAGAATGGCTGAAGGGGAGAGGGGGATACGGGGTTGTGGTTATTGAATGAATAACTCATGGTAATAAAAGACACAGCATAGGGAATATGGTCAGTAGTATTGTAATAGTGATGTAATGAGACAGTATCTACGCTTGTGGTGAATATAGCATGATACATAAGCAAGCTGGTCAAATCCTTATGTTGTGCACCTGAAATTCATATAACATTGTGTGTCAACTCTACTCAAGTTTTTTAAAAGTTCAAAAAATAAAATAAATTAATTAATTAATAAAAAACAATATAATTTATAAGAAGAATTGATTTTTACAAACATGATAACTCTGTTCTGACTAAATAAATTCAATTCTGATTCAAGGACAAGTCAAAAATGAAATGTTGGAAAAATATATTTCATGCTAATAGTAATCAAAAGAGAGATAAGGTGGCTAAGCTAATATCAGGAAAATAAAATGGACTTTCATTAAGTCACAAAACTTTACAAGAGAAAAAAGAATATTGTATATTGATATCAATCAATAACATATAAGATCTATAAACATGTATGCAACAACAGTACTCCATGATATATGAAGTAAAAATGGAAAGATCTGAATGGAGAAATAGATACTAATGGTAGGTGCCTACAGTACTGTGTTTCAGTTATGGCTATAACAGTAAGACCAACAACAAAATAGAGTACAAGAAAAACATATGATACTCAACAAATATATGCAGAACACCAGCATTGTACATTAAATATTCCCATAGATAGATCACATCTTAGGCTACAAGTCTCAATAAATCTAAAGGATTATATTGTACAAGTATCTTCTCTGACCAAAATGGATTGAAACTAGAAATCATTTTCAAAAATGGAAAAGCGAAGGGGCGCCTGGTTGGCTCAGTTGGTAAAGCGTCCAATTCTTGATTTCATTTCAGGTCATGATCTCACAGTTCATGGGTTCAAGCCCCACATTGGGCTCTGCACTGACAGTGTAAGGCCTCCTTAAGATTTCCTCTCCCTCTCTCACTACCCCTCCTCTGCTTGTACTCTGTTTCTCTTTCTCTCAAAATAAATAAATAAACTTAAAAAAATGAAAAGTAAAAAGTTCACAAATATGTGGAAATTATACTCTTTTTAATTTTTAATGTTTGTTTTTGAGAGAGAAAGAGCATGAGTGGAGGAGGGGCAGAGAGAGAGGAAGACACAGAATGTGAAGCAGGCTCTAGGCTCTGAGCTGTCAGCACAGAATCCAACATGGGGCTCAAACCCATGAACTGTGAGATCATAACCTGAGGTGAAGTCGGAGGTTTAACAGACTGAGTCACCCAGGTGCCCCCACAAATTATTCTTAAATAATCAATGGGTCAAAGAAGAAATGACAAGGGAAATTAGAAGCATTTACAAGAAATTAAAACTAACACACAATATACTAAAACCTATGAGATTCAGTGGGAGCATTTCTCAGAGGAAATGTACAATTATAAATGCTTACAGTAAAGAAAAAAAAATCCCAAATCATTAACCCAACTAATCTAACTTTACAACATCTGGACCTGGAAAGAGAAAAGCTAGTCAAACTTAAAACTAGCAGAATTCTGAAAGTAATAAGAATCAGAGAAAAGATGAATGAAATAAACAATGTAAAGAATAAATATATTTTTTTAATTTTTTAATGTTTATTTATTTTTGAGACAAAGAGCATGAATAGGGGAGGGGCATAGAGAGAAGGAGACACAGAACCCAAAGCAGGCTCCAGGTTCTGAGCTGTCAGCACAGAGCCTGACGCGAGGCTCGAACTCACAAACCGTGAGATCACGACCTGAGCTGAAGTCAGACACTTAACCGACTGAGCCACCCAGGCGCCCCAAGAATAAATAAAATTTAAAATATTTCATTGAAAGTAATTGACCAAATTGGCACACTTTTAAGTAGATGGGTAACACACAAAAGGGAATACTAAATTTACTAAAATCAGAAATAAAAAGGACATTACTACAGATTACAGAAACAAAAATAATTATAATACAATAATATAAACAATTTTATGTTAAAAAATTTTATAACCTTGATAAAATGGACAAATTCCTAAAAACACATATATTATCAAAATTAAATGGATAAATAATAGAAAATATTAAAAAGACATATAATACATACAGGAATGAAATCAACAAATACCTCAAACAAAGAAAAACCATAATCCATGTAGACTTCACTATTAAGTTCTACCAATTTTTTTTATTAATTTTATCTTATTTTGGGAGATACAGAGACAGCACGAATTGGGGAGGGGCAGAGAGAGAGAGAGAGAGAGAGACAGACAGAATCTCAAGCAGGCTCAGCGCTGCCAGCACAGAGCCTGATGTGGGGCTCGAACCCATGAAACCCTGAGATCATGACCTGAGTTGAGATCAAGAGTGGGATGCTTAACTGACTGAGCCACCCAGGCGCCCCAAGTTCTACCAAAATTTTTAAAGAATTAACACCAATTTCTTCCAAAATATTCCAAAAATTAAAAAAAGAGGGAACAATTTCCAACTTACTCTTTGAGATGTATCTGGGTATCAAACAAATACATCAAAAGAATAGAAAATTATAAACAAATTTTCCTTATGAATATAGATAGGTACAAATACCTCCAAGAAAGCACTAGCAGACCAAATACAGTAGCATATTAGATGATATGTCATTGCAATGTGGATTTTATTTCGGAATGCAATAGTAATTTTACATGAAAAAATTAATTTATTTAATACATTACATTAATTCAGTGGAGGGAAAAAGTCACATAATCATCTTAATTGATGCAGAAAACTGTTGGACAAAAGACAATGCACTTTATTTTTTTTTTCTTCTTATGTTCTTCATTTAGCAAAATGCATGCTTTAGTATACAGTTTCATGAGTCTTGAAAAATTCATACACGTAGTACTCCATTGTGTATATAAACCACAATTTTTTTATCCATTCATCAGTTGATGGACACTTAGGCTCTTTCCATAATTTGGCTATTGTTGAGCGTGCTGTATATACATTGGGGTACAAGTGCTGTATATACATTGGGGTACAAGTGCCATCAGTACTCCTGTATTCCTTGGGTAAATTCCTAGCAGTGCTATTGCTGGGTCATAGGGTAGGTCTATTTTTAATATTCGGAAGAACCTCCACACTGTTTCCCAGAGGGGCTGCACCAATTTGCATGCCCACCAACAGTGCAAGAGGGTTCCCATTTCTCCACATCCTCTCCAGCATCTATAGTCTCCTGATTTGTTCATTTTGGCCACTCTGACTGGCGTGAGGTGATATCTGAGTGTGGTTTTGATTTGTATTTCCCTGATAAGGAGCGACGTTGAGGACCTTTTCATGTGCCTGTTGGCCATTCGGATGTCTTCTCTAGAGAAGTGTCTATTCATGTTTTCTGCCCATTTCTTCACTGGGTTATTTGTTTTTCAGGTGTGGAGTTTGGTGAGTTCTTTATAGATTTTGGATACTAGCCCTTTGTCTGATACGTCATTTGCAAATATCTTTTCCCATTCCGTTGGTTGCCTTTTAGTTTTGTTGGTTGTTTCCTTTGCTGTGCAGAAGCTTTTTATCTTAAGGTCCCAGTAGTTCATTTTTGCTTTTAATTCCCTTGCCTTTGGGGATGTGTCAAGTAAGAAATTGCTACAGCTGAGGTCATAGATGTCTTTTCCTGCTTTCTCCTCTAGGGTTTTGATGGTTTCCTGTCTCACATTCAGGTCCTTTATCCATTTTGAGTTTATTTTTGTGAATGGTGTGAGAAAGTGTTCTAGTTTCAACCTTCTGCATGTTGCTGTCCAGTTCTCCCAGCACCATTTGTTAAAGAGACTGTCTTTTTTCCATTGGATGTTCTTTCCTGCTTTGTCAAAGATGAGTTGGCCATACGTTTGCGGGTCTAGTTCTGGAGTTTCTATTCTATTCCATTGGTCTATGTGTCTGCTTTTGTACCAATACCATGCTGTCTTGATGATGACAGCTTTGAGGTAGAGGCTAAAGTCTGGGATTGTGATGCCTCCTGCTTTGGTCTTCTTCTTCAAAATTACTTGGGCTATTCAGGGCCTTTTCTGGTTCCATATGAATTTTAGGATTGCTTGTTCTAGTTTTGAGAAGAATGCTGGTGCAATTTTGATTGGGATTGCATTGAATGTGTAGATAGCTTTGGGTAGTATTGACATTTTAACAATATTTATTCTTGCAATCCATGGGCATGGAATGATTTTCCATTTCTTTATATCTTTCTTCAATTTCCTTCATAAGCTTTCCATAGTTTTCAGCATACAGATATTTTACATCTTTGGTTAGATTTATTCCTAGGTATTTTATGCTTCTTGATGCAATTGTGAATGGGATCAGTTTCTTTATTTCTCTTTCTGTTGCTTCATTATTAGTGTATAAGAATGCAACTGATTTCTGTACATTGATTTTGTATCCTGCAACTTTGCTGAATTCATGTATCAGTTCTAGCAGACTTTTGGTGGAGTCTATTGGGTTTTCCATGTAGAATGTCATGTCATCTGCAAAAAATGAATGCTTGACTTCATCTTTGCCAATTTTGATGCCTTTGATTTCCTTTTGTTGTCTGATTGCTGGTGCTAGAACTTCCAACACTATGTTAAACAACAGCGGTGAGAGTGAATATCCCTGTCCTGTTCCTGATCTCAGGGAAAAAGCTCTCAGTTTTTCTCCATTGAAGATGATGTTAGCTGTGGGCTTTTAATAAATGGCTTTGATGATGTTTAAGTATGTTCCGTCTATCCCGACTTTCTCGAGGGTTTTTATTAAGAAAGGTTGCTGAATTTTGTCAAAGGCCTTTTCTGCATCGATTGACAGGATCATATGGTTCTTATCTTTTCTTTTATTAATGTGATGTATCACGTTGATTGATTTCTTAATGTTGAACCAGCCCTGCATCCCAGGAATGATTCCCACATGATCATGGTGAATAATTCTTTTTATATGCTGCTGAATCCATTTGCTTGTATCTTACTGAGAATTTTTCTTCCATACTCATCAGGGATATTGGCCTGTAGTTATCTTTTTTTACTGGCTCTCTGTCTGGTTTAGGAATGAAAGTAATGTTGGCTTCATAGAATGAGTCTGGAAGTTTTCCTTCCTTTTCTATTTTTTGGAATAGCTTGAGAATATAGGTATTATCTCTGCTTTAAACGTCGGGTAGAACTCCCCTGGGAAGCCATCTGGTCCTGGCCTCTTATTTGTTGGGAGATTTTTGATGACTGATTCAATTTCTTCGCTGGTTATGGGTCTGTTCAAGCTTTCTAATTCCTCCTGATTGAGTTTTGGAAGTTTGTGGGTGTTTAGGAATTTGTCCAATTCTTCCATGTTGTCCAATTTGTTGGCATATAATTTTTCATAGTATTCCCTGATAATTGTTTGTATCTCTGAGGGATTGGTTGTAATAATTCCATTTTCATTCATGATTTTATCTGTTTGGGTCATCTCCCTTTTCTTTTTGAGAAGCCTGGCTAGAGGTTTATCAATTTTGTTTATTTTTTCAAAAAACCAACTCTTGGTTTCGTTGATCTGCTCTACAGTTTTTTTAGATTCTATATTGTTTATTTCTGCTCTGATCTTTATTATTTCTCTTCTTCTGCTGGGTTTAGGCTGCCTTTGCTGTTCTGCTTCTATTTCATTTAGGCGTGCTGTTAGATTTTGTATTGGGACTTTTCTTGTTTCTTGAGATAGGCCTGGGTTGCAATGTATTTTCTTCCCAGGACTGCCTTCACTGCATCCCAAAGCGTTTGGATTGCTGTATTTTCATTTTCATTTGTTTCCATATATTTTTAATTTATTCTCTAATTGCCTGGTTGACCCACTCATTCTTTAGTAGGATGTTCTTTAACCTCCATGCTTTTGGAGGTTTTCCAGACTTTTTCCTGTGGTTGATTTCAAGCTTCATAGCATTGTGGTCTGAAAGTATGCATGGTATGATTTCAATTCTTGTATACTTATGAAGGGCTGTTTTGTGACCCAGTATGTGATCTATCTTGGAGAAGGTTCCATGTGCCCTCAAGAAGAAAGTATATTCAGTTGCTTTGGGATGCACAGTTCTAAATATATCTGTCAAGTCCATCTGATCCAGTGTATCATTCAGGGCCCTTCTTTATTGACCGTGTGTCTAGATGATCTATCCATTTCTCTAAGTGGAGTGTTAAAGTCCCCTGCAATTACCACATTCTTATCAATAAGTTTGCTTATGTTTGTGAGTAATTGTTTTATATATTTGGGATCTCCTGTATTCGGCCCATAGATATTTATAATTGTTAGCTCTTCCTGATGGATAGACCCTGTGATTATTATATAATGCCCCTTTCATCTCTTGTTACAGCCTTTAATTTAAAGTCTAGTTTGTCTGAGATAAGTATGGCTACTCCAGCTTTCTTTTGACTTCCAGTGGCATGATAAATATTTCTCCATCCCCTCACTCTCAATCTGAAGGTGTCCTCAGGTCGAAAATCAGTCTCTTGTAGACAGCAAATAGATGGGTCTTGTTTTTTTTTTATCCATTCTGATACCCTATGTCTTTTGGTTGGCACATTTAGCCCATTTACATTAAGTGTTATTCTAAAAAGATATGGGTTTAGAGTCATTGTGATGTCCGTAATTTTCATGCTTGTAGCGATGTCTCTGGTACTTTGTCTCACATGATCCCCCTTAGGACCTATTGTACGGCTGGTTTAGTGGTGATGAATTCCTTCAGTTTTTGTTTGTTTGGAAAGACCTTTATCTCTTTCTATTCTAAATGTCAGACTTGCTGGATAAAGGATTCTTGGCTGCATATTTTTTCTGTTCATCACATTGAAGATCTCCTGCCATTCCTTTCTGGCCTGCCAAGTTTCAGTAGAGAGATCAGTCAGGAGTCTTATAGGTCTGCCTTCATATGTTAGAGCATGTTAATCCCTAGCTGCTTTCACAATTTTCTCTTTATCCTTGTATTTTGCCATTTTCACTATGATATGTCGTGCAGAAGATCGATTCAAGTTCCGTCTGATGGGAGTTCTCTGTGCCTCTTGGATTTCAATGCCTTTTTCTTTCCCCAGATCCAGGAAGTTCTCAGCTATGATTTCTTCAAGTACACCTTCAGCACCTTTCCCTCTCTCTTCCTCCTCTGGAATACCAATAATGCATAGATTATTTCTGTTTAGTGCATCACTTAGTTCTCTAATTTTCCCCTAATACTCCTGGATTTTTTTATCTCTCTTTTTCTCAGCTTCTTCTTTTTCCATAATGTTATCTACTAGTTCTCCTATTCTCTCCTCTGCCTCTTGAATCCGAGAAATAGTTGTCTCCATTTTATTTTGCAGCTCATTAATAGCATTTTTTAGCTCCTCCTGGCTGTTCCGTAGTCCCTTGATCTCTGTAGCAATAGATTCTCTGCTGTCCTTTATACTGTTTTCAAGCCCAGTGATTAATTTTATGGCTATTGTTTTAAATTCCCTTTCTGTTATATTGTTTAAATAGTTTTTGATCAGTTCTTTAGCTGTCGTTATTTCCGGGACGTTTTGTGAGGGGAATTCTTCCGTTTCATCATTTTGGATAGTCCCTGGAGTGGTGCCAGACTACGGGGCCCTTCCCCTGTGCTGTCTTGAATAACTTGCATTGGCGGGTGGGGCCACAGTCAGACCTGATGTCTGCCACCAGCCCACCGCTGGGGCCACTGTCAGACTGGTGTGTGCCTTCTCTTCCCCTCTCCTAGGGATGGGATTCACTGTGGGGTTGTGTGGCCCGTCTGGGCTACTTGTACACTTCCAGGCTTGTGGTGCTGGGGATCTGGTGTATTAGCCGGTGTAGATTGGCAAGGTGAACAGGGGCGGAGGGGGGCGCAGGCTCAGCTCGCTTTTCCTTTGGAGATCTACTTCAGGAGGGGCCCTGTGGCACCAGGTGGGAGTCAGACCCACAAGAGGATGGATCCACAGAAGCACAGCGTTCAGTGTTTGCGTGGTGCAAGCATGATCCCTGGCAGGAACTGGTTCCCTTTGGGATTTTGGCTGGGGATGGGTGAGGGAGATGGCGCTGGCTAGCGCCTTTGTTCCCTGCCAAGCTGTGCTCTGTAGTCCAGGGCTCAACAACTCTCCCTCCTGTTGTCCTCCAGCCCACCCGTTCTCGGAGCAGAGCTGTTAACTTATAACCTTCCAGATGTTAAGTCCTGCTTGCTGTCAGAACTCACTCCATCCGGCCCCTCCACTTTTGCCAGCCAGACTCGGGGGCTCTGCTTTGCCTGCAGGCTGCCCCTCTGCCCCGGCTCCCTCCCGCCAGTCCGTGGAGTGGTACCGCCTCTCCACCCTTCCTACCCTCTTCCGTTGACCTCTCGTCTACGCTTGCCTCCAGAGGGTCCGTTCTGCTAGTCTTCTGGCAATTTTCTGGGTTATTTAGGCAGGTGTTGGTGGAATCTAAGTGATCCACAGGACGCGGTGAGCTCAACGTCCTCCTACGCCACCCTGGAAAACTAATTTTTAACAAATACACAAAGGTGATACTGAAGTGATAGAGTGATCTTTTCTATAAGTGGTGCTATAACAATTGGATATCCAAGTGAAAAAAGAAAGAAAGAAAAAAAGAAAGAAAGAAAGAAAGAAGAAAGAAAAAAATAACTTGAATTTATTCCTCACACCATAAATAAAATTTAATTCAAAATGAAATGTAGACCTAAATGCAACACTTAAAACTCTGAAATGTCTAAACCAAAGCATGGAACAAAACCTTTGTGATCCTAGGTTAGAAAATTTCTTTGATGTGATAACAAAATAGAAAATCCACAAAAAATAGACAGATTGAGATTCAACAAAATTTTAGTACTCTTTTCTCCAAAAGTTTTTAAGAAATTGAAAAGATAAGCCAAAACCTTGGAGAAAATACTGGAAAATCACATACCCAATCAAGGAATTGTATCCAGTATATAGAAAGAAATTTCTAAACTAAACAATAAGAAAACTAAAAATCCAATAAAATAGGTCAAATGTTGATTTATTTTTATTTTTTAAAGAGTATTTGTTTATTTTTGTGTGTATGTGTGTGTGTGCTTTTTTTGTGTGTGTGAGAGATAGAGGGAGAGAGAGAGGGAGAGAAAGAGAGAGAGAGAATGAGTAGGGTAGGGGCAGAGAGGAGAGGGACAGAAAGAATCCCAAGCAGGCTCTGTGCTGTCAACACAGAGACCAACACAGAGCTTGATCTCATGAACCATGAGATCATTACCTGAGTTGAAATCAAGATTTGGATGCTTAGCTGACTAAGCCACCCAGGAGCCCCCCAAAATAAGTCAAAAATTTAAACAGACATATCTCATATCTCATATTATGAGATTCATAAATAGCCAGTAAGCAAATGAAAAGATGCTAATTTGTTGTCCTTCAAAATTTTAGGAGACATAGAGTTTTCCAGTCAAGCAAAAGATAAAGGTGATTCTTACCATTATACTTACCTTAAAAATTATTTAAACTGAAATAAGGGGTTGGTAATTAGTAACAGGAAAACATATGAAAATATAAAGCTCATTGTAAAGACAAATGAATAGTAAAATCCAGAACAGTCTATCTAATGTTGTAAAAGTTGTGGGTTAATGACTTATAAAGCTAGTATAAAGGTTGGAAGAAAAAAAAGTTTAAAAATCACTATACAATAACTTGTTAGTGTACACACAATGTAAAAAATGTAGATTGTGGCACCAAAACCAAAATTTTGGGGGGAAGTGTAGAAATGTAAAACCTTAGAATGCATTCAAACTTAAGTTGTTATCAATGTACAATAGACATAAATGTAGGTTGCTTTATGCAAACCTTATTGTAACAAAAAGCAAAATTCTATTGTAGATACACAAAAAATAAAGACAAAGGAATCTAAACATCCCACTACAGAAAGTGATCAAATCACAAAGCAAGAGAGCAAAATATAAAAAAGAAACAAGGAATTTTAAAAATCTATAAAACAAGTAACAAAATGGCAATAAGTCCCTATGTAGCAATATTTTTTAATATAAATGGAATAAATTACACAAAGGATATTTGATGGTTTAATGGATAAAAAAAAAACAAGATTCATCTCTATCTTGCCTATCAGAGACTCATTTCAAATACACAGGCACACAGATCAAAAGTAAAGGGATATTGCATGCAAGTAAAAACCAAAAGAAAGCTGGGGTAGTTATACTTATATCAAAGCAAAATATGGGGGAGGACTTAAGATGTCCAAGTTGTAGGGGACCCTATGTTTGCCTCTTCCCTTGAACACAGCTATATAAATATCAAATAATTCTGAACTCCCCAGAAATTGATGTGAGGACTGAGCAAACAAACTGGACAGAGTAGAAAAGAGGCCACATCGTGGAAAGTAGGAGGTGCAAAGATGTTATTTGAGGTAGAAACGAATTGAAGTTTTTAGAGAGGGGAGGAAGTTTTGATCAGACAGAGGAAAGAGAGAAATAAAGAAAGAGAGGAAGGGAGAAAGAGCATGAGAGAGAGAGAGCACAGCACACAGGGGATTGCACAAGAAAAACACTTCCCCAAAACCATTCACTAGGAAAATGAGATTGGCTTATTATCATGAGTTTTTACAACCATTAGATTTCAAAGACTAAAGTTTTAGAAGTCCACTCAATGGCTGATGAAAAGACTGATGGACATAGTTGTGCTCTTTTGGAGAAGGAGGGCAGAAGCCTTGGAGTGGACAGTGTTGTCCAAGGATCCCCTGGGTCACACGTGAAAGGCTGGTTCTCCTTCCTGAAGTGGACTTGGGAGAGGAGGCACTACCTCTCAAGAGATAATAGAGCCAGTGGTAACCATTGTGCGGCCCTGTTCATTAGCATAGGGACAGAGGCAACATTCAGAATAGGAGAGATAAAGAGTTTCCTAGACACATAATACTTAAGGATTTTGTGAAAACTAAACCAGCCCTATAAAAAAAATATCAAATAGGACATTTTCAGTGTGAAATAAAGAGCAAACACAACAAATACAGTAAAGGAATGGAAAAAAATCTCTGAAAGCAGGGACTTAACAAGTAATACAATGGCACTGAACTCAGATCCTTCAATAATCACACTGAATGTAAATGGACTAAATGCTCTAATCAATAGGCATAGGGTATCAGAATGGATAAAAACAACAAGAATCATCCACATGCTGCCTACAAGAGATTCACATTAGACCTAAAGACAAATATAGACTGAAAGTGAGGGGATTGAGAACCATTTGTCATGCTAACAGATGTCAAGAGTAAGCCAGACTAGCCATACTTATCTCAGAGAAACTAGATTTTAAACCAAAGGCTGTAACAAGATATGAAGAAGGGAACTATATAATAATGAAGGGTTCTATCCAACAGAAAGATCTAACAATTATAAATATTTATGCCCCCAACTTGGACACTCAAATATATACATTAATTAATAGCAAACATAAAGAAATTCATTGACAATATTACAATAATAGTAGGGGACACTAACTCCTCACTTAAAGCAATGTACAGATGATCTAAGCAGGAAACCAACAAGGAAACAAGGGCTTTGAATGACCCACTGGACAAAATGGACCAACAGTTATATTCAGAACATTTCTTCTAAAGCAGCAGTGTAGACATTCTTTTCAAATGCACATGGGACATTCTCTAAAATAGATCAAACTGAGTCAAAAACCAGGCCTCAACAAATACAAAAAGATTAAGATAATACCATGCATATTTTCAGACCACAACACTATATAACTTGAAGTTGACCACAGGAGAAAAAAAATGGAAAGACTACAAATACATGGAGATTAAAGAACATCCTACTAAAGTATGAATGGGTTAACCAGAAAACTAAAGAAGAAATTTTAAAAATACATGGACGCAAGTGAAAATGAAAACACGACTATCCAAAACATTTGGGATGCAGTAAAAGTGGTCATAAGACCTAAGTGTATAGTAATACAGGCCTTCCTCAAGAAGCAAGAAATATCTAAAATACACACTGTAACTTTATACCTAAAGGAACTAGAAAAGGAACGACATATAAATCCTAATACCAACAGAGGAGGAACATTAAGATTAGAGCAGAAATAATGATACAGAAAAAAAAAACCCACATTAGAACAGATGATTGAAACTAGGAACAGGTTCTTTTAAATAATTATTGAAATTCATACTCCCCTAGCCAGAATTACCAAAAGGAAAAGAGAAAGGACCCATATTAATAAAATCACGAATTAGAGAGGTGATATCACCACCAACATGTCATAAATACAATGTTAAGACAATATTATGAAACATTAGATGCCAACAAATTGGACAATCTGGAAGTGATAGAAAAATTCTTAGAAACATATAAACTACCAAAACTGAAACATGAAGAAATAGAAACATTTGAACAGATCCACAACCAGCAAAGAAATCAAATTAGTAAACAAAACTCTCCCAAAAAACAAAGTCCAGGGCCAGATGGCTTCCCATAAGAATTCTACTACATATTTAAAGAATAATTAATGCCTTTTCTACTCAACTGTTTTTAAAAAATGGAAGGAAAGCTTCCAAACTCAATCTATGAGACCAGCATTACGTTGATCCCAAAACAAGACAAAGACCCCACTATAAAGGATAATTACAAGTAAATATCCAATGAACATAGATTCAAAAATTCTAAACAAGATACTAGCATGTCGAATCCAACAGTATATTAAAAGATTTTTTCAGGGGCATCTAGTAGCTCAGTCAGTTAGGCATCTACTTTTGATTTCGTTCAGGTCATCTCAGGTTTTGTGGGACTTCACTGACAGTGAAGATCCTGCTTGGTATTCTCTCTCTCCCTTTCTCTCTGCGCCTCCCCCACTCATTCTCTTCATTGTCTCTTTCTCTCTCTTTCTCTCAGGATAAATAAATAAACCTTTTAAAAAAAGGAATTATTCACCATTATCAAGTGGGATTTATTCCTGGGCTGCAAAGGTGGCTCAATATCTGCAAATCAATCAACATGATACACCACATTAACAAAAGTATGGACAAGAACCATATGATCTTGTCAATAAATACAGAAAAAAACATTTGATAAACTACAGCATCCAGTCTTGATAAAAACCCTCAAAAAAGTAGGAATAGAGTGAAAATACCTCAACACTATAAAGGTCATATACTAAATTTATCATCTTCAATAGTGAAAAACTGAGAGCTTTTCATCTACAGTTAAGAACACAACAGGGACATCCAAACTCACCAGTCCTACTTAACATAGTACTTGATGTCCTAGCCTCAGCAATCAGAAAACAAAACAAAACTAAACAAAACACGAAAAAAGAAAAAAAGAAAAGACATCCAAATTGGAAAGGAAGAAGTCAACCTTCACTATTTGCAGACTACATGATACTCTGTAGAAAACCTGAAAGACTCCACCAACAACATGCTAAAACTGATGCTTGAATTCAGCAAAGTTGCAGGATATGCAATCAACGTGCAGAAATCTGTTGCATTTCTATACACCAATAACAGTGGGTAGGGGATGTGCTAAATGGTTGATAACTATTAAGAAGGGCACCGTTGTGATGAGCACTGGGTGTTATATGTAAGTGACGAACCACTAAATTCTACTCCTGAAACAAATACTGCATTATATGTTAACTAACTAGAATTTAAATAAAATCTTGATAAAAAAAACCCAAAACATAGACTTTAAGACAAAGCCTGTAATGAAAGATGAATAAGGTCATTATACAATGATAAAAGGGTCAATTCAATATGAGGATGTAACATTGGTAAACATTTATGCACTAATTATAGGGACATCTAAATATATAAAGTAAATCTTAGCAGTCATAAATGGGGAAATAGATAGCAAAATAATATCAATAGACATTAATTAGTAGCCCACTTTCATCTAATGACACATAATCCATACAGAAAATTAATAGAAAGTTTTGGCCTTAAATGACACATTAGACTACATAAACTTAACCTTTTCAGAACATCTCATCCAAGACTGACAGATCACATTTTCTTCTCAAGTGCACATGAAATTTTCTCCAGGATAAAACATATATTTTAGATTTACCACAAAGCAAGTCTTAATACATTAAAGAAATTAAAGTCATATCAAGCATCATACTCACTGCAATAATATGAAGCTAAAAATCAATTAGAAGAGGAAAATAAAAATTTAAAAACACACGGAGATTAAACAACATGCTACTGAAAAGCAATGGGTCAAATAGGAAAACAAGACAGAAATTTTTTAAAAAATCTTGAGACAAATGAAAATGGAATACAACATACCAAAACTTGTGGGATGTAGAAAAAGCAACTCTAAGAGGTTTATAGTAATAAATGTGCACAGTAGGAAAGAAAAAGTTGTTGAATGAACAAAAAAATTCGCACTTCAGTGAACTACAAAAGAGAAACAAAGATTAATGTTAATAGAAGTATGAAAATAACAAAAATAAGAACAGATATAAATAAGAGACTAAAATACATTTGAAAAGACCCATGATGGGACCCCTGGGTGGCTCAGTCAGTTGAGCATCTGACTTTGGCTCAGGTCATGATCTCGTGGTTCATGGGTCTGAGCCCCACATTGGGCTCTGTGCTGACAGCTCAGAGCCTGGAGCCTGTTTCAGATTCTGTGTCTCCCTCTTCCTGCCCCTCCTCTGCTTGTGCTCTGTCTCTCTCTGTCTCAAAAATAAATAAACATTAAAAATTTTTTAAAAAGTAAAAAACCCATGAAACTGGCCACTGCTTTTATGAAAAGGTAAACAAAATAAAAAACCTTTACCTGGACTCAAATAAGAAATAAGAGAGGACTCAAATGAATTTAATCAGAAATGAAAGAAGAGACATTACAACTGATACCTCAGAAATATAAAGGATCATAAAAGACTATTTTAAGCAACTCTACAACAATGAATTGGAAAAATATAGAAAAAAAATAAGTAAATTCTTAGAAACATACATACTACTAAGACTCAATCGTGAAGAAAAATAAAATCTCAATAGCTCAATTACCAATAAGGAAACCAAATTTAAGAAAATGAAAGAAAATTTCAAGACCAGAAGCCTTACCTGATGAATTGTATAAAATACTAAGAACAACTACAAAAGAAATAAGTCACAGAGATAAAAAAGTACCACCTAATGGATATAGTCAATAATCATTTGCTGACAGGTGGTGAGTGCATTTATTGTGATGAACACTGAGTATTGCATGGAATTGTTGAATCAATATGTCATATACCTGAAACTTACATACATTTGTATTATACTTAAATAAAGAAAAAGAAGAAAGAAAGAAAGGAAGAAAGAAAGAAAGAAGAAAGAAAGAGAGGAAGGAAAAAAGATTACTACCAATCCTTCTCAAACTATTTCCAAAAACAAGAGGAGTGACACTCCAAAATTATCTTACAAGGCCACCATTACCCTGATACCAAAACCAGACAAGTACACTACAAGATAATTATAGTCCAATATCTATTTTAAACATATATGCAAAAAATCTCAACAAAATACTAGCAAACCAGCCTTCGAACATGCATTAAAGGATCATACACTGTGGTAAAGTAGGATTTATTCCATGCATGCAAGGGTGGTTTACCATCCACAAATGAATCATTGTGATATATCACATGGATAAAATTAATAATTAAAATAATATAATTATCTCAATAGATGCAGAAAAAGCATTTGACAAAATTCAACATTCATGTATAATAAAATCTCTCAACGAAGTATTATAGAAGGAATGTAATATAAGGAAGAAGACAAGGATTCATACCTCACCACTTTCATTCCACATATTGTTGGAAGTTCTAGACAGAGCAATTAAGAAAAGTCATCCAAATCAGAAAGGAGGAAGTAAAACTATCACTATTTGCAAAGGATATGTTACATAATGCACACCCTAAATACTTTATGAAAAAAATTAGAAGTGACAAATATATTCAACAAATTTACAGGATAAACATAAATATACAAAAATCAGGTGTGTTTCCATACACAAATAGTGAAAGAGAAATTAAGAAACAATTCTGAGAAGGAAAATAGGGGAAGAGTAGGAGAACTGTAGGCTCACCTCGTCCTGTGAACACAACTAGATAACTATCAACTCATCTTAAATACCCCAGAAACAGACCTGAAGACTGACAGAACAAACTCCACAAATAAACAGAGAGAAGAAGCCACATTGAAGAGTGTAGAAAGTGTGGAGGTGTAGTTTAGGAGAGAAACTGATCACAGGTGTTATGAGTAGGGAAGGGATCTTGATTGTATAGAAGGGTGAGAGGCAGAGGATCACAGAGGGGAATGCACTAGGAAAACATTTCCCCAAAGCCATTGGTTTGGAAAATGAGAGGGGCTGAAATTCATGAATTCTTGCAACCGGCAAGGCATAAAGGCTGGATTTAATGGACAGCAGGTGTACCTGGAACACAGCCTGGAGAACACTGCACTACTCCTGGGGAGAAGGCAGGAAAACATGGGGACAGACAACATAGAAACAGCAATTTGAAGAGCTCCTGGGGCAAAGAATGGGGAGATTATTTGCTCTTCTCTGAGCACATCCCTGAGAGGCAGCATTCACAGAGACACCTCTTTGGATACAAAGGAGCTGGCCAGGGCCATTTACCTCCCCTGCCCCTCAGCATTAACACAGAGCCATCTGCAGTAAACAATACAGTGCCCACAGTGGCCTCCTAACTTGCACACACTAAGACCCAATCCCATAAGCTCTGGTAGGAATTCCCCTCACAATCACCCTTGCCTCAGTCCTAGCACAGAAGGACCCTCACCCAGAAGACCAACACAAACCCTGGCCCACACCACATGTCATAACTAGAGAGTTATGCAAGACCTCATTCCAGTGGAGGTGGTGACAGGTCACATTTCACAAGCAGAGCAGAGTACGCTTAGTTAAAACTTGCCACATTCAGAACAGAAAAGAAAAACTGCCCACAACAGGAAGAAGAGCCTCTGCAGACAACTCACCTGTAGGACAGAGCAGCCAAAAAACAACAGCAGAGTACATGCAGGACACACCAGAGACAATCCCTGAAGTGATAGGCCCTGGGAATTACATGACCTCTTTTCCATAAAGCCTTACCTTTCAAGAGCAGGAGACATAACTGACTTTTTTAACACAGAAAACAAAGCATAGACTTACAAAAAATGTGAAGACATAATAATGTATCCCAATAAAAGAACAAGATAATGCCATGGCTAGATATCCGAGCAAAAGAGATATAAGTTACATTCCTGATAGAGAATTTAAAGAATCAATCATAAGGATACTTACTGGGCTTGAGAAAAGAATAGAAGATATCAGTTAGACCCTTACCACAGAGATAGAAGAGTTTAAAAAATCAACTAGAGATGAAGAGTACAATAAATGAGATTAGAAACATGTTTGATGTAATGATGAACATCAAAGAAAGAAGAAAGAGGAATAAATTAGTGACCTAGAAGACATGGTAATGAAAAGTAATGAAGCTAAGCAAAGGAGAGAAAGAATCATGCAATATGAGAACATATTTAGTGAACTCAGTGTCTCCATAAAATGTAGTAGCATTCATATTACAGTAGTCCCAGAAGAAGAGAGAATGGGGACAGAAAATGAATTTGAAAAAATAATGGCTGAAAAGTTCCCTAATCTGGGGAAGGAGACAGTCATCCAAATCCAGAAGGCACAGAGAAATCCCATTAAAATCAGCAAAAACAGGCCAACACCAAGACATATTGTAATTAAATTTGCAAAATATAGTGATAAGGAGGAATCTTACAAGCAGCAAGACAAAAGAAGTCCTTAACTTACAAGGGAAGACCCAGAAGGCTAGCTGTAGATTTCTCAATAGAAACTAGAGAAACCAGAAGGGAGTGGCATGATATATTAAAAATGTTGAATGGGAAAAAATCTTCAGCAAAGAATACTTATCCTGCAAAGCTATCATTCAGAATAGAAGGAGAGATAAAGACTTTCCCAGAAAAACATATCTAAAGGAGTTCATGACCACTGAACCAGCCTTGCAAGACATATTAAATGGGACTCTAAATGGAAAGGAGAAACCCAAAGTGACAAAGACAAGAAATGACCCGAGAAAATCTCCAGAAACAGCAACATCAAAAATAAATAAAATGAAACTAAATACACATCTATTTATACTTACTTTGAATGCAAATGGACAAAATGTCCCAATCAAAAGACATGTGGTGTTAGAATGGACGAAAACAAGACTCATGAATATGCAGCATACAAGAGACTCATTTTAGACTTAAAGACAGCTGCAGATTGAAAATTGGGGCATGGAGAACCATCGATCCTGGTAATGGACACCAAAAGAAAGCTGGAGTAGCCATACTTATAACAGGCAAACTAGATTTTAAACCAAAAACTGTAGCAAAAGATGAAGAAGGGTTCTGTATCATACTAAAGGGGTCTATCCAACAAGAAGATCTAACAATTGTAAATATTTATGCTCTCAACCTGGAGGAACCCAAATTTATAAAACAATAACAAATGCAAAGGAAGTCATTGATAATAACAAAATAATAGTAGGGGATTTTAACCCTCCACTTGCATCAATGGATAGATCATCTAAGCAACAATCAACAAGGAAAAGTGGCTTTGAATGACACACTGGGCCAGATGGACTTAAGAGGTATATTTAGAACATTCCATCCTAAAACAACAGAATACATATTCTTTTCGAGTGCACATGGAATATTCTCCAGAATAGATCTCATGTTAGCTCACAAAACAGTCCTCAACAAGTACAAAAAAAAAAAAAATGAAGTCATACCATACACGTTTTCTGACCACAATGTTATGGAATTAGAAATCAACCAAAAGAAAAAATCAAGAAAAGCCACAAATAATTAGAAGTTATACAACATACTACTAAACAATGAATAAGTCAAAAGGGAAATCAAAGAAGAAATAAAAAATACATGAAGACAAAAGAAAATGACAACACAATATTCCCCCAAATTTGGGATGCAGCAAAAGTAATCATAACTAAGAAGTATATAGCAATAAAGACCTACTTCAGAACCAAGAAAAATCTCAAATAAAAAACCTAACCTTACATATAAAGGAGCTAAAAAAAGAATAATAAATGAAGTCTAAAGCAAGCAGAAGTAAGGAAATAATAGATTAAAGCAAAAAAATTATCTAGAAAATTAAAAATAATACAATATATCAGCGAAATCAGGAGCTGGTCATTTGAAAACATTAATAAAATTGATAAACCCATAGCCAGACTTATCAAAACGAAAGAAGAAAAGAAACAAATAAATAAAATCACACATGACAAGAGAAATAAAAACCAACACTATAGAAATACAAAAAAAATTAAAATGGAAATGATGAAAAACTGTATTCTAACATATTAGACAACCTGGAAGAAATGGCTAAATTTCTAGAAACATGTACTACCATAACTGAAACAAGAAGAAATAGAAAACGTGAACACACTAATACCCAGAATAGAAGCTAAATCAGTAATAAAAAAATTCCCAACAAACAAAAGTCCAGGGCCAGATGCCTTCACAGGCCAATTCTATGAAACATTTAAAAGAGTTAATACCAATACTTCTCAAACTATTCCAAAAAATAGAAAAGGAAGGAAAACTCAAATTCCTTCTATGGGGCTAGCATTAATTACCCTGATACAAAACCAGATAAAGAATCCAGTATAAAAAGCGAACTACAGGCCAGAGAATAATTCACCATTACCAAGTGTAATTTATTCCTGTGTTGCAAGGGAGGCTCAATATTCACAAATCAATGTAGTACACCACAGTAATGAAAGGAAGGATATGAACCATATGATCATTTCAATAAATGAAGAAAACGCATTTTGACAAAATACAAATTCATTCATGGTAAAAAAAAAAAACTTCAAAAAGCAGGTTTAGAGGGAATATATCTCAACATAATGAAGACCATACATGAAAAACCCACAACTAATATTCTAGATGGAGTAAAAATGAGAACATTTTTTCCATGATCAGGAACAATACAGGGATGTGCACTCCCACCACTTTAATTCAAAGTAGTAATGAAAGTCCTAACCACAGCAATCGAAATAAATAAAAGGAAAGAAAGAAAGAAAGAAAGAAAGAAAGAAAGAAAGAAGGGAGGGAAGGAAAGAGGAAGGGAGGGAGGGAAGGAGGAAGAAAGGAAGGGCGACATCCAAGTCAGCAAGGAAGAAGTCAAACGTTAGATAGTTGCAGAAGACACGATGCTATATAGAGGAAGCCTGAAAACTTCCATCAAAAATCTGCTAGAACTTATAAATTCTGTAAAATTGTAGTATGCTAATTCAATATACAGAAGCCTGTTGTATTTCTATATACCACTAATTAAGCAGCAGAAAGGGAAATTAAAAAATCAACCCCACTTACAATTGTACCCTAACCCATAAGATACCTAGGAATCTACCTAACCAAAGAGGTGAAAGACCTATATTCTGAAATCTATAAAACATTGATAAAACAAAGTGAAGATTACATAAAGAAATGAAATAAGTGTGATACTCATGGACTGGAGAAACAAATCTTATTAAAATGTCTATATAATCCAAAGCAATCTACACCTTTTAATGCAATCCCTATCAAAATAGCAATAGCAGGGGCGCTGGGTGGCTCAGTTGGTTGAGTGTCGGACTTCGGCTCAGGTCATGATCTTGCGATCTGTGAGTTCAAGCCCCGCTTTGGGTTCTGTGCTGACAGCTCAGAGCCTGGAGCCTGCTTCAGATTCTGTGTCTCCCTCTCTCTCTGCCCCTCCCTTGCTCATGCTCTCTCTCTCTCTCTCTGTCAAAAAATAAATAAACATTAAAAAAATAGCAATAGCAATTTTCACAGCACTAAAACAATCCTATATCTGTATGGAACTACCAAAGACCCTGAATACCAAAGAAATCTTGAAAAAAAAAAAGCAAATCTGGAGACATCACAATTCAAGTCTTCAAGTTATAGTACAAAGCTGTAGGAATAAAAAAAAACAAATCAGTACTATGGTACTGGTACAAAAATAAACACATGGTCCATGGAATAGAATAGAAAATCAAGGAATGAACCCACAACTATATGGCCAATTAGTCTTTGATGAAGCAGAAAATAATACCCAATGGCCAAAAGAATGTCTCATCAACAAATGGCTTTGGGAAAACTGGAAAGCTACATACAAAAGAATGTAACTGGACCACTTTCCTAAGCCATAAATGAAAATAAATTCAAAATGGATTAAAGACCTAAATGTGAAACCCAAAACCATAAAAATCTTAAAAGACGACACAGGCAGGAACCTCTTT
The DNA here is from genome assembly GCF_022837055.1 of Prionailurus viverrinus. Lineage (NCBI taxonomy): Eukaryota > Metazoa > Chordata > Mammalia > Carnivora > Felidae > Prionailurus > Prionailurus viverrinus. Next base: position 58,108,884 of record NC_062579.1, read on the forward strand.
GACATTGGCCATAGCAACTTCTTTTTAAAGATGTCTCCTGAGGCAAGGAAACAAAAGAAAACATAAACCATTGGAAGCTAATCAAAATAAAAAGCTTCTGCACTGAAGGAAACAATCAACAAAACCAAAGGGATGGGAGAAGATTTTGCAAACGACATATCTGATACAGGGCTAGTACCCACAATATATAAAGAACTTATCAAACTCAACACCGAAAAAACAAATAATCCAATTTAAAAAATGCCCAGAAAACGTGAATAGACATTTTTCAAAAGAAGAAATCCAGATGGCCAACCGATTTATAGAAAGATGCTCAATGTCCCTGATTATCAGGGAAATGTAAGTCAAAACTACAATGAGATATTACATAACTCCTGTCAGAATGTCTAAAATAAACACACAAGAAACAACAGGTGTTGGTGAGGATGTGGAGAAAGGGAAACACTCTTGCACTCTTGGTGGAAATACAAACATGCTCAACCACTCTGTAAAACAGTATGGAGGTCCCTCAAGAAATTAAATATAGAACTACCCTATGATACAGTAATTGCACTATTAGGTATTTACCCAAAAATACAAAAATACTACTTCAAAGGAATACTTGCAACCCGATTTTTATGGAAACATTATGTATAATAGCCAATTTATGGAAACAGACCCAGTGTCCATCAACTGATGAATGGATAGGGAGGTGGTATATATAAACAATGGAATATTACTGAGCCATAAACTATAATAAAATCTTGCCATTTATAAAGACATAGATGTAACTAAAGAATGTAATGCTAAGTGAAAAACAGTCAATAAAGACAAAAACTATGTGATTTCACTCACACGTGGAATTATGAAACAAAAAAATGAGCAAAGGGACAAAAAGAGGGAGAGAGAGAGAGAGAGAGAGAGGCAAACCAAGAAAAAGACTCTTAAGTATAGACAACAAACTGATGGTTACCAGATAAAAAGTGGGTGGGGGATGGGTCACATAGGTAATGGGGATTAAAGAGTGCACTTGTGATGAGAACCTTGTGTTGGATGAAAGATTTGAATCACTATTGTATACCTGAAATTAATATTACACTATATGTTAACTAATTATAATTTAAAATAAAATTTAAAAAAATAAATATATAAACAATCTCAATTACAATTGTATCCAAAAAAAAAACTACTTAGAAATAAATTATACAAGGTGTTTAATAATCTGCACACTGAAAACTACAAGACATCAGTAAATAAAACTGAAGAGTACACAAATACATGGGATGATATTCCATGTTTATATACCAGAAGAATTGATATTGTTAAAATTATTATTGTTGGATTGTATGTAATCCAATCTATAGATATCCCAATTAAAATTCCAGTAACATTTTTCAGAGAGAACAAGCAATCCTAAAATTTGTATGTAACACAACAGGCACAAAATAGGCAAAGCAATCTTGAGGGGAAAGGACAATGCTGGAAGCATCACATATCTTGATTTTTAAAAATAATTTACAGTCATAAAACAGTATCTTACTGGCATAAAAACAGACACATTTTTCTAGAGAACAGAATAGAGACCAGAAATAAATCCATGTGCATATGGTCACTTAATTTACAACAAAGGAGCCAGTAATATTCGAAGGGGGAAATGACAGTCTTTTCAAGAAACAATACTGGAAAAACTGGGAAGACACATGTAAAACAATAAAAGTGGAACACTATCTTACACCATATACAAAGTTTTACACATCATGGATTAAAGAATTCAACATAAGATATGAAGACATATAATCCTAGGAAAAAACATAGATAATTAGATTTTTGACAGAAGTTCTGTCTATGATTAGTTTTGATAAGACTCCAAAAGCAGCAAAACAAACACACAAAATAAGTGCAATTATCATCAGGGAAATAAAAATCAAAACCACAATGAGATAACACTTCATACATGTCAGAATGGCTAGAATTAATAACTCAGGAAACAACAGCTGTTGGTGAGGATGTGGATAAAGGGGAAATTTTGCACTGTTGGTGGTAATGCAAACTGGTGCAGCCACTCTGGAAAATAGTATGGAGGTTCCTCAAAAAACTAAAAGAAAAAAAAAAGAATTACCATACAACCCAGCAATTGCATTGCTAGGAATTTCTCCAAAGGATACCAAAATGCTGATTCAAAGGGGCACATGCACCCCAGTGTTCATACCAGCACTATCAACAATAGCCAAATTATTGAAAGAGCCTAAATGTTCATTAACTGATGAATGGATAAAGATGATGTGGTGTGTGTACACACACACACACACACACACACACACGTATATACATACATATATATACACATATACATAATGGAATACTACTCAGCAATTAAAAAGAATGAAATCTTGCCATTTGCAACAACGTGGATAGAACTAGAGTGTATTATGCTAAATGAAATAAGTCAGAGAAAGACAGTTTTCATATGAGTTAACTCATATGTGGAACTTTAGAAACAAAACAGATGAATATAAGGGAAGGCAAGGAAAAGTATGATAAAAACAGTGAAGGAAAGAAACCAAAAGATATTCTTTTTTTTTTTAATTTTTTTTCAACGTTTATTTATTTTTGGGACAGAGAGAGACAGAGCATGAACGGGGGAGGGGCAGAGAGAGAGGGAGACACAGAATCGGAAACAGGCTCCAGGCTCTGAGCCATCAGCCCAGAGCCCTACACGGGGCTCGAACTCACGGACCGCGAGATGGTGACCTGGCTGAAGTCGGACGCTTAACCGACTGCGCCACCCAGGTGCCCCCAAAAGATATTCTTAAATACAGAAAACAAACTGATGGTTTCTGGAGGGGAGGTGGGTGGGGGGATGGGTTAAACTGGTGATGGGCACTAAGAAGGACACTTTGTGAAATGAGCACTGGGTGTCATATGTAAGAGATGAATCACTGGGTTCTACTCCTGAAGCCAATACTACACTGTATGTTAACTAACTTGAATCAAAATTTTTAAAAAAGTACAACTACATCAAACTATTTCATCACTTCAATGTCACTGAAACGCACACTTAGGAAAGATTAAATTAATGTTATATATAACACTATTTTCAAAGCATGTAATTCAACTTAAGCAGTGCTGAAAGGAATATTTATAGCACTAAAATTTTACTTTTGATAACAGTATATGCACCAAATAAAAATGTAAGTTTCTACAATAAAGAAACAGGAAAATAAAAGTGAAATAAGCTCACAGCAAAAAAAAGAAGGAAATAATAAAGATAAGAGCCAAAATAAGTATGAAAACAACATAAAAATCAATAAAATGAAAAGATGGCTTTTGAAAAAAAAATAATAAACCACTAGTAAGATTGACAAAATTCCCAAGAGTAAAACGTGAGATCATTTATATCAGAGGTGAAACTAGGTGTATCACTGTTTATTTTGCAGTCCACAAAGATTTGTAAAAACAGGTTGGAAAATCTTATGCTCATAAATTTGACAACTTAGGAAAAATGAAGCAATTGCTAAAAAATGGCAAACTATCAAAGATAAACCAAGTTGAAATAGGAACCCTTAATAGTCCTAAAAGCATTAGAAAAAGTGAATATAATTTAAATCACCCAATAAAGAATCCTCAATCCCAAATAACTGCAGATATTAACCAAACATCTAAAGTAGAATTGACACATATTTCACACAGTTTTAATACTAAAGCCAGAAAGAAGAAAAAGAAAACTACAGGCCAAAAATCTTCAATTAAATGTTACAAAAACAAAACCAACAATGTATTTAAAAAATAAAGACACTGTGATCAATTAAGAATCTTTTCTTTTTTTTTTTTAATTTTTTTTTTGAACGTTTATTTATTTTTGGGACAGAAAGAGACAGAGCATGAACGGGGGAGGGGCAGAGAGAGAGGGAGACACAGAATCGGAAACAGGCTCCAGGCTCTGAGCCATCAGCCCAGAGCCCGACGCGGGGCTCGAACTCCCGGACCGCGAGATCGTGACCTGGCTGAAGTCAGACGCTCAACCGACTGCGCCACCCAGGCGCCCCTAAGAATCTTTTCAAAACAGTAAATCTCATGTTATGATTTTTGCCACTATTAAAATATTTTTAAGTTTTGGAACCTTTGTGTACTGTTTGTGAGAATGCAGCCACTCTGGAAAACAGTATGGAAATTCCTCAAAAAATTAAAAATACAACTACCCTACGATTCAGTATTTCTACTAGTGTATATTTCCCAAAGAAAATAAAAACTTTAACTTAAATATATTTCTTCCAAGCAGTGAGGAGGGCACTTGTTTGGATGAGCACTGGGTGTTGTATGGAAACCAATTTGACAATAAGTTATGTTAAATACACACACACACACACACACACACACACACATTTATTCCAGATAGGTAAGGTTGCCTCAGCAGTTGAAAATCAATCAATGTAATCGACCATATTAACAAAGTCAGCAAGAATAATCACATAATTGTATCAATTGATGCAAAAAATAATTTTACAAAATACAACGCATTCACGATTTTAAAAAATCAGCAATTTAAGAGCAGGAATCCTTAACTTGATAACTGGTACCTACAAAATGTATAGGTGACATCAAACTTAATGATGAAAAATGATGACTATTAATATGGGAATAAAGTACAAATGTTCCCTATAACCACCCTTATTTTACATAATTCTGAGAGGTCTGCCCCTTGCAATAAGGCAATAAATAAATAAATAAATAAATAAATAAATAAATAAAAATAAATGCAATTGCAAAAGAAGACATAAAATTGTCACTATTTGCAGATGGCATTATTGCCTACATAGAAATCCAAGGAAATATACCAAAACATGTATTAAGTTATTCAGTGAGTTCCCCCAAGGGTGCAGAATACAAAATCAGCATATAAAATCAATAATATTCTATATATTAACAATGTAATGCATGAAAGCTGAAATTAAATCATGAAACCATTTTCAACTGTAAAAAAATTAAGTAGTTATGTATAAATGTAATAAAATATGTATAGGTTCTGTGCAGTGGAACTGACGAAATGCTAACAAAATAAATCAATGAAGACCAATATATGTATGGAAAAATACAGCATGTTCATGGATTGGAATACTCAACGTAGTAAAGATGCCAATTCTCCTAAATTACTATCAAAATCCCAGAAATTTTTTGAATTTTTTAAGTTTATTTATTTTGAGAGAGAGAAAATATGAGGGTAGGGGCAGAGAGAGAAGGAGAGAGAGAATCCCAAGCAGGCTTCATGCTGTCAGCACATAGCTCAATGTGGGGTGCAATCCCATGAACTATAAGTTCAGGACCCATGCCGAAACCAACAGTTCAGGATGTGTGCCGAAACCAAGAGTCAGACACCCCTTACTGACTGAGCCACCCAGGCATCCCTTTTTTGTTTTGTTTACATGGGCTGGATTATTCTAAAATTATATGAAATGGCACAAACTCTGATAAAAACAATCTGAAAAAATACAATGAAGTGTGTGAAATCACTCTACCTTATATTAATGCTTACAATATAGCTACAGCAACCAAGACACTGTAGTATTCATTGAGGAATAGCCACATAGATCAATAGAACAGAATAGAATCACCCAGTCATAGACTCAGAAAGAAACAGCCAATTGAATTTTGACATAGATTAAAAAGCATTTCAATGGAAGAAGGATAGCCTTTTCAACACATGGCTCTGAATTGGGCATCCAGAGCAAAAGAAAAAAAAAACTTAGAACCAAAACTTAGAGTATATTTAAACATAACTCAAAGTGGATAATAGAATTGTAAGTAATACATAAAAATAATCAAAATTTTAGGAAAAAATAAGAAAAAAATTGGTAACTGGTGTTAGGCAAAGAGCCGTTAGATTTGACAACAAAATAATAATCAATAAAAATTATTGATCAATAATTTTTGATAAATATCTCATTAGAGAAATGCAAAATAATACCACAAAGTGATATTACATATCTGTCAGAATGGCTAAAGTAAAAAATAATGACAGCAGGAAATGCTGGTAAGAATTCAGAAAAACTGGATAACTAAATTATATTTAGTGGAAATGTAAGATTCAACATCCACTCTTTAAATTCGTTGACAGTTTCTTATAAAAATAAATATGCAATTGTCATAAAAACACAGAACTGGACTCAGGCATTTATCTGAGAAAAATGAAAACATGTCCTATCAACAGTGCATGAGGGTTCCTTTCTCTCCACGATTTCGTCAACACTTATTATTTCTCATATTTTTTATTCTAGCCATTCTGACAGATGTAAAGTGGTATCTCACTGGGGTTTTGATTTTCACTTCCCTGATAATTATTGATGTTGAACATCCTTTTGTGTGTCTGTTGACCATTTGGATATATGTTTTAAAAACATGTCTATTCAGGTTCTCTCCTCATCTTTTATTTATATTATTTTGGGGTTTTTTTGTGCTGTATAAGTTCTTTTTTTTTTAATTTTAATTGCAGTGTAGTTAACATGCTGTGTTATATTAGTTTTAGGTGTACAATATGGTGATTAAACAGCTCCATATATTACTCACTGCTCATCAAGATAAGTGTACCTTTAATCCCCTTCACCTATTTCACCCAACCCCCGCCCACTTATGTTTGTTCTACATACTTAAGAGTCTTTTTGGGGTTTGTATCTTTTTTTTTTACCTTTGTTCATTAGTTTTGTTTCTTAAATCCCACAGACCAGTGAAATTGTATGGTATTTGTCTTTCCCTGACTGGCTGATTTCACTTAGCATTATACTCTAGATATATCCATGATGTTGACAATGGCAAGATTTCATTCATTTTTATGAATGAATAATATTCCATTATATATATATCATATATATGTACATATATATATACACACACACCATATATATGCCATATCTATATATACACATATATATACCATATATATACCATATCTTCTTTATCCATTCATCTGTCATGGACACTTAGGCTGCTTCCATAACTGGGCTGTTGTAAATAATGCTACAATAAAGAGAGAGGTGCATATGTCACTTTGAATTAGTGTTTTCATATTCTTTGGCTAAATATTAAGTAGTGTGATTACTGGATAATAGGTAGGGTAGATATATTTTTTTAATTTTGGAGGAAACTCCATACTGTCTTCCACAGTGGCTTCACCAGTTTCCATTGTCAAAAGCAGTGCATAAGGGTTCCTTTTTCTCCACATCCTTGCCAACATTGGTTGCTTCTTGAGTTTTTTATTTTAGCCATGCTAACAGGTGTGAGGTGATATTTCATTGTGGTTTTTATTTGCATTTCTCTGATGATAAGTGATGTTGAGCATATTCTCGTGTATTTGTTGGCCATATGTATGTCTTATTTGGAGAAATGTCTGTTCATGTCTTCTGCCCATTTTTAAATTGGTTTATTTTTTTTTTAGGATGTTGAGTTGTATAAGTTTTTATATATTTTGCATACTTACCCTTTAACAGATATGTCAATTACAAATATTTTCTCCCATTCAGTAGGTTGTCTTTTAGTATTGTTGTTTTTTTTCCTTTGCTGAACAGAAGCTTTTTATTTTGATATAGTCCCAAAGTGTATTTTTACTTTTGTTTCCCTTGTGTCATGAGACATATTTATAAAAATGCTGTTACGAGTGATGTCAAACTATTTACTGCATATTTTTTCTTCTTTTTTTTTTTTTAAATTTTTTTTTTTTTTCAACGTTTATTTATTTTTGGGACAGAGAGAGACAGAGCATGAACGGGGGAGGGAGGGACAGAGAGAGAGGGAGACACAGAATCGGAAACAGGCTCCAGGCCCTGAGCCATCAGCCCAGAGCCTGACGCGGGGCTCGAACTCACGGACCGCGAGATCGTGACCTGGCTGAAGTCGGACGCTTAACCGACTGCGCCACCCAGGCGCCCCTGCATATTTTTTCTTCTAAGAATCTTATCGTTTTAAGTCTCACATTTAGGTCTTTAATTCATTTTGAGTTTATTTTTGTGGATGGCATTAGAAAGTGGCCTAGTTTTATGCTTTTACATGTAACTGTACAGTTTTCCAACACCATTTGTTGAAGAGACTGTTTTTCCCCATTGTATATTCCTGGTTCCTTCATCATACCTTAATTAACTATATAAGCATGGGTTTACTTCTGGCTTCTATATTCTCTTTCATTGACCTATGTGTCTACTTTGAATCAGGCCATACTCTTTTGATTACTAAAGCTTTGTATTACATCTTAAAATCTGGGATGGTAATACCTCCAGCTTTGTTCTTTGTCAAAATTGCTTTGCCTATTTGAGATCTTTTGTGGTTTTATGCATATTTTAGGATTATTCATTCCAGTTGTGTAAAAAGTGCTGTTGGTATTTCAGTAGGGATTACAAATTGGTGCAGCCACTGTGGAGAACACTATGGAACTTCCTCAAAAGAATAAAAATAGAAATATCACATGATTCAGTAATTCCACTACTGGGTATTTACCCAGAGAAAATGAAAACACTGATTTTAAAAGATATATGTACCCCTATGTTTATTGCACCATTTTTCACAATAGCCAAGCAACCTGTGTCCATACATACATAAATTGATTTAAAAATTATGCACACACACACACACACAAACTAATATTACTTACTCATAAAAAAAGAATGAAATCCTGACATGTGCAACATCATGGATAGATCCTAGAAGGTATAATTGCAAGTTAAACCAGTCAGATACAGAAAGACAAATGCTATATAATTTCACTCATATGTGGAATTTAAGAATCAAAACAAAGCATAAAAAGAGACAAACCAAAAAATCTTAGACACTTAAATAGATAACAAACTGGTGACTGACAAAGGGGCGAGGAGTATTGGTAAAATAGATAAAAGGGATTAATAGTCCACTTATTGTGATGTACACTGAGTAATGTATAGAATTGTTTAATCATTTATTGTACTCTTGAAGCTAATATAACACTATATGTTAATAACATCTCAATAAAAAATAAAGAAAACAATAAAAACATGCTTATTCAAAAACCTGTACATAAATGGCATAGCTTTATTCTTTTTTAAAAATTGTGGTAAAATACATATAATAAAATTTATAGCTTTAAATATGTTTAAGTAAACAGTTCAGAGGTTTTAAGTACATTTACATTGTTTTACGAACATCACGATCCATCTTCACTAACTTTTTCATCTTAGGAAATTGCAATTTTGTATGCCGTGCATTTATTGATGGACAATTGGGTTGCTTCTACCTTTTGCATAATGTGAATAAAACTCTGAAAATATTTGTGTACAAATATATGCCCAAGACCTTACTTCCAATTCTTTGGGGTATATACTCAGAAGTAGAATTCCTGGATTATATGTTAGTGCTGTTTAATTTTTTTGAGTATCCACCATACTGTTTTTCATAGCAACTGTATCACTTTACACTCTCACCAGCAATGCTCAGGGTTCCAATTTCTCTACTTCTCCAACAATGTTATATACAATAGATTTTTTAGAGAAGTTTTAGGATCACAGTAAAACTGAGCAGACGGTATAGAGATTCACCCAATAGCCTCTGTCACCACACATGTATATCCTCCCCTATCATCAACCTTATCAAGTCTATTCAATTAACTTTACCATACAAATTTATATTTTTGTATCATTTCAGGTTATTGTTTTGTGTCCTTTCATTTCAACTTAAATAAACCCCTTTAGCATTTAGCATTTTTTTTGTAGGGCATGTTTAATGGTAATGAATTCCTTCAGATTTTTTTAAAATCTGAGAATATTTTAATTTTCTCCTTGTTTTTTTTCAAGTTTTTATTTAAATTCCACCTTGTTAACACAGAGTGCAATATAAGTTTAAGTAGTAGAATTTTGTGATTCATCACTTACATACAACACCAAGTGTCACAACAAGTGCTCTTCTTAATACTCACCATACATTAGCCCATCTCACCCCCCCACACACACACACACCCTCCAATGAATCTGTTTGTTCTCTATATCTAAGAGTCTGTTTTATGGTTTGCCTGACTCTTTTCCCCCCATGTTCATCTCTTTTGTTTCTTAAGTTCCACATATGAGTGAAACCTAATGATATTTCTCTTTCTCTGACTGACTTATTTCATGTAGCATAATACGTTCTACCTATATCCACATCATTGCAAATGGCATATTTCATTCTTTTTGATGAATGAATTTATATATGTCACATATATATCACAATTTCTTTATCCATTCATCAGTCAATGGACATTTGCGCTCTTTCCATAATTTGGCAATTGTTGATAATGCTGCTATAAACATCAGGATGCATGTGTCCTTTTGAATCAGTACTTTTGTATCCTTTGGCTAAGTACCTAGTAGTGCAATTGGTGGTTTGTAGGGAGATTCTATTTTTAACTTTTTCAGAAACCTCCATACTGTTTTCCAGAATGGCTGCACCAGTTCGCATTCCCACCAACAGTGTAAGAGTGTTCACTTTTCTCAGCATCCTCACTAACGCATGTAGTGTCCTGTGTTGTTAATTTTAGCCATTCTGATAGGCTTGAGGTGATATCTCATTGTGGTTTTGATTTCTATTTCTCTAATGATGGGTGATGTTGAGCATCTTTTCATGTGTCTGTTATGTCTTCTTTGGAAAAATATCTATTCTTAACTGGATTATATATGTTTTGGTGTGTTGGATTTGATGAGTTATTTATGGGTTTTGGATACTAACCCTTTATCCAATATGTTATTTGCAAATATTGTCTCCCTTTCCAAAGGTTACCATTTAATATGTTGACTGTATCATTCGCTGTGTAGAAGCTATTTATCTTGATGAAGTCCCAATAGTTCATTTTTTTCTTTTGTTTCCCTTGCCTCCTGAGAATTTTTTAGTAAGAAGTTGGTCGCTACAGCTGAGTTCAAAGGGGTTGCTGCTATGTCTCCTCTAGGATTTTAATGATTTCTTGTCTCACATTTAAGTCTTTCATTGATTTTGAATTTATTTTTGTGTATGGTGTAATAAAGTGATCCACTTTCATTCTTTTTGCATGTTACTGTCTGGGTTTCCCAACACCATTTGTTGAAGATACTGTCTTTTGCCCATTGGATATTCTTTCCTGCTTTTTGAAGATTAATTGACCATAGAGTTGTGGGTCCATTTCTGGGTTTTCTATTCTGTTCCATTGATTTATGTATCTCTTTTCTGCCAATATTATACTGTCTTGATCTCTAAAACTTTGGCATATAGCTTGAAGTCTGGAATTGTGATGCCTCCAGATTTGCATTTCTTTTTCAAGGTTGCTTTGGCTATTCTGGATGTTGTGTGGTACCGTGCAAATTTTAGGATTCTTTATTCTAGCTCTGTGAAGAATACTGGTGGTATTTTGAAAGGAATTACATTAAGTGTCTAGATGGCTTTGCATAGTATAGACATTTAACAAAGTTTGTTTTTTCTAATACATGAGCATGGGATATTTTTCCATTTCTTTGTGTCATCTTCAATTTCTTTCATCAGTGTTCTATAGTTTTTAGAGTAGATATATTTTACTTCTTTGGTTAGGTTTATTCATAGGTATCTAACAATTTTTTGTGCAATTGTAAATGGATTGATTCCTTGATTTCTCTTTCTGCTGCTTTATTATTGGTATATAGAAATACAACAGATTTCTGTACATTGATTTTATATTCCACCACTTCGCTGAATTCGTGTATCAGTTCTAGTAATTTTTTGGTGGAGTCCTTTCAGGTATTCACATACAATATCATAACATCACTGAATAGTAAAAGTTTGAATATTTAATTAATGACTTGAATGTCTTTTATTTCTTTTTGTTGCCTGACTACTGAGACAAGGACTTCGAGTACTATGTTTAGAAACAATGGTGATAGTGGACATCCCAATGGTGAGAGAGGAAGAGCTTTCAGTTGTTCTTCATTGAGGATTATATTATCTGTTGGTCTTTCATATGTGGTGTTTATGATGTTAATGTAAATTCCCTGTATCCCTACTTTGTTGAGGATTTTAATCAAGAATTGATGATGTACTTTGTCAAATGTTGTTTCTGCAACTATTGAGATCATATGGTCCTTATTCTTTCTTTTACTAATGTGGTGTATCACGTTGTTTGGTTTGTGAATACAGAACCAACTTTGTAGCCCAGGAATAAATTCAAATTGATTATGGTGAATGATTCTTTCAAAATGTACTGTTGGATTCAATTTGATAATATTTTTTTGAGAATTTTTGCCTCCATGTTCATCAGGTATATTGGCCTGTAATTGTCCTTTTTAGTCAAGTCTTTGTGAAAACACAATTATGGTGGCATCTCAGAATGAGTTTGGAAATTTCCCTTCCATTTCAACTATTTGGAATAGTTTGAGAAGAATATGTATTAACTCCTCTTTAAATATTTGATAGAATTCTGTTGTGAAGCCATCTGGCCCTGGACTTTGTTTGTTTGGAGATTTTTGATTGCATATTAAATGTCTTTGCTGTCTTTCAGTCTACTCAAGTTTTTCTATTTCTTCCTGTTTCAGTTCTGATAGTTTGTATATTTCTAAGAATTCATGAATATCCTTCAGTTTCCCGAATAGGCTGAGATCTAATTTTTAATAATATTTTCTAGTAATTGTGTCCATTTCTGTGGTGTTGTCTGTAATCTCTCGGCTTTTATCCATGATTTTATCTATGTGGAACCCTTATCTTTTCTTTTAAATAAGTCTGGCTAAGGGTTTAAAAATGTTATTAATTCTTTCAAAAAATCAGCCCCTTGTTTCATTGATCTGTTCTGTGCTTTTTATTTGTTTATATATCATTTATTTATGCTCTAATATTTATTATTTCCCTCCTTCTACTTTATGCTTCATTTGTTGTTCTTTTTCTAGCATCTTTAGGTTAGGTTGTGTATTTGAGACTTTTCTTGCTTCTGTAGGTGGGCCTGTTTTGCTATATACTTCCCTACTTCTGCTGCATCTCAAAGATTTGGAACATGTTTGTTTCTATGTATTTTTATTTTTATATTCTTTTTTTAATTTTTTGTATTTTTAATTTTTTTTAAATACGAAATTTATTATCCAATTGGTTTCCATACAACACCTAGTGCTCATCCCAACAGATGCCCTCCTCAATACCCATGACCCACCCTTCCCTCCCTCTAACCCTCCATCAACCCTCAGTTTGTTCTCAGTTTTTAAGACTCTCTTATGTTTTGGCTCCCTCCCTCTCTAACTTTTTTTTTTCCTTCCCCTCCCCCATGGTCTTCTGTTAAGTTTCTCAGGATCCACATAGGAGTGAAAACATATGGTATCTTTCTTTCTCTGTATGACTTATTTCACTTAGCATAACACTCTCCAGTTCCATCCATGTTGCTACAAAAGGCCATATTTCATTCTTTCTCATTGCCTCATAGTATTTCATTGTGTCTATAAACCACAATTTCTTTATCCATTCACCATTTGATGGACATTTAGGCTCTTCCCATAATTTGGCTATTGTTGAGAGTGCTGCTATAAACATTGGGGTGCAAGTGCCCCTATGCATCAGCACTCCTGTATCCCTTGGGTATATTCCTAGCAGTGCTATTTCTGGATCATAGAGTAGATCTATTTTTGATTTTTTGAGGAAACTCCACACTGTTTTCCAGCATCTGCAATAGTTTGCATTCTCACCAACAGTGCAAGAGATTTCCCATTTCTCCACATCCTTCTCAGCATCCATAGTCTCCTGATTTGTTCATTTTAGCCACTCTGACTGCTGTGAGGTGGTATTTCAGTGTGGTTTTGATTTGTATTTCCCTGGTGAGGAACGACGCCGAGGATCTTTTCATGTGCCTGTTGGCCATCTGGATGTCTTCTTTAGAGAAGTGTCCATTCATGTCTTCTGCCCATTTTTTCACTGGATTATTTGTTTTTTGGGTGTGGAGTTTGGTGAGTTCTTTATAGATTTTGGATACTAGCCCTTTGTCTGATATGTCATTTGCAAATATCTTTTCTCAATTCTTAATTGCCTTTATTTTGTAGATTGTTTCCTTTGCAGTGCAAAAGCTTTTTATCTTCATGAGGTCCCAATAGTTCATTTTTGCTTTTAATTCCCTTGCTTGTGGGGAAGTGTCAAGTAAGAAATTGCTGCGGCTGAGGTTAGAGAGGTTTTTAACTGCTTTCTCCTCTAGGGTTTTGGTGGTTTCCTTTCTCACATTCAGGTCCTTTGTCCATTTTGAATTTATTTTTGTGAATTGTGTAAGAAAGTGGTCTAGATTCATCCTTCTGCATGTTGCTTAACCATTTGTTAAAGAGACTGTCTTCTTTCCATTAGATATTCCTTCGTGCTTTGTCAAAGATTAGTTGGCCATATTTGTGTGGGTCCAATTCTGGAGTCTCTATTCTATTCCATTGTCTATGTGTCTGTTTTTGTACCAATATCATGCTGTCTTGATGATTACAGCTTTGGAGTAGAGGCTAAAGTCTGGGATTGTAATGCCTCCTGCTTTGGTCTCTTCTTCAAAATTACTTTGGCTATTCGGGGTCTTTTGTGGTTCCATACAAATTTTCAGATTGCGTGTTCTAGCTTCAAAAGAATGCTGGTGCAACTTTGATTGGGATTGCATTGAATGTGTAGATTACATTGGGAAGTGTACACATTTTAACAATATTTACTCTTCCAATCCATGAGCACGGAATGTTTTTCCATTTCTTTATATCTTTTTCAATTTCCTTCATAAGCGTTCTATAGTTTTCAGCATACAGATCTTTTACATCTTTGGTTAGGTTTATTTCCTAGGTATTTTATGCTTCTTGGTGCAATTGTGAATGGGATCAGTTTCTTTATTTGTCTTTCTGTTGCTTCATTATTAGTGTATAAGCATGCAACTGATTTCTGTACATTGATTTTGTATCCTGCAAATTGCTGAATTCATGTATCAGTTTTAGTAGACTTTTGGTGAAGTCTATTGGGTTTTCCATGTATAATATCGTGTCATCTGCACAAAGTGAAAGCTTGACTTCACCTGTGCCAATTTTGATGCCTTTGATTTCATTTTGTTGTCTGATTGCTGATGCTAAAACTTCCAACACTATGTTAAACAACAGCGACAACAGTGGACATCCTTGTCATGTTCCTGATCTCAGGGGGATACCTCTCAGTTTTTCCCCATTGAGGATAATGTTAGCTGTGGGCTTTTCATAAATGGCTTTTATGATGTTTAAGTATGTTCCTTCTATCCTGCCCTTCTTGAGGGTTTTTATTAAGAAAGATACTGAATTTTGTCAAATGCTTTTTCTGCATTGATTGACAGGATCATATGGTCCTTTTCTTTTCTTTTATTAATGTGATGTATTACATTGATTGATTTGCGAATGTTGAACCAGCGCTGCAGCCCAGGAATGAGTCCTCCTTGATCATGGTGAATAATTCTTTTTATATGCTGTTGAATTCGATTTGCTAGTATCTTGTTGAGAAGTTTTGCTTCCATATTCATCAGGGATATTGGACTGTAGTTCTCTTTTTTTTGTTGGGTCTCTGTCTGGTTTAGGAATCAAAGTAATGCTGGCTTCATAGAATGAGTCTGGAAGTTTTCCTTCCCTTTCTATTTTTTGGAACATCTTGAGAAGGATAGGTATAATCTCTGTTTTAAATGTCTGGTAGAATTCCCCAGGGAAACTATCTGGTCCTGGACTCTTATTTGTTGGGCGATTTTTGATAACTGATTCAATTTCTTCGCTGGTTATGGGTCTGTTCAAGTTTTCTATTTCTTCCTGTTTGAGTTTTGGAAGTGTGTGTGTGCTTAGGAATTTGTCCATATCTTCCAGGTTGTCCAGTTTGTTGGCGTATAA
The DNA here is from genome assembly GCF_022837055.1 of Prionailurus viverrinus. Classification (NCBI taxonomy): domain Eukaryota; kingdom Metazoa; phylum Chordata; class Mammalia; order Carnivora; family Felidae; genus Prionailurus; species Prionailurus viverrinus. The sequence goes on from NC_062579.1 coordinate 58,124,669, forward strand.
TTTTTTATAGTATTCCCTGATAATTGCTTGTATTTCTGAGAGATTGTTCATAATAATTCCATTTATTCATGATTTTATCTATTTGGGTCATCTCCCTCTTCTTTTTGAGAAGCCTGGCTAGAGGTTTATCAATTTTTAAACCAACTCTTTGTTTCATTGATCTGCTCTGCTTTTTTTTTTAGATTCTATATTGTTTCTTTCTGCTCTGATCTTTATTATTTCTCTTCTTCTGGGTTTGGAATGTCTTTGCTGCTCTGCTTCTATGTCCTTTAGGTGTAGTTAAATTTTGTATTTGGAATTTTTCTTGTTTCTTGAGATAGGCCTGGATTGCAATGTATTTTCCTCTCAGGACACTCTTTGCTGAATCCCAAAGCATATGGATTGTTGTATTTTCATTTTCATTTGTTTCCATATATTTTTAAATTTCTTCCCTAATTGCCTCGTTGACCCATTCATTGTTTAGTAGGGTATTCTTTATCCTCCCTGCTTTTGGAGGTTTTCCAGACTTTTTCCTGTGGTTGATTTCAAGTTTCATAGCATTGTTGTGTGAAAGCGTGCATGGTATGATCTCAATTATTTTATACTTATTAAGGGCTATTTTGCGACCCAGTATGTGATCTATCTTGGAGAATGTTCCATGTGCACTCGAAAAGTATATTCTGTTGCTTTAGGGTGCAGAGTTCTAAATATATCTATCAAGTCCATCTGACCCAATGTATCATTCAGAGCCCTTGTTTCTTTATTGATATGTGTCTAGATGATCTATCCATTGCTTTAAGTACAGTATTAAATTCCCCATTCCCACATTCTTATCAATAAGGTTGCTTATGTTTGTGATTAACTGTTTTATATGTTTGGGGACTCCCGTATTCGGTGCATAGACACTTATAATTGTTAGCTCTTCCTGATAGATAGTCCCTTTAATTATTATATAATGCCCTTCTTCTTCTCTTGTTACAGCCTTTAATTTAGAGTCTAGTTTTTCTGATATAAGTATGGCTACTCCAGCTGTCTTTTGACTTCCAGTAGCATGATAGATAGTTCTCCATCCCCTCACTTTCAATTTTAAGGTGTCTTCAGTTCTAAAATGAGTCTATTGTAGACAGAAAATAGATGGGTCTAGTATTTTTATCCATTCTGATACCCTTATGTGTTTTGGTTGGAGCATTTAGTCCATTTACATTCAGTGTTATTATTGAAACCTATGGGTTTAGAGGTATTGTGATTTCTGAAGGTTTCATGCTTGTAGTGATGTCTCTGGTACTTTGTGGTCCTTGCAACATTTCACTCTCAGAGTCCCCCTTTAGGATCTCTTGTAAGGCTGGTTTAGTTGTGAATTCCTTCAGTTTTTGTTTGTTTGGGAAAACATTTATCTCTCCTTCTATTCTGAATGACAGACTTGCTGGATAAAGGATTCTTGGCTTCATATTTTTTTATGTTCATCACATTGAAGATTTCCTGCCATTCCTTTCTGGCCTGGCAAGTTTCAGTAGATAGGGCTGCCACTAGTCTTATCGGTCTCCCTTTGTAGGTTAGAGCCTGTTTATCCCTAGCTGCTTTCAGAATTCTTTCTTTATCCTTGTATTTTGCCAGTTTCACTATGGTATGTCGTGCAGAAGATTGATTCAAGTGTTCTCTGTGCCTCTTGAATTTCAATGCCTTTTTCCTTCCCCAGATCAGGGAAGTTCTCAGCTATGATTTGTTCAAGTACACCTTCAGCCCCTTTTTCTCTCTCTTCCTCTTCTGGAATTCCCATTATACGGATATTGTTTCATTTGATTGCATCACTTAATTCTCTAATTCTCCCCTCATACTCCTGATTTTTTTTATCTCTCTTTTTCTCAGTTTCTTCTTTTTCCATAATTTTATCTTCCAATTCACCTATTCTCTCCTCTGCCTCTTCAATCCGTGCTGTGGTCACCTCCATTTTATTTTGTACCTCATTTATAGCAGTTTTTATCTCCTCATTAGTTCCTTAGTCCCCTGATCTCTGTAGCAATAGATTCTCTGCTGTCCTGTATACTTTTATCAAGCCCAGCGATTAGTTTTATGACTATAATTCTAAATTCTTATTCTGTTTTATTGTTTAAATTGTTTTGGATCAATTAGTTAGCTGTCGCTACTTCCTGGAGTTTCTTTTGAGGATAATTCTTCTGTTTCATCATTTTGGGTATTCCCTGGGGTGCTCCAAACTACAGGACACTTCCCCTGTACTGTCCAGAGTAACTTGTGTTGGTGGGTGGGGCCATAGTCAGACCCAATGTCTGCTCCCAGCCCACAGCGGGGCCACAGTCAGACTGGTGTGTACTTTATCTTCCCTCTCTCCCAAGGGCAAGACTCATTGTGGAGTGGTGTGGCCCCTGTCTGGGCTATTTGCACATTGCCAGGCTTGTTGTGCTGCTTCGATGGGATCTGGCATATTAACCAGGGTGGATCTGCAAGGTGCACATGGGTGGGAGCAGCAGGGTTAGCTTGCTTTGCTGTGGGTGGTCCCCTGCAGGAGGGACCCTGCAGCACTGGGAGGGAAGCAAACCTGTTGGAGGGATGTATCCACAGAAGCATAGACTTGGGTGTTTGCATGGGGTAAACAAGTTCATTGATGGGAACTGGTTCCCTTTGAATTTCGGCTGGGGGATTGGAGAGGGAGACAGCACTTGCCAGCACCTTTGTTCCCCTGGTGAGCTGAGCTCTGTGTCCTGGGGCTCAACAATTGTCCCTCCTTGTGTCCTCTCACCCTCCCCACTCTCCAAGAGCAGAGCTGTTGACTTTTAACATTCCAGATGTTAAGTCCTGCTGGCTGTCAGAATTCACAGTGTCTGGCCCCTCCACTTTTGCAATCCAGACTTGGGGCTCTGCCTTGCCTGGGCGGGCTGCCCTTCCACTGCCCTGGCTCCCTCCAGCCAGTCTATGTAGCATGTACCGCCTCTCCGCCCTTCCTTCCCTCTTCCGTGGGCCTCTTGTCTATGCTTGGCTCCAGAGAGTCTGTTCTGCTAGTCTTCTGGTGGTTTTCTGGGTTATTTAGGCAGATGTGGGTGGAATATAAGTGATCAGCAGGTGATACCAGCATCCTCCTATGCCATCATCTTCTCTCTCTCTCATCCCATGTATTTTTAAAATTTCTTCATTAATTTCCTTGTTGACCCATTCATTCTTAAGTAGGATGTTATTTAGTCTCCGTGTATTTATTGTCTTGCCAAACTTTTTCTTGTGGTTGACTTTAAGTTTCATAGCTTTGTGGTTGGAAAGTATGTGTGGTATGATGTCAAACTTTTTGTACTTGTTTAGGGTTGATTTGTCACCCAGTATGTGATCTATTCTGGATAATGTCCCATGTGGTCTCAAAAAAATGTTTATTTTGCTGCTTTAGGATGAATGTTCTGAGTATATCTGTTAAGTCCATCTGGTCCAGTGTGTCATTCAAAGCTATGGTATCCTTCTCGATTTTATGCTTAGATAATCTGTCCGTTGCTGTAGGTGGAGTGTTAAAGTCCTTTACTATTATTGTATTATTACCTATGGGTTTCTTTATGTTTATTACTAGTTGTTTTATATATTTGGGTGATTCCATGTTGGATGCATAAATATTTATAATTTTTAGATCTTGTTGGATAAACCCCTTTATTGTGATATAGTGTTCTTTTACATCTCTTGTTATAGTCTTTGTTTTAATATCTAGTTTGTCTGATATAAATCCTGTGCTACATTCTCTAAACCACTGTGGTGGCCTGGGGCTGGGCACAAATTGCGATGATGAGTGCACACACCTAGGCTCATCATGTAATTGTGGCTAGGGGTGTGCATATGGGAATAGTGTGGCAGCTGGGCTCTGCATGCAAACATAGCTGTGCACCCAGCGTTTGTGTGGGCATGTGGGCAGCTTTAACAAAATTTACCCTCAGCCTTGTGCCAAGGCTACAAGAGGTGTCCATGCAACCTTATCTCCTACAGGTGGCTCTGGGTTTATGCACTTGGAAAGTGGCACCTGCCATGTTCCTCCTTTTCAAAGTCCCCCCAGCACACTTAAAATTGGTATGAACAGATATGTTTCCTGTTTGCTCCTTGGCATTGTGTAAAGTGCTGTTTTTATCTTGCTTCTCCATGCAAGCTGCTATCTCTTTAAGGGCAGCAATCCAGCTATCCTTTGACCTCAGGACTCATTCAGTGCTGAGTTAGCTGTCTCTTAAAGTTCCAGGCCCCAAGGCCCACTGGTTTTAAAAACTCATGGAATTCAGCCTTTCTTGTTTTTAAAGCCAGTTTTTATGGGGATTAGTCTTCCCTGTGTGAGCTCCTTCATGCAATGTCTCATTTTTCTGAAGACAGCCTCCCTCCAACTTTCTGACCTTCCTAACACTTCATGTGCAGCTTATTCCCTATATTTAGTTTTAGAGTTTGTTCTGCCAGTCTTTGGTTTGCTCTGCTGGTTAATTGACTTGGATGTGGATTGTATATAGTTGTAAATGTGGTATGGGGTGAGTTCAAGGTCCTCTTACTCCATCGTCTTCCCAAACTTCCCCCCAAAATAGGCAAAGATACATACAAGCATAAAAAAACATGAAGTATATAAGAAAAAAATGTTTAATGTTATTTCATCAAAATTAAAAACATTTCTCTTCAAGAGTTACCATTAATTAAATGAAAACACTAGCCATAGACTGGGAGAAAATATTTGCAAAGTACATATCAAAGGACTCTAAACCAGACTATATAAAGATCTCTTACTATTCATTAATTTTTAAAAATGGCTGACCAATTAAAATGGACAGGACTTGAATAAAAACTTTACAAAAGTAAATATTTTGACTAATTAGCACGTGAGAAATTCTCAACAGACAAAAATAATAGCACTTCAAACAAGCTATAATGGCTAGAGTTAAAAAGACTGATAACACGAAATGTTAGTAAGGATGTGGAGCAACTGGAATGCTCCTACAATGCTTGTGGGAGTGTAAAATGAAAGTACCACTTTGGAAAACAGTTTGGATATCTATATGTATAGCTGTATCTATGTGTATATATTTATTTATATCATCTATATATCATCTATATCTGTATATCTACTTGTACCTTATGATCCACTCATTCATTGAAGAGAAATGGAAAGATAAGCTCACAAAATTTTGTATAATAATGCCCAAGGCAGTGTTATTCACAGTAGCTAAAGACTAGAAACAATCACTATGTCTTTAAACACATGAAAAGATAAATAAATTGTAATGTGTCCATAAAATAGAATACTACTCATCAGTGAAAATTAATTCACAACCAAAATACATAATAACAAAAATATAAATGAATATTTTTTGAATCAATGAAACCAATTACAAAAGAACACATTGTATTTATTTCCATTTTTAAGTCCTAGAACACTAAAAACTTATCTATGGTGTAAAAAGTAGGATGATGATTGCCTCTGGGGGTCTGGAGACTGACTGGAAAAATCTATGATGAAAGTTAATGAAGTGATAAAATTGTTGTATACCTTAATTAGGTTGGTTATTACAAAGGTGTATCTATTTTTAAAACCTCATTAATTCTACACTTTAAAATTTGAATATTTTACTTCATGTAAATTACATTTTTTAAAGAAAAGGGCCAGAAGAATAATGAAAATGAAAAAATATGAGGCGTACCATCTGTATTATAACTAAAATAATTCTGATACTATGATGTTTTGACCTCTGGATGGGGAGAAACTACCCCTCCTGAAACTAGCCAATATTTAGTGATAGCAAAGAGCTCATCAGGGATGGTGTTTTGATATACAAAATAACCAGTTCAAAGCCACACCTCCTCTATTTGGCCCACTCATCCCAGGAGGCAATATTCCTCTGCTTTAATCATCCCATGGCCAGGTGCCAGGCAACTAGGGACAAACCCTGAGAGTCCACTGAAATCATTCAAACTAGACAGCCCCAAGCTGCTCACCTTTCCCAAGTTTGTTTTTCCTGCAGAAATCCCAATAAATACAGTGGCCCAAACCTTCCCTTTGCTCTTGTCTTCTACTTCCTGAACACCCAGGTGTATTTCCATGTAGCACATCATGGCATGGCATGGCTTCTGTCTCTAGAATCTGTGAGTATAGTGAATTTTCTTTCTTCTGAGCCTCTCCTCTGTCTTCTTATGTGGCCTTATATGAATAACCATTTTATATAAGAATACAAAACACAGGCTATCCAGATATGTAAACATAGTATAAATGCTAAGTAATTAAATCAGCATGATATTAACAGATAGATTAACCATTTGAAAAAACTACAAATTCCAGACATAAATTTAAGAACATGTGGTAATAGTGTACTTAAACTTTGTAATACATGGTTTTGGGACAACTGGGTTATAATTTGGAAAAGAAAGCAAAAGCCATAGCTCAAACCATACCACAAAGCAGTGCAAAGATTGATAGAATTGACTACATGAAGCATTTAAAACTTTTATTAAAAAATACCCTATGCGAGGTCAAAAGACAAATGGCAAACTGAAGGAATACAATTTGTGTCACAAAAAGAGATCTAATATTTCCAACATAAATAATTCTCATAAAATTCATAAAAAAGACTAACAATTCAATATGAAATGTGGGGAAAACATTAACAGACGATTCACAGTATAAGAAATAGCAATGTTCCTGAAAATATTGAAGATGCACAACCTCACTCATAATAACAGAATTTTAAAATGAAACTACAGTGAAATGCCACTTCTTTTTTTATTATAGCACACTCAATAATATAGTGAGAAGACAGTTATTCTCACATGTAACTGGTGGAAAAAGCAAAATAATACACCTATGGGGTAGAATTTGGTTCTATCTGTGAACAATTTAAAGGTATATATCTTTTGGCTCAGCATTTCCGCTTCTGGAAACAATCCTACAGAACGCAAACACAAAAACACATATCATACAGAATATGTGCAAGGTTATTCATTACAAGATTATTTGTAATAATCCAAGATTGAAAATGACTCAGTGGACAACTATGGTACACTTGTAAAATTAGCCATGTTTTATCCACAGAATGGAATATAATACAGCTATTAATAAATGATAAGGAATATCCCTATGTACTGCAAAGACTCCAGGATATATCAAGTGAAAAAAAGGAAACTACAAAGCAATGTTTAAAGCATGCTATCTTTTGTGTAAAATGGGAATAAAGTATGAGTATTCAAGTTTGCTTGTATTTGCATTAAGAAATAAAAATACATATAAATAAACCTACTAAAAATAGTATGTTCTCACTTCAGCAGCACATATACTAAAAATTGGAAATAAATCAAGAAGATTAGCATGGTGCCTGCACAGGGATGTTACACAAATTCATGAAGTCTCCCAATTTGAGGAAAAGAAATGGACATCCACATTCATGAAGGTAAAATGTCCTAAAAAAGTATCAACCAAAGTATTACACTAGACATATTATAATTAAATTGTCCCAAGTCAAGGACAAAGAGAGAATTTTGAAAATGGCAAGAGAAAATCGATCTCAAAGGAAGAAGAGTAGGAGAATCTTGAGCTCACCTCCCACAAACACACTGAGGCAACAACTACATGTATTACAACTCACTATGTAAACAACCTGAAGACTGGCAGAACAGGTCTTTCATGACTACTCTTAGAGAGGTCACATCAAAAAAGGTAGGAGAGGTAGAGATGCGATTGAAAACCAAACCTCCAGCGTGACTAAACACAAGTGGGAGGGACATCATGAACATGGAGGACTGGGAGGATCAGACCCCATACCTGGCACATTCTGGCCATGGGGACCATCACTGGGAAACTGATGCCTCATAATACTGGGCTTTGAAAATAAGTGGAGATTAACTCTAAAAGCTTTAAAAATCAGGGAGGACAACTCCAGGAGAACTGGAGGGCTACAGGAAATGGAGTCTCTGGGCTTAAAAGCCAGCACCCTCTATGGTTTAATTGAAAATAATTTTATACACACAGATGTACACACACAAATCTGCATATGTGTATGTGAAACAACACACATAAATATATGGACCTTATGAAGCATCAAAAGAACTGTTCACAGATAGGTCTTTCAGGCCTACAACCCAGAGAAGTAACTAATCACAAATTACATTGCTTAGCGATTGTAAGAAATAAGATAAAATGTAATAATGACCATTCTTTCACACAATATGAGTCTTCTGGACAGCATTTGCCAAGCAGGGGTATAATACTAATAGAAATAGTACAATTCTCATCTTTCTACTAAATATTTGTCAGCTACTGGCAGCATCATGGTGTTTGTATTTACTAGTCATTGCTGATGGTTCCCAGAAAGAATTTCTCAGGGTTAATTTGAGAAAATTTGTATTTTAGAAAACCTCATATCTCCATATTCTCCCTGGTTCTCTTGAGGTCCTCATTATACAGGTCAAGAATTCTCTAATAACATGCCAAATGCCTAAGCGTATAGACCTAAGTCACACTCAAAGACTGGGTCTAGATCTAAGATAGAGCTTCTGGATTTTTAACAAAACCTACAGAGAATTCAGATGTAGCTAATCTATGGAACTCACTTTTACAAACACTATTGTAGAGGTATTTCTCTATTTTATCTTCTCTTTTTTCTCAACTCAAACTTCTTTTAGGGTGGAGAAGTAAGTTTAGTCTTAATTACTGGATAGTAGTCATTGCTATAGTACTCTCTAAAGCACCATTTAGGGTCCTTCAAGAATGAGTTGTCCTCCAGTGAAACTCAAACCACACCTAAGGGATTACTCTATGCCAAGGATAGCTTGATGAGTAACATTCATTTTGTGGTCAGCTGACTCAGGTCCCATTCTTGTGTATATTCTATTTAATATTGAATATTCTATCCCTTTCTGAAGTGGTATGACCCTCTAAAAGGTCTTAGGCCTTGATGTCCAGGTTATTTCTGACTGAGCAATCGATTTCTGACATAGCAGTGCTATTTATTTTTCTGTGAATTGAAGAAAAAAGAATAGTGTCTACCGATATTGCCTTCCCATAGAATTTTCTGTGCAAGTAATTTTGCATTTAACTTTCCAAAGCCTTTACTTTTTAATGTATATGTTTAGTTTGTTAGTTATCTAGCTAGTTAGTTAAACGAAGCTTTGTCACAGATATTTAGATGCTTTACCAATTTAGTGCAAACCAATCAAGACAGGTTTTAAATATTCTACTCTCCAATTACAATATTATAGAAGTTTATTTACAGTTTTGTTTGTTTTTTGTACTCAAGTACAGTTAAATCTTTAACAATCCAAGATTGTGCGGAAGTGGATGAAATAAATATAGTAGGTGTGGTGATGAAAACTTTAGCTCTACTTATTATAGTGACTTTAGCTGAATTCCAAAACTGTTTTATTTTCTAAGGACAATTAACCTTTTATCAATAATATCTTTGTCCAAGGTTCATTGGATACATTGTACCAAAATGAAAAGCATCTTTATCAAGGTAGAATTAAGTGTCTGGGTAGGCAGCTGAAACATAGTAGGTACATTAGTATGGGAGAAGAATTTTTACTATTGAAACTGCTTATATAATACTGACAAAATGCCAGACCCCAGTGTTTATGATGGTGATAGAAGAAGCAGTTTTAAAAACCTGTACTCAAATGTTCATAGCAGATTTACTTTTAATCACCAAAAGCTGGAAACAATTGAATGTCTTTCAATGGATAAATGCTTAAATAAATTGTGTACATTCATACCATGGGTGTTACCATAATAAAAAGGAATAAACTATGGCTATACACAATTTGGATAAATCTCTAAAGAATTATGCCAATTATTCCCCCAAAAAAGTTAATACCAAAAGGTTACATGTATTTGCCATTTACGGGTATGAGGGCTGTAGGTAGTTGGGTAGAGTTATAAAAAGAAAGCATGAGGAATCTTTGCGGCATTTTATATCTTGACTGTGGTGGTGATCACACAAACCTACACCTATCACAAAATTACATAGAACTAAATATTTTTTGGGCATGCGCGTGCACACACACACATACACACAGCTGAATATGTGTAAAACTGGTGAAAGCTGGACAAAATCAGTGGATTGTATTAAAGTCAAAATCCTGGTTTTGGTATTGTACTATAGATCTGCAAGATGTTACCACTGGGGGAAACTTGGTGAATAGTATGTAGGATCTCTCTGTATTTATGCTTCCAATTGTATGTAAACCTACAATTACTTCAAAATAAAAAGTTTTTAAAAATCTGTGAAAAATAAAAGCAGAGTTCATGATTCAAGTTTTTTTTAATTATACTGTTCTATGTTAGCTTTCATTCCTAATCAAAACGTGGACTCATCAGAAATTAAAGTTTTTCACTTTTATTTTAAACCAGGGTAGATTGAACTATAGATAATAGTTATAAAACAATTCAAACTAGAATTTGGAAAAATAATCTTTTGAAAGGGCTTGATTTCAGGAATTTTCTTCAAACTATTGGATCTAAATCAATGAGCACTGATTTTGTTTTTTTGTTGTTGTTGTTAATGAGTGTTCAACAAAGTTAACTAAATGCCAGGCAAGCATTATCATTATTTCATTCATATACGAACCCTATGAAATGGTTTCCTCCTCTTCTCCACATTACATAATTAAAGAAACTAAGGCTCTGAAAATCTAAATAATTTATTCAAAGTTATCAGATAGACTTATCCCTCTCCTTAGAGCACACCTATCATTGTCTCCCGGGGACAAAAGAGCCAGCAGGTGCCATTTCCCTCCTTCACCCTTCAGCATAGGTGTAGAGACACCTGCTGATGGTAGCTAATCCAGACACTGGCTATTTAGCCTGCTTTGCTCCAAATCCCACACCTCTGCACTCTGGCATGACTTTCCATCTGGGTCAATCCTGTAACAGTCCCAGTATGGCAAGACTCTTTCCCAGAGAACCAGTGAAGGTTCCTGCAACACCAGGTCCCTGAAATTTGTAGTTTTTAAAGTCAGCATCCCTGGCTGGGACAGACCCCAAGGTGCACTGTGATGCTTCAAATGGGCAACCAACCCAGAGGCAGACAGTCTGGAAACAGCAATCTGAAAAACACATAGGATGCACAAGTGGAAATTATTCATTCCCCTGGAAGTGTTTCCCTAACAGCAGCAAGCATGGACTCCCGTCTCCAGAGACAGAGGTGAATTGGAACAATTTTCCTCCCCTACCCTTCAGCATAAACTAGCTTCAGTAAAGAGCACAGGGCCAACACTAGTTGCCTTACCTGCTTACACCAGGTCCTGCCCCTCTGCACTTTGTTGCGCTTTTTTTGGGCAAGTGTGCTTAAGGACTAGCATGGGCCCCTTCCCCGTAAGACCAGCACAAAACTACACACACAACAGCTCTACTGACCATAGAGCTCTATAAACCTTCAGTCTTAGTAGAAATAGCATCAGATCTCTTTTAATGAGCAGAGCAGAACACACCTAGTTAAAACTTGCCATGCTCTGGCCAAGGTCCAAACACCGCCCATTGCAGGCAAGGTGAACATGTGCATAAGACTGAGCTGAGGGATACAGCAGCCAAAACACAGCAACAGAGTGCATGCAGCACACACCAGAGACACTTTCTAAAGCACTAGGGCCTGGACAGTATATGACTTGTTCTTTATAAAACCATTACTCTCATGAGCAGGAAATAGAACAGGATTTTCTGACACAGAGAAGAAGGCAAAAAGACCTAGACAAAATGCCAAGGTAGAGGAATTCATCCCAAGAGAAAGAATAAGAAATGGTCACAGTCAGGGATCTAATTGTAACAGATATAACTATGATTGGTCCAGAATTTAAAGCAACAACCATAAGGATACTAGCTGGGTGTGAGAAAAGCATAGAAGACATCAGAGAGTCCCTTACTGCAAAAAGAAAAGACCTAAAAACTAGTCAGGCCAAAAAAAAATGCTATAACTGAGATGTGAAACTGTCTGGATGTAATGACCATAAAGATTGAAGAAGCAGAGGAACAAATAAGTTATATAGAAGATAGAATTAATGAAAATAATGAAGCTGAACAAAAGAGAAAAAGAAAAATTTAGGATCACAAGAATAGACAGGGAATTCAGTGACTCCATTCAATGTAATAACATTCATATCCTAGAAGTTTCAGAAGAGAACAGAGAAAAGGGGGCAGAACGTATATTTGAGGAAATAATAGCTGAAAACTTCTCTAATATAGGGAAAGAAACAGACATTCAAGTCCAAGAGGCATAGACAACTACCATCAAAATCAACAAAAGCAGGCCAACATCAAGACTATTGTAAACAAATTTGCAAAAAATAGAGATAAAGAACAAATACTAAAGCAGCAAGACAAAAAAATGTCCTTAACTTACAAAGGAAGACCCATAAGGCTAGCAGCAGATCTTTCAAAAGAAACTCGGCAAGAAAAAAAGGGAGTGGCATGATACATTCAAAGTGCTGAAAGGGAACAATTTGCAGACAAGAATACTCTGTCTAGCAAGGCTATCATTCAGAATAGAAAGAGAGAGTTTCCAAGAGAAACAAAAACTAAAGGGGTCAGTGACCACTAAATCAGCCCTGGAAGAAATATTAAAAGGGACACTTTGGGTGGGAAGGAAAAACTAAAAGCAACAAACACTAGAGAGGAACAAAGAAAATCTCTAGAAACAAAGACAAAAAAAGTAATAAATATGGAACAAAATGCATATCAATAATTACTCTGAATGTAAATAGATTAAACACTCTAATTAAAACACATAAGGTGTCAGAATGTATTTAAAAAAACAAGACCAATCAATATTCTGGATGCAAGAGACTCATTTTGTACCTAAAGACACCTGTAGTGTGAAAGTGAGAGGATAGAGACATATTTATCATGCTAAGGCATGTCAAAAGAAAGCCAGAGTAGCAATACTTATATCAGGCAAATAAGATTTTAAACCAAAGACTGTAACAAGAGATGAAGAAGGGAAATATATCATAATGGAAGTCAATCCAATAATATCTAACAATTGTAAATACATATGCCCTCAAAGTGGAAGCACCCAAGTTTATAAAACAATTAAAAACAAATGTGAAGGAACTTATTGATAATAATACAATACTAGTAGAGGGCTTTAACACCCCACCTACAACAATGGGCAGATTATCTAAACAGAAAATTAGCAAGGAAACAATGGCTTTGAATGACACACTAGTCCTGATGGACTTAACAGAAGTATTCAAAATATTTCATCCTAAAGCAGCAGAATAGACATTCTTTCCAAGGGCACATGGGACATTCTCCAGAAGATATTACATAGTGTCACAAATCAGGCCTTAACAAGTACAAGATGATTGTGATCATACCAGGCTTATTTCCAGACACAACACTATGAAATTTGAAGTCAACCACAAGAAAAAAAATTGAAAAGACCACAAATATATGGAAATTAAAGAATATGCTACTAAGGAATGAATAGGTCAACGAGGAAATTCAAGAAGAAATAAAAAGTAAATGAAAACAAATGAAAATAAAAATATGAAAGTCCAGAACCTTTGGGATGCAGCAAAGGCAGCCATAAAGACAGAATTATAGGGACACCTGGGCAGCTCCGTCGGTTAAGCGTCCGACTTCGGCTCAGATCATGATCTCACGGTTTGTGAGATGGAGCCCCGCATCGGGCTCTGTGCTGACATCTCAGAGCCTGGAGCCTGCTTCGGATTCTGTGTGTCCCCATCTCTCGGCCCCTCCCCTGCTCATGCTCTGTCTCTCTGTCTCTTAATAATAATAAATGTCAAAAAAATTAAAAAAAAATAAAGAGAGAATTATATAGCAATACAGGTCTACCTCAAGAGGTAAGAAAAATCCCAAATGAACAACCTAATCTTACACTTAAAGGAACTAGAAAAAGAACAATAAATAAAGCAAAAAGTCATCAGAAGAAGGGAAATAATAAAGATTAAAGCAGAAATAAATGATATAGAAACAAAAAAATAGAAAAAAATCAATGAAACTAGGAGCTGCTTCTTTGAAAAGTTAAAATTGATAAACCCTAGCCAGACTTATTTTAAAAAGGACCCAAATAAAGAAAATCACCAATAAAAGAAGATAAATAACAAACAACACCACAGAAATACAGTTTTCACAGAATATTATGAAAAATGATATGCCACCAAGTAAGACAATCTGGAAGCAATGGATAAATTCTTAGAAACATATCAACTGTCAAAAGCAAAACAGGAGGAAATAGAAAATTGGAACACAATGATAGCCAGAAAATGAATTGGTAATCAAAAATCTCCCAACAAACAAAAGCCCAGGGCCAGATGGCTCCCCAAGGGAATTATACCAAGCACTTGAAGAAGAGTTAATACCTATTCTTCTCAAACTACTCCAAAAAAATAGAAACAGAAGGAAAACTTCCAAACTCATTCTAAGAAGCCAGCTTTTCCCTGTTCCAAAACCAAAGACTCCACTAAAACCAAAATACAGACCAATATCTCTGATGAACATGGATGCAAAAATTCTCAGCAAAATATTAGGAAAGGAAATCCCACACTACATTAAAAGAATCATTCACCAAAATCAAATGAAATTGATTCATAGGCTTCAAGTGTGGTTCAATATTCACAAATGAATCATCATGATACACCACATTAATAAAAGAAAGGATAAGAAACATATGATCCTCTCAATAGATGCAGAAAAAGCATTTGAGAAAATACAACATCCATTCAGAATAAAAACCATCAGCAAAGGAAAGAGGGAGCCTACCTCAACACAATGAAGGCCATATACCAATAAACACACAGTTATTATAATCCCAAAAGGGAAAAAACTGAAAGCTTTTATATTGTGGTCAGGAACAAGACAGGGATGCCCTCTCTCACCACTGTTATTTAACATAGTACTGGAAGTCCTGGCCTCGGAAATCAGACAACACAAAGAAATAAAAGACATCCAAACTGGCAAGGAAGAAGTCAAACTTTCACTATTTGCAGATAATATATTTCTCTATATAAAAAACCCAAAAGACTCCACCAAAATTTGCTAGAACTGATACATGAATTCCATACAGTCACAGGATACAAAATCAATGTATGGAAATCTGTTGCATTTCTATACACCAATAATGAAGCAGCAGGAAAGTAAATCAAAGAATCAATCCCATTTATAATTGCACCAAAAACCATAAGATATCCTAAGAATAAACCTAACCAAAGAAGTAAAATATCTATACTCCAAACACACATAAAGGAATTAAAGGTGACATAAAGACATGGGAAAACATCCCTTGCTCATGGATGGAAGAACAAATATTGTTATAATGTCTATACTACCTTATGCTGTCGACACATTTAATACAATCCCTATCAATATGCAAACAGAATTTCCCACAGAATTAGAAAAAACAATCTTAAAGTTTGTATGGAACCACAAAAGATCCCAAATAGATGAAGCAATCTTCAAAATAAAAGTAAATCTGGAGGCATCACATTTCCAGACTTCAAGTTGTATTACAAAGCTGTAGTCAAGAGAGTATGGTCCTGGCACAAAAACAGACACATAGATCAATGGAACAGAATGGAAACCCAGAAATGAACCTAAAAAGATAAGGTCAACTAATTTTTGACAAAGCAGAAAGAATATCCAATGGAAAAAAGACAGTCTTTTCAACAAATGGTGTTGGGACAACAGGACAGCAACATGCAGAAGAATGAAACTGGACCACTTTACTACACCATACACAAAAATAAGTTCAAAACAGATGAAAGACCTAAATGTGAGAAAGGAAACCATCAAAATCCTAGAGAAGAACGTAAGTAGTAACCTCTTTGACATTTGCTGTAGCAACTTCTTACTAGATATACCTCAGGAAGCAAGGGAAACGAAAGCAAAAATGAACACTAGGACTTCATCAAGATGAAAACCTTCTGCACAGCAATGGAAACAATCGATAAAACTAAACATCAACCTTCAGAATGGTAGAAGACATTTGCAAATTCCATTCCTGATAAAGCAGTATCCACAATATATAAAGAACTTATAAATCTCAACACGCAAAAAACAAATAATCCTGTTAAGAAATGGGCAGAAGACACGAATAAACATTTTCCAAAGACATACAGATGGCTAACCTACACATGAAAAGAGCACATCACTCATCATTAAGAACATACAAGTCAAGACAACAATGATGTATCACCTCACACCAGACAGAATGGCTAACATTAACAACACAAGAAAGAATAGGTGTTCACAAGAATGTGGAGCAAGTGTTACTTGTACACTGTGGTAATGCAAACTGGTGCAACCACTCTGTGAAACAGTATGGAGTTTCCTCAAAAAGTTAAAACTAGAACTACCCCATAATCCAGCAATTGCACTACTAGGAATTTACCCAAAGGATACAAAAATACTGATTTGAAGGGACACATGCACCAAGATGTTTATAGCAGCATTATCACCAATAGCCAAATTATGGAAAGGCCCCAAATGTCCATGGGCTGATGAATGGATTTAAAAAAATGATGTGGTATATATACACAATGGAATATTAATAAGTCATAAAAAAGAATTAAATCTTGACACTTAAGTTCTTGGATGGAGCTAGACAGTATTGTGGTAAGTGAATTAAGTCAATCAGAGAAAGACAAATACCATATGATGTAATTAATATGTGGAATTTGAGAAAGAAAACAGATGAACATAGGGTAAAGAAAAAGAAAGGGAAAGCATAAGAAACTTCTAACTATAGAGAACAAACTGAGGGTTACTGTAGGGGAGGTCAGTGGGGGATGGGTTAAATAGGTGATAGGTATTAATGGCAACTGTGGGGCGCCTGGGTGGCTCAGTCGGTTATGCAACTGACATCGGCCCAGGTCATCATCTCTCAGTTTGTGAGTTCGAGCCCCGCGTCGGGCTCTGTGCTGACAGCTTGGAGCCTGAAGCCTGTTTCTGATTCTGTGTCTCCTGCTCTCTCTACCCCTCCCCAGCTCATGCTTGCACTCTGTCTCTGTCAAAAATAAATAAACTTAAAAGAAAAAAATTTAAAAAAACGATGGCACTTGTGGTGAGCACTGGGTGTTATATGTAAGTGATGAATCACTAAGCTCTACACCCAAAACTAATATTACACTGTATGTTAATAAACTAGAATTTAAGTACAAACTAAACCAAATTCATCTAAATAAATTAAACTAAACTAAACTAAAATAAAATAATAACATAAAGGTGTCCAAAGAAACTTTTTCCATAAAAGAAACAAACAAAAACCCAAGTTATCAGGTAATTAAGTGGTAGATTTAAAATGCTAACCTAGGTCTGTGTGATTGAATTCAAATCTCTTAACTACTAATGATTTAATGCCAAATCTGTACTCTACACATTACAGTACTTTCTAAAGAAAGCCATTGTTCTTTTCTATAATGAAGTATAAAACTATAGTGATGCAGTTGTTATATGCTCACAAGTTTTGTGATCTATGTTGTAAGTAATTATTCAGATATGGATTGGGTTAATGAAAGTAAATGTTATAATGGAAATCGGTTAGTATCAAATTCATAACTATAACACTACATAAAGCCATAGATTTTTAGATAGATGAAGACACAATAAATAACAATATCAGTTACTAAATTAAATACAGCTAATTTGTCAAGCTGAACTATACCTGAATGCTAAACACCAGTTTTATGTTATTGTAAGAATGAAATAGTACAACCATAGAAAATCTCAATCTCCTGCCTGCTGAGTTTTATTTTACTGCAGCATTAATCTTTGAGCTTTGGAAAAATTAATACATAATTAAAATATTGTTTATATTTGCAAGTATGAAAGTGAGATATTTTTAAAAAAGCATATAGATCAGTTTCAAATATTTTTTTTAATTATGCTTACAAACCAGAGTGTACTACATAGCATAAAAATAATTTCTTAGGACTCAGTAAGATTAGAAAATGCCAACATGATCTGGGCCAATCTATAATAGATAAAGTTTCCCAAATTCAACAGAAAATGTTGTTCAACATAACATATAAAGCTACATTCCCTTCAAAAGTGTCCTTGATTATATTATCTCAATTGTCTATTTTTGTTTTTTACATTTTTCACCATGGAAAATTAAATTGATTAGGTTGATCTTTGTTCAAGTTTCTGAAACGTGCTGTAATAAAGAAATAAAACAGGGGCACCTGGGTGGCTCAGTCGGTTAAGTGTCCAACTTCTGTTCAGGTCATGATCTCACAGTTCGTGGGTTTGAGCCCCATGTCGGGCTGTGTGCTGACAGCTCAGAGCCTGGAGCCTGCTTTCGATTCTGTGTCTCCCTCTCTCTACCCCTCCCCCACTCATGCTCTGTCTCACTCTGTCTCTCAAAAATAAATAAATGTAATTTAAAAAAAATAAAAAAGAAAACATATTTGACATGCTTTAAAATAATATCTGATTGGAGATAAAAGTGTCTCAGCTGTGTTCTTTCAGTATCAATTAAAAGAGAAAATAAGTTAATAAGTAAAATATAGACTACCACATAATTCTTCCTAATATTAAATTTGTAATTACATGTCACGTAATGACAGGTACATTTGCTATGTATGTTGTAATTATGTATTTGTTGAGGAGAGAACCTCATTAATTTAGGAAGTGTAACTAAACAATGATATTCAAATAATATAATGAAAAAGTTCTTCACTTGTTTTATTTTCATGCTTAACACAATTATAAAAGTAAAACCAAGTAAGTGATAACAATGAAACCAAAGAAAAATTCAGCAACTAACAGTGAACTAAGAATTAGGTAAAGATCAAAAATCAAGAAAGTAAATTAGAAATATTAATTAGTAACATACACTTGACACTATCAAATACCTTCTACTAAGAAAGTCCTTTATACTTTAATCAGAGATCACCTAATGAACTATAATAAAACCTATGAAGTATGACTAGCTTTTGTAAACTTAAGTCTATTTTCCATTTTCAAGCTTTCTGAATTTTGGAATTCCTACAATCCCTACATTGGTTGCAATAAAAATGTCTTCACTCAAGTAACAAAGTTATACTTTATTTTTTTTTTTTTTGGTGGGGGGGTATGGTCATTTTGTGGCAGCTGTCCTGTGACCAAACTCTCTTCAATCAATTAGATATGCTGTCCAATCTTTTTCAGTTGTTTGGATGACCCTATGCAAGTGATCAGTCATTTTTCAATCCATGGTTTTCATCAAATAAACATGACTTTAAATATTAAATATAAGTCAACAAGTGTTAAACATACACTTACATCATTTTGTTAACAATTTTGAATGAAAATTGGAATCCAAGGTATGTGTATTAAGATCAGACAAAGGATAAAATCTAAATTTTATTAAAGCATAAATAACTGACACAATACATCCTCATTAGGTATTGAAAAATAAAAGTGCTAAAAGCAAATTGAAATATTTAAATTTTTTAAAACTTCATTTCAAAAGTATCATGTACCTCATGCACCATAAAATATTATATATTATAATGTCATCTTTTCAACATCAGTCACATCATCTCAATAGCTGGTGTCATTCAAAGTGCTGAA
Organism: Prionailurus viverrinus; assembly: GCF_022837055.1. Lineage (NCBI taxonomy): Eukaryota > Metazoa > Chordata > Mammalia > Carnivora > Felidae > Prionailurus > Prionailurus viverrinus. The sequence goes on from NC_062579.1 coordinate 58,144,152, forward strand.
TGGGAAAATATCTTCTATTTTCTCCAAATGGTAGTTGTTTACGATTTACTACACTGAAAGAAAAAAGTTTTAAAATTGCTTCCAAGTTTAAAGAAGTTTTAGCAAATACCCAAAAATCCATTTAAAATAATGACAATTAGGGGCGCCTGGGTGGCGCAGTCGGTTAAGCGTCCGACTTCAGCCAGGTCACGATCTCGCGGTCCGTGAGTTCGAGCCCCACGTCGGGCTCTGGGCTGATGGCTCAGAGCCTGGAGCCTGTTTCCGATTCTGTGTCTCCCTCTCTCTCTGCCCCTCCCCTTTTCATGCTCTGTCTCTCTCTGTCCCAAAAATAAATAAACGTTGAAAAAAAAATAAAATAAAATAATGACAATTAAAAAGCTAACAGGTGTATGCAAATACAATAAAACAAAAATTGTTGGCAACCTAATTTTCAAAGTCATTTCAGTGGGCTTCCTAGGTGCTGATGTGCTAATTGCACCTGGAATGGGCCACTTCTATTTTTGAAAATAGAAGTAGTGGCTAATCTGAACACAGTTAAGTAATGATAATAAGAAAGAATGTTGTCTGAAAGCCTAGCCCATAATTTTCTATTAATCATGTCCAATGTCATCCTTTTCTAAGAATGATCAAAATAAACTGTCTAAGGTTTCTAATTTAAAAACACAAGTGGGGGGCGCCTGGGTAACTCAATTGGTTGGGTGACCGACTTCGGCTCAGGTAATGATCTTGCAGTTTGTGAGTTCGAGCCCTGCATCGGGCTCTGTGCTGACAGCTCAGAGCCTGGAGCCTGCTTTAGATTCTGTGTCTCCCCCTCTCTCTACCCCTCCCCTGCTCACGCTCTGTGTCTCTCTGTCTCTCAATAATAAATAAATGTTAAAAAAAAACAAAATAAATAAAAATAACAACACAAGTGGTGGGGTGCCTGGCTGGCTCAGTCAGTTGATCATTTGACTCTTGATTTCAGCTCAGGTCATGATCTCACAGTTTGTGGGATCAAGCCCTACATCAGGCTCTGGGCTGACAGTGCAAAGCCTGCTTGGGACGCTGTCTCTCCCTCTCTCTCTCCCCACTCCCACTTTCACTCTTGCTCTCTCTCTCAAAATAAATAAATAAAAACTTTAAAAATATTAAAAACACAAGTGACATTTTGATACATTCTAGAAAGAGGAATTGTGTCTGAAAGGTTCTTGTCTTCTAACAAAGTCAAATTCTTAATAAATGAATGACCCCATGGATTGTGATACTTCAAAGATCATTATGGTCCAGGAAAATGGTGGGAAAATGAACCACATATGAGGTAATACCACTGGGTAATACAAACTCAGAGAAGCACACTACATGGTGACTTTTATGCTTTGACTTCCAAAAGTATTGTTTGTCAGGAAGCCTGTTTAGCACCAGATGGAGCTTTGTTATCATAAGAAGGAGCTTTTTGATGTCCTGGTGAGTGGCATCAGCCTTTGCCCAAAATTCTGAGTGCATTTTGGCACCAGGGCAGCTATAAATTTGGCTACGAGAAGGTGAGGTTTCCTGATGAGCTCAGAATGCCAGACTCTCCAAATTTCCAGAACATAATGGGGGTGGGGGAGAACACCATGGAGGGGAGACAAGAAGATCAAACCAAAGAGAATGGCTTGCCCTCCTTGAAAGGCAGCAGCTGAGTTTTGGGCCCAGCTCTATACTGCTTCTCTTACCTTGAATCACTGAAGAGAACTGGGGATAGAGAGGGCTATGTAATGGTACTATATTTAGAAATTCCTTACTTTCTTTTTTCTAAGCAGTGGTCTAAATCACAAACTGTGAAGAAAACTAAGGGTGGAGTAGGAGGAGGACCTTAGGGTTGCCTGGTCCCTCAAAAGCAGCTAGATGAATATAAAGTCATTCTTAATACCTAAGAATTCAATCTGAGGACTAAAAGAACAAAATGAACAACTAAAGGGAGAGAAGAGGCCACATCATGGAAGGTAGGAGGTGGAGATGTGATTTGGGGGAGAAAAGGATTATGGGTGCTGTGGAGGGGAGGGAGCTCTGGTTATGGAAAGAGAGAAGAGAGAGAATGAAAGAGAGAGAGAGAGAGAGAGAGAGAGAGAGAGAGAGGAATGCACAGGGTATTACATAAAGAAAACATTTCCCCAAAGACATCGACTGGGAAAATGAGAGGAGCAGATTTTTAGAAATTTTTACAACCAGCAGAGCTCAAAGACTGGAGTTTTAGAGGTCCATGGCATGGCTGGTGTGGAGCCTGGAAGTTGCTACACTACTCCTGTGGAGAAGGAGGGCAAATACCCTGGTAGCAGATGGCACAATCTTAGGATCCCCTAAGTTGCATTGGGAAAGACAGTTCCCCCTTGTTGGAGCACATCAGGGAGCGGTGGCATTGACTCTCTGGGGACGAAAGTGCCAGCAGGCGCCATTACTCTCCCCCACTATGCCAGGCCCCTAAAATTTGGAGTTTTAAAACTCATCTGGCATTCCTGGAATAGAAAATAGTTGTACTGCACTGCCAGGTGGGCAGACAGCCCAGACACTGTCAGTTTGAAGTCAGGGATCAAAGGGAAGCTTGGGACACATGAAGGGAGATTGTTCATCTTTCTGGGAGTGTATCCTGGACAGCAATGGACACAAATTCCATTCTATGGGATAAGGGAGGTGGCTGGCACCATTTCTCTTCTCCACCTTTCAGAATATACAGAATACACTAACTTCAGTAAGCAGCAGAATGCCAACAGTGGTGACCTAAATGGCTTACACCAAGCTCCACACCCCTGTACTCTGCAGGTGTTGCTTTCTAGGGAAAGATTGCCTGAGAACAAGAACAGCGGGGCCCTATCCCAGAATATCACCACAAACCCCCAACAGGCACCATGTCTAGTGATAATAGAGTTTAGCAAAGATTTAGCTATAGTGGAAATAGTATCATGTCTCTTTAAACAAGCAGACCAGACAGAGCACACCAAGTTAAAACTTGCCACACTCTGGCCAAGGTCCAAAACCTCCCCAACTTGAAAGCAAGGAGAAACTCTGCAGAGGATCGGCCTGAGGGAAAGACCAGCCAAAATATAACCCCCCGTCCCCCCCCCCCCCACACACCATCTACCTACAAGCTAGAGAAGGAGAATACAGAAGGCAACTGACAATGAAAGGAATGCCAAAGAAATTGCTGTAAGGTGGTATGGCTGATTCTGTACAACTTCCTCTTCCCCACGGAGGCCTTCTGAGGCTATTAGAAGGAGGGAGAATATAAGAGACAAAGAACAACAGAGAGAGGGAAAAAGAGGACTAAACAGAAGAATGAGAGGAAAGTGATAAATACAAATCAGGAGACACAGAATGAGATAGAAACACACACAGAAAAGTTCAAGTAGCATGACAAAGAGAGAGACATCAAAGAAGAGACACCAAAACTGATAAGGAGATGGGAACAGAGACCCACTGAGTCTTCTATCAGTATATCCCTCCATAACAGCTTGACCTAGGCTGGCTTATAGTTTCTAGAGAACTTGAAGGAATATACTGAGATCTCTACCAAACCAATACCCTCAGATTGAGCCAGCTCTGGTGTCCTGGAGCGCACAGATATTCAATGATCACTCCTGTTTATCAATACATCTAGAGGAAAAGTGAACAGTGAATCAGTGCTGGATAAACTCCCTAAATACCCATTTAAAACTGACTTTTAAATCTTTTCAATGCCAAAATGAAATGATGGGCAATAAAGGGTGGAACTTCTATTTTATTTTATTTTTTTAAGTTTATTTATTTTTGACAGAGAAAGAGAGAGACAGAGCATGAGTGGGGGAGGGGCAGAGAGAGGGAGACACAGAATCCGAAGCAGGCTCCAGGCCCCGAGCTGTCAGCACAGAGCTCGATGCGGGGCTCGAACTCGCAGACCATGAGATCGTGACCCCAGCTGAAGTCAGACGCTCAACCGACTAAGCTACCCAGGCGCCCCATGGAACTTCTATTAAAAAAAAAAAATCATTCTTGTCTCCCCTGGGTGGCTCAGTCGGTTAAGTGTCTTACTTAGGCTCAAGTCATGATTTCATGGTTCGTGGGTTCCAGCCCCGTGTCAGGCTATGTGCCGATAGCTCAGAGCCTGGAGCCTGCTACAGATTCTGTGTCTCCCTGTCTCTCTGCCCCTTCCCCACTCCCACTCCCACTCTGTCTCTCTCTCTCTCTCTCTCTCTGTGTCTCAAAAATAGACAAAAGTTAAAAAAAATTTAAAAATCACTCTTGAGGCAAATTCTTGATATCACCCTTTCTGTGCATATCCTCAGATATTTTTACTTAAAAATATGCTTGTTGTCATTTTCACAGCACATACAAACATACATACATACAAACAAATTCTTATTGTAAAATTTTTCTTCCAGCCACAAAAGCTTATTAAAACATCAAAAGACATTCTAGCTAGTTCCTAGACAAAGAGAAAGAAATGAAGATGTGTCAGTAAAAACTACTGTAAAGTTTTGAGCTTGACAAAATAGAAAATAACGACTAGGTTTCAATTTAAACTAGTTCTCAAAATTCATCTTGTAATAAAATAAATTAGACCAGGACAAGAATCTGAGAATTGAAATCAATTGTGAAGAGTGATACTGAGTGATTTTGTATTTAATAAAATGCTACACACTAAACCTTCTAATCCAATTCTTTTCCAAAGAGTCACTAGCGTAATTGATCTGAAAAAAATCAGTAATAACTTTCCATGAGAAATATGCATATGAACAAATTAAATGTCTCTGGCATCACGATCATAAAATATAAAAACACATGTGTTTTTCAACTTTTTATCAACTTTTTTTTTAGGTACTGTTGGGTGAGTCAAGTTTTAGGCTGGGGTACAAAATCCAAAGTGTAAGTGGCAATTATTTAACTGCTATCAATGAGATGATTTAGTCCCCTAACTCAGCAGTGACCAGAGTGAGTTTCCTCCAGGGTGTACATCATGTGGACCCAGTATACTAAATGCCGGCATTCATTTGTCAACATGTATTAACCAGGGACTTCATTCTTCCTTCATGCTTCTCTTAAAACATAATGAATTCAGACAGTGAGGTCCTTGTTTTCAGTGGTTTCTCTTTTGTATCTTTCTTTATGTATCTCTATTGCTTTATTATTAAGTCCTGCCCTTTTGCTCCTTGGAAGTATTGATCAGATTGTCCTAACGCTAGAAACATTCACTTCATGCAGAATCAGCTTTTTGTCTAGTAATGTTAATATTGGAACCCTTGGTAAGGAAGATAGTGGTGAAAATAGGCATAAATTGCCTTTAAACATAGGCAGATGTTAAACAAAGGTAGGTGTTTGCCTACATTTGGTGTTTTAATGGACTTAGGGAATGTCCCTCCACCCAATCCCAAATGTTTCCCACTATCAGTATTTCTGTGGATGTTAGGTACTAAAAAGCCCTAATCAAAAACAGATCATTATGAAAATATGTAAAAAAGCTTTTAACACTTTATTCACATGCCCTGAGCATAATGGGATGGAGTATCAAAGTAAGGAGGGAGAAATATGCTGGAAATATCAAGGGGGAAGTCAACAGAAATTAAGTGGGCATGAAATTTGGTGGGCCCAGTCTATGAAGCTCAGGAAGATTTCCTCCTTAGTGGCAAAATCTGCTTCTATTGAGCTCATGTCTTCCTAGATTACACAGAGCCAGAGGAAGGTGGCTCTGCTGATCTGAAGTCAAGTTTTTGACTATGTTGATGGCATGCAGTCATTTGGTGAGAGTGTCAGTGGCAGGGTAGAAAACAGGCCTTTACCTAGTTCTAGATAAATACAATGATTTTTCCTAAAGGGTATTCTTTTGAACAATTCATTGATGGAATAAACTTGGAATATCTCTATTCAAATGATCTGCACTGGTGATATTTTGCTACATGTCAGAATTATTTATTTAAAACTGTCAAACCAGGACTCCTGAGTGGCTCAGTCAGTTAAAGGGCCAACTTCAGCTCAGGTCATGGTCTCCCAGTCTGTGGGTTCTAACCCCGTGTTGGGCTCTATGCTGACAGCTCAGAGTCTGCAGCCTGCTTGTAATTCTGTGTCTCCCTCTCTCTCTCTCTGCACCTCCTCTGCTTGTGCTCTGTCTCCCTCAAAAATAAACATTAAAAAATATTTAAACTGTCAAACCAGCAACTGTTGCCATTTCTCAAATCCTAGGCCAGTTTCTTTGGGGATGATGCATAAAGCATATTTGGAGGTAATTCTGATTCTTATCCTTGTAAAATAAAACACCCTATAAAAGAAGAGACTAAGAAAGGAAGGATTGAGGATGAGGGAGGAAAGAAAATGTATAAGGCATTAAACCCAAGTTAGAATGGCCCAGCATTAAAATTCACACACCACAATATCAAGTCATGAAGTTTACAAGTGATAAAAACCTAGCTGAAATGTTACTTAAGGAAACAATGATTTATTTGCTCAAGCAATTAGCTAATTCAGGCAAAGTTCAGGTACTCAAACAGTGTTGTGAGGAAACTGAATTTTTTGACTCTGCTTTTTGGGGGGTTGATTCTAGGTATCCTTTTTCTAAGTAATGGCAAAAATGGTCACAAGCAACTTATTTCAGGCTCACATTCTACAAGCTTGGCACTATGGCAAAATATCTTAACCATGGGGAATCAAAATCAAGGGAGAGAAGGAAGAATAACAATTTGGAGGAAACAACTTCTTTATTTATTTTTGAAGATTATTTATTTATTTTGAGAGAGAGAGAGTGATTGTGAGCTGGGGAGGGACGAGAGAGAAAATCTTAAGCAGGCTTCACATTGCCAGCATGGAGTCCAACACGGCACTCAAAACCACGAACCATGAGATCATGACCTGAGCCAAAATCAAGAGTCTGAGGCTTAACTGACTAAGCCTCCCAGGTGCCTCTAATTGAAGGAAACAATTTCTGTCATTAAGTTGCTTGTTCTTTTGCCAAAGTATGCACTAGGTATCCAATCAATCTCAAAGCATTTTATTTTATTTATACTTAATATAGATATATAGCTGAAATATTTATTTCATTTATTTCATTCCTTCTCTTATACATTAAAAGTAGCATTTGAAATCCCTCCATATGAGTTTGACATCATCCCCTTAGTAAGTACTGTAAAACACAGGGCAATTTTTTCCCTCCAAGCTGACTTAGTTCCTTTTATACATAAGTTTTTCTTCAAATAACTCATATTTCTTATATATAAAGCTAGAGAGGCCATGAATCTTTGCCCTTAATATTTCTGAGAAATGTAATATTTTCAGACACATTAGCTAAATTTTAAATATTTACTTTAATGTATATACAGTTCACCAAAAGCAATGTTTTGAGGGCTGACCATATTTTGATCATGTCTTAGCTCACATGCCTATTTATACTAATTTTTTAAATATTGGAATTTTTATTAAATAATTGCAATTGATTTCTATTTCCTTAAATCAGGTTCAGATTTCATACTGAATAAGAGTCTAATAAACCATGTATCCCTTAAGGCACATCTATGTCTTCTGTATCTATCTATCATCTATCTGTCATAGATTTGCTTTGTGCCAACCAGAAATTCATTTTTCCTTCAAGTGATAAATTCTGTGTGTTTCCAGTTGCAGCTTTTTTTTTGATAATCCAAAATCAACATTTTACTGTATTTTCCAACTGTCAAACTTTAAAAATTTTAAATTATTTTAAACGTTTTATTTATTTATTTTGATTGAAAGAGAGACAGAGAGAGAGAGAGAGCTAAAGTAGGGGAGGGGCAGAGAGTGAGGAAGAGAGAGAGAATCCCAAGCAGGCTCTTCTCTGTCAGTGCAGAACAAAAGCCCAACATGGGGCTCTATCTCTGGAACTGTGAGATAATGACCTGAGTTGAAACTGAGAGTTGGACGCTTAACAGACTGAGCCACCTAGGTGCCCCCAATTGTCAAAGTTCTTAAAAAATCATTCTTCTTTCTAATTGGGCACCTGTGAGTCCCAGGGCCTCCCTCTCTGCATGTTCCACATGGGTTGAAAAACCTTTTATAAAAGTTTATGGGTGTTCCTGGCTAAAACAAAGAGACTACTCTTTCCAGCTATGGAAAATGAATTACTGCCATAAATGTATCCCCCTGATGCCCCCAGTATCTGATAGCCCAGTGCTTCAGCAGCTGAACAGCTTGCAAAGTTGGTTCTGTGGCTTGCAATAATTTTTCTCTCAGATAAAAGTTAATAGGAATTAACTACACCTTAGTCCAGTACACTTGAGGGAGGGCTGAGCTTCCTTTCTCCCAGTTATTTCATCAAATAGATACTGAAAGGGAATGGAAAAAGTTCAGATTACAAAATAAAAAGTCCTGGATGACTAAGTTATATGGAATAAGTTTATATTCCTTAATATATTAAGGAATAAGTTTATACAGGAAAGGAACTTATATCCCAAAATGTGCTATTTATTTGACTTAAAATATCACATCATATAGTAGATAGTCTGAAATACTAGAACGGATATTGCAACAACCATCTTTTCCCTTATTTTTCCAGAAACCGGGTTTAAAAAAAAAAACTACTAAGCAAAACCTTCCTTTGCTACACAAGGTGATTTGCCGCCTTTCAGTAATAAAATGAGAAATCATTCAAAAGAAAGAAAATGCCCATACTAGGAGACACTAATGCAAGTGGTACATTGTGATTAACACTCTAAATTTAACAAATGAACTTTGGACTTTTCTGTTTCTGAGCTGTGTATTTTAGCTAAGAACATACAATGGATAAAAAAAAATATCTCTTCCAAATAAGAAGGGATGGGCAAATGCATTAATATCATCCCCCCTTTAATGGCTGCAGAAAAAAAAATGTTCATGAAGATGTGGCCAAGATCATATACAGACCTGGCTGTTTTTCAGCCCAAGTGCTCCTTGCACTTTGCACTTCATTCTTCCCCTGCAGGTTAAGGATAGTCTTTCCCAGCCCTGCATGGTAAGTAGTGTATAATTGGTTATTGAACCAAACCCTTCAGCATTATTCAGGCTGTAATTAACCCTTTGCCATGCTATGAGATCATCAGATGTTTAAAGTTATACCCAATTGCCTGATGCCCTGAAAATTGCCTTGCCATGGATTAGCTGGATGTGCCCCTCCCCCCATTCAAACACTGCCACCATTATTACCTCACACTTGTGTGGAAGGAGGTGAAATTAACAGGCCACAAAAAATCGTTTACTGTCAAACTCCAGTACTGAGATACCATCAGTTCATTCAAGTTCCATCCTATTTTTAACAGAAAACAGTTTGTTCTTTGAAAAAACACTTCAGAGGAGAATGGTAGACATTGTTTGAAAAATATACAAATATCATTAGTTAGGATGCAGTCTGTAAAAGAGCCCAGGAGTGCCTAATTTCTTATTTCTGATGAAAAGTTGATGCATACAGGCAGATGTCTCATATCTGCATTAAAAACATGCTCCTTGGAAGTGGTAGGAAACTCTTTTCCTGACATAAAAAGAAACTGTCTTTGCTCATTTTAAGAAAAAGTAAAACCCAGCCTGGGAATAGAGTCCAGAAGGCACAAATTAATTATTTGAGCCCAATATTTTGAGGTGTGGCATTGTTGGGAGCAAAGTTCAGGTTGGTGCTCTGCTGGTGGCCCTGGAGTCCTTAGGTTGTGTTTGATGATTAAGTCATGCAAGTAAGAAGAAGCTGTGTATAGGAATATTGGGCTCCAGTAAAAGCAGGGTTTAAAGTCCCATGTTTATTCTAATCATTGACAGGACGCATCTGGGAGTCTCCTGATGGCAATGGCCCTTCCCTTCCCACCTGGATAGATAGGATAGACTAGCGCACGATCTGCTCAGTTTGAGACCTAGACTCTAGAACAAACTTGTCCAGAAAACTTGTACTCCTCTACTTTTCCCCAGAACATTCGTTGCAAGGCGAAAGACCCAGATATACTTCTCTGAATCTGGTTAAATAATATTTGCACTTTTGTTGGAAAAGTTTCCTCTACATGAGCAATTATTTCACATACCTTTGAGTTTCACAATTCAGTGTAAAACAGTAAATTTGTGTATCCCTCTTCCGGAGCCCCTTTCCAGCCAACCCCCAACCATCCCTCCACCTCTACCCTCCCATTCCTACCTCTCTATTCCTGTCAGACTCTGAAGTGTCACTGATGGTGTTTTTTTATGCTTCCAACAGTTTACAAAACAAACAGTGGACGCTGTGACTGGCCTGGTATTCACTCAGTAAGATGCAACAGTATCTCCCAATCCAAGCAGCCTGAGCAGCTATTGGCGGCAGGTCGGCTCCCTAAAAGGCTGGCGTTTGCCAATCTCTGTACTCTGCCAGGTCCTGAAATCAGCGATTTGAGGGCTGATGGTGTGCACATGTCCACTGGGAGGGAGGAAACCACAAAGGGAAGAGGGACTAGACTCCAGGGGACTCTGGCTCCAGTTTGATTTTCCTCTCAATTTATTCTGTCTATTCAAAGAAAAAATATATGTATATATAAAAATTACACACATATGCACACACTTTTTTTCCCCCTCTGAATATAGATCCAGAAATTGTTTTTTCTAATTTGGGAGTTTTCCTGCTTTCCTCCTTGCCCTGTCCTCTGCGCCCTCTCTCTCTCTCCCTCCCTAACCTACTTTAGGCTGAAACTTTGCATTGCATATTCCCTTCACCCCCTCCGGGGATGGCTCTGAGCTCTCGGGCTCTTGCCTTCTCCGTGGAAGCCTTGGTGGAGAGACCCAGGAAAAGGAAACTGCAAGATCCAAGAGAGGAGACACAGCCTGAGTTGCTGAAGAAAGAGGAGGGAGAGGAGGAGGAGAGAAGGAACTGGACAGCAGGGAAGAAGAGCCAGCAGCCCGGTAAGTATTCCTACCGCAGCCCCAACGCCCTGAGCCCGCTACCCGAGCATGCTGGACCCGCAAGTTTCAGCGCGACCGGCGAAGCTGAGAGAGGGCTGCTAGCCTTACACTAGGACTCTTTGGTCCAGCTAAATGGCCACATTTTGGGCCGCGGGGACATGTTGGTCACTTGGCTACAGGGGAAGCTTCAGAGCCTCCAAATTCAGTCCGTATTGCTGTGGTTCATTTGCGGTGAAGGGTGGTGGCGTCCCTATGTTTGTAGAGAAGTTAGACTTCAACCTCCCCAAAGCCCTGAGAGCCAGATCTTAGCTGTTTCTCTCCGTAGGAAGCAGGTACGCATCCTGGTTCGGAGGGGATTCAGCCTAGGGGACAAATTTGAGAAGGATAGTGCCTTTCCCAGGACGAGATCTGGCCCCCCTTCTCCCCATCAGGGGGTCACAGTAGGTGTTGTGGGGAATTTAAGGATCTGCCTCCGAGGTTCCCAGGGAAGAGACCAAATCGGTCTGCTCCAAGACCGGCATCAGCGAGAAGGGGACGCGGGAACTGTGAACCTCTCTCAAACTCTGGTCGTCTCTCTGTCCAGCAGAAAAACGACCCAAGGCAGAGCCTTCAGCAACTGCTTTCTCAGCCTGTAGCGGCAGCGACAGTGACGACAGTGACCACAACAGAGGCAGAAATCTGGAAGAGAAAGGTGCTATCCAAGTAGAGCTTCAAGGATCCGAACTGTGGAAGAGATTCCATGACATTGGGACTGAGATGATCATTACCAAGGCTGGAAGGTTCGGCTCTGCCCAAACTGTTCAAGGGATGCACACAGTAGGCGCTTAATGTACCACTCTCATAAGATGTGGTGCCTCCAGTTTTATGCTCTATATCCATCCTCACCCTGACAGGAATGAGAAAGTCCCTGCCTCTCAATAAATCGCCCATGTTAGTGGCTCAGCTTTTCTTTTCTGTACACAGTGACTTCAAGAAATTTTCCTTAAAGTCTCACAGTTATCAGTGGACAAAATGTCATCTAGCAGATCCCCAGCAGACCAGCCCTAGCTAGCCTGGAGCAATTTGAGGTGGGCTTTTTTTGCTTTCACCTTTTGCTTTGGGGCAGCTTCACATCAGCTGGGTAACTTTTTTGTGTGAATCTTCCTAATTTCAGTCTTTCCCAAATCTGCCTCACAGAAAGTACTGCTGAAAACTCAGGGGCCAGGTACAGTTTTTTCTCTACTTTCTCTTATATAGCTTTTTATTAACGGTGGTGGTGGGGAGTGGGGTGGGCAAAGCTTTGTAGTAAGAATATTCTTCTCCACTCAGAAATCCAGAACCTGTTCAATCAAGCATACAACCAAAAATCTTTCCTATGTAGCAAATAGCATTCCTTGAATCCATCCTAGAATGGGGAAGTTGTGAATTTCTTCACTTTTCATTTGTTCCCAACCCCATCCCACTCCAAATCTCTCTAAAAACACAATGTCAGTGGCTATTTTCTTTCCCACAGGCGGATGTTCCCCTCTGTTCGAGTCAAAGTGAAAGGGTTGGACCCAGGGAAGCAGTACTATGTGGCCATCGACGTGGTGCCAGTAGATTCCAAACGTTATAGGTAACCAGGCCCAAAGGAGACTACCTCAGGCCCAGGCTGGGAATGGGGATTCAGATCTATGTAACCTGAGAATGCTATTTTGAAAGCTCTACCATGGGGGGTGGGATTGCTGTCCTGTGGGCTTTGGGAGTTGAATATTCTCACTCAAATGGAGGTTCAAACTGAGAAAAACAGTCTTGACTCTTTCCTCTCAGTCCTGGAGCAGGTGCCAGTTGGTGCTTCAGTGTACCCCAAACCCTTTGTTTATCCACTGCTCTGGCCTTGGCTGTGCCAATTGCAGAGGGTGTGGACTCAGGCAGCTAGGAAGGAAGTTGTTTGATGGAATTTAGAGAGAAATGCCTGTGCTTCTGGAGCTGCAGTGGGCTCTGGGCTGTGCTATTTTGGCATCAGGGTCCTGGAACAATGTCCTGATTTACCATCTAATGCTAATCTAGCAGTTACCGTGTTTAGGTCTATTTTTCTTTCCTCAGCCTCTCTCCTGAAGTAGTGTTCAGGCCCTAGAAATTACAAATAACTTTTTTTTTAATAGGCTCTCTACTCATAGCAGACTAATGGTGGTTGAACTGATCTAAAGCCAAGAAGTCCTTCAGTGCTAGCATCCCAGAGGCACAGTTCTGCCACCGCTTTGACTTAGAGGCTATAGGGGTTGTACAGAAGCACCCTTACTCAGGCTGTGAGTGTTCCACTGAAGTGGATGTCTAGTCTTTCTAAGAGAGAACCCACATCATGCCCAGTGCTGGATTTGAGGGGCAAAGAGAAAGGCAGTTCAAGAGCCTGCTGGAACAGCAGCTTAGAAATAGAACAAGTTGATTCTTGTTGATTGTGTTGTGATTGTTGTGAACAAGTTGATTCACATTTGAGCTGGCTTGGGAATGCAGTGCACAAATGAGTGGCTGAGATTGGAAACAGGGTGAAAATCAGCCCTGAGGCCTCATGGGCTACAGTTCCAGGGAGTATTTTGATGTGAAGCTTTGTTGGTGAAAGGGCTTTGAGGGCGACTGGTGGAGGTGGATTGGACAGACACCCTCCTCAGACTTTTGCTTTCTCTCTACACTTCCTTCTGGAGACATGAGGATTTTTTGGCTGTCTCTGTGCAGTAAAATGGATTAGATCAATTTGTGTTGCTGTTTGTGTGAGGAAATACAAACCAGACTCTGAAATCCCATGACGTTATACTCGCCCTGGAACTTCATTGCATTTTATTGACATATACTTATATACTGTTTGCTTTTTGTCCCTGAACCCTTTTTGGAAATTAAGTTGGATCTTCTACTAGTTGCCTTTGGGATTAGGAGGCAAATCTTGGCTAATGCCCGTAGCACTGGATCCAGCAGCCTTCCTCCCACACAGCTGGCTTTGGCCCACTTCACCTAAAGCCACATGCCCTCTGCCTTTTCAGGTATGTGTACCACAGCTCGCAGTGGATGGTAGCTGGGAATACAGACCACTCTTGCATTACTCCCAGGTTCTATGTTCACCCAGACTCACCCTGCTCTGGAGAGACCTGGATGCGGCAGATCATCAGCTTTGATAGATTGAAACTCACCAACAATGAGATGGATGACAAAGGTCATGTAAGTGTTCAGCAATCCTTTGTTGTGGGAGGGGAGGGATATGCCAACTCGTCAGCTTTCAGTTCCCTCTGGAGAGGCCTAGGAGACTTCTACCAGGTGGTCTTATGGAACTGTTTAAGCTCTGGGATTGTGACCAGAGTAACTCTTGTGACATTTGTTTAGCATCTGAGAGTTCTGGGGGTTGGGAACGTTGAGTGAGGGGAGTTTGAAGACCAAATGAGATTGTTTTAAGCCATAATATCTGGTTTGGGAGTGTGGAAGGGAATGCACTTCGTGAAACTCTCTAGCATCTCAGCCTCTAGGGCAATCACTGTGAGCTCTGATTGCCTTCTCCTAGATGGGCACACCTTCTGTATGGCGTGGTATGACAGGAATCTCCTCCACAACTTGCCCTTATGAAAGAGGTTATTTTCAGGTTACCTGGATCTTGAACCTTTTTTCCAGATGTATCCTGCCCCTGCCCTGCCTGGCCTGCCCCTGTGCTAGCCACAAAATAAAGAGAAGGAGGTCCCCAGAAATTAGGAGGTGGGGTATGTCAGGTGGCTGCCCTTCAGTTACCATAAGTCCAGGGAATGTATAGCAGGCAGTCAGATCCTAGTGACATTCGGGGATATCACATGGTCACCCACATTTAGAAGTAAGAAAAGGCCTCATCTGGAAATGGAATTACAGCTTCCAGATGCTGCTATGGTGCTGAAATCTGGAAACCTCTTAGCCCTGAGCATGTCTGTCTAGAATCAAATGGCACAGAAAAGTCCTTGTGTGTGACTAACCTAGCCTTTCTGGTTTAACCTCACTTTTGCATGTGGGCATGTTGGGAGTGCCAATGAGAAGAAACCAGTGTTGCAGAGGGGAGCCAATTTCTAGGCAACATTTCATGATTTCTCCTCCAGATCATTCTGCAGTCCATGCACAAGTACAAGCCCCGTGTGCATGTGATGGAACAGGACAGCAAAGTTGACTTGTCTCGGATTGAGTCCCTGCCCATTGAAGGGGTTAAAACGTTCCTCTTTAAAGAAACTGAGTTCACCACAGTGACTGCTTACCAAAACCAGCAGGTAAGGACAACTAGGACTCAGGAAAGCAGGGATGGCTCCAGAGGGACTTTCTGGAAAGAGGCAAGCTGCACCATATGGATTGAATTTTCCACAATTAAAAAAAATCATAGTCTTATTGCATTGCCATTTAGGCAAGCTTGATTGTAAATTGTGTGGATCTTGTATTAGAAAGGAGAGCAGAACAAAGAGTGCCATGGGAGAAAGGAGGCAACCATTCCAAATTCAACTAAGCAATATGTTTATACTAATTGAATATACTACATTACACATTGAAGTGTTTTGTGGTTGTTGTAACCATTACAAGCAAGGGTGAACAGTGTTATAACTGAAAGCATTGACTTTACCTTTTTCTCTTTTTTTGAATCCATAGATTACCAAACTGAAAATCGACAGGAATCCTTTTGCTAAAGGATTTAGAGATCCTGGAAGAAACAGGTAAGCAACATAACAAACATATCTAATATTTATATTGCCCTTTCCACAATTATTACCGATAAGGAAACTGTGGCTCAGAGGCCCAAAATTTTGTAACTCATAGGTGGTAGGAAAATAACCTAGTGTTTTGTCTGTAAAATCTTGCTCCTCCTTTTTCCTCCTCAACCCGTTTTTAAGATATTGCTTACTCTAGATTCCTGGCATTTTTATTCAAGGAATAATTACTGTGATTTTATTCAGCAGTCTAGCTATAAAAAATATTTCAGATATTGACCCCTAAAAACTATAATAAAATAATTTAAAAGTTTACATAAATCATTATTTTCAAGAATTGAATTCTGGAGTTTCTGATAGTTACATCTATTTTTCAGGGGTGTATTGGATGGGCCTTTAGAGATCTACCCATGGAGGCCTTCTCTCACTCTGGATTTTAAAACTTTTGGTGCAGATACACAAAGTAAGGAAAGTTTTAATGTTTACCTTTAAATGTTAATGAAGTATCAACAATCAGAACTTCTGTTGCAAATACTTCACAAGGGGAGAAGTGCATGCCAGAAATGCATGTTTACAGGGAATTGGGTTTATCTTTATCTTGATGAAGAGATAATAGGGGAAAAGGGGGAATGGGCATGAAGGAAAAGAGTAGAGCCATGATAATGGTGGATTTCTTGACTTCAGCCCTCTTGAGTTATACATCCTGAGATCTTCATATCTCACTTGGATTCTTCAGCATCTCACTATCTCACATTCTTTAGAATCACCTGTGGTGCATTTGTGGCCTTATTTGCAATTATATTCGATACTGAAATGTTTCTCATAAACTTTCAGCACATGTTAAAATGACATGCATTAAATTTTACCATCACTCAGTTCTAATTTTTTTTATTTTACATAGGGAAACTAAATGTTGAAAACAATACTAAAACTATCACAATTAGTTTAATTGTCACAAGCATTAAAAAGATTTACAAGGTATTTGTTCTTATGTAGTGCATTACATAACTAAATAATAACAATAATTAGTGCAAGCTTTCTGGTGGAAGAATGTATACCATCATTTCTCTGGTGTTTAATAATAAATAAAAATATTTGCAAACAACATAGAATTATTTTACTGCTGTTGTCTTTACTCCATTAAAATTGTCTTTGAACATTAATTCAAGGTTATAATCATGGAGAAAATCATCAACATTATAGTTAGGTTGAATTTTACATGATACCATAACATTGAAAACAGATCAATTTGAATCACTTGGTAAAGTATTTCACCGGATTGACTGTATAATTTGGTTTACAGAGTTCTGTAGAAAAGTTCAAACATTTATTTGGTAGTATCACTTTAATCGCATGTAGGCAGCATGCTCTTAAAATATCCAGGTCAACACAAAGTGCACTAATAAAGAGAAAAAGCTAAAGATGATCATTAATTGGTAATTTAAAATATACAGTTTTCTTAATTATTTAGATGTCCAGATCACTTTCAGTTTGCAAAGAAAAGTGCTACTATTTTTAAATAGCTTTTTAATGTTTAATTATAAAAGATATTTGCCACCCTGTTAATAAAGAATTAGTCTATGTCTACATACACAAAATAGGTAAGAAAAACAACAGTAACACCAAAAAACAGAAAAAAACCCACAAAAATAATTGATTAAGTCCAGTCAATAACGAAATTTAAAAAATTCAAACATGAAAATAAGGTGGAAAGTCTAGATTTTCCTGGACCTTATAATAATCCTTAACTTTGGTAGATGCTAGGAAAACGAAAAGATCATCTGACAACATTAATGTGAACACTTTCATTTTTATTTTGTTATTTTTAACCTAAAAAATTGACTTCAATTTTGACATAGTGTATCATAGAAGTCTCCTAATCCATGAATTTCATATGAGAAAAAAATGCACTTAAATATGTTATTTTTGTTTATAAGATTATTTTGGGGGCACCTGGGTGGCTCGGTCAGTTAAGCATCCAACTTCGGCTCAGGTCATGATCTCACAGTAAATGGGTTCCAGCCCTGTGTGGAGCTCTATGCTGACAGCTCAGAGCCTGGAGCCTGCTTCAGATTCTGTTTCCCTCTCTCTCTGCCCCTTCCCCACTCACGATCTGTCTCTCTCAAAAATAAACATTAAAAATAATTTAATTTTTAATAATGACCTGAGCCAAAGCCGGATGCTCAACTGACTGGGCCACCTAGGCGCCCCCCCAAAAAAAATTTTTAAAGATTATTCTCGTGTGCTCCAATTTTTTTTAAATCAAGACTGAAACTTCCTATGGAATCCCTACCAATTTGTTCCATTTAATTAAATATGTATTTTTGTACATTTTTTAAAGTTTAGAAAACTTTTTTTAATTTGTAAGATATAATTAGCTCTGGGTACTATTTAATTGGGCATCTTTTGGACATTGGATAAATGTCCCAAGTGCATAGCACAATTCTTGAGCATACCAGTGAATGTTCAATACATGGTACATAATGGTAGTGCTAAAACTAATAATGGTAGTAGTAAAGATACCATATGAACTTTGGTCAGGGAAATGACCATATTCTTTCCCAAATAAGTAAAAAGAACAGTGAACTTGCAGAAAAGCTAATCAAAAAATGAAATAGGGATGTTTGTGATCATTAGTACTCATTCAATAGGAACATCAAGTTCATTGTTCATTGACTGGATTGTCATTCACAGGTGGAAGCAGTGGCTCATCTCCAGTGACCTCTGGTGGAGGGACTCCTCCTTTGAACTCCTTGCTTTTTCCACCCTGCTCTCTGCCTACATTTCACTTATCTACAAGCTCCCTTGGAATGCCCTGTCCGGAGGTGTATCTGCACAATATCAACCTGCCCCTTTGCTACAAGATTTGCCCAAATAACTTTTGGCGACAGCAGCATCTTGTTTTGCCACCTCCTGAAAGACTAGCAAGCAGCAACAGTTCTCAGTGTTTAGCCCCACTCATGATGGAACTTTCCACATTATGTTCTCTGGGGATCGCCAATTCAGAAAATGGTTCATTTGAAGACTTGAATGGGCAGTGTCTACAGGCATCTAATTCTTCCAATCAAATGTTGTATGGATTACAGTCACCTGAAAATATTTTATCACCAAGCTCCATTGGCCAGGAAGCAATTGGTTGCTCTCTCCATCCTTCCTGTGGTTTTTATAGGTACAACTCAGTGCCATATAGACTGGTAAATGCTGCCATCCATCTCAAAGTGAATGATAATAGTCAAGTTTCTTTTAGAGAAGGCAAATCCAATCACGCTTATTGGTGTCCAACAATTAATCATTGCCTTTAATGGAATAGTCACAATCCTAAAACAATTACACATAAGCATGTATTTTCTTTATTTGTATCCAAAGAAAGGTCAAGAGCTATTGGGCTTTAAAGACTTTATTATCAGAAGGTGTTTCTGTTATGCATTTAAAGTGCCTTATCAGATGTTCAAAAGAAGTTGTTATAGGTCAAATATGACCTGAAACAATCTCTGATTATGGTGGTCTTGGACCTCAAAGTAAGTCAATAAACATTATTTGATGAGATAGACTATGGGTGAAAATTGACTCCAGGTGAAGCCTCTACTTATAGTGATGTCAGTTTACCATTTCAACTGTCTCTTCAATATTGACAATGACCAAAAGAAGATGAGTTTAACTCTTGTAAAAGCAATCAATTTTAGTTTTATCTATGAATATTATATTCATTGTAATTCTCTATCAATTGTAGAAAAAATTCATTTTTCATTTGCCTTACACTTTTAAACTTTGCTGTTGAAGGAGCTACTAATCTCAATTCTAAGGAACAAACAAGGACACAAACTTTCTTTCTTTTTTTTTTTTAATTTTTTTTTCAACGTTTTTATTTATTTTTGGGACAGAGAGAGACAGAGCATGAACGGGGGAGGGGCAGAGAGAGAGGGAGACACAGGATCGGAAACAGGCTCCAGGCTCCGAGCCATCTGCCCAGAGCCCAACGCGGGGCTCGAACTCACGGACCGCGAGATCATGACCTGGCTGAAGTCGGACGCTTAACCGACTGCGCCACCCAGGCGCCCCCAAACTTTCAAATATCAATCATTGCACCATAAACATCAGTTAATCCTGAAATAACACAAAGATTAAATGAAAAACAAAATATTCTAAGTTTGATCTTTCCTTTTATTTTTTGGGTCATTGTCAAGTGAAGCTTATTTACTTATTCCTTTAACCAGCCTGGTGTTTTGTACTCAGTTTACAAAAAACAAATTATTTTAGTTCTCCAAAATGACTAATAAATACTATTTGAAAGGGGATACTACATTTGAGTCCATAAATACGAAAATTTCATTACATTGGTACAATTTAATTCCACTCCTGTGATTCAGTCATGGTAAATTGGACTAACTAGACAAAAAGGAGCAAAAATGAGATTTTATTTTAGTTTATGAAGTTGAATGTTTCCTTTTGCCTGGCCCTAAATCTTCTGAAAAAAACTTAAGTATAACCTACATATAACTTGCATATCTTTAAAATAAATCAGATTAAAAATTTTATGACACTATAATTTATGAAGACAAGGTGCTTCACATCACAATGGCATGGCTTGACTTTTGACAAAGTAATCAAACTTCTAAACTACTTTCTCTAACTTTTCCAACACATATTAGGAAAAACACGTTATTATTTGTTTTTCTTGAAATGGTTATTTCCTATTAAATGTACCTTATAAATGTGCCTTCACATATATGCACTAAAATTATATTCCCCTTCACTTTTGGATATAGGAATAGAACAGCACATGGTTACATTTAAACTGACTATTCTAGTCAAGATGAAATATTATTTGTGATACAAACTAATTAGATACCTGCTATAAAAGACTTTGGGGCAAGAAATCTGTATTAACCAGGTTTATCAGATCAGGTATTAAAGCAGCAAGCACACTTTATTTCTATCTACTCCAAAACAGGTTATAGCTAATTAAGTTACAATTTTGTAAAGCAGAAACTGCCATATCAAAGCATAATTAAATTTATTCTGATGGCTTATATGGCAGATAGTTGGTAATTAATGACAGAAGGTATTTAAATGAAAAATCCAGAAAATCTCTGGGTTACTTTTTAATAATTATTCAAAGGAAGGCACTAATTTTGTATCTGCTCAAGTATATGTACCACATGATTTATATCTCAGATAATTTTGTTATATAAAGGTGATTAATATAAAGGGGCAAAAGTTTAAATGTTAGAATTTAAACATCCATTTTAAGCTGTTTCTATATATGTTTATAAATTGTCATTTCATACTTTTAGTTGAATAAGTAAACAAGGGAAAGCCTTCATGGAAAATTAGACTTGGAAGAGACCTCAAGAAGTTCAGTAAGTCGTCCCTTGCTTTCTGAATAAGTTACTTATCTGCAGGAAGTTGCTAACAACTTCAACTGATGTATAATTAATATTTAGTGTCCTTACAATTTTATACTGAATAAATTCTTACGCCTTAATAGGATAGTGCAAAACTTATGTAACTTGGTAAATCAAGGCTATGGATATGGAATAAAAAACAAAATGCTATGGAATACTATTAATTTCAACTGAATCAACTAAATATTAAGCTTGCTTTAAAAACCTACTCCTGAAATCAATACTACACTGTATGTTAACTAACTTGAATTTAAATTAAAACACAAATAAATAAATAAATAAATACCTACAAAAATCAAAAGCAACTCTGGTTATACAAGGTTGAAATAGTTATCAAATGAAAGTAGTCAAATTTTACTTAATAGACACCCAAATCTAATAATTAAAAATGCTATTAACATTTGGTTTTATCATACATATACATCTACCTCTTCCCCCATTTTAAAAGAAAGCATCTTAATTTAGCTGACTAGATGTATAAAATCTGATTCTTAACCCAGCTTACCCCAGGCAAATCTAGAGAAAATAAACTTTTCATCAACTTTGTGAAATTTGTTTATTGAGTTAGGAAATAAATAAGTGTTGCTTTATCTTTGCACAACTCTCAGTCAAGCCTAGACCTGTAGTCAGATTCCCTTGTCAGGAAGGTTCTGTTTTATGGAATAGTCAGTTAAACTGAAATCAAGGCTTTTTATTACAATTTTAAGCCTTGTTGCAGAACACATGTCTAAATGGATAAATTCTCTATTAATTTCATTTTAAAGATCAATATATGATTTTTGGTAACATAACTCAGAACATCAAAAGTATTTCTTTTCATTAAATAGTGAGATAAGCCCTGTGGACATTATATTTTGAAGTCCAATATGTAACTTCAGATTACATAATATTAGGGTCTTCAACCATCATTGTTCGTATTCACTGTACTACAAAAATGAAGAGTTATATTTCCCCAAGCTATGAAGGTAAATATTTATAATATTTCACTCCTATTAGGCATGGTTCTGCACGTGGTCTGGAAATGGATATGACTTTATTTTTCTGTTATGAGGTTGAAGCATATCTATGGCATGAAAAGAAATACACAACTGGAATTAGCAAGTAATGAGTCAGTTAATCAGTCTTTGAATAATCAGAGACCTATATGCTAACAACTTGACAAGGTGCCAATGATGAATAAGAATAAGGATGTGTATTGAACATTATGGAAGGTTTCCCTTTCAATATCCTAATCATTTATACTATGCATTTTGGGGAAAATCATGGTGTACATAAAGCAGATAATATGTATGTTTTAAGTTTTACTAGTGTAATGCTAAGTCAGATAATTATTGAAATAAATTTTTTTGTATGAATACTTAAAATACATTTTATAAGAATCTATTAACATGATGATGAAAAATTTAGATGCTTTTAGACAATATAAGTATATGTCCATGTATACTGTAGGGTTATACATAGTTGTTATCCCCTTACTAAATCTCAATAAGAAATCTTTTCCTTATATGAATATACAATTTGATAAATTCCAGATGTCACATTGCAATTTATAAAACCAGTGGAGTTTTAGTGTACTTTTGTTTAAAAAAATTTATAGTGTTTCTCTTTCTTCTTCCTCTTCTGAAAAAGAGATTCCACAAAGAACACCAACTCATTGCATACTTATACTATTAATTATCTATACTTATTGGAAAGGCATATTTAAATATGCTTAGAAATATCTAATTGCATGAACTGTATTTTGTGAATTGAATTGACAGGGTGGAAGTGCAATGTTTTTACTCCAATTTAGAGATATGTTGTCTTCATGCTGAAAAATCTTCAATTAGCCCAAAATAACAATATTCTGATATACAGCAACAGTTTGCCAGTTGATTTCACTGGAATTTAGCATGTTTATTGGTGCAGTTTAAACAAACCAAATGCATAGCTTAGACATTGGTGGCAGTTGCTTTGATATAAGTGCCGTCATATATATTTAATCTTCTTAGGTTTGGTTTGCAATTAAATGATAATTTGTATTAAAAGTGTGCAAATAAACATGGTTTAGATTACAACATAAAGCAGAATAAATAGATATATTGAATATTTGAAACATATTCAATATTAAAACTATTTACATGTGTGGTGCTGGGCAACTTTTAACATGCTGTTTCAATAAAATATTGAGAGGAAAAAGACTAGTATTTCCTTTCAAAGTTTCAAATGTTCATGTTTACAAATTTGTACTTCACATCAGTATGTAAACACACATTATAGTGAGCAGATGTGTAGAACATAGTTATAGGATATTTCTACTTTGTTGAAATGTATACATGCATGCTAGATTTATTTTTTAAGTACCTGAAAGCATTAAAAATTTAAAGTTAAATGTAATAGAAAAACCTTGAAATCATAGCACAAGTTGTATCATTAAACTGTTTAATCAAATTATATATATATATGTTATTATTAAACATGACAGAATTTTTAATTTGGACT
Organism: Prionailurus viverrinus; assembly: GCF_022837055.1. Classification (NCBI taxonomy): domain Eukaryota; kingdom Metazoa; phylum Chordata; class Mammalia; order Carnivora; family Felidae; genus Prionailurus; species Prionailurus viverrinus. Next base: position 58,167,523 of record NC_062579.1, read on the forward strand.
TTGATCACATACTTTGTACATGATAATTAAGGTATAATGTAGTATTTTAACTATAGAAAATGGTATAAATATTTCAAAATTTTACTAGAATAAGAAGGGAATAAAATCATGTGTTCATAGTGGATAAAATTAATATCTTCAAATCAAATATTTTTGTATTGAATATTCAGTCTATATTCCATTTTTATGCTCATTTTTTAAAAAAATGTTGATATTTTGACATCCTGCTGATCACTTAGATTCCACCTACACCTGCCTAACTAACCCAGAAAACCACCAGAAACTAGCAGAACAGAGTCTCCGGAGCCAAGCGCAGATGAGAGTCCCACGGAAGAGAGTAGGAAGGGCGGAGAGGCTGTGCACGCCCCACGGACTGGCAGGAGGGAGCTGGGGCTGAGGGGAGGCCCGCCGGCCAAGCAGAGACCCCGAGTCTGGCTCGCAAAAGCTGAGAGGCCGGACGGAGTGTGTTGCAACAGCAAGCGGGACTTGCTTAGCATCTGGGAGGTCATAAGTTAACAGCTCTGCTCGGAAAGCGGGAAGGCTGGAGGACAAAGGGAGGGAGAGTTGCTGAGCCCCAGGACGACAGAGCTCAGTTTGGCTGGGAACAAAGGCACTCGCCAGCAACATCTCCCTCGCCCATCCCCCAGCCAAAATCCCAAAGGGAACCAGTACCTGCCAGGGAACTGGCTTGCTCCACGCAAACACCCAACTCGGTGCTTCTGCGAAGCCACCTCTCCAGCAATGGGTCTGACTCCCTCCCGCTGCCACAAGGCCCCTCCTGAAGTGGATCACCTAAGGAGAAGGGAGCTAAGCCTACCCCTCCTGCCCCCGAGCACCCTGCCTACCCACCCCAGCTAATATGCCAGATCCCCAGCACCACAAGCCTGGCAGTGTGCAAGTAGCCAGGACGGGCCACGCCACCCCACAGTGAATCCCACCCCTAGGAGAGGGGAAGAGAAGGCACACACCAGTCTGACTGTGGCCTCAGCGGTGGGCCTGGGGCAGATGTCAGGTCTGACTGCAACTCCGCCCACCAGCTCCAGTTATACACCACAGCACAGGGGAGATGCCCTGCAGGTCCCCACCACTCCAGGGACTACCCAAAATGACCAAACGGAAGAATTCCCTTCAGAAGAATCTCCAGGAAATAACAACAGCTAATGAACTGATCAAAAAGGATTTAAATAATATAACAGAAAGTGAATTTAGAATAATAGTCATAAAATTAATCGCTGGGCTTGAAAGCAGTATAGAGGAGAGCAGAGAATCTCTTGCTACAGATCAAGGGACTAAGGAACAGTCAGGAGGAGCAGAAAAACGCTTTAAACAAAATGCAAAACAAAATGGAAATGACGACGGCTCTGATTGAAGAGGCAGAGGAGAGAATAGGTGAACTAGAAGATAAAGTTATGGAAAAAGAGGAGGCTGAGAAAAAGAGAGATAAAAAAATCCAGGAGTATGAGGGGAAAATTAGAGAAGGAAGTGACACACTAAAAAGAAATAATATACGCATAATTGGTATCCCAGAGGAGGAAGACAGAGGGGAAGGTGCTGAAGGTGTCCTTGAAAAAATAATAGCTGAGAACTTCCCTGAACTGGGGAAGGAAAAAGGCATTGAAATCCAAGAGGCACAGAGAACTGCCTTCAGACGTAACTTGAATCGATCTTCTGCACGACATATCATAGTCAAACTGGCAAAATACAAGGATAAAGAGAAAATTCTGAAAGCAGCAAGGGATAAACGTGCCCTAACTTATAAAGGGAGACCTATAAGACTCGTGACTGATCTCTCTTTTGAAACTTGGCAGGCCAGAAAGGATTGGCAAGAGATCTTCAATGTATTGAACAGAAAAAATATGCAGCCGAGAATCCTTTATCCAGCAAGTCTGTCATTTAGAATAGAAGGAGAGATAAAGGTCTTCCCAAACAAACAAAAACTGAAGGAATTCGTCACCACTAAACCAGCCCTACAAGAGATCCTAAGGGGGATCCTGTGAGACAAAGTACCAGAGACATCGCTACAAGCATAAAACATAAAGACATCACAATGACTCTAAACCCATATCTTTCTATAATAACACTGAACGTAAATGGATTAAATGCTCCAACCAAAAGACAAAGGGTATCAGAATGGATAAAAAAACAAGACCCATCTATTTGCTGTCTACAAGAGACTCATTTTAGATCTGAGGACACCTTTAGATTGAGAGTGAGGGGATGGAGAACTATTTATCATGCGACTGGAAGCCAAAAGAAAGCTGGAGTAGCCATACTGATATCAGACAAACTAGACTTTAAATTAAAGGCGGTAACAAGAGATGAAAAAGGGCATTATATAATAATCACAGGGTCTATCCATCAGGAAGAGCTAACAATTATAAATGTCTATGCGCCGAAAACAGGAGCCCCCAAATATATAAAACAATTACTCACAAACATAAGCAACCTTATTGATAAGAATGTGGTAATTGCAGGGGACTTTAACACTCCACTTAGAGAAATGGATAGATCATTTGGACACACGGTCAATAAAGACACAAGGGCCCTGAATGACACATTGGATCAGATGGACTTGACAGATATATTTAGAACTCTGCATCCCAAAGCAACAGAATATACATTCTTTTCAAGTGCACATGGAACATTCTCCAAGATAGATCGTACACTGGGTCACAAAACAGCCCTTCATAAGTATACAAGAATTAAAATTATGCCATGCATACTTTCAGACCACAATGCCATGAAGCTTGAAATCCACCACAGGAAAAAGTCTGAAAAACCTCCAAAAGCATGGAGGTTACAGAACACCCTACTAAAGAATGAGTGGGTCAACCAGGCAATTAGAGAAGAAATTAAAAAATATATGGAAACAAACGAAAATGAAAATACAACAATCCAAACGCTTTGGGACGCAGCGAAGGCAGTGCTGAGAGGAAAACACATTGCAATCCAGGCCTATGTCAAGAAACAAGACAAATCCCAAATACAAAATCTAACAGCACACCTAAAGGAACTAGAAGCAGAACAGCAAAGGCAGCCTAAACCCAGCAGAAGAACAGAAATAATAAAGATCAGAGCAGAAATAAACAATATAGAATCTAAAAAATCTGTAGAGCAGATCAACAAAACCAAGAGTTGGTTTTTTGAAAAAATAAACAAAATTGATAAACCTCTAGCCAGGCTTCTCAAAAAGAAAAGGGAGATGACCCAAATAGAGAAAGTCATAAATGAAAATGGAATTATTACAACCAATCCCTCAGAGATACAAACAATTATCAGGGAATACTATGAAAAATTATATGCCAACAAATTGGACAACCTGGAAGAAATGGACAAATTCCTAAACACCCACACTCTTCCAAAGCTCAAACAGGAGGAAATAGAAAGCTTGAACACACCCATAACCAGTGAAGAAATTGAATCGGTTATCAAAAATCTCCCAACAAATAAGAGTCCAGGACCAGATGGCTTCCCAGGGGAGTTCTACCAGACGTTTAAAGCAGAGATAATACCTATCCTTCTCAAGCTATTCCAAGAAATAGAAGGGGAAGGAAAACTTCCAGACTCATTCTATGAAGCCAGTATTACTTTGATTCCTAAACCAGACAGAGACCCAGTAAAAAAAGAGAACTACAGGCCAATATCCCTGATGAATATGGATGCAAAAATTCTCAATAAGATACTATAAAATTGAATTCAACAGCATATAAAAAGAATGAGTCACCATGATCAAGTGGGATTCATTCCTGAGATGCAGGGCTGGTTCAACATCTGCAAATCAATCAACGTGATACATCACATTAATAAAAGAAAAGATAAGCATATGATCCTGTCAATCGATGCAGAAAAGGCCTTTGACAAAATCCAGCACCCTTTCTTAATAAAAAACCTTGAGAAAGTCGGGATAGAAGGAACATACTTAAAGATCATAAAAGCCATTTATGAAAAGCCCACAGCTAACATCATCCTCAGTGGGGAAAAACTGAGAGCTTTTTACCTGAGATCAGGAACACGACAGGGATGCCCACTCTCACATCTGTTGTTTAACATAGTGTTGGAAGTTCTAGCATCAGCAATCAGACAACAAAAGGAAATCAAAGGCATCCAAATTGGCAAAGATAAAGTCAAGCTTTTGCTTTTTGCAGATGACATGATATTATACATGGAAAATCCGACAGACTCCACCAAAAGTCTGCTAGAACTGATACATGAATTCAGCAAAGTTGCAGGATACAAAATCAATGTACAGAAATCAGTTGCATTCTTATACACTAACAATGAAGCAACAGAAAGACAAATAAAAAACTGATCCCATTCACAATTGCACCAAGAAGCATAAAATACCCAGGAATAAATCTTACCAAAGATGTAAAAGTTCTGTATGCTGAAAACTATAGAAAGCTTATGAAGGTAATTGAAGAAGATATATAGAAATGGAAAGACATTCCGTGCTCATGGATTGGAAGAATAAATATTGTCAAAATGTCAATATTACCCAAAGCTATCTACACATTCAATGCAATCCCAATCAAAATTGCACCAGCATTCTTCTCGAAGCTAGAACAAGCAATCCTAAAATTCATATGGAAACACAAAAGGCCCTGAATAGCCAAAGTAATTTTGAAGAAGACCAAAGCGGGAGGCATCACAATCCCAGACTTTAGCCTCTACTACAAAGCTGTAACCATCAAGACAGCATGGTATTGGCACAAACACAGACACATAGACCAATGGAATAGAATAGAAACCCCAGAACTAGACCTACAAACGTATGGCCAACTCATCTTTGACAAAGCAGGAAAGAACATCCAATGGAAAAAAGACAGTCTCTTTAACAAGTGGTGCTGGGAGAACTGGACAGCAACATGCAGAAGGTTGAAACTAGACCACTTTCTCACACCATTCACAAAAATAAACTCAAAATGGATAAAGGACCTGAATATGAGACAGGCAAACATCAAAACCCTAGAGGAGAAAGCAGGAAAAGACCTCTCTGACCTCATCCGTAGCAATCTCTTATTCGACACATCCCCAAAGGCAAGGGAATTAAAAGCAAAAATGAATTACTGGGACCTTATGAAGATAAAAAGCTTCTGCACAGCAAAGGAAACAACCAACAAAACTAAAAGGCAACCAACAGAATGGGAAAAGATATTTGCAAATGACATATCGGACAAAGGGCTAGTGTCCAAAATCTATAAAGAGCTCACCAAACTCCACACCTGAAAAACAAAAAACCCAGTGAAGAAATGGGCAGAAAACATGAATAGACATTTCTCTAAAGAAGACATCCAGATAGCCAACAGGCACATGAAAAGATGCTCAATGTCGTTCCTCATCAGGGAAATACAAATCAAAACCACACTCAGATATCACCTCACGCCAGTCAGAGTGGCCAAAATGAACAAATCAGGAGACTATAGATGCTGGAGAGGATGTGGAGAAACGGGAACCCCCTTGCACTGTTGGTGGGAATGCAAACTGGTGCATCCAGTGGAAAACAGTGTGGAGGTTCCTCAAAAAATTAAAAATAGACCTACCCTATGACCCAGCAATAGCACTGCTAGGAATTTACCCAAGGGATACAGGAGTACTGATGCATAGGGGCACTTGTACCCCAATGTTTATAGCAGCACTCTCAACAATAGCCAAATTGTGGAAAGAGCCTAAATGTCCATCAACTGACGAATGGATAAAGAAATTGTGGTTTATATACACAATGGAGTACTACATAGCAATGAGAAAGAACGAAATATGGCCCTTTGTAGCAACGTGGATGGAACTGGAGATTGCTATGCTAAGTGAAATAAGCCATACAGAGAAAGACAGATACCATGTTTTCACTCTATGTGGATCCTGAGAAATTTTACAGAAACCCATGGGGGAGGGGAAGGAAAAAAAAATAGGTTAGAGGGGGAGAGAGCCAAAGCATAAGATACTCTTAAAAACTGAGAACAAACTGAGGGTTGATGGGGGGTGGGAGGGAGGGGAAGGTGGGTGATGGGTATTGAAGAGGGCACCTTTTGGGATGAGCACTGGGTGTTGTATGGAAACCAATTTGAGAATAAATTTCATATATTGAAAAAAATAAAAAAAATTAAAAAAAGAAAAATGTTGATATTTTAGTATTTCACCGTCTTTTTTTGTTTTTTTAATTTTTTTTAACGTTAATTTATTTTTGAGATAGAGACAGAGCATGAACGGGGGCGGGGGGTTCAGAAAGAGGGAGACACAGAAACTGAAACAGGCTCCAGGCTCTGAGCTGTCAGCACAGAGCCCGACGCGGGGCTCGAACCCATGGACCCTGAAATCATGACCTGAGCTGGAGCAGGCCACTTAACTCACTGAGCCGCCCAGGCGCCCCAGTATTTCACCTTCTTTAATTTTTTCCCTGAATTTGAGTGTTTATATTTATTTTGTGATGTGAATACTCTGTGACCTCTTACCAATTACTGTAATGTCTAATCATTCCGTTTTCATTTATTTTACAATTTTTTTTAATTTTAGGAAAAATTGTTCCATAGAAACACCAACAAATAAAAATTTGGAGGACACATAATTTCTTAGTAAGACTTAAGTTGAAGTAGCAAAGTTACATACTGCTGAACTTCCATAGGCATTATATTTGTCCTTCTTAAAGGGAATTTATGCACAGGCCAAATACTTAACTACATTAATAGCTATGTTTTGTAAAACTCAATTGTGTTAACTTCAAACCATGATGCCAGGCAGAAGAAAGACCTATTTGGCAAAGATACTATCACTTTGTAGCCTATCACCATAACTCTTTTCTATAGTTGTAACATTCATGAGGTTGGGGTGAAGATGGGGTGTCCCATTTCAGAAAGGCTCTGTGGGCTTTAGCACCACACATAGGGGATCAGGATAAACTAATCCAATTACCCTCAATTATTGCAGCCAAATTCAACAGCCCTTTGGGCATGCTAAATCAGGGCACTTGCCTTGAGTCCTTGGTTAGTAAAAATACAGAGCCTTCCAGTGGGTAGTGGAGATGAAGGCTGTAGCTTCTAGAAAAGGAGTGAAGTTTCACACACACATATTATGCTATATTTTAGCTGAGTCATTCAAATGCATGTTTCTCCTTCTAGACTCTGAGTGGGGGGTAGAATGGTATTTTTAAAATAACTTTTATTTATTTTTTAACTTTTAAAAGTTTAAAATTACATTATCAAAAATTAAGAAAATACAAGAAGCAAATGACACAAAAAGATCCATATTCACAGGCAATGTATAATTTGAGGTCTAGTCATCATATATGTCTACACGCACTGAGCATACATTTTTTAATGTGTTTATTCTCCTCGATGCTTTTTGAAGATTTTTGATACAACATGGATATTTACCAGTTCAAGGTCCCAAAGCTATGAATAGTTTGATAACCAAGAATATACTAAACGAAATTAACAGGATAAAATAAAATCCTGTTTTCACTGGGCCAATTTTTCTTAAAAGACAAAAATGGCAACAGGCCTCTGGGTAGAGTTGGGATTAAAATATAGCATTCCCTGGGCACCTGGGTAGCTCAGTTTGTTAAGCGTCTGCCTTCGGCTCAGGTCATGATATCACAGCTCCCGGGTTGGAGCCCTGAGTCAGCTCTGTTCTGACAGCTCAGAGCCTGGAGCCTACTTCATATTCTGTGTCTCCCTCTCCCTTTGCCCCTCCCCTGCTCATGCTGTCTCTCTCTGTCCCTCAAAAATAAATAAACATTAAAAAAAATTTAACTATTGCATTTCCTTAATGGTGACTTAAAAATTATAACTATAATAATAGAGTACAATAAGCATAATGCTTCTAAAATAAGTTATATAGGATATATACTATTAAAATATTAGAGAAGGGACTATATTTCCATTGAATTGTATTCCAAGGTATGGATATACTACAGTTTGTTTACCTGTTGACCAGTGGGTAGACATATGAATAGCTTACAGTTTGGAGCTATTATAAATAAAGCTGCAAGGCACCTAAGTGGCTCAGTCAGTTGAGCATCCCACTCTTGATTTCTTCTCAGGTCATGATCCCACTGTCATGAGCCCTGAGTCAGGTTCTGGCTCATCTAGGTTGTTATACATTGTTTATGTTCTTAATTATGCTTTTTTATTTTTGTAATGCTGGTAGTGATTATCCCTGCTTTTATTTCAGATTTTAAAAATGTATTCCTTCTCTCTCTCTCTCACACACACACACTCTCTCTCTTTGCTTAGCCTAGTTAAAAGCTTGTCAATTTTGTTGCTTTTTTCCAAAAAGCATCTTTGGTTCATTGATTTTTACTAGTGTTTTTCTAGTCTCCAGTTCATTTATTTCTGCTGTAATTTTCAGTATTTCTTTCTTTCTGCGTACTTTAGGTTTAATTTTCTCTTCTTTTTCCAATTTGTTAAGGTGAAAATTTAGATTATTGATTTGAGATCTTTCTTTAATTTTAATTCAGATGTTTACAACTATGGATTTTCCTTTAAGTGCTGCTTTAGATGCATAAATTTTAATATGTTGCACTTTACTTTTCATTCATTTCAAAATATTCTCAAATTTCCATTGTGATTTCTTTTTTGACCTATTGATTTTTTGTTTGTTCTTGTTTTCAGTAATATGTTATTTAATTTATACAAAATGTGTTTTCCCCAAATTTCCTTCTGTTATGGGTGTCTAACTGCATTCCATGGTATACTTTGAATTCTTTTAAATTTATTGAAGCTTTTATTGATGACTTAGTATATGATCTATCTTAGAGTATGTTCCATGTGCACTTGAGAAAATACGCGAAAAGGTGTATTAAGCTGTTGTTGAGTGTGGTGTTCTATAGAGGTGTCTTAGGGTTAGTTGGTTTATAGTATTTTTTTTAATTTTTAACGTTTATTTATTATTGAGAGACAGAGAGACAGAGCATGAGCATGGGGCAGGGGAGAGGAGGAGACAAAGAATCAGAAGCAGGCTCCAGGCTCCAAGCTATTAGCACAGAGCCCGATGGGGGCTTGAGCCCACAAACTGCGAGATCATGACCTGAGCCAAAGTTGGACACTTAACCGACTAAGCCACCCAGGTGCCCCTATAGTATTTTTAATGTTCTCCATTTCTTTGTTATTCTTCTACCTAGTTGTTCTATCCATTACTTAAAACAAGATATTGAAGTCTTGGACTTTATTGTTGAATTGTCTATTTCTCCCTTCAATTTTTATCAGTTTTGGCTTCCTGTATTTTCAGATTCTCGTTATGTGCATTTATTTTTCTTTTTATTATATCTTTTTGATGGAATGACTGTTACCATACAATGGCCTTCTTTGTCTCTAGTAACAATATTTGTCTCAAAGTACATTTTGTCTGATACTAGTGTACCCACTCCAACTCTCTTTTAGTCACTATTTGCATGGTATTTTTTCTATCTATTTCCTTTAATGTATTTGTGTTTTTGATTCTAAAGTATGTCTCTCTTGTACAGTATCATGCTTTTAGTTTATTTTGCAATTTATTTTTTAAGGAAATATTTTTTTAATTTTTTAGTGTCTAGTCATTTTTGAGAGAGAGAGAGAGAGAGAGAGAGAGAGAGAGAGATAATGAGTGGGAGAGGGGCAGAGAGGGAGACACAGAATCAGAAGCAGTTTCCAGACTGTGAGATATCAGCACAGAGCCCAAGGTGGGGCTTGAACTCACCAGCCATGAGATTATGACCTGAGCTGAAGTTGGATGCTTAACTGAGCCAAACAGGTGCCCCTATTCTGAAACTTGTCTTTTATTTAAATTTAATTTATTATTGATAAGATATAATTTACATCTATCATTTTGCTTTTCATTTTTTTATGTCTGACTTCTTTGTTCCCTATTATTCCATTAATGCCTTCTTTTTTTATTTTTTAAGTTTATTTATTTTGAGAGAGAGAAAGAGCACAAGCAGGGGAGAGGCAGAGAGAGAGGAGCCCAAGAAGGCTCTGTGCTGTCAGTGTGGAGCCCTATGTGGGACTCAATCCCACAAAATGGGTGATCATGACCTGAGCTGAAATCAAGAGCTGGACACTTACCTGACTGAGCCACCCAGGCACCCCTCTTTAATGCCTTCTTTTATGTTAGATATTTTCTAATATCCCATATTCATTCCCCTATTGCTTCTTTTACTACATGTTTGAAAAAATGTTTTTCTCAGTGATTATCCTGAAGATTAAATTTAACATTTTTGAATCATTTAATTTGAATTAATACCAACTCAGTTTCAATAATATACCTATATTCCTTTCAATGTCTTTTGTGCTATTGCCATACAATTTACATCTGTATGCATTATAATCCAATCAACATAGTTTTATAATTAATACTTTATAAGAGTGTCTTTTAAATCAGATAGAAAAAAGATCACAAACAAAAATACATTTATATGTATTATATATTTACATATATAGTTAACTGAACCCCTGTTCTTTATTTTTTGTGTGGATTCAAGTTATTGTCGGGTGGTCTTTCATTTCATATTGAAGGACACCCTTTCATATCTCTTATGGAACATATCTATTAGTGACAAGTTGTCTCAGGCTTTATTTATCTGGGAAAGATTTACTTCCTCCTTTATTTGTCAAGGATAATTTTGCTGAATATAGAATCATTGGATAATAAAATTTGTTATCACTTTGAATGTATCATCCCACAGCCTGTTATTTTCAATAGTTTCTGTGACAAGTTATTATTAACATTGAGGATGTCTTGTAATGTGATGACTTGCTTCTCTTACTGCTTTGTCTTTGTCTTCTTTTTCAAAAGTTTGGCTATGATATGTCCATATGTGCATCTTTTATGTTGATCCTACTTGGAGTTCACTGAGATTCTTGGATGTGTAGATTTTTTGTTTTTAATTTGAGAAGTTTGGGGTCATTAATTTTTCAAATATTGTTTTTGCCCCTTTGTCTCTCTCTTCTCCTTCTGAGACTTTTATTCGCAAATGTTAATACACTTGATAATGTCCCACAGGTCTCTGAATGTCTGTTCATTTATTCTTCATTGCTTTTTATTTCTATTTCTCAAACCATAAAATCTCAATCAACCTGTCTTTAAGTTTGCTGATTCTTCCTTTTGCTACTTCAAATCTCCACTTGAGCTTCTTGTTCACTTTAGTTACTATATTTTTCAACTCCATAAGTTCCTTTGGTTCTTTTTTATAATTTTAGTAGTTGATTTAGTCTTCATTTAATAAACATCACAGGTAGGCATCTCAGGGACAATTTATACTGATTATTTTTTTACTTTTGTATGAACCATATTTTCCTGTTTCTTTTTCATGTGTCACATTTTTTATCAATAACTGGACATTGTAGGTAATACAATATAGCAATTCTGATGACTAGATCCCCTCTCTCTCCCAAAGATTTGTTGTTGGTTCTGTTAGTTGTTACTGTTCCTGTTTTTTAGTGGCTTTTTCATACTAATTTTGTAAACTCTGTATTCTCTGTTGTTTACTAACACTGACATTTCCATTCAGTTAGTTTAGTTGTCAGTTAATGATTGACAGTGATTTCCTTAAATGTTTTGAATTACTAAGTCTCCCAGCCTTAGAGAGTCGCTTTCTGTGTATGCTAAAGAAAATAGTTTACATCCCTGCCTTAGTTTTCACTTTCTGTTTACAGAGAACCTCAAGATCATCTAGAGGTAAGAAGGAGAACCTTCTCAGATCTTACGGGTGTGAACACAGTAGTGTGCATGTGTGTGACCTTCTAGATTCCCAGGAATATATTGGAACTTTTCAAAGTCTGGTGTGGATATCTCATTCTCCTGTTTTCCATTTTAAGTTTTTTGGTCAGTGTGTTGTTAGCCCCAACTGCTATTGCTATTTTAGGTATATGTAATGTAAAAGGATTGCTGCTGATTGTTTTTAGCAAATGTTCTATGAAATGGACTCTTCCCAGTGAGTGAAATATGAGTTGGGTCAGACAAATATAAGCCCTGAAAGAACAGAATTTGGAGGAGGTGACTGATTTATCAAAAAAAAAAAAAGGCAATTAGCTAGAAATTACACCTTTGAGGAGCTCCAGCGATACGCTAGGATGCTAATTTTCATAGATAACAATAACTGAAAGGCTAATTGCTTTTTTTCTTAGTTTTTATTCAAATTCCAGCTAGTTAACATTCAGTGTAATATTAGTTTTAGTTGTACAATTTAGTGATTCAACACTTACACTCAATATCCAGTGCTCATCACAAGTGCACTCCTTAATCCTCATCACCTCTTGTGATTTAAACCATTTGGTTTTTTAAATTTTTTTAAATATTTATTGATTATTTTTGACAAAGAGAGAGAAAGAACACAAGCAGGGGAGGGGCAAAGAAAGAGGGAGACACAGAATCTGAAGTAGGCTCCAGGCTCTGAGCTGTCAGCACAGAGCCCAATGCAGGGCTTGAAATCATGACTGTGAGATCATGACCTGAGCCAAAGTCGGACACTTAATCAACTGGGCCACTCAGGTGCCCCTGAACTATTTGTTTTTAAGACTACTTTTGCATCAGGGTGGAAGGGAGGGTTGGGAATAGGGTAAGGTAAATAATGTCCCAAGTCTCACTATTCTTACCAAGATTTAACAGTGGTTCTGGAATAATACTCCTCTGTTGTAAGCCTTTGGTTATTGTACAGAGTTCTAAAAATTTTGATTTTGACAAATTTTTGCTTTTATGAAAGATTAGATTTTTGGAGATCTTTACTCTGACATTACAAAAGTCCTTCTCATTGTCATTTTTTAAATTACAAATCCAATTTCCAATACAAGCATGTGGTTGTTCCAGCTATCTATTTCATCTTGGTTGTTTTCATATTTTGTGGTTTTGGAATGGCTGCAGGATCTGTAATGATATCCTCATTTTTATTTCTAACATTAGCAATTTGTTTATTCTCTCTTTTTATCTTTGTCAGCTTTATTAGAAGTTTGTCCATTTTTTTGTCTTTCAAAGAATCACTATTAGTTTTGTTGTTTTTCTCTGATTTTTAAAAATTCGTATGACTCATCTTTACTATTTCCTTCTTTAGTCACACTTTGGATTTATTTTGCACTTATTTTCTAGTTTCTTTCTTTCTTTCTTTCTTTGGAGACATAGAGAGACAGAGAGAGAGAGAGAGAGAGAGAGAGAGAGAGAGAGAGAGAGAGAATGAGCCAGGGAGGGCCAGAGGGAGAGGGAAAGAGAGAATTTTAAGCAGGCTTTATGCCCAGTGCAGAGCCCAACATAGGGCTCAATCTCATGACTTTGAGATCATGACCTGAGCCAAAATCAAGAGTCAGATGCTTAACCCACTGAGCCACCCAGGCACCTCCTTTTCTAGTTTCTTAATGTTGGCATTCACATTATTAGTCAAGACCTTTACTCATTCTTAATGTAAGCACTTAGTGCTATAAATTTACTTTGCAGCACTGATTTAGCTACAAACCACATATCGCAATACACTGAATTTTTATTTTCATTTAGTTCTGCATACTTCCCTTTGCTTTGAGATTTGCTTTGACTCATAGGTTGAACAAACATGGATGCATGTCACTTATGTAAGTGGTCTAAGAAATCCATTTCTAAAACTAATTTCCAGAAGATATATCTATACCATTTTTATAAAATCTATTTTACAAAACATGTGATTTTCTAACTCAATTTTATCATACCACTGCAAAAGGTTAGAAAATCTTCTGTTCATGTTACATGTACAAATCTATAAATAACCAGTAAATCTTTCAAAAGTGTAGTGCATACTTTCTGTTCATCCACTGTGGTACATTATTTTACCATTTTTCTCTCTTAACAATATCAGGGTCTCACAGAATGAAAACTAATGGCCAAATGGCTCATAGCTGCTATTTGCTCCATTGTATTCTTCAGAGGTTTTCTTTCATCTTCCACCCATTAAAGCCTTTGTCTGTTGTTGCCAAGAGAAGATGGCATCTTATGCAATTGTAGCACAATATTCATCATGGTTTCCTGAGTCTGTGAGACTTGGTGGCCAGAAGCTGCCATTATTGCCCTGCCCCACCTGCCATTCAACAAGCCAGAGTAGAATCAGACATGAGGGGCCAAAGGTATCTGCCATTTGATCATAGTGAGGAGTTACTATTGCCTTGGGTCCTAAGCTAAGCCACTGAAAGATTGAAGTGAGGGCTCTGTATGACAAGGTCCCCATTTAGCTCAACTTATCCATTTTACTGGTTGGCTTGGGGCCAGTATGGCTCAGCGGGTGCAAGGTATTCTCCACCTCTTACAGCAATATCTGTGAGAACTCAATGGTATCATTTTTTTTTCTGTATCAAACACAGACTATCACAGAGTTGGTGTTTAATTAAACCTCATTGAACATATTAATAAATGAATGAGAATAAAGACAATATATATAATATGATTTGTACTAGGAATAGGCCTTGGTAGTAGGCTATATAACTATTGAATCAAGCAAGGTTCAGAGATGATTGCACATAGGAATGCAACAAAATGCATGCTGCATCTGGGTTTACATATTCTTATTATAGGTCTTCTTTGTATTGAACAGCACAGACTGAAGAACTTTGTTTTTGTTGTTGTTGTTGTTGTGTTTTGTTTTCTGAAGTACTGTGTGCTACAAAAACAGCATATTTCTCAAACTGATGCATGTGTGTTGTGGATATGTTACAAGTTTGCTGAGATTAGTGTTCTCTTACTCATCAGAATGGTAGGGTAGGACCTGAAGTGGCCAGAGTTCTAGGGATGAAGTTACCAAAGTCCAAGTGCCACTTACCCCTGGATTAAGAACTCTTCTTTGTTTACTTCAGTGTTCTGTATAAACATTATCATTCTCCACATATTCCATGATGCAAAGTGGTTGGTAAGTCCTGTACACACTAAAATTTTGAGTAATTTTTGTGAAGTTTAATGGGTAATATTCAATAAAGACCTGTTTTGTGGGCCCCTACCACATTGAGTTTTACATAGACTTACAAAATATTCTAGAGAATTTTCCAAGAACTTTTATCTTTTCTGTTTCACCTGGATTTTGTATTTAATAAAATGTGTCAAACTGTCCTATAATCTTAGTGAAGCTATGAAAATTTAATGGTTATGTTCTTATTAAGAAACATTTTACCTTGGCTAAAATGGAATAAATCTGTTCTAAAACAGGCAGATTACCTATAATTAGAATATAAACTCACTTTTTTTTCAGAGAAAAATCATAACTGCCCAGCATTTACTGCAGCTACACTTCAAAGAAAGAAAAATACTTCTTTCTTATGGTTAAAATGTTTTATTCTATACTCACAACTGTGAAATCTTTACCTATCATAACTTGTTATTGATTCATTCATTTGACAAATATGCTTTGAACATCTTCTATACAATGATATGTTCAGTGGAAGAAAAAAGTATAAGGGCATGTTTCTTGTTCTCAAGGAAATTATAATCTATTTGGAGGGGCAAGACTTGAACCCATTAAAAACAGTTTAGAATATTGTTAATACAGTGTGGACTCTTGCCCATGGTGGAATAAAATGAAACACCAAAGGTGTCATAAAGATTATAAGTGATATTGGAATTCAAAAGTGCACAAGGATATTATATGACTTTTTGGAGATGATGGGAGCTACACTGGACCTTGAAGGAATAAGGAAGAAAAAAAATAATAGCAAACACTTATATAGCAGCCACTCCATGCCAGGCACCTTCTTCAGGAATATTCTTTACTGGGTTGATTTAATACTCACAAACACACTAGGAAACACAGAGAGTTTTAGTAACTTGCTTAAGGTAACACAAGTAGTTAATTGTCAGAATAAAACACAGGCAGTTTGTTTTCTAACCACTATACTGTATTATCCCTTGGTAGATATACTAGGACTAGAGAAGTGAATGAAAAAAACAGTAGAGTTTATCAATGAGTAGACTAAAGAAGGGGATGAGTTTGATAAGAAAGACTTCTTAAATTAACAAAACAGGAGATTTTGAAAAGCTTCTTTTCTTAAAAGTCAATTTATAGTTAGTAGTAATTCAAACACTTTAAAGTAGACTTAATGAAAGTCTACTTTCTTTTCTACTTCAAACTTCTTTTGAAGTTAGGACACTTCATTCCATCTAGTTAAAGTTAATGCCTATGGCCTAGGGTTACTAATGCTCCATAAGCACTCAAGGACTAAAGCTCATCAATCTTATTTGTCCGTTGTTTTCTCTAATTTCTTAGGTTTAGAAGTAGGCTGTTCATATGTGAGCATTTGCCTTTCCTTATAGGGTGTCACACAATTTGGCTTTACAATCTAGATGTTTAAACAGTGGTGGCTGACAAATCCATGTTTGTACCATATATAGTATTAGGTGGGTTAAGATTGTATCTTTGAGGGTCTTGTCCTTGGGATCAAGCCTTAGAGCTTTAGTCTAACTCCTAATGGGATCTTCTCTGGCAGTTGTGTGTAGGATGGTTTTGAAAATTAATGATCAGTTTCCAGAAATGAGCAACTACAGATCTGACTTTGCTAGGATTCTATTTTTAATCAAAGTTAAACTGTATGATCAAAAATTCTAAATTTAAAAAGTTGTTTTTAACTTTTCAACTTATTAACTTAAAGGCTTTATGCACCTATAATTAACTGAGGATGTTTGCTCAGCTATCTGTCACATATAGAATTCTGTTTGTCTTTGACATTTTTAGGAGGCTTCAATGCATCTGTATAGACTATGCAATATTTCAACTTTCAATTAAATGTTTTATATTTCAGGCATTCACCAAAATTTGAAAGGGAAAAATGTTAGCAATTTTACAGAAGAAATTTGTATTTCATTAAGTCTACTTTAAACTGCTTGAATTACTACTAACTATAAATTGACTTTTAAGAAAAGCTTTCAAAATCTCCTGTTTTGTTAATTTAAGAAGTCCTTGGCACTTTATGTTTTTGCTTCTCATTTTCTCCTTATTTTATTTTGCAAATCCAAGAAATATAATTCTTATAACAATTCTATTTTTCTTTACAATGCTTGTTTCAATTCTTTTCCGGTAAGGGGAGGCCCTAATCTTCTACAATTTCCTCAAAGTCTAAACCAACAGCTGTTAGCACTTAACAACTAATCAGCTCAATTCAGCTCACCTGTGTGAGTAATCCTTGACAGCTCCATCTGCTTTGAGTCAGGGTTTTTTTTTTTTTCTTTTCTTTCCTTTTTTTCTTTTGTAAAATACTTAAAGGGGAAAAAATTCTAATGAACTTGCAAGATTATTTTCAGCCATTTTTAGTGTTATTCAATGTAGAAAATGTTTAAAATGATACATTTACTTTAATGCATACATGTAATCAACAAATGGATATATGGCATATATAATGGAAATAAATACTATTGACAACAAATACATCACAAATAACCAGAAAGTTAGTTATGTGTTACAAAAGAGAAATTGAGAAAATGTTAGCTAAAAATAAAAAGTCTGAGTCTAACCTTGTAAAAAACACAAATTATTTATAAAAACCATTTAATATGGCTTAATGTAATATGGCATAAATTACCATATTAACTAAAATAAATGTACTAAACTAAAATCACTTTTTTAAAAGGGACAGGTCTTTAATACTCACAATGAGGCTTACATTGTATTAGGAATGATATTGAGATTGAGGAGATTACTAAAGAAAAAAATCAATGTCCTTATAATTTCATTGACTTATTTATCTTATTTATTTATTTATTTATTTATTTATTTTACTTTTTCTGTTTAATTGAAGTATTGTTGACACACAGTGTTACATTATTTCAGGTGTACAACATAGTGATTTGGCACGTTTCTGTGTTATGCTACGTTCACCACAAGCATAGCTATCCTCTGTCACTATTATGCTATTACAGTATGCTGTACCTTTTACACCCATGACTTATTCATTCCACATTCCTTCACCCATTTTTCCCATCCCTCCACCCCCTTTTCCTCTAGCAACCACCAGTTCTTTGTATTTTTGGATCTGTTTCTGCTTTTTGTTTGTTTGTTTTGTTTTTTAGATTCCACGCATAACTAAAATCATTATGTCTGACTTATTCTTCTTTGTATAATATCCTCTAGGTCCATCCATATTTTTGCAAATGGAAAGATCTCATCCTTCTTTGTGGCTATTATTCCACTGTGTGTATATGCACCACATCTTCTTTACCCATTTGTCTATGGATAAACACTCGGGCTGTTTCCATATCTTGGCTGTTGTAAATAATGCTACGACAGACAGAAGGGTGCATGTATCCCTTTGAAATAGTGTTTTTGTTTTCTTTGGGTAAATACCCAGTAGTTGAATTACAGGGTCATAGGGAAATTCTATTTTTAATTTTTTGAGGAGTCACCATACCGTTTTCCACAGTGGCTGTACCAGTTTTCATTTCTACCAACAGTGCACAAGGGTTCCTTTTTCTCTATATTCTTGCCAACACTTGTTATTTCTTGTCTTTGATTTTAGCCATTTTACCAGGGGTAAGGTGATATCTCATGGTTTTCATTTGTATTTTCCTGATGATTAGTGACATTCAGCATCATTGTATGACTTCTTTCAGAAAATGTCTATTAAGGTCCTCTGCCTATTTTTTAATTGGATTGAGGTTAGGGTGTTGGATTGTAAAAGTTCTTGATATATGATATTACCCCTTACTGGATATATCATTTGCAAATGTCTTTTCCCATTCATTACATTGCCTTTTTGTTTTGTTGATGGTTTCCTTCACCATGCAAAAGGTTTTATTTTGTTGTAGTTCCAATAGTTTGATTTTGTTTTGTTTCACTTGCTTTAGGAGACATCTAGAAAAATGTTGGTAAATCCAGTGTTGAAGAAATTAATGCCTAAATCTCCTTACAGGAGGTTGTTTGTTACATTTTATTAATTAATTATTTATTTATTTAATTTACATCCAACTTAGTTAGCATATAGTGCGACAATGATTTCAGGAGTAGATTCCTTAATGCCCCTTACCCATTTAGCACATCCCCCCTCCCACAATCCCTCCAGCAACCGTCTATTTGATTTCTGTATTTAAGAGTCTCTTATGTTTTGTCCCCCTCCCTGTTTTCATATTATTTTTCCTTCACTTCCATTATTTTCGTCTGTTTTGTATCTTAAACTCCTCATATGAGTGAAGTCATGATATTTGTCTTTCTCTGACTAATTTCATTTAGCATAGTACACTCTAGTTACATCCATGCAGTTGCAAATGGCAAGATTTCATTCTTTTTGATTGCTGAGTAATAATCCATTGTATATAACATCTTTCTCCATTCATCCATCGATGGACATTTGGGCTCTTTCCATACTTTGGCTATTGTTGATAGTGCTGCTATAAAAATTGGGGTGCATGTGCCCCTTTGAAACAGCATACCTGTATCCCTTGAATAAATACCTAACAATGCAATTGCTGGGTCATAGGGTAGTTCTATTTTTAGTTTTTTTGAGGAACTTCCATACTGTTTTCCAGAGTGGCTGCACCACTGTTTGCATTCCCACCAACAATGCAAAAGAGATCCTCTTTCTCTGCATCCATGCCAACATCTATTGTTGCCTGAGTTGTTAATGTTAGCCATTCTGACAGGGGTGAGGTGGTATCTCACTGTGGTTTTGATTTGTATTTCCCAGATGATGAGTGATGTTGAGCATTTTTCATGTGTCGGTTGGTCATCTGGATGTCTTCTTTGGAGAAGTGTCTATTTACGTATTTTTTTTTTAATTTTTTTTTAAAGTTTATTTTTGGGACAGAGAGAGACAGAGCATGAACGGGGGAGGGGCAGAGAGAGAGGGAGACACAGGATCGGAAACAGGCTCCAGGCTCCGAGCCATCTGCCCAGAGCCCGACGCGGGGCTCGAACTCACGGACCGCGAGATCGTGACCTGGCTGAAGTCGGACGCTTAACCGACTGCGCCACCCAGGCGCCCCTGTCTATTTACGTATTTTGCCTATTTCTTCACTGGATTATTTGTTTTTTGGGGTGTTGAATTTGATAAGCTCTTTATAGATTCTGGATACTAACCCTTTATCTAATATGTCATTTGCAAATATCTTCTCCCATTCCATTGGTTGCCTTTTAGTTTTCCTGATTGTTTCCTTAGCTGTGCAGAAGCTTTTTATTTTGATGAGGTCCCCATAGTTCATTTTTACTTTTGTTTCCCATGCCTCTGGAGACGTGTTGCATAGGGAGTTGCAGGGCCGAGGTCAAATAGATTTTTGCCTGCTTTATCCTCTAGGATTTTGATGGCTTTCTGTCTTAAGTTTAGGTTTTGCATTCATTTTAGTTTATTTTTTTGTATGGTGTAAGAAAGTGGTCCAGGTTCATTTTTCTGAATGTTGCTGTCCAGATTTCCCAGCACCATTTGCTAAAGAGACTGTCTTGTTTCTATTGGATATTCTTTCCTGCCTTGTCAAATATTAGTTGGCCACACGTTTGTGGGTCCATTTCTGGGTTCTCTATTCTGTTCCATTGATTGTTTTTGTGTCAGTACGGTACTATCTTGATAATTACAGCTTTGTAATACAGCTGGGATTGTGATGCCTCCTGCTTTGGTTTTCTTTTTCAAGATTGCTTTGGCTGTTTGAGGTCTTCTCTGGTTCCATACAAATTTTAGAATTGTTTTTTCTAGCTCAGTGAAGAACGCTGATGTTATTTTGACAGGAATTGCATTGAATATGTGGATTGCTTTGGGTAGTATTGACATTTTAACAATATTTGTTCTTCCTATCCAGGAGCATGGAATCTTTTTCCATTTTTTTTTTTTTGGTGTCTTCTTCAGTTTCTTTCATAAGCTTTCTAGAGTTTTCAGTGTATAGGTTTTTCACTTCTTTGATTAGATTTATTCCTATGTGTTTTGTTTTTTTGCACAACTGTAAATGGGATCGAATCCTTGATTTCACTTTCTGTCGCTTCATTGTTGGTGTATAAGAATGCAACTGATTTCTGTGCGTTGATTTTATATCCTGCAACTTTGCTGAATTCATCAATCAATTCCAGCAGTTTTTGGTGGAATCTTTTGGGTTTTTCACATAGAGTATCATGGCATCTGCGAAGAGTGAAAGTTTGACCTCCTCCTGGCCAAATTGGATGCCTTTTATTCCTTTCTGTTGTCTGATTGCTGAGGCTAAGACTTCCAGTACTATGTTGAATAACAGTGGTGAGAGTTGACATCACCGTCTTGTTCCTGACCTTACGGGGAATGCTCTCAGTTTTTCCCCATTGAGGATGATATTACCGTTGGGTCTTTCATATATGGCTTTTTTGATCTTGAGGTATGATCCTTCTATCCCTACTTTGTTGAAGGTTTTAAACAAGACAGTATGCTGTATTTTGCCAAATCTTTCTCTGTATCTATTGAGAGGATCATGTGGTTCTTGTCCTTTCTTTTGTTGATGTGATGCATTACATTGATTGCATCAAGTTAATTGTTTTGTGGTTATTGAACCAGCCCTGCATCCCAGGTATAAATCCCACTTGGTCGTGGTGAATAATTTTGTTAATGTATTGTTGGGTCTAGTTGGCTAGTATTTTGTTGAGGATTTTTCCATCCATGTTCATCAGGGAAATTGGTCTACAGTTCTCCTTTTTAGGGGGTCTTTGGTTTTGGATTCAAAGTAATGCTGGCTTCATAGAAAGAGTTTGGAAGTTTTCCTTCCATTTATATTTTTGGAACAGCTTCAAGAGAATAGGTTCTAAGTCTTCTTTAAATATTTGGTAGAATTTGGTAGATGGAAAGCCATCTAGCCCTGGGCTGGTTTGGGGGGAGATTTTTGATTATTAATTCAATTTCTTTACTGGTTATGGGTCTGTTCAAATTTTCTATTTCTTCCTGTTTCAGTTTTGGTAGTTTATATGTTTCTAGGAATTTGTCCATTCCTTCCAGATTCCCCATTTTATTGGCGTATAATTGCTCATAATATTCTCTTATTATTGTTTGTATTTCTGATGTGTTGGTTGTGATCTCTCCTCTTTTATTCTTGATTTTATTTATCTGGGTCCTTTATTTTCTCTTTTTGAACAAACTGGCTAGGAGGTTATGAATTTTGTTAATTCTTTCAAAGAAGCAGCTTCTAGTTTCATTGATCTGATCTACTTTCTCTTGATTTCAATAGCATTGATTTCTGCTCTAATCTTTATTATTCCCTTTCTTCTGCTGGTTTTGGGTTTTATTTCCTGTTCTTTATCCAGCTCTTTAAGCTGTAAGGTTAGGTTGTGTATATGAAACCTTTCTTCATTCTTTAGGAAGGCCTGGATTGCTATATACTTCCCTCTTATGTTTGCCTTTGCTGCATCCCAGAGGTTTTGGTCTGTGGTGTTATCATCTTCATTGGCTCCCATGTATTTTTAATTTCCTCTTTAACTTCTTGGTTAGCCCATCCATTCTTCAGTAGGATGTCCTTTAGTCTCTAAGTATTTGTTATCTTTCCACATTTTTTCTAGTGGTTGATTTCAAGTTTCATGGTGTTGCGATCTGAAAATATGCATGGTATGATCTTGATATTTTGTACTCGTTGAGGGATGATTTGTGTCCCATTATGTGATG
The DNA here is from genome assembly GCF_022837055.1 of Prionailurus viverrinus. Classification (NCBI taxonomy): domain Eukaryota; kingdom Metazoa; phylum Chordata; class Mammalia; order Carnivora; family Felidae; genus Prionailurus; species Prionailurus viverrinus. The sequence goes on from NC_062579.1 coordinate 58,190,010, forward strand.
TTCTATATGCACTGGAGAGGAATATGTATTCTGCTGCTTTTGGATGAAATATTCTGAATATATCTGTTAAGTCCATCCAGTCCAGTGTGTCATTCAAAGCCATTGTTTCCTTGTTGATTTCTGTTTAGATGATGTGCCCATTGCTGCAAGGGGGGTGTTTTTCTCCCCTAATATTATGGTATTATTATCAATGAATTTCTTTATGTTTGTGATTGATTTATATATTTGAGTGTTCTCAAATTTAGAGCATAAACGTTTACAATTGTTAGGTCTTCTCTGTGGATAGACCCCTTAATTATGATATAATGCCCTTATTCATCTCTTGTTACAGTTTTTATTTTAAAGTCTAGATTGTCTAAGTATGGCTAATCCAGCTTTCTTTTGGTGACCATTAGCATGATATATGGTTCTCCATCCTCTTACTTTTAATCTCAAGGTGTCTTTAGGTCTAAAGTGGTTCTCTTGAAAACAGCATTTGGATGGATATTATTTTCTTATCCATTCTGCTACCCTATGTCTTTTGATTGGAACATTTAGTCCATTGATGTTTAGAGTGAGTACTGAAATATATGAATTTATTGCCATTATGTTGCCTGTAGAGTTGGAGTTTCTGGTGGTATTTTCTGGTCCTTTCTAGTCTTTGTTGCTTTTGGTCTTTTTTTTTCACCTTTTCTCCTCTCAGAGGGTCCCCCTTAAAATTTTTTGCAGGGATGGTTTAGTGGTCACAAACTCCTTTAATTTTTGTCTGGGAAACTTTTAATCTTTCCTATTTTGAATGAGAGCCTTGTTGGATAAAGAATTCTTGGCTGCATACTTTTCCAATTCAACACATTAAATATATCCTGCCACTCCTTTCTGGCCTGCCAAGTTTCTGTGGCTAGGTCTGCTGCAAACCTGATCTGTCTTTCCTTGTAGGTTAAGGACTTTTTTCCCTTGCTGCTTTCATGATTCTTTCTTGCCTGAGTATTTTGTGAATTTGACTATGATATGCCTTGTTGATACTCAGTTTTTGTTTAATCTAATGGGGGTCCTCTGTGCTTCCTGGATTTTGATGTCTGTGTCTTTCCCCAGGTTAGGAAAGTTTTCCGCTATGATTTTCTCACATAACCCTTCTACCCCTTTCTCTCCCTCTTCATCTTCTGAGACCCCTATGATTCTGGTGTTGTTCCTTTTTAATTAGTCATTTCTTTCTCTAATTCTTAAATTGTGCCTTTTTGCCTTAGTATCCCTCTTTTTCCTGCTTCATTATTTTCCATAAGATTGTCTTCTATACTGCTGATTCTCTGCTCTGCCTCATTCATCCTTGCCACTGTGGCATCATTCAAGATTGCAGCTCACTAAGGGCATATTTTTTATTTCATCCTGACTAGCTTTTACTTCTTTTATCTCCACAGAAAGGGATTCTAATCTATTTTCAACATCAGCTAGTATTCTTATTATTGTGATTCTAAATTCTGGTTCAGACATCTTGTTTGTATCTGTGTTGATTAAATCCCTGGCTCTTTCTTCTTGTTCTTTCTTTTGGGGTGATTTCCTTCATTTCATCATTTTAAAGGAAGAAATGGAATTAATAAGGTAAAAAAAAAATAAAATTTAAAATTTAAAATAACACCAAAAGAATCAAATAAAGGATGCTAGATCTTAGGTGTATTTTGGTCTTGTTGTTGAAAGGAGCTTGATAGATTAGAGAAAAAGGGAAAGATAAGAAAAGAAAAAAGGAAAATGTTTGAAAATTTGAAAAAATGAATACAATGAAAAGAATATAATGAAATGATAGAAGTAAAATAGAATTTGAAAATTTACAAAAAAGTAAAAAATATAGTGGAAAAAATTATAGAAAAATAAAATGGAAAATAAAAATAAATTTTTGCTTTCTGTATTGAAAAATTAGAAAAGAAAAGAAAAAGAAAAAAAAATGAATAGAAGACCGGTGAAAAGACTGAAATACGAGTGAAATTACATTGGTTTCCCTTACAAGTCAAACTATGAAGCACTTTATAGTCTGTAAATTAAGCAGGTGGAGAAACTTGTGGTGTTCCTGAAGACAGAGGTTGGCCCAGTTGGGTGGGACCTACTGCAACGGCTCCATTCTCCACTAGATGGCGCTGCTTAGTTTACTGTTGTGGTCCATGTAGGTGTGCATGAACATGATTGGGAGGGGTGAAAATGGTGCCACCCACCTACCAAGTCTCTAGTATCAGAACTCTATGCTCTCCACAACAAGCAATCGTGCACTCCGTCTTTGTCTCTTGTTTCTGTCCACTTCCCACTTCTAGACTGTCTATTACCAAGCCATCAGGATGCCAGGAGGCACCACCCTCCTGAGTTTTATCTCATATGCAGCTGTATTTCCCAACCCCTCACCCTGAGGGACTGTGGCTTTGACACGTTCTGGCCTTCTGGGGGAGGGTCTCACCAAGTAATGGTCAGGTACAACCCACCCTCAGGAATGTTCACAGGATTGTGCTGCTGCCAATGCCCAGAGACTGTGGCTGGATGCCAGCTCACCCCAGAAAAACTTCACACAATTGTGTAGTAGCAGCATTCCAGGGATTATGGTAAATCACAATACACATCTGGCACCAGGCTTCACCCTTAATGTCCTTGTTCCAACACCAGCGAATGTGGTTGTTCTCTAGGATCTGCTGGGACCTTTGCCTGTGGGGTGGCCTCACAGCCTCTACCAAATATTCTCCAAGCAGGGAAACTGCCTCTCCTTGTGTGGCCCTCCGACCCCTCAGATCTCACTCTCTGCTCCTGGGGATTCACCCTTCCCACCAGAGCACTGCCAGGTATCAATCTGTGGAGTTTCAGACTCTGAACTCCCCTTGTTTATAGAGTCTTAATGGAGTTTAAACCCTCTATTTTCTACTTTCTCCCTTTTTTGTTCAGTCCCTTGCATACTCTTTCTTTTCTCTCCAGTTGCTTTTGGGCAGGAGGGATGTTTTACCATTCTCTCCTCCCATCTCCTTCCTCTCTCTGCAAGCAAAAACAGCTCCCTGACCTCTGCAGCTTCTCTCTCCCCCACTTCACCTCTCTGCACCATGTACCTTCTGAGTTATTTGGTTAAGGTTGTGCAGATTGTTGTTTTAATCCTCAAATCAGTTTTCTAGGTTTGCAGGGTGGTTGAGTGTTGATCTGGCTGTAATTCAGGGGCGAAAGATAAAAATAAAAAATACCTTCCATGCTGTTCTGCCATCTTGGCTCCTCTGACTTGTTTTATAACTGAAAGTTTGTACCTTTTAATCCCCTTCACCTAGTTTGTGAAGTCCCCCATATACTTACCCTCTACCAACCACCAGTTTGGCCTCTGTATTTATTAGTCTATTTTTTTGTTCATTTGTTTTGTTTTTTAGATTCTACATATAAATTAAATCATATGGTTATTTTTATTTCTCTGTTTGACTTATTTCACCTAACATAATACCCTCTAGGTCTATCCATTTGTCATGAATGGGAATATTTCATTGTTTTTATAGCTGAGTAATATTTCATTTTATACATATACCAACAGAAAAGATGAGACTTTTGATGGGCCTTGAAGAATGTATGGACTGAGAAGGTTAAAAAAATAAACCCCAAGCAGCATGGAAACCTAGAGCTTGTCTGGAGATGCATCTTTGATTCAGCCAGCTCCTGCTTATCTCTCAAGGGTTTATGTATTGTTTTTAGGTGCCTGTATTCAGTGCCACCAGGCATGTAACTAGAATCCTCAGAACATTTGAGACAGGGCCCATACTGCATAAAAATCCTGATTAGACAGGATTAGTAGGTCAAAAAGAAACTACTAACAACAGGACTAACACCATTTTTAGGGAAGAAGTGTTATCAGAATTTAGAAAGAGAGAATCATATAGAATAGGCCACCTGGAAAGGAACAAGCATTTTGGGCAACGTACCCTGCTAGCCTGCGGTGATCCTTCAGGGAGAGAGCTGGCATGTAGTAAGTGTTTAATAAATGTTAGCTATAATTTGATCAACACATTGCATGTGATTACTTAAAAGCTAAAGTTAAATTACTTTAAATTACTACACGCCGCTCATGATTTCACATACTTAAAATATATTAATTCATCTTAATCCTTAGCAACCCCAGGAGAGAGTTGCTAATATTAACTCTGTTTTACAAGTGATTATCACACCCAGGCACAGATAATTAAATAACTTATCCAAGATTATATGTCTAATAAAATGGTAGATCCATAATTTGAATGCAGGTAATTTTGGCTCTAGGACCCAATCTTTTAATAACTATTCTTTACTGTTTGAGCTGGTTAGTGTTCTTAGGTCCTGAGGTTGAGAGTGAGGTATGCTCCAGCTTGTTTTATTCCCTCCTTTTTTCACCTCTTTCCATGTCAGTTGAAGATGGATCTTTGTCTCATTGTCTCTAGGGACCAATTAAAAAATAAAAATCTCTATGATGGTATATAATCCTCAGGCCCTGTCCAATATCTTTTAACACAATAAATTAAGAAACAGGGAATTTCCATTCAACATGAAATATCAATAAAAGGGAGATGGTGGCAACATTAGAGTGTTGGCCAGGCCCAAGCATGACTCTGCAAGTAAATATGAAAAGTCACATTCATCCTTTTAATTAATTTTATGATAATAATACTGACCACAATACTCACTAACTATTTAGGTATATCTACTAAAATATTAAAAGAAATAGTTACCTTAACCAGTAATAATTATTCTTTGGTCACTTTTGATTTAATAAAAGTTCTAACCCACAACTCCAATCCAATTATTGCCTTTATTTTCACCACTGTCCTCTCAAGATAAAATATACCTTGTATTGCAAGTTATGAAAGATATTCTGAAGTTGGACTGTGTTACAGTGAAATATTTGGCATTACATATTTATTTTTATATGATTTACTTTAGCAATTACATAATGTTATGATTTGTTGTCCGAGATTCATCACAAGATGTCTTTTGATCAATGTAACCAACCTAAATAGTCGTTATTAGACAGCTCTTCAAGCACAAGAGATCAAGGTTGGAGTTTTTATGTATGTGTGTTTGTACACACATGAATGTATATAAGAACATGAGTACACATATGTGTGTGTTTCTGCATGTGCTGGTTCAGTCAGGCTCATGGAATTTGTAATTTTGTGCTCGCCATAAAGAGTGAAAACATTAGGAATGCCATTGGTATAAAATTTTGGTCACTTCCCAATCATAGTAAAATTATGGGGTTATAATGGTCTTCCTACTATAGTAGGCAGTGTCTCATAAGGACCATTTTCATTTAAAACGGCACCTACTGACACTGACTTGTTCAAGGAAAAGGCTAGATACAGAAAAATCTCTGCTCCTAAATTTGAACAGTCCTCTCTTTTGAAATGTCCCCAGACTGCTCACTTGCCTCCTTGTATCCAACCTAGGATTGTAACCTGTATCTGAAGACCAATTAGAAAGTCTTTTATTTAAAAAAATATTAAAATTTTGCCAATCATACACTGTCTCATTATGGTGTCTTTTTAGTCTATAAAACTTACTCCTTCCTATCTCCTTGAACCGCTCTTGAAGCAAAAGTAAGGGCAGATGGGTTCCTGTGCACAAGTTTATAAATAAGCACTTTGTTAATTTTGTCTCAGATTTAGTTTCATCTTTTATAGTATATTCCAAATGAATTCGGCAAGCCTGATTTGAATAAGTTCTCAAGATAATTTCTTAGTTTAATTCCTTACAAAAATCTAAGGTTACTAAGTTATCACTGTCCGTTTCAGTTTACAATTGCCTCCATGATATTCTGCCTGCTGATAACAAGAGAAATAAGCATATTTTAGATGTAATTGCAAGATCTTTTTGTTACTTGCTAAATTTTCCTAGATACTATAGTAAATGATGTAGTGGAATAGTTTGTCATTATTATACCTAGCAATATACATTTTTTGATTTCTCTTTTCAAATGTAGTGATCCTTTCTATAAAGGAATCACTAGTGAGCCATATGTTAAAATAAAAAGTAAATATTTTTAGCAACTTTGCCATAGAGAAAGACTTAGGGAAACTTTTCCTCTTATGCATTTCCACTTCTCCTTAGATTCCAATTATAATTACTACTGTTCAAATTGGATATATTTAATGATTTTTTTTTCAAAGAGTGTTAAGCTTCACAAAACTTTTAATGCTCTCAAGAGGAAAGAAACAAATTTCCATCTCATCCTGGAAAAAGTAAGCTATAAAATAACACAATAAAGAACCTTTATATTACATTGAAATGTAAAAATTCACAGTCAAAAAGTCTTCTTATGTCTTATAATTTGATGCCAAAACCATTTTGTAACACTGGCAGTTCTGGAGCACAATTTGTTATTTTCGGTCAAACTTTCTTACTTAAAAGGCCTGCTTTAAAATAGAATTTTAACTTTGCACGAATATTTTAAATATAATACCTTTTTTTTCTTTATCTTGTGGCCAAATTTTAAGGGAAAACCAGAAACCTTGGATCTATAGACTTGACAGTGTAATTCTTAAGTTTACATGTAACACATTAGCACAGCTGTGACCAATAACTGCACTGTCTTTATTGTTCTCCTATGATATGAAATTAAAATGAAATGGAAATGTTTATTCCATATATGGTGGGCAACACTTTAAACAGATAATAAATTCTAAGGGGGTTTTCCTGAAAGCAAAAGGTCTCTCATTTAACCAAACCAAGAGGTGACTCAATGACAAGTTTGTTCAAATAGGCAGAGACAGCTGATCATCCTGTCAATTCATTCAGTTACATAGCAATATCTTCACTATGGGGAACTATTTTTATTTTGTAACTCTCGTGTTCCATGAGAAATGAAGCTTTTTGTTTCACATGGTGAATTGAATTAGCCCAATTCAATTGGTCATCTTTATATGAAGATAGCTTTTCTTCCCAGGACATTATTGACAAGACTCTTTTGGTTTTTGTTTGCTTCTCTTTTAAAATTCTCCTGGAACCTGTTTAGAAATTATATATCAATTCTTTGATCAGGTTTATGATGTTTTCCCTCATTGAAAAAATTGACATCACATTTAATCATTTGAACTCAACATTATTTTGCCTTGTTTGTACCAATCAATAAATTCAACCAAATCAAATTATTGAAGGTTGTTAATTCTGAATCCGATAAGTTCCTGATTCCAACATATTCAGATGACATGTATTTTGTTTGAAATAAGATATTTCTCCTTCAACAGACACATGCCAATTCAACAGTGCTACATGAGGAACTTCCATAACTATCTAAGGACAACTTGCTGACATGAGTCTGAAAATTGATTTTCAACATGTTCAGTGTCTTTAGGGGTGTAGGAAGGGCAGCATGTGGGGAATCAAGAATTTCAAGAACTTCAGAGTGTTTTTAATTAACTTTCCAATTCTAGCCATATATCATTTACCACTGTACAAAGAACTGATGCCTGCAAATGGCACAGAAATCTAGAAATTTCAACTAAGATTGTTAACTTGTATTGTTCCATTGGGTCACTAAAGCTATAAGAACTAGTCCCAAAATATCCCGGACAACATCTTTGACACTCAGCAAGATGCAATATCACTGGATATGAATGGTTAAAGGGATTATTGGAGAAGTTCAGAGAGACTGGTAGACAGTTGAACTATCTTTTCAGTTTGTACTGTATCTTATTGCACTGAAAACAAGATTAAGAATATAGGAAAAATGTTTCAGAGTATTACTGTGTGCTTCCAAGAGAATAGGTCCACAGAGTTCTGGGCTCTACTAAATCCTGATTCTCCTGGAGCTGATCCCAGAGGCTAATGGATAGGATTTTCCAAGGCAGACTCTGTTGGTTCTCTGGTAATGACAGTCTGTCAATAAAGGCAAACTGAGAAGAAAAAGGATTACTCTCAGCTCATGGTAAAAAGTAACAAATAACTGTGGTATGTTTATACTTGAGTCTTTGTTTATAAAAACATCTTACCCCTAGTTTCAGAGGTAAATTGTTAAAGTGCCCCTTTGTCTATAAAGTCACATTCCCCCTTCTTCTACCTATTTGTGACTCTTCCTACTTGTCCTTGATTTTAATTTCAACATGATTCCATGAGGATTCAAATGTTGATGCTTATAGAGAGAGATTTGTCTCCAGCCCTGTACTAGGACATGTATGACACTAAAAGTTGGCACCAATTCAACCTACCTCTTTCTACCAAATCCTATCTTACTACATCCTTAAATCAACAAAAGGTCTTAGTTTTCACTTGATGTGTTTCTTATCACATGTTCATACTTGGATATCATCATCTATATTTCATGCCAAATTAAAATTGGCTCTCTTTCATTTGGCAAACATTAATTTTACCTTCTTTCTCATATTTGGTATCAAGTATAGCTTAGGTCTACTTGAATTTTCCTTAACAGTTTTCTTCAGCTCAGGAATTTGTAATTATTTAGTAACTGGTATTGTAGGATAGACCAAAGCAAGAGAAAAAATGCTGATGTTTTGTGAACTCCCTTTTAGTAAACTTTTGCATTTTAGTGCTGAGATGAAGTGACTTCCAAGAAGATTTAGGATCCAGATGTTTGGTTCAGATGACTTTAGTCATGATATCTGGGATTGCTGTTCCAGAAAATATAAAATATGTTTAAGGTGTAGTAAGTACCTCTATATCCCCAGATAGTATGTTTAGAGCACTGTGAAAGACATATAACATATAAAACATGAGTCCAGGTTTCAAGTATTTACAATAAAAGGAGAGAAAAATGGAAAATGCTATTAGAATTATTAAAGCAGTAGTGAAGATGTTAAGTGCTACAAGAGTTAAGAATAGGAAAAAAGTGTGATTCTTCTGAATTGCATTATTCAGGATAGGTTTCCAGTAGGGGTAGGATTTGAAGTAGGCCTTGAGGGTTGGGTAGGAGTATAGGTGGAGGTGAGTAAAAAATATGAAGGGATAAGAACCGTTTAAGCAAAAAATACAAAGTAATATCTGAGTAAAAATTGCAGTGAAGACTAGTCTTATCAAAAAGTACTAACTGGGGCTCCTGGATGGCTCAGTCGATTGAGCGTCCGACTTCAGCTCAGGTCATGTTCTCACGGTTCATGGTTTGAGCCCTACGTCAGGCTCTGTGCTGACAGCTCAGAGCCTTGAGCCTGCTTCTGATTCTGTGTCTCCCTCTCTTTGGCCCTCCCCTGCTCACGCTGTGTCTCACTCTCTCAAAAATAAAAACATTTTTTAGAAAAAGTACTAATTGATCTCACATGCTCAGGTCCTTAAAAAATTAAGCTCTGACATAAAACAAACTCATGTTATTTTAATAGTATTATTATGCTAATAAATGGAATGGGAGACAGTAAGAATTATTTATTACTAATGCAGTTTGAAAAGGTTCAAATTAACATTTTACATTAAATGTTAAGTCTGCACCAGTGGTTTCAAACTTTAACTTGCAGAAGAATAAGCTGGGGGGGGGGGGCTGTTAAAATACACATTACTGTATCTCATCTCCAGCATTTTTGATTCAGTTGGTCTCTAATGATTCTGGAGAATTTGCATTTCTAATAACTTCTTTTTTTAATATGAAATTTATTGTCAAATTGGTTTCCATACAACACCCAGTGCTCATCCCAAAAGGTGCCCTCCTCAATACTCATCACCCACCCTCCCCTTCCTCCCACCCCCCATCAACCCTCAGTTTGTTCTCAGTTTTGAAGAGTCTCTTATGCTTTGGCTCTCTCCCTCTCTAACCTCTTTTTTCTTCCTTCCCCTCCGCCATGGTCTTCTGTTAAGTTTCTAAGGATCCACATAGGAGTGAAAATATACGGTATCTGTCTTTCTCTGTATGACTCATGTCACTTAGCATGACACTCTCTAGTTCCATCTACGTTGCCACAAAAGGCCATATTTCATTCTTCCTCATTGCCCTGTAGTATTCCATTGTGTATATAAACCACAATTTCTTTATCCATTCGTCAGTTGATGGACATTTAGGCTCTTTCCATAATTTGGCTATTTTTGAGAGTGCTGCTATAAACATTGAGGTACTAGTGCCCCTATGCATCAGCACTCCTGTATCCCTTGGGTAAATTCCTAGCAGTGATATTGCTGGGTCATAGGGTAGGACTATTTTCAATTTTTTGAGGAACCTCCACACTGTTTTCCAGAGCAGCTGCACCAGTTTGCATTCCCACCAACAGTGCAAAAGGGTTCCCGTTTCTCCACATCCTCTCCAGCATCTATAGTCTCCTGATGAGTTCATTTTAGCCACTCTGGTGTGACGTGATATCTGAGTGTGGTTTTGATTTGTATTTCCCTGATGAGGAGTGACGTTGAGCATCTTTTCATGTGCCTGTTGGCCATCTGGATGTCTTCTTTAGAGAAGTGTCTATTCATGTTTTCTTCCCATTTCTTCACTGGATTATTTGTTTTTTGGGTGTGGAGTTTGGTGAGCTCTTTATAGATTTTGGATACTAGTCTTGTGTCCGATATGTCATTTGCAAATATCTTTTCCCATTCTGTTGGTTGCCTTTTAGTTATTTTGATTGTTTCCTTTGCTGTGCAGAAGCTTTTTATCTTCATGAGGTCCCAATAATTCATTTTTGCTTTTAATTCCTTTGCCTTTGGGGATGTGTCAAGTAAGAAATTGCTGCGGCTGAGGTCAGAGAGGTTTGTTCCTGCTTTCTCCTCTAGGGTTTTGATGGTTTCCTGTCTCACATTCAAGTCCTTTATCCATTTTGAGTTTGTTTTTGTGAAGGGTGTAAGAAAATGGCATAGTTTCATCCGTCTGCATGCTGCTGTCCAGTTCTCCCAGCACCATAACTTCTTAAGTGACACTGGTGTTGCAGATCTAGGGACCACATTCTGGGGGAAGTGTTTCAGTCAGAGGAAACAGCTAGTGCAAAGACCTTGAGACTCAAATTATCTGGGTGTGTTCAAGAAACAATGAGGCCTTTTTGGATGAGATAGATTGAACAAGTGGGAGAGTAGTAGGTCAGAGAGATAAGGGGAAGTTGAGGTCAGAGAGGTAATAGGGATGAAATACAGGATCTTGAAGGTCATAATCAAGATTTTGGCTTTTATTATGGAACTGAAAGTCATTAAATTTCTATTTGGACAAGCCTGTCTTGTTGCTGTGAGAATGGACTTAAGGAGAGCAAGGTAGAGTATCAGAAAGTCAGTTAGAATATTGTAGTAATGCAGGCCTGAGATGATTAACTAAGGTAGTAGTAATGAAACTGGTGAGAAGCACTGGACTTTGTACATACTTTGAATACAGTGCCAACATGATTTCCTGAAAACAATAAAAGATGACTCCAATGTCTTTGTTCTGAACAACTGGAAGATGGATGTTCCATCAACTAAGATAGGGAAGACTATGAATAGAGCAGATTTGGAGGTAGGGAAAGACAAGAGTTTAGTTTGTGGTATGTATGCTTTGAGATTTATAGACTTTTAAAATATTACAACTGGAAGGGGCCACAGAGATGAATAGCCCAGTGAGGGATGATAATTAGACTAAAGTCACATATCTGGACAGAAGCAGATCTAAAATTGAGACACTATATTTTCTTATATCTCCAAAAGTTTCAGCACTGTTTTAGGCACACAGTAAGAACTTTCTAAAGACTTGTTGAAAGCTCTTATGAGGGATATTTAGTTAAGCACTCTTTGTTTTAAGTTTATTTATTTATTTTGAGAGAGGAGGGGAAGATGGAAGGAGAGAGACAGAATCCCAAGCAGACTTTGTACTATCAGCACAGAGTCTGATGTGGGGCTCAAACTCACAAACCTCGAGATCATGACCTAAGCTGAATTCAAGAGTCAGACACTTTACTGACTGAGCCACCCAGGCACCCCTAGTTTAGCACTATTTACCAATATATATTTGGAGAAAATATCAAATCAGATTATTTCATCAATAATTTGTATAAGGTGATCTTTACAATGATTTTTAGGTTCTAAATATGAAAAATATATTGGTGCTAAAGAAGGTCCTAGGCATCACACATTAAGCTAAATTCCATTATGAGGGTTTAGTGTCTTGAAACTGCATATACTGGCCAGCCACAGAGATACTGTTCCTGAATGCTGAATCTAAGAGATATAATTAAGGTATTTTTTGTGACAGTTGAGTGAGTACAATCTGGGGACTCAAAAGATCTGAGCTCTTGTCTCAACTTTGCTTTAATCTCTCTGTGTCTCTGGGAAAGTCATTCCCCCTATTTGCGTGCAGTTTCCTCATCTGTAAAACTAAGATGTTGGCTTACATGACCTCTATATTTACTTAAAGCTCTTGAAATTAGATTACCAATTTCATTCTTTTAGAAGGAATTCGTGACTGAGTGTTTTTGTTCCTTAGGGCTTCCATGTGCATCCAGAAATTCATTTACTTAAACAACTAGACGCGAATTGTGAGTTTGGGACCCTCCATTGGAAAAGGTCAGACTTAAAAAGCACAGTATTGGCCAGTGATGAGGACTTCTCCCACTCGTGTTCGAGTTCCCCAACCATGAGATGACTCCACATGCACTACTTGCTGTGTACAGACCCAATCTGGGGTTGTAAATAGGTTGTTCTGTGTATAAATAAAATCTGCCATTGAAAAAAAAAAAAGCACAGTACTCACAGTAGTGAGTATATTGAACTTTGAGGGTTTTTTATTTTAAAAAAATTTAAATGTTTATTTAATTTTTTGAGAGATAGACAGAATGCAAGTTGGGGAGGGGCAGAGAGAGAGGGGGACACAGAATATGAAGCAGGCTCTGAGCTGTCAGCATAAAGCCCAATGTGGGGCTCAAACTCGTGAACCGTGAGATCAAGACCTGAGCAGAAAGCTGCTTAACTGACTGAGCCACCCAGGTACCCTAGTATATTGAATTTTGAATCAGAGTTTTGAATCTTTTCTCTGACCTCACCGTTGACTCACTATGTTACTTAACTGTGCCATTTTATCTGAGATTTCAGTTTTGCTCAAATAGGGCTACTGCTTGCCCCTCCCACATCATGGGGTTTTTGTGATAATCTAATGGGATAACAAATGTAAAGCATTTTTGAAGAAGATAAACTTTTAAAAATATAAATTGGTGTCGTACATAACACAAACACAATAAAAACAATGATAGTAATTCACATTTATAATTTACAATACGTTTTCACTACATCAAGTTCTTGCTCCGTCATTTTGCTAAATGTCATTTTCTCAGTGAGGACTTTGCTGACCGCTCTGTTTATAAATTATACTCCTTCACTCATGTTCCCATCCCCTATATTCTGCTTTATTTGGGATGGCACTTACAACCTGCTAACATCCTGTATAATTTAACTCTATTTTTTAGTGCCTGTCTCTGGTCCTAAGAACATATACTATATGAAGAAAGGGATTTTATGTGTTTTGTTCCCTCAACACTTAAAACTGTAAACTAATACATAACAGACACTTAATAAATATTTCTTTAATTAGTGATTTCTGCCTGATCTTTTCCCATGTAGGTACGTATATTATTAGCTTGTGTGAAATCAAGATATTTACTATTCATCCAGCAGAAATTATCCTTGTTCTATGCAGGTAGCTACGTGGAAATCCTGCTATCTCAGAAGATCCGAAGACAACTATTTTCTGTGGATATAATAAGCCTTTTCTTTTAATTCCAGTATAATGAACTACAGTTTTATATTAGTTTCATGTGTACAATATAGTGATTCAACAATTCTATAAATTACTCAGCACTTATCATGATGTGTGTACTCTTAATCCCCTTCACCTAATTAACCCATCCCCCATCCACCTCCCCTCTGGCAACCACTAGTTTGTTTTCTATAGTTAATAGTCTGGTTTTTTTGTCTCCTTTTTTCTTTATTTATTTTGTTTTGTTTCTTATATTTCACATATAAGTGAAATCATATGGCATTTGTCTTTCTCTGACTGACATTTCACTTTATATTATACCCTTTAGATTCATCCATGTTGTTGCAAATAGCAAGAATTCATTCTTTTTTATGGACAAGTAATATTTCAGAATATACATATATATACTTTATATATTATACTAATTATATTAATAAAATATATATACAAATATACTACATCTTCTTTATCCATACATCCCAATGGACACTTGGGTTATTTCCATATTTTGGCTATTATAAATAAAGTTGCAATAAACATCGTGGTGCATATATCTTTTTGAATTAGTGTTTTTGTTTTCTTTGGGTAAATACCAGTAATGGAATTACTGGATCATACGGTAATTCTATTTTTAATTTTTTGAGGAATCTCCATAATGTTTTCTATATGAACAAACTGAGAACTTTTCTTTTCCCCTAAAATCAGGAAAAAGACAAAGATGTCCACTCTCACCCCTTTTATTCAATTTAATCAGCCTTTTGAGGCACTCTGCTATAACATTAGCCATATGGTTAGGTGAGATAGATAGTTACTATCTTCTGAGTGGGATTGTTTAATGTAATGTTTCACCTTGTGGTCCAATATTATCTCTACCATTTATTAACCATGTGACCTTAATCATGGTACTTGAATTTACTAAGGCTTCTGTTTTCTCATCTATGAAATGAGGGTTTGCAATAGTGCCCTCTTCAAAAAGATGTTAGGTAACCAAATTATGCATGAAGCACTTGACACAATTCCTGAACATGGTAAAAGCCAAATAGTCTTCTTTAGGAAATGCCAAAGGGGGCAGGTGTTCTAGAAATATTCCCATCTCCCCTTCACAATTGGAAGGATGTTTGATTTTCTATAAACGTCTTTCCATCCCCACAAAATACAAAATCCGTAGGCACTTATCTACAGAAATTGAGAGTATGTGTATATTCCCATGTCTAGGTACTTGATGGGGAAGGAAAGTGAAGGAGTAGCAATTGAAAGGGACTCAAAAGGAGGCTGAAATTCTGAAAACTCACTTCACCAACTTCAAAAGATGGTGCTGGCTGACGTTGATGATTGGAGCTTGGTCCATGGTACTTAAGGAAATATTCCTAAGGTAAGTACACCACAACAGAGGGTGCTGGGATACTAGATTCTATGCTGTGACTTGCAAGTTTCTCATTGCCAACATGATTTTCATGGCTGCCAAAAAGTAGTCAAAAATCTCCCTTCAACAAAATTAATTACATATATATATATATATATATTCTTTGTGCACCTAGACATAAGCTTCCATCCCTTCCTTATTTTTTCTTTTTATTTTTTAATATAATTTATTGATGAGTTAGCTAACATATGGTGTATAAACTGTGCTCTTGGTTTCAGGGGTAGATCCCATGATTCATCACTTAGATGCAGCACCCAGTACTCTTCCCAACAAGTGCCCTCCTCAGTGCCCATCACCCATTTCCCCCTCTCCAACCCTCAGTTTGTTCTCTGTATTTTAGAGTCTCTTATGGGTTTGCCTCCCTCTCTCTTTGAAACTATTTTTCCCCTTCCCTTCCCCCATGGTATTCTGTTAAGTTTCCCAAGATCCACATACGAGTGAAAATATATGATATTTGTCTTTCTCTGACTTATTTCATTTAGCATAATACCCTCCAGTTCCATCCACATTGCTACAAATGGCAGGATTTCATTATTTCTCATTGCCAAGTATCATTCCATTTTATATATAAACCATATCTTCTTCATCCATTCATCAGTTGATGGAAAGTTGGGGTCGTTCCATGATTTGGCTATTGTTTAAAGTACAGCTATAAACATTGGGGTACAAGAGCCCTTATGAATCAGCACTCCTCTATCCTTTGTATAAATTTCTAGTGGTGCTGGGATGCCTGGGTGGCTCAGTCAGTTAAGCGTCCAACTTCGGCTCAGATCTGATCTCACTGTTCCTGAGTTCAAGCCCCACATTGGGTTCTGTGCTGACAGCTCAGAGCCTGGAGCCTGAGAATCTGAGCCTCAGATTCTATGTCTCCTTCACTCTCTGCCCCTCCCCCACTCGCACTCTGTCCCTGTCTCTCTCTAAAAAATAAATAAAAGTTACAAAAAAATTTTTTTAAAAATTCCTAGTAGTGCTACTGCTTGGTCATAGGGTAGTTCTATTTTTATTTTTTTGAGGAAACTCCACACTATTTTCCAGAGTGGCTGCACCAGTATGCATTCCCGCCAACAGTGCAAGAGGGTTCCCATTTCTCTACATCCTCACAAACCTTTGTTGTTTCCTGAGTTGTTAATTTTAGGTGCTTTGACTGGTGTGAGGTGGTATCTCAATGTGGTTTTGATTTGGATTTCCCTGATGATGAGTGATGTTGAACATTTTTTTCATGTATCAGTTGGCCATCTGGATGTTTCTCTGGAAAAATGTCTATTCATGTCTTCTTCCCATTTCTTCACTGGATTGTTTGTTTTGTGAGTGTTGAATTTGATAAGTTCTTTATAGATTTTGGATACTAGCCCTATATCTGATATGTGATTTGCAAATATCTTTTCCCATTCTGTCGGTTGCCTTTTAGTTTTGTTGATTGTTTCCTTTGCAGTGCAGAAGCTTTTCATCTTGATGAGGTTCCAATAGTTCATTTTTGCTTTTATTTTTCTTTTCTTCAGAGAAATGTCCAGTAAGAAGTTGCTGCAGCTGAGATCAAAGAGGTTGTTTCCTGTTTTCTCCTCTAGGGTTTTGATGGTTTCCTGTCTCACATTTCGGTCTTTCATCCATTTTGTTTTTATTTTTGTGTATGGTGTAAGAAACTGGTCCAGTTTCATTCTAATGCATGTTGCTGTCCAGTTCTCCCAGCACCTTTGCTAAAGAGGCTGTCTTTTTTTCCATTCGATACTCTTTCCTGCTTTGTCAAAAATTAGTTAGCCATACATTTGTGGGTCCAATTCTGGGTTCTCTATTCTATTCCATTGGTCTATGTGTCTGCTTTTGTGCCAATACCATGCTGTCTTGATGATTACAGCTTTGTAGTAGAGACTACAGTCTGGTATTATGATGCCTCCCATTTTGGTTTTTCTTTAAAACATTACTTTGGCTATTCAGGCTCTTTTGTGGTTCCATAAAAATTTTAGGAGTGTTTGTTCTAGCTCTGAGAAGAATGCCAGTGCAATTTTGATTGGGATTCAATTGAATGTGTAAATTGCTTTGGGTAGTATTGACATTTTAACAATATTTGTTCTTCCAGTCCATGAGCATGGAATGTTTTTCCATTTCTTTGTGTCTTCTTCACTTTCTTTCATAAGTTTTCTATAGTTTTCAGCATACAGATCTTTTACCTCTTTGGTTAGGTTTATTCCTAGGTATTTCATGGTTCTTGGTGCAATTGTAAATGGGATCACTTTCTTGATTTCTCTTTCTATTGCTTCATTATTGGTGTATAAAAATGCAACCGCTTTCTATACATTAATTTTGTATCCTGCGACTTTCTCGAATTCATGTATCAGTTCTAGCAGTTTTTTGGTGTAGTCTTTTGGGTTTTTCATGTAAAGTATCGTGTCACCTGCAAAAAGTGAAAGTTTGACTTCTTTGCCAATGATTCAATTTCTTTGCTGGCTATCAGTCAGTTCAAGTTTTCTATTTCTTTCTACTTCAGTTTTGGTAATTTATATGATTCTAGTAATTTATCCATTGCTTCCAGGTTTTCCAGTTTGTTGGCACATAGTTTTCCTAATATTATCTTATGATTGTTTGTATTTCTGTGGTGTTGGTTGTTATTTCACCTCTCTTATTTGTGATTTTATTTTGGGGGGTCCTGTCTTTTTCTTTGTAATAAGTCTGGCTAGGGGTTTATTAATTTTGTTAAGTTTTTCAAAGAACCAGCTCCTGGATTCATCAATTTGTTCTATTATTTATTTAATGTCTGTATCATTTATTTTGGCTGTAATCTTTATTATTCCCCCTTCTACTGGTTTAAGACTTTGTTGTTCTTTTTCTAGCTCCTTTAGGTGTAAGGTTAGGTTGTGTATTTGAGATTTTTCTTGCTTCCAGAGGTAGGCCTGTATTGATATAAACTTTCCTCTTAGGACTGCTTTTGTTGCATACCAAGGTTTTAGAACATTGTGTTTTCATTTTCATTTGTTTACATGTATTTTTTAGTTTTTTTTATTTTGTTTGACCCATTAATTGTTTAGTAGCATGTTGTTTAACGTCCATGTATTTGTGATCTTTCCAAAATTTTTTCTTGTGTTTCACTTTTAGTTCCACAGTGTTGTGTAAGAAAAGGTACATGGTATGACTTCAATATTTTTCTATTTGTTGAGGCCTGTTATGTGACCAAATATATGACCTATTCTATGGAACGTCCCATGTGCACTTGAAAAGAATATGTATTCTGCTGTTTTAGGATAGACTGTTCTGAATATATATGTTAAGTCCATCTGATCCAGTCTGTCATTCAAAGTTATTGTTTCTTTATTTTCTGTTTAGATTATCTGCCCATTGCTATAAGTGGTGTGTTAAAGTCCCCTACTATTATTGTATTATCATTGAGTTCCTTTAGGTTTGTTATTAATTGTTTTATATATGTGAGTTCTCCTATGTTGGATGCATAAATATTTACAGTTGCTGGATCTTCTTGTTGGATTGCCCCCTTTATTATGATATAATGCCCTTATATATCTCTTGTTACAGTCTTTGGTTTAAAAATTAGTTGTTCCAGTAGAAGTATTGGTACTCTGGCTTTCTTTTGACATCCATTTGCATGATAAGTATTTCTCCATCCTTTCACTTTCAATATGCACGTGTCTTTTAGTCTAAAATGAGTCTCTTGTAGGCAGAATATAGATGGATCTTCCTTTTTAAATCCCTCTTGACACCTTTTGCCTTTGAGGCATTTAGTCAATTTACATCCAAAGTAATTGTTGATAGATATGTATTCATTTATTACCATTTTATTACCTGTTTTGTGGTTGTTTCTGGATATTTCTTCCAATCCTTTCTTGTCTTTCTCTTTCATCTGTTGCTGATTTTCTTTAGGGATATATTTGGATTTCTTTCTGTTTATTCTTTTCATGTTTATTAGTGGCTTTTCATACATCGTTTCCATTATTTTTGTATAAAACCCCTTTACAAACAGCAGCAGTCTATACTAAGTTGGTGGTTGTTCAAGTTTGAACCCATTCTTTTCTCCTCTCCTACATTTTAGGTATATGTTATTATATTTTATATCTTTTTTTCTGTGTGTGAGTTCTTTGAATGATTTTTTACAGAAACATTCACTTTTATTGCTTTGTGTTTCCTGCCTTTATACTGTCACTTTTGGTCTCTACTTTCCACTCAAAGTGTCCCTATAATGCTTCTTACAGGGCTGGCTTAGTGGTCATGAACTCCTTTAGTTTTTATCTGACTGGAAAGCTCTTTATTTCTCCTTCTGCTCTGAATGATATTCTTGCCTGCAGATTTTTCCCATTCAGTACATTGTATATATCATGCCAAACCCTTCTGGCTTGTCAAGTTTCTTCACCAGCTAGCCTTATGGATCTTCCCTTTTAAGTTAAATATTTCTTTTGTCTTGATGCTGTTAAGATTTTTTTCTTTATAACTGTATTTTGAAAATTGAATTGTAATGCGTCTTTTTTTGGCCTGCTTTGTTGACTTTTATGGGAGTTTTCTGTGCTTCCTGGATCTGGATGTCTGTTTCTTTCCCCAGATTAGGGAAGTTTTCAGCTATCATCTCATCAAGTAAGTTTTCTGTCCCCATTTTCTCTTCTTCTTCTGGGACGCCTATAAAACAAATGTTATTACATGTTATGGAGTCATTGAGTTTCCTAAGTCTGTTCTCTTGTTGCATAAGTCTTCTATCTCTCTTTTGTCCAGTGCGTTGCTTTTCATTACTTTGTCTTCTAGGTCATTAATTCGTTCTTCTGCTTCATCCAGCCTGCTGTTCATTGCATCAAGCCTATTTGTAATCCTATTTATTGCACTTTTCCTCTGTGATTGGCTATTTTTTAACTCTTTTATCTCCGTGGAAAGGGTGTCACTGATGTCTTCTGTTCTTTTTTCAAGCCCACTAAGTGTCCTTATAATTGCTTTAAATTCTTCATCAGACATGTTATTTATATTTGTCTTGCTTAGATCTGTGGCGGTGGCTCTAGCTTGCCCTTTCATTTTGGATAAATTCCTCCCATGTCTCTAATTTTTTCTATGTTTTATAAAAGCCAGTTCTACCTGCTGCTCATGAAAGGAATGGCCTTCTGAAAGAGAGGTCATGTTGTGCCCAGTGGCTGGTGCTTTATGGAGTTTCTCCAGTATGTGCTCCATGCACTCTGCTGCTGTGTTCTGGCAGCTCTATCCTTCAGGCCAGTCATCTGCAGATGCTCTTCTTGCCTACTCTGGGCAGTGTTTGTTCCCTGGTCTGAAAATGGTGAGTTTTAACTAGGTGTGCTTTGCTCTGCTTGTGAAATAAGACATGTAACTATCTCAACCAGAAATGAGGCCCTGCAGAACTCTCTGGTTGAGAAACATGCTGTGGGAAATTATTTTGCACAGGAGCCTTCTGTTCTGGAAATGAGGCAAGCATGACTGACAAAGGCAATTACACAGGACCCCAGGAGTGTGGTGCTCATGTAAGCAAGTTAGACAGCTATTGTCAGCGCTGTAATGCTTCCCACAGGTGGCTCTGCGTTTATGGTGAGGAGCTGAGGGAAGGAAATGGTGGCAACCAGCTCCTTTGTTCCCAAAGAGGTGTCTCCATTAATGCTGCCTCTCAAGGACCTGCTCCTAGAAGAGCAAATAATCTCCCCGCTGTGTGCCCAGGGACTCTTCAAATCACTGTTTCTACACTGTCTGCCTCCAGGTTGTTTGCTTGCTTTCTCTTAGGATCACAGTGCTCTCCAGGCTCTATAGCAGCCATGCCCACTGACCTTTAAAATTCTAGGCTTTAAGCCTTGCTGGTTGCAAGAACTTACAAAATTCATCTCTGCTCATTCTCCAAGCCAATAGCTTTGGGTAAACACTCTCCTTGTGTATTCCACTGTATGCTCCTATCTCTCTTGCCCTCCCTTGTGACCATGGATCCCTCGCTTTCACAACAGCCAGCATCCATTTCTCCCCTAAACCATATCTCTGCACTTCCTACCTTCTTTGATGTGGCCTCTTCTCTCCATTCAGTTGTGGAGTTTGTTTTTTCAATCTTCAGGTTGACTTCTGGGGTGTTGAGGATTCTTTAATGGTTTCATAGCTGTTTTTCTGGGATGAGGAGGGCCTAGGATTTTCCTACTATGCCACCATCTTCCTCATACCCTTTATTATTATATAGTATATTTCTTTGTTTCTTACAGTTTTTTTGTTTCAAAGTATCTTTTGTCCAATATAAGTATTGCTACCCTGGCTTTTTTAGACTTTCATTTCTATGATAAATAGTACTCTATCTCCTAACTTTCAGTCCGTGTCTTTCAGTCTGAAATGACACTCTTGTACACTGCATATAGATGGGCCTTGTATTTTATCAACTCTTTCACCCTGTCTTTTTACAGTTTTTACCCTTTTTATTGGAACTTTTGGTCCTCCCAAGAAACAAAAGTCCCAGGACCAGATGGCTTCACAGAAGAATTCTACCAAACATTTAAAGTGTATACCTATTCCTCTCAAAATATTACAAAAAATATAAGAGGAAGGAAAGCTTCCAAATTCATTCTATGAGGCCAGTATCACCCTGATACCAAAACCAAGGAAAGATGTAACCAGGAAAGAAGAATAAAAGCTAACATCTCTCATGAATAAAGAAGAAAAATCCTCAACAAAATATTAGGAAACTGAATCCAACAATACATTAAAAAATCATGCACCACAATCAAGTGGGATTTATTCCTGGGATGAAAGGGTGGTGCGATATTCAAAAAGACATTCAGTACGATACATCACATCATTAAGAGAAATGATAAAAATTGTACGATTATTTTAAAACATGCATAAAATGCACTTGGCACTGTACAACATCTTTCATTTAAAAAAAAAAACCTCCACAAAGTAGGTCTAGAGGGAACATACCTCAACAAAATAAAGACCTTATATGAAAAACTCTCAGGCAACATCATTCTTAGTTGTGAGAATTTGACAGATTTTCTCCTAAGTCAGGAACAAGACAAGCATGTCACTATCACCACTTTTATTCAACATAGTTCTTGAAGTCCTAGACACAGTAATAAAACAACAACAAAATATAAATGCATCACAATTGGTTAAGGAATAAGTAAAACTTCCACTATTCGATGACATGATGCTCTATGTATAAAACCATAAAGACTACACTTAAAAACTACTAGAACTGATGAATGAAATAAGTTTCTGAATTTCAGGATACAAAATGAATGTACAGAAATATGTTGTATTCCCATATGGTAATATTGAAGCAGCAGAAAGAGAAATTGAGAAAACAATCCCATTTACAATTGCATCAAAAACAATAAAATATCTAAGGGAAAACTTAAACAAAGAAGTGAAAGACCTGTACTCTGTAAAGTATAAAACACTGATGAAAGAAATTCAAGACACAACACAAAGAAATGGAAAGACATGCCATGCTCATGGTTTGTAAGAACAATATTTTTATAATGTCTATACTGCCCAAAGCTACCTATAGAATTAATGCAATCACTATCAAAATACCAACAGTATTTTTCACAGAACTAAAACACACTGTCCTAAAATTTGTATGGAATCACAAAAGATCCTTAATGGGCAAAGCAATCTTGGAAAAGAAAAAGAAATCTGGGTGTACCAGAATTTCAAATTTCAAGTCATGTTACAAAGCAGTAGTAATTAAAACAGTATAGTAATTGACACCTATGTGGCTCAGTCAGTTGAGCACCTGACTTCAGCTCAAGTCATGATCTCAGTTTGTGAGTTCAAGCCCCACATCATGCTCACTGCTGTTAGTGCAGAGTCTGCTTTGGATCCTCTGTCCCCATCTCTTTCTGCCCCTCCCTTGTTCATGCTCTCTCTCTCAAAAACAAATAAAATAAATTTTAAATAATTTTAGAAAATAAAATAAAAATAAAACAGTATAGTGCCGGCATAAAAATAGACATGTTTATCAATAGAATAGAACAGGAAGTCTGGAAATAAACCCACAACTATATAGTCAATTAATCTTCAACCAAGTAGGAAAGAATATCCAAAACAGACAGTCTCTTCAACAAATGGTATTGGGAAAATTGGAGACCAACATGCAAAATAACCTGGAACACTTTCTTACACAATACACAAAAGTAAACACAAAGTGGATTAAACACCTAAATGTGAGGCCTGAAACCATAAAATTCCTTGTCAAGAGCACAATCTATGGAATGAAAGAAGATGTTTGCAAATGACATATCTGATAGAGAATTAGCATCCAAAAAATATAAGAACTAATACACCTCAAGACCCAATAAGTAAATATTCCAATTAAAAAATGGGCAGAAGACATGAGCAGACATTTCTCCAAAGAAGACATACATGCTCAACGTCGCTTACCAGTAGGGAAATGCAAATGAAATGTACAATGAGACATCGCCTTACTTCTGTCAGAATGGCTACACACACACACACACACACACACACACACACGCACAAGATGGAACAAGTGTTGGAGAGAATGTGGAGAAAAAGGAACTCTTGCACTATTGGTGGGAATGCTGACTGGTAAAGCCACTGTGGAAAACAGTATACAGGTCCCTCAAAATATTAAAAATATAAATACCCTACAATCTAGTAATCACACTGCTGTGCATTTATCAATAAAATAAAATAAAATAAAACAGTAACTCAGTGAGATACATGCACCCGTATGTTTATTATAGCATTATTTACAATAACCAAATTATGGAGGCAACCAAAGTGTCCATGGATAATTGAATGGATAAAGATGTGATATACATCTATATAGGTATATCTTATATATATTATTCAGCATTAAAAAGAATTAAATATTACCATTTCCAATAACATTGATAGAGCTAGATAGTATAATGCTAAGCAAAATAAGTCAGTCATAGATAAATACATGATCTCACTCATATGTGGAATTTAAGATACAAAACTATGAGAAAAGGAAGGGGGAGAGAGAGGGAGGGAGAGAGAAACCAATGGGAAGACTCTTAACCTTAGAGAACAAACTCAAGGTTACAAGAGGGGACTTTGGTGGCAGGATGGGTGAAATAGGGGATGATGATGAAAAAGTACACTTACCATGATAAAATCAAGTAAATGATTAAAAAATTCTTTTTTTAAATTCCTGCCTCCACGTTTTATGCATATGATGTCATATTTTCCATTTTTTATCACTTTTTTATGTCTAATTATGACCTTTTCTTTTCTACTTAAGGAAGTTTCTTTTACATTTCTTGTATGAATAGTTTAGTTGTCATAAACTACTGCAACTTGTTTGTCTGGTAAACTCTTTATCTCTCCTTTAATTCCGAATAATAACTTTGCTAGGTAAAGTATTCATGATTGCAGGTTTTTTCCTTTGATGACTGAATATATCATGCCACAATTTTCTGGCCTGCAAAATTTCTGCTGAAAAATCAGTTACTAGTTTATGAGGTTTTCCTTGTATGTAAAATTTTCCTTCTCTCTTGCTTCTTTTAAAATTCTTTATCTTTAACCTTTGACATTTTAATTATTATGTGTCTTGGTGTGGACCTCTTTGGGTTCATCTCTTTCTCTTGTCTTTTTAATGATAGCCATTCTCATAGGTGTGAGGTGATATCTCATTGTGGTTTTGATTTGCATTTCCCTGATGATTACTAATGCTGATCACCTTTTCATATACCTATTGTCAGTTAGTAGGTCTTCTTTGAATAAATATCTATTCAGGTGTATCTCTATTTATTAATTAGATTGTTTAGTTATTTTTGTTATTGAGCTGTATGAGTTTTTTTTAAGTTTATTAATTTTAAGGGAGAGAGAGTGAGCAGAGGAGGGGCAGAAAGAGAGGGAGAGAGAGAATCCCAATCAGACTCCACACTGTCAGCACAGAGCCTGATGTGGGACTTGATCCAATAAACAAGATTATGACCTGAGCTGAAATCAAGAGTTGGTTTCTTAACTGACTGAGCCACCCAGGAGCCCTGTATGTGTTCTTTGTATATTTTCGATATTAGCCTTTGTGTAGATATATGGTTTGCAAATATTTTCTTATATTCTGTAAGTTGAATTTTCTTTTTGTTGAGTATTTCTTTTGCTGTGCAGAATGTTTTGAGTTTGATGTGGTCCCACTTGTTGATTTTTGCTTTTGTTGAATGCACATTTGGTGTCATATCCACAACAATTATTGTAAAAATTCCGAAGAGTTTTTCCCTGGTATCTTCTATGATTTTTATAGTTTCAGGTGTTATGTTTAACTTCCTCTCTCTTTTGAGTTAGTTTCTGTGAATGGTGTGAGATGGGTTCCAATTTCAAGCTTTTGTGTGTCATTATACACTTTCCCCAGCACCACTAATTGAAGAGACTGTTCTTTTCCCATTGAGTATTTTTAATTCCCTTGTCAAATACTATTGATGTACATAGAGGGCTTTTTCCCCCTGGGATATCAATTCTGTTCCATTGGCCTATCTATCTGTTTATATGCCAGCATCATATTGCTTTGATTACTTTAGTTTTATAATATAGTTGGAAATCATAAAGTGTGATGCCTCCAGGTTTCCTATTCTTCCTCAGGATTGCTTTGGCTATTACATGTCTTTTGTGGCTCCATATTAATTTTAGGATTATTTTTTCCTATTTCTATAAAAATGCCATTGGAACTTTGATAGGATTGGTATTAAATTTATGGATGATTTTGGGCAGCATGGAAATTTTAATATTAATTATTTTTGTCCATGAACATGGGATACCTTTTCATTTATTTGTGTTTTCTTCAATTTCTTTCATCAAAATCTTGTTGTTTCCAGCATACAAGATATTTCACCTGCTTAGTTAAATTTATTTCTAAGTATTTTATTATTTTTGATGTTATAGCTTATAGTCTTCTTTATCTTTTTAGATATTTTGTTGTCAGTCTATATAGAAAGACAACTAATTTCTGCATGTGGATATTGTATCTTGCAACTTTATTGAATTTGTTGATTATTTCTAACAGTTTTTGGTGAAGTTTTCAGAATTTTCTCCATATAAGAACAGATTATCTGTTGTTAGCCACATTTGTGGTGAGCATAGCAAAATGTATAGACTTATTGAATCACTAGGTTGTACACCTGAAACTAAGGTAACGTTGTGTGTCAACTGTACTTCATTTAAAAAAAAGAAAAATCAGAACATCTGCAAATAAAAACAATTTTACTTCTTCCTTTCCAATTTGGACACCTTTTTATTTATTTTTCTTGTCTGGTTGCTCTAGACAGGTCTTCCCATAGTATGTTGAATGAATAAGAATCATGAAAATGAGAACCCTTGTCCTGTTCCTGATCTTAGAAGCAAATCTTTCAAACTTTCATGGTTCAGTATGATGTTAGCTGTGTGTTTGTCATGTATGGGATTTATTATGTTGAGATACATTCTTTCTATAACCAGCTTGTTAAATGCTTTTATCATGAAAGAATGTTGTATTTCATCAAATCCTTTTCTGCATCTATTGAGAAGACAATATAATTTTTATCTTTCATTCTATTAATGAAGCATATCACATTTATAGATTTGTGTATGTAAAACCATTCTTGCATCCCAGGGATAAATTCCACTTGTTCATGGTATATGACCCATTTAATGTATGTTTGAATTTGGTTTGCTAATATTTTGTTAATAATGTTTGGATCTATATTAATCAAGGTTATTGATCCCTAATTTTATTTTATTTTATGGTCTTTATCCAGCTTTGTTATCAGGGTACTTCTGGTCTCATAAAATGAGTTTGGAGCATTTTCTAGTCATCAAAATTCAGTTTTTTAAGTTGTAGATTGTAGTTGTAGTTGTAGTTGTATATACTTGTAAATTTTAAGTGTAGAAATTTATGCATTTCTTCTAGGTTATCCAGTTTGATGGCATATAATTATTTATAGTAGTCTCTTATAATCCTATATATATTGTGCTATAAATTGTAATGTCTCCTATTTCATTTTTTATTTTATTTGGCTCTGTTGTTTTCTTAGTTTAGCTACAGTTTTGTCTGTTTTATCTTCTCAAAAGAGCAGCTCTTATTTTTGATTATCTTTTTTGTGTTTCTGCTCTCTATTTCACTTATTTCCTTTTGACCCTTGTTATTTACCTTCTTCTGCTAAATTTGGCATGCTTAAAAATAAGCAAAAGCAAATAAGCAATAAAATATCCTAACAGTATCCAAACTAAAGAATATGGGAATCAGATTTCAAAGAAAAGACATGGCCAATGGCCAGGAATTCAAAATGTCTTTTCTATTCTTTCATTTGTTAATTCATTCATTCCTCCAACAGATGTTTATTGAAAACCTACTATGAACCAAAGTGCTAGACACTTTGAATATACATGGTCTCTACATTTATGGAGTTTGCAAACTAATGCAGAGAAGTGAAAATAAAACAATGACACAATACATAAGAAACTCAGAACCAGGAGAAAAAAAGTTTGAGAAGCAGAATTTCAGCCCCTTATACTCTCGTAAATATTGAGAGAAATTATTTGTGTGCCCTGTTGTACTGTGTGAAATATCAGAATTAGAGATTAATTTTGGGAAGTCTTTTTTTTAATTTAAATTTAAGTTAGTTAACATATAGTGTAAGTTTGTTCCAAGGGTAGAATTTAATAATTCATTGCTTACATATAACACCCAATGCTCATCCCAACAAGTGCCCTCCTTAATGCCCATCAGCCAGTTAGCCGATCCCCCCACCTGTATCCCCTCCAGCAACCCTCTTCTCTGTACTTGGGAGTCTCTTATGGTTTGCCTCTGTCTCTATTTTAATCTTATTTTATTTTTCCTTCCCTTCCCTGTGTTCATCTGTTTTGTTTATTAAATCCCACATATGAGTGAAATCATGATATCTGCCTTTCTCTGACTGACTTACTTTGCTTAGCATAATACACTCTAGTTCCATCGAGTTGTTGCAAATGGCAAGATTTAATTGTTTTTGATAACTGAGTAGAATTCCATTATGCATATATATACCACATCTTCTTTATCCATTCATCAGTTGATGGACATTTGGTCTCTTTTCGGGGAGTCTTGAGAATTGTCAGTGTCTCAAACTTTTTTGTTAGAATGAAAATACCCCAAGAAAAAGATGTACTTTAAGTATGGAGGTTGTTCTTTTGGTTCCTTGTTCTCCTACCACTAGTGTACGTAGGTCAGACCAAATCTCCTGGCCCATATCAAGTGCAACAAAAACTAGCTACCCAAGTTACAGTGCTACCCAAAGAGCTTTTACAAATCAGCAAGATAATGAGCTTCTGCTACTTCCCATTTCAAACTTATTTCCCGGCAATAATATTAACCATGTGATTTATAAGTAATATTAAATTTGGCCAAGATCAGTGAGAGAAACAACTGGTAATAAACATATGTAGAAGCCCTCAAGAATGTGGGTTCAATTTAATCCTTTCATATTAACTAAATTACTTCCTTAATGACCTGATCTTTAGTTTGTGGCAAAGATTCCTCTCATACTGCTTATAAGAACCCTCCCCAAGATGAAGTTAACTCAGTTATATGTGGTTCTATTTGTAACTACTGTTGGCTTCATCTATATATGTTTTCCACTTTATGACTGTTGTTATAAAGCAATAGTATCAAGGTACACAGGAATGATTCCTCATCAACTTGGCCTTCACGGAAACTTTGATTCTATTTGGTGCAACTCATACTGTATTCTTGGTTTCACTTGCTATTGTGGTTAAAATAATACAAAACATTCCACAATTCTTGTCTTCTTAGTTTTGTTTTTCCATAACATTTCATTGATTTTCACTCTCCTAAATTTACTAGGTTAATTCCACTCAATTCTCCAACCTGACTGATAAAATTACCTCCTCTTCCAACATGATAGAATTTTCTTGCAACCAATATGACTCATTAAACAGTTTATTCTCCCTTAAATGTCTTTCCTAAAAAAGTAGGTCTATTTTAACCATTTTTATAGCCATCTCAGTATAACCTAATGTTTAATTTAGCCCAAAGTAGTCACTTTTTCAATGTTATTGGTAAATTAAAGTTTATCATTTAAAATATTGTTACAGACTAGTTGATAGCTTTTGGGGAGCAAATATTTTCAGGAATAGTCCTGGAGTGTAAAATGCATGTGTAGGAGGTATAAATTGGGAGGTGAGGTTTTAACAAAGACTATCTTTCTTAACTTCAAGATTCTGTTTGGATTGGCTCTTCCCTCCAAGGGAACATTTTTATGCTGGCTTCAAAAAATGATTTTGATATTAGAGTAATTCTGGGCTGATAGAATGAATTTGGAATTTTTCCTCCCACTTCTGTTTTTTGGAGTACTTTGAAAAAAATGAGTATTAATTCTTCTTTAAATATTTGATAGAATTCACCTGTTAAATTTTCTGGTCCTGGACTTCTGTTTGTTGGGAGTCTTTTGATTACTGAGTTAATTTCATTGCTAGTAAGCAGTCTTTGCAAATTTTCCATTTCTTCCTGGTTCAGTTTTAGATGGTTTTATGTTTCTAGAAATTTATTTAGATTTTGTCCAATTTGTTGGCATATAATTTTTCATAATATTCTCTAATAATTATTTTTGTTTTTTGGTGTCAGTTATTATCCTCTTTCATTTCAGATCTTAATAGAGTCTTTTCTCTTTTTTTCTTCTTTATCAGTCTGGCTAAAAGTTTTTTTAATGTTTATTTTTTGAGAGAGAGAGAAACACAGAGTGTGAGTGGGGGAGGGGCAGAGAGAGAGAGGGAGACACAGAATCCGAAGCAGGCTCCAGGCTCTGAGCTGTCAGCACAATGCCCGACATGGGGCTCGAACCCACAAGCTGTGAGATCATGACCTGAGCCGAAGTCAGACGCTTAACTGACTGACCCACCCAGGCTCCCCAGTCTGGCAAAAATTTATCAATTTTTCTTTTTAATTTTTTTTAAACAAGCTCTTGGTGTCATTGATCTTTTCTACTTTTTTTACATCAGTAATAGAACTAGTTTTCTAAATATATCTCCTCAGGCAAAAGAACCAAAAGCAAAAATAAACTATTGGGACTTTAACAAAATAAAAGCCTTTGCACAGCAAAGGAAATCATCAACAGGACCACAAGGCAATCTTCAGAATGGGAGAAGGTATTTGCAAATGATATATCAGATAAAGGGTTAATATCCAAAATTTGTAAACAACTTACACAACTCAATACAAGAGAAACAAACAATCTGATTAAAAATGGGCAGAGGAGCTGAATAGACCTTTTTTTCCCCAAAGAAGACATACAGATAACCAAAAGAAACACAAAAAGATGCTCAAAATCACTAATCATCAATGAAATACAAATCAAAACTACATTGAGATATTACCTTACACCTGTTAGAATGGCTAGAATTAAAAGTACAAGAAATAATAAGCATTGGTAAGGATTTGGAGAGAAAGGAATCCTCATGCACTATAGTTGGGAATAGGTGCAACCACTGTGGAAAAACAGTATGGATCTTCTACAAAAAACTAAAAATGGGATTACCGTGTGACTCAGTAATTCCACAATTAGGTATTTTTCCCCACAAAAATTGCAGCACTATTTGCAATCGCCAAGACATGGAAGCAACCCAGGTACCCATTTATACATGAATAACGAAAATGTGAGATATCTTGGCGATTGCAAATAGTGCTGCAATTTTTATACATATATTTATGTATATTTTATATTAATTAGCCATAAAAAGAATGAAATCTTGTTATTTGCAACAACATGCATGGGCCAAGTCAGACTGAGAAAGACAAATATCATATGAATTCACTCATATGTGGAACTTAAAAACAAATTAACAAAGAAAAAAAGAAACAAACAAAAAAACAGACCCTTTATTATAGAGAACAAACTGGTGGCTCCCAGGGAGGAGGTAGGTGGGGAGATGGGTGAAATAAAATGGATTGAGAGTACAATTGTGATGAGCACTGAATAGTGTATAGAATTGTTGAATTATTATATTACACACCTGAAACTGATATAACAGTGTATGATAATTATACTTCAATAAAAATATATCAAAATTTTAATCTTTGCACATGAACAAAAATGTCTTTTTTATCAGAAATTAAATAAATTAGCCCAATATACTTCCATTTTCTACTTTGCTGTCCATAATCTTAGAGCTAAATTAAGTTAATGTATATAAAATGAGATAACAAATAAAGTACCTAACAGTGCTGGCCCATAAGAGATGCACAGTAAATATTAATTCCCTTCAAAATTGGGTTAAAGTTCTAGTAATTAAGATCAGGGGCCTAAGTAACAACTGTTACTTTTAGAGTAGAGTTACTTAAAATGTGCTCTCTGAGTCAGCAGCATCAAAATCACCTGAAAGTTGTTAAAAATGCATACTTCCATGTTCCACTCTAGACACACTGAATTAGATACTCTGACATTGAGACCTGTAATTGGGTTTTCACATGACTTTCAGAAAATTCTGGTGGACACACAAGTATGAAACCCACATCTATAGACAACTTTGCTTTGTTTTTTCCTTAAATGTTTCACTTTGCATTATGTTTTAATCCAAAAGCTGCTTTAAATTGTTTAGAGAAATGACAGGGAACAAACCCACCTAAAATATGCATTAAATTAACTGAATAACTTGCTACGAAAAGATTTAATTTGGAATAAAACTCCTTTCTACAAATCTCTCCAGCAATTCCAAAGTTCTATCCAGTATACCTCATACATTCAAAAATATAGGTCCTTTTTTTTACCATTTAAAGTTGTCTGCCACCCATGCTGGTAATTGTAGAAAAGAGTGCACTAAAACATTTAAATTGTGAGTCAGGCATGAGTTCCAATTAGCCCATGCTACCTAATATTCCATTCCATTAGCTTCTAGTTTTTATGCTCACAGTTCCCCAACCCCCAATCCTTCTACACTGAAACTTCCCTTGGGATCTGCCAAATAATAAATAGCATGTCAAAATATCCTCAGGTGTCTTAAAGAAGCATCTGATTATAGATGCTATGTACAAACTGCTTTTTGCTATTAAACCTCTGAGTCTTATAGAGGTCTGTTTTCTGCACATACAACACTCCAGCCACCTGCAATAAGAGCACAAATTCCTTAGTCCTTATTGGCTCCAGGTGGAAAGATCCTTAAATTGGAAATCTCTCTGGAAATGTGTCAGCCCATCAGGGATGTTATGCCCTTATAAGGTCTGTTGAAAATATGCTAACAGATTAATGGTCTGAAAGGTTAAGTGACAGTTTGAAAAACATGTGTGTAGGAGGGAAGGCACATGCCAGAAGAGTGCTCTCCTGACACTCTACCTGTGGGATGCAGGTAGTTAAGGCAGCATCAAATTGCAGTTTAAGTAACACAAAAGAAAAGATTGTAATATGTGGCAGGCATAGACCTGCAGAGAGGAAAACGTTGGCTGTAGAGAGCAAATGGAAATCCTTTCTCTAGTCAGATCTCATACTGCTATAGTAATATACAATTGTAACATCTTTTTGCTTGCTGAACAACTAGAAATAGAAACAAATGGATGGAATGGAGAAAACTATTGCAGGCAAAGCAATTTCCAACATTCAGTCAGGTCAAGTTATGACATCTTCAAGTAGCACTAAGAAGCCTGGTGAAAGATGCACATAACTAGATATCAGAACCCTGGGTTTTGGCCTAGGCTTTGTCACATTCTGGTTATGTGACTGTGAGATTTGTCTTTCCTTGAAATTCCTTCACAGACCTATATTTTAACATCAGGTCACTGACTTTTACTAAAGGTTAATATGAGAAATGACCACATGGAAATGTTTTATCTTTAGTAAGTCCTCTATTTTATATTGTTTTATTTTTTATCTCCAATGATGATTTTTATTTTTATTTATCTTTTATGAAATTTATTGTCAAATTGGTTTCCATACAACACCCAGTGCTTATCCCAAAAGGTGCCCTCCTCAGTGCCCATCACCCACTTTCCCCTCCCACCCCCCCAACAACTCTCAGTTTATTCTCATTTTTTAAGAGTCTCTTATGGTTTGCCTCCTTCCCTCTCTGTAACTTTTCCCCCCATCCCCTCCCCCATGGTCTTCCGTTAAGTTTCTCAGGAGCCACATAAGTGTGAAAACATATGGTATCTGTTTTTCTCTGTATGGTAAGTCCTCTATTTTAAAGAAACACATGCACACACAATCCCAACACTTATTGAACAACTAATATGAAAGGCACTGTGGTAATATTTCCCAATTTGCTTTGTCTCCTTAGAAATTCAAAGCTAAGATTGATACTTCACTTTGACAATTACTTTTTAGTCTATTCCTGATATCCACTATGTCCTCTCCTTCTCCATCACATAGTTTTTGCTATTTTTTAATTGTCCTATTATGTCTGTCTCTTTTATTATAAACTGAACAAAGACTCGGGAAGTATATAGAATGTAAATAATAAGTCATTTCACTTTTATTGGTCTCATTTTCTCCATGCATAAAATAATGGGTGAGGTGAAGTGGGTATCATTTACCCAATAGTCTGTAAAGGTATACTCCAAACGGGAAGATTTCAGGTTTTCC
Organism: Prionailurus viverrinus; assembly: GCF_022837055.1. Taxonomy (NCBI): domain Eukaryota; kingdom Metazoa; phylum Chordata; class Mammalia; order Carnivora; family Felidae; genus Prionailurus; species Prionailurus viverrinus. The sequence continues at coordinate 58,223,500 of NC_062579.1, forward strand.
TGACATCTTTTTCCTTGTTTTTATTTTCTTATATAAAAGTAATACAGAGGGGCTCCTGGGTGGCTCAGGCGGTTGAACATCCGATTCTTGATTTTGGCGCAGGTCATAATCTCATGGTTTGTGGGATCTAGCCCGGCATTTGACTCTGGCCTGATAACACCAAGCCTGCTCCAGATTCTCTCTCTCCTTCTCTTTCTGTGCCTCCCTTACTCGTGCTGTTTCTCTCTCAAAAATAAATACTTTTTTTTGAGTGTCTTAATTTTTTTTTTAGTTTTTTTAAATTTACATCCAAATTAGTTAGCATATAGTGCAACGATGATTAAAGGAGTAGATTCCTTAATTCCCCTTACCCAGTTAGCCAATCCACCCTCCCACAACCCCTTCTGTAACCCTCAGTTTGTTCTCTATATTTATGAGTCTCTTCTGTTTTGTCCCCCTCCCTGTTTTTATATTATTTTTGATTTCCTTCCCTTATGTTCATCTGTTTTGTCTCTTAAAGTCCTCATATGAGTGAAGTCATATGATTTTTGTCTTTCTCTGACTAATTTAACTAAGCATAATACCCTCCAGTTCCATCCATGTAGTTGCAAATGGCAAGATTTCATTCTTTTTGATTGCAGAGTAATACTCCATTTAAATAAACTGTAAAAAATAAAAGTAATACAGACTCATGATTATTGTTTTAAAATGTTAGGATACTGTGTAAAGGGAAAAGAAAACATTCTCTCCCAACCCCACCTCTTATTCCCATCTTCATAGGTAGCCATTATAATTTCTTATGCATCTTTTGAGAAATGTTCTATGCCTAAGTATATAAACATACTTATGTATTGTTAACTTAGTTAGCTACTGCTGTATGGCATTATTACCACAAAATTAGTGGCTTAAAACAACATAATTTTATTTTCTCACAGTTTTTGTGAATCAGGAGTTGAGACATGGTTTGCTGAGTCTTGTGCTTTAAGATTAAAAAAGCTGTAATCAAGGTGTCAGTTAGAGTTGCAATCTTGTCTAAGGCTTGACTAAGAAAGGATCTCCATCCAAGCTTATGTGGTTGTTGACAGCATTTTCTTTGTGGGCTGTTTTACTGAGGATTTCTGTTTTGTGTTAGCTATCACCCAGAGGCTGCCCTCAGTTATTTGCCACATGGGCTGTCTTAGTCCATTTGGACTGCCACAAAAAATTAGCATATATTGGGTGGCTTTTAAACAACAGATATTTATTTCTCACAGTAATGGAGGATGGGAAGTCCAAAAGATCTTGCCAGAAGATCTACGTCTTGTGAGAAACCACTTTCTGGTTCATAGACAACATCTTTTTGCTGTGTCCTCACATGGTGGAGGAGGCAAGCTTGCTCTCTAGGGTTTCTTTTATATAATAGAGGCATTAATCCCAATCATGAGGGCTATGGCCTCATGTCCCAATCACCTCCCAAAGCCCTGCCTCCAAATATCACCATTGGGGGTCAGTATTTCTACATATGAATTTTAAAGGGTGCAAATATATTCAGTCCATAGTATAGGCCTTCTAAGCATGGCTTTTTTGCTTTTCCAAAATCAGTAAAGGAGAGAGCATATCCTCACAGGATAAACTTTATAATCTGATATAATGTAACTTTATACATGTTATCACCTACATCACATGGCATTAGCAATATTCTATTGAATAGAAGCAAGTTGCAGGTCCTGCCATGCTCATGGGGAAGGAATTACACAAAGGTGTAATACCAGGGGGCAGGGATCATAGTGGCCACCGTAAAGTCTACCTACCACAATCATTTTGCACACAAATTAAAAGAAAATTATCATCCATATTCGATTCTGTACCTTGCTTGTTTTCCCTTAAAATTACAGTATTCATGTTTTCAAAGAAAAGCACACGGAGATATACCTTATACTTTTTAATTGGTTTCTCACGTCAACAATGCAAATATAACACAATTACTTGGCTCATTTCTGCTTGAATAACACTTAATTCTCCATTTATGCTATTATTAATCTTGTAATAAATCTTTGTTATGTATCATAGGATACTTCTTTGACTATGTACAAAGATAAAATTTTATCAATGTACTTTGTGTTTCAAAAGGTATATACTATAAACTTTTTGTGAATAGTGTACAGAGTAAGCCAGCTCTGAATATCATATTACATTTTTTTCTTTAAGTTTTTTATTTAAATTCCAGTTGGTTAACATATACTGTAACATTAGTTTCATGTGTAGACTCTATTGATTTATAACTTACATACAACAGCCAGTGCTCATCACAACAAATGTCTTCTTTAATACTCATTACCCATTAAATCCATCCCTCTGCCTATTTGCCTCACACTAACCCTCAGTTTTTTTTTTTTTTTTGTTTTTTTTTTTTTTTTTTTTTTTTTTTTTATGAAATTTATTGACAAATTGGTTTCCATACAACACCCAGTGCTCATCCCAAAAGGTGCCCTCCTCAATACCCATCACCCACCCTCTCCTCCTTCCCACCCCCCATCAACCCTCAGTTTGTTCTCAGTTTTTAAGTCTCTTATGCTTTGGCTCTCTCCCATTCTAACCTCTTTTTTTTTTTTTTTCCTTCCCCTCCCCCATGGGTTCCTGTGAAGTTTCTCAGGATCCACATAAGAGTGAAACCATATGGTATCTGTCTTTCTCTGTATGGCTTATTTCACTTAGCATCACACTCTCCAGTTCCATCCACGTTGCTACAAAAGGCCATATCAGGGAAATACAAATCATAACCCTCAGTTTGTACTCTATAGTTAAGATTCTGTTTTCTGGTTGGCCTCTCTTTCCCTCTCCCACCTCACGTACATCATTAAGTTTATCAAATTCCACATATCAGTGAAATCATTTGGTATTTGACTTTGACTAACTTAACTTCAGTTAGCATAATACTCTCTAGTTCCATCAATGTTGTTGCAAATGGCAATTTTCATAATTTTTAATGACTAAGTAATATTTCATTGTATATATATACTTCATTGAAGTATATATACTTCATTTATTCAGTAATTGGAGCTGCTTGGTGGCACAGAATCGCTGTGGCATTTTCTACCACTATTTCCTTATTGTTGCTCTTTTATTTGTACCTCTTTCAATTTATTGTTTTTAATTTTTGGAAGGAATGTGAAGTACTAGAGTCCTGAGCAAAAATATTCCCAAATAAACAGTATATTGTGAGGTAGGGAGAAAGACCTAGTTACAGAGCCAGAACTCCTGAATTGTAATTTTGGCTATACCTATTACTTAAAACACTTAAGTTTTTAAGCCAAGGATTCCCAATATTTTTTTTTACATTATGAACACATAAAAAATAATGACGTTTGTGCAACATAGTAGGGTAAAGTATAAGGAAATGGTACCACAATGGCTGCACATGGCTATAGATTTGGAGACAGCAGTTTTTCCACATCTCTCCTGATCATCCCAGAGGTTGAAGGGATTTATTTTTCTTTGCACATCAGTATGCTGCATTCAAACTGTTTGAAAATCTATGCTGTGATGGAACTCAACTTCCCCGTATGAAGAGAAATAATGGTATATAATTTTGCTGGGTTATTAATAAAAGTTAAATAAAATTGATGCCTCAGAAAGTCTCATGGTCTCTTTTATTATCATTACATAAGCTTTCTTCCGGGAATGCTTGACTTCTTTCCTCACCTGGCTGTTAAAAATTTTTAATTAATTAATCTTTTATGGAAATATAGCTGAAACACAATATTTCCTTAGTTTCAAATGTAGAACAATTCAACAAGTCTATACATTATGTTATATTAACCACAAACGTAACTACCATCAGTCAGCATACAACACTATTACAATACCATTGACTATATTCCCTATGCTTTACCTTTTATTGCCATGACTTACTCTTTCCATTACTAGAAGCCTGTATCTCTCACTTCCTTTCACCCATTTTGCCCATTCTCCCAACCTCACTCCTCTGGAAACCATCACTCACATATATACATATATGTGAGATATGTATATATATGTGAGATATATACATATACATACATATACATATATGTGAGATATATACATATACATACATATATGTATGTACACATATATACATATATATGTATATGTATATATATGTATATGTCATACATATGTATATGTATATATATATATATATATATATATATATATATATATATATATAAATCCTTGTATTTTTCCTGACTTAGAGGGGAAACTCAGTTTTTCACAATTGAGTATCGTGTTAACTGTGGATTTTTCATATGTAGCTTTTATTATGTTAAGTATGTTCCCTCTAAACCCACTTTGTTGATAGGTTTATCATGAACAGATGCTGAGTTTTTTCAAATGCTTGTTCTGTATCTATTGAAATGATTATATGTTTTAATCCTTTGTTTTGTTGATGTGGTGTATGTTAAATGATTTGTGAATATTGAACCATCCTTGCATCTCCAGATTAAATCCCACTTGGTTTTTGGTGAGTGATCCTCTTAATGTGTTATTAAATGGTTTGCTAATATTTTCTTGAGGATCTTACATGTATGTTTATCAGGGATATTAGCCTGTCCTGTAGAGTTTTGTTTTGTTTCGTTTGTTTTCTTTTCTTTTAGTGTCTTTGCTGGTTGTGATATCAGGGTAATGCTAGCCTTATAGAATGTATTTGGATGCTTTCTTTCTTCTCCTATTTTTAGAAGAATGTGCATTAACTATAGTTTTAGGAAAAGAGGTATTAACTCTTCCTTAAATGTTTGGTAGAATTCACTTGTGCATGCATGTGGCCGGCAACTTCTGTTTTTGTTTTAGTTTGTTTTTACCAATTCAATTTCTGTTTTAAAAAAAATTATAATTTGTTGTCAAATTAGTATCCATACAACATCCAGTGCTCATCCCAACAAGTGCCCTCCTCCCTGCCCATCACCCACTTTCCCCTCTCCCCCACCTCCCATCTATACTTAGTTTGTTCTCAGGCCTTGAGAGTCTCTTATGGCTTGCCTCCCTCTGTCTCTGTAACTTTTATTTCTTCCCCTTCCCCTCCCCCTATGGTCTTTTATTACATTTCTCAAGATCCACATATGAGTGAAAATATATGGTATCTGTCTTTCTCTGCCTGGCTTATTTCACTCAGCATAATACCCTCCAGTTCCATCCACATTGCTGAAAAAGTCAGGATTTCATTCTTTCTCATTGACAAGTAGTATTCCATTGTATATATAAACCACAACTTTTTATCCATTCATCAGTTGATGGGCATTTAGGCTCTTTCCATTATTTGGCTGTTGTTGAAAGTGCTGCTATAAACATCGGGGTACAAGTGACCCTATGCATCAACACTCCTGAATCTCTTGGGTAGATTCCTAGCAGTGCTATTGCTGGGTCATAGGATAGATCGATTTTTAATTTTTTCAGGAACCTCCACACTGTTTTCCAGAGTGGCTGCACCAGTTTGCATCCCCACCAGCAGTGCAAGAGGGTTCCTGTTTCTCCATATCCTCGCCAGAATCTATCGTCTCCTGATGTGTTCATTTTAGCCACTCTGACCAACATGAGAAGGTATCTCATTGTAGTTTTATTTGTATTCATTCCCTGATGATGAGTGACACTGAACATCTTTTCATGTGCCTGTTGGCCGTCTGGATGTCTTCTTTGCAAAAGTGTCTATTCATGTTTTCTGCCCATTTCTTCACTGGGTTATTTGTTTTTCGGGTGTGGAGTTTGGTGAGTTCTTTATAGATTTTGGACACTAGCCCTTTATCTGATACGTCATTTGCAAATATCTTCTCCCATCCCGTCGGTTGCCTTTTAGTTTTGTTCATTGTTTCTTTTAGTGCAGAACCTTTTTATCTTGATGAGGTCTCAATAGTTCATTTTTGCTTTTAATTCCCTTGCCTTTTTGAAAATGTGTCGAGTAAGAAATTGCTGCGGCTGAGGCCAGAGAGGTTTTTCTCCTGTCTTCTCCTCTAGGGTTTTGATGGTTTCCTGTCTCACATTCAGGCCCTTCATGCATTTTGAGTTTATTTTTGTGTATGGTGTAAGAAAGTGGTCTAGTTTCATTCTTCTGCATGTTGCTGTCCAGTTCTCCCAGCACCATTTGTTACAGAGACTGTCTTTTTTTCCATTGGATATTCTTTCCTGCTTTGTCAAAGATTTGTTGGCCATACTTTTGTGGGTCAAATTCTGGGGTCTCTATTCTATTCCATTGGTCTATGTGTCTGTTTTTGTGCCAATACCATACTGTCTTGATGACTACAGCTTTGTAGTAAAGGCGAAAGTCTGGGATTGTGATGCCTCCCGCTTTGGTCTTCTCCTTTGATATTACTTTGGCTTTTTGGGGTCTTTTGTGGTTCCATACAAATTTTAGGATCGTTCGTTCTAGCTTTGAGAATAATGCTGGTGCAATTTTGATTGGGACTGCATTGAATGTGTAGATTGCTTTGGGTAGTATTGCCATTTTAACAATATATATTGTTCCAACCCATGAGCCTGGAATGTTTTTCCATTTCTTTGTATCTTCTTCAATTTCCTTCAAAAGCTTTCTATAGTTGTCAGCATACAGATTTTTATATCTTTGGTTAGGTTTATTCCTAGGTATTTTATGGTTGTTGGTGCAGTTGTGAATGGGATTAGTTTCTTTATTTCTCTTTTGTCGCTTCATTATTGGTGTATAAAAATGCAACCGATTTCTGTACGTTAATTTTGTACCCTGCGTCTTTGCTGAATTCACGCATCAGTGCTAGCAGACTGTTGGTTGAATCTGTCGGGTTTTCCATGTAGAGTATCATGTAGTCTGTGAAAAGTGAACGTTTGACTTCATCTGTGCCCATTTTGATGCCTTTGATTTCTTTTTGTTGTCTGATTGCTTATGCTAGGACTTCCAAGACAACATTAAACAAACAGTGGTGAGGGTGGACATCCCTGTCGTGTTCCTGATCTCAGGGGGAAAGCTCTCAGTTTTTCCCCACTGAGGATGATATTAGTTGTGGGTGTTTCATAAATGGCTTCTATGAGGTTTAAGTATGTTCCTTCTGTCCTGACTGTCTCGAGGTTTTTTGTTTGTTTGTTTGTTTGTTTGTTTGTTTTTAAGAAAGTTTGTTGTTGGGGCGCCTGGGTGGCGCAGTCGGTTAAGCGTCCGACTTCAGCCAGGTCACGATCTCGCGGTCCGTGAGTTCCAGCCCCGCGTCGGGCTCTGGGCTGAAGGCTCAGAGCCTGGAGCTGTTTCCGATTCTGTGTCTCCCTCTCTCTCTGCCCCTCCCCCGTTCATGCTCTGTCTCTCTCTGTCCCAAAAATAAATAAACGTTGAAAAAAAAATTAAAAAAAAAAAAAGAAAGTTTGTTGTATTTTGTCAAATGCTTTTTCTGCGTCTATTGACAGGATCGTATGGTTCCTATCTTTTCTTTTGTTAATGTGATGTATCACATCGATTGATTTGTGAATACTGAACCAGTCCTGCAGCCCAGTAATGAATCCCACTTGATCATGGTGAATAATTCTTTTTATATGCTGTTGAATTCGATTTGCAAGTATCTTGTTGAGAATTTTTGCATCCACATTCATCAGGGATATTGACCTGTGGTTCTCTTTTTTTCCTGGGTCTCTGTCTGGTTTGGGAATCCAAGTAATGCTGGCTTCATAGAATGAGTATGGAAGTTTTCCTTCCCTTTCTATTTTTTGGAACAGCTTGAGAAGGATAGGTATTATCTCTGCTGTACATGTCTGGTAGAATTCCCCTGGGAAGCCACCTGGTCTAGGACTCTTATTTGTTGGGAGATTTCTGAGAACTGATTCAATGTCTTCGCTGGTTATGCGTCTGTTCAAGTTTCTCTTTATTCCTGTTTGAGATTTGGAAATGTGTGGGTGCTTAGGATTAGTCCATTTATTCCAGGTTGTCCAGTTTGTTGACATATAGTTTTGCCTAGTATCCCCTGATAATTGCTTGTATTTCTGAGGGATTGGTTGTAATAATTCTATTTTCATTCATGATTTTATCTGTTTGGGTCCTCTCCCTTTTCTTTTTGAGAAGCATGGCTAGAGGTTTATCAAGTTTGTTTATGTTTTCAAAAAACCAACTCTGGGATTCATTGATCTGCTCTACAATTTTTTAGATTCTATATTGTTTATTTCTGCCCTAATCTTTATTATTTCTCTTCTTCTGCTGGGTTTGGGGTGTCTTTGCTGTTCTGCTTCTATTTCTTTAGGTGTGCTGTTAGATTTTGTACTTGGGATTTTCTTTGTTTCTTCAGATAGGCCTGGATTGCAATGTATTTTCCTTTTAGGACTACCTTTGCTGCATCCCAAAGGGTTTGGATTGTTGTATTTTCATTTACATTTTTTTTCATATATCTTTTAATTTATTCTATAATTGCCTGGTTGACCCATTCGTTCTTTGGTAGGGTGTTCTTTAACCTCCATGCTTTTGGAGGTTTTCCAGATTTTTCCTGTGGTTGACTTCAACTTCCATCGCATCGTGGTCGGAAAGTGTGCATGGTATGATCTCAGTTATTTTATACTTATTAAGGGCTGTTTTGTGACCCAGTATGTGGTCTATCTTGGAGAATGCTCCATGTGCCCTCGAGAAGAAAGTATATTCTGCTGCTTTGGGATGTAGAGTTCTAAATATATCTGTCAAGTCCATCTGGCCCAAAGTATCTTTCAGGGCCATTGTTTCTTTACTGATTCTGTGACTAGACGATCTGGCCATTGTTATAGGTGGAGTATTAAAATCCCTTGCAATTAACACATTCTTATTGTTAAGATTGCTTATGTTTGTGATTGTTTTAAAAATTTGGGTGCTCCTGTAGTCGGTACATAGACATTTATAATTATTAGCTCTTCCTGATGGATAGGCCCTGTAATTATTACATAATGCCCTTCTTCATCTCTTGTTACAGCCTTTAATTTAAAGTCTAGTTTGTCTAGGGGTGCCTGGGTGGTTCAGTAGGTTAGGTGACCTACTTCATCTAAGGTCATGATTTTGCAGTTTGTGAGTTCGAGCCCCATGTCGGGCTCTGTGCTGACACCTCAGAGCCTGGAGCCTGCCTCAGATTGTGTGCCTCCCTCTCTCTATACCCCTCCCCTGCTCACGCTCTGTGTCTCTCTGTCTCTCAATAATAAATAAAAGTTAAAAAAAATTAACGTCTAATTTGTCTGATATAAATATGGCTACTCCAGCTTTCTTTTGACTTCCAGTAGCATGATAGATAATTCTGCATCCTCTCACTTTCAGTCTGAAAGTGTCCTCAGGTATGAAATGAGTCTCTTGTGGACAGCAAATAGATGGGTCTTGTTTGTTATCCATTCTGACACCCTATGTCTTTTGGTTGGAGCATTTACTCCATTTACATTCAGTGTTATTATTGAAAGATATGGGTTTAGAGTCATTGTGTTGTCTTTAGGTTTCATGCTTGTAGTGATGTCTCTGGTACTTTATGGTCCTTGCAACATTTCTCTCATAGAATCCCCCTTAGGATCTCTTGTTGGGCTGGTTTAGTGGTGATGAATTCCTTCAGTTTTTCTTTGTTTGGGAAAACCTTTCTCTCTCCTTCTATTCTGAATGACAGACATGCTGGCTGAAGGATCCTTGGCTGCATTTTTTTTTCTGTTCATCACATTGAAGATTTCCTGCCTTTCCTTTCTGGCCTGCCAAGTTTCAGTAGATATGTCTGCTACCACCCTTATGTGTCTACATTTGTATGTTAGGGCCTGTTTATCCCTAGCTGCTTTCAGAATTCTCTCTTTATCCTTGTATTTTGCCAGTTTCACTATGGTATGTTGTGCAGAAGATTGATTCACGTTACGTCCTAAGGGAGTTCTCTGTGCCTTTTGGTTTCAATGTCTGTTTTCCTGCCCCAGATTTGGTACGTTCTCAGCTATGATTTGTTCAAGTGTACCTTCAGCCCCTTTCTCTCTCTCTTCTTCTGGAATTTATATGATACAGATATTGTTCCGTTTGATTGCATCACTTAGTTCTCCAATTCTCCCCTCATACTCCTGGATTTTTTTTTATCTCTCTTTTTCTAAGCTTCCTCGTTTTCCATAATTTTATCTTCCACATCACCTATTCTCCCATCTGCCTCTTCAATCTGTGCTGTGGCCACCTCCATTTTATTTTGAACCTCATTTATAGCATTTTTTAATTCATCATGGCTATTTTTTTAGTTTCTTGATCCCTGCAGTAATAGATTCTCTGCTGTCTTCTATGCCTTTTTCAAGCCCAGCGATTAATGTTATGACTATTATCCTAAATTCTTGTTCAGTTATATTGCCTATAACTCTTTTGGTCAATTCTTTAGCTGTCACTTCTTTCTGGAATTTCTTTTGAGGGGAATTCTTCCATTTCATCATTTTGGCTAGTTTTCTGTCACTTATGAGTTTAAAAAGTTTGTTATGTGCTCTGCACCTGCAAGCGCTGCTATACACTGTCCAGGGTCTGGCCCTTCAGGACGTGTTTTTTGGAAGATATTACTTGCTCTCTGTTGTTGTGACTTTGTTTATTTTATTTCTATACTCATAGTGATGTTTTGGACCCTCCACAAGGTGTGCTTTCACTTGTTCTTTGATGTAGGAAAACAAACAGGAAACAAAGACAAGCAAGCACACATAGAAATAAAACAAACAAACAAACAACACACACACACACACACACACACACACACACACACACAGTCCAAAAGCGAAAAAACAGAAACGCCAGCTACAAAGTAAAGAACAGAGTGGAGGTGGTGCTGATGGAAGAGCACATACAAAGAGAGAAATAACAGGGGCAGGGACAAAAAGAAAATAAACATTGACCAGGCAGAGAGACTAAATGTCTTAATCCAGAGATAGAGAAAGGAAAATAAAGAAGAAGGCTGGGGGGAAAAAAAACGAAGATAAAGTTACCCAGATGGAGGAACTATATGCCTTGATTATTCCAGAGAGAGAGAAAAGACAGTACAGAAGGAGATGTAAAACATGTATCAAGGGAATGGATTAAATATGTCTGCTTAAACAAATCAACAACCAGAGTACCAGCCTAGAGTAGGGAAGAGATAGTAATGGAGACTATATCTAAATAACAAGAATTGTCTTGGAATTAATCCAGGCTATGCAGCATCACTGGTCTGGATGATGGAGCTGTCTGGTTGCACAGCATCCATCTGGCTCCAGCAGATATGCAGTTACCTGGCACGGAGGGCCGTGGTTTGGTGTAGTCTGGTCCCACCTCCACTAGGGGCCCCAGGACTGATCCCTGAGGTCCTGCCTTGATGGTGGTGGTGGAGGTGGGAAATGGCAATCCCCCAGTCTTTTCTCCATGACCTGGTGGACTCCTTTCAAGTCATCCTCACTGTGTCGTGGGTGCAGATGGGGCGGACCTTCTGGCTCCACCAACTCCCCTGGCCCAGCGCTTGTCCAGGATTCAAAGTCCTGCTCTGTGCCCTCTGGCACTGGGCAAGCGCCTCTCTGCATGGCTCAATATGTGGTCAGTCCTGACTGGCTTTGTCTGTGCCCCTGAACTTCTTGGAGGACCACCTTTTCCTGCTGTGGACTGAGCCACTGACCTCACTGCCAAGCACTGGGGTGGCCGAAGCAGGCAGGCTTTGTCTTTTCCCACAGCACTCGTGGGGGGCGGGGTGCTTTCTCCTACTGTGGACTGCACCCTCGACCCAGCCACTGAGCCCAGGGGTGGCGGATGCAGGCAGGCTTTGTTCTATCCAGGGAGAGGACTGCTTTTTCCTGTTGCAGACTGCACCCCTGTTCTAACACTGAACCCAGGGCTGGCTCCTCTCCTCCCCAGGTGTGCAAACAAGGAGGCAGCCCCAGTTGGAAGAAAGCCCCACAGTTAGAGATAGGATCCCTCTCAGTCCCAGTCTGAGGTTTTTCTCTTGTCCAGATACAGTGCTACACTTCCCCAGCTGCTCTTTCTCTTCCCTTTGTCTCTCCATAGAAGGGGATCCCTCCCCTCCATACCTATCACCCCCAATTTGCAATCACCCACATATCTTTTCTCAAGTTGTCCCATTTTCTTCCTGGTAGATTTAGTCTCTTTTCCTCCCAGACTCTTAGGAGAAAGCCAAAATTCTTTGGCTTCAGCACTTCTTTGTTTGAGAGACACGGGAAGTAGGGATCCCCCTACTTCTCCGCCATGTTGGCCTACCCCCTCTCTACCAATTCAATTTCTTTACTGGTAATTTGATCAGATTTTCCATCCTTCCTGATTAAATTTTGGAAGGTTGCATGTAATAGGAATTCACCTAAGTCTCTTATGTTGTCCATTATTCCAACATATAATTTTTCATAGTGTTCTGTTATAAGCCTTTGTGTTTCTGTGGTGTTGGTTTTTACTCCTCTTTCATCTCTGATTTTATTTATTTGTATTCTCTCTCCATTTTTCCTGATGAATTTAACTAAAGCACTATCAATTTTGTAGATCTTTTCAAAGAACTAGATCTTCGTTTCATCAACTTTTTCGATTTTGTTTCAGCCTCTACTTCATTATATTTGCTCTCTTTATTATTTTCTTCCTTCTATTACACTTGTGTTTTCATTTGTTCTTTTTTCATTCCTTTAGGTGTAAGTTTAGATAGTTTATTTGAAATTTTTTGTTTGTTTCTTGAGGTAGACCTTCATTGCTATAATTTTCCAACGTAGATTTTTTTTTATGCATCACAAAGATTTTGGACCATTGTGTTTCCATTTTCATTTGTCTCCATTTATTTTTATGTCCTTTTTGGTTTCTGTTTTTGTTTATTGTTTAGTCTCCAAATGGTTTTGTTTTATTCCACTTTTTAAAATTGTAATTGATTTCTAGTTTCATACCATTGTGGTCAGAAAAGATGCATGATATCATTTCAATCTTCTTAAATTTAATGAGACTTGTTTTATTGCATCTTAAGAATTTTTCACATGCACTTGAAAAGAACGTATATTCTGTTGTTTTGGATGAAATGTTCTATACATATCTGTCAAGGCTGTCTGGTCTAATGTGTCATTTAAAGACACTGTTTCCTATTTACTTTTTGCTTGGATGATCTATCCATTGATAGAAGTGGCTTATCAATGTCCCCTGCTATTATTGAATTACTATCAATTTCTGTTTTTATGTCTGTTTTTATTTGTTTTATGTATTTTGATGCTCTGATGTTGAATGTGTAGGTATTTACAATTGTTATATTTCTCTTCTTAGATTGGCCCCTTCAACCTTATGTAATGCCCTCTTTATCTTTGTTACAATATTATTTTAAATGTCTCTTTTGTCTCCAGAGAAAGACAGATACCATATGATTTCACTCATATGTGAAATTTAGGAAACAAAACAGATGAACATAGGGGAAGGGAAGGAAAAATAAGATAAAAACAGAGAGAGAGGCAAACCATAAGAGACTCTTAACTGTAGAGAACAAACTGAGGGTTGCTGGAAGGGAGGTGGGGAGGATGGGCTAAATGGATGATGGGCATTAAGGAGGGTATTTGTTGGGATGAGCACTGGGTGTTATATATAAGCGATGAATCACTAAATTCTACTCCTGAAATCAATACTATACTACATGTTAATTAACTTGAATTGAAATGAAATTTTGAAAAAAAAATAAATGAAACTTTGGAAGAGAAAAAAATGAAAGTGTCTTTTGTCTGATATAAGTATTACTACTCTGGCTTTCTTTTCATTCCCATTTTCATAGAATATCTTTTTCCATCCCTTCAATTTCAGGTTCTCTGTCTTTAGGGTCTGAAGTGAGTCTCTTCCAAACAGCATATAGATAAGTCCTGTGTTATTTTTTTTAACCCATTTCTGCAACCCTATGCCTTTTTATTGGAGCATTTAGACTATTTACATTTAAAGAATTACTGATAATTATGTACTTGTTGACATTTCTTCATTATTTTCTGTTTTTGTTTGTTTGTTTTTGGTTTTTGGTGTTTTTTTTTTTTTAGTTCTCTGTTTCCTTTTTCTTCTTTTCTTCTCTTTCCTTGTGATTGATGACTTTGTAGTGTTATGCTTGGCTTTGTTTTTCTTTATTTTTTGTTTATCTGTTACAGGTTTTGAGTTTGTGATTATCATGAGGTTCACACATAGGATCTTGAGTATATAGCAGTCTGTATTAAGTTAGAAGTCATTTAATTTCAAATATGTTCTAAAAGAATTTTTTTTTACTCACTCCTCCATGTTTTGTGCATATGTTGTCATATTTTACATATTTTTATTCATAATTTTCTTATTTCTAATTATGGTCTGTTCTTTTCCACTTAAATAAATCCCTTTAACATTTCTTGTAAGCCTGGTATAATGGTGAAATTCTCCTTTAATTTTTTTTTTTTTTTCGTCTGGGAAGCTCTTTATCTCTCCTCTAATTCTGAATGATAAACTTGCTGGGTAGACTGTTCTAGATTGTAGGGTTTTTTTTTTTTCCTTTTCAGCCCTTTGACTATATCATGCCACTCCTTTTTGAGGTGACCTACTTGGAGAGAACAGAGCTAATGAGAAGTTGCTATACTTTTCATCACTGTCCTCAAGGTGAGTGGGAAGTATTTGGCTTGTTCCTTCCCAAAATTTGTGTTCCCCTCCCCCCAGAATTTCCCATGATTTTTGAGATACACAAAGGTTTACTTCTCACCCAGAGATTCACAAAACTATCATATGGGGCTGATAAGAAGACTTATGGTACAGGGTATCTAGGTGAAGAGAAAATGGAAGTCAGCCCTCACAACTCCCTGCCACATATGCATATAAATACTAAACCCCAAATCACAGGCGTCAAGATAATATGAAGGGGAATCTGGGAAGTTAAAAGGGAGATGTGGATCATAAAGCAAGCCATTTGAATAAGGGGGCAGGCAGCACAAGGGAATATTTTCAATATCACTGATAGTGGCACCAAGTGAAAATAAAATGCCACCCCTCAGGGTCTTTTGTGCCCTAGAACTAAAGCATAACACAGTCTTAGGTGCACATATTGCTTATTCCCAGAACATCCTAAAAGAAGTCACCATCATTCAGCATGTACACATCACAAAGAAAACACACAGTCTATAATTTTGTCTGTCTGTACAGCATCTCAAAGAGAAGCAACAAGAACTATAACAAAAGAAGAAGCAAATTCAGTACCATTAGTATGTGGAGCCTCAATTTTACAGTTGCCTCCCTTCTCAAATACCAACCCCTTGATCAGGTGGAGAAGGTACAGAAGAGAGGAAGAAAATAGTGGGGGAGAGATAATGAGCAGCACATGTCCCTCTTTACCACAATCAAGAACTAGCTGTCCACACACATCTACCCAAGGGGTAAAATTTTTTTTCTACTTCTAAGACAGAGTTGCAACAAGGAACTAATAATAAAGCCCTCAACATTATAATGGCCATATATGAAAAAACCAATAGCAAACATACTCAATGAAGAAAAACAGAGAAATTCCCCTAAGATCAGAAACAAGACAAGATTGTCCATTCTCACCACTTTTATTCAAGATAGTACTGGAAATCTTAGCCACAGTAATCAGAAAACAAAAATAAAAGGCATCCAAATCAGTAATAAAGAAGTAAAACTTTCACTATTTGCAGATGTCATTATACTATTTACAGAAAACCCAAATGACTGCACCAAAACAACCAGAACTAATAAATGAATTCAGTAAAGTCACGGGATACAAAACCAATGTATAAATATCAGTTGCATTTCTGTATACCAATAATAGTAAGCAACAGAAAGAGAAATCAAGAAAATAACCCCATTTATGATTGTAAAAAAAATAATAAAATATCTGGAATAAACTTAACCAAAATGATGAAAGACATGCACTGTGAAAATTTTAAAACCTTGATGAAAGAAACTGTAAATAACATAAAGAAATGGAAAGATGTTGTGTACTCATGGGTTGAAAGAACAAATATTGTTAAGATACCTTTACTACCCAAAGAAATCTGCAGGTTTAATGCAATCCCTATCAAAATACCTAAAGCATTTTTTTATGGAACTAGAACAAGCAATCCTAAAATGTGTATGGGACAACAAAAGACCCTGAATATCCAAAGATATCTTGAGAAAGAGAAACAAAACTGGAGATATCACAATTCCAGACTTCAAATTATATTACAAAGCTATAATCATCAAAACAGCATAGTACTGGCACAAAAATAGACACATAGGTAAATGGAGCAGAATAAAAAACCCAGAAATGTACCCATAATATATGGTCAATTAGTCTTTGAAAAAGGAGGGATCAATACACAATAGGAAAAAGTCTCTTCAACAAATGGTGTTGGGAAAACTGGAGAGATATGTACAAAAAAAAAATGAAACCAGACTACTTTCTTTAATCATACAGAAAAACAAAATGACAATGGAGTAAATATCTAAATGTCAGTCTTGAAATCATGAAAATACTAGAGTGCACAGGCGGTTATGCCTTGGCCATAGCAACATTTATGTAGATATGTGTTCTAAGGCAAGGGAAATAAAAGCAAAAATAAACTATCGGGACTACATCATAATAAAAAGCTTCTGCACAGCAAAGGAAAACAATCAACAAAACTAAAAGACAGACTACAGAATGGGAGAAGACATTTGCAAATGTCATATCTGATAAAGGGTTAGTATCCAAAATCTATAAAGAGCTTATAAAACTCAACATTCCCCCCCCCCAAAAAAAAACAACTCAGTTAAGAATGGGCAAAAGACTAAACAGACATTTTCTGAAGAAGACATCCAGATGGACAAAAGAAACATGAAAAGATGCTCAACATCACTCATCATCAGGGAAATACAAATCAAAACCACAATGGGATACCACCTCACACTGTTAGAATGGTTAAAATCAACAACACAGGAAGCAATAGATGATGGTGAAGATGTGGAGAAAGGGGAACCCTCTTGCACTGCTGGTGGGAAGGAAACTGGTGCAGCCATGCTGGAAAATAGTATGTATGTTCCTCAAAAAGCTAAATTAGAAGTACCCTATGACCCAGTAACTACAGTTGGAGGGAATGTGAACTGGTGTAGCTTCTCTGGAAAACCGTATGGAGATTCCTCAAAAACTTAAAAACAGAATTACTCTATTACCCAGTAATTCCATTATAGGTATTTACCCAAAGGATACAAAAATACTGTTTTGAAGGGACACATGCACCCATATGTTTATAGCAGCATTATCAACAATAGCCAAATTACAGAAAGAGCCCAAATATCCATCGACTGATGAGTAATTAAAGATGTTGTGTGTGTGTGTGTGTGTGTGTGTGTGTGTGTGTGTGTGTCTACAAGCATAGTACTGGCACAGAATGGAATATTACTCAGCCATCAAAAAGAATGAAATCTTACCATTTGCAATGGCATGGATGGAGTTAGAATGTATTATGCTAAATGAAAAAAGTCAGAGAAAGAAATACCATATGATTTCACTCATATGTGGAATTTAAGAAACAAAACAGATGAACATAGAGGAAGGTAAAAATAGAGAGAGGGAGGCACACCATAAGACTCTTAACTATAGAGAACAAACAGCGTTCATGGAGGGGAGGTGGATGGGGGATGGGCTAAATGGATGATGGGTATTAAGGAGGGCATTTGCTGTGTTGTGCACGGAGTGTTATATGTAAGTGACAAATAACTAAATTCTACTCATGAAACTAATATCACACTATATGTTAACAAATTAGAATTTAAATAAAATTTTGAAACAGAAGAATATAAAATAAAAATTTCAAGGTCATTTAATACAAGGTAAGTCTAAGAAACTGTTACAGTAAGAAGAACCTAATGATCCATGAGGACTAAATGTAATGTTTCCTAGATGGGATTCTGGAACAGACCAAGAACATTAGGTATAAAGTAAGTAAATCTGGATAAATTATTAACATTTTTGATAATTATGCTTCATTCTTTCTTTATTAATTGTGACAAATATAGTAATGTAAGATCAATAATAGAAAAATCTGGGTTTGAAGCATATGGGGTATGTGGGGCACATGGCACTATCTTAACAAATTTTCTGTAAATGTAAAACTATTCTAGAATAAACCTTTTATTAAATATTAAAAAATAAACTATTGGAACTAAATTAAAATAAGAAGCTTCTGCACAGCAAAGGAAGAACCAACAAAGATCAAAGGCAACCTACTGCATAGGATATTTAAAAATTATATATCCAATAAATGGTTAGTCTCCAAAATAAAGAATTGATACAACTCAATACCCCCCAAAATAAATAATCCAATTAAAAAGGGCAGGAGTGCCTGGGTGGCTCAGTCAGTTAAGCATTTGACTTCAGCTCAGGTCATGGTCTCATGGTTCATGAGTTCAAGTCCTGCATCGGGCTTGTGCTGACAGTGCAGATCCTGCTTGGTATCCTCTGTCTCCCTCTCTCTGCCCCTCCCCTGCTCATATTCATTCTCTCTCTCTCTCTCTCTCTCACTCACTCAAAAATAAATAAGACATTTTTAAAAATGGGCAGAAGACATGAATAGACATTTCTCCAAAGAAGACCTACAGATGACCAACAGACATATAAAAAGATGCTCAATATCACTCATCATCAGGGAAATGCCAACCCAAACTACAATGACATATCACCTTACACCTGTCAGAACAGCTGAATATAAAACAGGAAACAACTAGTGTTGTTGAAGATGTGAAGAAAAGGAACCCTCATGCACTGTTGATGGGACTGCAAACAGATGCACCCACTGTGGAGAACAGTATGAAATTTCCTCTAAAAGTTAAAAATAGAACTATCCTACAATCTAATAATTGCACTACTGGATTTCAACCCCAAGACAGAAAAACAAAAACAAAAAGAAAAAAAACCACTAATTCAAAGGGATACATGTACCCCTATATTTGTTGCAGTTATTTACCATAGTCAGATTATGGAAGCTGCCTAAGTGTTCATTGATAGATGAATGGGTAAAGAAGATACAGTGTTTGTGTGAGTGCGCGCGCGCGCGCACACACACACACACACACACACACACATATATATATATATATATATATGAGGAATAAATGAGAATGAAACCTTGCCATTTGCAATGATGTGGATGGAGCTAGAGAATATAAGTGGAATATAAGTGTAAGTGGATAATAAGTTAGAGTAATACAAATACCATAGAATTTCACTCATGTGGAATGTAAGAAAGAAAAATGAGGAAAGGGGAAAAAAAAGAGAAAAACCAAGAAACAGACTCTTAACTATAGAGAGCAAACTGATGGTTACCAGAGAAGAGGTGGTCAAGGATGTGTAAAATAGTTGATGGGCATTAAAGAGTACACTTATTATGAAGAGCACTGAGCAAGGCACACAATTGTTTAAGCACCATATTGTACACCTGAAATTACCATAACATTGCATGTTAACTAGACTGGAATTAAAATTTAAAACACTTGTTATAAATGAATGCATTAATGAATGAAGAAAAATAAAATGCTTCCTATAGTATGAATGTCATGGACAGTTGTTTCTCTTTACCCTTTTCTATATTTTCCATCTTCCCCATAAACTGGAGTGAGATTCTGTAGCAAACAAAAGTGACTACTGCTAATAAAGCAAAGGCATCAGATAAAACAATTATTGTTGAGAACTCAAAGTTATGCATTTTTGTTTTTCTTTAAAAGGTAACTTTATTTTTATTTTTAAATTTATATTTTAGTTAATATATAGTGCAATATTGGTTTCAGAAGTAGAATTCAGTGATCATCACTTACATACGACACCCAGTGCTCAGCACAAGTGCTCTTCTTAACACACATCACCCATCTAGTCCATCTCCCATCCACCTCCCTCCATCAACCTTCAGTTTGTTCCCTATTGTTAAGTATTTTGTGGTTTGTTTCCATTTCTTCTCTTTTTCTCCCTTCCCATATGTTCACCTGTTTTGTTTCTTAAATTATACATATGATTGAAATCTTATATTTGTCTTTCTCTGATTAACTCATTTCGCTTAGCATAATACATTCTAGCTCTTTCCATGTTGTTGCAAGATTTTTTTTTGATGGTTGAGTAATATGTATATGTATGTGCGTGTATATGTATATGTATATATATAATGAAATATTATGTTTCATTATATATATTTATTTTCATTACATTTCATTATATATATGTATATATACATATATATATATATATATATATATATATATATATATACACACACATACATACACACACTCATATACATGACATCAACATCTTCTTTATTCATTCATCAGTTGATGGACATTTGGGCTCTCTCCATTGTTTTGCTATTGTTGATGCTACTATAAACGTTGGGGTGCATGGACCCCTTAGAATCTGTATTTTTGTACCCTTTGGGTTAATACCTAATAGTGCAACTGATGGATCATCAGGTAGTTCTATTTTAATATTTTTGAGGAACCTCCATACCGTTCAGAGTGGATGCACCAGTTTGCATTCCGAACAACAGTGCAAGAGGGTTCCCCTTTCTCCACATCCTCGCCAAAACCTGTTGTTTGTGTTGTTAATTTTAGCCATTCTGACAGGTGTGAGGTGGTATCTCATCATGGTTTTGATTTGTATTTCCCTGATGGTAAGTGACGTTGAGTATCTTTTAATTTATCTGGTAGCCATTTGGATGTCTTTTTTGGAAAATACTCTATTCATGTCTTCTGCCCTTAACTAGGTTGTTTGATTTTGGGTGTTGAGTTTTATAAGTTCTTTATCAATTTTGGATGCTAAATCTTTATCAGATCTGTCATTTGCAAATCTCTTCTCTCATTCCATAGTTTGCCTTTAGTTTTGATGAGTGTTTCCTTTACTGTGCAAAAGCTTTTTATTTTGATGAAGTACCAATAGTTCATATTCGCTTTTGTTTCCTTTGTCTTCAGTGCTGTGTATAGTAAGAAGTCACTCTGGCCAAAGTCGAAGGTTGCTGCCTGTGTTCTTCTCTAGGATTTTGATGATTTCCTGTCTCACATTTAGACCTTTAATTCATTTTGAATTTATTTTTGTGTATGGTGTAAGAAAGTGGTCCAGTTACTTTTAATTGTAGTTAACCAATCACATAACATTGAAATTGCCATTTGAGGTTAATACTCTAAACTTTGAAAATCAATTTTTAAATGTTTATTTACTTATTTTGAGAGAGAGAGAGAGAGAGAGAGAGAGAGAGAGAGAGAGAGAAAGAGCAGGAGAGAGAGAATCCAAAGTAGACTCCACACTGTCAACACAGAGCCAAATGTGGGGCTTGATCCCAGGAACTGTGAGATAATGACTTGAACCAAAATCAAAAATTGGACACTTAACCAACTGAGCCACTCAAGTGTGCCTTGAAAATCAATTTTAAATTTTGCAGCACCTGGCTTGCTCAGTCAGTAGGGCATGCTACTCTTAATTTCAGGATTGTGAGTTCAAACCTCACATTGGGTGTAGAGCCTACTCAAAATATTTTTTTTAATTTAAAAATTTAGAAAATCAATTTTAAAGTTAACCAGATTAGTATTAAGAATTCACTGAAACAGAACAATTTAAGAGCACATGAAAATAAATGAAGAATACAGATTCCTTTTGGGATTAACAACAAATACTAAACACTTGAACTCCAAAGTACACTTTTGCTTTTTCAATCACTTCCATTTTTTTATCCAATGTGGAGGATATGTATAATCTAAATTCTGATGTTAGCTAAGATAGGAACTCAAATAATGCCAGTAAATGTCCAATGTTTTTGCACAATGCACTGATGTGCCATCAGGGGCTGATGTTAATCACTGACTCAGATATCCTATAAATGTAACTGAGTAGAAAGGAAAATGAGTGTGATGATTATCTAGGCACTAACCATGCCTCCTAAAACTGTCCAGTCTCTAAGGGTCAATACTGTCTGGATTCTGCCCCAAAGACTAGTATTGATGGGATTGTGACAAGGGGACTGCCAAACAAACCTACATCTTTAGGCATTTTTCATGTTGGGAGTCTCTGAAAGATCTGTGGGAATACCTGTAAACCAAAGAGGAAAAATAAAATCATAGCCTGGAGGCACATGTCCTTATGGGAGTAGTCATCTCTAGTACCTTCTGAAGTGGATTGTGAAGCCAATATTGCCTGTGTACAAATCCCAGCTCCACACTTTACTCTTTAATGTTGAAAAATTAGTTAATATCTTTGTGTCCAAGTTTCCTTGTCTACAAAATGGGAACAATAGCATATTATTATCTCATAAGGTCATTAAGATAATTAAAAAATAATATTTATAAAATGATCAGTGCCTGGTATAGAAAAAAAAACTGTGTGAGTGCTTCTTAAGCAAATAATAGATGCTTTTGGAACTGAACTCTTTAAAGTAAATATTTATGTGATAGCTGTTGGAAATATGATGGAAATATATTAGAGGATGCCAAGTAAGAGTATGAAGCATGTTGGTTAGTAAAAGGTGTCATCTGCTTTCTGTGTTAGCTCCTTCACCAATCAATGTTGTGGTCCCCACCTCACACTAAGGCTTGCCTATGCCACTGACTGGATGACAAAAAAAACAAAACCAGGATAAAGAGCAAAGCTGTTGGGGACAGAAAAGAATAGATAAAATAGATGAACAGAAAATTCATCAGCGAAGGAGAGTCTAGAGTAGATGTCATTAGGCAATTCAAGAAGTTTGTTCTTAAAGCACCAAGCAGACTTTTCATTCATTTCCTACTTCTCCCCCTGAACAGCCTGTCATCCCCAAATCTTCTCCATCCCTTTACTGTTGCCCTTCTTGCTACATGAATTATCCTCCTTTTCTTCTAGCACCCATGCTCCAAAGTTCATGTTTTTCACAAAGCCCTCTTAAAGTCTTAGATTCCTCAAAGTCACACCAGCAATACAATAAAGAGGTAAAAACACTGAAGTGAGACAGAGAGTTTATACCTTTGCATCTTCCATTTTCTAGCTGCTTAATCTTGGAAGAGTTACTAATCTCTCTGAGGTTCAGTGTCTATAATTAAGTAGGAATAAATACCTGTTTGATCAGGCTCTTATAGGGATTAAATGAGATAATGTATACATAATGCTTAGTATAAATACACAATAAATGGTAGTCCTATATATTTTTTGGTAGTCCTATATTTTTATTACAATCTATCCATCCCTTCTCTAAAATCATGGTATTTTTAAATTGTTGGGGCTGAACATTTTGAACTTTGTTTTAATTATTTACGAAATAATTTATCTCCTCTACTATGAGCCCATGATGAAAATGATCACTTATGGATGAGTCAAAATTTTCTATATGCAATTGCTAGGAATCCAACTAAAACTGGTTTTAGTATTAAATGGAGTTTATTTATAACTTAAGGCTCTAGGAAGATTAAGGGGTTCAGAGTTTATTTATAACTTAAGACTCTAGGAAGATCAAGGGGTTCAAAAATATCACAATGTGTTGGCCTCTATTTTTCTTTCTGTGTATGGGTATCTAAGTGGTGGTAGGGGGTAGCTTTTAGCGGTTCTATTCCTATATCTAACCAGCTGTAAGTTCAATGGAAAGAAATGGTCTCTTTCCAATAGTACCAGCAAACATTGTGGAGTTAAGTCTTAGACCAACTTAACCAATTCCTAAACCAAAAAGCTATGGTTCAGGGGACACTGATTCTTATTGGGCAGATCTGGGTTGTGTGACAACCCTACCTGCTTCAGGGAGATGTCCACCCTACTGGACTCACAAAGATGTTTCCCCAGGGGAAAATCAATATATGTGACTATAAAAAGACCCGACTATAAAAAGACCTGACTATAAAAAGACCCGAATGATGGGAAAGAAGAATAATATCATTTTTTCAACCACACACTCCCTTATAAATGTGGAAGACATCCTAACCAATATCCCTAATCTCATACAATAAATTTAATTCTAAGTGGCCTTCAAGCCTACATACACACTCGAGACAACATTCTGTATAACCATGGATGGAAATATCTTAAATCAACTATCTTTAATATCAGATCACATTCACTTTCTTCAGCTCTCACTTAGAGCCAAAATGGAGTAAGAGGGACAAGATTTAGCCTCCTGCCTGAAACAGCCAAGAAAGACAGACAAGGCTATATAAAATAACAGTTTTTAAGAGACTATATGTCAGGCAACAAAGGACAATGATATCTGAGAGATGAGAAATAGATGAGATTAGCCCTATGATTAGCCTAGGTTAATGCTGTCTTGAGAGTTTCCAGGCCACAGAACAAGGAAAGGGAACTCAGGGAGAGAAAACCCCCTGTGGTTAATAAAAATTAAAAAAAAAAGCTGAATGTACAGGGAAACCAAGTTTGCTAAAGTTCACAAAATAAAATATCAGAGAAGAGAGAGCTACAGAGAAAGAACTTTGGAAAGTTGCAGAGGGTATTTAGCAGAGTATTCATCAGCAAATGCATTTCAGGAAACTACTGAAGAAATAATTATCTGATAGGATTTAAAAAACCCAGTATTTTCACAGGATTAGAATTAGTGCCAATGCTACCAGTCTGATTGGAAAACCTCATAGTGTATAGACAAACAGGTACTCACAAAGCATTTGCCTCATTGGTGGGGAATAATGACTCTTGAGTCTAGACTCTGGACTAAATGCTGTTCTCATCCTGCCTAATCAATATTACAATAAAGACCCGAAAAAAATCAAACCCTTAACTGTAGCCCAGAAGAAAGTTCAAGAATAGCGGTGCCTGGGTGGATCAGTCAGTCAAGTATCCAACTCTTGATTTCATCTCATGGTTTATGAGATCAAGCTCTATGTTAGGCTCCATACTGACAGCACAGAGCCTACTTGGGATTCTCTCTTTCCCTGTCTGACCCTCCACTGCTCACATGTGCACATACTCTCTCTCAAAATAAATAAATAAAAGATAAAAAAGCTGAAGAGTATTTATATTAATACAAAAATATCTAGCTTCAAAAAATGTAAAATTCACATTTGACATCCAATCAAAAACTACCAGACATGAGAAGCAGCAAGGAAATATATGCCATGATAAATATCAATCCAAAGTGATTCAAAAGTACACAGATGTTAGCATTAGAAGAAGAAAGTATTTTTAAAAATTACTGTAACTATATTCCATATGTTTAAAAAGCTAAGTAGGGACATGAAGAAAACAGACTCAAGTCAAATTTCTAAAAATTAAAACTGCAATGCTTGAGATTTAAAATTCACTGGAGGCAATTATAGCAAACTATAAAATTACACATTTCAGAAGAAAAAGTTAGTGATTTTGAAGACATAGCAATACAAACTATTCAAAATGAAACAGAAATAGAAATTTTAAAGGTTTAAAGGACATCAGTAAGCTCTGGAACTACTTCAAGAGACCTAATATATGTGTTATTGAAGTACCCAAAAGAGGAGAGTCAGAAAAATTTTTGAAGAAATAATGGCTGAAAAGTTTTTAACGTTGATGAAAACTATAAACCCACAGATCTAAGAAGTTCAACAACCCCTATGGGCAAGAAACAGGAAGAAAAATAAACTATACCAAAGCATATCTTAATCAAATGGCTAAAAAATAAAACAAAACAGCAATAAAGAGAAAATCTTAAATTAAGCTAGATAAAAAAAGACACATTACATAGAGAAGAACAAAGAAAAGGATGAGAGGACTTTTTTCATCAGTAACAATGCAAGTAGGAAGACAGAAGACCAACATTTTTAAAGTATTGAAAGAAAAAAAAACTTTTCATGTTATAATACCACGTTATCATTAATCAAACAAAAACTGGAACTGTTAATATCATACAAGCTTTGTTGGGAGGGGAAACATAAAAATTTATTTTTTTACAGTGTTTGCCTGTATATGTCACTAGGAAAATGACCATTTTGATTCCATGCAGAAGTTAATACAGTTTTAACAAATGGCTCTCTGAAGACAAATAAAATGAAAAAGTCCTGATTTGTCTTTGAGTATATGCTCCTTTTATAGCCAATTTCAAGCTACGTGAAGTTAGCTCACAAATTTTCTGAAAATTTGACAATAGGCTCTTATGTGCCAGTCCCAGCCAGATTTAGCATACCACTGATTCCATACTATCCATGCTATCAAAATGTGGACATATAGTTATCTTATACCTGCCAAGTGATTCTGTTTTGAACCATATATAGAACTGTTGAATTTAAACTCTGAAAAATTAAAGAGCATACATATGATTTTAGAGCTATAAATTGATATGTTATAACTTTGAAATAGGATTTCTAGCATCATTCTACACCTCTTCTTCCTTATTGAATAATTTAGTCTTTCTTTTGGCCTCAAAGAATCTAGGCACCTGCTGCATAAATTAATAGAAATCTGGTACATTAACATTCACCATGGTAATTGAATATACCTGCAGAAGATGAGAGGACAGGGCTTTTGGGATGCTCGAAGTGATTCTATTTGTTAAATTCTTAAAAGAATGGTTAGTGTAACTGTCATGGATGTTATCAACTTTCAGGTCATATCAATTCATCTATCTTTTCTAACAGGCTGGAACTAATGCATAACACTGTTGGAGAGCAAATTAAGATTTTTCAATATGATTTTTAAAGTAAATACTGATAGATACTGATTCTTAAATTATTTCATTATTATCTTTATTTTTTAGTGTGTGTGGCAGAGAAAGAGTAGAGATGCTGCTGGATTGGATTTTTGCCTTTTTCAAATTATCAGTAGATAGGTGCTAGGTGCTTTCATACATGCAATA
This sequence comes from Prionailurus viverrinus, assembly GCF_022837055.1. Taxonomy (NCBI): domain Eukaryota; kingdom Metazoa; phylum Chordata; class Mammalia; order Carnivora; family Felidae; genus Prionailurus; species Prionailurus viverrinus. The sequence goes on from NC_062579.1 coordinate 58,250,110, forward strand.
TTATGAATGAAATAGGGCGGTTATAATAAATAGATAATGGTGGGATTATAGGCACCATACCTTAAAAGTCAGGGAACTAAGTTCTCATAAGTGTTACTTTTAAGTGACCGCACATACCTATGCACTTGCAGCCAATTTCTCTGCCCTATCAGGCATAAGGCCAGCCTTAACTATAGGACTCAACATACAATCCTTCCCCCAACCTACCTCTAATCTCCAAACAGTGAATTTTTAAACTATCATCTAATATGACCAGAAATTAAAACTATCCTGTCTCATCTGTAAACTAATAGGGGAGGGGAGATAGATCTTAATTTGAATATGCAAGTTTTCTATTTAGTGTTAGAGAGTTCAGACCAGTGTTTACTAGCTGAATGAAGTCCAAAAGTATAAACTGCTAGAAATATGCCACCTTTACTCCTCAATTCAGAAGGATCCCTAAGTTCCTGATTCACACAGATTGTGCTGTACACAGCCTGTGAGGTGGAATCTTAGTTGATCACATTAATTCTATGGTCTTTAAAAAGAAGCAGTCCTGCTGTTTCATGGTGCATGGCAGCTCAGCCTCTGTGTTTACAGTTCAGGACATGAAGAGTAGGGCTTTAGAGCTGAAGGTGGTGGGAAAAGCAGGGAGATAGAGACAGAAAAAGATAGAGAATGTGAAATTGTGGCAAAAGCCTGGGACCCAGAATCAGTAATCTTGGGATTTCCTCTTAGCCCTGCCTCTAATTTCTGGCGACTTTGGACAAGTCTTTTTTTTTTCCCCTTTGATTTCCATTTGTACCATGTAACCAATGAAGGTATTGGACTGATGAATTCTAAAGACCTTTCTAGCCCCAAGATTCAATGACTTTAGAGACCCCTTTAACTCCCCTGACAAGAATCATTGTTTTCAATATCTTAAAGAAAGTGATAAGAACTCATAACCTCTTATAGCTATATGGTCTAGTTCAGCTTACAAATTGATACATATATATGTATTTATCTTAGCAATAGCCTTCTGAGATAGGTAGAGTGGGTATGCTTATCTTCAGCAAACACATGAAATAACTGAGGCTCAGAGGTTTGCTAACACTTATTGGTCACTTACTCTTGTCAATGTGTTAAAAATCATGTTACATGGATCATTATCATTAGTGCTCTATGACCTTTTGCAGACTTTTGTGGTAGGCAATACAATTATTAACATTTTACACATGAAGACACTGAGGCACAAAGACCTTCAATGACTTGCCCATGGTTGTTTAGGTAGCAAGTCTGGTTTCAGAGCCTTGCACTTAACAATTATATTATATATTGCCTCTTTCATAAGAGCACAAATTGAGTCTTGCCTTTGGGAATAGGAGATAAGGAAAGGAGAAGAAACACCAGGAATTAGGGAAAGGGTGGGTGGGTTATAAACCTGCTTTAGGCAGACAGAATCTTGGCAAAATTGTGAACACACTTTGCCTATGTAGACTCCTGACATCTCCCTCTCCCAGCACCAATAAAGGCTCATTTCCAGGGGCGCCTGGGTAGCTCAGTCAGTTGAAAATCCAACTGTTGGTTTCAGCTCAGGTCATGATGTCATAGCTCGTGGGTTTGAACCCCATGTCTGGCTCTGTGCTGGCAGAGCAGAGGTTGTTTGGGATTCTATCTGCCCCTCCCCCTGCTTATGTTGGCTCTGTCTCTTTCAAAATAAATAAACTTAAATTTTTTTTCCTAAAAAAAAGATTCATTTCCATAGGCTCTATGGCCTAAAGCTCAAGGAGGTAGCAAAGCAGTTTCTACAACAGAGTTTCTCATTCCTCACTGGATAGGTGGGACTCTTTCAGCAGCCTCACCTCAGATAATTAGATTCAATTGGTAAAATGTAGATTCAATTTTAAGCTTTCCAGGTGATTCTAATAACCAGTCATGGTTAAGAACAAATGTTCTCAATCTTGGCTGCACATTTAAATCATCTACAGAGCTTTAAAGTGCTACCAAAAATGGGGCACCTCGGTGGCTCAGTCAGTTAAGTGTGTGACTTCAGCTCAGATCATGATCTCACAGTTCATGAGGTAGAGCACCATGCTGAGCTCCGAGCTGACAGCTCAGAGCCTGGAGGCCGCTTCAAATTCTGCATCTCCCTCTCTCTCTGCCCCCCCCCACCTGTGCTGTCTGTGTCTCTCAAAAATGAATAAATGTCAAAAAAAAAAAGTAGGGGAGGTAGGGAAGATGGCGGCTTAGGAGGACGCTGGGCTCACCGCGCATCCTGCTGATCACGTAGATTCCACCTACATCTGCCTAACTAACCCAGAAAACCGCCAGAAGACTAGCAGAATGGAGTCTCCAGAGCCAAGCGCAGAAGAGAGGCCCACGGAAGAGGGTAGGAAGGGAGGAGAGGCGGTGCGCGCTTCATGGACTGGCAGGAGGGAGCCAGAGCAGAGGGGCAGCTTGCCGGCCAAGCAGAGCCCCCAAGTATGGCTTGCAAAAGCGGAGGGGCTGGACGGAGTGTGTTCCGACAGCAAGCGTGACTTGGTATCTGGGAGGTCATAAGTTAACAGCTCTGCTCAGAAAGCGGGAAGACTGGAGGACAAAGGGAGGGAGAGTTGCTGAGCCCCAAGAGGACAGAGCTCAGTTTGGCGGGGAACAAAGGCACGCCAGCGCCATCTCCCTCGCCCATCCCCCACCCAAAATCCCAAAGGGAACCAGTCCCTGCCAGGGAATTTGCTTGCTCCACGCAAACACCCAACGCTGTGCTTCTGCGGAGCCAACCTTCCGGGAGCGGGCCTGACTCCCTCCCGGTGCCACAGGGCCCCTCCTGAAGTGGATAACCTAAGGAGAAATGGGCTAAGCCTGGCCCTCCTGCCCCCGTGTACCTTGCCTACCCACCCCAGCTAATAAGCCAGATCCCCAGCACCACAAGCCTGGCAGTGTGCAAGTAGCCCAGACGGGCCACACAACCCCACAGTGAATCCCGCCCCTAGGAGAGGGGAAGAGAAGTCACACACCAGTCTGACTGTGACCCCAGCGGTGGGCTGGGAGCAAACATCAGGTCTGACTGTGACTCCGCCCACCAACTCCAGTTATACACCACAGCACAGGGGAAGTGCGCTGCAGGTCCGCACCACTCCAGGGACTATCCAAAATGACCACACGGAAAAATTCCCCTCAAAAGAATCTCCAGGAAATAACAACAGCCAATGAACTGATCAAAAGGATTTAAATAATATAACAGAAAGTGAATTTAGAATAATAGTCATAAAATGAATCACTGGGCTTGAAACAGTATAGAAGACAGCAGAGAATCTCTTGCTACAGAGATCAAGGGACTACGGAACAGTCAGGAGGAGCTGAAAAACGCTTTAAACAAAATGCAAACTAAAATGGAAATGACCACGGCTCGGATTGAAGAGGCAGAGGAGAGAATAGGTGAACCAGAAGATAAAGTTATGGAAAAAGAGGAAGCTGAGAAAAAGAGAGATAAAAAAATCCAGGAGTATGAGGGGAAAATTAGAGAATTAAGTAATACACTAAAAAGAAATAATATACGCATAATTGGCATCCCAGAGGAGGAAGAGAGAGGGAAAGGTGCTGAAGGTGTACTTGAAGAAATAATAGCTGAGAACTTCCCTGAACTAGGGGAAGGAAAAAGGCATTGAAATCCAAGAGGCACAGAGAACTCCCTTCAGACGTAACTTGAATCGATCCTCTGCACGACATATCATAGCAAAACTGGCAAAATACAAGGATAAAGAGAAAATTCTGAAATCAGCAAGGGATAAACATGCCCTAAATTATAAAGGGAGACCCATAAGACTCGTGACTGATCTCTCTTTTGAAACCTGGCAGGCCAGAAAGAATTGGCACGAGATCTTCAGTGTGCTAAACAGAAAAAATATGCAGCCGAGAATCCTTTATCCAGCAAGTCTGTCATTTAGAATAGAAGGAGAGATAAAGGTCTTCCCAAACAAACAAAAACTGAAGGAATTCGTCACCACTAAACCAGCCCTACAAGAGATCCTAAGGGGGATCCTGTGAGACAAAGTACCAGAGACATCGCTACAAGCATAAAACATACAGACATCACAATGACTCTAAACCCGTATGTTTCTATAATAACACTGAACGTAAATGGATTAAATGCGCCAACCAAAAGACATAGGGAATCAGAAGGGATAAAAAAACAAGACCCATCTATTTGCTGTCTACAAGAGACTCATTTTAGACCTGAGGATACCTTCAGATTGAGAGTGAGGGGATGGAGAAATATTGATCATGCTACTGGAAGCCAAAAGAAAGCTGGAGTAGCCATACTTATATCAGAAAACTAGACTTTAAATTAAAGGCTGTAACAAGAGATGAAGAAGGGCATTATATAATAATTACAGGGTATATCCATCAGGAAGAGCTAACAATTATAAATGTCTATGCGCCAAATACAGGAGCCCCCAAATATATAAAACAATTACTCACAAACATAAGCAACCTTATTGATAAGAATGTGGTAATTGCAGGGGACTTTAACACTCCACTTAGAGAAATGGATAGATCATTTGGACACACGGTCAATAAAGAAACAAGGGCCCTGAATGACACATTGGATCAGATGGACTTGAGAGATATATTTAGAACTCTGCATCCCAAAGCAACAGAATATACATTCTTCTCGAGTGCACATGGAACATTCTCCAAGATAGATCATATACTGGGTCACAAAACAGCCCTTCATCAGTATACAAGAATTGAAATTATACCATGCATACTGTCAGACCACAATGCTATGAAGCTTGAAATCAACCACAGGAAAAAGTCTGGAAAACCTCCAAAAGCATGGAGGTTAAAGAACACCCTACTAAAGGATGAGTGGGTCAACCAGGCAATTAGAGAAGAAATTAAAAAATATATGGAAACAAACGAAAATGAAAATACAACAATCCAAACGCTTTGGGATGCAGCGAAGGCAGTGCTGAGAGGAAAATACATTGCAATCCATGCCTATCTCAAGAAACAAGACAAATCCCAAATACAAAATCTAACAGCACACCTAAAGGAAATAGAAGCAGAACAGCAAAGGCAGCCTAAATCCAGCAGAAGAGAAATAATAAAGATCAGAGCAGAAACAGACAATATAGAATCTTAAAAAAATGTAGGGCAGATCAACGAAACCAAGAGTTGGTTTTTTGAAAAAATAAACAAAATTGATAAACCTCTAGCCAGGCTTCTCAAAAAGAAAAGGGAGATGACCCAAATAGATACAATCATGAATGAAAATGGAATTATTACAACCAATCCCTCAGAGATACAAACAATTATCAGGGAATACTATGAAATATTATATGCCAACAAACTGGACAACCTGGAGAAATGGACAAATTCCTAAACACGCACACGCTTCCAAAACTCAATCAGGAGGAAATACAAAGCTTGAACAGACCCATAACCAGCGAAGAAATTGAATCGGTTATCAAAAATCTCCCAACAAATAAGAGTCCAGGACCAGATGGCTTCCCAGGGGAGTTCTACCAGACGTTTAAAGCAGAGATAATACCTATCCTTCTCAAGCTATTCCAAGAAATAGAAAGGGAAGGAAAACTTCCAGACTCATTCTACGAAGCCAGTATTACTTTGATTCCTAAACCAGACAGAGACCCAGTAAAAAAAGAGAACTACAGGCCAATATCCCTGATGAATATGGATGCAAAAATTCTCAATAAGATACTATAAAATTGAATTCAACAGCATATAAAAAGAATTATTCACCATGATCAAGTGGGATTCATTCCTGAGATGCAGGGCTGGTTCAACATTCGCAAATCAATCAACGTGATACATCACATTAATAAAAGAAAAGAGGATAAGCATATGATCCTGTCAATCGATGCAGAAAAGGCCTTTGACAAAATCAAGCACCCTTTCTTAATAAAAACCCTTGAGAAAATCGGGATAGAAGGAACATACTTAAAGATCATAAAAGCCATTTATGAAAAGCCCATAGCTAACATCATCCTCAATGGGGAAAAACTGAGAGCTTTTCCCCTGACATCAGGAACACAACAGGGATGCCCACTCTCACGTCTGTTGTTGAACATAGTGTTGGAAGTACTAGCATCAGCAATCAGACAACAAAAGGAAATCAAAGGCATCCAAATTGGCAACGATGAAGTCAAGCTTTCGCTTTTTGCAGATGACATGATATTATAAATGGAAAATCCGATAGACTCCACCAAAAGTCTGCTAGAACTGATACATGAATTCAGCAAAGTTGCAGGATACAAAATCAATGTACAGAAATCAGTTGCATTCTTATACACTAATAATGAAGCAACAGAAAGACAAATAAAGAAACTGATCCCATTCACAATTGCACCAAGAAACATAAAATACCTAGGAATCAATCTAACCAAAGATGTAAAAGATCTGTATGCTGAAAACTATAGAAAGCTTATGAAGGTAATTGAAGAAGATATAAAGAAATGGAAAAGCATTCCATGATCATGGATTGGAAGAATAAATATTGTCAAAATGTCAATACTACCCAAAGCTATCTACACATTCAATGCAATCCCAATCAAAATTGCACCAGCATGCTTCTCGAAACTAGAATAAGCAATCCTAAAATTCATATGGAAACACAAAAGGCCCCGAATAGCCAAAGTAATTTTGAAGAAGAAGACCAAAGCAGGAGGCATCACAATCCCAGACTTTAGCCTCTACTACAAAGCTGTAACCATCAAGACAGCATGGTATTGGCACAAAAACAGACACATAGACCAATGGAATAGAATAGAAACCCCAGAACTAGACCCACATACGTATGGCCAACTCATCTTTGACAAAGCAGGAAAGAACATCCAATGGAAAAAAGATAGTCTCTTTAACAAATGGTGCTGGGAGAACTGGACAGCAACATGCAGAAGGTTGAAACTAGAACACTTTCTCACACCATTCACAAAAATAAACTCAAAATGGATAAAGGACCTGAATGTGAGACAGGAAACCATCAAAACCCTAGAGGAGAAAGCAGGAAAAGACCTCTCTGACCTCAGCCATAGCAATCTCATACTCGACACATCCCCAAAGGCAAGGGAATTAAAAGCAAAAGTGAATTACTGGGACCTTATGAAGATAAAAAGCTTCTGCACAGCAAAGGAAACAACCAACAAAACTAAAAGGCAACCAACGGAATGGGAAAAGATATTTGCAAATGACATATCGGACAAAGGGCTAGTATCCAAAATCTATAAAGAGCTCACCAAACTCCACACCTGAAAAACAAAAAACCCAGTGAAGAAATGGGCAGAAAACATGAATAGACATTTCTCTAAAGAAGACATCCAGATAGCCAACAGGCACATGAAAAGATGCTCAATGTCGTTCCTCATCAGGGAAATACAAATCAAAACCACACTCAGATATCACCTCATGGCCAGTCAGAGTGGCCAAAATGAACAAATCAGGAGACTATAGATGCTGGAGAGGATGTGGAGAAACGGGAACCCTCTTGCACTGTTGGTGGGAATGCAAACTGCTGCAACCACTCTGGAAAACAGTGTGGAGGTTCCTCAAAAAATTAAAAATAGACCTACCCTATGACCCAGCAATAGCACTGCTAGGAATTTACCCAAGGGATACAGGAGTACTGATGCACAGGAGCACTTGTACCCCAATGTTTATAGCAGCACTCTCAACAATAGCCAAATAATGGAAAGAGCCTAAATGTCCATCAACTGATGAATGGATAAAGAAATTGTGGTTTATATACACAATGGAGTACTACATGGCAATGAGAGAGAATGAAATATGGCCCTTTGTAGCAACGTGGATGGAACTGGAGAGTGTGATGCTAAGTGAAATAAATGAAATAAGCCATACAGAGAAAGACAGATACCATATGTTTTCACTCTTATGTGTATCCTGAGAAACTTAACAGAAACCCATGGGGGAGGGGAAGGAAAAAAAAAGAGGTTAGAGTGGGAGAGAGCCAAAGCACAAGAGACTCTTAAAAACTGAGAATTGAGGGTTGATGGGGGGTGGGAGATGGGTATTGAGGAGGGCACCTTTTGGGATGAGCACTGGGTGTTGTATGGAAACCAATTTGACAATAAATTTCATATAAAAAAATAAAATTAAAAAAAATAAAATAAAATAAAAATAAAAATAAAAATAAAGTTATCCACATCCAGAAATTCTGAAGTAATTGATATGAACTGTGACATTGATTTGGGGATTTTTATAAGCTCCTAAGTAATATTAATTTTGAGACAGAGTAGAAAATCACAGATGTAGAGTCAGAAGGCCTGAGGTCTGTTATAGACTCTATCAATTAATAGCTTGAGACAGTAACTTAATCTCACTGAGAGTCGTTTCATCTTAAAAATAGAGAAAATAATACTTTTGTGTTTATTCTGAGAATTAAATGAGATAGGCCTAATTGGCCAAGATCTGGCATGTAGTAAGAGCTAAAACCAACTATAATTAGAAGATATTATGCAGGATAAAAAGGATGTGATAAACTAAATCCTACTAAAGCAATGGTCCTCAAACTTTAGCATGCATCAGAATCACCTGTAGGCTTGTTAAAACACAGATTATCTCCATCCATTTTTTAGGTCTGGGATGAGACCAACAATTTGCATTTGTAACAAGTTTCCAGGAGATGCTGCATTTTAGCATTTTAATGCTAAATGTTTCCCCCCTGAAAAATTATTGACATTTTAATACACCCCAAGGATATTATTAAGGTGGAACGTAAGATAGTTCATAGACAGTGGGAAGATATTCTAGGACAGGAAATATCTTTGTAGGAAGATGACTATTCCATTTATTCATTTTTATTTTTATTTTTTAAGAGAGACTGTGAGTGGGGAAGAGACAGAGGGAGAATCTTAAGCAGGCTCCACTCTAAGCATGGAGTCAGGTGGTGGGCTTAATCCCACCACCCTGGGATCATGACCTGAGCACAAATCAAGAGTCACTTAACTGACTGAGCCACCCAGGTGCCCCCTATTCCATTTAATATTAAGGTGAGTTTTTGTCAGCTGCTCTGTGCTGTTTTCCAAAGCAGTGGACAGATCAGTGGCTGCTCTGAATGGAATTTTTGTAACAGGATAGAGGGAGCTTTGGGAGATTTTTTTTTTCCTTTCCAGCACTATATTATGAGCTGCCCTTTCCACTCCTTCCACTCCAATTTGGAAAAGATGTGATTAAAGTGGAATGTATTTATAGGATTTAATTTATGTATAAACATATGTTGAGACTTGTAAAACACATCAAGATGGTTGGGATCTGATTATTTCCTACTGAAAAGTGTTAGAGAAATGAAGATATTTTCCTGTGTGACTGGGGAGGTGATGACAAATAGACCGAGGCTGGAAAATTTGTGCTCCCCTCCAGAAAGCTACTGAAGTCATCATTTCTGGAAGGAATGATACTCTGAGCCCAATGAGGAGGTTGGTAATGCTTGTCTACAGCATATTCTTCCTAATTCTCCTTTTAATACCTCTGCCAGGTACTCCACTCACATTGCCAGCTCTGGCTTCCCAATTCACCAACACTATTTCCGGGCAGTGAGCATTATTCATGTTAAACTTCACCCCAGTCAAAATCTATTTTGACTTGATTTCTATCTCTCTGATATCTTGCTAGGGATAGGCAGTTGACTTGCTGAATTTAGATACAGGAATTCATACTGGATGTGTGAATGGTTGATTCTGTTTAATGGGTATTTCAAATAATTTGCATGACAAGAAGCATGCAAACAAATGAGTCAAATCGTGGAAAACAGACATTTTGGCTAACAGCAGACAATTTTGTTTTTTAATTTGTTTTTGTTTTTAATATGTGTGTGACTTGGTAGGGATGGGGGACTTTGAACCATTTCACATATCATATCCTCTCCATCTTCGGGAGCTGATGATTTGCTCCCTAGATGGTATTTGGGCAATAAGTGCCAATATTATCAAGTAGAGAAAGTGGGGAGACTCCTAGAAGCTAGCACCACAAGTGGTTAGGTTTGACCTTGGAGATATCACTCAATATCTTCACCTCTAGATATTCATCTATAAAATGAGGTTAATAATATTCTGCCCTGTGTTGCTCTGTATGTAGGGTTGTGAAAATGAATCTTCAGGGTACATGTGAAAGCATCCTATAAATTAGTAGATGTTAGATAAATTCAAGTTTTTGAATAATTGAACAATTATGATGTTGAAAATAAATCCTTTCCATATGGGTTTCAACAAACAGCATATCAACATATTGGGGGGAACAGAGACACAAGTTGAATTTAGTAAATTTTTCACTCCAAAAAAGTTGTACTATTAAAAAGTGCTCTTTTAGGGGCACCTGGGTGGCTCACTCGGTTAAGTGTCCAACCCTTGGTTTCAGCTCAGGTCATGATCTCATAGTTCATGAGTTCGAGCCCCACGTCAGTCTCTGCACTGACAGCATGGAGCCTGGTTGGGATTCTCTCTCCCTCTTTCTCTTCCCTGCTCTCTCTCTCTCTCTCTCTCTCAAAAATAAATAAATTAATTAATTAAAAAAAACTATTTAAAAAAAAGCTTTCTTTTGATACAAATTAATTTTAATGTTACCATTCCTCATATCTTAGAGCCAAGAAAACTCACTGATTTGATATGGATATAGCATATTTACTAGGCATGTCCTTCTCTGGGTCTCAATGTCCCTATCTGTTCCATGAGGGAGTAGGAGGCCTGGACTTTCATGGATAGCATGGTTTTCTGGGTATTCATAGGGAGGAAAGCAGCAGAGGTGAAGCTGGATGGCCCCACATCCTCCTTTCTCCTCCAGAAGGAGTAGCCCTAGGACCAGAGAAGAAACAGCAACACTTTGTAGGGGTCTGTACTCTGGAGGCAACTTTAAGAACCCCTAGTGGCCCCCTGCTGCTCCCTCCTGGTAAACCACTTTCAGTGAAAGATTTGCAAGTACTAAAGACACTGTAGGTTAGTGAAATTCTGGTCCACAATGGCTCTTAGCTCTAGGCAATAAGTATAAGTAACTGCTCATTTGAAATGATCCAGGATCACTTATTTTTAAATCATTCTACTGGGTAAAAGCAGAAGCTAACTTACTGGAGAGACTTACTGTATTTATCCTGGTATCTCCAATTCTCAGCCTCCAACTCCCAGTACTGAATTAAATGAGCAGGGACTATTCATGCAGAGAATGCTGAAGATGATGAAACTCTGTGTTCAACCCCATAGACCCTATCCTCAGAAAAGCAGTGACTCCTAGCTAGTCAGATTCAGCTTCCATGGTAATCCAGCACAACTTGCTCCCGGAGAAAAACAAACAAACAACAACAACAACAAAAACCAAAGGGCTGCAAAGAGGGGGTGATCATCTCTGCATAAGGTAAGCATCAAGAGTTGTTTTATTGTTGGAGCACCAGGGTGTCTCAGTTGGTTAAGAATCTGACTCTTGATTTTGCCTCAGGTCATGATCTCATGGTTGAGGAGTTCCAGCCTCACATCAGGATCTGCTCTGATATTGCAGAGCCTGCTTGGAATTCTCTCTCTCCTAACCCCCTCTCTATGCCCCTACCCCACTCTCTCACTCTCTCTGTCTCAAGTAAATAAACTTTAAACATTTTTAAAAAGAGTTGTTCTATTGTTGTACTGGTGCTTAATTTAGGGGACAGGGTTGGGCAAGCAGGTAACAGAGGGCATGATTCTAAAATGTTGATCTCCACATAAGCAAGAAGAAGGATGCTCCAGACAAGGATAACCTTATAAATAGATGTATTCTAATTTCCCACTTAAAAAGTAAATCTCTTGTAAGCCTTGAAATTATGCCTGAAATTATACTTTTCAGTGCTTGTCTTAAGCATTGCCCTCTTCCTAAGGCCTTAAAATGGGAAGCAGTGTATCCAGTGATTAAGAGCCAACATTCTAGTTGGGACTCGGCCATTTACTAACACTTCTTCCTAGGCAAATTGCATTATTTCTCTAAGTTCAGTTTCCACATCTGTAAAATATGGTAAAGAGTGGTACCTTCCTTGATAGGGCTGTTATGATGACTAAACAGATAACATTAAGTGCCTAGCACAATGTTTGGCATGTAGGAAATGTTTTTTTCTTTTTAAATGGTAGCTATGATTATTACCCAAAATCCAAATTCTCTTTCAGGATATTTCCCCAAATCTCCATGAGTGTTTGGCAGATGCATGCTTTTCAATGACAGTTTGGCAGAGTATAAACACCATGGACTTTGGATTCAAACAGACTGGGGATTAAATCCAGGTTCTCTCATCACAGCTCTGAGACTATGACTAAGCCACTTCAACTCTCTGAGACTGAGGCCCAGCCTATTGAAAAATGGGGATAACATTTCACTTTATGGGACCATTGTGAGAATTACAAATGATGTTTTTGACGTGCCTGGTACACAGTAAGCATTCAATGTATTAATTCCTTCTCAGAAAAGCAATGGGCTCTGACACATGATGAGAAGGAGGGTACTGAAAATAGGGTGATATATATAGAAAGGAAAGCTGGGACACTGGAGATGAATTTATGCCTTCTGGGCTTGATTTGGGATTTGAGTACTCTACTATCAAGATAATGAAAAGATGCAAGAACCTAGTGTCATAAAAAAATGTTAGTATACCATAATAAAAAAGAGGTTACATGGTGTAACCATATATAAGGTGTCAATGCACAGAGCAGGTCATTTAAATTGTTTCCCATGCTCACTGCAACCTTCTGAGAACTTCCTTATTCTCAGATGACCATCCCACTCTGGCAGCATACAATGGGCTTTTCAGTTGGCTATAAGACAGTGTAGCATGAGAATTTTACTTAGGAGTGGGTCTAGTGGAATGATGAATGGCTGAGCCCATCAGATCCTCTCTTGAATTTGATGTTAAGGGAGGGAGATTAGGGCCATGAAAAATAGAAAAAAAGATTTGTTATAGCAATAATGGGTGCTGATTGGATCAGTAGAAGCAGAATAAGTTGATATTGGTGATCATTACATCACCACAATGCTATAACATTAGAGGCAAGAGAAATAGCAATTTCTGAGGGGGACTTTTATTAGAGGTATTGATAATCTATATCTTTTGCCACACTGCTAGAGCTATTGCTCTATCCTGAATATGTCATGATTCCAGTTATCTGAGGCCTGGCTCTGTGGTTATCAAAACAGTGTCCTGATCTCTGTATTTCTCTATATATCTTTATAATAAATCTTCTCTAACAGACATGATCTGAGATTATCTGGGTTGCTTGCAAGTGGAAAGAACTTAGAATATTTTGTTGTGAGTTTAAGCCTTGCCACTTACTTATTTTTTCATCTGTAAATTGGAAGTTGTGAGGATAAAAATAGTTAATACAATTTGTTGAGGCTTGGTTTGTGACCTAATATGTGATCTATTCTGTAGAATATTCCATGCGCACTTAAAAAGAATGTGCATTCTGCCTTTCTAGGATGGAATGTTTTCAATGTATTTGTTATATCCACCTGGTTCACGTGTCAGTCAAAGCCATAGTTTCCTTGATTTTCTGTTTGGATTATCTATCCATTGATGTAAGTGGAGTGTTAAAGTCCCCTACTATTATCGTATTAGTATTGATGACTTTCTTTGTGTCTGTTATTAACTGCTTTATGTATTTGGGTTCTCCCATGTTAGGCAAATAAATATTTATAATTGTTATATCTTCTTGTTGGATTGTTTCCTCTATGATTATAAAATACTGTCCTTATTTGCCTCTTGTTATGGTCTTTGTTTTAAAGTCTATTTTCTAATATAAGTATTGCTACCCTGGTTTTCCTTTCATCCTTTCATATCATTTGCATGATAAATGCTTTACCATCTTTCCACTTTCAATCTGCATGTGTCCTTAGGTCTGAAATGAGTTTCTTGTAGATATCATAGGGTTGGATCTTTCTGTTTTCATCCACTGTGTCACCCCATCTCTTTTAATTAGATCATTTAGTCCTTTTTCATTCATAATAATTATTGATAAGTATGTCCTTATTGCTCTTTTGTTACTTATTTTATGGTTGTTTTTGTAGTGCTTCTCTGTTCCTTTCTTTTCTTGACTCGTTTTGTCCTGGTTTGCTGGTTTTCTTTAGTGATAAACTTGGATTTCTTCCTCTTAGTTTTTTGCATATTACTAGGTTTTTTTTTTTTATTTGTGGTTACCACTCAGTTTATATATAACATGCATATAGCAGTCTATATTAAGTTCATGGTCACTTAAGTTTGAACACCTTACTTAGTTCCTCCCCTCACCCCACATTTTAGGTATATGGTGTCATACTTTACATTCCTTTATTTTGTTAATCCCTTGGCTGATTTTTGTAGGTATACTTAATTTTACTGGTTTGGTGCTTCCTACTTTTAATTCTACTTAGTCTTTCCTTTGTACCAAAAAGTTTCCTTTAAGGAGGCATTTAGGTAGTTTGGAAAGATGGCAGTGTAGGAGGACACTCAGATCTCTGATACCATGTTTACAAGTAGATACCATCCACATCCAAGTCAACAAACCAACTCATCATCATGTGCAGTGCTCAGCCTCACATCCCCAGCTGCCACAGTACTTCTGGGGATCCTGTACTGAATTAGTGACCCATTGCACATTTTTGTTATACTGCCACACCACTCCCAAGTTCCCCTTCAGTTCCCCTAAGAGCTGGCTTGCCTGGGTCCCACAAGAACCACAGAGAGCAAGCACACCCCACAACAGGCAGAAAGTCAGTGCACAATACTGCACTGAAAGTAAAAGTGACTCAAATACAACAGCAAGGCATAAACAACACATAGGATTCTCTCCTGAAGTGCCCAGTTCTAGTGAACAGGGAACACCAACTGCAGGGCTCTCTAGGCCATCTTCATAAAGTCAGTACATTAAAGAGCAGAAGACATAGCTGACTTTCTTAATAGAAAGATACAGAAAGACAGATAAAATGAGAAACATAGAAATTTATTCCAAAGGAAAGAAAAGGACAAGGTCACATCCAGAGATCTAAGCAAAACAGATGTAAGTATGCCTGAGAGAGAATTCAAAGCACTGATCATATGTATACTCACTGGACTTGAGAAAAGAGTGCAAGACATAAGTGAGAAACATAACACAGAGATAAGGAATAACATAACAGAGAGAAAGGGCTCAATAAACAAAATGAGAAACACGCTTGATGGAATGGACAGAAAGCTGGGAGACACACAGGAACGATTAAATGACCTAGAATACATAGTAATGAAAGTAATCAAGCTGAACAAAAGAGAAGAAAATAATCATACAAAATGAGTACAGACTGGGGCGCCTGGGTGGCGCAGTCGGTTAAGCGTCCGACTTCAGCCAGGTCACGATCTCGCGGTCCGGGAGTTCGAGCCCCGCGTCAGGCTCTGGGCTGATGGCTCAGAGCCTGGAGCCTGTTTCCGATTCTGTGTCTCCCTCTCTCTCTGCCCCTCCCCCGTTCATGCTCTGTCTCTCTCTGTCCCAAAAATAAACAAACGTTGAAAAAAAAAACAAAAAACAAAAAACAAAAAAAAAACGAGTACAGACTTAGTGAACTCAGTGACTCCATGAAATATAATAACATTTATATTATAGGAATCCTGGAAGAAGATAGTGAAAGGGGGCAGAAAATTGATTTGAAGATATAATAGCTGAAAACTTCCCTAATTGGGGGAAGGAAACAGATATCCAGGTCCAGGAGGCACAGAAAACTCCCATCAAAATAAACAAAAGCAAAGTGACACCCAGACATATTGAAATTAAATTGGCGGGTGCCTGGGTGGCTCAGTTGGTTAGGCATCCAATTCTTGATTTTGGCTCCGGTCATGATCTCACAGTTCATGGGTTCAAGCCCTATGGGATCCTTGGGATCCTCTCTCTGCCCCTTCTCTGCTTGTGCTCTTTCTCTCTCAAAATAAATAAACTAAAAAAAAAAAGAAATTAAGTTGGCAAAATATGATGGTAAAGAAAAAAAATATTAAAAGCAGCAAGACAAAAGAAGTCAGTAACTTACAAGGTAAAACCTATAAGGTTAGCAGGAGATTTTTCAAAAGAAACATTGCAAGCCAGAACAGAGTGGTATGATACATACAAAGTACTGCATGGGAAAAATCTGCAGCCCAAAATACTCTATCCAGCAAGGCTATCATTCAGAGTAGAAGGAGATAAAGAATTTCTCTGACAAACAAAAACTACAGGAGTTCATGACAACTACACCAGCCAGGCAAGAAATATTAAAGGGTACATTTTGAGCAGAAGGAAGAAACCAAAAGTGATAGTATAAAGGTGGAAACACAAAATCAGTAAAAATTAATATTTCTGTAAGAATTAGGGAACTCACTAAAAAACCTAATGTAAAATATGACAACATATACCTAAAGTGTGGGTAGGAGAAGAATAAAGAATGGGTTTAAATGTGAACAATCATCAACTTAATAGAGACTGCTTTATGTAGAAGAGGTTGTATACAAACCTAATAAGAATCATATACTGAAACCACTAATAAATATACAAATAAAGCAAAAAAATCCAAATGTATCACTAAAGGAAACCAGCAAACCATGAAAGAAAGACAAGAAAGGATGAGAGAAAATCTTTACAAACAACCACAAACCAATAAATAAAATAGCAATAAATACATATATAGCAATAATTGCTTTGAATGTAAGTGGAATAAACATTTCAAGCAAAAGACACAGTGTGTCAAAGGAAAGCCAGGATAACAATACATATATCAGAGAAAACAGACTTTAAAACAAAGAATGTAACAAGAGACAAAGAAGGACACCAGTTAATAAAGGGGACAATCCAACAAGAAGATATAACAATTGTAAATATATATGCAGCCAACAAAGAAGCACAAAAATACATAAAATAGTTAATAGCAAACACAAAGAAACTGATAATAAGGCAATAACAGTAGGGGACTTAAATACCCCACTTACATCAAAGGGAAGATTATCTAAGAAAATCAATGATGAAACAATAGCTTTGAATGACACACTGTAACATATGTATTTAAAAAATAGATGCAGAACATTCCATTCCAAAACAGAAGAATATACATTCTTTTCAAGTGCACATGGAACATTCTCCAGAATAGATCATATATATTAGTCCACAAAAGCAGCGTCAACACATTCAAGAAGATAAAAGTCATACCATGAAACTTTTCTAACCACATTATGAAACTAGAAGTCAATGAAGAAAAAAATCAGGAAGGGACAAAAATAGGTGGAAATTAAACAACATGCTACTGAACAATGACTGAGTCAGCCAGAAAATAAAGGAAGAAATGAAAACTACATGGAAACAAATTAAATTGAAACACAACAGTCCAAAACCTCTGGAATGCAGAAAAAGCAGTTCTTACAGAAAAGTTTATAGTAATAGAGGACTACCTCAAGTAGGAAGAAAAATCTCAAATAAACAACCTAACCTTAAACCTAAAGGAGCTAGAAAAACAACAACAAACAAACCTAAAACTGGAAGAAACAGGGAAAATAAAGATTACAGCAGACTAAATGATTTAGAATATAAAACAGATTAGATCAATGAAACCAGAATCAGTCTTTAAAAATAGTCAATAAAATTGATAAAACTCTAGCCAGACTTATCAAGTAAAAAAGAGAAAGTATTCAAATAAATAAAATCACAAATCAGAGAGGAGAGATAACAAGTAAAACCACACAAATACCATTATGAGAATACTATTAAAAGCTATCTGCCAAAAAATTGTACAACATAGAAGAAATTTATAAATTCCTAGAAACATACAAACTACCAAACTGAACAAGAAGAAATAGAAAATTTGAATACACTGATAACCAGCAAAGAAATTTAACCAGTCATCAAACAACTCCCAACAAACAAAAGTCCAGAATCAGTTGGTTCATAGGCAAATTCTACCAAACACTTAAAGAAGAGTTAACACCTATTCTTCTCAAACTATTCCAAAAAACAGAAAAGGAAGGAAAATGTCAAGCTTATTCAATGAGGCCAGCATTATCCTCATACCAAAACTGGATAAAGACAGAACTTAAAAAAGAGAACTACAGGCCAATATCTTTGATGAACATGGATGCAAATATCCTCAAAAAAAGAAAAAAAAGCTACCAAAATGAATTTAAAAATACATTTAAAAAAATCGTTCACCATGACCTAATGAGATTTATTCCTAGGTTGCATGCGTGGTTCAATATTTGCAAATCAATCAATGGGATACAGCACATCAATAAGGGAAAGGATAAGAACAATATAATTACATAGATGCATAAAAAGCATCTGACAAAATACAGCATCCTTGATAAAAACCCTCAACAAAGTAAGTTTAGAAGAACATACCTCAACATAATGAAGGCCATATATGAATACCTCATAGCTAACATCATCTTTAATGGGTAAAACAGAAAGCTTTCCCCTAAGGTCACAAACAGTACAAGGATGTCCACTCTCACCACTTTTATTCAATATATGACTGGCAAGTCCTAGCCACAGCTATCAGACAACAAAAAGAAATATAAGGCATCCCAACTGGCAAGAAAGAAGTAAAACTGTCATTTGCTGAAGATGACATGTTCATATATATAGAAAACCTGAAAGACTCCACCAAAAATCTACTAGAACTAATAAACAAATTCAGTTAAGTCACAGGATACAAAATCAATTTATAGAAATCTTTTGCATTTCTATACATCAATAATGAAGAAGCAGAAACAGAAATTAAGAAAAAGAGCACATGTTCAGTTGCACCAAAAGCAATAAGATACCTGGGAATGAACATAACCAAAGAAGCAAAAGACCTGTACTCTGAAAATTATACAGCACTGCTGAAAAAAAAATGAAGATGACATTAAGCAGTGGAAAGACATTCCATTCTCATGGAGGGAAGAAAAACATCGTTAAAATATCTAAACCTTCCAAACCAATCTACACATTTAATGCAATCCTTATCAAAATACCAACAGCATTTTCCACAGGGTAGAACAAACAATCCTAAAATTTGAATGGAGCTACAAAAGACCTCAAATAGCCAAAGCACTCTTTGAAAAGCAAAGCTGGAAGTATTACACTATGGTCTTCAAGTTACATTAAAAAGCTGTGGTCAAGGCAGTATGATACTGGCACAAAAGTAGACATATAGATCAATGGGACAGAATAGAAAAGACAGAAATAAATCCACAAATATATGGTCAGTTAATCTTTCACAAAGCAGAGAAGAATATCCAGCAGGATAAGGACAGTATCTTCAACAAACGGTATTGGGTAACCTGGACAGCAATACACAAAAGAACAAGAGCATAACACTTTCTTACACCATGCACTAAAATAAATTCAAAATTGAACAAAGACCTAAATATGAGACCTGGAACCATAAAAACACTTGAAGAGAATACATGGAGTAACCTCTTTGATATCTGCCCTAGCAACTTGTTTCTAGATCTGTCTCCTAAGGGAAGGTAAACAAAAGCAAAAATAAAATATTGGGATACATCAAAATAAAGCACTTCTGGACAGTAAAGAAAACAATTAACAAAACTAAAAGGCAACCTACAGAATAGGAGAATATATTTGCAAATGGCATATCTGTTAAGGTGTTAGTATCTAAAATATATAAAGAACGTATAAAACTCAACACCCAAAAAACAAATAATCTAATTAAAAATGGGCAGAAGACATGAACATTCCTCCAAAGAAGACACAGAGGTGGATAATAGACACATGAAAAGATATTCATGTTCACTTACAATCAGACAAATGCAAATCAAAACTACAATGAGGGTGCCTGGGTGGCTCAGTCAGTTAAGTGCCCAACTTTGGCTCAGGTAATGATCTCATGCACGGTCCATGGGTTCAAGCCCCACATTGGGCTCTGTGCTGACAGCTTGGAGCCTGGAGCCTGCTTCGGATTCTGTGTCTCCCTCTCTCTCTGCCCCTCCCCTGCTCGTACTCTGTCTCTCTCTCTCTCAAAAATAAACATTAAAAAATTTTAAAAAACTACACCTCACACCTATCAAAAAGGCTAAAATCAACAACACAAGGAAAAAACAGGTATTGGTGAGGATATGAAGAAAAAGGAACCCTTGGGACACCTGGGTGGCTCGGTTAAGTTCCAACTCTTGATTTCAGCTCAGGTCATGATCTCACAGTTCCTGAGGTTGAGCCCACCATTGGGCTCTGCATGGACAGTGTGGAGCCTGCTTGGTATTCTCTCTTTCCCTCTCTCTCTGCCCCTGCCCCCCCCCTCAAAAATAAATACATATTTTTTAAAGGAACATTTGTGAATTGTTGGTGGGAATGCAATCTGGGTCAGTCACTCTGGAAAACAGTATGGAGGCTCCTCAGAATGTTAAAAATAGAATTACCCTATGATTCAGCAATTACACTACTGGATATTTACCCAAAGAATACAACAACACTAAGTCAAAGGGATACATGCACCCCTATGTTTATAGCAGCATTATTTACAATAGCCAAATTATGGAAGCAGCCTAAGTGTCCAGCAATTGATAAATAAAGAAAAAAATGGTTTATATATACAATGGAATATTATTGAACCACTGAAAAGAATGAAATCTTGCCATTTGCAACAACATGGGTGGAGCTAGAGAGTATTATGTTAAGCCAAATAGAGAAAGAAAGATACCATGTGATTTCACTTATATGTGGAATTTAAGCAAGAAAACTATCAATCAAGGGGAAAAGGGGAGAGAGAGAGAGAGAGAGAGAGAGAGAGAGAGAGAGAGAATGAGATATATATAGAGAGAAGCCAAAAAACAGCTTTATGTATAGAGAACACACTGATGGTTATCAGAAGGGAGGTGGGTGGGGGGTGGGTTAAATAGATGGTGGGAATTAAGGACTGCACTGATGTGCATTGGGTGATGTATGTGATTGTTGAATTACTATTTGTATGCTTGATACTAACACAATACTGCATGTTAACTAACTGGAATTAAAATAAAAACTTAAAAGTTTCCTTTAACATTTCTTGCCAGACTGGTTTTGTGGTCATTAATTACTTTAACTTTTGTTTTCTGGGAAATTCTTTAATTCCTTGTATTCTAAATGATAGCTTGTTGTAGAGTCCCCCATCCCCAGTACTTTCTTTATATATCATGCCACTCCTTTCCGGTCTGCAAAGTTTCTCCTGAAAAATCAGCTTATAGATTTATGGGGTTTCCCTTATTTGTAACTTGTTTTTTCTTTTAAAATTCTCTCTTTATCACTACTTTTTTTTCCATCTTAATTACTATGTGTCTTGGTGTGGACCTCTTTGGGTTGGTGTCATTTGGGGCCTTCTGTGCATCATGGACCTGGATATCTGTTTCCTTCCCCAGATGCAGAATTTTTCAGATATTATTATGTCAAATAAAATTTCTTCCCCATTTTCTTTCTCTTTTCCTTCTGGGATTCTTGTAATGCAAATAGTATTATACTTGATGGTGTCATATCAGACACAGCTGATAAAAAAGATATTACTGCCTATGTTTTCATCTAGTAATTGTATGGCTTCAGGTCTCAGAATTATGTCTTTATTCTGTTTATGTTTGTGTATGATGTAAGAAAATGGCCCCAATTCATTCTTTTCCATGTAGCTAATTTATCCAACACTATTTATTGAAGAAACTGTCTTTTCCCCCACTGTATATTCTTGTGGCCTTTCTCATAGATTAAGTGACCATATGAGCATGGGTTTTCTTCTAGACTCTATCTTTTCCATTGATCTATGTGTCTATTTATATGCCAGTACCATACTGTTTTGATTACTAAACTTTATAATACATATTGAAAACAGGGACTCTGATACCTCCAGCTTTGTTCTTTTTTTTTCAAGGTTACTTTGGTTATTGGGGTATTTTGCAGTTCTATACAAATTTCAAGATTATTTGTTATAATTCTGTGAAAACCGTTGGTGTTTCGATAGATTACATTTGCAGACTGTTTTGGTAGAATGGTCAAATCATGCAAATTCATTAGTGTATAGCAATGCAACAGATTTCTGGATAATAATGTTGTATCCTGCATCTTTAGTTAATTCATTCAACAGTTCTAGATTTTTGGGGGGAATCCTTAGGCTTTTCTACAAATAGTATCATCTCATCTGTAAATGGTGAAAGTTTTACCTCTTCCTCACCAACAAGGATCCTTTTCTTTTTCTTTTCTGATTGTTATGGCTAAGACTTCCAATATTATACTGAATAAAAGTAATGAGGAAACTAAAAAAGATCCAGAAGAAGATGGCAGCATAGGAGGGCGCTGGGCTCACCTCGTCCTGCTGATCACTTAGATTCCACCCACACCTGCCTAAATAAACCAGAAGACTGCCAGAAGACTAGCAGAACAGACTCTCCGGAGCCAAGCACAGACAAAAGGCCCAGGGAATAGGATCAACCCCAGCTAATACGCCAGATCCCATCAAAACATCACCACAAGCCTGGCAGTGTGCAAGTAGCCCAAACAGGGGTCACACCACTCCACAGTGAGTCCTGCCCCTGGGAGAGGGGAAGATAAGATACACATTAGTCTGACTATGGCACCAGCGGTGGGCTGGGGACAGACATTTAGTCTGACTGTGGCCCCTCCCACCAACACAAGTTACTCCAGACAGCACAGGGGAAGTGCCCTGAAGTTCAGTGCCACCCCAGGGACTACCCAAAATGGCGACACAGAACTCTCCTCAAAAAAAAAAAAAACCCCAGGAAGTAGCAACAGCTAAAGAATTGACAAAAACGATTTAAGCAATATAACAGAACAAGAATTTAGAATAGTCATAAAATTAATTGTTGGGCTTGAAAAAAGTATAGAGGACAGCAGAGAATCTATTGCTACAGAGATCAAGGGACTAAGAAATAGTCATTAGGAGTAAAAAAAATGCTATAAATGAAGTGCAAAATAAAATGGAGGTGACCACAGCTCAGATTGAAGAGACAGAGGAGAGAATAGGTGAATTACAAGATAAAATTATGGAAAAAGAGGAAGCTGAGAAAAAGAGAAAAAAATCTAGGAAAATGAGGCGAGAATTAGAGAACTATGTGATGTAATCAAGCACAACAATATCTGTATAATAGGAATTCCAGAAGAGGAAGAGAGAGAGAAAGGGGCTGAAGGAGTAATTGAATAAATCATAGCTGAGAACTTCCCTGATCTGGGGAAGGAAAAAGGCATTGAAATCCAAGAGGAACAGAGAACTCCCTTCAGATGTAACTTGAATCAACCTTCTGCATGACATATCATAGTGAAACTGGCAAAATACAAGGATAAAGAGAAAATTCTGAAAGCAGCTAGGGATAAAAAAGCTCTAACTTACAATGGGAGACCCATGAGTCTAGTGGCAGACCTAGCTACTGAAACTTGGCAGGCCAGAAAGGAATGGCAGGAAATCTTCCATGTGATGAACATAAAAAAAAACTATGCAGCCAAGAATCCTTTATCCAGCAAGTCTGTCATTCAGAATAGAAGGAGAGATAAAGGTCTTCCCAAACAAACAAAAACTGAAGGAATTTATCACCATTAAACCAGCCCTACAAGAGATCCTAAGGGGGATTCTGTGAGTGAAATGTTGCAAGGACCACAAAGTACCAGAGACATCACTACAAGCAGGAAACCTACAGACATCACAATGACTCTAAACCCAGATCTTTCTATAATAACACTAAATGTAAATAGACTAAATGCTCCAACCAAAAGACACAGGGTATCAGAATGGATAAAAAAAAAAAGACCCATCTATTTGCTGTCTACAAGAGATTCATTTTAGACCTAAGGATACCTTCAGATTGAAAGTGAGGGGATGGAGAGCTATCTATCCTGCTACTGGAAGTCAAAAGAAACCTGGACTAGCCATACTTATAGCAGACAAACTAGACTTTAAATTAAAGGCTGTATGTAACAAGAGATGAAAAAGGGCATTATATAATAATTACAGGGTCTATCCATCAGGAAGAGCTAACAATTATATATATCTATGCGCCAAATATGGGAGCCCCCAAATATATAAAACAATTAATCACAAATATAAGCAACCTTATTGAGAAGAATGTGGTAAGTGCAGGGGACTTGAATAATCCACTTACAGCAAGGGATAGATCATCTAGAAACAGGATCAATAAAGAACAAGGGCCCTAAATGACACATTGGATCAGATGGACTTGACATATATATTTAGAACTCTGCATCCCAAAGCAACAGAATATACTTTCTTCTCAAGTGCACATGGAATGTTCTACAAGATAGATCACATACTGGCTCACAAAATAGCTCTTCATAAGTATAAAACAATTGAGATCATACCATGCATACTTTCAAACCACAATGTGATTAAACTTGAAATCAAACACAGGAAAAAGTTTGGAAAACCTCCAAAAGCATGGAGGTTAAAGAACACCCTGCCTCAACCAGGCAATTAGAGATGAAATTTAAAAATATATGAAAACAAATGAAGATGAAAATACAACAATCCAAACGTTTTGGGATGCAGCGAAGGCAGTCCTAAGAGGAAAATACATTGCAATCTAGGCCTATCTCAAGAAACAAGACAAATCCCAAATACAAAATCTAACAGCACACATAAAGCAACTAGAAGCAGAACAATAAAGACAGGCCAAACCCAGCAGAAGAAGAAAAATATCAAAGATCAGAGCAGAAATAAACAAGATAGAATCTAAAAAATCTGTAGAGCAGATCAACGAAACCAAGAGTTGGTTTTTTGAAAAAATAAACAAAATTGATAAACCTCTAGCCAGGCTTCTCAAAAAGAAAAGGGAGATGACCCAAATAGATAAAATCATGAATGAAAATGGAATTATTACAACCAATCCCTCAGAGATACAAACAATTATCAGGGAATACTATGAAAAATTATATGCCAACAAACTGGACAACCTGGAAGAAATGGACAAATTCCTAAACACCAACACACTTCCAAAAATCAAACAGGAAGAAACACAAAAATTGAACAGACCCATAACCAGTGAAGAAATTGAATCAGTTACCAAAAATCTCCCAACAAATAAGAGTCCAGGACCAGATGGCTTCCCTGGGGAATTCCACCAGACATTTAAAGCAGAGATCTGTTCCAAAAAATAGAAAGGGAAGTAACTTCCAGATTCATTCTATTAAGCCAGAATTACTTTGATTCCTAAACCATACAGAGACCCAGCAATAAAAGAGAACCATAGGCCACTATCCCTGATGAATATGGATGGAAAAATTCCCAACAAGTTACCAGCAAATTGAATTCAACAGCATATAAAAAGAATTATACACCATGATCAACTGGGATTCATTCCTGGGCTGCAGGGATGGTTCAACATTTGCAAATCAATCAATGTGATACATCACATTAATAAAAGAAAAGATAATCATATGATCCTGTCAATTGATGAGGAAAAGCATTTGACAAAATTCAGCACCCTTTCTTATTAAAAACCTCGAGAAAGTCGGGATAGAAGGAACATACTTAAACATCACCAAAGCCATTTATGAAAATCCCACAGCTAATATCATCCTCAATGGGGAAAAACTGAGAGCTTTCCCCGAGATCAGGAACATGACAGGAGTGTCCACTCTCACCGCTGTTGTTTAACATAGTGTTGGAAGTGCTAGCATCAGCAATCATAAAAAAAAGGAAATCAAAGGCATCAACATTTTAAATGATGATGTCAAGCTTTCACTTTTTGCAGATGACATGATATTATACATGGAAAACACGACAGACTCCACCAAAAGTCTGCTAGAACTGATACATGAATTCAGCAAAGTTGCAGGATACAAAATCAATGTACAAAAATCAGTTGCATTCTTATACACTAATAATGAAGCAACAAAAAGACAAATAAAGAAACTGATCCCATTCACAATTGCAGCAAGAAGCATAAAATACCTAGGAATAACTAGCCAAAGATGTAAAACATCTGTATGCTGAAAACTATAGAAAGCTTATGAAGGTAATTGAAGAAGATATAAAGAAATGGAAAAACATTCTGTGCTCATGGATTGGAAGAATAAATATTGTTAAAATGTCAATACTAACCAAAGCTATCTACACATTCAATGCAATCTCAATCAAAATTGCATCAGCATTCTTCTCAAAGCTAGAACAAGCAATCCTAAAATTTTTATGGAACCACAAAAGGCCCCGAATAGCCAATGTAATTTTGAAGAAGAAGACCAAAGCGGGAGGCATCACATTCCCAGACTTTAGCCTCTACTACAAAGCTGTAATCATCAAGACAGCGTGGTACTGGCACAAAAACAGACACATAGACCAATGGAATAGAATAGAGACCTCAGAATTAGACCCAGAAAAGTATGGCCAACTAATCTTTGACAAAGCAGGAAAGAGTATCCAATGGAAAAAAGACAGTCTCTTTAACAAATGGTGCTGGGAGAACTGGACAGCAACATGCAGAAGGATGAAACTAGACCACTTTCTCACACCATTCACCAAAATAAACTCAAAGTGGATCAAGGACCTGAATGTGAGACAGGAATCCATCAAAACCCTATCAGACAAAGGGCTAGTATCCAAAATCTATAAAGAACTCACCAAACTCCACACCCGAAAAACAAATAACCCAGTGAAGAAATGGGCAGAAAACATGAATAGACATTTCTCTAAAGAAGACATCCAGATGGCCAACAGGCACATGAAAAGATGCTCAACGTCGCTCCTCATCAGGGAAATACAAATCAAGACCACACTCAGATACCCCCTCATGCCAGTCAGAGTGGCTAAAATGAACAAATCAGGAGACTATAGATGCTGGAGAGGATGTGGAGAAACGGGAACCCTCGTTCACTGTTGGTGGGAATGCAAACTGGTGCAGCTACTCTGGAAAACAGTGTGGAGGTTCCTCAAAAAAATTAAACATAGATCTACCCTACGACCCAGCAATAACACTGCTAGGGATTTACCCAAGGGATACAGGAGTCCTGATATATAGGGGCACTTGTACCCCAAGGTTTATAGTAGCACTTTCAACAATAGCCAACTTAGGGAAAAAGCCTAAACGTCCATCAACTGATGAATGTATAAAGAAATGTGGTTTATATACACAATGGAATACTACGTGGCAATGAGAAAGAATGAAATATGGCCCTTTGTAGCAACGTGGATGGAACTGGAGAGTGTTATGATAAGTGAAATAAGTCATAGAGAGAAAGATACCATATATTTTCACTCCTAAGTGGATCCTTAGAAACTTAACAGAAGACCATGGCAGAGGGAAAGGAAAAAAAAAAAAAAAAAGGTTAGAGAGGGAGGGTGCCAAAACATGAGAGAATATTCAAAACTGGGAACAAACTGAGGGCTGATGGGGGGTGGGAGGGATAGGAGGATGAGTGATGGGTATTGAGGAGGGCACCTACTAGGATGAGTACTGGGTGTTGTATGGAAACCAATTTGACAATAAATTTCATTAAAAAAAAAAAAGAATAAAAGTGATGAGAGTTGACATCCTTCTCTTGTTCCTGATCTTAAAGCTTTCAGTTCTTCACCATTGAGTAGGCTGTGTGTTTTTCATATATGGGCTTTATTATATTGTTTCTCCTAAACATACTTTGTTGAGATGTTTTATCATGAATGGTAGTTATACTTTGTCAAATGGTTTTTCTGCATCTATTGAAAAGATCATATTTTTTTTATCCTTTCCTTTGTTGATATATCACATTGACTTGTGAATATTGTACCATTTTTGCATCCAGGAATAAATTTCACTTGATCATGCTAAATGATTTTTAATGTACTATTGGATTTGGGTTTTGTTTTACATGTATGTTTATATTTACTGGCCTGTGGTTTCTTACATTGTAGTGTCATTATGTAGCTTTGGTATAAGATTAATGCTAGTTTCATAGAAGGAATTTGGAAGCTCTCCTTCCTCTTCTATTTTTTTGGAATAGGTATTAACTCTTCTTTAAATGTCTGGTAGAATTCACCTGTGAAGCATTCTAGCCCTGGACTTTTGTTTATGGGAGTTTTTGATTACTGATTCAATTTTGATTACTGATTCAATGATTACTGCTAGTAATCATTCTGCTCAAATTTTCAATTCCTTCCTGATTCAGTTTTGTAAGTTTATGTTTCTAGGAACTTGTTGGTTTCTTCCTCTAGGTTCTCCAATTTGTTTATATATAATTTTCCATATTATCTGAATACCCTTTGAATTTGTTATCAGTTGTTATTTCTCCATTTCTGATTTTATTAGAGTCTTCATTTTTTTATGAATCTGGTTGAAGTTTTATCAATTTTGTCATTTTTTTCAAGGAACTGGCTCCTGGTTTCATTGATCTGTTCTATTGTTTTTCAATCTCTATTTCTGTTCTAATTTTTATTATTTCCTTTTAGTGCTGTCTCTGGGCTTTGTTCATATTTGTTTTTTCTAGTTCTTTCTAGGTTCATGTTTGTGAGGTTAGTTTGAATTTTTTCTTCCCTTTTTAGGGAGATCTGTGTTGTTGTAATCTTCCTTGTTAGAATAGCTTTTGCTGGATCCCAAAGATTTTGGACCATTGTATTTTCATTTTCAATTGTCTCCATGTATTTTTTGATTTCCTCTTCAATTTCCTGGTTGACCCACTCATTTTTTTTCCTTTTAGTAACATATACTTAGCCTCCATGCATTTGTGTTTTTTCCAGATTTTTTTCCTGTGGTTTATTTCTAGCGTCATACTGTTGTCATCAGAAAAGGCACATCATATGAATAGTTTGAATTCATCGAGACTATTTTTGTGGCCTAACATGATCTATTCTGAATAATATTCCATGTGAACTTGAAAAGAATGTGTATTCCACTTCTGAATGGAATGTTCTGAATATATGTGTTAGACCCATCTGGTGCAAAGTGTCAAAGTTGCTGTTTTCTTCTTGTCTGTTTGTATGATCTATCCATTCATATAAGTGGTGCTAGAATCCCCTACTATTATTGAAATACTGCTAGTTTCTCCCCCTATATCTCTTAATAGTGGATTTATGTTTTTGGTGCCCCCATTATGGGAGCATAAATATTTAAAAAGCTTATATCCTCTTCTTGGATTATTCCTTTTATCATTATGTAGTGCCTTTGTTTTTCACTTGTTAGACTCTTCGTTTTAAAGTCTATTTTGTCTGATATAAGAATTGCTACTCCAGCATTATTTTCACTTGCATTTGCATGGTATATAGTTTTCAATTTCTTCATGTTCAATCTGCAGATGTTTTCAGGTCTGAGATAGGCAGCATTCATTTGGGTCTTGCCTTTTATTCAGTCTCCCTGTGTCTTTTGATTGCCACATTTAATCTATTTATATTCAAAATTGATAGGTATATACTTACTGCCATTTTGTCACTTGTTTTACAGTTGGCTTTATAGTTCTTCACTATTCCTTTCTTCTCTTGCTGTCTTCCCCCGTGGTTTGATGGCTTTAGTGATATACTTGCATTCTGTTTCTCTTCATTTTTTGCACATGTATTACAGGTTTTGATTGAGGTTACCATTAGGTTTATATACAACATCTTATGCATATAGCAGTCTATATTAAGTTGATGTCATGTAAGTCTAACTCATTTTAAAAGCTCTAATTTTTTAGTCCCCCTAAGGTTTTATGTATATAATGTCACACTTTATAACCTTTTATTTTGTGATTTCCTTGACGAATTTTTTATAAATACAATTGACTGTATTGCATTTGTACTTTAACCTCCATACTGGTTTTATAAATGATGAGTTACCATTATTATGTTTTTATGTACCAGGGAAATATTTGCCCTTCCTAATTTTTTATTCCTCATTGTGCCCTTTTTTTTTTCCATTCAAAGAATTCCCTTTAATGATTCATTTTTAGTATATGTGCTGCCGAAGCGAGCACTTAATGATTCATATAAGGCTGGTTTTATAGTTATGGACTACTTTAACTTTTGTTTGGGAAACTCTTTATCTCTGCTTCTATTCTGAATAATAGTCCTACTGGGTAGAATATACTTTATTGCAGGTTTTTTTTTTCCTTTCAGCACTTTGAATGTCACTCCCTTCTGGCCTACAAAGCTTCTGCTGATTGCTTTATGAAGTTCCCCTTATATGTAATGGTTTTCCCTTGCTGCTTTTAAATTGTTTATCATTACGTTTTGCCATTTTAATTACTTTGTATCTTTTTTTTTTTTTGGAGGCTCTCTGTGATTTCTGGATCTTGATGTCTGCTTCCTTCTCCAAATTAGGTAAATTTTAAGCTATTATTTCTTCAAATACATTTTCTTCCCCTCTTTTTTTCTCTCTTCTCCTTCTGGGATCCCTATAATCCAAATGTTATTACATTTGATATTGCTGAATTCCCTTAACATTTTCTCATTTTTCTTTTTGCTGTTCAGCTTTATTGTTATCCATTACTGTCATCCAGCTCATTGATCCATTCTGCCTCCTCTAATCTATTTATTCCATCTAGTGTATTTCATAGTTCAGTTATTAAGGTCTTCACTTCTGGTATTTGTATTTTCTATATATTTGTTGATGGTGTCACTGGGATCCTCCACTCTATTCTCATGTCCTATAAATATCTTTATGAAGGTTGATTTAAAAAAAATTAACGTTTATTTATTTTTGAGACAGAGACAGAGCATGAATGGGGGAAGGTAAGAGAGAGAGGGAGGCACAGAATCTGAAACAGGCTCCAGGCTCTGAGCTGCCAGCACAGAGCCCGACACGGGGTTCAAACTTACGGACACGAGATCATGACCTGAGCCCAAGTTGGACGCCCAACTGACTGAGCTACACGGGCACCCCTAAAAAAAAAATTTTAATGTTTATTTTTGAGAGAGTGACAGACTGTGAGTGGAGGAGGGGCAGAAAGAGAGGGAGACACAGAATCTGAAGCAGGCTCCAGGCTCTGAGCTGTCACCACAGATCCTGACGTGGGGCTTGAACTCACAAACCGCAAGATCATAACCTGAGCCAAAGGTGGATGCTCAACTGAGTCACCCAAGTGCCCCTATGATGATTAATTTGAATTCTTTATCAGGCGTATAACTTATCTTGTTCCATTTCATTCTTTTGCTATGGTTTTGCCCCATTCTTTTATCTGGGGCATATTCCAGTCTCATTTTGTGTAACTGTTTGTTTTTATGTATTAGTAAAGTCAGTCACAGCTCTTCATCTTAAAAGTAGTGACATTACAAAGAAGAGTTCCTGTGCTGTAAAGACCCCTCTTAACCAAAACTAGGTACTTCAGGGGCATCTCCTATGTGAGTTGTATATGCCCTACTATTGTGTGTGAGCCTCACTTGCCTTTAGTCTAGTTGGCTGCAGTGGCCCACTTTGCCTTTTGTGGGCTAGGTTTGGTCCCTGTGCTGTTATGGGGCCAGTTTGGGGCCACTATGGGCTTATAGTTGGTCAGTGCCAGCAGTAATAACACATACCTGCCCTCAGTCTGTTTGCTGGGGATGCAAGTGGCACAGAACTGCAAGGCACTCTGTCTGTATTCCCTTCAGAGGCTTTCATTGGTGGATGGGGTCAGCAGCCAGATCTAGATGCCTGCCCCCAGACGATCTGCTGGGGCTGATGCACTGATTGGCAGGGCACTCTTTGCACTGCAATTGTAAGGTTCACCTGTTGGGGCTGCTAAATGCTGTGTGTGGTTATCTTCCCCTCTCAACAGGACAGGAGTCACTTTGGAGTGGCACCAGTTGCTGCCATGACAGTTTTCAGAATAAGATGTGACAGGAGCTGATCTAGAGGTATTCCTTAACAGTAGGATTGGTTGGATGGGGAAGATCTTCAGGAGAACGCAGGGACAGGGGCATGGTGTCAGCAAGGTATGTAGAGAGTGTGCTGGTTCTCATAAGCATCAGACTATGTTAGTCCCTTCTCCCTCCAGCACACATTCTAAGATTAGTAGATAAACCTCCTTCCTGTGTACCCCAGATACTTTTTAAGCTGCAGTGTATATTCTGTATCTTGGCGGGACTGTTTGTATCTTTAAGGGTGGAGGCTCAGCTTCCTATTGTATTCTGGCTCTTCCACAGTTAAGCCTGCTGATTTTGAAAGTACCCAGAGTTAACCTCTTAGTTGTGAAAACTCACAAAGTTAAACACCTCTGTTTTCAAAGCCCAATGTTATGGGGACTCATCATACCAGGGTACGTCCCCCATTTCTGTGGTGCCTGGTATGGGGTCTGATCCTTTCCCTTCTTTGTGCTTGTGGTCTCCTTCCCATTTGTTATAAGTCTTCTCAGGAGTTTGGTTCGCAACCACATCTCTGTCTCTCCTACTCTTTTCCATGCGGCCTTCTCTCTACAATTAACTACAGAAAATCTATTGTGCCAGTCTTCAGGTCATTTTGAGTTGGTTGCAGAGATGTGGTTATCATCTAGGTGTGTCAGTGGGACAAGGTGATCTTAGGATCCTCCCCTCCTACTTTGACACCTTCTCCTAAAATCCTACATGTGTTACTTTTCAATTATCAAATCACTTATCAAATTTGAAATTTAATTTATTTTAACAAGAGATAAAAGTTCACAGGTTGTGGAGCTACTGTTCTAAGAATAAAGACATTTTTATTATAATAGATCCAAAAGTGAAACTTGAGGTATATCAAAGAACAATTTTTACAAGATAAATATGTTATGGCTGTTAAATAAAAGTATGAGAAGCCATATTTATCACAATTACATTTCTAGATTTAAGTAAGCTACATTCACAATTTCACAATTTTTATTAAGTCAATAAAACAAAATCTACAATTCCCACCAACAAAAAATAAGAAAACTGTACTTCATAGATTTTTTAATCTGTAATAATCTCCTCTATGGCTTCTCAGGACATTCCAATATAATCAAATAATTTTACCCTTTAAGTAGAAAGAACAAAGCATCAATTATAAGCAAAATAGAAGATTACCACATTGAGGTCACACCATACAGTCAAGTACTAAAAAAGTTAAATAGTACTAAAAGTTAAATGAATGCTGCAATACTGAATCCATCTATGGCCCCCCATCTTGTTCATATCCTTGTAACAACCTCTATTGGGTCTATGTGTTCTAGACCCCTTGGAGGTCAAAGCTCTGACCAGAATGTGGGAAGATTTGAACTGATCTTCCTTAAAGTTGTTTAGTACTAGTCAGTACAGATAACAGTTTCTTCCCCTCCTTCCCCTCTGGGGCACAGATGGCACTAGGACATCTGTTAAATGTTAAACCCTTTGACCTCACTACAATGCCCTCTGCACACCCCCTCACTCTATAAAATCTGTGGATTAAGATCTAGACTGTTTGGAGAATAGCTCTGCAGTGCCTGGATCATCATTTGCCCAATACCCTGTCAGTAAGTTACCCTGAATAAAACTGTGTGAATGGTATGAACCGGTTTGCTTTATTTTTTAGTCTCAAAGTGCCTTCTCAGTTTAGAGGATACTTTACTGACTTTCCTTCACCTTCAAACACCCATACTTAGCAAAAGGGTAATTTCTCATTTAATTAACCAGTGAAAATAATCTTCATTTATACCCATTCTCATTTATGGTAGGAAACATCACATATGACTGGTGAATACTTAGCAAACAAAGAGTCTCCATAATTGCACTCTGAATGCCTTCATGACTTACAATGAAAATATCTTCTAAATGTATCTTGTCTTCAATAGAACTTCAAAAAATATGGGAATTCTTTAATGGATAAATCATGAAGTAAGAAAAAATACCTTATTTACTTTACCTAGATTACTTGCTAAAATATAACTTGGTTACCTCTCCAATTTGGAGACTGTTATATCAGAAAATTGCAGGCACATGTTAATTTGTTTTAGTTGGGTATAAAATACAGACATTCTTGGGGAGATGGCTAGTAGTACAGCTGGTCATCATAT
Source organism: Prionailurus viverrinus (assembly GCF_022837055.1). Classification (NCBI taxonomy): domain Eukaryota; kingdom Metazoa; phylum Chordata; class Mammalia; order Carnivora; family Felidae; genus Prionailurus; species Prionailurus viverrinus. The sequence continues at coordinate 58,283,892 of NC_062579.1, forward strand.
GCTTTTCCCTGAAGATGCTGGCCTTTCAGACGCTACTCTTCTTTATAATTTTATGACTTTTTTGTCCCTTCAATCCCCTATATTGTACTCCCAACTTCCATTGGACTAGAAGTTATTTTCAGGGTTTGGCAACACATTTTAATCTAACTTTTTAATTTTTACTTAATTTCTTCCAGTTACTGAAGAGCTGTTTAAGATAAAAGATGAATTCATTTAACCAGGATTTAATAGTGGTTTTAACTTGAGTTGGCTCAATTTTGTTTTCTATGTTGTTATTTTTTGCTGATTGCTTTCAAAACACTTTTTTTTTGAAAATCCTGGCCTCTAAACAATACTATGGAAAATATAAATGATATTAAGACCATTGAAATTAGTATCCTTAAATTTTTTTTAACATTTATTCATTTCTGAGCAAGAGAGACAGAGCATGTGTGGGAGGAGACAACAGAGAAGGAGACAGAGAGGGAGACAAAGAATCCAAAGCAGGCTCCAAACTCTGAGCTGTTAAAACAGAGCCCAACACAGAGCTTGAACTCACAGACCGCAAGATCATGACCTGAGTTGAAGTCAAATGCTTAACCAACGGAGCTACCCAGGCGCCCCAATATCCTTTTCAAAATCCAGCCAAGCCCGGCAAGATGGCGGCTTAGGAGGACGCTGGGCTCACCGCACGTCCTGCTGATCACTTAGATTCCATCTACACCTGCCTAAATAACCCAGAAAACTGCCAGAGGATTAGCAGAACGGAGTTGCCGGAGCCAAACGCAGACGAGAGGCCCACGGAAGAGGGTAGGAAGGGCGGCGAGGCGGTGCGCGCTCCAAGGACTGGCGGGAGGGAGCCGGGGCGGAGGGGCGGCCCGCCGGCCAAGCAGAGCCCCCGAGTCTGGCTGGCAAAAGCGGAGGGGCCTGACGGACTGTGTTCCCACAACAAGCGAGACTTAGCGTCTGGGAGGTCATAAGTTAACAGCTCTGCTCGGAAAGCGGGAAGGCTGGAGGACAAAGGGAGGGAGAGCTGCTGAGCCCCCTGACAACAGAGCTCAGTTTGGTGGGGAACAAAGGCGCTCGCCAGCGCCATCTCCCCCGCCCATCCCCCAGCCAAAATCCCAAAGGGAACCGGTTCCTGCCAGGGAACTTGCTCCCTCCAAGCAAACACCCAACTCTGCGCTTCTGCGGAGCCAAACCTCCGGCAGCGGATCTGACTCCCTCCCACTGCCACAGGGCCCCTCCTGAAGTGGATCACCTAAGGAGAAGCGATCTAAGCCTGCCCCTCCTGCCCCCGTGCACCTTGCCTACCCACCCCAGCTAATATGCCAGATCCCCAGCATCACAAGCCTGGCAGGGTGCAAGTAGCCCAGACGAGCCACACCGCCCCTAGGAGAGGGGAAGAGAAGGCACACACCAGTCTGACTGTGGCCCCAGTGGTGGGCTGGGGGCAGACACCAGGTCTGACTGCGGCCCCGCCCACCAACTCCAGTTATACACCACAGCACAGGGGAAGTGCCCTGCAGGTCCTCACCACGCCAGGGACTATCCAAAATGACCAAGCGGAAGAATTCCCATCAGAAGAATCTCCAGGAAATAACAACAGCTAATGAGCTGATCAAAAAGGATTTAAATAATATAACAGAAAGTGAATTTAGAATAATAGTCATAAAATTAATCGCTGGGCTTGAAAACAGTATACAGGACAGCAGAGAATCTCTTGCTACAGAGATCAAGGGACTAAGGAACAGTCACGAGGAGCTGAAAAACGCTTTAAACGAAATGCATAACAAAATGGAAACCACCACAGCTCGGCTTGAAGAGGCAGAGGAGAGAATAGGTGAACTAGAAGATAAAGTTATGGAAAAAGAGGAAGCTGAGAAAAAGAGAGATAAAAAAATCCAGGAGTATGAGGGGAAAATTAGAGAAGTGATACACTAAAAAGAAATAATATACGCATAATTGGTATCCCAGAGGAGGAAGAGAGAGGGAAAGGTGCTGAAGGGGTACTTGAAGAAATAATAGCTGAGAACTTCCCTGAACTGGGGAAGTAAAAAGGCATTGAAATCCAAGAGGCACAGAGAACTCCCTTCAGACGTAACTTGAATCGATCTTCTGCATGACATATCATAGTGAAACTGACAAAATACAAGGATAAAGAGAAAATTCTGAAAGCAGCAAGGGGTAAACGTGCCCTCACATATAAAGGGAGACCTATAAGACTCGTGACTGATCTCTCTTTTGAAACCTGGCAGACCAGAAAGAATTGGCACGAGATTTTCAGGGTGCTAGACAGAAAAAATATGCAGCCAAGAATCCTTTATCCAGCAAGTCTGTCATTTAGAATAGAAGGAGAAATAAAGGTCTTCCCAAACAAAAACTGAAGGAATTTGTCACCACTAAACCAGCCCTACAAGAGATCCTAAGGGGGACCCTGTGAGACAAAGTCCCAGAGACACCACTACAAGCATAAAACATACAGACATCACAATGACTCTAAACCCGTATCTTTCTATAATAACACTGAATGTAAATAGATTAAATGCGCCAACCAAAAGACATAGGGTATCAGAATGGATAAAAAAACAAGACCCATCTATTTGCTGTCTACAAGAGACTCATTTTAGACCTGAGGACACCTTTAGATTGAGAGTGAGGGGATGGAGAACTATTTATCATGCGACTGGAAGCCAAAAGAAAGCTGGAGTAGCCATACTTCTATCAGACAAACTAGACTTTAAATTAAAGGCTGTAACAAGAGATGAAGAAGGACATTATATAATAGTTACAGGGTCTATCCATCAGGAAGAGCTAACAATTATAAATGTCTATGCGCCGAATACCGGAGCCCCCAAATATATAAAACAATTACTCATAAACATAAGCAACCTTATTGATAAGAGTGTGGTAATTGCAGGAGACTTTAACACCCCACTTACAGAAATGGATAGATCATCTAGACACACGGTCAATAAAGAAACAAGGGCCCTGAATGAGACATTGGATCAGATGGACTCGACAGATCTATTTAGAACTCTGCATCCCAAAGCAACAGAATATACTTTCTTCTCGAGTGCACATGGAACATTCTCCAAGATAGATCATATACTGGGTCACAAAACAGCCCTTCATAAGTTTACAAGAATTGAAATTATACCATGCTTACTTTCAGACCACAATGCTATGAAGCTTGAAATCAACCACAGAAAAAAGTCTGGAAAACCTCCAAAAGCATGGAGGTTAAAGAACATCCTACTAAAGAATGAGTGGGTCAACCAGGCAATTAGAGAAGAAATTAAAAAATATATGGAAACAAATGAAAATGAAAATACAACAATCCAAACGCTTTGGGATGCAGCAAAGGCAGTCCTGAGAGGAAAATACATTGCAATCCAGGCCTATCTCAAGAAACAAGAAAAATACCAAATACAAACTCTAACAGCACACCTAAAGGAACTAGAAGCAGAACAGCAAAGGCAGCCTAAACCCAGCAGAAGAAGAGAAATAATAAAGATCAGAGCAGAAATAAACAATATAGAATCTAAAAAAACTGGAGAGCAGATCAACGAAACCAAGAGCTGCTTTTTTGAAAAAATAAACAAAACTGACAAACCTCTAGCCAGGCTTCTCAAAAAGAAAAGGGAGATGACCCAAATAGATAAAATCATGAATGAAAGTGGAATTATTACAACCAATCCCTCAGAGATACAAACAATTATCAGGGAATACTATGAAAAATTATATGCCAACAAATTGGACAACCTGGAAGAAATGGACAAATTCCTGAACACCCACACACTTCCAAAACTCAATCAGGAGGAAATAGAAAGCTTGAACAGACCCATAACCAGCGAAGAAATTGAATCAGTTATCAAAAGTCTCCCAACAAATAAGAGTCCAGGACCACATGGCTTCCCAGGGGAGTTCTACCAGACGTTTAAAGCAGAGATAATACCTATCCTTCTCAAGCTATTCCAAGAAATAGAAAGGGAAGGAAAACTTCCAGACTCATTCTATGAAGTCAGTATTACTTTGATTCCTAAACCAGACAGAGACCCAGTAAAAAAAGAGAACTACAGGCCAATATCCCTGATGAATATGGATGCAAAAATTCTCAATAAGATACTAGCAAATCGAATTCAACGGCATATAAAAAGAATTATTCACCATGATCAAGTGGGATTCATTCCTGGGATGCAGGGCTGGTTCAACATTCGCAAATCAATCAACGTGATACATCACATTAACAAAAAAAAAGAGAAGAACCTTATGATCCTGTGTATTGATGCAGAAAAGGCCTTCGACAAAATCTAGCACCCTTTCTTAATAAAAACCCTTGAGAAAGTCGGGATAGAAGGAACATACTTAAAGATCATAAAAGCCATTTATGAAAAGCCCACAGCTAACATCATCCTCAACGGGGAAAAACTGAGAGCTTTTTCCCTGAGATCAGGAACACGACAAGGATGCCCACTCTCACCGCTGCTGTTTAACATAGTGCTGGAAGTTCTAGCATCAGCAATCAGACAACAAAAGGAAACCAAAGGCATCCAAATTGGCAAAGATGAAGTCAAGCTTTCGCTTTTTGCAGATGACATGATATTATACATGGAAAATCCGACAGACTCCACCAAAAGTCTGCTAGAACTGATACAGGAATTCAGCAAAGTTGCAGGATACAAAATCAATGTACAGAAATCAGTTGCATTCTTATACACTAACAATGAAGCAACAGAAAGACAAATAAAGAAACTGATCCCATTCACAATTGCACCAAGAAGCATAAAATACCTAGGAATAAATCCAACCAAAGATGTAAAGGATCTGTATGCTGAAAACTATAGAAAGCTTATGAAGGAAATTGAAGAAGATTTAAAGAAATGGAAAATCATTCCATGCCCATGGATTGGAAAAATAAATATTGTCCAAATGTCAATACTACCCAAAGCTATCTACACATTCAATGCAATCCCAATCAAAATTGCACCAGCATTCTTCTCGAAACTAGAACAAGCAATCCTAAAATTCATATGGAACCACAAAAGGCCCCGAATAGCCAAAGGAATTTTGAAGAAGAAGACCAAAGCAGGAGGCATCACAATCCCAGACTTTAGCCTCTACTACAAAGCTGTCATCATCAAGACAGCATGGTATTGGCACAAAAACAGACACATAGACCAATGGAATAGAATAGAAACCCCAGAACTAGACCCACAAACGTATGGCCAACTCATCTTTGACAAAGCAGGAAAGAACATCCAATGGAAAAAAGACAGCCTCTTTAACAAATGGTGCTGGGAGAACTGGACAGCAACATGCAGAAGGTTGAAACTAGACCACTTTCTCACACCATTCACAAAAATAAACTCAAAATGGATAAAGGACCTAAATGTGAGACAGGAAACCATCAAAACCTTAGAGGAGAAAGCAGGAAAAGACCTCTCTGACCTCAGCCGTAGCAATCTCTTACTCGACACGTCCCCAAAGGCAAGGGAATTAAAAGCAAAAGTGAATTACTGGGATCTTATGAAGATAAAAAGCTTCTGCACAGCAAAGGAAACAACCAACAAAACTAAAAGGCAACCAACGGAATGGGAAAAGATATTCGCAAATGACATATCGGACAAAGGGCTAGTATCCAAAATCTATAAAGAGCTCACCAAACTCCACACCCGAAAAACAAATAACCCAGTGAAGAAATGGGCAGAAAACATGAATAGACACTTCTCTAAAGAAGACATCCGGATGGCCAACAGGCACATGAAAAGATGTTCAGCGTCGCTCCTTATCAGGGAAATACAAATCAAAACCACACTCAGGTATCACCTCACACCAGTCAGAGTGGCCAAAATGAACAAATCAGGAGACTATAGATGCTGGAGAGGATGTGGAGAAACGGGAACCCTCTTGCACTGTTGGTGGGAATGCAAATTGGTGCAGCCACTCTGGAAAGCAGTGTGGAGGTTCCACAGAAAATTAAAAATAGACCTACCCTATGACCCAGCAATAGCACTGCTAGGAATTTATCCAAGGGATACAGGAGTACTGATGCATAGGGCCACTTGTACCCCAATGTTCATAGCAGCACTCTCAACAATAGCCAAATTATGGAAAGAGCCTAAATGTCCATCAACTGATGAATGGATAAAGAAATTGTGGTTTATATACACAATGGAATATTATGTGGCAATGAGAAAAAATGAAATATGGCCTTTTGTAGCAACGTGGATGGAACTGGAGAGTGTGATGCTAAGTGAAATAAGCCATACAGAGAAAGACAGATACCATATGGTTTCACTCTTATGTGGATCCTGAGAAACTTAACAGGAACCCATGGGGGAGGGGAAGGAAAAAAAAAAAGAGTTTAGAGTGGGAGAGAGCCAAAGCATAAGAGACTCTTAAAAACTGAGAACAAACTGAGGGTTGATGGGGGGTGGGAGGGAGGAGAGGGTGGGTGATGGGTATTGAGGAGGGCACCTTTTGCGATGAGCACTGGGTGTTGTATGGAAACCAATTTGTCAATAAATTTCATAAAAAAATCCAGCCGAATAAGGTTTGAGTAGAAATAAAGAGAATGATTAAATATGTGATTATATTTCATTTCAAAGTATCCAAGGTTAAATTTCTCTGAAATTGTTAACAGTGATATTTAGCAAAGAGAAAAGTTCAAAAATGAGCGAATTTAATTTCTTTGATTTAATGTTACAGATTTTTTCTAGTTATATAAGAAAATTATCAAAGAAATTTTTTAATCTAAAAATTTTAAATAAAAGTCATTAGATTGCTAGGTAAAAATTCCAATAATAATCTAAATTTAAAAGCTGGTATACAGATTAAAAGTCAACTACATTTCTGCTTGAATAAGCAAAGACTAACAAAAACTTAAAACACACACAAAAAATAGCACTCTCCATTGTAGGACACTAAATAAGGTGTTTTTTGGTTACATATATACTAAGTAAACATGTTTTCCTTGCTTTTTTTTTAAGTTTGAGCTGATATTATTTCACCTGTAAAAATTTATTATTTTACTTTTTTATTATATGAAATTTATTGTCAAATTAATTTCCATACAACACCCAGTGCCCATCCCAAAAGATGCCCTCTGCAATGCCCATCATCTGCCCTCTCCTCCCTCCCACCCCCATCAGCCCTCAGTTTGTTTTCAGTTTTTAAGAGTCTCTTATGCTTTGGCTCTCTTTCCCACTCTAAACTCTTTTTTCTTTTTTTTTTCCTTCCCCTCCCCCATGGGTTTCTGTTAAGTTTCTCAGGATCCACATAAGAGTGAAAACATATGGTATCTGTCTTTCTCTGTATGGCTTATTTCACTTAGCATCACACTCTCCAGTTCCATCCACGTTGCTACAAAGGGCCATATTTCATTCTTTCTCATTGCAACGTAGTACTCCATTGTGTATATAAACCACAATTTCTTTATCCATTCATCAGTTGATGGACATTTAGGCTCTTTCCATAATTTGGCTACTGTTGAGAGTGCTGCTATAAACATTGGGGTACAAGTGCCCCTATGCATCAGCACTCCTGTATCCCTTGGGTAAATTCCTAGCAGTGCTACTGCTGGGTCATAGGATAGGTCTATTTCTAATTTTCTGAGGAACCTCCACACTGTTTTCCAGAGTGGCTGCACCAGTTTGCATTCCCACCAGCAGTGCAAGAGGATTCCCGTTTCTCCACATGCTTTCCAGCATCTATAGTCTCCTGATTTGTTCATTTTAGCCACTCTGACTGGCATGAGGTGATATCTGAGTGTGGTTTTGACTTGTATTTCCCTGATGAGGAGCGACGTTCAGCATCATTTCAGATGTCTTCTTTAGAGAAGTGTCTATTCATGTTTTCTACCTATTTCTTCACTGGATTATTTGTTTTTTGGGTATGGAGGTTGGTGAGTTCTTTAGAGATTTTGGATACTAGCCCTTTGTCTGATATGTCATTTGCAAATATCTTTTCCCATTCCGTTGGTTGCCTTTTAGTTTTGTTGATTGCTTCCTTTGCTGTACAGAAGCTTTTTATCTTCATGAGACCCCAAGAATTCATTTTTGCTTTTAATTCCTTTGCCTTTGGGGATGGGTCAAGTAAGAAATTGCTACGGCTGAGGTCAGAGAGGTCTTTTCCTGCTTTCTCCTCTAGGGTTTTGATGGTTTCCTGTCTCACATTCAGATCCTCTTTCCATTTTGAGCTTATTTTTCTAAATGGTGTGAGAAAGTGGTCTAGTTTCAACCTTCTGCATGTTGCTGTCCAGTTCTCCCAGCACCATTTGTTAAAGAGACTGTCTTTTTTTCCATTGGATATTCTTTCCTGCTTTGTCAAAGATGAGTTGGCCATACTTTTGTGGGTCTAGTTCTGGGGTTTCTATTCTATTCCATTGGTCTATGTGTCTGTTTTTGTGCCAATACCATGCTGTCTTGATGATGACAGCTTTGTAGTAGAGGCTAAAGTCGGATTGTGATGCCTCCTGCTTTGGTCTTCTTCTTCAAAATTACTTTGGCTATTTGGGGCCTTTTGTGGTTCCATATGAATTTTAGGATTGCTTGTTTGTGTATAATTTTTAAGGAAGGTGTTTCATATACAACAAGCTAATGCTGTGGTGCCTGGGTGGCTCAGTAAGTTAAGTGTCTGACTCTCGAATTCAGCTCAGGTCATGATCTCATGGTTCCTGAGATAGAGCCCCATGTCAGGCTCCATGCTAAAAGGACGGAGCCTGCTTGGGATTTTTCTCTCCCTCTCTTTCTCTCTGCCCCTCCCCCACTCACTCTCTCCCCTCTCTAAATAAACTAATCCCCATCTCTCTCAAAATAAAATAAACAACAACAACAAAAAAAACAAGCTAATGCTAGCTTTATCAAAGACATACCAAAAAAAGTCCCTTACACTTTTTGACATAATATATAAAACTATAAATTCTGTCTAGGTGAAAACTGTCTGGAACATCATAAAGTATTAGAAAGTACAGCAAGGCAAAAGTAAGCATTTTCAACATAATATATAAAACTATAAATTCTGTCTAGGTGGAAACTTTCTGGAACTTCTTAAAGTATTGGAAAGTACAGCAAGGCAAAAGGAAGCATTATATACAAGTGGTGTTTAACCATTCTATAATATATGGTGTTCTCAGAGTAACAGGAGTAAAATTATCTATATATACACGCAAAATATTTCAGAAACAAGTGAAGTAAACAAAAGCACCAGTTCTCTAAATTACACTTGATCACAGATGAGCAAGCCTCTGTTAAAGTTCATCCTGGAGAAAGCAAATTTGAAAATGTACAATACTCTGACAAAAATAAATCACTAATATTTTATTTTTTAAATATGAAATTTATTGTCAAATTGGTTTCCATACAACACCCAGTGCTCGTTCCAACAGGTGCCTTCCTCAATACCCATCATCCACCCCCCATCAACCCTCAGTTCGTTCTCAGTTTTGAAGAATGTCTTATGTTTTCGTTCTCTCCCTATCTAACCTCTTTTATTCTTCCTTCCCCTCCCACATGGTCTTCTGTTAAGTTTCTCAGGATCCACATAAGAGTGAAACACATGGTATCTGTCTTTCTCTGTATGACTTATTTCACTTATCGTAACACTATCCACTTCCATCCACGTTGCTACAAAAGGCCATATTTCATGCTTTCTCATTGCCAAGTAGTATTACATTGTGTATATAAACCACAATTTCTTCATTCATTCATCAGTTGATGGACATTTAGGCTCTTTCCCTAAGTTGGCTATTGTTGAGAGTGCTGCTATAAACCTTGGGGTACAAGTGCCCCTATGCATCAGCACTCCTGTATCCCTTGGGTAAATCCCTAGCAGTGCTATTTATGGGTCATAGGGTAGATCTATGTTCAATTTTTTTAGGAACCTCCACACTGTTTTCCAGAGTAGCTGCACCAGTTTGCATTCCCACCAACAGTGAACGAGGGTTCCCGTTTCTCCACATCCTCTCCAGCATCTACAGTCTCCTGATTTGTTCATTTTAGCCACTCTGACTGGCATGAGGGGCTATCTGAGTGTGGTTTTGATTTGTATTTCCCTGATGACTAGTGACGCTGACCATCTTTTCATGTGCCTCTTGGCCATCTAGGTGTCTTCCTTAGCGAAGTGTCTATTCATGTCTTCTGACCAGTTCTTCACTGGATTATTTGTTCTTCGGGTGTGGAGTTTGGTGAGTTCTTTATAGATTTTGGATACTAGCCCTTTGTCCGATATGTCATTTGCAAATATCTTTTCCCATTCCGTTGGTTGCCTTTTAGTTTTCTTGATTGTTTCCTTGCCAGTGCAGAAGCTGTTTATCTTCATGAGGTCCCAGTAGTTCATTTTTGCTTTTAATTCCCTTGCTTTTGGGGATGTGTTAACTGAGAAATTGCTGCAGCTAAGGTCAGAAAGGTTTTTTTCCTGTTTTCTCCTCTAGGGTTTTGATGGTTTCCTGTCTCACATTCAGCTCCTTGATCCACTTTATTTTGGTGAATGGTGTAAGAAAGGGGTCTAGTTTCATCCTTCTGCATGTTGCTGTCCAGTTCTCCCAGCACCATGTGTTAAAGAGACTGTCTTTTTCCATTGGATATTCTCTCCTGCTTTGTCAAAGATTAGTTGGCCATACTTTTGTGGGTCCAATTCTGGGGTCTCTATTCTATTCCATTGGTCTATGTGTCTGTTTTTGTGCCAGTACCATGCTGTCTTGATGATTACAGCTTTGTAGTAGAGGCTAAAGTCTGGGATTGTGATGCCTCCTGCTTTAGTCTTCTTCAAAATTACTTTGGCTTTTGGGGTCTTTTGTGGTTCCATACAAATTTTAGGATTGCTTGTTCTAGCTTTCAGAAGAATGCTGGTGCAATTTTGATTGGGATTGCATTGAATGTGTAGGTAGCTTTGGGTATTATTGACATTTTAACAATATTTATTCTTCCAATCCATGAGCATGGAATGCTTTTCCATTTCTTTATGTCTTCCTCAATTTCCTTCATAAGCTTTCTATAGTTTTCAGCATACAGATGTTTTACATCTTTGGTTAGGTTTATTCCTAGGTATTTTAGGCTTCTTGGTGCAATTGTGAATGGGATCAATTTCTTTATTTGTTTTTCTGTTGCTTCATTATTAGTGTGTAAGAATGCAACTGATTTGTACATTGATTTTGTATCCTGAGACTTTGCTGTATTCATGTATCAGTTCTAGCAGACTTTTGGTGGAGTCTGTCGCATTTTCCATGTATAATATCATGTCATCTGCAAAAAGTGAAAGCTTGACATCATCATTGCCAATTTGGGTGCCTTTGATTTCCTTTTGATGTCTGATTGCTGATGCTAGAACTTCCAACACTGTGTTAAACAACAGCAGTGAGAGTGGACATTCCTGTCATGTTCCTGATCTCAGGGGGAAAGCTCTCAGTTTTTCCCCACTGAGGATGATATCAGCTGTGGGATTTTCATAAACGGCTTTTATGATCTTTAAATATGTTCCTTCTATCCCGACTTTCTCGAGGGTTTTAAGAAAGGATGCTGAATTTTATCAAATGCTTTTTCTGCATCGATTGACAGGATCATATGATTATCTTTTCTTTTATTCATGTTATGTATCACATTGATTGATTTGTGAATGTTGAACTAGCCTTGCAGCCCAGGAATGAATCCCTCTTGATCATGGTGCATAATTATTTTTATATGCTGTTGAATTCGATTTGCTAATATCTTGTTGGGAATTTTTACATCCATATTCATCAGGGATATTGGCCTCTGGTTCTCTTTTTTTTTTGCTGGGTTTCTGTCTGGTTTAGGAATCAAAGTAATGCTGGTTTCATAGAATAAGTCTTGAAGTTTTCTTCCCTTTCTAGTTTTTGGAACAGCTTGAAAAGAATAGGTATTATCTCTGCTTTAATGTCTGGTAGAATTCCCAAGGGAAGCCATCTGGTCCTGGACTTTTATTTATTGGGAGATTTTTGATAATTGATTCCATTTGTTCACTGGTTGTGGGTCTGTTCAAGTTTTCTATTTCTTACTGTTTGTGTTTTGGAAGTGCATGGGTACTTAGGAATATGTCCATTTCTTCCAGGTTGTCCAGTTTGTTGGCATATACATTTTCATAGTATTCCCTGATAATTGCTTGTATTTCTGAGGGACTGGTTGTCATAATTCCATTTTCATTCATGATTTTATCTATTTGGGTCATCTCCATTTTCTTTTTGAGAAGCCTGGCTAGAGGTTTGTCAATTTTGTTTATTTTTTCAAAAAACTAACTCTGGGTTTCGTTGATCTGCTCTACAGTAATTTAGATTCTATCTTGTTTATTTCTGCTCTGATCTTTAATATTTCTCTTCCTCTGCTGGGCTTGGCGTGTCTTTGGTGTTCTGCTTCTATTTCCTTTAGGTGTGCTGTTAGATTTTGTATTTGGGATTTGTCTTGTTTCTTGAGATAGGCCTGGATTGCAATGTATTTTCCTCTCGGGACTGCCTTCACTGCATCCCAAAGCATTTGGATTGTTGTATTTTCATTTTCATTTGTTTCCATGTATTTTTTAATTTCTTCTCTAAATGCATGGTTGCCCCATTCATTCGTTAGTAGGGTGTTCTTTAACCTCCATGGTTTTGGAGGTTTTCCAGGTTTTTTCCTGTAGTTGATTTCAATCTTCATAGCATTGTGGTCTGAAAGCATGCATGGTATGATCTCAGTCCTTTTATACTTATGAAGGGCTGTTTTGTGACCCAGTATGTGATCTATCTTGTAGAATGTTCCATGTGCACTTGAGATGAAAGTGTATTCTGCTGCTTTGGGATGCAGAGTTCTAAATATATATGTCAAGTCCATCTGATCCAATGTGTCATTCAGGGCCCTTGTTTCTTTATTGATCCTGTTTCTAGATGATCTATCCCATGTTGTAAGTGGAGTATTCAAATCCCCTGCAATTACCACATTCTTATCAGTAAGGTTGCTTATGTTTGTGTTAATTGTTTTATATATTTGTGGGCTTCTGTATTTGGTGCATAGTCATTTATAATTGTTAGCTCTTCCTGATGGATAGATCCTGTAATTATTATATAATGCCCTTTTTCATCTCTTGTTACATACTGCCTTTAATTTAAAGTCTAGTTTGTCTGCTATAAGTATGGTTACTACAGCTTTCTTTTGACTTTCAGTAGCATGATAGATAGTTCTCCATCCCCTCACTTTCAATCTGAAGGTGTCCTCAGGTCTAAAATGAGTCTCCTGTAGAGAGCAAATAGATGGGTCTTATTTTTTTATCCATTCTGATACCCTGTGTCTTTTGGTTGGAGCATTTAGTCTATTTACATTCAGTGTTATTATAGAAAGATATGGGTTTATAGTCATTATGACGTCTGTAGGTTTCCTCCTTGTAGTAATGTCTCTGGTACTTTGTGGTCCTTGCAACATTTCACTCATAGAATCCCCCTTAGTATCTCTTGTAGGACTGGTTTAGTGGTGATAAATTCCTTTAGTTTTTGTTTGGGATAACCTTTATCTCTCCTTCTATTCTGAATGACAGACTTGCTGGATAAAGGATTCTTGGCTGCATTTTTTTTTTCTATTCATCACATTGAAGATGTCTTGCCATTCCTTTCTAGCCTTCCAAGTTTCAGTAGATAGAACCATCACTAGTCTTATTGGTCTCCCTTTATAAGTAAGAGCCTGTTTATGCCTAGCTGCTTTCAGGATTTTCTCTTTATCCTTGTATTTTGCCAGTTTCACTATGCTGTATCATGCAGAAGGTCTATTCAAATTACGTCTGAAGGGACTTCTCTGTGCCTCTTGGATTTCAATGCCTTTTTCCTTCCCCAGATCAGGGAAGTTCTCAGCTATGATTTTTCAAGTATGCCTTCAGCCCCTTTCTCTCTCTCTTCCTCTTCTGGAATTCCTATTATACAGATATTGTTGCACATGATTGCATCACTTAGTTCTCTAATTCTCCCCTCATTTTCCTAGATTTTTTTCTCTTTTTCTCAGTTTCCTCTTTTTCCATAATTTTATCTTCTAACTCACCTATTCTCTACTCTGCCTCTTCAATCCGAGCTGTGGTCGCCTCCATTTTGTTTTGCGCCTCATTTATAACATGTTTTAGCTTCTCATGACTGTTTCTTAGTCCCTTGATATCTGTAGCAAGAGATTCTCTACTGTTCTGTATACTTTTTTCAAGCCCACCAATTAATTTTATGACTATTATTCTAAGTTCTTGTTCTGTTATATTGCTTAAATCGTTTTTGATCAATTCTTTAGCTGTCACTACCTCCTGGAGTTGCTTTTGAGGAGAATTCTTCCGTTTTGTCATTTTGGATAGTCCCTGGAGTGGCACAGAACTGCAGGACACCTCCCCTGTGCTGTCTGGAGTAACTTGTGTTGGTGGGCGGGGCCGCAGTCAGCCCCGATATCTGTCCCCAGCCCACCGCTGGGGCCACAGTCAGACTGGTGTGTACCTTATGGTGTGTGTACCACATATGTGTCACATATGTACCACATATGTGTACCACACACACAGTCAGACTGGTGTGTACCCTCTCCCAGGGGCAGGACTCACTGTGGAGTGGTTTGGCCCCTGTCTGGGCTACTTGCACACTGCCAGGCTTGTGGTGCTGCTTTGATAGGATCTGGCGTATTAGCAGGAGTGGATCTGCAAGGTGCAGTGGAGCAGGAAGGGCATGCTTAGATTGCTTTGCCATTTGTGGTCCCCTGTGGGAGGGGAGGGAGGCAGGCAGACCTGTCGGAGGGATGGATCCACAGAAGCACAGCGCTGGGTGTTTGCGAGGTGCAAGCAAGTTTGGTGACGGGGGCTGGTTCCCTTTGGGATTTTGGCTGGGGGATGGGCGAGGGAGATGGTGCTGGCGAGGGCCTTTGTTCCCTGCCAAACTGAGCTCTGTCCTCCGGGGCTCAACAACTCTCCCTCCCATTGTTCTCTAGCCCTCCTGCTCTCGGAGCAGAGCTGTTGACTTATAACATCCCAGATGTTAAGTCCCGCCTGCTGTCAGAACTCAAGGAGTCTGGGCCCTCCGTTTTGCAAAGCCAGACTAGGGGGTTCTGCTTTGCTTTGCTGGTGGGCTGCCCCTCCGCCCCGGCTCCCTCCCACCAGTCCGTGTGGCACACACCACCTCTCCACCCTTCCTACCCTCTTCCGTAGGCCTCTTGTCTACGCTTGGCTCTGGAGAGTCCATTCTGCTAGTCTTCTGGCGGTTTTCTGGGTTATTTAGGCAGATGTGGGTGGAATATATGTGATCAGCAGGGACGGTGGGCCCAGCGTCCTCCTACACCATCTTCTCCCCTCAGATTTAAGTCACTAATATTTTAAATAGCTCACATTTTAAATAAGATTTAAAATCTTGCCTCACATCCTCACACAAAAACCAACATTGCAACTTTACTTTTTTAAACATTCTGGAATAAAGGGAGAACTTAACAGAACAGAAGCTACAAAGGGAAGTGAATTCAATCTCTAAATGAAACGTGCATGCAAACAGAAATGTCCATCATTACAGAGTTAAGAGTTATTACTCAGCCATCAAAAATAACAAAATCTTGCCATTTACAATTATGTGAATGGAGCTAGAATGTACTTATGCTTAGTGAAATAAGTTAATCAGAGAAAGACAAATACCGTATGATTTCATTCATATGTGCAGTTTAAGAAACAAAACGGACGAACACATGGGAAGGGAAAAAAAGAGAAGAGATGGAAATAAATTGTAAGATACTCTTAATGACTAGAACAAACTGAGAGTTGACAGAAGGTATAGGGTGGGACTTGGGCTGGATGGGTGATGGGTATTAGGGAGGGCACTTGCGGTGATGAGCACTGGTTGTTGTATGTAAGTGATGAATCACTGACTTCTACTCCTGAAGCCAGTATTGCACTGTATGTTGACTAACTAAAATTTAAATTAAAAAGTTAACCACATTTTGCTAATTTATGATGTCATATTATAGTAGGAAAATACTATTCATAAAATAAAAACATGTATATATTTATATATAAATAAATATATTTAATTCATACACATATTCATACCAATCAAGATAAAATCCAACTTCTTTACTTGTTCCATGGAAGCAACACCTGTACCAACAGAACCTGTTTGACCCTGTGGTAGTTCCATATTGAGATCAAGGCCACAATTTAAAAGTTATTAGCATAAATTAATGTTAATATAGGCATTTTCCTCTTTATCTTATTATGATAAGCAATAAAATAGGCTTATTGCAAATTTGAATATTCCACCTAACATTGTACCTTAATTTAAATAAAAAAAGAAAACTGATTCAATTTTATAAATGTAAACAGCACTCAAACATCTTCTGAATGTCCACCTTAGGATAAATGAATTTATAAATTATAAAGCATTTTTCTTAAGCCCTAATGGTATCCCATGTGGATGATAATCTTACGATAAAAAAGCCAACAAAGAGGATAATGATCTGGTCATTTGAATAAAAGACAAACATAATAGTCATTCAATGTATTTAATTTACTGGAGATTACTATATATCTCCTACTATGAAGGAAAATTAATATACCTAAAAAAGATAAAACAGGCTAGACAAATATAGCTTCAGGTTTCATACCTAATATCTGAACTATCTTCAAGTTAGTTGGAATCATTAATTGCATCTACCTATAGAACTGAGGTTTAGACAAGTTAAGTACACTTGTCCAAGATTGCTCTAATGATAGATAGGATCTGAACCCAGGTTTGTCTGCCTCCAAGGCCCATGATTTTAATCTCTATTATACTCCTCCTCCAGGATATAAACTAGCCTTTCTGTCTGTATCTGGACCACTGTATGCAAACCAATTTGAAAACACTACTGAAAATAGAGTAACTTTAGCAGTCATTAGGAGATTCTACAGACAGATTATTATTTAAAAGATAAAGATATGCTATGCTAAATTTTGTTGAGGGAATCACAAAGAAACAAAATTTGGATACTTAAACATCTTTAAGGATGGGCATTAGTATTTTGACATCAGTGGTCTACCTGTTTCTACTGCTCCAGTCACCACCCATTATGGATATATCTCATCTCTTTTAATTTTGACCTCCCGCCCCTAAGGAACATTTGACAATGTCTGGAGACATTTTCTACTGCCAATACTGCTACTTTTATCTTGTGGGTAGAGAACAGTGATGCTACCAAACATCCTACAAATTCACAGAACATTTAGCCCAAAATGTCAATAGTGTTGAGGTTGAGAAATCCTTCTCTAAATCTTATCAAAAAGTTGTCTGTTAAACTTGGTTTTCCACTGAAGGTCAGGAAAGCTATAATGTGGCAATGTCCCTTTTACAATACCTCTCTTGCTGTATTTTCAAGCCCAATCTTCTTATTTAGTCTTTGGTAGGAACAGAAACAAGTCCTTAGCCTCATACTACTAAGATGGAGTCTTCTGATACTCAATACCTTGGTATCTTTTATAATACTTAACAAAAGTCACCATTCCTGCTACCTGCCTGTCAATATGTGGGCTGCATCAGGACACTAACAAAGCCAAATACTGTACTACCTAACCCCCAGCTCTTTTCTCAAATACTGCAAACCTGATTTACTAACCTGTGTTTTAATTTTACTAAAGATTCATTAGTGATATAAGGAGCCGATAAACTTAATTGTTCATATTAATCAGGCATTAGACACTAGAATAATATTCATCAATTAAATTTTCCACCTGTCTTCAAATCTTCTCTTCCCAGGAGAAAATAATAGAGTACATAAACTATATTTCAATCTATTACTCTACCTTTGATGATAAAGTATAAAATTTAGTATTACCCAGTTTTACTCTATGTGTTTGAAAAATGTATTTTTATTCTTTAATACAATGTTTTCTTGAAGTAAACAATATACCAGAGACTAATGATATAACATGACTTCTATAGCATAGATATTATCATGATCAACTTATTCCCCTCAAACATGAAGGACCTGAAATAAACATCCCGTTAACACAAACTCTATTTCTAATAGCAGTACCAGAAAGGGTGTCATTTACATTTTTAAAAAAGACCATCTGCAATGATGTAATGTTGACATCTTTTGAACCCCTTGAATATTTTGCACATATTTCTCAGATTTCAGGACTCAAACTGGGCTTAAAACTTAATGGCCCAATCCCAGCAAAATTGTTTTGGAAGATCTAGTTTAAAAAATCCAAACATTTGATACATGTTGAACACAGAAGATACTGAAGGTATTGAGGAAATGTTTAAAAACTCCTGCCCTCCTCAGTTACCTTCCTCCATTTCTTATCAACAACTAAATGAATGCATCTCCAGAGATTGTTAAGAAGGTATTAGGATGATCTAAGCAGAGCCACATTTTATGAGCATGGAAAAATGTTGGATGACTGCTTCAAAGGATCTTCCAACAATAAATTCTAGGGTCAAAAATCTAACTCTATTTCTCATAAAGACAAATATCTTTATTTGCATTATATAATTTTAGACCCAAAGATATTAAATCAACATTATCCAAAAGCACTCGAATAATTTCTTACCCAGCTTCATCTGCCATTTCTTGAAGCAGCATAGCCACTTGGTTCTGGAATAAGAAAATGAGAACTTGTATTTTAATGGTATCGCATTTTACATGGTTTTTATGATTTTGCTTTAAAAAAAGAACTGCAAATGACAAAAATTCATTTTTACCGCTGAGTAGTATTCCATTATACACACACACACATGCATGCACGCACACACCACATCTTCTTTATCCATTCATCAGTTGATGGACACTTGGGCTCTTTCCATAATTTGGCTTTTGTTGATAGCACTGCTTTGCAACAATGTAGATGGAACTAGAGGGTATTTGGATAAGCAAAAGAAATCAGAGAAAGACAGATACCATATGATTTCACTCATATGTGGAATCTGAGAAATTCAACAAATGAACAGGGGAAGGGAAGGAAAAATAAGATAAAAACAGGGAATCAAACTATAAGAGACTCTTAAATGCAGAGAACTGAGGATTGTGGGGGTGGGTTAAATGGATGATGGGCATTAAGGAGGGCACTTTTAGGGATGAGCACTGGGTATCATATATAAAAGATGAATCACTGGGTTCTACTCCTGAAGCCAAGACTATACTGTATGTCAACTAAGTTGAAAAGGAAGGGACTGGGAGAGGAGCAGGAGGAGGAGCAGAAGCAGCAGCAGCAGAAGAAGCAGCAGTAGCAGAAGAAACAGCAGCAGAAGCAGAAGAAACACCATAAACAGAAGCAGCAGCAGCAGCAGAAGGAGCAGAAGGAGCATGAGAAGCAGCAGAAGCAGAACGAGCAGCAGCAACAGCAACAGCAGAACCAGCAGAAGAAGCATCAGAAGCAGCAGCAGCAGCAGCAGCAGCAGCAGCAGAAGGAGCAGGATAAAGAGCATGAGAAGCAGCAGCAGCAACAGCAGAAGCAGAAGCAGCAGCAGCAGCAGGAGGATCAGGAGGGGCAGGAGCAGGAGAATCAGCAGCAGCAGTGGCAGAAGCAACAGCAGCAACAGTAAAAAGCACAGTGGAAGAAGCAACAGAAGCAGAAACAGAAGAAGCACTAGAAGCTGAAGCTGAGCAGCAGAAGAAGCAGAAGCAGCAGCAGCAGCAGAACTAGTCTACAATTTTTTTAATGTTTGTTTATTTCTGAGAAGAGAGACAGCCTGAGTGAGGGAGGGGCAGAGAGAGAGGGGCAGAGAGACAAAGAATCCGAAGCAGGCTCCAGGCTCTGACCTGTCAGCACAGGGCCCAAAGAGGGGCTTGAACCCACAAACCGTGAGATCATGATTTGAGCCAAAGTCAGATTCTTAACCAACTGAGCCACTCAGTGACCTGGTCTACAATTTTTAAAAGAAAGTTTAAAAAAATATATTTTTTACCACCAGAGGGAGCTAAATTACTTCACAAAATAATTTAGTTCTCTCAATAATGTTAAAATTATAAAGCCTTCAACTATGAGGTTATGTGAAAAATATCAGCAATGATGTTCACTTATAATTTTAATCTGAGTAATGTAGCTCTCTTTAATGCAGTGAATCAGTTTCTTAAGCTCTGTTCTAGCCCAATTTACCTGTCTTTTTTTTTCTTTTTTCAAGTTTTTATTTAAATTCAAATAAGTTAACATAGTATATTACCTTCAGGTGAAGAATTTAGCTATTCAGCACCTACATAAAACAGCCAGCATTCATCACAACAAATGCCCTCCCCCGTACTAACCAGCACCGATTTAGAGCATGAAACTGCCCACCTCTCCTCCAGTAACCCTCAGTTTGTTCTCAACAGTTGAGAATCCACTTTCTGGTCTGTCACTCTTATTTTTATTTCCCCCTATGTTCATCTGTTTTGTTTCTAAATACTACAAATGAGTGAAATCATACAGTATTTGTCTATGTCTGACATTTCACTTAGCATGACACTCCCTAACTACATCCACAACATTGCAAAACACAAGATTTTTTTTTTATGGATGAGTAATATTCCATTGTATATATACCACATCTTTATCCATTCATCAGTTGATGGGCATTTGGACTCCTTCCATAATTTGGCTAGGGTTGATAATGCTGCTCTAAATATCTGGATGCATGTATCACTTTGAATCAGTACTTTTGTATCTCTTGGGTAAATACCTAGTAGTGCCATTGCTAGGTTGTAGGGTAGTTCTAACTTTTTGAGGAAACTTCATACTGTTTTCCAGAGTGGCTTCACTATTTTGCATCCCAGGAACAGTGTAAGAGGGTTCCCTTTTCTCTTCATCCTTGCCAACCTCTGTTGTTTCCTGGTTGTTAATTTTAGCCATTCTGACAGGTGTAAGGTGATATCTCATTGTAGCTTTGATTTGCATTTTCCTAATGATGAGTGATGTTGAGTATCTTTTCATGTGTCTGTTAGCCATCTGTAACATTCCTTTGAAGAAATGTGTATACATGTCTTCAGCCTATTTATTAACTATATTATTTGTTTTCTGGGTGTTGGGTTTTACAAGTTTTTCTATCAGATATGTCAATGTCAAATATCTTCTCACATTCCAAAGGTTGCCTTATAGTTTTTTCATTGTTTCCTTTGATATGCTGAAGCTGTTCATCTTGATGAAGTTCAAATAGTTTATTTTTTCTTTTGGTTCCTTTGCCTCAGGAGATCTATCTAGTAAGAACTTGCTACAGCCAATGTCATAGAGGTTACTGGCTGTGTTCTCCTCTAGGGTTTTGATGATTTCCCTGCCTCATATTTAAGTAATTCATCCATTTTGAATTTATTTTTGCACATGATGTGAGAAAGTGGTCCAGTTTCATTCTTTTCCATGTTATTGTCCAGTTTTCCCAACACCATTTGTTAAAGAAACTCTTTTTCCGGGGCACCTGGGTGGCTCAGTCGGTTGAACATCTGACTTTGGCTCAGGTCATGATCTTGCAGTTCGTGAGTTCAAGTCCCATGTTGGGCTCTGTTGCTGACAGCTCAGAGCCTGGATCCTGCTTTGGATTCTGTGTCCCCCTCTCTCTCCGCCCCACCCCTGCGTGTGCTCTCTTTTAAAAATGAATAAACATAAAAAATTTTTTTAAAAAAGAAACTCTTTTCCCCATTGGATATTTTTTCCTTTGCTGAAGATTAGTTCACCATAAATTTGTGGGTACATTTCTAGGTTTTCTATTCATTTCCATTGATCTATGTCTGGTTTTTTTTTCCAGTACCATACTGTCTTGATCACTACAGCTTTGTAATATAACTTGATGTCCACGTTTGCGATGCCTCCAGCTTTGCTTTGCTTTTTCAAAATTGTGTTGGCTGTTTGGCGTCTTTTGTGGTTCCATACAAATGTCAATATTGTTTGTTCTAGCTCTGTGAAAACTGCCGGTGGTATTTTCATAGGGATTGCAATAAATGTGTTGACTGCTTTGGATAGTATAAACATTTTAACAATATTCTTCCAATCCATGGGCATGGAATGTCTTTCCATTTCTTTGTTTCCTCTTCAATTTGTATCATCAGTGTTTTAGTTTCCAGAGTAGAGATCTTTTACCTCTTTGGATGATTCCTCAGCATCTTATGGTTTTTAGTGCAATTGTAGATGGTATTGATTCCTTGATTTCTCATTTTGCTGCTTCATTATTGGCGTAGAGAAATGCAACAGATTTCTGTACATTGACTTTATATCCTGATACTTTACTGAATTCATGTATCAGTTTGAACAACTTTTTGGTGGTCTTTTGGGTTTTCTATATAGATGATTTCATGTCATATGCAATAAGTAAAAGTTTGATTTCTTCCTTTATTTGGATACCTTTTTGTTGTCTGATTGCTAAGCCTAGGACTTCTAATACTGTCATACATAATCGTGGTGAGAGTGGACATTCCTGTGTTGTTCCTGACCATAGAGGAAAAGGTCTCAGTTTTTCCTCATTGAGGATATTAGCTCTGAGCTTTTTGTATATGGCCTTTATGACACTGAGGTATGTCTCATCTTTCCCAACTTTTTTGAGGGTTTTTATCAAGAATGAGTGTTGTACTTTGTCAAATGCATTTTTTGCATCTATTGTATAGTTCATATCCTTTCTTTTATTAATGTGGTACATCTCACGGATTGATTTGTGAATATTGAAACACCTTGCAGCCCAAGAATAAATTCCACTTGATCATGGTGAATGATTGTTTTAATGTACTGCTGGATTTGATTTGCTAGTATCTTATTGAGAATTTCTGCATCAATGTTCATCAGGGATATTGTCCCATAATGCTTTTTTAGTGGAGTCTTTGGTTTTGGAATAAGGGTAATGCTGGCTTCATAGAACGAGTTTTGAAGTTTTCCTTCTATTTCTTTTTTTTTTTTTTTTTTGGAGTAATTTGAGAAGAATATGTATTAACTCTTCCTTAAATGTTTGGTAGAATTCCCCTGTGTAGCCATCTGGCCCTGGGCTTTTGTTTGTTGGGCGATTTTTGATTACTGATTTAATTTCTTTGCAGGCTATTGGTCTCTTCAAATTTTCTATTTCTTCCTGTTTCAGTTTTGGTAGCTTATATGTTTCTAGGAATTTATCCATTTCTTCTAGGTTGTCTGTTCTGGTTGCATATAATTTTTCATAACATTTTCTTATAATTGTATTTCTGTGGTTTTGGTTATTTCTCCCATCTCATTTGTAACTTTACTTACTTGGGTCCTTTCTGTTTCTTTTTGATAAATGTCGCTGTGGGTTTGTCATTAATATTTTAAAAGAAGCAACTGTTGGTTTCATTGATCTCTTCTATTGTTTTTTAGCGTCTATGTCATTTATTTCTGCTCTAATTTTATTATTTCACTTCTGCTGTCTTTAGGCCTCATTTGTCATTCTTTTTCTAGCTCCTTTAGGTGTGAGGTTGAGAATTTTCTTGCTTCTTGAGATAGGCCTGTATTACTATATACTTTCCTCTTATTACCATTTTATTACATCCCAAAGGTTTGGACCATTGTGTTTTCATTTCCATTTGCTTCCATTTTTATAAATCTTCTTTAATTTACTGATTAGTCCATTCTTCAGTAGCATGTTGTTTATCTTCCATGTATTTGTGGTCTTACCAAAATTTTTTAATGGTTTACTTCAAATTTCATAGAGTTGTGGGCAGAAAATATGTATGGTATGACCTCAAACTTTTGTATTTGTTGAGGCCTGATTTGTGAGCTAGTATGTGATATATTCTGGAGAATGTCCCATGTGCACTTGAAAAGAATGTGTATTCTGCTGCTTTAGGACGAAATATTCTGAATATATTTGTTAAGTCCATCTGGTCCAGAGTGTCACTGAAAGCTTTTGTTTTCTTGATTTTATCCTTAGATGATCTATGTAAGTGAGGTGTTAAAGTCCCCTACTATTATTGTATTTTTATCAATGAGTACCTTTATGTTTGTTATTGTTTTATATATTTGGGTGTTTCATGCTGGGGGCATAAATATTTACAATTGTTAGGTCTTCTTGCTAGATAGTCCCCTTTATTATGATACAATACCCTTCATCTCTTCTTACAGTGTTTGGTTTAACATCTCATTTGTCTGATAAAAGTATACCTACTCTAGCTTTCTTTTGACATCCATTAGCATGGTAAATAGGTCTCCATCCCCTCACTTTCAAGATGCAGATATCTTTAGGTCTAAAGTGAGTCTCTTGTAGGCAGCAAATAGATGGGTCTTGTTTTTCTATCCATTCTGACACCCAAAGTCTTTCTATTGGAGCATTTAGTCCATTTACATTCAGAGTTATTACGGATAGGTATGTATTTATTGCCATTTTATTACTTGTTTTGTCATTGTTTCTGGAAATTCTCTCTGTTCCTTTCTAGTCTTTTGTCATTTTTGATCTTTCCTTCCTATTCAAAGAGGACCCTTTAATATTTCTTGCAGGGTTGGTTTAGTGTTCATGAACTTCTTTAGTATTTGTTTATCTGGGAAATGCTTCATCTCTCCTTCTATTCTGAATGATGGCCTAGCTGGATAAAGTAACGCTGGCTGCAGATTTTCCCCCATTCAACACATTGAATATATCATGCCACTCACTCCTAGCTTGTCAAGTTTCTGTAGGAGATTTGCTGTTAACCTAAGGGGTCTTCCCCTGTATGTTAGGAACTTCCTCTATCTTGCTTTTAGGAATTTTTTATCACTATATATTGCAAACTTAATTGCAATATGTGTTTGTGTTGGTCTGCATTTGTTGATTTTTATGGGAATTCTCTGTGCCTCCTGGATTTGGATGTCTGTTTCCTTTCGCATATTAGTTAAGTTGTAAGCTATTATTTCAACAACTAAACCTTTTGCTCCCTTAAGTTCTCTCTTCTTCTTCCGAGACTACTGTGATATGAATGTTATTACATTTTATGGAGTCACTGAGTTTTCTAAGTTTACTCTCATGATCCATCACTCTTTTTTATCCCTTTTGTTCATCTTCATTATTTTCTATAATTCTATATCCTACATCACTTTTTAAAAATATTTTTGAGAGAGAGAATGAATGAATGAATGAGAATGACTAGGGGAGGGGCACAGAGAGAGGGAGACACAGAATCAGAAGCATGCTTCAGGCTCTGAGCTGTCAACACAGAGCCTGATATGGGGCTTGAACTCACAAACCACGAGATCGTGACATGAGCTGAAGTCGGATGCTTAACTAACCGAGCCACCCAGGCGCCCTTCTATCGTGTATATCACTTATTCATTCTTCTGCTTCTTCCATCCTTGTGGTCATTACATTCACACGGTTTTGAATCTCAGATTGAACATTTTGCATTTCTGCCTGTTTTTTTTTTTTTTTTTTACTTCTTTCATCTCTACAGTTAGGGTCTTTCTGACGTCTTCCATTCTTTTCTCAAGCCCAGAAAGTATCTTTATGATTGTTGGTTTAAATTATACATGAGGCATATTACTTACCTGTTTTGATTAAATCTCTGGCTGTGACCTTTTCTTGTTTTTTGGGGGGATGAATTCTTCCACCTCAGCATTTTGTCTATGTCTCTGACTCCTTCTGTGTTAGAAAAGCCTGTTATGTTTCCTGCTCCTGTGAAGAAGGTATTTAGAAGAGGTCAGGTCATATAATGTCCAGGGCCTGGCATTTCAGCATGTGTCTGTGGTATGTGCTGTGTGCAAACTGATGCTGTGTTTCAGGTGCTCTATCCCTCAAGCCAGTTGTCTGTAGAGGCTCTTCTTGCCTACAGTGGACAGCGTTTACACCTTGGCCAGAGTGTGATGAGTTTTAACTAGGTGTGCTCTGGTCAGCTTGATAAATGAGACTTGATGTTATTTCCACTAGAACTGAAGCACTGCAGAAATGTACAGTCAGTAGGCTGTATGGTATGAGAGTGAGGGGATTTTGCTGGTCTTCTGGGGAAGATGCCTGTTCTGTTCATCCTTAGGAACATCTGCCTAAGAAAAGCAGTATCAGCAGACTGCAGGTGGCAGGACTTGGTGTAAGCAGGTTAGGCAGCGATTTTACAGTGCTTTGCTATTTACTGAAATTGGTTTGTGCTGAGGAAGTGGGGAAGGGAAATGGCATCAGCCAGCTCCTTTACCTGCAGAGATGGGAATCTGTGCTTGCTGCTCTCAGGGAAGCCCTCCCAGAATAGCGAATAATTTTCCTTTGTGTATCCTGTGTTTTTCAATTGCTGTTTTCACACTGTCTCCAGGTTGCTTGCCTACCTAGTGCAGCATAGTGCACTAGGGCTTTGGGCTGTATCATAGCGAAGCATGCTGACTTTCAAAATGCCAAACTTAAGGGACCTGGTGTTCCAGAAACCTGTGCTGATCTTCTTGGAGAGGGTCTAGCCATGCTGGGAGTGATACAGGTTAGATCCAGAAGGGCATACATGCCAGAGAGGCATGGGATTTGAAGCAAAGCAGGATAAACAGCCTGTGTCTAGGTTAACTGCACTTAGCAAGTGTCTGTGAGCCTATGCTGAGGGGCAGGGGAGTGAAATGGCACCCACTGACTCCCTTGTCCCTAGAGGCAATGACACTTCTCATAGATGTACTGCAAGAAGAGGGAATAGTCTCCTTTCCAGTTCCCCAAGCAATCTGCAGGTTGTGCTATTTGCCCTGGAGATGCTTGACTGTCTTCTCCCCAGGAGCAGGGCTGCACCCTCACAACTGTATCGCAGATGGGCCCTCAGACCTCCCAAATTCCAGTCTTTGAGCCCCACTGGTGGCAAAAACTCATGGAAATGCTGATTTTCTCTTATTTTTCCAGCCAATGGCTTTGAAAATGGTTAAAGAGGTTAAAGAGGGAGATTAGAGAACATCCTACTAACAAATGAATGGGTCAAAATAGGATATTAAGGAAGAAGTTTAAAAAAATATATGGAAGGAAATGAAAATGAAAACACAATAGTCCAAACCCTTTGGGATGCAGAAAAAGGCAGTCCTAAGAGAAAAATACATTGCAGTTCAGGCCTATCTCAAGAAGCAAGAAAGGAACCAAATATATAACCTAAACTCACACCTAAAGGAATTAGAAAGGCAGCAGCAAAGACAGCCCAAAGCCAGCAGAAGAAGGGAAATAATAAAGAGTAGAGCAGAAATAAACAATACAGAATCCATAAAAAAAGAACAGATTAACAAATCCAAGAGCTTGTTTTTTGAAATAATAAACAAAACTTATAAACCCTTAGCCAGATTTCTCAAAAAGAAAAGAGGACCCAAACAGATAAATCAAACCAGGAATCAAAGAGGAGAAATCACAACCAATAACACAGAAATACAATTAGAGAATAGTATGAAAAATTTCATGACACCAAGCTGGACAATTTGGAAGAAATGGACAAAGTCCTAGACACTCACATACTATCAAAACTCAAATGGGGACACCTAGATGACTTGGTTAGGTGTCTGACTTTGGCTCAGGTCATGCTCTCGTGGTCTGTGGGCTCAAGCCCTTCATCAGGCTCTGTACTGACAGCTCAGAGCCTGGAGTCGGCTTCGGATTCTGTATCTCCCTCTCTCTGTGCCCCTCCCTTGCTCACGCTCTGTCTCTCTTTCTCTTTCTCAAAAATAAACATAAAAAAAAGTCAAATGGGAAGAAGTAAAATTTGAACAAACCCATAATGAGCAAACAAATTGAATCGATTATCCAAAATCTCCCAACAAATAAGAGTCCTGGACCAGATAGCTTCCCAGGAGAATTCTATAAGATATTTAAAGCAGAGTTAATACCTATTCTTCTGAAGCTGTTCTAAAAAACAGAAGTGGAAGGAAAGCTGCCAAGTTCATTCTATGAATCCAGCATTACTTTGATTCTAAAACCACACAAAGACCCCACTAAAAAGGACAATCACAAGCCAATCTCCCTGATGAACATGGATGCAAAAATTCTCAACAAGATACTAGCAAATCTAATTCAACACCATATTAAAAGAATTATTCACTATGGCCAAATGGGATTCATTCCCAGGCTGCAGGGCTAGTCCCATATTTGCAAATAAAACAACATGATACATCACATTAATAGAAGAAAGGATAAGAACCATGTGATCCTGTCAATAGATGCAGAAAAAGCATTTGACAAAATACAGCACCTTTCTTAATAAAAACCCTCAAGAAAGTCAGGATATAAGGAACATACCTTCACATCATAAAAGCCATATATGAAAAGCCCACACCTAATATCATCCTCAATGAGGAGAAACTGAGAGCTTTCCCCTTGAGATCAGGAACACGATAGAGATGTCCACTCTCACCACTGCTGTTTAACATAGTGTTTGAAGTCCTGGCCTCAGCAATCAGACAACAAAATGAAATAAAAGGCATCTAAATTGGCAAAGAAGTCAAACTTTGACTTTTTGCAGATGACATGATACTCTATGTGGAAAATCTGGAAGACTCCACCAAAAAGCTGTTAGAACTGATACATGAATTTAGCAAAGTTGCAGGATATAGAATCAATGTACAGAAATCTGTTGCATTTCTAAACACCAATAATGAAGCAACAGAAAGAGATATCATGGGATCAATCCCATTTACAACTGTACCAAAAACCATAAAATACCTAGGAATAAAGCTAACCAAATAGGTAAAAGATCTGTATGCTCAAAACTATAGAAAGCTTGTAAAAGAAACTGAAGAAGATACAAAGAAATGAAAAAACATTCCATGTGCATGGATGAGAAGAACAAACATCATTAAAATTTTTGATACTATCCAAAGCAATCTATACATTTGGTGCAATCCTAATCAAAATAGCACCAGTATTTTTCACAGAAATAGAACAAACAATCCTAAAATTTGCATGGAACCACAAAAGACACTGAAAAGCCAAAGTAATGTGGAAAATGAAAACCCAAGATGGAGGAATCATAATCTTGGACTTTAACCTGTATTACAAAGCTGTAATCATCAAGATAGTATGGTACTGGCACAAAAACAGACACATAAGACCAATGGAATAGAATATAGAATCCAGAACTGGACCCACAAATATATGGCCAACTAATCTTCAATCAAGAAGGAAATAGTATCCAATGGAAAAAAAAGACAATCTCTTCAGCAAATGGTGCTGGGAGACCTAGACAGCAACATGCAGAAGAATGAAACTGTACCACTTTCTCACACCATACACAAAAATAAATTCAAAATAGATGAAAAACCTAAATGTGAGAAACCACCAAAATCCTATAAGAAAAAACAGGCAGCAAACTCTATGACCTCAGTGGCAGCAACTTCTTACTAGACAAATCTCCAGAGGCAAGGAAAATAAAAGCAAAAATGAACTATTGGGACCTCATCAAGATAAAAAGCTCTGTACAGTGAAGGAAACAATCAACAAAACCAACGGCATGGGAGAAGATATTTACAAATGACATATCGGATAAAGGGTTAGTATCAAAAATCTATAAAGAATTTACCAAACTCAACACACAAAAAGCAAATAACCCTGTGAAGAAATGGGTGGAAGACATGAATAGACACTTTCCCAAAGAAGACATCCAGATGGCAAACAAAAAATGAAAAGATGCTCAACATTGCTCATCATTAGGGAAATATAAATCAAAACCACAATGAGATACCACCTCACACCTGTCAGAATGTCCACAATAACAACTCAGGAAACATCAGATGTTGGTGAGGATGTGGAGAAAGGGGAGCCCTCTTGCACTATTGGTGGAAATGAAAACTGGTGTGGCTATTCTAGAAAACAGTGTGGATGTTCCTCAAAAAATTAAAAATAGAATTACCTTATGACCCAGCAATAGCACTACTAGGAATTTATCCAAAGGATTCAGGAGTGCTGATTTGAAGGGGCACATATACTCCAATGTTTATAGCAGCACTATCAACAATAGCCAAATCATGGAAAGTGCCCAAATGTCCATCTATGATGAATGGATAAAGAAGATGTGGTATATATACATAATGGAATACTACTCAGCGATGAAAAACAATGAAATCTCGCCACTTGCAACAACGTGGATGGAACTGAAGGGCATTATGGTAAGAGAAGTCAGTCAGAGAAAGACAGATATAATATGATTTCACTCATATGTGGAATTTGAGAAATGTAACAGATGACCGTAGGGGAAGGGAAGGAAAAGTAAGATAAACACAGAGAGGGAGGTAAATCATAAGAGACTCTTAAATACAGGGAATTGATGGTTGATGGGGATGGGGGGTTGGGGTGGGGAAAATGGGTGATGGGCATTGAGGAACTTGTTGGGTGAGCACTGGGTGTTTGTTGTATGTAAGTGATGAATCACACGAATCTACTGAAGCCAAGACTACAATGTCCGCCCGCTAACTTAACAATAAATTTAAGAAATAAAAATAAAAATACAATAATCAATAAAAAAGAATTTTACAAGTGAAAAATTTAATTTTTGTTTCAAATAAATAATCTTTACCATTTAAAAAAAAGAAATACTAATTGAGCACCTATATTTTATGCCAGTTGCTGCTTTTTAATGCATCAATATGGTATATTAGAAAGGTGATATGTACTATGGTGAAAAATAAAGCAGGGATGGCAGATAGGGAGTACAGAGCATGTGGGTATGCTGTTGATGCACTTTTAAGTAGGATGATCAGGAAAGACATCAAAAAAAATGACATCAGAATAAAGAACTGAAAGGAGAGTGGGCAATGAGGATATCTACAAGATGGAGGAAAAACATTCAGACTGGCACATGAAATGGATTTTAGACAAAAATGTACTTGGTGTGTTTGGGAAATAACAAGGAAGCCAAGTCCTAAGTAGAGTAATAAGCAGTAATAGAAGATAAGTTCAGAAAAAGGGGGTGAGGCAGATCCAGTAGAAGCTAAGGTCAGAAAAAGGGGGTGAGGCAGATCCCATAGGGTATTATAGGCCATTGCAAGGAATTTGGCTTTTAATTTGAATCAGATGTGGAGCAACGGGAAGGTTTTGAACATAAGAATGACATGATCTGACCTGTTTTAATAGGATCACTCTGCTATGTCAAGAGCAGACTGTAGATATTACTAAATTGCTTTCCAAAGTGGTTATGCCAATTTAAATTGTAACTACTCATTAGCATGGTATGAGAATTTGGGCAACTAAGTGTATTCCATCATATCTCTATTTCTTTTGTAAGTTTTGGTTGAGTTTTTATGAAGAATGTTTTGTATATATTTGAATGTCCCCAGTACCTAGCACAGTACCTGAAGCAGGTGAAGGTGCTTAGCAAATGTTGGGTGAATGAATCTCAAGATTTTTTAGAGCTAAAAGGCATTTATATATCATCATATCCAACCCCTACATTTTATAGCTAAGGAAACTGAAGCCCAAGGTACTGAGTATCTATCTTAAGGTCCCAAAGTTAATTAGTGGTAGAATAGGGATCAGAAATCCAAGTGTCCTGACTTTCAAGTCATTTTTCCAATTCACTTGTGTTTCCTAAACTTGACTGATCATAAACTCATCTGCAGATCAACTCAAGGAACTTGAATAAGAATCAGAAACTCTAGGACAGTGCTTCCAAAACTTGGTGCATAAAAATCACTGAGAATCTTGTTAAACTAATTCTGATTCAATACATCTGTGGATAGGGTCTGAATTTCTACATTCCTAAAGAGGTCCCAGATGATACAGATGTTCCTAATTCTTGAACCACACTTGGGGGAACAAGGCTTTAGACATATAAAATGTCTAAATATATACTCACTATAACATATACACACGAATTCTTTCTTTTTCTTAACTCTAAAACCTAAATATAGGCATGTTCTCTTATTATTTACCTCTGTGAAAAGAGTTATATAGAATAAAATTTTGATGGATGGTTGTTGATTTCTTCCTAATATGTCTTGTAAATTTACAAGATTTTAAATTTTTTTTTATGTTTACTTATTTTTGACAGACAGAGCATGAGCGCGGGAGGGGCAGAGAGAGAGGGAGATACAAATCTGAAGCAGGCTCCAGGCTCCGAGCTGTATGCACAGAGCCCGATGCGGGACTTGAACTCATGGACCTCGAGATCATGACCTGAGCCGAAGTCGAATGCTTAACTGACTGAGCCAACCAGGTACCCCTAAATTTACTAGATTTTTAATATTGTTTCCATGTTAGCAAACGAAGTAATGGTAACAAGTTCTTTGTTCGTTTGATTGACTATGTGATAGGTGCTGGGATCAAAAAAAAAAAAAAAAAGGGATAATGAAATAAATTTTCTATATGGATATTTAAATTTCACAAAACTTTGTTGCTTGCTCGTGTTACACGGAAACTAGTTTCAAATTTTAATTTTTTTGTAGCACATCTCTAAGTTGCAGGTTTTGAAAATATCCTGGCTTTATGACAAATAATTGATCTTGCAATTTATTATTTGGTCACCTGTGACTTGTGCACAAATAACACTCCAAAAAAGTACATAAGGAAGCAGAAGAGTATTTGCAATAAGATTAATTAGCTGAGGATTAGGATAATACCTAATACCCACTAGCCTCAATGAGCCTCTAATGCAATGCCTTCACCAAAAAATACCACTGGAAGCAAGGTAGAATCAAGTCCTATACTTTTGAGACAGCTGATCTAATATAATTCTTAGAATTTCAAAACAGGATAAGGGATGTCATCTTCCAACATGTCCTCAGGAATCTGGAGCAGAGCGTACTTTTCTTACTTACATTTTGGGGAGACACTATGTTTAGCGCACATTCTGGAGATGATTTAGGCTCAAAAGCCTTTATATTTTTATGTTGGGTTATTTTAAAAAGTTATCCGAAGTAGGGAAAGTCTTCTTACCTGGTGCTACTCATTGTGTCTTCCATTTGTTGTGTTTGAACATAAAGTGTTTCAAACTGGTGTTCAAATTTGTCCATCAGGGCAGAAATCTGTAAATAGAAATATGGTCATAAGAAAAACTTACACTGAAAAGATGCTATCTTAACATCAAATGATTTTTTTTTACCTTTTCAAGATTCATACTCCTCAATGTACCATCAATAGACTTGACTACACCTGCCATAGACTTAGTTACCTATTGGGAGTGTAAAAAAAGATTGAGCATCCTATAAGTGGTCTCAAAATTTATTCAGTCTTTTAAATATATTACTTACAGATCAACTTATGAAATTTTTCTACCCTTTCCTTAACAGTAAAAATACAATATGTATTTCTTGTCTGGCACTGACCATCTTTTATTGACTCTTCATTGGAAGACAATTAATTAGACCTTAGTTTTTCAACGTTTATTTATTTTTGGGACAGAGAGAGAGAGACAGAGCATGAACGGGCGAGGGGCAGAGAGAGAGGGAGACACAGAAACGGAAACAGGCTCCAGGCTCTGAGCCATCAGCCCAGAGCCTGACGCGGGGCTCAAACTCACGGACCGCGAGATCGTGACCTGGCTGAAGTCGGACGCTTAACCGACTACGCCACCCAGGCGCCCCTAGACCTTAGTTTTTAAAAGCCACTTTCAAAATCATTTTCCTCACTAACCGCTTTGACTATGTCTCTCCTGACCATGAAGGCCTTTATCAGCACGCTCTAATAGATGTAGCTATCTGACAACTCAAAATACACATTGAACGTAAGTCAATAGTTCCTATTATTTACAAATATTAAGCCTTACCTTGCCCATTGTTACTGCAATTTGAACTCTGGCTGCCACAGCATCAACTCTAGCACTCATTCTCAAAAAATTAATTGCTTGGTTCCTCTGGAGGATTGCATCTTCAGCATGTATTCTTGCAACTTCTATATTGCCTCTCTGAATGGCCTGTTTTAAACAGAGCAAAATTAAATAGTGGCAAAGACAAAGAGCAAGAGTAAATATTGGCAAAGAAAGGGAGCAAAAGTACAGCCATTTTAAAAAGTTTCCCCAATTAACCTATTTTAACATTATTTAAGAGCTTTTATAATTATTTTTTAAGAAATAAAATAATTTATACTTTACTTTTTAAATTATAATTAGAAAACATGATTAATAGGTTAGGAAATTAGAATGAAGTTTAAAAATTTGCCCATAATTACATCATTGAGCCACCATTATTATAGCATATAGTATTCCAAGTAAATAATATATTACAATATAACTTTACTACAAAAGTACATGTGTATACTGTGTTTTTACCCAGTATTTTGAAAAATAAAAACAGCTTAATTAAATACATAACTGCATCATCATTTCTGAATGCTGTGTTGTATGTACCATTAAACAGGGCTTTCCTATGCTCCTCATAATACATAAAATGATTTTAGATGTAAAACACACGTAAGTATCTTCATTTTAATTATGGATTCACACTTTTCTTGCTATAATAGCTTTGGCCAGGGCTAAAGTTAAATGTAAATTTATAGAAAAATATGAAATAGTTCACGTGGTCTTCCAATAGAGCAAAACAGAGAAGATACAGAAGTGACTGAAGTTTGAGAACACGGATCAGTTAATATCCATGATTGCTGGGTATTTAGTTTGTTTCTAATTCTTCAATAATATAAACACCAATGTGATATACTAGTATATGCAATCTCACACACTTTCCAAGTTTTTTTTTTTACTAGTTAACATCCATAACCACACAGCTACACATTTTTTTCTTGCAATGAG
This sequence comes from Prionailurus viverrinus, assembly GCF_022837055.1. NCBI lineage: Eukaryota > Metazoa > Chordata > Mammalia > Carnivora > Felidae > Prionailurus > Prionailurus viverrinus. Next base: position 58,318,358 of record NC_062579.1, read on the forward strand.
AACATGTAAGATCTACTCTCTTAAGAACTTTCAAATATACAATACAGTATTATTAACTATAGGCACCATGGTGTGCATTACATCTCTAGGACTTATTTTATAACCAAAATTTTGTACCTTTTCACCACCTTCCCCATTTTGCCTACCCCCCTCCCAACATCCCACTTCTGGCAATCACCAATCTGTTCTCTGTATATATGAGCATTTTTTTTAAGATTCCACATAAACATAAGTGAGATTATATAGTATTTGCTTTTCTCTGACTTATTTCACTGCTAAGTTTTAATGACCTCAAAGTACATCCATGTTGTGGAAAATGGCAGGACTTCCTTCTTTCTTTGTGGCTGAATAAGATTCCATTGTACATGCATTCTACATTTTCTTTTCCCATTCATCCATCAATGGGCACAGGTTGTTTTCATGTCTTGGCTATTGTAAATAATGCTGCAATGAACATTAGGGTAAAGATATCTTTTTGACTTAGTGGTTTTATTTCCTTTGGATAAATACCCAGAAGTAGAATTCCTGGGTCATATGGCAGGGTTTTTTAATTACTTGAGGAAACTCCATTTTGTTTTCAACAGTGGCTGCACCAATTTACATTTCTACCAACATTGTACAGGTTTCACTTTTCTCCACATCCTTTCCTACACCTGTTTTCTTCTTGTCTTTTTGTTAATAGTCATTCTAATAGGTGTGACTTGATAATTTACTGTGGTTTTTATTTGCATTTCCATGATGATGAGTGATGCTGAGAACCTTTTCATGTGTCTCTTGGACATATGTATGTGTTCTTTGGGGAAAAAAATGTCTATTTGGATCCTGTGCCCATTTTTTATTTTTTTAATTTTTAATGTTTAAATTTTTTTAGACAGAGAGTACAAGAAGGGGAGAGGGACAAAGGGGGAGGGAGAGAGAGAGAGAGAGAGAGAGAGAGAGAATCTCAAGCAGGCACCATGCTCCTTGCAGAGCCCAACGCAGGGCTTGATCCCACACTCCTGGGATCATGGTGTACTTTGAGGGCATTATGCCAAGTGAAATAAGTCAAGAAAGGTGCCCATCAACAATACATTACAAGTATAATACACTATGATCAAATGGGATTTATTCCAGGGATGCAACGATGGTTCAACACACAAATCAAATAATATGATACAACACATTAACCAAATGAAGTCTAAAAATCATAATATCTCAATAGACATGAAATTGGAATTTGACAGAATTCAGCATCCATTTGTAACAATTCTCAACAAAGTAGATACAGAAACACTATACCTCAATGTAATGAATGCCACATATGAAAAACCCACAGCTAACATTACCCTCAATGGTGAAAAGTTGAAAGCTTTTCCTTTAAGTTCAGGAACAAGACAAGGATGCCCACTATCATCACTTCTATTCAACATACTGTGGCAAGTCCTACCCAGATCAATGAGGCAAGACAAAGAAATGAAAGGCATTGAAATCAGAAAGGAAGAAGTAAAACTATCTCTATTTGTAGGTGGCATGATGTTACATAGAGAAAACCTTAAAGATACCACCAAAAAACTGTTAAAATAAATGAATTCAGTAAATTTGCAGGATAAAAACCAACATACAAAAATTGTGTTTTCACATACTTCTAATGAACTATTAGGAAAAGAAATGAAGAAAACATTCCCATTTACAGTTGCATCAAAAATAATAAAATACCTAAGAATACATTTAACCAAGGAAGTTCAAGACCTGTATACCGACAGCTATAAGACTTTGTTAAATTGAAAGAGACACAAATTAAGGGAAAGATATTCTATGCTCATGGATTGGAATAATATTTTTAAATGTACATATGACCCAAAGCAATCTATATATTTGGTTCAATCCCTATCATAATTCCATTGGCATTTTAACCAGAACAAACAATCCTGAAATTCATATGAAAACACAAAAGACCCCAAATAGCCAGAGCAAACTTGAAAAAAGAAGAACTAAGATGGAGACATCATGCTTCTTGACTTCAAACTATATCACCAAGCTGTAGTAATCAGAAATTTGGTACTGGTATAAAAACAGACATATAAATCAATGGAACAGAATAAGGAGATCCAGAAATAAATCCATGCACATATAGTAAATTAATTTATGACAAAGGACCCAAAAATATACAATGAGGAAAGGACAGTCTCTTTAATAAATAGTACTGGAAAAACTGGACATTCACATGCAAAAGAATGAGATTGGATTGCTGTCACACCATACACAACAAATGTCAAAACGGATTGAAGACCTGAACATAAGAAAGCATAGGCAATATGCTCCTTGACATTGGTCTTGGTATTAATTTTTTGGATTTGACACTAAAGCCAAAGGCAAGAAAAGCAAAAATAAATGAGTGTAACTACATCAAACTAAAAAGGTTTTCACAGCAAAGGAAACATTAACAAAATGAAAAGGCAACCTATAGAATGGGAGAAAAATATTTGCAAATTGTGTATCTGGTAAGGTTTTAATATCCAAAATATATAAAGAACTCATGCAACTGAATAACAAACAGAAAAAATCTCATTTAAAAATGGGCACAGGATCCTTGGGGCACCTGGGTGGCTCAGTCAGTTGACCATTTTACTCTTGATTTCAGCTCAGGTCATGATCCAAGGGTTGTGGGATCGAGCCTCACGTTGGGCTCTGTGTGGAGTGTGGAGCCTGCTTAAGGTTCTCTCTCACTCTCCCTCTGACCCTCTCCCTTGTTTATGCTCTCTAAAATTAAAAAAAAATGTTTCATGTATTATGAAATGTGGTGTTTTAATATTTTGTTGAGGATTTTTGCACGTATGTTCATCAGGGAGATTGGCCAGTAATTTTATTTCTTATAGTTTCCTTGTCTGGTTTTGGTATCAGGGTAATGCTGGCTTTGTAAAATGAGTCTGAAGTGTTCCCGCTTCTTCTATTCTTTGGAAGAATTTGAGACGGATTGGGATTGTTTCTTAAATGTTTGGTATAATTCAGCAGTGAAAACAGTTGGTTCTGGACTTTGTTGTGAATTTGCATATTTTAATACTGCTGTGTTTGTGTGAGATCTGAAACTTCAAAACTCATTTTTGTTTTTAATATACAAAAATATCAAACTAAATTTCTTTTCATGCTTTCATTTCTTAAATTAATTAATTATTTATTCATTTAAGTTCAAGTTAGTTAACATACAGTATAGTACTGGTTTCAGGAGTAGAATTTAGTGATTCATCACTTACATATAACACCCAGTGGTTATCCCAACAAGTGGCCTCCTTAATGCCCATCACCTATTTAGCCCATTACCCCAACCACCTCCCCTCCAGCAACCCTCAGTTTGTTCTCTGTACTTAAGAGTCTCTTGGGACACCTGGGTGGCTCAGTCAGTTAAGCATCTGACTCTTGATTTCGGCTCAGGTCATGAACTCACAGTTCATGAGTTCAAGTCCCGTGTCAGGTTCTGAACTGAAAGCTCAGATCCCCCTTGGTTTCTGTCTCCCTGTCTGACCCTCCCCCACATGTGCTCTCTTGCTCTCTCTCTAAAAATAAACAAACACTTAAAAACAAATAGTCTTTTATGGTTTGCCTCCCTCAGTGTTTATCTTATTTTTTCTTCCCTTCCCCTATATACATCTGTTTTGTTTCTTAAATTCCACACACAAGTGAAATCACAGGATATTTATTTTTCTCTGATTTATTTCACTTAGCATAATACCCTTTAGTTCCATCCATATTGTTGCAAATGGCAAGATTTCATTCTTTTTCATCACCGAGTAATACTCCATTGTATATATACATACCACATCTTCTTTATCCATTCATCAGTCAATGGACATTTGGGCTCTTTCCATACTGTGGCTATTGTCAATAGTGCAGCTATAAACATTGGGGTGCACATGCCCCTTCAAATCAGCACTCCTGTATCCTTTAGATAAATTCCTAGTGTAATTGCTGGGTCATGGGGTAGCTTTTTAAATTTTTTTGAGGAACCTCCATACTGTTTTCCAGGGTGGCTGCACCAGTTTACATTCCCACCAACAGCGTAAAAGTGTTCCCCTTTCTCCACATCCTCACCAATATATGTTGTTTCCTGAGTTAATTTTAGCCATTCTGACAGGTGTGAGGTGGTACCTCCTTCTGATTTTGATTTGTATTTCTCTGATGATGAGTGATATTGATAATCTTTTCATGTGTTTGTTAGCCATCTGGATGTCTTCTTTGGGAAAGCATCTATTCATATCTCCTGCCCATTTCTTCACTGGATTATTTATTTTTTTGGTTATTGAGCTTCATAAGTTCTTTATAGATTTTGGATACTAACCCTTTATCAGATATGTCATTTTCAAATATCTTCTCCCCTTCTGTCGGTTACCTTTCAGTTTTGTTGATTATTTCCTTTGCTGTGCAGAAGCTTTTTATCTTAATGAGGTCCCAAAAGTTCATTTTTGCTTTTATTTCCCTTGCCTCCAGAGACATGCTTTCTTTTTCCTGTAGTTGTTGGGCTTATGTTTTTAGAAAAGGATAATCCTAATATTTCAATTTTAAATTTACTTTTTCTTCTAACTCAGCTTAATTACTTCCATCTTCTTTTCTGAAAGTTTTCTTCCCTTAAAAGTTGTCTCTATTAATAGTATAAATAGGTACCGGGATAGCTCAGTCAGTTAAGTGTCTGACTTCAGCTCAGGTCATGATCTCACACTCGGTGGGTTCAAGCCTTGCATTAGGCTCTCTGCTGACATTTTGGAGCCTGGAGTCTGCTTCAGATTCTGTGTCTCCCTCTCTCTCTGCTCCTGCCTGCCTCTCTCTCTCTCTCTAAAATAATAAACATTTTTTAAAAAGAGCATAAAAAATACATAAAGTGACTCAATTTACGGCTTGAATATATGCTATTACTAAAGATCTAAATATCTAAAACAATGGGGTGCCTGGGTGGCTCAGTCAGTTAAGTGTCTGGCTCTTGGCTTTGGCTAAGGTCATGATCTCAGGGTTCATGAGTTCGAGCCCCACATTGGGATCCACTCTGTCAAAGCGGAGCCTGCTTAGGATTCTCTCTCTTGCCCTCCTCTGCTTATATTCTCTCACTCTCCCTCTTAAAATAAAAAAAAATAAAGTTAAAAAAATTAAAAATAAATGTCTAAGGCATTTAAATATTTTAAAATATATAAATACACATGTGCATAAAAGAGTTAACATAGAAAACCTGAAAATGCTATCCTTGGACAGGTCTAATTGCAAGCTTGGCACTTGGCTGGCACCTAAGAACTTGGATTTGAGGTGGCTTCACATCATTCCCAGAACGGTTAAGAGTGGCTTGCTCTATCTAAACTGTACATACAGTGTGGTTTATGTCAAACACTGGATATCCTTCTGGAAAACTAACATTTTGGTGTGTGCTAGGCAGAGAATGACCCAAGACTACTAATAAAAGTGTTAGACTTCTAGGGGCACCTGGGTGGCTCAGTTGGTTAAGCGTCCAACTTTGGCTTAGGTCATGATCTCGCGGTTTGTGCGGCGGTTTGTGAGTTCAGGCCCCATGTCGGGCTCTGTGCTGGCAGCTCAGAGCCTGGAGCCTGCTTCAGATTCTGTGTCTCCCTCTCTCTCTGCCCCTCCCCTGCTCATTCTCTGTCTCTCAATAATAAATAAACGTTAAAAATTAAAAAAAAAAGTGTTAGACTTCTAGGCACAGGAAAACTCTCCTTCCTGGCAGAGAAAATTACACACATGTTGTCACACTTTGTTGATAGAAGAATTAAACTTGTCCTGTGTGACTCCACTAGAGAGAATTCTTGAAAGCTTGAGCCCAGATTCCTCCAGACTTTGCCCCATATGCCTTTTCCCTTTATTGATTTTGGGTTGTATCCTTTTAGGGTAATACATCACAGCCATGAGCACAACTATATGCTGAGTCCTATAAATTTTCCTAGCAAATACACAATACATAAACCAAACATACATTAATGCTATGTAAAGATTATTATTTCTATATAAATTAATGCTATTTTAGATATTTAGCATTAATGCTATATAAAGATTATTCTTGCATATAGGCTTTATACTTCTCAGTAAGAGTAGTTTTGGCTACAAACCAAAGGATAGTCTTCAGCTATAGGTAACTGAACAGTTACACTCTGTCTTGTGAGGCATACTTGCACATATAAATAATAATGGTTACTTTTTATTTCTTACTGTTGGATAGTAAATAATTACGTAAATAGAATTTGGTTTAGAATGCTAAGGCTGGTAATCTTTCCTCAATATAAAATAAAATGATTCAAGTACTCTCACATGACTGTGACCACTTCATGAGTTTAAAAAAAGGAAAAATGTAAAAATGACTTGCCTTTTTAATCTTGGTCTTTTCAGTCTTTCCTTCTTTATCACATTTCTTGGCATTCCTATTAAGTTCTTTTGCAGCAAACTTCAAGTTAAATAGATGTTTTGATAATACATATTAAGGCTATTCAAAAAAGTTGATTTCCCAGCCTAACTACCTGCAAACAAGATATTAAAATCATAAAAATTATCAGATAAAATTATGTTATTTAAACCAACTAATTACAAAGTGCAGAAACTGAATATTTTTTATGTCTTTCACATTTGTTTTCTATTAAAAAACTTAATGATATGGCAAGAAAGATATAATAGCAACTTTATGGTAGAGAAGCCTGTCAGACACCACCTTTCCAAGGATAACATCACCAGTAATTAGATATTTCAACATTATTTATCTTCTGAAATGATAAACTGAGAAGGTACACCATCACCTCTATGGTGGCATTATTATGTTGTTGCCGAAACATACTCTCAATGTACTCAAGAGAAAACATCAGGTAATTCTGAACTGAGAAACATTCCATGATGTAAGTGACCAGTGTACTCTTCAAATGTCACATTCATAAAATGCTGAAGAAATGTCATAGAGTAGAGAAGACTAAGGAGACATACTGACTAAGTATAATATGGAATCCTGGATTGGATCCTAAAACAGAAAAAAGAACATTAGTGGAAAAATTGGTGAAATCCAAGTAAGATCTATAGTTTAGTTAGTTAATATTGTCGTGATTTTTTCCTCTTGTTTATACTATGGTTATATAAGATGTTAACATTAGGAGAAGCTTGGTAACTGGTATATAGGAACTTTGTTATTTTTGCAATTTCTTTTGAAAAATAGCCTAAAACTATTTTAAGATTAAAAACTCTAAATTAAAAAAGAAAAAAATACGATGGAAAGAAAAGTACTCTGTTCAACAAGATCCCAATAAGCAATACTATAAATCTTTTATTTTCATGACACACCCAAAAAAAACCAAATATGAAGTATATGCACATTAATATGACAAATCAATGTGGATTATTTCAAAACAACTGGTTTGTGTAGATTAAATTCCTACTTAGAAAGATTCTATGTGTTTTCTGCTCTTTAATTTCTTTTTTTACATTTATTTATTTTTGAGAGACAGAGAGAGAGACAGAGCACAAGTGGGGGAGGGGCAGAAAGAGAATGAGACACAGAACCCCAAGCAGGCTCCAGGCTCTGAGCTGTCAGTACAGAGCCCAATGGGGGGCTCAAACTCACAAATCATGAGATCATGACCTGAGCCGAAGTCAGACGCCCAACCGACTGAGCCACCCAGGTGACCCTGTTCTTTAGAAAAAGGTAAAATACATTTTTTTAATCTTGATTCTGTATTTCTTCAGGACATCTACAAAAAAGATGTAGAATTTTTTTAAAGGTACACATACACCATATAGTTTAAAGGAATTATTTTTTGATTGATTATATCACTATCAGTAAATAGGAATTATTTGATTGTTTTATTTACCAAAGCTAAAACATCAAGTAAGCAACCTTATTCATCTCTCAATGTTTTTATGGTTCTAATTTAACACTTCCTTTATGGATAATGATAGGGATGAAGTGGCTACCCTGAGTATTTTTCATTAGCAGATAACCCTGGAATTAAGAAAGTACGTACATGTGTATGAATTTGTGGGTAATTTTAATGTAAAATATACTTCACATTTATAAGTAAGATTAATTTCAGCTAGCTGAGAAAGTTATAGTTCCTTTTATAAATAGGGTTTCTTAACCTAAGCACAATTGATATTTTAGGTCAGATAATATCAGACTGATATTTTGTTGTGGTGGCCATCCTGTGAATTCTAGGAAGTTTATCAGCATCCCTGGGCTGTGCCACTATATGACACTAACACCCAAATGCAACAACCAAAAATGTCTCCAGCCATTGTCAAGTGTCACCTGGGAGGGGAAACAAACCAAACCCTGCTGAGAATCTGAATCACTGATATAGATGGAAATAAAGAAAAAAAAGAATGAATTTTTCATTCACCCAATCATCTTCCATATAGAATTATCTCTGAAAAAAAATCACTATAGCTAAAACTAAATTAAGAAGCCAATTATTTTAGATGATTTCATTTCATTAATATATTCTTTGTTGCTTTTAGAGAATGATTTCAGCTTCCCTTAAACGTGAAATTTATTATAAACTGCAAAAACTGAAGATAGACTATGCCTATAATAGCCAACCTTTATTTAATATCAATAGTTAAAACTGATCATGGTATAAAATATTGGCCAAAAATATAGAGGATCCATCACAAAAGAAAATTTAATGCAACAAAGCGTTTTTCCCCTTCATCCTAAAAAGACATGAACCCCTTCCTATACATGGAAGCCCATAGATTTAGGAAAACACCTTGAAATACTAGAAGAACTGCAAATGCCTTTTTAAATACAGAGTTTAGCTGGCAAAAAAAGAAAAAAAAGTAAAATCATCAGGGGAAAGAACCAAAGTGAAAGAAGATACCATCAATAGTAGGTAAGCACCTAAGCAAAGCCCCCATTGGGCCCACACAAGATGAGGTGCTTAAACTGAACTTTCTGAATAAAGCTAGAACACCTGAAGGCTACAATATTAGCATAAGTGTGGGAAAGAAAAGTCTTATCAGCCAGCTAAAAGAAGAGGAATTGACAAAGTAATGGTCATTATGGGCCTTTTTCACAGCTGGGGATACAGCAAACTAGATAAAGAAAATTAGATAGAGCTGAGAGAATTAGCAAACTAAATATAGATCTGAATGTAGAGTGAAAAGTAATGGTAATATGGAAGAGAGGCTTAGAAATGAAGAAAACAGAATAAAAAGTTCTAATATCTGAAATCTCACGAAGTTCCATACAATAAAGGTAATGTGGGAAAGGTTATATTCAAAGAAATAATGCCTGAGAGTCTCCCATAACTCATGAGAGGAATAATTTTTTTTTAGATTCAGAAAGGACAAAGCGGAGTCCCAAAACAGATGCATACAAAGTAATCCACACTTAGATACAATTTAGTAAACCTCAGAGTATCAAAGACTAAAATAACCTTAAAAGAGATAGTGTGAAAATTCAGATTACTTACAAAAGCCCTAAAATCAGACTGAGAATTTTCAAAAAGAACATTAACTTCCAAAGGATACACAATGGATTCACATTATTCACAATCATTATGTATGTACCATGAAATGACTTCAAACACTGATTTAGCAAGTACAGACCATTGCTCTAAGGGAAAATACAGGATTGGGTTTCTGCAAGGCTCTAGTCATATCATTTGCATCAACCTATTAATATATAACCTTGTTTTATGTGTTTCCATTTTTAAGTCTTTATTTAGATTCCAGGTAATATACCAGTGTAATATTAGTTTCAGGTGTACAACATAGTGATTCAAAACTTCCATACAACACCCAGTGCTCATCGTAAGTCCATGAGTTAATCCCCATCATCTATTTAACCCATACCCCCACCCACCTCCCTTCTGGTAACCATCAGTTTGTTATCTATAATTAAGAGTCTGTTTCTTCATTTGCCTTGTTTCTCTCTTTTTTCTCATGTCTTTGCTAGTTTGTTTTGCTTCTTAAATTGCACATATGAGTGAATCATTTTTTCTGAATTTTTATTTAAATTCTACTTAACTTACAGTATAATACATTTTTCAGGAGTAGAGTTTACTGATTCATCAGTTATATATAAGACCCAGTGATCCTCAAAACACGTGCCTCCTTAATACCCACCACTCATTTAGCCCATCCCCCACCCACTTCCCTCCATCAATCCTCATTTTGTTCTCTATCTTTAGGAGTCTCTTATGGAGAGGGAGTTAAGATGGTGGAGAAGTAGGGGGACCAGGATTTTCCTCCTCCCTCAAACACAGCTGTATTGAAGTCAGATTACTTGGATTACAGATTACAGGAAATCAATCTGTGGAGTGACAGAAAGATCTCCACAGCTGGAGGGAGACAGCTTGGCAGGATTGAGGTGCATGTATGTGAACTGGGGGAGATAAAACAGCATAGGCATGGATGGGAGGGAACCCTTTCTGTGGAAAGACACAAGGGAGAGAGAGAGGGGCTGTGAAAGGGCACCATCAAGTTAGCACAAGAGGAAAACCTCTCTGAACCATGAAAAGGGAACAAAAAATATGGAAAGTATATATTTTTTTTGAAAACAGCCTTAGGAGCTGTAACTCTGAAGTTCTGAAAGTGCCCAACTTTCTCTTGCGCGAAGCCAAGAGCCTTGGGGCACCCTCCTGGGGAGGAGAGATCCTGCCCTGGAGTGCATACCACAGTGTAGCGAACTCAGGGGCACACTAGGAGAGACAGTCCCCTTCCAGGAATAATATGGGAAGAGGGTTTATTGCCTTTCAAGGACAAAACAAAACAAAACCTTGCAGGTGCGAGCCAATGGCCTTTTATCAGCAGGGCTGAGTGACTCTACTTTAGAACAGGAGAGAGGAGCCACACTGATCTGGGTCCTTTAAGACTTAGGGTTTGGGGGGCACTTGGAGGGCTCAGTCAGTTTAAGTGTCTGACTTCAGCTCAGGTCATGATCTCAGAATTCATGAGTTCCAGCTCTGCATCAGACTCTGTACTGCCAGCTGAGCCTGGAGCCTCCTTGGGATTCTGTCTCCCTCTCTCTGCCCCTCCCCCACTCACACTTTGGATCTCTCTCTCTCTCTCTCTCTCTCTCAGGAATGAATAAATGTTTAAAAACAAAAGGACTTTGGGTTTTGAATCCCAGCTGAGTGCCTAGAAGGCAAGGCAGAACTGTGGAGAAGGGCAAATTGACCACCCTCACTATTCTGTGAGGGCTGCCTAAACAGTGTGGGTTGATATACCCAGTTGGAAAAGAAGAGATTGGGGTATCGCCATTTTCCTGCCCCCACAAACACAGTGGGATTTCACACAGCAGCTCAGCGATCCCAGTGGAAGCAGGACACCAAATGCTGCCACTCCCAGCCTCGCAAATGCTTATCTACAGGAGGAAGACTGGCCCAGTGCAGGCATCCTCTCCTCCAGACCAGCACAGCACCAGTCGCAGGCACCAAAAGACAACGTTTTGCTTTGTTTTTCATTCTTTGTTGTTCTTTTTCTCTTTTGGAATCAGGGTCATAGTTTCTGATTTGTTTTTGGTCAATTCTTATATATACATATTTATATATATATATATGAAACATATAAACAATATATATATATATATATGAAACATAAAAACATATATGTTGTTTGATCAGGCATTTTTATTCTATTCTTTTTCCACCTTTTCTCTTTTTCCTTCTTCATTTTCCTTTCTTTCTCTGCATTTAGCCTCAGTTTTTTAAATGCTTTTATTAATTTTTGAGAGAGAGAGAGACAGCAGAGCGTGAGCAGGGAAGGGGCAGAGAGGGAGACACAGAATCCCTAGCAGGCTCCAGGCTCCCAGCCATCAGCACAGAGCCCGATGCGAGGCTTGAACTCATGAACCATTAGATCATGACCTGACCCGAACTCAGATGCTTCACTGACTGAGACACCTAGGCATTCCAGCCTCATAGTTTTTTGATTCTCTGTTTAGTCTTCTTTTCTCCCTTTTCATTTTTCTCTTTTTATGGGATCAAGGTTCTCCACACTTTTCCTTTTTTTTTTCCAGAGTTACTTCAAAAAACAAATCAAAACACAGGTGGTTGAAGGTCCAAACACTCCACCACCACAAGCAAGGAGGAGCTCTGCATAGGACTGACCAGTGGGATGGAGCAGCCAAAATGCAACAACAGAGTGCACACAACATACACCAAGAACACTTCCTGAAGTGCCAGGCTCTGGACACTGTATGACCTCTTTTTAATATAATAGTACTCTCAGGTGCAGGACACATAACTAGCTTTTAAAATATGTGAAAGACAGAAACTTAGCCAAAATCACAAGACAGAGTAATTCTCTCCAAAAGAGAGCTCAAGAAGAAATCACAGAGTATTGCTCAAAACAGATATAAACAATATATCTGAATAAGAATTTAGAATAAAAATCATAAGACTAATAGCTGGGTTTGAAAAAAGCATAGACACAACAGAGAATCTATTGCTGCAGAGATCAAATACCTAAGAACTAATCACAATGAATAAAAAATGCCATAATTAACATGCAAAATAAGATATATACAGTGATAGGATGGAAGAAGCAGAGATGAGAACAAGTGGAAGATAAACTTATGGAAAATAATGAAGCTGAAAAAAAGAGGAAAAGGAAATTACTAGATCACAAAGGGAGAATTAGAGAGCTAAGTGATTCAATGAAATGAAATAATATACGTATTGTAGACGTCCCAGAAGAAGAAAGTAGAGAGAAAGGGGCAGACGGTTTATTTGAACAAATTATGACTGAGAACTTCCCTAATTTGGGAAGGAAACAGGCATTCAAGTCCAAAACGCACAGAGAACTCCCTTGACAATCAACAAAAACAGGAGCACCTAAGTGACTAGTTGGTTAAGGGTCCGACTTCAGCTCAGGTCATGATCTCATGGTTTGTGGGTTCAAGCCCATTATTGGGCTCTGTGCTGAAAGCTCAAAGCCTGGAGCCTGTTTTGGATTCTGTGTCTCCCTCTTTTCTCTGCCCCCGCTTGCACTCTGTCTCTCTCTCTTTCAAAAATAATAAACATTAAAAAAATCAACAAAAACAGGTCTATACCACAACATATCATAGTGAAACTGGCAAAATACAAAGATAAAGAGAGAATTCTGAAAGCAGCTAGGGACAAACAGGTCTTAACCTTACAAGGGTAGAGACATAAGGGTATTAGCAGACTTGTCCACTGAAACTTGGCAGGCCAGAAGGGAGTGGCAGGAAATCTTCAATGTGCTGAAAAGGAAAAATATTCAGCCAAGAATCCTTTATCCAGCAAGGCTGTCATTCAGAACAGAAGGAGAGATGAAGACTTTCCCAGACAAACAATAACTAAAGGAGTTCATGACCCCTAAACAAGCCCTGCCAGAGATCCTAAGGGGGACTCTTGTTAAGTGCAAAGCAGCAAAGACTACAAAGGACCAGAGCCATCACAACAAACATGAAATTTATAAATAACACAGTGGCACTAAGTTCATATCTTTCAATAATCACTAAATATAAATGGACTACATGCCCCAATCAAAATACATAGGGTATCTGGAAAACAGTGTGGAGATTCCTCAAAAAATTAAAAATAGACCTACCCTATGACCCAGCAATAGCACTGCTAGGAATTTACCCAAGGGATACAGGAGTACTGATGCATAGGGGCACTTGTACCCCAATGTTTATAGCAGCACTCTCAACAATAGCCAAATTATGGAAAGAGCCTAAATGTCCATCAACTGATGAATGGATAAAAAATCTGTGGTTTATATACACAATGGAATACTACTTGGCAATGAGAAAGAATGAAATCCGGCCATTTGTAGCAACGTGGATAGAACTAGAGAGTGTTATGCTAAGTGAAATAAGTCAGGCAGAGAAAGACAGATACCATATGTTTTCACTCATATGTGGATTCTGAGAAACTCAACAGAAGACAAGGGGGGAGGGGAAGGGGGGAAAAAGTTACAGAGAGGGAAGGAGGCAAACCCTGAGAGACTCTTAAATACTGAGAACAAACTGAGGGTTGATGTGGCATGGAGGGGGAGGGGAAAGTGGGTGATGGGCATTGAGGGGGAGGGGAAAGTGGGTTATGGGCATTGAGGAGGGTACCTGTTGGGATGAGCACTGGGTGTTGTATGGAAACCATTTGACAATAAATTTCATTAAAAAATAGATAAATAAAATAAAAAATGAACATTAAATTAAAAAAAAATACATAGGTATCAGAATAGATAAAAAACAAAAACAAGATCCATCCATATACTGCCTACCAAAGACTCATTTTAGAGCAGAAGACACCTGGAAATATAAAGTGAGGGGATGGAGAAGCATGCATCATGCCAATGGAAAACAAAAGAAATCTGAAGTTGCCATACTTATATTAGAAAAACTGGATTTTAAAACGAATACTACAAAAAGAGATGAAGACTGGCAGTATATCATAATTAAGGAGTATATCCATCAAGAAGAGCTAAGAATTTTAAATATGTGTGCTCCCAAAGTGGAAGAACCCAAATATATAAAAAATTTAACCACAAACATAAGGAAATGTTTCGATAATAATACCATATTGTAGGAGACTAATATTCCACCTATAACAATGGACAGATCATCTAGGCAGAAAATCAATAAGGAAACATTGGCTGTGAATGACACAATGGACTAGGTGAAATTAACAGATATATTCAGAACTTTTCTTCCTAAAGCAGCAAAATACACATTCTTCTCAAGTGCACATGGAACGTTTTCTAGAGAAGATCACATACTTGGTCACAAATCAGCCCTCAAGAGATACAGAATGACTGAGATCATACCATGCATATTTCAGATCACAGTGTTATGAAACATGAAATCAACCACAAGAAAATATTTAGAAAGCCCTCAAATACATGGAAGTTAAAGTACATCCTACTAGAGAATGACTGGGTTAATAAAGAAATTAAAGAAGAAATAAAAAACACATATAGAAGCAAATGAAATTAAAAAACCATGACAGTCCTAACCCTTTGGGACGCAGCAAAGGCAGTCCTAAGAAGAAAGTACTTTGCAATTCAGGCCTATCTCAAGAATCAAGAAAGGTCCCAAATACGCAACCTAACCTTATACCTGAAGGAGCCAGAAAAGCAGAAGCAAATGAAGCACAATGCCAGCAGAAGAAGGGAAATAAAAAATATTAGAGAAGAAATAAATGATATAGAATCCAAAAACACAGTAGATCAATAAAACTAAGAGCTTGTTTTTTTTGAATGGATAAACAAAATTAATAAATCCCTAGCCAGACTTCTCAAAAAGAGAGAGGAACCAAATAAAATCATGAATCAAAGAGGAGAGATCACAACCAACACCACAGAAATACAAACAATTATAAGAGAATACTTATGAAAAATTATATGCCCACAAACCGGAAAATCTGGAAGAAATGCATAAATTCCTAGACACACACTCCAAGACTCAAACAGGAAGAAACAGAAAATTTGCAAAGTGCCTGGGTGGCTCAGTCAGTTAAGCATCTGACTTGGGCTCAGATCATTATCTTGTAGTTCATGTGTTCGAGCCCTGCTAACTGCTCAGAGCCTGGAGCCTGTTTCGGATTCTGTGTCTCACTCTCTCTCTCTGCCCCTTCCCTGCTCACACTCTGTCTCCCTCACTCAAATATATTTTTAAAAATCTTTATTAAAAAATAGAAAATTTCAGTGGAACCGTAACCAGCAAACAAATTATATCAGTTATCAAAAATCTCCCAAAAAATAAGAATCCTATGCCAGATGGCTTCCCAGGGAATTCTACCAGACATATAAAGCAGAGTTAATACTTATTCTTCTCAAAATGTTCCCAAAAATAGAAACAGAAGGGAAGCTTCCAAACTCATTCTATGAAGCCAGTATTACCTTGATTCCAAAATCAGACAAAAACCCCACTAAAAAGGAGAATCAAAGGCCAATATCCCTAATGAATATGGATGTAAAAATTCTCAAAAAGATATTGGAAAATCAAATTCAACAGTATATTAAAAGAATTATTCACCATGATCAAGTAATAAATCATGATCAGAAGGAATTTTCTAGACTTAAAAATTCACACTGGAAAGGGATACTGGGAAGATGGTGTAGTAGAAGGATCTTATGCTCACCTTCTCCCAAGGATATACCTAGGTAAGAGCTCAATCAGTGAAACTAACCCAGAAAACAGGACTGGCTTCCATAGTTAATCCTAGAGAGGAAACCACATCTAAATCAGGAGGAAGGGTAGGAAAGGAAGATGGTGTTGGAATATGAGGACGCTGGGCTTGTTTCAACCCATGAATACAACTAGTTAACTATTGAATCATCCTAAATACCCCAGAAATCAACCTGAAGACTGAGAGAACAAACTCCACAATTAAAGGGAGAGAAAAGGCCACACTGAAGGAGGAAGGAAGTATGGAGACATGGTTTAGGGGAGAAACAGATCATGGATTATGTGGAGGGGAGGGAGCCATGGTCACAGAGAAGGGAAAGAGAGAGAGGGGAGCACACAGGAGAACATACAAGGAGAACATTTCCCCCAAACCATTTGAATGGAAAATGAGAGGGGCTGAATTTTGTCATTTCTTCCAACCACTGGGGCTTAAAGTGTATAGTTTTAAAGGTCAGCAGGCTTGGTGTGGACAGAGCCCGGTAGACATTGTGCTGCTCCTAAAGAGAAGGCAGGCAAAAAACCCCAGTCATATAGTGTGGAAACAGCAATCTGAAGAATTCCTGGGCCACACAGAGGGTAGATTATTTTTTTTCTTCTTGGAGCAATCCATAAAAGGCAGCATTCATGAAGACTCATCTCTGGGAAAATAGGAGCTGGCTAGCACCGTTTGCCTTCCTCGCCCCTCAGCATAAGCACAGAGCCACCTGCAGGCAGCAGCACAGCACCAACAATGGTTGACTAGTTTACACCAAGACCCACTCTACTGTACCCTGGTGGGATTTCCCTTCTCAGTGAAGCTTACCTCAATCCCAGTGTGGAGGGCCCCTCCCCTAGAAGACCAACACAAACCCCTGCCCACACCATGTTCCTGACCACAGAGTGCTACAGGGCCTCAGTTCTGGTGGGAGAGGTGTCAGGTCTCATTTCATAATCAGACTAGAGCACACCTAGTTAAAACTCACCACATTAGCCCAGGGAACAAATACTGCCCATAGCAGTCAAGGAGAGCTTCTGCAGATGACTGGCCTGAAGAGTAAATCAGCACAGTATCAGAGCATACACAGGACACCAGAGACACACCCTGAGGTGCCAGGCCATGGGCATTATATGACCTTTTTTTCACAAGGCCATTCCTTTCAGGTGCAGGAAACATAAGTGGCTTTTATAACACAGAGAGAAAGGTAGAGACTTAGACAAAATGCCATAACAGAAAAATTTATCTCAAATGAAAGAACAAGATAAGTCCACATCTAGAGATCTAAGCAAACAAAATATATAAATAACATGCCTGATGGAGAATTTAAAGCAACATGCCTGATGGAGAATTTAAAGCAACAATCATAAGGATGCTCACTGGGCTTAAGAAAAGAATAGATGACATGAATGAGACCCTTACCATAGACATATAAGAGTTAAAAAGAATAAACCAGAGATAAGGAATGGAATAAATGAGATTGGAAATAGGCCTGATGCAATGAACACCAGGCTATAAGAAGCAGAGGAACAAATTGGTGACCCAGCAGAAAAAATGGAAAATAATGAGGCTGAACAAAAGAGAGAAAGAAGAATTATGAAAATCAAAAATAGACTAAGGCAACTAAATGACTCCATTAAACAATACGTATGTATTATAGGAATTCTAGAAGAAGGAGAGAGTAAAAAAGGGGTAGAAAATTTATTTGAAGAAATAACAGCTGAAACCTTCCCCAGTTTGGGGAAGGAAACAGACATCCAGAACCAGGTGGCACAGAGAAGTCTGACCAAAATCAATAAAAGTAGGCCAATATCAAGACATATTATAATTAAATTGGCAACAAAGAGTTATAAAGAAAAAAATCTTAAAAGCATCAAGACAAAAGAAGTCCTTAACTTATGAGGAAAATCTCGTAAGGCTAGATGGAGACTTCTCAACAGAAACTTAGCAAGCCAGAAGGGCTTGTGTCAAATAGGAAAAATGTCGAATGGAAAAAATATGCAGGCAAGAATCTTCTATTTAGCAAGGCTAGAATAGAATGGAAAGAGATATAAAGTAAAAATAGAAAGAGATATAAAGACCTACCCAAACAAAAACTAAAGGATATTGTGACCATGAATCAAATCTTGGAGGAAATATTAAAGGAGACTCTTTGAGTGCAAATGAGAGAGCAAAAATTAAAAAGACCAGGAAAAAAAGAAAACAGAGAAACCTCCAGGAAGAACAACAAAACAATAAAATGGCACTAAATATATCTCTATCAGTAATTACTTGGAATGTAAACAGACTAAGCATTCCAAAGACATAGGGTGTCGGAGCAGATAAAAAATCAAGACTCACCTACACGCTACCTAGAAGAGACCCATTTTAGACCTAAAGACACCTGCAGACTGAAAGTGAGGGGATGGGAGAATGATGTATCACACGAATGAATGTCAAAAGAAAGCCAGATTGCCAATACTTATATCAGACAAAGTAGACTTTAAAACAAAGACTGTGGATCCTGGGAAGATGGTGGCATAGGACGCTGGGCTCACCACGCGTCCTGCTGATCACTTAGATTCCACCTACACCTGCCTAAATAACCCAGAAAACCGCCAGAGGATTAGCAGAACAGAGTCTCCGGAGCCAAGTGCAGACGGGAGGCCCACGGAAGAGGGTAGGAAGGGCGGCGAGGCAGTGCGTGCTCCACGGACCGGCAGGAGGGAGCCAGGGCGGAGGGGTGGCCCGCTGGCCAAGCAGAGCCCCCGAGTTTGGCTTGCAAAAGCGGAGGGACCAGACGGAGTGTGTTCCAACAGCAAGTGGGACTTGACATCTGGAAGGTTATAAGCTAACAGCTCTGCTCGGAGAAAGGGAGGGCTGGAGGACAACGGGAGGGAGAGTTGTTGAGCCCTGGACCACAGAGCTCAGCTTGGCGGGGAACAAAGGTGCTTGCCAGTGCCATCTCCCTCGCTCATCCCCCAGCCATAATCCCAAAGGGAACCAGTTCCCACCAGGGAACTTGCTTGCACTGAGCAAACACCCAATGCTGTGCTTCTGTGGATCCATCCCCGGCGGCTCTGACTCCCTCCTGGTGCCGCAGGGCCCCTCCTGAAGTGGATCTCCGAAGGAAAAGTCAGCTGAGCCTGCCCCTCCCGCCCCTGTGCACCTTGCAGAACCACCCCAGCTAATATGCCAGATCCACCCCAGCTAATACGCCAGATCCCCAGCACCACAAGCCTGGCAGTGTGCAAGTAGCCCAGACTGGCCATGCCAGCCCACAGTGAATCCCGCCCCTAGGAGAGGGGAAGAGAAGGTGGCCCCAGCGGTGGGCTGGGGGCAGACATCGGGCCTGACTGCGGCCCTGCCCACCAATGCAAGTTATTCGAGACAGTACAGGGGAAGTGCAGTTCCACACCACTCAAGGGACTCTCCAAAATGACAAAACTGAAGAATTCCCCTCAGAAAAACATCCAGAAAATAACAAGAGCTAACAAACTGATCAAAAATGATTTAAACAATATAACAGAAAGTGAATTTAGAATACTAGTCATAAAATTAATCACTGGGCATGAAAACAGTATAAAGGACAGCAGAGAATCTCTTGCTACAGAGATCAAGGGACTAAGGAACAGCCAGGAGGAGCTAAAAAATGCTATCAATGAGCTGCAAAATAAAATGGAGACAACTACAGCTCAGATTGAAGAGGCAGAGGAGAGAATAGGTGAACTAGAAGATAAAATTATGGAAAAGAGGAAGCTGAGAAAAAGGGAGATAAGAAAATCCAGGAGTATGAGGGGAAAATTAGAGAACTAAATGATGCACTAAAGAGAAATAATCTATGCATAATTGGTATTCCAGAGGAGGAAGAGAGAGGGAAAGGTGCTGAAGGTGTACTTGAAGAAACAATAGCTGAGAACTTCCCTGATCTGCGGAAGGAAAAAGGCATTGAAATCCAAGAGGCACAGAGAACTCCCTTCAGACTTAACTTGAATCAATCTTCTGCACAACATATCATAGTGAAACTGGCAAAATACAAGGATAAAGAGAAAATTCTGAAAGCAGCTAGAGATAAACATGCTCTAACAAATAAAGGGATACCTATAAGGCTCATGACTGATCTCTCTATTGAAACTTGGCAGGCCAGAAAGGAATGGCAGGAGATCTTCAATATGATCAACAGAAAAAAATATGCAGCCGAGAATCCTTTATCCAGCAAGTCTGTCATTTAGAATAGAAGGAGAGATAAAGCTCTTCCCAAACAAACAAAAACTGAAGGAATTTGTCACCACTAAACCAGCCCTACAACAGATCCTAAGAGGGATCCTGTGAGACAAAGGACCAGAGACATCACTACAAGCATGAAACCTACACAGATCACAATGACTCTAAACCCATATCTTTCTATAATAACAATGAATGTAAATGGAGTAAATGTGCCAACCAAAAGACATAGGGTATCAGAATGGATAAAAAAACAAGACCCATCTATTTGCTGTCTACAAGAGACTCAATTTAGACCTGAGGACACCTTCAGATTGAGAGTGAGGGGATGGAGAATTATTTATCATGCCACTGGAAGGCAAAAGAAAGCTGGAGTAGCCATACTTATTTCAGACAAACCAGACTTTAAAGGCGGTAACAAGAGATGAAGAAGGGCATTATATAATAATCACAGGGTCTATCCATCAGGAAGAGCTAACAATTATAAATGTCTATGCGCCAAATACCAGAGCCCCCAAATATATAAAACAATTACTTAAAAACATAAGAAACCTTACTGATAAGAATGTGGTAATTGCAGGGGACTTTAACACTCCACTTACAGAAATGGATAGATCATCTAGACACATGGTCAATAAAGAAACAAGGACCCTGAATGAGACATTGGATCCGATGGACTTGACAAATATATTTAGAACTCTGCATCCCAAAGCAACAGAATATACTTTTTTCTCGAGTGCACATGGAACATTCTCCAAGATGGATCACATACTGGGTCACAAAACAGCCCTTCATAAGTATACAAGAATTGAGATCATACCATGCATACTTTCAGACCACAATGCTATGAAGCTTGAAATCAACCACAGGAAAAAGTTTGGAAAACCTCCAACAGCATGGAGGTTAAAGAACACCCTACTAAAGAATGAGTGGGTCAACCAGGCAATTAGAGAAGAAATTAAAAAATATATGGAAACAAATGAAAATGAAAATACAACAATCCAAACGCTTTGGGATGCAGCAAAGACAGCCCTGAGAGGAAAATACATTGCAATCCAGGCCTATCTCAAGAAAGAAGAAAAATCCCAAATACAAAATCTAACAGCACACCTAAAGGAACTAGAAGCAGAACAGCAAAGACAGCCTAAATCCAGCAGAAGAAGAGAAATAATAAAGATCAGAGCAGAAATAAACAAGATAGAATCTAAAAAATCTGTAGAGCAGATCAACGAAACCAAGAGTTGATTTTTTGAAAAAATAAACAAAATTGATAAACCTCTAGCCAGGCTTCTCAAAAAGAAAAGGGAGATGACCCAAATAGAGAAAGTCATGAATGAAAATGGAATTATTACAACCAATCCCTCAGAGATACAAACAATTATCAGGGAATACTATGAAAAATTATATGCCAACAAATTGGACAACCTGGAAGACATGGACAAATTCCTGAACACCCACACTCTTCCAAAACTCAATCAGGAGGAAATAGAAAGCTTGAACAGACCCATAACCAGCGAAGAAATTGAATCGGTTATCAAAAATCTCCCAACAAATAAGAGTCCAGGACCACATGGCTTCCCAGGGGAGTTCTACCAGACGTTTAAAGCAGAGATAATACCTATCCTTCTCAAGCTATTCCAAGAAATAGAAAGGGAAGGAAAACTTCCAGACTCATTCTATGAAGCCAGTATTACTTTGATTCCTAAACCAGACAGAGACCCAGTAAAAAAAGAGAACTACAGGCCAATATCCCTGATGAATATGGATGCAAAAATTCTCAATAAGATACTAGCAAATCGAATTCAACGGCATATAAAAAGAATTATTCACCATGATCAAGTGGGATTCATTCCTGGGATGCAGGGCTGGTTCAACATTCGCAAATCAATCAACGTGATACATCACATTAACAAAAAAAAAGAGAAGAACCATATGATCCTGTCAATTCATGCAGAAAAGGCCTCTGACAAAATTCAGCACCCTTTCTTAATAAACACCCTCGAGAAAGTCGGGATAGAAGGAACATACTTAAAGATCATCAAAGCCATTTATGAGAAGCCCACAGCTAACATCATCCTCAATGGGGAAAAACTGAGAGCTTTTTCCCTGAAATCAGGAACACGACAGGGATGTCCACTCTCACCGCTGTTGTTTAACATAGTGTTGGAAGTTCTAGCATCAGCAATCAGACAACAAAAGGAAATCAAAGGCATCAAAATTGGCAGTTCAGCTTTCACTTTTTGAAGATGACATGATACTATACATGTAAAATCCGATGGACTCCCCCAGAAGTCTGCTAGAACTGATACATGAATTTAGCAAAGTTGCAGGATACAAAATCAATGTACAGAAATCAGTTGCATTCTTATACACTAATAACGAAGCAACAGAAAGACAAATAAAGAAACTGATCCCATTCACAATGCCACTAAGAAGCATAAAATACCTAGGAATAAATCTAACCAAAGATGTAAAAGATCTGTATGCTGAAAACTATAGAAAGCTTATGAAGGAAATTGAAGAAGATATAAAGAAATGGAAAAACATTCCGTGCTCATGGATTAGAAGAATAAATATTGTTAAAATGTCAACAATACCCAAAGCTATCTACACATTCAATGCAATCCCAATCAAAATTGCACCAGCATGCTTCTCGAAACTAGAACAAGCAATCCTAAAATTTATATGGAACCACAAAAGGCCCCGAATAGCCAAAGTAATTTTCAAGAATGCCAAAGCAGGAAGCATCACAATCCCAGACTTTAGCCTCTACTACAAAGCTGTCATCATCAAGACAGCATGGTATTGGCACCAAAACAGACACATAGACCAATGGAATAGAATAGAAACCCCAGAACTAGACCCACAAACATATGGCCAACTCATCTTTGACACAGCAGGAAAGAACATCCAATGGAAAAAATACAGTCTCTTTAACAAATGGTGCTGGCAGAACTGGACAGCAACATGCAGAAGATTGAAACTAGACCACTTTCTCACACCATTCACAAAAATAAACTCAAAATGGATAAAGGACCTGAATATGAGATGGGAAACCATCAAAACCCTAGAGGAGAAAGCAGGAAAAGACCCCTCTGACCTCAGCCATAGCAATTTCTTACTTGACACATCCCCAAAGGCAAGGTAATTAAAAGCAAAAATGAACTACTGGGACCTTATGAAGATAAGAAGCTTCTGCACAGCAAAGGAAACAATCAACATAACTAAAACGCAACCAATGGAATGGGAAAAGATATTTGCAAATGACATATCGGACAAAGGGCTAGTATCCAAAATCTATAAAGAGCTCACCAAACTCCACACCCGAAAAACAAATAACCCAGTGAAGAAATGGGCAGAAAACATGAATAGACACTTCTCTAAAGAAGACATCCGGATGGCCAACAGGCACATTAAAAGATGCTCAACGTCGCTTCTCCTCAGGGAAATACAAATCAAAACCACACTCAGATATCACCTCATGGCCAGTCAGAGTGGCCAAAATGAACAAATCAGGAGACTATAGATGCTGGAGAGGATGTGGAGAAACGGGAACCCTCTTGCACTGTTGGTGGGAATACAAACTGGTGCAGCCACTCTGGAAAGCAGTGTGGAGGTTCCTCAAAAAATTAAAAATAGACCTACCCTATGACCCAGCAATAGCACTGCTAGGAATTTACCCAAGGGATACAGGAGTACTGATGCATAGGGGCACTTGTACCCCAATGTTTATAGCAGCACTCTCAACAATAGCCAAATTATGGATAGAGCCTAAATGTCCATCAACTGATGAATGGATAAAGAAACTGTGGTTTATATACACAATGGAGTACTACGTGGCAATGAGAAAGAATGAAATATGGCCCTTTGTAGCAACATGGATGGAACTGGAGAGTGTTATGCTAAGTGAAATAAACCATACAGAGAAAGACAGATACCATATGTTTTCACTCTTATGTGGATCCTGAGAAACTTAACAGAAACCCATGGGGGAAGGGAAGGGAAAAAAAAAGAGGTTAGAGTGGAAGAGAGCTAAAGCATAAGAGACTCTTAAAAACAGAGAACTGAGGGTTGATGGGGGGTGGGAGGGAGGAGAGGGTGGGTGATGGGTATTTAGGAGGGCACATTTTGGGATGAGTACTGGGTGTTGTATGGAAACCAATTTGACAATAAACTTCATATATTGAAAAAAAACAAAACATAATGCTTGTTGTAGGATATTTAGATACACTTTGTCAAATTAAAGAAGTTCCTTTCTGTTAACAGTTCACTAAGAACTTTTTTTAGCATTAAAGGATATTAAACTTGAAAAAAATAAAAATTAAACAAAGACTGTGACAAGAGACAAAGAGAGACAAAAAAGGAACTATATCATAATAAAAGAGACAATCCCACATGAAGATATAACAATTGTAAATATATATGTACCTGACATAGAGCAACAAAATATATAAAACAATGACAAACATAATGGGACTAATTGATAATAATACAATAATATGAGGGGATTTTAACACCACGCTTAAATCAATGGATAGATCATCTAAATAGAAAATAAGGAAACAATGATTTTGAATGACACACTGGATCATATGGACTTAACAGCTATATTCAGAACATTCTATCCTAAAGCAGGAGAATACACACTCTCTTCAAGAGTACATGGGACATTTTCCAGTGTATATTATATATTAAATAAAAAATCAGGCCCCTGCAAATACAAAAAAAAAAAAAACAAACTGAGATCATACCATGTATATTTTCCAACCACAACGCTATGAAACTAGAAGTCACAGAAAAAAAAAAATTGGAAAGACCACAAATACATGAAGGTTAAACATCATGACAACAAGTAATGAATGGGTCAAACAAGAAATCAAAGAAGAAATAAAAAGAATACATGAAATAAATGAAAATGAAAACAAAAAAAGGGGCGCTTGGGTGGCTCAGTTGATTGAGCGTCAGACTTCGGTTCAGGTCATGATCTTGCTGTCCATGAGTTTGAGCCCCGCATCGGGCTCTGTGCTGACAGCTCAGAGCCTGGAGCCTGTTTCAGATTCTGTGTCTCCCTCTCTCTCTGCCCCTCCCCCACTTATGCTCTGTCTCTCTCTCTCTCTGTCAATAATAAACATTAAAAAAATTTAAAAATGAAAAAAAAATGGACCAAAATATTTAGGATTCAGCAAAAGCAGTTCTAAGAGGAAATTATATAGCAATACAGGCCTATATCAAGAAGGAAGAAAAATCTAAAATAAACAGCCTAACATTGTACCTAGAGGAGCTATAAAAAGAATATAAATGAAGTCTAAAGCCAATAGAAGGAAGGAAATAAAGATTAGAGCAGAAATAAATTACATAGAAACTAAAAAAATAGAACAGATAAATGAAACAAGGAGCTGGTTCTTTAAAAATTTAACAAAATTGATAAAACTCTATCCAAACTTATCAAATGAAAAGAAACCCAAATAAATACAAATCACAAATGAGTATAACAAGCAAAATGACAGAACTGAAATTATGAGACTATTATGAAAAAGTATATGCCAACAAATTGGACAACCTGGCATAAATGAATAAATTTGCACAGACATATAAACTACCAAATTTGAAAAAGGAAGAAATAGAAAATGTAAATACACCAATACCATCAAAGATATTGTATCATTACTCAAAATACTCCCAGCAAAAGAAAGTGTAGGACCAGATGGCTTCACAGGCGAATTCTGCCCAATATTGAAAGAAGAATTATTAGCTATGCTTCTCCAAGTATTCCAAAATATAAAATGAAGGAAAATTTTCAAATTCACTCTATGAAGTCAGCATTATCCTGATTCCAAAACCAGATTAAGAATCCACTAAAGGGGTGCCTGGGTGGCTCAGTTGGTTGGGTGTCCAACTTCAGCTCAGGTCATGATCTCACAGTTTGTGGGTTTGAACCCCATGTCAGGCTCTGTGCTGATAGCTCGGAGCCTGGAGCCTGCTTCAGATTCTATGTCTCCCTCTCTCTCTGCCTCTGCTTGTGCTCTCTCTCTCTCAAAAGTAAACAAACATAAAAAAAAAAAACTAAAAAAGAATCCACTAAAAAAGAGAACCATAGGCCAATATCCCTGATGAACATAGATGCAAATATTCTCAATAAAATACTAGCAAACCAAATCCAACAATACATTAAAAAATTTTCCACCACCATCAATCCACCATCATCCACCACCTGAGTTGCAAGTGTAGTTCAATATTCACAAAATGATGTGACACATTATATTAAGGATAAGAACCATATGATCCTCCAAATAAATGCAGAAAAAAACATTTGACAAAGTACATCATCAATTCTTGATAAAAACCCTCAACCAAGTAAGTTTAGAGGAAATGTAACTCAAAATAACAAAAGCCATATATGAAAAACAGATGGTATGTGCAATGTGTTGGAGAACAAGAAGTTGGAAGCACCATAAGAATGTCCTGAAGGAAAGGGACAGAGCATCAAGAAACTAAAAGAAGTTTCATTCCCAGGACGGAAGGCTGCCAGGACTGCTCGTTCTCTCCAGAAGGACATCACACGGGCTCCAGGCCTGGGGATAAGAATGTTTTGTCTGGCGCCAAATGTACTCATGATCCAGTTTGAAATACACTGCAGGTGCATGACCTGTCAAGATGCCAAATAATATGTTGTATGTGCTTTCTGTTATCAGACAATTTGCAAAAATAAAAGAGGCTTGAGCCAGGGGACCGATGCTTCAGCTCCTGGAGAGTCTTTGTCCCCTGCTTTCCAATTCTTTAGTCCCCACACCTTTAGGACCTGTCTCTCTACAGCTGGTGCCCAAACAGGAACTTGAAGGTGGAAGTGTGTAGCACCACTGAAGAAGTGCCGAGGGAACCGAAGGGAACTTTAGAGCTGGGGAAGCTCATCCTTCGGGATTTCTGCAGGGTAAGTATGGAGAATTCCACCTCTAGTTATAACTCATCTAGTTATAACTCATATATTTAGCTCTTGCAGACTTTATTAAAGAGCTCAGGGGTAAAAGTGAAACATTCTGCATTTGAGAATTTGTTTTATTTAGTAAAGAAACATTGTCATTGGTTTACACCCTCTGGCAAAAATTCTTTGAATTAGAAACAATGGAATTTGGTTTTACATGCTTTGTGTCATGCTCATCAACAAGAAGTAATCCCTCTCTCTGTATGGTCTTTATGTAATTTAATTTCCCTAGCTTTACAGCCCTTGCAGTCAGAATCAGGGGAAGAAGGGGGTATTGGTCCTCACAATCCCTCACTGGCTGAAAGTGATCATGAGCTTGTGGATAATGAGGACTCAGAGCCCGAGCCCCTACCCCCACCACTGGAGGAATGGAAATGTACAGGGTCCTGGGTTAATGGCCCAGAGATAGTCACAACTCAAGCTCCCTGGTGGTCTAATGGTGCTCTCACCGCCATGGCCTGGCTTTGATTCCCGGCCAGGGAACCATGTCCACTTAGGAATCATAGATGCTGGTTTTAAACATGAAATTTTAATAATGATTAGTACTTCTTCTCCTTACCATGTCATGGCAGGAGATCGGATTGCTCAACTATTGTTGTTGCCTTACATTGCTTTAAGTTCCCCACTGATAAAACGACAGGGAGGGTTTGGATCTACCGGCAAACAGGTACTTTGGCAAACATTTCTAAAAGACAGAAGTTCTGAGATGACCTTACAAATTAATGGAAAATTGTTTACTGGCCTGGCAGACTCAGGAGCTCATGTCACCATCATTGCTTCTAAGTTTTGGCCTAAGAATTGGCCACTTCGACCTGTATCCGCAGTCTTTACAGGTGTAGGAAAAGCTACTGATATCCAACAGAGTGCTGAATTTTTTCTATGTAAAGGGCCTGAAGGCCAGGCTGCCACTATCTAGCCTTATGTTACTAATATAGCTATTAATCTGTGGGAAAGAGACCTATTAAGTCAATGGGGAGCATATATTAATATTCCTTATGTTTCTCCTGCTGCAATAAATATTATGTCCAAAATAAATTATAATCCATTAAAAGGGCTTGGACGACCAAAAAAATGGACATATGGAGCCAATTACTGCTGAAATGCGGCCTCCTTATATGGGATTTGGATATCCTGTACAGAATTCAAATTTAATGTAAGGGCCACTGTTCCTGAACAACATTATGCCTTACCATTAAAATGGTTAACAACTGCCCCGGTGTGGGTAGAACAGTGGCACCTTCTGAAAGAGAAATTAGAGGCTTTTATTAGTGCAAGAACAACTGGATGCAGGTCATATAGAAATGTCCACCAGTCCATGGAATTCTCCTGTGTTTGTGATAAAGAAAAAAATCTGGGAAATGGAGAATATTAACTGACTTAACGAAGGTAAACGAGGTTATACAACCTATGGGACCTTTGCAACCTAGGCTCCCATCTCCTACTATGCTTCCTCAGAACTGGTCATTAATTATAGATTTAAAAGATTGTTTTTTTCACAATTCTCCTACAGCCAGAGGATAGAGAAAAAATTTGCTTTTTCTATACCTTCATACAATCATATGGTTCCTGTGCAACGCTATCAATGGAAAATGCTTCCACAAGGTATATATGCTTAATAGCCCTACTATGTGTCAGCATTCTGTTAATCAGCTGCTGTCACAATTACATATTCAGTTCCCACAGGCACGGATTATCCATTACATAGATGATATTCTTTTTGCTGCAGAAATGCCTACACAGGTAGAAGATCTTTATCAGGCCACTAGATTATTGTTACCCAAATACGACCTAATAATAACAGAGGATAAAGTACAAACCCAAGATCTCTTCCTTTATATTGGTGCAAAAATTCACAAGGCAACCATCATTCCCCAAAAAGTACAGATTCGCTAAGATAATTTAAAAACTTTAAATGATTTCCAGAAATTATTAAGAGATATAAATTGGTTGCAACCTGCTTTGGGAATCCCAACTTATACCTCATCTCATCTTTTCCAAACATTAGCCAGTGATCCCAACCTTAACAGCCCTAGGGTCCTCACAAAAGAGACAAAAGCTAAATTACAATGGATTAAAAATCATACTCAAAATTGTCAGCTCACTCGTATTCAACTTAATATTCCTATTCAATTATTGATTTTTCCTACTCCACATTCTCCAACTGTGGTCTTATGGCAAGATGGGGGAATCACTGAATGGCTGTTTTTACCAAGTAAGGACACTAAAATTCTTACCATATATCTGGATAAAATTAGAAATACAATTTAGAGAGGCCAATCCCAATTACATATGCTTAATGGTTATGATCCCTCCTCTACAATTATTCCCTTACCATATCAACAAATTGATATGGCTTTCCAAACTAATATACAATGGCAAATAGCTTTATCCGATTACGTAGGAAAATTAGACAATCACTATCCGAGAGACAAAATTTTGTCATTTCTCAAGGTTACATCATGGATTTGGCCAAATAATTTGAGACTGGTGTTTGGCAGATGCTGACACATATTTTACAGATGAAAATGGTCATAGTAAAGCTTCTATACATGGTACTATTTCTAAGGCCTGGCAGACACCCTATACATCTACTCAAAAAGCTGAATTAGCAGCCATTATAAAATTATAATGTTGCATTATAAAATTGTTGCATATTGTACCTGCCTCCCTCAATATTGTGACAGATTCACAATATGTATGGTTGGTTCACAGTCCTAAATATTGAAACTGCACATATTGTTCCACAAAATGAATTACATCATGTTTTTGGATTTACAAAAATTAATATGGCATAGGCAACACCCTTTATATATCACTCATATTCACAGTCATTCTAACCTTTCTGGCCCATTAGCCTTAGGAAATTCCATTGCTGATGATTTATTACAAGGTACCTTACAAATGGCACAACAGGAACATATGCTTCACCATACTAATGCTTGAGGACTTGCCCATAAGCACACTATATAACACATACTCAGTCAAAAGACATTGTTAGTGCCTGTCCTTGCAAGCCCCTCACTGTGGCTCCATACACCTCCGGAGTGAATCTTCGTGGACTACAGGCAAATGAACTTTGGCAATATGATGTTACCCATATCCCTGCTTTTGGTAAGCTCTCTTATGTGCATGTTACTGTGGATACCTTCTCCAGATATATCTGGGCCACAACATGTACTGGAGAAAAGGCTATGCACGTTATTGCTCATTTTCTTTAAACCTTTGCAACTCTAGGTATCCCACAACACATTAAAACTGATAATGGCCCTGCATATGTATCTCATAAGGTAGCCCACTTCTTTGCAACCCAAAAAATTACTTATCTTACTGGCATTCCCTGTAACCATCAAGGTCAAGGGATCATAGAACACACTCATCAGGTACTTAAAAACATGTTAATTAAACAAAAAGGGGGAAAATAAGGACTGAGACCTACACCATGAGAACAATTACATCATGCTTTATATACTTTAAACTTCTTAGACATATGAGGTCCCCATACATGTTCTTCTGCTGAGGTACACTGGCACAAGCAAAAGGTCACCCCTGTTCATCAGCTGGTATATTGGAAAGATGAGAAGGGACACTGGGAAAAGGGAGAGGTTGTTGTGTGAGGCAAAGGGTATGCTTATGTCTCTACAGATCAAGGCTACCAGTTGTTACCCAGTCGCTGGTCAAAACCCAGGCTTGAGCCGATCCAAGCAACCTCGGTTCAACATGACCCCACCAATCAAAGAGTTTCACAGAATGTCCATCCAGAAACAGATAATTGTGCCCAATGTGCCACGCCCTATTCCAAGGCACACTAGGACCACTTAACCTCCTACCTGGGGACAAGTTAAGAGGCTGACGCGTGATGCTGAAAAAATATTGATGCGAACTTGCAGCCCACAAACTCCTGCTCACCTTTCCCTTGCGATGCTCGCGGTTATCACTATTATGGTAAGTGCCAATAACTATACTTACTAGGCTTATATCCCTCATCCACCTCTCAATCAGGGCATAAACTGGTATAATTCCCTCATGCCGGTATATACAAATGACACTGAATAGACACCTGGGCCATGACAGCAGAGGACCACACAGACCAAATGAAGAAGGTACTGTTATGGATAATTATACTATAGGGATTGAAGGTCCTCTTATATGTTTTGGTTATGGGAAACATTGCCTCAAAAGTAAGCCTCAAGCAAGGCTATCTATTATTAAAAATGGGACCCAGCACAAATATATTTTCTTACTATCAGTCCATTCTCTGATTGGCTCCAATATTACAATTAATGACACTCCTCCAATGCTTCTGTCTTGTGCTACTCGCATATTGTCAGAATGGGATGGATGGGTGACTTGGGAAGCATGTAGAGGGGAGATAGGGTGAGTTCTTTTAAATACTTCCTATGGAAGCATCATTTATTGGAGCTCTATGGTCTCAGCTTGCCTTAAACGTTTGTTACAAAATCTACGATGGTGTGTTCATAATCATACTATCAAGCACCACTGCTAATGGCTCAATTGTTTGGCACAGTGGGGGATTTTCTGTGCCTAGTCCTCATTTACAACAAGGACCGTTACAAAAGCACTTATGAAAATTAACTGCTGCCCTCCACCCTTTATGTACCCGGAAGGGCACATATTATAAAAACAGCTCCAGCAATATTTCTACTTTATCCTTCATGGTCAATAGTACCCGGTACATACGGGCTTGTGTCCCTTTCCCATATGTACTATTAAAAGGACTATTAAAAGGACAGATAGTTTGGAATGATTCTGAGGCCCTAATAACTTGTATTAACTGCTCATTATACACTTGTCTTAACAATTCTATACCCTTTAATATGTCATCCAAAAGTTTATATTTATTTAGAGCATGCACTGGCCTATGGCTGCCTCTTGGCATGTCTCAACCATGGCAACATTGTTCAGAAATGTATCTGATGGAATTCTCTGTAAAGCATGATAAAGAAAAAAAAATTAAGCAGCAAGAGCAAAGAAGCCAGTTACATAAAGGGAAAACCCTTAATATTACCAGGGGATTTTTCAGCAGAAACTTTGAAGACAAGAAAGGAAGTGGCATGATATAGTCAAAGAACTGAATGGGAAAAATCTGCAGCCAAAAATACTCTGTCCAGGAAGGCTACTATTCAGAATAGAAGGGAAGAAAAAGAGTTTCTCAGACAAATATAAACTGAAAGAATTAATGTCCACTAAACTAGCCCAAAGAGAAATATTTAAGGGGACATTTGGAGTGGAAAGGAAAGAACATGAGTTAAGAGTGTGAAAAGTAGGAATCATGAAAGCAGTAAAAATATGCATACATCTGTAAAAATCAGCCAAGGGATTCACAAACTAAAAGGATGTAAAATTTGACACCATACACCTAAAATATAGGGAAGAGAGGAGTAAAGAATGAATTCCAACTTAAGTGACAATCAACATAGACTGTTATATGCAGAAGGTGTTATACACAAACCAAATGTTAACCACAAATAAAAAACCAATGATATGCAAAGAATAAAGAAAAAAGAATCCAAGTGTATCAGTAAAGAAAATAAATAAAAAAAACATGAATGAGAGCAATAGAATGATCAGAGAAAACGTTAAAACAACCATAAAATAAGAAAGAAAATTGCAATGAATATATATCTATTGATAACTAATTTGACCGTAATGGAGTAAATGCTCCAATCAAAAGACATATGGTGACAGAGAAGATAAAAACGAAGCTCGATCTACATGCTGCTTAATAAAGGTGATTTTAGATGTAAAGACACCTGCAGGTCGAAAGTGAGGAGATGGAGAAACATTTATCAGGCAAATGGAGGTCAAAAGAAACTCAGGATAGCAAAACTTATTGCAGACAAAATACACTTTAAAATAAAGACTGTAACAAGAGACAAAGAAGTACACTATAATAATAACAAAAGAGACATTCCAACAAGAAGATATAACACTTGTATATTTATGCACCCAACATGGGAGGACCCAAATACATAAGGCAGTTAATAACAAACATGAAGAAAATAATCAATAGTAACATGATAATAGTAGGGAACATTACTACTCCATTTATATCAATGGAGAGATAATTCCAACAGAAAATCAACAAGGAAATGGTGGCTTTGAATGACACATAGGAACAGATGGATTTAACAGATAAACCCACAACGTATCTTCCTAATACAGAAAAATAAAGATTTTTGTCAAATGCACATGGAATATTCTCTAGAGCAGATCACCCATAGGCCAGGAAACAAGTCTCAACAAATTCAAAAACACTGAAGTCATACCATGTGTCATTTCTAAACATAACATGAAAACTAGAAATAAACCACAAAAAGATCTGGAAAGAACACATATACATGGAGGCTAAATAACATGATCCTAAACAATGAATGGGTCAACCAAGAAATCAAACAGGAAATCAAAAATAACATGAAACAAATGAAAACATAATGTTTCAAAATTTTGGAGATGTAGCAAAAGTGGTTCTAAAAGGGAAGATCATAGCAATATAACCTACTATGAGAAGCAAGAAAAAATTCAAATAAACAACCTACCCTTACACCTAAGAGAGGTAGAAAAAGAACAAACAAAACCTAAAACCAGAAGAAGGGAGGAAATAACAAAGATTATACTATAAACAAACGATATAGAAACTAAATAAACAGAACAGATAAATGAAAACAGGAGCCTATTGTTTGAAAAAACAAAATTAATAAACCTCTAGCCAGACTCAATAAAAAAAAAAGAGAAAGGACTAAAATAAATGAAATTACAAATGAAAAAGGAAAAATAACAACAAACTCCCCAGAAATACAATTGTAAGACAATATGAAAATCTATACAACAAAAATTGCATGACCTAGATGAAAAGGATAAATTCCTACAACATAAAATTTACCAAAATCTGAAGCAGCAAGAGGTAGAAAATTTAAATAGACTGATAATAAGCAAGGAGATTGAATCAGTAATCAAAAAGCTCCCAAAGAACAAAAGTCCAGGATATGATACTACATTTAGAAAACCCTAAAGACTCCACCAAAAAACTACTAGTACCAATAAATGAATTCACTAAAGTTGCAGGATACAAAAATCAATGAAGATAAATCTGTTGCATTTCTATACACTAATAATGAAGCAGCAGAAAGGGAAATTAAGAAAAAAAAATCTTCTTTAAAATTGCACAATGAGGGGTGCCTCGGTGACTCAATTGGTTGAGCATCCAACTCTTGATTTTGGCTCAGGTCATGATCCCAGGATTGTGGGATTGAGCCCAGCGCTGGTCTCCACACTGAGCGTGGAGCTTGCTTAAGATTCTCTCTCTCTCTCTCTCTCTCTCTCTCTCTCTCTCTCTCTCTCCCCCCACCTACTGCCCTCACCAATTCGTGTTATCTCTCTAAAAAATAAAATTAAATAAAAAATAAAATTGCACAATGAATAACAAGATACCTAGCAAAGAGCTTAAGCAAAGAGGTGTAGTACCTGTATTCTGAAAATTCTAAGACACTTATGAAAGAAATTCAAGATGACAAAAAGAAATGGAAAGACATTCCATGTTCATGAATTGGAAAAATAAATATTGTTAAAATGTCTACACTACTGAAAAGCAATCAACAGATTTAATGTAATCCCTATCATAATACCAACAGGATTTTCACAGAACTACATGAAATAATCCTGAAATCTGTATGGAAACAGAAAAGATCCTCA
The DNA here is from genome assembly GCF_022837055.1 of Prionailurus viverrinus. Lineage (NCBI taxonomy): Eukaryota > Metazoa > Chordata > Mammalia > Carnivora > Felidae > Prionailurus > Prionailurus viverrinus. The sequence goes on from NC_062579.1 coordinate 58,353,326, forward strand.
ATAGCCAAAGCACTTTTGACAAGGAAAAACAAAACTGCAAGTATCATAATTCCAGACTTCAAGTTATATTAGAAAGCTATAGTAATTAAAACAGTACAGTGCTGGCACAAATACAGATAAATAGATCAAATGGAACAAAAGAGATAACCTAGAAATAAACCCACAATTTTATGATCAATTAATATTTAACAAAGGAAGAAAGAATATGCAAGGGGAAAAATACAGTCTCTTCAACAAATGGTGTTGAGTAAACTTGACAGTTACATGCAAAAGAATGAAAGTAGACCACTTCCTTACACCATACACAAAAACAAACTCAAAATGGATTACAAACCTAAATATAATACTAGAAATCATCAAAATCATAGAAGAGAGCTCAGGCAATAACTTCTCTGACATTGGCCATGGCAACATTATTCTACATATTTCATCTGAGGCAAGGGAAATAAAAGCAAAAGTAAACTATGGGAACTACATATAAATAAAGAGTTTGTGTACAGCAAAGGAAACAACAAAATTAAAAGGCAACCTAATGAGTGGGAGAAGATATTACAAATGACCTATTCAATAAAGGGTTGGAATCAAAGATGTATAAATAAGTGATACAACTGTAACTCCAAAAAACAAAATAATCCAATTAAAAATTGGGCAGAAGACATGAACAGACATTTCTCCAAAGACAACATCCAGATAGCCATCAGACACATGAAAGATGCTCAACATCACACATCATTAGAGAAATGCAACTCAAAACTACAGTGAGATATCACCTCACCCCTGTCACAATGGCTAAAATCAAAACCAAAAAACAAGTGTTGGCACAGATGTAATCGAGAAAAAGCAACCATTTTGCACTGTTGGTGGGAATGCACATTGATGCAGCCATTGTGGAAAAGAATATGGAGATTTTTCAAAAAGTTAAAAATAGAACTACCCCATGATCCAGCAATCACACTACAGGGTATTTGCCCAAAGAATACAAAAACACATTTAGATTACCAACAGGATACATACATTTGTATGTTTATAGCAGCATTATCAACAGTAACCAAATTATAGAATTAGTCCAAGTGTCCATCAATTGATGAATGCATAAAGATGTGGTATATGTACACACAATTAAACATTATTCATCCATAAGAAAGAATGTAATCTTGTCATTTTCAACAATATAGAGCTGAAAAATATAATACTAAGGGAAATAAGTCAGAGAAAAACAAACACCATATGATTTCACTCATATGTGGAGTTTAAGAAACAAAACAACTGAGCTAAGGGGGAAAACAGTGGAGGGAGGGAGGGAGGGAGGGAGGGAGGGAGGGAGGGAGGGAGGGAGAGGGAGAGAAACCCAACACACTCTTAACTACAGAGAACAAAATAACGGTTGCCTGAGGAGAGGTGGGATGGGGAATTGGCAAAATAGGTAATGGTGATTAAGGAGTACACTTATCTTGATGATCACTAACATAGAATCAGTATATTGTACACATGAAACTAATATAACACTATGTTAATACTGGCATTAATGTAAAAATTAATAGAAGAGTAAATGAATAAAAAGAACAGACTAGTGAGCTGTAAAACAGTGACAGAATGCAACCAAGCTGAATAGGAAAAAGAAAAAAAAAACAAATGAAAATAGGTTAAGGGAACTCAGCAACAAAATCAATAATAATAATATTCACATTATAAGGATCTCAGAAGGAGAGAGAGAAAAGGGGGAAGAAAATGTATTTGAAGAAATAATAGCTGATGACTTCTAAATCTGGGGAAGCAAACAGACATCTAGATGCAGGAAGCAGAGAGAGCCCCCCCCAAAATCAATCCAAGGAAGTTCACACAAAGACACATATTAAGATGGCAAAAAGTAGTGACACAGAATTTTAAAAGCAGCAAGAGAAAAGAAAGAAATTATATACAAGGAAAATTCCATAAGGCTATCAGCTGATTTTTCACCAAAAATGTTGAAGGCCATAAGGGAATGGCATGATACATTCAAAGTGCAAAAGGAAAAAAAAAAAAAAAACCTGCAACACGAAAACTCTATCCAGCAAGACTATCATTCAGAACAGAAGGAGAAACAGAATTTCCCAAAGGTTAAATGAGTTCATTTGCATTAAATAAGCCTTCTAAGAAACACTAATGCAAATTTTTGAGTATAAAGAAAAGGCCATAGTTAGGAGTAAGAAAATAAGCAATGAAAAAAAAATATTCACAGGTACATACAAACATAATTACAGTACTAATTTAATTAATTACAAAACCAGTACGGAGATTAAAGGAAAAAAACAAAAAACAAAAACCAGTAAAACCAATTACATCTACTAAGACCAGTCAAGGGATTCACAAAATAAAAAGTTGTAAAGTATGACATCATGTATGTAAAATGTGCATGGGGAGAGTAAACATCTAGGAATTCTAGAACTGATCAAATATTAAGTTACCATCAACTTAGTATAGACTGCTACATGCAAAGGATGTTATATACAAACATAATGATAACCACAAATCAAATGCCTGTAATACATATGCAAAAATCAAGAGAAACGAATCCAAGTATATCACTAAAGAAAGCCATAAAAACAATAGAAAAGAGCACAAGAGAAGAAACAGTGAACTACAAATATAATCATAAAACAAGTGACAAAATGGCAGTAATTACATACCTATCAATAATTACTTTCAATGTAAAAGGGTACAATTCTCCAATCAAAAGTTACAGGATGACTTAATGGCTACAAAATATAGACACATCTATATGCTGCCTACAAAAGATTCACTTCAGATCTATCACACATGCATATTGAACAGGAAAGGATGGAAAAACATTTATCATGCAAATTAAAGTGAAAGGAAAGCTGGGGTAGCAATACTTATATCAAATATGCTAGACTTTAAAACAAAGATTGTGAAGAGATGTATTTGGGGAGGGAGCCACCATAGGGAGAAGTTCCTGCCTCTCTCAAAGAAGTATTGAAGCCAAAGGACTTTGAACCCGAAGAGTCTGGGAGGAAAAGAAACTGAGTCACTACCAGGGATACACTGGGACAACCTGATGGGCCATAGGTGTGTGATCGAGAACTGGGAGAGATAAAATGAATGGAGAGGAGGAATCCCCTTCTGGGGAGAGACAAAAGGAAGAGAAAGAGAGGCTGGGGAAGCAAAAGACTGTATCTGAACAAGAGAAAAACCTTGGTCCCGGATGGAGAAAGATCCAATCTCTAACTGCGGGGCTTTCACTGGACTGGGGCTGGCTGGCTGCCTGTTCACAGACCTAGGGAGGAGGGTAGCCAGCCCTAGTCTCGGTGGCTCGGTCAGGGGCACAATGCAGAGGAGAAAGCGATCCCCTCCCTAGAGTGGTGTGGGACAGGACAAAGCTTGGCCCAGGACCACATATCAGGTGCAGAGCTGCGCTTCCCCCGTACTGGAGTGAACTGAGTGGAAGTTTGAATCCCAGCCAAGCATTGGGGAACAGGAATCGGTGAAGTGAAAGAGACTGCCTCTCCTGTGTCTGTGGCACAGTGAGGATGGCTCGAACAGAGTGATTTGGGACACAGGTCGGTAGAGGAGAGACTGGGGGGGTCGCCATTTTTCTCCCCACCACCACCAAGGTGAGGCCTCAGGGATGGGACCCCTGGGCCCACAGTGGAGGCAGGACCCCCTACACCAAGCCATACCCCTCCACACCTGGTAACTGCATACCTACTGAGTCCGATAGACACTGAGGAACCAGAGGGCCCCCTCCTCCACACCAGCGCTGGTGTATTGCCTGGATTAATTCTCAGACAATTCGTGTTATATAGATATATTTCTCCTTCCTTTTCTCCTCTTTATCTCTTCCTTCCTCAAGTATGGTTACTCTGGTTGTTGGTTTGTTTAAGCAGACATTAATCCATTCTCTTCATACATGTTCTACACCTCCTGCTTTACTTTCCTTTCTCTCTCTCTGTAATCATTAAGCTGCAAAGTTTCCCTGGGCAGCTTTATCTTCTTTTCTTTTTCCCTACCTCCTTCTTCATTTTCCTTTCTCTGGATTAAGCCATTTAGTCTCTCTGTCTGGTCAATGTTTATTTTTTTCTTTTTCCCTGCCCCTGTCATTTCTCTCTTTGTATGTGCTTTTCCATCAGCACCGCTTCCACCCTGCTCTTTACTTGTAGCTGGTGTTTCTGGTTTTTTTTTTTCCTTTTAGTTTGTTTTTTTTCTTTTTTTAAAATTTGTTCATGTGTTTGCTTGTTTTCTTATCTGTTTGTCTATTTTCCTTTCCAGGGCTACTACAAGGAACAAAGCAAAGCACACCTGGTGGGGGTCCAAAACATCACTACAAGTATGGAAATAAAATAACCAAAGTAACAACACCAGACAGCAAGTACCATTCTCCAAAAAAACACCTGCTGAAGGGCCAGGCCCTGGACGGTGTATGACCCTCCTTGAAAATAGCAGTGCTTGCAGGTGCAGAGCATGTAACAAGCTTTTAAAACACATAAAGGAAAGAAACTACCCAAAATGATGAAATGGAAGAATTTTCCTCAAAAGAAATTCCATGAAGTGACAGCTAAAGAACTGATCAAACAGATATAAGCAATATAACTGAACAAGATTTTGAATAATAGTCATAAGATTAATCACTGGGCTTGAAAAAAACAGAAGACAGCAGACAATCTATTCCTGCAGAGAGCAAAGAACTATAAAATAGTCATGATTAATGAAAAAAATACTATAAATGAGGTGCAAAATAAAATGGAGCCAGTCACAGCATGGAATCAAGAGGCAGAGGGAAGAATAGGTGATTTAGAACATAAAATTATGGAAAAAGATGAAGATGAGAAAAAGGGAGATAAAAAAAATTCTGGATCATGAGGGGAGAATTAGAGGACTAAGTGATTCAAAAAAATAGAATGATAACTGTATCATAGGAGTTCCAGAAGAAGAAGAGAGGAGAGAAAGGAGTGGAAGGTGCACTTGAACAAATCATAGCTGACAACTTCCCTGAACTGGGGAAGGAAACAGGCATTGAAATCCAAGAGGCACAGAGAACTCCCTTAGGACGTAACGTGAATCAATCTTCTGCACAACATACCATAGTGAAACTGGCAAAACACAAGGATAAATAGAGAGTTCTGAAAGCTGCTAGGGATAAACGGGCCTTAACCTACAAAGGTACACAAAACAGGGTAGGAGCACACCTATCTACTGAAATCTGGCAGGCCAGAAAGGAATGGCAGGAAATCTTCAATGTGATGAACAGGAAAATATGCAGTCAAGAACCCTTTATCCAGCAAACCTGTCATTCAGAATAGAAGGAGATATAAAGGTTTTCCCAAACAAACAAGAACTGAAGGAATTCATCACCACTAAACCAGCCCTACAAGAGATCCTAAGGGGAACTCGGTGAGTGAAATGTTGCAAGGACCACAAAGTTCCAGAGACATCACTACAACCATGAAACCTACTGATAACACAATACTTCTAAAACCATATCTTTCAATAGTAACACTGAATGTAAATGGACTAAATGCTCCAGTCAAAAGACATAAGGTATCATAATGGATAAAAAAACAAGACCCATCTATTTGCTGTCTATAAGAGACTCATTTTAGACCTGAGGACACCTTCAGAATGAAAGTGAGGGGATGGAGAACTATCTATCATGCTACTGAAAGTCAAAAGAAAGCTGGAGTAGGCATACTTATAGCAAACAAACTAGAGTTTAAGTTAAAGGCTGTAACAAGTGACGAAGGGCATTATATAATAATTACAGGGTCTGTCCATCAGGAAGAGCTAACGATTATAAATGTCTATGCACCGAATATGAAAGCCCCCAAATACATAAAACAATTAATCACAAACATAAGCAACCTTATTGATAAGAATGTGGTAATTGCAAGGGACTTTAATACTCCATTTACAACAGTGGATAGATCATCTAGACAGAGAATTAATAAAGAAACAAGGGCCCTGAATGATACATTGGATCAATGGACTTGACAGTTATATTTAGAACTCTGCATCCCAAAGCAACAGAATATACTTTCTTCCTGAGTGCACAGGGAACTCTCCAAAAAGATCACATACTGGGTCACAAAACAGCCCTAAATAAATAGAAAAGAATGGAGATAATACCATGCACACTTTCAGATCACATTGCTATGAAACTTGAAATCAACCACAGGAAAAAGTCTGGAAAACCTCCAAAAGCATGAAGGTTAAAGAACATCCTACTAAAGAATGAATGGGTCAACCAGGCAATTAGAGAAATTAAAAAATATACGGAAACAAATGAAAATGAAAACACAACAACTCAAACCCTTTGGTTGCAGCAAAGGCAGTCCTAAGAGGAAAATACATCGCAATCCAGGCCTATCACAAAAAACAAGAAAAATCCCAAATACAAAATCTAACAGCACACCTAAAGAAATAGAAGCAGAACAGCAAAGACACCCCAAGCCCAGAAGAAGAGAAATAATAAAGATCAGAGCATAAATAAGCAATACAGAATCTAAAAACACAGTAAAGCAGATCAATGAAACTAAGAGTTGGTTTTTTGAAAAAATAAGCAAAATTGATAAACCTCTAGCCAGGCTTCTCAAAAAGAAAAGGGAGATGACCCAAATAGATAAAGTCATGAATGAAAATGGAATTATTACAACCTATTCCTCAGAAATACAAGCAATTATCAGGGAATACTATGAAAAATTATATGCCAACAAACTGGACAACCTAGAAGAAATGGAAAAATTCCTAAACACCCACACACTACCAAAACTCAACTGGGAAGAAATAGAAAATTTGACCAGACCCATAACTAGTGAAGAAATTGAATCAGTTATCAAAAATCTCCCAACAAATAAGAGTCCTAGACCAGATGGCTTCCCTGGGGAATTCTACCATACTTTAAAGCAGAGATAATACCTATCCTTCTCAAGCTGTTCCAAAAAATAGAAAGGGAAGGAAAAGTTCCAGATTCATTCTATGAAGCCAGCATTACTTTGATTCCTAAACCAGACAGAGACCCAGCAAAAAAAAGAGAACTACAGGCCAATATGTCTGATGAACATGAAAGCAAAAATTCTCAACAAGATACTAGTAAATGGAATTCAATACCATATAAAAAGAATTATTCACCAGGATCAAGTGGGATTCATTCCTGGGCTATAGGGCTGGTTCAATATTCGCAAATCAATCAAGGTGATACATCACATGAATAAAAGAAAAGATAAGAACCATAGGATCCCGCCAATGGATGCAGAAAAAGCATTTGACAAAATATAGCATCCTTTCTTAATAAAAACACTCGAGAAAGTCAGGATAGAAGGCACATACTTAAACCTCATAGAAGCCATTTATGAAAAGCCCACAGCTGATATCATCCTCAATGGGGAAAACCTGAGAGCTTTCCCCCAAGATCAGGAAGACAGGGATGTCCACTCTTACTGCTGTCGTTTAACGTAGTGTTGGAAGTCCTAGCATCAGCAATGGGACAACAAAAGGAAATCAAAGGCATCAAAATTGGCAAAGGTGGGGCGCCTGGGTGGCGCAGTCAGTTAAGCGTTCGACTTCAGCCAGGCCACGATCTCGCGGTCCGTGAGTTTGAGCCCCGCGTCAGGCTCTGGGCTGATGGCTCGGAGCCTGGAGCCTGTTTCCGATTCTGTGTCTCCCTCTCTCTCTGCCCCTCCCCCGTTCATGCTCTGTCTCTCTCTGTCCCAAAATAAATAAAAAACGTTGAAAAAATTTAAAAAAAAATTGGCAAAGGTGAAGTCAAGCTTTCACTTTTCACAGACAACATGATACTCTATATGTAAAACCTGACAGACTTCACCAAAAGTCTGCTAGAACGGATACATGAATTCAGCAAAGTCTCAGGGTACAAAATCAATGTACAGAAATTTGTTGCATTTTTATACACCAATAATGAAGCAACAAAAAGAGAAGTAAAGAAACTGATCCCATTCACAATTGCACCAAGAATCATAAAACACCAATGACAAAACCTAACCAATGATGTAAAAGATCTGTATGCTGAAAACTATAGAAAACTTACGAGGGAAATTGAAGAAGATACAAAGAAATGGAAAAACATTCCATGCTCATGGATTGGAAGAATAAATATTGTTAAAATGTCAATATTACCCAAAACAATCTACACATTCAATGCAACCCCAATCAAAATTGCACCAGCATTCTTCTCGAAGCTAAAACAAGCAATTTTAAAATTTGTATGGAACCCCGAAAGACCCCAAATAGCCAAAGGAATAAAGAAGATAAACAAAGCAGGAGGCATCACAATCCCAGACTTTAGCCTCCACTACAAGGCTGTAATCATCAAGACAGTATGGTATTGGCACAAAAACAGACACATAGACCAATGGAATAGAATAGAGACCCCAGAATTGGACCCACAAATGTATGACCAACTAATCTTTGACAAGCAGGGAAGAGTATCCAATGGAAAAAAAAGACAGTCTCTTTAACAAATGGTGCTGCTAGAACTGGACAGCAACATGCAGAAGGATGAAACTAGACCACTTTCTCACACCATTCACAAAAATAAACTCAAAATGGATAAAGGACCTGAATGTGAGACAGGAAACCATTAAAACCCTAGAGGAGAAAGCAGGAAAAAACCTCCTTGACCTCAGCCACAGCAATTTCTTACTTGACACATCTCCAAAAGCAAGGGAATTAAAAAGCAAAAATGAACTATTGGGACCTCATGAAGATAAAAAGCTTCGCACTGCAAAGGAAACAATCAACAAAACTAAAAGGCAACTGATGGAATGAGAAAAGATACTTGAAAATGACACATCAGACAAAGGGCTAGTATCCAAAATCTATAAAGAGCTCACCAACTCCACACCCAGAAAACAAATAACACAGTGAAGAAATGGGCAGAAGACATGAATAGACACTTTTCCAAAGCAACCAGATGGCCAACAGACACATGAAAAGATGCTCAACATAACTCCTCATGAGGGAAATACAAATCAAAACCACACTGAGATACGACCTCACGCAGGTCAGAGTGGCTAAAATGAACACATCAGGAGACTATAGATGCTGGCAAGGATGTAGAGAAATGGGAATCCTATTGCACTGTTGGTGGGAATGCAAACTTGTGCAGCTGCTCTGGAAAACAGTGTGGAGGTTCCTCAAAAAGTTAAAAATAGATCTACCCTATGACCCAGCAATAGCACTGCTAGGAATTTACCTAGGGGATACAGCAGTGCTGATGCATAGGGGCACTTGTACCCCAATGTTTACAGCAGCACTTTCAACAATAGCCAAATTATGGAAAGAGCCTAAATGTCCATCAACTGACAAATGGATAAAGAAGATGTGGTTTATATATATATAATGGAGTACTACTTGGCAATGAGGAAGAATGAAATCTGGCCATTTGCAGCAGTGTGGATGAAACTGGATAGTATTATGCTAAGTGAAATAAGTCATACAGAGGAAGACAGATACCATATGTTTTCACTCTTATGTGGATCTTGAGAAACTTAACAGAAGACCATGGGGGAGGGGAAGGGGAAAAAAAAGTTACAGAGTGGGAGGGAGGCAAACCATAAGAGGCTCTTAAATACTAAGAACAAAGTGAGGATTGATGGGTGGGGTGGGGGAGAGGGGAAAGTTGGTGATGGGCATTGAGGAGGTCACCTGTTGGGATGAGCACTGGGTGTTACATGGAAACCAATTTGACAATAAATTATATTTAATATAAAAAATAAATAAAAGCATCAGGTTAAAAAAATAAAATGTTCACACTTTAAAAGCATAAAAGTACTTAAGGAGACATAAGCCAATATTTAAATGTTTCTTTTTGGAAAGGCACTCTATGTAAAGAGTTATTTTCCTGTATAATCAAATTATTTTTAATTCTTATCAGGAATATTTTGTTTTTGAAAGCATATGGAGCTTAGTAAATAGTCTATATCCTTGAGTACTTATAAATTAAGTTTTAAAACAGCTCAAATAATTTAAAAAGTAATTTTAGTTGTCAGGAGGAATATTTTAACTATGAGAATTACTTCATGCAATTCAACGACTAGTAAAATAAAGCATGAGACTATTAATTATACAAATAATTACTAAATTATTACTTATTATTTCATTACTTATTTTAATAAATTCAGAGTAACAACTCTATCCCACAAAAGCAGAAAATGCATGTGTCTACACACACACACACACACACACACACACACACACACACATATTCTACAGTCAAGTTCTTTTCAATTTAAAAAATTTTAAATTTCCATTTAAAAAACATTAACTAACATGAGGCTAACATTTAGGGCATGTGAATTTTTACCAGTTCTTATTCCAAATAGTTCTATACATTCAGAAATGAATAAGGAGATGAATTTCCTAACCTCAGTCTTACATCATACTCTGATAGACAAGATTACCAATAGTTTTAGTACACTTTAAATACATATAAATATAAGCACATGAATCCACAGAGAACTACGTATCTTAGACTGCCATCATTGCCAAATATATTCATATATGTCTACATAACCCAGGCAACTTTTAACACCAGTGTTTTCTTGATGATGAATCTTTTTGCCCAAGGCTGGAAATCAAGACATCCCTGGGTCATCCCTTGCCTCTAACACCTAGATACTTTCTACAGGCAGGGTATGAGATCCTTAAATTCAGGTGTCTGCTATTCAAATAGTCACCCTCTGTGTATACTACAATAAGTGAACATCCTCTGTATTGAGTGGGGGAAACTGATTGCTGATATGGAAAATAACGGCATCAATTCAACTACTAAATTGAGCTATGAACCAGCTGACATATTGTGCAATACTTCGGATATTTTAGTTGACTATAAATCCCTGGAGTATTTTTCTATTTGGAAAAACAACATTGGCAGAATAATCTCCTTTACTGACTAATCATAAATTCAATTTGGCAAAGTAGTTGCTATTAAGACAGCATTTATTTTTCTTTGCCCACTGGAAAGACAATGGCTGAAGTACTCTATTTTTAATGGACTGAAATTTTAAAAAAAGATTGAACAGTAACGTTTATTAACGTGTTTATTAATGTGTACAGAATGATGCAGAAGGTCCTAAACTAGATGTTGGGTAATCCCAGGCTCCAGCACCTTGTGCTTCAGGGATGTTGGCCTCTACCAGTTACCTTTCCGCCTTTACATACAATTCCTTTGCCTAGTTTACCCTTCTTCCTCCCCTTTCTACCCTGTTCCTCTTAACTCCTATAAGGTTTAAGACACACCACCATGCTTGCTTTTTGGCTAACATAAACAATAACACTGACTCTGAGAAACTGTTCTCAAAGAACTCCATTAATGGCAATAGGTTTCCCTCCTACCGCCTAAATCCATGTAAAAACAAAAAACAAACTCGTGTGGCCCTTGGGATTGAATCATCTCAACATTTCAATTTCAAAGTTTCAGAAAGTAGTAATTCTCCTCCTTCCAATTCTACAAAATTAAAATGTAAAACATAACCTCATCTAGGTATATCTTTTACTAGGATATGTCTTCAAGACCAATCTAGGTTAGGCTTCTCTAAAGCAATTGTGCAGATTCATGGTTTCTCAAACTCTTTTTATTTATTTATTTATGTATTTATTTATTTATTTTTAATTAAATTTTGGTGTTTTTCTTTTTTTTAAATGTTTTTATTTATTTTTGAGACAGAGAGAGACAGGGCATGAGCAGGGGAGGGGCAGAGAGAGAGGGAGACGCAGAATCTGAAGCAGGCTCCAGGCTCTGAGCTGTCAGCACAGAGCCCGACGTGGGGCTCAAACTCACGGACTGTGAGATCATGACCTGAGCCGAAGTCGGACGCTTAACCGACTGAGCCACCCAGGAGCCTCTCTCAAACTCTTTTTAAAGCAAAACCTCAAATGGAATATCATTATATAGAAAAAGTATCTCTGCATAACCCTAGGATTCCATCAAACATAACTGAATTGTGCTGTATATGGAGGTACCATGTTAAAGTGAACACAACAGACACACTGGAGTCCAGCCCAGATCCTTTACACTGTGCTTATAAGTAATGTGGCTTTCTTAGCTTTAATTTCCTCTTCTATAAAATGATACTACCACCTGTCTTCCAGTGTTGTTTTGAGAGTCTAAGATAATATATACAAAATCCCTAGCACAAAATTTAGCACATTATAGGTGTTCAATAAATTTTCATTACCACCTCACTAAGTCACATATCTTAATTGGACAATATGGTTATTCAGGGAATAAAAAGTTCCATTGTCTCTTTAAAACATTCTATGTGAGTTAATTGCAATTACACTGCTGACAGGCAAGGAATGAAAATCAGCTGTGTCTTAATATATTACTGCTTTAAATTTCAATAAATAAGAATCATTAGGGTTCAACATATTCATTTTGCATACATAATGAAGTCTTGCTTTAAGATTTCAATCTGCTACCTCAAGAAAATTGTTATGGTCAGTTTACTAGAAGAATTTCATAGTAGAAATCTCACGTCCTGTCTGCCTCTCTGAGGTGGCGGAGCAACACCAAGTAAAAGTAAATTATCCAAACACAGTAAGGCAGAAAGCTATTTGATTCCAAGTGTTAACGGTAGGATTATGTAGTCCTTTGGGCAGACAGAAGTAAAGGATGGGGAAAAAAATGGAGGTAAGAGGAAGGAAATAAAAATATTCCACTAGCACCTGCCTGCTCTAGAACAAAGCAGTAATACCAATACCATAGATTGTTTATTCATACATTTGATGACAAGACGTGGCATTATGAATCCAATTTTCCTCTTTTTCAGCTCCCAGCATTTTGATCATCCCTTGTGTATTTCTGGTAGGTAGAGTTTGGGATCCCAGAAATACAGGGAGATCATCAGAATTGAAAGGAACCCTAAAAATCATTGTCAACTTCCCTCTTGTTACAGATGTGAAGACTAAAGCCTAGAGCTAGATAATTGAGCAGTAATTACTGAATAAAAGAACAATAAGGAACCCAAATCCAGCACAACTCATTATTTCACTCTTTGCATTTTAGCTTTCGGAGTGAATTACTCAGAATTGGTCCTTAAATGGCCTCAAATGATTAGCCATAAGTAATCCTTACATGCAATACTTCTTGTAAGACACAACATTCTACTAGCTAGCAAGGCCATAAATTATGAGACCAATGTCAGGTAAAGATATTTACAAAGCACATTTGAGCTATTATTAATATTTAGCCCAAAAAAATATCACAACACATTTGTCAATACTATAAAAGCCTCAAGAGATTCTGATATGTAATTAGTTCTGCTTTAGGATATAAAGCCATTCATAATGGCAAACAGGCATTCTTAAGGCAGCTGGTATTCTTTGCCTGTAACACAGTCTCATCTTTCTGGGTGACTACAGCAGGAGACAATGATACCAGTCCAGTTCACTTATTTTTCTCTACTCTCAGAATGTCTATAGTAACTATTATCTACTTCATTACTTACCAACCTTTTTCAGGTTGGAACCCCTTGGAAAAACAGATGTCAGCTACATATATTTTCCCCCAGGAAAAGGCACATACTAACATAGAAAATCTTACATACGGTTTCAAGTTTAGCACACATATGATCAAGAATCACCGTTCAGGGGGCGCCTGGGTGGCGCAGTTGGTTAAGCGTCTGACTTCAGCCAGGTCACAATCTCGCGGTCCGTGAGTTCGAGCCCCGCGTCGGGCTCTGGGCTGATGGCTCGGAGCCTGGAGCCTGTTTCCGATTCTGTGTCTCCCTCTCTCTCTGCCCCTCCCCCGTTCATGCTCTGTCTCTCTCTGTCCCAAAAATAAATAAAAAACGTTGAAAAAAAAAAAAAGAATCACCGTTCAGGCATTCACCTCAGTTAGCATGGGCTACCTTGTACTGATATTTATCCCCACTCATGTAGGTCCTGACTCAGATCAAAAGGTGGTAGAGGGGCTCCTGCATGGCTCTGTCTTAAGGTTAAGCATCAGACTCTTCATTTTGGCTCAGGTCCTGATCTCACGGTTCATAAGTTCCAGCCCTGAGTTGGGCTCTGCACTTACAGCATGGAGCCTGCTAGGGATTCTCTCTCCCCTTCTTTCTCTTCCCCTCCCCCACTCACTCTTTCTCTCTCAAAACATGTAAGTATTTTAAAAAGGTGCTAGAAGTTAGGAATAAGTCTTACACTCCTCTGTATCAAAAGCTGGGTGCATTCCTCAGCACATAGTATTGACTCAATATATGTTAATAATTAATTCTTAACAAAAGGTCATTTACCCATTTTGTGTCCATTATGAGCCAAATACTGTGCAAGAAAATGAGGATTCAAAGATGAAAGACAAGGATCCAATCCTCAAGGAACTAACAGTCCAATGTAAGAGATAAATAGGTATAACTATAATTACAATAGTGGGAAAAAATGCTAAAGTGGAGGAGAAAACAGATGGGGAAAGGAGTACAGAAGAGGAACTGGTGCTCATAGATTTCTAGGCAAGTGCAGAAGAGGAACTGGTGCTCACAGATTTTTAGGTTTGTTGAGGATGGTGAGTTAGGAAATTAAGATGACATCAAAAGCTTCCTGGATATGAAGCATGCTTGAGCCAAGTCCAACAAAAACAACAAAATGCCAGAAAAGGGGTAGAAACTTAGAGAAGGAAGGAAAAAAAAATGGGGCAGCTTGGAGTAGGAAGTATCCCTTAATTTCTCTTCTATTGTTTCATTCCTGTAAGTTAATCAAACACTACTGAAACACCTGTATTAATATTACACACATATTGCTCTTAGTTCTACACTTGTAAAACACCTATACAAACACATTACAACAACAAATATCTTTACAACAACACATTATCTGGCCATTCCATCAAGTTCTTTAAAGTGAAAGTTAATCTAGTCCACCACGATAAATTCAGTGTGTTTAACAGAAAACAGAAGTCACAATTACCATGCTAATTCAACTGTTAGCACATTTGGTCTTCCTATATACTGTAGTAATGAGAGTTTTGCATTTTATATAGGTGACAAATGTTACTCAAGTTTCAGCTCAAATCTTTTATTTATGGAAGACAGGCCTGAGTCCATGTCATTTTACTCCTCTATAAGGCAAAGGTCTGGATTCTACACTTCTTTTGATAGAATGAAGGGTAGTTAATAGATCATTTTAGGTATAAAACTATTGATAACAGTATTAGTAATTTGAATTATAGTCAGGCATACATGCTTTTCAGTAGAGAAAATTAGTAACTAATTATCTTGTTATTGGAAATCACATAAGGTGGGCTTAGGAAGAGCAAAGATAACTTGCATTATTCGAGTCGGAAACAAAAGCAATTTTAGAGCTTTTACCTCAAATCCTTCCCTAAGTTCTGGGGAAAGAGATAGCAATTTGTGCTCTATTTCATAATACTTAACTGTATGTTCAAAACTTTACAATTTATAAGCCCTTCCATTTCATTTTACCTTCACAGTAGCTTTATAAGGTTGGCAGGTTAGTATGTTTACAAATGAGTAAAGGTTGTCTTACGGAGGCTTTATGACTTGCCCTAACTCACTTCTTAAGAGGCAGAACTGGGATTAGAAATTCATCTTCTGACTCATAGTCCCGTGCTCTTTCCTTTATGATGCTGCTTTTAAAAACAATCATCTAACACATCTTCCATAACTCATATCCTTTAAACTGCAGTGATAACTGGACCTTTCTGTTATCTACTCTGTTCATGAAATAGATCATTTTATTCTTGGTTTATCTTGATCAGTCTGCACAGAATAGGTTATTAATATTCTCAGTCTGGCTTATATATTTTTATCCTCCCAGCAGAAGTCTTCCTTTTTATCAGATTTACAAAGTAATGAAGACAAAAGAGCTTTAACATGAGATATCAAACAATAACAATTACCCACATTTTGTCATTTTGCCAAGTTTCATTCAGTGGCAGAATACCAAGCTACTCTATTTTCTACAATGCCAACTCCTGGAAGAAGGCGAAATTACAGAGAAATGAAAATCCTGTGATGGTATTTCAGTTGTAAAAAACGATTTCATCCTTCAATTCAGGGTGTCACACAGCTTGGTTCCTAACCCTCACCTGACCTTAGTGCTTAAGTGGAAACACAGGTGCAACTGATGAACTTTTATAGCTTTGGGGAACTATGAGTTTCCTCATGTGCTAAATCAAATTATTAACAACAAGCACTCACTCAATTTAGTTTGCGGGGCCGCTATTAAGGACTTCACCTCATTACCAGTCACCTAAACCCAGAAAAACGAAGAAATTCCACAAAAACTATTTGCCCTTGTATTGCATTCAAAACCTATACCTCTGCTCTAAACCTCTAGCAAACTCCTGCTGCCTTTTTCCATACAACTCCCCCTCAATTTCTAAGAAACAGATAAAGTAACTGAAAGGACAGGTGACAGCAGCCCTGAACGACAAGGGTTCACGCTCAAGAATCATTTCAAGCCAGTCCCCCTACTCCTCTGACTCTCGCCAAAGCAGTCCCGCTTCCTGGATAAAGGCGGCTACCAGGAAAACAACAGCAATAACAAACAAAAGTTACAGGCGCCTATCAACCAGCATCAGTGCCCCCATCCTTCCACAACTAGACCTAAAAGGTCACCAGGCCCTGCCCTTCTCCCATTCCCTAAACCCTGGCAGCAGCTTTTCAGACGGGAAAGGATACTCTCCATATTCGACATGGTCCCACAACTTTTCTCGTGAGGCGACAGCCCAAAGCAGTGACACGAGTTTCATAAGAGAGCGTTCAGGGTACCGCCCTGGTTCCGACCTGCTGCTCCCCAAGCTCCCAGATTCGCAGTCCCACTTCCTGTTTCCGCGCACAGCCTGCGGGGTATGGGGGGGGGTTGGAGCCGTCTGCGACTGAGGGGCGGAGCTTGTATAATGCCAAAATGGCTGCCTCCAAGAGAGGCTGTTAGGGTGGGCTGCAGTCGCTTGGGGGCGTCGGCGGGCTCTAGAGGTTATGCCCCTCCCCCTTGTGTTCTTAACCCAGCCCCTAACGGATTTCGTCCTCCGGCTAACCGTCTAGTTCTTTCTTTTGTTGTACTCCGAACTCTACTTAATCTTCCACCCCAACTCTTTCCACAGATTTCACACTATCCTTGGCCCCTCACTTCTGTTTTCAGAGTTTAAGTCTTACGGAGGAAGGAAAAGGTATAGGGCTTTTAAAATACTTTAAAAATATGTATAACCGTATGAAATGAGGGCCTGCGGGATTAGCGGGGTTGGTAATTTTGATTTGTGAGGTTCAGTTGAACTTTTAAAAAGGATCATGATCCTTAAAGTTTTAAGTTAGAAGGGGAGGACAAAATAAGTAAGCGCAGGTTTAAGAGGTGAAGCTGCTGTGAAGTGTAAATTCGTACAAAATAGATTATTCTTATTTTTCACAGTAGATGGTGTAAATTACGAAAATTACTATGAAACCTTTCCAAAATATAATCGGTGGCAGGTTAACTGAACCACTAAGTGGTCGGCGTTTTATATGCGATATTAAAATATCCAAAGGTAATTTATTAGACGCCATCTCTAGATTTGTGGGAAGGAAGGGGGGATCTTTACCGGTATCGCTGCATTTCGATTTAAAACTCTTGGAAATTCCAAGATCTGCTTTGGAAAAAAAATAGCTAGGATAATTGTTCTCTTTCTGAGGAATTTTATAAGTTTGGCTTTAATTTTTTTCTCATCTTTAAAATTTCAATATGTGGGAAAATAATGAATACATTATTGTCTTTTTATCTTTAGGATGGTTTCCTGGTGCACCAAAATGGTCCTATAAGGTCCAGACTGTTACCTAATTATAAATGCTTGATGCTGGAAAAACCTTTTTGGGGGGAATATATGGTTTCGGGGAAAGTACAATTTGGAAACCACTTACATAAATGAAACTATATAAAGATTATATTTATTTTTTGATCCTGCTCTGTTTCTATATGTTTCAGATGAAGGTTTACCTTTATAGAGACAAAAAAAAATGGCACATTTCATTGTTGTTTCATCACTTTCCATGCTAGATAAGCAATTACATTTCACTGTTTGAGAACTTTATTTTTTTTGTATGAAAATGAAAAATATTTTTAAATAAGTTCTTTCCTATATGCTTAATATGTATTAACATAGCTCTTACAATAAATCCACATGTAGACCAGAACAATTCACTAAAGCTTCAGAATTTCCATGTTTTGTTTTATTTTTAGTTATATGTGCATAGCCTATAAAATAAGCCTTTAAAGAAAGTGTTTTTAAAGTGTTTTGCATCGCATAGAACTTCTTAAGAGAGGAATCTTTAGGATAGACTAGGGTTTTTAGTAGAATTAAGATATAAAGATTTTTACAATTAAGAAGTTTGTTATTGTTGTCCATGTTAAGTAAAAAAAAATGCATATCCTGTATCTTTGATTGATTAACCACTTAGAAGATTAAGAAATTGTTATGAGTTGTGAACTAATGTTGATTCCAAAACTTGCCCGGTTTTTTGTTGGATATCTTATGTCTTAAAGTTAGCTTTATAATTTATTTTTTGATTTTAGACATAGTAATAGAAGTATTTAAAGTATATGTATAATTGCTGCTGCTGAAGCAAGGAATTGAAATGTCTTAAAATCATAAACTTCTTTTATTACAAAGAAATATAGAAAGCAAAGACATCAAATTTCAATTGTTTTCATTAAATATTGAATATGTATAAAATATTTGTAAAACATGAGTATAGAATAAACAAAAGCAATACAGCAAACATCTGTGACCCAATTTAAGAAAGCTACCATTCCTTTTAAATTCCCGTGTGTACCCCTTCCCTGATCACATTCCTTTCCTTCCTTCCTTAGAGGCAACTGCTGTCTCAAATCTATATGTAATTTCCTTGCTTTTCTTTATAATTTTATCATAGTTTTTATATCCCTGAACAATATTTAGTTATTGTTGTGCAAATAACAAAAGTTATTTAGTTGTGCATAAACTCTGTGTAAATCATACTGCTTTTTCTTCTTTGACTTGCTTTTGTAATTCATTGTAATGTTGCTTGTCTGTATTACTGCTTGTAACCATAGTTCATTCATTTTCACTGCTGTAGAGTATTCCACTATATGAACATTTTGTAATTTCCCATTCATTATTCTGATGATGGATATCTGGGTTGCTTCTAGGTTATATAGCCTCTAATAATATATTAGTGTTATATTAACACATACTCTAAGCACTTAAGATCCATAACTTACTTAACTCTCCTAACATATTAGGATGAAATCTGGAAATGTTTACTTTATTATAGAGATGATTAAAGTTAACCTTTTTAAAGTCAGATATAATCTTTAACAATATAATTTTACTCTCTCACCCTAGGAACTGTTATTCATTTATTTTTTTTAATTTTTATGTATTTATTTTATTTTGAGAGAGAGACAGAGTGTGAGCAGTGGGAGGGGCAGAAAGAGAGGGAGACACAGATCTCAAGCAGGGTACAGGCTCCGAGCTGTCAGCACAGAGCCCGATGCGGGACTCGAACTCACAGACTGAGACCATGACCTGAGCTGAAGTTGGAAGCTCAACTGACTGAGTCACCCAGGCACCCCTCATTTATTGTTTATTGTATTTATATTTCTTATTATTTTGGGTTATCTTGGATCTTGGCTTTGGTTCTTCCACTCTATCAGATTAATACCTCCAACTCTGTCTCACCTAAATAGGCAACTACCTTGTTCTCCTTTCACCCTTTGAACAGGGCTATAATGATAAAGATGGAAAGTATTGGACCTCCCAAATTGTTCTTTTAGATTTTAGTTAACTCTAGATATGAAGGTTTAACTGAAGCAACATTAGTCACATATTGATAAACCCGGATGTGGTAAATTTCATTATGAATACTTATATGTGTTTTAAAATATCTATGCATTTTTACTATGATAATTGAGATATAAAGAGCCAATATACTATCTTAACTCAGCCTCTATTGAATATATTAAAATTTGATATTATTCAAATAAAGTTAATGTAAATTATACTAATTCCTACTGTAAATTGAGTTATATTCATGGTTAATCAACTATGTTTACAATCTGTGTTAAAAAAGAACAAGCTTTGCTTTTTAAAGTTAAAAATATTTATTAAAAATTGCAGTTAAAACCTAAATTAGTTAATTTTTTTCAATTTAATTTTAGTTCTTTTGTGACTACACAACATTTTTGTTATATTTTAACAAATGGTTTCAAGA
Organism: Prionailurus viverrinus; assembly: GCF_022837055.1. NCBI lineage: Eukaryota > Metazoa > Chordata > Mammalia > Carnivora > Felidae > Prionailurus > Prionailurus viverrinus. The sequence goes on from NC_062579.1 coordinate 58,373,515, forward strand.
TGATCAGAAAATCAAATGGCAAATCTGGTTAAACTTTCACTGAAGTATGAAGTAAACTCTCATACACTATGAATGAGAATGGTGTACTATATGTAGTATTTCTCAAAGTTTGGTGTTCTTGTTAAAAATACAGATGGCTGGGACTCATCTCTATATATTCTGATAGAATAAATTTGGAATAGGTCTTAGAAGTCTGTATTTTGCCTCTGTTTGTGTAATTGAATATTGTAATATAGAGTAACATATATCCTGCATTGCCTAAAATAGCTCAATGTGGATGCAACTTCATAGTTTACAAAATGCTTCTTATACATCATTTCATTTGATACTTAAAAGTAATGTAAGGCAACCTCAGCAGGCATTATGATCCTCTTTTTACCAATTAAAAGAAAAAATTAAAAACCAAAACTCAGAGATATCATATGATTTGCCCAAGCAAGTTTTTTTTTTAAAGTAAGCTCTACACCCAAGTGGGGCTTGAACTCACAGCCCCAAGATCAAGAGTCAAATGTTTGATCAAACTGAGCCAGCCAGGTGACCCTGTCCAAGCAAGTTTTGAGCAAATGGAGTCTATATTCAGTTCAGGACTCCTTGATTTCTAATCCAGTACTTTTGAATGCATATAGCAGATTGGCAAGTAGGAATCATTAGACCACTTCTGTTTCTTGCTTTCTATACTTTAGGTGCCCATTGGGTATAGGAGTAAAATGAACAGATATTCCAGTTGGTCAGCAGTCTTTCTGGTTTCTATAAGAAGATTCAGTTTTTTAGAAATTCTAGAAAGGTAGAATCTAAGGGTTTTTTTTAGTTTTTGGTTTTTGGGTTTTTTTTAGTTTTTATTTAAATTCCAGTTAGCATAGTGTAATATTAGTTTCAGGTGTACAATTTAGTGACTCGACACTTACATACAACACCCAGTGCTCATCATAAGTGTCCTCCCTAATCCCCATCACTTACTTAATCCTTCCCCCTACCTCCCCTCTGGTTACCATCCATTGTTTCTATATAGTTAAGAGTCTTTCTCGGTTTGCCTCTCTCTTTTTTTTCCCCCTGTGATCATTTGTTTTGTTTCTTAAATTCCACATGTGAGTGAAATCATATGATATTTGTCTTTCTCGGACTGACTTATTTCACTTAGCATAATACTCTCTAGCTCCATCCATGTCATAGGGTCTTTCTTTGCTCACAATGGAAAAAGTTTTTCCCTAGGCTGGTATCATTTGTCTCCTGGGTTTCCTAGTCTATAACTCTTCAAGTGAGAGAATAAAGAAATTAGAGCACAGAAGAGGTAAATCTCTATTATCTGAGACATATAGAAGGTGAGGTAGGAACAGAAGTTTAAAGACAAGAAGATGGGTTTGAGTGGCTGCAATAGGTGACCTGAAAAATATCCAGTTTGTGATTAGCAAGTGAGAGATAAACATAAGGAGACCAGATAAGAAGCTGAGTGTAAGAGTCAACTGAACAGAAACAGAAAAAAGTCTTGGATAATTAGGAAAAATACATCCATATATTTACCACCTTTATAAGTGATCATTCCTAAGATTTCATTGTTATTTTAATAACAAATGGTGATATTTGGTGATTGTAGTATATAGTTATCAGAAAGAGAATTTTTCTGGAAAGCTTTGATTATAACAGAGCACTCAAGACATTAAAATTTGCTTTTCCCAGGAAACCTTTTTAAAATGTGAATAATCAATACAATTATATCTTATCATTAGATGAGTTGATTGATTCTTAATGAGTGACATGAGAAAGAATAAAGTATTTTCCATTATTATTAGAGATGCTTTCCCCTTTGGGATGATTCCAAAGTAGTTTTGAGAGTTGTATAATTCAGAAATTCTTTAATATAGGTATAAATGCTTATAAAGAAATTCATTTTTAATATGCCTTTTTCTTATTTCTGTTATTTTACCATACAGGAGCTATTTGAAGAAAACTCAAGAGAAGAAAAAGCAAAAATAAGAGACTTTTATCAGAAGGACAAGTGAAGGCAAGGTAAAAAACAAAGCGCTTGCTCTCTTAAAAAGCTACTATTCTGTACTCCTATATCCCATTTTACTGACCACAGCACCTACACACTTAGTTCTAGACACTGCTTTTATTTACTTTCTCACCATAGACCAGTTGTAGAATTTCAAGTCAAAATTCTGTCAGTCATTCCTATGGTTTTAGAAATTTATCTGGTAACTGGTTAGTAGAGAGCATGCTTTGTAAATCCTTTGAGTTCTCTATATTTTAGTACGCACATTCTATCTTTTAAAGTTTTTTTTTATTTTAATTCCAATGTAATTAACATACATTCTATTATTTTTGCATGTTATTTTTTTCCCAAAATCATCTATAATGTGGCCCATAATTCTTACCTCTGGGTCAGGGTTTCTCAACTAGCACTATGGACGTTTTCGACTGGTTAGTTCATTTGTTTTGGAGGGCTGTCCTATACATTATAGGACTTTTAGCAGTATCCCTGGCTTCTAGATGCCAGCTGCTTCCTCCCACCTCCAAAGTTGTGACAACCAAAAATGTTTCCAGAGATTGCCAAATATCCTCTGGAGGATAAAATCTCTAATTAAGGACCAGTACTCTAGCTCTAACATCAGCTAGTGCTGCCTTATGTATAAAACCAACAGACATACAACAGCAATAACCGCAAAACATCTTTAAGCTTACTCTTTTTTAGGAATAACTGTGGCAAAAGCAAATGCAACAATAACATCTCTAGATTTTGAACTGTTTTGCTAAAATTGCTAAAATTGGATCCAGGACAGGGGTTTTGAAGTCATTGTAAAATTTTTCTCTATGGAGGCTTTTGAAACAGCAGGACATTTAGAGTCATTCAGAGCTAGGTTTGAATTTCTGGCTCCTATATTTAATAGCTGATTATTTTGGACAAGTTATTTAATCTCTGTGTTTTCAATTTCCTCATTCGCACAAACGGGTAATAATATTTATTTCCTAGGTTTATTATGAGGATTAAATGAGATTATTCTGAATGTTAAAATACTTAAAATAGAGGCTCTCAGAAATCATAGCTTAGTAATGTCTTCTGCAGCCAAAACACCCTAAATAAAGAGGTAAGCATTAAGAAAGGTATTTGAAACAAAGGAGAAAATCATACTGATATAAAAGCATGGTACCTTGGTGCGTGGAAAAATTTTGGCATTTCTATTCACCACTTCTTGAGAAAGAATTAATGTCAATAAAGTGGTCAGAGGGGCACCTGGGTGGCTCAGTAGGTTAAGCATTCAACTTCGGCTCAGGTCATGATCTCCTAGTTTGTGAGTTCGAGCCCCAGATTGGGCTCTGTGCTGACAGCTCAGAGCCTAGAGCCTGCTTAGGATTCTGTGTGCCCCTCTCTCTGCCCCTCCTCTGTTCTCCCTTTCTCTCCCTCTCTCTCTCTCTTCAAAAAAAAATAAACATTTAAAAGAAAAGAAAAGAAATGGGTCAGAGAAGAAGTTACAAAAAGTGTCAGAAGGGCTTTGATCAGAATGGACTATTTAATATTCTTCTGTCTAGAAAGAATGGGCACATGTTGATTGAATCAGCATAAATGGTGGAGTGTATGGGTAGAGTAAATACGAATTTTTTCCTAGGATCTTGAGCAACAAAGAGTAGGCGATCTTCCTGTGACTCAGCCTACTCGATGATAGAGGGAGGTATTTATTTTTTGTTTTTAATAATTTTATAGTATATTCTCTCAATATTACATGATTCTCTTTGTATGTTTTATAAGAAAAAAAATTTAAATGTTTTAATGTTCATTTATTTTTGAGAGAGAGAGAGAGAGAGAGAGAGACAGTGTGTGAGCAGGAAAGGAGCAGAGAGGAGACACAGAATCTGAAGCAGGCTGCAGGCTGTGAGCTGTCAGCACAGAGCCCAACATGGGGCTCAGACTCACAAACTGCGAGATCATGATGTGAGCCAAAGTTGGGTGCTTAACTAACTGAAGCACCCAGGTGCCCCAAGAAAATGTATTTATATGAGAAATTTTTAAAATATAAAGGTTATAAATAATAATATATTAAATATCCATGTTTCCACCTCCAAGAGTTTACAATAGTCAATATTTTGTCCCATTTGTTTCCAGTTCTTTTTAAAACCAAGTAAATAAAATATAGTGAAGTTGAAGTCTTCTTTGACCACGCTCACTAGTATTATTCTCTGCTCTCCCTCCTGGAGACAACTACTTTCATGAGGTACTATGTGTATCCTTTTCCACGCATAAATATACATTCAAGTAAAATATACAATATTTGGGGGGCATCTGGGTGGCGCGATTGGTTGAGTATCCAACTTCGGCTCAGGTCATAATCTCACAGTTCATGAGTCTGAGCCCTGCATCAGGCTCTATGCTGACAGCTCAGAGCCTGGAGCCTTCTTCAAATTCTGTCTGTCTGTCTGTCTGTCTATCTCTCTCTCTCTCTCTCTGCCCCTCCCCTGCTCTCACTCTAGGTCTCTCTCAAAACTAAACATTTAAATAAAATAAAATATACAATATATTTATGTTTTTAAATTTACATAAATATTAGTATATGTCTAGGTTTTGTACCCTTTATCAAACATTACTTTTGATATCTACCCATGTTGATGTATCTACATTTGTATATGTAATAATTTATTATACAAATATGGCTCATTTTATTTATCTACTCCCTCTTCATGGACATTTATAGGTTGCTTTCATTTTTTTCCCCAATTACAAGAAATGCTGCAGTAACTAACTGTATAATGCTGTACACATTTGCAAGAGTTATCTAAGGTATATGCTGAAAGTAGAATTACTGGGTCATTGGGTAGAAATATCTATCTTAAGATAAGTGGACAAGTAGTTAAAAAGGTTTTGTATACTGGAAATGAAGTTTCAAAAAGGAGTTAAATTTGCATGCATTTGATGGAAGCATTTTATGGCTTTTATTTGGGATGCTTTAGAAGTCAGACATGCCTGCTTATTTCAAAAACAGTTTAATGAAATATTGATTGCCTACTATGTGCTTAGAACTGCACAACTGATATTATGAGAAACAGAATACTGAGCTGGATGAACTAATCCAGGGTGGCTTTTATTATGCTCTTATTCAGTCAAAAGGAAAGACTACAGAACAAGATCAATGTACCACGCAAAAGTATATGAAGTGTGAGTATATCAGGTTCATTGCCTGTTTGATTTGCATAGTTCTGGTCAAGAAGGTTTGTCACATGCTTTCCTCCTCTCTGAACCTCACATTTATAAGACCATTATTGATTAGTTGTAGCTGAGATACACTGAAAGTTAGCATTTGTCCTAAGCTGAAGCTTAATCAGATCTAGGCAGTGATCCAGACTACATAAAAATTAATAGCCTGTTCCTTTTTTCAGATTTAATTCTTTATAAAAGAAATCACCGAATATTTCACATCTATCTAACTGAAGTTACCCTAACTGGAGGTAAGATACAAAGTTTAGAGAGGCAGAAATATATGACTTGGAGGAAAAAAGAGAGGTTGTGGAACTTGCTAAAGATCATACATTAGATTGTTGTGAATTTAGCCTTTCATTTCTTATTTCACCTTTCAAATAACTCCTCATTTAATATGTATTTATGAACAGGGTAGAAAGGATCATCTTGAAAATTCCCTTTGACAATTATGTTAATAAATAAAGTATGGTTTTAGTAAGTTCAACTTTGTATAGAGGGAAGGAAAGAAAGATTATGGGCATATATTTGATAAGCATATTTTCCATTATATTATTATTTTATAGTTCTTCATTTTTTTATTTAAAGCAGTAGTGGGGCGCCTGGGTGGCGCAGTCGGTTGAGCGTCCGACTTCAGCCAGGTCACGATCTTGCGGTCCATGAGTTCAAGCCCCGCGTCGGGCTCTGGGCTGATGGCTCAGAGCCTGGAGCCAGCTTCCGATTCTGTGTCTCCCTCTCTCTCTGCCCCTCCCCCGTTCATGCTCTGTCTCTCTCTGTCCCAAAAATAAATAAACGTTGAAAAAAAAAAAAAGAAAAAGGAATAGTTTATCTATTGTGATAGAGGAAATGTCAAACTGTGTCAGGTCAGATAATTATAGGTTAGTTGATTTAGTGGCAAGGGTATGAGATATTTAAAAAAAAAAATAAAGCAGTAGTAGTTGTTAGTGTTCCTTTCTCCTTTCTTATTACCCTTTCCCTAATTTTTTTTAAAAAATATTTTAATGTTTATTTATTTTTGAGAGAGAGAGAGAGACAGAGCGTGAGCAGCGGAGGGGCAGAGAGAAAGAGAGACACAGAGTCTGAAGAAGCTCCAGGCTCTGAGCTGTCAGCACAGAGCCCAATGCAGGGCTCAAACTCATGAACTGTGAGATCATGACCTGAGCCAAAATCGGATCAGATGCTCAACTGACTGAGCTATCCAGGTGCCCCTCCCTAATTTTTTTATTTTTTATTTATTTTACTCATTCTCATATTCATCCTTAGTACCAGCCCTTTGAAATACTTTAAAGTCATGCCTGATCAAGGAATCTCAAGCTCAACTGAGATTTCTATACTTAGACTCAGAAGGGTTTACTAGAATTCATAGGATACAGTGCAACTTTAAGGTGAAGATTTAGTTAACTGGAATTCATAGGATACACTTCAATTAAGTGAAGATTTAGTTAATAGTCTTATATTAGGCAAAGAGGGACCACATCAGGTGCATGAATGTATAAATGTTCCAATACTTCATGTTTTTTAATATTTACTAGAAATCTATCAACTTCTAAAAAGTTACCGTTTAGAAATTTGGTGTCAATCAGAGTGATACAACCACTTCTAGTAATCACTGCGATAAACAACTTTGGTTACTATATAAATTGTTATTATCTTTTTATCTGTGTGCCTATCTCTGCATTCAGTTTATAACCTTCTTTAGGACCAGGTCATTTTATTACTTATGACTTGTGACTCCTGGAACCAACTGATTTCCTTGCATATAGTTGAAACTTAGTACATTTTTAATATTGATAAGGTTTTATTACTTTTTAAATTAGAGCTATTTCTTTTATTCAGAGAGATGACTTCATAACCAGTTACATGTCTGTGATTGGGAAACATATGCAAATATTTGAGGAGTAAGAGATTTGTAAACGATTAATTAGCTGAGAGTAAGAGATTTGGAAAAGATTAATTAGCTGAAGAGAGAAGACAAGAAACTCTTATTTTCAGCAGACAAACATGTCTGTTAAAATAATATCTCTCTAAGTGAATATATCTGAAGTTGAGAACTGCCTGTTCAATACAAATAGCAGATTGTTTATGTTTATACATATTAGATGCTTTTGATACCAGTCAGTAACTGAGCATGAATGAGCTTCCAACAGAATTAGCAGTGGAAACTACTCTCTTATGAATCTCAGGTATCTCTGTTCTGATAATGATAAAAATTAACTAATTTTAGTGCTCGCAAAGTTGTTCCTCATTTTATGACCCTGGTATCTTTATAAATGGTATAAGTTAGTTGATTGATGGTCCTGTAATTTTACAGTTATTAAATATCATATATTGAAGTGTCCTTCTGATTAGAATACCTTTCAAGAGAAATATATCCACCCCCACCACAAAAGATAATTTTTGTTGTGAATGACTAAAAAAGAAGACCTTGTCAAAATACCATGTAGTTAAGTGTTACAGGAAGCAAGTCCTGGTTTATTATTTTTTAACTGTGTCTGAAGCATTTTGGTCATAGAGATGTAGTAAGAACTTTTAAATACTTGTCCTCTCTAAAACTGAATGGGCAAAGAACTATCTTCAACCTTATAATCATAGGACAAATTGATATCATTATACACAAAGAATACACTGATTTTATTAAATCAGTAGTTTTCTTCATGCAGCAGACTTGTGGTTTTAATTACTCTTTGGGAACTTTTTTTTTGGAGAAAGGTTCTCCTAATGTCTTTGTACTAATGTAGTAATAGGAGATGTTTTTGTTGAATCTAATCAATTAATGAACATTTTTGGATACCTTCTTTTTCCCACAACTCGGATGAAAAAGAAATGTAAGACATTAATGTGTCCTCAAGGAAGTTATAATTTAGTTGTGGAAATAAAACCAGCATATATTGAACAATTAGAGAACACTAAGTGTTAACTTTGCAACACTGGCTTGATGTTGAAGATATCAGTATTGACTAGAATGCTCAAGGTTTCATGGAAGACATCAGACTTAGAAGATTAGGGTAGGCCATGGGAGAAAGGAAAGTAATTCCAGATAGGTAGAATGACATGATTGAAAACATAGGGATAAAGATTAATACCTATTTACACTCCAGGGGTATGTCTGTGTTGGTATAGTCAGTAACCCCACTTTACAATTTTTTTTCAACGTTTTTTATTTATTTTTGGGACAGAGAGAGACAGAGCATGAACGGGGGAGGGGCAGAGAGAGAGAGGGAGACACAGAATCGGAAACAGGCTCAGGCTCTGAGCCATCAGCCCAGAGCCTGACGCGGGGCTCGAACCCACGGACCGCGAGATCGTACCCACGGACTGCGAGATCGTGACCTGGCCGAAGTCGGACGCTTAACCGACTGCGCCACCCAGGCGCCCCCCCACTTTAAATCCTAACTGGGAGACTATGAAACTCTAGTGTTTATGTAGTTAAGTAATGTATTTCTTATTTCTTCTATGGCATGTTTTCACTGACTGAAAATGCTACCAATCAAATAAGCATATCAAGGGTAATATCTTAGTAACATTTTCCTAGTTAACTCTGTCCTGTGTAGTAGAGATTAGAGATGTCAGTCTTTAAAAGATAGTTTAGAGAGGTGCCTGGGTGGCTCAGTCCTTTGGGCATCTGACTTCAGCCTAGGTCATGATCTCGCCATTCCAAAGTTCGAGCCCCACGTCGGGCTCTGTGCTGACAGCTCAGAGCCTGGAGCCTGTTTCAGATTCTGTGTCTCCCTCTCTCTCTCTCTGCCCTTTCCCACTCACACTCGGTCTGTCTCTCTCAAAAATAAACATTAAAAAAATTAATAAAAAAATAAAAGATAGTTTAGAGCTGTGTGATATTAAAATAATTTTAGAAGGTCCAGAACCAGATGAGTAAGACTGAGAAATCAATTGTCCCTGGTTTATTGGTTGATATTTATGGCTTCATTAAACTATCTTACATATAAGCAAACACAAATGTACAGCTTTTACTGTACTGCCTATAGCGACACCATTATTTTTTTTTAGTTTGAACTTAATATGAAACAATAGCAATAATGCTGCAATAAGATCTTATTGCTAAATAACTCAATGGGCAGATGAATAATGAGATAATTTATAAGTTGTGAATAAAATTTTTGTTTTGGGTATTGAAAGATGTGTTCTGTTCTTTTGAATGAATTTTAAGCTAATATCTTATTGGATGGGCTATTAGTTACCACACAGTTCTAATAGAAGGGTGAAAAAATCCAATTTTTTGGCACTTGAACCAAAAGAAATACTATTTTGATTCAGGTACATTTGGAGAATATCTTGATAGTTTGAATCATTAATTTTAGAATTTGGTAGTGTTGGTTCCTGTTCAGACTGGTTAACTGTATGTGATTTAAAGCTGAATTTTGGTATAAAAATGAATTTTCAATTTGATATAAGCTAGAACTAGAAAATATGTTTCAGTAAATAGTGACTTTTTTTTCTTAAAGTACAAAATAAAGTTCAACTCAAGTTCTTAGTCTGTGGAAGTTACTAGGAGGAATGCAGATTGTTGGTTGCATGTGATATGGGAGAAATATCATTTGTGTGTGATATTTGATAGTGTATGTTCAGGGAGGTTACAGAGCAATAGTCAGCTTATTTGGATATTTGTGATAAAGGCATATATATTAGAAGAACCAAGGGAACTCTTCACTAATAGCTCTACATGTATGAAATAAAACTGAAAAAGATAATGAAGAGAGTTCCAAATTGAGCAAAGTAGTTCTGCGCAGTGTCCTTAAGATAGCTGACCTGTTTTTGTAGAATAAACTCATATAAAGTTAGAGATACTAATGGTCTTTTTTTTTAAGTTTACTTATTTTGAGAGAGCGAGAGTAGGGGAGGGGCAGAAATAGAGGGAGAGAGAGGGAGTCCCAAGCAGGCTGAGAGATCATGACCTGAGGTGAAATCAAGAGTGGGACGCTTAACCAACTGAACCACCCAGGTGTCCCAGGGATGCTAATGTTCTTAATAACCTAGTCCAACCCTTTAATTGCACAGAGGAGACTAAAGTTTCAAAGTGGTGAGGTGACTTGGCAAGTCCCACAGACGGTATTAGAGTCAATATTAAAATCTAGGTATCCTCCTTTCCAAATCTATTCTTTACTGTAACTTATTACCGATATGAGACAAGATATGATTTGAATGTTGTTGTTAAAAAACATGCTAGCCCTGGTACATCTTATCATTATCCTCTCCTATACCAGAAATTCCTAATATTAGTGATTCTTATGTAATCCTGTAATCTCTCTTTCTTTCTCTCTCTCTCTCAAAATTAAATAAACATTTAAACAGACTTTTTGTAGGATCAGAAAAGAATTACCAGGAATTATATTTCCAAGTTTTTGAACTACTTTTTATGTTTGTTAATGGTAAAATTAGTGGTGTTCTTAATATTAAGAAAACTTGTCTGATACAGAGTAAATATTCTCATTTTTATGTAAGAAACATCAGAATCATCCACTGCATAAATTTCCATGTCTTGGTTTTTATTTTAAAAATTTGTAAAAGAAACAAGATTTATGGTGTTTTATATATTTATTGTAGCAGTCTAAGACAAATATTCCTAGAGAAATTAGGAGGCAGTTTTGAAAACCATGGGCTTTAGAGTTAACCTGTTTTTAAAAATATTTATTTATTTTTGAGGGGCACTTGGGTGGCTCATCTGACTTCGGCTCAGGTCATGGTCTTGTGGTCAGTGAGTTCAAGCCCCACGTCAGGCTCTGTGCTGACAGCTCAGAGCCTGGAGCCTGCTTTGGATTCTGTCTCCCTCTCTCTCTGCCCCTCCCCAGCTCATGCTCTGTTCTCTCTGTCTCTCAAAAATGAATAAACATTAAAAAATTTAAAAATTAAATAAAATATGTATTTATTTTTGAGAGAGAGAGAGAAAGTGCACACACACACACACACACACACACACACACACGCAAGTGGGGGAAGGGCAAAGAGAGAGGGAGACACAGAATCCCAAGTGGGCTCTGCAAATGCTGTCAACACAGAGCTGGACAAGGGGCTCAAATCCAAAAACTATGCAATCATGACTTGAGCCAAAATCAAGAGTCAGAGGCTTAACCAACTGAGCCACATGAGCACCCTGAGTTAGACCTGGTTTTTATATCCTGACTCTGACAACTGTGCCTTTTGGAAAGTTAGTTTCTTTATCTATAAAACAAAGGTGGTTATACATTCTTCATACAGTTGTTGTGAGGATTAACTGAGACAAAATAGTTAAAGGTATTTAGCAGACTACAAGAAACCCAATTAATATTCAATAAAAGATAGGAGTCATTATTTCATTGTTAAGAGCAGCAGCAGCAGTAGAATAATAATTGTAATAGTAATTGTTGCTTTTGTCACCATACTCTGTTTTGTCATAGCAATATGTTGTGTCATAGCTAATGTAAATCTCTTCAGGCAGACATTGGGTTCAATGATTATTTCATGAGTTTCACTTGCACTGTTTAATAGTTTCTCAAGGTATGTTAAGAAAAGTTGAAAGGATTGTCAGTGTCATTATTTATACTACTGAATAGATTGTTCCAGTGGTAGGAGGGGTGGGGGAGAAAAAGAGAGAGAGAGAGAGAGAGAGAGAGAGAGAGAGAGAGAATGAATGAGTGCTTTCCTTATGGAATTTATTCCACAAATGTATTATGAAACCTTAATAATGGTGTCAGTGTTTTTATTGAGAAAATAGTAAAATGTCTTATTTTTCTAGCTCTTTGGCTTTAATATAGATCTTAATATTGTTTATTGTACAGATAACTTTAGAATTTTGTCCTTTTAGTAAAATTCATTTAAAGTAGTAGTACTTTACAAAACAAGGTTAAAAGCAGCATTTTTGGCTATAGCTTATTATTTCATTTTTTTGATAAGGACTTTCTCAGTTATCCTTTTGTATCACAAAAGACGTAAGAGCTAAATGTCTTTATTTTTTATGTTTTTATTTAAATTCCAGTTAGTTAATATGAAGTGTAATATTAGTTTCAGGTGTACAATATAGTGATTCAGCACTTCCATACAACACCCAGTGCTCATCACAGCAAGTTCACTCCTTAATCCCCTTCACCTAGAGCTAAGTGTTTTTATAGTGACATAGCAGATATGCAGTTTTTTCTTTCTCCAATTTTTTATTTAAATTCCAATTAGTTGACATACAGTGCAATATTAGTTGCAGGTGTACAATTTAGTGATTCAAGCCTTACATATACCACCCAGTGCTCAAGTACAGACAGTCCTTAATCGCCATCACCTATTAAACCCATCCCCCCCACATCCCCTCCAGTATCCCTCAGTTTGTTCTCTGTAGTTAAGAGTCTTATTTCCTGGTTTGCCTCTTTTTTCCCCCTATTTTTATCTGTTTTGTTTCTTAAATTCCACATATGAGTGAAATAATATGGTATTTTCTTTCTCTGACTTACTTCACTTAGCATAATACTCTCTAGCTCCATCCACATCGTAGCAAATGGCAAGATTTCATTCTTAATATTCCATTCTATTTTTTTAAGAGATAGCTATACATTCTATTTGATTTTTGAGAAAAGGTAAGAGAATGAATGCTTTATTGAATGCTCACTGTGTATTTTCTTATTTAATCATTGAATAGCCATGTAAAGTATATTATCATTGTTGCCCTCACTATAGATGAGAAAACAAAGATACAAAGATTAGACAACTTACTCATGGTAACATAGTTGATAAATTATAAATACTCAGATTCAAGCCCTGATATATTAGGATTCCAAGACTATAATATTATTTTTCTACTAGATCATGCTGCTTTCAGTATTTATTGAAGACTGTAATGTTTAAGGTACCACGATGGGTACTTTAAATAGTACATTCTCTCTTTTTAATTTTCATAGCATCCATGTATAGTAAAATTAGATACATTTTATAAATAAAAGATGTGAGACTTCATGAATTTAAGTAATTTAACCATGACTGCTTAGTTATTGAGTGGCATAGCTGGAATTTGAATCTGTATAAGTTTAATAATTCCCAAACCTAAAACCTGTCATACCTTTACACCCAGATAGCTAATGTGAAATAACCACAATCCAGTAATTTTTTATGTGATGTTAATCATAATGTAAGCTGATCCCTTTTGTTGTGAATTTTAAAATGTGTCTCATATTTACAGTTCAATTCTGATTAGAATTCTTATTTTATATTTCTTAGTTCATTTTGACATAGTACAGAGATTAATAATACCTTAAGAAAGTACGGTTCCAGAGGAGTCTCAAATATACCAAGAGGTTTTTTTGATTTACAAAATGTTTTATTCATTATTTTAAAGTGTTTTCTGATGTTGTTAAATGTGCTATGCATAGTAGTTTAAACTTCTTTGTTTACAGGTGATGAAGAAACACCCATTAAGCAAATCCAGCATAAACTACAAAAAAGTACAAAAAAAGTACGAGAGAGAATTTCTAATAGCGTTTATCCTTCCAAGACATGAAATAAAAAAGACTAAAAGAACATCTAAGAAAAATATAAATATAAACTCTTTTAACCTGTATTTTTAGATTACTGAGAATTAAAAAAAAACTTTTTTAATGTTTATTTATTTTGACAGAGATAGAAAGCATGAGCAGGGGTTGGGGGGTGTTGCAGAGAAAGACACACAGGATCCAAAGCAGGCTCCAGGCTCTGAGCTGTCAGCACAGAGCCTGATACAAGGCTCAAACTCAAGAACCGCGTGATCATGACCTAAGCTGAAGTCAGTCGCTCAACAGACTGAGCCACCCAGTTGCCCCTAGATTACTGAGGATTTTAAAAGTCAGAATTTCTAGACAGTCCATCTAAATGCTAAAATATATCCAGTGCTTGGGGCGTCTGGGTGGCCCAGTGGGTTAAGTGTAGGACTCTTGATTGCAGACTAGGTCGTGATCTTGGGGTTTGTGAGTTTGAGCCCCATATAGGCTCTACACTGACAGCATGGAGCCTGCTTAGGATTCTCTGTCTCCTGTCTCCCTCTCTCTGCCCCTCCTCTGCTTACACTCTCTCTCTCTCTCTCTCTCTCAAAAATAAATAAATAAAATATTTAAAAATATGTATATATGCATAACATATATGTTTTTATTTAACATATACATATATATGTTTATACATATACATGTATATATACATATTTATTTATACATATTTATATACATATTTATTTATACATATACATGTAAATATACATATTTAACATATACATATATATATATCCTGCTCTAGTATATCTAGTATATCTAGTCCATTATGCCTCCTGACTTTCTAATATACTTGCTATTGTTGCATTGCACTATTTCCCCACCTAGTAATTTAGGTTTGAGATGTAAAATATTGCTCGAAGTCAGATGGTTATTAAGGCAATTTTTTTTTTACTTCACCTGGCAATATATTCAACTACAAACATAATTATAATAGCTAATAATAATAGCAGCTCAAAAGGGATTCCCAGACTAAACGTAAGCTTCTATAACAGTATTTTTGTTGGCTATCATTATCCCTTACTGTCGATTGCTTTTATTTTTTTAAGTTTTTTATGTTTATTTTTGAGAGAGAGACAGAGCGTGAGCAAGAGAGGGACAGAGAGAGAGGGAGATACAGAATCTGAAGCAGGCTCCAGGCTCTAAGCTGTCAGCACAGAGCCCGACGCAGGGCTTGAACTCACAAGCCATGAGGTCATGACCTGAGCTGAAGTTGGATGCTTAACCGACTGAGCCACCCAGGCAGCCCATACTGTGGATTGCTTTTAGAGAGTGACAGTAAAATGTGAGGATAGCAATGATTTGAAGGATAAGACTTCCCTTTAAAAAAAAAGTAATGAGGAGTATTTTATTCACATTTTGTGGCAAGTTAGCACCTAAATATTTTCAAAGTAGCAAAGAATAGTAGTAAAGATTGGTAATATCTAGAGAGATCCAAAGATTTAAAAATTTTAAATTGAAATCAAAGAATCCACTTATTAGAAGAACAACAACAAGGGGTATTAATAGGAAAACAAATAAGTATTCAGAAGTAGCTAGGAGCTTTTTACCCATAAAGAATAAGACAGATACTAAAATGGAGAAACTCAAGCTGAAAAACAAAAATAATACTGGAAAATATGGAAAGTCTTTATCTTAGAAAGAATATGGAAAACCTAGGGTTCTTGGTGAAAAAGTCCAAGAGTTATAGGGATATAGATGCATATAATCTGCTGAATCTGAGATTTGGTTTACTAGATAGACCCAGGAAAGCATACTTCCAAAGTAAGGAGATAATAAAATGAGATATCTTGGAGAGTAATGGCCTTATGAAGAAGAGGTCCTGTAGTGCCCTGCCATGTAGTGTCCCCTGTTCTCCAGGTCGTGGTGCTTCTGGAAGTGTCTCCAATGTGTGCTGCATGTGTTCTGCCTTTTGCTTTGTCCTTCAGGGTAGTTGTCTGAAGAGGTGCTCTGCCTTTTGTGGGAAGTGTTTGGTCCCTGCCATAAATGTCATATGTTTTAACTAGACATGATCTGGTCTGCTTTTGAAATGAGACCTGTTGCTACCACCACTGAAACTGAGACTCTGCAAAATTCCCAAGTCAGGAGATGCAGTGTGGGCAGGGGTTTGGGCCAGTCCTCTGAGGTAGGGGGCCTACCACATTGGGGGCTGAAGCAAAGGAGGTGGAGAAGGGCAGTTCCACCAGAATATGGGGGGACAGGGCTTGATGTAATCAAGTTAGATAGCAAGTTTTGGAGCCACACGTGTTCCCACAGGTTGCCCTGTGCTTATGCTGAGGGGCGGGGGGGGGGGGGGGGGGGAATGGCACCTGCCAGTTCTTTTGTTCCCAGAGGTGTCTCTCCATGAACACTGCCTCTCTGCAACACACTCTGAAGTGAGAATATAACCTTCCCACTGTGTGTCCCAGTACTCTTCAGATCACTGATTCCACACTGTATGTCTATGGGTTGTTTGCGTGCCTTCACTCCAGGAGCACCGCAGTGCCCTCCAGCCCCTATCCCAGCCTGTCTTGCTGACCTTTAAAACTCCAGACTTTAAGCCCAAATGGTTGCCAGAAGTCACAAAGTTTGGCCCCTCTCCCTTTCCAAGCCAGTTTCTATGGGGATTTATTCCCCATTCTCTGAGCTCCCCTGTGTGTTAGTCTTTCTCTTGCCACTCTCCATGACTGCAGCTCTCTCGCCACCACAGTGGCCAAGATCTGTTTCTCTCCTAAACCATGTCAAAATTCCTACATTCTTCTATGTGGCCTCTTCTCTACCTTTAGTTGTAGAGTTTTCTCTGCCAATCTTCAGGTCAATTTCTGGGGTATTTAGGATGATTTGTAGTTATCTAGTTGTATTTCTGGGACAAAGAGAGACTAGGGTCCTCCTACACTGCCACCATCTTCCACCCTGTCTATCCAATACAGCTTCATTTTAAATCTATTTCCTTTCCTCTTGTCATTTGTTAAGATGAGGAAAAAGAAAGAAAGTAAAAAAAAATCTAGGTTTTTGGTTTTCCTGGAGCTCAGCTGATTCAGGATTATGGCGTTTTGTGTGTGTGTGTGTGTGTGTGTGTGTGTGTGTAAATATAAAATCTTCTCTCTTCCTCCTGAGAATATATTTCCTCTCTCTAACCAGGAAAATGGTTGCAAATTATTTCCTTAATTTTTTGATATTCCCCATTAAAATTATTCTTCTCCATTGTCCAGAGTATTGGTGAGATAGGCACCTACCCACATGGTAAAAGCAACATAAGGAAAGGCAGCCATGTTATTTTGTTATTTTGCCCAGTATATGGTATCATGCTTGTCAAATGAAACATACTTAATAAATCACTGTTGAAGAAATAAAGGAATTTATGGCCCACTGGAGTCTAAATTTTCTTTTCCACTCCATAGAAACTACTTACTGTTATTTCTAAGTCTGATGAACATTTTAAAAATGTCTTATCTTACTAGATAGCACAACTTCATTCCACAATATTGATCACATTTTTCTCTTTGAAACTTTCTACTTCATAACACTCTTTAACATTTTTTGGCTCTCCTTGTGTATATTTAACTGCACATGCTTTTCATGAACTTCTCTCCACTCTCTCAGTGTAGGTGTTCCCAGGATTCTCTTACACATTTTTTTCTGATTTTGCACTCTTTCCTTGTGTGAACTAATTTATACTTTATCTTTGATTAATCTATATGACAAGCCCACATTTCTCTCACTTGAACATCACACTCCACTTGCTCATCATCCAACTCTTGGTAGATAGCTCTGTCTCACAGGCACTTCAACATATTTAAAATTGTCCTCAGTTTTTCATTCAAAAGACTTCTTCATTCAGTATTTTCAGTCTCATTTGGAAACACCATTTTCTTCCCAGTTACTCAAACTAGGATTTATCTTTTACTTCTTCTCCTTTATATTTTACATTCAATTAGTCACTAGATCCTGCTGATTTGATGTAAATATTTATTGAACTGTTCCTTATTTTCTATTCCTACTACTATAGTCATAGTTCAAACTCACACCTTCTCTTTTTGGGACTATTACAGGATTATCTGTCCATTAAATCATTTTATTCAACAAATATTTTCCTTACCTCTCTTCTTATCCTTTTCAAGTTCATCTACTCTACAGCTACCTGAAAGTTCTATCTAAAGTAGAAGTCTGATTATGCCACATCTCAGCTTAAAACTCTTTAATGGTTTCTCATTATTTTCGGCATAAGATTCAGGCTCCTTTAACATAATCACGTAAGGTCCTTTATGATTAATTCCTCTTCCTATCTCTTTTATCCTTATATTCTACAATTGCTTTATATATTATTTTATAGGACCAATTCAGAGCTTTGTCTCCAAGTCCACATGATAATATCTATCACTTCTGTAGATTTGCTTTGGGCTTTCAATCAGCCTGGAATTCCATCTTCTCCTAAACCCCAGTAATTCCAATTCATCCTTTAAGACTTGGCCCAGTTGTCATCCATAGGCACCTTTTCTTGATGGCTTCACTATCTCCTTATCTAATTATATCATTCTTTGTACTGACTGTATTTATAATTTTTGGTTAATGTTCCATTATATTAAACTTTTTGAAGGTAGGGTCTCTATCTTTTATCACCTGGGCCTGTCATCGTGCCTGGCACCTAGGAGGAACTTCAAAATTATTATAGTCAATTGATATACATCGTATGTATATCTTTGCCAAAGCTATACACTTTTGACTGGTGATTCCCTTAGGAATCAAGAGCTCTGTCATTGCAGGTGATCCCTGTTTTTATTTGCAACAAGAATTGACTATAGTTTAATAAAATTTCTCATTTACTTAAAAGTGGTACTTGGGGCGCCTGGGTGGCGCAGTCGATTAAGCGTCCGACTTCAGCCAGGTCACGATCTCGCGGTCCCGGAGTTCGAGCCCCGCGTCAGGCTCTGGGCTGATGGCTCAGAGCCTGGAGCCTGTTTCCGATTCTGTGTCTCCCTCTCTCTCTGCCCCTCCCCCATTCATGCTCTGTCTCTCTCTGTCCCAAAAATAAATAAACGTTGAAAAAAAAATTAAAAAAAAAGTGGTACTTAATTTATAAAAGTTACTATTTTTATGTAGTTGCTCAGTCAGCGACACTGAACTTGACAACTACTGTTATGTGGGGTTCATGGAAATTTTTGATATTAAAAAGAGGTCTTTATACTCAAAAAGCTTGAGGACCATTACCTTGTACTGTAACTTATAGAATGCAGGAATTTATTTCTTCTATTAATCTCTTTTTATTCAAAACACCAGTTACTAGCACTGGTGAATGGTAATAATTAAATATGATAGTTATGCTGTTTTACTCAATGTTAATTAAGCTCTTATTTTTTGCCAGAACTTTCTTTCACTAGGTGCTATTAAGGGAACTCAGAGATATGTACTTGTATATACATACATAGGATTTTTGCTTCAGTTATCTGATAATAACAGGTACAAGTGATCTGGAGCACTTGGATTGCTCAAATAGTATCCTATTTTATTTGAATGCTTTTTCCATTTCTGTTAGAAACATCTTAATCAAGAAGATTAAAACGTAAGTTTTTCATGGTCATGAACATTGTTCATTCTTTAACCTGGTTAAAAGGAAAGAGGTGTTTCATAACAAACACAAATGTTCTCAAATAGAAATTATAAAAAAAAATCCAAATGTAAGGAGAATCATACTAAGAATTGTACTTAGATTTTACCTTTGTTCTGAAGAAATACTCCATTCTGGATGTCTGAAATGAAGGGAATTTTGAAAATACATCAATACACCCAGAGGCACCTGGGTGGCTCAGTCAGCTAAACATCTAACTCCTGATTTCAGCTCAGGCCATGATCTCATGGTTCATGAGTTTGAGCCCCACATTAGACTCTGCATTGACAATGTGGAGCCTGCTTGGGATTCTGTCTCCCCTGTCCCTCTGTCCCTACTCTACTTGCTCTCTCTCTCAAAATATATACACTTAAAAAATTATTTTTAAAGAAAATACATCAGCAAAAGCTCAAGACAGAAATATGATAGACCCTTAACATTTAAAATAAATTTAGCATTTAAAAAGAAACCTTATATACCAGTTAATATATTCTAAAGAAAATGATTTTGGGATACTGTTCGTCCTTATCATCTAGCATTATAGTTACCTAGAGTAATTTCTTCATAAACATTTATTGATCATAAGAAGTAAATAAAAAGAGTGCAAAAATTTTTGCATTCAACTTCAATGTGATATACCACAACGAAACCTCAAGTTGATGATTAAATTATTATATACTTTTTATTGAATTAAAATACTTCTTATAACCCAAATTATATTGTATTACTTTTCTATGTATATATTATGTATATCATATTTTTCATAATTTGCATCATAGTATGTAACATTTTATATCCAATTTTAACATCTTGAACATTTTCCATTACTATTAAGTACTCTTTTAAAATGATTTTATTTTATTTTTCATGGAACATTCTCCAAGATAGATCACATACTGGGTCACAGAACAGTCCTCAATAAATATAAAAGAATTGAGATCATACCATGCACACTTTCAGATCACAATGCAATGAAACTTGAAATCAACTACAGGAAAAAAGTTTGGAAAACCTCCAAATGCATGGAGGTTAAAGAGAATCCTACTAATGAATGAATGGGTCAACCAGACAATTAAAGAAGAAATTTTAAAAATATATGGAAACAAGTGAAAATGAAAACACAACAATCCAAACCCTTTTGGATGCAGCAAAGGCAGTCTTAAAATGATTTTTAAATTTCTGCCTAACAGTCTGTTATCTATAATGTATCCAACCTTTCTTTTATTGAATGTTTAATTTTCATTGAATATCTTTCTGCCTAAATCTTTGCTTCCATCTCATTTTTAAATTACTACTTTAAGAAAAATCCTATCTCATTATTTTATTTTTCTTGATATGTTTCAGGAATTATTAGATGTTGGGAATGAAATAAAATGATCCTCTACCTCTAGTACTTGAGGGTCCATTGAAAGAGACAGACATGAAAGCAAATGATGTGATAATAAAATAGGAGGTGTTAACAATATTAGGTAATACATATATGTAGAAAGTGCTATGGAAACCAGAAGAAGCAACTATAACTCTATATGAAACTATAATTCTGTGACTTCATTTTCTCATGTAAAATTTTACAAAATGTAGTTATTAAGTATATGCACCAGTGATAAAGAGAATAGTTTCATGAATACTTGCGGGTGCTTTCATGAGAACCATTCCAAATTGTAGTGTATACACGTTCCATTTCGATGGATTTTTTCCCCATTTCCTAAACCAGGGATTCTCAAGGTAGGGTCTTTGGACCAGCAGTATTAGAATCACCTGCAAGTTGGAAATGCACATTCTCTGCCACTACTCCAACCTTCCCAATCAGATATTCTGGTGGTTGGGTCAGCAATCTGTGTTTAAGAAACCTTCCAGGTGATTTTAATGTAGGCTAAAGTTTGAGAACTACTGCTCTAGATAAAACAATGTCTGCCACCAGTATATCATTCTCCTTAGTCAGTCACCCAAGTTTGAAATCTTAAAGCTATTGAATCATGGAATCATTTTAGATTTGGAATGAACTCTAGAGAACCTTCTCATTATAATAGATAAGGAAACTGAGGCACAGAAGGTTAAATAATTTGACCAAAGCCATGTATCTAGTCCTCTTGGTTAATTCTTTTCTCCTGATTTCCCATATATATTTATCACCAAATGTAATTGATTCTAAAGTTATAATGTCCCCACTCTTCTTCTTTCTCATTCCTGTTATCATACTCCCTGGCTTTTGCCCTTTAGTTTAATTCACTGTATGTACTAATTAATCTTCACAAAAGGCATCTTTTGTGGATTAATCTTCACAAAAGGCATCAATTTTGACAAGTCACTTTCATACTCAGAAACTTTGGTGTCTCCCTATGGCCTAACAACTGTATTTTAAACTTCTCTCTTAAATAAATTTTTCTAATTTGTAAGAGCCAGTCTGGTTTACTCATTGACTCCCATCTGCATGCCTTGTGCCATCCATTTTATTCCTTTTTACTGTTGTTTTTTACATTCTATTTCAACTTTTAATTTTCTTAATACTTATTTATTTTTGGGAGAGTGCAAGCGGGGGAGGGGCAGAGACAGGGGGATGGAGGAACCAAAGAGGGCTATGCACTGACAGGTTGACAGCAGCATGCCCAGTGTGGGGCTCAAACTCACAAACCACGAGATCACAACCTGAGCCGAAGTCAGACACTCAACTGACTGATCTACCCAGGTGCCTCCTTCTATTTTTTAATTTTTCCCATCCTGGAATATTTACTCTATCCCTTTTACCTATTTTTCATAATTCTACCTATGTTTCAAAATAAAACTTAAGGTCCATACCTAAAAGCTTTTTCTCATCATATCCAGTCTCTCCCTTCTCTGAACTCTTATTCTCTTTTTATGTGCAGTTCATTGGGCACTTAATTGTATATACTGTTTGCATTGCTAGTTGACTTTTCAAGTATATGGGTATATATGTATATATGTCTTATTTTCCTAAGTTGTAAATTTTTTTTGTAGGCACGAAGAGTACCTTATGTTTTCTTTAGTGCCTTATTGTAATAGATGCTCAATAAGCTAGTGATCTGTAACATTGCAAAAATAATTTGATAACATTATAAGTTTCGCTGAAATGTAAAATTTCTAATTGTGAACCAGTTTATAACTATATTTTGTACAATTCGTATATGTATATTTTAAGTCAGTTTAATTCAAGTGACCTTTTCACCCATTTCTTTTATGATTATATTTTTTTCTACCTCCTTTCTATTTGTTTTCTGTCTCCTTTCTGTGCTAATTTTTGGAAGACAAGAAAACTCTCCATGAAAAATAGTGTTTCTAATGATGTCAATACAACTCTTACTAATTTTTAGTGAAACCTTACATGGTAAATGAAGCATAGTATTTCTGAAAAGAAAACTCTAGAAACCTTTAATATCAATGTTAAAACTCAAATTTCTAGCCTACAGAGTACTGAAAAAAACATAGCCCTGTGCTTAGGGTACTGATATTTTTATTCTCTTAAGAATTTAGCTTTGTGTTTACTGATGTTTCTGGTGAAATGGAATACCTGATTGTAATAAATAAGGCAATAAATATTATGTGCCATATGTTGTTTACTTATTTGATATAAATAGATTTTTATATTCCTAGATGGTAAATTGAATATCACAACAGTTTTCTGAAATACACACTGTTGGGCTAGATAAGGAATTTCAATGCTGATTTTTTGAAGGTGGTATAGGATAGATCTCAAAGACATTTTGATATTTTGCTACTTGTAATTATTAAAGTTTATGGCCTAATTGCTTATACCATTGTATTTTAATTTTTCTCTGTTGAAAGGACAAGAGGTAAATAATCTCACTATATTATAAATTGTATTTTTTTCTTTTTCGTTGATCCCCATTCACAAAGTCAATGAAGTGCTGAAATGTTTCTTGTATCTTTATAGTGTTGCAGTTTTCTATCATAATTAGAAAATAGACTACACAACAAAAATATATCTGCTAGGAATGGGTATAGAGAGTTATTGTATTTAAACATTGATGGATGAAATTTATCTTTTTGTTCAATAGGTAATTCTTTTTTTTTCGTGTATTTTATTAACTTCTCGTTCTCTCCTTCAAATTCTTCCTGTATCACTTTTCTCTGAGCCATTCTTTTCAGACTTAACAGAATATACATTGGTTATGTGTCTTTAAAAACCTATCTTGAAATTGGCTATTAACATTTTACTCAGGTCTCAATTTTTCATGTTTTGGTTATTTTGTGGATGAACTTCTTTCTACATCTTAGGTTTCCCTATCTGCCATCATGTTATCATGTAGGTTTTCCTTGCTGGGCAGCCCATGTATGTATATTCAGGGAATATAATTCAATCTTATTATCCATAATCAGAAACTTACTTAAAAAGGTAAATTTTCTATAAAAAATCTATAATACATTTTAAAGAATTTAGTAGTTATTGAGATTATCCATTATTTTTAAATATCCGTCTTTTCACTCCAACTCTAGCACTAATAAACAATAGTAACTAGTTAACTTCCTAGATCACAACACATAGCTAATTATAATGGGAAATTCAAGACATATCAATAAAATGAGCAACTGACGTCAAGGAGAAGGTACCATCAGTAGTGTAGAAGATCTTCATAATGGATTTATGGCCACTCTGCCTATTTCCCCTGTTTCTACAAAGTCAAGAATAGGCATTAGAAAAAATTTTAAGAAGAATATCTTAGATCTCAAAGATAATAAATTAACCTTTCCTTGTCTATCATAAGCAGAAAATTGTTTCTTATCAGTAATCCAGTTTGTTTTAAAATCTAGTCTAGTAGAGAGCCTGACTTTCTCTGCAGTCTTTCATGTCTCTAAACACCTAAAACATTTTACTCTTTAGCTGCTTCTTCTAAAAGAACAAATATTTACATATTTGTAAGCTTTATAAAGCTTATAATAAGTTTGACTTTAACTTATATAACCTTTCTGAACTCCATTTATCTGATGTAAGTTGAAAGGATTGCCTGTTTTTGTACACATATACACGCCTACTTACACCAGCATACTCACACACAAGCACACAAAGAGCTAACATGATGTTCCAGGTACTGTCCTAAAGACTTTATATATAACTCATATAATCCTCTTTACAGACATTGAAACCTATTCATAGGGCTGCAAATTAACTACCTTCAAGCCAGGCAACTAGTAAGTGCTAGAACCAGGAAATAAACCCAGTTAGTGCAACTCCAGAGCCTCATACCTACTTTTATTTTTGAGTTTTTATTTAAATTCTAGTTAGTTAATAGTGTAATATTAGTTTTTGGTGTACAATACAGTGATTCAATACTTCCATTAAATACCTGCTGATCATCACAAGTGCATTCCTTAATCCCCATCTATATTTACCTATCCCCCCCATGAAATGTGGGTTTACTTATGGACTCTTTATTCTGTTCCTTTGATACATGGGTCTATTTTTTGTGCCAGTACCATACTGTTTTGATTACCATAGCTTTGTAGTATATCTTGAAATCGGGATTGTGATACCTCCAACTTTGTTCTTTCTCGGGATTGCATTGGCTATCCAGGGTCTTCTACGGTTCCATAAAAGTGTTAGTATTATTTGTTCTAGTTTTGTGAAAAATGCTATTGGTATTTTGATAGGGATTGTATTGAATCTCTAGATTCCTTTGGGTAATATGGACATTTTGACAATATTAATTCTTCCAATCCATGAGCATAGAATATATTTTCATTTGTTCTTTTCATTTGTTCTTCAGTTTCTTTCATGAATGTTTTATAGTTTTCAGAGTATATGTCTTTCAGTTCCTTAGTTAAATTTATTCCTAAGTATTTAATTCTTTTTGTTGCAGTTGTAAATGTTTGTTTTTAAATTTCTTATTTTTCTGACTTCGTTTTTTAGTGTATAGAAATTCTACTGATTACTGAGTATTAATATTGTAGCCTGCTGGTTTACTGAATTTATTTCCAGTAGTTGTTGGTGGAATCTTTAGAATTCTCAATGTATAATATCATGACTTTTGCAAATAGAGATATTTTAATTTATTTTTTTGCCAATATAGATGCTTCTTATTTCTTTTTCTTGTCTGATTACTGTGGCTAGTTTTCTAGTACTTTGTTGAATAAAAGTGCTAAGAGTGGGCATCCTTGTCTTGTTCCTGACCTTAGAGGGAAAGCTCACAGTTTTTCACCACTGAATATGATGTTAGCTGTGTTTTCCATATATTGACTTTAAAATGTTGAGGTATGTTCCCACAACTCTATTTTGTTGAGTTTTTATCATGAATGGATGTTGAATCTTATCTATTTCTGTATCTATTGCGATGATTATATAATTTTTAACAATGTGTGTATCACATTGTTTGATTTGCAAATTTTGAACCACTCTTGCATCCCAGCAATAAATCCCACCTGATCGTGCTGAATGATCTTTTCAATGTTGTATGTGGTTTGCTAGTATTTTACTGAGAAGTTTATGCACCTATGCTTATCAGGGACATTGGCCTGAAGTTTTCTTTTTTTGTCGCGTCTTTGTCTGGTTTTGGTTTCAGGATAATGCTGGCCTTGTAGAATGTATTTGGAAGCTTTGTTTCTCTTCTATTTTATTTTGAAATAGTTTGAGAAAAGTAGTTATTAACTCTCCTTTAAATTCTTTATCAGGCATATTGTGTATTTCCATTTCATTTAGTTCTTTTTCTGAGGATCAACTCTTTCTTTTGGAATGCTTTCCTGTTTTCTCCCCATTTTGCTTGACTTTCTGTTCTTTTAATTTTTACAGATTAGCTAGAACAGCTACTTCTCTAAACTTGAAAGAATGGTCCTTTGTATGGTTGTACCCTATGTAGACTTTGTGTGCTTGGTGACATTTTCTGGCTGGTTGGATCTGTGGCTGGCATGGGCTGAGGGTCCCAGGGCTCTCCACATAGTGGGCCTCCTGGCAGGATAGCTAAAGCTGAAGTGGGTGCAAATCAGTGTAGTTCCTGGCCTTTCCATGCAGTAGGTGTCCTGGCAGGACAGCTAAAGCTGATGTGGATGCAAGCTAGTGTGTCCTGAGGCTCTACACATAGAGTGAACCTTGTCAGGATAGCTGGAGCCAAAGTGGAGGTTATGTGGGACATCCTGGGGCTCTCTGTGCAAAGGGTGCCCTAGCAGGTTAGCTAGAATTGATATCAGTATGGGCCAGCTGTTCCTGGGGCTTTCAGCATATTGAACACTTTGACAAGACACCTAAAGCTGTAGTGGGTGGAGGCCAGGGGTCTTGGTGTTCCACATGTTGGGGGTACCCAACATGTCCTGGAAAGACAGCTGAAGCTGATGTAGGTGTAAGTCAGAG
Organism: Prionailurus viverrinus; assembly: GCF_022837055.1. Classification (NCBI taxonomy): domain Eukaryota; kingdom Metazoa; phylum Chordata; class Mammalia; order Carnivora; family Felidae; genus Prionailurus; species Prionailurus viverrinus. The sequence continues at coordinate 58,400,085 of NC_062579.1, forward strand.
GATCCTGTGGTGATCCACAGTGGGGGTGCCCCAGTGGGGCAGCTGGAGCTGAAGCAGTGTGCAGCTGGGAGGTCCCTGGGCTCTTTGTATAGAAGGTTTCCTTATAGGTTAGGTAAAGCTAAATTGGATACAAGTTGGGGAGGGGGTCACAGGACTCTGTTAATAGGGCACCTTGGCAGGGAAGCCAAAGCTGAAATGGGTGTAAACCAGGTTATTCTAGGACTCTCCATATAGAGTGTACCCTAGAGTGCCAGTGTAGCTGAAGCAGGATATAGGCTGGGAGTTCCTGGGGTGCTCTGCACAGGGGGCACCCTGGCAGGACAGCAAAAGTGAGCCTGGACCATTGTGGTTCCTGAGCTATACATGAACTGTGCCTTGGCAGGATAGCTGAAACTGAAGTGGTTGCAAGCTGGAGTGACATGAGGCTCTTCACACTGAGGGCACCCTGGTGGGACAGCTGAAGCTAAAGTGAGTACAAACCAGGGTGGTCAGTTCAGGAGGTGTTATGCCTGGGCAACTGGATCCAGGGTTGGCACGGGTGGGGGTGTTCCTTGGTGCTTTACACAGGGAGCACCCTGGTGGGTTGGCTGGATCTGAAGCAGACATCAGCTGGGAGGTACTGGACCACTTTGCAGCAGTGGTGCCCTAGTATGCTGTCTGAAGCCAAAATGGTATGGGCCTGGAGTGTTCCAGGGTACCTTGTACTTGTGTCACCTTGGCACAAAGACTGAAGCTGTAGTGAGCACTAACCAGGGGTGCCCTGTTGTACACAACCCTGTGGCTGCCATGGTAGAATAGCTGGTACTGGTGTGGGCTAGGGGCCCAGGGCTCATTGAGTTGGCATGGTGGTTTGGGTGCCTGGACACTGGTCTGTGATTTCAAGGTGGAGGAGGAGTGTAGACTGTGTCTATCAGCCCTTCCAACCCCAGAGAGAATTCCAGAACTCTTACCACTTGAAAGAGTTCTAGAGCTTTCTCTTTTATATAAGAGCTTGTTTTTTTATGCTGAGTGAAACAGGAAATCACTAAAGGGTTTTGAGTAGAAAAGGGACATAATCAGACCTCTATTTTTAAAGGTTAACTCTGGGTTCTATATTGAAAAAAACATGCAAGAAAGTAAAGGTAGAAGGAGGGAGACCAGTTAGAAGGATCTTGCGATAATCCAGGCAGGAGATGATGATTTGTTTAGGCCAGATTGGGGACAGTGGGGTGTTAAGAGGTGGTTTGACATCTGGATATATTTTGAAGGGAGAGCTCACAGCTGTTGTTGATAGGTTAGATTTAGGTGTGCTGAAAGCAATGAGCCCATGATGACACAGTTACTGAGATGTGTGCAACCTTGCATAGGGATATGTTTGGGGTTTTGAATACTATCATGAATTCAATTTTGGAAACATTAAATTTGAGAAGTATTAGCACTTAGAAGTGTTAGCAGTTAGATGTACAAATCTGGAATTCAGGATAGATTTCAGCCTGGAGATTTATATTGAAGAGCCATAAGCATAGATAATATATAAAGCTGTGAAACTGATAAGATCACTGAAGTAATAAATGTATCTTTAAAAAATTCCTAGAGCTTAACTCAATCCAAATTTAAAGAAATGAAAAAGAACAGAAGAATATTAAGGAGTGGCCAGAAAGGCAATGGAAAACCAGATAAGTGTAGGATTGTGAAAACCAAGCAAAAAGCGTTGTTGTTGTTATTTTTAAATACAATTTATTGTTAATTTGGCTAGTATACAGTGTGTACAGTGTGCTCTTGGTTTTGGGAATAGATTCCCATGAATCATCACTTACATATAACACCCATCCAGTGCTCATCCCAACAAGTGCCATCCTCAGTGTTTTAAAAAGACAAAGGGATCAGGGTGCCTGGGTGGCTTGGTTGAACGTCCGACTTCGGCTCAGGTCATGATCTTGTATTCTGTGAGTTAAAGCCCTGCATCAGGCTCTGTCCTGACAGATCAGAGCCTGGAGCTTGCTTCAGATTCTGTGTCTCCCTCTCTTTCTTCCCCTCCCCTGCTCATGCTGTGTCTTTCAATAAATAAACAAACAAACAAACAAACAAACATAAAAAATAAAAAGTAAAATTAAAAAGACAGAGGGATCAAGTGTACCAAATGCTGGTAGGTAGGTTCACTAAGATGTGGCCTACCCATACCATTTTGGCTTCAGACAGCATACTAGGGCACCACTGCTGCAAAGTGGTCCAGTACCTCCCAGCTGATGTCTGCTTCAGATCCAGCCAACCCACCAGGGTGCTCCCTTTAGCCCTTGGGTAAATTTCGGGTGTGGAGTTTGGTGAGTATTGGATTTAACAACTTCAACATCATTAGAGAATGCTTTAGTGAACTGGTGTGAGGAGATAAAATGGAGATAAGACATACATACGGCTTACTTTAGAAAATGTATTTCTGGGGCGCCTGGGTGGCGCAGTCGGTTAAGCGTCCGACTTCAGCCAGGTCACGATCTCGCGGTCCCGGAGTTCGAGCCCCACGTCGGGCTCTGGGCTGATGGCTCAGAGCCTGGAGCCTGTTTCTGATTCTGTGTCTCCCTCTCTCTCTGCCCCTCCCCCGTTCATGCTCTGTCTCTCTCTGTCCCAAAAATAAATAAACGTTGAAAAACAAATTTAAAAATAAAAAAAAAGAAAATGTATTTCTGTAAAGAGAAGAAAATGTGATGATAGCTAGAGAGGGAAAAGTCATGAGAATTTTTATTTGATCTGCAAGAAATAACAGTAATATTCCATGGGGGTTTTAAAAATAGTAATGGTTTATTTCATGAAAGTTAGGCATATTAACACTAAGGAAAATTCTATGTTGATGAGAATGAACTTAGTCAAGTGGGAAAGAATGATGTTCCAGGAAGGAGGATAGAATATCCAGGACAATATCCTTGAGTACTGGAAAGGATGGGATAGGATACTGAGGTGGTGGGGTTTGCTTTGGCCAGAAGTGTGTGCAAATCATTCATACTAAACAGGAGAGAAAGCAGCATACATAGGCACAGAGACAGATATAAATGAGTAGAAATCAGATGTAGATGCTTATAAAAATTATCTTTTGTTTCTGTTTTCTCATTGTGGTGGGAAACAGGGTGCTCTGATAAGCATGACAACTGGAGAGAAGGTGTTAAAGATTTGAGAAGAGAGAATTGTATATAGTTGTCTAGGAAAGTGGAAGAGAGAATTAACTAAGGAAGTTCAGTATGATTGGCTGGCAACATTACAATTATACTCAAAATTGCTGGTTAATTAATTTTAAAGTGAGACTTCTCAGAATATTTTGTGTGTTTTTTAACACATGTTCACTTGTACATGTTCAGGCAAGAAATAGGCAGAGAGTTGGCTTTATTTTTTTAACATGAAATTTATTGTCAAATTGGTTTCCATACAACACCCACTGCTCATCCCAAAAGGTGCCCTCCTCAATACCCATCTCCCACCTTTCTCTCCCTCCCACCCCCCATCAACCCTCAGTTTATTCTCAGTTTTTAAGAGTCTCTTATGCTTTGGCTCCCTCCCTCTCTAACCTCTTTTTTTTTTCACCTCCCGCATGGACGTCTGTTAAGTTTCTCAGGATCCACATAAGAGTGAAAACATATGGTATCTGTCTTTCTCTGTATGACTTATTTCACTTTTCGTAACACTATCCACTTCCATCTACATTGCTACAAAAAGTCATATTTCTTTCTTTCTCATTGACATGTAGTATTCCATTGTGCATACAAACCACAATTTCATTATCCATTCGTCAGTTGATGGACATTTAGGCTCTTTCCATAATTTGGCTATTGTTGAGAGTGCTGCTATAAACATTGGGGTACAAGTGCCCCTGTGCATCAGCACTCCTGTATCCCTTGGGTAAATTCCTAGCAGTGCTATTGCTAGGTCATAGGGTAGATCCATTTTTAATTTTTTCAGGAACCTCCACACTGTTTTCCAGAGTGGCTGCACCAGTTTGCATTCCCACCAACAGGGCAAGAGGGTTCCCAATTCTCCACATCCTTGCCAGTATCTATAGTCTCCTGATGTGTTCATTTTAGCCACTATGATTGGCATGAAGTGATATCTGCGTGTGGTTTTGATTTGTATTTCCCTGATGAGGAGCGACGTTGAGCATCTTTTCCTGGGCCTGTTGGCCATCTGGATGTCTTCTTTAGAGAAGTGTCTATTCATGCTTTCTGCCCATTTCTTCACTGGATTATTTGTTTTTCGGGTGTGGAGTTTGGCGAGCTATTTATAGATTTTGGATACTAGCCCTTTGTTCGATATGTCATTTGCAAATATCTTTTCCCATTCTGTTGGTTGCCTTTTAGTTTTCTTCATTATTTCCTTTGCTGTGCAGAAGTTTTTATCTTCATGAGGTCCCAATAGTTCATTGTAGCTTTTAATTCCCTTGCCTTTGGGGATGTGACAAGTAAGAAATTACTGCGGCTCAGGTCAGAGAAGTTTTTTTCCTGCTTTCTCCTCTAGGGTTTTGATGATTTCCTGTCTCACATTCAGGTCCTTTATCCATTTTGAGTTTATTTTGGTGAATGGTGTAAGAAAGTGGTCTAGTTTCAACCTTCTGCATGTTGCTGTCCAGTTCTACCAGCACTATTTGTTAAAGTGACTGTCTTTTTTTCCATTGGGTATTCTTTCCTGCTTTGTCAAAGATTAGTTGGCCATACTTTTGTGGGTCTAGTTCTGGGGTTTCTATTCTATTCCATTGGTCTATGTGTCTGTTTTTGTGCCAATACCACGCTGTCTTGATGATTACAGCTTTATAGTAGAGGCTAAAGTCTGGGATTGTGATGTCTCCTGCTTTGGTCTTCTTCAAAATTACTTTTGCTATTTGGGGACTTTTGTTGTTCCATACAAATTTTAGGATTGCTTGTTCTAGCTTTGAGAAGAATTCTGCTGCAATTTTGATTGGGATTGCATTGAATGTGTGGATTGCTTTGGGTAGTATTGACATTTTAACAGTATTTATTCTTCCAAACTATGATCACAGAATGTTTTTCCATTTCTAGGTATCTTCTTCAATTTCCTTTATAAGCTTTCTATAGTTTTCAGCATACAGATGCTTTACATCTTTGGTTAGGTTTATTCCTAGGTATTTTATACTTCTTGGTGCAATTGTAAATGGGATCAGTTTCTTTATTTGTCTTTCTGTTGCTTCATTGTTAGTGTATTAGAATGCAACTGATTTCTGTACATTGATTTTGTATCCTGCGACTTTGCTGAATTCATGTATCAGTTCTAGCAGACTTTTGGTGGAGTCTATCGGGTTTTCCATGTATAATATCATGTCATCTGCAAAAAGTGAAAGCTTGACTTCACCTTTGCCAATTTTGATGCCTTTGATTTTCTTTTGTTGTCTGATTGCTGATGCTAGCACTTCCAACATTATGTTAAACAACAGCGGTGAGGGTGGACATTCCTGTCGTGTTCCTGATCTCACGGGGAGAGCTCTCAGTTTTTCCCCATTGAGGATGATATTAGCTGTGGGCTTTTCATAAATGGCTTCTATGAGTTTTACGTATGTTCCTTCTATCCCGACTTTCTCGAGGGTTTTTATTCAGAAAAGATGCTGAATTTTGTCAAATGCTTTTTCTGCATCCATTGATGGGATCCTATGGTTCTTATCTTTTCTTGTATTCGTGTGATGTATCACATTGATTGATTTGCGAATATTGAACCAGCCCTGCATCCCAGGAATGAATCCCACTTGATCCTGGTGAATAATTCTTTTTATATGGTATTGAATTCCATTTACTAGTATCTTGTTGAGAATTTTTGCTTCCATGTTCATCAGACATATTGGCCTGTAGTTCTCTTTTTTTTTTTTTTTTTGCTGGGTCTCTGTCTGGTTTGGGAGTCTAAGTAATGCTGGCTTCATAGTATGAGTCTGGAAGTTTTCCTTCCCTTTCTATTTTTTGGAATAGCTTCAGAAGGATAGGTATTATTTCTGCTTTAAATGTCTGGTAGAATTCCCCAGGGAAGCCATCTGGTCCTGGACTCTTATTTGTTCGGAGATTTTTGATAAGTGATTCAATGTTTTCGCTGGTTATGGGTCTGTTCAAGTTTTCTATTTCTTCCTGTTTGAGTTTTGGAAGTGTGTGGGTGCTTAGGAATTTGTCCATTTCTTCCAGGTTGTCCAGTTAGTTGGCATATAATTTTGCCTAGTATCCCCTGATAATTGCTTATATTTCTGAGGGATTGGTTGTCATAATTCCATTTTCATTCATGATTTTATCTATTTGGGTCATCTCCCTTTTCTTTTTGAGAAGCCTGGCTAGAGGTTTGTCAATTTTGTTTATTTTTTCAAAAAACCAACTCTGGGTTTCATTGATCTTCTCTACAGTTTTTTCAGATTCTATATTGTTTATTTCTGCTCTGATCTTTATTATTTCTCTTCTGCTGGGTTTGGCGTGTCTTTGTTTTTCTGCTTCTAGTTGCTTTAGGTGTGCTGTTAGATTTTGTATTTGAGATTTTTCTTATTTCTTGAGATAGGCCTGGATTGCAATGTATTTTCCTCTCAGGACTGCCTTCGCTGCATCCCAAAACGTTTGGATTGTTGTATTTTCATCTTCATTTGTTTTCATATATTTTAAATTTCTTCTCTAATTGCCTGGTTGACCCATTCATTCTTTAGTAGGGTGTTCTTTAACCTCCATGCTTTTGGAGGTTTTCCAGACTTTTTCCTGTGGTTGATTTCAAGTTTAATTGCATTGTGGTTTGAAAGTATACATGGTATGATCTTAATTCTTTTATACTTATGAAGAGCTGTTTTGTGACCCAGTGTGTGATCTATCTTGGACAATGTTCCATGTGCACTTGAGAAGAAAGTATATTCTGTTGCTTTAGGATGCAGAGTTCTAAATATATATGTCAAGTCCATCTGATCCAATGTGTCATTCAGGGTCCTTGTTTCTTTATTGATCCTGTTTCTAGATGATCTATCCCTGTTGTAAGTGGATTATTCAAGTCCCCTGCACTTACCACATTCTTCTCAATAAGGTTGCTTATATTTGTGATTAATTTTTTTATGTATTTGGGGGTTCCCATATTTGGCACATAGACATTTATAATTGTTAGCTCTTCCTGATGGATAGACCCTGTGATTATTATATAATGCCCTTCTTCATCTCTTGTTACAGCCTTAATTTAAAGTCTAGTTTGTCTGATATAAGTAAGGGCACTCCAGCTTTCTTTTGAGCTCCAGTAGAATGATAGATACTTCTCCATCCCCTCACTTTCAATCTGAAGGTGTCCTCACATCAAAAATGAGTCTCTTGTAGACAGAAAATAGATGGGTCTTTTTTTTTTTGCCCATTCTGATACCCTATGTCTTTTGGTTGGAGCATTTAGTCCATTTACATTCAGTGTTATTATAGAAAGATATGGATTTAGATTCATTGCGATCTGTGTAGGTTTCATGCTTGTAGTGATGTCCCTGGTACTTTGTCTCACAGGATCCCCCTTAGGATCTCCTGTAGGGCTGGTTTAGTGGTGATGAATTCCTTCAGTTTTTGTTTGTTTGGGAAGACCTTTATCTCTCCTTCTATTCTGAATGACAGACTTGCTGGATAAAGGATTCTCAGCTGCATATTTTTTTTCTGTTCATCACATTGAAGATTTCCTGCCATTCCTTTCTGGCCTGCCAAGTTTCAGTGGATAGATCCGTCACTAGTCTTATCGGTCTCCCTTTATATGTTAGAGTGTGTTTATCCATAGCTGCTTTCAGAATTTTCTCTTTATCCTTGTATTTTGTCAGTTTCACTCTGATATGTTGTGCAGAAGGTCGATTCAAGTTACGTCTGAAGGGAGTTCTCTGTGCCTCTTGGATTTCGATGCCTTTTTCCTTCCCCAGTTCAGGGAAGTTCTCAGCTATGATTTTTTTCAAGTACACCTTCAGCCCCTTTATCCCTCTCTTCCTCTTCTGGAATCCCTATTATACGGATATTATTACGTTTCATTGCATCACTTAGTTCTCTAATTCTCCCCTCTTACTCCTTGTCTTGTTCTTGACCTTGGGGGAAAAGCTTTCCATTTTTACCCTTGAGGGATAATGATAGTTGTGGGGTTTTCGTATATGGTCTTTATTATGTTGAGGTATGTTCCCTCAAATTCTGCTTTGTTGAGGGTGTTGAGAATGAATGTTGTACTTTCTCAAATGCTTTTTCCACATGTATTGAAATGATAATATGGTTCTTATCCTTTCTCTTATTGATATGATGTACCTCCGTGATTGATTTGCAAATACTGCACTACCCTTGCAACCCAGGAGGAAATCCCACTTGATCATGGTGAATGATTTTTTTTAATTTAAATCCAAGTTAGTTATCATATGTGTAATAATGATTTCAGGAATAGAATTTAGTGATTCATCACTTACATATAGCATCCATTGCTCCTCCCAACAAGTGCCCTCCTTAATGTTCATCATCCATTTCCCATTTAGCACATCCCCCTACCCAACACCCCACCAGAAACCCTCAGTTTGTTCACTTATATTTAAGAGTCTCTTATAGTTTGTCTCCCTCTCTTTTTTATCTTATTTTTCCTCCCCTTACCCTATGTTCATCTGTCGTATTTCTTAAATTCCACATATGAGTGAAATCATATGATATCTGTCTTTTTCTGACTGACTTATTTGCTTAGCATAATAAACTCTATTTCCATCCATGTTGTTGCAAAGGGCAAGATTTCATTCTTTTTGATCACCAAGTAGTATTCCATTGTATATATTTACCACATCTTTTATCCATTCCTCAGTCAATGGACATTTGGGTTCTTTCCATACTTCGGCTATTTTAGATAGCACTGCTATAAACATTGGGATGCACGTGCTCCTTTGAATCAGTGATTCTGTATCCTTTGGATAAATACCTAGTAGTATAATTGCTGGGTTGTAGGGTAGTACTATTTTTAACTTTTTAAGGTACCTCCATACTGTTTGCCAGAGTGACTGCACCAGTTTGCATCCTACCAACAGTGCTAAAGAGTTCCTCTTTCTCTGCATCCTTGCCAACATCTGTTGTTACCTAAGTTGTTAATTTTAGTCATTCTGACAGGTGTCAGGTGGTATTTCATTGTGATTTTGATTTGTATTTCCCTGATGATGATGATGTTGAGTATTTTCATGTGTCTGTTAGCCATTGGATGTCTTCTTTGGAAAAGTGTCTATTTATATCTTTTTTCTACTTACTCACTGAATTATTTGTTTTTTGTGTGTTGAGTTTGATAAGTTCTGAAGAGATTTTTGATACTAACTCTTTCTGTGATATGTTATTTGCAAATATCTTCTCCCATTCCATCAGTTGCCTTTTAGTTTTTCTCATTGTTTCATTCACTGTTCAGAAGCTTTTTGTATTGATGAGGTCCTAGTAGTTCATTTTTGCTTTTGTTTCCCTTTTCTCTGGAGACATGTCAAGTAAGAAGTAGGTGCAGCTGAAGTACAGGAGGTTGCTGCCTGTTTTTTTCCTCTAGGATTTTGATGGCTTCCTGTCTTATAGTTCAGTCTTTCATCCATTTTGAATTTATTTTTGTTGATGGTGTACGAAAGTGGTCCAGGTTCATTTTTCTGCTTGTTGCTGTCCAGTTTCCCAACACCATTTGATGAAGAGATTGTCTCTTTTCCATTGGATATTCTTTCCTGCTTTGTCAAAGATTAGTTGGCCATATGTTTGTGGGTCCATTTCTGGGTTCTCTGTTCTGTTCCATTGATCTATATGTCTGTTTTTGTGCCAATACCGAACTGTCTTGATGATTACACCTTTGTAATACAGCTTGAAGTCTGGAATGCCTCCAGGTTTGGTTTTCTTTTTCAACTTTGGCTTACTTTGGCTTTTCAGGGTCTTTTCTGTTTCCATAAAAGTTTTAGAATTGTTTGTTCTAGCTCTGTGAAGTATGCTGTTGTTATTTTGATAGGGATTGATTTGAATATGTAGATTGCTTTGAGTAGTATCTACATATTGTTGAATTCAGTTTACTACAATTTTGTTGAGGATTTTTTGCATGTGTGTTTGTAAGGGATATTGGCTGGCAGTTCTCTTTTAGTGGAGTCTTTACCTGGTTTTGGTGTCAGGATAATGCTGGCCTCATAGAATGAATTTGGGAGTTTTGATTCCTTTTTATTTTGGGGGAGTACTTTGAAAAGAATAGGTATTGACTCTTTTTTAAATGTTTGGTAGAATTCACCTGAGAAGCCCCCTAGTCCTGAACTTTTGCTTGTTGAAATTATTATGATTACTGATTCAATTTCTTTGCTTGTTATTGGTATGTTTAATTTTTTATTTTTGTTTCAGTTTTGGTTGTTTATGTTTCTAGGATCTCATCCATTTCCTCCAGGTTGTCCAATGTGTTGCTGTTTAGTTTTTCATAATATTCTCTTATAATTGTTTTCATTTATGTCATGTGATTTGTTATTCCTCCTCTCTCATTTGTGATTTTATTTATTTTAGTCCTTTCTTTTTTTCTTGGTAAGTCTGGCTAGAGGTTTATCAATTTCATTTATTTTTTCAAAGAATCAGGCCTGGTTTCATTGATCTGTTCTATTATTCCTCTAGTTATATATCATTTGCTTTTGATCTAACCTTTATTACTCCCTTCTGGCTTTTCAGGTTTTATTTGTTCTTATTCCAACTCCTTTGTGTGTAAGGATAGGTTGTGTATATGAGATTTTTCTTGATTTTTGATGTATTGCTATAAACTTCCCTCTTGAAACTGCTTTTGCTGCATACCAAACATTTTTACCATTGTTTTCATTTTCATTTTTTTCATATAATTTTTTTATTTCTTTTTATTTTCTTGTGGACTCTTTCATTGTTTAGTAGAATATTATTTAATCCCATGTATCTGTGGTCTTTCCAGTTTTTTTTCTTCTGGTGGGCTTCTCATTTCATAGAGTTGTGGTCAGAATATATGTATGGCATGATTTTGTTTTGTTTTGTTTTATTTTTCATTTGTTGAGGCTTGGTTTGTGGCTTAATATGTGATCTGTTCTGGAGAATGTCCCATGTGCACTTGAAAAGAATGTGTATTCTGCTCTTTTAGGATGTAATGTTTTACATTTATCTGTTAAATCCATCTGTTCCAATGTGTCATTCAAAGCCATTGTTTCATTGTTGATTTTCTGTTTAGATGATCTGTCCATTAATGTAAGTTGGATGTAAAGTCCTCTACTATTATTGTACAAGTATTGATTAGTTCCTTTATATTTGCTATTAACTGTTTTATGTATTTGGGTTCCTTCATGTTGGGGGCATATATGTTTACAATTGTTATATCTTCTTGTTGGATTGTCTTCTTTATTATTACTATACAGTCCTTCTTTGTATTTTGTCATTTTTGTTTTAAAGTATATTTTGTCCAATATAAGTACTGCTACTCTGGCTTTCTTTTGACATCCATATGCATGATTGATGTTTCTCCATACCATCACATTAAATCTGAAGCTGTCTTTAGGTCTAAAAAGAGTCTCCTGTAGACAGGAGATGATTCTTATTTTTTATCTGTTTGTTAGCCTGTGTCTTTTGATTGGAACATATGTAATCCATTAACATTCAAAGAACTTTTTGATGGATATGTATTTAATGTCATTTTATTACATATTTTGTTGTTTCTGACGATTTCTCTGATCCTTTCTAATCTTTCTCTCTTTTATGGTTTTCTAATTTTCTTTACTGATATATTTGGATTACTTTATCTTTATACTTTGCATATTTATTAGTGGTTTTTCATATATGATTACCATTAGGTTTGCTTATAACCTTTTCTGCATATTAGCAGTCTGTATTAAGTTGGTGGTTGTTTAAGATTAACCCATTCTTTACTTCTCTCCTCCTCACATTTTAGGTATATTGTCATATTGTATATCCTTTTATTTGTGAGTTCCTTAACTGATTTTTTTGAGAAATATTTATTTTTACTGATTTTGTGTTCCCTACCTTCATAATGTCACTTTTGGTCTCTCCTTTCCACTCAGAGAGTCCCCTTTAATATTTCTTGCAGGGTGGGCTTAAGTGGTCATGAGCTCCTTTAGTTTTTGCTTGTCAGGAAAACTCTTTGTCTCTCCTGCTATTCTGGATGATAGCCTTGGTGGATAGAGTGTTCTTGGATGCAAATTTTTTTTCCATTCAGCACTTTGAATATATCATGCCACTCCCTCCTAGCTGGCAAATTTTATGCTAGAAAATCCCATACTAGCTTTATGGTATTTCCTTGTATGTTACTCTCTTCTTTATTCTTGCTGCTTTAAAATTTTTTTCATCACTATTCTGCCAGTTTAATTACAATATGTCTCATTGTGGATATGCTTTTGTTGATTTTATTAGGGGTTCTTTATACCTCTGGGTCTGGATATCCCTTTCCTTCCTCAGATTGGAGAAGTTTTCAGATTTTATTTCTTCAAATAAATGTTCTGCCCCCTTTTCTCTCTCTTCTTCTGGGACTCCTATAATATCAGTGATATTACATTTTATGGAGTCACTGAGTTCCATAGATTTATTATTTTGCATAATTCTTCTTTTTTCTTTTGTTCCGCATGATTAGTTTCCAGTAGTCTGTCTTCTAGGTCATTAGTTAATTCCTCTGATTCTTCCAACCTGTTCTTCATTCCATCAAGCATGTTTTTCATTTCAGTTTTTAGCCCTTTATTTCTGCTACATTATTCCTATCTCTGTGTTAATGGTCTCACTCATGTCTGCTACTCTTCTCAAGTCCAGTGAGTATCCTTATTATCACTGCTTTAAATACTCTGTCAGGCATGTTACTTATATATGTTTTGCTTATATCTCAGGTCATGGTCTTGTCCTGTTCTCTCATTTGAGATAAATGTCTCTGTCTTCTGATTTTGTCTAAGTCTCTGTGCCTGTTTCTCTGTGTTAAAAAAAAGTCAGCTATTTCTCCTCTGTTTTTGAGGTAAATGGCCTTTTGAAGAAGTCCTGTAGTGCTCTGCCATGTAGTTTCCCTGTTCCCCAGGGCCTGGTGCTTCTGGGAGTATCTCCATTGTGTGCCAAGTATATTCTGCTGTTTTGTCCTGGCTGCTTTATCCTTCAGGTTAGTAGTCTGCAGTGGCTTTCTTTACCTGTTGTGAGCAGTTTTTCCTCCCTGGCCTGAATGTGGCACATTTTAAGTAGGTGTGCTCTGATCTTCTTGTTAAATGAGAGCTGTTACCACCACCACTGGAACTGTGATTCCAAAGAACTCCCAAGTTGGGAGACATGGCATGAGCAGGGGTCTGGGCCAGTCTTCTGGAGAAGGGGACTGGCTGCCTTGGGACTGAGGTAAGTGAAACTGGAAAGGGTGGTTCATGGGATTGCAGGTGGGTGGGACTTGGTGTAAGCAATTAAGTAGCAAGTGTTGGATATGTGCAGGTTCCCATAGGTGGCCCTGTGCTTATGCTGAGGGGCAGTGGAGGGAAATGGTGCCTGCCAGTTCCTTTGTTCCAGTAGTGGTCTCTCCATGAATGCTGCCTCTCTGGAACACACTGAAATGAGCAAATTACCTCTCTACTGTGGGCCCCAGGTGCTGTTCACATGGCTGTTTCCATGCTCTATATCCACAGGTTGTTTGCCTTCCTTCTTTCCAAGAACAGTACAATGCCCTCTGAGTTCTATGCCAGCTAAGCCCACTGACCTTTAAAAACTCCAGGTTTTAAGCCCTGCTGGTTTCCAGAAGTCAGGAAATTTGGCCTCTCTTGCTTTCCAAGGCAATGTCTATGGGGATTTTTTTTTCCCTGTGCGTTCCTCTTTGTGTTGGTCTATCTCTTGCACTTCTCGATGACTGCAGCTTCCTCTCTACCATAGTGGCCAGAATCCCTTTCTCTCCCATACTTTGTCTCCATACTTCCTGTCTTCTTCAGTGTGGCCTCTGCTTTAGCTTTTGTTGAGGAGTATGTTATGCCAATCTTCAGGTGAATTTCTGGGTATTTAGGATGATTTGATAGTGGCCTAGTTATAATTGTGGGACAGGGTGAGCCTAGAGTCCTCCTACTCCACTGCCACCTTCCAACCCTCTCAGTTTCCTAAAATTCATTCATGAATTTATTCATCAAAAATTTTGAGCACCTATTATATACTAGGCCTTTGTTAACTTTTATGGGCATATAATGTTCAGAAAACATCCAGGGTATTTATTTACCCAGGGCTTTTAGTCTGTCAAGGTGAGGTAATCCAGAAATTGCCCACAAGAGAGCAGAAATAAATTGTTAATTGACTTATCAGAGTTCTTGTTTTAAATAGTACACAGCTGAAATATACATACTAACTAGGGAGATAAAGTAAACAACAAACGGACATATTCAAACCATTAATAGTTAACCCAAAATGTGAAGTGTCAGGACCGCTCTAGAGTTATGGTGAAATTATTCTTATTAAAACTAGAAGTTTAAGTTGCTGACAAGGTGAACATTGTATGAAGGAAAAGATTGTTTGAAAACAAGTGTGAGGGGTTCCTCATTGAAATAGAGTAGGATTCTATATAGTTTGGACCCTGTGGGTATCTAATATTAAGTAAGCCAAAGAAAAATGGATACTTTAGCTCACATTCAATTTATAGAAATAATTTTGAACAGATATTTGAGTGTTATTTTTGAAACTCTGAGAACATATGTATATTACTACATAGAATATAGAATAACTTTATTATACATCTTATTAAAATATCTACCAAGCATCTATGGAACTTATGTTAAAGTAATAATGTCATTTCCTTTCGGTGCTCTTCAGCAGCCTTCAGTGCTATTTATATGCTATAAATAATACCCTCACTAATTACACAATTACCCAAAAGCCAAATATTTTTATAATGAACTCTGTGTTAGTTTACTTTATAAGTTCATATTGCAAACTAAGCAGTAAAAAGAGACTCTTATTTATTTTTTTGGTATTTTTTATAATTATAAACGTGTTTAAAGTCACTTGGTTTATTTATAGATGTAGGTTGTCTAAGGTTTAGATTAATATTGTTACTTTTTCACCAATATCTATTTATTAAGAGATAAAAGCAAATCAGTAGTAGTTAAACATACCTTAAACTAAATAATACTTTGAAAATTTTCCCTTTATATTTTATTTATTTATTTTAATTTTAATGTTTATTTATTTTTGAGAGAGAGAGCAGGGGAGGTTCAGAAAGAGGGAGACAGAGGATCTGAAGCGTGCTTCGTACTGACAACAGAGAGCCAGAGGCAGGGCTCGAACTCACAAACTGTGAGATCATGACCTGAGCCAAAGTCAGACGCTTAACCAACTGAGCCACCCAGGCACCCATCTCTTTATATTTTAACCACTCTCAACTAGGGCATAACATAAAGCTCATTACTCCAGCTCTAAATAAAAAACTTCTTTCTAAATTACTGTGCATCCTTATTTTTTAATATATTCCTAAACTGATCACAATTTCAACATGAATTCTGACCATCTTGGCATTAAAATCCTACTGGGATATATACTTCAATATTCTTTATAAATGATATTGACCTCACTTTTGCAATGGTAGGAAAAAATATATCATGTCTGAAAAAATGAACCCTGAGTGTGCAAAGAAGGTATACACACATTATTTATGAGATATCAGAATTATGTACTGAACACCCATTGAAACCTAGAAGACATAATAAAACAAAAATCATTATCATATGAGAAAATGCAGGCTAAAAATAAAATGAGAAATTATGATGTTTTTTCATCACAGAGTAGTTTTTATTATATGTGGGATATCCCAGACCCCATTTGAAAAGGTTTAGTTGAAGTATCACTAGGCATTAGACATATTCACTCATAAAGCAGCCTTATTCTTGTGTAACCAAGTATAGGTTATTATAGCAAATCTCTTGAAAAGCAGGTTGCTTTTATACAAAGTATTTGGTATTTGGAACCAAATAGGCCTAGGATTTTTATCTTCCTTCTACCACTTGAAATCAATGTTACCTGGCACCAGTTAATATATTTAAGTATCAGATTTCTCATCTTTGAAATATGAATAATAATATCTGCTTCAAATTATTATGAGACTTAAATGATATAAAATATAAATAGTCTATTAATATCTGAAACTTAATAGTGGCTTGACAAATATTAGTGCATTTCACTTTTCTCTTCAACTCTGTGTAGTAAATTTAGGAATGATTTAGCTCACTTAGCTGTTTTATAATGATTGCATAAAAAATCTATAAACCTGTGGGAACTTGAAATTTATATTTTAAAAGTAACATCATGCTTTTCTACAAATCACTTTGGGATACTTTTAATGGCCATTATCAATGGTCCAATGCCTAAGGTCTTTAGTGGTTCAGGATTTTTAAAATATTTTTTCATGTTTCATCCTCATTTTATTTCTAAAATGTATCTATACTAAGTTTATTTCTTTGTCCTATAATGTGATAAAAAATTTAGTGACGCCCACCATTTACATGATTAAAAACTGTGAATTTTTCCTTCATTTTATACTTCCTCCAACCTAATTTGCACTATATTTCATGCAGTTGTATGCATGTCTTTGAAAGATTTCATAAACACTATTACTGGTTAAAGAGGATACAACTATGTATGTATAAAACTGAGCAGTGGTTTAGGAGGCATACATTTTATGGAGAAATATTTTGGTTCTTTGTGAATCACTTAACAATCAACTGGTTGGTTGAAAATGTGTGTGTGTGTGTGTGTGTGTGTGTGTGTGTGTGTGTGTGTTTGCTCTGTGTTATTTGAGCTTTTTGAATTTGTGATTTATTGTACTTCACTACTTTTGGAAAATCCTCATTTATTAGCTCTTCCAGTATTTCTTCTGCTCCTATCACATTCTCCTTTTGGGATTAAAATTACATGTATATTAAATCATTTGATATTGCCCCACAGCTGTTAGACACACCATTCTCTATCATATTCACTCTCTGTCTCCCCATTCTTCTCCCTTTTTTCTTCTCCCTCCCTTCCCCTACATTGTGTTTAGTTTGGATAATTTCTGTTGATCTATCTTCAAGTTCATTGACTTTTTTTCAACTGTGTCATGTCTACTGATGAGCTTGCTAAATACATTCTTTATCTCTGTTATCTTGGTTTAATTCCTAACAGTTTAACTTGATTTTTTTTTTGGATATATTCTGTGTTTAGTTTCAGACTACTGAAATAAAGCAAATATTGCAGTAAAGCAAGTCAAATGAATTTTTTGGTTTCCTAGGGCATATTAAAGTTGTGTTTATTGGGTATTGAATTTGATAATTTCTTTATAGATTTTGGATGCTAGCCCTTTATCTAATATCATTTACAAATATCTTCTATTCCATCAGTTGCCTTTAGTTTTGCTGATAGTTTCCTTTGCTGTCAAGATTTTTATCTTCATGATGTCCCAATAGTTCATTTTTGCTTTTGTTTCCCTTGTCTCTGGAGACATGTCAAGTAAGAAGTTGCTGAGGCTGAGATAAATGAGGTTGCTGTCTGTTTTCTCCTTTAGGATTTTGATGGCTTCCTCTTACATTTAGGACTTTCATCCATTTTGAATTTATTTTTATGGATAGTATAAAAAAGTGGTCCAGGTTGATTCTTCTGCATGCTCCTGTCCAGTTTTCCCAACACCATAAAAACAAATAATCCAGTGAAGAAATGGGCAAAAGACATGAATAAACACTTCTCCAAAGAAGAGATCTAGATGGCTAACAGACACATGAAAAAATGCCCAACATCACTCATCATCAGGGAAATACAAATCAAAACCACAATGAGATACCACCTCACACTTATCAGAATAGCTAAAATTAACAACTCAAACAACAACAGATGGTGGTGAGGATTCTGAGAAAGAGGAACCCTTTTGTACTGCCGGTGGGAACACAAAGTGGTGCAGCCACGCTGGAAAACAGTTTGGAAGTTCCTCAAAAAATAAAAAATAGAACTACCCTATGACCCAGAAATTGCACTACTAGGTATTGCTGATTTGAAGGGGCCCATGCACCTCAATGTTTATAGCAGCAGTATCAACAATAGCCAAAGCATGGAAAGAGCCCAAATGTCCGTTGACTAATGAATGGATAAAGAAGATGTGGGGCGTATACACACACACACAGACACACACACACACACACACACACACACACACACACACACTGGAATATCATTTGGCAATCAAAAAGAATGAAAAATAAATATCATATGATTTCACTCCTATGTGGAATTTAGGATACAAAACAGATGAACACAAGGGAAGGGAAGCAAAAATAATACAAAAACAGACAGGGAAACAAACCATAGAAGACTCTTAAATACAGAGAGCAAGCTGAGGGTTGCTGGTGGGGTGTTGGGCGGGGAGATAGGCTAAATGGGCAAGGAGCATTAAGGAGGACAGTTGAGATGAGCACTGGCTGTTTGTTATATGTAAGTGATGAATCACTAAATTCTATGCCTGAAACATTATTACACAATATGTAAAATAACTTGGATTTAAATTAAAACAAATTTATGTTTACACTATACTGTAGTCTAAGTGTGTAATAGCATTGTATTTTAAAAAAACAATGTACATACCTTCATTAAAAATAGTTTACTGCTGGGGCGCCTGGGTGGCTCAGTCAGTTGAGTGTCGGACTTTGGCTCAGCTCATGATCTCATGGTTTGTGGGTTCGAGCCCCACATCAGGCTCTGTGTTGAATGCTTGCTCAGAGCCTGGAGCCTGCTTCAGATTCTGTGTTACCTTCTCTCTCTGCCCTTCCGCTCACGCTCTGTCTCTAAAGAGACAAAACAGATGAACATAAGGGAAGGGAAACAAAAATAATATAAAAACAGGGAGGAGAACAAAACATAAGAGACAAATATGGAGAACAAACAGAGGGTTACTGGAGGGGTTGTGGGAGGGATGATGGACTAAATGGGTAAGGGGCATTAAGGAATCTACTCCTGAAATCATTGTTGCACTATATGCTAACTAATTTGGATGTAAATTAAAAAAAATAAAATTAAAAGTAAATAAATAATAAATGTGAACAAAATTTTTAAAAAATTGGTCATTGCTAAAAAATGCTAACTATCATCTGAACTTTCAGTGAGTCATAATCACTGATCAGATTACCATAACAAATATAATGATAATGCGAAAGTTTGAAATAATTGCTAGAATTACCAAAATGTGACACAAAGACGTGAAGTAAGGAAATGCTATTGGAAAAATGGCACCAATAGACTCAGGGTTGCCACAAACATTCAATTTGTAAAACTGGCAATATCTGCAAAGTGCAGTAGAGTGAAGAGCAATAAAACAAGGTATGCCTGTAGTTTCAATCTGGCTGCTGAGATCACCCATCTGTTCATGAATGTTGAATGATGTCCACCTTTTCTACTGGAGTATTTTACTGTAGTTATTTTAACTCTGATGGTCTCACCATTTACATCATTTATATTCAAATCTTTCTGTTGTATTTCTTTTTTCTTCCTTTTTTTTTTTTTTTTTTTTTGCTTTATAATCGAGTAGCATGTGTAGGACAGAACAGATTAGAGTGAATAATATTTATGCCTAGAAATGGGAATGTATGTTCTGTCAGGCCTTTAGTGTGGGGGTTGGGATATTGTAATTGAGATAATCACATTATTACAATCTAGAAATTCCAATTAAGATAATCTAATCAGGTAATTGAAGTGGATGTAGGTTTTGTTCTTGATGTGATTATTCTCAGTATACTACCAGATTCAAATCCCTGTAGTTACCTTGTACTTAGAGTGAATGCTACATTGCTGGAGGGTTTTTCCAATATTCATATTACACCCTCAGGTTTAGCCTTTCCCTGTTATCCTGTGCCTCAGAAAAACATCTCTCCTCATTTTTCCTTGAAACATGATATTGGTAGGAGTAGGGGAGAGCACTCTCTGTTGTCTTTGCTTTAGCTTCTGTCCTCTATTGCCCTGTGCTTCTGGTTCTCCTAAAGAGGGCTTTCTCAGTGATCCTGCCCTTCCCCTAGTGGTATAGTTTTGTTGTTGTTTTGTTGTTTGTTTTTGTAAATTTTCTTTATCCACAGTGAGTCTTCAAATGTGCCACGAGAATGACTAATTTTGCTGCATCTTAGGTATTTGTTCCATAGGAGAACAAATGGAACAGTGATACAGAAATTTATGTTTTTCCCATATCAGTAACCACTCCCTTTCCCCAGGCCTGTACCATGAAGTAGGTTTTCTTTGGCCTCCTGATCTTCCTTAAGTAAATTTTTGTGGGGGCGGGGTGGGGGTGGGGGTTGATGGTGATGAAGCAGCCACGAGGCAAGTGTGTTTGAGCTCTCTCCATAGTCTACAGGTCTCAGGGGTTCTGTACTTTCATGCTAGTTCAAATTTTCTTCATCAATTTGTTAAAAAAATTCATCTGAAAATTTTCTTGCTTTTATGGCTGCCTGTTACCCTTCCATGTTCTTCCCCAAGTTACTCAGTGCTCATGTCTCATCTCTTCTTGGAAGCACCTGGCTTTCCTTACATTTCAGTCCAGTTTGTTGCTCTGTGACCTTGCCTCTCTGATAGGTTCATGACAATTTATGATTTTGTATATTATCCAGTTTTTCTTGTTAGAGTGGGAATGTTACTCTTCGCAACTTTCCATGTACAAGAACAACCTCTACAATGTGTTTCTTAGAATAATAAGATCTAGGGGCGCCTGGGTGGCGCCGTCGGTTAAGCGTCCGACTTCAGCCAGGTCACGATCTCGCGGTCCGTGAGTTCAAGCCCCGCGTCAGGCTCTGGGCTGATGGCTCGGAGCCTGGAGCCTGTTTCCGATTCTGTGTCTCCCTCTCTCTCTGCCCCTCCCCCGTTCATGCTCTGTCTCTCTCTGTCCCAAAAATAAAATAAAAAACGTTGAAAAAAATTAAAAAAAAAAAAAGAATAATAAGATCTAGCAAGATCTAAAAGTTATAGACAGAATGTCAGAATCGTAGGAAGTAAACATCACTATAGCAGACAGAGCACATTTGGGTAAGTATTGTATTAGGAAATTAGAAGGGAAAGGAAATAGAGAAATTAAGAAAATTTTGGTTATAAAGTATAAATTCTTTAAACTTTGGTGATGTTAAAATAATTATGATTACATAGGTAATGACAGTCATGAAGGAGATGAAATGTCATTATATTAATATCATTGTCTTTCATAGCTTGGAATCAATAAATTCTGACAAAGTTAAAATTGGTAATTAAAAATACAAAAGTGTTTTAATGTTAATGTAGTATGATTGTTTTACTTAATTTTAGAGGAATCTTTTTAAAATGAATCTTTCTGTGAAGAAGTATTTTTCTGATATTTAGCAATTTCTTCAGTTTAATTTTAGTTTCCTTGTCTATAAAAGTAACTAAAATTACATTTGACATTTAAAATAATATCATATGATCTTCTTGTAGTAAAATTACTTACTTCTAACCTTCCATATGATATATACACAGAGAGAACAAAGTATTCCAGAGTGTTTTTCCTTAAATGTTAACCCTGGTAGGATTCAAGGTAATTTGTTTTTATCCTATTTGTATTTTTTATTGGCCTTAAATAGTTTTAAGCGAACATGTATCATTTTTCTAACATAAAGCTACTGGGATAAAAAATCATTTAAATTCATTTTAAGTAAAAATTAGACATAATCTGATTGCTTCTTAGAGTTTAAAAAATTGAATCTGCCATAAAAATCAGCAAGATAACATTGTGAAATATCTTTAATATACTGTTAATTACCTCATAACATGCTATAATTTCCCTTTCTTAAAAACTAGGGATTTCTGATAGTTTTGTAAAATAGAATCTTATAGTTTTAAAGACCTTAGTATCCATTACTAGAAATACTTCTTATTGAATCTAAATAAATATCTGTGTACTTTAGGGCTGCCTGGGTGGTGCAGTTGGTTAAGTGGCTGACTTTAGCTCAGGTCATGATCTCATGGTCCATGAGTTTGAGCCCCGCGTCAGGCTCTGTGCTGACAGCCCAGAGCCTAGAGCCTGCTCTAGAGACCATGGATTCTGTGTCTCCTTCTCTCTCTCTGTTCCTCCTCTGCTTGTGCTCTATCTCTCTCTGTCTCTCAAAAATAAATAAATGTTAAAAAAAATAAATAAATATCTGTGTACTTTCTAATAATACAGGGTTTCTCAACCTCAGCACTGTAGACACTTAGGTTGAATAATTCTTTGTTGCAAGAAGCTTTCCTGTGATTTATCAGATGTTTAGAACGTCTCTAGCCTCTACCTACTAGATGCCAATAGCAATCCCCCTGCCTACAGCTGTGACAACCAAATATGTCTTGAGACATTGCCAGATATCCACTTGGGGGCAAAATTACTCCTAGTTGAGGACCACTGTTATAACAGCACTTTGGAGGAACTGTTCATTCCTATATGACCCTATCATCAGCCATAACTGAGAGAGAACTTAAATAAACCCTTGCTCAAAGTCTTCCTCTGACCTCATTATCTGAGTCATTATACTTTTTATTTACCAACATATCATGCTATTTTCATCCTTTATTTTCTTTCAACAGATGATAAGAGCTCATAAGTCAAGAATGGTCTTATAGTTCATATATATATTGCCTAGCCTATGCCTCACACATTATATGGGTTCAGTAAATGTTTATAGATTCCCTTCAACCTAAGTAAATGTTTATAGATTCCCTTCAACCTATATTTAATGAGAAAATTATTGTGACTGGCCTTGAAGGGTATACAATTATGGGAAAGAATAGTCTGCCCCTTCAAGAAGCATTAGTAACAAGGCTAAAATAAATATATAAAATCATTAATAGGGAGAATATGCTGAAAACCATAAAAAGGACACAGAAAATGCCAAAAGTAAGAGGAACCTGGAAAGACTCCAAGGATGAAATGGCTTTTGAAATGGGTCTGAAGGATGACTGTCAGGTAGGTTTGGAGAGAGTAGAGGGTATGAAAGGGTTTTTAATAGGCATAAATTAAGGGAAGCATTGAGGTGTGAAGAACAAATCGTTGGGGTCAAAAAAAGCCTAAAGTATGTTCTGGAAATACCAAAACCTGTTGATAATAGAAAACCTATTAGATATTGTCTGATTAAAGTCATGTTCTATTTTTTTATTTCTGCCAAACTAAGACATCCTTGTCATCAAAGAGATTGTGATATTTTATGAAAGGATCTGTACTAATTTCTGAGGTTTATTAGTATAGTAAATATTTAGAAAAAATGATATTAAAGCAAAGGGATTCTTACGTAACTGTATCATTTTATTAAACATATATTATTTATCTGCAGCTTTTTCCCTAGTTCCAAGTTCTTATTTAAATTCCAGTTAATTAACATACAGTGTAATATTAGTTTTAGCAGTAAAATTTAGTGATTCATCACTTACATACAACACCCAGTGCTTTTCACAATTGCCCTCCTTAATACCCATCACCCATTTAATGCATCCCTCCCCACCTCCTCTCGAGCATCTCCCACTGTGTTCTCTATAGATAAGTCTGTTTTATGGTTTGCTACTGCCTTTTTCCACCCTATGTTCATCTGTTTTGTTTCCTAAATTCATTATATGAGTGAAATCATATGGTAATTGTCTGTCTCTGACTGTGTTATTTCATTTAGCGTAATATTCTCCAGCTCCATCCACATTGTTGCAAATGGTAAGATCTCATTCCCTTTTTTATGGCTAATATTCCATTGATATATATATAAACCACATCTTCCATTCATCAGCTGATGGATATTTGGGTGCTTTCCATAATTTGACCATTGTCGATAATGCTGCTATAAACATTAGGGTACATGTGTCCTTTCACATCAGTATTTTTGTATCCTTTGGGTAAATACCTATAATGAAATTGCTGGGTCATAGGGTAATTCTATTAAGTTTTTGAGGAACCTTCATACTGTTTTCCAGAGAAACTATACCAGTTTACATTCCCTCCAACTGTGTAAGAGGGTTGCCCATTCTCTTCATCCTCCCTAACATCTCTTGTTTTTTGTATTATTAAGTTTAGCCATTCTGACAGATGTGAAGTGATATATCTCATGGTAGTTTTGATTTGTATTTCTATGATGATGAGTGATGTTGAGCATTTTTTTCATTTGTCTGTTAGCCATCTGGATGTCTTCTTTGGAAAATCATCTATTCATGTCTTCTGCCCATTTTGAACTGGATTATTTGTTTTTTGGGTGTTGAGTTTTAGAAGTTCTTTATAGATGTTGGATACTGATCCTTTATAAGATATGTCATTTGAAAATATCTTATCCATTATGAAAGTTGCCCTTTAGTTTTATTAATTGTTTCCTTCACTGTGCAGAAGCTTTTTACCTTGATGAAGTCTCAATAGTTTATTTTTTCTTTTGTTTCCCTTGCCTCAGGAGACTTATCTAGTAAGAAGTTCCTACAGCCAATATCAAAGAGGTTACTGCCTGTGTTCTTCTCTAGGATTTTCATGGTTTCCTGTCTCACATTTAGATCTTTCATCCCTTTTGAATTTATTTTTGCATATGGTATAAGAAAATGGCCCAGTTTTATTCCTTTGCATGTTTCTGTTCACTTCTCCCAACACCACTTATTGAAGATACTTCCTTTTTCCCATTGGATATTCTTTACTGTTTTGTCAAAGATTCGTTGACCGTATAGTTGTAGGTCCATATCTGGATTTCTATTCTGTTCCATTCATCTATGTGTCTGTTTTTGTGCCAGTATAATACTGACTTGGTCACTACAGCTTTGTAATGTAACTTGAAGTTTGGAATTGTGATGCCTCCAGCATTGTTTTTCTTTTTCAAGATTGCTTTGGCTATTTGGGGTCTTTTGTGGTTCCAAACTTTAGGATTGTTTGTTTTACTCTGTGAAAAATGCTGGTGGTATATTGATAGGGATTGCATTAAATGTGTAGATTTCTTTGTGTAGTATACAGATTCTATCAATATTAATTCTCCAATCCATGAGCATGAGATGTTTTCCCACTTTTTTTATCATCTTCAATTTCTTTCATCAGTGTTTTATACTTTTCAGAGTACAGATCTTTTACTTCTTTGGTAAGATTTATTCCTAGGTATCTTATGGTTTTGGTGCAATTGTAAATGGCATCAATTCTTTGAATTCCCTTTCTGGTGATTCATTATTGGTTTATAGAAATGCAACACATTTCTATACATTGATTTTGTATCCTGAGACTTCATTGAATTTGTGTAACAGTTCTAGCAATTTTTTGTGGAGTCTTTCAGATTTTCTACATAGAGTATCATGTCTTCTGCAAATAGTGAAAGTTTTACTTCTTCCTTGTCAATTTGTATCTTCTTTCTTTCTTTTTCTTTTCTTTTTTTTCTTTCTTTCTCTTTTGGCTGATTGATGAGGCTAGGGCTTCCAGTAATATGGCAGTAACAGTGGTGAGAGTGGACATCCAGTCTTGTTTCGGACCATAGAGTAAAAGCTTTCAGTTTTTCCCCAATGAGGATGATAGTAGTGTGGGCCTTTCATATATGACCTTTATGATGTTGAAGTATGTTCCCTCTCTCCCTACTTTGTTGAGGGTTTTTATTGTGAATGGATACTGTATTTTGTGAAATGCTTTTTCTGCATCTACTGAGAGGATCGTATGGTTCTTATCCTTTGTTTTATTAATGTGGTATATCACATTAATTTGATTGACTTGTGGATATTGAACCACCCCTGCAGCCCAGGAATAAATCCCACTTGATTGTGGTGAATAATTCTTTTAATGTGCTGTTGGATTTGATTTGCTGGTATTTTGTTGAGAAGTTTTGCATCAATGTTCATCAGGAATATTGGCCTGTAGTTCTCTTTTTTAGTCAGCTCTGGTTTTGGAATCAAGGTCATGCTGGCCTTGTAGAATGAGTTTGAAAGTTTTACTGCCATTTCTAGTTTTTGGAGCAGTTTGAGAAAAATGAGGTATTAACTCTTCTTTAAATGTCTGCTGGAATTCCCCTAGGAAGCAATCTGGCCCTGGAGTATTGTTGGTTATCAGTCTCTTCAAGTTTTCTATTTCTTCCTGTTTCAGTTTTGGTAGTTTATGTTTCTAGGAATTTATCCATTTCTTTCCAATTACTCAATTTGTTGTCATATAATTTTTCATAATATTCTCTTGTAATTGTTCATATTTCTGTAGTTTTGGTTATAATCTCTCCTCTCCCATTCATGATTTTATTCATTTGGATCCTTTCTCTTTTTCTTGATAAGTCTGGATAGAGGTTTATCAATTTTATTATTTTTTTCAAAGAACTAGCTCCTGGTTTCATTGATATGTTCTGTTTTTGGTTTTGGGTTTTTTTCTTGTTGTTTCTATATCATTTATTTCTGCTCTCATCTTTATATTTTCCCTTCTTCTGCTGGATTTAGGCTTCATTTGTTGTTCTTTTTCCAGCTCCTTTAGGTATAAGGTAAAGTTAGCTTGTTTATTTGAGATTTTTCTTGCTTTTTCAGGTAGGTGGGCCTGTATTGCTATATACTTCCATTTTATAACTGCTTTTTCTGCATCCCAGTGTTTTTGGACAATTGTGTTTTCATTTTCATTTGTTTCCATGTATTGTTTTATTGCTTCTTTGTTTTCCTGGTTGACCCATTCATTCTTTAGTACCGTGTTGTTTAACCTCCATGTATTTGTTGTCTTTCCTATTTTTTTCTTGTGGTTTACTTCAAATTTCATAGCATTGTGTTCAGAAAATATGCATGGTATGATCTCAGTCTTTTTGTACTTGTTGAGGCCTGATTTGTGACCTAGCATGTGGTCACACATGTTTTAGAGAATGTCCCATGTGCACTTGAAAAAAATGTGTATTCTGCTGTTTTGGATAAAATGTTTTCAATATAGCTGTTAGGTCCATCTGGTCCAGTGTGTTATTGAAAGCCATTGTCTCCTTGTTGATTTTATGCTTGATGATCTGTTCATTGATGTAAGTGAGGTGTTAAAGTTTCCTACTGTTATTGTATTATATTCAGTGAATTCCCTTATGTTTGTTTCATATAGTTAGGTTCTTTCAAGTTGGGGCCATAAATATTTACAATCGGTAGATCTTATTATAGAGACTCTTTTAAGAAAAGTGCCCTTCTTCAGCTCTTGGTACAGTCCTTGGTTTAAAGTCTAGTTTGTCTGATAGAAGTATTGCTACTTTGGCTTTCTTTTGAAGTCCATTTGCATCATAAATATTTCCCCATCCCATGACTTTCAATCTGCAGGTGTCTTTAGGTCTAAAATGAGTCTTTTGTAGGCAGCATATAGATGGGTCTTGCTTTTTTATCCATTCTGACACCCTGTGACTTTTGAATGGGCATTTAGTCCACTTACATTCAAAGTAATTGTTGATAAATATGAATTTAGTGCCATCTTATTGCTTGTTTTGTCATTTCTACAGATTTTCTCTGTTCCTTTCTAGTCTTTTTCACAGAGTCCCCTTTAATATTTCTTGCAGTGCTAGTTTAATTGACACAAACACCTTTAGTTTTTGTTTTTCTGGGAAATTCTTTATCTCTCCTTCTCTTCTGAATGATAGCCTTGTTGGATAGAGTATTCTTCGCTGTAGATTTTTCCCATTCATTACGTTGAATATATCATGTCACTCATTCCCTTCTGGTCTGCCATGATTTGTGGAGAGATCTGCTGCTAAACTTATTTGTTTTCCCTTGTAAGTTAGGGACTTCTTTGGTCTTGGTGCTTTTTAGGATTTTTCTTTATCTCTGTATTTTGCTAATTTAACTACAGTACATCTTGGTGCTGGCCTGAATTTGTGGATTTTGATGGGAGTTCTGTGTGCTTCCTGGAATTTGCAGTCTGTTTCCTTCCCCAGATTAGGGAAGTTTTCAGCTATTATTTCCTCAATTAAACCTTCTGCCCTCTATTCTCTCTCCTTCTTCTCTGGGACTCCTATGCTATGAATGTTATTACATCATGGAATCACTCAGTTCTCTAAGTCTACTTTTGTGATCCAAATTTTTCTTTCCTGCTTTGATTACCTTCATTCTGTCTTCTGTTATTCATTCTACCTTCTATTATTCTATCGTCCATATAACTTATTCATTCCTCTGCTTCTTCCATCCTTGTTGTCATTGCATCCAGTCAGTTTCAAATCTCATTTTTCATTGCGGCATGATTGATTTTAAGCTCTTATCTCTGTAGTAAAGGACACCCTGGTGTCTTCTGTGCCTTCTTAAATCCAGTGAGTATCCTTATGATTGTTGCTTTAAATTCTGGATCAGGCATATTATTTATATCTGTTTAGTTAGATCCCTGACCATGACCTTTCCTTGTTCTTTCTTTTGGGATGAATTCCTCCATCTTGGCATTTTGTCTTGGTCTTTGTCTTCTTCTCTGTGTTAGGAAAGCCTCTCCTGTTTCCTGCTCCTGAGAGTAATGCCTTTATGAATATGAGGTCACGTATTTTCCAGGGCCTGGTGATTCAGGAAGTGTCTCTGGTTTATGCTGCATACACTCTGTGTCTCTGTTATGGCTGCTCTGTCCCTCAGGTCAGTCTTCCACAAGGTTCTGCTTGCCTGAAGTGGGGAATGTTTGGACCTTGGTGAGAGTGTGGTGACTTTTAATGAGGTATGCTCTTATCTCCTTGTTAAAAAGAGACCTGAAACTATTTCCACTAGAGCTGAAGTTTTGCAGAACTCTATTGTCAGTAGACATGGTGCGTGTGGGGGTTTGTGCTATTCTTCGGGTAGTGGGCCTACTGCACTGGTTCTCAGGCAAGTGCCAACAGTGTACATGGTGGTGGCACTTGGTTAAGCACTTCAAGCTGCCAGTGTTATCAATGTATTATTTACTGAAGTTAGTTTATGTCTGAGGGGTGGGAGAGGGAAATGGTACCAGCCAGCTCCTTTGTCCCCAGAGAGGGCAGTTTGTGCTCGCTACTATCAGGGAAGCCCTCCCAGAAGAGCAAATAATTTCCCCTCATTCATCATAGGTGTTTCTCAGATTGCTTTTTTCACACTGTGTGTCTGCATTGTTTGCCTGCCTGGACCAGTGCAGTACACTTTGGGGTCTATCCCAGCCAGGCCCACTGAGTTTTAAATCTCCAAACTTTAGGGACCTGGTGTGGCAGTAACTGCACTGTCTTCTGGGGGAGGGTCTCACTGCACTGGGATTGATACAAGTTTAACTCACAAGAGCAGTTGCACCAGACTTCAGGAGTGTGAGGTTTGGAGCAAAGTGTGCTAAAGAGCCAGTCTCCAGGTTAGCCACCTTCAGCAGGTGTCTTTAGGCCTATGCTGAGGAGCAAGGGAGGAAAATGACACCTCCTGGCACCTCTGTCCCTTGAGATACAATGCCACCTCTATCAGACGTATTCCAAGAAGAAGGAACTGTTGTCTTTCCTAACATGTCTCAGGTGATCCACAGATCTCACCCTCTGCTCCCGGGTTACCTGCTTGTCTTCTGTACAGAAGCACTGCAGCACCCCCAGGGCTTTATACCAGCCTTTCCACAAACCTCTAAAACTCCAGTATTTGAGCCCTAATGGTTGCAAATACTCACAAAAATTATCCCCTGGGGAAAAGTTTTCCCAGTCAGTGGCTTTGGGGAAGTGTTTTCCTTGTGTGATTTCCTGTGTGTTCTTCTCTTTCTCTCTCGCTCTCTCTCTCTCCCTCTCTCTCTCTGCAGCCAGGGCTCTCTCCCCTCTGCAGAACCAGCCATCCATTTCTCACCCAAACCATATCTCTGCACCTCCTACTTTCCATGATGTGGCCTTCTCTCTCCTTCTAGTTGTGTAGTTTGTTCTGCCAGTCCTAAGATTGATTTTTTTAGGTATTCAGAATGGTTTGATACTTGCTTAGCTGTATTCGAGGGGTGAGGCAAGAAGCCTGGGGTCTTCCTACCCCTCCTACTACTCTGTCATCTTAGCTCCCCTGCAGCTTTTTTTTTATCTAATAAAAACAAAACTTATTTAAAATTATTCTTTATGAGTATTATAGAGTTTTCTTTCTAATTGTTTCATTTTAAATTACCACCATACACCATGAACTGTTATTTTATATTTACTAAATATTTTCCATTCATATTTGCTCTCTCTTGTAATGTGAGTTTGCTGTAGCCAAGTGGCATTAGAGAGTTATATGGTCCTCAATTATAGATGAATTTGGGAATAGAAAATATCCACTAGATTGTAGTTCCCCTTTTCCCATAGCAACAACAGAAAAAAAAACTTTTTATTCAATAAAAGTATTTACAATTTCATTAAGAAAACATACAGTAAGGGGCGCCTGGGTGGCTCAGTCGGGTATAGCATTTGACTTCAGCTCATGTCATGATCTTGTGGTTCATGAGTTCAAGCCCTGTGTTGGGCTCTGTGCTGACAGCTCACAGACCATAACCTGCTTCAGATTCTGTGTTTCCCTCCCTCTCTTCCCCTCTCCCACTCATTTCTTTCTCTTTCTTTCAAACATAAACATTAAAAAAATTAAGACAATATACAGTAACCTAAAATAAGCTTTGGCTTCAAATAAAAATGAATGAGAAATTCAATGCTCTTAGGCATAGTCCTTTGTAGCAGTTCTCAAAGTATATTCCAAGGATCCTAGGAGTCCCTGAGACACTTCTGTGGGTCCATGAGGTCAAAACTATTTTCATAATACTAAGACATTATTTTCATTATACACTGTGTTGACATTTGCACAATGGTGCAAAAACAATGATAAGTGAAAGTACTAACACTTTAGCATGAATCAAAGAACTGGTACTAAGCTCTAGTAGCCATCATTTGTATTCTTTACCAGAGTACACTCATAGGGGCAGAAAAGCCGATTTAATTTAATGTCTGATGAATCACTAAAAAATATTAACTTTATTAGATCTAGATGCTTAAGTATATATGTCTTTAATAATCTATAAAACAGAGTATAAAGTGGACCAAAAGCACTTCCTTCCTCATACCAAGAATGATGGTTGTCTCCAGAAAAAGCACGTATAAGATCAAGTGAATTATGAGACTTTCCTAGCCACTTTTTTTCATGGGCCACCATTTTTACTTGAGCTACTGAAAAACTGGTTATTCTGTCTTGCATATTTGGCAGACAGTTTTTCCAAAGTGGATAAAGTGAATCTCTCACTTCAAGCAAGGTAAATGGCAGTTTCATTGCCAAGGAACAAATGTAAACTTGCAAGTGAAAACTGTAATTTTTTTTTTTCATTTATCAGTGTTCATTTCTGATGGGTAAATCTGGATGAATATAATCCACATAAACAAAATATCTTGTGTTCCTCAACTCCTAAGCATATAATGATATACTGAGGCCGACATGTTTGAGTATTGGTGGTCTACTATACTACCTACCTTATAGGACACCTTGTTAAGAAGAGGTCAATTAATTTTATTTCATAATATTTGTCACTTATGTTCCACCTCCCTTCTTTTTTTGATATTAATCCTAAACTGGATATAAGGACAACTCAGCCAACTTAGCTATATTTGTATACTTATAGGTCCCAGTTTATTTTCTGTGGTTTTTTCTCTCTTAAAATACACCTCTGATGTCAGTTGACAGCATGATTTTCCTTTCCCCCCTCTTTACAACATAAACACCTAAATTTCTTCCACACATCTGCTCACTAAGCCATTTATGCTGCTTATCTAGTAAAGATAAAGATTGATAATATCTTTATCAATATGTCACATTATCTAGAAACCTCACAAACTGTTACATTGTTGAACTTTTTGGCAATTACAGTTTTAAGTTATAAAATTGGATTAAGGCATAATATCCAAAGAGGTAACTTGTTTTACCTTACAAATTACCACC
Organism: Prionailurus viverrinus; assembly: GCF_022837055.1. Lineage (NCBI taxonomy): Eukaryota > Metazoa > Chordata > Mammalia > Carnivora > Felidae > Prionailurus > Prionailurus viverrinus. The sequence goes on from NC_062579.1 coordinate 58,431,761, forward strand.
TAAAACATGTTACTTTGTTTAAATTTTCTACCAGCAGCTTTTTCTTAAATACTTTTCTACCAGGTGAGAACTTCCTCTCTTAAAAATAGAAGACAGTGGTTACCAATAAGGAAACAATGTATACTAAAATACATAATTTAAAACAGGAATGTCTGTAATGTATGCTGTACTTTTAAAGGGGTCCCTAGACCAGTTCCTGTCACCGAACTTGCTTGCACCACGCAAACGCCCAATGCTGTGCTTCTGTGGATCCATCCCTCCGAGAGTCCTGCCTCCCTCCCAGTGCTGCAGGGCCCCTCCCGCAGGGGACCACCAAGGTCAAAGCGAGCTAAGCCTGACCCTCCCACCCCTGTGCACCTTGCTAATATGCCCTTGGCCAGGTCCCATCAAAGCAGTACCACAAGCCTGGCAGTGTGCAGGTAGCCCAGACAGGGACCACACCACTCCACAGTGAGTCCTGCCATTGGGAGAGGGGAAGATAAGGTACACACCAGTCTGACTGTGGCCCCAGTGGTGGGCTTGGGGCAAACATCAGGTCTGACTATGGCCCCGCCCACCAACACAAGTTACTCTGGACAGCACAGAGGAAGTGCCCCAGTTTGGAGCTACTGCAGGGACTACCCAAAATGATGAAACGGAAGAATTCTCCTCAAAAGAAACTCCAGGAAGTAGCAAGAGCTACCTAATTGATCAAAAACGATTTAGCAATATAACAGAACAAGAATTTAGAATAATAATCATACAATTAATTGCTGGGATTGGAAACAGCATAGAGGACACAGGGAATCACTTGCTACAGAGATCAAGGGGCTAAGAAATAGTCATGAGGAGCTAAAAAATACTATAAATAAATGAGGTGCAAAATAAAATGGAGGTGGCCATACCATGGATTGAAAAGGCAGAGGAGAGAATAGGTGAATTAGAAGGTAAAATTATGGAAAAAGAGGAAGCTGAGAAAAAGAGAAAAATTCCAGGAGAATGAGGGGAGAATTAGAGAACTAAGGGATGCAATCAAATGAAACAATATCATAGAAATTCCAGAAGAGGAGAGAGAGAAAGGGCTGAAGCTGTACTTGAAACAATCATAGCTGAGAAATTCCCTGATCTGGGGAAGGAAAAAGGCATTGAAATCCAAGAGGCACAGAGAACTCCCTTCAGACGTAACTTGAATCAGTCTTCTACCTGGTATATCATAGTGAAGCTGGCAAAAATACAAGGATAAAGAGAAAATTCTGAAAGCAGCTAGGGATAAACTGGTCCTAACTTACAAAGGTAGACACATAAGAGTAGTAACACACCTATCTACTGAAACTTGGCAGGCCAGAAAGCAATGGCAGGAAATCTTCAATGTGATGAACATAAAAAAAAAAAAAAAAATGCAGCCGAGAATCCTTTATCCAGCAAGTCTGTCATTCAGAATAGGAGAGATAAAGGTTTTCCCAAACAAACAAAAACTGAAGGAATTCATCACCACTAAACCAGCCTTACAAGAGATCCTAAGGGGGATCCTGTGAGACAAAGTACAAGAGACATCACTACAAGCATGAAACCTACAGACATCACAATGACTCTAAACCCATCTTTCACTAATAACACTGAATGTAAGTGGACTAAATGCTCCAACCAAAAGACATAGGGTATCAAATGGATAAAAAAAAACAACAACAAGACCCATCTATTTACTGTCTACAAGAGACTCATTTTAGACCTAAGGACACCTTCAGATTGAAAGTGAGGGGATGGAGAACTATCTATCATGCTACTGGAAGTCAAAAGAAAGCTGGAGTACCCTTACTTATATCAGACAAACTAGACTTTAAATTAAAGGCTGTAACAAGAGATGAAGAAGGGCATTATATAATAATTACAGGGTCTGTCCATCAGGAAGAGCTAACAATTAAACGTGTCTATGTGCTGAATACGGGAGCCCCCAAATATATCAAACAATTAACCACATACATAAGCAACCTTATTGATAAGAATGTGGTAATTGCAGGGGACTTTAATAACCCACTTACAGCAATGGATAGATCATCTAGACACAGGATCAATAAAGAAACAAGATCCCTGAATGATACATTGGATCAGATGGACTTGACAGCTATATTTAGAACTCTGCATCCCAAAGCAACAGAATATACTTTCTTCTCGAGTGCATATGGAACCTTCTCCAAGATAGATCACATACTGGGTCAAAAACATCTCTTCATAAGTATAAAAGAATCAAGATCATACCATGCATACGTCCAGACCACAATGGTATGAGTCTTGAAATCAACCACAGGAAAAAGTCTGGAAAATCTCCAAAAGCATGGAGGTTAAGAACACCCTACTAAAGAATGAATGGGTCAACCAGGCAACTAGAGAAGAAATTTAAAAAATATATGGAAACAAATGAAAATTAAAACACCACAATCCAAACTCTTTGGGATGCAGTGACCGTAGTCCTGAGAGGAAAATGCATTGCAATCCAGGCCTATCTCAAGAAACAAGAAAAATCCCAAATACAAAGTCTAACAGCACACCTAGAGGAAATAGAAGCAGAACAGCAAAGACAGCCTAAACCCAGCAGAAGAAGAGAAATAATAAAGATCAGAGCAGAAATCAACAATATACAATCTAAAAAATTGTAGAGGAGATCAATGAAACCAAGAGTTGGTTCTTTGAAAAAATAAACAAAATTGATAAACCTCTAGCCAGGCTTCTCAAAAAGAAAAGGGAGATGACCCAAATAGATAAACTCATGAATGAAAATAGAATTATTGCAACCAATCCCTCAGAAATACAAGCAATTATCAGGGGATACTAGGCAAAATTATATGCCAACAAACTGGATAACCTGAAAGAAATGGACAAATCCTAAGCACCCACACATCTCCAAAACTCAAACAGGAAGAAATAGAAAACTTGAACAGACCCATAACCAGTGAAAACATTGAATCAGTTCTCAGAAATCTCCCAACAAATAAGAGTCCAGGACCAGATGGCTTCCCTGGGGAATTCTACCAGCCATGTAAAGCAGAGATAATACCTATCCTTCTCAAGCTGTTCCAAAACAGGGAAGGAAAACTTCCAGACTCATTCTATGAAGCCAGCATTACTCGTATTCCCAAACCAGACAGAGACCCAGCAAAAAAAGAGAACTACAGGCCAATATCTCTGACGAATATGGATGCAAAAATTCTCAACAGGATACTAGCAAATCGATCAAGGGAAATACAGATCAAAACCACACTCAGGTATCACCTCACGCCAGTCAGAGTGGCCAAAATGAACAAATCAGGAGACTATAGATGCTGGAGAGGATGTGGAGAAACGGGAACCCTCTTGCACTGTTGGTGGGAATGCAAACTGGTGCAGCCACTCTGGAAAACAGTGTGGAGGTTCCTCAAAAAATTAAAAATAGTCCTACCCTATGACCCAGCAATAGCACTGCTAGGGATTTACCCAAGGGATACAGGAGTACTGATGCATAGGGGCACTTGTACCCCAATGTTTATAGCAGCACTTTCAACAATAGCCAAATCATGGAAAGAGCCTAAATGTCCATCAACTGATGAATGGATAAAGAAGTTGTGGTTTTTATATACAATGTAATACTACATGGCAATGAGAAAGAATGAAATATGGCCTTTTGTAGCAACATTGATGGAAAGGAGACTGTTATGCTAAGTGAAATATGTCATACAGAGAAAGACAGATACCACATGTTTTCACTCTTATGTGGATCCTGAGAAACTTAACAGAAGACCATGGGGGAGGGTAATGAAAAAAAAAGTTAGAGAGGGAGCAAAACCATAAGAGACTCTTAAAAAAACTGAGAATAAAGTGAGGGTTGATGGGGCTTGGGAGGGAGGGGAAAGTGGGTGATGGGCATTGAGGAAGGCACCTGTTGGGATGAGCACTGGGTGTTGTATGGAAACCAATTTGACAAAAATTTTCATATTAAAAAATAAAAATAAAAAATTAAAAAGTGGTCTCTAGACATGAGAGTTACCTTAGTAAAATCTGTTGAATACATAAACAGAAAAACAGGAGAACTAGAGCATGTTCAGGATATTATGATCAGTATGTCAAGGAGATTCAAAATCATACAATATAAAGCATTGTTGGAAGAATTAGGTTATTCATTTTCCTAGTGTAAAGATACCCCATGGGAGACCTGAACACAGTCTTCATATGGTTGAAGAATTTTCGTGGTAATGAAGGATAACTTCTTGTCTACCCTTGTAAGCAGTAGAACTAGAACTAGTGGGTAAAAGCAATATAACGACAGATTTCAGTTCAGTATAAGTTTCTGGCAGAACTGTCCAAAGCTGGAATGGGTTGCTTTAGAATTTTTTACTTGTCGATGGACAATGTTTAGGGTTGGATTAGTATGCGTGTTAGGCAGGCCTGTATTGCATGGAGAATTCAAGAGTTTGTTGGATGATTGGACTAGATGGCCTTTTAGGTCTTTTATACCTCTTAGATATTGTGTTTAATAACTTTTAATTTTTATTTCTGAGTGTAATTTTTTAGGAGATGAAATTCAGCTGCAAGACATTAATTGCAGCAAAAGTAAAGCATAATGAAGAACATTGTGTTCTTTACTAAGGAAAAGCATGTGTACCAAATAGTACCTACTGCTTACATATGTCTCTACTGGAAAGACTGATTAACAAATTGATGAATCAGGGTTCTGGTTACATTTTTTTTTCTGTGAGTATAATGAAGTATGTCTCAAAAGCCCAGTACAAAGCTGTATCTTTAAGTAGAGGAAGGCATCTCTGAGAGGCCTTGCATTGGGCCTTCAGGCACTAAGTATGTAGGTGAGCATTCCTTAGCCATTCCATCATAGCTTTCTACTTGTTGACCTACCTACAATGTTTTGTTTGGTTCTATACACATATTCAGCAATGATCATTTATATTGGTCACACCTACATAAAGACCCTGATAAAACAACATTGGACAGTTGATAAATAGCAACCATTTATCCTTAGGAATGTATTTTCTCATCCATGAAATGACATTGTAACAGCTACCCTACCTACCTTTCAGACTTAGGAGATAATGTATATAAACATAATTTGTAAACATTAGAGAGTTGTTGAAATACAATGAATTATAATTATAAGTTTGAGTGATTGTAGTCTCATAAAATTTCGGTATAACAGTGTTGACTGTGTGCATGGGTTCCATCAGTGAAATTCAAATGTAATTATAAAATTCAATCAAGTATTTATCACAGAGATTGTAAACAAAACTCTGGCTTTGAATAATGGATGTATAAATAGAAATTGGTATTATTGACTTTCTTGTTTTTCTTGGCTAGAGATATTCCCAATGAAAAACCAGACTTTATATACAGATCCACATTTCCTTATCCACAAATGAGAAATTTGTTTTAAATTTTGAAAATCTAAAATGTTTTTATAATTAATCTTGGTTGCAAACCCTGACCTAACATGAACTTGTTTGGTAGCAAACCCTAGAAATGTGAGGTGTTAATTAGTATATTTATTTATTCCATTTGGTGTGAATAATCAAGTTTCATTGAAAAAATATTAATGTATTGGATTAGAGGATGGTACTCCAAATCCCAATGGAGGTATTATATAATATTTGCTATATACTCCAATATTGCATTTCTAATATCTGAAAGAAATTCTGACATTGAAAAGATGCCCTGTCAGCACCCAAGCATTTCAGATAAAGTACTGTGGTAATGTTTACATAGTCCCATCTTTAGCTGCACTCCCAGTGCACATCTAGCTGTTTTAAAAAATCAGTAGAGACTACTTGATATACAAAGAAATATTAGAAGATAAGAGCAGAGCTTTGTATTGTGTCACAATAACTTTACATTGTTTAAGTTATTCTAATTTCTTCCTGAAGATCTTTTGATACCTTCAGTTTGTTCTTACTCATTTCCTTTCCCAAAGTGATATTAAATGGATATTGGGATCTGGATTTTTGATATTAAAATTGTTCACCAAATGTAATCTTTGAGTTTACTCCAGTGAGTATTTGTTTTTAAGCACCAATCTGAATCAGTGAAACAAAAAGGCAAAAATACATATTAAAATCAGGCTGAACCTGCCACTCTAAAATACAGTGTAGCTTTTAAAATATAGCAACATTTTACTGGTAAAAGAAGGTGAAGTGAAAAATCCTAGGGAAACTGTTCTTCATCCTGATAAGCCTACCATGAAGGAGATGTTCGTGTTTTTTAACTGAGTAGCTCAAGCTAACGACAGGTAGTTTCCATTCAGGATAGGTGTCAATGGTCAAGGATGTATCCACCTATGTACTTCAGATATTGAGTGTTTTTGGTTACTATACTAGAGGTTTATTTTCAGAAACCCATTTAAGAATGATTTTTCACTGTATATACCATATTCAGTGTTCATTATCCCAATTTCTAACCTTCTGGCTCTTCAGAGCATGATTCCTCTACAACTTTTCTTTGGAGCTCATGGAAGAAATTCAGTGTTTTGTCCTAAAATGTGACAGTTCCCACTCAGTTTTTTCTAAAATCACTCCTATTTGAAAAAAAAGTATATTTAATGAATTTTTAAATGTATCAAACTAAGTCAAAAGAGATATGGCACAATTAATCAAGTTGGGAATTGTAACCTTTGGAGTGAATGGGACTTAAATAAGACATTTGGATCACTAAACAGCTACTTAATGATAGTTGTCTTTTGACTTTTGTCTTTTTATTTTCCCAAGACTCCTTCCATCATCTTCTTCACTGTTAAATGTACTGTCTTGTTTTATTACTACATTGTTTTATTTTTTTAAATTCTACTTAAAACCCCATCCCCCGACTTGTGCCTATTGATCTCTTCGTTAATCCTGGGCTATTATATCTATTACTCTACTCACTAATTTATTTGTATAATTTGTTCTTTGTTTTTGTCATCTGAATCTTGGGCCTTTTGATTTTCTTTACATTTTTTTTTGAGTGAGAATTACATGACTTAATTAAAGCACTTAGTACCTGACACATTATTAACATTATATAATTATGAGCATTATATAATTTTAGTTATTATTACCACTTAATTACATGTTTAAATGTTCTACACTCAAAAAGTTAAAATTTTTAAATCTATATTCAGTATTACATATGAAATGTCATGTAACTTATGTATTTTTCCTTTAGAAACTGAACAGATATATTTTCCTATTCAAATTAAGCTCTGATTTAACATTATCTCCTTCATGTACATGATGTATTGTTAGATCTTATTCAAAAATTGTTTCTTCTTCCTCTGACATATACTTTAGTGCCAGGGAAAAATTGAGCAAGTGTCTTGTTTGATCTTTGGCCCTTCCAAAGTGTACTTATTCCCTTCTACATTTCACTGCAAAATGACTACAAGGACTATCCAAAACATCTCCTTTGGATCATTGGCTTTCACAGATATTTCCTATCTATAATCTATTTGCTTGCCTATCTTCTCAATTTTGATAATTTCATTAAAAAATTCATAACAATTTGTCTTTACTATTTTTATTAAAGTCAAAGTAACTTAGGAATGCATTTTTAATATTTAAAATGTCTCATGTAGCTTTGGATTCTTTTGAGATTTCAGACTTAGAATTTCCTTATATAAATTTCTCATTTTAAAATATTTTTATAAGAGCATTAATGATGCAACAGTAATATTCTTGGTCTCCTGGCAACAGTATCCATTGTGTTGTGGCAAGTGAGTTTCAGAGAATGTGGGGAGATCAGTTGATGGGGAACTCTGGAGAAGGAAGTTAATCTTCAGAGTAGTAGTGTTGTTAAATTCAAAAAAGTGTGCTACGAAAAGACATGGTGAGAAATCTCATAAAAAGGGAGTTTACTTTTTCCTTTTAGTTTCAGCTATGAGTAGACATTGAAATTGACATTGTGATTACATTTCATTTGAAAACTTACTTTACTCAACTAAAATATGGACTGAATTTCTTAGAAAATTAGCTGTTTTGTTACTAATTGTGTCTATTATTATAGCTGTGGTAAAAAATAGAACTCAGTTAATGTGATGAAAAAGGCATCAGTAATTATTTTTATATTTTACTCTCTGTGCTTATGTCAATGATGATAGATGAGAGACAAAATATAACTGATATGTTGATGTAGTATAAATAATTATGTTTATTCACAACTCCAGGGTAAGGGAATTACAACTTTCTCCAGATTAATCGACTAACACATTTACGTTTCAATAAATAGCCAGATAGTGAATGATTTTGAAAACTTTAACTTCACACATTTCTCAAGTGAAGTATTAAAGTCTGTACCTCACTTTTTTTAGGTATCAAGTGTGTTTACTACATACCAGTGAAAGAATATTGCAGCCAGGTAATCAAGCATATTTATATATATATTTTTTCTATAATACTGAACTGCCTTTCCAGATTTACTTTTCCTTTTATAAACCACCCATTAGTTGTCTCTTTTGTATAGTCTTGAGGTACCCTTAAAAGTGAACTTTAGGGGCGCCTGGGTGGCGCAGTCGGTTAAGCGTCCGACTTCAGCCAGGTCACGATCTCGCGGTCCGTGAGTTCGAGCCCCGCGTCAGGCTCTGGGCTGATGGCTCGGAGCCTGGAGCCTGTTTCCGATTCTGTGTCTCCCTCTCTCTCTGCCCCTCCCCGGTTCATGCTCTGTCTCTCTCTGTCCCAAAAATAAATAAATGTTGAAAAAAAAAATTTAAAAAAAAAAAAAAAAAGTGAACTTTATTTTATGCTAGTAGAAGAATTTAATGGAAGTAAAGTTTGGAAACAATAATCAGATTAATACTTTTAATGTTACTAATGATAAACTTAGTGGATTTCATTAAGACAATTCTACTTTTAAAAAAAAGAAACAAAACAAATGAGGAAAGAAAAAAAAAGGAGAAAGACAGGGATACAACCAAGAAACAGACTCTTAACTAGAGAACAAACTGATGATTACCAGAGAGGAGGTGGGTCGGGGGATGTGTGAATTAGGTGATGGAGATTAAGGGGTGTACTTGTTGTGATGAATACTGGATAATATATGGAATTGTTGCATCATTATGTTGTCACAGTATGTTAACTGTACTGGAATTAAAATTAATAATAATAGATTAATACATTTAATATTATTGATTATAAACTTAGTGGATTTCATTAAGGCAATTCTACTTTAAATTATCAAAGACTGCATTTTGAAATTGTCTCTAAAAAATTCCATCCAGGGGCACCTGGGTTGCTCAGTCAGTTAAGCGTCCGACTTTGGCTCAGGTCATGATCTCATGGCTCATGAGTTCAAGTCCCAAGTTGGGTTCTGTGCTGACATCTCAGAGCCTGAAGCCTGCTTTGGATTCTGTGTCTCCCTCTCTCTCTCTCTACCCCTCCCCTGCTTGTGCGCTGTCTCTCAAAAATAAATAAACATTAAAAACAATTTTTAAAAATGCTATCCAGCTGTTTTCTCTTGTTAGAAGTAGCTATAGATATGGGAGAAACTATAAGGACCTATATTTCTAGGCAAACCAAGAGCATAAGGTATTTTTTTAATGTTTGTTTATTTTTGAGAGAGAAAGCATGCATGGTGGAGGGACAGAGAGAGAGGGACTGAGGATCTGAAGTAGGCTCTGTGCTGACAACAGCAAGCCCAATGTAGGGCTTGAACGCATGAACAGTGAGATCATGATCTCAGCTGAAGTCAGATGCTTAACCGACTGGGTCACCCATGTGCCTTCAGGGGCAGAAGGTATTCAGTGAGAGAGGGAAGTCTTCATGATGGAGAGACTTAAGGAAAAAAGAGAAAACGAGGGGAAAAAGCCACTTGTTTCAGAAAAACTGCCCTCTGAGCATGAATTTAAGTTTGTATTTATGTTGCCCATGATTGAAGAGGCATAGGAAGGAGGAGGATATATGGTAGGTGTGTGTTTTGGGGAAAGACATGTCAGATAGTATTTTGGGAGATGATAGGAAATTGGTTTTCTGTGTGGGGAGGGAGAAAAAGTAGTAGTATTCCACTGGACAAAGTTCAGCACTAAGGGAAAAAGGAAAGTAATGGAGAGATCACTGGCGTGGGGCAGGTAGGCTCAACACTATAGGCCACCTTAAATTGTGTGCCTATAGGTTGCCATAGAAGTGGTTTTACACTACAAGGGGGATTAGCCTGGGAGGAAGGGAAGTTTGTAGGGTAGGTGAGTGGAGCTAGAGGGGTCTGTTGGGGGAAATACTGTCCGTACCCACTTGCCCTTGGACAGCAACAGCTTAGGGGCCCTGGCAGCTGATACAAGTGCTTGCTTTCTGTACACTTTCTTTCTTAATCTCTTTCCTTCCTTCTCCCTTTATTCCTTTCCTTTTAATTCCTACATTTCTCATTCTTTCTCTTTGGCCACCCTTTCCCTTCTTCTCTGTGCTTATCAGCAGCCCCCCCTCCCAAGCCTCATTGTAGCATGACATCCCTGCCCCCCTCCAGTTGTCTGGACAGATTTGAAGAGACCAATAGTTGGTGAAGTGAATTCTTATGGCCAAGAAGGTGCTGTGAAGGGAGAAGGGGAAACAGGCTAACAGATTTTTTTTTAATACTGAGGCTTTTTCATTGAGCATTTTAGTGAGTTCCTACTTTCCTCCTTCTTCAGGTAGTGTTCCTGAGTCATATGGAAGGTATATATGTTGTTGGATATAATTCTGGAATCTCTTTTAATCTCCAGAGAATCCTTGATCTGTGTGTGTTGACAGGGTTATCTACAAAGAGGCAACAGATCTGGAATGACTTGTAGAATGTTTACCTGGTTACTGGGTTTATTGTGGAGTCATGGTGAACTGAACAGGGTCAGTGCTAAGGGGATGGAGCTTTGTTCTCACTAGGTAGCTTTAGCTCACAGCTTGCCCAGAAGCCTGTTGTACTTCAGAGCCTTCTCAGTGATCTGTGCACCCTGTCATTCCCTCCAAAGGGAAATAGAGTTCTCTCTGGCCAGCTCCCTTATTTGAGGTTAATGACAGTTTGGAGAGGCAGCAACTTTTGTATCAGGTACATTAGAAGCAAAAGAAGCCTGATTTGGTTGAATCTGCATAGCTATCAGCCTTTATCAGCCACTTATATAAAGAGCAGAGGGAAAAAGGAAGAAACAAGTATTACTGAGAGCTCTCTCACTTCCCACTGTAAGGGATTGGCGCTAAACCTGAAAGGATTTGGGAGATGATTTCCTTAGAACACTGCATACTTTTAACACTTTGAAGCAACAAATAACATCCACAGCAAGTTAAAAACTATAAACAAACACAAAGTATATTTATGGATTGGGGCAGAATGGGAAGGAAATGATAAGATTTCTCTGGAATTAGAGGCAGAGGTTTAACCTGGGGGAAGGTAGCTCGTTTTTAAGCTTCTGAGCATCATGCTTTTAAATCCAGAGATATTTCTCATTTGGCTTTTGTATTGTTTTCTCTAGGTGTCTGGCATGTTGATCTTTTTTTATAAATTTTTTTAATGTTTATTTTTGAGAGAAAGAGACAGAGCATGGGTGGGGGTAGAGAGGGGAGAGAGGGAGACACAGAATCCAAAGCAGGCTCCAGGCTTTGAGCTGTCAGCACAGAGCCCAATGTGGGGCACGAACCCATGAACCACGAGATCATGACCTGAGCTGAAGTAGGACACTTAACCCACTAACCCACCCAGGCACCCCTGGCATGTTGATCTTAGTTATTCCAATGCACCTTCTATCTTAGCTTTTTAACTCAAAACCCCTCTTTTAGCATGGTTCTATCCACATGTAAGAATTTCAAGAACAAGTTATTTCCCTAATCATAAATGGCAGGAAACCAGGAATTCATGTAAATTTTCTATAAAAACAGTATTAGAATGAAAATTAGAGCTAAGCAGTGTTTGAAAAGAGATGGTCATAAAGTGAAGAGGATGACAGACTAGGATGTTAATAACACTAAAATAGAATCTACCTGCCTGCGTTTTTATGAGTATGAGTAGAAACTAGAAATCTTGAACACTTCTACTATCTATTGGTACATGAGAAGTTGACATTTTTCTACTTCTCGCTCCATGGCCCAAGCCTATTTTTTTGTTGTTGCTTATTTTTGAGAGAGAGAGAGACAGAGAGAGAGAGAGACAGAGAGAGCGAGCGCAAATGGGGAAGGGACACAGAGAGAGAGAGAGAGAGAGAGAGAGAGAGAGAATAAATCCCAAGCAGACTCCGAGCTGTGAGCGCAGAGCCCAATGTGGGGCTTGAACTCACGAACTGTGAGATCATGACCAAGAGTCAGACACTCAACCGACTGAGTCACCCAGGTACCCCCAAGCCTAATTTTAAGTCCAGTGACGTCTCTGAGCACTTTGCCACTTCTATTCATTGAAAATAAAGTTATTACACGTGTTTTTAACATAATTAAAACATTTTTTAATTAAGAAAAAAATTTAAATAAACATCTTTTTCTTAAGTTTCATCATTGTCTGAAGTACATTTGTAAGAGGCTATAACTTTGAAAAATGAACCCATTTGTTTTATTAGTAGAATTCTGTACTAATAAAATAGTTTTTGAAGTAATGTAAATTGGAACTGTTATAGCATCAATGTGATGAGATTTATTCTTCAGAACTAAATTTGAAAATGACTAATGCCAAAAGTGAACTGATAGTGAGAAGTCACTTCCAAATCTTTAAATGCTATAGAATTGTAACATCAACAGTGCATTATGGCATAAATAATATAGTGTTTTGTGATACAAGATTTGTTCTAGGACTTAAGCACTGTGGTCAATCATATAAAAATTGCATACACACAATAATAGAGGCTTCATATAAGCATTCTAAATTAGATTATAAACAAATATTAGAATTTTTATCTATATTAAAAACTTTGGAAATACACAGCTTCCCTTTCAAATGTTTATACTTTTTCTTTTAAAACATTCATCCTTCGCTAAATTTTACCTGAAATTAAAATTTAGGTAAAATTAATTCTTTGTAATTAAATCTTTTGAATGTAATGGCCTAACAGAAAAATCCACAAAGATGAACACGCAAATACTTTATTATAATCAATGACTTTTAGTCAAGATATTTATTTTTAACAGATTATAAAATAGCTGCCTATTTAGATTGATAAATATATTGTGATTATGATGTTTATAAAAATAATTTTATGGGTTGTCCACAGAACTTAATGTTAGTATTTATTATTAAGAGTGCAATGGAATATTATCCAGCCATAAAAAGAGTGAAATCTTGCCACTTGCAGTGACATGGATGGAGCTAGAGAGTATAATGCTAACTGAAATAAGTCAGTCATAGAAAGACAATACCATATGATTTCACTCATGTGGAATTAAAAAAAACGAGCAAAGAAAAATAAAGAGACAAGTCAAGAAACAGACTCTTAATTATTGAGAACAAATTGATGGTTACTAGAGGGGAGGTTGTGGGGGGATGGGTGAAATAGCTGATGGGGATTAGGGAGTGCTCTTGTCATAATGAGCCCTGGGTGATGTATGGAACTGTTGAATCACTATATTATACACCTGAAACTAATATAACACTTCATGTTAACTATACTGGAATTAAAAGAATGTAAAAATGAATAAAAAGAATGAATTTACCTTAAAATATTTTGCATCTACAGTTAGACTCTATACACAGGCTTATTTCTATGTCTCCTTGTAAGCAAAACCTACTCGAAGTTTAGCAGAGCAAAGAACTAGTGAATTGAAAGGAAAACTGGTTCTTTTAGAGTTTTTTAACTTCCATCTTACTTTATATACATTTTTTAAACTTCCCATTTTAAAACCTTCAGCTATCATCACTTGTGGTGAGCATAGCATAAGTACAGAGAAGTTGAATCACTGTTGTACACCTGAAACTTTCTCTTTATCTGTCTGTGTATATATGTCTGTGTGTGTGTGTGTGTGTGTGTGTGTGTGTATTATTTGTAGGACTACTGGCCAAGGATCACTAGATTACTTGTACATACATTTTTCAAAGAACCCCATCGTTGCATTTTTTTCTTCCTGCAGTTTTACTGGTTGATTCATTATTTTGTTCAATGATAAAATGAAAATTCCTATCTTCATTAAAGGATCCACTGAATCATCACATTAATTCAACTGTATTGCATTCTTGAGGTAGTCTTTCCAGCGTAAGTCTTAAGCCTTTTTTCTCTCTCTTTGGAAATACTATTCTAGTATTAATACAAATTGAAAACAGTGGCTAAGTTTTCCTTTTTTTCCTGTAGTCAGAAGGACCATAAGGTGGTGATAGGGAGAACAATTATGCTTTATTATATAAGTATCTATTTGCAATTCTTTGTGAAATCTTGGCAACTTACTCATCTTGCCTTGCACTCCAGTGAATTTAACCAATTGAATAATGGAAACCACGTTCTGTGTTTACTATAGTTGGATACATTTGGGGCACACTAATATTAGTTAAAGTAGATGGAAAAAGTGATAGCTTTAAGGATGAGTAAATTGGGACAAGTCAGAGAGAACGAGATTTATATACTCTGCAAAATAGTGAACTACTGCTGATTTCCTCATTTGGAGATGAATAATTAGGAATTTCAGATTTTGTACTTCTGTTTGAGTTTACATGATGCATTATTGAAGGATTTCTGCCTATAATTTGAGCTGTTAGTCTTTGAAAATATAGCTTTATATTTTATGTTCAATAAACATACTTTCAGTAACTAAAAACTGCACTGTATCCAAGGTAAACTTAAGCATTGTGAATGGTTTTGTTGGCATTTTCCCACCTTTAATATGATTTCCATCAGTCATCCAAAGTTTATATTTATCCATGCTCTTTGGTTCAGCAATTCAAATTAAATTTTCCAAGTTTTATAATATTTGTTGTTATTGATATATAAGTATTTGATTTTGCTATATGAAGTTAACTGCTGAGCCATAACCCCCACATGAAGATAAGTCTTATTATTTTATTGCCATGTGTGAAATCTGTAACTACAAAATTATATGGATATTGTGCATTATGCCAGGAAATGTGCCAGGAAAACATAACATTACTCTCAAATCTTGATTATCCATGTTTATAGTGGTGAGCATTGATGGAAGCATATATAGATTCCAGATCAATATAAATCACGTATATTTATTCCATTGTGACATATAGTTCATAATATTTTGTATGCTCATGTATGTCTATATGTATATATGTGTTTTTGTGTATCACAGATTTATTTTCATAATTATGCTTTTCTCTAAAACTTTTTTTTAAAAATCTAATTTGCATTTCCTGTATATGTAGCTGTAGAGGTGATTGGTGAGATAGTAGCTTGAAATTCCTCAGCTGGTAATAATGTTAATTCAGTACAGAAGTAGGCTTGATTTAAAAAGTATGCTTATGGGGGTGCCTAGGTGCCTCAGTCAGTTAAGCATCCAACTCTCAGTTTTGGCTCAGGTCATGATCTCACGGTTTTGTGGGTTCAGCCCTGCATTGGGGTCTGTGCTGGCGGTGTGGAGCCTGCTTGGGATTCTCTCTCTCTCTGCCCCTCCCCTTCTCATGCTGTCTGTCCCTCTCAAAATAAAGAAATAAACTTAAGAAAAAGTGTGTTTACATAGTTGTGCATAGAGAAACATGAGAGAAAATAGCTGGTTATCAAAGCTCCAATTTTGATATTTAAGTAATATATTGCTCAACCAAAGACAGTTTTCCTACATTTTAGCAAGTTGGTGTCACTGTTACTTTTGTAACAAGAAATACCAGGCCTAAAATATTCTGTATGTGTATTTTTTTAAAGCTCTCTAGATAATTCTGAAAAACAGAAATTTGGGTAATTAACATAGGGTATCATTAACATAGGGTAATCAAGCAGCAAGTCTATAGTTGTTCAATGATGATCAATTTCCCTCCACTACTTCTCTAGTGTAAGGTAAAGTTAACCTTTGGACAACATCTTTCTTGTCCTTGAAAGATCATAGTATTATTCTGCCTGGGAAACAAAATTCTGACCCTTCCCTTCCTCCTCTTATATCTATGAGCAGATTCAAGATACAAAGTAAGACTTCCTATTTCTTGATTTGAAGGACACCTTTTGATCAAGGACTCCCGCATTCTGACAGTTAACTTAGTCATGTCTTTGGTTGGTTTTATTTGCACATAAATATCCTGGAAACTTCTGTATGGAAAAGAATGCGGTAATTTTTTTTATTTTTTTAACGTTTATTTATTGTTGAGAGAAAGAGAGAGACAGAGCATGAGAATGGGAGGGGCAGAAAGAGGGGGAGACACAGAATCCGAAGCAGGCTCCAGGCTCTGAGCTGTCAGCACAGAGCCCAACATGGGGCTGGAACCCAAGAATCGCGAGATTATGACCTGAGCCGAAGTGGACACTCAACTGACTGAGCTACCCAGGTGCCCTGAATGTGGTAATTTAAATAACGGCAGTATATCAGTGTAAGTGATCTTTATTTTCAGATGATTGGTGATTAAAGGTTTAGGTTCACATGGGGATTGTAGGCCTGGTAATAGACCATTGAATTTTAAACTTTTAACTAATATTAACAAAGGAAATTTACCATTAAGGAAAGGAAAATTGCCATTTGCAAAAGAAATTTACATATTAAAAAGGAACTTGGAAACTTTTTCTATATCAAAGTTAAATAATTTACATGTGATATTTCTAAAATATTGGGTAAATGCTTGATCTTCCTTAGGCCCTTACATGAAGCCAGCCAATGTTATGAATTATCATTTTTCTAGATTGAGAATTTGAGGATAACAAACTTTGTTAGCTTGAAACAATTCAGTGACAATTCAGGAAGAGAAATTAGGAAGTAGGCATGCCAGTTTTTACTGCATATTCTATTCTTCATGTAACATTTTATTTTTTCTAATGTTCTAAACTCAATATACATACTATTTCACTTGATGGATGAATAACCAAACTCCAACAGCCTGGTGTGTAGTCAGCTCAGCCTATTCATCTTTAAGGATTGATTTGGATATTGACATTGCTAATAAAACTTTCTGAGCATTAGTAATTAATGTGGCTTAAAATGAAACAATACATTACATGGGCCATTTCATCACATAATAAAAATAAGTACTTTTATTCATATATATTGTGATTTCATATACAGAAACAATATTCATATACATGGAGATTTCATATACAGAAACAATAGATTTAGTCTTATTTTCCCACTGACATAGATTTGCCATTCTTTAATTGATCTTTTGCCAGTGCTCAGACTATCAAAGTCAGTCTGAGAAAGCCAAATACCATGTGATTTCACCCATAAGTGGAATTTAAGAAACAAATGAAGAAAGAAATAAAGAGACAAACAAAAACACACAATCTTAAACTCAGAACACAGAGAACAAACTGGTGGTCACCTGAGGAGAGGTGGGTGGAGGGATGGGTGAAATAGAGGAAGGGGATGAAGAGTACACTTACTGTGGGCTCCTGGGTGGCTCAGTTGCTAAGCATCTGACTTCAGCTCAGGTCATGATCTCATGGTTTGTGAGTTCAAGTCCACATTGGGTGAGCTCGAGCCCTGCTTCAGGTGAGCACAAACCCCACTTCAGGTAAAAAACACAAGGCCCACTTCGGGTGAGCCCTGCTTCTCTCTCTGTCTTTCTCTGCCCCTCATGGGATTCTCTGTCTCTGTCCCTCCCTCATTTGTGCCATCTATTTCCGTGTCTCTCAAGAAAAAAAAAAAAGACTACATTTATCATGATGTGTGATGAGTACTGAGTAATGTATAGAATTGTTGAATCACTATATTGTACATTTGAAACTAATATAACATTGTATGTTATTTATACTGGAAATAAACAAGCAAATAAAAAAAGCAAAAAAAGAAAAAAGCTGATTCTACAGATGTCAAATAAGATGATAATATTTGCTCTAGTCTACTAGGGAAACATACAACACTAAATTCTAAATATTGATATTCTGTTCTAATACCTCCTTACATGGGAAAAATATGAATACTATCTATACACATTTACATGGGAAAAATATGAATACTATCTATATAAATATGCCTTAAACTTCATATGTTTTTTTAATTTCTAGTATTCATGAAAGAAAGCCTAAACCCAAAGCTACATCCATAACTAGCTTTATTTATTTTCCTAGATATATCTGCTTGACAGCTTACTAGAGTATTTGAAGGTCCATTTAATAACTGTAATTGTACCTAATTACATAATAGACTTATATTTAACAATTGCATATATAGTATTTATAACTTTAAATTTCTTAACTCCAAACTGTAAAGTTTCCTGAGCATATCATACTGTATATCTGCAGAAAACAGTTTTTAAAGCTCAGGAATCTTACAGTTTTTTATATCTTTGCCCCCATTTTGGAGAAAGATATAGTAGTCTCATTTGTTTTTCATTTTATTTATTTTTTTAGTTTTTTTCATATATTTTTTTAATTTTTTTAACGTTTATTTATTTTTGAGACAGAGAGAGGCAGAGCATGAATGGGGGAGGGTCAGAGAGAGAGGGAGACACAGAATCGGAAGCAGGCTCCAGGCTCTGGGCCATCATCAGCCCAGAGCCCGATGCAGGGCTCGAACTCACAGACCGTGAGATCGTGACCTGAGCTGAAGTTGGACGCTTAACCGACTGAGCCACCCAGGCGCCCCACATATTTATTGTTTTTAAGAGAGAGTGCAAGATGGGGAGGGGCAGTGAGAGAGGAAGACACAGAATCCAAAGCAGGCTCCAGGCTCTGAGCTGTCAGCACAGAGCCTGATGCAGGTCTGGAACCCAAGAACCATGAAATCATGACCTGAACCTAAGTCAGACACTCAACCGACTGAGCCACCCAGGTGCCCCTGTTTTGCATTTTTTCCATGTTCTTCATTTTAAAACGACATTTATTATTTCCTTCAACATTTGTTTTTTTTATTTCTTTATTTTGAGAGAGAAAGAATGTGCAAGCAGGGGAGTGGCAGAAAGAGAAGGGGAGAGAGAATCCCAAGCAGGCTGTGCACTGTCAGCGTAGAGCCCAAGGTGGGGCTTGAACTCACAAACCTTGAGATCATGACCTAAGCCAAAATCAAGAGTCAGACACTTAATCGACTGAGCCACCCAGGTGCTCCTCCTTCAACATTTCTTAGAGTTACTGGGCACATAGAAGAAATAAGTTAGGTACTATCCTTATATCCTCAGGCAATTCAAGGAATTCATAACCTAATGGACTTCAGTAATCTTTAAAATGAGAGCAGTAATATATATGAAACCATAATTCCTTAAATCTTTTGGATTAAAGATTCTATGCATTGCTTCTAAACATCATGCCTTCAGTCAGCGGGGTCTAACACACACAGACATGCTCTTTGATCTCACTTGAAATTAATGACAACTAATGTCAGTGATGTACTATGCTTATTTCATGAAAAAAAAAATTATACCAAATACAATCATTATAGTATTTACATGAAGAAAGATTGAGAAAGGCCACCATCTTACATAACAAAATAATTACATTTCTAACAATTCCTTGAGAATGTCTGTTTGCATGCACTAGTGGATCTAACAATTTTGACATAATCATAGTGGCTTTTATTTCACTTAACTATTAAGAACGACTTATGGTTACCAGAGGGAAGGTGGGTGGGGAAATGGGTAAAATAGGTGATGGGGATTAAGGAGTGCATTTGCTGTGATTGAGTACTGGCTATTGAATGAAAGTGTTGAATCACTATATTGTACACCTGAAACTAATATTACACTGTATGTTAACTAACTGGAATTTAAATAAAAACTTTAAAAAATATATTTAAACACAATTAGGAACAGTGACAATTTACTTCCTAGTATTAGTTTTGTTTATGAGGGTAAGTCTATTTTTAACTTTTTCGTATGCTTTAAGTATAACACTGATTTTGTGATGCTAACATTTCCTCTCAAAATTTTCTTGCTT
Organism: Prionailurus viverrinus; assembly: GCF_022837055.1. Classification (NCBI taxonomy): domain Eukaryota; kingdom Metazoa; phylum Chordata; class Mammalia; order Carnivora; family Felidae; genus Prionailurus; species Prionailurus viverrinus. The sequence continues at coordinate 58,451,631 of NC_062579.1, forward strand.
TCTAGTTGATCTCCTGATCTTACAATGTCTGAAATCAGATTTAGCAATCTCACTTGGGATCAAGTTATAATACTGGATCAAGTGTTAGATGAAGTAATTCCAATTCATGGAAGGGGAAATTTCCCCACATTGGAGGTAAAACCAAAAGATATCATTCATGTTGTGAAAGACCAATTGATAGAGCAAGGAATTATTGTTAAAGATTCCCGATTGAATGGTTCCACAGCAAGTTATATACTTGCAAGCCACAGTGGAATCAGCTATAAGGATCTTGATGTTATTTTTGGTGTTGAATTACCAAGTGATCAGGAATTTCAAGTTATTAAGGATGCAGTTCTAGGTTGTCTACTGGACTTTTTACCAAAAGGTGTGAAAAAGGAAAAGATCACCCTAAAGACCATGAAAGAGGCTTATGTGCAGAAGATGGTCAAAGTTTGCAATATGCATGATCGTTGGAGTCTCATTTCTCTTTCAAACAACACTGGAAAAAATGTAGAGCTAAAATTTGTGAATTCACTCAGACGGCAATTTGAATTTAGTGTTGATTCCTTTCAAATTGTTTTGGATCCCATGTTAGAATTTTACAGTGACAAAAATGCTAGGCTAACCAAAGAATATTATCCTGTTGTGATAGCTGAAAGCATGTATGGAGACTTCCAAGAAGCAATGACACATTTGCAATACAAGCTTATATCTACTAGAAAACCTGAAGAGATTAGAGGTGGTGGCCTTCTGAAGTACAGCAACTTGCTGGTTCGTGATTTTAAACCAGCTTGTGAAGCAGAAATCAAGACACTGGAACGTTACATGTGTTCTAGATTCTTCATTGATTTTCCTGATGTAGTAGAACAGCAAAAGAAGATTGAATCGTACCTCCGTAACCATTTCATAGGTGAAGAAAATAGCAAATATGACTACCTTATGACCTTGCGTGGAGTTGTGAATGAAAGCACTGTTTGCCTTATGGGTCATGAAAGAAGGCAGACACTCAATATGATCACCTTTATGGCTTTAAAAGTACTTGGAGAACAGAATATTTTACCCAATACAGACAATGTAACTTGCTTTTATCAGCCTGCTCCATACTTTGCTGCTGAGGGAGGGTATCCTAATTATTATGTAACATCTGGACCACCACCGATTTTTTTCCAACCATACCAACCACTGCACTTTCATGTGCCAAATGGTATGGTCTAAACACACACACACACACACACACACACACACACACACACCCCAGAAACTTTGCTTTAATTAAACACGTCTTAAAAGCAAGTTTCCAAAATCCATAAAATTAAAATCTATTTTTTATATTTCTTCAGTTATCAACTATTTTCCATTAATTATAACTTAAACCGTCACAGTAAGTACAATATCATCTATAAACTGACCACTGTAAATGATTTTCAAGTGTTATTAATAAGCTATAATAACTTTCAAATGTTGTGGACCACTTAAAATGATTTTCAGATCTTACTAAGTCTTAAGTAAGACTCAAATTTGTCCTGAAAAATACATGACAGATGCCTGAATCTTTGATTAAAATATAAGAGACTCATATTTTCAAATTCAAAGGTACAGTAAATATAAGTGCCAACATTTCTTTATTCAATCAATTCCTGTGTTTCATTCACTTCACCATTTTTTTTCTGGTGAATATTACCATCACTGAGTTTTCAATACTTAACAAAAATGCCTAATTTCAAAGACAACAGATTCAGAAGAGATTAAAACTCTGGACTTTATAATTGTTTTCCAATTAAATTGGGTTAGATACAAAATCCTACTGTTATTTCAAGGAACACTGAAAAAAATATTTCTTAAAAACACTGGACATTAGCAATTTGTTAACTGTCAAATAGTGTTGTTGATCTGAAGAATAATACCATCCAGCTGTAAAATCAATACTGCGATCAAAATTATATGTGTCTTCATTTTTTTCCCCTAAATAAGTTGAAAAGAATGAAAATGACCATGAATGTGAACATTTTTTATCATTATCTGTTAGAGACTCTAAATGGCAGATAGCAAAAAAACAGGCAATGTTTTTTTTAGCTATGGATGGTATTTATCATTTTTAGGACCTATTTGTCTAATGTATTAATATATCTGGAGATACTCAGTATCAGTAAGTTAAAATATTTTCATTATTGTTCATTGAAGTGCATTTTTTTCACTTTGCTCTTACTAAAGATCAGTTTCTAACATGCTACTCAAGTGCCTCTTCATGTGAGTTTTTGCTTAATACTATAATTTATCCAACAATTGCATACATTCATCAGGTATCTGACTATTTGCCTACTACATCAGGTATGCTGCTAGCATATCTACCAATAGAATTAAAACAATATTTTTCCCATAATGAAGAAAATAATGCATAACCAATATTAATGGAGATGAGAGAAGATGAACCAACCTGAATGAATATAGAGAAGACCATCAGACAACTTCACCATTTTAACTTGCTTCTGATTTTTTGTTTTTCCATCTCAGTTTTCATTGACCATCATAAGTTTTTTCATCACAGCATGATCCAAAAGGCATATTCTGAGAATTTGTCACTTATAAACTGTGCTTAATCTGTCTTCTCTGTATTAAAGTACTGGACACAAAAAGTACATAAAATATGGCATTTTCAAATAAATATTTCCAAGATGTTTTATACCACCACACCACTGGCCATCAGTATATTTTTAAAGAATTATATTTAAAATGTATTTATGTGTATTTACACATGCACATATTTATCAATCATACAACCCTGAGGCTTTTAAACGTTATATGGATTCACCTCTTTGCTTGGGAAAAATAAAGAATTTATAAATACCACATTAAAGAGAAAATTTAGTAATCTATTAACATAGTGTATTGGCTGAAAAATTATCTTTCTGTGCTAAAGTATAATCTTTAGTTTTCAGTTGGGGGAGTGCTTGCACATAAAACTGAAATAGTATATGCTATGTTTAAGTACCAAAAAACAATTCCAAAAGATATGGGAAAAGTATTTAGGAATAAAAGAACTATAGTAGTTATGAGTCATGGGTAAAGATTCAGTATTTCCATAGAATTTTATGCTGAATAGCAGAATTCTGAAGCTGTTTGGAAACATCCCTCATGTGCTCCCTTAGTTTTCTTTGGTTCTATTGAGAATTTGAACTCCTTTTTCCCTAAAGAGGAAATTCTCTATGGTGTTCTCCTAAAGCTTTACATACTGCTGGAAGAATGGCCTGAAAGCTACCAGCTTACTCCTAACATTTTCAAATATGTGTTTTCATTGTAGTATAAAAGCTCAGACTTGGTATATAAGATTTTCTCAAGAAAGAGAATCCAAACCTGTTGAATGGAAATGGTATCACTAAAGAGAAAGCTATAGTTTGATATCTCATGGTTTTCTTTCCAAGCTAGGCTGTCCTTTGCTTCTAACCAAACAGAAAAATATCTATCTTTAATAGCGTATGAGTATCTCTCCAGGATTAGGCTAGTTTTCTTAAGATACAGTATTACCTCATTCTGTTCATTAAGATAATAAATGGGAAAATTTTCCTATAAAAAAAGTTCCAGATTCTTTGCCTAAAGGAGTTAATAGATGTTAGTTAAATTTGACTCTAGAGCATATGTAATTTCATTACAAGAGAGAAATGTTGTCTTTTCCTCTTTTATTTTACACAAATTCAACACTGAGTCTTAGTTTGGGAATTGTTTTTTCTTCTCAGAAACCTAACCAAAACCAAAAAAAAAAATCGTTTGACATAGTTCTAGTATTCATATCAGTGGGACACAGTTGGTGTTAGTTATAGGTACATATTTTTTTAAACCAAAATATTCTTGCATTTCACAGACGTTTTCACATAATTATTAAAGTTATATTAGTAGACTATTTGTAGCTTTTAAATTCAGAGATATTCTGATAGTGACTGATGTCCAGTTTCTCAAGGAAAGTTGAAGACAAGTTATTTAAATTAAAGACAAAATAACAGAGATGGAACAGTTATGAACTTCTCCAAAAAAACTGGGAAAATATCCTAGGCCCGAATTCCATTTGTTAATACCATCTCAGAAATGTTCTATTAAAATTCATGCAAAATAAACAATTTTTAAAATTTGCCTTTAGCCATATTTTAGTTTTTAGGTATTGATAAGGGTCAATATGCAAAATGTCTGAGATATGATTAAAACTCTTTTCATGCATGGATCTATTATCTGGAAGGATTCATCCATCTTTGAAAATATAGAGAGTTAAAAGTTTACAGTTGAGAAAAAATTTGAAGTTTTAAAGTTTGTAATGCTTATCAAAATTATATTGATCTATGAATATGGCAGTTCCATTTGTAGAGGATTTAAAAAAAATTGAATCTGTAACTTAACATTAAAACAGGATTGGGAGGTTTGTGGGACTACAGTTTGAAAAGTATTCTTATAAAGACCATTTTGTCAAGGCCTAAAACCCATATTTTAAAGTACTTTAGGATTTATTTGCTTTGCATTGTAAAAGAAAATACTTTTAATGATGTTTTCTTTTTACTTCTGTTCTTTTGTGGTCATATTCTGTATGTTACAATGTTAAAAGTTACAAGTTTGGAAATCGTATTGCTGATCCACTGCTCCCTTTTATGAACACTTTTTTAGCATGTATAAATGAAAGGAGCTAATTTGTTGAAATGTCATTGTATTGCTTTTAGGTGCTTTCTTAAGGAAACAGATTTCCTCAAATTTTGTCAGTTTGAGCAAAAACATACCATTTAGAGTATATGGTGTCTGTAAATAAATTTAACTTGTAACAGGTGATATTTAAGCTCAACACATTACACTTCTAGTTTTGTTTTTCTTTAATATGGGGGATGTGAAGTTATTTTTCACAAAATTGTTATGTCACAAGTAGTGCTAAATGAATTGCATTAGTGTTTGAAACAATAGAAACCCATTTTTGTTTAGATGTAGTCTTTGAAAGAGCAAGAAAATAACCCCTGTAAATGAATAAGTGTCCTAAGAGAGAAGTGTCTTCAGAGAGCCCTCTTTAAAAATTTTCTCTTATGATTCCAAATTAAAAGTGATGGATTGAATAACCCTGTTAAATCCAATTTAAGTGGTTTCATGATGATTTATGAAAATTTATTTGTTATAAATTGTAGACTGGTGGTAGAATTTGAACTGTTCTCTAAAATTCTAGTGAGTAGTCCACTTTACATTATAAATAAAATGTGACCAAGTCTCACTTGGTCCTTTGGCTCAACTAGAGAACCCAGGATCCTAAGATTGAATTCTTGTTTTAACATTGGTATGCTAATAATCAGTGGGGGAGATTGGTCTCCATGAAAATGACAGTAGAGAGTGATATGAAAGTTCACACTAATATCTTATTCAGAAATTTCATTTTTATCATAGAAAGACAACATAAAAAACATTTCTATATAAAATGTGGCTTCAATAGCAAATGGAAAAATAATAAAGATATTGTAATATCTTTAAGTTATAAAATCAGTTAAAAAAGGAATTCCAGTATATTTGTTGTAGTCACTAATAAAATGTTTTTAAATAAAAACTGGTATTACATAGTCATTTACATTTAAAATGTCTGTTTTAAAAGTTTTAACAAATGTTCACCTCTCCCCAATAAAATTACTCAACCCAAACATATATTAGTGGATATTTGAATAAAGAGGATTGAAAATAATTTTTTTTAAGCCTTACATGTGACCTCCTTGAACAAAAGGATTTTTACATAAGTTATTTTCTTTATGGTTTTGAGGGTTTTGTAGGGTAGCTTTGGGATACTTAGGATTAAATGCCTTCAAGGGGCACCTGGGTGGATGAGTCGGTTAAGCATCTGGCTCTTGACTTCAGCTCATGTCATGATCTCACTGTTTGTGGGTTTGAGCCTCATGTCAGGGTCTGCACTGGCAGTGCAGAGCCTGCTTGGGATTATCTCTCTCCCTCTCTGCCCTTCACTGGTCATGTGCTCTGTCTTTCTCTCTCTAAATAAATAAATAAATTAAAAAATAAAGGCCTTCAAAAAGCAATGGTATCTCAGGCAGTGAAGTCCAAATAACTTCTGTCTTACTGTAACTCCTCAAGATTTATTATCAGGTGAAATGCTTTCAGATCATGTCAGCAGGTAAATAATATAAATTAAAAGAGTTTTTAAGGTTAAAAATCTACTTCTTTTAAAAGCATCTAAATATATTTTTAAAGGGAAAGTTATCATCATCTTCTAGGTACACAGTATGTGTCCTGAAATGAAAATCGTGCTAGGGAGGTTATGTGTTTTAGAAAGGTAGAGGACTATATTTAATATTCTATAAGTAGATTTATATTAAATTCAGTGTCTGTTTACTTAAATCAAGGCGAATACCTCTGAAGAAGGGTTATGTGAATTGTAATCCTGACAGTTTACAAAAAGGGGGCACATAATCCATTTTCCTGAAGAACAAGTTTTTAATTCCTTCTGTTTTTGTGCCACCTTTCCCTTGTTTACTAAAACGATACCTCTGTGTGTTCATAGTGATAAGATGCAAAAAAAAATGCAGTCTAAGGGTTATTTATTACTGTTTTTAGTACCAAAAGACAAAATGACACTGTTCCAAGTGAGGGAAGAGTCTGGAAATGTCAAAAGTATTGACTCAAGATTGTAATCATACATGATTCCATTCTAGAGAAGAAAACTTTCATGTGTGCATTGTGGAGAATCCAATTCTAGGATCTCCAATTTTTCAAGATTTCTCTTAGAAGACACAACACTTGAATTAAAAGGCCATGATTCTTAAACATTCACTTTTCAGTTCCTTAAGAATTTTAGGCAACTAAATGTGGAGAAATCACTTACATGACTATCATCCAGAGTTCAGACTCGGGTAAGTTATAAGTTAACTTTTAGTAAGAAATAGTCAAAATCATTTTAAGTGTTATGTGCTTTTGTATAATTCTTGGAACTTTTTTAAAGTTAAGTAAGTTTCATTTCAACTTCATTTGTATATATGAAAATTGTAAATCAAACCAATTGAACTTTTAAAAAGGACAAAAGTCCCCCCCATAAACTTAGATTTAATACATAAAATTATACATTAGAGTATATAAATTTATAAAATTTTTAAATTCCCATATAATAATGTCACATTAAGTTATAAAACTATTAATAGATGATTCACCTTAATTAATTATAATTGTGTATTACATTTATTGAAAATTTTTAGTATTTATTATTTTCACTCAAAGAGTGTAAGTGTCTTCCAGTAAATATTGGAAATAACCTGTTGGATTATCTGAATTTTCCAGATCTTAATCCATTATAATTGAATGATACTGTCTTGGGACTATCTTGTCCAATTTAAGTTCTTTAAGTTTTCACTTTACAAATGACTAATGCTAAAGCATAAGTGAAATAGCAAACTCTTACTTGCTCTTTAAATAAAAATATCCCACTATTTTAAAGCAAATCCTATATATCTCTGAAAAAAAATCTACTTTATGTCCATAGAATGCTACTACATTTAATTGAAAACTAAAGTTCTCTTTGTCAGCTTGTGGCTATTGTTTCACATAGTCCTTGTTTAGATTGAGTGAAATCAGTGAAAAGCATGAGCAAATAGAAAGTTATTTCCTTAAAATTCTGGATGTTAAATCAATGTTTCAACCTGCAAAACAAAGCAGCTGTCCAGATAATTGAAATAAGTCACTAATTAATGAATAAGGAAAAGTGGTTCCAAATTAATTACAGTCCAAGTCATTGAATAACTGCATTTTCCCCATATAGACAAGACCAAAATTAACTATTGGATATGAGAAAATCCCTACAATAATACCATTTTATTAGATGTAAAACAATCCAATATAGAATAAAGTTAGAAGATCTAACTTCAAAGCTTAGAGAACAAATGGAATACTTAAGAATTTATCTCAAATATGTGTTTAAAATTTCAGTTAATTGAAATCCAATTGTTAAGCATGAAAGAAAATATCAGTGAAAGGAATTATAGTCACTGAGTGGAAAATGAAATTGAAACATCTAAATGTAGTTGCTGAGCACCCAGTAAAACTGGTATGATTTCCTACACTATTTCAAGACAGACCTACATTTTATCGTTAAACAATTCACTTTAGGAAAGCAGTGAATATAAATATAGCTTCATAAATGTTTTAGGTACCTTTTCAGCCTTCTAGTTCACAGCACCAATTTTGATCTTTTACTACAAAACTTTTGAAGTGTTCTTAAGAACTTACTGTGTCTCAGGGGTGCGTGGGTGGCTCAGTCAGTTAAGCATCCAACTCTTTTTCTTATTTTTTTTTACATTTATTTATCTTTGAGAAACAGAGTGAGACAAAGCGTGAGTGGGGGAGGGGCAGAGAGAGAAGGAGACACAGATTCTGAAGCAGGCTCCAGACTCTGAGCTGTCAGCGTAGAGCCTGATGTGGGGATCAAACCCATGAACTGTGAGATCATGACCTGAGCCCAAGTCGGGCGCTCAACCGACTAAGCCACCCAGGTGCCCCAAGCATCCAACTCTTGATTTTGGCTCAGGTCGTGATCTCACGGTTCGTGGGTTCGAGCCCTGCATCAGGCTCCATGCTGGCAGTGCAGAGCCTGCTTGGGATTCTCTCTCCATCTCTCTGGGGACCACTTTCTTACACCTTACACAAAAATAAATTCAAAATGGATGAAAGACCTAAATGTGAGACATGAAACCATAAAAATTGTAGAAGAGAACACAGCCAGTAATCTCTCTGACATCGGCCATAGCAGCTTCTTTCTAGATATGTATCCAGAGGCTAGGGAAACAAAAGCATAAAAGACTATTGTGATTTAATTAAAATAAAAAGCTTCCACACAGTGAAGGAAACAATCAGCAAAATTGAAAGGCAACCTACAGAATGGGAGACCTTTGCAAATGACATAGCTCAGAAAGGGTTAGTATTCAAAATGTACAAAGAAACTTACAAAACACACACACACAACAGCACCATATATTTAGCAGAGCCAGATAGTGTATCTACTAAAGTCTGTGTATGCTAAACACATATTCAAGCAATGACATTAAGTGATTATGGAGTGGAAAATATATTAGGATATAGTGTTTATTGGAAGAATTAAGAACTATGGTGAAAGGGATTGGAGAGATAAAACACCACTTGATATGGTTTCCTTGAAGGTTCTACAGTTTTAGCAACAGCAACCCTAGGCTGGAGAATTCATTATTTTACATAAACTATAGAACAATATATCAGTAAATACACTCATGCTAAAGCTGGCACATTTTCTTTACATAATGTAAATTATCAGATTGCTAAATCTTAAAGCAATATATATGATTACAATAAAGAAACAAAATGACAGGCGCTTGGGTGGCTCAACCAGTTGAGCATCTGACTTTGGGTCAGGTCATGATCTCAGGGTTCATGAGTTCGAGCCCCACATGGAACTCTGCACTGACAATGCAGAGCCTACTTGGGATTCTCTCTCTCTCTCACTCTCTCTCTGCCCCTCCCCAGCTCATGCTCCTGCTCTCTCTCACTTTCTCTCTCTCGAAGTAAATAAATTTTTTAAAAAGAGCTGTTGAGACTGTCTTTATTCCATTGGATATTCTTTCCTGCTTTGTCAAAGATTAGTTGGCCATATGTTTGTGGGTCCATTTCTGGGTTCTCTATTCTGTTCCATTGATCTGAGTGTCTCTTCTTGTGCCAGTACCATACTGTCTTGACATACTGTCTTGATGATTACAGCTTTGTAGTATAGCTTGAAGTCCAGGATTGTGATGCCTCCTGCTTTGGTTTTCTTTTTCAAGATAGAGGCACTATCGACAATAGCCAAAGTATGGAAAGAGCCCAAATATCCATCGATGAATGAATGGATAAATGGTATATATATACATACAATGTATATATATACAATGGAGTATTACTCAGCAATCAAAAAGAATGAAATCTTGCCATTTGCAACTACGTGGATGGAACTGGAGGGTATTATGCTAAGTGAAATTAGTCAGAGAAAGACAAAAATCCTATGACTTCACTCATATGAGGACTTTAAGAGACAAAACAGATGAACATAAGGGAAGGGAGACAAAAATAATATAAAAAACAGGGATGGGGACAAAACATGAGACTCATAAATATGGAGAACAGAGGGTTACTGGAGGGGGTGTGGGAGGGGGGATGGGCTAAGTGGGTAAGGGGCACTAAGGAATCTACTCCTGAAATCATTGTTGCACTATATGCCAGCTAATTTGGATTTAAATTTTAAAAATAAAATTAAAAAAGATAAAAAAGATCTGATTGCTTATAAAAAATATAAAATGATTCATTGACACAATCAAGACAGTTTTTTCATCCTTTAATACGCAAGGATAAGTTGTGCCTCGTCTGGTACTTCCAACTTGAGCAGAAAGCATAGGTAGTATCCACTTGTATAAAAAGAGCCAACTATAGTAACAAATGATGGTAAAAAATGCAAGTCAAAAAAATTGTTTTGCTTGTAACAAGACAGTTAAACGATGGGTGATATTTTACCAAGCACTGTAATATTTCATTATTAAGCATTAGTAAAAATGAGATTCATTTACTTTGGGATCCTTGACAATGATGCCATTAAGGTACTTGCATATTATGAAATTTCTGATTAGACTTTGTGATCATTGCACTTGTCCTCCCCCCACACACATTATTTCCAATGTTAAAGTGGATAAGCATTATTACTCTGTATGCTTTCATTTCTACTCAATTTGGGTCTGGTCATTAGTAGGAATATTTAAAACTATCTACCTTCATGATTTCTTCAAAGGTTCATTTTTCTTTAAATTTTAACAATATTTTTACATATTTAAAAATAAAGTTGTTAAAAGAAAGATGATGAGTAGTGTTCTATTTCCCATCACTGCACACATTACATGTTGTCACAGATGATTCCATATTTATCATGTCCTGTGTTATTACAGAATTTCCATTTCTAAAATCACAATTATTTGCCGTGGAAAGAATTAAAACATTAAAAATATAATTTTAATAACATGATCAAGCAACAAATTTGGTCTCCTTTAGAATACACATATACCTGTGAAATAATCTCCACGTTTCTTTCAGCTTTTTATTGGAGATTCCCTCTCTCCACCTCCATACATACAATGATACACAAAAGTGGCAGGTACTTAACATACATGTCATGGAGGAAAATCACCTCTCCAATTTCAAAGGGAGATATATATGACAATTGCCTTAGGCTATAGCTAAAATTGTTGAAACAAATCTTTTTTTTTTTCCTAGACAAGAGATGGGATAAAACAGTGGCTGAACTGAGAGGCATTACCAACTAATATAGAAAATTGTAAAAAGAAAAAAAAAGAAAAAGAAAAAAAGCTCTCTGAAAGTAGTTCTATGGGAAGGTAATTTATCATATTCTTGTCGGTTTCTAATGCCTTTGTAGATTCTAAAGGAGAATCAAAACTCACCTGAACAACCCTTGTCTTGGCTTGTCTGAGTGTCTTCTTTTAAAACTCAAAGACCAATTATCTCTGGCATACTGATTTAATTCACCCCACTGCTCAATATGAAATAATTTTGAGAATCCCCATTGGGGAAGCCCAAGGAAAAACTGTTAAGTATGGCTTAGTCACTCCCTTCCAAAGACTCGGACCCCTAAGCATTTGACTGCATCCTAGCCCCTATACCACCACCATTTCATCCACCTCATACAAATGTGCATCCTTATATGATTCCCCCACCATAGACTGTACTTCATACATCCCTAACATCAAAATGTTAATGGCCTATGGTATCATCTGCCAAGAAAGTTAATTCTTTTAACTTTTCTCTCTTTTTTAAATGTTTATTTTTTTCTGAGAGAGAGAGAGCATGAGAGGGTGGAGGGGCAGAAAGAGAGGAGAGAGAGAATCCCAAGCAGGCTGATGCAGGGCTCCATCTCAGGAACCCTGAGATTGTAACCTGACCCAAAATTAAGAGTCCGATGCTTAACTGACCTAGCCACCCAGGCGCCCCTTTTAAATTTTCTTATATCATGTGAAATGTCCAGGATGAAGTCAATAAAAATAGTGGAATAAGAACTTACAAAATTTCAGTTTTTGATAAAAACAATGAAAAACACAAAAATTGTTAGAATTAACTTTTCCAGAGCTCAAAATTACCCAGAGGCTTGCAGCAATACAGGGAGAGAAATAGCTGAATCTTGGTAAAAACAGTGGCTTTTTTAAAATACTTAATTTTTAGAGAATTTTTAGGTTCACTGCAAAATTGAGGGGTAAGTGCAGAGAGCTCCCAAATATCCCCTGCCCCTATGCACACCTGCCTTCTCCACTATTAACATCTCAAACTAGAGTGATATATTTGTTAAAATCAATGAATCTACATTGCCACATCATTATTACCCAAATTCATAGTTTATATTAGAGTTCAACCTTGACAATGTGCATTCTGAGTTTAGACAAATTTTAAATTGCATGTTCCCACCATTGTATTATACAGAATAACTTTAGTTCCCTGAAAATCCTTTCTACATTGCCTATTGATTCCTCTCTCCCCCTACACAATGGCAACCACTGATCTTTTTACTTTCCACATTTTTTTTCTATTCCAAAATATCATATAGTAGGGATCTTATAGCATGTAGTCTTTTCAGATTGGTCTCTTTTACTTAGTAATATATATTTAAGAATCCTCCATGTCTTTTCATGGCTTGATAGCTCACATCTTTTTAGCGCTGAATAATATTCTATTGTCTGTATGTACTACAGTTTATCCATTTACCTACTAAAGGACATATTCATTGCTTCCAAGTTTTGGCACTTATAAATAAGGCTACTATAAAAATATGTGTGCAGGTTTTTGAGTGGACATACATATTCAATATTTGGGTACATACTAAAGAATGTGTTTGCTGGATCATTCGGTAAGAGTAGGTGTAAGTTTTATTTTGTTTTGTTTTGTTTTGTTTTGTTTTGTTTTGTTTTGTTTAAGAAACTGCCAATCTGTCTTCCCAAGGGGCTGTACCATTTTGCATTCCCACCAGAAAGGAACGTAAGCTCCTACTGCTCCACATTATGGCCAACATTTGTTGTCAGTATTTTAGAATTTTGTGATTCTAATTGATGTGTAGTGATATCTCGGGTTTTTAAAATTTTTTTAATATTTATTTGTTCTTGAGAGAGACAGAGCATGAGTGGGGGAGGGATAGACTCTGAATCAGGCTCCAGGCTCTGAGCTGTCAGCACAGAACCTGACGCAGGACTCAAACTCATGAGCTGCTAGATCATGACCTAAGCCGAAGTCCAACGCTTAACCAACTGAGCCACCCAGTCACCCCTCTCATTGTTGTTTTAATTTTCAATTTTCTAATGACATATAATGTTGCATATTCTTTACATATGCTTTTGTGCCATCTGTATATCATGTTGATATACAGTGAAGTGTCTGTTAAGATGTTTTGTTCATTTTTTTTCATCAGATTGCTCATTTTCATACTGTTGAGTTTTAAGAGCTCTTTGTTTATTTTGGATAACAGTTTCTATATTTTTTGCAAGTATGTTCTCATTGTCTGTGACTTGTATTCTCATTCTCTTGACTGTGTCTTTTATAAAGTAGAATATTTTAATTTTAATAAAGTCCACCTTATGAATTATTTCTTTTATGTATTGTGCACTTGGTACCTTTGCTATTGATCACCAAACACAAGGTCATTTAGATCTTCTCCTATGATGTCTTACAGCATTTTTGTAGTTTTGTGTTTTGCATGTAGATCTATGATCCATTTTGAGTTAATTTTGTGAAGGGTATAAGGTCTGTAACTAGATTATTATTTTTTGAATGTGGATATCCAGTTGTTCTAGCACCATTTGTTGAAATGACTATATTTTCTCCTTTGACAAAGTTTGTCAAAGTTAAGTTGACTATATTTGTGTGAATCAATTTCTGCGCTGTTTTTCCATTGATCTATTTGCCCATTCTTTTGCCAATACCACATTGTCTTGATTACTGTGGTAGTCTTGAAGATGGGTAGTGACAATATCCTGACTTTGTTTTTTGTTTTTTTCAATCCTGTGGTGTTGATTCTGGATCTCTTGCCTCTACATATAAATATTAAGATTATTTTGTCTATATCCACAGAATAATTTTCTGGGACTTTTATTGGAATTGCATTGAATCTGTAGATCAAGTTGACAGTTTGAGAATATTGTCTTTCTATCCATGAGCATGGACTCCCCATTTTTTAAGCTCTTTCTTTAATTCTTTTATCAGAGTTTTATAGTTTTCCTCATTTGTATCTTATACACATTTTGTTAGGTTTATACCTAAGTATTTCATTTTTTTTGGTGCCAACATAAATGGTATAATGTTTTTAATTTTAAATTCCACCTGTTTCTTGCTGATATATAAGAAAGTGATTGACTTTTATATATGAACCTTCTATCTTTCAACCTTGTAATAATCACTTATTAGTTCCAGGTTTGTTATTGATTCTTTTGAATTTCCTACAAAGACAGTCATTTCATCTGCAAAAAAAAGACACTTTTATTTCTTTCTTCCCATTCTGTATATATTTTGTTTCATTTTATTCTCTTATTCCATTAACTAGGAGTTTCAGTTAGATATTGAAAAGCAGTGGTTAGTGAAGAGATCCTTGCCTTTTTTCTGATATTAGAAGGGAAGAGTCTAGTTTCTCACTATGTAGTCTGATTTTAGCTATACTTTTTGTATATATTATTAATTAAGGCATTCCCCCTATATTCCTAGTTTTTTAGGAGGTTTTTTTTTTAACATGAATAGGCGTTCTATTTTTCAAAAGCTTTTTCTGCATCTACTGATATGATCATGTGATTTTTCTTCTTTAGCCTATTTATATGATAGATAACATTAATTCTCAAATGTTAAACAAACCTTACATACCTGCAATAAATCCTATTTGTGGTGTATAATTATTATTTTTAAAGTTTTAAAACACTTTATTGAGGAATGGTTGGCATACAAAAACTGTGCATACTTAATATATACAGAATGACGAGTTTGGAAATAAATACAATCACCACATTCTGTGCCACAAAAATATCCACCACCTTCAAAATCTTCCTAGCACCCACTGATTATTTTTAAATAAAAACACTTAATACAATAAGATACATTCTCTTAGTCAAATGTTAATTATGCAATATGGTATTGCTAACTATGGGCACTATGCTGCACAGATTTCTATTACTTATTCATTTTGTATGACAAAAAAAATTGTACTATTTGACTAATACCTTCCCTTTTCCCCCTTCCCCCAGCCCAGACAACCACCATTCTACTTGCTGCTTTAATTTTGACTCTTTTATATTTATATAAGTGGTATCACAAAATATCTGTCTTTCTGTGTCTAGCTTCTTTTCAGTTAACTTAAAGTCCTCCAGATTCATCCATGTTGTCACTAACGGCATGATTTCTTTCTTTTTTAAGGCTGAATATTATTCCACTGTTTACTACATTTCTTTATTCACCCATCAGTGAACATTATAGTTGTTTCCATGTCATAGTTATTGTAAATGATGCTGAAATAAATATGGGAGTTCAGATATCTCTTACATATATGATAGATAGATAATACATAGGTATAGATAAATATAGATATATAGATGATATAGATTAAATATAGATAGATGATATAGAGATAGAGATAGACATAGAGATAGAGATAGATATAGATAGATATAGATATCTTTGGGATATATACCTATAGATATCTTTGAGATATATACCTAGAACTAAGATTTCTGGATCATACGGTAGTTCTATTTTTCATTTTCATTTTTTTTTTGTTAACTGCTGTACTTTCATCCATAGTAACTGCACTGAATTACATTTCCACTAAGATTATTTAAGGATTTTCTTTACATCTTCACCAATACTATGTATATACATATATATATATATATATATACACACACACACACACTAGTATATATATATATATATATATATACACACACACACTCACACTATATATATATATATATATATATATACACACACACACTATATATATATATATATATATATACACACACACACACACACACACACACACACACACACTAGTATATAATAAATATTTGATAGCCATCCTAACAGGTATTAGATGATATCTCATTATGGTTTTTATTTTCATTTCCTTAGTTGTTTGTAATATTAAGCATCTTTTTCATACACCTATTGGCAATTTATATATCTTCTTTGGAGAAATGTCTAAGTCATTTCCCCATTTTTATTTTTTTAAATATTTTTTTAACATTTATCTATTTTTAAGAGATAGAGAGAGACAGAGCATGAGTGGCAAAGGGGCAGAGAGACACACACACAGAATCTGAAACAGGCTCCAGGCTCCAAGCTGTGAGCACAGAGCCTGATGCAGGGCTCAAACCCATGAACTGTGACATCATGACCTGAGCCGAAGTCAGATGCTCAACCTACCGAGCCATCCAGGCGCCCTGTCATTTCCCCATTTTTAAATCTCACTATTTATTTTCTGTTGCATTATAGGTGTTCCTTATATATTTTATATGTTAACCTGTTATCAGATATTTGGTTTGAAAATATTTCTTCCATTTTATAGAGTACTTTTTCATATGTTAATTGTTTCCTTTGCTGTGCAGTTTTCAAATTTGATACTATTTCACTTTTTCTATTTTTATTTTTGTGGCCTGTGTTTTTGGGGTCATATCCAAGAAATTATAGCCAAAGTCAATGTCAATAACATTTTTCCCTAGGTTTTCTTCTAGGAATTTTATGGTTTCAAGTCTTATGTTTAAGTTTTTAAAGCACTTTGAGTTGATATTTTTTTATAGTGTTAGATAAAGGTTCAGTTTCATTCTTTTGCATGTGGATATCCAGTTTTACCAACACCATTTATTAAGGAGACCATACTTTCCCCATTGTGTGGTCTTGGCACCCTTCTTGAAGATCAGTTGTTTATCAATGTGTGGATTTATTTTGGGGTTCTCTGTTCAGTTCCATTGGTCTATATGTCTGTTTTTATTGTACTACCATACTATTTTGATTGCTGTAGCTTTCTAATTTGGCTTGAAATTAAGAAGTATAATAGCTCCAGCTTTTATTTTCTTGCTCAAATTGCTTTGGCTATTCAGGTTCTTTTATGGTTCCATATAAATTTTAGAATTTTCTCAATTTCTGTAAAAAAATGCCATTGGGATTTGGATAGAGATGGCATTAAATCTGTGGATCATTTGGGGATAATATGTACATTTTAACAATATTAATTCTTTTAATCCATGAACAAAGGATGCTTATTTTGTCTGCTTTAATTTCTTTCATTGGTGTTTCATAATTATCACATAAATCCTTTACACCCTTAGTTAATTAAGTTTCATGTTTTGCTTTTTTTGACTGTTGTAAATGGGATTGTATTCTTAATTTGCTTTGCAAATAGTTTTTTGTGAATGCATAGAAACAAATTAATTTTTGCATATTAATTTTGTCGCCTGCCATATTACTTAATTTATATATTAGTCCTAACAACTTTTTATGAGTCTTTTGGGTTTTCTACGTGTAGATCATGTTATCTGCAAAAGAAAATTTTACTACCTCCCTTTCCATTTGGGTGACATTTTTTAATTTTCTTGCCTAAATGCTCTGGCTAAGATATCCAGTACCATGTTCCATAAGAATGTTAAAAATGGGCATCCTTGTCTCATTTCTAATCTTAGAGGAAAAGCTTTTGACTTTTCACCATTGAGAATGATGTCAGCTGTAGGATTGTCATATATAGTTTCTAAAATGTTGAGGTGTATTTCTTCTATGCCTAATTTTTGAGGGTTTATCACTAAAGGATGCTGGATTTTGTCAAATTCTTTTTCTGTATCTATTGAAATAATTGTATGATTTTTATTTTTTACTCTGTTAATGTGGTATATCACAATTTTTGTCTGCATATGTTGAACCATTCTTGCATCCCAGGTATGATTCCCACTTGATAGCGCTGTATGAACCTTTTTAAAATTTCTTTTTATTTAAATTCCATAGGTTAACATACAGTGTAATATTAGTTTCATGTTTACAATTTAGTGATTCAACACTTCCATACAACACCCAGTGCTCATCACAAGTATACTCCTTAATTCCCATCACTTATTTAGCCCATACCCCCCGTCACCTCCCCTCTGGTAAACATCAGTCTGTTTGCTGCAGTTAAGAGTGTGTTACTTAGTTTGCCTCACTCTCTCTTTTTTATTCCCTTTGCTCATTTGTTTTATTTCTTAAATTACACATATAAATGAAATTACACACATGGCATTTGTCTTTCTCTTACTTATTTCACTTAGCATAATACTTTCTAGCTGCATCCATGTCATTGCAAATGGAAAGATTTTATTCTTATTATGGCTAATATTATATATATATATATATATATATATATGAGTAATATCCATTGTTTATATATACCACATCTTCTTTATCCATTCATCAGTCAGTGGACACTTGGGCTGTTTCCCTGTTTCCATAATTTGCCTATTGTAGATAATGCTGCTATAAACATCAGGGGCATGTATCCCTTTGAATTAGTATTTTAGTATTCTTTGGGTAAATACCTAGTAGTGTAATTGCTGGGAGTTCTGTTTGTAACATCTTGAGGAACTTTTTCCAGAGTGACTGCACCAGTTTGCTATCCCACCAACAATGCAAGAAGATTCCTTTTGCTCCACATACTATTGTTTATTTTTGTGTGTGTTGTTGATTTTAGCCATTCTGACAAGTGTGAGATGATATCTCATTGTAGTTTTAATTTGTATTTCCCTAATTATTGGTGAGTTGACCATGTTTCCACATGCCTGTTAGCCATCTGGATGTCTTCATTGGAAAAATGTCTATTCAGATATTTTGACCATTTTATAGCATAATTCTTATTTTTCGTATTGAGTTTTATACATTTTATATATATATTTTGGATACTAAATTTTATGAGATATCATCCTCCATTCTGTGCATTGCCATTTAGTTTTGTTGATTGTTTCCTTTGATGTGCAGGAGATTTTATTTTGATGAAATCCCAATAGTTTATGTTTGCTCGTTTCCCTTGCCGCAGAAGTATCTAGTAAGAAGTTGCTACAGATAATGTTAAAGAAGTTACTGCTTGTATTCCCTTTTAGGATTTTTATGGTTTCAGGTCTCATATTTATGCCTTCAGTGCATTTTGAATTTATTTTTGTGTATGGTATAAGAACGTGGTCTAGTTTCCTTCTATTGAAGATTGCTGTTCAGTTTTCCCAGCAACATTTCTTGAAGAGAGTGTCTTTTTCCCATTGGATATTCTGTCCTGCCTTGTTCAAAATTAATTGACAAGAGAGTTGTGGGTTCATTTCTGGGTTTTCTATTCTGTTCCATTGATTTATGTTTCTTTTTTGTGCCCATACACAATAAGCTGTTTCAATAACGACAGCTTTGTAATATAACCTAAGGTCTGGAATTGTGATGCCTCCAGCTTTGCTTTTCTTTTTCGTGGTTGCTTTGGTTATTCAGGGTCTTTTGTGGTCCCATACAAATTTTAGGATGGTTTGTTCCAGCTATATGAAAAATCTTGCTGGCATTTTGATAGGGATTGCACTAAATGTGTAGCTTGCTTTGGATAATATAGACATTTTAACAGTGTTGGTTCTTCCAGAACATTAGCATGGAATGCTTTTCCATTTCTTTGTGTTATCTTCAATTTCTTTCATCAGTGTTTTATAGTTTTCAGAGTATAGTTATTTCACCCCTTTGGTTAGGTTTATTCCTAGGTATCTTATTGTTTTTGGTGCAATTGTAAATGGGATTGATTACTTGATTCTCTTTCTGATGCTTCATTATTGGTGTATAGAATTCCTGTGTCAATTCTAACAATTTTTTAGTATTGTCTTTCAAGTTTTATTTATAGAGTATCATGTCATTTGCAAATACTGAAAGTTTTATGACTTCCTTGTCCATTTGCATGTCATTTTATTCTTTTTCTTGTCTGATTGTACCGTGTTTAATCAGTGGAGTTATTCCCGTGTTGTTCCTGACCAGAGATATTCCTGTGCCATTCCTGACTATACAGGAAAGGTCTGTTTTTCCCCATTGAGGATGATATTCATGGTGGGTTTTTCATAGACGGCCTTTATTATATTGAGGTATGTTCCCTCTAAACCTACTTTGTTGAAAGCTTTTATCATGAATGGATGCTGTACTTTGTCAAATGTTTTTTCTACATCTATTGAAATCATCATATGGTTCTTACCCTTTCATTTACTAATGTGGTATATCACCTTGATTTGCAAATACTGAACTGCCCTTGCAACCCAGGAATAAATCACACTTGATCATGGTGAATAATTTTTTTAATGTATTGTTGGATTTCTTTGCCAGTATTTTACTGAGAATTTTTTCATCCATATTGATCAGGGATATTAGCCTGTAGTTCTTTTTTTAGTGGAGTCTTCATCTGTTTTTTGTATTAGGGTAATGCTGTCCTCCTGGGATGAGTTTGGATGTTTTCCTTCCTTGTCTGTTTTTTGTAATGGTTTGAGAAGAATAGCTTTAGAGTCTTGTGTAAATGTTCAGTTGAGGGACGCCTGGGTGGCTCAGTTGGTTAAGCATCGAACTCTTGATTTCAGCTCAGGTCATGATCTCAAGATTCATGATATTGAGTCCCACGTTGGGCTCTGTAGCACAGAGCCTGCTTGGGATTCTCTCTCACCCTCTTTCTCTATCACTCCCCTGCTAGCTTGCTCACACTCTCTCAAAATAAATAAATAAATATTAAAATATATATATATATGTATATGTATATATATATATATATATATATATATATATATATATATCTGGTCCTGGAATTTTGTTTGTTGGGAATTTATTAATAATTGATTTGATTTCTTTGCTGGTTATCAGTCTGTTCAAGTGTTCTATTTCTTCCTGTTTCAGTTTTTGTATTTTATATGTTTCTAGGAATTTGTCCATTTCTTCCAGGTTGCCCCATTTGTTGGCATATAGTGTTTCAAAATATTCTTTTATAATTGGTTGTATTTCTATGATGTTGGTTGCTATTTCTCCTCTTTCATTTATGATTTTATTTATTTGGGTTCCTTCTCATTTTGATGAATGTAGCTAGAGGTTTATCAACTGTATTAATTTTTTCAAGGAACCAAATCCTTGTTTCATTGATCTGTTGTATTGTTTGTTTGTTTTTTGTCTTTAGTTTCTATATCATTTGTTTCTGATCTAATTTTTATTATTTATTTTTTTTCTGCTGCCTCTAGCCTTCATTCGTTGTTCTTTTTCTAGCTCCTTTAGGCGTAAGATTAGGTCTTATTTGAGATTTTTCTTGCTTCCATTTTTTTCTTTAGTTTTTCTAAGCAAGTCAATCTGGGAAATACAAATACCATGTTATTTAACTCATATGTGGAATTTAAAAAACAAAACAGGGGGCGCCTGGGTGGCGCAGTCGGTTAAGCGTCCGACTTCAGCCAGGTCACGATCTCGCGGTCCGTGAGTTCGAGCCCCGCATCAGGCTCTGGGCTAATGGCTCGGAGCCTGGAGCCTGTTTCCGATTCTATGTCTCCCTCTCTCTCTGCCCCTCCCCCGTTCATGCTCTGTCTCTCTCTGTCCCAAAAATAAATAAACGTTGGAAAAAAATTTTTTTAAATATTAAAAAAAATAAATAAATAAAAATAAATAACAAAACAGATGAACTTATAGGAAGGGGGTGGGGAAGAAGAGAGAGGGAAACAAACCACAAGATAGAAAACAAACAGAATTGTTGGAGGGAGTTGGATGGGGGATGGGCTAGATCCGTGATGGGTATCAAGGAGGGCACTTGTGATGAACATGAGGTGTTGTATATAAGAGATGGATCACTTAATTCTACTCCTTTTTTCACATTTTTTTAAATTTAAATTCAAGTTACTTAACATATACTGTAGTAATAGTTTCAGGAGCAGAATTTAGTGATTGATCACTTACATAGAGCACCCAGTGCTCATCTCAACAAGTGCCCTCCTTAATGCTAAATACCCATTTAGCACATCCTCCCACCCACCACCCCTTCAACAACACTGTTTGTTTTCTGTATTTAAGAATATCTTATGGTTTGTCTCCCTCTATGTTTTTATCTAATTTTTCTGTCCCTTCCCCTATATTCATCTGGTTTGTTTCTTAGCTTCCACATAAGAGTGAAATCATATGATATTTGCCTTTCTCTGATTGACTAATTGGGCTTAGCATAATACATTCTAATACCATCCATGTCGTTACAAATGGTAAGGTTTTATTCATTTTGATCACTAATATTCCATTGTTTATATATACCACTTCTTCTTTATCCAATCATCGATCGATGGACATTTGAGCTCTTTCCAGATCTGGCTACTATTGATAATGCCACTATAAACACTGAGGTGCATATGTCACTTTGAATTAACATTTCTGTATCCTTTGGATAAATACCTAGTAGTGCAATTGCTGGGTCGTAGGGCAATTCTATTTTTAGTTTTGTCTTTAAAGTTTATTATTTTGGAGAGAGAAAGAGAGAGAGAGCAGAGGAGAGGCAGAGAGAGAGGGAGAGAGAGAATCCCAAACAGGTTCCTCACCATGAGTGCAGAGCCCAATGAACCATGAGATCCCAACCTAAGCCAAAATCCAGAGTTGGATGCTTAACCAAGTGAGCCATCCAGGTGCCCCTATTTTTATTTATTTTTTTTTTGAGAAACCTCCATACTGTTTTCCAGAGTGGCTGCACCAGTTTGCATTCCCCCCAGCAGCGCAAAAGTGTTCCCCTTTCTCCACATCCTTGCCAACATCTCTTGTTTCCTGAGTTGTTAATTTTAGCCATTCTCACAGGTGTGAGGTTGTATCTCATTGTGGTTTTGATTTGTATTTCCCTGATGATGAGTGATGTTGAACATCTTTTCATGTGTCTATTAGCCATCGATGTCTTCTTTGGAAAAGGGTATATTTATGTCTTCTGCATATTTCTTCACAGGATTATTTGGGTTTTTTGGGTGTTGATTTTGGTAAGTTCATTATATATTTTAAATACTAACTCTTTATCTGATATGTCATTTGCAAATATCTTCTCCCATTCCGCCATTGGTTGCCTTCTAGTTGTTTGATTGCTTCCTTTGCTGTACAGAAAATTTTATCTTGATGTGGTTCCAATAGTTCATTTTTGCTTTTGTTGCCCTTACCTCCAGAGACATGTCCAGTAAGAAGTTGCTGTGGCCGAGGTCAAAGAGGTTGCTGTTTGTGTTCTCCTCTAGGATTTTGAAGGTTTCCTGTCACATTTAAGTCTTTCAACCATTTTGAATTTATTTTTGTGTATAGTATAAGAAAGGGGTCCAATTTCATTCTTCTGCATGTCGCTGTCCAGTTTTCCCACCATCATTTGTTGAAGAGACTATCTTTCTTCCACTGGATACTCTTTCCTACTTTGAGAAGACAGCTTGGCCATACATATGTAGGTCTATTTTTGGGTTCTGTATTTTTTTCCATTGATCTAGGTATCTATTTTTGTGCTAGTACCATTCTGATTTGATGATTATGGCTTTGTAATACAGCTTGAAGTCCAGAATTGTGATTTCTCCATGTTTTGTATTCCTTTTCAACATTACTTTGGATATTTGGGGTATTTTCTGGTTCTGTACAAATTCAGAATTGTTTGCTCTAGCTCTGTGAAAAATGCTGATGTTATTTTTATAGGGATTGCATGAATGTGTGGATTGCTTTGGGACATTTTAACAATATTCTTCCAATCCATGAGAATCAAATGTTTTTCCAGTTCTTTGTATCATTTTCAATTTATTTCATAAGCTTTCTATATTTTTCAGTGTACAGATATTTACCTCTTTAGTTAGGTTTATTCCTAGGTATTTTATGGATTTTGGTGAAATTGTAAATGGAATCAATTCCTCGATTTGTCTTTCTGTTGCTTCATTTTTGGTATATAGTAATACAACCGTTTTCTGTACATTGATTTTATATTCTACGACTTTACCAATTTCACATATTGGCTCTTTTTGGTGGAGTTTTTTGGGTTTTCCACATAAAGTATCATGTTAACTATAAAGAGTGAAAGTTTGACTTCTTTGCCAATTTGGATGCTTTTTATTTCTTTTTGTTGTCTGTTGAGGCTAGGACTTCCAGTACTATGTTGAACCAGTGCTGAGAGTGGACCTCCCTGTCATGTTCCTGACTGTAGGTGGCAAGTTCTCAGTTTTTCCCCATTGATGATATTAGCTGTAGGCCTTTCATATATTGCCTTTATGATGTTGAGGCATGTTACTTCTATTCCTATTTTTTGTGGGTTTTTATCAAGAAAGGATGCTGTATTTGTCACATGCTTGTTCTGCATCTATTGACAGGATCATATCTTTTCTTTTATTAATGTGGTGTATCACGTTGGTTTGCCAATATTGAACCAGCCCTACAACGGGAATAAATCCCACTTGGTGGCGTAGTGATTCATGGTGAATAATTCTTTTAATGTACTCTTGGATTCAGTTTGAAAGTATCTTGTTGAGAACTTTTGCATTGAGTTTCATCAGGTATATTGACCTGTAATTTTCCTTTTCAGTTCAGTCTTTGTCTGGTTTTGGAATCAAGGTAATGCTTATTTCATAGGATGAGTTTGGAAGCTTTCCTTCCATTTCTATCTTTTGGAACAGTTTGAGAAGAAAAGGTATTAACTCATCTTTAAACGTCTTCTAGAATTCCCCTGGGAACCATCTGGCCCAGGACTCTTGTTTGTTGGGAGACTTTTTATTACTTATTCAATTTATTTGGTGGTTATGGGTCTGTTCAAATTTTCTATTTATTCCTGTTTCAGTTTTGGCAGTGTGTGAGTGTCTAGGAATTTGTCCATTTCTTTCAGATTGACTTTTGTTGGCATATATTTTTTCATATTATTCTCTTATAATTGTTTGTATTTCTGTGGTATGGGTTGTGATCTTTCTTCTTTCATTCATTATTTTGTCTTTTTGGGTCCTCTTTTCTTTTTGATAAGTCTGGCTAGGAGGTTATTAATTTTGTTTATTCTTTCAAAAAACAGCTTTTAGTTGCATTGATCTGTTCTAATGGTTTTAATTTGTTTTTATATCATTTATTTCTGCTCTAATCTTTATTATTTCCCTTCTTCTGCTGACTTCAGGCTTTATTTGCTTTTCCTTTTCTAGCTCCTTTAGTTGTAAGATTAGGTTGTGTATTTGAGAACTTTCTTGCTTCTTGAGATAGGCCTGAATTGCAAAGTACTTTCCTCTTAGGACTGCCTTTGCTGCATCCCAAAGTGTTTTTACAGTAATGGCTTTTAATTTCATTTGCTTCTATGTATGTTTTTCTAAATTTCTTCTTTAATTTCCTTATTAACCCATTCATTCTTTAGTAGGATGTACTTTAACCTCCATGTATTTGAGGGCTTTCTAAATATTTTCTTGTGGTTGATTTAATGTTTCATAGCATTGTGATCTGAAAATATCCATGGTGTGATCTCAATTATTCTGTATCTCTTGAGGGCTGATTCGTGACCAAGTATGTGATCTTCTCTGGAGAATGTTCCAGTGCACTTGAGAAAAATGTGTATTCTGCTGCTTTAGGATGAAATGTTCTTGAATATATTTATTCAGTCCTTTTCGTTCAGTGTGTCATTCAAAGCCATTGTTTCCTTGTTGACTTTCTGCTTAGGTGATCGGTCCATAGCTATAAGTGAGGTAGTAAAGTCTCCTACTCTTATGGTATTATTTTCGATGAGTCTCTTTATGTTTGTGATAGATTTATTTATATGTCCATTGTTGTAAGTGGGATGTTAAAGTCCCCTACTGTTATTATATTATTATCATTGAGTTTCTTTATGTTTGCCATTAATTGATTTATAGATTTAGATGTTCAAGTTGGGGGCTTAAATGTTTACAATTGTTATATTTTCTTGTAGGATAGTTTTCTTAATTATGATACGATGCCCTTTCTTCATCTTTTGTACAGACATTGTTTCAAAATCTAGTTTGTCTGATATAAGTACGGCTACTCTGGCTTTCTTTTGACTTCCAGTACCATGATAGATGGTGCTCCATCTCCTCGCTTTCAATCTGCAGGTGTCTTTAGGTGTACAATAACTTTTTTTTTGTAGGCACCATATAGATGGATCTTGTTTTTTAAATCCATTCTGAAACCCAATGTCTTCTGATTGGAGCATTTAGTCCATTTACATTCAGAGTGATTATTGAAAGATGAATTTAGTGTCATTTTGTTACCTGTAGAGCTGGTGTTTCTGGTGATGCTCTCTGATTCCTTGTAGTCTTTGTTGCTTTGGTCTTTTTTTTTTTTTTCTCCACTCAGAGTCCCGGTAAATTTTATTTCAGGTATGGTTTAGTAGTCATGAATTCCTTTAGTTTTGTTTATCTGGGGAACTATCTCTCCCTATATTCTGGATGACAGTCTTGCTGGAAAAAGAATTCTTAGCTACATATTTTCCCCATTCAGCACATTGAATATTCCCTGCCACTCCCTTCTGGTCTGCCAAGTTTTAGTGGATAGGTCTGTTACTAACCTTATGTGTCTACCCCTGTAGTTTATGGACCTCTTTCTTTAGCTACATTCAGAGTTCTCTCTTTACCTTTGTATTTGGAAGTTTCACTATGATATGTTGTGGTGTTGACCTGTTTTTATTGATTTTGAAAAGAGTTCTCTGTACCTCTTGGACTTGGATTCTTGTTTCCTTCCCCAGATCAGGGAAGTTCTCAGCTATAATTTGTTCAAATAAACCTTTGACACCTTTTTCCCTCTCTTTTTCTTCTGGAACTCCTGTAGTATGGATATTGTTTTGTTTCATGGAATTGCTTAGTTCTCTATGTCTCCCCCCATGATCTAATAATTTTCTTTCCCTCTTTTTTTTACCTTCATTATTTTCCATAATTCTCTGTTCTATTTCACTTATTCTCTCCTCTGTTTCTCCAGTTCTTGCTGTCAATGTATTCAGTTTGTTTTTCATCTCAGTTATAGCATTTTTTAGTTCATCCTGACTAGTTCTTAGGTCTTTGATCTCTGCTGCAAGGGTTTCTGTAGTGTCTTCTATGCTTTTTCCCAAGCCTAGCTAGTAGTTTTTTGACTGTTCTAAATTCTTGTCTAGATATATTGCTTATATCTGTTTAGACCAAGTCCCTGGCTATGATTTCTTCTTGACCTTTCTTTTGGGGAGAATTCCTCTGTCTTGTCATTTTTGCTAAGTTTCTGTCTTCTGTGTGTTTTAAAAGCTTCTTACGGTTCCTTCACCTGAGAGTACTACTGTGTTACAAAGGGGTCATACAGTGTCCAGGACCTGGCACTTGAAATATTTCTGGTGTATGTTGTGTACATTCTGCTGTTGTGTTTTGGCTGCTCTTTTGACTGGTAAGTCCTCTGCAGAGCTCATATTTGCTTACAGTGGTAGAGTGTTTGGACCTTTAACTAGGTGTGCTTGTATTTGTTTGTCCTCTGCAGAGCTCATCCTTGCTTACAGTAGTGGAGTGTTTGGACCTTTAATTAGGTGTGCTTGTATTTGCTTGTTGAAGCAAACCTGGAAAAGGGGGGGGGATTCTAATTTCAAGAAAGGGAACAACAACAAAAAACCCTGAAAATCCAAAAACTGTAAGGTTGATTCCAAAGATAATGAAAGGGAGGTAAAAAAGAAAAACAAAGGAGAAAGAAAAAAAGAGGGAAAAGAAAGGAATAAAAAGCCTGATCCAAGAAAAAGAGGAAAGGAAATGAAAAAAATCAAACAAGAAACTATGAGCCTGATTTCAAAAGAAAAAAAAATAAGGAAAAAAAAGGAAAAAAGAGCTGTCTGTGTCATTTTGAGGCACAATTTTCAGTGAACTTGGTGCATGAGAGGTGCTAGCTGTGTTGGTCTTCTTGAAGAGAAGTTCCCTGAATTGGCTCAGATTCAGTCTTTTCCCAGTAAATAAGCAGCTGCTTGGCAAGAGGGGCATGTTTGGTGTAAGTGGGTCCCACTTCTATTGGGAACTGCTGCTGTGTTGCTCTCTGAAGTCCCACTGTGTTGGTATTGATGGAAAAATGGCACCAGCCCAATCTCTCATCCCCAGACTGAGGGTCTCATAACCCCCATGGTTCAGACTGCCCTTACAGAATAGCGAAGTCAGTCAGCTTGCCCTGCACACACTCTTTGTTTTTTCCTTGGTGCATGGTTGGTATTCAAAACCGAAAGTCTTCACAGACCTGGCATGATGCTGATCTACTCCCTTCATCCAGAGTAGAGCCTCTCCACCCTGCTGATGAATGGGCTTTGGCTGACACCTGCAGGCTCTTTTTTCCTTGGATAGGCAATAAACCTTATTCTAAAAGTACTCCAAGAAGGCTAATGTTCTCTCCCAGTGTGCCCCAGAGATCTCTACAACACTGTAAGCACTCCAGGGCCCACTCCCTCTTTCCCAGGGGTGTACCCTATGGCTCTTCTCTGGAGAAAGTCTCTCATTTTAACAACCTCAGAATTTCAGCTCCTAATGCTGTTTGCAAAAAGGAACTGGGACACTCAGTAATTCCCTCTCCTGAAAGAAGTTTTCTTTCAGAGAAGTTTTCTTCTTATGCTAACTTGTTGCCATGCTTTCTCAGCCCCTCTTTCTTTCTCTCCCTAATGTCTCTCCACATAAAGTTTTCCCTCCCCTCTGAGGTACCACTGTCCCCCTCCCAATTTACTTCTACATAACACACTCACCAACGTGTCTCCTTCCAACTGTGGAGATCCTTCTTCCTGTCTGCAGACCAATTTCCTGGGTGTTCCAAGTGATTTGACCTCAATACAACTGGGTTTGAGGAATGAAGAAAGCTGAAGCCCCTTTCACTTCCCCACCATTTGAACTCCTCCTGCTCTTTTGTGTGTTTTAAAAACTTGTTATGTTTCCCGCACCTGATAGTACTGCTATATTTAAAAGGGGTCATACACTGTCCAAGTTTCTGACACTTCAGGAAGTGTTTCTTGTGTATGCTCTGTGCACTCTGCTGTTGCATTTTTGCTACTCTTTTCTACTGGTCAGTCCTCTGGAGAGCTCCTCCTTGCTTGTATTTGGGAGTGTTTGGACTGTTAACTAAGTGTGTGCTTTTATTTGTTCGTTAAAATAAGCCTGTAAAAAAAGGAGGAAAAAGCCTGATACCCAAAAAAGAGAAAAGGAAAGGGAACCAACCAACCAATCAAACAGAGAATCAAAAAACTATAAGGCTTATTTCAAATAAAAATAAAGAACAAGAAAATTATAAAAAAAAAAAGAAAGAAAAATAAAAAAGAAAAGAAAAGTCTGGTCCAAAAAAAGAGAAAAAGAAATTAAAAAAAAAAAAAACTATTAGTCTGATTCCAAAACAGCAAAAGAAGAATAAGGGGAAAAAAGGAAAAAAAAAAAAAAAAGCCTGGTCCTATTCCCACCAGCACTGCAGTTGTCATTTTGAAGCACTCGATTTTCAGTACACTTGATGGACATTAGTGGTTGGTGCCTTGTGCTGGTCTTCTGGAGAAGAGGCCTTGCTGCGTTGGATCAGAGTCAGTCTTGCCCCAGTAAATAAGCAATTTCCAGGCACAGGGGGCAGGTTTTGGTCTAAGCATGTCCTGCCTCCACTGAAGGGTCACTGTGCTGTTTTCTGAAGCCCTAACTTGTTGGCGTTGGAAGGGAAAATGGCACCACCTCAATCTCTCATCCCCAGAGAGGGTTTTTCACACTTCCTACTGTTCAGGCAGCCATCACACAATAGCAAAGACAGTCAGCTCTCCTGGCACCACAGCTCTCCTGTGTGTTTTTCTTGGCACATGGCTGGAATTCAAAATTCGAAGTCTTAAAGTACCGGGAACAACTGGACCCTCCCCTTCCTCTGGAGTAGAGACTCTCCACGCTGTGTCTGATATCTTTTGTCCCAGTAAAACAGTCCTATGCCTGTGTGGTGCACATAATCTATGGTGTAGCTAAAAGCAGGAAAAAGATTATATGCCCTCTGGGTGTGCCTCTGTCTCCTACTGGTGAAAGGTCTTTTGCTGGTCCATACAGGGTCTTTTGTCATTGGAGAGGCAATATACCATCTTGCAAAACTATGCCAGGAAGGGGAATGTTCTCTCTCAGTGTGCCCTGGAGATCCCTACACCACCCTATGCATGCACTCTGGGGCCAGCTCCCTCCTTCTCCCCAGGAGTGTGTGCCACAGCTCCACTCCAGAGAAAGTTACACACTTCCAAACCTCAGAGTGTAAACTCCAAACACTGTTTGGAACAAAACAAAACACACCCTGCAACATTCAGTACTTCTCACTCTACAGTCCATGATCCAGAGAGGTTTTCCTCTTGTGCAAACCTGATACTGCACTCTCTCAACTCCTCTCTTCTTTCTCTTCCTTTGACTCTCCACAGAAAGTGTTCCCTCCCTTACGTGGCACCGGTGTTTTCCTCTCCCTCAATTCACTCTCATGTACCTCGCACCTGCCACACTGTCTTCAACCATGGAGATCTTTCTGTCTGTCCACAAGTTGATTTCCTGGGTGATCCAAGTGATCTAATTTCAATATAGAGCTGTGTTTGAGGGATGAGGAAATCCCAGGGTCCCCCTACTTCTCTACCATCTTAACTCTTCTGAATTCTATTCCTAAAATTAAAATTTCACTCTATGTTGGCTGAAATTTAAATAATTAAAAAAAATTCTAGTTAGTTAACATATATCATAAAATTGGTTTTCAGGTGTATAATTTAGTGATTCATCACTTATATATAACACCCAGTGCTCATCACAAGTGCCTTCCTTAATACCCATCACCCATTTAGCCCATCTGCCACCTGCTTTCTTCCATCAACCCTCAGTTTGTTTTCTATATTTAAGAGTATCATGGTTTGCTTCCTTCTTTCTTTTTTCCCCTTCCCCATGTGCACCTGTTTTGTTTCTTAAATTCCACATATGAGAGAAATCATGTGTTTTTCTGTCTCTGCTAAGTCACAATTTTTTTCTTCTGTTTTTTTCCATACAACTATTCATTCCATAAAGCATGTTTCTCATTTCATTTATTGTACCCTTTATCTCTACTATGCTATTCCTTATCGTTGTGTTAAGGGTCTCACTCATATCCTCCATTATTCTCTCAATTCCGGTGACTATCCTAATTATTATTGCTTTAAATTCTTTATCATGAATGTTACTTATATCTGTTTTGTTTATATCTCTGGCTGTGGCCTTTTCCTGTTCTTTCATTTGGGATATATTTATCTGTTTCCTCATTTTGTCTGCCTTTCTGTGTCTATGTGTATTAATAAAGTCATGTTTTCTGTGTCTTCTGCTCTTTAAAGTAGTGACTTAATGAAAAAGAAGTTCTGCAGAACACTGCCTTATAGTGTCCCCTCTTTTCCAGAACCTGGCACTTCAAGAGTATCCTGTTTTTGATTATACCCTGCTCTTATGTCTGAGTCACTTTTTCTTTCTGCGCAGTCATCTGCACTGACTCTCTGCCTGATGTGGGCTCTGCTTGCCTTCTGTGATGTTAGAGGGACCCAGGAAGACCAGCTCCTGGGCAAGATTACCCACCAGGGAACATGGAAACAGGGAAGTGGTGTTAGCAAAATGTATTCTGGGCCACTAATCCTGTTGCTGCACACTGAAGAAAAAGTTCTCAGACACTTAGGCTGAACAGATGTGCAGGGCTGCCTCTGCCAGTGAGAACAACAGCAGCAGTAGTCTGCACATAGTCTTTATTTCATATTTCATTAGATAGAAGTATCAAAAAATATCAAAGCAAGGAAAGAGAGCACTAAGGATCTTTAGATATTAGCCAGACATACATCTGGTGGCTATGTGAAGGCAATAAGGGAGTGCTTGTGGTTTCAAGGAATGTCAGGGAGTTACAACAGGTTTTATTTCTTAACTGTCCTTTGGGGGATCATGGGTCTCTGATCTCATAATGCTATCATGTTCGAAAGCCTTATAATGCTATCATGTTCAAAAGCCTTGAGACCAGAACATTGCTGACGTTTCACCTAATGCCCCATTCGCCCTCCAGGACTTATAATACATTCTCTAGAAATGACTCTACATAATCCAATGCTGGATCTGCTGAAATACTGTGGTAGCTGGGGATCTGTGGCTGGGGACTCACAGCTAAGTGTGGTGTGCTGGATATGTGGTGCATTTGGTGGCAGCTATGCACCTGGCAGCTGAGCTGCCTGCTTGGCTTTAACAAAATTTTCCCTGAGCCCAGGATGGAGGCCAACAGGTTTGAAATGGGTGAATAATCAGAACTTGTGGGTGTGGTGCACTGCTGGTGGGTTACTTAACAAGTATCTATGCAGGGCCAGCTCCAGCAGGTGTCTCTGCTTACACGGGAGGGCAGGGGCAAGGGAGGAAGATGGTACCTGCCAGACCCCTTGTTTCCAGAGAAGTCCCCCAACAAGCTCCAAAATCAATATGAACAGATTTGTCTCCTGTTTGATCCTGGTACTGTGTAAACTAACATTTTTATGTTGCCTCTCTGTGCAGGCTACTGTCTCTTTAAGGGTGGCAACATGGCTATCACTTGCCCTCTTGGCTTGCCCAATGCTGAGTCAGCTGACCTCCAAAGATCCAGTGGTTTTACAAACTCGTGGAATTCAGCCCTTCTGGTTTTTAAAAACAAATGCTATGGTAATTAGACTTCCCTGTGTGAATTCCCTGGTGTGAGGGCCCATTTCTCTGCCCACTGTGTGTGCACAGCTCTCTGCCTGCTGCAGGTAACCTTCCCCCACCTTTCTGACCTTTTTACGTTTTCAGACGCAGCTTCTCTGTATTTAGTTATGGAATTTGTTCTGCCATCTTCAAATTGCTCTCTAGTTTATTGAATTGGATGTGGATGATAGCTAGTTGAAAATGTGGGATGGGGGCACCTGGGTGGCCCAATCAGTTAAGCATACAGCTCCTGATTTTGTCTCAGGCTATGATCTCATGGTTCATGAGATTGAGCCCCATGTTGGGCTCTGTGCTGACAGTGTAGAGCCTGCTTGGGATTCTCTTTCCCTCTCTCTCTGCCCTACCACCGCTCATGTGTTCTCTCACTTTATCTCAAAATAAATGAAATAAACATTTAAAAAAGGAAAATTTGGAATGGCATGAGCTCAGGGTCCTTCTACTGCACCATTTCCCAAGCTCCTCAAGCATTACTCAAATATTTTTAAATTATTCTTTTGCTATTTTTATAGTACTTCCTCAAGGGTTTACAATATAAATGTTGAATTATCAACATTTAAGTTTATGCTTTCTTAGTTCCAGTGATTTATAGAAATATTATTCCTACTTAGAATCCTTTTGTCTAACCATTTTGTGTTATGTGTATTATATATTCATATTTCCATTTCAATATTTTGTTATAACTGTTACCTTATATAGTCTTATGTTATCTGAAGAATGTGAGAAATGAGAAAATATAAATTTAGAGAGTATGTTATGTTAAACTATATTGTTCTTTATGGATCTTTTCATATCTTCCTCTTGGATTTGAGTTACCACGTGCTGTCATTTTCTCACTCTTATGTAGATTTGTTCCACCCTTTGTCTTCTTTGCTCTAATTGTCAGATATATTACATCGCTGCATGTTATATACCCAACAATACAATTCTAAAAGTATTCCTTCAAGAAATTACTATTTAAACCAGTTAAGAGGAAAAAAAAGAAGAAATATTCAATTGTAGAGTCTTGTAACTATCTAAATAATTTCTGTCACTGGGGTTCTTTTTTTTACATTTTTTTAACGTTTATTTATTTTTGAGAGAAAGACAGTGTGAGTGGGGGAGGGGCAGAGAGTGAGGGAGACACAATCTGAAGCAGGCTTCAGGCTCAGCTGTCAGCAGAGTCTGATGCAGGGCTTGAACTCACAAGCAGTGAGATCATGACCTGAACTAAGTGGAATGCTTAACCAACTGAGCCACCCAAGCACCCCTGGAGTTCTTTGTTTTTCCATTTAGAATCAAAGTACTGTTCAGAGTTATTTGAACTCAGCCTGAAGAATTTCCTTTACAATTTCTTGTAAGTTTATAAGAAATTTATAAGAAATTGTCTTCTAGCAATGCATTTTCACAGCTTTTTTTAAATCTGGAAATTTATTTCATTTTTATTTACAAACAAAAATTTTTCAGAATATTAGATTCCTGGTTGACAGCTTTTTTCTTTTTCCAATACTTAGAATATATAATTCCTACTATCTTCTAGCTTACATTGTTTCTGATGGAAGTCAGCTATTTAACTTATTGGGATTACTTTGTATATGATTGATCTTTTTCTAATATTATTCATTTTTTTTGTTCTGAGATTTCAACAGTTAGATTATGATGTGCTTGGATGTGAATCTCTTTTAGTAGGTGTAGATTATTGGTTTTTAATTAAATTTGAGGTGTTTTCAGGTATTGTGTTTTAGAATATTTTTTCTCACCTCTCATCTTCTGGTGTTCTCATTGTGCATATTTTGGTGTAGTTAATAATGTCCCATATTTCTCTGAGGAATCTATACATTTTTATCACATTTAATTTAATTTAATTTAATTTTGTTTTATTTTAAACTCCAGTATAATTAACATACAGTGTTATATTAGTTTCAGGTATACAATATAGTGATTCAACAATTTTATACATTGCTCAGTGTTCATCATAATAAATGTACTCTTTAATTCCTATCATATATTTCACCCGTGTCTCCACTCACTTACCTTTTGGTAACCATCAATTTGTTCTCTATAGTTAAGAGTCTGTTTCTTGGTTTTTCTGTCTTTTCTTTCTTATTTTTTTCCTTAAATTCCACATATGAGTGAAATCATATGGTATGTGTCTTTCTCTGACTGACTTATCTTGCTTAGCATTATACCCTCAAGCTCCATCCCTGTCATTGCAAATGGCTAGATTTTATTCTTTTTATGACTGAATAATATTCCATTCATCTATCAATGGACTTTTTGGCTGCTTCCCTATCTTGGAATATGTAAGTATGCATATTGTAAACACTGCTGCTGTAAATGTAGGGGAGCATGTATCCTTTTGAATTAGTGTTTTTGCATTTTGTGGGTTGATACTCTGTAGTGTGATTACTGGATCACAGGATAGTTCTCTTTTTAACTTTTTGAGTAACCACCATACCGTTTTCAACAGTGGCTGCACCAGTTTGCATTCTCACCAACAGTACACAAGGGTCCCTTTTTCTCCACATCCTCACCAACATTTGTAGTTTCTTGTGTTTTTGATTTTCACCATTCTGACAGGCGTGAAGTGATATCTCACTGTTGTTTTAATTTGCATTTCTCTGATGATGCATGACGTTGAAATTGAGCATCTTTTCAAGTGTCTATTGACCATCTGGATGCCTTCTTTGGAAAAATGTCTGTTCATTTCTTCTTCCCATTTTTAATTGGATTACTTATTTTTTGATTGTTGAGTTGTATCAGTTCTTTATATATTTTAGATACTAACCTTTTATTGGCTATGTCATTTGCAAATATTTTCTCCCATTCAGTAGGAGATCTTTTAGTTTTGCTAATTGTTTCCTTCACCGTGAAGGAGCTTTATATTTTGATGAAGTCCCAAGAGTTTATTTTTCCTTTTATTCCCCTTGCCTCTGGAGACATATCTAGAATAATGCTGCTATGACCAATGTCAGAGAAATTGCTGCCTGTTCTCTCCTCTCATATTATTATGTTTTCAGTTCACATTTAAGTCTTTAATACATTTTGAATTTATTTTTGTATATAGTGTAAGAAAGTAGTCCAGTTTTATTCTTTTGCATGTAGCTTTCAAGTTTTCCTATGTCACTTTTTTATATCTATTCTTAGTTGGATGATTCTTCTGTGGCTGAAATCTACTGTTGAGCCCCTGTAGGGAATGTCTTTTTATTTTGTACTTTTAAGTAAGGAATTTCCATTTTGCTTCTTTTTAAAAAGAATTTCTGTCTCTTCATTGATGTTATTTTTGTGATGATATGTTGTCATAATAAATTTCTTTACTTCTTTACTTATAGTTTCCTTTAGATTTTGGAAATATTTATAATAGTTTCTTTGAAGACTGTCTACTTTGTCTAACATCTGGATTTACTGCTATTTACATTGCCTTCTTTTGTTCCTGTGTATATATCACACTTTTTTTGACTTTTTAAATTTTTCATAATTGTTGAAAACTTGAGATATGAGATAATACATTGTAGCAAATCTGAATACTATGATTGCTATCGTTTTTCTTTATTTGTTTCATTTCATCTTATTTTTTGTTACTAGCTCAACTAATTCTGCAAAGTATATTTTCCCGAGTGTACAGTCTCTAATATCACTGCACAGAATCCTCCTCTCTATTCTGCTTAGTACCTAAGGATAATTTCTGGGTTGTCCTAAACATTTTTGGTCAAAATCTATGATTAACCTTCTTTTTCAATTTAGATTTTTACCGTTTTACCATTGAATGTGTGTATGTTACTTGGAAGATACTATCAGAGTTTAGGGAGTGTACAATTTTAGTCCTACGTTTAGCCATGAATAGCTTGAAAGTTTCTTCTTTAATTCTGAGAGAGTTTAGCCTTAAGAATGTATAAATCTTCCAGACTGTCAAAGATAAATGTGAATTTATTTTTTAGGCTAAATTCCTAGTAGTGAACCCTGGGTCTTGGTAGCTTATTGTTAACTCACTGTTTGGTTACAGGTTGTGTTTAATCTTTTTTGTACCAGTGAAGTTTTAGTCTTATATTGATGGGTCTGTGTGTGGCTTGAAGAATGCTTCCAAGCTTGCTTCATGTCCTGCTTTGATTACTCCTAAATGAATGTAGTCTAGCACCTGTTACACAAATGTCTCATTCTCCATGATTGACAATGATCTCAGAAAGGATTCTTGTGACTGTCTCCTTCCCTAGTTCTATAACACTTCTGTTTTGCCACCGTATTTTTATTCTGGAGCTCCACCCCCCCCCCCCCCCCCAGTGCTTCCCATTAAAATGTCAATTGTTTCAATTGTTTCCAAAACGCCCTTAGGCATGGAGTTATACAATCTCTTTTAAAAACAAAGTTAATCTCTCAGGGTTAGCTGAAGAGCCTTTTATCATTATGGTCTATCCTTTTGGTCTTGGGTGTAAATCTTGCATCAGCGCCATGGAGCTGCAGGCAGGGCCTGCTTTTCCCAGAGTGATATTTCCCTATGTGTGGACCATAGGAGAGAATAGCAACCTTTGGTCTTCTAATAGAAATTTACCTTTCTGCAGTGAACTTCTACACTACAAATGAGCTGGGGAGTAAGTGATTGAAATCCCAGGATGGTCAACCTGCTTTGCCTCTAGTAAGGTTCAATCAACCAGTGGAGGATGGATGGGGGAAGGAAGTTAAGTCCTTTTGGCCATGCCTGACTGTAAAAGATATCAAACTCAGGACTGGGAAGAAGAAAAAATGCTGATGGCAGTCTGCCCCTCCGAGGGTAAATTTGTAGCTCCTGGCTGAGGTCTAGGTGTTACAGAACCAGGCAGGAATGCTGGCGGAGAAACCAAGCGGCACTCAGAGATCTTTCTGGATTGGAGATTTATTTTGCACCGGTGGGCTCAGAGGAGACTGTTTCTCCAAAGGTCTGAGCCCGGAATGCAAGTGGGGAGGTAATTTATAACCTGAGGTGGCGTCTCTAAGCTAGACACCAGAGTTTGTTTTAATCCAATCAGCCATCTTTGGTGTACTTTATCCACTTCCCCAACATAGGGACAAAGGGAGACCTTGTCTTTTTAATTGCACCTGTTTAGAGTACATGAGGTAGTGCTTCCGTAGAATGAAATAGAGGTGAGGAGTAAGAGAAGTCATGGTTTAAAAACCAGAGATGTTAGGTCTTTCTATAGAAATTTAATATATTTTGGGGCGCATGGGTGGCGCAGTCGGTTAAGCGTCTGACTTCAGCCAGGTCACGATCTCGTGGTCCATGAGTTCGAGCCCCGCGTCAGGCTCTGGGCTGATGGCTCAGAGCCTGGAGCCTGTTTCCGATTCTGTGTCTCCCTCTCTCTCTGCCCCTCCCCCGTTCATGCTCTGTCTCTCTCTGTCCCAAAAATAAAAAAAAAAAAAACGTTGAAAAAAAATTAAAAAAAAAAAAGAAATTTAATATATTTTTATGTGAATGTTTTCTCACTTGCTCTATGACCGTAGGGTGATTTCTAGAGTCTTTAAATGTTTTGAAGAACAGCTGGGTGGCTCAGTTGAGTAAACGTGACTTTGGTTCAGGTCATGATCTCAAGGTTTGTGATTCAAGCCCTGCATCAGGCTCTGTACTGACAGCTC
This sequence comes from Prionailurus viverrinus, assembly GCF_022837055.1. Lineage (NCBI taxonomy): Eukaryota > Metazoa > Chordata > Mammalia > Carnivora > Felidae > Prionailurus > Prionailurus viverrinus. Next base: position 58,489,868 of record NC_062579.1, read on the forward strand.
AGAGCCTGGAGCCTGCTTCGGATTGTAAGTCTCCCTCTCTCTCTGCCCCTCCCCTGCTCTCAGTCTCTCTGTATCTCTGTCTCTCAAAAATAAATTTAAAATATTTTTAATGTTTGAAAAATAATTATGAAGATTTTAATTATTTTGCTAACGAAGGAATGTGCTAAGCTCCTTACTCCATCATTCTTACACCCCACACATATCTATAGGACAAAAAATGCATAAGAATAAAGGGAGCTAAGATGGCAGCATAGTAAGAGGAATCCAGGCTCCACTGATCTCTGGAACAAAATTAGATAATATCAAATCATTCTAAATGCCCAAGAAACTGACCTGAGGAATGACAGAACAAACTCTACAACTAGAGGGAGAGAAAAGGCTGTATTGAGGAAGGTAGGAAGTGCAGAGATAAGGTTTAAAAGAGAAACAGATCACAGTTGCTGAAAAAGGGAGGGAGCCCTGGTCATGAAGAAATGTGAGAGAACAAGGAGCATACAGGGAATTGCAGAGGGATAACACTCTCTCAAAGCCATTGGCTGGAAAAATGAAAGGGGCTGATTTTCATGAGTTTTTGCAACCAGTGGGGCTTAAAGGCTGGAGATTTAAAGGTCAGCAGACATGGCTGGGATAGACCCTTGAGGGCACTGCCCTACTCCTGGAGAGAAAGCTGGCAAGCAATATGGGTGCAGATGGTGCGATCTGAGGAAAACCTAAGGCTCATAGGAGAGACTTTCCCCTCCTCTTGGAGTGTTTCTGTGAGAGATGGCTTTCTGAGAGATGCTTCTACCACAATAAAAGAGCCAGCAAGCACTAATTCACTCCCTCACCCCTTGCCATAGAGGGCAGCTGGCACCAAAACTGGCTGCATACCCTGCTTACTCCATGTCACAGGCCCCTGCAGTCTGGCACGACTGCCCTTCTAGGTCAAACCTGCATCCTTCCCAGTGTAGTGAGAACCTCCTCCAGAAGATGAGTACATGTCCCTGCCACACAAGATCCCTAAACTTTGGAGCTTTAAAAGTCAGCTGACTTAACTAGGCTAGATACCAAAGTGCATTGTTCTGCTCCTGGCAAGTCAAGCAGTCCAGAGATAGCATGAAAATGACAATCTGAAAAATACTTGGGATGCACAGGGGGTGGGGAGAGAGAGCTTCTCTGAGAGCAGAAAGCTCAGAGAACCCTTCCTGGGGACAAAAGAGGTGGCTGGTGTCATTTCTTTCCTGGGACCCTCAGCATAAACCAGCTTGGGTAAACAGCACAGCACTGTCAATTGATGCCTAATCTCTTACACCAAGTCACATCCCCCCGTACTCTGCCACTATTACCCTTCCTGAGCAAGTGTGCCTCAGTCCCAGCAATTTGGGCTCAATCCCCAGAAGACCAGCAGAAACCCCACACACATTATGACTGCTGACCAGAGAGTTCTTCAAGGCTTCAGTTCTGTTGGAAGTAGAATCAGGTCTTATTTAACAAGCAGACCACAGCACACCTAGTTAAAACTCACAAAATTCTGTCCAAGGTGCAAATACTGCTCACTACAGGCAAGGAGAGGCTCTGCAGGTGACTTGCCTGGAGGATAGAGCAGCTGAAACACAGCAGCAGAGTGCACGGAGCACACAAAAGAGACCCTCCCTGAAGCACCACGTCCTGGACACTCTATGACCTCTTCTTCATAAAGTCATCACTTTCAGAATCATGAAACATAACAGGCTTTTTTTTAACACAGAGAAGAAAACATATACTAAGACAAAATGTCAAGACGGAGGAATTCATCCCAAATGAAAAAATAACATAAGGTCCTTGCCAGAGATCTAAGCAAAACAGATATAAGTAATAGGCCTGATGGAGAATTTAAAGTAACAATCATAAGAATACTCTCTGGGCTTAAGAAAAGAAGACTTCAGGGAGACCCTTACCCCAGAGACAATACAGTAACAAAGAATCAGGCAGAAACGAAAAATGTAGTAACTGAGATTCGAAATAGATTGGATGTAATGGACACAAGAATTGAGGAAACAGAGGAATGTATAAGTGATATAGAAGATAAAATAATGGAAAATAATGAAGTTAAGCAAAAGAGATAAAAAATTGTAGATCATGAGAAGAAACTTAGTGAACTCAGTGACTACATCATATGTAATAATATTTGTATCGTAGGAATTCCAGAAGACGAAGAGAGAGAAAAGGGAGCAGAAAGTATATTTGAGGAAATAATAGCTGAAAACTTCCTCAATCAGGGGAAGGAGATAGCCAGATTGAGGAGTCACAGAGAATTCTCATCAAAATCAACAAAAGCAAGCCAAAACAAAGGCATATCGCAGTTATATTTGCAAAATATAATGATAAATAAAAAATCCTAAATGGGGCCTCTGGGTGGCTCAGTTAGGCATCCGAATTTGTCTCAGGTCATGATGTCTCAGTCCATGAGTTTGAGCTCCACATAGGGCTCTGTGCTGACATCTCAGAGCCTGGAGTCTGCTTCAGATTCTGTGTCTCCATCTCCCCCTGCCCCTCGCCCACCCACACTCTGTCTCTCTCTCTCAAAAATAAAATACAGACTTCAAGGTGTATTACAAGGCTGTAATCATCAAGACAGTATGGTACTGCCACCAGGACAGACCCTCAGATCAATGGAACAGAATAGAGAACCCAGAAATGGACCCACAAACATATGGCCAACTAATCTTTGACAAAGCAGGAAAGAATATTCAGTGGAATAAAGACAGTCTCTTCAGCAAGTAGTGCTGGGAAAACTGGACAGCGACATGCAGAAGAATGAACCTGGACCACTTTCTTACACCACACACAAAATAAACTCAAAATGGATGAAAGACCTAAATGTAAGACAGGAAGCCTTCAAAATCCTCGAGGAGAAAACAGGCAAAAACCTCTTTGATCTTGGCCACAGCAACTTCTTACTCAACAAGTCTCCAGAGGCAAGGGAAACAAAAGCAAAAAATGGAAAAATTGGGACCTCATCAAAATAAAAAGCTTCTGCACAGTGAAGGAAATAATCAGCAAAACTAAAAGGCAACCAACGGAATGGGAGAAGATATTTGAAAACGACATATCAGATAAAAGGTTAGTATCCAAAATCTGTAAAGAACTTATCAAACTCAACACCCAGAAAACAATCCAGTGAAGAAATGGGCAAAAGACCATAGACACTTCTCCAAAGAAGACATCCAGATGGCCAACCGACACATGAAAAAATGTTCCACATCACCTATCGGGGAAATACAGATCAAAACCACAATGAGATACCACCTCACACCTCTCAGAATGGCTAACATTAACAACTCAGGCAACACCAGATATTGGCAAGGATGTGGAGAAAGAGGATCTCTTTTGCACTGCTGGTGGGAATGCAAACTGGTGCAGACACTCTGGAAAACAGTATTGAGGTTCCTCAAAAAATGAAAACTAGAACTACCCTACAACCCAGCAATTACACTACTAGGTATTTATCCAAGGGATACAGGTATGCTGTTTTGAAGGGACACATGCACCCCAACGTTTATAGCAGCACTATCAATAGCCAAAGTATGGAAAGAGACCAAATGTCCATAGATGGATGAATGGATAAAGGAGATGTGGTATATATATATATATATATATATAATGAAGTATTACTCAGCAATCAAAAAGAATGAAATCTTACCATTTGCAACTATGTGGATGGAACTAGAGGGTATTATGCTAAGCGAAATTAATCAGTCAGTGAAAGACAAATATAGGACTTCATTCATATGAGAACTTTAAGACACAGAACAGATGAGTGCAAGGGAAGGAAGCGAAAATAATATAAAAACAAGGAGGAGGATAAAACATAAGAGACTCTTAAATATGGACAACAAACAGAGGGTTGCTGAAGGGGTTGTGGGAGGGGGGATGGGCTAAATGGGTAAGGGACATTAAGGTATCTCCCCCTGAAATCATTTTTGCACTATATGATAACTAACTTGGTTGTAAATTAAAAAAAATAAAAAATAAAAAATAAAATAAAATAAAACATTTTTTAATTAAAAAAAGAAAAAACCTAAAGCAGCAAAAGAAGTCCCTAAATTTCAAGGGACGACCCATAAGGCTAGCAGCAGATCAGTTAACAGAAATGTGGCAAGCCAAAAGTGAGTGGCATTATATATTCAATGTGCTCAATGAGAGAATTCTGCAGCCAGGAATACTCTATCCCTCAAGGCTATCATTCAGAATATAAGGAGAAAATTTACCAAACAAAAACTAAAGGAGTTTTGACCACTAAAACAGCCCTGCAAGAAATGTTAAAGGGGATTCTTTGAGTGCAAAGGAAATATCAAAAATGGCAAAAACCAGAAAGTTACAGAGAAAATATCCAGAAATAATGACAAAACAAGTAATAAAAGAGCACTAAATACATATCTATCAATAATTACTCTGAATATAAAAGGATTAAACGCTCAAAAGACATAGGGTGTCAGAATGGATGAAAAAGAACAAGACCCATATATATGCTGCCTACAAGAGACCAGTTTTAGACCTAAAGACAGCTGCAGATTGAAAGGAGATGGAGAAACATTTATCATGCAAAGGGATGTCAAAAGAAAGCTGGAGTAGCAACGCTTACATGAGACAAACTAGATTGTACTATTTTTTTTTTAGAGAAAGAGCATGAGCTGGGGAGAGGGGCAGAGAAAGACAGAGACAGAGAGAGAAAGAGAATGCCAAGCAGGCTCCATGCTCAGTGTGAGGCCCAACAGGGCTTGATCCCAAGTCCCTGGGATCATGACCTGAGATTAAAACAAGAGTCAGGTGCTCAACTGACTGAACCACCCAGATTTCCTGAGACAAACTAGATTTTAAGCCAAAGACTGTAACAAGAGATGAATAGGGCACTATATCATAATAAAGGGGACCATCCAACAAGAAGATCTTATAATTATAAATATTAATGCCCTCAACGTGAAAACACCCAAATATATAAAACAATTAATTAAAAATATAAAGGAACTCATTGATAATGATACGATAATAGTAGGGGACTTTAACACCACACTTACATCAATGGACAGATTATCTAAAAAAAATCAATAAGGAAACAATGACTTTGACACACTGGACTATTGGACGTTTTTCATTTTTTTATTTTTATTTCCATTTTTTTAAGATTTTATTTTAATTTTTAAATGTTTATTTTATTTATTTTGAGAGAGACAGAGACAGAGAGAGCATGAGTGGGGGAAGGGCAGAGAGAGAGGGAAAGAGAGAATCCCAGGCACAACCATGAGATCATGACCTGAGCCAAAATCAAGAGTCAGATGCTTTACCAACTGAGCATTCCAGGTGCCCCTTAAAGATTTTAGTTTTAAGTAATTTCTTTACCCAACCTTACAAACCTGAGATCAAGAGTTGCATGCTCTATTACTGAGCCAGCCAGGTACCCCTCGATCAGATTGACTTAAAAGATATACTCAGCATATTCCATCCTAAAGCAGCAGAAAACGCATTCTTTTCAAGTGCCCATGGGGCGTTCTCCAGAATAGACCATGTACTAGGTCACAAATCAGACCTCAACAAGCATAAAAAGATTGAGATAATACCATGCATATTTTCTGACCACAATGCCATGAAACTTGAAGTCAGACACAAGAAAAATTTGGAAATATCACAAATACATGAAGGTTAAACAACATCCTACCAAAGAATGAATGGGTCAACCAGGAAATCAAAGAAGAAATTAAAACACACACACACGGAAACAAATGAAAATGAAAAAAAAAATAGTCCAAAACACTTGAGATGCAGAGGAAGGAGTCATAAGAGGGAAGTATATAGCAACACAGGCCTATTACAAGAAGCAAGAAAAATCTCAAATAAACAACTAACCTTACACCTACAGGAGCTGGAACAAGAACAACAAATGAAGCATAAAACCAGCAGAAGGGGAATAATAAAAAAAAATAGAGCAGAAATAAACAATATAGGAACAATAAAAATAGAAGAGATCAATGAAACCAGGAACTGTTTTTTTAATTAAAAAAAATTGATAAATCCCTGGCCAGACATATCAAAAAGAAAAAAGAAAGGATCTAAATAAATAAAATCACAAATGAGAGAGGGGAAATAACCAACACCCCAGAAATACAAACAGTTATAAGAAAATGTTATGAAAAACTACATGCCAAAAAATTGGACAACCTGGGAGAAATTGGATAAATTCCTACAAACATAAAATCTACCAAAACTGGAACAGGAAGGAATAGAAAACTTGAACAGAATGATAACCAGCAAAATAATTTAATCAGTAATCAAAAATCCCCCAACAAACAAAAGTCCAGTGCCAGATGGCTTCACAGGGGCATTCTACCCAACATTTAAAGAAGAGTTAATACCTATTCTCAAACTATTCCAAAAAATAGAAATGGATGAAAAACTTCCAAATTCATTCTGAGTCCAGCATTAACCCTGATACACAAACCAAAGACTCCACTCAAAAACGATTAATACAGGACGATATCCCTGATGAACACAGATGCAATGTTTGCAATAAAATACTAGCACACTGAATCCGACAACGTTAAAAGAATAATTCACCATGATCAAGTGGGATTTATTCCTGGGCTGCAAAAGAGGTTCAATATTTGCAAATCAATCAACGTGATACACCACACTAGTAAAACAAAGAATAAGAACCATGTTATCCTTTCAATAGATGCCAATAATGCATTTGACAAAGTACAATATTCATTCATGATAAAATCCCTCAGCAAAGTAGGGTTAGAGGGAATATACCTCAACATAATAAAGGCTATATATGAAAAACCCATAGCTAATATCACCATCAACAGGGAAAAACTGACAGATTTTTCTCTACACTCAGGAACAAGACAGGGATGTCAACTCCCACCACTGTTCAACCTAGCACTGAAAGTCCTATCTTCAGACAACAAAAAGAAATAAAATGTATCCAGATTGGCAAGGAAGTCAAACTTTCACTATTTGCACAAGACATGATGCTCTATATAGAAAACCCAGAGACACCACCAAACAAATGCTACAACTGATACACGAATCTGTAAAGTCATAGGATACAAAATCAACATATTTGTTGCATTTCTATGTGCCATTATTGAAGCAGCAGAAAAAAGAAATCAAGGAATCCATCCCATTTACAATTACACCAAAACCCATAAAATATCTAGGAATAAACCTAACTAAAGTGAGAAAAATCTGCACTTTGAAAACTATCAAACACTGTTAAAAGAAATTGAAGATGACACAAAAAAATGGAAAGACATTCCATGTTCATGGATTGAGAGAACAAATATTGTTAAAAGGCCTATATTACCCAAAGCAACCTATGCATTTAATGCAAAACCTATGAAAATACCACCAGCATTTTTCAAAGAGCTTAAACAGATAGTCCTGATACTTCTATGGAACCACAAAAGACCTCAAATAGTCAAATCAATCTTGAAATAGAAGAGCAAAGCTAGAAGCATCATAATTCCAGACTTCAATTTATATTACAGAGCTGTTGTGATCAAGATAATATGGTCCTGGCACAAACACAGACATGTAGATCAGTAGAACAGAATAGAGAACCCAGAAATGAACCCACAACTATATGGTGATTTAATCTGACAAAGCAGAGAAGGATATCCAATGGGAAGAAGACAGACTTTTCAACAAATGGTGTTGGTAAAACTGGACATCAACATGCAAAAGAATGAAACTGGACCACTTTCTTATACCATAAACAAGAATAAATTCGAAGTGGATTTAAGAACTAAATGTGAGAGAGCAAGTCATCAAAACCTTAGAAGAGAACACAAACAGTAACCTCCTTGACATTGGCCTTAGCAATTTTTTTCTAGATATGTCTCCTGAGGCAAGGGAAACAAAAGCAAAAAGAAACTATTGGTACTTCTTCAAAATAAAAATCATCTACACATCAAAAGAAGCAATCAACAAAACTAAATGGTAACCTATGGAAAGGGAGAAGATGTTTTCAAATGACATATCTGATAAAGGGCTAGTATTCAAAATATATAAGGAACTTATAAATTTCAATACCCCCAAAAAATAATCCATTAAAAATTGTGCAGAAGACACGAACAGACATTTTTCCAAAAAGACATACAGATGGCTAACAGACACATGAAAAGATGCTCAAAATCTCTCATCCTCTCAGAAATACAAAAGCAAACTGCAATGACATTAGTCAGAATGGCTAAAATCAACATCACAATAAACAGCGGGTGTTGGCTAGGATGTGGAGAAAGGGGAACCCTCTTACACTATTAGTGGGAATGGAAACTGGTGCAGCCACTCCTGAAAACAGTATGGAGTTCCTCAAAAATTAAGAAAAACAAGGGGCACTTGGGTGGCTCAGTCGGTTAAGTGTCCAACTTCGGCTCAGCTCGTGATCTTGCGGTTTGTGAATTCAAGCCCCTGCATTGGGCTCTGTGCTGACAGCTCAGAGCCTGGAGCCTGCTTTGGATTCTGTGTGTGTGTCTCTCTCTCTCTGCCCCTCCCCCACTCACATTCTCTCTCTCTCTCTCTCTCTCTCTCTCTCTTAAAAATAAATATTTAAAAAATTAAGAAACAAAAACTACCCAATAATCCAGCAATTGTACTACTAGGCATTTACCCAAAGGATACAAAAATACTGATTTGAATGGATACATGCACCCTGATGTTTTAGCCACATTATCTACAATAGCCAAATTATGGAAAGAGCCCATATGTCCACTGAGTGATGAATGGATAAAGAAGATGTGGTATAAATATAATGGAATATTTCTCAGCCATAAAAACAAATGAAATCTTGCCATTTGTGATGACGTGGATGAAGATAGAGTGTATTATAATAAAGAGAAATAAGTAGTCAGAGAATGACAAATAACAAATGATTTCACTCCTATGTGGAATTTAAGAAATAAAACAAATGAACATGGGCGGGGGGAAGAAAGAGGCAATCCAAGAAACAGACTCTTAAGTATACAGAACAACATGATGGTTACTGGAGGGAAGGTCAGCAGGGGGATGGGTTAAATAGGTGAAGGGTATTGAGGGCACCTGTGGTGAACACTGAGTTTTTTATGTAAGTGATGAATCACTTAATTCTATACTGAGACTAATAGTACACTGTATGTTAACTAATCTTTCCTGAAGTTATAAAAAAATTCATAAGACAATTTTTATTATAAGTTTTAAAAACTCAAAAGTGAAATCATTTTGTGACATCTCATGAACACAAAACATGTACTAAAACACCTGGGTAATAATGAAAACACAGCAAATATATGCATCTTTATCTATGCAGGATAACTGAAATGACACTCTTTCAGTTTATATCACCTAACACTGAATAAAACATATTAAAATAAATGTGATTAATTCAGTTTGACCAATTGCAAGCTTTCATGGTATAATGAAACCCATTTATAAGTACACATGATAGGGAGTAGAAAGCACAAAAGACAAATCAGAAGTTTTATTATTTTCCTAAATAATTTTTTTTTCTGAAATACCCAACCATTCTACCTAATAATTCACAAATTCTAATCAGTGACATATTCACAACTGCTATTCACTAAAATAATTTACTTCTATTATATATAATACTAACTTTACAGATGAAATATTTTCAAATATGGACATGACGACAGCTATTTTATTTTATTTTACTTTATTTTATTTTATTTTATTTTATTTTATTTTATTTTATTTTTGAGAGAGAGAAAGCATGTGAGTGGGGAAGAGGGACAGAGAGAGAGGGAGAGAGAGAATATTAAGCAGGCTCCATGTTCAGCATGGAGCCCAGCACAGGGCTTGATCCCACCATCATGACCTGAGCCAAAATCAAGAGTCAGTTGCTGAATCGAGTCACCCAAGTGCCCTGACTTGAGCCATTTTAAAATGGAGTTGGAGTGGCCATTGCAGTGAAACCATCTTACCCACACTTGTTTGAACTGGGCTGATACCTTTAGACTGGGCTAAAGGCAACAGTTTAAGCAATTTCTGGAAAAGTCAGAAGGAGAATGGACATCCTGATCACACAACTGATTTTGGTGGACTTTCTAAAGATAAAATTGGGAGTCAAAGTATAACCCAGAGTAGCTTATCTTGTTAAAACAACAATAGACATTTTAAAAGTCTTTTCTTCAATTTGTAATTGCCCCTTCATTTTCCTCAGGGGGGAAAAAAAACTTGTTTTCATGGTACAAGTGAGGCTCTATTTGGGTTTCAATATGAATATGTGCTTTCTAAATTGTAAGTATTTGATCCCAACTTAACACTCATTTGCTTCTCATTTGTGGCTTATATTTGCATTTTGAGCTTTACAGCTCTATTTGGGATCTGTATTTCTTTTTTTTTTTTAATTTTTTTTTCAACGTTTATTTATTTTTGGGACAGAGAGAGACAGAGCATGAAAGGGGGAGGGGCAGAGAGAGAGGGAGACACAGAGTCGGAAACAGGCTCCAGGCTCTGAGCCATCAGCCCAGAGCCCGACGCGGGGCTCGAACTCACGGACCGCGAGATCGTGACCTGGCTGAAGTCGGACGCTTAACCGACTGCGCCACCCAGGCGCCCCATGTATTTCTTATTATGAAGGCATTTACCCTTCCTGGTGAGTATTCTTTTTTTTTTTTTCTGTTTTCTGAAGCTTCAAAGAAGGTTACTAATTCTGTTTAAAAGGGGTAGAACATGATTCTATGTATTTTAGAAAAGCTGTTGAAAAACAGGGCCCCTCATAATTTTGACTTTTTAGAGAACCCAAAGGTTCCACCTGATCTTTAGACCAGGATCTTGTGCCTTTCTGGAAAAATGGGTAGACTTTTGAATAATTTGGGATATTAATGGGCATTTTGGGTAATTTTTGTTTTTGATTAGTCCACTTTACGGGGTACACTTAAAAGAGGATTCCAAACCTCTATGAGACAATAGAATGCATTCTTTGATTGATATACATAAGCTTTTAAAAGAAAAATGACATGAAAACTGTTCTAAAAGATCATTATGGCATGCAAATGGAAAAGAAAATCTTTCTTTAGTAAAAGACTCTGGCCATCTGAGCAGGTAACTTTTACTTAGTCCATCTGCCAGAAACACACACTTTAGATTCAAATAGTTTCTTATGAGTTTTCCATACGGAGAACTTAGCTTAGTAACCATCAGGTTGGTGACTCTATAATTGGACATAAATGGGAGTTACACCCCATTTGGAGTCAGATATGGCGAGGCATAAATGTAGGTTAAATTCAATTTGTGGCTAAGGATTTACTAATCTGCTGCCAGCCTTCAATGACATTAAAACCTAGAATAACCATGGCCATTAAGAACAACATTTATTTAGATAAAACCATCTTAAGAAGTCACTTAAGAGCAAAATCTTCAAAATTCCAGAGTAGCTTCATTGAAGGTTTTATTGCAAAAAGCTAATGACAAATTGAAAATATAAAAAATAACTAAAAGAAATAGGCAACACCCATAAACAAGGACCACTAAACTGGTGATCATTCAGATATCCTCATATCTACCTTCAAATGAAATCCCCTCCATGGACACCCAGATTTGATGATATTCTGGAAGACTTCCTGATAAACTGCTATTTCCCCAAATAAGCAAAGGGGAAACTAAACTTAGAAAAATAATGAGATTGGGGTGCCTGGGTGGCTCAGTCGGTTGAGCGTCCAACTTCAGCTCAGGTCATGATTTCACGGTTCGTTCGTGAGTTTGAGCCCCTCATTGGGCTCCGTGCTGACAGCTCAGAGCCTGGAGCCTGCTTCAGATTCTGTGTCTCCCTCTCTCTCTGTCCCTCCCTCGCTCACTCTCAAAAATAAATTAACATTTAAAAAAATTTAAAAATTAATGACATTGAAGATGATGGAGTAGGAAGATCCCACAAATACACCTGGATAACAGCTACATCTGTGAAACTAACTCTGAAGACAACCTGAAGACTGAGAAAAACTGACCTTCCACTGTTAATCATAGAGAGGAGGCCACATAAAAAAAGGGTAAGAGGAAAATATGCAGTTGGAAATCAAATTCCCAGTAAGACTAGCCAAAAATAGGAGGGACACATCAAACATGGAGAAGTGAGAGGATCAGACCCCACACCAGGAACCCCAGGCTCTGGGGACCCACACTGGGAAGATGAGTTCCCATATTTGACTTTGAAAACTAGGGGTTCTTAACTTCACAAGCTCATAAAACCAGTAAGGCTTAACTGTGGGTGCTTTGACAGTCAGTGAGCTTAGCTCTGGGAGAGGAAAGGAGCAAGAGGAAACAGTCCCTGCTCTTAAAGAGCCAGCATAAATAACCAGGCTGAGGTGCAGCATAGAAGTAATAGTTTGAAAATCAGCTGGGGTATACATGAATAATATTTATTTACTAATCTCAGAACATTTGCAAGAAGGGCAGGGATCTTCAGGAGGCTTCAGCAAGCATAAAAGTGCTAATGAAAACCATTTCTCTTCCCCTCCCCAAGCCTACCTACCCAGACACTTGCTGGAACCAGTGGGGACACTCTTCTCACATCTTGCTCATATCACATGCACCACCCCACATTACCTAGTGGATCCTCCCCATTCAACCCACGTGCCTCAACAGGCATCCCTCCAAAGCAGCTCCTGCCCTGACATACCAAGCCTCAACAGGAAAGGGCGCCACTCCAAAGTGACTACTGCCATAGGGAAAAGGAGAAATAATCCCAAATACCAGTAAGCTCACCAGTTCCAGTTCCAGCAGCTGGGCTTTTTAGCTGGCTGTGCATAAAGAAAGGCTTGTATTTCAGTGTGCCTACAGCTGTGGCAAAATACTAAGTGCAGCATCTAGTCTGACTCCTGGTCTCACCCACCAAGAAAAACCTATCAGAGGGCCATTCAGGGAGAAATCACTGCCATTTCCAGCACCTGCAACTGCAGCAAACTGCAGGCAGCTAGGCTGAATTCTGGCACTACCCACCTACAAGCCCATGACAGCCACAGAAAGGGCCCTCAATTGTGCAGGGACCAAAACCTACCAGGTGCAACCACATTAGGCAAAGTGGGTCATTACATCAAACAGGCCTAAAAGCAAACACAACTTGGCCACAATAGGGCACATGCAGCATAAATAGGAGACATCACTGGAGTGTCTGGCTTTGGTGTCCTGGACACATTGCTCTACAGGGAACCACAGGAAGTCTTCTTCTCAAGGCCACTATTTTCAAGACCAGGAGATGTATCTGAACTTTCTAATACATAGAAAAAAACACAAAGTGTTATACAAAATGAAGAGACAGAAGAATATGTCCCAAATAAAAGAACAGGACAAAGTCACACAAAAAGAACTAAATGAAACAGAGATAAACAATGCCTGATAAACAATTCAAAGTCATGGTCATAAAAAAATACTCACTGGGCTTGAGAAAAGAGTGGAGGATTTCAGTGAAACCTTGAACAAAAAGACAGAAAATATAAAAAAAGAACCAGTAAGATAAAGAACTCAATAACTGAAATGAAATATACACTTAAGAGAATCAACAGCATATTAGATGATGCAGAAAAACAAATAATTAATCTGGAAGAAAGGCAAATGGAAAGCAACCAAGTTAAACAGGGAAAAGGAAAAAAGAATAAAAAATTAGAATAGGTTGAGGAAATTCAGCGACATTATCAGGTGTAATACACATTATAGGAATTCCAGAAGAGAAGAGAAGAGAAGAGAAGAGAAGAGAAGGAGAGAAGGGAGCACAAAATTTATTTGAAGAAATAGTAGCTGAATACTTCCCAAATCTGCAAAAGGAAATAGACATCCATGTCCAAGAATCACAGAGAGCCCCTAACAAGACTAAATCAAGATGGTCCACACCAAGACACACAATGATAAAAATGGCAAAAAGTAGTGATAGAGAATTTTTAAAGCTGCAATAGGAAAGAAAACATTACATGCAAAAGAAACCCAAATTTTCAGCAGAAAATTTTCAGGCCTGAAGAAAGTGGCATAATATATTCAAAGTGCTGAATGGAAAACCTGCAGCCAAGAATATGCTACTCAGCAAGGTTGTCATTCAGAAAGGAAGAGGACATAAATTTTCCAAGACAAATAACTTTAAAGGAGTTCATCAATGCTAAACTAGCCTTGTAAGAAATGTCAAAGGGAATTCCTTGAGTAGAAAGGAAAGGCAGAATTAGAAAAAAAAATTGTAAAAGGATAAAAATTCATGGGTTAATACCCAGAAATCAGTAGCATTTCTACACACTAATAACAAAGTAACAGAAAGAGAAATTAAAACAATACCATTTATAAATGCACAAAAAAGAATAAAATAAGTAGGAATAAACAACTAAAGAGATGAAACAACTATAGTTTTATACTCTGAAAACTATAAAATATTGATAAAAGAAATTGAAAATGACAAAGCAAATGGAAAGATATTTCATATTCATGGATTGAAAGAATTAATATTGTTAAAATGTCCATATTACCAAGGGTAATCTACATATTCAATGCAATCTCTATCAAAATACCAAGAACAATTTTCACAAAATAAAAAAGAAAAATAATAGAAAAATTTGCGAGCAACCACAAAAGTCTTTGAATAGCCAAAGCAATCTTGAGAAACAAAAACACAGCTGGAGGTATCACAATTCCAGATTTCAAGATATACTACAAAGCTGCATGGTAGTGGTAGAGCAATAGGTACATAGATCAATGGAACAGAATAGAAACCTCAGAAACAAAATGACAATTACATGGTTAATTAACCTACAACATAGGAGGCAAGAATATATAATTGGTAAAAGACAGTCTTTTCAATAAATGCTGCTAAGAAAACTGGTTTGCTACATGTAAAATAATGACATTGGTCCACATTGCAACACAAAGTAAACTCAAAAGGATTAAAGGCCTAAATATCAGACATGAAACAATAAAAATCCCGAATACACAAGCAATTATTTCTCTGACATCAGTTATAACAAAAGTTTTCTAAATATGTCTACTGAGGCAAGGGAAACAGAAACAAAAATAAACTTTTGGGACTACATCTAGAAATATTTCTCACAGTGAAGCAAACCATCACCAAAACAAAAAGATAACCTACTGAATGGTAGAAGATATTTTCAAATGTTATGTCTGATAAGGGGTTAATAATAAAAATATATTTAATAACTTATACAACACCAAAAAAGCAAACAACCCAATTTAAAAAATAGGCAGAGTATATAAAAAGACATTTTCCTAAAGAAGGAATATAGATGACCAACAGATACATGAGATGTTCAACATCACTAATCATCAGCGAAATTCAAATTAAAACCACAATGAAATGCCACTTTACACATATCTAAATGACTACAATTTAAAAAAAAATAAAAGAAAACAAGAGATAACAACTGTTGGCATGGATGTGGAGAAAAAGAAATCCTTGTGCAGAATTGGGAGGAATGTAAATTGGTGCAGGCACTGTGGGAAACATTGTGAACGTTTCTCAAAAAAATTATAAATAGAAATACCATATGATGTAGTAATTCTACTACTAGGTATTTACCCAAAGAAGCTGAAACACTAATTTGAAAAATATATGCACCCCTATGTTAATTGCAGCATTATTTACAATAACTAATACAGTACATGGAAGCAACCTGTGTCCATTGATAGATAAATGAATAAAGTGGATGTGATATAGGTGATAGGGATTAAAGAGTTAACTTGCAGTGAACATGGGGTGATGTATGGAACTGCTGAATTACTATATTGTACACGTGAAACTAATATAACACTGTATGTTAACTAACTGGCATTAAAATAAATGTGTATATATATATATACATATATATATGTATATATAAAATGTATATATATATAATGTATATAAAATGTATATATATATATAAAATTACCCATAAAAATGAATGAGATCTTACCACTTGTTTTTTTAATGTTTATTTATGTTTGAGAGAGAGAGAGACAAAGCATAAGTGGAGGAGGGGCAGAGAGA
Organism: Prionailurus viverrinus; assembly: GCF_022837055.1. Classification (NCBI taxonomy): domain Eukaryota; kingdom Metazoa; phylum Chordata; class Mammalia; order Carnivora; family Felidae; genus Prionailurus; species Prionailurus viverrinus. The sequence continues at coordinate 58,505,838 of NC_062579.1, forward strand.
GGTGGAGACACAGAATCTGAAGCAGGCTCCAGGCTCTGAGCTGTCAGCACAGAGCCTGATGTGGGGCTTGAACCCATGAACTGTGAGATCATTACCTGAGCCAAAGCCAGACACTCAACCAACAGAGCTACCCAGGCGTCCCAAGATCTTACCTTGTGACAAGATCTTACTTTTGTGACAACACGGGTAAACCTAGAAGGTATTATGCTAGAAGGCACACATGGAAATATAAATACCATATGATTTCATTTACATATATTAAAAAAACAATAGAATTGAAGGAACAAACAAAAAACTGGAAATAGACCTATAAACACAGAGAACAAGCTGGTGGTTACCAGAGGTGAGATGGGTGCAAGGATGGGAAAAAGACGTGAAGGAAAATGGTAGTTACAGAATTTCAGTTATGGAATGAAAAGTTATGAGTATGGAAAGTAAAACAGGGAATATAATCGATGACATTGTGATAACTTTGTATAGTGGCAGGTAGTATCTACACTGTGGTGAGCATAGTATAACATATAAAGTTGTCTAATCACTATGTTGTACACCTGAAACTATTGCAACATTTTGTGCCAACTGTATTTTAATTAAAAATAAGAAATGGAAATAGCATATCTCTGTAGAGCCAATTATAGAATTAATGTAATTGCTCATTCCAGATATTCTTATTTAAAGGAAGCCCAAGGTAGAATAGCCCTGACCATTTAACCCCACCAGCTACAAGGGAAGAAAAATAACAATAGAAACACCCTGCCAACTATTGAGTGAATTCCAAGAGATAATTGGTAACATGAACTCAGCTCTTTAACCTCTGTGTATGCCACACTGAAATCTTTACAGACTAGGCCTGTGGAGCAAGAAAATGTTTTGCACTTTGTTGTTGACTCATTCTAACAGTATGCTCCTCAAAGAGTAGATGTTACATACAGATCTACATTTTATTGTCAGCCATAGGATATAATGGAAGAAATTTAATTTTATCAAGGATATTCAGATAGAGAAAAGTAAAGAGGTAGAATTATTTTTAAATGTATTTTCTTTTCAACAATGAATGTTAGAGTCAGTCAATCCAGGGCATTTATTCAAGTCTACCATCTGTGTAACAATATTTATTTCAGATAAATCTTCCATTAGAATATAATGTGCAGGGGGAGAAAAGAATTGCATATGCTGTGGAATGGAGGGAGCACTGATCATGGAAAGGGGAGAGAAAGAGAGAGGGAGGGAGGGAGAGAGAGAGAGAGAGAGAGAGAGAGAAAGTGATTGCATAAGAAAAAACATTTCCCCAAAACCACTGACTGGGAAAATGACAGGGACTGATTATCACAAGATTTTACAACTAGGGAAGCTCAATGTCTGAAGTTTTAGAAGTCTGGGCCATTTCTGGGGTTGAGTCTGGTGAGCTTAGCAGTGATCCAGTGGATAAGCAAGGAAGAGGCCCAGGAGTCAAGAGGATGGTCTGAGGATTCCCTGGGTCCCTCTGGAAGAGACAGTTCCTTCCTGTAGTGCATTTGGGAGAGGTAGAACTGACTCTCAGGGGACAAAAGAGCTGGCAGACAACACTGAGCTGCCTTGTTAATTAGAATAGCAGTAGTGGCACCTGCTGAAGGTAGCTAAGCCAGAAGTTGGATTTTTGCTGCACTTACCATAAACTCCAAGCCCCTACATGGTCATGTGTCTGCTTTTCTGAGACAAACTGGTACCAGCCACAATGCGGTAAGACTCTCCTCCAGAGAATCAATGTGGCTCTGAGCCAGGCTGGCTCCCTAAAATTTGAAGTTTTGAAACCCAGCCACACATCCAAGATAAAACACAGGAATACTGCACTGCATGGTGGGCTCATGGCCCATACACAGACAGGGTGAAGGCAGGGATCTGATGGAATCCTGGAACACAGGAGGGGAGCTTGTTTGCTCTTCTGTGTGGGCTTTCTGAAAAGCGGCAGGTGGGAACTCTCTTCCCTGGGGAAAAGAGAGTGGGGTGATGATTATCCCACCTACCCATCAGCATGGGCAAACTTCAGTGAGCAACTCAGTGCCCCAGTGGAGGCTGAAGCTGCTTACAGAAAGCCCTGCCTCTCTGCACCCTGCAGGTGCATGTTTACTAGGGCAAGTCAGCCTGAGAACCATCGCAACAGGATCCTCCCCAAGAAGACCAGAACAAACCTCCCCCTCTCTGCACGTACCAAGTCTACTGATATTAAAGTGCTGCAAAGCTTCAGCTCTATGGGAAATAGGATCTAGACTTTTCTAAGAAGAGAAGCAGACCAAAACACACCTACTTAAAACTCACCACACACTCAACAAGGTCCAAACACTTCACACTGCAGGCAAGGAGAAACTCTGCAGAGGACTTATCAGAGGGAAAGAACACCCAAAACATATCAGCAGAGTGCACACAACATACACCAAAAAAACCCCACAAAACTTCATGAAGTAAAGGACAGTATATGACATCTTCTTAATATAGCCATTACTCTCATGAGCAGGAAATGTAACAGGATGTCCTAACACACAGAAAACAGAGATCTAGACAAAATTCCAAGACAGAGGAATTAATCCCAAAAGAAAGAACAAGAAGAGGTTACAGCCAAGGATCTAACCAAAACAGATATAAGTAATATCCTTAAACCAGAATTTAAAACGGTAATCATAAGAATACTACCTGGGCTTGAGAAAAGCATAGAAGACACTAGAGGGTCCCATACTGCAGAAATAAAAGAACTAATAAACATTCAGGCCAAAACAAAAAATGTTATAACCGAGATACAAACTCAACTGGTTATAAAGACAAAAAAAAGATTGAAGAAGCAGAGGAATGGACAAATGATATAGAAGATAAAATTATGGACAACAGTGATGCTGAAAAGAAGAGGTAAAGAAAAAATTTGGATCATGAAGGTAGACTTAGGGAACTCAGTGACTCCATAAACCATAATATTCATATCATAGAAGTCCCAGAAGAATAAAAGGGACAAGGGGGCAGGGGTTTACTTGAGCAAATTATAGCTAAAAACTTTCCTAATCTGGGGAAGGAAATGGATATCCAAAACAACAGGCATATAGAAATCCCATGAAAATCAATAAAAACAGGCCAACACCAAAACATATTGTAGTAAAATTTGCAAAATACACAGATAACAAAAGAATCCTGTAAGCAGCAATGGAGAAAAGTCCTTAACTTACAAGAAAAAAAAAAGGTTCCCAGGAGATCTCCCCACAGAAACGTGGGAGGCCAGTAAGGAGTAACATGATAGATTCAATGTTCTATATGGAAAAAACATGTAGCTGATAATACTTTATCCAGCAGGGCTATCATTCAGAATAGAAGGAGAGATAAAGAATTTCCCAGACTAACAAAAACTAAAAGAGTATGTGACCACCGCACCATCCCTGAAAGAAATATTAAAGGGGATTTTTTGAGTGGGAAAGAAAGGCCAAAGGCAACAAAGTCTACAAATGAAAGAGAAAATCTCCAGAAACAACAACCTTACAGGTAATGCAATGGCACGACATTTATATATGTCAATAATCATTCTGAATGTAAATGGACTAAATGCTCCAATCAAAAGACATAGGGTGTCAAAATGGATAAAAAAAAGATGAGTCTTTTTTTTATCCAATATGCTGTCTAAAAGAGACTCATTTTAGACCTCAAGACACCTACATATTGAAAGTGAGAGAATGGATAACTAATTTTATGTCAAAAGAAAGCCAGAGTAGCCATACTTATCTCAGACAAACTAGATTTTAAACTAAAGACTGCAACAAAAGATGAAGAAGGGTACTATATAATATTTACGGAGACTATACAACAAGATCTAACATTCATAGCAAACATAAAGAAACTCATTGATAATAATACAATAACAGTAGAGGGATTTAACAACTAACTTACAGCAATGAACCAATCATCTAAGTAGAAAATCAGCAAGGAAACAATGGCTTTGAATGATACACAGGACCAGATAGACTTAACAGATATATTCAGAACATTTCATCCTAAAACAACAGAATACACATTCCAAGTGCACAAGGAACATACTCCAGAATAGATCACATAATGGGTCACAAATCATCCCTCAAAAAGAGCTGAGAGATGGGGATCATACCATGCATATTTTCCAACCACAATGCTATGAAGGTTAAAGTCAATCACAAGAAAAAATTAGGAAATGCTACAAATACATGGAGGTTAAAGAATACCCTACTAAAGAAGGAATGGGTTAACCAGGAAATTAAAAATGAAGAAATAAAACAATACATGTGAGCAAATGAAAATGAAAACATGACAGTCCAGAAACTTTGAGATGCTGAAAAGGCGATCATAAGAGTGAAATATATAGCAATACAAGCCTACTTCAATAAGAAAGAAAACTCTCAAATACACATATTAACCATACATCTAAAGGATCTAGAAAAGTAACAGCAAGAAGACCCTAAAGCCAGCAGAAGGAGAGATATAACAACAAATTGAGCAGAAATAAATGATATAAAATTGAACAAACAAAAAATACAGTAGAACAAATCGATGAAATAATGAGCTACTGCCTTGAAAGAATTAATGAAATTGAGAAACCCATAAAAAGACTTATCAAAAACAAAAGAGAAAGGACCCAAATAAACAAAATCACAAATCCAAGAGGAGAGATCACAACCAACACTACAGTAATATAAACAATTATGAGAGATTATTATGAAAAATTATATGCCAACAAATTGGGAAATCTGGAAGAAATGGATAAATTCCTAGAAACATACAAACTACCAGAACTGAAACAGGAAGAAATAAAAATTTGAACAGACCAATAACTAACAAAGAAAATTAATAATAAAAAATCTCCAAACAAGAGTCCAGAGCCAGATGGCCTTGCAGGGGAATTCTACAAGACATTTAAAAGAAAGTTAATATGTATTCTTTGAAACTTTTCAAAAAAAAAAAAAGAAGAAATGGAAGGGAAATTTCCAGTCATTCTATGAGGCCAGCATTACCACGATTTCAAAACCAGACAAAATCCCCCTGAAAGGGAGAATTAGAAGCCAATATCCCTAATGAACATGGATGCAAAATTTTTCAACAAGATACTAGCAAATCGAATCCAACAATCCATTAAAAGAATTATTCAACACAATCAAGTGGGACATATTCCTGGGCTGCAGGGCTGGTTCAATATTCACAAATCAATCAATATGATACATCACATTAATTAAAGAAATGATAATAACCATATGATCCTCTCAATAGATGCAGAAAAAGCATTTGACAAAGTACAGCATCCATTCTTGATGAAAATCCTCAACACAGTAGGGTTAGAGGGAACATACCTCAATATCATAAAGGCCATACACAAAAGACCCATAGCAAATATTATCCTCATGGGGAAAAACAGATATTTTCTTCTACAGCCAGAAACAAGATAGGAATGTCCACTCTCACCACTGTTATTTAAAATAGTACTGGTTAGCAATTAGACAACAGCAAAAATAAATAAATAAAAGGCAAGGAAGAAGTCAAATTTTTACTATTCACAGATGACAAGATATGCTATGTAGAAAACTCACAAGACTACATCAGAAAATTACTAGAACTGATACACAAATTCAGCCAAATGCAGGATATAATATCAATGTACAGAAATACGTTGCATTTCTATACCACAGTAATGAAGAAGCAGAAACAGAAATAGAAGAATCAATCTCATTTACAATTTGCACCAAAAACAATGAGACACATAGTAACAAAAGAGGTAAAATATCTGTACTCTGAAAACTATAAAACACTGATGAAAGAAATTGAACAGGACAAAAAGAAATGGATGGAAAACATTCCATGCTCATGAATTGGAAGAACAAATATTGTTAAAATGTCTATACCACACAAAGCAATCTACACATTTAATGCAATCTCTGTCAAAATACCACCATTTTTTCCAGAGCTAGAAAAAATAATCTTAAAATTTTTATGGAACCACATAAGACCCTGAAAAGCCAAAGCAATCCTGAAAAAGAAAAACAAAAACTGAAAGCATCATGATTCTGGATTTCAAGCTACATTGCAAAGCTATTGCAATCAAGACAGTGTGGTACTAGCACAACAACAGATAAATAGATCAATGGAACAAAATAGAGAACCCAGAAATGGATCCACAAATATGAGGTCAACAAATCTTTGAAAAAGCAGGAAAAATGTCCAGTGGAGAAAAATCTCTTCAACAAATGATGTTGGGAAAACTGGACAATGATATGCAGAAGAAGGAAACTGGACCATTTTCTTTCACCATGCACAAAAGTAAATTCAAAATGGATGAAAGAGCTAAATGTGAGACAGGAAACCATCAAAATCCTAGAGGAGAACGCAGGCAGCAACCTCTTTGACCTTGGCCATAACAACTTCTTACTAGACATGTCTCCAGAGGGAAGAGAAACAAAAGCAATAATGAACCCTTGGACTTCATGAAAATAAGAAGCTTCTGCACAAAGGAAATAATCAACAAAACTGAAAGGCAACCTACAGAATGGGAGATGATTCTTGCAAATGGTATATCTGATAAAGGGTTAGTCTTTAAATCTATAAGGAACTTATCAAACTCAACACCCCCAAAATAAATAATCCAGTTAAGAAATAGGCAGGAGACATGAATAGACATTTTTCCAAGGAAGACATCCACATGGACAATAAAAATATGAAAATATGTTCAACATCACTCATAATCAGGGAAATACAAACCAAAATCATGATGAGACCCCACCTCACACCTGTCAGAATGGATAAAATTAACACACACACACACACACAAAATAGATGTTGGTGAGGATTTGGAGAAAGGGGAAACTTCTTGCATTGTTGGTGTGAATGCAAACAGGTGCAGCCACTCTGGAGAACAGTATGGAGATTCCTCAAAAAACTGAAAATAGAAGTACCCTAGGATCCAGCAATTGCACTATTAGGTATTTACCCAAAGGATACAAAAATACAGATTCGAAGGGTACATGTATCCGTATGTTTATAGCATAATTATCAACAATAGCCAAACTATGGAGAAAGCTCAAATGTCTATCAACATGGCATGTGGCGCATATATATATATATATATATATATACAGTGCAATATTACTCAGCCATAAAAAAGAATGAAATATTGCCATTTGCAATGACATGGATGGAACTAGGATGTATTATGCTAAGTCAAATAAGTCAATCAGAGAAAGAATTTCATTCGTATGTGGAATTTAAGAAACAAAACACAAGAACATATGAGGAGGGGTGGGAGAGGAGAGAGGGAAATAAACCACAAGAGTCTCTAAAAGAGAATAAACTGAGGGTTGGTGGAGGGACATGGGTGGGAGTGGGCTAGATGCGTGATGGGTATTAGGGAGAGCACTTGTGATGAGCACTGGGCATTTTATGTAAGTGATGAATCACTGCATTCTACTCCTGAAACCAATATTGTACTGTATGTTAAATAAATAAATAAATAAATAAAGCAATGGTTGTGCAAAAACATAACTTTTGCACTGGTCAGAGTTTTGAGCTAATAGGTTTATGAGGAAGTAAACAAGCCAGAGGCCAATATACAGACACTATATTTGGCTTGTTTAAATAACAACTATCCAGTCTTTTGAGATTTTATGTATATTTTATAGTGAGTTTTCCTTTTCCACAAAATAATATGCTGGAATTTAGACTGTGATCACATTAACTTAAAAGATTATTTTTGGGAGATTTGACATTTTAATGATATTAAGTCTTTCAATCCAAAAGCAAGGTGCATAGATTCCCTTATTTAAATTCCTTTCATTTTTCTTAGCAATATATTGCAGTCTTCAGTATAAAGATCTTTCAAAATGTTAGATTAATTCTGAGGTATTTTATATTGTCTGATGATAATATAGATGAAGTTCCTAATTTAAATTTCTAAAGATTTGTTAGTATTACATGGATATGTAATACATTTTTATTTCACTTGATATCAAACACCTTTGATTACTCATTAATTTCACTTTTTAGTGGATTCTTTTAAATTATCTACATGCACATAAAATCTGTGAGCATTGGAAGTTTTAGTTAACTTCCAATCTTTATTAATTGTTTTTTCTTGTATTATTACACTGAGCATGCCTTCCAGCTTATTACGGACTAGCATTAATAATTTCAATATCCTTGTCTTGTTCTTTAATAGTTTTTGATTAATTATGGTATACTCTATTTGCTTCAGAAAATTCTCTATTATCCTTATTTTGTTGAAAGGTATTTTTAAATCAAGATTGAGTGTTGAATAATATAAAAGGTCTTTAAATATTTTTATTTAAGTGATAATATTTTTTCTTCTTTACTGTATTAATTTAGTGAATTAAACTGATGGATTTTCACAACTGGCTTTTTGTTCCAGCTTTATTGATATATATCATATATAACTCGTATAAGTTTAAGAAGTACAGTATGTTAATTTGATAGACTTACTTATTTCAAAATTATTACCACCAAATATAAACTAACACCACCATCATGTCACCCAATTACCATTTCTTTTTTTTACAGTGAGACTGTTTAAGATTTACTTTCAGTAACTTTGAATAGTATAATATATTATTATGGCTTGTAATAACCATACTATATATATTAGAGTATATTATTATGACTTATAATAACCATACTACATACATTACATCCCCAGAACTTATACATCTTAAAACTAGAATTTTGTATCCTTTGACCAAATTCTCCCAGTTTTCCCCGCTCCATGTTTCCTAGTAACCACCACTCTACTTTCTATTTCTGTAAGTTTGGCTTTTTTGGATGCCACATGTAAGTAATATCATTCAGTATTTATCTTTCTTTGACTTATATCACATAATGTACTAACATCAAAGTTTATCCATGTGGTGCAAATGGGAGAATTTCATCCTTACACATGTCTGAAAACTATTTCACTATAAAACATCTTTATCCATTCATTCATGACACTTAGGTTGTTTTCATATCTGGGCTATTGTGAATAATGCTGTAATTAACATGGGAGTGCAGATATTTCTTTTAGATTATGTTTCATTTCCTTTGGATATATGTCCAGAAATGAAATTGCTGAATCATAGGGTAGTACTATTTTTAATTTTTAAAGGAACCTTCATACCGGTTTCCATAGTTGTTTTATCAATTTATATTACCACGAATTATGAACACAAGTTTCCTTTTTCTTTTTCACATCTCACCGACACTAGTTATCTCTTGTCTTTTCTGTTGTAACAGATAAAATGTGGTGTTTGAATTTCGTTTATCTCATTGTGGGTTTTATTTGGATTTCCCTGATGATTATTGATGTTGAGCACCTTTTGATATTGTCCATTTGTATTTCTTTGGAAAAAAGTCTATTTTATTTCTTTGCCCATTTTAATTGGGTTTTTCGTTCTAACTAATAAATTGCATGAGCTATTTATATATTAACACCTTATCATGTACGAATGGCAAATATTTTCTCTGATTCTATAAGTTGCCTTTTCATTTTGTCAATTGTTACTTTTGCAGTGCAGCAGGTTTTATTTTATTTATTTATTTTTTGGTTTGATGTGGTCTCACTTAAGTTTTGCTTTTGTTTATTGTGTTTTTGTTATCATGTACAAAAAATAATCGCCAACACCAATGTCAAGGAGGATTTTCCTGATTTTTTCCTCAAAGAATTTTATGGTTGGAGTTCTTATGTTTCAGTCTTTAATCCATTTTGTGCTAATTTTTGCAAGTAGTGTAAGATAAGGATTCAATTTCATTCTTCTGTATGTGATTGTCCCATTTTCCCAACACCATTTACTGAAGGTAATAGCTTTTGTCCATTGAGCATTCTTGACTCTGTTGTCAAATATTAGTTGCGTGTATATGTGTGGCTTTATTTCTAAGTTGCAGATTCTGTTCCTTTCATCTATGTGTCCATTTTTATGCCAGTACTATACTGTTTTGATTACTATAGCTTTGTAGTATAGTTTGAAATCAGGACTTGTGATGCCTCCAGGTTTGTTTCTTCTTAGGATTGCTTTTGGTATTCAGAGTCTATTGTGGTTACATACAAGCATGATTTTTTCCTAATTCTTTAAAAATGGTCATTGAAATTTTGAGAATGTTTGCATTGAATTTATAGATGGCTTTGTGTAGAATGGACATATTAACAAATATACTATGTTCTAATCCATAAACATAGACTATCTTCCAATTTTTCATGTGTTTTCTTTAATTTCTTTCATCAGAGTCTTGAATTTTTCACTATATAAAATTTTCAACCCATTAGTTAAATTTATTCCTTACTATTTTATTGTTTTTCATGCTATTTTAAATGGAATTGTTTTCTTCATTATTTCAGATGTTTTGTTGTTCGTGTATAGAAATGCAATGGATTTATGCATGTTAATTTTGTGTCCTGCAACTTTACTTAATTCATTGATTAGTTATAAGAGATTTTTGGTGAAGTCTTTAGACTTTGGGTATACCAAATTATGTCATCTGCAAACAAAGACAATTTTACTTCTTTTCTTATTTGGATGTTTTTATTTCTTTCTCTTGCCTGATTTTTCTGATTGACATGGCCAGTACTATCTGGAACAGAGCTAATGAGAACTGATGCTCTTCTTACTTTTTATTTTATTTTATTTTATTTTGAGAGAGAGAGAATGTGGGTGAGAGAGAGAGAAAGTGGGGGAGGGGCAAAGGGAAGGAGAGAAAGAGAGAGTAAGAGTGAGAGTGAGAGAGAGGGAAGAGAGAATCTTAAGCAGGTTCCACGCCCAGCACAGAGCCTGATGCAGGGCTTGATCTCAGGACCATTAGATCATGACCTGGGCCAAAAAACACTTAACTGAATGAGTCATCCAGGTGCCCTGACACTCTTCTTATTTCTGATCTTAGAAGGAAGCATTTGTGTCTTTTACTATTGAGGATGATGTTGGTTGTAGACTGATTATATATGACATGTTTCATATTGAGGTTATGTTCCCCGTATACTGAATATTGGAGCATTTTTATCATGAAGGGAAGTTGATTTTGCCAAATCCTTTTTTTCATTTATTGAGGTGGTCATAAAGTTTTTTTATTTTTTATTGTATTAATGTGGTGTTTTACATTTGTTGCTATATAGTAAACCATTCTTGCACCCTAGGGATAAATCACATTTGATTATGATGTATGATCTTGTTAAGATGCTGTTGAATTTGGTTTGTTAATATTTTGTTAAGAATTTTTGCATCTATATTCATCAGGAATATTATTTTATAGTTTTCTTATAGTGTTCTTTATCTGGCTTTGGTAATTTTCACTTCATAAAATAAATATGGAGTGTTTACTTCTCTTCAAATTTGAGAAGATTCTGAGAATAATTTATATTAATTCTGCTTTTGAATGTTTCTTCAAATTCAACAGTGAAGGCATCTGGTTCTGGACTTTTCTGTGTTAGGATGTTTTTGATTACTGATTTAATCTTCTTACTCATTATAGTTCCATTCAGATTTTCTACTCCTGCTTGATTCAGTCATGGGAGGGTGTATGTTTCTGGGACTATATCCTTTTATTCTAGATTTTCCAATTTTTTTGGCAATTGTAAATTGTTCATAATTGTTCATATCTATTTCTTAAAATGCTTTACATTTCTGTGTTTTCAGTTGTAATGTCTCCTTTTTCATTTATAATGTTATTTATTTGAGTCCTCTATTTTTTCTTGGTAAGTCTTACTAAAAGTTTGTCAATTGTGATTTCTTTAAAAAAACAACCTTTTATTTCATTGCTTTTTATTTTTGTTTTCCTGTTTTTCAATTTAATTTTTACTATGAGTATAAATAACACATGGTGTCACATTAGTTTCAGATATACAACATAGTGATTCAAAAAGTTTACACATTATGTTATGCTCATCAGTGTAGCTACTATCTGTCACCATGCAATGCTATTACAATACTATTGACTATATTCCCTATGTTGTACTTTTTATTACTGTGAATTATTCAAAATTCTTTTCCTATTTTCTATTTCATTTATTTCTGCTCTAATCTTTTTACCTCCTTCCCTCTGCTAACTTCAGTGTAAATTTAGGTTATTTGATATTTTCCCTAATGTAAGTGTATATTACTTCAAACATCTTATAGATATGAGTCCATTTATAAAGTCTATTGAATTCTTTATTGAACTTTGATCACATACAGAACTCTACTTTTTTACTACTCTTCTTTTATGTTTTTGATGTCACGGCTTACATCTTTTTATAGTTATTAATATTTACTATACATGTTATGTGACAATATACAACAATAACAAATTAATGTAGCTATACCTATTTTTTATAATCCAAAGTTTTAATAATAAAGAAAGTAATGCATTCCCATACTCATTCATACCAATTTATTTTATGGCACTATAGGTTAAAAAAGTCACTGTATAATTTTTTCTCTTTTTCTGCTGTAGCTATGTTTAATATTTTTGTCCTTTATTTTTTATTTAAATTTTATCTAATATTCAGAGAAATATTGGTTTCAGAAGTAGAATGCAGTGATTCATCACTTACAGCACCCAGTGCTCATCACTCCTTAATACCTATTGCCCATCTAACCCATCTCCAACTCACCTCCCTCTGTCAACTCTCATTTTTTTCTCTATCATTAAGAGTCTCTTGTGGTTTGTTTCCCTCTCTCCTCTTCCTCTCTCCTCCCATATATTCATCCATTTTGTTTATTAAATTCCACATATGAGTGAAATCATATGGTATTTGTCTTTCTCTGACTTATTTCACCTAACGTAATACATTCTAGATCCACCCACATCATTGCAAATAGCAAGATTTCATTCTTTTTGATGACTAATATTCCATTATATAATACACACACACACACACACACACACACACACACACATGCCACAGGTCACAACTTCTTTATCCATTCATCAATTTATGGACATTTGGGCTCTCTCCATAGTTTGGCTATTGTTGATAGTGCTGCTATAAACCTTGAGCTGCATGTACCCCTTTGAATCTGTATTTTTTTTACCCTTTGGGCAAATAATAGTGCAATTACTGGATTATAGGGTAGTTCTATTTTTAGTTTCTTGAGAAACCTCCATATTGTTCTGTAGAGTGGCTGCACCAGTTTGCATTCACATCAACAGTGCAAGAGGGTTCCCCTGTCTCCACATCCTTGCCAACAACTTTTTCGTGTGTTATTAATGTTAACCATTCTGTCAGGTGTGAGGTGGGGCCCCATCATGGTTTTGATTTGTATTTCCCTAATGATAAGTGATATTGAGCATCTTTTCATGAGTCTTTTAGTCATATGGATGTCTTCTTTGGGAAAGTGTCTATTTATGTCTTCTGCCCATTTATTCACTGGGTTGTTAGTTTTTTGGGTGTTGAGTTTGATAAGTTCTTTATACATTTGGATACTAACCCTTCACTAGATATGTCATTTACAAATATCTTCTCCAAATTCATAGGCTGCCTTTTAGTTTGATTATTTCCTTCACCATGTAGAAGCTTCTTCTCTTCATGAAGTCCAGTATTTCATTATTGCTTTTGTTTCCCTTGCCTTTAGTGGCATGTCTAGTAAGAAATTGTTATGGCTGAGATTAAAGAGGTTGCTGTCTTTCAGTCGTGATGTCTGTAGCTTTCATGGTTGTAGCGATATCTCTGGTACTTTGTCTCACAGGATCCCCCTTAGGATCTCTTGTAGGGCTGGTTTAGTGGTGATGAATTCCTTCAGTTTTTGTTTATTTGGGGAGACCATTATCTCTCCTTATATTCTGAAAGACAGGCTTGCTGGATAAAGGATTCTCAGCTGCATATTCTTTTCTGTTCATCACATTGAAGATTTTCTGCCATTCCTTTCTGGCCTGCCGAGTTTCAGCAGATAGATCTGCCACGAGTTATCGGTCTCCCTTTATATGTTGGAGCGTGTTTATCCCTAGCTGCTCTCAGAATTTTCTCTTTATCCTTGTATTTTGCCAGTTTCACTATGATATGTCATGCAGAAGATGGATTCACATTACGTCTGAAGGGAGTTCTCTTTGCCTCTTGGATTTCAATGCCTTTTTCCTTCCCCAGGTCAGGGAAGTTCTCGGCTATGATTTTTTCAAGTACACCTTCAGCCCCTTTCTCCCTCTCTTCCTCTTCTGGAGTTCCTATTATATGGATATTCTTCCATTTGATTGCATCACTTAGTTCTCTAATTCTCCCCCTCATATTCCTATATTGTTTTTATCTCTCTTTTTCTCAGCTTCCTCTTTTTCCATAAATTTATCTTGTAATTCACCTATTCTCTCCTCTTCCTCTTCAAATCGAGCTGTGGTCCCCTCCATTTTATTTTGCACTTCATTTATAGCATTTTTAGCTCCTCATAACTGTTTCTTAGTCCCTTGATCTCTGTTGCAATAGATTCTCTGCTGTCCTCTATACTTTTTTCAAGCCCAGCGATTATTTTTGTCACTATTGTTCTAAATTCTTGTTCCATTATATTGCTTAAATCGTTTTTGATCAATTCGTTAGCTGTCGCTACTTCCTGGAGTTTCTTTTGAGGAGAATTCTCCTGTTTTGTGTTTTTAGGTAGTCCCTGGAGTGGCACCAAACTGCAGGGCACTTCCCCTGTGCTGTCTGGAGTAACTTGTGTTGGTTGGTGGGGCCGCAGTCAGCCCAGATGTCTGTCCCCAGACCAGTGCTCGGGCCACAGACTGGTGTGTACATTATATTCCCCTCTCCCAGAGGCAGGACTCACTGTGGAGTTGTATTGTCCCTGTCTCAGCTGCTTGCACATTTCCAGGCTTGTGATGCTGCTTCAATGGGATCTTTCCAAGGGCGTATTAGACCAGGTGGGTCTGCAAGGTGCACAGTGGTGGAGGAGCAGGCTTAGCTAGTGGTCCCCTGCCTGAAGGGTCCTGTAGCACAGGGTGGGAGACAGGCCGGTCGGAGGGATGTATCCACAGAAGCACAGCTTTGGGCGTTTTGGGGATGCAAGCACGTTTGGTGGCAGGAACTGTTTTCCTTTGGAGTTTGGTGGATAGGAGAGAGAAAAATGGTGCTTGTCAGCACCTTTGTTCCCCTGATAAGCTGAGCTCTGTCTTCTAGGGCTCAACAACACTCCTTCCCAATGTCCTCTCACCCTCCCCACTCTCCAAGAGTAGAGCTGTTGACTTTTAACATTCCAGATGTTAGGTCCCACTGGCTGTCAGAACTCACATTCAGTCCCCTCTGCTTTTGCAAGCCAGACTTTGGGGGTTCTGCCTTGCCCAGGGGGCTGCACCTCCACCACCCGGCTCCCTCCCACAAGTCCTTGTAGCACGCACTGCCACTTCACCCATCCTACCCTCTTCCATGGGCTTTTTGTGTATGCTTGGCTCTGGAGAGTCCATTCTGCTAGTCTTCTGGCTGTTTTCTGGGTTATTTAGGCAGATGTGGGTGGAATCTACATGATCAGCAGGACAAGGCGTGCCCTGCCTCCTCCTATTCCACCATCTTCTCAGCGATCCAATGTTTATTTTTGAGAGAGAGAGATAGAGCTGGAGCAGGAGAGGGGCAGAGATAGAGGGAGGCACAGAATCTGAAGCCGACTGCAGGCTATGAGCTGTCAGCACAGAGCCCAATGTGGGGCTTGAACTCACGAACCATGAGATAATGACCTGAGCTGAAGTTGGACATTTAACCAACTAAGCTACCCTGGCACCCCCCCTCCAGTCTTTCAGGTTTTCTAAGTAGGGTATCATGTCATCTACAAATAGTGAAAGTTTGATGTCTTCCTTGCCAATTTGGATGCTTTTTATTTCTTTTTGTCATCTGATTGCTAAAGCTACGACGTCCAGTATTATGTTAAAAAGTAATGGTGAGAATGGAAATCCTTGTTTTATTCCTGACCATAGGGGAAAGGCTCTCAGTTTTACCCAACGAGGATGATATTAGCTGTGGGTCTTTCATACGCTGTCTTTCTAATGTGGAAGTGTGTTACTTCTATCCCTCCTTTCTTGTGGGTTTTTATCAAGAATGGATGCTGTATATGTTAAATTTTTTTTTCTGCATCTATTCACAAGATCATATGGTACTGATCCTTTCTTTTATTAATGTGGTTATCACATCCGATTGATTTATGAATATTGAACCAGGCCTACAGCCCAGGAATAAATCCCATTTGTTCATGGTGAATAATTATTTTAATGTAATGTTGAATTAGGATTTGGTAGTATCTTGTTGACAATTTTGGCATCCATGTTCATCAGGGACATTGGCTTGTGATTCTCCCTTTTAGTAGGATCTTTGGTTTTGGAATGAAGGTAATGCTGGCTTCATAGAATGAGTTGGGAAGCTTTCTTTCCATTTCTATTTTTTTGAACATTTGGAGAAGAATAGGTATTAAGTCTTCTTTAAATGTCTGGCAGAATTCTCCTGGGAAGCCATCTGGCCCAAAACTCTTTTTTGTTGGGAGATTTTTTTATTACTAACTCAATATCATTGCTGGTTATGTGTCTGTTGAAATTTTATGTTTCTTGTTTCAGTTTTGGTAGTTTTTGAGTTTCTAGGAATTTGTCCATTTCTTCCTTATTTCCCAATCTGTTGGCATATACTTTTTCATAGTATTTTTTGTAATTATTTGGATTTCTGTGGCGTTTCTTGTGATCTTTCCTCTTTCATTCATGACTTTATCTCTTTGGGTCCTTTATATTTTCTTTTTGATAAGTCTGGCTAGGAGTTTGCCAATTTCATTAGTTCTTTCAAAGAACCACCTCTTAGTTTCATTTATCTGTTATACTGTGTTTTTGGTGTGCTTGTTTGTTTGTTTCTATATCATTTATTTCTGCTTTAATATTTATTATTCCCCTTCTGTGAGCTTTAGGATTTATTTGAGTTTCCTTTTCTGGCTCTTTTAGGTATAAAGTTAAGTTATGTATTTGGGACCTTTCTTGCTTCTTGAGATTGGTTGGAATTGCAATATACTTCCCTCTGGAGACTGACTTTGCTGCATCCCAAAGGTTTTAAAAGGTTGTGTTTACATTTTCATTTGCTTCCATGTATTTTAAATTCCTTAATAGATTCCTGTTTAACCCATCCATTCTTTAGTAGTATGTTCTTTAACTCCATATATTTGAGGGCTTTCCAAATTTTTTCTTGTGGTTCATTTCAAGTTACATAACATTGTGATCTAAACATATGCATGCTATGATCTCGATCTTTTTCTACTTGTTCAGGGCTGATTTGTAAAACAGTATGTGATCTATTCTGTAGAATATTTCAAGTGCACTTGAAAAGCACATATTCTCCTGCTTTGGGATGAAATGCTCTCAATATGCAGAAAAAATATGCAGCCTGGAATCCTTTATCCAGCAAGTCTGTCTTTCAGAATATAAGGAGAGATAACGGTCTTCCCAAATAAACAAAAACTGAAGGAATTCATCACCACTAAACCAGCCCTACAAGAGTTCCTAAGGGGGATTCTGCGAGTGAAATGTTGCAAGGACCACAAAGTATCAGAGACATCACTACAAGCAGGAAACCTACAGACATCACAATGACTCTAAACCTGTATCTTTCTATAATACCACTGAATGTAAATGGATTGAATGCTCAAACCAAAAGACACAGGGTATCAGAATGGACAAAGAAACAAGACCCATCTATTTGCTGTCTACAAGAGACACATTTTAGACCTGAGGACACCTTCAGATTGAAAGTGAGGGGATGGAGAGCTATATATCATGCTACTGGAATTCAAAAGAAAGCTGGAGTACCCTTACTTATATCAGACAAACTAGGCTTTAAATTAAAGGCTGTAACAAGAGATGAAGAAGGGCATTATATAATAATTACAGGGTCTATCCATCAGGAAGAGCTAACAATTAAAAATGTCTATGTGCTGAATATGAGAGCCCCTAAATATATCAAACAATTAACCACAAACATAAGCAACCTTATTGATAAGAATGTGGTAATTGCAGGGGACTTTAATACCCCACTTACAGCAATGGATAAATCATCTAGACACAGGATCAATAAAGAAACAAGGGCCCTGAGAGATACATTGGATCAGATGGAGTTGATAGCTATATTTAGAACTCTGCATCCCAAGCAATAGAATATACTTTCTTCTCGAATGCGCATGGCACCTTCTCCAAGATAGATCACACACCGGGCCACAAAACAGCCCTTCATAAATACAAAAGAATTGAGATCATACCATGCATATGTTCAGTCCACAATGCTATGAAACTTGAAATCAACCACAGGAAAAAGTCTGGAAAACCTCCAAAAGCATGGAGGTTAAAGAACACCCTACTAACGAATGAATGGGCCAACCAGGCAGTTAGAGAAGAAATTAAAAAAATATATGGAAACAAATGAAAAGGAAAATACAACAATCCAAACCCTTTGGGATGCAGGAAGTCAGGCTTGAGAGGAAAATGCACTGCAATCCAAGCCTATCTCAAGAAACAAGAAAAATCGCAAATGCAAAATCTGACAGCACACCTAAAGCAACTAGAAGCAGAACGGCAAAGACACCCCAAACCCAGAAGAAGAAGAGAAATATTAAAGATCATAGCAGAAATAAACACTATAGAAACTAAAAAAGCTGTAGAGAAGATCAATGAAACCCAGAGGTGTTTTTTTGAAAAAATAAACAAAATTGATAAACCTTTAGCCAGGCTTCTCAAAAAGAAAATGGAGATGACCCAAATAGATAAAATCATGAATGAAAATGGAATTATTACAACCAATCCCTCAGAAATACAAGCAATTCTCAGGGAATACTATGAAAAATTATATACCAACACACTGGACAACCTGGAAGAAATGGACAAATTCCTAAGCATCCACACACTTCCAAAACTCACGCAGGAAGAAATAGAAAACTTGAACAGACCCATAACCAGCGAACAAATGGAATCAGTTATCAAAAATCTCCCAACAAATAAGAGTCCAGGACCAGATGGCTTCCCAGGGGAATTCTACCAGACATGTAAAGCAGAGATAATACCTAATCTTCTCAAGCTGTTCCAAAATCTAGAAAGGGAGGGAAAACTTCCAGACTCATTCTCTGAAGCCAGCATTACTTTGATTCCTAAACCAGACAGAGACCCAGCAAAAAAAGAGAACCACAGGCCAATATCTCTGATGAATATGGATACAAAAATTATCAACAAGATATGAGTAAATCGAATTCAACAGCATATACAATGAGTTCTTCACCATGATCAAATGGGATTCATTACTGGACTGCAGGGCTGGTTCAACATTCGCAAATAAATCAATGTGGATACATCACATTAATAAAAGAAAAGATAAGAACCATATGATCCTGTCTATCGATGCAGAAAAGGCATTTGGTAAAATTCAGCCTCCTTTCCTAATAACAACCCTTGAGACAGGATAGAAGGAACATACTGAAACATCATAAAAGCCATTTGTGAAAGCCCACAGCTAATATCATCCTCAATGGGGAAAAACTGAGAGCTTCCCCCCTGAGATCAGGAACACGACAGGGATGTCCACTCTCACCGCTGTTGTTTAACATAGTGTTGGAAGTGTTAGCATCAGCAATCAGACACCAAAAGGAAATCAAAAGCATCAAAATTGGCAATGATGATGTCAAGCTTTCACTTTTTGCAGATGACATGATATTATACATGGAAAACCCGATAGATTCCACAAAATGTCTGCTAGAACTGACACATGAATTCAGCAAAGTCGCAGGACACAAAATCAATGTACAGAAATCAGTTGCATTCTTATACGCTAATAATGAAGCAACAAGAAGACAAATAAAGAAACTGATCCCATTCACAATTGCACCAAGAAGCCTAAAATACCTAGGAATAAACCTAACCAAAGATGTAAAAGATCTGTATGCTGAAAACTAGAAAGACTTTGAAGGATTTTGAAGAAGGTATAAAGAAATGGAAAAACATTCTGTGCTCATGGATTGGAAGAATAAATATTGTTAAAATGTCAATAACCCAATGCTATCTATACATTCAATGCAATCCCAATCAA
The DNA here is from genome assembly GCF_022837055.1 of Prionailurus viverrinus. NCBI lineage: Eukaryota > Metazoa > Chordata > Mammalia > Carnivora > Felidae > Prionailurus > Prionailurus viverrinus. The sequence goes on from NC_062579.1 coordinate 58,525,825, forward strand.
AATTACACCAGCATTCTTCTCAAAGCTAGAACAAGCAATCCTAAAATTTGTATGCAACCACAAAAGGCCCCGAATAGCCAAAGTCATACTGAAGAAGAAGACCAAAGCAGGAGGCATCACAATCCCAGACTTTAGCCTCTACTACAAAGCTGTAATCATCAAGACAGCATGGTATTGGCACAAAACAGACACATAGACCAATGGAATAGAATAGACACTCCAGAATTGGACCTACAAAAGTATGGCCAACTAATCTTTGACAAAGCAGGAGAGAATATCCAATGGAAAAAAGACAGTCTCTTTAACAAATGGTGCTGGAAGAAGTGGACAGCAACATGCAGAAGGATGAAACTAGACCACTTTCTTCTACTATTCACAAAAATAAACTCAAAATGGATAAAGGACCTGAATGTGAGACAGGAAACCATCAAAACCCTAGAGGTGAAAGCAGGAAAAAACCTCTCTGACCTCAGCCGTAGCAATTTTTTACTTGACACATCCCCAAAGGCAAGGGAATTAAAAGCAAAAATGAAGTGTTGGGACCTCATGAAGATAAAAAGTTTCTGCACTGCAAAGGAAACAATCCATGAAACTAAAAGGCAACCAATGGAATGGGAAAAGATGTTTGCAAATGACATATCGGACAAAGGGCTAGTATCCAAAATCTATAAAGGTCTCACCAAACTCCACACCTGAAAAATAAATAATCCAGTGAAGAAATGGGCAGAAAGCATGAATAGACACTTCTCTAAGAAGACATGTGGGTGGCCAACAGGCACATGAAAAGATGCTCAACGTCTCTCCTCATCAGGGAAATACAAATCAAAAACACACTCAGATATCAGCTCATGCCAGTTAGAGTGACTAACATGAGCAAACCAGGAGGCTATAGATGCTGGCGAGGATGTGGAGAAATGGGAACCCTCTTGCACTGTTGGTGGGAATGCAAACTGGTGCAGCCCCTCTGGAAAACAGTGTGGAGGTTCCTCAAAAATTAAATACACATCTACCTTATGACCCAGCAATAGCACTGCTAGGAATTTACCCAAGGGACACAGGAGTGATGATTCATAGGGGCACTTGTACCCCAATGTTTATAGCAGCACTTTCAACAATAGCCAAATTATGGAAAGAGCCTAAATGTCCATCAACTGATGAATGGATAAAGAAGTTGTGGTTTTTATATACAATTGAATACTACGTGGCAATGATAAAGAATGAAATATGGCCTTTTGTAGCAACATGGAGGGAACTGGAGAGTGTTATGATAAGTGAAATAAGTCATACAGAGCAAGACAGATACCATATGTTTTCACTCTTACGTGGATCCTGAGAAACTTAACAGAAACCCATGGGGGAGGGGAAGGAAAAAAATAGAGAGGGAGGGAGCCAAAGCATAAGAGACTCTTAAAAACTGAGAACAAACTGAGGGTTGATGGGGGGTGGGAGGGAGTGGAGAGTGGGTGATGGGTATTGAGGAGGGCACCTGTTGGGATGAGCACTTGGTGTTGCATAAACCAATTTGACAATAAATTTCATATTTTAAAAAGTTTTTAAAAAGTATATATAAAGTATAATACTGCATGTTAATTATACTTAAATTTAAGAAGTATATATAAAGTATATACGAAGTATATATAAAGAAGATATACTGAAAGCATCATCAATAAATTAACATGAAATTATAAAAATATTCAAGTATACTACAAGAAGGCAGAAAAATAGAAAAAGAGAACAAACAGAATACAAAAAAAATATATAAAATGGCAAACTTTAAGCTTTAAAAATATTAAAATGTATTAAATGTAATGGTCTATAAACAGCAATTAAAAGATAGAGTTTAGTGGACTAGATAAAAAACAAACAAAAAATTTATCCATCTACGTGCTACCTACAAGATTCACTTTAACTCTAATAACATAGGTAGTTTGGAATAAAATAGGAAAAGATATTGTATCCAAATAATTAAAAGGAAGCAGGATTGTCTATATTAAATATACTCCAGAAAAAGTAGTATTACCAGAGATAATAAAATAACATTACATAAGTGTTAAATTGTCAATATATTTAGAAGATAGAAGACATAGCAATCATAAGTGTGTTCACCAAGCAACAGTGATGCAACATATTTGAGGCAAAAATGATAGATCTAAAAGGAGAAATAGACAAATCCACAAGTATAAAGACTTTAACCACCTCTCTCTCAAAAACTGATAGAAAAACTAGGCAGAGATTTAGCAAGTACATATAAAAACTCAACAACATCATCAACTAACATGATCCAATTAATATTTATAGAACATGCCACTATAACAGCAAAACACACATTTTCTTTCAAGAACCCATGGTATATACACCAAAATAGACCATATTCTGTACCATAAAACAAACCTCAGCAAGTTTCAAATAACTGAAATAATAGAGTATGTTTCCTGAACACATGTATTCAAACTCAAAATCAACCACCAAAATAAATAAATAAATAAATAAATAACAGAAAAACCTCTAAATACATGAAATATTGAAAAAAATCTTGGTCAAAAAGAAAGTCTCAAGGGGGAAAGAAAGAAATAATACACAGATCCTATACCCACTTTATCCAGTTTTCCTCAACAGAAACATCCTGCAGAACTATGGTATTGAGTTTGACACAATCAATAAACAGAACATTTCCATTTTCATAAGAATTTATCATGTTGCCCTTTGACATCCATACCTACTTCTCTCCCATTCCAACACGATCCTTAATTTCTGGGAACTGTTAACCTATTCTCCATTTCTATATGACACAGTACATAAATTTGAGACTGTTTTTTATTTCACATGGCACAATGCCCTTGAGATTCATCAAAGTTGTGTGTAATCAAAGTTCATTATTTTAGTACCAAGTAATATTTTATGGTATGAATGTACAACCATTTGTTTAACCATTCACCTGCTGAGATGTCTGGGTTATTTCCAGTTTGGGGCTGTCATTTATTTATTTATTTATTTATTTCTGCAATTTTGATAAGTGCATAGTGATATCTCATGGTGTTATTAATCTACATTTTCCTTTTGACTAATAATGTAGGATATCTTCCCATGTGTTTACTTTTGATCCATATGTCATCTTCAGTGGCATATATATTCATGTTTTTTGCCCATTTTCTAATTTCATTTTTTTATGTTTGGACTGTCAAATTATTTATATATTCTAGATACTGGTCATTTGTTTAATTTGTGGTTTGCAAATATATTCACTCAATGAACTGTTTTTTTCCTTGTTATCTTAAAAGGATTTTTCACAGTAAAAAAAAAAGTTTTGTTTTATATTGTAAAGTATAACTTACCAACTTTACCTTATATGGATCATGATTTTAGTGTCAAGATTAGAACTTCTTACCTCTCCCATAACTGAAATATTTTCATATTTTTTCCAAAAGTTTTATAGCTTTACATTTGCTTTTATGCCCATTTTCAATTTAAATTTATTTTTATATAGGGTATGAGGCTTAGGCTAAGATTGTTTTTTGGAAAACCTTATTCTATATGCACTTTAATTAATTAATTAATTAATTATTTTATTTAGTTAGTTAGTTAGTTATATATTGTGAGTATAGTTGACACATAATCTTATGTTACTTTCAGATATGCAACATAGTGCTTCAACAAGTTTATACACTATGCTATGTTCACAAGTGTAGCTACTATCTGTCCCAATATCGCTATTACAATACCACTGGCTTATCCATTCCCTATTTTCACCTATTCCTATGACTTATGTGCTCCATAACTGAAATAATGTATCTCTCACTCCCTTCACCAATTTTGCCCAATCCATTACCCACTTCCCTCAGGCAATCATCAATTTTTTCTCTGTATTTTTAGATCTGATTATGATTTTTGTTTGTTCATTCACTGGAATAAACTTTCATATGGTTAATACCCTTTAGGTTCATCCATGTTGTCTCAAGTGGCGTGATATCATCCTTTTTTATTGCTATATAATATTCCACTGTGTGTGTGTGTGTGTGTGTGTGTGTGTCACAGCTTACTTTTCCATTCATTTATTGATGGATGCTTAATTTGAAAAGATATATGCACTCTTCCAAGGGACAGATGATCTAAGCAGAAAATCATCAACAAGGAAACAATGGCTTTGAATGACACACTGGACCAGATGGACTTAACAGATATATTCAGAACTTTTCATCCTAAAGCAGAAGAATACACATTCTTTTTGAGTAGATTATTTTCAGGTGCACATGGAACATTCTCCAGAATACATCACATATTGGGTCACAAATCAACCCTCAACAAGTACAAATAGACTGAGATCATACCATGCATATTTTTAGACCACAATTCTATGAAACTTTAAGTCAACAAAAAGAAAAAAAAAAGAAATTCCTCAAATGCTTGGAGGTTAAAACAAACCATACTAAAGAATGAATGGGTTAGCCAAGAATTTAAAGAGGAAATAAAAAGTTTATTTTTCCAATAAAAATTTCACTGGAAGCCAATGAAAATTAAAATGCAACAGTCCAAAACCTTTGTGATGCAGCAAAGGTGGTTGTAAGAGGGAAGTATGTAGCAATCCAGGTCTTCCTGAAGAAGGAAGAAAGGTCTCAAATACACAACCACCCAACATTACAACTTGAAGAGCTGGAAAAAGAACAGCAAATAAAGCCACAAACAAGCAAACGAATGGAAATAATAAAGATGAGAGCATACATAAAAATATTGAAATAAAAAAAACCAGGAGAACAATTCAATGAAACTATGAGCTGGTTCTTTGAAAGAATTAACAAAATTGATAATCCCCTACCTAGACTCATCAAAAAAAAAAAAAAGATGGACCAAATATATAAAATCACAAATGAAGTAGGAGAGATCACAACCAACACTGCAGAAATGCAGACAATTATAAGAGAATGTTATGAGCAATTATATGCCAACAAATTGGGTAATCTGGAAGAAATGGATAAATTCCTACAAACATATAAACTACCAAAACTGCATCAGGAAGAAACAGAAAATTTGAACAGACCTATAACCAGTAAAGATATTGAATCAATAATCACAAATCTCCCAACAAACAAGAATCTAGGGTTAGATGGCTTCCCAGGGGGAATTCTGCCAGACATTTAAATAAAAATTAATACCTATCCTTTTTAAACTTTTCCCACGAAAGAAATGGAAGGAAAACTTCCAAACTCATTCTATGAGGCCAGCATTACCTTGATTCAAAAACCAAAGACCCCACTAACAAGGAGAACTACAGACTGATTTCCCTGATAAACATGTATGCAAAAATTTTCAAAAAGATACTAGCAAATCAATCCAACAATACATTAAAAGAATTATTCGCCATGTTCACGTTGGATTTTTTCCTGTTATCAGGGCTGGTTCATTATCTGCAAATCAATCAACATGATACATCGCATTAATAAAAGAAAGGATAAGAACCATTTGATCTTCTCAATAGATGCAGAAAAAGCATTTGACAAAACACAGCATCAATTATTGATAAAACCCTCAAGAATGTGGGGATAGAAGGAACATAACTCAACATTATAAAAGTCTTATACAAAAGACCCCAAAATATCATCCTCAATGGGGAAAAACTGAGAGCTTTCCCCCTAAGATCAGGAACACAACAGGGATGTCCACTCTCGCCACTGTTGTTTAACACAGTGCAGAAGTCTTAGCCTCAGTAATCAGACAACAAAAAGTAATAAAAGTCATCCAAATTGGCAAGGAAGGTGTAAAACGTTCACTCTTCACAGATGACATGACAGTCTACATGGAAAACCTGAAAGACTCCACCAAATATTTGCTAGAACTGACGCACAAATTCAGCAAAGTTGAAGAATAAAAAACGAATATACAGAAATCTGTTGCATTTCTATACACCAATAGTGAAGCAACAGAAAGAGAAATCAAGGTATCAATACCATTTACAATTGCACCAAAAACCATAAGATACCTAGAAATTAATCTAACCAAAGAGGTAAAAGATCTGTATGCTGGAAAGTATACAATGCTTCTGAAAGAAATCAAAGAAGACACAAAAAATAGAAAAACATTCCATGCTCATGGAATGGAAGAAGAAACATTGTTAAAATATGTATACTACCCAAAGCAATCCACACATTCAATGTAATCCCTATCAAAATACCACCAGCCTTTCTCACAGGGCTAAGACAAAGAATCCTAAAATTTTTATGGAACCAGAAAAGACCCCAAATAGCCAAATTAATGTTGAAAAAGAAAACCAAAGCTGATGGCATCACAATCCCTGACTTCAAGCTATATTACAAAGCTGTAGCCATTCACACAGTATGGTACTAGCATAAAAACAGACCCATGGATCAATGGAAATGAATAGAGAACCCAGAAATGGACCCACAAATGTATGGCCAACTAATCTTTGACAAAGAAGGAAAGAGTATCCCATGGGAAAAAGGACAGTCTCGTCAACAAATGGTGTTGGGAAAATTGGACATCAACATGAAAAAGAATGAAACTGGACCACTTTCCTACCCTATACACAAAAATAAATTCAAAATGGATGAAAGACCTAAATGTAAGTCAGGAAACCATCAAAATCTTAGAGAACACAAGCAGCAACCTCTTTGACCTTAGCCCCAGAACTTCTTGCTAGAGGTGTCTCTGGAGGCAAGGGAAACAAAAGCAAAAATGAACTATTGGTACCCCATCAAGATAAAAACTTCTCCACAGCAAAGGAAACAGTCAAAACTAAAAGGCAACTGATGGGATGGGAGAAGATATTTGCAGATGACATATTGGATAAACAGTTAGTATCCAAAATCTATAAAGAAATTATCAAACTCAACACCCAAAAAACAAATAGTCCAGTTACGAAATAGGCAGAAGATGTGAATAGACAGTTTTCCAAAGAAGACATTCACATGGACAACAGACACATGAAAAGATACTCAACATCACTCATCTTTAGGGATATACAAATCAAAACCACAGAGATACCACCTCACACTAGTCAGAGTGGCTAAAATTAACAACTCAGGAAACAAGAGATGTCGGTGAGGATACAGAGAAATGGGAACACTCTTGCACTTTTTGCGGGAATGCAAACTGGTGCCAGCCACTCTTTTTTTGAGGTTCCTCAAAAAGTTAAAAACAGAACTATGATCCAGCAATTGAACCATTAGGTATTTATCCACATGATACAAAAGTCTTGATTCATAGAGGCACATGCACCTCAATGTTTATAGCAGCACTATCAATAATAGACAAATTATGGAAGGAGCCCAAATGTCCATTGACTGATGAATGGATAAAGAAGATGTGATATATCCATACAATGGAATATTACTCAGTGCTCAAAAAAATATATAAACTTGCCTATGCAACAGCATGGATGTAACTAGAGTGTTTTATGCTAAGTGAGATAAGTCAATCAGAAAAAGACAAATATATGATATCATTCATATGTGGAATTAAAAAACCCAAACAGATGAGCATCAGGGAAGGGAAGGGAAAATAAAATAAGATAAAATAGAGAAGGAGGCAAACTGTAAGAGACTCAAATACAGAGAACAAACTGAGGGTTGCTGGAGGGGTGGTGAGTGGGTGAATGGACTAAATGGGTGATGGGCATGAAAGATGACACTTGTTGGGCTGAGCAATGGGTGTTATACGTAAGTGACGAATCATTAAATTCTACTCCCAAAACCAATACTATACTATATGTTAACTAACATGAATTTAAATTAAAAAAAGCAAAGATATATGCACCTTTACATTTGTTACAGCATTATTTTCAATAGCCAAGATATGAAGGCAACCTGAATTTTTTTCTTTTGACATATGGATTTCCAATTGCTATACAATTGCTTATTTAAAAAGCTATTTTTGACCCATTGAATTGCTTTTCCAGTTTTGTCAAAAATCATTGGGCACATTTAAAAGGGTTTATTTCTGAGTTCTTTAATCTGTTCCATTGATTCATATATTTATCCCTCCAACAATATCATACTGTCTTGAATATTGTATGTATATAGTAAACCTCATATAAAATAGAGTCATCCCTCCCACTTTACCACCCCTTTTTCAAGATTGTTTTAGCAATTCTACTACTTTTGCTTCTCCCTATAACTTTTAGAAGAATTTTATCCGTATCTACAACAAATAATGCTGGGATTTTGTTGGGATTTGTATTAAATCTATATACCATTGTGAGGAAAAATTGATATTATTATTTTATTGAGTCTTCCAATACACAAAAATGATATGAATATACTTATTTAAATATTCTTTTCTTGGGGAACCTGGGTGGCTCAGTTGGTTTGGCATCCAACTTTGGCTTAGGTCAGGCCTCTACTACAAAGCTGTAATCATCAAGACAGCATGGTATTGGCACAAAAATAGACACATAGACCAATAGAATAGAATAGATACTCCAGAATTGGACTCACAAACGTATGGCCAACTAAGCTTTGACAAAGCTGGAAAGAATATCCAATGGAAAAAAGACATTCTCTTTAACAAATGGTGCTGGAAGAAGTGGACAGCAACATGCAGAAGGATGAAACTAGACCACTTTCTTACACCATTCACAAAAATAAACACAAAATGGATAAAGGACCTGAATGTGAGACAGGAACCCATCAAAACCGTAGAGGAGAAAGCAGGAAAAAACCTCTCTGACCTCCCCCGCAGCAATTTCTTACTTGACACATCTCCAAAGGCAAGAGAATTAAAAGCAAAAATGAACACTTGGGACCTCATCGAGATAAAAAGCTTTTGCACTGCAAAGGAAACAATCCACAAAACTAAAAGGCAACCGATGGAATGGGAAAAGATATTTGCAAATGACATATCAGACAAAGGGCTAGTATCCAAAATATAAAGAACTCACCAAACTCCACACCCAAAAAAACAAATAATCCAGTGAAGAAATGGGCAGAAGTCATGAATACACACTTCTCCAAAGAAGACATCTGGATGGCCAACAGGCACATGAAAAGATGCTCAACGTCGCTCCTCATCAGGGAAATACAAATCTGAACCACACTCAGATATCAGCTCATGCCAGAGTGGCTAACATGAACAAATCAGGAGACTATAGATGCTGGAGAGGATATGGAGAAACCGGCACCCTCTTGCACTGTTGGTGGGAATGCAAACTGGTGCAGCTACTCTGGAAAACATTGTGGAAGTTCCTCAAAAAATTAAAAATAGTCCTACCCTATGACCCAGCAATAGCACTGCTAGGAATTTACCCAAGGGATACAGGAGTGCTGATGTATAGGGGCACATGTACCCCAATGTTTATAGCAGCACTTTCAACAATAGCCAAATTATGGAAAGAGCCTAAATGTCCATCAACTGATGAATGGATAAAGAAGTTGTGGTTTTTATATACAATTGAATACTACGTGGCGATGATAAAGAATGAAATATGGCCTTTTGTAGCAACGTGGATGGAACTGGAGAGTGTTATGCTAAGTGAAATAAGTCATACAGAGAAAGACAGATACCATTTGTTTTCAGTCTTATGTGGATCCTGAGAGAGTTGACAGAAGAGCCTGGGGGAGGGGGATGAAAAATAAGTTAGAGAGGGAGGGAGCCAAAGCATAAGAGACTCTTAAAAACTGAGAACAAACTGAGGGTTGATGGGGGGTGGGAGCGAGTGGAGGGTGTGTGATGGGTATTGAGGAGAGCACCTGTTGCGATAAGCACTGGGTGTTGTATTGAAACCAATTTGAGAATAAATTTCATATTAAAAAAAGAAAGAAACAGAAAAAAAATTCCTCTTTTTTGAGATCCCCAAAATATCCTGATGTTCCTGCACCTGCCATGATGTGACATTCTTTACTCACCTGGTAATGCTGCCGATAATTCTGTAAGCAAGGTATCAGGCCAACAGTTCTAAGTGTTTCTATTGGCTTCATGCTTCATGAAGTCAACCTTAGTTCCTTAAATCTGAATGGTCATATCTGCGCCAATGTGTGTCTCTCAAATATGACATTCCAGTCAAAGCCTTGGTAAAATAACCAATGTTTCCAATGGTGTCCTGTTATGAGGAGAATAGATGCTTATTGAACTTATGCAAATAACTATAATTGCCATGAAACAAAAAATATTCACTGAGAACTTTTAAATTTCAGCCGGTTCAGATAGAAAGAAAAGTTAAATGCTTTAACTTGTTCAAAAATGAATATTTTATCAAATTTCTGTAAGTCATAGATATTTTACAAGTAAATTTCCTTAATCTGGAAGAGCAAACATTAGAGAACCAGCAATGTTTCAAACAAGAGTCACAAAAAACATATCATCTTCCTTAGTTCGTTTCATCCCATGTTACTAATTCTTGGTACAGTTTGAATACAGCTTTTTAGCTAATTCTGGAAATTCTTACCAATTTTAATGTGAGGATTATAATAATATCAAAAGCCTGTATTTGTCAAAAGATCCTTTTTATAAATCTACTTGAAGATGAAACTTACTTTGCAAATGACAAAAGAATATAATGCAATTGACAAGGAAATTCCGTTATTTCTGTGACACATAATACTTAAATAATTAGAATGTTAAGTGAAAACCTTATGACCAAAACATATTAAAACTTTGCCCAACCAATACAACTTAAGGCTTATCATTGTTTGACAGTGCTTTCCAAGGAACTTAACATAGCAAAGAAGTCTAATACGTCAAAAAGACTTCATTTACAATTTAAATCTTTGAGAAGTTTGTTAAAAAATCTTAGAAAGTTTTTAAAGCAGATGCCTAAATAGGATTACAGATCATTACAAAACTTAAAACTTAATTACTTAACCAAGGTGATAATAAGGGATTCCAAAGGTAAATATGTAGGTTTATATAGTTGTTAGAAAAACTTAGCTCCTTTAATATTGAAAATTATTAACTAAATAATCAAAGACCGGATAAAGACAAAATATTTAAGAAGAGAGAAACTGTTTTTGGAGGGGCATACAAAAAAGACAGAACCTTTGTTTACAATTTCTTATCAAGAGCAGACCAACAATCCAAGAAAACTTTGTCTTTTGAACACAAAGAAAAGCAGAATTTCAGTCTTACACCACTGTACCTTTAAAATCCATTCATTTCAACCTTAGTCCTGATCACATATAAAATTCCTTTCCAAAGATTTCTATTCATTAACCTTCCCACAACTTTTTTTTTATTCAGAGTTGCTTCCCTTATTTCCATCAGTCTTAATTACATTTAGTAGAATTTTAACTCTTAAAAAGCTCTGTCTCCAGTGAAAACTAAGTAGCAATAAATTGTGAACTGTTACACCAGAATTCTTTAGATGGCAAATTTATGAACACATTTAATAATAAAAAATATTTTTTCATAGTATAATCTTTTAATAAAGTACAAAGTATGTTTACTATCAGACCCAAGTATCTTCAGCTTCTCTACAATAAGAAACCAAAAGTGCAAACCCACATTCAGTAATCAATGCTTTACTATTTTATCTCATTTGGAAAAGTCCTAAATATCCAATGAATTAAATCCCATTTATTATCCAAGGAAAACTTTAAAGTGTCAGGTTACCAAAGACTTTGAAAGCTATCTTAACAATTACTGATGAAAACTTTGAGACAGAAAAAAATTAGCCATAATTTTCAGTCATATTTTGCTGACAAATTGCAACAGAGATAATATTAGTTTATTTGCCCTTTAGTAAACCTAGATAGAATAAAAATTTCACATTTAATGCTGATAACTCTAAAGACATGTCTATCTTAATTGAGCCAACAAACTTAAATTAGTTTAAATAACAAAATATTCTCCACTTGGATCCTCTTTTATAAATCAATTTGTTCTCCAGTTACTCTTTACCTGGACACTGGTTGGGAAATCTGAAGTGGGCTGTGTAAGTCCAATGGGGGGCTCTTTGCTCCTTGATAGTAAAGGAAGCAGAAGGAGCCAATGGTGCCAGAGGCACTGGTATAGGAGTTAGTAATTCAGGCTGCACCCAAGATGGTGCAGAAACAGAGGGGGATAGGGAGGCAGAAAATGTGAGGTGCTGCCAGGAAGGCTGGAGGCAGATAAAAGTCCAGATGGCAGAGAAAGGGGTTTCACATTCCTAAAGCCCATTCACTTGGATAGATTAAAACACAGGTTTACTTTCCACTACAGTGGAAATAGGCAGTCCATGTCAGGCCAGAGAAGACAGGGAACTTCCCCGAAACAGAGAGAGCTTCAGCAGCTGCTTGGGAATTTTCCTTCAAGTTCCCATGCCAAGGTAGACTAACCACAGACAGTTGGTTACAATTATCATAGCCATTAACCTGGGAGATGGATAAGGGAGAAACCCTCACATACAGCTAGAGTAACCTGGGCCGATTAGGAGAAACAGTGAGAAACATCCCCTTCATCAGGAATGTCCTGTGTTTCCTTCAGAAACTTAGGTATATTCGGAGGAGGCCTATTTAGACAACTATCATCCAATATATCATGAGGGGGTTTACTAGCCAAACATATTAGGGAAAACACATTATGCAAAAAGTTCTTAGATCAGTGTCCTGATTGAGGGCCATGAAGGCCAGAAGCTAGGGTACCTCCACCAATTTGTGTAGTTTTTTATAGGAGAGATCTAACTGATAAATCATACTGAGGCTGTGCAATGTTACAGAACATTGGTCATTTCTTATATTTTGTAATCTGAATTGTTTCCAGTGGGTTAAAAGGCATCCCAAGGAAGAGTCCTTAGGAACTGAACAAGAAGCCTAGAGAAGGTCCATTACCAAAAATCCACCACAATTCCCAGGTGTTGTACCATGCAGGATATGTCAGAGGTTCTGGGTGTCAAAAGCAGACAGAGGATTCCCTTGAACAAAATTGGTGTTGATCACTGTCCCACCATAAAGACTCTCTAAGAGGGATGCTAGTGTCTCCCAACTTCCCCACTGTATCCTAGGCTGTAAACAGGTGCCTGTGATTGGAATGAGATACCATGCCTTGACTTGCCTTGCCATAAAGGCCACGCCATGAAGGTCATTAAAAATCTGCCATTCCTACTTTTTAATTGTTTTCTTTTCAAATTTTCAATTAAATTCTAGTTAGTTGACATAGAGTGCTATATTGGTTTCAGGTATACAAGTCAGTGATTCACCACTTAAACACAACACCAAGTGCTCACGATAACAAGTGCCCTCATTAATAGTCATCACACATCTAACACATCCTCTACCAACTCCCCCATCAACCCTCAGTTTTTTCTCCATCTTTAAGAGACTATCATAGTTTTTTTACCTCTCTCTTTTTTCCCCTCCCAAATGTTCATCTGTTTTTTTCTTAATTTCCAAATACAAGTGAAATCATGTGATATGTCTTTGTCTGACTAATTTCACTTAGAATAATACACTCTAGCTCCATAATATCAATGCAAATGTCAAGATTTCATTCTGTTTGATGGCTGAGAAATATTCCATTGTGTGTGTGTGTGTGTGTGTATATCGCATCTTCTTTATCCATTTATCAGTCAATGGACATTTGGGCTCTCTCCATAGTTTGGCTATTGTTGATAATGCTGCTATAGACATCGGGGTGCATGTATCCCTTTGAATCTCTATTTTGGTATACTTGGGTAAATACCTAATAATGCAATTACCAACTTAGAGAGTAGTTCCATTTTTTACTTTTTAAGAAACATCCATAGTGTTCTCCAGAGTGGCTGCACCAGTATGCATTCCCACCAATAGTGCAAGAGGGTTCCCCTTTCTCAGCATCTTCACCAACACCTATTGTTTCTTACATTGATAATTTTATCCATTCTGCCAGGTGTGAGGTGGTATCTCATTGCAGTTTGATTTATATTTTCCCTGATGGTGAGTGATGTTGAGCATCTTTTCATGTTCTAGTAGCCATCTAGATGACTTCTTTGGAAAATTGTTCATTCACGTGTTCTGCCCATTCCTTAACATGATTGTTTTTTGGGCATTAAGTTTGATATGTTCTTCATAGATTTTGGATACACACCCTGTATCATATATGTCATTTTCAAATATCTTCTTCCATTTCATAGCCTGCCTTTTAGTTTTGTTGACTGCTTCTTTTGGTATGTAGAAGCACATTATCTTGATGAAGTTCCAATAGCACATTTTTGCTTTTGCTTCCTTTGCCTCCAGCTCCTTGTCTAGTAAGTAGTCCAGCTCCTTGTCTCATAAGTAGTTGCTCCATCCAAGGCCAAAGAGGTTGCTACCTGTTTTCTCCTCTAGGATATTGATGGTTTCCTGACTCACATTTGGGTTTTTCATCCATTTTCAATTTATTTTTGTATGGCTTAAGAGAGTTTTCCAGTTTCATTGTTCTGCATATTGCTGTCCAGTTTTCACAATGCCATTTGTTGAAGAAACTGTCTTTTTGATAGGATGTTCTTTCCTGCTTTGTCAAAAATTAGTTGAACATACAGTTGTGGGACCATTTCTGGGTTTCTTATTCTGTTACATTTATCTGTCTGTTTTTGTGCCAGTACCATTGTGTCTTGATGACTATAGCTTAAAAATATAACTTGAAATAAGGAATCATAATGTCTCCATTTTTTTTTCAGGATTGCTATGGCTATTTGTGGTCTTTTTTGGTTCCTTACAAATTTTAGCATTGTTCTACACTTGTGAAAAATGCTGGTGGTGTTTTGATGGAGATTGCATTGAATGTGTAGATGGCTTTGGGTACTATAGACATTTTAACAACATTGTTTAAATCCATGAGCATGGAATCCTTTGCCATTTCTTTGTGTCCTCTCCAATTTCCTTTATAAGTCTTCTATAGTTTTCAAAATACAGATCATTTACCTCCTTTGTTAAGTTTATTCCTAGGTATCTTATTGTTTTTGGTGTAATTGTAAATGGAAGTGATTCCTTGATTTCTTTTTCTGTTGCTTTGTTATTGGTGTATAGAAATGCAACAGATTTCTATACATTGATTTTATATACATTGCTGAATTCATGAATAGTTGTAGCAATTTTTCATGGAGTTTTTCAGGTTTTCTACATAGAGTATCATGTCTTCTACAAATAATGAAATTTGACTTCTTTTTTACCAATTTCAATGCCTTTTATTTCCTTTGGTTGTCTAATTGATGAGGCTAAGACTTTCACTACTATGTTAAATACTAATGGTGAGAGTGGACATCCTTGGCTTGTTCCTGATCATAGGAGAAAGGCTTTCAGGGTTTCTCCATTGAGGATAATATTAGCTGTGGGTCTTTTGTATATGGCCTTTATTATGATGAAGTATGTTTAATCTATTGCTACTTTGTTGAAGATTTTTATCAAGAATGGATACTGCATTTTGTCAATTGTTTTTTCTTCATCTATTGGAAGAATCATATGGTTCTTATCCTTTCTTTGTTAATGTGGTGTAACACTTTGATTGATTTGTGAATATTGAACGAGGCCTGTAGCCCAGGAATAAATTCCACTTGATTGTGGTGAACAATTCTTTTAATATACTGTTGGGTTTGATTTGATAGTACCTGGTTGAGAACTTTTGCATCCATGTTCATGAGGGAGAATGCCTGTAATTCTCCTTTTTAGTAGGATCGTTGGTTTTGGAATTAAGGTAATGCTGGCCTCATAGAATTAGTTTTGAGGTTTTCCTTTATTTCTATTTTTTGAAATAGTTTGAGAAGATTAAGTATTAACTCTTCTTTAAAAGTCTGGTATAATCCTGGGAGAGGCCAAGATGGCAGAAGAGCATAGTTTTTTGTGCCTCTCATCCCTGAAATGCAGCCAGATCAACACTAAACCATCTTGCACACCTAGAAAACTGATTTGACGATTAACACAACAATCTGCACAACCTGAACCATAGAACTCAGCAGGTACACAGCATGGAGAGGTGAACTGGGGGAGAGAGAAGCTGCAGAGGGCAGGGAGCTAATTTTGCTTGCAGAGAGAGGACGGAGATGCAGGGGAGAGTATGGGAAAAGCACCCCCCCCCGCACACACACACCAAAAGCAGCTGGAGAGAAAGTGAAAAAGTAGAAACAGCCACAGGGACTGAACAAAAAAGGGAGAAAGGAGAAAGAAGAGGGTTTAAATTCCATTAAGACTATATAAACAGGGGGAGTGCAGAGTCTGAAACTCTGCAGCTTGATACCTGGCAGTGCTCTGGTGGGAAGGGCAAATACCCAGGAGCAGAGAGCAAGGTCCAATGGGTCCATGGAGCAAACAGGGAGAGTCAGTCACCCTGCTGGGAGGACATTTAGTAGGCACTGTGTGGCCACCCAGGCAAAGGTCTCAGTGGACTCCGGAGAACAGCCACATTCCCTGGTGTTCGAACAAGGATGTTAAGGGTGGATCCTGGTGCCAGATGTGTGTTGTGATTTTTCATAAACCCTGAAATGTTCCTGCTACATGATTGCATGAACATTTTCTGGAGTAGGCAGGCACCCAGCTGCAGTCACTGGGCATTGGCAGCAGCACGGTCTCACAAACGTTCCAGGGGGTGGGCCAGCACCTGGCCATTGCTCAGCCAAATCCTCCCCTGAGGATCTGAACAGGTCAAAGCCACAGTCCCTCAGAAGTGAGGGGATGGGAAGCACAGCTCCATTTGAGATAAAACTCAGGAGGGAGGTGCCACCTTATGGCTTGATCACAGTGTAATAGTGGGGAGTGGATGGAAACAGGAGACAAAGGAGGGGTGCCTGATTTCCAGGCATGGAGAGCACAGAGTTTCAATACTACAGACTGGGTAGCTGGGTGACACCATTTTCATCCCTCCCATGCATGTGCATACATGACCAGACACAACACAAGAATCCACTCCAGTAAGCTAAGAAGTGCCATCTAGTGGAGAATGGAGCCATTACACTACACCCTGCCCAACTGGGCCAACAGTGCTCTTGACAAACACAAGTTTCTTTGCTTAGTTTATGGACTACAAAGTGCTTCATAGCTTCACTTCTATATGACACCAGATGTAATTTAAATTGTAACTCATTCTGTTTGCTGGTCCTTTTAATTTTTTTCTTTTCTTACTCTTGAATACAGAAAGAGAAAGTCTTTATTTTATTTTCCATTTTTATTTTTTTTAATGTTTATTATTTTTGAGAGAGAGAGAGAGAGACAGACGGACAGAGACTAAGCAGGGAAGGGACAGAGTACGAGCAGGGGAGGGGCAGAGAGAGAGAGAGGCACAGAATCAGAAGCAGGCTCCAGGCTCTGAGCTGTCAGCACAGAGCATGATGCGGGGCTCAAACTCACAGGCCGCAAGATCATGACTTGAGCCATAGTTGGCCACCCAACTTACTGAGCCACCCAGGCACCCCAATTTATTTTCCATTTTTATTAAAAATATTTCCTATAATTTTTATACTATATGTTTTCCCTTTTTCACAAATTTTTAAAATTCTATTTTACTTTCATCATTTCATTTTATTCTATTGTATAGTATTCATTTTTGCAAATTTTCAAACATTTTTCTTCCCTTTTTTCCTTTGTCTTTTTTTCTCTAATCTATCAAGCATCTTTCAGCAACCAAACCAAATCACACCTAGGATCTAGCATCCTTTATTTGATTTCTTTATGTTGTATTTATTTTTTTCAATTTTAAGTGTTATTTTTTACTCCATCAATTCCTTTTATTCCTTCAAAATGACAAAATTAAGGAATTCACCCCAAAAGAAAGAACAAGAAGAAACGTCAGCCAGGGACTTAATCAACACAGATACAAGCAAGATGTATAAACCAGAATTTAGAATCACGATAATAAGAATACTAGTTAGGGTTGGAAATAGATTAAAATCCCTTTCCATGGAGATAAAAGAAGTGAAAGCTAGTCAGGATGAAATAAAAAAAATGAGCTGCAAATAATAACTGAGCTTTAATCTCGAATAGATGCCAGGGCAACAAGGATGGATGAGGCAGAGCAGCGAAGCAACAATATAGAGGACAACCTTATGGAGAATAATGATGCAGAAAAAATGAGGGAAACTAAGGCAAAAGAACATGAACTAATAATTAGAGAACTCAGTGACACATTAAAAAGGAATAACATCAGAATCATAGGAAGCCCCAAAAGAGGAAGAGAGAGAAAAAGGTGTACAAGGGGTTATGTGAGAAAATTATAGTAGAAAATTTTCCTAACCTGGGGAAAGACAAGACATCAAAATCCAGGAAGCACAGAGAACTCCCATTAGATTCAACAAAAACCGACAAGGCATATCATAATCAAATTCACAAAATACTCAGGCAAGGAAAGAATCATGAAAGCAGCAAGGGAAAAAAGTCCTTAACCTACAAGAGAAGACAAATTATGTTCGCAGCAGACCTATCCACAGAAACTTAGCAGGCCAGAAAGGAGTGGCATGATATATTCAGTGTACTGAAACAGAAAAATATGCAACCCAAATTTGTTATCCAGCAAGGCTGCCATTCAAAATAGGACAGATAAAATATTTCCCAGAAAAAAAAATTAAAGGAGTTCATGACCACTAAACCATCCCTGCAAGAAATTTTAAGGGGTACTCTCTGAGGGGACAAAAGATGAAGAAAAAAAAAAGGAAGACCAAAAGCAACAAATACTAGAAAGGACCAGAGAACAGTATCAGAAATTCCAACTCTACAGGTTATATAATGTCAATAAATACATATCTTTCAGTACTCGAGATAAACATCAGTACTCACACTGAACCTGTGTCTTTCCCTAGGTTAGGAAAGTTTTACACCCAATCAAAAGATATCGGGTAACAGAATGGATAAGAAAACAAAATCCATCTATATGCTGTTTACAAGAGGCCCATTTTAGATGTAAAGACACCTTCAGATTGAAAATAAGGGGATAGAGAACCATCTATCATGCTAATGGTCACCAAAAGAAGGCCGGAGTAGCCATATTTATATCATATAATCTAGATTTTAAAATAAAGACTGTAATAAAATGATAAAGTGATAAAGAAGGGCATTATATCATAATCAAGGGGTCTATCCATCAAGAAGACCTAAAACTTGTAAATATTTATGCTCCAAATGTGACAGCACCCAAATATATAAATCAATTAATCATAAACATAAAGAAACTCATTGATAATAATACTATAATAGTAGAGGACTTCAACAACCCACTTACATCAATGGTCAGATCATCTAAACAGAAAATCAACAAGGAAACAATGGTTTTGAATGACACAATGAGCCGGATGGACTTAACAGATATATACAGAATATTTAATCCTAAAGAAGCAGAATACACATTCTTCTCTGGTACACATGGAACATTCTCCAGAACAGATCACATATTGGGACTCAAATCAGCACTCAACAAATACAAAAAGATCGAGATCATACCGTGCATATTTTCAGGCCACAACACTACAAAACTCGAAATCAACCACAATAAAAAATGTGCAAAGATACCAAATACTTGGAGACTAAGAACATCCTACTAAAGAATGAATGGGCTAACCAAAAAGTTAAAGAGGAAATTAAAAATCACATGGACACTGATGAAAATGATAACACCACAACTCAAAACATCTGGGACGCAGCAAAGGTAGTCATAAGAGGGAAGTATATAGCAATGCAGGCCTTCCTAAAGAAGTAAGAAAGTCTCAGATACACAACCTAACCTTACACCTCAAAGAGCTGGAAAAAGAACAGCAAATAAACCCCAAACCAGCAGAAGACAGGAAATAATAAAGATTAGAGCAGGAATCAATGCTATTGAAACAAAAAAAAAAAAAGAGAGAGAGAGAGAGAGAGAGAGAACAGAGATCAATGAAACCAGGAGCTGGATCCTTGAAGGAATTAACAAAATTGATAACCCCCTAGCCAGTTTGATAAAAAAAAAGGTCCCAAATAAATAAAATCAAAAATGAAAGAGGAGAGATCACACCAACACTGCAGAAATACAAATAATAATAAGAGAATATTATGATCAGTTATACACCATTAAAATGGCAACCTGGAATAAATGGACAAATTCCTAGAAACACATACGCTCCCAAAACTGAAATAAGAAATAGAAAATTTGAATGGGTCCATAACCAGTAAGGAAATCGAATTCATAATCAAGAATCTGCCAAAAAACAAGAGTCCAGGGCCAGATGGCTTTCCAGGGGAATTCTACCAAACATTTAAAGAAGAATTAACACCTATTCTCTTGAACCTGTTCCAAAAAATAGAAATGGAAAGAAAACTTCCAAACTCTTTCTATGAAGCCAGAATTACCTTGATTCCAAAGCCAGACAAAGACCCCACTAAAAAGGAGAACTATAGATCAATTTCCCTGATGAACATGAAAGCAAAAATCCTCAATAAGATACTAGCCAACTGGATCCAACAATACATTAAAAAAACTATTCACCACAACCAAGTGGGATTTATACTTGTGATGCAGGGATGGTTCAATATCTGCAAAACAATCAAAGTGATTCATCACATCAATAAAAGAAAGGACAAGAACCACATGATACTCTCAATAGATGCAGAAAAAGCATTTGACAAAAAATACAGTATCCTTTCTTGATAAAAACCCTCAAGAAATTAAGTATAGAAGGATCACACCTCAAGGTCATAAAAGCTATATATGAAAGACCCACTGCTAATATCATCTTCAATGGGGAAAAACAGCTTTCCCCCTAAGGTCAGGTACACGACAGGGATGTCCACTCTTGCCACTGTTATTCAACATAGTATTGGGAGTCTTAGCCTCAGCAATCAGATAACACAAAGGAATAAAAGACATCCAAATCAGCCAGGAGGAAGTCAAACATTCACTTTTCACAGATGACATGATACTCTATATGGATAGCCCAAAAGATTCCACCAAAAAATTGCTAGAACTGATCCATGAATTCATCAAAGTATCAGCATATACAATCAATGCACAGAAATTGGTTGCATTCCTATACACCAACAATGAAGCAGCAGAAAGAGAAATCAATGAATCAATCGCATTTACAATTGAACAAAAAAACATAAAATACTTAAGAATAAACAAAACCGAAGAGGTGAAAATCTGTATGCTGAAAATTATAGATATCTTACGAAAAAAATTGAAGGCGCAAAAAAAAAAAAAAAAAAGGAAAAACATTCTATGCTCCTGGATTGGAAGAACAAACATTGCTAAAATGTCAATACTACCCAAAGCAATCTACATGTTCAATGTAATCCCTATCAAAATAACACCAGCATTCTTCACAGTGCTAGAACAAACAATCCTAAAAATTCGTATGGAACCAGAAAAGACCCTGAATAGCCAAAGCAACCTTGAAAAAGAAAACCAATGCAGGAAGCATCACAATCCCAGACTTCAAGCTGTATTACAAAACTATAATCATCAAGATAGTGTGATACTGGTGCAAAAACAGACAATCAGATCAATGGAACAGGATAGAGAAGTCAGAAATGAACCTGCAAACGTATGGCCAACTAATCTTTGACAAAGCAGGAAAGAATATCCATGGAATAAAGACAGTCTCTTTAGCAAGTAGTGTTGGGAAAACTGGACAGCGACATACAGAAGAATGAACCTGGACCACTTTCTTACACCATACACAAAAATCAACTCAAAACGGATGAAAGACCTAAATGTAAAACAGGAAGCCATCAAAATCCTAGAGGAAAAAGCAGGCATAAACTTCTTTGACCTCGACTACAGCAACTTCTTACTCAACACATCTCTTGAGGCAAGGGTAACAAAAGCAAAAAATGAACTCCTGGGACCTCATCAAAATAAAAAGTTTCTGCACAGCGAAGGAAACAATCAGCAAAACTAAAAGGCAACTGATGGAATGGGAGAAGATACTTTCAAGTGACATATCAGATAAAGGTTAGTATCCAAAATCTATAAAGAACTTCTCAAACTCAATACCCCCCCAAAAAATAATAATCCAATGTAGAAATGGGCAAAAGACACGAATAGACACTTCTCCAAAGAAGACATCCAGATGGCCAACCGACACATAAAAAAATGCTCCACATCACTCGTCATCAGGGAAATACAAATCAAAACCACAATGAGATACCAACTTACACCTGTCAGAATGGCTAACACGAATAACTCAGGCAACAACAGATATTGGTGAGGATGTGGAGAAAGAGGATCTCTTTTGCACTGCTGGTGGGAATGCAAACTAGTGCAACCACTCTGGAAAACAGTATGGAGGTTCCTCAAAAAATTAAAAATTGAACTACCCTACAACCCAGCAATTGCACTACTAGGCATTTATCCAAGTGATACAGGTATGCTGTTTTGAAGGGGCACATGCACCCCAATGTTTATAGCAGTGCTACTGACAATAGCCAAAATATGGAAAGAACCCAGTTGTCCATCGACAGATGAATGAATGAAGAAGATGTGGTATATATATACAATGGAGTATTACTCGGCAATCAAAAAGAATGAAATCTTGCCATTTGAAACTATGTGGATGGAACTGGAGGGTCTTATGCTAAGCGAAATTAGTCAGTCAGAGAAATACATATTATATGACTTCACTCAAATAAGGGTTTTCAGATACAAAACAGATTAACATAAAGGAAGGGAAACAAAATTTCATAAAAACAGGGAGGGGACAAAACACAAAAGACTCTTAAATATAGAGAGCAGAGGGTTCCTGGAAGGGTTGTGGGAGGGGGGATGGTCTAAATGGATAAGAGGCATTAAGGACTCTACTCTTTAAATCATTGTTGCACCATATGCTAACTATCTTGGATGTAAATAAACAATAAATAAATTTTTAAAAAATAAAATAAATAAATATAAATAAATAAATAAATAAATAAAGGTCTGGTAGAATTCCCCTGGGAAGCCTTGGACTATAACCCTGGAATTTTGTTAGGATATTTTTGAATACCCATTCAATTTCTTTGCTAGTTATGAGTCTACTCAAACTTTCTATTTCTTCCTCTTTCAGTTTTGGTAGTTTGTATGTTTCTAGGAATTTATTAATTTGCTCCAGATTTCCCTGTTTTTTTGCATATAATTTTTCATAATATTCTCTAAAAATTGTTTGTATTTCTGTGGTGTTTCTTGTAATTCCACCTTTTTCATTTGTATTTTATTTATGTGGTTCCTTTCTCTTTACTTTTCGATAAGTCTGGCTAGGGGTTTATCAATTTCATCAATTTCTACAAAGCACCAGGTCTTAGTTTCATGATCTGTTCTATTGTGGGTGTTTTTTTGTTTGTTTCTATGTTTCTGTATCATTTATTTCTTCTCTGGTCTTTATTTTTTCCCTCTTTTTCTGCCTTTGGGCTTTATTTGCTGTTTATTTTCTAGCATCTTTAGCTGTAATGTTAGGTTGAATATTTTATACCTTTCATGCTTCATGAGTAAGCCTGTATTACAATATAATTCCCTCTTAGGACTGCCTTTGCTGTATCCCAAAGATTTTGGTCTCTCATGTTTTCATTTTTATTTACTTCAATAAAGTTTTTTTTTACTTCCTCATTAATTTCCTGTTTAACCCATTCATTATTTCATATGATGCTCTTTAACTTCAAGTATTTGTAGTCTTTCCAAATTTTTTTTCTTGTGATTGACTTCAACTTTCATAGCATTGTGATCTGAAAATATACATGACATGATCTCGATCTTTTTGTAAATGTTGAGGCATGATTTGACCCAGTATGTGATCTATTCTAGAGGATATTCTGTGTGCAGTTGAAAAGAATGTCTATTCTGCTGCTTTAGGATGGAATATTCTGAATGTGTCGGTTAAGTCCATGTGGCCCGGTGTGTCATTTAAAGCCACTGTTTCCCTGTTGATTTTCTGTTTATATGATCTGTCCATTGTTGTAAGTAAAGTGTTAAAGTCTCCTACTATTATTGTATTATTGTCAATGAGTTTCTCTGTGTTTCATAGTAATTGATTTACACATTTGGGTGTTACAACTTGGGGGCATAAATATTTACAATTGTTAGATCTTCTTGATGCTTAAAACCCCTTAATTATGATATAATACACTTCTTCATCTCTTGTTACAGTCTTTGGTTTAAAATCTAGTTTGTCTGATATAAGTATGGCTACTCTGGCTTTCTTTTGACATCTGATAGCATGATAGAATGTTTTCCATCCCCACTTGCAATCTGAAGGTGACTTTAGTTCCAAAATGAGTTTCCTAAAGGCAGTATATGGATAAGTCTTGTTTTTTAATCCATCTTGATACCCTATGTCTTTTGATTGCAAGGGCATTGAGTCCATTTATATTTAGGGTGTTATTGAAATATATCAGTACAGTGCCATTGTGTTACCTGTAGCATTGGTGTTTCTGGTGATGTTCTATGTTCCCTTCCAGTCTTTGTTGCTTTTGGTCTTCTTTTCCCCCATTCAAAAGGCCCCCTGCCTTAATATTTCTTGTGGGGCTGGTTTAGTGGTCACGAACTTCTTTAGTTTCTGTTTGGCAAACTCTTTATCTCTCCTATTCTGAATGATACCCTTGCTGGATAGAATATTCTTTGCTGCACATTTTTCCCATTTAGCACATTGTATATATCCTGCCACTCCCTTCTAGTGGGCCAAGTTTCTGTGGATAGATCTGCTGTGAACCTGATCTCTCTTCCCTAGTAGGTTAAAGACTTTTTTCCTTTGCTGCTTTCAGGATTCTTTCCTTGTGTGTGTATTTTATGAATTTGACTATTATATGCCATGGCAATGGCCAGCTTTTGTTAAATTTAGTGGGTGTTCTCTGTGCTTCCTTGAATTTGATATCTGTGTCCTTACCCAGATTAGGGAAGTTTTCAGATATAATTTGCTCTTAGACACCTTCTGCCTCTTTTTCTCTCTCTTCATTTTCTGGGACTCCTGTGATATGAATGTTATTCCATTTAAAAAAGTCACTGAGTTCCCTAAGTCTATCTTCATGTTCCTTTACCTTTGTTTCCTTATTCTTTTCAGATTCATTATTTTTCATAATTTTATCTTCTTAATCACTAGCTCATTCCTCTGCTTCATCCATCCTGCACTGTCATGCACCTATTCAGGTTTTCATATTGGTTGTAGCATTTTTAATTTCAACCCTGCCTAGTTTTTAGCTCTGTTATCTCTGTAATAAGGGATTCTCTAGTGTCTTCCATGCTTTATCAAGCCTGGCTAGAATCCTTATAATGGTTGGTTTAAATTCTAGTTTAGACATCTTATATCTGTGTGATTAAATCCCTGGCAGTCATTTCTTCCTATTCTTTCTTTTGTGTTAACTTCCTCTGTACTGCCATTTTGGAGTAAATAATAAAATAAAATAAAATAAAATAAAATAAAATAAAATAGTAAAATAAAATAAAAATTTAGGGGCCCCTGGGTGGCTCAGTCAGTTGAGCATCAACTCTTTATTTCGTCTCATATCATGATTTCATGGTTCATGAGTTTGGGCCCCACATTGGACTCTACACTGATGGCATGGAGCCTGCTTCAGATTTTCTGCCTCCCTCTATCTCTGCCCCTCCCCTGCTGTCTCTCAAAAATAAATAAATAAACATTTTAAATAAATTTAAAAAATAAATACAACTTTAAAAATTAAAAATAATAATAAAGGAAGCTAATTCTTAGTTGTGTTTTGGTCTGCTTGTTAAGAAAAGCTTGATAGATGGGGCGTCTGGGTGGTTCAGTCACTTGAGCATCCAACTTAGGTTCAGGTCATGATCTCATGGTTCATGGGTTTGAGCCCTGTGTTGGACACTGTGCTGACAGCTCAGAGCCTGGAACCTGCTTCAGATTCTGTGTCTCCCTCTCTCTGCCACTCCCCCAATTGCACTCTGTGTCTCTCTCAAAAATAAAATAAACAATAAATTTTTTTTTGAAAAGAAAAGCTTGATAGAAAAAGAACAAAGAGAAAAAATTAAAAATTAAAAAATAATAAAATAAAATAATATAAAATAAAAAATTTGCTCCTTCTATATCCAAGAAGGAAAAAAAAACAAAAAGAAAAAGAAAAACAGAAGCAAAACAAACAAAAAGCCTCAAAAGAACCTGGATCCAGTTTCTCCTAGAGCTGAAGCTTTAGAGAACTCTATTGTCAGTAGACTTAATGTGTAGAAAGGGTTTGTGCTGGTCTACTGGAGGAGGAGCCTGCTTCTCTGATTCTCAAGCTGACTTACACTAGTGGAGATATGCTTGGAGGGCACAGGGATGTGCAGCTTGTTGTAATGGCTCTATTCTCCACTGCTGGAGCTATTTAGCTCACTAGGGTCAATAAGTGCTGGTGGGTACAAATGGCTTCACCCCGTTCTCTAGTGTCTGGAATGGGAAGTTTGCACCCTCACAGATGCACAATTACCCCTCCTGTGTCCCTGGTTTCTGTCAGCTCCCTGCCCTCACTGTGTGTGAGCTGTCTGCCTGCCAGGCAGTGCTGCACTCTGTGTTTTATTTCAGATGTGGCTGTGTTTCAAAATCCCACACTTCGAGACTCCCATGGCTTGGACTTGCACTGATCCTCTGGGGAAGGGTCTTGCTGTGCTGTGGCTAGTACCAGCTTGTCCCAGAAAATAGTTGAGTTACTGTGCAGTGATAGTGGCTCAGAGCTTATGGTAAATCTCAACATACAGCCGGCGCCAAGGTTTGCTGCCCTCAGCTGGCATCTTTGTTCCTGGCAGCTCTATGTCACCCATCAGGTCTTTTTCCCATGGAGACGCCATATTATGTCTACCAAATGCACTCAAACCAGGAGAACTGCTTCTCTGCATGCAACCCAGGGGACCCTTAGACCACACTGCCCATTCCCAGGTCTCTGTCCTGCTCTTTGCCAGAGCACTGCCAGGCACAGATCTCTGAAACTTCAGAATCTGTGTTCCGCTGTTTACAAAATACTGGCAGGATTGAAATATTCCTCTTTTTCCCATCAAAGGTTTTGGGAAACAGTTTCTTGTGCAGTCCCCTGAGCATGTTTTTGCTTTTTTTTTCATTCTTTCTCTCTAGCTACTTTCAGGGAGGATGCTTTTGTTGCACAAACCTGATGCACTGCTTTCTCTTCCCCTCTTTCTTCATCTCTCTGTGAAAAGGGGTCCTGACTCTCTGTGGCACCACGGCTTTTATTTCCCCCCAATTACCCTCTCTACAACATGTACCTGCCACATTTTATCCCTCAAATTAAGCATATTGTTCTTTTAATCCTCAGATGGATTTCTTAGATGTTCAAAATTATTTTATGTTGATAAAACTGTGTTTGAGGGACGAGAGAAGCCCAAGGTCCCCCTGATACTCTGTCGTCTTGACTCCTCCGTATGTCCATGAACCTGCCATTTTCAATCCATGGAAGACAATAGAAAAGTTTTGCAAGGGGAAATTACCCAATTTTGTAATTTAAGTAAGTTAGTAGGGGACATTGATGGAAAACATTAAGTGTAGAAATCCATTGTGATCTAAGCAATGTTCCAACACGTGTAGTATTTTACAGCAAACTTCCCTAGGAAATGGTCCCCAGTTGGGTTTCAATTCAATCAGGTACTGGTTTCAGCTGGCTCCAAGTGGAGGTCTTATGGCCAGAGTGGTTATACCAAGGATGTGAAAGGGATCGCATTAGATGACTCAGGAGGAAACCTCACATGGGAGTCTTAAGATCAGCAGCCATTCTAGCAACTTAGCTGGCTGTCCTGTGCCTAATATAGACAACATCGAATAAGGACAAAAATGCAGACAGGGCATCAAGTTTCTTCATTGTATTACCATTGTGGCTATGGTACTGACTTCTAGCCAGAAGACAGGCTTTACTTCCCCACAGAGTAGCCATGGGCTAGAGGATTGCAGCCTGAGCAATCAACATGAAAGTGTTCCAATAAGACCATATTCCTTGAAAAGTCCCTGAAATGAAAATAAAGGGAGAGGAGAGGAATTATTCACCAAGTTTTTACTGAAGCCCAGATTTCTGATGAGAATATTCAAGCCCCACGTTGGGCACCAAAATGATTATTTAACATGTTGGGATGTGGAAGTAACAGCCAAGAATTCTGGAGACATTTTTGATGCAAAAGGTGGTTTTGTTATAGCACAGGGACAGGTTGCAGGGGCAGAAAGAGCTGCACTGGGATTGTGAAGAGCAATTGTTTATATATTTTGGTGTGAAGAGCAATTGATTATATATTTTGGAGCTGGGGGAGATAAAGACAAGGGAAGTTTCCAAAAGGATTTTCACATACTAAAGAAGATTTACAGAATCTTGGAGGCCTACCTATTGTCAGCTAAGGGTTTTTTCCCCTCTAGCAAAGTATTATTATTAAGAAAGTTGGGAATTTTGGAAGAATGTTATATTCTGCCTGCTTCAAGTATTTGTCAATGGGATGCAGGTTATAAGGAAATTTAATGTTATCTACATTTCTTTTGCCTTTGTTCTCCACATCATTAGTATAATGGCTTTTTCCACTGTTAATAAAGATATTGTAAATTATATAAACACAATTATTAAGAACAATCAAATTAAATAGATATAAATAAGATAAAATGAAATTTTCAGCAACATTTATGTTTACATAAATAGTTTCTCAAAAATACTTTGGTAACTTAAAACCTTAAAGTTTTTTGAGTTAATTTTAGTGATTAGTTAAGTTAAATTTATTAAATATCTAAATCATTTCCAAAGAAGATAAAATACTAAAACATTAATATTAAATATATATTTATCTACTTTTGGCTTTTTATCACAAAGAAACAAAAAGGTATATATGGGGGGTTTATTTTAATTCCAATTAGTTAACATTCAGTGTTATATTAGTTTCATGTGTATGATATAGCAATTCAACACTTCCATATATCACAAGTGCTCATCACAAGTGCACTGCTTAATCCCATTACATATGTTTTCCAACTTTTTATTTAAATTCCAGTTGCTTAACATAAAGTGTAATACTAGTTTCAAGTGTAGAGTCTAGTGATTCATTACTTACAAACAACACCCAGTGCTCATCACAAATGCCCTCCTGAATACCCATCACCCATTCAACCTATCCCACTGCCCATTTCCCATCCAGTAACCCTCAGTTTTTTCTCCATAGGTAAGAGTTTGTTTTCTGGTTTGTTCTGTTTTTCCCTATGTTAATATGTTTTGTGTCTCAAATTCCACATGTGAGTGAAATCATATGTTTGTCTTTTGCTGCCTGACTTATTTTTTTTAACGTTTATTTATTTTTGAGACAGAGACAGAGCATGAATGGGGGAGGGGCAGAGATAGAGGGAGACACAGAATCGGAAGCAGGCTCCAGGCTCTGAGCCATCAGCCCAGAGCCCGACGCAGGGCTCGAACTCACGGACCGTGAGATCGTGACCTGAGCTGAAGTCGGACGTGCACCGACTGAGCCACCCAGGCGCCCCGCTGCCTGACTTATTTTAACATGATACTCCTTAGCTCCATCCACAACATTGCAAATGGCAAGATTTCATTTTTCTAATGACTGACTAACATTCCATTGTGTGTGTGTGTGTGTGTGTGTGTATATATCACATTTTCTTTATCCACTTATCAATCATTGGACATTGGGGCTCTTTCCATAATTTCACTATTAATAATGGTGCTATAATTACCAAGGTCCTTCTGTCTATTTTTAAAGTGGATTATATGTTTTTAGATATTGAGTTTTATAAGTTCTTTATATGTTTTTGATACTAACTCTTTGACAAATATGTGATAGCAAGATGTGATATATATATGCATATATATATCGTACATATATATACATATATGTATACATATGTATACATATATATATACATAATATACATATATATGTATACATAATATAAATGCATATATACATATATATAATGGATATTCTTCAGCCATAAAGAAGAATAAAATTTTGTAATTTGCAACAATGTGGATGGAGCTATAGAGTATTATGCTCAGCAAAATAAGTCAGTCAGAGAAAGACAAATACTATATGATTTCAATCATCTGTGTAATTTAAGAAAAAAACAGATGAACATGTGGGTAAAAGAAAGCAAAACATACTCTTAACTATAGAGAACAAACTGAGGATTACTTGAGGGGAAGTGGGTGGGGGGACAGGTTAAATAGGTGATGGGTATCAAGTAGGGCACTTGTTGTCATGACCACTGGGTGTTGTATGTAAGTGGTAACTAGATTCTACACCTGAAATTAATGTTACACATATGGTAACTAACTGGAATTTAAATAAAGCTAGAAGAAAAGAAGTATAAACTAAAAATATTTTTTAAAGAAATTTGTTGTTTCAAAACAAACAAAAAAACATAAGATACCTAAGAATAAACTTAACCAAAGAAGTAAAAGATCTGTACTCTGAAAACTATACAACACTTATAAATAAACTGAAGAGGACATGATATAAAAAGACATTTCATGTTCATGGATTGGAAGAAAAAATATTGTTTATATGTCTATACTACCCAAAGCAATCTACACATTTAATGCAATACCTATCAAAATATTACCAGAATTTTTCACAGAGGTAGAACAATCTTAAATTTTGTATGCAACTACAAAAAAACCCCAGATAGCCAAAGCAACCTTGAAAATGGGAAATAAAGGGAGACATCACAAATCTGGACTTCAAGTTGTATTACAAAGCTATATTGATCAAAACAGTATGGTATTGGCACAAAAATAGACAAATAGATCAATAGAACAGAATAGAAATCTCAAAAATAAAACCACAGCTATATAATGAACAAATCAACAAAGCAGGAAAGAATATAGAATGGAAAAAAACACAACAAAACTGGCTGACAACATGCAAAGGAATGACTCTGGACAACTTTCTTACACTATACACAAAAATAAATTCTTAATGGATTGAATACTTAAATATGAGACATGAAACCATAACAATCTTAGAAGAGCACACATACAATATCTTCTCTGACACAGGCAGTAGCAACTTCTTTTTGATGTGTCTCCTTAGGAAACAACAGCAAATATAACTCATGGGAATACATCAAAATAAAAAGCTTCTGCACAGCAAAGAAAATTATTCAAAAAATCTAAAAGCAACATATACAATAGGAGAAGATATTTGCAAATGACATACCTGATAAAGGGTTAGTATCTAAAATATATAAAGAGTTTATAAAACTAAACACCCCAAGAAAAATAATTCAATATAAAAATGGCAGAAAGCATGAATAGACATTTCTCCAAAGATATACAGATGGCCAACAGACACATGAAAAGATGCTCAACATCAATCACCATCAGGGAAATGCAACATCAAAACTGCAATGATATATCATGTCACTTCTGTCAGAATGGCTAAAATCAACACAAGAAACAACAGATGTTGGTGAGGGTGGTAACCAAAAAGGGTAACCCCTTTGCATTGTTGGTAGGAATGCAAACTGTTACAGCCAGTAGGGAAAACATTATAAGTTTAACACATTACTATCCTCTGATCCAACAATTGATATTTAGCTAGATATTTAGCTAGATATTTAACAAATACAAAAATACTAATTCAAAGGGATACATGCACCAAATGTTTACAGAAGCATTAACTACAATTGCTAAACTATTGAAACAGCCCAAGTGTCCATCAACTGACGAATGGATAAAAAAGGTGTGGCATAGAAAATTACCATGGAATATTACTCAGCCATGAAACAGAACGAAATCTTGCCATTTGTAACTACATGGATAGAGCTAGAGTATATTGTGCTAAGCGAAATAAGTCAGTCAGAGAAAGGCAAATACCATATGATTTCACTCATACGTGGAATCTCAGAAACAAAACAAATGGCCCGAGAAGTAAAAAAGAGAGAGACAAACCAAGAAACAGACTCTTAAATATAGAGAACTGATGGTTACCAGAGAGGACGTGGGGGGAGGGGGATGTATTAAATAAGCAATTGTAATTAAGGAGTATACTTGTTGTTATGAGGACCAGATGATGTATGGAAGTGTTGAATCTCTATATTGTATACCTCATAGTAATATTATGCTGTATGTTAACTAAGTGGAATTAAATTAAAAACTCCAAAAAAACCCAAATTAATAAATAATATAAATAAATAATATACATACATACACACCTAGGAATAAACTGAAGAATTTAGGTGGGGCAGCCTGGTGGCTCGGTTGGTTGAGCATCTGACTCTTTTTTACTTTTATAGAATAGCTGTGCTATCTTTTTTAAAGTGCTTTTATTTTATTTTTGAGAGAGAGAGACAGAGCATGAATGGTGGAGAAGCTGAGAGGGAAACACAGAATCCAAAGCAGGATCTGGCTTCTGAACTGTCAGCACAGAGCCCAAAACAGGGCTCAAACTTATGGACCGTAAGATCATGACCTGAGCCAAAGTCGAACGCCTAACCAACTAAGCCACCCAGGTGCCCTGAGCATCCAACTTTGATTTCAGCTCAGGGCATGATCTCCTGGGTGTGAAACTGAGCCCTGCATCTGCGCTGAGCATGGACCTATCTGGGATTCTCTCTCTCTCCCTGTACCTGTCTCTTTCAAAATAAATAAATTTTATTTATTTATTTATTTATTTATCTATATCTATCCATCTATTTATTTAAATTCAAGGTAGTTAACATACAGTGTAGTCTTGGTTTCAGGAATAGAACCCAGTGATGCATCTCTTACATATGATACCCAGTATTCATCCCAAAAAGTTTCTTCTTTAATACCCACCACCCATTTACCCCATCCACCCCTCATCTCCCTTCCAGCAGCCCTCAGTTTTTCTCTGTATTTAAGAGTCTCTTATGGTTTGCTTCCCTTTCTGTTTTTGTCCTATTTTTCCCTCCTTTCCCCTATGTTCATCTGTTGTGTTTCTCATATTCCACATGAGTCAAATCATATGATATCTGTCTTTATCTGACTGATTTATTTCACTTAGCATAATACCCTCTAGTTTCATCCATGTTGTTGCAAATGGCAATATTTTATTATTTTTCATAACCAAGTGGTATTCAATTGTATATATATACCACATCTTCTTTATCCATTCATCAAAATAAATAAATTAACTTAAAAAAATAATTGAAGTGAATGATCTGTTCTACAAAAAGTATAACACACTGATGAATGGAATTGAAGATGACACAAACAGAGAGATATCCCATGCTCATGTGTTGAAAAAACCAATATTGTTAAAATGTCCTTAGCAAGGCAATCTACAGGTCCAATGAAATTCCTATAAAAATACCAATAATATTTTTCACAGAACTAGAAAAAATAATTTTAAAATTTGTTTGGAACCTCAAATTAGCTCAAAGCCAAAGCAATTTTGAAAAAGTTGAACAAAGCTGGAGGTATCCCAATCCCAGATTTCAAGATACACTACAAAGCTGTAGTAACAAAAACAATATGATATTGGCATAAAATAAGCACATAGGTAAATGGAACAGAATAAATATCCTATAAATAAACCCTTGCTTTTATGGTCAGTTAATCTATGACAAAAGAGACAAGAATATACAATGGGAAAAAGACAATCTCTTCAACAAATAGTGCTGGGAAAACAGGGGAGCTTCATGCAAAAGAATGAAAGTGGACCACTTTCTTACACCATACAAAAAATAAACTCAGAATGGATTAAAGGCCCAAACATGAAGTCTGAAACCATAAAAATCCCAGAGGAAAACCTAGGCAGTTATTTCTTTGACATCAGCCATAGAGATATTTTTCTAGAAATGTAGTCTTTAGCAAGGATAACAGAAGTGAAAGTAAATTATTGGGACTACACCAAAATAAAAAGCTTTTACACAGTGAAAGAAATCATAAACAAAAGAAAAAGAAATGTAGTGAATGGAAGAATATATTTGCAAATGATGTGTCAGATAAGTGTTTAATATTAAAAAACATAAAGCACTTATACAACTCAACATTTATAATAACAATAACTCAATTAAAAATGGGCAGAGAACCCGAATAGATATTTTAAGAATATACAGATAGCTAACAAACACATGAAAAGGTACTCAGCATTACTAATCATCAAGGAAAAGCAAATTAAATTCACTATGAGATATCACTTTACACCTGTCAAAATGGCTAATATCAAAAACACAATAAATAACAAGTATTGACAGGGATAAGGAGTAAAAGAACCCTCATGCACTGTTGGTAAATTGGTGCAGATTGAAAATTGCTGCACTTACTGTAGAAAACAATATAGAGGTTTCTCAAAAAATTAAAAATAAAATTACCATACGATCCAGTAATTCCACTAGTGGGTAGTTACACATAGAAAACAAAATATTTTTGCAGCATTATTTATAATGTTTATTGTTTGTTTATTGTTAATTGTTACATTTATTGCAGCATTATTTACAATAGCCCAGATATGGAAGTATCCCAAGTGCCCATCCAAACATGAATGGATATACACACATAATGGAGGATTAGCCATAAAAAAGAGTCATATCTTGGGGTGCGTTGGTGGCTCAGTTGGTTGAGCGTCTGATTTCAGCTCAGGTCATGATCTCAAAGTTCCTGACTTCAAGCCCCCTGTCAGGCCCTGTGCTAACAGCTCAGAGCCTGGAGCCTGCTTTGGATTCTGTGTCTCCCTCTCTCTCTCTGTCCCTCCCTGGCTCATGCTCTCTCTCTCTCTCTTTATTTCTCTCTCTCCCTCAAAAATAAATAAATACTTTTAAAATTGAAAATTAAAAAAAAAAATAAAAGCTATCCCAAAACACAGGGAATCATATGTTCCCTTTCTTTTGAACAGAATAGGATGACTTACCAAGAAGCTTCAATAATCAAAAAATATATATGCATAATAAAATCAGAGAGTTCAAAATGCAGAGAAAGCTGAGCTTAGATCCAAGAGCCCTACACTCAAATTCCAGGTTTTATGAGAAAACAGTGATGTCAATGGGCTCTGTGGGTACCAGCACCTGTTTTCTCACTGACCTTGGAGTCACCAAGGGTCTATTTTGGATCTTACTTCTAATGTCATAAAATTCGAAAAGTTCAGAGATAACAGAAATAAAACCAATTAATCACCAAAGTAGTAATTACCAAAATTTATCTTGTACACATCAAAATAATATATGTATACTGGGAGCATTAAAGCAAAAGCATAGAATGAGGTTCAGGGATATATTGCTATAAAGAATCTTATATAATGAGAAAGCATTATTTCTTTTTTTTTTTTAATGTTTATTTATTTTTGAGACAGAGACAGAGCATGAACGGGGGAGGGTCAGAGAGAGAGGGAGACACAGAATCGGAAACAGGCTCCAGGCTCCGAGCCATCAGCCCAGAGCCTGACGCGGGGCTCGAACTCACGGACCGCGAGATCGTGACCTGGTTGATGTCGGACGCTTAACCGACTGCACCACCCAGGCGCCCCGCATTATTTCTTTAAAATAAAGAAAATAAAGACTGTTTATTCTTCACAGTAATTGGTTATGTTACAATTTTCATAAATAACATAAAAGTGGTCAATATTTACCTCTTATCAAGCTTGGGAAACAGTTCAAGTTTTTCTTATGATTTCCAGAGGTGTAAGCAAGAAAACCCATGGCAAGTTAATTTTGCAAAACAAACTAAAATAAGCTCTGTTTATATAACAGGTTTTGTCTGCTCAGGGAATTTTTAATGCTGATTTCCTATTGCTTTTTATTTTAACAGCTTATTGGACCACATGTTATTTTTTCTTTTTGAGTATAGTTGACACGCAATGTTACATTATTTTTTCATGTATACAACTTAGTGATTTGACAAGTTTATACATTATATTATGCTCACCATCAGTATAGCTACCATCTGTCCCATTACATTGCTATTACAGTATCACGGGCTGCATTCCTTACGCTCTACTTGTTATTCCCATGACTTACTCATTCCATAACTGGAGACCTGTATCTCCCTGTCCCTTTCACCCATACTATCCAACCCCCCACACCCTCCCCTCTAACAAACATCGGTTTGTTATAGTTCTGATTCTGTTTTTGTTTATTCATTTTTTAAGATTCCATTTACGGATAGAATCACATGGTATTTGTCTTTCTCAGCCTGACTTATTTCACATAGCATAGTACATGTTGTCTCAAATGGCACAATCTCATCCTTGTTTATGGATATGTAATATTACATTGT
This sequence comes from Prionailurus viverrinus, assembly GCF_022837055.1. NCBI lineage: Eukaryota > Metazoa > Chordata > Mammalia > Carnivora > Felidae > Prionailurus > Prionailurus viverrinus. The sequence continues at coordinate 58,561,785 of NC_062579.1, forward strand.
GTGTGTGCGTGTATGTGAGTGTGTGTAAATATATATCACATTTTCCTTATCCATTTGTCTATTGATGGAGACTTAGGTTGTTTCCATAATATGGTTATTCTAAATAATGCTGGAATAAACATAGAGATGCATATATCTTTTTGAGTTAGTGTTTTCATTTTCCCTGGTTAAACCCCCAATAGTGGAATTATTGGATCATATGGTATTTTTATTTTTAATATTTTTGAGGAACCTCTATACTGTTTTCCATAGTGGCTGCATCAGTTTACATTCTCACCAACAGTGCATGAGGGTACTTTTTCTTCACACCCTCTCCAACACTTGTTTCTTGCCTTCTTGATTTTAGTCATTCTGGCAAGCATGAAGTAATATCTCATGGCAGTTTTGATTTGCATTTCCCTGATGATGAGTGATGTTGGGCAACGTTTCATGTGTCTGTTGACCATCTGTATATCTTCTTTGGAAAAATATCTGTTCAGGTCCTCCAACCATTTTTTAATTTGATTTTTTTTTGGTGTTGGGTTGTATAATTTCTTTACATATTGTGGATATTAACCTCTTATTGGATATATCACTTACAAATATCTTCCTCCGTGCAGTAGGTTGTCTTTTTGCTTTCTTGATGATAACCTTTGCTATGCAGAAGTTTTTTTTTTATTTTGATGCAGTCACAATAGTTTATTTTTGCTCTTGTTTCCCTTGTGTTAGAAAACGTACCTATAAAAATGTTTCTATGGCTGATGTCAGAGAAATTACTGCCTGTGTTCTCTTCTAGTATTTTTATTATTGCAGGTTTCATGGTTAGGTCTCTAATCCATTTTGAGTTTATTTTTCTGTATGCTGTTAGAAAGTAATCAGGTTTCAGTCTTTTTCATATAGCTGTCCAGTTTTCCTATTTATTGAGAAGGCTGATTTTTCTATATTCTTTCCTCCTTTGTCATAGATTAATTGACCTTATAAATGGTGGCTTTACTTCTAAGATCTTTATTTTGTTCCATTGATTTGTCTATTTTTATGCTAGTACTATACTATTTTGATTACTATAGGTTTGTAGTATATCTTGAAATTTGGAATTGTGATGCCTCTAGCTTCATTTTTCTTTCTCAGGATTGCTTTGGCTGTCAGGGTCTTCTGTAGTTCTATACAAATTTTTGTATTTTCTGGTTTTAATTTTTTGAAGAACATCCATACAGTTATCCACAGAGGCTGAAACAACTTACATTTTCACCAACAGTGCACAAAGATCTTATGCACATCTTGGCTAACACTAGTTAACTTTTGTCATCTTGATGATGGTCATTCTAGCAGATGTGAGGTCATATCTCATTGTGCTTTTGATTTGCATTTCCCTGATAATTAGTAATGTTGAGCACCTTTTTTGTACCTGATGGCCTTTTAATGTCTTCTTTGGAAATGTCTAGTTTCTCTTCCCTTTTTTAATTGGGTTTTTCTAGTTGTTATTGAATTGTATGTGTTTTTACACTTTTTGAGTATTAATCCATTATTTGATATATGGTCTGCAAATATTTCATCTCATTCCATAGGTTGCCATTTCATTCTGATTTTTTATTTTTTTCACACAAAACACTTTTATTTTGATATAGCTCCACTTGGTGGTATTTGCTTTTGTTGCTTGTACTTTTGGCATCATATCCATAACTCATTGCCAAGACCAATGTCAAGGAGATTTTTCCCTATTTTCTTTAAAAATTTAATGGTATAGAGTCTTATGTTTAAGTCTCTAATACATTTTTAGTTAATTTCTGTGAGTGGTGTAAGAAAATGGTCTGTCCAATTTAATTTTTGTGCATGTAGTTATTCAGTTTTCCCAGCATCATTTGTTGAAGAGACTATCTTTTCCTCATTGAGTGTACTTGGTTCCTGTGTGAATATTTGTTGACCATACATATGGAAGTTAATTTCTGCGATCTCTACTCTGTTGAATTCATCTATTAGTCTATTTATGCCAGTATCATATAGTTTTACTTACCATAGCTTTGTAATATAGTTTGGAATGAGGAAGCACAGGTCTCCAACTTTATTCCTTGGCAGGATAGATTTGGATATTCAAAGTCTTTTCTGGTTCATTGCAAATAGTAAGGTTATTTTTTCTATTTATATAAAAAATTCATTGGAATTTTTATAGAGATTGCATTGAAGCAACAGATTGCTTAGGATACTATGGACACTTTAAAAGTATTATTTATGCAGCTCCATAAACACTGTATATTTTACCATTTGTTTGTGTCTTCAATTTTTTTTTTCAAATTTCATCAAAATCATGGAGTTTTCATTGTAAAGAACTTTCACTTCCTTGGTTCAGTTTATTACTTAATATTTTATTGTTTGATGTTATTTTTAATGGGATAGGTTTTTCATCGTGTATAGAAGCACAATGCACTTCATTTTTTTTAAGTTTTTTGAGATATAACTGGCATATAACATATTAGTTTCATGGTTACAATGTAATTATTCAATATGTGTATATATCATGGAATCATCACCACAATAATTGATTGTTATCCATCACCACACATAGTTAGGACATTTTTTTCTTGTGATGAAAACCTTTAAGAACTATTTTCTTAGCCACTTTCAAATATACATTTGACATGTTTGTATATTAAATAAACATTTGATAAATTTGATGTATACACAGTAGCTGCACATTACATCCTATGACTTATTTATTATATAACTGGAAGTTGGTACTTTTTGACACCATTTACCCATTTTGCCTAACCTCTTCTCCTGTCTCTGTTCACTGAGTCTATACGTTCTGTTTATTTGTGTGTGTATTTGTGTTAGATTCCACATAGAAGTGAGATTATATGGTATTTGTCTGTATGACTTATTTATTAGCATAATGCCCACAAGTTTCATCCATGTTGTCATAAATTGCAAGATTTCCCTTTTTGTGACTGAATAATATTCCATTTGTGTGTGTACTATGTATGCCATATATAGTATACATACAATTATATATAATATATATTTATATACCATAATATTCCATAATAATATGTATATATCTTCATTACATATATATATCCATTTTATATATATCCATATATGTGTTTATTTTCTTTATCCATGCTTCCATCAGATTGCTTTCATATCTTGTCTATTGTAAATAACGAAATAATACTATAATAAACATAGAGGTGCTTATATCTTTTCTAATTAATGGTTTTATTTTCTTGGGTAAATAGGAATGGAATTACTGGATCATACATTTCCATTTTTTATTCACATATAGTTAATACATTACATTAGATTAAGGTGTTCAACATATTGACAATTCTACATGTTATACTCTACTCACTCCAAATGAAGCAACCATTGTTACTATACAATGGCATTTCAATAACATTGACTATATTCCATATGTTGTACCTTATACCCTGTGACTTACTTTTTTTTTCATAATCAGAAAGCTATTCCTCCCACTACACTACACTCATTTTTTCCATTCCCCCACCCCATTCTTCTCTGCCAACCACCAGTTTTTTTCTCTGTATTTACTGTTATTTTTATTTGTTCATTTGGGTTTTTTTATTTTTTTATATATGAAATTTATTGACAAATTGGTTTCCATACAACACCCAGTGCTCATCCCAAAAGGTGCCCTCCTCAATACCCATCACCCACCCTCCCCTAGCTCCCACCCCCATCAACCCTCAGTTTGTTCTCAGTTTTTAACAGTCTCTTATGCTTTGGCTCTCTCCCACTCTAACCTCTTTTTTTTTTCCTTCCCCTCCCCCATGGGTTTCTGTTAAGTTTCTCAGGATCCACATAAGAGTGAAACCATATGGTATCTGTCTTTCTCTGTATGGCTTATTTCACTTAGCATCACACTCTCCAGTTCCATCCACGTTGCTACAAAAGGCCATATTTCATTTTTTCTCATGGCTACGTAGAATTCCATTGTGTATATAAACCACGATTTCTTTATCCATTCATCAGTTGATGGACATTTAGGCTCTTTCCATAATTTGGCTATTGTTGAGAGTGCTGCTATGAACATTGGGGTACAAGTGGCCCTATGCATCAGGACTCCTGTATCCCTTGGGTAAATTCCTAGCAGTGCTATTGCTGGGTCATAGGGTAGGTCTATTTTTAATTTTCTGAGGAACCTCCACACTGCTTTCCAGAGTGGCTGCACCACTTTGCATTCCCACCAACAGTGCAAGAGGGTTCCCGTTTCTCCACATCCTCTCCAGCATCTATAGTCTCCTGATTTGTTCATTTTGGCCACTATGACTGGCGTGAGGTGATACCTGAGTGTGGTTTTGATCTGTATTTCCCTGATAAGGAGCGACGCTGAACATCTTTTCATGTGCCTGTTGGCCATCTGGATGTCTTCTTTAGAGAAGTGTCTATTCATGTTTTCTGCCCATTTCTTCACTGGGTTATTTGTTTTTTGGGTGTGGAGTTTGGTGAGCTCTTAATAGATTTTAGATACTAGCCCTTCGTCTGATATGTCATTTGCAAATATCTTTTCCCATTCGGTTGGTTGCCTTTTAGTTTTGTTGGTTGTTTCCTTTGCTGTGCAGAAGCTTTTTATCTTCATAAGGTCCCAGTAATTCACTTTTGCTTTTAATTCCCTTGCCTTTGGGGATGTGTCGAGTAAGAGATTGCTACGGCTGAGGTCAGAGAGGTCTTTTCCTGCTTTCTCCTCTACGGTTGTGATGGTTTCCTGTCTCACATTCAGGTCCTTTATCCATATTGAGTTTATTTTGGTGAATCGTGTGAGAAAGTGGTCTAGTTTCAACCTTCTGCATGTTGCTGTCCAGTTCTCCCAGCACCATTTGTTAAAGAGACTGTCTTTTTTCCATTGGATGTTCTTTCCTGCTTTGTCAAAGATGAGTTGGCCATACGTTTGTGGGTCTAGTTCTGGGGTTTCTATTCTATTCCATTGGTCTATGTGTCTATTTTTGTGCCAATAGCATGCTGTCTTGATGATGACAGCTTTGCAGTAGAGGCTAAAGTCTGGGATTGTGATGCCTCCTGCTTTGGTCTTCTTCAAAATTCCTTTGGCTATTCGGGGCCTTTTGTGGTTCCATACGAATTTTAGGATTGCTTGTTCTAGTTTCAAGAAGAATGCTGGTGCAATTTTGATTGGGATTGCATTGAATGTGTAGATAGCTTTAGGTAGTATTGACATTTTGACAATATTTATTTTTCCAATCCATGAGCAGGGAATGTCTTTCCATTTCTTTAAGTCTTCTTCAATTACCTTCGTAAGATTTCTATAGTTTTCAGCATACAGATCTTTTACATCTTTGGTTAGATTTATTCCAGGTATTTTATGCTTCTTGGTGCAATTGTGAATGGGATCAGTTTCTTTATTTGTCTTTCTGTTGCTTCATTGTTAGTGTATAAGAATGCAACTGATTTCTGTACATGGATTTTGTATCCTGCAACTTTGCTGAATTCATGTATCAGTTCTAGCAGACTTTTGGTGGAGTCTATCGGATTTTCCATGTATAATATCATGTCATCTGCAAAAAGCGAAAGCTTGACTTCATCTTTGCCAATTTTGATGCCTTTGATTTCCTTTTGTTGTCTGATTGCTGATGCTAGAACTTCCAGCACTATGTGAAACAACAGCGGTGAGAGTGGGCATCCCTGTCGTGTTCCTGATCTCAGGGAAAAAGCTCTCAGTTTTTCCCCATTGAGGATGATGTTAGCTGTGGGCTTTACATAAATGGCTTTGATGATCTTTAAGTATGTTCCTTCTATCCCGACTTTCTCAAGGGTTTTTATTAAGAAAGGGTGCTGAATTTTGTCAAAGGCCTTTTCTGCATCGATTGACAGGATCATATGGTTCTTATCTTTTTTTTGTTAATGTGATGTATCACGTTGATTCATTTGCGAATGTTGAACCAGCCCTGCATCCGAGGAATGAATCCCACTTGATCATGGTGAATAATTCTTTTTATATGCCGTTGAATTCGATTTGCTAGTATCTTATTGAGAATTTTTGCATCCATATTCATCAGGGATATTGGCCTGTAGTTCTCTTTTTTTACTGGGTCTCTGTCTGGTTTAGGAATCAAAGTAATACAGGCTTCATAGAATGAGTCTGGAAGTTTTCCTTCCCTTTCTATTTCTTGGAATAGCTTGAGAAGGATAGGTATTATCTCTGCTTTAAACGTCTGGTAGAACTCCCCTGGGAAACTATCTGGTCCTGGACTCTTATTTGTTGGGAGATTTTTGATAACCGGTTCAATTTCTTCGCTGGTTATGGGTCTGTTCAAGCTTTTTATTTCCTCCTGATTGAGTTTTGGAAGAGTGTGGGTGTTCAGGAATTTGTCCATTTCTTCCAGGTTGTCCAATTTGTTGGCATATAATTTTTCATAGTATTCCCTGATAATTGTTTGTATCTCTGAGGGATTGGTTGTCATAATTCCATTTTCATTCATGATTTTATCTGTTTGGGTCATCTCCCTTTTCTTTTTGAGAAGCCTGGCTAGAGGTTTGTCAATTTTGTTTATTTTTTCAAAAAACCAGCTCTTGGTTTCGTTGATCTGCTCTCCAGTTTTTTTAGATTCTATATTGTTTATTTCTGCTCTGATCTTTATTATTTCTCTTCTTCTGCTGGGTTTAGGCTGCCTTTTCTGTTCTGCTTCTAGTTCCTTTAGGTGTGCTGTTAGATTTTGTATTTGGGATTTGTCTTGTTTCTTGAGATAGGCCTGGATTGCAATGTATTTTCCTCTCAGAACTGCCTTCACTGCGTCCCAAAGCGTTTGGATTGTTGTATTTTCATTCTCATTTGTTTCCATATATTTTTTAATTTCCTCTCTAATTGCCTGGTTGACCCACTCATTCGTTAGTAAGGTGTTCTTTAACCTCCATGCCTTTGGAGGTTTTCCAGACTTTTTTCTGTGGTTGATTTCAAGCTTCATAGCATTGTGGTCTGAAAGTATGCATGTTATGGTCTCAATTATTTTATACTTATGAAGGGCTGTTTTGTGACCCAGTATGTGAGCTATCTCGGAGAATGTTTCATGTGCACTCAAGAAGAAAGTATATTCTGTTGCTTTGGGATGCAGAGTTCTAAAAGTATCTGTCAAGTCCATCTGATCCAATGTGTCATTCAGGGCCCTTGTTTCTTTATTGACCATGTGTCTAGATGATCTATCCATTTCTGTAAGTGGGGTGTTAAAGTCCCCTGCAAGTACCACATTCTTATCAATAAGGTTGCTTATGTTTATGAGTAATTGTTTTATATATTTGGGGGCTCCGGTATTCAGCACATAGACATTTATAATTGTTAGCTCTTCCTGATGGATAGACCCTGTAACTATTATATAATGTCTTGTTACAGCCTTTAATTTAAAGTCTAGTTTGTCTGATATAAGTATGGCTACTCCAACTTTCTTTTGGCTTCCATTCGCATGATAAATAGTTCTCCATCCCCTCACTCTCAATCTAAAGGTGTCCTCAGGTCTAAAATGAGTCTCTTGTAGACAGCAAATTGATGGGTCTTGTTTGTTTATCCATTCTGATACCCTATGTCTTTTGGTTGGCGCATTTAATCCATTTACATTCAGTGTTATTATAGAAAGATACGGGTTTAGAGTCATTGTGATGTCTGTATGTTTTATGCTGATAGTGATGTCTCTGGGACTTTGTCTCACAGGGTCCCCCTTAGGATCTCTTGTAGGGCTGGTTTAATGGTGACAAATTCCTTCAGTTTTTGTTTGTTTGGGAAGACCTTTATCTCTCCTTCTATTCTAAATGACAGACTTGCTGGATAAAGGATTCTCGGCTGCATATTTTTTCTGTCTAGCACACTGAAAATCTCGTTTCAATTCTTTCTTGCCTGCCAAATTTCAAAAGAGAGATCAGTCACGAGTCTTATAGGTCTCCCTTTATATGTGAGGGCACGTTTATCCCTTGCTGCTTTCAGAATTTTCTCTTTATCCTTGTATTTTGCCAGTTTCACTATGATATGTCGTGCAGAAGATCGATTCAAGTTACGTCTGAAGGGAGTTCTCTGTGCCTCTTGGATTTCAATGCTTTTTTCCTTCCCCAGTTCAGGGAAGTTCTCAGCTATTATTTCTTCAAGTACCCCTTCAGCACCTTTCCCACTCTCTTCCTCCTCTGGGATACCAATTATGCGTATATTATTTCTTTTTAGTGTATCACTTAGTTCTCTAATTTTCCCCTCATACTCCTGGATTTTTTTATCTCTCTTTCTCTCAGCTTCCTCTTTTTCCATAACTTTATCTTCTAGTTCACTTATTCTCTCCTCTGCCTCTTCCATCCGAGCTGTGGTGGATTCCATTTTGTTTTGCATTTCATTTAAAGCGTTTTTCAGCTCCTCGTGACTGTTCCTTAGTCCCTTGATCTCTGTAGCAAGATATTCTCTGCTGTCTTGTATAATGTTTTCAAGCCCAGCGATTAATTTTATAATTATTATTTTAAATTCACTTTCTGTTGTATTATTTAAATCCTTTTTGATCAGCTCATTAGCTGTTGTTATTTCCTGGAGATTCTTCTGAGGGGAATTCTTCTGCTTTGTCATTTTGGATAGTCCCTGGTGTGGTGAGGACCTGCAGGGCACTTCCCCTGTGCTGTGGTGTATAACTGGAGTTGGTGGGCGGGGCCACAGTCCGACCTGATGTCTGCCCCTAGCCCACCGCTGGGGCCACAGTCAGACTGGTGTGTGCCTTCTCTTCCCCTCTACTAGGGGCGGGATTCACTGTGGGTGGCGTGGCCCGTCTGGGCTACTTGCACACTGCCAGGCTTGTGATGCTGGGGATCTGGCGTATTAGCTGGGGTGGGTAGGCAAGGTGCACGGCAGCAGGGGGGGCAGGCTTAGCTCACTTCTCCTTAGGTGATCCACTTCAGGAGGGGCCCTGTGGCAGTGGGAGAGAGTCAGATCCGCTGCCGGAGGTTTGGCTCCGCAGAAGCAGTGTTGGGTGTTTGCGCGGAGCCAGCAGTTTCCCGGGCAGGAACCGGTTCCCTTTGGGATTTTGGCTGGGGGATGGGCGGGGGAGATGGCGCTGGCGAGCGCCTTTGTTCCCCACCAAACTGAGCTCTGTCATCCGGGGGCTCAGCAGCTCTCCCTCCCTTTGTCATCCAGCCTTCCCGCTTTCTGAGCAGAGCTGTTAACTTATGACCTCCCAGATGCTAAGTCGCGCTTGCTGTCGGAACACAGTCCGTCAGGCCCCTCCGCTTTTGCAAGCCAGACTCAGGGACTCTGCTTGGCCGGAGTGCCCCCCCTCCGCCCCGGCTCCCTCCCGCCAGTCCGTGGAGCGTGCACCGCCTCGCCGCCCTTCCTACCCTCGTCTGTGGTCCTCTGGTCTGCGCTTGGGTCTGGGGACTCTGTTCTGCTAATCCTCTGGCGGTTTTCTGGGTTATTTAGGCAGGTGTAGGTGGAATCTAAGTGATCAGCAGGACGCGCGGTGAGCCCAGTGTCCTCCTACGCCGCCATCTTCCCTAATTGTCCTGTTTTTTTTTTTTTTTAAAGAAATGCATAGGACTTAGTACCTCTGCTGGGTATTTATACAAATAAAACACTAATTTGAAAAGATATATTCACTCCTATGTTTGTATTATTTATAATAGCCAAGATATTAAAGCAATCTAAGTATACATCAGTAATGAATAAAGGAGACTATTTATATAATGTTATATATATAATGATATATAATGAACTATATGACTATACAATAAATATATAATGAAATATACATGTAATAAAATACTACTCAGACATAAAAAGGAATGGGATCTTGTCATTTGATACAACATGGATGAACCTAGAGGTTTATTATACTAAGTGAAATAAGTCAGAGACAGAAAGACAGATTTAATTTTTAATTTTTTGTAGAACTGTCATACTGTTTTCTACAGTGGTTGCCTCAGTTCAGTCCCACTAACAGTGCACAAATTCGTCCTTTTTACCGCATCCTCACCAACACTTGCTATGTCTCACCTTTTTTGTATCAGTCATTCCGACTGGTACATTTATAGTTATTAAGGTATAAATTTAGGTTATTTATTTGTTATCTTCCAATTTTCTTAATATATGCAATTAAACTGCTTTGTAGCATCCAAAAGGTTTTGTTATGTTTCGATTTTCATTTGTTCCTAGATATTTCTTTATTTCCCTTTTTTTTTTAATTTTTTTTTTTCAACGTTTATTTATTTTTGGGACAGAGAGAGACAGAGCATGAACGGGGGAGGGGCAGAGAGAGAGGGAGACACAGAATCAGAAACAGGCTCCAGGCTCTGAGCCATCAGCCCAGAGCCCGACGCGGGGCTCGAACTCATGGAGCGCGAGATCGTGACCTGGCTGAAGTCGGACGCTTAACCAACTGCGCCACCCAGGCGCCCCTCTTTATTTCCCTTTTGATTTCTTCTTTGATCCATTGGTCATTCAGTAGTGTGCTAGTTTCCACATGCTTATAAATATTCCAACTTTGCTCTTATTGATGTCTAGTTTTATACCATTCTGGTCAGAAAGAGATATTTGGTAAGATTTCAATCTGTTAAAAATTTACTAAAACTTGATTTGTGACCTATCATATAATCTATACTAGACAATTTTCCTTGTGCACTTGAGAAAAATGTGTATCCTGCTGCTGTTGGGTGGAATGTTCTCAATGCATCTCAAGATGTCTATTAGGTTCATTTGGTCATTACTGAACATGGAGTATTGAAGAGTGATCCTATTATTTTACTATTTCTTTCTTCATGTCTATTAATATTTGCTTCTTATATTTATGTGCTCTGATGTTCAGTGCATATATACTTACCATTTTCTTGAAAACTTGATGCTTTTATCACTACATGATGAATTTCTTTTTTTTCAATAGTTTTTGATATATTTTATATCATCTAATATAAGTATAGTTATCCCTGATTTTTTTTGGTTTTCTCTTGAATGGAATATCTTTTTCCATACCTTCACTTTGAGCATAAGTGTGTACTTATAGCAGAGGTGAGTCTATCGTAGGCAACATATAATTGGTTCTGTTTTTCATATCCATTCAGTCAATCTGTGCCTTTTGGGTTTTTTTTAGTTTATTTTTTTTAAGCGAGAGAGAGACAGAGATGGAGACACACACACACACACACACACACAGAATCCCACACTGCCAGTGTAGAACCTGATATGGGGTTCAAACTCATGAACTGTGAGATCATGACCTGAACTGAAACTAAGAGTCCAACATTTAACCAACTGAGCCACCCAGGCTCCTGCAATCTGTAGGCCTTTTTGAATCAGAATTAAATCCATTTACATTTAGAGTTCTTATAGATATATAAGGACTTACTAACGTTGTCTTATTAATTGATATGTTTTGTGTTTGCATTGTTTTTTTCCTGATTTTGTTTATATTTTTAATTCATGATCTTTTATTGTGGTATCCTCTGTTTCCCCTTTGTCTTTTGTGAATACACTTTAGGTTTTTGCTTTTTGGTTACAATGGGGCTTATGTAATACATCTCATAGATAAAACAGTCCATTTGAGGCCTATAGCAACTTTATCACCTACAAAAGTTTCACACTTTTACCTCCATTTGTATTTTTGATGTAATTATTTACTTTTTTATATTTGTATTCTTTAACAAGTTGTGTGTATAACTATTTTTAATATTATTTTTCTACGACCTTTATAATACAGTTAAGTGGTTAACACACCATCCTATTAACAGAGTTAAGTTTTCCAAGTTTATTTATTTACCTTTACAAGTGTGTAGTATACTTTTTTCAGTAGGGGAGTCTATTAATTTACTCCGTGTCCTGGTAAGGAAGCAAGACAAGACTCAGAGCCTATACAGCTTGTTGTTTGGGCACTGGACTCAGGCAAGTGTTTGCACAAAATTCCATGATCAGGTGAGACCATTGCTTTTGCTCTGCAGATGGGAAATGCCATGGGCTTTGCTCTCTGCTTACATGGCTTTGTGCGCATAGCTACTGGGTGAGCTACACTGCTCCTTGTGCATTCTGGTCAGATTCCCTGGTCAGTCAAGTTGAAGATTATACCGAGCAATGAGCAGGTCAATGAAATTGTTTTTCTGCATGGGCACATGAGAGAGAGAAAGCATGTGCAGGGGAGGGGCATAGAGAAAGAATCCCAAGCAGGCTCCATGCCATCAAACCCACAAACATGATCATGATATCATGACCTGAGACAAAACCAAGATTTGGACGCTTAACCAACTGAGCCACCCAGGCACCCCTGCTGCTCATTTTCTTAAGCGATGTCTTCATAGACTTAAGAGCCATGTAGACCCCCCAATTTGATGACATTTTGATTAAACATACACAAGAAGTGGATATTGGAGGAAATATATATCAAATAGTATAACTGGGAAATAGAAGTATCTTAATGGTCTGAATGGATGGACCAAGCATAAAAACATGGAATTTAAATAGGATAATCATTAAGTCAAACATCCAGGTTTAACAAATTAACTGAAATATACAAAATGTGTGCATTAGAATAATGAAAGAATCAATGGAAAAGACACAGATTTAAACCATGAAAGGCTGTGAAAACTCTTCTTAGTATCCTAATATAGTAAGAGTCCCTAGACTTCTGTATATTTCTTATGTATATTTGAAATGATTCCCAACTCTATTTTTTAGTCTTACTAGCTTCTACACATACACTCTTTATACTTTAAAACATGTAAAAATGTGTTTCAATTACTAGTTATTACTGCTTACCATTTACTCCCCCCCATTCAAACTAAAAGCTGAAGCATATATTATGCTCAGGGGAGCATAGTTACCAAAAAGCAAGACCCTGAGGATTCAAAACATAAATAATAAATTAGGAAGAGTATGTGTCCTATTAAAACTATTTTGGAGGAAGATGGCGGCGTAGGAGAATGCTGGGCTCGCTGCGTCCTGCTGATCAATTAGATTCCACCCACACCTGCCTAAATAACCAAGAAAACCACAAGAAGACAAGCAGAATGGATTATCCAGAGCCAAGCATAGACGAGAGGCTCACAGAAGAGGGTAGGAAGGGTGGAGAGGCAGTGCACGCTACACGGACTGGGGGGAGGGAGCCGGGGTGAAGGGGCAGCTCACCAGCAAAGCAGAACCCTCAAGTCTGGCTTGCAAAAGCTGAGGGGCTAGACAGAGTGTGTTCAGACAGCAAGTGGGACTTAACATCTGGAAGGTTATAGGCTAACAGCTCTGCTCAGAGAGCAGGAGGACTGAGGGCAATGAGAGGGAGAGTTGTTGAGCCCCGGATGACAGACCTCAGCTTGGTGGGGAACAAAAGTGCTAACCAGTGCCATCTCCCTCGCCCATCCCCCAGCCAAAATCCCAAAGGGAACCAGTTCCTACCAGGGAACTTGCTTGCACTACCCAAACACCCCAGGCTGTGCTTCTGCAGATCATCCCTCCAGCGGCAGGTCTGATTCCCTCCCGGTGCTGCAGGGCACCTCCTGAAGTGGATCACCAAAGGAAAATCGAGCTGAACCTGCCCCTCCCACCCCTGTGCACCTTGCCAACCCACCCCAGCTAATACACCAGATCCCTAGAACCATAAGCCTGACAGTGTGCAAATAGCCCAGATGGGCAATGCCACCTCCCAGTGAATCCCGCCCCTAGGAGGCAGGAAGAGAATGTATACATCAGTCTGATTGGGGCCCCAGTGGTGGGCTGGGGGCAGACATCAGGTCTGACTGCGGCCCCGCCCAACAACGCAAGTTATTCAAGACAGCACAGGGAAAGTGCCCTGCAGTTCCGCACCACTCCAGGGATTATCCAAAATGACGAAACTGGAGAATTCCCCTCAAAAGAATCTCCAGAAAATAACGACAGCTAAAGAAACGATCAAAAAGGATTTAAACAATATAAAGAAAGTGAATTTAGAATAATAGTCATAAAATTAATCGCTGGGCTTGAAAACAGTATACAGGATAGCAGAGAATCCATTGCTACAGAGATCCAGAGACTAAGGAACAGCCAGGAGGAGCTAAAAATTCCTATAAATGAGCTGCAAAATGAAATGGAGACAACCACAGCTCGGATTGAAGAGGCAGAGGAGAGAATAGGTGAACTGGAAGATAAAATTATGGAAAAAGAGGAAGCTGAGAAAAAGAGAGATAAAAAAATCCAGGAGTATGAGGGGAAAATTAGAGAACTAAGTGATGCACTAAAGATAAATAATATACGAAAAATTGGTATTCCAGAGGGGGAAGAGAGAGGGAAAGGTGCTGAAGGTGTACTTGAAGAAATAATAGCTGAGAACTTCCCTGATCTGGGGAAGGAAAAAGGCATTGAAATCCAAGAAGCACAGAGAACTCCCTTCAGATGTAACTTGAATTGATCTTCTGCATGACATATCATAATGAAATTGGCAAAATACAAGGATAAAGAGAAAATTCTGAAATCAGGAAGGGATAAATGTATTCTAACATATAAAGGGAGACAAGTAAGACTCGTGACGGATCTCTCTACTGAAACTTGGCAGGCCAGAAAGGAATGGCAGGAAATCTTCAATGTGATGAAGAGAAAAAATATGCAGCTAAGAATCCTTTATCCAGCAAGCTTGTCATTCAGAATACAAGGAGAGTTAAAGGTCTTCCCAAACAAAAACTGAAGGAATTCATCACCACTAAACCAGCCCTAAGAGATCCTAAGGGGGATCCTGTGAGACAAAGTCCCAGAGACATCACTACAAGCATGAAACCTACAGATATCACAATGACTCTGAACTCATATCTTTCTGTAAGAGCACTGAATGTAAATGGATTAAATGTGCCAACCAAAAGACATAGAGTATCAGAATGGATAAAAAAACAAGACCCATCTATTTGCTGTCTACAAGAGACTCATTTTAGACCTGAGGACACCTTCAGATTGAAAGTGAGGGGATGGAGAATTATTTATCATGCTACAGGAAGTCAAAAGAGAGCTGGAGTAGCCATACTTATATCAGACAAACTAGACTTTAAATTAAAGGTTGTAACAAGAGATGATGAAGGGCATTATATAATAATTACAGGGTCTATCCATCAGGAAGATCTAACAATTATAAATGTCTATGCGCCGAATACGGGAGCCCCCAAATATATAAAACAATCACAAACATAAGCAACCTGATTGATAAGAATGTGGTAATTGCAGGGGACTTTAACACCCCACTTACAGAAATGGATAGATCATCTAGACACATGGTCAATAAAGAAACAAGGGCCCTGAATGACACATTGGATCAGATGGACTTGACAGATACTTTTAGAACTCTGCATCCCAAAGCAACAGAATATACTTTCTTCTCGAGTGCACATGGATCATTCTCTGAGATAGCTCACATACTGGGTCACAAAACAGCCCTTCATAAGTATAAAATAATTGAGACCATACCATGCATACTTTCAGACCACAATGCTATGAAGCTTGAAATCAACCACAGGAAAACGTCTGGAAAACCTCCAAAGGCATGGAGGTTAAAGAACACCCTACTAACGAATGAGTGGGTCAACCAGGCAATAGAGAAGAAGTTAAAAAATATATGGAAACAAATGAAAATGAAAATACAACAATTCAAACCCTTTGGGATGCAGCGACGGCAGTCCTGAGAGGAAAATACATTGCAAGTCAGGCCTATCTCAAGAAACAAGACAAATCCCAAATACAAAATCTAACAGCACACCTAAAGGAAATAGAAGCAGAACAGCAAAGACACCCTAAACCCAGAAGAAGAAGAGAAATAATAAAGATTAGAGCAGAAATAAACAATATAGAATCTAAAAAACCTGTAGAGCAGATCAACGAAACGAAGAGTTGGTTTTTTGAAAAAATAAACAAAATTCATAAACTTCTAGCCAGGCTTCTCAAAAAGAAAAGGGAGATGACCCAAATAGATAAAATCATGAATGAAAATGGAATTATGACAACCAATCCCTCAGAAATACAAGCAATTGTCATGGAATACTATGAAAATTTATATGCCAACAAACTGGACAACCTGGAAGAAATGGACCAATTCCTAAACACCCACACACTTCCAAAACTCAATCAGGAGGAAATAGAAAGCTTGAACACACCCACCACCAGCAAAGAAATTGAATCAGTTATCAAAAATCTCCTAACAAATAAGAGTCCAGGACCAGATGGCTTCCCAGGGAAGTTCTACCAGGTGTTTAAGGCAGAGATAATACCTATCCTTCTCAAGATGTTCCAAAAAATAGAAAGGGAAGGAAAACTTCCAGATTCATTCTATGAAGCCTGTATTAATTTGATTCCTAAACCAGACAGAGACCCGATAAAAAAAAGAGAACTACAGGCCAATATCCCTGATGAATATGGATGCAAAAATTCTCAATAAGATACTAACAAATCGATTCAACAGCATATAAAAAGAATGATTCACCATGATCAAGTGGGATTCATTCCTGGGATGCAGGGCTGGTTCAACATTCGCAAATCAATCAAAGTGATACATCACATTAACAAAAAAAAAGAGAAGAACCATATGATCCTGTCAATCGATGCAGAAAAGGCCTTCGACAAAATCCAGCACCCTTTCTTAATAAAAACCCTTGAGAAAGTCGGGATAGAAGGAACATACTTAAAGATCATAAAAGCCATTTATGTAAAGCCCACAGCTAACATCATCCTCAATGGGGAAAAACTGAGAGCTTTTTCCCTGAGATCAGGAACGCGAAAGGGATGTCCACTCTCACTGCTGTTGTTTAACATAGTGTTGGAAGTGCTAGCATCAGCAATCAGACAACAAAAGGAAATCAAAGGCATCAAAATTGGCAAAGATGAAGTCAAGCTTTCACTTTTTGCAGATGACATGATATTACACATGGAAAATCTGATAGACTCCACCAAAAGTCTGCTAGAACTGATACATGAAATCAGCAAAGTTGCAGGATACAAAATCAATGTACAGAAATCAGTTGAATTCTTATACACTAATAATGAAGCAACAGAAAGACAAATAAAGAAACTGATCCCATTCACAATTGCACCAAGAAGCATAAAATACCTAGGAATAAATCTAATCAAAGATGTAAAAGATCTGTATGCTGAAAACTATAGAAAGCTTTTGAAGGAAATTGAAGAATATATAAAGGAATGGAAAAACATCCGTGCTCATGGGTTGGAAGAATAAATATTGTCAAAATGTCAATAGTAGGGGCGCCTGGGTGGCGCAGTCGGTTAAGCATCCGACTTCAGCCAGGTCACGATCTCGCAGTCCCGGAGTTCGAGCCCCGCGTCGGGCTCTGGGCTGATGGCTCGGAGCCTGGAGCCTGTTTCTGATTCTGTGTCTCCCTCTCTCTCTGCCCCTCCCCTGTTCATGCTCTGTCTCTCTCTGTCCCAAAAATAAATAAATGTTGAAAAAAAAAATGTCAATAGTACCCAAAGCTATCTACACGTTCAATGCAATCCCAATCAAAATTGCACCACCATTTTTCTCGAAGCTACAGCAAGCAATCCTAAAATACATATGGAACCACAAAAGTCCCCGAATAGCCAAAGTAATTTTGAAGAAGACCAAAGCAGGAGGCATCACAATCCCAGACTTTAGCCTCTACTACAAAGCTGTCATCATCAAGACAGCATGGTATTGGCACAAAAACAGACACATAGACCAATGGAATAGAATAGAAACCCAGAATTAGATGCCCAAAAGCATGGCCAACTAATCTTTGACAAAGCAGGAGAGAATATCCAATGGAAAAAACACAGTCTCTTTAACAAATGGTGCTGGGAGAACTGGACAGCAACATGCAGAAGGTTGAAACTAGACCACTTTCTCACACCATTCACAAAAATAAACTCAAAATGGATAAAGGACCTGAGTGTGAGACAGGAAACCATCACTACCCTTGAGGAGAAAACAGGAAAAGACCTCTCTGACCTCAGCCGCAACAATTTCTTACTTGACACATCCCCAAAGGCAAGGGAATTAAAAGCAAAAATGAACTATTGGGACCTCATGTAGATAAAAAGCTTCTTCACAGCAAAGGAAACAATCCACAAAACTAAAAGGCAACCAACAGAATGGGAAAAGATGTTTGCAAATGACATATTGGACAAAGGGCTAGTATCTAAAATCTATAAAGAGCTCATCAAACTCCACATGCGAAAAACAAATAATCCAGTGAAGAAATGGGCAGAAAGCATGAGTAGACACTTCTCTAAAGAAGACATCTGGATGGCCAACAGGCCCATGAAAAGATGCTCAATATCTCTCCTCATCAGGGAAATACAAATCAAAACCGCACTCAGATATCAGCTCATGCCAGTCAGTGGCCAAAATGAACAAATCAGGAGAGTATAGATGCTGGAGAGGATGTGGAGATACAAGAACACTCTGTCACTATTGGTGGGAATGCAAACTGGTGCAGCCACTCTGTAAAACAGTGTGGAGGTTCCTCAAAAAATTAAAAATAGATCTACCCTATGACCCAGCAGTAGCACTGCTAGGAATTTACCCAAGGGATACAGGAGTACTGATGCATAGGGGCACTTGTACCCCAATGTTTATCGCAGCACTCTCAACAATAGCCAAATTATGGAAAGAGCCTAAATGTCCATCAACTGATGAATGGATAAAGAAATTGTGGTTTATATACACAATGGAGTACTACGTGACAATGAGAAAGAAGGAAATATGGCCCTTTGTAGCAACATGGATGGAACTGGCGAGTGTTATGCTAAGTGAAATAAGCCATACAGAGAAAGACAGATACCATATGGTTTCACTCTTATGTATATCCTGAGAAACTTAACAGGAACCCATGGGGGAGGGGAAGGAAAAAAAAGAGGTTAGAGTGGGAGAGAGCCAAAGCATAAGAGACTCTTAAAAACTGAGAACAAACTAAGGGTTAATGGGGGGTGGGAGAGAGGGGAGGTTGGGTGATGGGTATTGAGGAGGGCACCTGTTGGGATGAGCCCTTGGTGTTGTATGGAAACCAATTTGACAATACATTTCATATAATAAAAAATAAATAAATAAATAATAAAAGGATGAAAAAAATTAAAAAATAAAACTATTTTATCTTATCCTAAAGCCAATGTGCATTTTCTTTGCACTAAGGATAACAGAGGAGAGAGAAAAAAAAAGGGGGGGTAATATGAGTACAGTGTCCTTTGCCATGTTCACCAACTCAAATTTCACTGAGAAAAAGATGATAAAAAACAAAAAGGATAGGTAAGCTCAAAAATAATTGGAACTTATGACTCTAAATCCACATAAAACCTTAAGAGTCAAGCATTACCCACTTTCTTTTTTTTTTATTTTTTAATGCTTATTTATTTTTGAGAGAAAGAGAGACAGAGTTTGAACTGAGAAGGGGAAGAGAAAGAGGGAGACAAATTATCTTAAGCAGGCTTCAGACTCTGACCTGTAAGCACAGAGCCTGACAAGGGGTTCGAACCCACAGAGTGTGAGATCATGACCTTAGCCAAAGTCTGGCACTTAACCGACTGAGCCACCCAGGCGCCCCAAGCATGACCCACTTTCTTATTTGTTTGTTTGTTTGTTTGTTTTGAGAGAGAAAGAGTGAGCATGCCGGGGCCAGAGAGATAGAGAGAGAAAATCCTAACCAGGCTCCATGCTATCAGCGCAGAGCCTAAAGTGGGGCTCAACCTCATGAACTGCGAGATCATGACTGGAGCTTAAATCAAGAGTCAGATGCCTAGCCAACTGAGCTACAAAATTGCCCCAACATGACCTCTTTGAAGTAACATCTTTAGGTTTTCTGATAAAGATAGAAGTAGAGTGGGAGGACCTTAGGCTCCTCTCATTCCACAAACATAACTATATAACTATCAAATCATACTAACAAACCCAGAATTTGACCAGAAGACTGATAAGTAACTAAAGGGAAAGAGGTGGCCACATTGAAGAAGGTAGGAAGTGCAGGGACATGGTTTAGGGGAGAAATGATCACAGATGCTGCAGAGAGGAGGAATCTGTGGTCACAGAGATAGGCAAAAGTTAGAGGAACACACAGGGGAACACAAGGAGAATGTTTTCCCAAAGCCATTGGCTTGGAAAATGAAAGGGGCTGAATTCCATGAGTTCTTGCAGATACTGGGGCTTATAGCCTGTAGTTTTAAAGGTCAGTGGCCTTTGCCTTGATAGAGCCAGGCAGGTACTACCCCGTTTCTGGAGAGAAAAAAGGCAAACAATGTAGGGTTGTGGTGGGGGGACAGCATGGAAGCAGTGATATGAAGAATGCCTAGGGGACACAGGGGGAGATTATTCACTCTTCTTGGAGTGTATCCCTGAGAGGCGGCTTTAATGGAGATGCCTCTCTGGGAACAAAGGAGCTGGCTGACAATATTTCCCTCACTGCTACTCAGCATAAACAGACCTAACTGCTGGAAGTAGTACAGCACCCACAAAGGCTTCCTGACTTGCTAACACCAAACCCTACCCCCCAACACTCTTGCAGAACTGCCTTTCTCAGTCAAGCATGTCTCAGTCCCAGTGCAGTGGGCCCTTTCTCCAGAAGACCAGCATAAACCTCTGCCCACAATACATCTCCAGACCAGAGAGTTCAGCAGGGACTCAGTTCTGGAAGTGCAATCAGGTCATATTTCACAAGCAGACCAGAGCACACCTAGTTAAAACTCATCACATTCAGACCAGGGACCAAACATGCCCATAGCAGGCAAGGAGGGCCTCTGAAGATGACTGGCCTGAAGGATAGAGCAGTCACAACACAGAATCAGAGCACACAAAGCACACACCATCAACACTCCCTGAAGTGCCAGGCCCTAGGTATTACATGACCTCTTCTTTTATTTTTAAGCTTATTTATTTATCTTGAGAGAGAGAAAGTGCAAGTCAGGGAGGGGCAGAGAGTGGAAGAGAGAAAGAATCCCAAGCAGGCTCCACACTGTCAGCACAGATCCTGACATTGGGCTTGAACCCACAAACCATGAGATCATGACCTGAGCTGAAGTCGGATGCTCAACTGACTGAGCCACCCAGGCGCCCCTACATGACCTCTTCTTAATAAGATCATTACTTTCAGGAGGAGGAGGAGACGTAACTGGCTTTCCTAACACACAGAGGAAGGCAGAGTCTTAGATAAAATGCCAAGACAGAGGAATTTATCCCAAATGAAAGAACAAGATAAGGCCATGGACAGAGACCTAAGTGAGTCAGATATAAGTTACTGCCTGATGGATAATTTAAAGGAAAAATCATGAGGACACTCATGGACATGACAAAAAGAACAGAGGACATCAAGTAAATCCTTACCACAAAGATAAAAGACTTAAAAATAATCAGAAAAGAAGAATACAAAGAGAGAGAGAGAGATTGGAAACATGCTTATGTCATGAACAGAAGGCTGGAAGAAGCAGAGGAATGAATTAGGGACCTAGAAGACAAAATATTAAAAAATAATGAAGCTGAACAAAAGAAAGAAATAATTATGGAACTTGAGAATAGACTTAGGGAACTCAGTTATTCCATCAAATGCAATAACATTTATATTATAGGAGTCACAGAAGGAGAGAGGAAAGGGGTCAGAAAATTTGAGTAAATAATAGTTTCTGTATCATTTCCTCATGCTCTAATTTTTATTATTTCCTTCTTTCTCCTGTATTTAGGCTTCATTTGTGGCTCTTTTATTTTTAGCTCCTTTAGGTTTAAGATTATATTGTTTATTTGAGATTTTTCATACTACTTAAAAAGGATCAGTATTGCTACATACTTCTCTCCTAGAACAGTTTTTGCTTCATCCCAAAGGATTTGGACCATTGTGTTTTCATTTTAATTGTTTCCATGTATTTTTTTAAATTTATTCTTTGATTTCCTGGTTGACTAATTCATTGTTTAGTAGCATGTTGTTTAACCTCCATGTATTGTGGTCTTTCCAAATGTTTTCTTGTGGTTGACTTCTAGCTTTATAGTGTTGTGGTCAGAAAAGGTACATGGTATGATTTCAGTCTTTTTGTATTTGTGGAAGCCTGTTTTTTGACCTAACATGTGATTTTTTTTTCTGGAGAATGTTCCATGTGAACTTGTTAAGAATGTGTATTCTGGGGGCACCTGGGTGACTCGGTTAAGCGTCTGACTTCGGCTCAGGTCATGATCTCACTGTGAGTTCGAGCCCTGCATCGGGCTCTGTGTTGACAGCTCAGAGCCTGGAGACTGCTTCAGATTCTGTGTCTCCCTCTTTCTCTCTCCCTTCCTCACTCTCTCTTTCTCAAAAATAAGTAAACATTAATTAAAAAAAAAGAATGTGTATTCTACTGTTGCAGAATGGGCTGTTCTGAATATATCTGTTAAATCCATTTGGTCCAGTATGTCATTTAAAGATATAATTTCCTTATTTATTTCCTGTTTAATCTGTCCATTGATGTAAGTTGGGTGTTAAAGTCCCCTACTATTATTGTGTTATTATCAATTAGTTCCTTTATGTTTGTTATTAATTGTTTTATATATTTGTGTTGTCCAGTGTTGGTTGCATAAATATTTACAATTGTTATATTTTCTTGTAGGATTATCCCCTTTATTATAAATAACATAGTGTCAGTCTGTCTCTTGTTAGTTTTTGTTTAAAATATAGGTTGTCTGATTCAAGTATTGCTACTCTGATTTTCTTTTGACATCGCTTACATGACAAATGTTTCTCCACCCCCTCACTTTCAATCTGAACGTGTCTTTAGGTCTAAAACAGATGTCTTATAGGCACATATAGATGGGTCTTATTTATTCATCCATTCTGACACCATATATTTTTCTATTGGAGCATTTAGTCCATTTACATTCAGAGTAATTATTGATAGATATATATTTAGTGCCATTTTATTACTTGTTTTGTCTTTTCAGAAGAAACTCTCTGATGCTTTCTTGTCTTTGTCACTTTTAGTCTCTCCTTTGAACTCAAAAGGTCCCCTTTAATATTTCTTGCTGTCACTAACTCCTTTAGTTTTTGTTTGTCTGGGAAACTCTTTATCTCTCCTTCTATTCTGAATGATAGCCTTGTGGAATAGAGTGTTCTTGGCTGCAGATTTTTTCCATTCAGCACGTTTAATATACCATGACACTTCCTTCTGGCTTGCCAAATTTCTATGGAGAGATCTGTTGCTAACCTTATTGGTCTTCCCTTGTAAGTTAAAGACTTCTTTTGTCTTGCTGTTTTAAGATTTTTGTCTTTATCACCATATTTTGCAAATTTAATTACAACATGTCTTGGTGTTGGCCTGCTTTTGTTGATTTTAAATGGATTTCTTTGTGACTCCTGGATTGGGATGCCTGTTTCCTTCCCCAGATTAGGGAAGTTTTCTGCTATTGTTTCTTCAAATAAATTTTCTGCCCTCTTTCTTCTCTCTTCTTCTTCTTTGACTCCTATAATACAAACGTTATTATGTTTGATGGAGTCACTGAGTTCCCTAAGTCTATTATCATGTTCCATAATTCTTTCTCTCTTTTTTCAGCTTCATTATCTTCCATTACTTTGTCTTCTAGGTCACTAATTTGTTCCTCTATTCCTTCCAGCCTTGTGTTCATTGCATCAAGCCTGTTTCCAATCTTGTTTATTGCACTATTCATTTCTGATTCTTTTTTAACTCTTTTATTTGTGTGGTAAGGGTCTCTCTGATTTCTTCTTTTCTCAATCCCAATGAATATCATTATGAACATTGCTTCAAATCATGCATGTTACTTAGATCTGTTTTGCTTAGATCTCTGGTTGTGTCCTTATCTTGTTCTTTCATTTAGGATACATTCCTCCATCTTGGTATTTTGTCTAAGTCTCTGCCTTCTTTTGTGTGTTAGAAAAGCCCATTGAGTCTCCTGCTTCAGAAACTAATGGCTTTATAAAGAAAAGATGATGTAATGCTCAGGGCCTGGGGCTTCAGGGAGTGTCTCTGGTGTGTTCTGCATGCTCTCTTTATTGTGCTCTGGCCGCTCTTTCAAGCCAGTAACCTGCAGATGCTCTCCTTGTCTGCTGTGGACCCTGTTTGGTCCCTGGTCTGAATGTGGTGAGTTTTAAATAGGTGTGTTCTCATATGCTTTTGAAATGAGAACTGTCACCACCTACACTGGAGCTGAGGCCCCTGCAAAACTCTGTAGTTGTGAGACATGGTGTGGGCAAGTGTTTGTGATGGTCTTCAGGGAGAAGGCCCTGCTGTGCTGGGACTGAGGCAAAGGTGACTGAAAAGGGCAGTTTCAGCAGAGCTCGGCGGTGTGGGGTTTGGTGTCAGAAAGCTAGGAAGACAGTGTCAACACTGCACTGCTTCCTGCAGGTGGTTCTGTGTTTATGTTGAGGGGTATGTGAACAAAATGGTGCTGGCAGGCTCCTTTGTTCCTGGAGAGATGTCTCCATGAATGCTGCCTCTCACAAGTGCTTCAATTAGAGCAAATAATCTCCCTGCTGTGTGCCCTATATGCTCTTCACATTGGTGTTTCCCTTCACATTGGTGTGTGACCCTGATTGTCTGCCTTCTCTCCAGGAGCAGTGCAATGCCCTCTGGGCTCTATCTTGGTCAAGCTGCTGACTTTTATAACTCCAGGCTTTAAGCCCTGCTGGTTTTCAATTCAGCCCCTGTCGTTTTCCAAGCCAAATGCCTTGGGGAAATGTTCTGTGTATTCCCTTGTGTGCACCTCTTTCTCTCACCCTTCTCCACATACATGGCTTCCTCCTCTCTGTATCAGTCACAATCTGTTTTTCCCCTAAACCACGTCTTTACACTTCCTGCGTTCTCTGATGTGGCCATTTCTCTCCCTTTCAGTGTGGAGTTTGTACATCTTTGGGTCAATTTCTGAGGTATTTAGGATCATTTGCTAGTTATCTCGTTTTTGTGGCTTGAGATGGCTCTATAGTCCTCCTACTCCACCACCATCATCCTGCTCTTCCTGCCTCCTTTCATTATATTATGATCGGGAAAGTAACTTGGTACAATTGCAATCTTCTTACAGCTCTCTTGGAGAAATATTCTATATATGCTAAGAAGAATATGGGTTTTCTTGCTGTTCAGTGGAATGTTCTGTATATGTCTGTTAGTTCCATTTTATCTTTAGTGTTGTTTATGTCTTCTCTCTCCTTATTGATTTTTCTCTCTAGATCTTCTATCCATTGTTTTATGTGGATTGTCAGAGTGTATGAGTATTACTATATTGTTCTCTACTTATTCCTCTGTTCTATCAGTTTTCTTTGTACATTTAGGTGCTCTGATGTTGGGTGTATACATATTTATAATTGTTATGTTTCCTAGTGAATTGGCCCTTTAATCATTACATAATGTCATCCTTTATCTCCTGTGACAACTTTTTAGTTAAAGTATCTTTTGTCTGGTATACATATGGTATTGCCACCAATGCTCTCTTTTGGTTACCATTTGCATAGATTATCTTTATCCATCCCTTCACTCTAAGGCTATGTGTCTTCTTACTTCTAAAGAGAGTCTTGTTAACATTATGTAATTGGATTTTGCCTTTTAAAAACTATCCAGCCACTCTGTGTCTTTTAATTGAACAGTTTTAATCCATTTACATTCACAGTCATTATTGATAGAGAAGCATTTAGAATTGAGATTCTCTTTATTGTATTCTGTGTCTTGTCAATCTCTTGTTCTTTTCCTCTCTTTCTTCCTTCTGTTGTGTTTTATTGGTTTATTGTTGTTGTTTTTGGTAGTGATGTACTTTACTTTCTTGTTTGGTGTACCTTCTTTAGATTTGTGTGAGAATGTGTGGGTGTGTATATGTGTGTTTCTGATGAGTGAATATTTTATATTGAATTTTATCAAATGACTTTTCTAAATTTATTTATTAAACCACATATCATGGTTTGTAGATTTTTTGGGAAATTTTCCATAGTAATTCATGCTGTATTCTAATGACAAATATGTTATTTCATTATTTGTTATTCTTATGCTGTATATTTCCTTTCCTTCCTTTATTACATTGATTCAAATAAAAAAAATTAAAAATTGGTTAGAACTGATAGCAGCAGACATTTTGTCTCATTCTCAATCACAATAGAAAAGCTTTAAATTATGTCATATTGTCTATTGATTGTCTTGGTAGATACTTTCTATAAGATTAGGGAATTTCACTTAAATTTCTAGCTTGTTAAAATTTTTTAACCATTGTTTTTTTACTCATATATCAAGATGACTCTGACTTTTCTCATGTTTTTGCTATTAATGAGGTGAATTACATTGATTGACTTAAAAATGTTACACCAACTTTGCATCTCAGGATTAAATCTTAAATCACCAATCTGTATTATACATTTTAATATAGCTCCAGTGTTAATTTTCAAATGTTCTGTGCAATATATTTGCATCTATGGTCATGAAGGAATATGTCTATAATCTAGCTTTCTATATCAAGAATTTTCTACCTTTAAAAAAAAACCACAAACAAATAAAAAAGAGCTGCAATATGCTTCTTTCTTTTCTATTCTCTTAAAGTTCATATAATATTGATGTTATGTGTTCCACATATGTTGCAAGAATTCACCACTGAAGCCATCTGTGTTGGGTTTTCCTTGAGGAGGTTTTTTTTTTTAATTTGTTTTAATTTTTTATTTTATTTTATTTTTTTAATATATTAAATTTATTGTCAAATTGGTTTCCAGGGGAGGTTTTAATAATGGCATAAATTTCTTTAAGAAATAGAGATAGCCCTTGATTTGCATAATTTGTGTATTGCATGAATTTCAGTTAATGATTTATTTAAGTAACACCAATCCCCTAACATGATTCAGATTTCATTAACCACAATGTGTTAACTTTAAGCAATTGTATTAACTTTAAGCAATTGCATTAAGTACAAACTTTGCTGCTAGCTCTTCAGTCTACAAATCACTATATAAATAGCAAGTACATCATGATCAGTGACCAACCAAATCATTTGTTTCATAGTCTGCTACTGATGTTAACATGAGTAATTTATCTTAGATACAAACAAAGCATATAGTTGTGTTGCTTCCTTTTCTCCCAGTGGTCATTTGTCAAAAATAGATCATTGAAAGAAGGAATTGGCCAGCATAGATAAAATGACACAAATAAATGAAAAGTGATAATACTGTAAGTGTAATTGTATATGGTTAGAAAATTTGAAAATGGTAACAGCAAAGGAAGATGAGAACTAAGCCTACAGAAAGTTATGTTATATTCAAAATGTTTGATTTATATTAAAAAAACAAAATGAAGTTGTAACAACATCTTGTAGCTTAAATTGCACTAAGATCAGAAACTCATAGTTATAATGGAGCATTTTAAAAAAAGGAACCCTTGTGCATAGTTGTAGTAATGTAAATTGGTACTGCCATTTTGTGGAAAATAGTATGGGTGTTACTCAAGAAATTAAAAATAAAATTACCATATAATATAATAATTCCATTACTGGGTATTTACCCAAATAAAATGAATACAAATTCAAATATATATATATCTCCCTATGTTTGTTGCAGCATTATTTACAATAACCAAGATATGGAAGCAATCCAAAAGTCCATTGATAGATGAATGAATAAAGATATATAAATACATAAAATGGAATGTTACACATCCACAAAAAAGGATAAGACCTTGCCACTCGTGACAACAAAAATTGACCTAGAGGATATTATGCTAAATGAAATGTCAAACATAGAAAGGCAAATACCATATGATATCACTTACATATGAAATATAAAAAAATAAAAATGAACAAGCAAACAAAAGGCAGAATCAGACCTATAAATACTGAGAACTGATGGTAAGTAGAAGGGAAAGGAATGGGAAATGGGTGAGGGAAAGAGTGGGAGATAGAGGCTTGCACTTATGAAATGAATAAGTCACAGAAATACATTGTACAGCATAGGGAATATAAATCAATGGTATTAAAGTAGTGCTGTATGGTGACAGATGGTAGCTACAGCTGTGGTGAACACAGAATAATGTATAAGATTGTTGAATAATTGTGTTGTATATCTGAAACTAATGTAACACTGTGTTTCAACTATGCTCAAATTAAACAAACAAATAAATAAAACTAAGACATTCCCACACACAAACAAAAAAAGAAGAAATAAATGGAGCATTTATGTCTACTTTGGAATAAAAACTATAATAGTAAAAAAATTCCAGTCTGTCTACTGTTCAGGTTAAAGCAATGAAGTTAATTGCCACATTGAAAGAAAATGGTATAGGAAAGGACAGTGAAGACATTTTTACTGACAGTGAAAAACAGTTTCAGCATTTCAGAGATCACCATGAATTGATTAATATTAAGCTAGCAAGTGAAACTAATAGCTCAAATGATGCTGCTGTGAAATCTGTGAAATGTAATACCAAGTTCCAGGAATTATTTAAAGAAAATGTTTATGACAAAAATAAAAATATTCCAGAGAGAAATGATGCCAGCAAAAACTTCACATTAAAGACATTTTGCGGATGTTTCATGACAAAGTACAAAGGATAAATTGTTGAAAACTGATCTCAGTTTAGAAAGAAATATGACACTATACCAAGGCATAGAAAAAAACATTCTTGCTCTGTACCATAAATTATACAATGAGAAGATGAAGATGATAAGCATTGTTCAATTACTTGTAAGGTGTTTCTTTACAAAGACATAAAGCACTTCAGTTCTTAATGTCTGTAATGTTTTAAGTTACAGTGTGCTAAATAAATGTTTTATTAAATGTTTATTAAATCCCCTATCCATATACAACTGGCAGTAAGAAAATTTTTAAGGGGCACCTGAGTGGCTTAGTCAGTTGAGCGTCTGACTCTTGATTTTGGCTCAGTTCATGATCCCAGGGTCGTGGGATTGAGCCCCACGTTGGGGTCTGCACTGAGCGGACCTGTTTGAGATATTCTCTCTCTCTTTCTCTTTCTCTCTCAAATAAAAAGTAAAAAATTAAAAAGAAAGTTTTTAATGTTTTGACTAAAACTTAAAGATCATCAAATAATTGCATTTTCCCCACATATTATTAAAATAAATTTGTACAGTTTTAGCTTGCACAGTTATTTTTACAGCTTTGTCTTACCATCAAATCTATGATTGCCTGTATAGATATATTCAAATTTTCCATTTTCGCTCTTATTTTTTCTAAGTTGTAGTTTACAAGGAATTAGTATATTTTATATAAATTGAACAAATTTATTGACCTGAAATTGCCTTTCCTCCAGTTTTTACACTAATAGCTTTTATTGATTGGTTTTTTTTTTTAATTTTTTTTCAACGTTTTTTATTTATTTTTGGGACAGAGAGAGACAGAGCATGAACGGGGGAGGGGCAGAGAGAGAGGGAGACACAGAATCGGAAACAGGCTCCAGGCTCTGAGCCATCAGCCCAGAGCCTGACACGGGGTTCGAACTCATGGACCGCGAGATCGTGACCTGGCTGAAGTCGAACGCTTAACCGACTGCGCCACCCAGGCGCCCCTATTGATTGGTTTTGGTTCAATATTTGATCTAGGATCCCACATTGTATTTAGCATTCATATTTCCTTAGTCTTCTCCAATCTGTGACATTATCTGTCTTTTTTTTTTTTTTTGACTATCATGACTTTCACCTTTTAAAGAATACTGGTCAATCATTTCAAAGAATTATTTCAAAGAATACTGGTCAATTATTTAAAAGAATGTTTCTCAATTTGGACTTGCCAGATATTTTCTCATAATTACACTTGAGTTATTTCCTTACTGATTTATTTTTGGTAAGAACACAAAAGTGATGTTTTGCACTTTAATTATACTATTTTAAGAATATATAATATCTATAAGTTTTATTACTTGTGATGTTAACTTTGGATCTATGGTTAATGTAGTGTCTACAAGATTTCATTATAAAGTTACTGATTTTTTCTTTTTAATATGTAACTTGTGCGCAGATACTTTGTGACTATGCAAATATTCTTTCTCGTAGTGTTGTCCACTAATCAGCATTTAACAATTCTTTCCTGCAACTATAATTACTGTGGTGTTTGCCTAATGGGGATTTTCTATTTCTGTCATTCTTTCTGCATTTATTATAGGGAATTCTACTATAAGGAAGAACTGTTCCTCTTACCTATTCAGTTGTTTCACTATGGGGTCATAGACATTCTTTTATTCTACTGGTTATGATCTTTTGGTAATGTAATTTATTTTGTTGTACAGACTTAGCCATTGGGAGACACCTGACGTTGGTTTCCATGTCCTTTCAGCATGCTCACACCTTTTTTTCTGTTTGAATACTTCCTTATTTTCAGACATCAGAAGATATTCTTGGCTTATATTTTTCCCTGTCCTGGTCCTGTAATCAATCATCTGTTTTAGTAGGCTTAGTTCCTTTTATTAGAGAATGGTATATAGAAATCAATGTATGGACACCAGGAGTGCTCATTGATACTAGGTTGTCATTAGCCTTAAACCTTTGTGCAGAGATATAGAATATATATAGAAGTAGATATATATAAAATATTCTATATATACTAAACTGTATACACATATATCTATATGTATTTATATGTTTATTAATCAGTACATATATTAAAAACAATGAGTTCATATGAATAACTTTGTTTTTAATCCAACATCACAAGGTGGATTCTAGCCCTTACCTTTTCTTTATTTGTATTTTTCTAACAGTAAGAGGCACTGTTCTTATCAGCTAGAATTTGTTTATTTATTTATTTACTTATTCATTTTCTCTATCCTAAGCAGTTTCAGATTTACTGTACCACACCCCTATAAAAAATTACTAAGTAGAGTGCAATAATGGTATAGAATTTTTTGTATTTAAATTTATTAAGTGTGGTTATTTATTTGGAATATAGTTACTTTCATTTGTTATCATTCAAGTTACATCCCTCTCCTAACATCCTGACTTCTTTATTTCTTTAACACCACAAGACTGTTGACAACTCTCTTATGTTTTGCAGAGGTTTCAGGCTGAGGCATTTGTTTAGCAGTTTGATTGTTCATTATTTGTTTCTTGTTCTGAACAGCTTCAGAATTAAGAGAATATCTTGATGAGAAAAATAGACATGTGTTTGAGGCCTCTCATTTAATTTCAGTTCATTGATTCTAAAAGCTCAGTAGGCAGCTTTCTTCCAAACAATCCTAGGATTCTCAACCTCTGGTCTGTATCTACATTTTACAAATATCTCACAGGAAAAAGGAACTGCAGCTCATCTGTCTCCAATTATCCTTTCTTTGAAATCTGTGTGAGGAGTTTTCACAAAATCCATATGACATAAGTCCTACTGTTACCACATGTTACTGAGAATAAGCTGGGTGAGGAAGACACGTACTTCCTATATTTCAAAGTCTTAATTTATTTCCAGCTCCTGATGCTTATAAAAATGTGAATTTATAGTTTTCTCTGTTTTTTCTAGCTGTTTTGGTAAGAAGGCTGATTTGTTCCCAGTTAGTGATACTACCAGTAATTTGAACCCATTGAAAAGTATTAGAGGAATGACTTCACATGACTTACATTTAAAAGATAACTTTCACATTCTTTTTTAAGTTAGAATTTATCACTGATCATCAAGGTAAATTTAGTCTTAATCTAGTTTATTTATTTCACCCATTTCTTCAGCCACCTCCCCTCCAGCAATCACCAGTTTCTTCTCTGTATTTGAGTCTCTTTCTCTGTATCTTGTTTGTTTTGTTTTTTAAATTCTACATATGAGTGAAATGATACAGTGTTTCTCTTTCTCTGACTTATTTCACTTAGCATAATACCCTTTAGGTGCATCCATTTTGCTGCAAATGGCAAGATTTCATTCTATTTTATGGCTGAGTAATAGTTCAGAATGTATATCACATATTCCTTATTTGTTCATCTAGTGATGGACACTTGTGTGGCTTCCATATCTTGGCTATTGTAAATTATGCTGCAAGAGAAAAAAAATAAAATATGGAAGGCTGGGAAGATGGTGGATAGGAGGACCCTAAGCATGCCTCATCCCATTGATACAACTAGGTAACGCTCACATTAGTGTAAATAATCCAGAAAATGCCCCAAACACTGGAAAAACAAATTCACAACTAAAGGTAGAGAAGAAAGCACATTAAAGTAGGTAGAAAAAGTTGAGGTGGAGTTCGGGAGCAAAATAAACCATGGTTCTGTGCCATCAGGAGGGAGCAGAGGTCATGGAGAAGGGGGAGAAAAAGACTATCATATCAAAGAGCCCACACAGGGAAGATGGTCTCTATAATATTTGGCTTTGAAAGTGAGAGGGGCAAAATTTCATAAGTTCTTGAAACCAGCCAGACATAAATCCTGGAATTTTAAAAATCACCAAGCTTAGCTCTGGAAGAGTCCAGAGGGTGTTAGGAAGCTGAGTCCTTGCCCTTACAGAGACAATATGATGAACAGTCCATGCATATAACAGCATGGAACCAGTAGTTTGAAAAACACCTGGGAAATATGACAGCAAGAGT
The DNA here is from genome assembly GCF_022837055.1 of Prionailurus viverrinus. NCBI lineage: Eukaryota > Metazoa > Chordata > Mammalia > Carnivora > Felidae > Prionailurus > Prionailurus viverrinus. Next base: position 58,594,126 of record NC_062579.1, read on the forward strand.
TATTTACTCATTTCAGAGTGTGTCCCAGAGTGTCAGGGATAATAGGGAGATCACTTCATGAACAAAGGAATTGAGAGGTACCATTTTCCTCCTCTGCCTTCAGCAGAAACACATGCCCACCTGTGGGAGCCAGAGTAGTGCTGACAGTCACTACCTAAGTTGTGTACAAACCCTTCCCCCAATACTTTGGTGGATATGACCATTCCACTCAGATTTGCTTCAGTTCTAGGGCTGCAGGCCCCTTTCCCAGTAGACCAGAACAAACCCCCACCAACACCATATCTCCCAACCCACACATTTTGCTGGGCCTCAGTTCCAGTGGTAGTGGTGGTGGCGGCAGATCTCATTTTACAAGCAGACCAGTGTAAAACAAGTTAAAATGCTTCCAACCTCTGCTGCAGACTAAACACTGCCCATAACAAGCAAAGAGAGCCATAGCAGATGACTGGACTAAAGGAAAAAGTGGCCAGAACACAACAGCAGAGCACATGCAACACACATGGGGACACTCCCTAAAAGACCAGGTCCTGGGGAAGGTGGACACTGTACTACAGGGAACTATAGGATCTTTTCTTCATAAGGCCATTGCTCTCTAGTGCAGGAGACTTATCTGACTTTCATAGCACAGAGAAACAGACACAAAGAGTTAGAAAAAATGAGGAGACAGTGGGATATGTCCCAAATGAAAGAGCAGGAGAAAACCACGGTAAGAGATCTAAGCAAAACAGATATAAGTAATACGCCAGATAAAGAATTAAAATAATGACCATGAAGATACTCACTGGACTTGAAAAAAGAATGGAGGAAAAAAAAGAGTTGAGGACATCAGTGAGACCTTTAACAAAATATTTAAAAAATCAGAGATAAAGCACAGAATAAAAGAAATTGAAAAACACATATGATAAAATAAGTAGCAGGCTACCAGATGCAGAGAAATGAATTAATGACCTGAAAGACAAATTAATGAAAATGAAGAGCTAAAACATATGAAAAAACAAAACCTGAAACCACCAGAAGAAAGGAAATAATAAATATTAGAGCAGAAATAAATGTTATAGAAACTAAAAAACAAACAAACAAAAAAAGATCAATAAAACTAGAGGCTGGTTCTTTGAAATAAAGCAATAAAATTTATAACCCTCTAACCAGACTCATCAAAAAGAAAAAAAAGAAAGAATAGTCAAATAAATAAAATCACAAATAAGAGAGAAGTAACAAACTCCACCACCAGAAAAATAAAAACAATTGTAAAGAATATTATGAAAAATTACATGCCAACTAATTGGACATCCTACAAGAAATGCACAAATTCCTACAAAGTTATAACTTACCAAGACTGAAGTAGGAAGAAATAGAAAATTTGAACAGTCCTATTACCAGCAATGAAATTGAATCAGTAATCAAAATACTCCCAATAAAAGTCCAGCATCAGACAGCCAATTCTACCAAACAATTTAAAAAGTTAATACTTATTATTCTTTTTCTATTCCAAACAAAAAAAGAAGAGAAAGGAAAGTTACCAAGTTCATTCTATGAGGCCAGCATTACTCTGATATCAAAACCAGATAATGACAACACAAAAAAAAGAGTACAGGTCAATATCTCTGATGAACATAGATGCAAAAATCCAAAACAATATTAGAAAACTGAATTCAATAATAAACTTTAAAAAGTCATTCACCACAATGAAGTAGGATTATTGCAAGAATAAAAGTGTCGTTCAATATTTGCAAATCAATCGATTACATCAACAAAAAGATAAAAACCATATGGAGATCTCAATAGATGCAGAAAAAGTGTTTGACCAATTATAGAATCAACTAATGATTTTTTTAAAAACTCTCAACAAAATAGGTTTAGGAAGGGTTGCCTGGGTAGCTCAGTGGCTTAAGCGTCCAACTTTGACTCAGGTCATGATTTCAGGGTTCCTGAGTTCAAGCCCCACACACAGGCTGTGCAGTCAGCACAGAGACCATTTCAAGATCCTCTGTCTCCCTCACTGTCCCTCCCTTGTGCTCGTTCTCTCTCTCTCTCTCTCTCTCCCTCTCTCAAAAATAAATAAACATAAAAAAATACGTTTAGGAAAAATATACCACAACATAATAAAGGCCTGAAAAAACCCACAGTTAGCATCATACTCAATAATGAAAAACTGAAACCTTTTCCTCTAAGATCAGGAACAAGGCAAGGATGTTCACTGTCACCACTTTTACTCAACATAGTACTGAAAGTCCTAACCAGAGCAATCATGCACCAAAAAAGAAAAAAGATCCCACCAAAAAACTACCAGTACTGACAAATTAATTCAGTACAGTCACAGGATACAAAACTAATATACAGAATTCTGTTGCATTTCCATACAGTAATAATGAACTAGAAGAAAGAGAAATTAAGAAAACAATCCCATGCGTAATTGCATCAAAAAGAATGGAATAGCTAGGTATAAACTTAACTAATGGGGTGAAAGACCTGTACTCCAAAAACTATACAATGTTTATTAAAGAAATTGAAGATGACATGAACAAATGGAAAGATATTCCATCCTCATGGATTGGAAGAACCAATGTTGTTAAAATGTTCATACTACCCAAAGCAATAAACAGATTTAATGTAATCCCTTTCAAAATACCAACAATTTTCACATACTTACCAAAAAAATACTAAAATTTATATGGAATCACAAAGGTCCTGAATAATTAAAGCAATCTTGAGAAAGAAGAGAAAAGCTGGAAGTATCACAATCCCAGATTTCTAGATATGCTACAATTATATGGTAATCAAAAAGATAACTTTTTATGCCATTTTGATAATGGATTGCAGAATGAAATTAGCAAGAACATTTAGGAGTCCATTACAGTAGTACACGTGAGAGATTATGATAGCTTGCTATAGGAATATGGTAATAAAAATGAAGAGACATATTTCTGAACTACATTTTGGAAATAAAAGCAACAGGATCGACTGGTACATTAGACATGGAGTTAAAGGGTAGGAGAAGAATCAAGGATGACATAAATTCTGGCTTTTAGAAGTAGGCAGATGGTACGGCCATTTATCACATTATAGAGAGCTATAGGCAGAAGCTATCAAAAAACTATGAGAATTAAATAGCATCATGAGGGTTCAGAGTCAAGTCTGATTTAAAAACATGTACGTACTGCCCCTGTGGAAAATACTTTTTATAGTTCCTCTACATTTTCCAACCTCTTTTAAGTTGGAACAATATGATTTTCTCATAAATGGTATGTTGTCTTGATTATTAGAGATATCTCAAATTAGTTCTCCTTTTTTTTTCCATGCAGCTATAATATTGGAGGATAGTTTTAGGGGGCTTAAGCAAAAGTTTCAGGAGGGTTTCCTGATTCATATTAATTCTTATTAGCTTAAGCCACCAACATTTCATAATTTGTTACTACTGCATAGCCTATCCTACCCTAGCTGATATAGCATCTTTCCAGGGGCAAAATATAAACAGTTTTGAGAAGTATGATGTGCCAGGAAATATTCAGAGCATTTTTAGATACATTACTTCATAAGGGCTTATTATTATTTGTCATTTCCTATTTCCAAGAAAAAGAATCCAAGTCATAGCAAGATTAATGAGTCACAAAACAGGCCTCAGCAAATACAAAAATATTGATAGAACACCATGCACCTTTTCTGATCACAACGCTATGAAACTAGAAGTCAATCATGAGAAAAAATTTGGAAAGTCCACAAATACATGGAGGCTACATAACACGCTATTAAACAATGAATGATTCAACCAGGAAATCCAAGAATAAATTAAAAACACAAGGAAACAAAAGAAAATTAAAAACATGATGGTCCAAAACTTTTGGGATTCAGCAAAAGCAGTCCTAACAAGAAAGGATACAGGCCTACATCATGAAGCAAGAAAAATCCCAAATAAACAACCCAACTTTGCACCTAAACAGGCTAGGGGAAGGACAACATATGAAGTCTAAAGCCAGCAGAAGGAAGGAAATAAAGATTACAGCCAAAATAAATGATATATAACCTAAAAACCAATAGAACCAATAAAAACCAATAGAACACATCAATGAAATCAGGAGCTGGTCCTTTGAAAAAATTAATAAAATTGGTAAACCTCTAGCCAGACTTATCAAAAAGAAAAAACAGCCAAACAAATAAGATTAAAAATAAGAAAGGAGAAATAACAAACATCACAGCAATATAAGCAATTATAGGAGAATATTATGAAAAAGTACCTGCCAATAAATTGAACAATCTAGGAGAAATGGATAAATTCCTAGAAACATAAAAATTACATAAAAAGAAGCTGGAAGAAATAGAAAACTTAGAACAATAACAAGCAAAGAATTGAATCAGTAATCAAACTTCCCAATGAACTAAACTCCAGGGCCACATGGTTTCACAGATGAACTTTACCAAACATTTAAAGAAGAGTTACCTCTTTTTCTCAAACTATGTCACAAAATACAAAAGGAAGGAAAACATCAAAATTCATTTATGGGGCCAGCATTACCTTGATAGAAAAACTAGACAAGGACTCCACTAAAAAAGAGAACTACAGGCCACTATTCTTGATGAACATGTATGCAAAAATTCTCAATAAAATACTATCAAATAGAATACAGCAGTACATGAAAAGAATCATTCACCATGATCGAGTGGGATTCATTCCCTGGTTGCAAGGGTGGTTCAGTATTCACAAGTCAATCAGTGTGATACACCACATTAATCAAAGAAAGGATAAGAACCATATGACCATTTAAATAGATGCAGAAAAATTTTTGACAAAATACAACATCCATTCATGATAAAAAACCCTCAATAGAGTAAGTTTAGAGGAAATATACCTCAACATAATGAAGGCCATATACCAAAAACCCCACAGCTAGTATCCTCAATGGGGAAAAAGAGAGCTTTTCCTCTATGGTCAAAAACAAAACTGGGATTTCCACTCTCAACACTGTTATTTAACATAGTACTGGAAGTCCTAGCCACAGAAAACAAAAAAAGTTATAAAAAGCATCCAAATTGGCAAGGAAGAAGTCAAACTTTCACTATTTTCAGATGACATGACACTCTATATAGAAAACCCAAAAGATTCCACCAAAAAATTTCTGGAACTTTAACACAAATTCAGTAAAATCACTGGATATGAAATCAAGGTACAGAAATCTGTCACATTTCTATATAGCAATAATGAAGCAGAAAAAAGAGAAATCAAGGATTCAATCCCATTCACAATTGTACCAAAAACCATTATGTACCTAGGAATAATCCTTAAAAAGGAAGTGAAAATCTCCACTCTGAAAACTACAAAACAGTGATGAAAGAAATTGAAGAGGACACAAAGAAATGTAAAGATATTCCATGCTCATGGATTAAAAGAGCAAATACTGTTACAATGTCCATACTACCCAAAGCAATCTACACATTTCATGCAATCCCTATCAAAGTACCAGTAGCATTTTTCACAGAAATAGAGCAAACAATCCTAAAATTTGTATGGAACCACAAAAGACGCCTAATAGCCAAAGCAATATTTAAAAAGAAAAGTAAAGCTGTAAGCATCACAATTACTTGCTTTGAGTTATATTACACAGCTGTAGTGATCAAGATAGTATGGTACTGGCACAAAAACAGATACATAGATCAATGGAACAGAATAGAAAACCCAGATAAACCCACAAGTATATGGTCAAGTAATCTTCAACAAATAATGAAAAAATATCTGATATAAAAAAGACAGTCTTTTCAACAAATGGTGTTGGGAAATATGCACAGAAACATGCAAAAGAATAAAACTAGATCTCTTTTACACCATACACAAAAATGAATTCAAAATGGATGAAAGACATAAATGTGAGACCTGAAATCATCAATATCCTCAAGGGAAACACAAACATTAACCTCTTTGGCATCAGACATATCAACTTCTTACTAGATATGTCTCTTCAGACAAGGGAAACAAAAGCCACAAGAAACTATTAGAACTTAATCAAAACAAAAATTTCTTCACAGCAAAGGAAACAATGAAAAAAACTAAAAGGCAGCCTATGGAATGGGAAGAAATATTTATTAATTACATATCTGATAAAGGGTTATTAGTACCTATAATATATAAAAAACTTATACAACTTAACATCCCAAAACCAAATAATCCAGTTAAAAAATGGGCAGAAGACATGAATAGACATTTTTCCAAAGAAGACATCCAACAGTCATATGAAATGATGCTCAACATTACTCACCATCAGGGGAATACGAATCAAAATTACAACGAGATATAATCTCACACTTGTCAGAATGGCTAAAATTAACAACACAGGAAACAACACGTATTGGGAGGATGCATAGAAAGGGGAACCCTCTTACACTGTTGGTGGGAATGAAAACTGGTAGAGCCACTCTTGAAGACAGTATGGTGGTTTCTCAAAAAGTTTAAAATAGAACTACCTTATGATCCAGCAATTGCACTACTAGGTATTTACCCAAAGGATACAATAATAATAATAATAACTCAAAGGGATACATGCTCCCTGATGTTTATAGCAGCATTATCAGGGGGCCTGGGTGGCTCAGTTGGTTAAGCATCTGACTTCAGCTCAGGTCATGATCTTGCGATTTGTGGGTTTGAGCCCCATGTCAAGCTCTGTGCTGACAGCTCAGAGCCTCAAGTCTGCTTCGGATTCTGTGTCTCCCTCTCTCTTTGCCCCTCCCTGCTCATGCTTTCTCTTTCTCTCTCTCTTTCTAAAAAATAAATAAATTTATAGCAGCATTATCAACAATAGCCATATTATGGAAAGAGTCCAAATGTCCATCACCTGATGCATGGATTAAGAAGATGAAGTGTATATATTATATATACACTCCCTATATATACATACATATATATATATATATAATGGAATATTACTCAGCCATCGAAAAAATGAAATCTTACCATTTGCAAGATCTAGAGAGTATTATGCTAAGTGAAATAAGTCCGTCAGAGAAAGACAAATACCATATCATTTCACTCATATGTGGAATTGAAGAAATCATATAAACATGCAGAGAAGGATAAAAAGAGATGCAAACCAAGAAAAAGACTCTTAATATAGAGAACAAAAAGAAAGTGACAAGAAGGGAAGTGGGTGGGGGAATGGGTTAAAGAGTTGATGGAGATTAAGGAGGGCACTTGTGATGAGCACTAGGTGTTGTATGTAAGTGCTGAATCACTAAATTCTACACCCGAAACTAGCATTACACTATATGTTAACTAACTGGAATAAATAAAATCTTGGACGAAAAAAAGAAGAAATGTAATGGATAGAGGAGGGAAAATCACCAACCTGATAATTATTCTACTCACCTGTTATGGTTACAAAAAGGATAGGGGTGCCTGGGTGGCTCGGTTGAGCGGCTGACTTCGGCTCAGGTCATGATCTCCCGGTCTGTGAGTTCGAGCCCTGCGTCAGGCTCTGTGCTGACAGCTCAGAACCTGGAACCTGTTTCAGATTCTGTGTCTCCCTGTCTATGACCCTCCCCCGTTTATGCTCTGTCTCTCTCTGTCTCAAAAATAAATAAAAAACGTTAAAAAAATTTTAAAAAGGATATACTGTTACTAACTCCTGAATCTTTGCATGCTAGTATACCAATGAAAATGAGTTGCCTTCATTTTCTGGATAGATGCTGAAAGCACCTTCTCCTGATTTAGGCCAGGTGAACCATTGGAGAGAAAAGACAGTTGTTTTCAGTCCATTAGGATCTCATTTCCTTACCATTAACTGGACATTGGTTAGTCTCACCTCTTTATATCTGTGCTTGTCTGCCCACCAAAGCAGAGAAATTCTTACAGTAAAAAGAAGGTAGTATTCTATAGCAGATGGTTCTCTCAGAAGGAAAGAAGATAACCTGAGTTCTGTTATAAGTTCAAGATTTAACTGTTGTTAAGTTAGCTGTTTTCAGTCTTTGGACCTAAGTTTCTACATCTGTAAAAGAAGGTTGGACTAGATAACCCAAAATTACTTTGCAAGCTCTTACTTCCTGTAAGTTACCTACTTATGTGTATTGCATACAGAAGTATTCCCTCTATTATAAATCCAATGTGACATTTGTTCTCATTAAACACAGTATTATTTCACACAGCATGCAGAGCATGTCTCCCTTGTAATGTGTGCACCCGTTATAGCTATCATTTGCACTTTTCTTATTTGTTTATCTTAGGCCATTTGTTCTAAGCCATCTAAGCTCTCTGTGAAATGAAGTGGGTGTAGAGAGGCATCCCAAACATAGACTAGAAGGTTTCAAGCAATACACAAAATAGTAGGGGTGGCTGAGGTTTCAGAGATGGATTTATAATAGAACAACCACCGCCTTTACCCCTGTCTTTACAGAAGCTTGGCATAGTTAATATGCACTAGGATCATAAGTATAAATTGCCACCATCACAGGAGTTAACTCCAAAAGTCTTCCATGTGAATTCTCTTAACTACAAGTGTTTCTGTTTTGGAAAAAAATAGGTTAGTTTTAATATTAAAGCTATAATCAGTGGTTGGTAAGCACTAAAGAAAGAATAATTAGCAACTCATTGAGGAATTGTAAATGATCACATTTGTATTTACCACCATCTGAACCAAGAGAAAGCCTTTGCCTTATTCCCTCAAAATACTAAATCACTTAATTCATCCTAAAAAAAAAAAAAACCAGCAAATTATCTTTTGTTTTCCTACATCATTTAACCTTTCCCTCCAACCAGTTTGGAGGCCTAAATTATATCTTGATTGTGCATTATTTCCCAAACCCCCAATTATTAAATGAAATGAAATATATAATGTTAAATTTGCTTCTCTGCAGTTAGAGCACAGTATTTAGAAGCTGGAAATTTTTATGAAACGGTATCAGATACAGTCTTGGAAAAGAGCTGTAGTGTAGTTGAGTGGAACCAGCGGTGGGAGGTGGTGGCAATGTGCATCCCGGTATAGTCCATGATATGATTACTACATAAATCTGAAATATATCAGGTTAGTCCATTCCCCAGCCATTTTGTTAGATTATCTAGCAGGGCATGATACAGAAACACCATGTAGCAGAAAATATTAGGATATTCTTTCTACAAAGAATATCATTCTCATATAGTCTGATAGAATAATAACAGCTACTATTCATTGAGAACCAGGCAGTTATACATGTTTTATATCTGGATTCCAAGCATGAGCCTTATTCAAGAGTTCTTGTGTCTAGGATATTTGAGAAAAAGAGAATTTCTCTCAAGTCAATTCCTGGGTTATTTACCTGACAACTGCTCTTTTATATTTTGTGTTTCACCCACGCCCAACACAACCATTGACCATTTCTCATTCCACTACCTAGAACTCTTAGAGTATACCTGATATCCATACATGTTGTTAAACTGGCAAAGGTGTCTTTGAAAGGGTAAAATGCCAGGCAGGCGTTCATATCACTACCCAATCCTTTTATTGTTCCATAAACCTATCAAATAAGGTTATGTGGGTGACCTGCCCTTCACTGAATGGCTAATAAAATAGATGTTCATATAAATGTGTCAGGCTGAAATGTGCACCCTAGAGATATCAGGCCCTAATCTCTGGAACTTATCAATATTTTATCACATGGAAAAGTCTTTTCAGATGTAATCTGGAGATGAGAAAATTATTCTTAATTCTCGCAGTAATCTGTAAATGAAATCATAAGTATCCTCATAAGAGAGAAACATGGAAGATTTCATGCACATACACACACACATACACACACACAAGAAAAGGCTTTCAGAAATCAGAGCAGAAAGCAATTTGAAGATACTTGGCCATAATAATGGGAGTGATGCAGCCACAAGCCAAAAATTCCAATGTCCATCAGAAGCTGAAAAAGGCAAGGGATAGATTTATACAGCCTATGGAGAGGGTGTAACGTTGATGACAATTTGATTTCAGACCAGTAATTAGTGATTTTGGAGTTTGAGCCATTAGAACTCTACGAAAATGAATTTCTGTTGTTTTAAGCCACCAAGTTTGTGATAATTTGTTGCAGTGGCCACAAGAAACTAACATAAGGAAACTACAAACTTGAGATTATATATGTCTTTTGTCCCCGTAAAATTTGGGGAAAATGCAGGTTAAACTTTTCCAAAAAGGCCTCTTCTTTTTTTAAAGAGAGAATTCAAGTGGGAGAGAGACAAAGAAAGAGGGAGAGAATCCCAAGCAAGCTCCACGCTCATCTCAGAGCCCAATGTAGGGTTTGATGCCATGACCCTGGGATCATGCATGACCTGAGCCAAAATCAAGAGTCTGATGTTCAACCAATTGAGCCATCCAGGTATCCCTAAAAAGGGCTCTTCTTGACACATCTAGTAAGACAGGAGTATAAATATGTTGTTAATGGAGGGGAAAGACCCCTGTGGGATCTTTCAGGATTATTCCAACAGTCACAGAAACTATACTCAAAGAAGTATATGAAATTAAGGGATTTATTATACTCATTTTATAAAGAGGCATGGCATGCCATACAGGTGTCATATAATAGGAGCATCATGGGAAAGAGCTCAAACAAGCAGGTGGGGAGCCAAGAAAGAATGAGGATTTATGGGAAAGAGCCTTTATTGAGGGGTCAGTGTGGAATACACAAGCAAAAGGCATGAGGTAATTTCATAGGTGCCTTTGAATGTCACTAGGTCAGAATGGAGGTAAAGAAGTTGAACTTGTGGCAGGGACCAGCCTTACCATACCAGGTTTGGGTGTTTTCAGCCTGTTATAGAGATACTGAGGCAAAAAGAAAATATTAAGTCTTAAAATTTTTACAATACAGGGGCTCCTGGGTGACTCAGTTGGTAAAGCATCCGACTTTGGCTCAGGTCATGATCTCACAGCTCATGGGTTTGAGCCCTGTGTCAGGCTCTGTGCTGATAGCTCAGAGCCTGGAGCTTGGAGCCTGCTTTGGATTCTGTGTCTCCCTCTCTCTTTGCCCTTCCCCCACTCATGCTTGCTCTCTCTCTCTCTCTCTCTCTCTCTCAAAAATAGATAAACACTAAAAATTTACAATACAATAAAACATTTTTCTCACTTGGACAATCTTGCAACAGCCTCAAAACTTGTCTCCTAAAATCTTGTCTTGTGTTCTCTTTGCATATCAACCCATTCTTTAAAAAAGAAAAATATTCTTAAATACAAATAAAATCATGTCACCTCCACATATAATTCTTTATCCATTTATAATATTTATAAAATAGATACCATATGACAGGCACCTAACTACTGAGGAAATAAAAGCCAATAATACAATATCTCTGACTTCATGATAGTTGTATTCCATGGGTGGAAGAAAAATAAGTAAGCAAATATCTGGAAACAGACAAAAAAATGTTTTATCACTTAAAATCACCCTATATCTTACATTTAGGATAAATTCTAAAATAGTCTCAACATGGCTTACAAATCCCTGAAACACCTTTTTTCTTCTTATTTCTCCAAGCTCATGACCTCCTATAACCCTTGCTTTTAGCTCCAAAGTCATATAGGTCTTCTGTCTGTGCCTCCAATTTACCACTCCTCTTTTTGCCACTGCGTATTCACCCAAGCTTCCCTCCCCAATCTTACTCCACTTCTTCATTAATTAGAATCTACCCTCTTGTCATAATCCAGTTGAACTAAGGGAAAATGTAGCCAACTCCTTCTTTTTAAGTATCAGAATTCTGAGACCTGGAGGAAAGGAGTGGCTTCAATATATAAATAAAGATAGTTTTGCTTCTTTTTTTCCCCCAATACTAATGCCTTTATCTCATATTCTTGCCTAATTTTCCTGATGAAAATTTCCAGTACAATGTTGAAAAAAGTGGAAAGAACAAACACCTTATTTTGTTGCTGATATTAAGAAAGCTTTCAGTCTTTTGCCAATAAGCATAATGTTAGCTATACTTTTGTTTGTTTTTTGTTCTGTACATGCCCTCTAAGAGGTTTAAGAAGTTCCATGATATTCCTTCTTTCTTGAGTGTTTTTATCATGAAAGGGTATTGAATTTCTTTTTTTATTTCTTTTATGACATTTTTTATATATTTATTGTCAAACTGGTTTCCATACAATACCCAGTGCTCATCCCAACAGGTGCTCTCCTCAATGCCTATCACCCACCCTCCCCTCCCTCCCACCCCCATCAACCCTCAGTTTATTCTCAGTTTTTAAGAGTCTCTTAAAATGCAATTTTTTAAATCTAGTGAGATGATTATGCTCTTTGAAGTTCATTATTATATTCCATCTAACATAATGTAACACGTTAATTAGATTGGAGGATGTTAAACCATTTTGAATCTCCAGAATGATTTTCACTTGGTCGTGCTGTACAATATTTTATTAGGTTTTTGGATTCACTTGGTTGGTAATTTGTTAAGGACTTTTTTGTCCATATTCATTATGTGTCATATTCAAGTGTTACTAAACAGTAATTTTGTTTTCCTCTGATATCTTATTGATCTTGAAATCAGGGTAACACTTGTCTTGAGAGATTAGAAGAGACATGTTCTCACATCTTCTAATTTTTAGATAAGTTTATAAAGAATTTGAATTAATTTTTGTTCAAATTTTTGGTACACTTCATTGATGAAATGATCCGGGGCTATCTTTTCTGTGTTATATTTTTTATTGCTAATTCAATATTTCAACTTTTTATAAATTCATACAGAATTTCAATTTCCTTTACTTTCCTAAGAGATTCTTTTACTTACATAATATGATTCTTTTTGTAAACTTCAAGCATAATTAACATACAGTGTTATATTTGTTCCAGGTGTACAAAATAATGATTCAACAATTCTATACTTTATTCAGTAATCAGGATAAACATAAGTGAAGAAAAATGAGGAAATAGCACAAATACATGAAGATTAAATAACATGCTACTAAACAGTCAATGGGTCAACCAATAAATCAAAAAAGAAATTAAAGAGTACATGGAGATTCCTGAAAAAAGTTTTGGGGGAAGATGGTGGCATAGGACGCTGGGCTCACCGCGTCCTGGTGATCACTTAGATTCCGCCCACATCTGCCTATATAACCCAGAAAACTGTGAGAAGACTAGCAGAATGAATTCTCCAGAGCCAAGCATAGACGAGAGGCACACGGAAGAGTAGGAAGGGCAGAGAGGCGGTGCGCGCTACACGGATTGGCGGGAGGGAGCCGGGGCAGTGGAGGGGCAGCCCGCCATGCAAGGCAGAGCCCCCAAGTCTGGCTGGCAAAAGCAGAGGGGCCAGACGGAGTGTGTTCTGACAACCAGCGAAACTTAACATCTGGAATGTTATAAGTCAACAGCTCTGCTCAGAGAGTAGGAGGGCTAGAGGACAACAGGAGGGAGAGTGGTTGAGCCCGGAAGGACAGAGCTCAGCTTGGTGTGGAATAGAGGCGCTGGGAAGTGCCATCACCCTCGCCCATCCCCCAGCCAAAATCCCAAAGGGAATCAATTCCCATCACCGAACTTGCTTGCACCGCGCAAATGCCCAATGCTGTGAGTCTGTGGATCCATACCTCTGAGGGTCTGCCTCCCTCCCGGTGCCACGGTGCCCCACCAAAGGCAAAGCAAGCTGAGCCTGCCCCCCCTGCCCCTGTGCACCTTGTGGATCCACCCAGCTAATACCCCAGATCCCATAAAAGCAGCACCACAAGCCTGGCAGTGTGCAAGTAGCCCAGACAGGGGCCACCCCACTTCACAGTGAGTCCTGCCTCTGGAAGAGGGGAAGATAAGGTACACACCAGTCTGACTGTGGCCCCAGTGGTGGGCTAGGGGCAGACAACAGGTCTGACTGCAGTGCCACCCAGCAATGCAAGTAACTCCAGACAGCACAGAGGAAGAGCCCTGCAGTTCCGTGCCGCCTAGGGACTACCCAAAATGATGAAACAGGAGAATTATCTTCAAAAGAAACTCCAAAAAGTAGCAACAGCTAACACTGATCAAAACGATTTAACTAATATAACAGAAAGATGATTTAAAATAATAGTCATAAAATTAAATGCTGGGCTTGAAAAAAGTAGAGGACAGCAGAGAATCTCTTGCTACAGAGATCAAAGGACTAAGAAACAGTCACGAGGAGTTAAAAAATGCTATAAATGAGCTGCAAAATAAAATGGACGTGACCACAACTCGGATTGAAGACACAGAGGAGAGAAGAGGTGAATTAGATGATAAAATTATGGAAGAAGAGCAAGGTGAGAAAAAGAGAGAAGAAAAAATCCAGGAGTATGAGGGGAGAATTAGAGAACTAAGTGATGCGATAAAAAGCAATAGCATACTCATAATTGCAATTCCAGAGGAGGAAGAGAGAGAAAGGTGCTGAAAGTGTACTTGAACAAATCATAGCTGAGAACTTCCCTGATCTGGGGAAAGAAAAAGGCATTGAAATCCTAGAGGCACAGAGAACTCCCTTCAGACGTAACTTGAATAGATCTTCTGCATGACATTTCATAGTGAAATTAGCAAAACAAAAGGATAAAGAGAAATTTTCTGAAAGCAGCTAGGGATAAACATGGTCTAACATATAAAGGGAGACCCATAAGACTAATGGAAGACCTATCTACTGAAACCTGGCAGGCCAGAAAGTAATGGCAGGAAATATTCAATGTGATGAACAGAAAAAATATGCAGCCAAGAATCCTTTATCCAGTAAGTCTATCATTTAGAATAGAAGGAGAGATAAGTGTCTTCCCTAAACAAGCAAAAACTGAAGGATTTAATCACCACTAAACCAGCCCTACAAGATCCTGAGGGGGATCCTGTGAGAAAAAGTACCAGAGACATCACTACAAGCGGGAAACCTACAGATATCACAATGACTCCAAACTCATATCTGTCTACAATAACACTGAATGTAAATGGACTAAATACTCCAACCAAAAGACATAGGATAAGAGAATGGATAAAAACACATGACCCATCTATTTGCTGTCTACAAGAGACTGATTTTAGACCCGAGGACACCTTCAGATTGAAAGTGAGGGGATGGAGAACTATCTATCATGCTACTGAAAGTCAAAAGAAACCTGGAGTAGCCATACTTATAACAGACAAACCAGACTTTAAATTAAAGGCTGTAACAAGAGATGAAGAAGGGCATTATATAATAATTACAGGGTCTTTGATTCCTAAACCAGACAGAGACACAGCAAAAAAAGAGAACTACAGGCCAATATCCCATATGAATATGGATGCAAAAATTCTCAATAAGATACTAGCAAATCGAATTCAATGGCATATAAAAAGAATTATTCACCATGATCAAGTGGGATTCATTCCTGGGATGCAGGGCTGGTTCACCATTCGCAAATCAATTAAAAGTGATACATAACATTAATAAAAGAAAAGATAAGAGCCATATGATCCTGTCAATCGATGCAGAAAACGCATTTGATAAAATTCACCATCCTTTCTTAATAAAAACCCTCGAGAAAGTCGGGATAGAAGGAACAGACTTAAACATCATAAAAGCCATTTATGAGAAGCCCACAGCTAACATCATCCTCAATGGGGAAAACCTGAGAGCTTTCCCCCTGAGATCAGGAACAAAACAAGGATGTCCACTCTCACCGCTGTTGTTTAACATAGTGCTGGAAGTTCTAGCATCAGCAATCAGACAACAAAAGGAAATCAAAGGCATCAAAATTGGCAAAGGTGAAGTCAAGCTTTCACTTTTTGCATATGACATGATATTATACATGGAAAACCCGATAGACTCCACCAAAAGTCTGCTAGAACTGATACCTGAATTCAGCAAAGTTGCAGGATACAAAATCAATGTACAGAAATCAGTTGCATTCTTATACACTAATAATGAAGCAACAGGAAGACAAATAAAGAAACTGATCCCATTCACAATTGCACCAAGAAGCATAAAATACCTAGGAATAAACCTAATCAAAGATGTCAAGGATGTGTATGATGAAAACTATAGAAAGCTTATGAAGGAAATTGAAAAATATATAAAGAAATGGAAAAAACATTCTGTGCTCATGGACTGGAGGAATAAATATTGTGAAAATGTCAACACTACCCAAATCTACCCACACATTCAATGCAATCCCAATCAAAATTGCACCAGCACTCTTCTCGAACCTAGAACACACAATCCTAAAATTTGTATGGAACCACAAAAGGCCCCAAATAGCCAAAGTAATTTTGAAGAAGAAGACCAAAGTGGGAGGCATCACAATCCCAGACTTTAGCCTCTACTACAAAGCTGTAATCATCAAGAGAGCATGGTATTGGCACAAAAAGAGACACATAGACCAATGGAATAGAATAGAAACCCCAGAACTAGACCCACAAACGTATGGCCAACTCATTGTTGACAAAGCAGGAAAGAATATCCAATGGAAAAAAGACAGTCTCTTTAACAAATGGTGCTGAGAGAAGTGGACAGCAACATGCAGAAGGATGAATCTAGACCAATTTCTTACACTATCACAAAAACAAAATCAAAATGGATAAAGGACCTGAATGTGAGACAGGAAACCATCAACATCCTAGAGGGGAAAGCAGGAAAAAAACTCTCTGACCACAGCCGCAGCAATTTCTTAACACATCCCCAAGGGCAAGTGAATTAAAGCAAAAATGAACTATTGGTACCTCATGAAGATAAAAACTTCTGCACTGCAAAGGAAACAATCCACAAAAACTAAAAGCAACCAATGGAATGGGAAAAGATATTTGCAAATGACATATCGGACAAAGGGCTAGTATCCAAAATCTATAAAGAGCTCACTAAACTCTACACCCGAAAAACAAATAACCCAGTGAAGAAATGGGCAGAAAACATGAATAGACACTTCTCTAAAGAAGACATCCGGATGGCCAACACGTACATGAAAAGATGCTCAACGTCGCTCCTCATCAGGGAAATACAAATCAAAACCACACTCACATATCACCTCACGCCAATCAGAGTGGCTATAATGAACAAATCAGGAGACTATAGATGCTGGAGAGGATGTGGAGAAACAGGAACCCTCTTGCACTGTTGGTGGGAATGTAAACTGGTGCAGCTACTCTTGAAAACAGTGTGGAGGTTCCTCAAAAAATTAAAAATAGACCTACCCTATGACCCAGCAATAGCACTGCTAGGAATTTACCCAAGGGATACAGGAGTACTGATGCATAGGGGCACTTGTACCCCAATGTTTATCACAGCACTCTCAACAATAGCCAAATTATGGAAAGAGCCTAAATGTCCATTAACTGACAAACGGATAAAGAAATTGTGGTGTATATACACAATGGAATACTATGTGGCAATGAAAAAGAATGAAATATGGCGTTTTGTAGCAACGTGGATGGAACTGGAGAGTGTTATGCTAAATGTAACAAGTCATACAGAGAAAGACGTATACCATATGTTTTCACTCTTATGTGCATCCTGAGAAACTTAACAGAAATCCATGGGGGAAGTGGAAGTAAAAAAAAATAGGTTAGACAGGGAGAGAGCCAAAGCATAAAAGACTTCTAGGGGAAAATGAAGTAATTTCAGTCCTACTTCAATCTGTTAGCAGGCCTATCTATTCAGTTTTCCTTTTTTTTTTTCTCTTTTACACTTCTTTTACTTGAATACAGAAAGAGAAAAAATTCATTTTTATTTTCAATTTTTATTAAAAATATTTTTTTTTAATTTTTATTGCTATGCTTTTTACTTTTGTGTAAATTTTTTCAAATTCTATTTTATTCCATCATTTTATTTTAGTCTAGTACAGTGTATTCAGCTTTTCAAATTTTCAAACGATCTCTTGTTTTTCTTTTTTTCTTTTCTTTTTCTTTAATGCAGAAATAGAAAAACTTCATTTTTACCTTCAATTTCTAACAAAAAAAATTTTCTTTAATTTTTTTACGATATTTGCTGCTTTCATGTAAATTTTTTCAAATTCTATCTTACTTCGATCATTTTATACTAGTCCACTATAAAGTATTCACTTTTTCAAATTATCAAATGATTTCCTTTTTATCCTGTGTTTTTCTTTCTTCTTTCTTCTCTTTCTTCTCTTTTTTGTTTCTCTTCTTTTTCTTGAATACAGAAAGAGAAAAAATCATTTTTATTTTCAATTCTTATTAAAAATCTTTATCTTTAGCTCTGTCCCCGTTATCTCACCACTGTGTCAGTGCAGTTAGGCATCAGCAAATTAATGAGAGGAGAGAGGAGGCCCCTGCTCTTGGGCACCTGCAGGAACTTACTCCAGCTCCAGACACACCGTAAACACTTTCATCTAACGGAAGATAAGCTGTGAAATGGGATTTCTGAACCACAAGAGACTTGTTTAAAAACTGCATTCCATGCCAGGCCTGAAATGTTCCAAACCTCAGTTCGAAATTATTTTGGCAAGGAGAGAGGGAAGATGGTGGTGTAGGAGGACGCTGGGCTCACCGTGCGTCCGGCTGATCACTTAGATTCCACCTACACCTGTCTAAATAACCCAGAAAACCACCAGAGGACTAGCAGAATGGAGTCTCCGGACCCAAGCACAGACGAAAGGCCCACGGAAGAGGGTAGGAAGGATGGCGAAGCGGTGTGCACTCCACGGACTGGTGGGAGGGAGCCAGGGCAGAGGGGCGGCTCACCAGCCAAGCAGAGCCCCCGAGTCTGCCTTGCAAAAGCAGAGGGGCCTGACAGACTGTGTTCCGACAGCAAGCGGGACTTAGCTTCTGGGAGGTCATAAGTTAACTGCTCTGCTCAGAAAGCGGGAAGGCTGGAGGACAAAGGGAGGGAGAGCTGCTGAGCCCCCGGATGACAGAGCTCAGTTTGGTGGGGAACAAAGGCGCTCACCAGCGCCATCTCCCCCGCTCATCCCCCAGCCCAAATCCCAAAGGGAACCAGTTCCTGCCAGGGAACTTGCTCACTCCGGGCAAACACCCAACTCTGTGCTTCTGCAGAGCCAAACCTCCGGGACTCCCTCCCACTGCCACAGGGCCCCTCCTGAAGTGGATCACCTAAGGAGAAGGGAGCTAAGCCTCCCCCTCCTGCCCCTGTGCACCTTGCCTACCCACCCCAGCTAATACGCCAGATCCCCAGCATCATAAGCCTGGCAGTGTGCAAGTAGCCCAGATGGGCCACGCCACCCCACAGTGAATCCCGCCCCTAGGAGAGGGGAAGAGAAGGCACACACCAGTCTGACTGTGGCCCCAGCAGTGGGCTGGGGGCAGACATCAGGTCGGACTGTGGCCCTGTCCACCAACTCCAGTTATAAACCACAGCACAGGGGAAGTGCCCTGCAGGTCCTCACCACTCCAGGGACTATCCAAAATGACCAAGCGGAAGAATTCCCCTCAGAAAAATCTCCAGGAAATAACAACAGCTAATGAGCTGATCAAAAAGGATTTAAATAATATAACAGAAAGTGAATTTAGAATAATAGTCATAAAATTAATCGTTGGGCTTCAAAACAGTATACAGAACAGCAGAGAATCTCTTGCTACAGAGATCAAGGGACTAAGGAACAGTCACGAGGAGCTGAAAAACGCTTTAAATGAAATGCAAAACAAAATGGAAACCACCACGGCTCGGCTTGAAGAGGCAGAGGAGAGAATAGGTGAACTAGAAGATAAAGTTATGGAAAAAGAGGAAGCTGAGAAAAAGAGAGATAAAAAAACCCAGGAGTATGAGGGGAAAATTAGAGAACTAAGTGATACACTAAAAAGAAATTATATACACATAATTGGTATCCCAGAGGAGGAAGAGAGAGGGAAAGGTGCTGAAGGGATACTTGAAGAAATTATAGCTGAGAACTTCCCTGAACTGGGGAAGGAAAAAGGCATTGAAATCCAAGAGGCACAGAGAACTCCCTTCAGACGTAACATGAATCGATCTTCTTCACAACATATCACAGTGAAACTGGCAAAATACAAGGATAAAGAGAAAATTCTGAAAGCAGCAAGGGGTAAACGTGCCCTCACATATAAAGGGAGACCTATAAGACTCGTGACTGATCTCTCTTTTGAAACTTGGCAGGCCAGAAAAGTTTGGCACGATATCTTCAGTGTGCTAAACAGAAAAAATATGCAGCCGAGAATCCTTTATCCAGAAAGTCTGTCATTTAGAATAGAAGGAGAGATAAAGGTCTTCCCAAACAAACAAAACCTGAAGGAATTTGTCACCACTAAACCAGCCCTACAAGAGATCCAGGGGGACCCTGTGAGACAAAGTACCAGAGATATCACTACAAGCATAAAACATACAGACATCACAATGAATCTAAACCCGTATCCTTCTATAATAACACTGAATGTAAATGGATTAAATGCACCAACCAAAACACAGAGGGTATCAGAATGGATAAAAAAACAAGACCCATCTATTTGCTGTCTACAAGAGACTCATTTTAGACCTGAGGACACCTTTAGATTGAGAGTGAGGGGATGGAGAACTATTTATCATGCGACTGGAAGCCAAAAGAAAGCTGGAGTAGCCATACTTATATCAGACGAACTAGACTTTAAATTAAAGCCTGTAACAAGAGATGAAGAATGGCATTATATAATAATGACAGGGTCTATCCATCAGGAAGAGCTAACAATTATAAATGTCTATGAGCCGAATACCGGAGCCCCCAAATATATAAAACAATTACTCATAAACATAAGCAACCTTATTGATAAGAATGTGGTGATTGCAGGGGACTTAAACACCCCACTTACAGAAATGGATAGATCATCTAGACACATGGTCAATAAAGAAACAAGGGCCCTGACTGATACATTGGATCAGATGGACTTGACAGATCTATTTAGAACTCTGCATCCCAAAGCAACAGAATCTACTTTCTTCTCGAGTGCACATGGAACATTCTCCAAGATAGATCATATACTGGGTCACAAAACAGCCCTTCATAAGTTTACAAGAATTGAAATTATACCATGCATACTTTCAGACCACAATGCTATGAAGCTTGAAATCAACCACAGAAAAAAGTCTGGAAAACCTCCAAAGGCATGGAGGTTAAAGAACACCTTACTAACGAATGAGTGGGTCAACCAGGCAATTAGAGAAGAAATTAAAAAAATATATGGAAACAAAAGAAAATGAAAATACAACAATCCAAACGCTTTGGGATGCAGCAAAGGCAGTCCTGAGAGGAAAATACATTGCAATCCAGGCCTATCTCAAGAAACAAGAAAAATCCCAAATACAAAATCTAACAGCACACCTAAAGGAATTAGAAGCAGAACAGAAAAGGCAGCCTAAACCCAGTAGAAGAAGAGAAATAATAAAGATCAGAGCAGAAATAAACAATATAGAATCTAAAAAAACTGGAGAGCAGATCAACGAAACCAAGAGTTGGTTTTTTTAAAATATAAACAAAATTGACAAACCTCTAGCCAGGCTTCTCAAAAGGAAAACGGAGATGACGCATATAGATAAAATCACGAATGAAAATGGAATTATTACAACCAATCGCTCAAAGATACAAAAAATTATCAGGGAATACTATGAAAAATTATATGCCAACAAATTGGACAACCTGGAAGAAATGGACAAATTCCTAAACACCCACACTCTTCCAAAACTCAATCAGGAGGAAATAGAAAGCTTGAACAGACCCATAACCAGCGAAGAAATTGAATCAGTTATCAAAAGTCTCCCAACAAATAAGAGTCCAGGACCAGATGGCTTCCCAGGGGAGTTCTACCAGATGTTTAAAGCAGAGATAATACCTATCCTTCTCAAGCTATTCCAAGAAATAAAAGGGGAAGGAAAACTTCCAGACTCATTCTATGAAGCCAGTATTACTTTGATTCCTAAACCAGACAGAGACCCAGTAAAAAAAGAGAACTACAGGCCAATATCCCTGATGAATATGGATGCAAAAATTCTCAATAAGATACTAGCAAATCAAATTCAACGGCATATAAAAATAATTACTCACCATGACCAAGTGGGATTCATTCCTGGGATGCAGGGCTGGTTCAACATTCGCAAATCAATCAACGTGATACATCACATTAACAAAAAAAAAGAGAAGAACCATATGATCCTGTCAATCGATGCAGAAAAGGCCTGTGACAAAATCCAGCACCCTTTCTTAATCAAAAACCTTGAGAAAGTCGGGATAAAAGGAACATACTTAAAGATCATAAAAGCCATTTATGAAAAGCCCACAGCTAACATCATCCTCAACGGGGAAAAACTGAGAGCTTTTTCCATGAGATCAGGAACACGACAGGGATGCCCACTCTCACCGCTGTTGTTTCACATAGTGCTGGAAGTTCTAGCATCAGCAATCAGACAACAAAAGGAAATCAAAGGCATCCAAATTGGCAAAGATGAAGTCAAGCTTTCGCTTTTTGCAGATGACATGATATTATACATGAAAAATCCGATAGACTCCACCAAAAGTCTGCTAGAACTGATACATGAATTCAGCAAAGTTGCAGGATACAAAATCCATGTACAGAAATCAGTTGCATTCTTATACACTAACAATGAAGCCACAGAAAGACAAATAAAGAAACTGATCCCATTCACAATTGCACCAAGAAGCATAAAATATCTAGGAATAAATCTAACCAAAGATGTAAAAGATCTGTATGCTGAAAACTATAGAAAACTTATGAAGGTAATTGAAGAAGACTTAAATAAATGGAAAGACATTCCCTGCTCATGGATTGGAAAAATAAATATTGTCAAAATGTTAATACTACCCAAAGCTATCTACACATTCAATGCAATCCCAATCAAAATTGCACCAGCATTCTTCTCGAAACTAGAACAAGCAATCCTAAAATTCATATGGAACCACAAAAGGCCCCGAATAGCCAAAGGAATTTTGAAGAAGAAGACCAAAGCAGGAGGCATCACAATCCCAGACTTTAGCCTCTACTACAAAGCTGTCATCATCAAGACAGCATGGTATTGGCACAAAAATAGACACATAGACCAATGGAATAGAATAGAAACCCCAGAACTAGACCCACAAACGTATGGCCAACTCATCTTTGACAAAGCAGGAAAGAACATCCAATGGAAAAAAAGACAGTCTCTTTAACAAATGGTGCTGGGAGAACTGGACAGCAACATGCAGAAGGTTGAAACTAGACCACTTTCTCACACCATTCACAAAAATAAACTCAAAATGGATAAAGGACCTGAATGTGAGACAGGAAACCATCAAAACCTTAGAGGAGAAAGCAGGAAAAGACCTCTCTGACCTCAGCCGTAGCAATCTCTTACTCGACACATCCCCAAAGGCAAGGGAATTAAAAGCAAAAGTGAATTACTGGGACCTTATGAAGATAAAAAGCTTCTGCACAGCAAAGGAAACAACCAACAAAACTAAAAGGCAACCAACGGAATGGGAAAAGATATTTGCAAATGACATATCGGACAAAGGGCTAGTATCCAAAATCTATAAAGAGCTCACCAAACTCCACACCCGAAAAACAAATAACCCAGTGAAGAAATGGGCAGAAACCATGAATAGACACTTCTCTAAAGAAGACATCCGGATGGCCAACAGGCACATGAAAAGATGTTCAACGTCACTCCTTATCAGGGAAATACAAATCAAAACCACACTCAGATATCTCCTCATGCCAGTCAGAGTGGCCAAAATGAACAAATCAGGAGACTATAGATGCTGGAGAGGATGTGGAGAAACGGGAACCTCTTGTACTGTTGGTGGGAATGCAAATTGGTGCAGCCGCTCTGGAAAGCAGTGTGGAGGTTCCTCAGAAAATTAAAAATAGACCTACCTTATGACCCAGCAATAGCACTGTAGGAATTTATCCAAGGGATACAGGAGTACTGATGCATAGGGGCACTTGTACCCCAATGTTCATAGCAGCACTCTCAACAATAGCCAAATTATGGATAGAGCCTAAATGTCCATCAACTGATGAATGGATAAAGAAATTGTGGTTTATATACACAATGGAATACTACGTGGCAATGAGAGAAAAATGAAATATGGCCTTTTGTAGCAACGTGGATGGAACTGGAGAGTGTGATGCTAAGTGAAATAAGCCATACAGAGAAAGACAGATACCATATGGTTTCACTCTTATGTGGATCCTGAGAAACTTAACAGAACCCATGGGGGAGGGGAAGGAAAAAAAAAGAGGTTAGAGTGGGAGAGAGCCAAAGCATAAGAGACTGTTAAAAACTGAGAACAAACTGAGGGTTGATGGGGGCTGGGAGGGAGGGGAGGGTGGGTGATGGGTAATCAGGAGGGCACCTTTTGGGATGAGCACTGGGTGTTGTATGGAAACCAGTTTGACAATAAATTTCATATATTAAAAAAAAAAAACAAAAAAATATTTATCTTTAATTTTTTTCTACTATATTCTTTACTTCTGCGTATATTTTTTTCAAATTCTATTTTACCTCCATCATTTCATTTTAGTCTACTTCAGTGTATTCATTTCTTCAAATTCTCAATTTCCTTTGTTTCCCTTCTTTTCCATCCCCTTTTTTTCTCTAATCTGTCAAACCATTTTCAACACCCACACCAAAACACCCCTAGGATCTAGCATCATTTATTCGATTTGTGTGTGTGTGTGTTTAATTTTTTAATTTTAATATTTTTTAACTTAAATATTTTTAATTTTAATTTTTATACCTCATTAATTCCTTTTCTCCCTTCAAAATGACAAAACGAAGGAATTCACCCCAAAAGAAACAGCACAAAAAACCGACAGCCAGGGATTTAACCAACACAGATACAACCAAGATGTCTGAAGCAGAATTTAGAATCATGATAATAATACCAGCTGGAGTCGAAAGTAGATTAGAATCCCTTTCTGCAGAGATAAAAGAAGTAAAAAACCAGCCAGAATGAAATTAAAAATGCTATAACTGAACGGCAATCACGGATGGATGCAGTGGCAGCAAGGATGGATGAGGCAGAACAGAGTATGTAGTCTCTGGGCTTCGGCAGCAGCATGGTCCTGAGAACGTTCCCAGGTGTAGCTGGCATTTGGCCATTGCTTGGTGAGACTCTGCACAGAGGGGTGGAACAGATCAAAACCACAGTCCCTCAGAAGTAAGGAGCCTGGGAAAACAGCCGCGTCTGAGATAAAACTTGGGAGAGAGGTACTACCTGGGGCTTGGTCATAAACAGTGAAAAAGCGGGGTGTAGATAAAAGCTGAAGACAAAGGACAGGTGCACGATTGCTGAGGGAGAACATAGTTCCCATACGAGAGACTGGGTAACTGGATGATGTCATTTTCACTGCACCTGCGCATGCATATATGCACCTAAGAGCACCACAACA
The DNA here is from genome assembly GCF_022837055.1 of Prionailurus viverrinus. NCBI lineage: Eukaryota > Metazoa > Chordata > Mammalia > Carnivora > Felidae > Prionailurus > Prionailurus viverrinus. The sequence continues at coordinate 58,619,347 of NC_062579.1, forward strand.
CTCCACTCCAGTAGGCTAGCAACGCCATCTAGTGGAGAAGCAAGCCATTACACTAAGTCCCGCCCAACTGGGCCAACCACACTATTCAAGAACACAAGTCTCACTTCATGCTTAGTTTATGGACTATAACGTGCTTCATAGTCTGACTTCTAGGGGAAAAGGAAGTAATGTCAGTCATATTTCAATCTGTTAGCAGGTCCATCTATTCAATTTTCTTTCTTTTTTTTTCAATTCTTTTCTTTTTCTTGTATACAGAAAAACAAAAAACTCATTTTTATTAAAAATTTTTTTATTTATTTTTTCTACTATATTTTTTTACCTTTATGTAAATGTTTTCAAATTATATTTTACCTCCATCATTTTATTTTAGTCTCCTACAGTGTATTCACTTTTTCAAATTTTCAAACGATATCTCTTTTTCTTCTTTTTCCATTTTTTGTTTCTTTTCTTTTTCTTGAATACAGAATGAGAAAAAACTCATTTTTATTTTTAATTTTTATTAAAAATAATTTTCTTTCATTTTGTTCTACTATATTCTTTACTTTTGTGTAAAATTTTTTCAAATTCTGTTTTACTTCCATCATTTCATTTTAGTTTAATTCAGTGTATTCATTTTTTTCAAATTCTCAAATGATTTCCTTTTCTTCCCCTTTTTTCTTTAATCTCTCAAACTGCTTTCAAAACCCACACCAAAACACACCTAGGATCTAGCATCATTTATTCAATTTTGTGTATTTAATTTTTTAATTTTCATATTTTTAATTGTAATTTTTTATTTTAATATTTTCTACCTCATTAATACCTTTTCTCCCTTCAAAATGGCAAAACGAAGGAATTCACCCCAAAAGAAACAACACAAAAAAACGATAGCCAGGGATTTAACCAACACAGATACAACCAAGATGTCTGAACCAGATATTGGAATCACGATAATAAGAATACTAGTTGCAGTCAAAAATAGATTAGAATTCCTTTCTGCGGGGATAAAAGAAGTAAAAATTAGGATGAAATAAAAAATGCTATACCTGAGCTGTAATCATGGATGGATGCTGCAGCAGCAAGGGTGGATGAGGCAGAACAGAGAATCAGTGATATAGAGGACACACTTATGGAAAATAATGAAGCAGAAAAAAGAGGGAGATTAAGGCAAAAGAATATGATTTAGGAATTAGAGAAATCAGTGACTCATTAAAAAGGAACAACATCAGAATCATAGGGAGCCAAAAGAAGAAGAGAGAGAGAGAGGGGTAGAAGGGATATGTGAGCAAATCATAGCAGAAAACTTTCTTAACCTGGGGAAAGACACAGACATCAAAATCCAGGAAGCACAGAGGACCCCCATTAGATTCAACAAAAACCGAGCATCAACAAGGCATATCATAGTCAAATTCACAAAATACTCAGGCAAGGAGAGAATCATGAAAGCAGCAAGGTAAAAAAAGTCCTTAACCTACAAGGGAAGACAGATCAGGTTTGCAGCAGACCTATCCACAGAAACTTGGCAGGCCAGAAAGAAGTGTCAGGATATATTCAATGTGCTGAATCATAAAAATATGCAGGTAAGAATTCTTTATCCAGCAAGGCTGTCATTCAAAATAGATGGAGAGATAAAAAGTTCCCCAGACAAACAAAAATTAAAGGACTTTGTGACCTCTAAGCCAGCACTGCAAGAAATTTTAAGGGGGACTCTCTGAGGGGAGAAAAGATGAAAATATAATAAATAGATAAATAAATAAATAAATAAATAAATAAATACCAAAAGCAACAAATATTAAAAAGGACCAGAGCACACCACCAGACCCCAACACTACAAGCAACATAATGACAATAAATTCATGTCTTTCAGTACTCACTCTAAACATCAGTGGACTCAATGCTCCAATCAAAAGACATAGGGTAACAAAATGGATAAGAAAAGATCCATCTATATGCTGTTTACAAGAGACCCACTGTAGACCTAAAGACACCTTCATATTGAAAGTAAGGGGATGGAGAACCATCTATCATGCTAATGGTCAAGAAAAGAAAGCCAGACTAGCCAAATTTATATCAGACAGTCTAGACTTTAAAATAAAGAATGTATCAAGAGATGCAGAAGGGCATTATATCATAATCAAGGGGTCTATAGACCAAGAAGGCCTAACAATTGTAAACATTTATGCGCCGAATGTGGCAGCACCAAAATATATATCTCAAGTAATCACAAACACAAACTCATTGAAAGTAATACCATAATAGTAGAAGACTTCAACCACCCACTCACAGCAATGGACAGATCATCTAATCAAAAAATCAACAAGGGAACAATGGCTTTGATGACACACTGGGCCAGATGCACTTAACAGATACACTCAGAACATTTCATCCTAAAGCAGCAGAATAAATATTCTTCTCCAGTGCACATGGAGCATACTCCAGAATAGACCATATACTGGGACACAAATCAGCACTCAGAAAGAGGGCTCGATCAAAAAGATCAAGATCATATCGTGCATATTTTCAGACCGCAATGCTATGAAACTCAAAATTAACCGCAAGAAAAAATTTGGGAAGTTAACAAATACATGGAGACTGAAGAACATCCTACTAAAGAATGAATGGGCTAACCAATAAGTTACAGAGGAAATTAAAAATATATGGAAGCCAATGAAAATGATAACACCACAAACCAAAACCTCTGGGACGCAGCAAAGGCAGTCATAAGAGGAAAGTATATAGCAATACAGGCCTTCCTAAAGAAGGAAGAAAGATCTCAGATACACAACCTAACCTTATGCCTTAAAGAGCTGTAAAAAGAACAGCAAATAAAACCCCAAACCAGCAGAAGACAGGAAATAATAAAGATCAGAGCAGAAATTAATGCTATTGAAACAAAAAAAACAGTAGAACAGATCAATGAAACCAGAAGCTGGTTCTTTGAAAGAATTAACAAAATTGATAAACCACTAGCCACTTTGATCAAGAAGAAAAAGCAAAGGACCCAAATAAGTAAAATCAAGAATGAAAGAGGAGAAATCACAACCAACACAACAGAAATAAAAACAATAATAAGAGAATATTATGAGCAATTATATCCCAATAAAATGGGCAATCTGGAAGAAATGGACAAATTCCTAGAAACATATACACTACCGAAACTGAAACAGGAAGAAATAGAAAATTTGAACAGACCCATAACCAGTAAGGAAATCAAATTCGTAATTAAGAATCTGCCAAAAAAACAAGAGTCCAGGGCCAGATGGCTTTTCAGGGGAATTCTACAAAACATTTAAGGAAGAGTTCACACCTATTCTCTTGAAGTTGTTCCAAAAAATAGAAATGGAAGGAAAACTTCCAAACTCTTTCTATGAAGCCAGCATTACCTTGATTCCAAAACCAGACAGACACCCCAGTAAAAGGGAGCACTATAGACCAATTTCCCTGATGAACATGGATGCAAAAATCCTCAACAAGATATTAGCCAAGCAGATCCAACAATACATTTAAAAAATTATTCACCACGACCAAGTGGGATTTATACCTGGGATGCAAGGCTGGTTCAATATCCACAAAACACTTAACGTGATTCATCACATCAAAGAAAGGACAAGAACCATATGATCCTCTCAATAGATGCAGAGGAAGCATTTGACAAAATACAGCATCCTGTCTTCATGAAAACCCTCAAGAAAGTAGGGATAGAAGGATCATACCTCATCATAAAAGCCATATATGAATGACCCAACACTGATATCATCCTCAATGGGGAAAAACTGAGAGCTTTCCCCCTAAGGTCAGGAACAAGACAGGGATGTCCACTCTCACCACTGTTATTCAACATAGTATTGGAAGTCTTAGCCTCTGAAATCAGACAACACAAAGAAATAAAAGGCATCCAAACTGGCCAGGAAGATGTCGAACTTTCACTCTTCTCAGATAACATGATGCTCTATATGGAAAACCCAAAAGATTCCACCAAGAAACTGATAGAACTGATTCATGAATTTAACAAAATTGCAGAATATAAAATCAATGCACAAAAATTGGTTGCATTCCTATACACCAATAATGAAGTGACAGAGAAATCAAGGAATCGATCCAATTGACAACTGCACCACAAACCATAAAATACCTAAGAAGAAACCTAACCAAAGAGGTGAAAAATCTATACACTGAAAAATATAGATATTTTATGAAAGAAATTGAAGAAGACACAAAAAAATGGAAAAAGATTCCATGCTCCTGGATAGGAAGAACAAATATTGTTAAAATGTTGATACTACCCAAAGCAATCTACATATTCAATGCAATACCTATCAAAATAACACCAGCATTCTTCACAGTCCTAGAACAGACAATCCTAAAACTTGTATGGAACCAGAAAATACCCCAAATAGCCAAAGCAATCTTGAAAAAGGAAACCAAAGCAGGAAGCATCACATTCCCAGACTTCAAGCTGTAATCATCAAGACAGTATGGTATTGCCACAAGAACAGACACTCAGATCAATGGAACAGAATAGAGAACCCATAAATAGACCCACAAACGTATGGCCAACTAATCTTTGATAAAACAGGAAAGAATATCCAATAGAATAAAGACAGTCTCTTCAGCAATTGGTGCTGGGAAAACTGGACAGTGACATGCAGAAGTATGAACCCAGATCACTTCCACTTATACCATACACAAAAATCAATTCAAAATGGATGAAAGACCTAAACGGAGACAGGAAACCATCAAAATCCTCAAGGAGAAAGCAGGCAAAAACCTCTTTGACTTTGGCCACATCAACTTTTTACTCAACATGTCTCCAGAAGCAAGGGAAACAAAAGCAAAAACGAACTATTGGGACCTCATCAAAATAAAAAAGCTTCTGCCCAGCAAAGGAAACAAATCAGCAAAACTGAAAGGCAAACGGAATGGGAGAATATATTTCAAATGGCATATCAGATAAAGGGTTACTATACAAAATCTATAAAGAACTTATCAAACTCAACACCCAAAAAACAAATAATCCTGTAAAGACATGGGCAAAAGACATGAATAGACATTTCTCCAAAGAAGACATCAAGATGGCCAACCAACACATGAAAAAATGCTCAACTTCTTTCATCATCAGGTAAATACAAATCAAAACCACAATGAGATATCACCTCACTCCTGTCAGAAAGGCGAACATTAACAACTCAGGCAACAACAGATTTTGGCGAGGATGCGGAGAAGGAGGATCACTTTTGCATTATTAGTGGGAATGCAAGCTGGTGCAGCCACTGTGGAAAACAGTACAGAGTTTCCTCAAAAAACTAAAAACAGAACTACCCTACAACCCAGCAATTGCACTAAGTATTTATCCAAGGGATACAGGTATGCTGTTTTGAAGGGACACATGCACCGCCATGTTTATAGCAGCACCCTTAACAATAGCCAAAGCATGGAAAGAGCCCAAATGTCCATCGATGGATGAATGGGTAAAGAAGAAGTGGTATATATATACAATGGAGTATTACTCAGCAATCAAAAAAATGAAATCTTGCCATTTGCAACTAAGTGGATGGAACTTGAGGGTGTTATGCTAAGTGAAATTAGTCAGAGAAAGACAAATATCATATGACTTCACTCATATGAGGACTTTAAGAGACAAAACAGATGAACATAAGGGAAGGGAAATGAAAATAATATAAAAACAGGGAGGGGTACAAAGCGTAAGAGACTAATAAATATGGAGAACAAACGGAGGGTTACTGGAAGGGTTGTGGGAGGGGGGATGGGCTAAATGGGTAAGGGGAACTAAGGAATCTACTCCTGAAATCATTGTTTCACTATATGCTAACAAATTTGAATGTAAATTAAAAAAAATAATAATTAATAAATACAATTTAAAAAAATGGATGAAAGACTTAAATGTAAGACAGGAAGCCATCAAAAACCTAGAGAAGAAAGCAGGCAAAAACCTCTTTCACCTTGGGTGCAGCAAGTTTTTATTCAACATCTCTCCGGAGGCAAGGGAAACATAAGCAAAAATGAACTATTGGGACCTCATCAAAATAAAAAGTTTCTGCACAGTGAAGGAAACAATCAGCCAAACTAAAAGGCAACCGACAGAATGGGAGAAGATATTTGCAAATGACATAACATGATAAACGGTTAGTATCCAAAATCTATAAAGAACTTATCCAACTCAACACCCCCAAAAACCAAGTAATCCAGTGAAGAAATGGGCAAAAGACATGAATAGACACTTTTCCAAAGAAGACATCCAGATGGCCAACTGACACATGAAAAAGTGCTCAATGTCACTCATCATCAGGAAATACAAATCAAAACCACAATGAGATACCACCTTACTACAGTCAGAATGGCTAAAATTAACAGCTCAGGCAATGACATATGTTGGCGAGGATACGGAGAAAGAGAATCTCTTTTGCACTGCTGGTGGAATGCAAACTGGTGCAGCCACTCTGGGAAACAGTTAAGGAGGTTCCTCAAAAAATTAAAAATAGAATCACCCAGGAATTGCACTACTAAATATTTATTCAACAGAAACAGGTGTGCTGTTTCGAAGGGGCACTTGCACCCCAATGTTTATAGCAGTGCTATTGACAAAAGCCAAAGTATGGAAAGAGCCCAAATGTCCATCTATGGATGTATGAATAAAGAAGATGTGGTGTATGTATATATATATATATATATATATATATATATGTACATACATACATTGGAGTATTACTTGACAATCAAAAAGGATGAATTCTTGCCATTTGCAACTGTGTGGATGGAACTGGAGGTTCTTATGCTAAGCAAAATTAGTCAGAAAAAGACAAGTATCATATGACTTCACTCATCTGAGGACTTTAAGATACAAAACAGATGTACATAAAGGAAGGGAGGCAAAAATTATATAAAAACAGAGAGGGGGACAAAACATAAGATACTATTAAATATAGAGAACAGAGGGTAGCTGGAGGAATTGTGGAAGGGGGGATGTGCTAAATGAGTCAGGGGCATTAAAGAATCTACTTCTGAAATCATTGTCGCTAACTAACCTGGATGTAAATTTAAAAATAAAAAAATAAAATACTAAATTACTGCCTGTATTCTCTAGGATTTTGATGGTTTCTTGTCTCACATTCATATCTTTTCTTTTTAATGTTTATGTTACTTATTTTTGAGAGAGAACAAGTGGTGAAGGGATGAGCCCCCGCCCCCAATGTGGGGCTCAAACTCATGAACCAATGAGGTCACGACCTGAGCTGAAATTAGACATTCAATCAACTAAGCCTCTCAGTTACCCCTAGGTCTTTCATCCATATTGTATTTATGTTTGTGTATGATGTGAGAAAGTGCTCCAGTTGCATTCTTTTGCATGTAGCTGTCTAGTTTTCCCAGTACCATTTGTTGAAGAGACTCTTTTTCTCATTAGATATTCTATCTTGCTTTGTTGAAGATTAACTCACTATATAATCATGGGTTTATTTCTGGGTTTTCTCTTCCATTCAATTGATCCATGTGTTTATTTTTATGGCAGTATCATACTCTTTCATTTACTACAGTTTTGTATACTAAGTAGTTGAATTGTGATACCTACAATTTTGCTTTTCTTTTTCAAAATTGCTTTGTCTAAATAATAAAAAAAATTAATTAAAAAAATTGCTTTGTCTATTCAGGGTCTTTTTAGTTCCATGAAAATTTTAGGATTGTTTGTTCCAATTCTATGAAAAATGCTGTTGGTATTTTGATAGGGATTGCATTAAATCTGTAGATTTTTTTGGGTAGTTAGACATTTTAACAGTATTTTTTCTTCCAACCCATGAGCATGGAATATCTTTCTATTTCTTTATGTCTTCTTTAATTGCTTTCATCAGTGTTTTATAGTTTTAAGAGTATAGGTATTTCACCAGTTTGGTTTGGTTTATTCCTAAGTAGCTTATTAATTTGGGTGCAATTGTAAATGGGATAAATTTCTAAATTTTTCTTTCTCCTGTTTCATTATTAATGTATAAAAATGCAACAAATTTCTGTTTATTGATTTTGAATCCTATGAATACTGAATTATTTCATCTGTTGTAGTTATTTTTTGGTGGAATCTTCAGGATTTTCTATCAATAATATGTCATCTGTAAATAGTGAAAGTTTTACTTCTTTCTTACCAATTTGGATACATTTTATTTCTTTTTGATTCCTCTGTGCTGTGTCTAGGACTTCCAGTAGTGTGTTAAATTAAAGTGAGAATGGACATTTTTCTCTTCTTTCTGACCTTTGGGGAAAATTTCTCAGTTTATTCCTATTGAGTATGATGTCCTCTGTGGGTTTCTCATATATTTTCTTCAGTATGTTGAGGTACGTTTCCTCTAAACCAACTTTGTTGAGGTCTTTTATCATGAATATTTGTTATTATTTCTCAAATACTTTTGAGATAATTCATCTATTGAAATGATTATTTGGTTTTTATCCTTTCTGTTATTTAACAGTTTATTTAACACTATATTTTGGACACTATTATAATATTGAATTGTTTAATTATTTTAATCCTCACAACAAAACTTTATGCTAAATGCTCTATTTTAGAGATCAGAAAACTGAAGGCCAGAAAGATTACACAACCCACTCCTATGCGAGGTTTCATATCCAGACAGTTTGACTCCTTTATTCATGATTTTTACAAATTACTATTAGGCTTATACATAATAAATGGTAGAAAATATTCTACCAGTAATAGTAGAAGAAACATATGGCTCTACTTGCTGTCATGTGTTGACCAAAGCCATCATACCATAGAGAAAGCAGCTTCAGCTTTTAAGCTCTGTGGCAAGTCTGAGAGGAAATATGTCTACAGTCAAAATTCCTGATAGACTGGAAGCCAACCCCACAAAAAATTAAGAATTGCCTTGCCGAAGCACTCTTGTTTTTTATAAACAATTCATATCAAAAAGCACAGTTACAGGAAAATTAGTTTCTTATAAACTCTTTGCCTTGTAACTAAATACAAGAATATTTTCAATACCATGAAGAAAATGTTTTCAGTCAGTCTTAACAAAGGCTCAACTGGGCACTTCATGTTTAATTTTAAAGACTTTATCAACTCCAGATTCCTGTAATTTGGTCACAAGTAACTCACTAAAATGTAGAACTGGATAACTAAGGCTGTAGAAATGCTTGGGCAGCTCATATGGCATGACTGAGCTGTGTGGCCCTCTCAATCACAAGAACCATAGAAGATGAGTATTAAAATCACTTTGGTATAGTTCCTTTTCTTTCACATGATGAAATCTAGTTTAGGAGAAAAGAAGAAATGTATATAAAGCCAGAAAATACTTCATCTCATAACTTTGATTTTCAAACTCCCATGTTAGTTGTACTTTTCAAAACAACATGCCATGTCTCTATTCTCTCCAACAAACTATAAGAAAGCATCTAATAAACATAAGACACTGTGATAGCAAGGTATTATGGAAGGTAGAGGATACATTAATAAGTGGAGCTATTCTTTCTGTTCTATTGAGTAGAATACATCCTAGTTTAGAATATAAATTTATACAAATAATAGTAATAAAGGAAGACCATGATAATATTTAAACATAAAATACTCAACACAAAAAAATGTAGATTTAAATTATAACTAGAAGGGAATCAGAATAATCTTAATGAAAGAGGCAGCATTTGACCTTGATCTTGAAGAAACAATCAAACTTTGATAGGTGGCAACTGCCAGTGATGTCTATTTTGGAAAAATAACTAACGACAGATAAAAGAAAGCATCATGGAAAGGTAAAAAGCAAAGAACTAATTAATCACTTGGAGGAATAAAGATAAGTTATTCAAAAGTGGCCCAAAATAAAAAAAACAAAATTCAACTACATGTTATTTATAAAAGATATATAGGAAAAAGGTGATAAGAAACTAGATGAAACCATATTGGGAAAATGTTGGTAATTATTAAAGCTCAGGATTATTTAGAATTATCTTTACTATTGTGTATATTTGAAATTTATCTTCATAAAATGTTAAACATTTAAAAGAAATATTGATTTAAAACGGTGACATAAAAATTTAGAAGCAAAAGTAAACCAATGGGCAAATACATATTGGGCAAATGCAAAGAAAGATCAGGCAAGCAAATATAATTACTCTCATAAAAAGTGAAACTCAAGGTGAAACATTAGATATAACAAAGATGAAACACTAGATATAACAAAGATCCTGGGTTATGTTAAGAGATTTTCATCACCAATAAAGGAATAACACTGAATCTCTCTGTATATGTTACATTGAATACAAATCTATTAGAATTACAAAGAAAAATGGATAGAAATTTTAAAATAATTAGAGCTGGTAATGAACCTCAATCTTTAATAGATCAACTTAATACAAAATAAAAAATAAGGGATAGTTAGAATAGTATACTTAAAAAAACTGAACAGATAAATATCAAACTCTTACATTAAAAAGTAATAATATACCTTCTTTCCATTCCATAAAATTTGTCATATTTGCCATTTATGAAAGTGTCAACAAATTATATATGTTAAAAAGCAGACTGTAAAACACATAATCATTAAAAAGTTGTAAAACCTGTACTTAATATAAAGTAAACCAATATATTTTTAAATGATCTAAAAAAGAATTCAAACCTCCCCCAAAACTTTAGTAAGACAAAGATAAAATTGCAAAATGCGACTATTTTGAAAACAACAAAAGATGTAACATACTATATGACATAAACAATTCATACTAAGATTTGTACTGTTTCAAATACATATAAATGAAATCATGCTGCATATATTCTACTACAGCTTATTTTTCAACTAATATTCACTTTTACATGCATTATTTTTATCATCAATAAATTAAATATTTTTTTTATTTTTACTTCATTTAAAAACTACTTTTTGGTTCTGTCAGATTAACTTTATTTTTTAATATGAAATTTATTGTCAAATTGGTTTCCATACAAAACCCAGTAGAAGATTGATTCAATTTACATCTGAAGGGAGTTCTCTATGCCTCTTGGATTTCAATGTCTTTTTCCTTCTCCAGGTCAGGGAAGTTCTAAGTTATGATTTGTTCAAGTACACCTTCACCCCTTTCTCTCTCTCTTCTTCTGGAATTCTTACAATACAGATATTGTTCCCTTTGATTACATCACTTAGTTCTCTAATTCTCCCCTCATACTCCTGGATTTTTTTATCTCTCTTTTTTTCAGCTTCATGTTTTTCCATAATTTTATCTTCTAATTCACCTATTCTCTCCTCTGCCTCTTCAATCCATGCTATAGCTGCCTCCGTTTAATTTTGCACCTCATGTATAGCATTTTTTAGCTCCTCATGACTATTTCTTAGTCCTTTGATCTCTGTAGCAATAGATTCTCTGCTGTCCTCTATGCTTTTTTCAAGCCCAACTATTAATTTTATGACTATTATTCTAAATTCTTGTTGTTATATTGCTTAAATAGTTTTTGATCAATTTGCTACCTGTCGCTACTTCCTGGAGTTTCTTTTGAGGAGAATTCTTCCATTTTATCATTTTGGGTAGTCCCTGCGGTGGCTCCAAACTGCAGGGCACTTCCCTGTGCTGTCCGGAGAAACTTGTGTTTGTGGGCATGGCCGCAGTCAGACTGCTGTGTACCGTATCTTCCCCTCTCCCAGGGGCAGGACTTACTGTGGAGTTGTGTGGCCCCTGTCTGTGCTTCTTGCACACTGCCAGGCTTGTGGTACTGCTTCGATGGGATCTGGCCAAGGGTGTATTAGCAAGCTGCACAGGGGCGGGAGGGGCAGGTTTAGCTCCCTTTGCTGTAGGTGGACCCTGCGGGAGGGGCCCTGCAGCACCTGGAGGGAAACAAGCCTATCGGAGGGATGTATCCACAGAAGCACAGCTATGGGTGTTTGAGAGGTGCAAGCAAGTTTGGTGACAGGAACTGGTTCCCTTTGGAGTTTTGGCTGGGGGATGGGAGAGGGAAATGGCGCTTGCCAGCACCTTTGTTCCCCTGCCAAGCTGAGCTCTGTCTTCCAGGGCTCAACAACTCTCCCTCCCGGCGTCCTCTCGCCCTTCCCACTCTCTGAGAGCAGAGCTGTTGACTGTGGACTTGTGTGGCCCCTGTCTGTGCTTCTTGAACACTGTCAGTCTTTTGGTGCTGCTTCCATGGGATCTGGCCAAGGGTGTATTAGCAAGCTGCACAGGGGCGGGAGGGGCAGGTTTAGCTCCCTTTGCCTTAGGTGGACCCTGCAGGAGGGGCCCTGCAGCACCTGGAGGGAGGCAGGCCCACAGGAGGGATTGATCCACAGAAGCACAGCCTTGGGCGTCTGCGAGGTGGAAGCAAATAAGGTGACAAGAACTGGTTCCCTTTGGAATTTCGGCTAGGGGATGGGAGAGGGACATGTTTCTCCTCTGTTCCCCCACTGTCCTACAGAGGTTCCACAACTCTCCTTCCCCACTCTCCGAAAGCAGAACTGTTGACTTTTAATGTTCCAGATGTTAAGTCCTGCTGGCTGTCAGAACTCACGGAGTCCAACCCCTCTGCTTTTGGAAGCCAGGCTTCGGGGGGCTCTGCCTTGCTGGGTGGGCTGCCATTACACATAATTTTAAAAGCATGATGAATTATGACAAGCAAACATTCCAAATTTTAAATATTTTCCCCAGTGCATAAAATAGTCTATAAGAGTTTACTTAAATATTTTTTTTAAAAAAAAGAAAATAGCATTAGCAACATCCACCTGCTTGCTTCATCTCCATAGGTGGAGTTCTGGAAAGAAATATGAGATGTGATCAAAGCTGAATTAAGAGTAAATTTCACAATTGTTGAAGCATTTTGAAAAAATTTTTATTTCAGTATAGTTGGCACAAAATAATACATTAGTTTCAGGTGTATAGCACAGTGATTCAATATCTCTATATGTTATGCTAAGCTCATCACAAGTGTAGCTATCATTTGTGATCATACAATACTATTACAATATTATTATATATATCTCCTATGTTGTACTTTCTATTCTCATGATTTATTCATTCTATAACTGGAAGCCTGTATCTCTCACTCCCCTTCATGCATTTTGCCCATCCCCTCACCCTCTCCCTTCTGGAAAAGAACATTTTTTCCCTCTATATTTATAGGTTTATTTCTGTGGTTGTTTGTTTATTCACTTTTTTTTTTAGGTTCTGCATATGAGTGAAATCATATGGTATTTGTCTTTCTCAGTCTGACTTTTTTACTTAGCATAATACCCTCTAGGTCCATCCACATTGTTGCAAATGGAAAATCTCATAATATTTTATGGTTGCCTAGTATTTAATTGTAAATATAGGCCACATTTTCCTTATCCATTCTGCTTTTGAGCTTCTGTATCTTGTCTATTGTAAATAATTCTGCATATTTTCAAATTAATTTTCAAATTAATGTTTTCATTTCTTTGAGAAAATACCTGGTAATGGAATATTGGATAATATGGTATTTCTGTTATTAATTTCTTTAAAAATTTTTAACGTTTATTTATTTTTGAGAGAGACAGAGACAGAATGCGAGTGGGTAGGGACATGGAGAGAGGGAGACACAGAATCTGAAGCAGGCTCCAGGCTCTGAGCTGTTGGCACAGAGCCTGATTCGGGGTTTGAACTCAGGAGCTGCGAGATCATGACCTGAGCCAAAGTTGGACGCTCAACCGACTGAGCCATCCAGGTGCCTCTCTATTAATTTTTGAGGACCCTCCATACTGTTTTTTAAAGTGGCTGTAAGAATATACATTTCCACCAACAGTGCATGAGAGATCCTTTTTCTCCACATCCTCATCATTACTTGTTAAGTTTTATCTTTCTGATTTTAGTCATTATGACAAGTATAGGTTATATCTCACTGTGGTTTTGGTTTGCATTTCACTGATGACTAGCGATGTTAAACATCTCTTCACGTGTCTGTTCGTAAATTTTAGGTCTTCTTTGGGAAAATACATATTCATGTTCATGCCCTCTGCTGATATTTTAATCAAACTGTATGTTTTTTGGTACTGAGTTGTCCAAGTTCTTTATATATTATGGATATTAATCCCTATTGCATATATTATTTGCAAATATATTTACCCATTCAGTAGTTTGCCTTTTTGTTTTTCTGGTGGTTTCTTTCACTGTACAAAATCTTTTTATTTTGGTGTAGTCCCAATAGTTTAACTTAGTTCTCTTTTCCTTGCATTTAGAGACATAAATACAAAAATGTTTAATAAAGCCAATGTCAAAGAAATTACTGCCTATGTTTTCTAGTGTGAGTTTTATGGTTTTAGGTCTCACATGTTGAGTTTATTTTTGTGTATGGTGTAAGAAAGTGGTCCAGTTCCATTCTTTTACATGTAGTTGGGCAGTTTTCCCAGCACCATTTATTGAAAAGACTGTATTTCCCTATTGTGTTTTCTTGTTCCCTTTCTCAAAGATCAATTGACATATAAACATGGACTTATTTCTTAGCCCTCTATTCTTTTCCATTAATCTATATGTTTGTTTTAATGCTAGTACCATACTATCTATATTATTGCAGATTTGAAGTATATCATGAAGTCTTGGATTGTGACACCTCCAGCTTTCTTCTTTCTCAGGATTGATTAGGCTATATGGGGTCTTTTCTGGTTCCATACAAATAATTTGTTCTAGGTCTATGAAAATAGACGTTGGTATTTTGATAGGAATTGAATCCAATCTGTATATTGCTTTGTGTACTATGGATACTTTAATAATACTAATTTTTCCAATCCATGAGTATGGAATATTTTTCCATTTGTTTGTGTTGTCTTTACTTTCTTTCAACAATGTTTTCTAGTGTCCAAAGTATAAGTATTTCACCTCATCAGTTAAGTTTATTCCTATGTATTTTATTCTTTTTGGTACCATGGTGAATAGAATGGTTTTCTTTTATTTTTATAGAAGAATAATTAACATACAGAGTCACATTAGTGTCAGGAGTATAATCCACTGATGCCAAACCTCTAGACATGACTCAGTGCTCATCACAACAAGTATAATCTTTATTTTTAAAAATTTTAATTCCAGTATAGTTAACACAGTGTTATTTTAGTTTCAGGTGTACAATACAGTGATTCAACAATTCTATACATTCCTCAGTGCTCATCATGTTAAGTGTACTTTTTAATCCTCATCACATATTTTACCCACCTCCCCATCAACCTCTCCTCTGGTAACCATCAGTTTGTTGTTTGATAATTAAGAATCTGCTTCTTGGATCATCTCTCACTCTTTTTGTTTGTTTGTTTGTTTTCTTTCTTAAATTCAACATGAGTGAAATCATATAGTATTTGTCTTTCTCTGGCTGGTATATTTGTCTTAACATCATACTCTCTAGCTGTATCCATATTGTTGCAAATAGCAATATTTCATTCTTTTATGGCTGATTAACATTCCATTATATATATATTTAAATATATATGTATATATATATATATATTTAAATATATATGTATATATATATATATATTTTAAGATGCTTCCATAATTTAACTATTATAAATAATGTTGCAGTAAATATAGAGATGCATGAATCCCTTTGAATTAGTATTTTTGTATTCTTAGGGTAAATATCTAGTAGTGCAATTGCAGGATCATAAGGTAGTTCTATTTTTAATTAATTGATTAATTAATTAATTAATTAATTAATTTTTATTTTAGAGAGAGAGTACAAGTTGGGGAGAGGGGCAGAGAGAGAGAATCTTAAGCAGGCTCCACACTCAGTATGGAGCCGGATACCGGGCTTGATCCTATGACCCTGGGATCATGACCAGAGCTGAAGTCAAGAGTTTATTGCTCAACAAACTAAGCCATTTTTAAATTTTTGAAGAGCCTCCCTGCTGTTTTCCAGAGTGGCTGCACCAGTTTGCATTCCCACTAACAGTGCATGAGGGTACCCCTTACCACATACTCACCAACACTTTTTCTTTTCTGTTTGATTTTAGCCATTCTAACAGGTGTGAGGAGATATTATTGTAGTTTTGATGTTGAGCATTTTTTCATGTGTCTGTTGGCCATCTGTATGTCTTCTTTGGAAAATATGCCTATTCATGTTTTCTTCCCATTTTTAAATTGGATTATTTGTCTCTTGGGTATTTAATTTTATAAGTTTTTTATGTATTTTAGATACTAACTCTTTATTTGATATGTCCTTTGCAAATATCTTTTCCCATTCAGTACTTTGCCTTTTAATTTTGTTGATTGTTGATGGTGAAGAAGCATTTTATTTTGATGTAGTCCCAATAGTTTATTTTTGTTTTTGTTTCCCTTGCCTCAAGAGACATAGCTAGAAAACTGTTGCTAAAGCCGATTTCAAATACATTACTGCCTGTACTTTTTTCTAGGATTTTTATGGTCTCAGTTATCAACTTTAGGGCCTTAATCAATTTTGAGTTTACTATTGCTTGTGGTGTAAGGAAGTGGTCCAGTTTCATTCTTTTGCATGTAGCTGTGCAGTTTTTCCAACACCATTTGCGGAAGACTGTCTTTTCACATTGGATATTCTTTCCTACTTTGTCAAAGATTAATTGACCATATAGTTGAGGGTTCATTTCTGGGTTTTCTATTCTATTCCATTCATCTATGTGTCTTTTGTGCCAGTACCATACTGTTTTGATTACTACAGATTTATACCTTGAAGTCTGGAATTGTGACACCTCCAGTTTTGTTTTTCTTTATCAAGATTGCTTTGGCTATTAAGGATCTTTTGTGGTCCCGTACAAATATTAGGATTGTTTGTTCCAGTTCTGTGAAACATGTTGTTGGTATTTTGATAAGCATTGCACTACATGTGTAGATTGTTTGGGGTAATAAAAACATTTTAACAATATTTGTTCTTCCAATCCACGAGCATGGAATGTCTTTCCATTTCTTTACATTGTCTTGAATTTCTTTCACCAATATTTAATAGTTTTCAGAGTAGAAGTATTTCACCTCTTTAGTTAAGTTTATTCCTAGGTATTTTATTATGTATGGTGCAAATGTAAATGGGATTGTTTACTTAATTTCTTTTTCTGCAGCTTCATTATTAGTGTATGCAAATGCAATGAATTTCTGTACATTGATTTTTTTAGTCTGTGACTATACTGAATTTATTGATCAATTCTAGTAGTTTTTTGTTTCACTGTTTAGGTTTTTCTACATACAGTACCATACCACCTGCAAATAGTGAAAATTTTGCCTTTCTTACCAATTTGAATGCCTTGTGTTTCGTTTTGTTATCTGATTGTTGTGGCTAGTACTACATTGAATAAAAGTGGTGAGAATGGACATATATGACTTGTCCTGGGGTGAGAGTGGACATATTTGTCTTGTCCAGACCTTAGAGGAAAAGCTCTCAGTTTTTCTCCATTAAATATGATGTTAACTGTGGGGTTTTCATATAAAGCCTTTATTATGTTGAAGTATGTTCCTTCTACCACAACTTTGTTGAGGGTTTTTATCATGAATAGATGTTGTACACTGTCAAATAGTTTTTCTGCATCTACTGTAAAAATCATATAGTTTTTATCTTTTGTCTTATGGATGTGATGCATCATGTTGATTAATCTGTGAATATTGACCCACCCTTGCATCCTGGAAATAAATCCAACTCAATCATGGTGAATAAATTTTTAAATGCATTTTTGGATTGTTTGCTAGCATTTTCTGAGGATTTTTGCATCTGTGTTCATCAGACATGTTGGCATGTAGTTCTTATTTGGAGTTGGTGTCTGTTTTTGGGATCAGGGTAACACTAGCATCATAAACTGAATTTGGAAGTTTTACTTCCCCTTCTATTTTTTTGGAATAGTTTGAGAAGAATAGGTTTTAACTCTTCTTCAAATGTTTGCTGGAATGTGCCTATGAAGACTTCTGGTCCTGGACTTTTGTTTGTTGGGAGGTTATTATTATTTTTTTTTCAACGTTTATTTATTTTTGGGACAGAGAGAGACAGCATGAACGGGGGAGGGGCAGAGAGAGAGGGAGACACAGAATCTGAAACAGGCTCCAGGCTCTGAGCCATCAGCCCAGAGCCTGACGCGGGGCTCGAACTCACGGACCGCGAGATCGTGACCTGGCTGAAGTCGGACGCTTAACCGACTGCGCCACCCAGGCGCCCCATTATTATTATTATTATTACTGATCCAATTTCATTGCTGGCAATTGGTCTGTTCAAATTTTCTATTTCTTCCTAGATCATTCTTTATAGGTACTATGTTTCTAGGAATTTATCCATTTCTTCTTGGTCGTCCAATTAGTTGGCATACAATTTTTCATGATATTTTCTTAAAGTCATTTCTATTTCTCTGGTGTCGGTTATTATTTCTCTTCTTTCATGTCTAACTTTGTTTATTGAGTCCTGCCTCCTCTTCTCCTCCTCCTCCTCTTCCTTCTCCTTCTCTTCCTCTTTCTTCTTCTTCTTCTTCTTCTTCTTCTTCTTCTTCTTCTCTTCTTCCCCTCCTTCTTCTTCTCCTTCTTCTCTCTCTGTTGAATCCAATTAGAGTTTTATCAATTTTGTGGATCTTATCAATTACCAGCTCTTGGTTTCATTGATCTGTTCTATTGCTTTTTTAAAAAAATCTATATTATTTATTTCTTTTCTATTTTTTGTTACTTCCTTTCTTCTGCAGGTTTTGGGTTTTGTTTGATCTTTTTTTAACTCCTTTGATGTAAAGTTAGATTGTTTATTTGAGATATTCTTTTTTGTTTCTTGAAGTAAGGCTGTATTGCTATAAATTTCTCTGTTAGAATCACTTTTGCTGAATCCCAAAGTTTTTGGACACTGTTTTTCATTTTCATTTGTCTCCATGCAATTTTTTATTTCTTCTTTGATTTCTTGGTTGACCTATTCATTGTTTAGTAGCATCTTCTTTAACCTCCTTGTATTTGTGGTCTTTTCAGATTTTTTTTCTCGTGGTTGATTTCTAGTTTTGTAACATTGTAGTCAGAGAAGAAGCATCATATAATTCCATCCATTTTGAATTTCTTACAGATTGCATTGTGGCCTTATATGTGATCTATTCTGGAGAATGTGCCATGTGCATTTGAAAAGAATGTGTATTCTGCTACACTAGAATGGAATTTTCTGAATGGATTTGTAAAGACCCTCTGGTCCAGTGTGTCATTCAAAGCCACTGTTTCCTTGTTGATTTTGTTTAGATGATCTTCCTATTCATGTAAGCAGGTGTTAATGTCCTCTACCATTATTTTATTACTATAAATTAGTTACTTCATGTTTGTTATTAACTGTTTTATGAATTTTGGATCCCTCATTTTGGGTGTATAAATATTTACAATTGTTATATACTCTAACTGAATTGTTCCCTTTATTATTATATGGTATCCTTCTTTATCTCTTGTTACAGCTTTTCTTTTAAAGTCTATTTTGTCTGATATAAGGATTGCTACCCAGGCATTCTTTTGACATTTGCATGATAAATGTTTCTCCATCCCCCCACTTTCAATCAGCAGGTGACTTTAGGTCTGAAATGTAGTTCTGAGATGATTATCTTATAGCTTAACATATATTTTTTCCCACTCTGTCATCCTATGTCTTGAATCGATTATTTAGTCCATTTTCATTCAGGGTAATTATTTATAGATATATATTTATTGCCATTTCGTTACTAGTTTTGTGGGGCTTTTTTGTAGTTTTTTTTTTCTGATCCTTTCTTCTCTGGATTTCTTTTATGGTTTGCTGGTTTTCTTTAGTGATATGCGTGGATTTCTTTCTCTTTAATCTTTGCATATCTATTACTGGATTTTGATCTGTGGTTATCATTCAGTTTTTAAATAACATCATCTGTCTATAGCAGTGTATATTAAGTTGATGGTGGCTTAAGTTTGATCTCATTATTTAGTCCTCTTCTACCCTACCCATATTTTAGGTATCTGATGTCATATTCTACATTTCTTTATTTTGTGAATCCCTTGACCTATTTTTACAGATATACTTCACTACTTTTGTGTTTCTTGTTTTTCTTACTCTTAATTACTTAATTGCTCCTTTCCACTCAGAGTCCCTTTTAACATTTCTTACAGGGCTGGTTTAGTGGTCACAAACTCCTTTAGTTCTTGTTTGTCTGAATAAATCTTTTTTTTTTCTTGTATTCTGAATGATAGCCTTGCTGGATAGTTTATTCTTGGCTATAGAGTTTATCTTTTCGGCACTTTGAAAATATCATGCCACTCCCCTCTGGCCTGCAATATTTCTGCTGAAAACTCTGCAGATAGATAACATTAAGGGATCTCCCTTTTCTGTAACTATTTTCTTTCCTTTTGCTGTTTTTATTTTTTTTTTTCATTACTACTTTTTTCCATTTTAATCACTATATATCTTAGTCCGGACCTCCTCAGGTTGATTTTGTTTGGGGGACTTCCATCTCCTGGATCTAGATATTTCCTTACTCAGATTAGGGAAGTTTTCAGCCATTACTTCTTCAAATAATTTTTCTGCCTCCTTTTTTCTCTTCTTCTTATGGGGTCTGTATAATGCAAATGTTATTATGTTTGATGGAGTCACTGCATTCCCTAAGTCTATTCTCATTTTGCCTAATTATTTTTTCTTTCATTTGGTCAGTTTGTTTATTTTCCATTATTCCATCTTCCAGGTTATTAATTCATTCTTCTGCTTCCTCTAGCCTGCTATTTATTCCACTAGTGTATTTTTAATTTTATTTATTGTGTTCTTCATCTCTGATTATATATCTTATATAGATATATAAAAAGGTATATATATATGTCTTATAAGGATATACATATATATATATATATATATATATATATATATATCTTTGTTAAGGATCTCATTGATGTCCTCCACTCTTCTGTCAAGTCGATTGAGTACTTTTATGATCATTCTTTTAAATTCTCTATCAGACATATTACTTACATCCATTTCTCTTTGTTTTTTGTTTTTGTTTTTGTTTTTTTGCTGTGGTTTTGTCCTGTTCTTTCTTTCTTTTTTAATGTTTATTTATTTTTGAGACAGAAGACAGATGAAGCACAAGCAGGGGAGGGGCAGAGACAGAGAGGCACAGAATCCAAATCAGGCTCCAGGCTCTGCGATGTCAGCACAGAGCTCGATGCGGGGCTTAAACCCACGAACCACTAGATCATGACCTGAACTGCAGTTGACACTTAACCAACTGAGCCACCCAGGCACCCCAGTCCTGTTCTTTCATTTGAGACATATTTCTCTGCCTTCCAATTTTTCCTAACTCTCTGTCTGTTTCTGTGTGTTAGGAAAGTCAGCTAAAACTCCTCTTGAATGTAGTGGGTAGTGCACACACTTTCAACAAGTTGGTGTTTATCATTTTCCACAGGGTACATGCAGTGGCTGCAGAACTTGGGGCTTCCTGAAGCCTTTCTGCAAATAGCACAGGTCAGAAGATGTGGTGTTGGCCATATTTATGCTGGTCTTCTAGGGGAGGGAACCTGCAGCATGAGCACTAAAGCAAATATGACTGGAAAGGGTGGATCCACCAAAGCATGGGGGGGGGACAAGTCTTGATGTAAGCAAATTAGGTGCAAGTGTTGGCATTGTGCCTGTTCCCACATGTGGCCTTGAGTTTATGCTGAGTAACTAGGGAGGGAAATGTCACCTACAAGCTCCTTTGTTCTTGGAAGGGTCTCACTGCAATCTCTACCTCTCCAAGACATGCTCTTACATGAGGTAATAACTCTCTCTCTTGTATGACCCAGGTGTTTTTCAAACTGTTGATTCTACACTGGATCACTGTGGGATGTTTGTATGCACTCTAAGGGTGGGGACTCAGCTTCCTAACACCCTTGAGGCTCTTTCAGGGCCTAGACTTCTGATTTTGAAAAATCCAGCCTTTAATTCCCACTGGTTGTAAGAACTCATGAAATTTGGCTGTTCTCACTTTCAAAGACAAATGTTATGAGGATTCGTCTTCTCTGTGCAGTCTTCCTGGTATGATAGTTTGGTTTTTGCCCTTCTCTGTGCTCCCATCTCCCTCTGACCATTGATAGCAACAGTCCTTTTAGCTATCCCCATGTCTTCCCTTCTTACACTCTTCAATGTGATCTCTCTACCTTTAGGTGTGGAGTTTGTTTTGCTGGTCTTTGGGTCATTTTCTGTCTTGCTTAATGTGAGAATTATCTAGTATCTGTGGGACAAGACTAGCTTAGGGTCTTCCTAACTCTGCCATCTTCCCAGCTTCCCATGATAAGTGTACTGTTGATTTTCTTTATTTCATCCCTCCCCTTCACCCATCTCTCCTCTGGAAACTAACAGTTTGTTCTCTGTATTTAAGATTCTGGTGGGGTTTTTTTGGACTCTTTTTTCCTTTATTTGTTTTATTACTTAAATTCCACATGTGAGTGAAATAATATTTCACTTATTTCACTTGGCATTATACCTTTTAGGTCCATCCACAGTACAAATGGCAAAATGTCTTTTTTATGGGTGAGTTGTATTCCATTCTATCTATATACCACATCTTCTTTATTCATTTATCTAAGGATGGACACTTGGGTTGCTTCCATATATTGGTTATTATAAATAATGCTGTAATAAACATACTGGTGCATATATCTTTTCAAATTAATGTTTTTGTTTATTTTGTGTATATACTCAGTACTGGAATTACAGTATCATATGGTAATACTACTTTTAATTTTGTGATGAATGTCCATACTGTTTTCTACTGTTGATGCATCAATTTATATTTCTGACAGTGCATGAGTGTTCATTTTTTCCACATCCCTGTTTATTTATGGGCTCTCTATTCTGTTCCATTGATCTATGTGTCTATTTTTGTGACAGTGCCATACTATTTTGATTGCTATAGCATTGTATTATATCTTAAAATATGAATTTGAGATCCCTTTAGCTTTGTTCTTCTTTTTCAAGATTTCTATTGTTATTTGGGGTCTATTATGTATCCATACAAGTTTTAGTGTTATTTGTTATTTAGTGTTATTTGTTCTACTTCTACAAACAAAATTTTGCTGATATTATGATAGGGATTCCATTAAGTCTGTAGATTGCCTTGGGTAGTATGGACATTTAAAAAATATTTGTTCTTCTCATCTATAAACATGGGATATCTTTCCATTTGTTTGTATTAGAGGTCTTTCATCCCCTTAGTTAAGTTTATTCCTGGATATTTTATTCTTTTTGATGTAATTATAAGGGAGTTTTCCCCTTAATCTCTTTCTGCTACTTCATTATTAGTGTATAGAAATGCAACAAAACTCTGTATATTAAATTTATATCAAACTAGTATACTGGATTTATTTATCAGTTTCAGTATCTTTTTTAGTAGTCTTTATACCTCTCTATATACATAGTGTAGAGGCCACTTATAGGCAACAAACTTGAGCAAAGGAATCCTGAGTTAGGTAGAAGGGCCCACAGTGACCCCCTGACTGAATTCAAACAGGCCTATTAGGTGACTCACCTCAAAATATCCATAAGCCTTTGCTGGCCAATGGGTTACTTATATCCAGACACAAGTACCAAAAAAGGAAAATTCCATATGTTCCCATAATTACTCACCTTCCCCCTTAACTACAGCCCACCACTATTGCCTCCAAGCAGTCTCTACTTTGCTGTCCTGCCCACTGATCCTTTTCAGTGTACTCAGTAAACTTCTATGTCCTTTGTTCTGCCTTGGGTGAATTCTTTTACTTCCTGAACCACCAGTCTCCACACAATCATGTCACCCCACATTTGGTGGTCCATATGGGGAGACTTTGCCAGCCCCAGGGATCTCCCCAGATTCTCTGAGAATTTCTCAGTACTTTCCTTTGGTGGACCAACTCTAGTACTCTTTGGGGAACTGACAACTTCTGGTCAAGGTTACTCCTCGGTGAGAATGTGAAGCCCTTGAGGGAACCAGCCAGACCGTCCTTGCCCAAAAGGGTGAGGGATTTACCCTCTTGACCATTGTAAGAGTCCTTCTCTCCCTCTTATTTGTCTTTTTCACCTTTCAGCAGTCTAACCTTAGTACTTATCAGTTAACTGAAGATCCATGGATAGGGAAGCTCCCTAGTGTGGTATAAAGGTCTGAGAGTGAACAGGTTGGACTCTCTATGCCTGTAAGAGAAAAGGACCCCCTTCCTTTGCTGTCTTACTCCATCTCCCTGAGTCCTCCATTCCCAAGATGTGGTGTAGCTGGCAGAAGTTAATCCATGGCAAATTGTGCACACTACAGGCTCAGTTGAGATCCTTCCCTGATACTGATGGACTCTCAGTCACCTTGGTTCTTCTTTTTTAATTTTTTAGTGTTTATTCATTTTTCAGAGACAGAAAGAAGAGAGCGTGATCTGGGGAGGGGCAGAGGGAGAGGGAGACAGAATCCAAAGCAGGCTCCAAGCTCTGAGCTGTTGAAACAGAGCCCAACGTGGGGCTCAAACCCACTGACTGCAAGATCACGACCTGAGCTGAATTCGGATTCTTAACCGACTGAGCCACCCAGGTGCCCCTCAGCCACCTTAATTCTTTTGGCTCCCTCCCCTTTATTCCATTGTTCCCACGGGCCCAACCACCACCTTTATCTACAGGCAAAGTACATTCTTATGCATCGAGGGGTGAATCCTCCCCCTTTTTCTGACCTGGTTTGGCCAACGGGTGTCCAACTATCCTTTTTGCATGGGATGTCTCAGCAGAAATTGCCATTGCTATTTGCTGTGACCCTCTCCTTGGTGGAATGTCTCAGTAGAGTCAGTTGCCTCACATAAGGTCTGGTCCTTTTTCAGGTCAGTAGGATACCCTGACTGAAATTGTGGCCATGAGTCAGAAACCCATTCCTTTTGGTGAGACACCCCTTTGGGAACTGGCAGCTTCCCACTATGGGACAAACTCCGTCTATTTCTTCAGACTCATCCTTGGGCTGTGTTCTTAGAAACTGGAACAAATTTGACCACCAAGGCCTCAGGAAAGGTATCTGATCATTTTATGTAATGTTTCCTGGCCTCAATACAAACTCCCAGATCAAGAGATATGATCTATCCACAGAACTCTTTCTTATAATACTATTTTCAAGCTTAACTTCTGTTGTAGGAGCTCTTCCAAATAATGAGAGATCATATATATATATATATATATATGCCTTCATGGCATTGTCCCCCAAATTCTGACCTCCACAAAAACGGTAGAATGTCTTGCTCAATTTCATGACCATTTGGTCTTGAGGATAGCTATACAACCTGAAACTTTGAAGTTTTGCTAAGTTAAATGATAGGTTGGATTGAATTCATTGGATGCCTAAGTTTTTTCCAAATAAGATAAAATACTGAAACATGAATTACTGAACATAAGGTTTATCTGCTTTCGACTTTTTATTGCAGAAAAACTAAAGATACTTGGGTCTGTTGGAAAACATGCTTTGTGCTTAATTGGTTCATAAATTTGCCAGTTAAAGAATTCTGGTGTAACAGATAGTTCACAATTGGTTACAACTTAGTTTTCACTGGTGACTAGGGTTTCTAAGAGTTAAAATTCTGAAAAATGTAATTAGTACTGAAGAAAATAAGGGAAGACTCTGTATGCAGAAAAGTAGGAGGTATATGAGAAAGATCTAAGGAATGGGAATACACTGTGTTGAGGTAAAGTAATTTTGTCCTAAAATTTGGTTGGAGAGAAAAGGCCTAGAACAAAATCTGAATGCAGAAGAAAGTTGTAGAAAGTTTGTGAAGGGAAATCTTTAAAAAATAATTTTACATGTGGTCAGGATGGACTAAGATTGAAATGAATGGATTATAAAAGTACACTGTTAGAAGATTGACTCTCTGTTACAAAGACAAAGTTTTCTTAGATTGTTGGTCTGCTCTTGATAAGAAAATGTAAACAAAAGTTTGTTTCTCTTTTGTCTGCCTGAAAAACCAAAACTATTATGTTTTGTCTTTATCATGTCTTTGATTATTTACAATAGTTAAAACTTTGGGCTGCCTGGGTGGCTCATTCAGTTAAGCTTCTGACTTTGGCTCAGTCATGATCTCATGATTCATGGGTTCAAGCCCTGCATCAGGCTCTGTGTTGACAGATCAGAGCCTGGAGCCTGTTTCAGATTCTGTGTCTCCCTCTCTCTCTGCTCTTCCCCTGCTTGTGCTCTGTCTCTTTCTCTCTCAAAAATAAATAAACATTTAAAAAAATCAAGATAGTTAAAGCTTCTAAATATTAAAGGAGTGAAATTTTTCTAACAAGTATATAACCCTACATATATGCCTTTGAAATCTCTTCTTGCCACCTTGGTTAAAACGTAATTAAGTTTTAAGTTTTGTAGTATCTGTAATCCTTTTTAGGCATGTGTTTTACAGTTTTCTGAGGTTTTTAACAAACTTCCCTAAGATCTGAATTGTAAACAAAGTCTTTTTGACTAATTAGGCCTTTGTATCTGATATGTTATATTATTCCAGAAACACTGATTAACAAATGTTATGCCTCAGGTTATGTTGTTTTGGTAAATGCTCTAACTATTCTAGAGATTGTACACACTTCCTAAAGTTTTAATATGTTTTGGTATAAGGCTATTACTTGATATTCTGATTATTGAAGTATTATGTGTCAATGAAATAATCCAATTTCCTTGTCAGCTATATTATAATGAAGTCTCATATCAGATCTTCAACCATGTCCAATTTTTATTCTTTTGCCACTTATATTTATTGTTTTTATTCCCTTGTGAAATGTATCACCTTCAAGGATACTTATAAAAAGTGTTTTTGACATATGCAGGTTTTTGATACCTTTAAAATCATAAAACTATAATGGGTAAAAATTTCTAGAACTAACTAAAAAGCTGCAAACTGAACAAAAGAATTAGTAACATAGGGCTAAATTAATTGAGGAAGATGATTATAGTCTTTGTGACTCTTGGTAAAATATTGCTGGTTCTTTAATGTTTACTCTTCCAGATTAAGGAAGCTTTCTCTTAAGATATCCATGATATACAGAAATATGGTAAAATATTCCTTTGTGAAAAAATTGAAGCATTTAACTTTTCTCTCTACCTGAACCCTCTGAAATTCAAAACTCCTCTGTGTTCTTTCTTTCATGGCAAATATAATTATTTGACTAAGTCCAATAAGAATCTGCTCTCTTTTTACCAGGACACCATTGGAAACACTAGTTATATAACCAAGGCATTGACTGGAATGTCATATTTGAAAGACATGCATAGACTCAGGTGTGACAGCTTTAGGAAACTGAGGTTGACTTCATGAAGCATGGAGCAAATAGAGCGCTTTGGAAAATTTGGCCTAACACCTTGCTTACAAAGTTCCCAGCAGCCTTACCAGGTGAGTAGAGAATGTCTCTTCCTGGCAGGTGCACAAAGCTCAGGATACATTGGGGACCTCGAGAAGAGGAACTAACCAAAACCTACAGGTATTGTAGGCATGTCTCATGGCAAGTATTTGGCTTGGTTTCTGGTATTGAGAATCTACTAAAAGTTCGATCTAGAGATTCTTTATAAAAAGTTCCAGCCTAGATTTGGGGTTAAGATGGTGGAGGTGTAGGGTGACTCTAAGCTTGCTTCCTACCTTGAACATGACTACATACATATCAAATCATTGAACAATCAAGAAATCGATCTGAGAACTGAGAGAACAAAGATGCACATTTATAAGCAGAAAAAATGACCACCTTATGGAAGGTAGGAACTGCATAGAGTTGATTTGAGGTAGAAAAGAACCACAGGCATTGTGGAGGGGAGGGACCCCTGACTGCTGAGACAGGGGAAAGGAGAGAGAAAGAGTGAAAAAAAGAGTGGAAACACATACAGGGTATTTCACAGGAAAACTTCTTCCCCAAAACCATTGACTAAGCAAAAAGAGGGGGTTTAAATATCAAAAGATTTTATAAGTAGCAGAGTGCTTAGTCTGAACTTACAGAAGCCATCAGCATTGCCAGGGTCACGCCTGGTGGTACTCTACTGGGAAAGGAGGATGGAGACCTAGTAGCAGGCAGCATGGTCTGAGGGTACCCTGGGTTGCATGTGGAGAAACAGTGCCCCCTGTTTGGAATGCATTTGGTAGAGATAATATAGCATCTCCAAGGGCAGAAGACCCAGACGGCACCATTGACCTGCCCCATTCACCAGCATAGGAACAAAGACATTGTCTGAGGGCAGCAAACCCTGCCACTGACTTTGTAGTGTGATTTATCATAAACTCTGAAATGCCGAGGAGTTGAGCAACCATTTTCTGGGACAAGCTCACACTGGCCACAGCACAGTGAGACCTCCTCCCAGAGGCTCACCATGTAACTGAGCTGAGGGAGTCTCTGAAGTTTAAAGTTTTTAAACACAGGATGGCTGTGCTGTCTGACAGACGAACAGATCAGACACCAACAGGGTGCATGTAGGGATCTGATGGAAGCCAGGGACACAGGAAGGGTGATTGTTCCTCTGTGAGAGCTTCCTGAGGAGTGGTGGGCAAGAGTTCCCAGTTCCATAAATGAGAACGCGGGTGAAACCATTTTCACCCCTTGCCAAACAGCAGTGACCAACTTCAGTGAGCTAAACGGTGCCACCATGTGGAGACCACTACACTAAGTCCTGCCCCTTTGCACCATACAAATGCATCTCCACTAAGACCAGCACAAACCACTCACATGCACCAAGTCTACTGATTATAGAGTGCTGCAAAGCTTCAGCTCCAGGGAAAATAGAAATTTTTAAAATTAAAAAAAATTAAAAATTACAAAAATTAAAAGATTAATATAAAAAGGAAGCTAGATTCTATTTTCCTTGGAGCTGAAGCTTTGAAGCACTCTATGATCCTTGTATTTTATATATATTTACTGTTATTTTTGTTTTGGATCTAGCTTCCATTAACAAACAGATCAAAACACAACTAAGATCTAGGTGTTTTTTTTTTTTTCTGGACAAAATGACAAGATGGAGGAATTTACCCCATAAGAAATAACATATAGTAGAAATAGTGGCCAGAAATTTAATCAATATGGATAGAGTCAGATGTTTGAAGTAGAATATAAAACAACAATTATAAAGACACTAGCTGGGCTTGAAAAAAGCATAGAAGACACTAGAGAATCCATCCCCTACTGCAGAGATAAAAGAACTAAAATTGAGTCAGTCCAAAATTTAAAATGCTATAACCGAAATGCAAACCCAAATGATTATCCTAACACTGAGGATGGACCAAGTGAAGGTATGAATCAGTGATGTAAAATATAAAATCATGGAAAATAATGAAGTTGAAAAGAAGAGGGAAAGAATGGTATTGGATCATGAAGGTAGACTTAGGAAAGTCAGCAACTTCTTAAAACATAATAACATTCTTATCATATGAATCCCAGAAGATGAAGAAAGAGACAAAGGGTCAGAAGGTTTATTTGAGAAAATTATAGTTGAAAACTTCCTTAATCTAGCAAAATACACAGACATCAAAACCCAGGAAGCACAGGGAACTCCAATTAAATTCAACATAAACCAGCCCTTACCTAGACATATCATAGTCAAATTCACAAAATACACAGACAAGGAAAGAATCATGGAAGGAGCAAGAAAAAAAAAGATTCTTAATTTACAAGGGAAGATAGATCAGATTCATACCATATCTGTCCACAGAAACTTGGCAGGCCATAAGGAAAAGGCAGGATATTTTCAATGTATTGAATAAGAAAAATACACAGACAAGAATACTTTATTCAGAAAGGCTGTCATTCAGAATAGAAGGAGAAATAAATAGTTCCCCATGAAAACCAAAACTAGATGAGTTCATTACCACTAAACCAGCCCGCAAGTAATATTAAAGGGGAATCTCTCAGTAGGGAAAAAAAGACCAAAGCAGCAAAGACTAGAAAGGAATAAGGAACATCACCAGAAATACCAATGCTACTGGTGGAACTAATTCCATATCTTTCAATAATCACTCTGAATGTAAATGGACTAAATGCTCCAATCACTAGACATAGAGTATCAAAATGAATTTAAAAAATGAGACCTATCTATATGCAACCTACAAAAGACTCATTTTAGACTTAAAGACACCTGAAGATTGCAAGGGAAGGGATGGAAAACCATCTATCACATTAATGGATGTCAAAAGAAAGATGAAGGAGTCATACTTAGATCAGACAAACTAGATGGTAAAACAAAGACTGTAATAAGACATGAAGAAAGGCACTATATTATAATTAAGGGGACTCTCCAACAAGATCTAATAATTAAAGTATATCTGCCCCCAACTTGAGGCAAAGAAATGTATAAATCCATTCATAACAAATATAAATAAACTCATTTATAAGAATACAATAATAGTAGGGGACTTTAACACCCCACTTACAACAATGGGTAGATCATTTAGGCAGAAAATCAACAAGGAAGCAATGGCTTTGAATGACACACTGGATAATGGACTTAACAGATATATTCAGAATATTTCATCCTAAAGCAGCAGAATACACATTCTTTTCAAGTGGACATGGAACATTCTCCAGAATAGATCACATACTAGGTCACAAATCAGGCCTCAACAAGTACAAAATGATTGACATCAGGCCATGTATATTTTCAGAACACAAAACTATGAAACTTGAAGTCAACCACAAGAAAAAACTTGGAAAGATCACAAATACATGGAGTTTAAAGAAAATCCTACTAAAAATTGAATGGGTTAAACAATAAATTAAAGAAACATTTAAAAAAACACATGGAATTGGGGCGCCTGGGTGACTCAGTCAGTTGAGTTTCTGACTTCAGCTCAAGTCATGATCTCATGGTTCATGAGTTTAAGCCCTGCATTGGGCATACCCTGTCAGTGAAGAGCCTGCTTCAGATCCTCTGTTTCCCTCTCTCTCCGCCCCTCCCCCACTCACATGCTCTCTCTGTCTCTCTCAAGTATAAACATTAAATAAAGACACATGGAGGCAAATGAAAATGAAAACATGACAGTCCAAAACCTTTGAGATACAGCAAAGTCAGTTCTAAGAGGGAAGTATATTGCAATACAGGTCTACTTCAAGATGCAAGAAAAGTCTAAAATACACAACCTAACATTATACCTATAGGAGCTAGAAAAGGAACAACAAATAAAGCCTAAATCCACTCGAAGGGAAATAATAAAGATTAGAGGAGAAATAAATAATACAGAAACAAAAAAGCAGTAGGGACAGATCAATGAAAGTAAGAGCCAGTTCTTTGAAAGAATTAATAAAATGGATAACCCCCCAGTCAGACTTATCAAAAAGAAAAGGTAAAGGACCAAAATAAATAAAATTATTAATTAAAAAGGAGAGACCAGGGGCCCCAGGGTGGCTCAGTTTGCTAAGTGTCCAACTCGATTTCAGCTCAGGTCATGATTCCAGGGTTGTGGGATTGAGCCCCATGTTGGGCTCAGTGATGAGCATGGAGCTTGCTTAAGATTCTCTCTCTCTCTTCCTCTACCCCTCTCTCCCATTTGAGCTCTCTCCCTAAAAAAAAAAAAAGATAGATTAAGACAAACACAACAGAAATACAAATAACCATAACAGAATGTTATGAAAAATTATATGACAACAAACTAGGCAATCTCAAAAAAGTGGACAAACTCCTAGAAACATACAAACTACCAAAACTGAAACAGAAAGACATAGAAAATTTGAACAAACCCATAACCAGCATAAAAACTGATTCAGTAGTCAAAAATCTCTTAACAAACAAAAGTCCAGGACCATACAGCTTCCCAGGGGAATTCTACCAAACATTTAAAGACTTAATACCTATTCTTCTCAAACCGTTCCAAAAAATAGAATAGGAAGGAAAACTTCCAAACTCCTTCTGCAAGGCTAGCATTATATTGATTCCAAAACCAGGCAAGGAGCCCACTAAAAAGGAGAATTAGAGGGGCACCTGGGTGGCTCAGTCAGTTGAGTGACTGACTCTTGGTTTCAGGTCAGGTCATCATCTCATGGTTCATGGGTTCAAGCCCTGCATCAGGTTTGCACTGACAGCACAGAGCCTGCTTGGGATTCTGTCTCCCTCTCTCACTGCCCCTCCCCTGCTCACTCTCTATCTCTGTCAAAAATAAATAAATAAAAATTTTTAAAAAGGAGAATTAGAGGCCAATATCCCTGATGAACATGGATGCAAAAATTCTCTACAAGATACTAGCTAATTGAATCCATCAGTACATTAAAAGAACTATTTGCCATGATCAAATGGGATTTATTCCTGGGCTGCAGGGTTGGTTCAATATTCACAAATCAATGAACATGATACACCACATTAATAAAAAAAGGATAATAACCATATTATAAATAGGTGCAGAAAAAAACGCATAGGTGCAGAAAAAGCATTTGACAACATAGCACCAATTCTTGATAAAAACAAATGCTCAATAAAGTAGGGATAGAAGGAAGATACTGAACATTATAAAATCCATATATGAGATACCTACAGTTAATATCATCCTAATAAGGAAAAACTGAGAGCTTTTTCTTTATGGTCAGGAACAATACAGGTATGCCCACTTCTCATCATTACTATTTAACATAGTAGTGGAAGTCTTAGCCTCAGCAATCAGACAACAAGAAAGAAAAAGAAAAGAGCCAAGTCAGCAAGGAAAAAGTCAAACATTTACTATT
Organism: Prionailurus viverrinus; assembly: GCF_022837055.1. NCBI lineage: Eukaryota > Metazoa > Chordata > Mammalia > Carnivora > Felidae > Prionailurus > Prionailurus viverrinus. The sequence continues at coordinate 58,651,859 of NC_062579.1, forward strand.
TGCTGATGACATGATCCTCTATGTAGAAAACCTGAAAGACTCCAACAAAAAAAAAATTGCTAGAATTGACACATGAATTCAGCAAATTTTCAGGATATAAAATCAACATACAGAAATCTGCTGCATTTCTAAACACCAATAATAAAGCAGCAGAAAAATAAATCAAGGAATTGATTCCATTTCCAATTGCACCAAAAACCTTAAGATATCTAGGAATAAACCTAACCAAAGTGGTAAAAGATCTGTACTCTGAAACTATAGAAAAATTATGAAGGAAATTGATGAGGAAACAAAGAAATGGAAAAACATCAAATGTTCATGGATTGCAAGAAAGAACATTGTTAAAATGTTTATACTACCAAAAACAATCTACACATTTAATGCAATCCCTATCATAATATCATCAGCATTTTTCATAGGTACAGAACAGGCAATCCTAAAATTTTTATGGAACCACAAAAAAACCCGAATAGCCAAAGCAATCCTGAAAAAGAAAAGCAAAGCTGGAGGAATCACAATTCTGGACTTCAAGCTATATTACATGCTGTAGTCATCAAGACAGTATGGAACTGCATAAAAATAGACACTCAGATCAATGGAACAGAATAGAGAACCCAAAAATGGACCCACAAACGTATGGCCAACTAATCTTTGACAAAACAGGAAAGAATATCCAATGGAATAAAAACAGTCTCTTCAGCAAAGCTGTTGGTAAAACTTGACAGGGACATGCAAAAGAATGAAAGTGGAACACTTTCTTATACCATTCACAAAAATAATTTCAAAATGGATGAAAGATCTAAATGTGAGACAGGAAACCATCAAAATCCTAGTAGAGTACACAAGCAGCAACCTCTTTGACCTCAGCCACAGCCACCTCTTACTAGACATGTCACCAGAGGTAAGGAAAACAAAAGCAAAAATGAACTATTGAGACTGCATCAAGATCAAAAACTTCTGCAAGCAAAGGAAACAATCAACAAAACTAAAAGGCAGCCTATGGAATGGGAGAAGATATTTGTAAATGACATATCTGACAAAGGTCTAGTATCCAAAACCTATAAAGAACTTATCAAACTCAGCACCCAAAAAACTATAATCAAGTTAAGAAATGGGCAGAAGACATAGATAGACATTTTTGCAAAGAAGACATCGGATGGCTAACAGACACTTGAGAAGATGCTAAACATCACTCATTATCAGAGAAATACAAATCAAAACCATGATGAGATACCACCTCACACCTGTCAGAATGGCTAAAATTAGCAACACAGGAAATATCACATGTTAGCAAGGATGCAGAAAAGGGGAACTCTCTTACACTGTTGGCGGGAATGCTATGTGGTGCAGCTACTCTGGAAAACAGTATGGAGGTTCCTCAAAATTTACCTTATAGGTCTACCCTATAAGGGGTGCCTGGCTGGCTCAGATGGAAGAGTTTGTGACTTAATCCTGAGGTCGTGAGTTTGAGCACCATTTTGGGTATAGAGATTACTTAAATGAATAAATAAACATTTAGAAAAAAAGATCTATTCTATGATCTAGCAATTTCACAACTAGTTATTTACCCAAAGGATACAAATATACAGATTCAAAGAGGCAAATGCACCTCAACGTTTATAGCAGCATTGGAAAGAGCCCAAATATCCATTGACCGATAAATGGATAAAGAAGATGTGGTAGATATTTTTACATATTGTAATATTACTCAGCCATCAAAAAGAATCAAATCTTGCCATTTGCAACAATGTGGGTGGAGCTAGAGTGTATCATGCTAAGCAAAGTAAATCATTTAGAGAAAGATCAATACTATATGATTTCACTCATATGTGAAATTTAAGAGATAAAACAAATATATGGCAGAGGAAAAGAAGAAAAGAGGAATACAAGCCATAAGAGACTCCTAAAGACAGAGAAAAAAATGAGGGTTGATGGAGGGAGGTGGGAGGGGGATTGGCTTGGTGAGTGATAGGTATTAGAAGGGCACTTTTTATGATGAGAACTGGGTGTTGTATGTGTGAATCACTGAATTCTACTCCTTTATTTTTTTAACTTAATGTTTATTTATTTTGAGATAGACACAGAGAGAGAGAGGCAGAGACAGGGACAGAGCACGAGCTGGGGAGGGGCAGAGAGAGAAGGAGGCACAGAATCCAAAGCAGGCTCCAGGCTCTGAGCTGTCAGCACAGAGCCCAGTGTAGGGTCCGAAATTACTAAACATGAGATCATGACCTGAGCTGAAGTCAGACACTCAACTGACTGAGACTCCAAGGTGCCCCTGAATTCTACTCTTTTAACCAATATTGCACTGTATGTTAACAAACTAGAATTTAAATAAAAATTTGAAAAGAAAAAAATAAAGCCTCTTCAATACTAAAAAATAAAATAAAATAAAATAAAATAAAATAAAATAAAATAAAATTCCAAACTTCAGGGTCTTGGTGTTGTGGGCACCTGCACTGGTTCTCTCGGAATGTGTCTCACCACACTGGGAGTGATGCAGGTTTGACCCAGAAAGGCAGTCATGCCAGAGCATAGAAGCTTTGGATTTGGAGCAAGCAGGCTAAACAGCCAGTGTCTGATTTAGCCACCCTTAGCAGGTGTCTCTGCACCTATACTGACGGTCAGGGTAGGTAATTGGTGACTGCCAGTTATTTTGTCCCCAGATATGCAATGCCACCTGTCAAAGATGGGCTCCAAAAAGTAGGAACCATCTCTCCCCTTGCTCCTTAGGGGATTCTGAAATAGCACAGTCTTCTCTGGGATCGTTTACCTGCCTCTGCTCCAGGAGTAGGGCAGTGTTCTCAAGTATCTATCCCAGCCAAGTCCAGGGACCTCTAAAACTCTGGTCTTTGAGCCTTACTGGTTGCAAAAACTCATGAAATTAAGCTCCCCTAGCCAATGGCTTTGGAGAAGTGTTCTTGTGTGCACTCCACTCTCTTTCGCCCCTCTCAATGACAAAGGCTCCCTCCCCTCCGCAGCACCTGTGATCCATTTCTCCTTCAAACTGTGTCTTCACACTTCCTATCTTTCCCTCAGTGGCCTCTTCTCTCCATTTGTGCAGTTTGTTCTATCAGTCCTCAGGTCAGAGTATTCAGAATGATTTTATAGTTCTCTAACTGTGTTTGAGGGACAAGGCAAGCCTAGGGTCCTCCTACTATGCCATGTTAACTCCCCCATTTCTTTTCCTTTATTTTTGATCATTTTTACTGTAATATGTCTAGTGTGGCATTCTTTGAATTTATCCTGCTTGGTGTTTTATAGTGTCATAAATCTAGAGCTTCCTGACTTTCATCAGTTCTGTAAAATTTTTCCAGATCCCTTCAAATATATTCTTATTCCTTGTTCTCTCTCTCTTTACAGGATTCCATGTATGTTAGATCTTTTTAATTTGTACCACATGCCTTATGCTCTTTTTCATGTTTTCATCCTCTTTTCCCTTTATGCCATCCATTCATATGACCTATTTTCCAATTTATGATTTTTTTGTGTCTAATATGCTGTTAAACCTGTATATTTACATATTGATTTCAAATACTGTATTGTTTTGTTCCATAATCTTCATTATATTATTTGATATAGACTTAAATTTTGTATTGAGGTTTTCCTACATTTTCTTTAACATATTAATAAAAAATTATTATACTTAGTTTTAATTATTTTATTTCCTTTACTTCATTGAGCTATAGCATTCACATATTAAATACATGAAGTGTTACTAATGTTAACTGCTGTTGGACATAATTTTTAGTTATGTAGAGTTGGACATTTCTAGTTTGGTGTATGATGAATAAAACTTCTATGAACATTATTGTGCATGTCTTTTATTAGGTATATGCACTTACAGTAAAATTGTTCCAGAAACATGCTTGTAATCCAAAGCACTTGTATATCAAAGCAAATTTCCCCATAAGAAATAATGGAAACTCAGATGATTCTTTCCACAACCCCAAAATATTCATATAAAAATGATTACAGTACTATAATATAAAATAATAAGGAAAATACAAAATATAAATAAAAATAAACAAATTAACCTGAGTTTACCTATGAAAACCTTCATGGCTGGTGTGAGGCAGACAAGAGAGAGGAGGGTTATTGTGTAGGATGACTTTCACTATCACTAGTGGAATCACTGCTATTGGATCAATGAAATCTTTTTCTTTTCATGCAGTTTTAATAAGGAACCTATTCAATGACACCTGCTTTTTGCTCCTTTTGAGGCAAATTTCACAGAAATGTGACATTGCATTGTCATTAAACAGAGTCATCACTCGCACTGCTACAGCCTCATTGTGGTAATTTTCTACAAAATTTTGCACTGTTTCCCACATTTTACACATCTCCCTAATCTCATTTGAAGTGAGGGATTCTTCCACCTTTTCCCCCATCTCCTCTGCAGACAAGATCTCCTCCATAACCTCTTGCTGTTGCTTGCAATGCGATCCATCAGTTCATCAGTGGTCAGCTCCTAGCCAGGTTCCTCCACCAGCTCTTGAGTGTTGTCCTCATTCACCTCCAGTCTCACGGTCTTCCCCAAGGCTACAATTTGATTGAAAACTGGCAGCTCCTGTTCATGAGCAAGCCCCTCTAAATAATGTCAAAGAACACAATCAGGCCACAGTGTTCCCCAAGCAGAATTGAGGGTTTTGTTAGTGATCCCATCCCAGGCTTTATCAATGATCTTGAGGCCATTCCCAATGTGGAAATTATTTTTCCCAAACTTTCAGAGGGTAAGGTTTGTTCCTTCAGTCACTTTGAAGCATCACTGAAATAGTGGTTTGGTGTAAAGCTTTTTAAAGTTCAAAATGACCTGCTGATCCATGGGCTGGAGGATTGGAGTGGTGTTGGGAGGAAGGAATTTGACCTTAATGAACTCAAATTCCTCCTGAAAGTAGTTATCAAAACTGGAGGAGAAGCAAGAGCATTATCCATAACCAGCAAGGCTTTGAGTGGCAGATTTTTTTCTAGAAGGAATTTTTTCACTGTAGAACCAAAGACTTCATTGATCTACTCAATTAACAAGATATGTGTGGCCCAAGCCTACACATAACATTTAACTGGGTCTTCTGCACCCTGCATTTCTTGAAGGCTCATAGATTCTCAGAATGATACACGAATAGGGGCTTCACTTTGAAATCCCTGCTTGCATTGGCACAAAACAAGAGAGTGAGATGGCCTTTCATGGACTTGTGACCAAGCATTACATTCTCTTCTTCTGTAATGTAGGTCCTTTGTTATCTTTTTCCAAAGAAGCCTCCCATCCCATTGCATTTAAAAACGTGCTCTGGCAGGTAACACTCAGAAACCATGAGCTTCTGGAACTCGGTAGTAAATGCCTCAGCTGCCTTAGAGTCTGAACTCACAGCCTCTCTGTGCTTCACAATGCTATGGATGCCACTTCTCCTCTTAAAGTTATCAAACCACCCTCTGATTGTCTTGAAGCCTTCTTCATTTTCTGTTGATGTATCTAAGTTTACTTACAAGGTCAGTGTACAAAACCTTTGCCTTTTTGCATATAAAGTTCTTGATCACAATATCACCTGCTAGTTACTTCTTGTTTATCCAAACCAGAAGCAACTTTTGTACATCTTCCAGAACACATGGTCATTGCTTTGATATCCTCGTGACTCCTTTTGCTTCATCCAGCCTTATTATTTATTCTTTCTTCTTTAATATCATGCCAATGGTCAATGTAGACTTCTTATAAAATCTTGCAATTTCAGCCACTCGCACACTTTGTACTTCTCAATGATTTCCTTCTTCCACCGCAATCATCTCCTTTTTCTTACTGCCTTTCTTTTCAAACTTTTTCTGCAAGGGGACCATTTTATATGTTTGTACAGATGTTGACTATAGTACAGCATTAATAAACTCTTGTCATATACCATATTTAGTAACTGGCAATAAGACAACATAGGAAAGTGTCTATATCTGCAGCAGCCTGACCTAGAATGAAGCAAAGCATTCTTAAGCTTACCCTTGTATGCAAAAGCAAAGCAATATCTATTGGTGACAAAAAATACACTACTGCCTGTTGTGGGCACCTTCCAATGTTCTGAAAAATCACTGATTTCCACCAAACACTGTAACCTGATACCAAGCATCCAAGTATGGGAGATGATCACCCACGTGGTTTCAGTGAGAGAGAGAGAGAAGAACCATTGGCTCAGTTGTGATCATGTGATGTTCAACATCACATACTACTTGTATTGCAAAACATCACTTGTTATCAAGTTAAAATTTATTAGAAATGTTTGCTCCTCTTGTGGAACACTTGTAGAACAAGTTATTCACAATTCAAGGTTTTACTGTATATCTCTTGGGTATATACATATATATATGTGTATATATATATACATATATATATATATGCATATATATACATATATATGTATATATATACATATATATAGGACTTGAATACATACCGTGGGTTAGGCATAATCAGTTATTTTTATGTGTCTGGTATCTCTGATATTTAGATCACTTATTTATGTTTTTCAATTGTGTGTGTTTATCTCTTGGTTTTCTTTCATTTGATCCTAAATTCTAGAAGGATAGATGATTTTATTTATTTTATTTTTGCATTTAGTTTTTATTTATTTATTTTAATTTACATCCAAGTTAGTTAGCATATAGTGCAACAATGATTTCAGGAGTAGAGTCGTTAATGGCCTTACCCATTTAACCCAACCCCCTCCAATAATCCTCTGTTCTCCATATTTAAGAGTCTCTTGTTTTGTCTCACTCTTTGTTTTTATATTATTTTTGCTTCCTGTCCATTATGTTCATCTGTTGTGTATCTTTTTTCTTTGGAAGGCTGTGGTTTAAGAATAAGAATAAGAATATCTTATTCTTTCTTTTTAAATTTACATCTAAATTAGCATATGACACAACAATGATTTCAGGAGTAGATTCCTTAACGCCCCTTACCCAATTAGCCCATCCCACCTCCCATAACCCCTCCAGCAACCTTCTGTTTGTTCTACATGGCTAAAGTTTCTTTTTAATATTTGTGGAGAATACACTTGAGATTTGTATTTGTCCTTAGCAAGTCAAATTTTAAATGTCTTTTCCTGCTTGTTTTTACTTGATAAGAATTATCTCACTGGAATTTGCATTTTTAAAAGATGGACTTAAAAAGAAAAGATGGACTAGATGAAGAATTCCTGGAGAACACCAGGCAAAGCACTTTATGTTTACATTGTAAAGGCACAGGGGGAAAAATGCAAGCACTTCCTGGACTTTTGTTCTCTTAAAGCCAAGATTTTTACATTACTTAAAGCCTTTTGAGATACATAAGAGAAATTTTGGAATTAGTAAAAAAGATTGGTCTTTGAATTGTTTGTGGAACCATACTTCTGGTCCTGTAAAGACTAGATTTGTAAAACAAGGACAGCTAATTTTAGTTTCTCAAAGAACTGGGTTGCTGCCTAAGTAATATTAAAGGACTGACACACTGATCCACCTGCGAGAAAGTCTTCTTTTCCTCTGGGTATATTTAGCTTAGGGGAAAAACCTGAACAAATTTTATCAGTATTTGAATATCAGCTTTAAATTTGGCCAAATCATCAGATTTCTGATTGCAGATGTATTAAGTCTTTTAAAAATATCTTGCTAGTTTTAGCCAGGACAAACAGTAAAGATTTCTGGCAGTCTTAAATAGCCTCATGTATCCGAGGCATCCTCAAAATGGGTATAAAAGATACTATTTTTATTAGAGTGTGGGACCCAAGGAATTTAACAAAAATCCCCTACCCCTGGACAAGCAGAGCAAGACCAACTCCATTTTCTGCTACACCCACCGTATCATGTATAACCCCCACATGACCTACTTATTGCTTAAGACACTACCCCACCCTAGTCAAGCCGCTGAGCACACCCTTACTGGAAACCGGCTCATATAGGAATGCAGAACCCCCAACCGCTAAAGAATGTAAACCCCGCCTTTTGCCCGCCAAACTTGTGTGCCAATTCTGACCAGAGTGATAGGCTAGTTCAAACAGTTAATATAGGGTAAATTGTAATTCAATTGGCCACCTGCGTGTGGACTGACATGACCATGCAACTTTCTGTGTGTGTTACAATCTCATTGGCCACTGGCCCCTATAAAACTGCTACGCCTCTTAACCTAGGGGTCCAAGTCCCTGCTCCGCTGTGTTGGGTATACTTGGGCCCAAGCTCGAGCTTGCAAATAAATCCTCATGCGTTTGCATCGGTATCAGCTCTTTGGTGGTCTCTCAGATTTGAAATCGGGGGCATTACATAGAGCCACTCCCAATGACAGCCAAAGAAAGACCTAACAATATGCATATCATGCAACAGGCAAGCAAGAAAGCCAAGCCATATTCTTAGGATGTAAAATAAAATGAGCAAGAATAAAAAAGTTATTCCCAGGATAAAAAGGGCATGAATTTGGAAAGGAAGTGATAACATGAATTTTTATTTCCCTCTCTCAACTAGACTTAGGAGTTAATCTATTGTTGCAGGATTTTTTTTTAACCTCAAAACCCGGGGTTCATTGTCTTGTCACTTCTAAGAATGAAGAGGTAGACACAAAATGAGCATCAGGCAAAATTTATTAGAGTATAAGATTAGAAAGTAAGAATAGTAGGAAAGCTCTCTTTACAGAGAGGGGACACTCAAAAGTGAATGCTCAAAGACTATAGGCAGGGGTCCTTGTTTTATAAGGTTCTGGTCAGCCTTCCCCATCCCTTCCCCCTTGTTCCTTCTCAGGTTCTATCCTTATTGGCTTGATAGCTCTATGTGCTGGGTTGTCCATTCCTGATTGGCTCATTTCCATTGTATGAGGGGTGGCCTATGGCTATACTTAGGTCTTTGGTCAAACTCCTGGGGGGGGATAGGTGGGGTCTGTTACATTCTTAAGAGTAACCTTAAGGCTGAGGGGGTTTGCTATAGTCAGAGCATTGTTCCAAAATATGTGTTTTTCCCCACCCAGGGACCTCAGGTCCTATCCTTTCCCTCTCTGCTTATTTTATCCTATCTATTATACTATTATACTATTTTTTTTTAATTTAGGAATCCCCTTAAGCTTAAGGTTTTGTTTTTGTTTTTGTTTTTGTTTTTATTTTTGTTTTTGTTTTTTTACTGTGGCCCAAAGCCTTTGACCTCAGAGTGAAAGACACCTGAGGAAGATCACCTGTAACCTCAGGCAATTTTATTTTAAAAAGTAACTGTCTTTCAGTGTGGAAAGGTGTTTAAACAGAAAATTTGTAGACTGTGAGTACTCAGATAAAGAAAGATAGAAGGGAGTAGTAGGAGTCATTTCAGTCTCACAGTCTTCTGTCTTAGGCATCTCTTGTATTTTTAATTAGCCTTGTAACAGATCTCTCAATGAGTATATTTTGGAAACTTGAAGCCATTTGGAAGCTTCTAAATGCCAGTTAAAATAGGCATCCCATTCTGTTTATTTAATTTGGGAACTCTTACTTACAAATGCATTTTTTAAGTGAACAATATTGTCTAATTGGAGCATTTCCCATAATGACAACTGCAATTTTAGGTTATTTTAAAAAAGTATCCAAATATCTGCAACTTCTAGGATGATTGTTCTTAGACATAAAATAAGCACATGTGATGGAAGGTAGTCTGCTTGACTCTTTAGAATTTAAGGATCTCATTAGCTAAGCCTTTAGGTTTCTTGGAGCCAAACTAATACCTAAGAGGGATGTGCTGAAAGATTGGGGACTGTGCATGCTTTACCTCATTGCACAGAAGTTTTCTTGAGGCTGGTGGGTGACATACTATCAGTTTAAACTGTTCTGTGACCAACTTATCCTATTATCAGAGTCCTCTTGAGGTGTTGAGTCTTCTAATAGTCTTTAAATAATTGACCAATATTCATCAATTTTTTCAGACATTTTTCCTCTGAGATCCCCACTACCAATAGCCTTAATTTATGGAAAACAAGACAGACATTTAACTTAATATATTAGCAGTACTGAGTCCTGCCCATAAGACTTTGTATGCACCACCACTAATTCCGGTGAAGCCTTACTGGGGCTTTCTACCCAGGAAACTGTAGCCTGAAAGACTAAGGGGTTGGCTATGAGCAGATATTTCTGCCAACTCAGTTGGGCTCAAAGCAAAACTGCCAGCTAACTGGGCTCCAGGGACAACAATCTACCAGCTCAGTCAGATTCTGGACAGAATATGCCATCTCAGTGTGGTAATGGACATAATCTGCCAACTGAAGCTGACCCGCCCAATAAAGGTTAACCAATTAGATTGGGACCTCAATCACATTATGTGTCTTTTCCAACAACAACAGTGTGAAACTAGAAGTCAATCACAGGAAAAAAAAACAGGAAAGAACACATATATGTGGAGGGTAAGCAACATGTTACTAAACAATGAATGTGCCAACCAAGATATCTAATGGGAAATTAAAAAATAAATGTAGACAAATTAAATGAAAAATCAATAGTCCAAAATCTTTGGGATGCAGCAAAAGCTATCCTAAGAAGAAAGTTTAGAGCAATACAGGCCTAGCTCAAGAAATAAGAAAAATCTCAAATAAAAAATCTAACATTACACACGAATAGGTTAGAAAAAGATGAACAAACAAAGCCCAAAGTCAGTAAAGGGAAGGAAATAATAAAGATTAGAGCAGAAATAAATTATATATATATATATATTCAATAAACACATATATAACTATATTATATATATTATATTATATATATTTATACATAATATATATTTATATATTTATATTAATATATATTTAATAATTTATAATTTATATTAATATATTATATTGTATATATTATATATTATAATATAATATATAATATATTATATTATAATATATTAATATTAATAATTTATATTAATATATTTAATAATATATTAAGTATATTTATGTATTTATATAATATATATATTATATTATATATATACACACACACAAACTATAACAACTATAACTATATACACACACACTATATATATATATATATATATATATATAAACAATACACACACACACACTATATATATATATATAAACAATAAAGCCAGGTGATTTTTTTTTAAGGGTCAACAAAATTGTTAAACATTTAGCCAGACTTATCAAGAATAAAAGAAAGAGATGGGACACCTGGGTGGCTCAGTTGGTTAAGTGTCCAACTCTTGATTTCATATCAGGTCATGATCTCACAGTTAGTGATTTCAAGCCCCGCATGAGGCTCTGTGCTGGCAGCGTGGAGCCTGCTTGGGATTCTCTCTTTCTCTCTCTCTCTCTCTCTCATTCTTTCTCTCTCTAAGCCCCTCCCTTGCTTGCACTCTCTCAAAATAAATAAATGAAACATTATTTTAGAAAAATAAAAAAAAGAAAGAGGACTCAAAATTAGAAATAAAGGAGGAGAATAACAGCTGACACCACAGAAATACAAAAGTTTAGAAGAGAATATTATGAAAATGTATATGCCAACAAATTGGACAACCCAGAAGAAATGGATAAATCCCTAGAAACATATAACCTTCCAAAGCTGAAGCAGGAATAATTAGAAAATTTGAGTAGACTGATCACTATCAATGAAATTGAATCTATAATTTAAAAAATCCCAACAAACAAAAGTCTGGGACCGGATAGCTTCACAGGTGAATTCTACAAACACTTGAAGAAGGGTTACTACTTATTCTTCTCAAATAATTCCAAAAATAAGAAGAAGAAAAGCTTCTAAATTCATTCTATGAGGCCAGCATTACCCTAATACTGAAACCAGACAAAAACACTACAGAAAAAGAGAACTACAGGCCAATATCTCTGATGAACATAGATGCAAAAATACTCAACAAAATAGTAGCAAAACTAATTCAGCAATATATTAAAAAAGTCTTTCACCACACTCAAGTTGGTTTTATTCCAGGAACACAAGGGTGGTTCAATAATTGCAAGTCAATCAACATGATACATCAACAAGAGAAAGGATAAAAATGATATGCTTTTCTAAATAAACACAGAAAAGCCTTTCACAAAGTACAATCTGCATTATTGATAAAAACTCTCAACAAAGTGAGTTTAGAGAAAGCATACCTCAACATATAGGCCATATATCAAAAACTCACAACTAACATCATACTCCATGTGAAAACTGAGAACTTTTCTTCTAAGGTCAAGAACAAGACAGGGATATCCATTCTCACCAGTTTTATTAAACATAGTACTGAAAGTCCTAGATGCAGCAATCAGGCAGGAAAAGGAAATAAAAGGCATTCAAATTGGTAAAGAAGAAGTAAAATTGCCACTACTTGCAGAAGGCATAATACTATATATTTGAAAGTCCAAATATTCCACTGAAAAACTACTAGAACTGATAAATGAATTCAGTAAAGTCACAGTATAAAAAAATAATAAAGAGAAATTGGTTGCATTCCTATATACTAATAAGAAGTATAAAAAGAGAAATTCAGAAAGCAACCTCAGGTAGAATTGCACCAAAAATAATAAGATATGTAGGAATAAATTTAACAAGGTGGTGAAAAACCGCTACTCTGAAAACTATAAAACACTGATAAAAGAAATTGAAGATGACACAAAATAAATGGAAAGATATCTCATGCTCATTAATTGAGAGAAACAATATTGTTAAAATGTCCATACTATTTAAAGCAATCTACACATTTAATGCAATCCCTATCAAAATACCAACAGCTTTTTTTCAGAGCTAGAACAAATTATCCTAAAGTTTGTATGGAACCACAAAAGACCCCAAATAGCCAAAGAAATCTTGAGAAAGAACAAATCTGGAGGTATCACAATCCTAGACTACTACAAAGCTGTAGTCATCAAAATAGTATGATACTGGCAAAAAAAAAAAAATAGACACATACATCAATAGAACACAGAGAGTCCAGAAATAAACTCACACTTGTATGGTCAATTAATATATGGCATAGGATGCAAGAATATACAGTGGAAAAAAAGACAGTCTCTTCAAACAATGGTGTTCAGAAAACTGGACAGGCATATGCAAATGAATGAAACTGGATCACTCTCTTATACTATACACAAAAATAAGCCCAAAATGTATTAAAGATCTAAATGTGAGACTTGAAAGAATAAAACTCCCAGAAGAAAATATAGGCAGTCATTTCTTTGGCATTGGCCTTAGAAATATTTTCCTATGGCACAAAAACAGACACATAGACCAATGGAACAGAATAGAAACTCCAGAACTAGACCCACAAACGTATGGCCAACTCATCTTTGACAAAGCAGGAAAGAACATCCAATGGAAAAAAGACAGTCTCTTTAACAAATGGTGCTGGGAGAACTGGACAGCAACATGCAGAAGGTTGAAACTAGACCACTTTCTCACACCATTCACAAAAATAAACTCAAAATGGATAAAGGACCTAAATGTGAGACATGAAACCATCAAAACCTTAGAGGAGAAAGCAGGAAAAGACCTTTCTGACCTCAGCCGTAGCAATCTCTTACTCGACACATCCCCAAAGGCAAGGGAATTAAAAGCAAAAGTGAATTACTGGGACCTTATGAAGATAAAAAGCTTCTGCACAGCAAAGGAAACAACCAACAAAACTAAAAGGCAACCAACGGAATGGGAAAAGATATTCGCAAATGACATATCGGACAAAGGGCTAGTCTCCAAAATCTATAAAGAGCTCACCAAACTCCACACCCAAAAAACAAATAACCCAGTGAAGAAATGGGCAGAAAACATGAATAGACACTTCTCTAAATAAGACATCCGGATGGCCAACAGGCACATGAAAAGATGTTCAGCGTCGCTCCTTATCAGGGAAATACAAATCAAAACCACACTCAGGTATCACCTCACGCCAGTCAGAGTGGCCAAAATGAACAAATCAGGAGACTATAGATGCTGGAGAGGATGTGGAGAAATGGGAACCCTCTTGCACTGTTGGTGGGCATGCAAAGTGGTGCAGCCGCTCTGGAAAGCAGTGTGGAGGTTCCTCAGAAAATTGAAAATAGACCTACCCTATGACCCAGCAATAGCACTGCTAGGAATTTATCCAAGGGATACAGGAGCACTGATGCATAGGGCCACTTGTACCCCAATGTTCATAGCAGCACTCTCAACAATAGCCAAATTATGGAAAGAGCCTAAATGTCCATCAACTGATGAATGGATAAAGAAATTGTGGTTTATATACACAATGGAATATTACGTGGCAATGAGAAAAAATGAAATATGGCCTTTTGTAGCAACGTGGATGGAACTGGAGAGTGTGATGCTAAGTGAAATAAGCCATACAGAGAAAGACAGATACCATATGGTTTCACTCTTATGTGGATCCTGAGAAACTTAACAGGAACCCATGGGGGAGGGGAAGGAAAAAAAAAAAAGAGGTTAGAATGGGAGAGAGCCAAAGCATAAGAGACTGTTAAAAACTGAGAACAAACTGAGGGTTGATGGGGGGTGGGAGGGAGGAGAGGGTGAGTGATGGGTATTGAGGAGGGCACCTTTTGGAATGAGCACTGGGTGTTGTATGGAAACCAATTTGTCAATAAATTTCATAAAAAAATAAATAAAGAAAGAAAGAAAGAAAGAAAGAAAGAAAAAAAAATAAAAATAAAAAAAATAAAAAAAAAATAAAGAAGACATCCGGATGGCCAACAGGCACATGAAAAGATGTTCAGCGTCGCTCCTTATCAGGGAAATACAAATCAAAACCACACTCAGGTATCACCTCACGCCAGTCAGAGTGGCCAAAATGAACAAATCAGGAGACTATAGATGCTGGAGAGGATGTGGAGAAACGGGAACCCTCTTGCACTGTTGGTGGGAATGCAAAGTGGTGCAGCCGCTCTGGAAAGCAGTGTGGAGGTTCCTCAGAAAATTAAAAATAGACCTACCCTATGACCCAGCAATAGCACTGCTAGGAATTTATCCAAGGGATACAGGAGTCCTGATGCATAGGGCCACTTGTACCCCAATGTTCATAGCAGCACTCTCAACAATAGCCAAATTATGGAAAGAGCCTAAATGTCCATCAACTGATGAATGGATAAAGAAATCGTGGTTTATATACACAATGGAATTCTACGTAGCAATGAGAAAAAATGAAATATGGCCTTTTGTAGCAACGTGGATGGAACTGGAGAGTGTGATGCTAAGTGAAATAAGCCATACAGAGAAAGACAGATACCATATGGTTTCACTCTTATGTGGATCTTGAGAAACTTAACAGGAACCCATGGGGGAGGGGGAGGGAAAAAAAAAAGAGGTTAGAGTGCGAGAGAGCCAAAGCATAAGAGACTGTTAAAAACTGAGAACAAACTGAGGGTTGATGGGGGGTGGGAGGGAGGAGAGGGTGGGTGATGGGTATTGAGGAGGGCACCTTTTGGGATGAGCACTGGGTGTTGTATGGAAACCAATTTGTCAATAAATTTCATATAAAAAAATATTTTCCTAAATGTTTCCTTAGGCAAGGGAAATAAAAGCAAAAATAAACTATTGGGACCACACCAAAATAAAAATCTTTGGCAACATGAAGGAAACCAGCAAAAGTGGAAAGACAGAAGACTAAATGAGAGAAGGTATTTTCAAATGATATATCTGACAAGGAGTTAATATACAAAATGTATATAGAATGTATACAACTTAGCACCAAAACAAAAACAAATATAAAAATAAATAATGCGATTTTAAAAATGGGCAGCAGACCTGAATAGACATTTTTCCACAGAAGACATACAAATAGTCAACAGACATATGGAGATGTTCAACATCAATAATAATCAGGGAAATATAAATCAAAACCACAATGAGATATCACCTCACACCTGTCAAAATGTCTAGAATCAGAAGGACCAGAAATAACAAGTGCTGGCAAGAGTGTGGAGAAACAGGAACCCTAGGACGCTGTTGGTGTGCATGCAAACTGATACAGCCACTGAGGAAAAGACCATAGAGTTTTCTCAAAAAAAATGAAAATATAACTACCATATGATCCAGTAATTCCACTACCAGGTATTTACCCAAAGAAAGTGAAAACACTAATTTGAAAAAAAATATATGTACCCCTATGTTTATTGCAGCATTATTTACAAGAGTCAAGATATGAAAGAACCTCATGTCTCCAACCACAGATGAATGGATTAAAAAAAATTGCATGCTCGTGGATTGGAAGAACAAATATTGTTAAAATATTGATACTACCCAAAGCAATCTAAATATTCAATGCAATCCCTGTCAAAATAACACCAGCATTCTTCACAGAGATAGAACAAACATTCCTAAAATTTGTATGGAATCAGACAAGACCCCAAATAGTCAAAGAAATCCTGAAAAAGAAAACCAAAGCTGGAGGCATCACAATTCTGGACTTCAAGATGTATCACAAAGCTGTAATCATTAAGACAGTATGGTACTTGCACAAAAACAGACCCACAGATCAATGGAACAGAATAGAGAACCCAAAAATGGACCCACAAACCTATGGCCAACTAATCTTTGACAAAGCAGGAAAGAGTATCCAATGGAATAAAGACAGTCTCTTCAGCAAATGGTGTTGGGAAAACTGGACCACTTTCTTACACCATACACAAAAATAAACTCAAAATGGGTGAAAGACCTAAATGTACAACAGGAAGCCATCAAAATCCTAGAGGAAAAAGCAGGCAAAAAACTTATTGATCTTGGCCTCAGCAACTTCTTACTCAACATGTCTCTGGAGGCAAAGGAAACAAAAGTGAAAATGAACTATTGGGACCTCATCAGGATAAAAAGCTTCTGCATGGCACAGAAAATAATCAGCAAAACTAAAAGGCAGCCGACAGAATGGGAGAAGATATTTGCAAATGACATATCAGATAAAGAGTATCCAAAATCTATAAAGAATTTATCAAACTCAACACCCCAAAAAACAAATAATCTAGTGAAGAAATGGGCAAAAGAAATGAATAGACACTTTTCCAAAGATATCCAGATGGCTAACAGACACATGAAAAAAATGCTTAACATCACTCATCATCAGGGAAATACAAATCAAAACCACAATGAGATATGGCTAAAATTAACAACTCAGGCAACAATAGATGCTGGTGACGATGTGGAGAAAGAGGATCTCTTTTGCACTGCTGGTGGGAATACAAACTGGTGCAGCCACTCTGGAAAACAGTATGGAGGTTACTCAAAAAGTTAACAATAGAGCTACCCTAAAACTCAGCAATTGCACTACTAGGTATTTATTATTTATTGAAAGAATGCAGAAGTGCTGTTTCAAAGGGGCACATACACCCCAATGTTTATAACAGCACTATCGACAATAGCCAAAGTAGGGAGAGATCCCAAATGTCCATCAACTGATGAATGAATAAAGAAGATGGGTGTATATATATACAATGGAATATTACTCAACAATCAAAAAGAATGAAATCTTGCCATTTGCAACAATATGGCTGGAACTAAGAGTGTATTAGGCTAAGCAAAATTAGTAAGAGAAAGACAAATAGCACATGACTCCACTCATATGTGGAATTTAAGATACAAAACAGATGAGCATAAGGGAAGGGAAGCAAAAATAATATAAAAACAGGGAGAGGGACAAACCATAAGAGACTCTTAAATACAGAGAACAAACTGAGGGCTGCTGAAGGGGTTTTGGCTGGGGGGGTGGGATAAATGGGCAAGGGGCATAAAAGAGGACATTTGTTGGGATGAGCACTGGGTGTTAAATGTAGGGGACAAATCACTGGATTCTACCCCTGAAATCATTATTACACTATATGTTAGCTGATGTGAATTAAAAACAAGTGATGTATATGTACTATGGAATATTACCCATCCATAAAAACAAGCAACATCCTGCCATTTGCCAATACATGGATGGACATAGATTGTATGTAAGTGAAATAAGCGAGACAGAGAAAGACAGATATTATATTATGTTACCCATATGTGGAACTTAAGAAACCAGAAAATGAACAAACAAGGGGAAAAGGGACAAACAAAAAACCCACTCTTAAATATAGAGCACAAACTGGTGGTTGCCAGAGGGAAGATGGGTGGTAGGATGGGTGAAATCGATAAAGGCAATTAAGAGTCCACTTGTGATGAGCACTGTGTTGATTTGTTGTGCCACTATATTGTACACTTGAGACTAATATAACAATGTGTATAGTGTGCATAAGAAAAAAACTCCTCTCTGGGACTTACTGGCTCTTTGGAGCATGACAGAGAGAGAGCACAAAGATGGCTTCCACTGTCTGGAGGAAGGAAGAGGAAGAGCATAGAGATGGTGCCCACTGGGAAAGAAAAAAGAAATAAAGAAATAAAAGCATATATATATAAAAGATGATTTTCAGCTGGAGCAAGAAAAGTGAAAGTGCAAAAATAGCACCCAGTGGTCATCATCCTGTAGAGAATACTAACAGGTCCTTAAAATTGTGTCAAATCATGTGCCTATCCTTTAGAGTCATGCTCAAAAGTAAGTGAATTAGCCTCTCTCACACAAATTCAGGAGCCCCTTAATCAGCCACTACTGCACTGGGTCCTGGTGTGGGTGAGTATGAATGTGCAAACCCTTTAATAGCCATTTCTCAGGTCACTATAGTCTTGTGGTTATCATGTATATGAGCCCCATTGGTTTTTAAAGCTAGATGTTTTGGGCACTCGTCTCTCAGGTACAGGTCTTCAAAGTTGTGGGTGTCCAATGTATGGTTCAAACTCTTTATTCCTTGGGGAGAAGCTCTAAGTTGTTCAGTTCCTTCTGACTGTGGGTCACAGTGCCCAGGGTGTGGTTTATGGCAAGATTATGTCCCAGCCTCTCCTACCTGCTTCAGTGTGGGCTGAGGGGTCACTCAGCCAGTTTTTAGGTGTTTTTAAGAGGAATAAATAAATATATATATATATACATATTTAAATATATGTATATATATATTTAATAATCATATAAAAAATATAATAAATATATTTAAAAATTAATAATATATATATATCTGTGTGTGTATATATATGTATATATATATATATATATATATATCTGTGTGTATATATATATCTTTGTATATATATACACACACACATATATATATATCTTTGTATATCTTTGTATATACATACATATATATGTGTGTGTGTATATATATATTTATATATATATTTATATACATATATCTGTAGACTGGGTGTGTTCATGGGAGGAGGTGAGTTCAGAATCCCCTTACTTCACCATCTTGAATTTGAACATTTATTTTTATTTATTTTGCTTTGTGCACTTTTTCTTTTAATATCTGTAGACACATGTCTCTTACGAGGTTTGGAAAATCCTTATTCATTATTTTTTCAAATATTAACTCTCTTCTGTTTTCTTTATTCTCTTCTGAGATATACACTAAAGCTTCTCATTCATAATCAAGATCTATAAATTTCCCCTTCACATTTTTCACTTTTCTTTCTCTGTTGCATTATATACAATTTCATTAGATTGATCTTCTAGCTTGTTAATATTTTAACTCTCCCTTATCTGCCTTTTAGCACATACATTGATTTCTTTAACAATTAATTTTGTTTTGGGGCGCCTGGGTGGCTCAGTCGGTTAAGTGGCCGACTTCGGCTCAGGTCATGATCTCGCGGTCCGTGAGTTTGAGCCCCGCGTCGGGCTCTGTGCTGACAGCTCAGAGCCTGGAGCCTGTTTCGGATTCTGTGTCTCCCTCTCTCTGACCCTCCCCCATTCATGCTCTGTCTCTCTGTGTCTCAAAAATAAATAAACGTTAAAAAAATAAAAAAAAAACAATTAATTTTGTTTAATGTTATAAGTTTCATTTAGTATGTATCATCTATCTATCATCTATCTATCTATCTATCATCTATGTATCTCAACATCTGGTATCTGCTTATATATATGTATTTGGATTTTATCTTGTATTTCATGAAAAAAGTTCATATACAGGTATTTTATAAGTTATACCTGACTCTTCTAATAACTGAAGGAAGTCTTTCAGAGTCTAAATCTGCTGTTTGCTTTTTATCTGGTGACTCTCACTCATAATGATTTTGTCCTTGTGTGTTTGTTACCTTTTATTGTAAGCTTATATTTTATTGGTCTTCATATGTGGAAATCCAATGAGTTTACATTAAAGGAACTTTTCCCTAAAGAATATTTACTTTTGTCTGTGTGTGCCAGAGTATACTACTACCCTGGGAACCTTTAGTTCCTTTTTGGATAGGAGCTTTGGCTTTATGCCCACAGCCTCAAATTCAGCTCCCCTGCTTGATGCTGACTCAAAGTTAGTCTCCTGATCCATTTTAGTGATGACAGTGACATTTGCCCTCATATCTAAGCCATTTTCCTGCTTGTCTGCTTGCTCTGGTTTCAGGTTACTTCATTCTAGCTAGCAAGGAGTGTGCCTCAAATTTACCTCTTATTTTTAAGTTCAGCAGTACATTAAATACCTGTTCTATTCATGATCTAATGGATGCATTGTGAAAAAGCCTCTCAATGTATATAGTCCACAACACTACTGGAAGTTTCCTTTCCATTCTTTAACTCACTGGAATCTAGATTTCTGCATTTGCCTTTTATCTGAAATTGCCACCATCAAGATTATCTAAAAGTGTCATAAAGCCAAATCTAACAGATGTTTCTGTCCTCATCAGCACTTCACCTTCTATCTACCCTTGACTCTCTCTTAGTTATCTTTTAAGTTCTTTTATCACCCATTCCTTAAATGTTGATGTTCCTTGGGGGTTTAACGTTAATTCTTTCCATTTAACCCCCCATACTTTCTATGATCAATCTGATCTATTCTTGTGACTCCAGCTGCCACATATATATTGATGACCCCCAACAGTATGTTTCCTTCACAGACAAAACCTATTTAGCTAATTACCTCCTCTACTTTTGTGTAACTCTCTATTGTGTAGTTACCTTACATTTAACATTAAAAACTGAACTTATTATCCTGCCTTTATACTCCCAACTACTTTCTCTTGTATTCTCTATACCAGCTTCACAAATCAGAAACCAAGCCATTATTCACAATGCCTCTCTGTCTCTCTCAAAATTTCCACATTCCATATCACCAAGTCTGAGTCTTTCTACATCTTGGGATCTATTTATTCTGCAGTGTCAATGACTTCTCTTATACAGACAAGTCACTTTCATCTCTTGCTTGGAGTATGGTTACAGCCTCCTAACTAATTTCTCTGCCTGTCCTCTTGAATCCTCACCTCCCTACTGTAGTGAGTAATCTTTCTAAAATCTTATCATGGCATTATTTTGCTTAAGCAGTGACTAGCCATTGATTAGAAGATCAAGTTCAAAATCATCCCCAGTCCTTCAACATATGGCCTCTGCCTATTTTCTAGCATTATCTCTCTTTTATATTACATTCTCCTTCTGTGGCTGCCATAATATTTTTTAATATAATTTATCATCAAATTGGCTAACATACAGTGTGTAAAGTGTGCTCTTGGTTTTTGCAGATTCCTGTGGTTCATCGCTTACATACAACACCCATTGCTCATCCCAACAGGTGCCCTCCTCAATGTCCATCACCCATTTTCCCCTCTCCCCCACCCCCTCATCAACCCTCAGTTTGTTCTTTGTATTTAAGAGTCTCTTATGGTTTGCCTCCCTCCCTCTCTCTTTGTAACTGTCCCCCCCTTCCTTCCCCCATGGTCCTCTGTTAAGTTTCTCAAGATCTACATATGAGTGAAAACATATGACATCTGTCTTTCTCTGACTGACTTATTTCACTCACCATAATACCTTTCAGTCCCATCCATGTTGCTGCAAATGGCATGATTTCAATCTTTTTTAATTGCCAAGTAGTATTCCATTGTATATATAAACCACATCCTCTTTATCCATTTATCAGTTGATGGACATTTAGGCTCATAATTTGGCTATTGTTGAAAGTGCTGCTATAAACATTGGGCTACATGTGTCCCTATGAATCAGCACTCCTGCATCCTTTGGATAAACTCCTAGTAGTGCTATTGCTGGGTCATAGGGTAGTTCTATTTTTAATTTTTTGAGGAACTTCCACACTGTTTTCCAGAGCGACTGCACCAGTTTGCATTCCCACCAGCAGTGCAACAGGTTCCGTTTCTCCACATCCTCTCCAGCATCTATAGTCTCCTGATGTGTTCATTTTAGCCACTCTGTCCAGCATGAGGTTGTATCTCAGTGTGGTTGTGATTTGTATTTCCCTGATG
This sequence comes from Prionailurus viverrinus, assembly GCF_022837055.1. Classification (NCBI taxonomy): domain Eukaryota; kingdom Metazoa; phylum Chordata; class Mammalia; order Carnivora; family Felidae; genus Prionailurus; species Prionailurus viverrinus. Next base: position 58,674,040 of record NC_062579.1, read on the forward strand.
ATGAGTGACATTGAGCATCTTTTCATGTGCCTGTTGGCCATCTGTATGTCTTCTTTGGAAAAGTGTCTATTCATGCCTTATCTCTCTGTTATATTACATTATCCTTCCCTAGCTGCCACAATTATTGAGGAATACTGAATTATTTGCATTTTGTAAAACATGATCTCTTAACAGAAGTGTCTTTGTCCTCAGTCTACCTTTCTATATGTAGTTCCTATAATTTCTGTCTTCCTTTGCTTGGGTAAAGTGCTCCCATAATATTTTGTATTTACCCTTAGTAGTGTATATACTATCACACTGTACACATATTCTGTCTTTTTCATTAAAGTGTGAGCTCCTTGAGGATGGTCTATGTCTTATTTATCACAGCACCTAAACATACTAGGCATTCAACAAATGTTTTAAGGAAGAAAGCAGAAAAAAGCTAACCTGAAGACAGATTTATTTGGCACATATTATTGCAAACTGTACTGAGAAAGGGGAAGAAAAATGAATGTTCAAGCAGTTCAGGGCCCTCTGGTCAAACTATCAATTGTACTCCCAACCTAAATGAATGTATGAATATGGTATATATTAATCTCAGTCCATTGCTTCTCTACAACTAGCTACAGAGAATTCAATTAACATCATCCTGGATTGCCAAGAATACTAAAGATATGGTGCTATAGACCTTATCAAGCTTTTATCATTACTTGGAAGGTAGCAGCATTTATCAACAGTTTATTTAAGGGGTTCTGATCATATCTTTTAGTTTTTGCTTTAAATTGTTTTTTCTGATTATAAAATGAAAAGGGATTGTTAGATTAGACTTGTTTAAATATGAAAATTTTTAGATCTAAAAATTAACCTAATGAATCTTCTAATAATGAATGTTATTTTAAAAGCCAGGTGAGAATTTATATCATGAGTAAAGGAATGGGTCAGAAGGGGCATCTACCATTCTTTCTTCTGCATTTCAATCTTTAATTTTTTTTTTTTTTTGGATACAGAGAGCATGCAAGCAGGGGAGAGGGGCAGAGGGAGAGAGAGAATCTTAGGCAGGCTCCACACACAGCATGGAGCCTGACATGGGGCTCAATCCCACAACACTGGGATCATGACCTGAGACAAAATCAAGACTTGTATGCTCAACTGATTGAGCCACACAGGTGTCCTAAGCATATCAATCGTTCCACTCCTGTTATCTAGTGTTCCAGCTATACTCTAGGCTTTTGTTTTTAGCATTCACTGATAACCCTCTATATCTATATCCCTCAGTGCCACTGCAGAAAAGGACCTGGATATTCTGACTTCCCTGTCCAAGGTTGTTTTTATTCATTTCATTACATATAGGAACAAGTAGGACATAATCATAACAACTGTAGCTCCCATTTGTGATGGTCTTTGTGATTTACAAAGTGTTTCACACACTTGTCATCCAGGTTGTTCCTAATAGTAGTTTTTTAAGGATCCAGAGAGTACAATCCAAGTGGTTTTCAAACCATGTTATTCTCTGATTTAAGGTTCCAGGTAAGTGATTTGGAGGTAGGGATAGGGGTAGTGGAACTTCCTCCTCCCACCCCCACCCTCACCAAATGTACTTACCTCCTTTATATATACCACTGCTTCATTGTTTTTATATGTTTTATTTAGTTGGGTTCTATACAAGATTTTCTTTTCTGTATTAGATTTTGTCCATAGCAAAGATTCTACTCCATAAAAGTAAAAAAAAACCCACTTTACAGATGAATAAAACTGAAGTTCAGAGAGGTTCAGTCATGAACCAAGAATCACACAGCTAGTAAGTAGCAGAGCAGTCTGCCTGATTCCAAGGCCCAAGATGGCTTCTCAGACTATGGATTTGCTTATAATGAAAGAGATTAAATCCAAATACTTAAAACGAATGAATGATCAGACAAGGAAACAGAGGTTTTTAAAACTTTGTGGTAAAATATAAACAACATAAATTTTACCATTTTAAGTGAGAAATTTAGGGTCATTAAGTGCATTTGCAAAATGTATCCACATTGTATCCACCACTATCTATTTTCAGAACTTTTTCATTATCCCCAAAATAAATTTAATACACATTACACAGTAATTCCCATTCTTTCCTCTATCCAGCCCCTTGGAAACCAATATTTATTCTGTGTCTATGAATTAGACTGCACTACATACCTCATATCAGTGAAATAATACAGTATTTGTCCTTTTTTGTCTTATTTTACTTAGCATAATGTCTTCAAATTAAGTCATGTTGTGGCATGTGCCAGAATTTTCCTTTTTAAAGATGAGTCATATTACACTGAATGTATATGTGTATGTATATACCACACTTGTTTATCCACTCATCCATCAATGGACATTGGGTTGTTCCCACCTTTTGACTATGGTCAATAATGCTGCTGTGAATATTGGTGCACACATATCTGTGACTCTCTGCCTTCAATTCTTCTGGGTGCAAACCTCAGAACGGAATTGCTGAATCATATGGTATTTCTTATTTTTTAATGAAATTTATTGTCACAATGGTTTACATACAACACCCGATGCTCATCCCAATAGGTGCCCTCTTCAGTGCCAATCACCCACTTTCCCTTCTTCTTACCCCCCATCAACCTTCAGTTTATTCTCATTTTTTAAGAGTCTCTTATGGTTTGCCTCCTTCCCTCTCTGTAACTTTTTTTTCCCATTCCCCTCCCCCATGGTCTTCTGTCATGTTTCTCAGGATCCACATGAGTGAAAACATATGGTATCTGTCTTTCTCTGTATGACTTATTTCACTTAGCATAACACTCTCCAGTTCCATCCACTTTGCTAAAAAAGGCCATGTTTCCTTCGTTCTCATTGCCACATAGTATTCCAGTGTATATAAACCACAACTTTATCCACTCATCAGTTGATGGACATTTAGGCTTTTTCCATAATTTGGCTATTGTTGAAAGTGCTGCTATAAACATTGGGGTACAAGTGCCCCTATGCATCAGTACTCCTGTATCCCTTGAGTAAATTCCTAGCCGTGCTGTTGGTGGGTCATAGGGTAGATCTATTTTTAATTTTTTGAGGAAACTCCACACTGTTTTCCAGAGTGGCTGCACCAGTTTGCATTCCCACCAACAGTGCAAGAGGGTTCCCGTTTCTCCACATCCTCTCCAGCATCTATAGTCTACTGATTTGTTCATTTTACCCACTCTGATTGGTGTGAGGTGATATCTCAGTGTGGTTTTGATTTGTATTTTCCTGATGAGGAGTGACATTGAGCATCATTTCACGTGCCCATTGGCCATCTGGATGTCTTCTTTAGAGAAGTGTCTATTCATGTTTTCTGCCCATTTCTTCACTGGATTATTTGTTTTTTGGGTGTGAAGTTTGGTGAGTTCTTTATAGATTTTGGATACTAGCCCTTTGTCTGATATGTCATTTGCAAATACATTTTTCCATTCCATCGGTTGCCTTTTAGTTTCGTGGATTGTTTCCTTTGCAGTGCCTAAGCTTTTTATCTTCATGAGGTCCCAATAGTTCATTTTTGCTTTTAATTCCCTTGCCTTTGGAGATGTTTCAAGTAAGAAATTGCTGAGGCTGAGGTCAGAGAAGTTTTTTCCTGCTTTCTTTTCTAGGATTTTGTTGATTTCCTGTTTCACATTCCAGTCCTTCATCCATTTTGACTTTATTTTTGTGAATGATGTAAGAAAGTGGTCTAGTTTCATTCTTCTGCATGTGCCTGTCCAGTTCTCCCAGCACCATTTATTAAAGAGACTGTCTTTTTTTCCATTTGATATTCTTTCCTGCTTTGTCAAAGATTAGTTGGCCATAATTTTGTGGGTCCAATTCTGGAGTCTCTATTCTATCCCATTGGTCTATGTGTTGTTTTTGTGCCAGTACCATACTGTATTGATGATTACAACTTTGTAGTAGAGGCTAAAGTCTGGGATTGTAATGCCTCCTGCTTTGGTCTTGTTCCTCAATATTACTTTGGCTATACAGGGTCTTTTGTGGTTCCATACAAATTTTAGGATTGCTTTTTCCAGCTTTGAGAAGAATGCTGGTGCAATTTTGATTGGGACTTTATTGAATGTGTAGATTGCTTTGGGTAGTACTGACATTTTAACAATATTTATTCTTCCAATCCATGAGCATGGAATGTTTTTCCATTTCTTGGTATCTTCTTCAATTTCTTTCATAAGCTTTCTATAGTTTTCAGCATACAGATATTTTACATCTTTGGTTAGGTTGATTCCTAGGTATTTTATGATGCTTGGTGCAATTGTGAATGGGATCAGTTTCTTTATTTGTCTTTCTGTTGCTTCATTATTAGTGTATAAGAATGCAACTGATTTCTGTACGTTGATTTTGTATCCTGCGACTTTGCTGAATTCATGTATCAGTTCTAGCAGACTTTTGGTGGAGTCTATCAGGTTTTCTATGTATAATATCATGTTATCTGCAAAAAGTGAAAGCTTGACTTCACCTTTGCCAATTTGGATGCCTTGGATTTCCTTTGTTGTCTGCTGATGCTAGAACTTCCAACACTATGTTAAACAACAGTGGTGAGAGTGGACATCCCTGTCGTGTTCCTGATCTCAGGGAGGAAGCTCTCAGTTTTTCCCCATTGAGGATGATATTAGCTGTGGGCTTCTCATAAATGGCTTTTTATGATTTTAAGTATGTTCCTTCTATCCTGACTTTCTCGAGAGTTTTTATCAAGAAAGGATACTAAATTTGGTTAAATGCATTTTCTGCATCGATTGATAGGGTCATATGGTTCTTATCTTTTCTTTTATTAATGTGGTGTATCACATTGATTGATTTGAAAATACTGAACCAACCCTGCAGCCCAGGAATGAATCCCACTTGATCATGGTGAATGATTCTTTTTATATGTTGTTGAATTCGATTTGCTAGTATCTTGTTGAGAATTTTTGCATCCATATTCATCAGGGATATTGGCCTGTAGTTCTCTTTTTTTTATCGGGTCTCTGTCTGGTTTAGGAATCAAAGTAATGCTGGCTTCATAGAATGAGTCTGGAAGTTGTCCTTCCCTTTCTATTTTTTGGAGCAACTTGAGAAGGATAGGTATTATCTCTGCTTTAAAAGTCTCGTAGAATTCCCCAGGGAAGCCACCTGGTCCTGGACTCTTACTTGTTGAGAGATTTTTGATTTTTGATAACTGATTCAATTTCTTTGCTGGTTATGGGTCTGTTCAAGTTTTCTATTTCTTCCTGTTTAAGTTTTGGAAATGTGTGAGTGCTTAGGAATGTGTCCATTTATTCCAGGTTGTCCAGTTTGTTGGCATATAATTTTTCCTAGTATTCCCTGATAATTGCTTATATTTCTGAGGGATTGGTTGTAATAATTCCATTTTCATTCATTATTTTATTTATTTGGGTCCTCACCCTTTTCTTTTTGAGAAGCTTGGTAGAGGTTTATCAATTTTGTTTATTTTTTCAAAAGACCAACTCTTGGTTGGTCTTGGTCTTATTGATCTACTCTACAGTTTTTTAGATTCTATATTGTTTATTTCTGCTCTGATATTTAGTATTTCTCTGCTTCTGCTGGGTTTGTTGTTTCTTTGCTGTTCTGCTTCTAGTTCCTTTACGTGTGCTTTTCAATTTTCTATTTGCGATTTTCTTGTTTCTTGAGATAGGCCTGGATTGCAATGTATTTTCTTATCAGGTCTGCCTTTGCTGCATCCCAAAGCCTTTGGATTGTTGTATTTTCATTTGTTTGAATATATTTTTTAATTTCTTCTCTAATTGCCTGGTTGACCCATTCATTCTTTAGTAGGGTGTTCTTTAACCTCTATGCTTTTGGAGGTTTTCTAGACTTTTCCTCTGGTTGATTCAAGTTTCATAGTACTGTGGTCTGAAAGTGTGCATGGTATGATCTCAATTCTAGTATAATTATGAAGGGATGCTTTGTGACCCAGTATGTGATCTATCTTGGAGAATGTTCCATGTGCATTCGAGAAGAAAGTATATTCTGTTGCTTTGGGATGCAGAGTTCTAATATATCTGCCAAGTCCATCTGATCCAATGTATCATTCAGGGCCTTTGTTTCTTTGTTTATTCTCTGTCTAGATGTTCTATCCATTGTTGTCAGTGGAGTATTAAAGTTCCCTGCAATTACCACATTCTTATCAAAAAGGTTGCTTATGTTTGTGAATAATTTTTTTTTATATATTTGGGGGCTCCCGCATTTGGTGCATGGACATTTATAATTGTTAGCTCCTCATGATGGATCGACCCTGTAATTATTATATAATGACCTTCTTCATCTCTCGTTACAGGCTTTAATTTAAAGTCTAGTTTGTCTGATATAAGTAAGGCTACTCCAGCTTTCTCTTGACTTCCAGTAGCATGATAGATAGTTCTCCATCCCCTCACTCTCAATCTGAAAGTGTCCTCAGGTCTAAAATGAGTCTCTTTTAGACAGAAAATAGATGGGTCTTATTTTTTTTATCCATTCTGATACCCTGATACTCTTTTGGTTGGAGCATTTAGTCCATTTACATTCAGTGTTATTATAGAAAGATATGGGTTTAGGGGCACCTGGGTGGCGCAGTCGGTTAAGTGTCCGACTTCAGCCAGGTCACGATCTCGCGGTCTGGGAGTTCGAGCCCCGTGTTGGGCTCTGGGCTGATGGCTCAGAGCCTGGAGCCTGTTTCCGATTCTGTGTCTCCCTCTCTCTCTGCCCCTCCCCCGTTCATGCTCAGTCTCTCTCTGTCCCAAAAATAAATAAACGTTGAAAAAAAAATAAATAAAAAAAAAAAAGAAAGATATGGGTTTAGAGTCATTGTGATGTCTTTAGGTTTCCTGCTTGTAGTGATATCTCTGGTACTTTTTCTCATAGGATCCTCCTTAGGATCTCTTGTAGGGCTGGTTTAGTGGTGATGAATTCCTTCAGTTTTTATTTGTTTGGGAAAACCTTTATCTCTCCTTCTATTCTGAATGACAGATTTGTGGATAAAGGATTCTTGGCTGCATATTTTTTTCTGTTCATCATATTGAAGATTTCCTGCCATTCCTTTCTGGCCTGCCAAGTTTCAGTAGATAGGTCTGCCACTCGTCTTATGGGTCCTTCTTTATATGTTAGACGTGTTTATCCCCAGGTGCTTTCAGAATTTTCTCTTTATCCTTGAATTTTGCCAGTTTCATTATGATATGTCATGCAGAAGATCAATTCAAGTTACGTGTGAAGGGAGTTTTTGTGCCTCTTGCATTTCAATGCCTTTTTCCTTCCCCAGATCAGGGAAGTTCTCAACTATGATTTGTTCAAGTACACTTTCAGCCCCTTTTTCTCTCTTTCTCTTCTGGAATTTCTATTATACGGATATTGTTCCATTTGATTGCATCACTTAGTTCTCTAATTCTCCCCTCATACTCCTGGATTTTTTTATCTCTCTTTTTCTCAGCTTCCTCTTTTTCCATGATTTTATCTTCTAATTCACCTATTCTCTCCTCTGCCTCTTCAATACATGCTATGGCTGCCTCCATTTATTTTGCACCTCATTCATAGCATTTTTAAATTCATCATGACTATTTTTTAGTCCCTTGATCTCTGTAGCAATGGATTCTCTTCTGTCCTCAGCTTTTTGAAGCCCAGTGATTAAATTTATGACTATTATTTTAAATTCTTCTTCCGTTATATTGCTTAAATCGTTTTTGATCAATTCATTAGCTGTTGCTACTTTCTGGAGTTTCTGTTGAGGAGAATTCTTCCATTTCATTATTTTGTTTAGTCTTGCAGTAGCTCCAACCTGCAGGGCACTTCCTCTGTGCTGTCAGGAGAAACTTGTGTTGGTGCGCGGGGCTGCAGTCAGACCTGATGTCTGTCCACAGCCCACTGCTGGGGCCACAGTCAGACTACTGTGTACCTTATCTTCCCCTCTCCTAGTGGCAGGACTCACTGTGCAGTTGTGTGGTCCCTGTCTGGGCCCCTTGCACACTGCCAGGCTTGTGGTGCTGCTTCAATGGGATCTGTCCATGGGCGTATTAGCTGGGGTGGATCCGCCAGGTGCACAGGGGCAGGAGGTGCAGGCTTAGCTAGCTTTGCTGTCAGTGGTCCCCTGTGAGAGGGGCCCTGCATCACTGGGAGGGAGGCAGGCCCATCAGAGGGATGGATCCACAGAAGCACAGCATTGGGCATTTCTGTGGTGCATGCAAGTTTGGTGAGGGGGACTGGTTCCCTTTGAAATTTTGGCTGGGGGGTGGGAGAGGGAGATGGCACTTACCAGTGCCTTTGTTACCTGCCGAGCTGAGCTCTGTATTCCTGGGCTCAACAACTCTTCCTCTTGGCGTCCTCTTGCCCTCCCAGTTATCTGAACGCAGAGCTGTTGACTTTTAACATTCCAGATGTTAAGTCCTGCTGGCTGTCAGAACTGTCAGAGTTCAGGCCCTTCTGCTTCTGCAAGCCAGACTTTGGGGGCTCTGCCTTGCCTGGCAGGCTGCCCTTCCACTGTCCTGGATCCTTCCTCCCAGTCCATGTAGCATGCACCACATCTCTGCCCTTCCTACCCTCTTCTGTGTGATCAGCAGGATGAGGCTAGCCCAGCGTCCTCCTATGCTGCCATCCTCCGCCAATATCCTCATATGGTATTTCTATATTTAACTTTTTGTGGAATCACCAAACTTCTTTCCACATTGAAGTCTCTTTATTGTTTATGCTTCTGCATTTAACTTTAATGCCACTGATAACTTAATGAAACAAATATGTTACTTAAAGGACAAATTCTACACAGGAAACATTTAAGACATTGAACATAAATGATGAATCACTGAATTCTACTCAATATTGTATATTGGTTTCAGGAGTAGAATTCAGTCATTCAACATTTACATACAACACCCAGTGCTCATCATAACAGGTGCCCTCCTTAATAACCATCACCCATCTAGCCGTTCCCCCAACCACCTTCCTCCATCAATCCTTAGTTTATTCTCTATCATTAAGAGTCTCTTATGGATTTTCCCCCTCTCTCTTCTTTTACACCTCCCATATATCCATCTCTTTTGTTTCTTAAATTCCACATATGAGTGAAATCATATGGAATTGTATTTCCCTGACTGACTTATTTCACTTAGTATAATACACTCTAGCTCCATCCATAGTGTTGAAAATGCCAAGTTTTCATTTTTGATGGCTGAATAATATTCCAATTCTCACACACACACACACACACACACACACACACACACACACACACATCTTCTTTATCCATTCATCAGTTGACAGACATTTAGGCTCTCTCCATCATTTGGCTATTGCTGATAGTGCTGCTATAAACGTTGGGGTGCATGTATCCTCTACTCCTTCTTATCTGTATTTTTGTATCCTTTGGATAAATACCTAATAGTGCAATTGCTGAATCATAGGATACTTCTATTTTTAACTATTTGAGGGAAATCCATACTGATTTCTAGAGTGGCTTCACCAGTTTGCATTCCTACCAACAGTGTGAGAGGGTTATCCTTTCTCCACAGCCTCATCAACACCTGCTGTTTCTTGTGCTGTTGATTTTAGCCATTCTGACAAGTGTGAGGTAATACCTCATTGTAATTTTGAATTGCTTTTCCCTGATTATAAGTGATGAGCCAATGTGTCTGTTGGCCATCTGTATGCCTTCTTTAGAGAAATGTCTCTTTATGTATTCTGCTCATTTAAAAAAATTTTTTTTACATTTTATTTATTTTTGATAGACAGAGCACAAGTGGGGGAGGGGCAGAAAGAGACGGAGACACAGAATCCGAAGCAGGTTCCAGGCTCCGAGCTGTCAGCACAGAGCCCAATGCAGGGCTTGAACTCACAAACTGAGAGATCATGACCTGAGCTGAAGTTGATGCTTAACCGACTGAGCCACCCAGGTGCCCCAGTATTCTGCCCATTTTTAAATTGGATTACTTGTTTTTTTGGTTTTGAGTTTTATAATTTCCTTATATATTTTGGATACTAACCCTTTATCATATATGTAATTTGCAAATATCATTTCCCATTCTGTAGGTTGGTTTTTAGTTATGTTGATTATTTCCTTTACTGTGCAGAACTTTTTAATTTTGGTGTAGTGACATTGGTTTATTTTTTATTTTGTTTCCTTTCCCTCAGGAGACACATCTAGAAAGAAGTTATTCTCTCTGATGTCAAAGAAATTACTGCCTGTGTTCTCTGCTAGGATTTTTATAGTTACAGTTATCACATTTAAGTCTTTAATCCATTTTGAATTTATTTTTGTGCATAGTATAAAAAAATCCAGTGTCCTTTTTTTTGCATGGTGAAGTCCAGTTTTCCCAACACCACTTGTTGAAGGGATTTTTTTCCTATTAGATATTCTTTCCTACTGTGCTGAAGATAAACTGACCATATAACTGTAGGTTTACGTCTGGATTTTCTACTATATTCCATCGATCTAGATATATCTATCTTTCTGCCAGTAACATACTATTTTTCCCGCAGTTTTAATTTTAATTCCAGAGAGTTAACATACAGTGTAATATTAGATTCAGTTATAGAATTTAGTGATTCATCACTTGATACAACATCCAGTGCTCATCATTACAAGTGGACTCCTTAATACCCATAATATATTTAGCTCTTCCCCTGCCTGCCTACCTCCCATCCAGTAATCATCAGTTTGTTCTCTATAGGTAATACTTTGCTTCATGGTTTGATTCTTTTTGTTTTCCCCCATGTTTATTTGTTTTGTTTCTTAAATTCCACATATAAGTGAAATCATATGGTATTTGTCTATCTCTGACTGACTTATTTACCTTACCATAATACTCTCTAGTTCCATCCACATGATTGCAAATGGCAAGATTTCATTCTTTTTGATATATATATATATATATATATATATATATATATATATGACATCTTCTGTATGCATTCATCAGTTGGATATTTGGGATCTTTCCATAACTTGGCTATTGTTGATAATGCTGCTATAAACATCAGGTGCATGTATCCCTTTGAATCAGTATTTTTGTATCCTTTGGGTAAATACCTAGTAGTGCAATTGCTGGATCATAGGGTAGTTCTAATTTAAAATTTTTGAGGAACTTCTATACTATTTTTGATAGTGGCTGCACCAGTTTGCATTCCCAACAACAGTATAAGAGGGTTCCATTTCTCTGCATCCTTGCCACCTGTTGTTTCCTGTGCTGTTTATTTTAGCTATTCTGACTGGTGTGAGGTGATATCTAACTGTAGTTTTTTTAACTTTATTTTTTATTTTTTAAAATTTACATCTCAAATAGCATATAATGAAGCAATGATTTCAGGAGTAGATTCCTTAATGCCCCTTACCCATTTAGCCCATCCCCCCTCCCAGAACCCCTCCAGAAACCCTCAGTTTGTTCTCCATATTTATGAGTCTCTTCTGTTTTGTCCCCTTCCCTGTTTTTATATTATTTTTCTTTACCTTCCCTTATGTTCACCCGTTTTGTCTCTTAAAGTCCTCATATGAATGAAGTCTTATGATTTTTGTATTTCTCTGACTAATTTCATTTAGCATAATACCCTCCAGTTCCATCCACGTAGTTGCAAATGGCAAGATTTCATTCTTTTTGATTACCAAGTAATACTCCATTGTATAAATATACCACATCTTCTTTATCCATTCATCCATCAATGGACATTTGGGCTCTTTCCATACTTTGGCTATTGTTGATAGTGCTGCTAAAAACATGGCAGTGCATGTGTCCCTTTGAAACAGCACACCTGTATCCCATGGATAAATGCCTAGTAGTGCAATTGCTGGCTCTTAGGGTAGTTCTATTTTTAGTTTTTTGAGGAACCTCCATACTGTTTTCCAGAGTGGCCGCACCACTGTTTGCATTCCTACCAACAATGCAAAAGAGATGCTCTTTCTCCGCATCCTCACCAACATCCGTTGTTGCCTGAGTTGTTAATGTTAGCCATTCTGACAGGTGTAAGGTGATATCTCATTGTGGTTTTGATTTGTATTTCCCTGATGATGAGTGATGTGTAGCATTTTTTCATGTGTTGGTTGGCCATCTGGATGTCTTCTTTGGAGAAGTGTCCATTCATGTCTTTTGCCCATTTCTTCACTGGATTCTTTGTTTTTTGAGTGTTGAGTTTGATAAGTTCTTTGTATGTTTTGGATACTAACCCTTTATCTGATATGTCATTTGCAAATATCTTCTCCCATTCTGTTGTTTGCCTTTTAGTTTTGCTGATTGTTTCCTTCACTATGCAGAAGTTTTTATTTTGATGAGGTCCCAGGAGTTCATTTTTGCTTTTGTTTCCCTTGCCTCTGAAGACGTGTTGAGTAAGAAATTGCTGCAGGCAAGATCAAAGAGGTTTTTGCCTGTCTTCTCCTCGAGGATTTTGATTGCTTCCTGTCTTACATTGAAGTCTTTCATCCACTTTGAGTTTATTTCTGTGTATGGTGTAAGAAAGTGGTCCAGGTTCATTTTTCTACATGTCGCTGTCCAGTTTTCCCAGCACCACTTGCTGAAGAGACTGTCTTTATTCCATTGGATATTCTTTCCTGCTTTGTCAAAGATTAGTTGCCCATATGTTTGTGGGTCCATTTCTGGGTTCTCTGTTTTGTTCCATTGATCTGAGTGTCTGTTCTTGTGCCAGTACCACACTGTCTTGATGACTACAGCTTTGTAGTATAGCTTAAAGTCTGGGCTGTGATGCCTCCTGCTTTGTTTTCTTTTTCAAGATTGCTTTGGCTATTCGGGGTCTTTTCTGGTTCCATACAAATTTTAGGATGATTTGTTCTAGCTCTGTGAAGAATGCTGGTGTTACTTTGATAGGGATTGCATTGAATATGTAGATTTCTTTGGGTAGTATCAACATTTTAACAATATTTGTTCTTCCTATCCAGGAGCATGGAATCTTTTTCCTTTTCTTTGTGTCTTCTTCAATTTCTGTCATAAGCTTTCTATAGTTTTCAGTGTATAGGTTTTTCACCTCTTTGGTTAGATTTATTCCTAGGTATTTTATGGTTTTTGGTACAACTATAAATGGGAACGATTCCTTGATTTCTCCTTCTGTCGCTTTATTGTGGTGTATAGGAATGCAACCGATTTCTGTGCATTGATTTTATATCCTGAAACTTTGCTAAATTCATGAATCAGTTCTAGCAGTTTTTTTGGTGGAATCTTTTGTGTTTTCCCTATAGAGTATCATGTCATCAGCAAAGAGTGAAAGTTTGACCTCCTCCTGGCGAATTTGGATGCCTTTTACTTTTTTGTGTTGTCTGATTGCAGAGGACAAGACTTCCCATACAACGTTGAATAAGAGTGGCGAGAGTGGACATCCCTGTCTTGTTCCTGACCTTAGGGGGAAAGCTCTCAGTTTTTCCCCATTGAGGATGATATTAGCCTTGGGTCATTCATATATGGCTTTTATGATCTCGAGGTATGATCCTTCTATCCCTACTTTCTTCAGGGTTTTTATCAAGACAGGATGCTGTATTTTGTCAAATGCTTCCTCTGCATCTATTGAAAGGATCATATGGTTCTCCTTTCTTTGATTGATATGATGAATCACATTAATTGTTTTGTGGATATTGAACCAGCCCTGCATCCCAGGTATAAATCCCACTTGGTCGTGGTGAATACTTTTTTTAATGTATTGTTGGATCCGGTTGGCTAATATCTTGTTGAGGATTTTTGCATCCTTGTTCATCAGGGAAATTGGTCTATAGTTCTCCTTTTTAGTGGGATCTCTGGTTTTGGAATCAGGGTAATTAATGTTGGCTTCATAGAAAGAGTTTGGAAGTTTTCCTTCCATTTCTATTTTTTGGAACAGTTTCAAGAGAATAGGTGTTAACTCTTCCTTAAATGTTTGGTAGAATTCCCCTGGAAAGCCATCTGGCCCTGGACTCTTGTTTTTTGGGAGATTTTTTATTACTAATTCAATTTCCTTACTGGTTATGGATCTGTTCAAATTTTCTATTTCTTCCTGTTTCAGTTTTGGTAGTGTATATGTTTCTAGGAATTTGTCCATTTCTTCCAGATTGCCCATTTTATTGGGATATAATTGCTCATAATATTCTCTTATTATTGTTTTTATTTCTGTTGTGTTGGTTGTGATTTCTCCTCTTTCATTCTTGATTTTACTTATTTGGGTCCTTTGCTTTTTCTTCTTGATCAAAGTGGCTAGTGGTTTATCAATTTTGTTAATTCTTTCAAAGAACAAGCTACTGGTTTCATTGATCTGTTCTACTGGTTTTTTTTTTTTTTGGTTTCGATAGCATTAATTTCTGCTCTAATCTTTAGTATTTCCTGTTTTCTGCTGGTTTGGGGTTTTATTTGCTGTTCTTTTTCCAGCTTCTTAAGGCATAAGGTTAGGTTGTGTATCTGACATCTTTCTTCCTTCTTTAGGAAGGGCTGGATTGCTATATTCTTTCCTCTTATGACCACCTTTGCTGCATCCCAGAGGTTTTGGGTTCCGGTGCTATCATTTTCATTGACTTCCAGATACTTTTTAATTTCTTCTTTAACTGCTTGGTTAGCCCATTCATTCTTTAGTAGGATGTTCTTCAGTCTCCAAGTATTTGTTACCTTTCCAAATTTATTCTTGTGGTTGATTTCAAGTTTCATAGCATTGTGGTCTGAAAATATGCACGGTATGATCTTGATCTTTTTATACTTACTTAGGGCTGATTTGTGTCCCAATATATTGTCTATTGTAGAGAATTTTCCATGTGCACTGGAGAAGAATGTATGTTCTGCTGCTTTAGGATGAAATGTTCTGAATGTATCTGTTAATTCCATCTGGTCCAATGTGTCATTCAAAGCCATTTTTTTCTTGTGAGTGAGGTGTTCAAGTCTCCTACTATTATGGTATGACTATGGATGAGTTTCTTTATGTTTGTGATTAATTGGTTTATATATTTGGGTGCTGTCACATTTGGCGCATAAATGTTTACAATTGTTAGGTTTTCTTGGTGGATAGACCCCTTGATTATGATAAAATGCCCTTCTGCATCTCTTGATACAGTCTTTATTTTAAAGTCTAAATTGTCTGATATAAGTATGGCTACTCCGGCTTTGTTTTGTTGACCATTAACATGATAGATGGTTCTCCATCCCCTTATTTTCAATCTGTAGGTGTCTTTAGGTCTAAAGTGGGTCTCTTGTAAACAGCATATAGATGGGTCTTGTTTTCTTATCCATTGTGTTACCCTATGTCTTTTGATTAGATCATTGAGTCCATTGAGGTTTAGAGTGAGTCCTGAAAAATATGAATTTATTGCCATTATGATGCTTGTAGAGTTGGAGTTTCTGGTGGTGTTCTCAGTCCTTTCTAATCTTTTGTTGCTTTTGGTATTTTTTTTCATCTTTCTCCCCTCAGATTGTCCCCCTTAAAATTTTTTGCAGGGCTGGTTTAGTGGTTACAAACTCCTTTAATTTTTGTGTGTCTGGGAAACTTTTTATCTCTCCTTTTATTTTGAATGACAGCCTTGCTGGATAAAGAATTCCTGGTTGTATATTTTTATGATTCAGCACACTGAATATATCCCGCCACTCCTTTCTGGCCTGCCAAGTTTCTGTGGATAGGTCTGCTGCAAACCTTATCTGTCTTCCCTTTTTTAAGGGAAGGACTTTTTTTCCCTTGCTGCTTTCATGATTCTCTCCTTGCCTGAGAATTTTGTGAATTTGACTATGATATGCCTTGTTGATGGTCGGTTGTTAGAGGTTTATTAATTTTATTAATTGTTTCAAAGAACCATCTCCTGTTTCATTGGTCTGTTCTATTTTTTTTAATTTTCTACATCATTTATTTATGTTCTAACCTTCATTCTTTCCTTCCTTCTACTGGATTTAGTTTTTGTTTGTTATTGTTTTTGTAGCTCCTTTACGTGTAAGGTTAAGTTGTGTATTTGAGATTTTTCTTGCTTCTTGAAGTAGATTCTTGATTCTTGAAGTAGATTCTTGGGTAGTATAGACATTTTAACAATATTTGTTCTTCTGATCTATGAGCAATGTAATGCCTTTTAATTTCTTTATGTCTTCAATTTCTTTTATCAGAGTTTTATAGTTTTCAGAGTCCAGGTTTTTCACTTCTTTGATTTGGTCAATTCTAGGTGTCTTATGGGTTTTGGTGCAATGGTAAATGGGATTTATTCCTTAATTTATCTTTCTGCTGCTTCCTTATTGGCATATAGAAATGCAACAGATTTCAGTACATTGATTTTGTATCCTGCACCTTTACTGAATTAATTTATCAATTGTAACAATGTTTTGGTGGAGTCTTTTGAGTTTATACCTTTTCTTCTCAAACTATTCCAAAAAAGTAGAAAAGGAAGGAAAACTTCCAAACTCATTCTATGAGGCCAGCATTACCCTGATACCAAAACCAGATGAAGATGCCACTGAAAAAGAGAACTACAGGCCAATATCTCTGGTGAACAAGGATGTAAAAATTTTCAGTTAAATACTAGCAAACCAAATCCAACAGTATAATAAAAGAATCATTCATCGCAATCAAGTGGGATTTATCCTGGGATTGCAAGGATGGTTGAATATTCACAAATCAATCAATGTGATACACAACATTAATAAAAAGAAAGAATAAGAACCATATTATCCTTTTTATAGATGCAGTAAAAGCACTTGAAAGAGTACAACATTCATTCATGAAAAAAAAACTTTCAACAAAGTAGGGTTAGAGGGAACATACCTCAACATAATAAAGGTCATATATGAAAAACCCACAGCTAATATCATCCTCAATGTGGAAAAACTAAGATGTTGTCTGCTATAGTCAGGAACAAGACAGAGATGTCCAGACTCACCACCGTTATTTAACATAGTAGTGGAAATCCTAGCCACAGCAATCAGAAAACAAAAAGAAATAAAATGTATCCAAATCAGCAAGGGAAGGGTAGAACTTTCACTATTTGTAGATTACATGATACTCCATATAGAAAACCAAAAAGATTCCACCAAAAAAAAAACTTTTTAATTTTTAAAGAAAATCTGATTTTATTGGCTTGTCCCTATTTAAGGTACCACACATTTTCTTAACAGCTTTTTGAGATATAATATTCATATCATAAAGTTCATTACTTTAAATATAGAATTCAATAATTTTTAGTACATGCACAGAATTTTGCAACCATTATATTATCCTAATTATAAAACATTTTTATGATGCTAAAAAAATATCATATCCATTAGCACACCCCACCATCTCCCCCCAAACCCTGGGTAACCACTAATTTATTCTCAGACTCTATAGATTTACCTTTACTGGACATTTCATATTCATGTAATCATTATAATGTGACCTTTGTGATTGGCTTTTTCACTTAGCATGGTATTTTTAAGTTCAGTTTTAGCATGTATTATCAGTACTTCATTCTTTTTATGGCTCAATAATGTTCCATTTTATTAGTATACAGCATTTTGTTTATCCACTAACTAGTTAATGGTCATTTGGGCTTTTACTTTTGCTGTTTTATGAATAATACTGCTGTGATCTTTAGTGTAAACCTTCTTGTTTAAACGTGTGTTTTCCATATTATTGGGCATATACCTTGTACTGGAATTGCCAGAATATGTTAAGTCCATGTTTTAACTTTTTGAGGAACTGTCAAAGTGTTTTCCAAAGCAGCTGCACGATTGTTCATTCTCATTTGCAATGTATAAGCATTCTGATTACTCCACATCCTCACCAATAGTTGTTATTGTCTTTTATTATTATAGCCATCCTACTAGATGGAAAGTAGTATCTCACTGTGGTTTTGATTTGAATTTCTGTACTGTTATGTTGAGCAACTTTTCCTGTCCTTACAGGTCATTTGCTTATGTTCTTTGGAGAAATATTAAAATATTTTGGCCATTTTAAAATTGGGCTGGCTATCTTTCAGTTGTTGAGATGTAATAGTTCCTTATATATATTCTGGAGACTAGGTCCTTATTATATATGTGATTTGAAACTATTTTTTCCTATTCTCTGGGTTATCTTTCTACTTTCTTAATAATGTCCTTTGAAGCAGAAAAGTGGTTAATTTTGATGAAGTCCAATTTACTTTTTCTTTGGTTGCTTATGCTTTAGGTGTCATATCTAAGAATCTATAGCCTAGTCTAAGGTAACAAATATTCATACCTAGGTTTTCTTCAAAGAGTTTTATAATTTTAGCTTTTACTTTTAAGTCTTTGATCCATTTTAATTTTTTTATGTTGTGCGATGTAGTGATCTAAATTCATTCTTTTGCTTGTGGATATCCGATTGTCCCAATGCTATTTGTTGAAAGAACCATTCTTTCCCCCATTGAATTATCTTGGCACCATTGTCAAAAATCAATTGATCATAGATGCATGGTTTATTTCTGGACTCTCAGTTCCATTCCATTGACTTAATATGTCTATCTTTATGTCAGTACCACATAGTGTTGTGACTTATAGTAGCTTTTATAAGTGTTACTTATAGTAGCTTTTAGTAAGGCTTGAAATTGGGGAGTGTGAGTCCTCCAATTTTGTTCTTTTCAGGATTACATTGGCACTTCTCGGTCCCTTGCATTTCCACATGAAATTTTTGAAGTTTCTGCAAAAAAAATCCAGTTGGGATTTTGCTAGAGATTGTGTTGAGTGTGTAGACCAATTTGGGTGTACTGTTATTTTAATATTATCTTTCAAAGCATGAACATGAGATATCATTCACTTATTTAGGTCTTCGTTAATATCATTCAACATTTCGTAGTTTTTAGTGTACAAGTTCTGTACTTCTTTTGTTAAACTTGTTACTATTTTATTCTTCTTGATTCTATTGTAAATGGAATTGTTTCCTTGATTTTATTAGATTCTTAACTGATAATGTATAGAAATAGAACTGATTTTTGCATATTTATCATGCATCATGCAAAGATGCTGTATGCATTCATGTGTTCTAATACTCTTAACACGCATTAAGATTTTCAATATATAATAATGTAATCTGCAAACAGATAATATTACTTCTTCCTTTCCACTCTGGATGCCTTTTGTTAATTTTCCTTGACTAAATGTTCATGTTATGACCTCTAGGAAAATGTTGAACATAAGTGCAGAGAGTGAAAACCCTGTCTTATTCCTCATCTTAATAAGAAAATATTCAGTATTTCTCTATTAAGTCTATGACTTGTGGCTTTTTTATATGAAATTTATTGACAAATTGGTCTCCATACAACACCCAGTGCTCATCCCAAAAGGTGCCCTCCTCAATACCCATCCCCACCCTCTCCTCCCTCCCACCCCCCATCAACCCTCAGTTTGTTCTCAGTTTTTAACAGTCTCTTATGCTTTGGCTCTCTCGCACTCTAACCTCTTTTTTTTTTCCTCCCCTTCCCCCATGGGTTCCTGTTAAGTTTCTCAGGATCCACATAAGAGTGAAACCATATGGTATCTGTCTTTCTCTGTATGGCTTATTTCACTTAGCATCACACTCTCCAGTTCCATCCACGTTGCTACAAAAGGCCATATTTCATTTTTTCTCACTGCTACGTAGAATTCCATTGTGTATATAAACCACAATTTCTTTATCCATTCATCAGTTGATGGACATTTAGGCTCTTTCCATAATTTGGCTATTGTTGAGAGTGCTGCTATGAACATTGGGGTACAAGTGGCCCTATGCATCAGTGCTCCTGTATCCCTTGGATAAATTCCTAGCAGTGCTATTGCTGGGTCATAGGGTAGGTCTCTTTTCAATTTTCTGCGGAACCTCCACACTGCTTTCCAGAGCGGCTGCACCAATTTGCATTCCCACCAACAGTGCAAGAGGGTTCCCGTTTCTCCACATCCTCTCCAGCATCTATAGTCTCCTGATTTGTTCATTTTGGCCACTCTGACTGGCGTGAGGTGATACCTGAGTGTGGTTTTGATTTGAATTTCCCTGATAAGGAGCGACATTGAACATCTTTTCATGTGCCTGTTGGCCATCCGGATGTCTTCTTTAGAGAAGTGTCTATTCATGTTTTCTGCCCACTTCTTCACTGGGTTATTTGTTTCTCGGGTGTGGAGTTTGGTGAGCTCTTTATAGATTTTGGAGACTAGCCCTTTGTCCGATATGTCATTTGCGAATATCTTTTCCCATTCCGTTGGTTGCCTTTTAGTTTTGTTGGTTGTTTCCTTTGCTGTGCAGAAGCTTTTTATCTTCATAAGGTCCCAGTAATTCACTTTTGCTTTTAATTCCCTTGCCTTTGGGGATGTGTCGAGTAAGAGATTGCTATGGCTGAGGTCAGAAAGGTCTTTTCCTGCTTTCTCCTCTAAGGTTTTGATGGTTTCCTGTCTCACATTTAGGTCCTTTATCCATTTTGATTTATTTTTGTGAATGGTGTGAGAAAGTGGTCTAGTTTCAACCTTCTGCATGTTGCTGTCCAGTTCTCCCAGCACCATTTGTTAAAGAGACTGTCTTTTTTCCATTGGATGTTCTTTCCTGCTTTGTCAAAGATGAGTTGGCCATACGTTTGTGGGTCTAGTTCTGGAGTTTCTATTCTATTCCATTGGTCTATGTGTCTGTTTTTGTGCCAATACCATGCTGTCTTGATGATTACAGCTTTGTAGTAGAGGCTAAAGTCTGGGGTTGTGATGCCTCCCGCTTTGGTCTTCTTCAAAATTCCTTTGGCTATTCGGGGCCTTTTGTGGTTCCATATGAATTTTAGGATGGCTTGTTCTAGTTTCGAGAAGAATGCTGGTGCAATTTTGATTGGGATTGCATTGAATGTGTAGATAGCTTTGGTTATTGTTGACATTTTAACAATATTTATTTTTCCAATCCATGAGCAGGGAATGTCTTTCCATTTCTTTATATCTCCTTCAATTACCTTCATAAGCTTTCTATAGTTTTCAGCATACAGATCTTTTACATCTTTGGTTAGATTTATTCCTAGGTATTTTATGCTTCTTGGTGCAATTGTGAATGGGATCAGTTTCCTTATTTGTCTTTCTGTTGCTTCATTGTTAGTGTATAAGAATGCAACTGATATCTGTACATGGATTTTGTATCCTGCAACTTTGCTGAATTCATGTATCAGTTCTAGCAGACTTTTGGTGGAGTCTATCGGATTTTCCATGTATAATATCATGTCATCTGCAAAAAGCGAAAGCTTGACTTCATCTTTGCCAATTTTGATGCCTTTGATTTCCTTTTGTTGTCTGATTGCTGATGCTAGAACTTCCAGCACTATGTGAAACAACAGCGGTGAGAGTGGGCATCCCTGTCGTGTTCCTGATCTCAGGGAAAAAGCTCTCAGTTTTTCCCCGTTGAGGATGATGTTAGCTGTGGGCTTTTCATAAATGGCTTTGATGATCTTTAAGTATGTTCCTTCTATCCCGACGTTCTCAAGGGTTTTTATTAAGAAAGGGTGCTGGATTTTGTCAAAGGCCTTTTCTGCATCGATTGACAGGATCATATGGTTCTTCTCTTTTTTTTGTTAATGTGATGTATCACGTTGATTGATTTGCAAATGTTGAACCAGCCCTGCATCCCAGGAATGAATCCCACTTGATCATGGTGAATAATTCTTTTTATATGCCGTTGAATTCGATTTGCTAGTATCTTGTTGAGAATTTTTGCATCCATATTCATCAGGGATATTGGCCTGTAGTTCTCTTCTTTTACTGGGTCTCTGTCTGGTTTAGGAATCAAAGTAATACTGGCTTCATAGAATGAGTCTGGAAGTTTTCCTTCCCTTTCTATTTCTCTGAATAGCTTGAGAAGGATAGGTATTATCTCTGCTTTAAACGTCTGGTAGAACTCCCCTGGGAAGCCATCTGGTCCTGGACTCTTATTTGTTGGGAGATTTTTGATAACCGATTCAATTTCTTCGCTGGGTCTGTTCAAGCTTTCTATTTCCTCCTGATTCAGTTTTGGAAGTGTGTGGGTGTTCAGGAATTTGTCCATTTCTTCCAGGTTGTCCAATTTGTTGGCATATAATTTTTCATAGTATTCCCTGATAATTTTTTGTATCTTTGAGGGATTGGTTGTAATAATTCCATTTTCATTCATGATTTTATCTATTTGGGTCATCTCCCTTTTCTTTTTGAGAAGCCTGGCTAGAGGTTTGTCAATTTTGTTTATTTTTTAAAAAAACCACCTCTTGGTTTTGTTGATCTGCTCTCCATTTTTTTTAGATTCTATATTGTTTATTTCTGTTCTGATCTTTATTATTTCTCTTCTTCTGCTGGGTTTAGGCTGCCTTTGCTATTCTGCTTCTATTTCCTTTAGGTGTGCTGTTAGATTTTGTATTTGGGATTTGTCTTGTTTCTTGAGATAGGCCTGGATTGCAATGTATTTTCCTCTCAGGACTGCCTTCGCTGCGTCCCAAAACGTTTGGATTGTTGTATTTTCATTTTCGTTTGTTTCCATATATTTTTTAATTTCTTCTCTAATTGCCTGGTTGACCCACTCATTCGTTAGTAGGGTGTTCTTTAACCTTCATGCTTTTGGAGGTTTTCCAGACTTTTTCCTGTGGTTGATTTCAAGCTTCATAGCATTGTGGTCTGAAAGTAAGCATGGTATAATTTCAATTCTTGTAAACTTATGAAGGGCTGTTTTGTGACCCAGTATATGATGTATCTTGGAGAATGTTCCATTGGCACTCAAGAAGAAAGTAGATTCTGTTGCTTTGGGATGCAGAGTTCTAAATATATCTGTCAAGTCCATCTGATCCAATGTCTCATTCAGGGCCCTTGTTTCTTTATTGACCGTGTGTCTAGATGACCTATCCATTTCTGTAAGTGGGGTGTTAAAGTCCCCTGCAATTACCACATTCTTATCAATAAGGTTGCTTATGTTTATGAGTAATTGTTTTATATATTTGGGGGCTCCAGTATTCGGCGCATAGACATTTATAATTGTTAGCTCTTCCTGATGGATAGACCCTGTAACTATTATATAATGTCCTTCTTCATCTCTTGTTACAGCCTTTAATTTAAAGTCTAGTTTGTCTGATATAAGTATGGCTACTCCAGCTCTCTTTTGACTTCCTGTAGCATGATAAATAGTTCTCCATCCCCTCACTCTCAATCTAAAGGTGTCCTCAGGTCTGAAATGAGTCTCTTGTAGACAGCAAATAGATGGGTCTTGTTTTTTTTATCCATTCTGATACCCTATGTCTTTTGGTTGGCGCATTTAATCCATTTACATTCAGTGTTATTATAGAAGGATATGGGTTTAGAGTCATTGTGATGTCTGTATGTTTCATGCTTGTAGTGATGCCTCTGTTACTTTGTCTCACAGGATCCCCCTTAGGATCCCTTGTAGGGCTTGTTTAGTGGTGACAAATTCCTTCAGTTTTTGTTTTTTTGGGAAGACCTTTATCTCTCCTTCTATTCTAAATGACAGACGTGCTGGATAAAGGATTTTCGGCTGCATATTTTTTCTGTCTAGCACCC
Source organism: Prionailurus viverrinus (assembly GCF_022837055.1). Taxonomy (NCBI): domain Eukaryota; kingdom Metazoa; phylum Chordata; class Mammalia; order Carnivora; family Felidae; genus Prionailurus; species Prionailurus viverrinus. The sequence continues at coordinate 58,697,373 of NC_062579.1, forward strand.
TGAAAATCTCGTGCCAATTCTTTCTGGCCTGCCAAGTTTCAAAAGAGAGATCAGTCACGAGTCTTGTAGGTCTCCCTTATATGTGAGGGCACGTTTACCCCTTGCTGCTTTCAGAATTTTCTCTTTATCCTTGTATTTTGTCAGTTTCACTATGCTATGTCGTGCAGAAGATCGATTCAAGTTACGTCTGAAGGGAGGTCTCTGTGCCTCTTGGATTTCAATGCCTTTTTCCTTCCCCAGTTCAGGGAAGTTCTCAGCTATAATTTCTTCAAGTACCCCTTCAGCACCTTTCCCTCTCTTCCTCCTCTGGGATACCAATTATGCGTATATTATTTCTTTTTAGTGTATCACTTAGTTCTCTAATTTTCCCCTCATACTCCTGGATTTTTTTATCTCTCTTTTTCTCAGCTTCCTCTTTTTCCATAACTTTATCTTCTAGTTCACCTATTCTCTCCTCTGCCTCTTCAAGCCGAGCCGTGGTGGTTTCCATTTTGTTATGCATTTCGTTTAAAGCGTTTTTCAGCTCCTCGTGACTGTTCCTTAGTCCCTTGATCTCTGTAGCAAGAGATTCTCTGCTCTCCTCTATACTGTTTTCAAGCCCAGCGATTAATTTTATGACTATTATTCTAAATTCACTTTCTGTTATATTATTTAAATCCTTTTTGATCAGCTCATTAGCTGTTGTTATTTCCTGGAGATGCTTCTGAGGGGAATTCTTCCGCTTGGTCATTTTGGATAGTCCCTGGCGTAGTGAGGACCTGCAGGGCACTTCCCCTGTGCTGTGGTGTATAACTGGAGTTGGAGGGCGGGGCCGCAGTCAGACCTGATGTCTGCCCCAAGCCCACCGCTGGGGCCACAGTCAGACTGGTGTGTGCCTTCTCTTCCCCTCTCCTAGGGGCGGGATTCACTGTGGGGTGGCGTGGCCCGTCTGGGCTACTTGCACACTGCCAGGCTTGTGATGCTGGGGATCTGGCGTATTAGCTGGGGTGGGTAGGCAAGGTGCACGGGGGCAGGAGGGGCAGGCTTAGCTCGCTTCTCCTTAGGTGATCCACTTCAGGAGGGGCCTTGTGGCAGTGGGAGGGAGTCAGATCTGCTGCCGGAGGTTTGGCTCCGCAGAAGCACAGAGTTGGGTGTTTGCGCGGAGCGAGCAAGTTCCCTGGCAGGAACCGGTTCCCTTTGGGATTTCCGCTGGGGGATGGGCGGGGGAGATGGCGCTGGCGAGCGCCTTTGTTCCCCACCAAACTGAGCTCTATCATCCGGGGGCTCAGCAGCTCTCCCTCCCTTTGTCCTCCAGTCTTCCCGCTTTCTGAGCAGAGCTGCTAACTTATGTCCTCCCAGACGCTAAGTGGTGCTTGCTGTTGGAACACAGTCCGCCTGGCCCCTCCGCTTTTGCAAGGCAGGTTCGGGGGCTCTGCTTGGCCGGTGAGCTGCCCCTCCGCCCCGGCTCCCTCCCGCCAGTCTGTGGAGCACGCACCGCCTCGGCGCCCTTCCTACCCTCTTCCGTGGGCCTCTCATCTGTGCTTGGCTCTGGCGACTCCGTTCTGCTAATCCTCTGGCGGTTTTCTGGGTTATTTAGGCAGGTGTAGGTGGAATCTAAGTGATCAGCAGGACGCGCGGTGAGCCCAGTGTCCTCCTACGCCGCCCTCTTGACTAGTAGTCCCTGACTTGTGGCTTTTTCATATATACTCTTTATCAGGTTAAGACAGTTTTCTTCTATTCTTTGTTTGCTGCACATTTTTATCAAGAATGACTGTTGAATTTTGTCAAATGATTTTTCTAATTTTAATGGCAATATCATGTGATTTTCATTTTTTCTATTAGTATGGTGTATTACATTGTTATTCAGATTTTAAACCAAACTGCTTACCTGAGATAAATCCCATTTGATTATAGTATATATATCTTTTTATATGTTAATGGATTTGCTAGTTTTTTTTTTGACAATTTCTATACCTATACTGATAAATAATATTGGTCTTTAGTTTTCTTTGTGATATATTTGTCATGTTTTTGCATCTGTATAATGGCTTCATAGAATGAGTTGGAAAGTGTTCCTTTCTCTTCCATTTTCTGTGATAATTTTTGAAGAGTCACTGTTAATTTTTCTTTGTATATTTAGTAGAATTCACCAGTGAAACCATCTCGGACTGGGGTTTACTTTGTGGGATGTTATGAATTCAACATTTTTGTCAGTTAAGACTGCTATAACAAAAATAGCATAGACTAGGTGGCTTAAATAGCAAACATCTATTTCTCAGTTCTGAAGGGTAGGAAATCTAATATCAATACACTAGTCATTTCAAAATCTGGTGAGGGCCCTCTTCCTGGCTTGCAGGCAGACATATTATCCTTGTATCCTCACATAGCACAGTGAGCAAGGTCCAGTCTCTTTCTCTTTTTACAAAGACACTAACCCCATCTTTGTCCCCACCTCATGAATTCATCTAAAGCTAATTATCCCCCAAAGGTACCACCTCCTAATACCACCCCTTTTGGGATTGTAGTTTCAATATATGAATTTTAGGGAGGCACAAACATGCAATCCATGATACTTGTGATAGGTATATGCAGATTTTCTATTTATTCTTAGTCAGTTTTGATAGTTTGTGTCTTTTCAGGAATTTGTCTACTCCATGCATGTTATATTATGCAGTTTATAATGGGCTAAATTAGGTCCCCCTATATATTGAGGACTTTAACCCTTAATATGACTATATTTGGAAGCAGTCTTTAAGGAGGTAATTAAGATTAAATGAGGTCATAAGGGTGGGGCCCTAATCCAATATGATTGTTGTCCTCTTAAGAAGAGGAAGAAACATCAGGGATGCGTGTCACAAAGAGGCATGTGAGGAAACACTCAGGCTGCTGTCTGCCAAAGAGAACTCAAATGAAACCAACACTGCCAACACTTTGATCTTGAGCTTCCAATCTCTAGAACTGAAAAATAAATTTGTTTTTTTAGCCACTGTCTGTGATACTTTGTTATGGCAGACCTAGCAGACTAATATACCATTATTCATAGTATTCACTTAAAGTCCTTGATTTCTGTAAGATAGGGAGTGATATCTTGTTTTACATTCCTGAATTTAGTAATTTGAGTTTATTTTTCTTAGTGTAGCTAAAGGTTTCTCAATTTTCTTGATCTTTTCATAGAGTATTTTGTTTCGTTACTCTCATTTTTTTTTCAATTCTCGATTTCTTTTATTTCTACTCTAATCTTTATTATTCCCATCATTCAACTTGCTTTGGGTTTAGTTTTCTCTTATTTTTTAATTTCCTATGGTAGAAGTTTAGGTTATTAATTTGAGAGCTTTTTTCCTTTTTTTATGTAGGTATTTACAACTATAAATTTTCCTTAGAGCACAGCTTTTGCTGATCTCTTGTTTTGGTATGTTTCATTTTTATTTATCTCAGTGAATTCTTTAGTTTCCCTTATAATTTCTCTTGATCAATTTTTTTTCTAAAATTCATTTGGTGCAGAGCACGTGTATCTTTTTTTAAAAGTTTATTTATTTATTTTGAGAGAGACAGAGACAGCACAAGTGGGGGAGTGGTAGAGAGGGAGACAGAGAATCCCAAGCAGGCTCCTCACTATTAGCACAGAGCCTGACATGGGGTTCAAACTCACGAAACCGTGAGATCCCGACCTGGCCAAAACTAAGAGTTGGACACTTAACCGACTGAGCCACCCAGGTGCCCCTCTTGATTAATTGGTTATTTAAGAGAATTGTTTAACTTCCACATAACTGAAAAATGTCCAATTACCCCCTACTGTTGATTTCCAATTTCATTCCACTATAAAGGGAGAACATACTTTGCATGATTTCAATCCTTTTAAATATATCAAAACCTGCTCTACGGCTTTGCATATAGTATATTCTGAAGAATATCCCATGTGCACCTGAGAAGAATGTGTATTTTGCTGTAATTGGATACAACGTTCTATATATGTCTATTAGGATTATTTGGATCATAGTGCTGTTCAAGCCTTTTATGTCTTTGACTTTTTTCCTAGTTTTTTTTTTTTTTTTTACCTATTATTGGAAATAGGGTACTGAGTCCCCAAACATTGTTATTTAACTGACGATTCCCCCATTGTCACTTTTTGCTGCATGTATTTGGGGGATGTTATTAGATGCATTTATGTTTATAATTGTTTATAAACCAGTCCCTGAGGTCTTGGTCCTTTTATTATAAAATTAATCTCTTTATTTCTAATCAGTTTTTGTCTTAAAGTCTACTTTTGCTTATATTTACTATACCCTCTCCACATTTTGTCATCCTTTTACTTTCTACACAATAATGTGCATCTTTAAATCTAAAATGTCTCCTGTAAATGGTGTATAGTTGTTTTCTTTTCACCCAGTACAGATTATCTACCTTTAGACTATATTGTTTAATCCATTCACATTTAATGTTATTTATATGCTTAGATTTACTTTTGCATTTTAGTTTTCATTTTCTATGTCTCATAATTATTTTTCTGGAAACTGAATGTTTCAAATAATGTATTGGAGCACTGTGGGTGCTGATCTTCCCCACCCAGAGCTTGTTGTTATTTGCATATCTATTTCTTTAGTAAATGGCTAGATTATTTTAGTGAGGTCTATTTCTCCTCCCACAGTGTCAAGAGTCTAATGTTGTTCCTCAAGGAGATTCAGCTTCTGGTATACCCACAATCACCCTGGGATGACAGTAGTTTGTGAAAGGGTCTCTTTCTTTTTCTGATTGCATCCAGCTGTTAAACTCCCCTAATCACAGGCTGATTACTCAGCTGTTTTCAATAAGTCCCTGTGGTATAAATTGCTTTGTAAACTAAGATTTTTTGAAGTCAGTGTTTGATTATTTGTTCTGACCTTAGGAGGGCTCCTGTCAACTGCCTTATTCCCTGGTTCTCTCCTGCAAACTAGCCTCCCTACAGTTTAGCCAATTTCTTGAATCTCCTTTCACTGGCCTTTCACCACACTCTACCGTTCTTGAGAAGACTCAAGCAAATAAATTCCATTCTTATGGGAAGACATTAGAAACATTTTTATGGCCTGCTTCTTTAACCAGGCAAAATCTGAGCTGGGGCACAAACCAGTGGTGGAGACAATGGCAAGTTTGTCTCTGAGTGACACACTCACTCTAGGAGTTGAACATTCAGTGGGGGCATAGGAAGAAGCCTGAGATTTTCTCCAGGTATAAAACTACCATATCATGAGCTGGGGCAAAGGTGGTCAGGGTCTCAGTCTTATTAGCCTGTAACACCAAAGCAGAATTTCCATTCCATGTGAGGGGGCTGGGCAGAAGTGAGCTTCCACCACACTCACTTGAATTTAGCCTCAGTAAAAGCTATGCCTTACTGAGGCTAAGTTTCTACCTTGCTGACCTGGGATGGCATAGGAAGACAGTAGTCTTGGTTTTGGTTCAAATACCATAGATTCTAATCTTACAGAAATTTCAGATTTTCTTAGGCAGATTTATTTTTTATATTTGCTGTTTGTCCTCAGGGCCATCTCTAGAGGTTGTTTTTTAATAGTTTTCACCAGTTCCACTGAGAAATCAGTGGAGTTCCTCAAACTGCCATTGCTAGGAGTCAATATTTTTGTTTCAAAGTTTATTTATTTTTAGAGAAAGAGAGTGGGAGAGGGGCAGAGAGGGAGAATCCCAAGCAGGCTCCACACGCTGTCAGCACAGAGCCCAACATGGGCTCTAACTTACAAATCATGAGATCATGACCTGAGCCAAAATCAAGAGTTGGATGCTTAACTGACTGAGCCCCAAGGAGCCAATATTTCTAATTACCTTTTTTACACTTCCTAAATTGCATTTTGAAAGCCTTCCTTTGTGAAAACTGAAACCTCTTAAAGCAGTTCAGAATGGACATTTGTCTCCAAATGAATAACTTTAATTGGTAGGATATTGGGTTTATCAAGACTTGTAATTTATGTGGCTGATACTTTTTAAAGTTTACAATATTTGAAATTAAAACAAAAATTTGAGAAAAAAATTACTAAGAAAATTGAGCCTCCAATGGAAGTATGTTTCAGAGATTAGGAAGATGCATAAAGAAAAGATAAGCAGATATTTAAAACAATAGAATCATAAGGATCTTAGAAATAACTTAGTAATTAACTTCAGCTCTGTAGCTAAAATCTGAAACCAAAAAAGAAAAGGGTTGTGGCCAAAGGCACTTGACTCTGACAGAGCTAGGACTAAAACTAGCCCAATAGGAAGTGTCATGTGTGATAAGAGTTAGGCACACGGATTTTGTAAACATATCTGAGTGTAAATCCTGCCATTTATTATTATCTTGGGCAAGTTTCTTTGCTTTTCCATACCTCCGTTTCCTCATCTGCAAAATGGGGCTAACAATACCTTCCTAATAGTGTTGAGCTCTCAAGAAATGTTAACTATTATTACTAATACAGCAATTCTGACATTAAAATCCCACCATCACCACCAATGATCTCTTTGTAACCCCTCTTCACTCAAAAAAAAAAATGTGAGGCTTCCCTTACCCTGCTTCTGAAGCTGCTGTGCTTGACACCCTGAACACTAAGGAATTTCATTCTGCATTAACCCTCCAAGCCCCATTACTTTCTCTCTCTAGTTAAGATGGACCTTAGAATTCAAAGTTTCCCCTTAGCTATCCATTTCCCCTTACCCTTCACCATAACCACAATACCTGACTCCATGTCAGGCTACTTCTATCTAAATACACACTGTCAAACATATAGGCCAGGTCACAAAATAGCATTTAACCACAGCACAAGACTCCAACTCAGATTTTTAGATTATATATATTTTTATTTTATTTTATTTTATTTTCAACGTTTATTTATTTTTGGGACAGAGAGAGACAGAGCATGAACAGGGGAGGGTCAGAGAGAGAGGGAGGCACAGAATTGGAAACAGGCTCCAGGCTCTGAGCCATCAGCCCAGAGCCTGACGCGGGGCTCGAACTCATGGACCGCGAGATTGTGACCTGGCTGAAGTCGGACGCTTAACCGACTGCGCCACCCAGGCGCCCCAGATTATATATATTTTTAATGCAAGCAAAGATTAGTGTAGATATAATTAGTTAGCCAAACCTGACTTGGCTATGTAACTAGAAAAATAAACTCTATTTTGAAGCCCCAAATAAGGCAGAACTGATTTACTAAGAATTAGGCAGCAAGCACAGAGAAAATTAATACTCTATTTTCTACTCCCTTTGTTTACTTTTTACAGCAATCTTTGTTGGTTAAAAAAGCCCTCAATTCTGTTACAAACCAATATTTCTATTCCTTATATGACAATCAGAATGAGTAGAAGTTGGTTAGAAAAGCTGAAATTGTGAAATATGAATGAGACCAATATAAATGCCATGAACCAAATATACCTTGAGCAGTCCTAATGACTTTTCAAAACCCGTTGCAAAATTGTGCTCTTTAAGATAATGGATGAAATATGGCCTTTTGTAGCAACGTGGATGGAACTGGAGAGTGTGATGCTAAGTGAAATAAGCCATACAGAGAAAGACAGATACCATATGGTTTCACTCTTATGTGGATCCTGAGAAACTTAACAGAAACCCATGGGGGAGGGGAAGGAAAAAAAAAAGAGGTTAGAGTGGGAGAGAGCCAAAGCATAAGAGACTGTTAAAAACTGAGAACAAACTGAGGTTTGATGGGGGGTGGGAGGGAGGAGAGGGTGGGTGATGGGTATTGAGGAGGGCACCTTTTGGGATGAGCACTGGGTGTTTTATGGAAACCAATTTGACAATAAATTTCATATATTAAAAAAAAATAAAAGAATACAATGTAAAAAAAAATAAGATAATGGAAATCTACCATGTAACAAACACCTAGATCCTGAGTTAAATTACTTGAAACTTTTTCCAATAATAACCATATATATTCTAGAGAACTGTTATAAAACTCAAAAGCAGGGGGGCGCCTGGGTGGCTCAGTTGAGCGTCCGACTTCGGCTCAGGTCATGATCTCGCAGTTCGTGGGTTCAAGCCCGGCGTCGGACTCTGCTGACAGCTTAGAGCCTGGAGCCTGCTTCAGATTCTGTGTCTCCCTCTCTCTCTGCCCCTTCCCCACTCATGCTCTGTCTCGCTCTGTCTCTCAAAAATGAATAAAACGTTAAAAATGTTTTAAAACTCAAAAGCAGGGACTCTAATGCAGCTCTACTATATTTACAAGAATAGTCAACCCCCACCCCCCAACTACTACCCCTGCCCCAAAGTCTTAATTAGGAAAAAAAAAGTCCCTATCATTCAACTGATATTAAAGAAGTAGGGGTATATGAAAGATAGTAAATGTTTTCTTTTGAAATGGTCTTATTTACCCTGGACATTTTGGATTTGGGGCAAATTTATAAAATGAGGGTTCAAAGGAAGAATGACAAATTATGTAATAAGTAAAGCTCAGAGGTAGTTCAAAGAATGCCAAAAACACCCCAAAACAAAACAAAAAACCCTAAACTAAAACTCCTGGATTAAGTCAGAAACTTTGCTGCACTCTTTGAAAAGTATGCATGAAACCCATCTACACTGAGAAAGAAAAACAAATTCTCAATTTTGCAACTGGCAAAAGAGCAGAGTGTGGAAGGTAGCAATAACTGACAAATTTTATATCATGTACTATAAAGCAGACTAGTGTACATGACTAGCAGAATTAATCCTCACAGTAAGATAGGAGTAAATTCCTTGAGTTCTCTTTCTACTGCTTCATTATTGGTGTCTAGAAATACAACCAATTTCTGTATTTTTTATATCCTACAACTTTGTTAAATTCACGTTATCAGTTCTAGCAGGTTTTTGGTGAAGTATTTCGGGTTTCTTACAGAGTATCATGTCATCTGTGAAGAGTGAAAGTTTGACTAATTCATTGCAAATCTGTATGCCTTTTATCTCTTTTTGTTGTCTGCTTGCTGAGGCTAGGACTTGTACTACTATATTGAACAACAGTGGTGAGAGTGGATATCCCTGTCATGTTTCTGACCTTAGGGAGAAAGCTCTGTTTTCCCAATTGAGGATGATATTAGCTGTGAGCATTTCATACATGGATTTTATGATGTTGGGGTATGTTCCTTCTATCCTTACTTTCTTGAGGGTATTTTTCAAGAAAGGATGCTATATTTTGTCAAATGCTTTTTCTACATCAGATGAGAGATCATATGGTTCTTATCCTTTCTTTTATTAATGTGGTATATCACATTAATTTGTGCATATTGAACCAGCCCTGAAAAAATCCCAAGAAAAAACCCTAGTTGATCATGGCAAGTAATTATTTTAATGTACTGTTGAATTTATTTGCTAGAATCTTGTTGAGAATTTTTGCATCCAGGTTCACTAGAGATATTGGCCTGTAATTCTCCTTTTTAGTGGGGTCTTTGGTTTTGGAATCAAGGTAATGTTGGCTTTATAGAATGAGATTGGAAGTTTTCCTTCTGTCTCTATTTTTTGGGAGTTTGAGAAGAATATGTACTAACTTTTCTTTAAACGTCTGGCAGAATTCCCCTGGGAAGCCATCTGGCTCAGGACTCTTATTTGTTGTGAGATTTTTGATAACTGATTCAATTTCTTTGCTGGCTCTGAGCCTGTTCAAATTTTCTATTTCTTCCTGTTTGAGTTATGGTAGTGTGTGTTTCTAGGAATTTGTCCATTTCTTTGAGATTGCCCAATTTGTTGGCATATAATTTTTCACAGTATTCTTTTATAATTGTTTGTATTTCTGTGGTGTTGGTGTGATCTCCTCTCTTGCATTCATGATTTTATCTATTTGGACCCTGTACCTTTTCTTTTTCATAAGTCTGCCTAGGAGTTTATCAATTTTATTTTATTTTTTTTAAAACAGCTTTTAGTTTAATTGACCTATTCTACTTTTTTTGTTTGTTCCTATAGTGTTTATTTCTGCTCTAATCTTTATTATCTCCCTTCTTCTGCTGGCTTTGGGCTTTATTTACTGCTCCTTTTCTAGCTCCTTTAGTTGTATGGTTAGGTTGTGTATTTGGGACCTTTCTTGCTTCTCAAGACTTTGCAATATACTTTCCTCTTAGGATTGCCTTTGCTGCATCCCAAAGAGATTGGACTGTCGTGTTTTCATTTTCATTTGCTTCCATGTATTTTTAAATTTCTTTAATTTCATGGTTAACCTATTCATTCTTTAGTAAAATGTTCTTTAACCTCCCTGTATTTGAGGGCTTTCCAATTTTTTTCTTGTGGTTGATTTCAAGTTTTGTATTGGTGTGATCTGAAAATATGAATGGTATGATCTCAATCTTTTTGTACCTGTTGAGGGTTGATTCATGACCCAGTATGTGATCTATTCTGGAGAATGTTCCATGTGCACTCAAGAAGAATGTGTATTCTTCTGCTTTGGGATGAAATGTTCTGAATATATCTGTTAAGTCCATCTGGTCCAGTGTGTCATTCAAAGCCATTTTTTTCCTTGTTGATTTTCTGTTTGGATGATCTGTCCATTGTTGTAAGTGGGGTATTAAAGTCTTCTATTATGGTATTATCAATGAATTTATGTTTATTACTAGTTGATTTATATATTTGGGTGCTTTAAGTTGGGGCACAAATATTTATAATTGTTAGATCTTGATGGATAGACCCCTTAATTGTCATATAATGCCTTTCTTCATCTCTTGTTACAGACTTTGTTTTAAAATCTAGTTTGTCTGATGTAAGTATGGTTACTCCGGCTTTCTTTTGACCTCCATTAGCATGATAGATAGTTCTCCATCCCCTCACTTTCAATCTGCAGGCCTAAAATGAGTCTCTTGTAGGCAGCATATAGATGGATGTGGATTTTTTTTTATTCCATTTGGAAACCCTATATTTTTTGATTGGAGCATTAATCCATTTACATTCAAAGTGATTATTGAAAGATATGAATTTAATGCCATTCTGTTACCTGTAGAGTTGGTGTTTCTGGTGATGTTCTCTGGTCCTTTGTAGTCTTTATTGTTTTGGTCTTCTTTTTTTTTTTTTTTTTTCCTCCACTCAGAAAGTCCCCCTTACAATTGCATCAAAAGCCATAAGATACCTAGGAATAAACCCAACCAAAGAAGTAAAAGATCTGTACACTGAAAACTATAGAAAGCTTATGAAAGAAACTGAAGAAGACACAAAAGAAATGGAAAAAAAATTTCATGCTTATGGATTGGAAGAACAAATATTACTACAAGTAATCTACACATTCAAAAACATCCCTATCAAAATAATACCAGAATTCTTCACAGAGCTATAACAAACAATCCTAAAATTTGCATGGATCCAGAAAAGATCCAAAAAAGCCAAAAGTAATATTGAGAAAGAAAACCAAAGCTGGAGGCAGTATGGTACTGGCACAAAATAGACACATAGGTCAATGGAACAGAATAGATAACCCACAAATGAACCCGAAGACATGTGGTCTACTAATCTTCGACAAAGCAGTGAAGTATATCCAATGGGAAAGACAGTCTCTTCAATAAATGATGTTGGGAACACTGGACAGCAATACGCAAAGGAATGAAACTGGACCATATTCTTACACCAAACAAAAAATTAAATTCAGAATGGATTAAGGACCTAAATGTGAGACCTGAAACCATAAAAATCCAAGAGGATTACACAGCCATTAACCTCTTTTCATCAGCCAGAGCAACTTGTTACTAGATATGTCTCCTGAGGCAAAGGAAACCAAAGCAAAAATAAACTTTTGGGACTTCATCAAAATAAAAAGCTTCTGCACAGTGAAGGAAACCATCAACAAAACTAAAAGGCAATCTATAGAATGGTAAAATATATTTGCAAATGACATATCTGATAAAGTGTTGGTATCCTAAATATCTATATATATAAATTATAAAACTCAATGCCCCAAAACTGAATTATCCAGTTAAAAAATGGACAGAAGACAATGAATATACTTCTTTTTCAAAGACATCCAAATGGCTAATAGACATGAAAAGATACTCAACAAATATTGTCAAAATGTTTATACTACCTAAAACAATCTATACATTTAATGCTATCCCTATCAAAATATCAATAGAATTTTTCACAGAGCTATAAAAAAAATCCTAAAATTTGTATGCAATCACAAAAGACCCCAAATAGGTAAAGCTACATTGAAAAAGAAAAGCAAATCTGGAGGCATTCCAATTCTGGATTTCAAATTATATCACAAAGATGCAGTGATCAAGGCAGTATGGTACTGGCACAAAGACACATAGATCAATGGAGCAGAAAAGAGAACTCAGAAATGGACCCACAAATGTATGGCCAACTAATCTTCAACAAAGCAGGAAAGCATATCCAATGGAATAAAGACAGTCTGTCAGCAAATGGTGCTGGGAAAACTGGACAGTAACATGCAGAAGAATGAAACTGGGCCAGTTTCTTACACCATACACAAAAATAAACTCAAAATGGATGAAAGACCTAAATGTGAGACAGGAAACCATCAAAGTCCTAGAGGTGAAAACAGGCAGCAACCTCTTTGACTATGACTGCAGCAACTTCTTACTAGACATGTCTCCAGAGACAAGGGAAACAAAAGCAATAATGAACCATTGGGACTTCATGAAGATAAGAAGCTTCTGCACAGAAAAGGAAACAATCAACAAAACTGAAAGGAAGCCTAACAGAATGGGAGATAATATTTGCAAATGGAATATTGGATAAAGGGTTAGTATCCAAAATATGTAAAGAAATTATCAAATTCAACACCCCCAAAACAAGTAATCTAGTAAAGAAATGGGCAGAAGACATGAATAGACACTTTTCCAAAGAAGATATCCAGATGGCTAACAGACACATGAAAAGATGCTCAACATCACTCATCAGAGAAACACAAATTAAAACCATAATGTAATATGACCTCACACCTGTGAGAATGACTAAAATTAACTCAGGAAACCACAGATGTTGGTGAGGATGCAGAGAAAGGGAACCATTTTGCACTGCTGGTGGGAATGCAAATTGGTGCAGCCACTCTGGAAGATGGTATAGAGTTTCCTCAAAAAGTTAAAAACAGAAATAACTTACGGCCCAGCAAGTTCACTACTAGGTATTTATCCAAAGGATACAAAAATGCTGATTTGAAGGGACACACGCAGCCCAATATTTATAGCAGTGCTATCAATAGCCAAATTATGTAGAGTCCAAATGTCCATCGACTGATGAATGGATAAAGATGTGGTGTACATATATACATTGGGATACTACTTGGCAATCAAAAAGAATGAAATCTTGCCATATGCAACGACATGGAGGGAGCTAGAGTGTATTATGCTAAGCAAAATAAGTCAGTCAGAGAAAGAGAGAAATCTCATATGATTTCACTCTTATGTGGAATTTAAGAAACCAAATACATGAACATACGGGAAGGGAAGGAAAAATAAGATAAAAACAGAGAGGGAGGCAAACCATAAGAGACTCTTAAATAAAGAAAACAAACTGAGGGTTGCTGGAGGGGAGGTTGGTTGGGTGAGGACTAAATGGGTGATGGGCATTAAAGAGGGCACTTATTGGGATGCGACACAGACACTGGGTGTTATATGTAAGTGAGCAATCACTGGGTTCTACTCTTGAAGCCAATACTACACAGTATGTTAACTTGAATTTAAATAAAATAAATTAAAAAAAGAGGAGTAAATTCTCTACATTTTTCTTGGACATTCACCCTTGTGTGTGTATAAATATATGCACTTTAAGAGCTCCATTCATTTTCCTACTTGTGATTTTGAAGATACACATGCATGACTTTGGAGTCTCCCTTTCATGGTGAACAGGAAGGAGGAAAATGGAACCAGACATTATCCCATTAATAAGATATAAAGGTGAAAACTGGAAACTTGTAAGTAGATATTCTGGAAGAATCAAGGCTTTTCTATTACTAGCCATGTGACCTTTACACATGATTTGATTTCATTGAAACTCATTTTTCTCATCTGAAAAGTGGAATTTACTAATAGTTGCATTGTGGTGATTTAGAATATGTTTGAGGGATGGTCTTTGTAAACTCTAAAGCTCTTTATAGAATTACAGTGCTTGGCACATAGAAGGTACTCATCAAATGTTTAATGAACAAATAAGCAAGTCTGGGAAGAGACAGACTAGTCTTTCTTTAGCCATCTTTTATCACTGATATAAATATGGGCTAAAATTCCTGCTGGTAAATATCTTCTTCAATGAATGAGATCCCTGTATGTATCTGGAGTTCCTCAAATGTATCAGTGAAGGATATGCCCACATGTGACTTATCTCAGACTGTTCTCTGATAATTTCTCTTTGAATAATTATAAGCAAAGTGATAAAAGATTAGTATTTTTACAGTGTTGAAAACTTTTTACTGTATTTACCAGTCTTATATTTTTGAGGCAATTATAATGCAAAAATGTATCTACCATAAACTCAAACTATTATTTTTCCTTAATACTATTTTTCTTTATCATGAAAACTATCAACCACAATCACAATAAAAATGAACAACATCTAAAAGTGAAAGGATTACTTGGTGATGTGACTATGAGAATATCGAGGGCATATTTTCTGCTCCCTACGATCAGACTAGAGAAATTTAGCACTTACATTTTTAGATACAAGGTTTGCTCTAATTTATACATTAAAATTTAATAAATGGAAACAATTCAGAAACATCAGCACCTCACTGTTTTTAGATGAACAGTGTGCAAGTGTAACAAAATATCTCCCTAACAATGATTATACAATTTGAGCTGCAAATCTCATTTTATTTTTTTTTAAAAAAAATTTTTTTTCAACATTTATTTATTTTTGGGACAGAGAGAGACAGAGCATGAACGGGGAGGGGCAGAGAGAGGGAGACACAGAATTGGAAACAGGCTCCAGGCTCTGAGCCATCAGCCCAGAGCCTGACGCGGGGCTCGAACTCACGGACCGCGAGATCGTGACCTGGCTGAAGTCAAACGCTTAACCGACTGCGCCACCCAGGCGCCCCTGCAAATCTCATTTTAACGTGCTATTCACTTAAAAAAATTTTTTTAATTTTTACTTATTTTTGAGACAGTGAGAGGACAGAGTGTGAGTGGGGAAGGTGCAGAAAGAGAGGGAGACACAGAATCTGAAGCAGGCTCTAGGCTCCAAGCTCTCAGAGCAGAGCCTGACACAGTGCTTGAACTCATGAACCATGAGATCATGACCTGAGCTGAAGTCGGAAGCTCAACTGATTGAGCTACCCAGGCTCCCCCATGATATTCACTTTTTTTTAAAAGAAAAAAAGATACACGCAAAAACAAACAAAAAAACCTTAAAAAAGTTTTACTGCCTTAAATTACTTGACTACACAAAATTCCAAATATAAATTGTTTCTACAAAAATTCTTAGAGTTGTAACATGAAAAAAACCACAAAAAGAACCCTAAAGATAAATTCTACCAAGTAATATTAGTAACCTAAATCAAGCAATTTGAATTGTTTTGACTTCTTCATAGATTTACTGCAAAATGTATTCTCTGAAGAGAATCCTAAAGATGCTGAGCAGGAAAGTTGACAATTCAAAATTTATGCATTAATGAAAGGATACTAGCTTTTGGAAGTTGTTTTTAAAAATTCTCCAATATCAAACTCAAACTTTAATTTGTTAATAATAACTTAAATTTATTAGATTCTTGTAATCTCCCGATAATCTCCAGATAAGAGGTAACTTTATTAAAGCAATTGCTGAAGCTGGCAAAGGAAACCATTCTAAAGTTACAAAGAAAGGAAAGAAAAAGAAAAAAAAATGTTTCCTCAAAACTTTGGGAAAGCATTAGCACCATAAAAAATGTAATAATATATTTGTTTTTCCAGCCATATGTAGCATAAAATAGCATTTAAGTAATAATATAAAAGATCTAAGATAGCAAATATAAGTAAAGTGTATGGGCTTAAATATCCCAAGAAAACCAACTCACAGGTTCAATATATTATCTGCTTCAATGTACTTTGTGAATTTTTGGCAAGTAGCTTTAAATTGTTATATAATTTATATAATAAGTTATATTGGCATATAACTGAGAAAGAGGGTAGAGAGTACTTTGTTCTTGACCTTGTCAACTAGGAAAAAAATGGATCTTCTTCTGAATACTGTTGTAATATTTTGTTATAAAAATTATTTATTTAAAAAAAACCTAGCAGGTGAAGCCAGAAAACATCAAAGCCTGCTACTAAGGAAATTTTAATGTATACTTTTACATCTTTAATAGGGCTATCTTTAACCAATCAAGCAACTAAACACAAATATCAAACAATATATCTTTGTCTTACTCCAAATATTGTGAAAATCTGGGCTACTTTCATAGCCATTGGGTACTGTATGAGAAGACAAAGATGGTATTTTTTCTAAATACCTTGTTTCTAGATTCTGAATACATAAAACAGACGATATATGTATAAAACATACAGTCCAGTCTTTGGCCAGTTTACTTACCTTGAACCAAGTGAAGTTCTTGCCACTGGAAAGAAAATTCCCAGTGCATTAAGTAGAGTAAATGTTCATGTTAGGGCTTTCAATTCCTGGATCAAAAGTTACTTCTCACTTTACTTCTCTCCTTCCTTCATATATATTTATAATACAGTTAAGCCTCTGTGGGCAATATTATTGTAAATAAAAAAATGCCAGGGATTCATAGCTTAGCTGTTAAAACTTATACACCATAAAGACATTAGAAATCTATTCATTTCAAAACAAAATGTTGACTAAAGCTTTGCAGGCTGTTATTTAATACACCAAGCAGCCCACACTTAAAATATTAAAATATTTATTACCTAAAAGTGACCTAAAGAATATCTGCAATGGCAAAAAAACCCCTTAATTTTCTTTGATAAGCAGTCTGGTTTTTCAAATAAAAAACAGTAATAAAATATATAATAAAGAAACAAGAAAGAAAGGGCCCAAGAGTTACATGTTAAAATCTCTGAAGCTCAATAATGGAAAGGAAACTCCTTATTTCTTTCTTCTTGTTAATTATCTCCGGTACCTGAGTTAAGGCATAAAGTAGCAAGAGTGCAATTGATTCCAAACAACTTGGAATTTTATTGTAAACATCCCATAAAGAATGGCCAACAAATTAGTCCAGTTTTTTGTCTTTGAAGATAACTGCTTATAGTGACTGGTAACTGCCAAACAAAACATCTTTTATAAACCAAGCCAGTTAGTTTACCTTTCTTTACTGAATTTTAGTTTAATGGACATTTTGTCCATATACAACATCACATTAACTATTAACTCAATGACTTTCTATCTTAAAATTTGTGGATACTAATAACAAACATAAGGTACAGTTTTGTTAATACTTTGTAAGGGATTACAAAAGACAAAGATGGTAAGTTACAGGACAAAGAAATAAATTACTGATTGCCATCACCACAGTATTGTTTAAAAAATTAACATTTCTAGTACTGCTTAATGTGTATCTGGTGACATATGTAAAAACACATTTCCCAACTGGGTTTCTAAATATTTTTGTATGTGATTTTAAAAGTCAATTACCAATGGTGATTATATGTATCAATAGTTTTATTTTTTAGAAAATACTTATCATGCTTTTATATGTCAAAGTCTCATATTATAGATTTAATTAAGATAGGTATAAGAATAACAAATGGACATACATATAAATAAACACACCTTAACTCTAAACTGCAGGGCCTTTCTACTGTACTTCTCCCATCAGTGAATCATAAATTGCTAGTCTTGTTGAAGTATGCTAAATTAGGTGCAGTCTTCATTGCAGTAAGAGAAATGAGGATAAAAGTAAGCAGGGGAGGAATGATTGAAAAGAAAATAATCAAGAATAATGCTATATAAGAAATAAATGTCTAGAAACTTGAGGGCAACTCATAGTTCACAAAATACAGCACCATGAAAAAAATTAACTTTATATTAGAATTTAAACAAAACTTGGTAAACTTCATAATTAAAACTTAATAAAGAAACTTTACTAAGAAATGAAAATCAAAAAAGCATGAAAATATTTTCACACTAATTTTCAAAACAAGCCTTAAAAGTGATCTTACTCTATTTTCAATACAATTTTCATAAAGCCTCATGTACCACAAAACTGTTGGGGATGGGGTTAATATTTAAAACAATGAATTTTAAATGTCGCAAGTTCCATTCCCTCCCCCAGAGCTGAACTATTCATTTTGGAACCCAAAATGTTGGTAATAAAAGTAAATGTTGGATATCACAGCAAACTGAAAATTATACAGGGTGCAAGTTTCCTTTTTGTGGATGTGAAAATTCTAACTTTAAAAATTAGTGCCAGTTGGTAAATGTGTATAAAATAATTCCCAAGATATATAAGTAATAAAGGTGTTTATCACTACCACAATTGTACAAATTTTGAAAAATGATCGAAATTTTTTTATCAAAAACTAAGAAGTGGCATTCATGTTTTTCTTTTCAGTCACTCTGTTATTGTCTGATGACAACCTATAGGATTACAACAAAAACAACAAAATAATAAATCGCTCAAAATATTTCAAATTCTACTCAGTTTCTCAACCTCTGGGTGAAACAAAGTGCTGTATGAAGAATTCTAGCACAAGCCTGATCTCTGGGAAGGGAAACAGAAAAAGAAACAAATGAAGGAAGGATATATTAAAAATAGAGGGACACATGTACATGATAAAACCTAGTTTACCTATAAGGCATAATGAAGTGGATGATCAAGCAGTATATATATATAGGTTAAGTGCTTTACACAGAGACAAAGAGTTGGTAGACTGTGAATATAGCTGTCTTCCATACAAAATATTCTTTTTCAATGTCTGAGACAAAGTGTGTCAAGTTGGAAAAAAAATCTACACACACACACACACACACACACACACACAAATTTAGTTCTTAGGCTGATAGGCTACTGAATGTTTTGGAAAGCATCCTATTGCTGGAAGAGATACACACAGAAAGACATAGAAGAAACACAATTTGTTTCATAAACAGATATACATGCTAAGATCTTAAAGCTGGTAATTAAAAGATTATTAGCATTCATGAGAAATATTATAGTTCACTGACTATTAATATCCAGCATAGGATTAGGCTTATACATATGTATGTTCTCACACACGTGTTTATTTCTTAGCAACTTATTTAATATTTAGACTTTTCTTCAAAAATTTCAGCTCATTTCCTACTTGCTTTGCTATGCCTGAATCTGATATTTAGGTTTAAAGGTACTCTAAAAAACTAAAGTGTAAAATATTCAGTGTGATACAAATTACAACACATTCACAGGAGGCGGTGTTACAAAAAAGCAAAGTATAAATTGGGGGGAAAATGTTCAGATATAAAAGTAAAAATACTATCTTTCAAACTTTTATTTTCACACTTATTAAAATAATTTGCATGCAAACAGAAAATATCTGTTTGTTTTGTAATAAATGGCAAATATGCTCATCTAACATACCCTGGTGACTTTTGAATCCTAATAACTGAAATCAATATTACAGCAAAATGCTGTTCACTAGTGTTTTCAGAGTATTTCACTACATATAAAATGTGCTTAAAAATGTCTTCAGCCTCATTATTCTAATTATCTAAACCTAGAAAATCTTGACATATGGGAAATAAATGTGGCATTTTTTTTCAAAATAAATTATAAATAAGCTTGAGATAGCTAAAATCACACAAATGGTAATTCTTCTACATTTGAAGAGATTAGCTCTTCATAGAAGAATGTCAAAAAATTTCACACTAAAATGATACACACAATACATGTTTGGGTATATCCATCAATTTAAGTAAATCTATGTTACTTTGATTAGGGTAAGCCAAATTGTTATTGATTCTAGGAAAACACAGGCACAAATTTAGTCTAAATGCAAAATTAGTCTAATTAGCAAAAATAAAAGGTAGAGTTTCAAATGTGAATGTTTTTGAATCTACAGTATGGTTAAAAGTGTCAGCTGAGTTACAACCAGAAGTCGTTTTGGTTTAGTGAAAAAAACAAAACAAAACAAAACAAGACTATAACAACAAAAAAAATCAGCTTGATCTACTGTACAGTAACAGAAGTTAGTGCCATTAACAATTCATAACAATACTTTCTTAAAGCCTGAACATCATTCTTACTGCATGTGAAAACTGTTTAAAGTTGTTAGTGCAGGAACAACCCAAACAAAAGAGCAAAGTTATGTATGTACTCCTTCCTTTGCACTTAAGGATTTTCAGATGCATAAAATGGTTGGAAGCATGAAACAAACACATTAGCTTAAGAAATGTTCTGGGATTACTAGGAATACATTAAAAAGTTTCTTTTATCCCCAAAGTCTGATCTAAGTGTAACAAATCTGCTGTTACAATAACAGAGATCAGTATTATCCCACTCACCTTAAAAATCTAAGTATTTAACAAATTAGTGAATTTGCAATCTCTCAAATTTGAGGAGTAAAACTGATCTTGTAACTCAAGCTCACTTATGGAATCATGTGCACTCTACTGCTGTAAACAAGACCATAAGGGTTTTAAAGATTTTTTAATCTATAAAATAATTACTCAAATATTATTGTGCAGTGTAATGAGGTTCTTTTCTGAAAGATTGTAACAGAAGAACCCTTTGGAATGGTATGAGCAAAACCTATTAAAGTTGACTCAAAATATTTGCTAGCCAAAACATCCAATTCAAACTAGCTGCTTTGTTACATTTTAAAATTCAAATGAAAACCAATCACTCACAGCTGTAAATAGTAAGTGGTAGCAGAGATACATAAGTAGTAGACCAAGTCTACTTACACAAATATGTTCTAAGAAAAGCCTAAGGTACAGCATACTACACTTATGAAAGTTTGTTAATTACAACTATTATTTTGAGAGCCAATACAATTATTAACAACCTCTCAGCTTATAACATAGGAGTATTCATTCCTACCAAGTTTGTTCTATTTTTCCTTAGTCAGTAATGAATAACAGCATCTATTTTCTTTAACGTTTCCAGTAGTTGTAGTTAATAGAGGTAGCTGAGCTACTATTCAAAGAAGTTATTCTTTGTGGATGAGGATTTTTTCAAATGTTTATGTTATTCTTTAAACTACACGAGTTCTATTAATGCAATAAAATATAATAGGAAAAAGAAAATGGATGCAAGAAACTTTTGCATTTGGCACCTTGTCTAGATCGATACCTCAAATGTTATTTTTTAATAAAGTTAATGCACACATCAAGACACACCACAAAGATTTGCTACATATTTACAAGGCACCAACCCTTTCTCACCTTTAACATGAATTAAGCAAATCAATGAAAAGCATATCAAGATCCCCCCACCCCCAAAAAACTGTAGTATAAATATATACTTCAGTTCAGTACAATGAAAGTTTAGCCTGGGAAGAGTAAAATAATCCAGATCGTTCTTACAATATAGAAACTGTAAACATTTAATAGCTGCCTATAGGATTGGTGTATTGTGCAAAAGTTATTATTACTGGGTACAAGAATCAAAATGGCAAAAACAAACTATATAAAACTCTGTAAGAAGGTGCTATACTTCTGTGATACAAAAGCAAAAGAGGGATATTCCATTGAGATAAAAATGTCATGCTACTCTTAAGAAGCTGAATGCTCCCTTAATGTAGTAAATCTGTAGTGTGTTTGTGACGTACTGTGTTGTGTGTGTGTGTGTGTGTGTATGTGGGCAGAATTTTTTTTTTTTAATTTAAGGCCTAATAAGTAAGGCTTGTTTGAATAAATGAAGTGTGGAGATCAAAAGTCTTGAAAAAAATGTATACTGGCATAATGGAAAAGCACCAATGTGAAAGGAAGCAGAAGTCCCCACACAACTTGCTTTGTAGATTTCCTAGTAAATTCCCTGCAGTAGAAGGCCATTAATTTTTTTTAAATTACTCTAAATTTATTAACTGTTAATAATTCCATCCCATGAGATGGCTAACCCTGGCTTTTTCTGTCATTTTACGCACTCTGCCTGATCTGGATGTACCAAGATTCAGAGGATCTTCAGTGGACACAAAATTGTCATTATCAGAATCATCATTATATAAAACAGTCCTCCTGCCTTGGTTTCTTGTTTTAATTCGAGGCAGTCTACTGAAACGTCCTGAAAACATGGTATCAAATTCATCATCTGCAATACGTGCACGTTTGGCTCTGGTGGCTCCTCTAGAAGTACCTCTTCCTCCTCTCCCTCTCCCTCTCCCTCTAGTGGCACCTGCACCTCTTCCTCGACCTCCTCGTCCCCTGCCTCCTCTTCCTCGGCCTCCTCTACTCCATCTACCCCATCTGCCCCATCTGCCCCTTCCTCCTGTGCCTCTTGTCTTCCAGTTTCTTTTTCCATTGGCATATTGCTTTCTGAGTTTTCTTTTAGGCCTGGTTTGTATGAATTTGCTATAGTCGTGGTCTCCATCTACATAATCTTGATCTGTTCTGGAAGTTGATTCAGAATCAGAATCAGAACCACAGGTACTTTCAGAACTCAAACTGGATCCTAACTCTCCACTCTCTGAGGAGGATAAATGTGATTTCTCTTTTGTTTCTTTTTTCTCTTTCTCTTCTCTTCCCATGCTTTCATCTTCTTCTGATGCACTAAGTAGTTTTCTTTTGATTCCTGTCCGAGGCTCTCTGCCATCACCATTTGTAAGGGGTCCATCAAGGGAGTGATCTAAATCAAGATGAATAATTTTTTAAAGTTAAGCTTTGACACGGAAGATTGATTACTTAGGTTCAAAAGTAAAATAAACATTGTATCAAAAAATGTTTAGCACCCAAAGATACATGGGGTAAAATCGTGGAGCGTATTGGAGTATAAATTTAAATCTGTTAGAAACTGAAGACACTGAAGTTTTTATTTTTGTCTGTGTTTTTAGGGGGCCAGGGAGGAAAGTATGGAAGGATGATGGGTAATGATGAAGCTGAGCAGAAATCTCAAGGGCTTGAACTCTAGAAAGAATTATCTAGGAATATGTATCAAAATAATTTCACTGACTCAGTGAACAAATATTTACTGATTACCTAATATGATGCTTGAAGTTTGAAATAAGGCAATAATGAGACAAGTCCTTGCTCTTTGAATTTATATTTTAGTGGGGAAAGCTTGATAGACAATGAAGTAAATAAAAATATAATTTCAAGTAATGATACATGCTATAAAGAAAAAGAAAAGAGGGTGATTAAAAAATGCTCAAGTGTATACATGGGGTATTTTAGATAAAGACTTTCATATTGAGGTAGTATCTGAGAAAAGAACTGAATGAAGTGAGATCTGGGAAAAGAACATTCCATTGGAGGAAACAGAAACCCAGTGTAACTAGAGTGTAAGAGAAAAGCAGAGTTGTGGTATATAACTGCTAGTGGTGAAGGGTTTTAAAACCAGAGAATGACAGGATCTGACTTATATTTTTAAAGGAGCACTACAGTTGCTCCACATAGAACAGATTATAGAAGGAACAAGATTAGAAGCAGAGACAAGTTGGGAGAACACTGCAATTGTCTAGGTAAGATATGATAAGGGGATGTACCAACAGAGGTGATGAGAAGTGATTAGATTTAGATTATTTCCTTCTAGAGGAGCCATCAGAACCAACCTTTTATTTTTAAGGTTCAAACTGACAGGAATTGATGATGGATAGGATGTCAAGTGTTAAGTGTAGTATTAAGGTCAACTCCGAGGTCTTATGGCCTGAGAAACTGGTTGAATGGTAGAGATATTTTGCTAAGTTGGAGAATCCTGAAAGAGGAATAGGTTTACATAGTCTGGTAGAAAAAAAAAAATCAATGTTCCAGTTTTAAATACTACAAGAGATCCAAGTAAAGACAATAAAAAAAAAGAAAAAGAAAAAAGCAGGTAACGTAACTGTCAAGAGGTCAGGGGAGACTCATTCAGAGTTAGAGATATAATTTTGGAAATATTCAGTAAGAGATGACATTTAAGGTCAAGAGAACTGAGGGCACTTATTCAGAGGGCAAACAGAAAAAGAAGGTGACTGATGACTGAGACTTGGGATATTCCAACCATCTAAAGATAAAGAAGAATTGGAAAAAATAATTGAGAAGAAACAGCTAGTGAGGTAGGAGAAAAAAAAGGAGAGTGGACTGAAAAACTTGGAATGAGCAATGACTAGGGTTGTATGGTAACCATACCAACAAGATTACTCTAATAGTCTTGGTATTATAGACTGAATTATGTTCCTCTCTCAAAAAAATACATATGTTGGTTTTCTGGAGAAAGATGATAATGGACTAGGAGGACCCTAGGCTCATCGTGTCCCACAAACAACCAGATAACAACCAAATCATCCTAAATACTTCAGAAAACAACTTGAAGACTGACAGAACAAACTCCACAACTAAAGGGAGAGAATAAGCCACATTGAAGAAGGTAGTAAGTCCACAGATATGGTTTAGGTGAGAAAAGGATCATGGGTGCTGCAGAGGGGAGGGAGCCTTGGTCACAGAGAAGGGCGCAAAAGAGCAGAGCACACAGGGGAATGCAAAAGGAGAACAATTACCCAAAACCATTGGCTTGGAAAATAGAGGGGCTGATTTTCAAGAATTCTTACAACCAGTGGGGCTTAAAGCCAAGAGTTTTAAAGGTTAGCAGGCTTGGCTGGGATAGAGACCTGAGGGCACTGCCTTGCCCTTGGAGAAAAGGCAAGCAAACAACCTGGGGGCAGAGCAAGGAAATAGTGATTTGAAGAACACTTGGGACACACATAGGGGAGATTATTCACTCTTCTTGGAGGGCTTTCTTGAGAGGCAGTTTTCACAGAGAAGCTTCTCCAGAAACAAAGGAGCTGACCAGAGCCATTTCCCTCCCCTACCCCTCAGCATAACCACAGAGCCAGCAGTGGGAAGCAGCACAGGCCCAATACTGGCTAAATAACTTGTTTATGAGAATCCCCACACCCCTGCACATAGTGGGACTGTCCTTTTCAGTCAAGCTTGCCTCAGTCCCAGCACAGCTGTGGGCCCATCCCCCAGAAGACTAGCACAAGCCACTACCACACGACATGTCTAAAGCCTGAAATTTTAAAGGGCACCAGGATTGTCTTGGATAGAGCCTGGCAGGCACTGTGCTGCTCCTGGAGAGAAGGGAGGCAAAAAACCTAGAGGCAGACAGCTTGGAAACAGCAATCTAGAAAATGCTTGGGGCACACAGGTAGGAGATTATTTGCTCTTCTCAGAGTGTTTTGCTGAGAGGCAGCATTCACAGAGACTCCTCTCAGGGAACAAAAGAGCTGGCAGGTGCCATTTTCCTCCCCAGCTCCTCAGCATAAACAGATAGCCAGCTGCAGGAATCAGCACAGTGCCTATACTGGCTTCCTAATGTGCTTACACCAAGTCCCACACCACAGCACTCTGGTGAAGACTGCCTTTCTCAGTCAAGCTTGCACCAGTACTAGTGCGGTGGGCTCCTTCCCGAGAAGTACAGCAGAAAATTCTGCCCAAACTACAACTTCCAACAGAGTTCTGCAGGGCTTCAGTTCTAGTGGAAATAGTATCAGGAAACCAGAGCATTTGACAAGGTAACCAGAGCCTAGTTAAAACTTGCCATATTCTGGCCAAGGAATAAACACTACACACTGCAAACAAGAAGAGCCTATGCAGGCAATTGGCCTGAAGGATAGAACAGCTAAAACACAACAGCAGAACAGAAGCAGCACACACCAGAGAGAATCCCTGAAGTGCCAGCTACTGGAAACTACATGACATCATCAAACAATTACTTTCAGGAGCAAGACACATAACTGGCTTTCCTGATGCACAGACAAAGACAAAGACTTAAGACAAAATACGACGATGGAGGAATTCATCCCAAATGAAAGAACAAGATAAGGCCATGCCCACAGATCTAAGTGAAACAGATGTAAGTAGCATGCCTAATGGAAAATTTAAGGCAACAATCATAAGGATACTCACTGGGCTTCAGAAAAGAATGGAATACATCAGGTAAACCCTTACCACAGAGATAAAAGAGTTACAAAACAATCATTCAGAAATGAAGAAAGCTATAAATGAGATTGGAACAGGCTTGATGCAATGAACAGTAGGCTGGAAGAAGCAGAGGAACGATTTAGAGATATAGAAGACAAAATAATGGAAAATAATGAAGGTAAAAAAAGAGAAAGAAGAAATAGGGAACACAAAAATAGACTTAGAGGAAATAATGATTCCATCAAATGTAAAAGCATTTGTATTATAGGAGTCCCAGAAGAAGAAGAGACAGAAAAGGGGACAGAAAAGTTATTTCAAGAAAAAAAACAGCAGATACTCCCCTAATCTGGGAAAGGAAAGAGACATCCAGATCCAGGAGGCACAGAAAACTCCCATCAAAATCAACAAAAGAAGAACAGTATCAGGACATATTGTAATTATACTGGCAAAATATAGTGATAAATAAAAAAACCGTAAAAGCAACAAGACAAAAGAAGTCCTTAAGTTACAAGAGAAGAACCGTAAGGCCACCTGCAGATTTTTTAACAAACAGAAACTTGGCAAGCCAGAAGGGAGTGGCATGATATATTCAACAAGACGGATGGGAAAAATCTGCAGCCATGAAGACTATGTCCAGCAAGGCTGTCAATCAGAATAGCAGAGATAAAAAGTTTCCCAGACAAACAAAAAGTGAAGGAGTTCCTGACCACTAAAGCAGCCCTGCAAGAAATATTAAAGGGGATCTTTGAGTGGAAAGGAAGGACCAAAAGTAAGAAAGACAAGAAAGGAACAGAGAAAATCTCCAGATACAACGACAAAACAAGTAATAAAACATCACTAAATACATATCTATCAATAATTACTCTGAATATAAATGGACTAAACACTCCAATCAAAAGATAGAAGGTGTCAGAATGGATTAAAAAAAAACAAGACCCATCTATATACTGCCTACAACACATTCATTTTAGACATAAAGATGCCTGCAGATTCAAAGTGAGGAGATAGGGAAACATTTATCACACAAACTCCTGTAAACAGAAAGCCAGAGCAGCAACATGTTTATTGGACAAATTAGACTTTAAAACAAAGACTGTAATAAGGGATAAAGAAGGTCACTATATCATAATAATGGGAAATACAAGAACACCTCAAATTATAAGTATGTAAGTACCCAACCTGGAATTACTCAAATATATAAAATAATTAATAACAAACATAGAGGAACAAATTAATAATAACATAGTAATAGGAGGGGACATTAATACTCCACTTACATCAATGGAAAGAGCATCTAAACAAAATACAAAAGGACACAATGGTTTTGAGTGCCACACTGGATCAGATGAATTATCATATATACTCAGAACATTCCACCCTAAAACAGCACAATTTACATTCTTTTCAAGTGCACATGGACATTCTCAACAACAGATCACATCCTAGGTCACAAATCACGGATTGATGAGGTAGATGAGAGAATAGGTGAATTAGAAGATAAAATTATGGAAAAAAAGGAAGCTGAGAAAAAGAGAGAAAAAAAAAATCCAGGAGTATAAGGGAAGTATTAGAGAACTAAGTGATGTAATCAAATGGAACAATATCCGTATCATAGGAATTCCAAAGGAAGAAGAGGGAGAGAGAAAGGGGCTGAAGGTGTATTTGAACAAATCATAGCTGAGAACTTCCCTGATCTAGGGAAGGAAACAGGCATTGAAATCCAAGAGGCACAGAGAACTCACTTCAGACATGACTTGAATCGATATTCTGCACGACATATCATAGTGAAACTGGCAAAATACAAGGATAAAGAGAAAATTCTGGGATAAACAGGCCCTGACTTAAAAACATAGACACATAAGGGTAGTGGCAGACCTATCTATGGAAACTTGGCAGGCCAGAAAGGAATGGCAGGAAATCTTCAATATGATAAACAGAAAAAATATGCAGCCAAAAATCCTTTATCCAGCAAGTCTGTCATTCAGAATAGGAGGAGAAAGGTTTTCCCAAACAAACAAAAACTGAAGGAATTCATGACCACTAAGCCCTACAAGAGATCCTAAGGGGGATTCTGTGAGTAAAATGTTGCAAGGACCACAAAGTACCAGAGACATCACTACAAGCATGAAACCTACAGACATGACAATGACTCTAAACCCATATCTTTCTATAATAACACTGAATGCAAATGGACTAAGTGCTCCAACCAAAAGACATAGGATATCAGAATGGATAAAAAACAAGACCCATCTATTTGCTGTCTACAAGACACTCATTTTAGACCTGAGAACATTTTCAAATTGAAAGTGAGGGGATGGAGAACTATCTATCATGCTATTGGAAGCCAAAAGAAAGCTGGAGTAGCCATACTTATATCAGTCAAACTAGATTTTAAATTAAAGGCTGTAACAAGAAATGAAGAAGGGCATTATATAATAATTACAGGGTCTATCCATCAAGAAGAGCTAACGATTATAAATGTCTATGCACTGAATACAGGAGCCCCAATATATAAAATAATTAATCACAAACATAAGCAACCTTTTTGTAAGAATGTGGTAATTGCAGATTTTAATAATCCACTTACAGCAATGCATAGAACATCTAGACAGAGAATAAACAAAGAAACAAGGGCCCTGAATGATACATTGGATCCGATGGGCTTGAGAGATATATTTAGAACTCTGCATCCCAAAACAACAGAATATACATTCTTCTCGACTGCACGTGGAACATTCTCCAAGATAGATCACATACTGGGTCATAAACCAGCCCTTCATAAGTATAAAAGAACTGAGATCATACCATGCACACTTTCAGACCACAATGCTATGAAACTTGAAATCAACCACAGGAAAAAGTCTGGAAAACCTCCAAAAGCATGGAGGTTAAAGAAAACCCTACTAAAGAATGAATGGGTCGGGGCGCCTGGGTGGCTCAGGCGGTTAAGCGTCTGACTTCCACTCAGGTCATGATCCCCTGCGTCAGGTTCTGTGCTGACAGCTCAGAGCCTGGAGACTGCTTCAGATTCTGTCTCGTCCTCTCATTGCGCCTCCCCTGCTCATGCTCTGTCTCTGTCTGTCAATAATAAATGTTAAAAAAATTAAAAGGAAAGAATGGGTCAACCAGGCAATTAGAGAAGAAATTAAAAAAATACGTGGAAACAAATGAAAAAAAAAAGACAACATTCCAAACGCTTTGGGATGCAGTGGAGGCAGTCCTGAGAGGAAAATACATTGCAATCCAGGCCTATCTCAAGAAACAATAAAAATCCTAAATGCAAAATCTTAACAGCACACCTAAAGGAAATAGAAGCAAAAGAGCAAAAACACCCCAAACCCAAGAGAAGAAGAGAAATAATAAAGATCAGAGCAGAAATAAACAGTATAGAACCTAAAAAAACTTTAGAGCAGACCAATATAAACATGATTTGTTTTTTTGAAAAAATAAACAAAATTGACAAACCTCTAGCCAGGCTTCTCAAAAAGAAAGGGGAGTTTACCCAAATAGATAAAATCACAAATGCAAATGGATTTCTTACAACCAGTCCCTCAGAAATACAAGCAATCATCAGGGAATACTATGAAAATTTATATGCCAACAAACTGGACAACCTGGAATAAATGGACAAATTCCTAAGCACCCACACACTTCCAAAACTCAAACAGGAAGAAATAGAAAACTTGAACACACCCATAATCAGTGAAGAAATTGAATCTGTTATCAAAAATCTCCCAACAAATAAGAGTCCAGGACCAGATGGCTTCCCTGCAGAATTCTACCAGACATTTAAAGCAGATATAATACCTATCCTTCTCAAGCTGTTCCAAAAAATAGAAAGGGAAGGAAAATTTCCAGACTCCTTCTATGAAGCCAGCATTACTTTGATTCCTAAACCAGACAGAAACCCAGCAAAAACAAAACAAAACAAAACAAAAAACAAAAAAAAAAACCACAAAAAACCAGAGACCAATAACCCTGATGAATATGGATGCAAAAATTCTCAACAGGATACTACCAAATCCAATTCCACAGCATATAAGAAGAATTACTTACCATGATCAAGTGGGATTCATTCTTGGGCTGCAGGGCTGCTTCAACATTCTCAAATCAATCAATGTGATACATCACATTGATAAAAGAAAAGAAAAGAACCATATGATCCTGTCAATCGATGCAGAAAAGGCCTTTGACAAAATTCAGCACCCTTTCTTAATAAAAACCCTTGAGAAAGTTGGGATAGAAGGAACATACTTAAACATCATCAAAGCCATTTATGAAAAGCTCACAGCTAATATCATCCTCAATGGGGAAAACTAAGAGTTTTCCCCCTGAGATCAGGAACATGACAGGGATGTCCACTCTCACCACTGTTGTTTAATGTAGTGTTGGAAGTTCTAGCATCAGTGGTCAGACAACAAAAGGAAATCAAAGGCATCAAAATTGGCAATGATGATGTCAAGCTTTCACTTTTTGCAGATGACATGATATTATACATGGAAAACCTGACAGACTCCACCAAAAGTATGCTAGAACTGATACATGAATCCAGCAAAGTCACAGGATACAAAATCAATGTACAAAAATCAGTTGCATTCTTACACACTAATAATGAAGCAACAGAAAGACAAATAAAGACACTGATCCCATTCACAATTGCACCAAGAAGCATAAAATACTGTGGAATCAACCTAACCAAAGATGTAAAAGATCTGTATGATGAAAAGTATAGAAAGCTTATGAAGGTAATTGAAGAAGATATAAAGAAATGGAAAAACATTCCAATTGGAAGAATAAATATTGTTAAAATGTCAATACTACCCAAAGCTATCTACACATTCAATGCAATCCCAATCAAAATTGCACCAGCATTCTTCTTGAAGCTAGAATAAGCAATCCTAAAATTTGTATGGAACCACAAAAGACCCTGAATAGCTAAGGTAATATTGAAGAAGAAGACCAAAGCAGGAGGCATCGCAATCCCAGACTTTAGCCTCTACTACAAAGCTGTAATCATCAAGACAGCATGGTATTGACACAAAAACAGACACATAGACCAATGGAATAGAATAGAAACTCCAGAATTGGACCCACAAAAGTATGGCCAACTAAGCTTTGACAAAGCAGGAAAGAATATCCAATGGAAAAAAGTCTCTTTAACAAATGGTGCTGGAAGAACTGGACAGCAATATGCAGAAGAATGAAACTAAATCACTTTCTTACACCATTAACAAAAGTAAACTCAAAATGGATAAAGGACCTGAATGTCAGACAGGAAACCATCAAAACCCTAGAGGAGAAAGCAGGAAGAAAAATTTTTGACCTCAACCGCAGCAATTCCTTACTTGACACATCTAAAGGCAAGAAAATTAAAAGCAAAAATGAACTATTGGGACCTCATGAAGAGAAAAAGCTTATGCACTGCAAAGGAAACAATCAACAAAACTAAAGTGCAACCAACGAAATGGGAATATGTATTTGCAAATGACATATCAGACAAAGGGCTAGTATCCAACATCTATAAAGAACTCACCAAACTCCACACCCGAAAAACAAATAATCCAGTGAAGAAATGGGCAGAAGACATGAATAGCCACTTCTCTAAAGAAGAAATCCAGATGGCCAATGGGCACGTGAAAAGATGCTCAATGTCACTCCTCTTCAGGGAAATACAAATCAAAACCACACTGAGATGCCACCTCAAGCCAGTCAGAGTGGCTAAAATGAACAAATCAGCAGACTATAGATGCTAGAGAATGTGGAGAAATGGGAACCCTCTTGTACTGTTGGGGGGAATGCAAACTGGTGCAGCCACTCTGGAAAACAGTGTGGAGGTTCCTCAAAAAATTAAAAATAGATCTATCCTATGACCCAGCAAATGCATGGCTAGGAATTTACCCAAGGGATACAGGAGTGATGATGCATAGGGGCACTTGTACCCCAATGTTTATAGCAGCACTCTCAACAATAGCCAAATTGTGGAAAGAGCCTAAATGTCCATCAACTGATGAATGGATAAAGAAGTGTGGTTTATATATACACTGGAATACTATGTGGCAATGAGAACGAAGGAAACATGGCCTTTTTTAGCAAAGTGGATGGGACTGGAGGTGTTACGCTAAGTGAAATAAGCCATACAGAGAAAGATAGATATCATATATTTTTACTCATGTGGATCCTGAGAAACTTAACAGGAACCCATGGGGGAGGGGAAGGGGAAATAAAAAAGAGAGAGGTTAGAGTGGGAGAGAGCCAAAGCATAAGAGACTCTTAAAAAATGAGAACAAACTGAGGGCTGATGGGCGGTGGGAGGGAGGGGAAGCTGGGTGATGGGTATTGAAGAGGGCAACTTTTGGGATGACCACTGGGTGTTGTATGGAAACCAATTTGACAATAAATTTCATATATTTAAAAAAAAAGAAAGTTAAAAAAAAGAGAATAAACTGAATGTTGATGGGGGGTAAGAGGGAAGGGAAAGTGGGTGATGGTCACTGAAGCGGGCACCTGTTGGGATGAGCATCAGGTGTGGTATGGAAACCATTTTGACAATAAATTTCATGCTAAAAGAAAAAAAAAAAGAATAGATTACATCCTAGGTCACAAATCAGGCCTCAACAAATACAAAAATACTGAGATCATGCCATTCATCTATTCTGACCACAACATTATGAAACTAGAAGTAAACAACAATAAAAAATTTGGAATGACCACAAATACATGGAGCTTAAACAACATGCTACTAAAGAATGAATGGGTTGACCAGGAAATCAAAGAAGAAATGAAAAAATACATGGGAACAAATGAATATGAAAACACAAAAGTCCAAAACATTTGGGATGTAGCAAACAAAAGAGGTCCTGAAAGGGAAGTACATAGCACTACAAGCCTACATCAAGAAGCAAGAAATGCCTCCAATAAACAACCTAACCTTACACCTAAACGAGCTCGAAAAACAGCAAGAAATGAAGCTTAAAGCCAGAAGGAAGGAAATAATAAACCTTAGAGCAGAAATAAATTACGTAGGAACAAAGAAAACAATATAACAGATCAATGAAACCAGGAGCTGGTGCTCTGATAAAATTAATAAAATTGATAAACCTCTAGTCAGACTTATCAAAAATAAAGGACCCAAACATTAAAGAAAGGAAAATTAAAAAAAAAAAAAATTAAACGGGCGCCTGGGTGGCTCAGTCAGTTGGGCATCTGACTTCAGCTCAGGTCATGATCTCGCAGTTTGTGAGTTTGAGTCCCGCATCAGGCTCTGTGCTGCCAGCTCGGAGCCTGGAGCCTGCTTTGGATTCTACGTCTTCCTCTATCTCTGCCCCTCCCCTGCTCATGCTCTGTCTCTGTCTCTCAATAATAATGAATATTAAAAAAATAAAAAAAGAAAGAACCCAAATAAATAAAATCACTAAAGAGAGAGGAAAAATAATGATAAACACCACAGAAATTGAACTATAAAGGAATATTATGAAAAAAAATATGCCAACAAATTGGACAATCTGGAAGAAATGGGTAAATTCCTAGAAACATATAAACTACCAAAACTGAAACAGAATGAAATAGAAAACTTGAACAGACTGATAACCAGCAAAGAACCTGAGTCAGTAATTAAAAATCTCCCAATAAACAGAAGTCTAGGGCCAGATGGATTCATACATTCACAGGTGAATTCTATGAAACATTTACAGAAGAGTTAATACCTATACTTCTCAATCTATTGCAAAAATAGAAAAGGACAGAAAACATACAAACTCATTCTATGAGACCGGCATTACCTTGATCCCAAATCAGATGAAGACTCTACTAAAAAAAAGAGAACATTAGGGCAATATGGATATGGACACAAAAATTTCTCAATATAACAGTAGTAAATTGAATCCAACAATAAATTAAAAGAATCATTCACCATGACCAACTATGATTTATTCAGGGGTTGCAAGGGAATTTCAATATTTGCAAATCAGTGTGATATACCACATTAATAAAGAAAGGATAAGAACCATATGATCATTACAATATATGCAGAAATAGTATTTGACAATGTATAGCATCCATTCATGATAAAAACGCTCAACAAAGTAGGTTTAGAGGGAACATACCTTAACTAATAAAGGCCATATATGTATAACCCACAGCTAATATCATCCTTAATGGGGGAAAAATAGAACTTTTCCTCTACGGTCAGGAACAAGACAGGGATGTCCATTCTAACAATGGTTTTTTTTTTTTTTTTTTTTTTTTCAACGTTTATTTATTTTTCGGACAGAGAGAGACAGAGCATGAACGGGGGAGGGGCAGAGAGAGAGGGAGACACAGAATCGGAAACAGGCTCCAGGCTCTGAGCCATCAGCCCAGAGCCCGACGCGGGGCTCGAACTCACGGACCGCGAGATCGTGACCTGGCTGAAGCCGGACGCTTAACCGACTGCGCCACCCAGGCGCCCCTAACAATGGTTTTTTAACATTGTACTGCAAGTCCTATCCCCAACAGTCAGACAACAAAAAGAAATAGAAGGCATCCAAATTAGCAGGAAAGAAGTAAACCTTTCACTGTTTGCAGATGGCATGATAATCTTTATAGAAAACCCAAAAGAGTACCAAAAAACTGCTAGAACTGATAAACGAATTCAGTAAAGTCACAGGATACAAATCCATGTACAGGAATTTGTTGCATGTCTATAGACCATAATGAAGCAGCAGAAAGAGAAATTAAGAAAACAATCCCATTTACAATTGCACCAAAACTATACGATAAATAGGAATAACCTAACCCAAGAGTTGAAAGACCTGATCTCTGAAAACTATAAAACACTCATAAAAGAAATTGAAGATGTAACAAAGAAATGGAAAGACATTCTATGCTCATGGATCAGAAGAATAAATATAGTGAAAAAGTCTATATTACCCATAGCAATGTATATATTTAATGCAATCCCTATCAAGACACCAACAGCATTTTTCACAGAACTAGAACAATCCTAAAATTTCTTTGAAACCTCAAAAGACCCCAAGTAGACAAAGCAATCTTGAAAAAGAAAAGTAAAACTGGAGGCATCACAGTTCTGGAATTCAAGTTATATTACAAAGCTCCTGGGATGAAAACAATATGGTACTGGTACAAAAAGAGACACATAAATCAATGGAACAGAACAGTAAACCCAGAAATGAACCCACAACTATATGGTCAATTCATCTTCAACAAAGCAGGAAAAAATATGCAATGGGAAAAAGATAGTATCTTCAGCAAATCGCACTGATAAAACTGGACAGCAACATGTAAAAGATGAAATGGACCACATTCTTACTCCATATACAAAAATAAATTCAATATGGATGAAAGACCTAAATGTGAGACACGAAACCATTAAAATCCTAGAGGAGAACACAGGTAATCTCTTTGACATTGGACATAGTAACTTCTTACTATGTATGTCTCCTCAAGCAAGGGAAATAAAAGCAAAAATGAACTACTGGGACTTCATCAAAATTAAAATCTGCACAGTGAAGGAAACAATGAACAAAACTAAAAGGCAACCTATGGAATGTGAGAAGATATTTGCAAATGACATATCTGATAAAGGTTTGGTGTCCAGAATATATAAAGAACTGCTAAAACTCAACACCCAAAAAATGAATAATCCAATTTAAAAATGAGAAGACATGAACATTTTTCCAAAGAAGACATACAGATGGCCAACAGACACGTGAAAAGATGTTCAACATCACTCATTATCAGGGAAATACAAATAAAAACTACAATGAGATTATCTAACACTTGTCAGAATGACTAAAATCAGCAACACAGTAAATAACAGGTATTGGCAAATATGTGGAGAAAGGGGAACTTTCTTGCACTGTTGGTAATGCAAAGTGGTGCAGCCACTCTGGAAAAGAGGATGGAGTTTCCTCAAAAAGTTAAAAAATAGAACTAACATATGATCCAGCAATTGCACTACTAGGTATTTACCCAAAGAATACCAAAATACTAATTCAAAGGGATACATGCACACCAATGTTTATAGGAGCAGTATCTACAATAGCCAAATTATGGAAATAGCCCAAATTCTCATCCACTGATGAATGGATAAAGAAGATGTGGTATACATATACAACAGAATATTACTTATGCAATGACATAGATGGAGCTAGAAATTATTATGCTAAGTGAAATAAGTCACAGAAAGAAAAATACCATATGATTTCACTCACATGTGGAAATTAAGAAACAAAACAAATGGGTATGGGGGGAAAAGAGAGAGGCAATCCAAGAAACAGACTCTTAACTATAGAGGACAGAGTTTTACCAGAGAGGTCGGTGGATGGATGGATCGGTCAAATAGGTGATGGGGATTAAGGAGTGCACTTGTGATGAGCACTGGGTGTGTATGGAAGTGTTGAATTGCTATGTCATACACCTGAAATGAATGTAACACTATGTTAATAAAGTACAATTTAAATAAAAACTTTAAAAAATAACCTATGTTAAAGCCCTATCCCTCAAAGTTTTTGAATTTGGGACAGATCCTTTAAGGAGGTCATTCAAGTTAAATGCAGTCTTAAGTGTAGGCGCTAAGGCACTAGAATTGGTGTACTTATAAGAAGAGAAACAGACAGCAATGCTCCCTGTCCCTTCCTATCTGTGTATATACAATGAAAAAGTCATATGAGGACATATCAAGAAGGCAACCTAATATTAGCAAGCCAGGAAGAGAATCCTGACTAGACACTCTGTTGGCACCTTGATCTGGAACTTTCAGCTTCCAGAACTGTGAGACATTAAATGTTTCCTGTAAGTATATGAAAAAGTACTCAACATCTCAAATCATCAGGGAAATGCAAATCAAAACCTCAATGGGATATCACACCTGTCAAAATGGCTAAAATCCACAACACAAGAAACAAGTGTTGGTGAGGATGTGGAGAAAGGGAAACCTCTTGCTCTGTTGGTGGGAATGCAAACTGGGACACCCACTGTGGAAAATAGCATTAAATATCTTCAGAAACTTAAAAAATAGAACTACCCTATAATCTAGTAATTGCACTACTAGGTATTTACCCAAAGAATACCAAAATACTAATTCAGAGGGATCTATGCAGGGCGCCTGGGTGGCTCAGTCAGTTAAGCATCCGACTTTGGCTCAGGTTAATGGGCTTGCGGTTTGTGAGTTTGAGCCCCATGTCGGGCTGTGTGCTGACAGCACAGTGCCTGGAGCGTGTTTTGGATTCTGTGTCTCCCTCTCTCTCTCCCTCTCTCTCTCTCTCTCTCTCTCAAAAATAAATAAACATTAAAAAAAACACAAAGGATCTATGCACCCATATGTTTATTGCAGCACTATTTACAAGAGCCACTTTATGCCTAGAGCCCAAATATCCATTGATAGATGAATGGATAAAGAAGTGTGATATACATATAGAATATTAGCCATAAAAAAGAATGAAATATTGCCATTTACAATGACATGGTTGGAGGTAGAGAGTATAATGATAAGGAAAATAAGTCAGAGAAAGACAAATACTATATGATTTCACTCACATGTTGAATTTAAGAAAAAACAAATGAACAAAGGAGATAGAGAGAGAGAGAGAGAGAGAGAGAGAGAGAGAAAGAGAGAGAGAGAAAGAGAAAACAAGAGGCACTTATAGAAAACAAACTGATGGTTACCAGAGGGGAGGTGGGTGGGAGATGGGTGAAATAGGTGAAGGGGATTAAAGAGTACAGTTATTATGATTAGCATTGAATAATGTACAGAGTTGCTGAATCACTGTATTGTATACCAAAAACTATTACAACACTGTATGTTAATTATACTGGAATTAAAACAGAAAAATTAATACAAGAAAGACAAAGAAAAAGATAAGAGGAGAGAGGAGCTTGGGAAGATGGTGGAGTAGGAGAACGCTGATCTCATCCCATTCAATGTTTTCACTATATATCATCAACATCCACATCAATTAAAAAAAGTGTAACCCAAAGACTGGAAGAACAAACAGCACAACTAAATATAGAGAAGAAGCTGCATATGAAAGCTTAGAAATGTCAGAAAGGTGGAGGGACGCTGCTGGTTTCTTGGAGGGATCTATGTGATGGAGAAGGTAGAGAAATGGGCCCTTGCACCAGGGAGATCACATATGGAAGACTAATCCCCATAATATCTGGCTTTGACAACCACTGGGGCTGAATTCCTGTGTTTGTTTAACCACTGGGACTTGGATCATGGAGCCTGAAGTCAGCTGACTCAGCACAGGGCAACCCTAGAGGATGATACCTGGGTGATGCCCTTAAAGAGATAGCAGCCTCCATGAAGAAGCAACATAAAAACGGCAGTTTACACAACACTGGGGGCAAACAGGAAACATATCTGTTCATAGTGATTTTGGAGTGTGTTGGGGGACTTCTCTGAAAATGAGGGAGCTGGCAGGTGACATTTTCCTCCCCTGCCCCCTAGCACAAACAATGGGCCATGGGCAGGAGACAGGATTGCACAAATACTTGCTACCTAACCAACTAGCAGTGCACCATGCCCATGAGTTATCCTGAAGGCTCACTCCAAAACTTTTGGCCTGGGCACTTGGCTAAGGGCTACCAGGTACACAGCTGCCAAAATGACCACATTCATTTGCTGTGCTCTGCCTTGCTGCCTGACCATGCTGAGCCACAGAAGTCTGGCTATACCCAGTCACCCTGGTACACAGACCCAGGTGCCGTTGCACCTCAAGGATCCAGCATGAAACTGGTGGTCCAGTGCAAATTTTGCTAACACCACTGCCACATCCCTAGTTGCCTGGCATACACACCCCCTCAGAGCTGGCCTGCCTGTTCTCACCAACACCACAGAAAGCAAGCACAGCCCACAACAGGCAGAAAGACAGTGCAGGTGACTGCATTGAAAGGAAAAGTGGCTCAGACACAAGAGCAGGGCGTACATAACACACAAATGATACTTTCATGAAGTGCCAGGTTCTGGTGAACAGGGGACACCACTGCAGGGCATTCCAGGACCTCTTCTTAATAAAGTAACTACTTTCAAGAGCAAAAGATGTAGCTGACTTTCCTAACACACACAAACAGACACAGAGAGGCAGACAAAATGAAGAAACAGAGAAATGAAAGAACCCAAATGAAAGAATAGGAAAAGGCCACAGTCAGAGATCTAAGCAAAACAGATGTAATTAACATGCCTGATAGAGAATTTAAAGTAATGATGATAAGGAAACTCATTGGACTTGAGAAGAAAGTAGAAGATATGAGTGAGATCCTTAACTTAGAGACAAGGAATAACACAGCAGAAATAAAGGGCACAATAAGTAAAATGAGAAACACTCTTGATGGAATGAAAACATGGAAGAAGCAGAGGAATGAATTAGTAGAAGAGAAGACAGAGTAATGTATTCAAGCTGAACCAAAGACTGAAAAAAGAATTATGCAAAGTGAGAAGAGACCTTAAGGAACTCAATGACTCCATCAAATGTATTAACATTTGTATTACAGTAGTCCCAGAGGAAGAAGAGAGAAAAGGGGGCAGAAAATTTGTTTGAAGAAATAATAGCTAAAAACTTCCCTAATCTGGGGAAGGAAACCGATATCCAGGGGGCACAGATACACCCCAACAAAATGAGACCCACACAAAGACATATTACAACTAAATTGGCAAAATATAATGATAAAGAAAAAATTTAAATCATCAAGACAGAAGACATAGAAGGGAAAACCCATAAGGCTAGCAGGGGATTTTAACAGACACTTTCTAAGCTAGAAGGGAGTGGAATGATTATTCAAAGTGTGAAATGGGAAAAATTTGCAACCAAGAATACTTTATCTAGCAAGGCTATCATTCAGAAGCAAAGACAAGATAAAGAGTTTACCAAGACAAAAATTAAGGAAGTTTATGAACATTAAACCATCCCTGCAAGAAATATTAAAGGGGGCTCTTTGAGTAGAAAGGAGAGACCCAAAGTGACAATATAAGGGTAGAAAACACAAAAGCAGTAAACATGAATATTTCTGTGAAAAAATCAGGCAAGGAACTCACAAGATAAAAGGATATGAAATATAACAACATATATCAACAACGTGGGGAGAAGGGACGTAATGAATGTGTCCAAACTTAATGTGTACCATCAATTTAATGTGCACTCTTATACAGAGGAGGTGCTATACAA
Organism: Prionailurus viverrinus; assembly: GCF_022837055.1. Classification (NCBI taxonomy): domain Eukaryota; kingdom Metazoa; phylum Chordata; class Mammalia; order Carnivora; family Felidae; genus Prionailurus; species Prionailurus viverrinus. The sequence goes on from NC_062579.1 coordinate 58,737,414, forward strand.
ACCTGTTGGTAACCATATATCAAAAACTTGTAATAAATATGCAAAGAATAAAAGAAAGAAATATATCACTAAAGAAAATCAGCAAAACATGGAAGAGAGAAAGACAAGAAAGTATCAGAGAAAACCTTGAGAAACAACCACAAAAGAAGCAAGAAAATGTCACTAAATACATATTTATCTATAGTTACTTTGAAAATAAATGGACTAAATGCCAGAATCAAAAGACACAGGGTGACAGAACAGATGAAAAAACAAGATCCATCTGTAAGTTGCCTACAACGTGACTCATTTTAGACCAAAAGGCACATGCAGATTGAAAGTGAAGGGATGGAGAAACATCTATTACAAAAAAGGATGTCAAAAGAAAGTGGAAGTAGTGATACTTATAGCGGACAAACCAGACTTTAAAGCAAAGACTGTAATAAGAGACAAAGAAGGACACTAGACAATAACGAAACAATCCAACAAGAAGATAAAAGAATTGTAAATGTTTATACATGTTACATAGAAGCACCCAAATACAAACAACAGTTAATAACAAACATAAAGGAATAATCAATAATAATACAATAATACTAGGGGGATTTAACACTACACTTACATGGATGGACAGAAGAACATCTAAACAGAAAATCAATGAGGAAACAATGGCTTTGAAAGACACACTGGAACAGATGGAGTTAACATATATATTCAGAACATTCCATCCTAAAATTGTGGAGTACCCATTCTTTTCAGGTGCACACGGAACTGTCTCCAGAACAGATCATGCATTAAGCCATAAAAGGAGCTTCAACAAATTCAAGAAGATCAAAGTCATACCATGCATCTTTTCTGACCACATAGCTATGAAACTAGAAGTCAACCACAAGAAAAAATTTGGAAAGACCACAAATACATGGAGGTTAAATAACATGGTACTAAGTAATGAATGGTCAACCAGGAAATAAAAAAGAAATAAAAATCTATGGAAACTAGAGTGTACTATGTTAAGTGAAATAAGTCAGAGAAAGACAAGTATCATATAATTTCAGTCATATGTGGAATTAGGCAACCCAAAGATGAACATGGAGGAAGAGAAGGAAAAATAAGATAAAAACACAGGGAGACAAAGCAGAAGAGACTTTTTTTGTAATGTTTATTTTATTTTTGAGAGAGAGAGAGAGAGAGAGAGCGAGCAAGCACGAGCAGGGGAGGGGCAGAGAGAGAAGGAGACACAGAATCTGAAGCAGGCTCTGGGCTCTGAGCCATCAGCACAGAGCCCAACACAGGGCTTGAACGCACAAGCCATGGGATAATGACCAAAGCCAAAGTGGATGCTCAACCAACTGAGCCACTCAGGTGCCCTGAGACTTTGAAATACAGAGAACGAACTTAAGGTTGCTGTTGGGGAGGTGGGTGTGGGGGATGGGCTAAATGGGTGATGGGCATTGATGGCACTTGTGAATAGCATTGGGTGTTATATATAAGTGATGAATCACTGAAATCCTGAAATCAAAACTACACTGTATGTTAACTAACTTGAATTTAAATAAATGAATTTATTTAAAAAATATATGGAAACATGAAAATGAAAACATAACATTCCAAAACCTGTGGGAGGCAGCAAAAGTGGTTCTAAGAGGGAAGTTTATAATAATACAGCCCTATCTAAAGGTGAAAGAAAAATCTGAAATAAACAACCTAACCTTATCCCTAAAGGAGCAAGGAAAAGAAAAACAAACAAATCCTATAGCCAGAAGAAGGAAAGAAATGATAAAGATTAAAGGAGAAGGTTGTCTGAGTGGCTTAGTTGGTTAAGGATCTGACTCTTGATTTCAGCTCAGGCCATGATCTCACAGTCGTGAGATCAGGCCCCACATCGGGCTTTGTGCTGGGCAAGAAGCCTGCTTATGATTCTCTCTCTACCTCTCACTCTGCCCCTCCCCTGCTCTCTTGCTCTCTCTCACTATCAAAACAAAAATAATAAAGATAAAGGAGAAATAAATGGTATAGGAACTAAAACAACAATAGAACAGATCAATGAATCCAGGAGCTGGCTCCTTGAAAAACATCCATAAAATTGATAAACCTCTAGCCAGACTTAGGAAGAAAAAAAGAGAAAGGACTCAAATGACTAAAATCACAAATCATAGAGGAGAAATAACACACAATACCATATAAATACAAACAATCATGAAGAGCATTATGAAAAACTAGGTACCATCAAATTGGACAAGCCTGGAAAAAATGGATAAATGCCTAGAAACATAAAAACTACCACAACTGAAACAGGAATGTAGAAAGTTTTGACATATTGAAATCAGCAAAGAAACTGAATCAGTAATAAAACAAAAACTCCCAACAAACAAAACTCTAGGACCAGATAGCTTCACAGGGGAATTCTACCAAACATTTAAAGAAGAGTTAACACCGATTCTTTTCAAACAACTCCAAAAAAATAAAAAAAGGAAGGAAAAATTCCAAATTCATTCTATGAGGATAACATTACCCTGATACCAAAACTAGATAAAGACACCACTAAAAAACAGAACTACAGACCAATACCTTCGATTAATATAGATGCAAAAATCCTCAACAAAACAGTAGCAAACTAAATCCAACAATAAATTAAAGGACTCATTCACCATCAAGTGGGATTCATTTCTGGGTTGCAAGGTTAGTTCAACATTCAAAAATCAATGCGATACATGACATCAAGAAGAGAAAGGATAAGAACCATATGATTATTTCGAGAGACACAGAAAAAGCATTTGACAAAGTACAACATCCATTCATGATAAAAGCCTTCAACACGGTAGATTTAGAGGGAGTATACCTCAACATAATAAAGGCCATAAATGAAAAACTTACAGCTAATATCATCCTTTATAAGACAAAACTGAGAGCTTTCCCCCTAAGTTCAGGAACAAGACAAGGATGTCTACTCTTTAGACTTATTCAACATGGTACTTGGGAGTACCAGACATGGCAATCAGACAAGAAAATGAAATAAAATGCATCCAAAGTGGTAAGGAAGAAATATAACCTTCACTAGTTGCTGGTGACATGACACTGTATAGAGAAAACCTAAAAGACTCCACAAAAAACCCTGCTAGAACCGAAACAAATTTAGTAAAGTTACAGGACAAAAAACAAAACAAAACAAAAAAAAAAAAAACAAAAAAAAAACAATGTACAGGAATCTGCTGCATTTCTATATACTAAAAATGAAACAGCAGAAAGAGAAATTAAGAAAATAATCCCACTTACAATTGCACCAAAAATAAGACACATAGGAATAAACCTCATCAAAGAGGTGAAAATCATGGACTCTGAAAACTACAAAACACTGATGAAAGAAATTGAAGACAACACAAAGAAATGGAAAGACATTCTATACTTATAGAATGCAGGAACAAATATTGTAAAAATGTCCACACTAACCAAAGGAATATACAGATTTAATGTAATTCCTACAGCATTCTTCACAGAGCTAGAACAATCCTAAAATTTGTGTGAAACCACAAAGACCCTGAAAAGTCAAAGTAATCTTGAAGAAAAAAGCAAAGCTGGAGCCATCACAATTAGAGACTTTCAAGTTATATTACAAAGCTCTAGTTATCAAAATAGTATGGTACTGGCATTAAAACAGACATATAGACCAATGGAACAGAACAGAAAATCCAGAAATAATCCTGTAACTATATGGTCAACTAATCTTTAATAAAGTAGGAATGAATATCCAATGGGAACAAGACAGTCTCTTCAACAAATGGTGTTGAGAAAACTGGATATAAACATGCACAAGAATGAAACTGGACCACTTTCTTACACCATACACATACACAAAAATAAATTCAAAATTAATTCAAGTCCTAAATGTGAGACCTGAAACCATGAAAGTCCTAGAAGAGAACACAGGCAGTAACCTCTTTGACACTAGCTGTAGCAACTTCTTGCTACTTATATGTCTCCTGAGTCAAGGGAAACAAAAGCAAAATTAAATTATTGGGACTACATCAAAATTAAAAAAAAAACAGTGAAGGAAACAATAAAACTAAAAGGTAATCTACTGAATGGGAGAAGATACTTGCAAATGATATATCTGATAAAGGTTTAGTATCCAAAATATATAAAGAATGTATAAAACTCAACACCCCAAAACAAATAATCCAATTAAAAATGAGCAGAAGAGATAAATAGACATTTCTTCAGGGAAGACATCTAGATGACCAACAGACACATGAAAACATGCTCAACATCACTGATCATCAGGGAAATGCAAATCAAAACTACAATGAATTATCACCTCATACCTGTCAGAATGTCTAAAATCACTAATACAAGAAACAGATGTTGGTGAAATTGTAGAAAAAATGGAACCCCCTTCCGCTGTTGGTGGGAGTCAATTTGGTGCAGCCAATGTACCAAACAATATGGCTCCTCAAAAAGTTAACAACAGAACTACCTTATGATATAGCAATCACACTACTGTGTATTTACCCAAAGAATACAAAATACTAACACAAAAGCATACATGCACCCCTATGATTATATCAGCATTATCAACAATCTCTAATATATGGAAGGAGTCCAAGTATCTATCAAATAATGCATGGATAAAGACGATGTGGTATATATTGAATAGAATATTATTCAGCCATAAAAAAGAATGAAACCTTTCCATTCGCAATTACATGAATGGAGCTAGTGAATATTATGCTAAGTGAAATATAGCAATCAGAGAAAGACAAATATATTATTTCACTCATATGCAGAATTTAAGAAACAAATGAGCAAAGGGAAAAAAAAGAGAGAGACAAATCAAGAAATAGACTCTTAATAAAGAACAAACTGTTGGTTACCGTAGGCAAGGTGGGTGGGGAAATGGGTTAAATATGTGTTGGGCAGTAAGGAATGCACTTGTCAGGATGAGTACTGGGTGATGTATGTAATTATTGAATCACTATATTGTACACCTAGAGTCTGTTAGGTAACTGGAATTAAAATAACATTTTTTAAAAAAGGACAGGAATGTGTCTGATGTGACTGGGGGTACAACACCCACATGTCTATGTCCTGTTTCGTCCATCCTCCATCCACACCCTTCAGCAGCACCCCCTCATTCTTCCCAGGTCTCACGTACAGTGCCCCTGAGGGAGGAAATTCAGAGCATGGGAAAGGACTGACCTATACGGGCCCTTGGTGGTCTTTTCATACACTCACCTTGTTTTATAGAAATAAGTATTACTGGCAAAGTTCTTGGTCTTTGAAAAAAAAGACAAGGGATAACCATTATTGGTGAGGATGTGGAGAAAATGGAAAATTAGTACAGCAATTGTGGAAATAGTTATGGAGGTTCCTCAAAAAATTAAAAATAGAGGGATGCCTGGGCGGCTCAGTCGGTTGGGTATTTGACTTCATCTCAGGTCACGATCTTGCGGTTCGTGGGTTCAAGCCCTGTGTTGGGCTCTGTGCTGATAGCTCAGAGCCTGGAACCTGCTTTGGATTCTGTGTCTCCCTCTCTCTCTGCCTCTCTCCTGCTTGCACTCTCAATCGCTCTCAAAAATAAATAAACATTTAAAAAAATTAAAAACAGAACTACCATTTGATTCAGTAACCCCACTTCTGGATCCAAAAGACCTAAAATCAGGATCTTGAAGATATATCTGTAGTCCCATATTCACTGTAGCATTATCCACAATAGCCAAGATATGGAAATAATCTATATGCCTTTCTATTGATGAATGTAAAAAATGTGATAGGCACACACACATACACCCCACAATGGAATATTACTCAGACTTTGAAAAGAAGGAAATTTTGCTATTTGCAACAACATGTTTGAAGGTCAAGGACATTATGCTAAACAAAATAAGCAAGACAGAGAAAGAAAAATATTACATGTCATATATATATATATATATATATATATATATATATATATATAATCTAAAACAGTCATACTTGTAGAACCACAGAGTAGGATAGTGGTTGCTAGGGGCTGCAGGAAGAGGACTTGGGGAGGTACAAAGATCCAATTATTCAGAATGAGTAAGTTTTGGGTATCTAAGGTACAACATGGTGACTATAGTTAATAATACTGTATTGTACACTTGAAATTTGCTAAAAGGAGAGACCTTAATTCTTAACACACACACACAGGGTAACTATGTAGAGGTGATGGATGTATTATGATTAGTTTGATTGTGGTGACCATTTCACAATGTACACACATATCACAACATCATGTTGTACACTTTATAATTATATAGAATTTCTATATGTCAGTGATATCTCAATAAAGTTGCTAGAAATAAATACCTGCTGTTTAATCCATCCAGTCTGTGGTATTGTATTGTAACAGCCCAAGCTGACTAATATAGTAGGCCAGAGACTAAAGTAATAGCAATAGAAACTGTAGACAAGAGATTTGGGTGGTATTAAAGAGTTGTAGAATTCATAAAACCGAGCAATTGACTGGATATGAGGGATAAAAGAAGAGTCTAAGAACACTAGGATTTTAAGCTGGGTGACTAGGAAGATGGTGGTGGCATTAATTAAAATACTAAATGCAGAAATAGAAGTAAGCCTGAGACAGAAAGATGGATGATAAACACCCAAGGAAATTATTTTAAGAAGCACTTGGAAATGATACTGGTAGAATAAGGAAATGTTAGGGCTAGATATGTGAATTTGGAGAGTCCTCAACATAAGGATGATTGATGTAGCTAATAGATTCCCTTATTTGTAGAAGACCAAAAAAAAAAAAAACCAAAAAAACAAAAAACAAAAAAACAAAAAAACAAACACCAAAAACCAAACAAACAAATCAAGAAACCAGTGGGGAACAGTAAAAAGGAGGTAAGTAGGGCCAAAGAAACAGAAAATATAGAAATACAGGAAAAATAGAGATGTAAGATAATCAGTACAGAAGCCTGGCAGTAGAGTTACTAAAAGAGGTATTCAAAAGTATGCAATAAGAGACAAAATCAAGGAGACAGGGACTAAGAAAAGAACACTGGTTGGTTTCTAAAGAGAACTAGTAATTCTGGAGAGGACAACTTTGGGACAGTAGTGGGGTCAGAGGCCAAACTATAAAGGATAAAGGAATTTTTAGATGGAAAGAAAATAGAAGCAAGAAGTATAAGCTATTCTTTCTAATAGCTTGTGAAGGGGAGGGGAAAAAAAAGAAAGTGGCATGAGTAGGCAATATGCAGCAGGAACAGAGAAGAGAATAAAGATACAAATTGGGAAAAATAAGGGCACTAATTATTTTAAAGTAATCACATGTTTTAATGTTTTTCACATAACCAATATAAAATACATCTTTAGAAAGTCTATTTTTGAGTTATTTGGTATTTCAACAACAATGGCTATCCTACTTAATCTTTTTTAAAATTTATATAAAATAAAAATACATTTCATATATTCAACTATATTAGTAACAAAAGGGAAAAAAATCCAAAATCATCTTTAGATAAGTTTTCTACTTTTAAGGGCTATCTCAATTTTTAAAAAGCATTTGCTTTGAAATATCTCATTTAGTTTTTCCTACCTACTCATTTCATATTTTATTTTAAAAGACTAAAATATGTTTTGGAATAATTATTGGAAATCTGCTAATGGCCTATTCCTGGTTGTGGATATGAAACCCACAAATTTATTTGACAATATTAAAATCATCATTAACTATAAGGACATGCTAATTTTTACCACCTAAATACATCAGTTTTTAAATGCTTCATCTGCCATCACAAGAAAATAAAGAATAAACGCCCTGTTCATATGTCTTTCCTACCTTGTTTAACTGGTAAAACTCTATTCCGAAATGATTTGGCCTTCCCTGGGTCATGGCTATTTCCACTTCGGCTATAACCACTGAAGCTCGATGAAGAAAACGGCCCATCCAGTTCATCATCAAGTAAATATAATGAAAGGCCTTCAGCAGCATCTGAAACTTATATTTAAAAAGATTTTAATATTAATATAAGTATCATGTTCTTAGGAAAATTAAACAGGCTGTTTTTAAAACTGTCTCACTGTTATTCTACTCCAACATCAAAAATGCAAGTTGCTTAAAAAGGGAAATATGAATATTTTGAGAACAAAATGTTTCATCACATTATTAAGTTTTCAAGCACAGAATATCCGAAAATTTTGTCCAAGAAGACTACCTCCTGCAGATAATAAATCCTCAATTTGCAAATATGTTGTAGATGACTGCTCTGAATATTATAGCTTTAAAAATTATAGTTACAGAATTTTATTTTATCTTTATTTATTTTTTATTTTTTTAATGTTTATTTATTTTTGAGAGAAAGGGTAGACAGAGCGTGAGCAGGGGAGAGGCAGAAAGAGAGGGAAACACAGAATCCGAACCAGGCTCCAGGTTCTGAGCTGTCAGTACAGAGCCTGACGCGGGGCTTGAACCCACAAACTGCGAGATAATGACCTGAGCCGAGGTCGGACACTTAACCCTGAGCCACCCAGGTGCCCCCAGAATTTTTTTATTATAAGTTTCTTTTTTAAATTTATGTATTTTGAGAGAGAGAGAGAGAGAGAGAGACAGAGAGAGAGAGACAGAGAGAGAGAGAGAGAGAGGAAGGGGCAGAGAGAGAGAATCCCAATTAGGCTTCGTGCTGTCAGCGTAGAGCCCTGTGACTCATGAACCATGGATCATGACCCAAGTTGAAATCAAGAGTTGGATGCTTAACCAACTGAATCATCCAGACACCCCTACAGAATTTTAAAACTAAGAGATTTCAAAATTCATTCAGTCTTAACACTTTCATTTTCAAAATGAAGAAACTGAATCCTAATGGCCTAATATCTTACCCAGGGCCACACAGATAAAGAGAATAAATGGGAATAAAACATAGCTTTTCTACATCCAAATCTATTGCTCTTTGCACTATAAACCATGCTGCCTCTTCTAAATTCTTAATATCAGTATTAAACTAAATACAGAACACCAAAAACAATAGACATATTTACCAGGAGATGAGAAAGGAGAGCTAGTCCTGACATAAGACACTGAGGTATTCTGGTCATTTTTAGGCTGCAACTTCATTTGTTTCTGTTTTCCTTTTGGACTACAATTAAAAATATAGAACAATTAACACTTTTTTTTCTATTAGCAATAAAGATAGACAGTATGATACAAAATGCTTAAGCTGACCAAAGAAATGCCTATAATTAAAGTGAAATGTTTCAAATTAATAATATGACAAAGTTAAATTTCAATCATTAAAATAAAAAAAATCAGTTTTTGGCATAATAAAACCAACTCCAACTTTACACATGTGAAAGAGTTTGTAAAAAAATCGTTTGGGTCTTTGGATCTTCTCACCCTATTCGATAAACTTTAAGAGATGAGGTAATACATACAAATGCCTTGAAAACATAAAATGCTACAATAGTGTAATATACCTAGGAGCTCTGCTACTAGACAACGAACTGCTGCTGCTTCTTGGACGTTTTCTGTACCGTGGCCTCCTCCTCTTCTGACTCTGGATTCCTGACTTATATTCAGAGATGATATTTTTAATATGACTTTCAAATAAGGCAGATAATCGCAGTGTCATGCTATAGATCTGAAAGGTAGAAACCAACTACTTTAATGATAAAAAAAAAAAAGTATAAACATGCCTGGGCCAATATCAGCATTATCCTTTCAGACAAAATCTATGTGCTATTTCATATACTTGAAAAACTCTTCCTAAAGAGTTAAAATACCATTTTCATCTAAAAATTAACAAGATTTTTAAAAGATCAATCCAATGTTAAGGCTAGAAAAAAGATTCTCATACACTGCCAATGAGTATTTTAATTGGAACATTTTAAAACAGCAATTTGCATTATGTACTCAAAATCTTAAAAATATACCTATCCTTTCACTAATAATTTTGCTTCTGGGAATTTATCCTAAGTAAATACCAGCGAATGGCATGCACAAAATAACTATGTTCAAGGATGTTAAAAATGAAAGCCACAGCATTATTCATATAAAGTTAAAAAGTAGAAACCACCTAAATCTCTAGTACCATGACATTGGTTAAATAACATAAAACAACCATATAGTAGAAAAGTACAGGAGACATTAAAATGCCTGTTTTCAAAGAGTCATAATGACATGGGAAAATGTTCATAATACATAAGCTGAAAAAAGCCTTCAAAATATAAAACTTACAGTTTTAAAGAGTATACAAACATATGTAAGTATAAAGAGTTTATAAACATCTGTGAGTATATATGTAGGAAATAAACCAAATGTGAAAAAATTATGCCTACAGAAATTACTGAAAATTCATTTTATATGAGGTGAAAGTGGGTAAATATATATCTAGTGCAAAACTGATTTAAAATTTAATCTGATCCCAGTGATTAAAAAAAAAATTATTACTACTTTTTTGTTCTTAATATATTTGAGTTCTGACAAAACATAGGGAAGGTATTAAATGGGAGTATGAATAAACAGTTATCACTTCCCAACATGGTTCATTATTTGTTATAATAAAGGAAACATAAATACCCAGAGCTAATCCAAATATTTCATATAAATACTGTCAACCACTTTTATTTATCAAATTATTATTGGACATACTAAAGGGTACTTAAATTACTATCTCTCTTTTCTTTGACCTCTCTCTGAAAGACATAAGTATTACTAAAGAGTAAAGAAGAGGCAGGTAGGAGAAAAGAAGTGCTTAATGTCAAAAGGACTATGCTAAGTGTATCTTTATTTAGCACACCTAATAAACTTGCTTCAGAGAGGATACAGAGAATCAAACTTCATTAACTATGTCAGAATTATAATATATACTTCTTCAGCAATTTTAAAACTAGTGAAAGAAAACTACCTGATACATATATAATTTAGTAAATGCTTAGATAATTCATCCATCTAATATTGTTTTTTCATACCCTTGACTTTTTATTAGAGGTATAAGCTTTGGAGTTGCTGAATATTTGGCGAACGTCCTTATAAAATTCCAGAGGACTACCATAATTTCCTGCTTCCAAAGTTTCTTTCACAGTGCTGAAGTCCATAGGAGTGTCTATAACATCTGAATTATCCTACAAAGAAGAATGTGTTATTAAATACACAGTATGGGTAACAATACTACATAATACAATGGTACTGAGATTTGCATCACCAATCAACCATGAAATAAACACACTACTTTTCAATCTGTCAACTATCTACCCCAACCAAAACCATTCATTTAAACAGTTTTTTTGATACAACCAAAACCATTCATTTAAACAGAGTTTTTTTGATAGCTCAGGAAAGCAGCAGGGGTGTTTGGGAGGGTCTCAGCCTTCACCCTTACACTGATAACCATATGATTCTCTCAAGAGACAGAAGAGAAAATGCACAGCCTCTGGCTTTACCGCTACGGAGTACATAATATGTAATTCCATTTCTTGATTAAAGGCTGAAGCAATCTTCAATTCCCTGGCAAAGTGCTCAATGAAGGTAGAAGATGGGATTATTCACATATAATTAAATAGTTCCATGTCACAAATTAGCTACATATTTCCAAGATATTCCCAGCTATGAGGGCAATCTACCTAAAATGTCATTAGTTGAAGGTCAAAGTAAAACTGGCCATGTCTGTGCCTACCTCCTACCTTTCTGCTTTTTAATGAATGTGACACTTGTGCTTTATTGAAGGTCTGCAGTCTCATAAATTCATAATTAGTTTGATTTTGATTAGGGGAGGGAGAAGACTATTTTAAATCTGTCCAGCCTAGTTAAGATACGCCTAGGGTTATCATATGGAATGACATCTAAAACTTATGTATAACACAACCATCAATAAAAAACGTATTGGAATGAAAACCATAGTCAGTATTAGATTCCTTATCCTATTTAGAATTATTAAGTAAAACCACATTTCTTTCAAAGAAGAAGCCAAAGAATCAGAAGAATGGGCAGAGGAAAAGTATTATAAAAAAAAGAGAAAATATTTTTCCAAGTGTAAGAAACCATGATTGCTCTTAATCTATCTTAATTTTTTTGCTTAAATTCTAACAACTAGAAGTATATTCCAACATAGCACAGCTTATGAAACAAATATCTTCATAGAGGAAAAATGTTAGAACTTGTTAATGTCACCAAAACTCAAAAGATTAAGTTTGATGAATAAAGTCCCAATGGGTACAATCAGCTGCAATACAGATATAATTATATTGTGTAACTGATGTTTTCTACTCTGCTACAGTAACTCTAGATCTATAAAAACAAAAAAACATGTATGCAGATGCCACAAAGAACACACCTAACAACACATGTTGATTTTAAAAACAAAATATAAGCAACCAAAAAAAATCAAAGAAAAAAGACAGTGAGAAGAACTGGAAAACAGCTTTACACATTATAAAAGTTTCATTTACAGTATGGAAATTTTAAAAAGTAAAACAGTGCAAAAACAACTACTATATGTCTTTTGAGAGACAACTAGGTCTACCTCAGAAAGAGATGGCTCTTGTTGTCTTTCTGGAACAACTGATTCTGAGGATTCTCCATCTTGCTCCTGATGGCCCTATTAGGGTATAAAGAGGATATATTGTATTTCCAGACTACCACAACAAAATACTTGCACAACCAATACTTGCAATGCAATTATAATTTAAATCTCAAAGATCCATAGGAATTCATTTTTTCTTGACTGTACTTCAAGATGAAGGAATTCTACATTCATCCTTTCCTCTACTATGAGAAACACAAGATTAATTTATTCTACCCAAACTTCCTACAAACAAAACAACCTTTGTTGAATATAATTTTGTTTATTATTTGAATATTTTTCTCAACTAAAACATGTCTATGCAGAAAATATTTGTTTAACTTCAAATACCTTTTCTCTGAATACATTAAAATAGATTTCCTATCTATGGTAAAAGGTTATTCAAAACATAAACAGATACACTCCTTTAAAAAAAGGAATCCTATAATTTCTTATGTTTTTATCTTTGATGAAAAGTAACATGGTATATATTGCTTATTCTAAGTGATAATATTGGATAACAAATTTGCTATAATTGAAACAGGGCTGACATATGTTGCCAAGGGTCTCCAATGAACAGAAATGTAGTAGAAGTTAGTGAAATTTATTAAACAAATATCCAAAAAAAAAAGAATCGCAAAGATATTTACATTCAAATTTGGTTTAAACGCAAATTTACACACAAAGTACATGACAGGAATTTTAAAGTCATGATTAATCCCACTACCCACTTTCACAATTTAAAGATATACAAAAAGGAAGAAAGAGGAAGGAAGGGGAAAGGGGGTGGGGGTAGGGAGGAAGAAGAGAAGAAAGAAAGGAAAAAAGGGGAAAAGTGGCTTGTAACTAGATTTTAGTACGTATATTTATGGGAAATTACATATTGGCAATTATTTAAACAAGTGTATGTTTACTGGGTAAGAAAGATGATCAGCTGGCTGTCGAAATGGCTCTGAGTCTTCACGTTCATAAATGAGGCTCAACAGTTCTTTGCATTGTTTTCTCCAAGCATCAGGATTACACTTCAAAGACTGTCTTCTGCCTCGGCATTTGACCTGTAGATTTATATAGAATTATATCTAAAAGCTCTTTTCTTAATTCTTCATTTATTTTCTCCTGTTTTCCTAATGTTAATATATCTATATAACATAGAGCAGCTGCTATTTAAGTTTCTTAGTTTAGATTAGACATCATTCTCCCTGACAAAAATATAAACAATAAAAACTAGACAGTATATTCACAGAATGGCAAGAATTCTAGTATTCTGAATTTTCATGTTAAGAAAATTTGAGGAGTTGCGGCAAGATGGCGGCTTAGGAGGACGCTGGGCTCACCGCACGTCCTGCTGATCACTTAGATTCCATCTACACCTGCCTAAATAACCCAGAAAACCGCCAGAGGATTAGCAGAACAGAGTCGCCGGAGCCAAACGCAGACGAGAGGCCCACGGAAGAGGGTAGGAAGGGCGGCGAGGCGGTGCGCGCTCCACAGACTGGCGGGAGGGAGCCGGGGCGGAGGGGCGGCTCGCCGGCCAAGCAGAGCCCCCGAGTCGGGCTTGCAAAAGCGGAGGGGCCGGGCGGACTGTGTTCCGACAGCAAGCGCGACTTAGCGTCTGGGAGGTCAGAAATTAACAGCTCTGCTCGGAAAGCGGGAAGGCTGGAGGACAAAGGGAGGGAGAGCTGCTGAGCCCCCTGACAACAGAGCTCAGTTTGGTGGGGAACAAAGGCGCTCGCCAGCGCCATTTCCCCCACCCATCCCCCAGCCGAAATCCCAAAGGGAACCGGTTCCTGCCAGGGAACTTGCTCGCTCCGCGCAAACACCCAACTCTGCGCTTCTGCGGAGCCAAACCTCCAGCAGCGGATCTGACTCCCTCCTGCTGCCACAGGGCCCCTCCTGAAGGGGATCACCTAAGGAGAAGTGATCTAAGCCTGCCCCTCCTGCCCCCGAGCACCTTGCCTACCCACCCCAGCTAATACGCCAGATCCCCAGCATCACAAGCCTGGCAGGGTGCAAGTAGCCCAGACGAGCCACCCCACCCCACAGTGAATCCCGCCCCTAGGAGAGGGGAAGAGAAGGCACACACCAGTCTGACTGTGGCCCCAGCGGTGGACTGGGGGCAGACATCAGGTCAGACTGCGGCCCCGCCCACCAACTCCAGTTATACACCACAGCACAGGGGAAGTGCCCTGCAGGTCCTCACCACGCCAGGGACTATCCAAAATGACCAAGCGGAAGAACTCCCCTCAGAAGAATCTCCAGGAAATAACAACAGCTAATGAGCTGATCAAAAAGGATTTAAATAATATAACAGAAAGTGAATTTAGAATAATAGTCATAAAATTAATCGCTGGGCTTGAAAACAGTATACAGGACAGCAGAGAATCTCTTGCTACAGAGATCAAGGGACTAAGGAACAGTCACGAGGAGCTGAAAAACGCTTTAAACGAAATGCATAACAAAATGGAAACCACCACAGCTCGGCTTGAAGAGGCAGAGGAGAGAATAGGTGAACTAGAAGATAAAGTTATGGAAAAAGAGGAAGCTGAGAAAAAGAGAGATAAAAAAATCCAGGAGTATGAGGGGAAAATTAGAGAATTAAGTGATACACTAAAAAGAAATAATATACGCATAATTGGTATCCCAGAGGAGGAAGAGAGAGGGAAAGGTGCTGAAGGGGTACTCGAAGAAATAATAGCTGAGAACTTCCCTGAACTGGGGAAGGAAAAAGGCATTGAAATCCAAGAATCACAGAGAACTCCCTTCAGACGTAACTTGAATCGATCTTCTGCACGACATATCATAGTGAAACTGGCAAAATACAAGGATAAAGAGAAAATTCTGAAAGCAGCAAGGGGTAAACGTGCCCTCACATATAAAGGGAGACCTATAAGACTCGTGACTGATCTCTCTTTTGAAACTTGGCAGGCCAGAAAGAATTGGCAAGAGATTTTCAGGGTGCTAGACAGAAAAAATATGCAGCCAAGAATCCTTTATCCAGCAAGTCTGTCACTTAGAATAGAAGGAGAGATAAAGGTCTTCCCAAACAAACAAAAACTGAAGGAATTTGTCACCACTAAACCAGCCCTACAAGAGATCCTAAGGGGGACCCTGTGAGACAAAGTCCCAGAGACATCACTATAAGCATAAAACATACAGACATCACAATGACTCTAAACCCGTATCTTTCTATAATAACACTGAATGTAAATGGATTAAATGCGCCAACCAAAAGACATAGGGTATCAGAATGGATAAAAAAACAAGACCCATCTATTTTCTGTCTACAAGAGACTCATTTTAGACCTGAGGACACCTTTAGATTGAGAGTGAGGGGATAGAGAACTATTTATCATGCGACTGGAAGCCAAAAGAAAGCTGGAGTAGCCATACTTCTATCAGACAAACTAGACTTTAAATTAAAGGCTGTAACAAGAGATGAAGAAGGACATTATATAATAGTTACAGGGTCTATCCATCAGGAAGAGCTAACAATTATCAATGTCTATGCACCGAATACCGGAGCCCCCAAATATATAAAACAATTACTCATAAACATAAGCAACCTTATTGATAAGAATGTGGTAATTGCAGGGGACTTTAATACACCACTTACAGAAATGGACAGATCAACTAGACACACGGTCAATAAAGAAACAAGGGCCCTGAAGGAGACATTGGATGAGATGGACTTGACAGATATATTTAGAACTCTGCATCCCAAAGCAACAGAATATACTTTCTTCTCGAGTGCACATGGAACATTCTCCAAGATAGATCATATACTGGGTCACAAAACAGCCCTTCATAAGTTTACAAGAATTGAAATTATACCATGCTTACTTTCAGACCACAATGCCATGAAGCTTGAAATCAACCACAGGAAAAAGTCTGGAAAACCTCCAAAAGCATGGAGGTTAAAGAACACCCTACTAACGAATGAGTGGGTCAACCAGGCAATTAGAGAAGAAATTAAAAAATATATGGAAACAAACGAAAATGAAAATACAACAATCCAAACGCTTTGGGACGCAGCAAAGGCAGTCCTGAGAGGAAAATACATTGCAATCCAGGCCTATCTCAAGAAACAAGAAAAATCCCAAATACAAAATCTAACAGCACACCTAAAGGAACTAGAAGCAGAACAGCAAAGGCAGCCTAAGCCCAGCAGAAGAAGAGAAATAATAAAGATCAGAGCAAAAATAAACAATATAGAAACTAAAAAAACTGTAGAGCAGATCAACGAAACCAAGAGTTGGTTTTTTGAAAAAATAAACAAAATTGACAAACCTCTAGCCAGGCTTCTCAAAAAGAAAAGGGAGATGACCCAAATAGATAAAATCATGAATGAAAATGGAATTATTACAACCAATCCCTCAGAGATACAAACAATTATCAGGGAATACTATGAAAACTTATATGCCAACAAATTGGACAACCTGGAAGAAATGGACGAATTCCTGAACACCCACACGCTTCCAAAACTCAATCAGGAGGAAATAGAAAGCTTGAACAGACCCATAACCAGCGAAGAAATTGAATCGGTTATCAAAAATCTCCCAACAAATAAGAGTCCAGGACCAGATGGCTTTCCAGGGGAGTTCTACCAGACGTTTAAAGCAGAGATAATACCTATCCTTCTCAAGCTATTCCAAGAAATAGAAAGGGAAGGAAAACTTCCAGACTCATTCTATGAAGCCAGTATTACTTTGATTCCTAAACCAGACAGAGACCCAGTAAAAAAAGAGAACTACAGGCCAATATCCCTGATGAATATGGATGCAAAAATTCTCAATAAGATACTAGCAAATCGAATTCAACGGCATATAAAAAGAATTATTCACCATGATCAAGTGGGATTCATTCCTGGGAGGCAGGGCTGGTTCAACATTCGCAAATCAATCAACGTGATACATCACATTAACAAAAAAAGAGAGAAGAACCATATGATCCTGTCAATCGATGCAGAAAAGGCCTTCGACAAAATCCAGCACCCTTTCTTAATAAAAACCCTTGAGAAAGTCGGGATAGAAGGAACATACTTAAAGATCATAAAAGCCATTTATGAAAAGCCCACAGCTAACATCATCCTCAACGGGGAAAAACTGAAAGCTTTTTCCCTGAGATCAGGAACACGACAAGGATGCCCACTCTCACCGCTGCTGTTTAACATAGTGCTGGAAGTTCTAGCATCAGCAATCAGACAACAAAAGGAAATCAAAGGCATCAAAATTGGCAAAGATGAAGTCAAGCTTTCGCTTTTTGCAGATGACATGATATTATACATGGAAAATCCGATAGACTCCACCAAAAGTCTGCTAGAACTGATACAGGAATTCAGCAAAGTTGCAGGCTACAAAATCAATGTACAGAAATCAGTTGCATTCTTATACACTAACAATGAAGCAACAGAAAGACAAATAAAGAAACTGATCCCATTCACAATTGCACCAAGAAGCATAAAATACCTAGGAATAAATCTAACCAAAGATGTAAAGGATCTGTATGCTGAAAACTATAGAAAGCTTCTGAAGGAAATTGAAGAAGATTTAAAGAAATGGAAAGACATTCCCTGCTCATGGATTGGAAAAATAAATATTGTCAAAATGTCAATACTACCCAAAGCTATCTACACATTCAATGCAATCCCAATCAAAATTGCACCAGCATTCTTCTCGAAACTAGAACAAGCAATCCTAAAATTCATATGGAACCACAAAAGGCCCCGAATAGCCAAAGGAATTTTGAAGAAGAAGACCAAAGCAGGAGGCATCACAATCCCAGACTTTAGCCTCTACTACAAAGCTGTCATCATCAAGACAGCATGGGATTGGCACCAAAACAGACACATAGACCAATGGAATAGAATAGAAACCCCAGAACTAGACCCACAAACGTATGGCCAACTCATCTTTGACAAAGCAGGAAAGAACATCCAATGGAAAAAAGACAGTCTCTTTAACAAATGGTGCTGGGAGAACTGGACAGCAACATGCAGAAGGTTGAAACTAGACCACTTTCTCACACCATTCACAAAAATAAACTCAAAATGGATAAAGGACCTAAATGTGAGACAGGAAACCATCAAAACCTTAGAGGAGAAAGCAGGAAAAGACCTCTCTGACCTCAGCCGTAGCAATCTCTTACTCGACACATCCCCAAAGGCAAGGGAATTAAAAGCAAAAGTGAATTACTGGGACCTTATGAAGATAAAAAGCTTCTGCACAGCAAAGGAAACAACCAACAAAACTAAAAGGCAACCAACGGAATGGGAAAAGATATTTGCAAATGACATATCGGACAAAGGGCTAGTATCCAAAATCTATAAAGAGCTCACCAAACTCCACACCCGAAAAACAAATAACCCAGTGAAGAAATGGGCAGAAAACATGAATAGACACTTCTCTAAAGAAGACATCCGGATGGCCAACAGACACATGAAAAGATGTTCAGCGTCGCTCCTTATCAGGGAAATACAAATCAAAACCACACTCAGGTATCACCTCACGCCAGTCAGAGTGGCCAAAATGAACAAATCAGGAGACTATAGATGCTGGAGAGGATGTGGAGAAACGGGAACCCTCTTGCACTGTTGGTGGGAATGCAAATTGGTGCAGCCGCTCTGGAAAGCAGTGTGGAGGTTCCTCAGAAAATTAAAAATAGACCTACCCTATGACCCAGCAATAGCACTGCTAGGAATTTATCCAAGGGATACAGGAGCACTGATGCATAGGGCCACTTGTACCCCAATGTTCATAGCAGCACTCTCAACAATAGCCAAATTATGGAAAGAGACTAAATGTCCATCAACTGATGAATGGATAAAGAAATTGTGGTTTATATACACAATGGAATATTACATGGCAATGAGAAAAAATGAAATATGGCCTTTTGTAGCAACGTGGATGGAACTGGAGAGTGTGATGCTAAGTGAAATAAGCCATACAGAGAAAGACAGATACCATATGGTCTCACTCTTATGTGGATCCTGAGAAACTTAACAGGAACCCATGGGGGAGGGGAAGGAAAAAAAAAAAAAAAGAGGTTAGAATGGGAGAGAGCCAAAGCATAAGAGACTGTTAAAAACTGAGAACAAACTGAGGGTTGATGGGGGGTGGGAGGGAGGAGAGGGTGGGTGATGGGTATTGAGGAGGGCACCTTTTGGGATGAGCACTGGGTGTTGTATGGAAACCAATTTGTCAATAAATTTCAGAAAAAAAAAAAAATAAAATAAAAAAACAAAACAAAAAAAAAAAAAAAAAGAAAATTTGAACTACAAATAAAACCAAGTGGAACATTTTTTTCCTTTACCAGGTTAATAATCTTAATGCCTTAATATTTGTTGGTAATTAAGTATACTTGACAATGGCATCATAATTTTCTTAAAATTGAAACATATATATAATACATTTTATGTATATATTTACATATTAGGTATTTATTAGTTATATGTATGTATAGCTATTTATCTAATATCTATCTATCATCTATCTATCTATATCCTTTGTTGTCATGATACATTCTAGCCCTTACTATTTGATGCTTTTCATAAGATTTCCTTCAGTATCTCAAAGTAAATTTTCCTTATATCAAAGAAGTATTTGTCTAACTGCCATGGAGGGGAAGTGTACAGAACAGAGTTAACAGATATGAAGCTGCTATCTTTACCAGGGCTTGCTTATAAGGTTGGACTTCTGTTGGCATTCTGGGTACTTGGTACTTGAACCATTTCCTGTTTGTACAAACATTGTGATTTGTAATGAACACCTGCTTCCCTGTACTTTTACTGTGTTTTCCTGCTTTCTGGGAGTCTGGAATCTTGGCATGTGCTAGTCAGTGTCTACATAACCAGTTCCCAATAAATTCCTTGGAGTCTGAGTCTCTAATCACATATATTTTGCTACATTTTCACTGTAGGGGGGGAAGAGTGTGTATCTGTATGGCTCCTCAAAGAAGGGAGAGAGCATTAAAAAACCCTGCACATGGATTCCTCCAGACCCTGCCTATGTATATTTCACTGTGATCCAGCTGCATGTCCTTACTGTGCCACTGCAATTAGCAATGAATCACAAGTATATATACTGAGTTTTGTGAGTTTTTATAGCAATTCTCCAAATAGGTGGAGTTGGTCTTAGGGATCCCTGACACAGGAAGCCTGAAAATTTTTCTTCTCAGCAGTTTACTTATTCACTCACCATTCTTCCAGATGAAGTACCAGGACCATCTGAATCTAAATCAACCATTTCTGTATCCTAAAATTAAAAGGAAAGAGTGGGAAAAGATATTAAGTTATATTCAAGGTCTTAAAAATTTGATAAACATTTACAAAGAAATGGCAAATACAATCACAATTAACGTCCTCACTGGAGCAGGCAACAAGCAGAGCAAAGTTTGAAGTGACAATTACTCCAAACTTTGCCTATATGCTAGATACAAGCTGGAAAATATACTCAGAGAGTAAATAAGGTTTCTCTTTAAATCAGAATAGGAAATGAAAAAAAATAAAAGTACAATGACTGGTATCTAAAGTTGTACCTAATGTTAGTACTAAAAAAAAAGTTATTCTATATGACATGCTATTTAATACATTATAATCATGAATTACTCATGATTAATCTATTACTATTTCAAAAAATACATCTATTTTCTATAGCAAAAATATGAATGTGTAGTAAAACCTAAAGATTCAGTCAAGTATCCCTCTGAGGGACAGTTATTTAATACAAGGAGGTAAGGTCCACACACCATTATTCACCTGGTGGTGGTGAAGCACATAGGTAATGCCTAGGAGAAAATAAAAGCAGCTCATGAGCTATTGGAACTCCTTTCCAATAAAATAAAGTTGCATTGCATTTTACTGTAATTTTCTATTTTAACCCAAGGAATGCTACATTGAGCAGGACACCACCAATTCATAATAAAAAACTCTCAAGGAAATAGGTGTAGAGGGAATATACCTCAACATAATAACTCCCACAACTAACATCATGATCAATAGTGAAAAACTAAAAGCTTTTTTTTTTCTCAGATCAGGAACAAGATAAGAATACCCACTCTAGCCACTTCTATTTGACATAGTATTAGAAGTCCTTGCCACAGCGATTAGGTAAGAAAAACAAAATACATCCAAATCATAAAAAGAAGTAAAACTGTGTCTATTAGCAGATGATATATTACATACATAAAACCTTAAAGAGTCCACTGAAAAACTGTTAGAACTAAATGAATTCATTATAGTTGCAAGATACTAAATCAATATACAAATATAAGTTGCATTTCTATAAACTAACAAAGGACTATCAGAAAGCCAAATTAAGAAAACAATCTCATTTATAATTGCATCAAAAGGAATAAAATACCAAGGTATAAATTTAACCAAGGAGATAAATGATCTGTACACTAAAACAATAAGACATAGGTGAAAGAAACTGAAGACACAAATAAATACAGATACTCTGTGGTAATGAATTGGAAGAATGAATATTAAAATGTCCATAAGACTCAAAGCAATGTACAGATTACATGCAATCCCTATCAAAATTCCAACAGCATTTTTCACAGAAATAGGAAAAACAATCCTAAAATTTGTATGAAACCACAAAAAAGGCTCCTAATGGACCAACACAATCTTGAGAAAGAAAGACAAAGCTGGAGGCCTCAAACTTTTGGATTTCAAGATATATTACAAAGCTCTGGAAACACAAACAGTATAGTATTGGTATAAAAAGTATATGTATAAGAGAGCAGATAAAACAGAATAGAGAGCCTAGAAATAAACCGCTATGTATGGTCAATTAATTTTAAAAAAAAGGAGCCAAGAATATACAATTGGGAAAGGACAGTCTTTTCAATAAATGGTGCTGGGAAAACTGGATATTCACATGCAAAATAATGAAACTTGATCCATATCTTATGTCATATATAAAATTCAACTCAAGATCAGGAATTAAGATGGTGGAGTACTAGTGGGACACTATGTTTGCCTTGTCTTTAGAACACAGCTAGATAAACATCAAATCATTCTGAACAACCAAGAAATCAAAGTGAGGACTGAGAGAACAAACTGCACATCTAGAGGGGGGAAAAATGGCCACACTGTGGAAGGTAGGAGCTGCAGAGAGTTGATTTGGGGAGAAAAGGATTGCAGGTACTGTGGAAGGAAGGGAGCCCTGATCATAGAAAGAAGACAAAGAGAGAGAGAGAGAGAGAGAGAGAGAGAGAATGAGAGGGAGGGAGAGAGAAAGCAACATGCAGGGGATTGTACAAGAAAAACTCTTCACCAAAATCACTGACTGGGAAAAGGGGAGGGGCTGATTATCACAAGTTTTTATAAGCAGCAGGGTTCAAAGTCTGAAGTTTAAGAAGTTGAAACCATCACTGGGGTCATGCCTGGGGAGCTTAGGGGTGTCCTATGATGAAGGAGGCTAGAGGCAGAAGGGCGGACATTGTGATCTGAGGATATACTGGGTTGCACCAGGAGAAACTGCTCCCCTTCTTGGAGGTGGCACTGACTCTCTGGACAAGAGACAGCAGAATGCATTGAGCAACCTGTTAATTAACATAGCAGCAGAGGCACCTGCTAAAGCTGCTAACCTATCAGCTGCACTTCACCTTAAATTCAGAGCCCTTGCATGGTCATGCAACTGCTTTTCTGGGATATACGGGCACCAGACACAATACGGCAAGATCCTCACCCAGCGGATCAGCGCAGGTCCATGCTGTGCTGGGTCCCTAAAATTTGTGGAGTTTTGAAACACAGTATGCCTGAGATAAAAACTGCTGCTGGGTGGGCAGATGGCTCGGACACAGATAGGGTGAAGGCAGGATTCTGATGGAAGCCTGGGACACAAGAGGGATTGTTTGCTCTTCTGTGAAGGCTTCCTGAACAGCAGTGGGCATGAACTCCCCTCTCTGGGGACTACTGAGCTGGCTGACGCCAATTTTCCCCTGTTCATCAGCGTGGACAGACTTCAGTGAGCATCACAGCACTCCTCAGGGGCGGATGGAACTGCTTACACCAAGCTCTACCCCACTGTGCCCTGCAGGTGCATCATTACCAGAGCAAGGTGGCCTGAGAACCAGTGCCACTAGGCCCCTCTCCCAGAAGATGAGCACGAACTCACTGCATTTACTAAGTCTACTGATCAGAGAGTGCTGCAAACCTTCAGCTTTAGTGGAAATAGGATCAGGCTTATTTAAACAAGAAGACCAAGGCAGATCTAGTTAAAAATGCTACATAGTTGACAAGGTCCAAACACTCCACACTGCAGGAAAGGAGAAACTCTGCAGAGAACTGACCTGAAGGAAAGAGCAGCCAAAGCACAACAGCAGAGTGCACACTCTGAAAAACTTCCTGAAGCACCAGGCCCTGGAGAGTATATGTACTCTTCTTAATAAAGCCATTACTCTCAGGATCAGGAAATATAACAGGCTTTCCTAACACACATAAAAAAAAAACAACAGTGACCCACAAAATAACAAGACAGAGGAATTCACACCAAAAGAAAGAACAAGAAGAGGTCATGGCCAGGGATTTAGTCAAAACAGATAAAATTTAATATGCCTGAACAAGAATTTAAAATAATAACCATAAAGATACTAGCTGAACTTAACAGAAGCATAGAATACAGCAGATAATCCATTACTGCAGAAATAAGAGAACTAAAAGCTAGTCACGCTGAAATAAAAAATGGTATAACTGACTGTAGATGCAAAATCAACGAATGTAATGATAATGAGGATGGACAAAACAGAGGAATAAATCAGTGATATAGAATATAAAATTATGGAAAATAATGAAGCTGTAAAGAAGAGGGAAAGAAAAGTATGCTATCATCTATGTGTACTTAGGGAGTTTAGTGATTCCATAAAACATGATAACATTTGTATCATAGGAGTCCCAGAAGAAGAGAGGGGAAAGGGGGCAGAAGGTTTATCTGAGAAATTATATCTGAAAACCTTCATAATCTGGGGAAGGAAATAGACATCCAAATCCAGGAGGCACAGATAAATCCCATCAACCTCAACAAAAGCCAACCAACACCAAGATGTATCAGAGTAAAATATTTAAAATATAGAGATGAGATAAGGAGGGGTATCTGGGTGGCTCAGTTGGTTAAGCCTCCAACTACTGATTTCAGGCTCAGGGCACAATCTCATTGTTCGTGGGATCAAGCCCTCTGTGCTGACAGCACAGAGCCTGCTTGGGATATTCTCTCTCTCTCTCTCTCTCTCTCTCTCTCTCTCTCTGCCCTTCCCCTGCTCACACACACACATTCTCTTTCTCTCAAAATAAATAAATAAGACATTAAAAAATACAGATAAGGAAAAAATCCTGAAAGCAAGGGAAAAGAAAACCCTAATCTATAAGTGAAGACAAATCAGGTTCACAGCAAATCTTTCCAGAGAAACTTGGCAGGCCATAGGGGAGTGGCATGGTATATTCAACATATTGAAAGGGAAAACATGAAGCCAAGAATACTTTATCCAGTAAGGCTGTCATTCGGAATAGATGTAGAGTTAAAGTGTTTCCCCAAACAAAAACTAAAGAAGTCTGTGACCACTAAGCCAGCCCTGCAAGAAATATTAAAGGGGACACTTTGAGTGGGAAAGAAAGAACCAAAGCGACAAAGACTAGAAAGGAACAGAAAAAATCTCCAGAATCAGTGAGTTTACAGGTAATACATTGGCACTAAATTCGTATCTACCAATAATTACTCTGAATTTAAATGGACTAAATGTTTCAATCAAAAGATGTAGGGCACCAGAATGGATAAAAAAAACTAGACCCATCAATATACTGCTTACAAGAGACTCGTTTTAGATGTAAAGACATCCCCAGATTGAAAGTGAGGGGATGAAGAACCATCTACCACACTAATGGACATAAAAAGAAAGCCAGATACCCACACTTACATCATACAAACTAGATTTTAAACCGAAGACAAAAAATAAAGAAGGGCACTATGTTATAATACAGGGGTCTATCCAACAAGAAGAACTAACAATTGTAAATATTTATGCCCCCAACTTGGATGACTCAAATATATGAACTGATTAATAACAAACACAAAGAAACTCACTTATAATAACACGGTAATAGTAAGGGGCTATAACACGCTATTCACAGCAGTAGACAGATCATCTAAGTAGAAAATCAACAAGGAAACAATGGCTTTGAAAAATACACTGGACCAGATGGACTTAACAGATATATTCAGAACATTTTATCCTAAAGCAGCAGAATACACATTCTTTTCGTTTTAAATTTTTTTAATGTTTATATTTTTGAGAGAGAGACAGAGTGCGAATGGGGGAGTGGTAAAGAGAGTGGGGGAGACACAGAATCCAAAGCAGGCTCCAGGCTCTGAGCTGTCAGCACAGAGCCTAATGTAGGGCTCGAACCAATGAACTGCCAGATCATGACATAAGCTGAAGTCGGATGCTTAACTGACTGAGCCACCCAGGCACCCTGAATACACATTCTGTGCAAATGCACATGAAACATTCTCCAGAATAGATCACACACTGGGTCACAAATGAGGCCTCAATAAGTACAAAAAGATTGAGATCATACTATGCATATTTTCAGACCACAAGCTATGAAACTTTAAGTCAACTAAAAGAAAAAAATTTGGAAAGACCAAACCCACAATACATGAAGGTTAAACAATATCTTACTAAAGAATGAATGCATAACAAGGAAATTAAAGGAAAATTTAAAAAATACATGGAAGCAACAGAAAATGAGAATATGACAGTCCAAAACCTTTGGGATGTAGTAAAGCTAGTCTTAAGAGGGTGTATAGAGCAATATATTCTTACCTCAAGAAGCAGGAAAAGTCTCAAATATACAATCTGACCTTACACCTAAAGGAGCTAGAAAAGGAACAGCAAAGGAGCACCTGGGTGGCTCAGTTGGTTGAGCATCTGACATTGGATCAGGTCATGACCTTGCAGTTTGCGAGTTGAAGCCCCACATCAGGCTCACTGCAGTCGGTGCAGAGCTTGCTTCAGATCCTCTGTATCTCTCTCCCTCTGCCCCTCCCCCACTTGCACTCTCTCAAAAATAAACATTAAAAAAAAGGAACAGCAAATAAAGCCAAAAACAAGCAGAAGGGAAATAAATTACATGGAAACAAACAAAAAAACAGAACAGATTAACGGAACTAAGATCTGTTTCTTTGAAAGAATTAATAAAATTGATGAACTCCTAGCCAGACATCAAAAAGAAAAGGGAATGGACCCAAGGAAATAAAATCACAAATGAAAGAGGAGAGGTCACAACCAAAACCACATAAATACAATTATAAGAGAATACTATGAAAACTTATATGCCAACAAACTGGGAAATGTAGAAGAAATGGATAAATTCCTAGCATCATACAAACTACCTATAACTGAAACAGAAAGAAATAGAAAATTTGAACATACCCATAACTCTCACAGAAATTGAATCAGTAATCAAAAACCTCCCAACAACTAAAGTCCAGGGCCAGATGGCTTGCCAGGGGAATTCTACCATACATTTAAAGAAGAGTTAATACCTATTTTTCACAAAATGTTCCAAAAAATAGAAATGAAAGAAAGCTTCCAAACTCCTTCTACAAGGCTACCATTACCTTGATTCCAAAAAGCAACAAAGGCCCCACTAAAAAGGAGAATTACAGGCCAATATCTCTGATGAACATGGATGCAATAATTCTCAATAAGATATTAGCAAATAAAATCCAAGAGTACATTGAAAAATTATTCACCATGATCAAGTGGGATTTATTCCTGGGTTATGGCGTGGTTCAATATTTGCAAATCAATCAATGTGACACACCACATTAATAAAAGAAATAAGAACCATATGATCCTGTCAATAGATACAGAAAGAGCATTTAAAAAAAATACAGTATCCATTCTTAATTAAAACCATCAACAAAGTAGGGACAGAGGGAACACAACTCAGCATCATAAAGGCCATATTCAAAAGACCCGTGACTAGTATCATCCTCAATGAGATTTCCCCCTAAGGTCAGGAACACAACAGGGATGTCCACTGTCACCATTGTTATTTAACATAGTACTAAATTTCCTAACCTCAGGAATCAGACAAATCAGACAAATAAAAGGCATCCAAATTGAAAAGCTTTCACTATTTGCAATGACATGATACTCTGTGTAGAAAACCTAAAAGACTCCACCAAAAAATTACTGGAACTAATACACAAATTCAGTAAAGTCATAGGGTATAAAATTAACATACAGAAATCTGTTGCATTTAGATACACCAATAATGAACCAGCACAAAGAGAAGTCAAGGAATTGATCCCACTTACAATTGTACCAAAACCCATAAGATACCTAAGAGTAAACATAACCAAAGAGGTAAAAAGAAATATACCCTAAAAAGTATAAAACAGTTATGAAAGTAATTGAGGAGGATACCAAAAATTCATTCTCTTGAATTGAAAGAATATATAGTCCTCCAGACAGTATGATACTGGCACAAAAACAGATTAATGGAACAGAATAGATTAATGTAACAGAATAAAAAACCCAGAAATGGACCTACAAGTCTATGGTCAACTAATCTCTAACAAAACAGGAAAGAATATTCAGCGGAAAATAGTCTCTTCAACAAATGGTGTTAGGAACACTGGACAGCAACATACAGAAAAATGAAACCACTTTCTTATACCACACACAAAAATAAATTCAAAAGGGATGAAAGACCTAAATGTGAGACAGGAAATCATCAAAATTCTAGAGGAGAACACAGGCAGCAACCTCTTTGACCTTGGCCAGAATAACTTCTTACTAGACACATCTCCAAAGGCAAGGGAAACAAAAGCAAAAATGAACTATTGGGACTTCATCAAGATAAAAAAGCTTATGGACAGTGAAGAAGACACTAACAAAACTAAAACACAACCTATGGAATGGGAAGAGATTTACAAATAACATACTTGTAAAGCGTTAGTATCCAAAATCTATAAAGAACTTATCTAACTCAACACACAAAAAACAAATAATCCAGTTAAGAAATGGGCAGAAGACATGAACAGACATTTTACCAAAGAAGACATACAAATGGTTAGCAGACACACAAAAACATGTTCCATATCACTCATCATCAGGGAAATACACATTGAAACCATGTTGAGATACTAGCTCACAATTGTCAGAATGGCCTAATTAATAATAGAGGGAACAAAGGATGTTGGTGAGGATGCAGAGATAGGGGAACCCTCTTATACTGTTGGTGGGAATTCCAGGTGGTGAAGTCACTCCAGAAAAAGTTAAAAATAGAACTACCCTATGACCCAGGAATTGCATTACTAGGTACTTACCCAAAGGATACAAAAAAAACAAAAAAGCAAAAACAGATTCAAAGCGGCACATGCACCCCCATGTTTATAGCAGCATTGTCAACAATAGTCAGATTATGGAAAGAGCCCAAATGTCCATCAACTGATGAATGGATAAAGAAGATGTGGAATATATATACACAATGGAATATTACTCAGCTATCAAAAAGAATGAAATTTTACCATTTGCAACAATATGGATGGAGCTAGAGTATATTATGCTAAGTGAAAAAGACAGAGAAAGACAAATACTGTATTATTTCACTCATATTTGGAATATAAGAAAGAAAACAGATGAACACAGGGGAAGGGAAAAGAGAGAGAGAGAGAGAAGCTAGAGAACAAACTGAGGGCTAATGGAGGGAGGTGGGCAGGGGATGGCTATTTGGTGAGGGGTGTCAAGGAGGGCACTTGTTGTGATGAGCACTGGGTATTATATGTAAGAGAGGAATCACTAAATTCTACACCTGAAACCAATTTTACCATATATGTTAACTAACTAGAACTTAAATACAAAAATTGAAATAAAAAATAAATTCTATTATCTAAAATTAAAATACATACATATATGCATAAACAAATAAAACTAAAAATGGATTAAAGACTTGTAATAAGACATGAAATCATAAAACTCCTAGAAAAAAAACACAAGGGGTAAGCTCATTGACATTGGTCTTGGCAATGAATTTCTTTTGGATTTGATAAAACCCAAAGGCAACAAAAAATAGCAAAAGAAAAGGAAACAACTGGGACTGTATCAAACTAAAAAGCTTCTGCACATCAAAGAAAACCATCAGCAAAATGAAAAGGCAACCTACTGAGTGGGAGAAAGTATTTGCAAATCTTGTATCCAATAAGGGTCAATATCCAAAATATACAAAAATCCCATACAACTACATAATAAAATGAAAATCCCATTAAAAAATGGGCATTGGAAGTAAATAGACATTTTTATAAAGAAGAAATCCAAATGACCAACACGTAGTGAAAAGTGCTCAATATAACTAATCATAAAGGAAATGCACACCAAAACCACAATGAGACATCACCTCTTAGGTATCAGAATGACTCTCATCAAGAAGACAAGAGATAACAAGTGTTGGTAAAGATATGGAGAAAAAGAAACCCTTGAGCACTGTTGGTGGGAATGTAAACTGCTATAGACACTGTGGAAAACAGTATGGAAGTTCCTCAAAAAGGTAAAGATAGATCTACCATATGATCCAGCAATTCCACTTCTGGATAAATATCCAAAGGAAATGAAAACAGGATTATCAAAGAGATAAAGTTGCATCACATGTTCACTGCAGCATTATTCACAACAGCCAAGATAGGGAAACAACATAAGTGTTGTCAACAGATGGATGAATAAAGATGTGATATATACAAACAATGTTATATTATTGAGTCTTGAGAAAAAAGGTAAACCTGCCATTTGTGACAATATGGGTGGACATTGAGGGCATTATGCTAAGTGAAATGAGCCAGAGAAAAACAAATACTGGATGGTATCAGTTATACATGGAACGTTTAAAAACAGTGAAACTCACAGAAACAGAGAATAGGAAAGTGGTTGCCAGGGTCTGGGTGGTAAGAGAAATGAGGAGGGATCGGTAAAAGTGTAAAGATTTTCAAGAATATGAATAAGGTCTGAGTATCTAAGGATCTAATGTAAAACATGGTGACCATAACTGACAAAACTATATTGTATAATTGAAATTTGATAAGAGAGTAGAAGTTAAATGTTTTCACCAAAAGAAAAAGACAAAGTTGTTCACTTAAATTTTACTTTAATTTTCTATTCTAAAACAAATATGTCACTTTGAGGAGTAATTCTTGCTACATCAGATACTGAGTCAAAATACATTTTTGTGAAATGTCAGATAAATTATCAGAAATAAAAATAATTTTTTCATTAGTTTCAGGAGAATATCTAACTGGCATATTTCCATTTTCCTTATTATGTGAATAATAACATTTAACAGTGATAATACAATGTTCTATACCAATTACAGTTTCATGAAAAACTAAAAAAACAACACTGGAACAGAGAACAAACTGATGGTTGTCAGAGGGAAAAGAGATGAAGCTGATGAGCACAATGGGTGAAGGGGAATGGGAGATACAGGCTTCCAGTTATGGAATGAATAAGTCACATGAATAAAAGGCACAGCAGAGGAAATGAAGTCAGTGATATTCTAACAGTGTTGTATGGTTACACATGGTAGCTCCACTTGTGGTGAGCATAGCATAACATGTAGAGAAGTTGAATCACTATGGTGTATGTCTGAAACTAATGTGACATTGTGTGTCAACTATACTCAAAAAATTTTAAAAAACAAATAAATAAAAACAAAATGGGCAAAGAATCTAAATAGACATTTTCCAAAGAAAATATAGATGACTGGTACATGAAAAGTTGCTCAACATCAATAACCATCAGGGAAATGCAAATCAAAACCACAATATCATCAAACACTTGTTAGAATGGCTTTTAGCAAAACAACACAAAACAAAACAAAAACAAAAACAAGAAATAACAAATGTTGGTTAGGATTTGGAGAAAAGGGAACACTTGTGCAGTGTTGGGGAAAATTGGCGCAACCTATGTAAAACACTATGGAGGTTCCTCAAAAAATTAAAAGAAAAGAGCTACATTATGATCTAGGAATTCCACTTCTGTGTTTTTATCCAAAGAAAATGAAAACATTAAATCTAAAAGATTTAACAAATATATACAAATTTATATATAAATTTATTAATATATATAATATATATTTATATAAGATATATAAATATATTAATTAAATGCACACCAACCAATGTTTAATAACATTTATTAAATAAATATTTTTAATAAAATATATTTATTGCAGGATTATTTACAATAGCCAACATATAGAAACAATGTTAAATATCCATTAAGGGATAAAATGATAAAGAAAATATGGTATATATACCTAATGGAATATTATTCAGCCATAAAAAGGAAACTTTCCATTTGGGACAAAAATAGATGGACCTTGAAGGCATTTTCGTAAGTGAACAGAAGTCAGAGAAAAGCATCTATAATCTCATATGTAGAATAAAAAAAATCATTTATAGGAGGAACCAAGATGGCAAAACAGCATGGAAGTTTTTTGTGTGTCTTGCATCCATAAAATACAGCCAGACCAACACTAAACCATCCTACACACCTAGAAAACTGATTGAAAGATTAACACAACAATCTGCAGAACCTGAACCACAGAATTCAGCAGGTATGTGGCAAAGAGAGGTGAACTTGGGGAGAGAGAAGCCGGTGGAGGGCAGGGAGCCGCCTTGGCAGGGGGAGAGAGGACGGAGATTCAGGCGGGGGAGAATACAGGAAAAGAACTCCTCCCCAAAAGCAGCTGGAGAGAACGTGAAAACTTGGAAATAGCCGCAGGGACTAAACTAAAAAGGGAAAAAAGAGAAAGGAGACGGTTTAAATTCCATTGAGACTGTAAACAAAGGGAGTGCAAAGGCTGCAACTCTGCAGCTCGATATCTGGCAGTGATCTGGTGGGAAGGGCGAATCCCCACAAGGGGAAAAGTGGTTCCACTGCTGGAAGGACATTTGGTAGAGACTGTTGAAGCCACCTGATCCCAGCAGACCCCAGAAAATGGCCACATTCGCTGGTGCTGGAACAAAGTCGTTAAGTGTGAAGCCTGGTGCCAGATGTGTGTAGTGATTTTCCATAATCCCTGAAAAGATGCTGCTACACTATCTCGCAAACTATTTCTGGGGCAGGCTGGCAACTGGCTGCAGTCTCGGGGCACCGGCAGCAGCAGGGTTCAGTAGGCATTCCTGGGTACAGCAGGCATACAGCCACTGCTCAGTGAGACCCTCCAGCAGAGGGACAAAATGAATCACCTTGCAGTTCTTCAAAACTTAAGGGTCCGGGGAAAACAGCTGCAACTGAGAAAAAACCTGGGAGAGAGGTATTGCCTGGGGCTTTGTCACAGACAATGAAGAAGCCAGGAGTGGACGAAAGCTGAAGACAGAGGACAGGTGCGCGATTGCTGATCAGAGAGAACAGAGTTCCCATACTAGAGACTGGGTAAGCCAGGTGACGCCATTTTCACCACTCCTGCACATGCACATAGGCACCAACTAGCACTGCAACAATCCACCCCAGTAGGCTAGCAGTGCCATCTAGTGGAGAATGGAGCCATTACACTGAGCCCCGCCCAACTGGGCCAACCTCGCTCTTCAAGAACACAAGTCACACCGCCTACTTAGTTTATGGACTATAAAGCGCTACATAGTCTGACTTCTAGGGGAAGACGAAGTAATTTTAGTCCAATCTGTTAGCAGACTCATCTATTCAATTTTTTTCTTTATATTCTTTCTCTTTTACACTATTCTTTTTCTTGAACACAGAAAAAGAAAATATTTTTATTTTCAATTTTCATTAAGAATATTTTTCCTTATTCTTTTCTATATTTTTTACTTTTGTGTAAATTTTTTCAAATTCTATCTTACTTCCATCATTCTATTTTAGTCTTCTGCATTGTATTCACCTTTTCAAATTTTCAAAATATTTCCTTGTTTTCTTTTTTTCTTTTTCTCTTTATCGTTTCCTTTCTTTTTCTTGAATGCAGAAATTGAAAAACTTCATTTTCATTTTCAATTTCTATTAAAAACATTTTTATTTAATTTTTTACAATATTTTTTGCTTTTATGTAGTCTTTTTCAAATTCTATTTTACTTCCATCATTCTATTTTAGTCTACTACAGTGTATTAACTTTATCAAATTTTCAAGAGTTTTTTCTTTTTACACTTTTTAATTGTTTTCTTCAATACTGAGAGAGAAAAAAATTCATTTTTATTTTTAATTTTTATTAAAAGTATTGCTTTCCTACTGTATTCTTTACTTTTGTGTAAATTTTTTCAAATTCTATTTTACTCCCATTATCTCATTTTAGTGTACTTCAGTGTATTCATTTTTCAAATTCTTAAACTATTTCCTCTTTTTTTCCTTTTTTTTCTCTAATCTGTCAAACCACTTTCAAAACACAGACCAAAACAGACCTAGGATATAGCATCATTTAACAGATATGCATGTGTGTGTTCTAATTTTAATATTTATTTAATTTTAATTTTTTAATTTTATTTTTTCTACCTCATTAATTCCTTTTCTCCCTTCAAAATGACAAAATGAAGGAATTCCCCCCAAAAGAAAGAGCATGAAGAAACAACAGCCAGGTTATTTAACCAACACAGATACAAGCAAGAGGTCTGAACAAGAATTTAGAATTCAAATAATAAGAATACTAGCCGGAGTCGAAAATAGATTAGAATACCCTTCTGTAGAGATAAAAGAAGTGAAACACAGAATGAAATTAAAAATGATATAACTGAGCTGCAAACACGGATGGATGCAGTGGCAGCAAGGATGGAGCAGACAGAACAATTAGCAATATAGAGGACAATCTTATAGAGAATAATGAAGCAGAAAAAAAGAGTGACATAAAGCAAAAGAGCATGATTTAAGAATTACATAAATCAGTGACTCATTAAAAAGGAACAACATCAGAAACATTGGGGTCCCAGAAAAGGAAGACAGAGAAATAGGGGTAAAAGGGTTATGTGAGAAAATCATAGCAGAAAACGTTCCTAACCTGGGGAAAGACACAGACATCAATCCAGAAAGCACAGAGGACCCCCATTAGATTCAAGAATAACCAACCATCAACAAGGCATATATCATAGTCAAATTCACAAAATGCTCAGGCAAGGAGAGAATCATGAAAGCAGCAAGGGAAAAAAAAGTCCCTAACCCACAAGGGAAGACAGATTAGGTTTGCAGCAGACCTATCCACAGAAACATGGCAGGCCACAGAGGACTGAGAGGATATATTCAGTGTGCTGAGTCAGAAAAAAATGCAGCCAATAATTCTTTATCCAGCAAGGCTGTCATTCAAAATAGGAGAGATAAAAAGTTTCCCAGACAAACAAAAGTTAAAGGACTTTGTGACTACTAAACCAACCCGACAAAAAATTTTAAGGGGGATTCTCTGAGGGAAGAAAAGATGAAAAAATATATATAAAAATAAATAAAGACCAAAAGCAACAAAGATTAGAAAGGACCAGAGAACACCACCAGAAACTCCAACTCTACAAGCATCATAATGGCAATAAATTCATATTTTTCAGGACTCACTCTAAACTTCAATGGATTCAATGATCCAATCAAAAGATATAGGGTAACACAATGGATAAGAAAACAAGATCCATCTACTGACTGTTTACAAGAGACCCACATTAGACCTAAAGACAACTTCAGATTGAAAGTAAGGGGATGGAGAACCATCTATCATGCTAATGGTCAACAAAAGAAAACTTGAGTAGCCATACTTATATTGCACAATCTAGATTTTAAAATAAAGACTGTATCAAGAGATGCAGAAGGGCATTATATCATAATCAAGGGGTCTATCTACCAAGAAGACCTAACAATTGTAAACATTTATGTGCCAAATGTGGCAGCACCAAAATATACATCTCAAGTAATCACAAACATAAACTCATTGAAAGTAATACCATAATAGTAGGAGACTTCAACACCCCACTCACAGCAAAGGACAGATCATCTAATCAAAAAGTCAACAAGGAAACAATGGCTTTGAATGACACACTGGACCAGATGGACGTAGATATATTCAGAACATTTCATCCTAAAGCAACAGAATATACATTCTTCTCCAGTGCACATAGAAAATTCTAAAGAATAGACCATATACTGGGACAGAAATCAGCCCTAAGTAAGTAAGTACAAAAAGATCGAGATCATACTGTACATATTTTCAGAGCATAATGCTATGAAACTCGAAAGTAACCACAAGAAAAAATTTGGAAAGGTAACGAATACTTGGAGACTGAAGAACATCCTACTAAAGAATGAATGGGCAAAAAATATGTTAAAGAGGAAATTAAAAAGTATATGGAAGTCAATGAAAATGATAACACCACAACCCTAAACCTCTGGGATGCAAAAAAGGCTATCATAAGAGGAAAGTATACAGCAATCCAGGCCTTCCTAAAGAAGGAAGAAAGAGGGGCGCCTGGGTGGCGCAGTCGGTTAAGCGTCCGACTTCAGCCAGGTCATGATCTCGCGGTCCGGGAGTTCGAGCCCCGCGTCAGGCTCTGAGCTGATGGCTCAGAGCCTGGAGCCTGTTTCCGATTCTGTGTTTTCCTCTCTCTCTGCCCCTCCCCCGTTCATGCTCTGTCTCTCTCTGTCCCAAAAATAAATAAACGTTGAGAAAAAAAAAATTAAAAAAAAAAAAAAAAAAAAGAAGCAAAAAAAAAAAAAAAAGAAGGAAGAAAGATCTTAGATACATAACCTAACCTCACGCCTTAAGGAGCTAGAAAAAACAGCAAATAAAACCCAAAACCAGCAGAAGCCAGGAAATAATAAAGATCAGAGCAGAAATTAATGCTATCGAAACCAAAAAAAACAGAACACATCAATGAAACCGGAAGTGGGTTCTTTAAAAGAATTAACAAAATTGATAAACCACTGTCCAGTCTGATCAAAAGAAAAAGGAAAGGACCCAAATAAATAAAATCAAGAATGAAAGAAGAGAGATCACAATCAACAGAGCAGAAATAAAACAATAATATGAGAATATTGTGAGAAATTATATGCCAATAAAATGGGCAAAATGGAATAAATGGGTAAATTCCTAGAAACATATACACTACCAAAACTGAAACAAGAAGAAATAGAAAATTTGAACAGACCCATAACCAGTAAGGAAATCGAATTTGTAAATCAAGAATCTGCCAAAAACAAGAGTCCAGGGCCAGATGGCTTTCCAGGGGAATTCTACCAAACATTTAAGGAAGAGTTAACACCTATTCTCTTGAAACTCTTCCAAAAAATAGAAATGGAAGGAAAGGTTCCAAACTCTATGAAGCCAGCATTACCTTGATTCCAAAACCAGACAGAGACCCCACTAAAAAGGAGAACTATAGACTAATTTCCCTGATGAACAAGGATGCAAAAATCCTCAACAAGATATAGCCAACCAGATCCAACAATACATTAAAAAAAGTTTTCACCACGACCAAGTGGGATTTATACCTGGGATGCAGGGCTGGTTCAATATCCACAAAACAATTAACATGATTCATCACATCAATCAAAGAAATGACAAGAACCATATGATCCTTTCAATAGATGCAGAGGAAGCATTTGACAAAATACAGCATCCTGTCTTGATAAAAACCCTCAAGAAAATAGGGATAGAAGGATCATACCTCAAGATCATAAAAGCCATATATGAACAACCCAATGCTAATATCATCCTCAATGGGGAAAACTGAGAGCTTTCCCCCTAAGGTCAGGAACAAGACAGGGATGTTCACTCTCGCCACTCTTATTCAACATAGTATTGGAAGTCTTAACCTCTGCAATCAGACAACACAAAGAAACAAAAGGCATCCAAATTGGCCAGGAGGAGGTCAAACTCTCACTCTTTGCAGATGACATGATACTCTATAGGGAAAACCCAAAAGATTCCACCAAAAAACTGCTAGAACTGATTCATGAATTTAGCAAAGTTTCAGGATATAAAATCAATGCACAGAAATCGGTTGCATTCCTATACACCAACAAGGAAGCGACAGAAAGAGAACTCAAGGAATCGTTCCCATTTATAGTTGTACCAAAAACCACAAAATACCTAGGAATAAATCTAACCAAAGAGGTGAAATATCTATACACTGAAAACTATAGAAAGCTTATGAAAGAAATTGAAGACGACACAAAAAAAAGGAAAAAGATTCCATGCTCCTGGATAGGACGAACAAATATTGTTAAAATGTTGATACTACCCAAAGCAATCTACATATTCAATACAATCCCTATCAAAATAAGACCAGCATTCTTCACGGAGCTAAAACAAATAATCCTAAAATCTGTATGGAACCAGAAAAACCCTGAATAGCCAAAGCAAACTTGAAAAAGGAAACCAAAGCAGGAGGCATCACAATCCCAGACTTCAAGCTGTAATCATCAAGACAGTATGGTACTGGCACAAGAACAGACACTCTGATCAATGGTACAGAATAGAGAACCCAGAAATGGACCCACAAAGTATGGCCAACTAATCTTTGACAAAGCAGGACAGAATATCCAATGGAATCAAGACAGTCTCTTCAGCAAGTGGTGCTGGGAAAACTGGACAGCGACATGCAGAAGAATGAACCTGGACCACTTTCTTACACCACACACAAAAATAAACTGAAAATGGATGAAAGACCTCAATGTAAAACAGGAAGCCATCAAAATCCTCGAGGAGAAAGCAGGCAAAAAGCTCTTTGATCTTGGCCATAGCAACTTCTTACTCAACACGTATCCGGAGACAAGGGAAATAAAAGCAAAAATGAACTCCTGGGACCTCACCAAAATAAAAATCTTCTGCACAGTGAAGGAAATAATCAGCAAAAGTAAAAGGCAATCGACAGAATGGGAGAAGATATTTGCAAATGACATACCAGATAAAGGGTTATTATCAAAAATCTATAAAGAACTTATCAAATTCAACACCCAAAAAACAATTAATCCAGTTAAGAAATGGGAAAAACACATGAATAGACACTTCTGCAAAGAAGACATCCAGATGGCCAACCAACACATGAAAAAATGCTCAATATCACTCATCATCGGGGAACTACAAAACAAAACCACAATGAGATACCACCTCACACGTGTCAGAAAGGCTAACATTAACAACTCAGGTAACAACAGATGTTGGCGAGAATGCGGAGAAAGAGGATCTCTTTTTTATTGTTTTTGGAATGCAAGCTGGTGCAGCCACGCTGGAAAACAGTATGGAGGTTCCTTAAAAAAACTAAAACTAGAACTACCCTACGACCCAGCAATTGCACTACTAGGTATTTATCCAAGGGATACAGGTGTGCTGTTATGAAGGAACACAAGAACCCCAATGTTTATAGCAGCACTATCAACAATGGCCCAAGTATGGAAAGAGCCCAAATGTCCATCGATGGATGAATGGGTAAATAAGTGGTATATATATACAATAGAGTATTACTTGGCAATAAAAAAGAATGAAATCTTGCCACTTGCAACTACGTGGATGGAACCAGAGGATATTATGCTACGTGAAATTAGTCAGAGAAAGACAAAAATCATATGAATTCACTCATAGGAGGACTTGAAGACACAAAACATGAACATAAGGGAACGGAAAGAAAAATAATAAAAAACAGGGTGACAAAACAGAAGAGACTAATAAATATGGAGAACAAACTGATAGTTATGGGGGGGGGTTGTGGAAGGGGGAATGGGCCAAATGGTAAGGGGCACTAAAGAATCTGCTCCTGATATCATTTTTGTACACTATGCTAACTAATTTGGACATAAATTTTAAAAAAGAGAAAAATAAAACAACTTAATAAAAAAACAAAAAACATTAAAAAAATCATTTATAGATTCACAAAATAGATTGCCAGAGATGGGGCAGAGATGTTGCCAGAGATGGGGCAGAGTGGAGTGGGGGGCCAAAACAGGTGTAGTGGGTCAAAACATAGAAGCTTCGGTTACAAAATAAATGAGTCTTGGGGATATAATATAAAATTGTTAAGAAAATGAATTTTAAAAGTTATTATATGAGAAAGTTAAAACTGTGTACAGATGACTAGTCTTAATTTGGTGATTCTTTCACAATATATACACATTTAGAATCATTTGTACATCTGAAACTAATATAATGTTTTATGCCCATTATGCCTCAATAAAAAATAAAAACAAAATAAAAACAGTGAAGATTTATTATTCTAGACATTAACAGTACAGATAACATAATATGTAAAATATATCTATACAATATCCATTTCAATAGTATCTTGCATGTTTGAATTACTCATCTTTGGGGCAAATTGTTTTCCACTAAAGACTTTTGAAATATCACATTCCATTATTGATTTCAGCCCCTTCTTGGTTTTTGCTTCTTTTTATCACAGCTTGCAATAAAAAATGGCTTTATGTAGGGGCACCTGGGTGGTTGAGTCAGTTGAGTGTCTGCTCCGGCTCAGGTCATGATCTCCTTGTCTGTGGCTTAGAGCCCTGCATCAGGCTCTGTGCTGACAGCTCAGAGCCTGGAGTTGCTTGGGATTCTTTGTCTCCCTCTCCCTCAGCCCCTCCCCCACTCTTTCACTCTCTATCTCTCAAAAATAAAAATTAAAAAAAATTAAAAGTTGGCTTTATGTAAATCGGGAATATGGCTGGGTGGGAAAATTAGTTATATGAAGGTCTGGTGTTAATACTAATTTGATTTCATTAAGAAAAACTGGCTCATGTTTATAAATTTCCATAATGTATATCAAATAGAAATTCCATGAAACTATTAAAAATGTAGACTTTCATACCTGAAATTTAAAAATACTTTAATATTTTACATATATGGTATAGAAAATATAACCCTATTAAAATTTCCAAAAACTAACTGTTCTTTTAAAATATTTAGTGCCTTGACTTGTTTTCTTTCTTTTTAAGATGAAATTTATTGTCAAATAGGTTTCCATACAACACCCAATCTTCCTCCCAAAGGTGCCCTCCTCAATGCCCATCACCCACCCTCCCCTACCTCCCAATCCCCATCAACCCTCAGTTTATTATCAATTTTTAAAGTCTCTTCTGTGTTGGCTCTCTTCCTGTCTAACATTTTTTTTTCCTTCCCCTCCCCCATGATCTTCTGTTAAGGTTCTCAGGATCCACATAACAGTGAAAATATTTGGTATCTGTCTTTCTCTGTAAGACTTATTTCACTTAGCATAACACTCTCCAGTTCCATCCACATTGCTAAAAAAAGGCCCTATTTCATTCTTTCTCATTGCCATGTAGTATTCCATTGTGTATATAAACCACAATTTCTTTTTTTTTTTTTTAATTTTTTTTTTCAACGTTTATTCATTTTTGGGACAGAGAGAGACAGAGCATGAACGGGGGAGGGGCAGAGAGAGAGGGAGACACAGAATCGGAAACAGGCTCCAGGCTCTGAGCCATCAGCCCAGAGCCCAACGCGGGGCTCGAACTCCCGGACCGCGAGATCGTGACCTGGCTGAAGTCGGACGCTCAACCGACTGCGCCACCCAGGCGCCCCTAAACCACAATTTCTTTATCCATTCATAAGTTGATGGATAATTAGGTTCTTTCCATAATTTGGCTATTGTTGATAGTGCTGCTGTAAACATTGGGGTACAAGTGCCCCTATGCATCAGCACTCCTGTATCCCTTGGGTAAAATCCTAGCAGTGCTATTGCTGGGTCATAGGGTAGATCTATTTTTGATTTTTTGAGGAAACTCCACATTGTTTTCCAGAGCAGCTGCATCAGTTTGCGTTCCCACCAACAGTGCAAGAGTGTTCTCCCGTTTCTCCACATCTCTCCAGCATCTACTCTCCTGATGTGTAAATTTTAGCCACTCTGACTGGCTTGAGGTGGCATCTCAGTGTGGTTTTGATTTGTATTTCCCTGAAGAGGAGTGACATTGAGCATCTTTTCACGTGCCCATTGGCCATCTGGATTTCTTCTTTCGAGAAGTGGCTATTCATGTCTTCTGCCCATTTCTTCACTGGGTTATTTGTTTTTCAGGTGTGGAGTTTGGTGAGTTCTTTATAGATGTTGGACACTAGCCCTTTGTCTGATATGTCATTTGCAAATACATTTTCCCATTTCGTTGGTTGCACTTTAGTTTTGTTGATTGTTTCCTTTGCAGTGCATAAG
Source organism: Prionailurus viverrinus (assembly GCF_022837055.1). Classification (NCBI taxonomy): domain Eukaryota; kingdom Metazoa; phylum Chordata; class Mammalia; order Carnivora; family Felidae; genus Prionailurus; species Prionailurus viverrinus. Next base: position 58,779,044 of record NC_062579.1, read on the forward strand.
CTTTTTCTCTTCATGAGGTCCCAATAGTTCATTTTTGCTTTTAATTCCCTTGCCTTTGGAGATGTGTCAAGTAAGGAATTGCTGCAGCTGAGGTCAAAGATTTTTCTTCCTGCTTTCTCCTCTAGCGTTTTGATGGTTTCCTGTCTCACATTCAGGTCCTTTATCCATTTTGAGTTTATTTTTGTGAATCGTGTGAGAAAGTGGTCTAGTTTCAACCTTCTGCATGTTGCTGTCCAGTTCTCCCAGCACCATTTGTTAAAGAGACTGTCTTTTTTCCACTGGATATTCTTTCCTGCTTTGTCAAAGATTAGTTGGCCATAAGTTTGTGGGTCTAGTTCTGGGGTTTCTATTCTATTCCATTGGTCTATGTGTCTGTTTTTTGCCAATACCATGCTGTCTTGATGATTACAGCTTTGTAGTAGAGGCTAAAGTCTGGGATTGCGATGCCTCCTGCTTTGGTCTTCTTCTTCAATATTACCTTGGCTATTCAGGGTCTTTTGTGGTTCCATACAAATTTTAGGATCGCTTATTCTAGCTTCGAGAAGAATGCTGGTGCAATTTTGATTGGGATTGAATTGAATGTGTAGATAGCTTTGGGTAGCATTGACATTTTAACAATATTTATTCTTCCAATTGGAATGTTTTTCCATTTCTTTATATCTTCTTCAATTTCCTTCATAACCTTTCTATAGTTTTCATCATACAGATCTTTTACATCTTTGGTTAGGTTGATTCCACGGTATTTTATGCTTCTTGGTGCAATTGTGAATGGGATCAGTGTCTTTATTTGTCTTTCTGTTGCTTCATTATTAGTGTGTAAGAATGCAACTGAGTTTTGTACATTGATTTTGTATCCTGTGACTTTGCTGAATTCATGTATCAGTTCTAGCAGACTTTTGGTGGAGTCTGTCGGGTTTTCCATGTATAATATCATGTCATCTGCAAAAAGTGAAAGCTTGACATCATCATTGCCAATTTTGATGCCTTTGATTTCCTTTTGTTGTCTGACCGCTGATGCTAGAACTTCCAACACTACGTTAAACAACAGCGGTGAGAGTGGACATCCCTGTCGTGTTCCTGATCTCAGGGGGAAAACTCTCAGTTTTCCCATTGAGGATGATATTAGCTGTGGGCTTTTCATAAATGGCTTTGATGATGTTTAAGTATGTTCCTTCTATCCCGACTTTCTCAAGCGTTTTTATTAAGAAGCGATTCTGAATTTTGTCAAATACTTTTTCTACATCGATTGACAGGATCATATGGTTCTTTTCTTTTATCAATGTGATGTATCACATTGATTGATTTGAGAATGTTGAACCAGCCCTGCAGCCCCAGAATGAATCCCACTTGATCATGGTAAGTAATTCTTTTTATATGCTGTTGAATTGGATTTGGTAGTATCCTGTTGAGAATTTTTGCATCCATATTCATCAGGGATATTGGCCTGTAGTTTTTTGTTTGTTTGTTTTTTTGCTGGGTTTCTGTCTGGTTTAGGAATCAAAGTAATGCTGGCTTCATAGAATGAGTCTGGAAATTTTCCTTCCCTTTCTATTTTTTGGAAGAGCTTGAGAAGGATAGGTATTATCTCTGCTTTAAATGTCTGGTAGAATTCCGCAGGGAAGCCATCTCGTCCTGGACTCTTATTTGTTGGGAGATTTTTGATAACAGATTCAATTTCTTTACTGGTTATGGGTATGTTCAAGTTTTCTATTTCTTCCTGTTTGAGTTTTGGAAGTGTGTGGGTGCTTAGGAATTTGTCCATTTATTCCAGGTTGTCCAGTTTGTTGGCATATAAATTTTCATAGTATTCCCTGATGATTGCTTATATTTCTGAGGGACTGGTTGTAAGAAATCCATTTGCATTTGTGATTTTATCTATTTGGGTAAACTCCCCTTTCTTTTTGAGAAGCCTGGCTAGAGGTTTATCAATTTTGTTTATTTTTTCAAAAAACTAACTCATCTTTATATTGATCTGCTCTACAGTTTTTTTTAGATTCTATATTGTTTATTTCTGCTCTGATCTTTATTACTTCTCTTCTTCTGCTGGGTTTGGGGTGTTTTTGCTTCTTTGCTTCTATTTCCTTTAGGTGTGCTGTTAAGATTTTGCATCTGGGACTATTCTTGTTTCTTGAGATAGGCCTGGATTGCAATGTATTTTCCTCTCGGGACTGCCTTCACTGCATCCCAAAGCATTTGGATTGTTGTATTTTCATTTGTTTCCATATATTTTTTAATTACTTCTCTAATTGACTGGTTGACCCATTCATTCTTTAGTAGGGTGTTCTTTAACCTCCATGCTTTTAGAGGTTTTCCAGACTTTTTCCTGTGGTTGATTTCAAGTTTCATAGCGCTGCGGTCTGAAAGTGTGCATGGTATGATCTCAATATTTTTATACTTATTAAGGGGCTGTTTTGTGACCCAGTATGTGATCTATCTTGGGGAATGTTCCATGTGCACTCGAGAAGAAAATATATTTTGTTGCTTTGTGATGCAGAGTTCTAAATATATGTCTCAAGTCCATCAGATCCAATGTATTATTCAGGGCCCTTGCTTGTTTATTGAACCTCTGTCTGGATGATCGATCTATAGTTGTAGGTGGAGTATTAATGTCTCTTGCAATTTCCACATTCTTATCAATAAGGTTGCTCATGTTTGTGATTAATTGTTTTATATATTTGGAGGCTCCTGTATTTAGCGCATAGACATTTATAATTGTTACCTCTTCCCGATGGAAAGACCCTGTAACTATTATTAACGGCCTTCTTAATCTCTTGTTACAGCCTTTAATTTAAAGTCTAGTTTGTCTGATATAAGTAAGGGTACTCCAGCTTTCTTCTGACTTCCAACAGTATGATAGATAGGTCTCCATCCCCTCACTTTCAACCTGAAGGTGTCCTCAGTTCTAAAATGAGTCTCTTTTGGACAGCAAATAGATGGGTCTTATTTTTTTATTCATTCTGGTACCCTATGTCTTTTGGTTGGAGCATTTCGTCCATTTACATTCAGTGTTATTATTTAAAAGATATGGGTTTACAGTCATTGTGATGTCTGTAGGTTTCATGCTTGTAGTGATGTCTCTGGTACTTTGTGGTCCTTGCAACATTTCACTCAGAGAGTTCCCCTTAGGATCTCTTTTAGGGCTGGTTTAGTGGTGATAAGTTCCTTCAGTTTTTGTTTGTTTGGGAAAACCTTTCCCTCTTCTTCTATTCTGAATGACAGAGTTGCTCGATAAAGGATTCTCGGCTGCATACTTTTTCTGTTCATCATATTGAAGATTTCCTGCCATTCCTTTCTGGCCTGCCAAGTTCCCATAGACAGGTCTGCCACTACTGTTATGTGTGTACCTTTTTAAGTTAGAGCCTGTTTATCCCCAGCTGCTTTATTTTCTCTTTATCCTTGTATTTTGCCAGTTTCCGTATGATATGTTGAGCAGAAGATGGATTCAAGTTACGTCTGAAGGGATTTATCTGTTTCTCTAGGATTTCAATGCCTTTTTCCTTCCCCAGCTCAGGGAAATTCTCAGCTATGATTTCTTCAAGTACACCTTCAGCCCCTTTCCCTGTTCTTCTTCTGGAATTCCTATGATACAGGTATTGTTCCATTTGATTGCCTCACTTAGTTCTCCAATTCTCCCGTCATACTCCTGGATTTGTTTATCTCTCTTTTTCTCAGTTCACTGTTTTTCCATAATTTTATCTTGTAATTCACCTATTCTCTCTTCTGCCTCTTCAAATCAAGCTGTGGTCGCCTCCACTTTACTTTGCACCTCATTTATGGCATTTTTTAGCTCTTCATGACTATTTATTAGTCCCTTGATCTCTGTAGCAATAGATTCTCTGCTGTCCTCTGTGCTTTTTTCAAGCCCAGGAATTAATTTTATGGCTATTAGTCTAAATTCTTATTCCTATTTATATTGCTGAAATCGTTTTGATCAATTTGTTAGTTGTTGCTACTTCCTGGAGTTTCTTTTGAGGAGAATTCTTCCAGTTCGTCATTTTGGGTAGTCCCTGGGGTGGCTCCAAACTGCAGGGTACTTCCCCTGTGCTGTCAGGAGAAACTTGTGTTGGTGGGCAGGGCTGCAATCCGACCTGATGTCTGTCCCCAGCCCACCGCTGGGGCCACAGACTGTTGTGTACCTTATCTTCCCCTCTCCCAGGGGTAGGACTCACTGTGGAGTGCTGTGGCCCCAGTCTGGACTACTTGCACACTGCCAGGCTTGTGGTGCTGATTCGATGGGATCTGGCGTATTAGCCAGGGTGGATCAGCAAGGTGCATGGGGGGTGGGAAGGGCAGGTTTAACTCGGTTTGGTGTCAGTGGTCCCCTGCGGGAGGGGCACTGCAGCACTGGGAGGGAGGCAGGTCTGTTGGAGGGATGGATCTACAAAGTACAGCATTGGGGAAGCAAGTTCGGTGATGGGAACTGGTTCCCTTTGAAATTTCAGCTGGGGTATGGGAGAGGGAGATTGTGCTTGCCAGTGCCTTTGTTCCCCCGCCGAGCTGAGCTCTGTCTTCCAGGGCTCAACAACTCTCCCTCCCAGTGTCGTCTTGCCCTCCCTCTGGTGGAGCAGAGCTGTTGACTTTTAACATTCCAGCTGTTATGTCCTTATGGCTGTCAGGACTCATGGAGTCCAGCCCCTCTGTGTTTGCAAGCCAGACTTGGGGGCTCTGCCTTGCTGGACGGGCTGCCCTTCTGCTGCCCTGGCTCCCTCCTGCCAGTCCGCCAGTCCGTGTAGCTCGCACCACCTCTCCGCCCTTCCTACCCCTCTTCTGTGGGTCTCTTGTGTACACTTGGCTCTAGAGAGTCCATTCTGCTAGTCTTCTGGTAGTTTCCTGGGTTATTTAGGCAGATGTGGGTGGAATCTAAGCAATCAGCAGGAAGAGGTGAGCCCAGTGTCCCCCTATGCCGCCATCTTCCCCTGTCTCTTCCAGGATCCAATAGATCTGATACAATCTAATAAAATGTATGAATTTGGTTCAGGGGTAGTCCAGTCCAGGCTGTCTACTTTAGATAAGAAACCACTGTTCGTTCCTCTAGTCCATGGCAGGTGCTCCATGTCTGTTAGACTCATTTACCTGAAATCTGCCTTGTCTTGTTTTTAAGGCTGGAAAATCAAGTGGTGATTTCTCATCACTGAAACCCGCTGAGTCCATAAGAACGACTGGCCACGTGTCTCAAAAAATTTTAGCACCAGCACATTTCTGGTATATACCATCTAAATACAGGCTAAAGAGTTGAATATAAAAAGATGAAGGTGATTAGCCAATTTTCAGAAATCAGTTTCAACGCTTATAGCCAGTTATAACACACACAATACTTACTGTATTTTGAAAAACAGAAAAGAAATTCATGCCTATTAATCATGCTGTGATTCTCACCTCTTCTGCATCAGTGCTGTTTAGTTCTTCTGCTTTAATTTTATTGTAAGTATCCAATATATCAGTACAGCTCTGATCCCTAAGAAACAAGTAAGTCAAAAGATACTTCAATATATTATTTTTAAAATCAGAAGTCAGCTCTTCTGGAAGATAAAACTGCTTCTTACCCAATAAATCGAAGTAAGACATCAGTTACAATTTTGGCTGCTTTAACTATAGGACTATCTGGCTCATTGAAAGTCCTGGCATTATGCTCAATGTAGCGAACCTCCCACATTAATGCTGATATTCTCCTATGAAAGAAAAAATAACCCTGTTACTTTTTTGATACATATAAAGTCTGTTCTAAGAATTTATAACATAGAACAACTAGGCACTCAATCATGGCATGTCAAAGGTGTTCTAATACATGTATGTAACTTAATATATGTGTATAACTGATATGCACTAATATAAAGGTATATAGTTACAGTATTTGAAGTGTAGGAAGCATTAAGAACCAGTGGACTGCATATTGGAAAGAACTGACCCAAGACATCATGGGTAAACAGGGATTTTAACGAAATAAGTATAAACACAGTGTTTTGATAAAGTCAAGGAAATGTTTAGTTTTCAGTGGAAGAAATGAGAAGATCAAGAAAAAAAAAGAAACCAGGTTTCAGAAAAATAATTTTATGTAGTTACTTTTATGATATGTATTATCAAATTAAATTGTAGGTAATGTTATAAAATATACCCAATTGGCTATATTTATAGCCAGCTCATGTTGGAATAACTGTGATTAGGACACAGTGGACTCTGGGGTTAGAGATGTACCAAAGGGTGCCCTCTACTACTCTCTCATAATTGACTCCCAACTGAAATGAAGAAAAAAATTACTTGGCCCTTTATCTAAACACATTTTAGGGCTGGTAATTAAATCTAACTGCTATTTAATTCCTCAACAAGGGATTTAAACACGCTCCAACTTTCTAGAGCACCTTAATCATGATGAATCCACAAACCACTTACTTAATCTGCCTTTAATAAACTAAAGTTAACAATAGTTTTTGTTTCACATGTGATTTGTGCTACTCATAATTTCTTCTCTGTCCTTTATTCCATACTCCTTACCCTGGAAGACTGAGAATCTATCAAAAAAGGTAAATTAGTGTTCCAAATCTTTAGAAGAAATTTTGGAGTATACTGAATGATTATTTTATAGTAAGAAAACACAGATCTCACTGTATCATTATACAAAAAGGAACACAAAAGATTTAAAGCTATAAACTTTATAAATAATAAAACTAAACAGACCTGTAAAAGCGATTTTCAAGTCTCCGTCTGATGGTGTTGAGGTCAGTTGGATAAGCAACTACTGTACAATACAACGGATAGGCACTGAGATCCACTGGAACAGCAAAAGGGCTGGCAAAATCTATAACATTACCAAAATCAAAAAAGGTAGTTATAAAAGATATTAATGTTTCATGTTAACAAACAAAAACTTTATAAATCAGAAGGGAGGACAATATACTACATTACTAAAATTAAATGATCCAATTATGCAAATATTAGACAAGTATCATTAAAATGTTATTCTTTTTATTTGGACATAATATCTATGAATCATGTATGATACATTGGTTCAAATCAGGTGCAATGAGATGAATAAAAGGAGAACTTCAAATCTGTCTTTTCTGGATAAATGCCAAACAGCTCAAGTGATATGTTTTAGATAATATAGCTTAGACATGTAAGTAAAAAGTATTACTCATCCACTGTGTATCAAAAAACTCAACCAAAGTCAAGCACAGAGAATAGCTAGAGAGCCAAAGTGACTCAAGAAAGTAAAAGATCACTATATACCACGTCTTCACTATTATATAAGCTCCCAGAGAATAGAAAAAAAATTATCAATCATTACACTGGCCAAACATATAAAATATTAATATTAAAACTAGAATCACTTGATTAAAAGTGCCTCTTGAGTTAAAAGTATACAGTGAAAAATATATTTCCTTTTATAGAACTTAAAATTCTGCTGGTTTTCCTTGTTCCTTCCTAATATTCTTTCATATTCACCGTACCCAGGGACAGAAGGTGGTTGATGCCCTGAATAACCCGTTCACATTCCTCATCTCTGGAGTGAGCCCCCCACTCTCCTTCCTGGGGTTTGTATAGCAAAGCAGTCAGTTCCTCCTGGGACACAGGAACACCAGCACCAACTTCATCTGGAAAGGCAGCTATGTATAAGATTAAAAATCAGAAATGATTAGTTTCCAATACTGTGCTACTGATACTGAATTATAATTCATTTTTAAAAGCATATTTACTTCCTTCTGGAATTGGCTCCATATCCCAGGGGCTCATCTTTTCTCTCTCATTATTGTCCCAGCTATTAAAAAATAACAAGATACAAATCAAATTCACAGGACACTTACTTTTATATATCACCATAATTTGCATGACTTCCTGGGGGTAAAATTTGGAAAAGGGCAATACAGTTTTCCTTAAAGTACAATTTTACTTACATAAAGATGATTAACCTTTAATTATAGTTCACCAATATGAAATAGAGCAGTAAACTTACACTTAGTTTTACTTGGCTTTTTGTTTGAATTCCAATCAAGCATGTATTCAATATTAGCCCAGGGTACATAACGAAAAGACCTCTTTGGAAAATTCCTTTCAGGTTAAGAAAGTCAATTTTAATAGATCAATTCTTTCTGTGAGATAATCTACTTTATCCTAATAGTTTAAGAATAACAGCATCTCCAAAATTTTATTATTCCCTTGTGATCCACAATATGCAAAATTAAAGTCAGTACTCACAGAATAAACATTAATCATTCTTGAGAAGAAAATTTCATTCATTAAGAATCTTACAATGCTGGTATTTATTTTTTTTTATTTTTTTTTTTAATTTTTTTCAACGTTTATTTATTTTTGGGACAGAGAGAGACAGAGCATGAACGGGGGAGGGGCAGAGAGAGAGGGAGACACAGAATCGGAAACAGGCTCCAGGCTCTGAGCCATCAGCCCAGAGCCCGACGCGGGGCTCGAACTCACGGACCGCGAGATCGTGACCTGGCTGAAGTTGGACGCTTAACCGACTGCGCCACCCAGGCGCCCCACAATGCTGGTATTTAATGAAAAACTAAAGTAAATGTTGTAGACAAACAGTACGTCCAAACATAATACAGTCACCTGTGCCTAGAATTCATACCATTAAATAAAAGACTGGGTACTAATATTTATTGCTATGTTCCAAACAATTACTTTAAACAATGAATTAATTTCAGGATTCTTCATGAAATAATAGTTGCAATTCTTGTCTAAAACAGAAATACTTAAAATACAGGCATAAGGGAGGTACAAATAAGTCTTCAGTTCCTGCTTTGTTTTAGCACGCATATTGGACCAAGAGGTTTATCATCAAATTCCTTCCTTACAGGTACCAGGATTACTTCCTTAATGGTACAGGTTAGATAAAGATAAGTCAAAGTAACAACGTAGTATTCCTGGTAGGGTCAGAAAGTCCATATAGTACCACAGTATTATATCAGGCATAAAATACCATAACTGTACTTACTGAACACTGTAGCACTGGAAAGAACTATCAGGATACTCTGGTTGAAAAGGTTGCTGACTCTCCACAGTCCCAAACCACCAGGCATCATCAATTATACTGCGGAATCTATCACCTATAATATTTTTGGAAATTCTTAAAAGGATGTTTTTGAGAGTAACAGCTTTGTTCACACTTTAAATTGCTACTTTTTGTTGGACAAAGTAGCCTTGTATCTAGCATTATTAGAGGTTTCAATCTGAGTTTCCCAGATAAGTAAATTTTATATTTTACTCTAAGGTTTTGACTTCCAAGTACTAGTAATCTTTCTGAGATAAATCAAATATGTCCATGTCTTCTTAAATAAATGTTACCACATATAATCTAATTTTTATCAATTACTTAGGATCATTATTAGGCATACTTTTTCTTGTACTGTACGTATGTTACTACAGTTCTTTTCCTTTTTGCTTTCAGCTTTTTGCCTTTAATAATCTCTTCATACTATTCTGCCTCTAAAGCGCTAAGGATTATAAAACCAAACCATTGCAGACAAAAATGTTTCTCCCACATAAGAAAGGAGAATTCAACAGTACTAATAGCAACCATTTACACAGTATAAATTTTAAATATTTAGGTTCCATCTTAAGTGCTATCATTTATTGCTCACATTACCTTGTAGGTGTGTTCTGATGTGATTGTTATCATAAAGATAATGGAAGTGGGACACAGAGAGATTAAAAACTTGCCCAAGATCAAATAGCTAGTGAAGGGTTAAAGGAAGGGATAGGAGAGGAGGGAAAGGGAGAGGAAGAGAAAAGGTGCAGAAACAGGTAGAGGTACAGAGAGAAACAGAGTGAGAGAGAGAGAGAAAGAGTGACAAAAAGAGAAAGAAAGAAAGAAAATCACAATCAGTAATGGCCTGCTTAAGAGCCCAAGTGTTAAGTACTCTGTATTAGGCAGTACTCTATATTAGGGCAAGTGACATTTGATGGTTTTTTTTAAAATTCAGATTTGTATTCTAATGGATTAGATATTTGCAGAAAGATTAGAGGTTATATGCTAAACACAATGTGCATAAAATCACCTAAACATAACTGAGAAGGAAAATTTAATTTGATTTTTCTAATTTGGTTAACAGCTTTTACCAACTAGATGTTATACTAGCTTATTTCTATTAAATTATAATTAAAATGTTACTCTATTTCAAACTTAATTGTTATTAAGTGAGAATTTTATACTCACCAATCTGCCAGTTCCTTTCTTTGGCTTCATTATAAAACTGATGTAGCACAAGGAAGTCAATGACATCTGGCATGTCATGATACCTGTACAAAAAATAAAGCACATATGAATCAATATACAAATATAACAGCATATGATACTAAATATCCAGAGATCTATGTTTAAAGTGGAGTCATTTAAAAAATGTTGTAAGCCTCAAGGTTCCTGCAAATGTCTTTACTTAAACTCCATCTGCTTTTGTTAGTCCCCTGCCTATTACTCTATCACTTTAATAACATAAAGACACCAATGAAGGTCCTTAAAGCTTAGTATAAGGTATTTTATATTAAGGGCTCTTAATATAAAAGAGTCTATAATTAGAAAAGTATGAATTGATGTTCTTTCATCTCCTCAGATTTCAAACTCTAAGAAATGTGCCGCTGACTAATCATTTATTATTAACAGAAGTAAAAGCAACTACCATGTTTCAACCACACCATTAGGCATTTATAAAGGTTTTTCTTTTAATTCATCACAACAATCTTGAGGCAGTTACTAACATTTACATTTGCAGATGAAGGCATAAATTCGGAGAGGTTAAGTAACTTGCTCACAGATATATATCTAGTTGATCCTTAAACAATACAGGTTTGAACCCCTGCAGGTCAACTTATATGCAGACTTTTTTCAATAAATATGCATATATATACTGTAAATATATTTTCTCTCTCTTTATGATTTTCTTAATTACATTTTATTTTCTCTTGATTACTTTATTGTAAGAATACTATATATAATACATAAAACATACAAAATACATATTAGTCAAAAGTTTATTTTATCAATAAGGCTTCTGTTTAACAGCAGGCTATTAGTAGTTAAGTTTTTGGCGAGTCAAAAGTTACATACAGATTTTCAACTGTCGGTGGCCAGTACCCATAAGTCCCCACATTGTTCAAGGGTTAACTGTATACACACAAAACATACTACAGTACATATATGTTTGCTACACACACACATGCATGCACACACATGGAAGTTTATAAATATGTATATATATAGCTATTACGTGTAAAAAAAAGAATTAAACATTAAACCCTGGTCTTTAAAACTCTAAAGCCCATAGTACTATAGTATTTTCTCTCCCATCAAGCCTTGTACTCTGCAGAATAAATGATTGGGATTAAAACACACACACACACACACACACACACACACATACATGCACACACACGCACACACACACAGCCAGAGACAGCTACTCACTTAATGGAAAAAGATTCTCCAGTCATTTTGCCTGAAATGGGGTCCAGAAATGCAAGCTTCAAGCAACACAGTGTAGGTGGTCCAACCTCATATTTGATTCCTACAATCTTAACAAACTCTTGTTCCTATTCATGAGAATACCAATAAATTATTACTTTCAATATAAATGCCTGACAGTTGCATATTATTTCATTATTTTTGAACAATTAAAAAACTATCTGAATACCCACCAAATACTAAGCATTCCACTATGTGTTAAAGGCAGTAAGACATAGTCCTTGACAATATCAAGTCATAGTATACTTCAGGGCTCTAAACCAAGGATAAGCAACCAAATCCCCTTGAGAACATTTTTAAAATTCATATTCTCAAAACCTACTCCTATAGAATTGAATTCAATAGGTCTGGGGTACAAGTTTAGTCATACATATTTTGAAATAATTCCCCAAGGGATTATGATGTTTTTGCCTGGTTAAGACATATATTATGTAAGTATGCAGGTAGACATGTATGTGTATATTTGGGGAAAGGGCTTACATATTTTAATGCCTACAATATTATTTTATAAACCACTCTCATAACTGATTATTAGTCATACTTAGCAGTTGGCAAAACTGAGCCTTATGGGCATAGTGACTTGTTTTACTCTACTTTCACCTGATTTAGAATAGTGATAGCATCCCTATCTCCCAGGAGATGATTGTGTAAAGCTCACTTGATAAGATATTTTCATACCTCACAACCTTAATACAATATTTTACAAGTATCTAAATCTTTGTTTCAATAAATCTACATTCTTTCATGTATGCTTCCTGCTAAGTATCATCACACAACAATCCTTCATTTACCTGAAAAACCACTGTAACACTGCTCTTAAGTCTCTTGTTCTTCAAGTTGGAAAAACAAAAGAAGAAAACATGCATAAACCTAACTAGAAATGATGATGTATGTATCTATGTATTTATGAAGGAATGAGTATGTATTTATAGTCAGAAAAACCTCCAAAATATTAAACATACCTATTTTACTCAATACCATGTAGTTATATAGGTACTGTATCAAAAATGATAATCCATAAAGTACCACAAAGTTCTCAGTTTCTTGGGATTTATGATATTTATGATTTTTACTTAAAGCCACTGGAACCTCAAGGGTGTCTGTAATCCACACACAAAGTCAGTTTATAGAGCCTCCGAATATACAAAGCTGCTCAGGAAAATAACCACACCAGGGAACTACTGCTTTGCTCCAAATATAGAATGGTATACACGAGACGACTTGAAGCTTGAAGAAAATTAGGTCAAATAATCAAGACAACAAATAGATACAAATTTCAGCAAACATAAAATGGGACCCATAACACATGTACAAGAGTATGGAACATCTCCTTATCTTAGACACACAATCAAAAATGAAATATGTACGAAACTGAGAAAAAGCTATATATACGCAAGTAACTTAATTCCAAAGCTACTTCAGTTAGTTTATGAAGTATCAAAACTACTTCATAGTTTATGAATTTGGCCAACTTACCCTGAGATCCATTTTATTCCATGGCTGTTTTTGTAAATTAAGGCTGTATATTTTTGACTTCCTTACAGCCCGCACATAAGCTTCATGTCCTTGCCTGAAATAGATAAGCTAAAACAAAAAACATAAGGTATTAACAAGCAGTATCATATTTAATTAACAACTCTATGTATCCCAGTATATACTGTTACAAATGTCTTCTTCTGTTTACAACAAAATTATAATTTTGAAAAAAATGTATAATTATTTGTCACTATCAAATAATGTTCATTCAGTATTCATGTCTATGTTGCCTGTACTAAGTACTGTATAAAAACACTGCATATAAGTATTGCATATAAACACTGTATACACAATCCTTTTCCTTCTAGCTGCTTCATAAATTTCTGAAGAAAGAGGAACCAATGACAAATGTACACAGAACTGATCATATTTTAAAGTACTATTTTTCAAACTATAAGAGTAAAAATATCAATAATAACCACGTTATTCAGATATAATTTATTACATATATATTACTGTATACAGCAAATATTGATTGAACATATGTGTACAAGGCACTGGGTGCAGTGGTAACATACCAAAATAAAATCCTTTCCCTCGAGGATATGGGCAGACAGGTAAACATATGAGTATAATATAAGGCTGAATATACTAAATATCATAAGAGAGAAATAACTTAGGTGAAAGCTCAGGAGGAAAGAGCAGCAGGTAAATGGAAAGTAGGAATAACATCCAGGAGAAGTTGGCATTTAAGTTAAACTTGTAAACATGAGTATTTTCAAAGGCAATGATCTGTGGCTATAGCCATTCCAGGCAAAATACTGAAGGCTTAACATTTAAAGTAAAAAGTAATGGTGCCATTAAGAGATTGGTTTTATAAAAAGTATCAATTTTATGAATTCTTTAAAAACATTTAATTTATGTATTTCACTGTCTGATTCACTTATGTATCTCCTCCATTAGAAGAAGTATGAGTTTTACGAGTTCTTTAAAAACATTCTTTCATTTACGTATTTCACTGATGGACTCACTTATATACTTCCTCCATTACCTGCACAATTATCATTACCTAATACACACTACTCCTGAGGCATAGAAGCATATTCTAAATTTAACAAAGCAGAGGGAAAGTGATTCCACCAAGGTAAATATGGTCTTATATAAGAGAGGTGTCTCATCAGACATATAATATAGAGATTCTTGTTCTCTTTTGTAAAGACTTCTAAGATTAATTAAAGATAACTCTCCTTAGAGGAAGACGGCAGCAGAGCAGGAAGATCCCAGGCTCCTTTCATTCCAAGAAACACAACTAGATAAATTTCAAATCATCCTAAATACCACAGGAATGGACCTGAAGACTGGCAGAACAAACTCCAAAACTGAAGGGAGAGAAGAGGCCTCACTGAAGAAGGTAAGAAGTGGAGACATGGGTTAGGGGAGAAACAGATTGTGGGTAATGCAAAGGGGAGGGAGCCATGGTCATGAAGTGGGAGAGAGGAGCTCATAGGGGTACACACAAGGAGAACATTTTCCCAAAGCCATTGGCTTGGAAAAAGACAGGGGATGAATTTTGTGAGGTCTTGCAATAAGCCGGGCTTTGTTAAAGTCTAGAGTTTTAGGGGCGCCTGGGTGGCGCAGTCGGTTAGGCGTCCGACTTCAGCCAGGTCACGATCTCGCGGTCCGTGAGTTCGAGCCCCGCGTCGGGCTCTGGGCTGATGGCTCAGAGCCTGGAGCCTGTTTCCGATTCTGTGTCTCCCTCTCTCTCTGCCCCTCCCCCGTTCATGCTCTGTCTCTCTCTGTCCCAAAAATAAAAAATAAAAAGTCTAGAGTTTTAAAGAACAGTGTGTTTGGCTGGTATAGAGCCAGGAGGGCACTGCCCTACTGCTAGAGAGAAGGCAGGCAAACAACTCGGGTGCAGACAGTAGGGATACAGTTATCTGAAGCGTGCATGGGGCACATACTAGGGAGATTTTTTGCTCTTCTTGGAATATGTCCCTGAGAGGAAGCATTCACAGAGACATCTCTCTGGGAACAAAGGAGGTGGATGGTGCCATTTCCCTCCCCTGCCTCTAACTATAAACACACAGCCACCACAGGAAGCAGCAAAACACTAACATTGGCTGCCTAGCTTCCCCACACCCCTGTGCTCTGTGGAACTGCCCTCTCAGTCAGGCTTGCCTTAGTCCCAGTGGAACAGGCCCCTCTCCCAGAAGACCAGAAGAAACCCCTGCCCACACCAAGTCTTCCTACCAGAGAGTACTACAGGGCCCCAGTTCTGATGGAGGTGGTGACAGGTCTCATTACACAAGATCAGAGCCCACTTAGTTAAAACTCATCACATTCAGGCCTGGGGACCAAAGTCAGCCCACAGCAGGCAAGAAGAGCCTCTGCAGATGAACAGCCTGAAGAATAGAGCAGCCAAAACACAACAGCAGAGTGCAAGCAGCACACATCTGAGACACTCCCTGAAGTGCCAGGCCCTGAGCCCTACATAATCTCTTCTTAATAAGGCCATTACTTTTAGGAGACGGATGCATAACTTTTCTTTTTTTTTTTTTTTTATAAAAAAGAAGAGAAGAAGGCAAAGACTTAGACAAAATAACAAGATGGAGGAATTCATCCCAAATGAAAGAACAAGATAAAGTCACAGGCCAGAGATCTAAGTGAAACAGATATAAATAACATGCCTGATGGAAAATTTAAACCAATAATCATAAGGATACTGATACTGAAAAAAGAAGACATCAGGGGCACCTGGGTGGCTCAGTCAGTTAAGTGTCAGACTTCGGTTCAGGTCATGCTCTCACGGTTCATGGGTTCGTGAATTCAAGTCACCCATCAGGCTCTGTGCTAATAGCTCAGAGCCTGGAGCCTACTTAGGTTTCTGTGTCTCCCTCTCTCTCTGCCCCTCTCCGGCTCTCACTCTGTCTCCCTCTCTCTCTCCTAAAAATGAATATTTTTAAAAAAAAAGAAGACATCAGTGACACCCTTAAGACAGAGATAAAAGAGTTAAAAAACAATCAGATATGAAGAGTGAAATAGAAGAGATTAGAAACATGCTTGAGGCAATTAACTGCAGGCTGGAAGAAGCAAAGGAATGAATTAGTGACCTAGAATACAAAGTAATGTAAAGTAATGAAGCTAAACAAATGAGAGAAAGAATTATGCAACAGAATAGATTTAGAGAATTCAGTGACTTAATCAAATGTAACAGCATACACATTACAGGAGTCAAAGAGGAAGAAGAGAGAAAAGGGCATAGAAAATTTACTTGAAGAAACAATAGCTGAGACCCTCCCTAATATGGGGAAGAAAACAGACATCTGGATCCAGGAGGCACAGAGAACTTGCATCAAAATAAACAAAAGCAGGCCAAACAAAGACATACTATAATTAAATGTATAAAATACAGTGATAAAGTCAAGTCTGAAAGTCAGCAAGAGAAAAGAAGTCCTTAACTACAAGAGAAAAGACATAGGCAGCTGCAGATTTCCTAAAAGGAACTTGGCCATCCAGAGAGGAGTGCATGATATATGCAAAGTTCTGAATGGGAAAAATCTGCAGTCAAGAATGCCCTATCCAGCAAAGATATCATTCAGAATAGGAGAGATAAAGAGTTTCCCAAACAAAAACTGAAGGGAGTGTGTGACCACTAAACCAGCCCTTCCAAGAAATATTAAAGGGGACTCTGAGGGGAAAGCAGAGACAAAAAAATGACAAAGACTAGAAAGGATTAGAGAAAATCTCAGAAACAATGATAAATCAAGTAATAAAAATGGTACTAAATTCAAATCTGAATTACTCTGAAGGTAAATGGACAAAATACTCTAATCAAAAGACCTAGGATATAAGAATAGATAAAGTAGATAAAAACACAAGACCCATCTATACACTGTCTATAAGAAACTCATTTCAGACCTAAAGACGCCTACAGATTGAAATCAAGGGGATGGAGAAGGATTTATCATTCAAATGCATGTCAAAAGAAACCTACAGTAGCAATAATTATATCAGACAAACCAGACTTTAAAACAAAGACTGTAACAAGAGATAAAAAGGGCAAGATAGCATAATAAAGGGGACAATCACAAAGATATAACAATTGTAAATATGTATGCACCCAACAATGGAACAATCAAATATATGAAACAGTTAATAACAAACATAGAGGAACTAATTGGTAGTTATACAACAGTAGGGGATTTTACATTTTTTTAAGTTTATTTATTTAAAAAAAATTTTAACGTTTATTATTTGAGAGAAAGAGAGAGAGAGACAGAGAGCAAGCAGGGGAGGGGAAGAGAGAGAGCGAGACACAGTATCTGAAGCAGGCTCCAGGCTCTGAGCTGCCAGCAAACAGCCCAGCACAGGGCTCGAACCCACAGACCACGAGATCATGACCTGAGCTGAAGTCAGCTGCTTAACCAACTGAGCCACCCATGTACCCCTATTTATTTATTTTGAGAGAGAGAGCATGCATGCATACAAGCAGGATAGGGGCAGAGACAGAGGGAGAGAGAGAGAACACCAAGCAGGCTCTGCACTATTGATGCAGAGAATAGTAGGGGACTTTAACATTCCATTGACATCAACAGGTAGATCAACTAAACAGAAAATAAGCAAGGAAACAATGTCTTTGAATGCCACACTGGAGCAGATAGATTTAGCACATATATACAGAACAGTCCATCATAAACAGCAGAATATACACATTCCTTTCAACTGCAAATGGAAAATTCCCCAGAATAGATCATGTGTTAGGTCACAAAACAGGCCTCAACAAATACAAAGAGACTGAAGTCATGCCATACAACTTTTCTGACCACAACACTATGAAAATAGAAGTCAACCACAAAAAAAAGATCTAGAAAAACTACAAAAATGAGGTGAATAACATGCTACTAAACAATGAATGGGTCAACCAGGAAATAAAAAAAAAATACATGGAGACAAATGTAAATGAAAACACAATGGTCCAAAACATTGGGGATGCAGCAAAAGTAGTCCTCACAACAAAGTATATAACAATACAGGCCAACTCAAGAAGAAAAATCTCTAAGAAACAACCTAACTTCCAACCTAAAGGAGTGAGGAAAAAAAGAAATAAAGCTTAAATCCAGGAGAAGGAAGGAAATAATAAAGATTAGAGAAGAAATAAATGATATGGAAACTAAAAAAAAAATACACTAGATAAATAAAACCAGGAGTTGTTGCTTTTTTTAAAACATTTTTAATTTTTTTTATTGTAAAGAAAGAGAGCATATGAGTTGGGGAGAGGGGCCGATTACGACCTGAGGGGATTATGATCTGAGCTGGAATCAAGAGTTGGACATTCAACCAACTGAATCACCCAGGCGCCCTGAGGAGCTGTTTCTTTAAAAAAAAAATCAACTAAATTGGGGCACCTGGATGGCTCAGTGGATTAAGCATCTGACTTTCACTCAGGTCATGATCTCACAGTTTGTGGGTTTGAGCCCCACATCAGGTTCTATGCTGACAGCTCAGAGCCTGGAGTCTGCTTTGGATTCTGTGTGTCCCTCTTGCTCTGCCCCTCCCCAGCTCACACTCTGTCTGTCTCTCTCTCAAAAATAAATAAACATTAAACAATTTTTAAAAAATCAACAAAATTGATAAACCTGTAGCCAGACTTAACAAAAAGAAAAAAGATCTAAATAAGTAAAAGCACACGAGAGAGGAGAAATAAAAACCAATACCACAGATATACAAACAATTATAAGAGAGTATCATGAAAAACTATATGCCAACAAATTGGACAAACTGGAAGAAATGGATAAATTCCTAGAAACATATAACTTATGCAAAATGAAACAGTAATAAATAGAAACCTTCAACAGAACAATAACCAGCAAAGAAATTGAATCAGTAAGAAAAGATTACCCAGGAGTCAAGTTTAGGACCAGAGGGCTTCATAGGCAAATTCTACCAAACATTTAAGGAAGAGTTAATACCTATACTGCTCAAACTGTTCCAAAAAAAAAAAAAAAAAAAAAAAAAAGGAAAGAAAACATCCAAATACATTCTATGAGGCCTGCATTACCCTGATACCAAAACCAGATAGAGACACCACTATAAAAGAGAACTACAGGCCAATATATCTGATAAACATGGACACAAAAATTCTCAATAAAATACTAGCAAACTGGATCCAAAAATACATTAAAAACAACAACAACAACAACAACAACAACAGGGGTACCTGGGTGGCTCAGTCAGTTAAACGTCTGACTCTTCATTTCTGCTCAGGTCATGATCAGGATCAAGGCTCGCATTGGGCTCTGCACAGACAGTGTGGAGCCTGCTTGGGATTCTCTCTCCCTGTCTCTCTGCCCCTCCCCCATGTGCTCGAGTGTGCGCGTGCTTGCTCTATCTCTCAAACAATAAATAAACTTTAAAAACAAATTCACCATGATCAAGTGTGAATTACTCCTGGGTTGCAAAAGTGGTTTAATATTCACAAATCAATCAACAGGATACGTTACATTAATGAGAAAAAGGATAAAAACCATATGGTCATTTTAAGAGATGCAGAAAAAGCATTTAACAAAGCACAACATCCATTTATGATTAAAAAAAAAAACCTAAACAAATTAGGTTTGTAGGAAACATACCTCAATACAATAAAGGCCATATACAAAACACCCACAGCTAATATCATCCCCAAAAGGGAAAAACTGAGTGCTTTCCCTTTGTGGTTAGGAACAAGGTAGGGATGGATACTCTCACAACTCTCATTTAACATACTACAGGAAGTACTACCCTTGGCAATCGACAACAAAAAGAAATAAATGGCATCCAAATCAGCAAGGAAGAAGTTAAACTTTTCACTATTTGCAGATGACATTATACACTATATAGACAACCTGAAAGATTGGACTAAAAACCTACTAGAATTGATGCACAAATTCAGTAAAATTACAGGCTACAAAATCAATTTAAAGAAATCTGTTACATTTCTATACATCAATAAGGAATAAGCAGAAAGAGAAATTAAGGAATCAATAGTATTTACAGTTGCACCAAAACTAACAGGATACCTAGG
The DNA here is from genome assembly GCF_022837055.1 of Prionailurus viverrinus. Classification (NCBI taxonomy): domain Eukaryota; kingdom Metazoa; phylum Chordata; class Mammalia; order Carnivora; family Felidae; genus Prionailurus; species Prionailurus viverrinus. The sequence continues at coordinate 58,799,053 of NC_062579.1, forward strand.
AATGAACCTAACCAAAAAGATAAAAGACCTAAACTCTGAAAACTATAAAACACTGATGAAAGAAATGAAAAACAACACAAAGAAATGGAAAGACATTCCATGCTCATGGACTGGAAGAACAAATATTGTTAAAATGTCTATACTACCCAAAGCAACCTACACATTTTATGCAATCCCTATCAAAATAACATCAGTATTTTTCACAGAACTAGAACAAACAATCCTAAAATCTGTATGGAACCACAAAAGATTCTGAAGAGCCAAAGCTATGTTGAAAAAGAAAAGCAAAGACATAGGGATCACAATTCCTGACTTCACGTTATATTACAAAGTTGTAGTGATCAAAACAGTATGGTACTGGCACAAATGTAGACACATAGATTAATAGAACAGAATAGAAAACCCAGAAATAAACGCACAGTTACATGGTCAATTCATCTTCAACAAAGCAGGAAAGAATATCCCATGGGAAAAAGTCTCTTCAACAAACAGTGTTGGGAAAACTTGACAATGTCATGCAGAAGAATGAAACCGGACCACTTTTTTACATGCTACAGAAACACAAATTCAAAATGGTTTAAAGACCCAAATGTGATACCTGAAACAATAATAAGTCCTAGAAGTGAACACAGACACTAACTTCTCTGACACTGGCTGTGGCAACTTCTTTCTACATATGTCTTCTGAGGCAAGAGAAAGAGAAGCAAAGATAATCTATTGGGACTACATCAAAATAAAAAGCTTTTGTAGAGTGAAGGAAATAATTAACAAAACTAAAAGGCAACCTACGGAATGGGAGAAGATATTTGTAAACGACACTTCTAATAAAGGATTAGTATCCAAAATATATGTGCAAGTTATAAAACTCAATACTCAAAACATTCATGATCCAATTTAAAAAAAATGAATGATCCAATTAAAAGGTATATATGTATTATATATACATATATAAAAAGGTATATATGTATATATGTACACACATGTACATATATGTACATATATGTATACATATATGTATGTATATGTGCACACATATGTATGTATGTGTATATACACACACACATATACACATACAATGGAATATTACTCAGCCATCAAAAAGAATGAAATATTGCCATTCTCAAGGACATGGGTTTAGCTAGAAAGTATCATGTTAAATGAAATAAGTCAGTCAGAGAAAGACAGATACCATATGAATTCACATATATGTGGAATTTAAGAAACAAAACAAATGAACAAAGGAAAAAAAGAGAGAGCAAGGGAAATGGAGAAACAGACTTAACTATAGAGAATAAACTCATGGTTACCAGAGGAAAAGTGGGTAAGGGTTATGGGTTAAATAGGTGCTAGAGATTAAGGAGTGCACTTGTGATAAGCGCTGGGTGTTGTATGGAAGTGTGGCATCGGTATATTGCATACCTGAAAGTAATAAAATTCTATGTTCAGTAATTGGAATTTGAATAAAAACTTAAAAAAATTCCTCCCCTAAAGCTTCCATAAAAACAGGCAATAAATACAAGAAATCATGATTTTGTATATGCCCCTGAAAAATCCCTTTAGGTTTTATTAATACAGCATTCATCACAGCATGTTCTACTAAAATAACCAAACAAACAAGCATTGCTCAAAAGTCTAATACTTACTGGAAGACACACTACAAAAAGAAACATTTTAATAATATGAATGATTATTCAATATATCAGAGAATGTACAAGCCAAGTAGAGTTAAAATATTATAATTTAACATAATTTTCATAAAAAAATAAAAAATTTTCTCACCAGATAGAATTTAAATCAATTTTTGACTGAGTAATCATAAATAGAGTTATATTATTCAATCACAGGCTTAGTAAGAAGGACTGTCTCATGAAATGACGTTCCTCTAATCACTGAAAGAGGTAGTTATCCTCTAGCATATTATCTATCAGGTTGGGCATGGGCTTTTTTAAAAAAGAGAATATTAGGACTTGAAGTAGGACTCCAAATACCACTCAATTCTGCTAAGTAGAAACTAAGTTAAAAATAGACAATTATTTTCATGACTTCACCAGCCAAATAATGTATTTCAATATACTGGAGACACTGTGCCAAGTATTAGAAGTGAAACTGCTTAAAAAAGCATAAAGTTGAACAAAAATCAAAATGGCTACACAAACATTTTAGTGAAGCTGGATTTTATTTATTTTTTTTATTATTTTTTTAACATTTATTTATTTATTTATTTATTTATTTATTTAAATTTTTTTTCAACGTTTATTTATTTTGGGACAGAGAGAGACAGAGCATGAATGGGGGAGGGGCAGAGAAAGAGGGAGACACAGAATCGGAAACAGGCTCCAGGCTCTGAGCCATCAGTCCAGAGCCTGACGCGGGGCTCGAACTCACGGACTGCAAGATCGTGACCTGGCTGAAGTCGGACGCTTAACCGACTGCGCCACCCAGGCGCCCCAACATTTATTTATTTTTAAGAGACAGAGAGAGACAGAATATGAAGGGGAGGGGCAGAGAGAGAGGGAGACACAGAATTTGAAGCACGCTACAGGCTCTGAGCTGTCAGCACAGAGCCCGACGCGGGGTCTCAACTCACAAACCGCGAGATCATGACCTGAGCCGAAGCCGGGCGCTCGACCAACTGAGCCATCCAGGCGCCCCAAAGCTGGATTTTATTTTATTTTCTTAATGTTTATTCACTTTTGAGAGACAGAGCATGAGCAGGTAAGGGGCAGAGAGAGGGAGACACAGAATCTGAAGCAAGGTCCAGGCTCCAAGCTGTCAGCACAGAGCCCGTCAGGGGGCTTGAACTCACGAACCGCGAGATTATGACCTGAGCTGAAGTTGGACGCTCAACCAACTGAGCCACCCAGGCGCCCCAATGAAGCTGGATTTTAAAGTAACCTTTTACGTCTCTTCTGCAAACCTCCCCTCCTCCCTTTAGGCTTTTGTTTCAGCAACCTGGCACCATCTTAAAGACATAACAAAGGAGGCTGGTGGCAAGTACCCAATTCCTGTCAAAATCAGTTGGATTCTGTATTTCCCTAAAACACTCTCTAGCCCCTCCCTCCAGTGGGCTTGCAGTTGTTGAAGGCCAGAGCCTGCTGCAGCCTCCTTTGCCTGGGAAAGCAATAAAGCTATTGTGCCTCTTTATCCCAAACTCTGTCTTCACATTATGTTTTGGCTCTGAAGCATAGAGGTAGGTTTTTGATAACACAAAAGATATAAAAATTAATAAGATTCAATCACTGTCCACAAGAAATATATAATGGAGGAGAGCTGCTAAGACAGTGTACATATAGCTATAATAGAGAATATAAATGCCCTAAGACTGATTCAAGTGAGTACTCCTGAGGTTCCAAAAGAAAAAGATTATAACTGGTAACAATTACCTCATCTCCCATCTGTGGGACAAATGGGGAACGTCGTGGTATGGTATCCAAAATCCACTGAGGGGCAAACCATTCTTCATTGGGTTCACCTGCCATAGAAAGCAGTCCTCCTTTCTAAAATATAGTTCACAAATATATAAACCATAAATATATATGAACAGTAGTATGAAAAGTAACAGAATATCTTAAAAAATCAGATTATAATAAAACCTAAAAATACAAATTTTAAGCATTTTTATTTATCAAGTAATTATGTACATCTGTACCAATAAAATAATCAAGTGAATTCTTTAATATATTGCTCAATTTTGGCTAACAGATAATAATATGACATTATATACTATCTAAAAACCACAAATTTTCACGTTCCTAGAATACCATGTGAATTCAAGTATAAGTAACAAAATAATTTTTTGCCAATAAAATGGTGACAGTCAAGAAGACAATTCTATCTACTAAAGCAAGAGGATACAGAATATGTACATAATAAATTTTTTAAGTACTATTCACAAAACTATGTGGATTAAGTCTTTATAAAGTCCAAATGAAATCATAGTGAAGAAGAGAAACCATCACTGGGATGAAATAAAAACAAAGAAATGGAAGAAGTCCTACATGATTTATTCTACCCTTTCATTTTACAAGTCAAAAATGGAAAGAAATTTATGACTGGAAACATGACAAGAATAACACTTTTATTCTCTAGTGGCTTATCATTTAAAACTACTATATTTAAAAAAGTGAATATCAATATGTTTACATAACAACGAAGATATTCTAGTCTCTACTTTTGGTAACAAAAAATTTAAAAGTTTTTCTTTTAAAGTCATTTTAAACAATTTAGTTTCTCAGATGGAATGTTATTTTTAGAGAAAACTCAAGTGTTACTGATGTGGAGAAAAGCAGCAAAATTTCAAAAAAATTAAACTTCCTTACAATTTATAGCCCATTAACAAGTGCCTGAGATAGGAAGAATGACCTTCCTCAAGGAACTTACCTGCCTCAATGTTAAAACTTTGTTAGAGGCAAAAGGCAACCTTAGCCTCACATTAGCCCGACCTCCAAGATCCTGTAAAAATCCCATTGGAAACTTCCTTTATCTCTACCCTCTCAAGATAGATGTTAGCAATCATCCCCTAAGCATAGGGACTAAGTTTTTACTAGACAGTAGTAAATTACCTTTTCCTAACAGGTAGCCCTCAAGGTCCTGGAAACCTTCCTTCCAAATTCCTTAAAAGTTGGGCTATCCCTAACTCCCTCCCAACTTGAAAGTATATAATCAGCCACTCCTCCCAACTCCAGTGCAGTTCTTTCTGCCCAGGAGTCCTGTCCCTGTGCTTAATAAAATCACCTTTTTGCACCAAAGATGTCTCAAGAATTCTTTCTTGACCGTTTGTTCCTGAACCCCAACATTTCAAATATTACTATTAAATATTCAAATGTCAGAGGCAAAAACAAAAACAGAAACAACTTGTAAATTTACAAACCTTCTTTCTAGTTTGTTTAGGTTTCTTTTGCCTGTCTTCTAGTGACTTCAAATTCTCCTCCTCAGAGCTGCTGCATATTTTACGTGTTGCCTGTCTCGTTTGTCTTTTTGGAGGTTGCAAATTTATTCCAGCATCTGCTGTCCAATCAGAATATTCACTTGATGAATCACTGTAAATATATCAAAATTATGAATATATAGGTTTAGGAAAAGGAATAGTTTGCCTTTTAATTGAAAGATGATCATTTTGTAATAAAATAGCATTATAAATGACATGGTTTTTGTTCTAACTGAAGAGAAAAAATACCAATATAAATTTTTGATCATTAAGGGATTTCAGTGAAATGATTCTTGGATAAAGTATAATGGTTAGTTTCCCATAACAGAATTTCAAATTCAAAATTCCTAAAATAAATAGATACATAAAATAAAATAGAATTCAAAATTCCTGTCGAAGTCACAAAATCTTTAAATAAAGATGTCTCTTATCCATTGAAATGGTTACATGTAGCTGTTTTAAAACTCAAATAAATAAACACAGTCTGCTAAGATGCAGAATCTTGGATTTACAAAGCATCTTATTTTACAAATGAGGAAACTAAAGCCCACAGTGACACCCCCAAAAAGATACTGGCAGGACCAGGATGAAGCAAGTCTCTGGACTCCCAACCCAGTACTCTTTCTGCTATGAAACACTATTTTAACTCTGGTTTTAAAATGGACAAATAATTTTGACCAAATCTAAACCATTAAAACTACCTGGAAGAGCTTTCACTTTGCCATTCAATAACGGGATCCTCTACAGACGCATCACTTGTGCCAATGGTTTCATCTTCCTGCAACAAGGAGCCAGCAATTGAGATATATGGTTATTAACTAGCATATTATTAATTAGCACACACCACCCGTTTTATAACACTTTCTATATTTCCTCCAACAAAACAACATTCCAGGTAAAATGTACATAATCATCTTTCTACATATATCTGTAACTCACAACTAAGCCTACCAGGTGTTTAAAGCTTTCTAACATCTACTCTTATTGATATGGGACATCTTTTATTATTTCAAAGACTAAACAAACTCCTTAAGGCTCCCAAATAGAACCCTCTTAAATGTTAAGACCATTGTTTAAAAAAAGTATCTATAGGGGCGCCTGGGTGGCTCAGTCGGTTAAGCGTCCGACTTCAGCTCAGGTCATGATCTCACGGTCCGTGAGTTCGAGCCCCGCATTGGGCTCTGTCCTGACAGCTCAGAGCCTGGAGCCTGCTTCAGATTCTGTGTCTCCCTCTCTCTCTGACCCTCCCCTGTTCATGCTCTGTCTCTCTCTGTCTCAAAAATAAATAAACATTAAAAAAAATTTTTAAAGTTTCTATGTGCCTCTGCCAAGCAACTATAATTACTCTCCATAAGAAAATTAATAATATTTTTATGATGTTAAATTTCAAACATACCAAAGTAGAGGGAATAAATTACCTTTGTGTATACAGTTTCCAGTTTAGACAATAACTCACTGCCTATCTTGTTTTATTTGTACCATCACCAACTGCCTCATATACGAGGGATTATTTTGAAGTAAATCCTTATAAAAATAGCATTTTAACTATAAACATTTAGTAAGATTATGATTCTTTTCAAAACACAACCATAACACCATTATGACATTCGAAGGGTAATGTCAATTCCTGAATATCTAACCATTCTTTTCAGTTGAATATTTTCATAGGTAGGAGAGAGAAGGAAGGACATCATTGATAAGAATTAAACAACGTGTCAGGGGGCGCCTCGGTGTCTCAGTCAGTTAAATGTCTGACTTTGGCTCAAGTCATGATCTCGCGGTTTGTGAGTTCAAGCCCTGTGTCAGGCTCTGTGCTGACAGCTCAGAGCCTGAAGCCTGCTTCACATTCTGTGTCTTCCCCTCTCTCTGACCCTCCCATGCTCATGCTCTGTCTCTCAATAATAAATAAATGTTAAATTTTTTTTTTAAAAATTAAAGAACTGTCAGGGAGTCTGAGTAGCTCATCCGGTTAAGTGTCTGACTTCGGCTCAGGTCATGATGTCACGTTTCATGAATTTCAGCTTGGGATTGTAGCGCTCTCCACTCTCTCTGCCCCTCCCCTGTTCACACTGTACTTTCTCTCTCTCTCTCTCTCTCTCTCTCTCTCTCTCTCTCGATAAATAAATAAATAAATAAGGATTAAAGAACTGTCCACGGTGGAAGAAAAATGGGAGTGCCATATATTGTCAATGGATAATTAAACCCTAATTATCTATTTAAAAACTAAAGTTGTTAAGAGAACAAAAGGACTGGAGAAGAGAAGAAGAAAAGAATTGGTATAATCTATTCCACTACCATGAATAATTATATCCGAAAAACCATCACTTAGTAATCTCCATAGCTGATGAAGTCAACAATAATGAAAAATGTGCATATTCTGCTGATTACACAGTCAACCAGTTCTAGGACTGTAAACTAGTTATCATTGTTTATGTTCCACTTTTTATTTCTGGGCAGATTTCCTCTCACTCTCTTTTCTCACTGTCCCAAAGCCAAACTTTTGCTGGCACGTCTGATATTCTCAAACAAAATATCTTAGGTACAAATCAGAGAAGATATCTAAATAAATTCAATTATATTGCTCAAATTTGCCTATTAAATGCCTTACTAATGAATAATTTTCTTAAAAGAAAAACACTAAAATAAGTCGCTATTAAAATGACTTTTAAAAGTAAACCCATGGGGCGCCTGGGTGGTGCAGTCGGTTAAGCGTCCGACTTCAGCCAGGTCACGATCTCGCGGTCCGTGAGTTCGAGCCCCGCGTCGGGCTCTGGGCTGATGGCTCAGAGCCTGGAGCCTGTTTCCGATTCTGTGTCTCCCTCTCTCTCTGCCCCTCCCCTGTTCATGCTCTGTCTCTCTCTGTCCCAAAAATAAATAAACGTTGAAAAAAAAAAAAAAAGTAAACCCAAGGTGATAATACTAACTGGGAAACAAACAATTACACTGAGTAAATAATAGTAGATATCTAACCTCTGAGGAGCTGTCTGAGTCTTCCTGTACACCTGAAGTTTGACAAGATGCTTGTGAATTATGTTCTATATTGGACCGTGTTTGGTAAGTATGCTGACGCTTGCGCTGTGTCCTTCGTAAAGACCGCCCATAGCTAGGCTGATAATCATTCTGTAATAAAAAAAAATAGGTTTAAAAAAATGAAAGGCTCAGTAAACATACACAAATGAATATATATAAAGCAAATCAATTGGGCATGGGTAGGGTGTGGGTGGTGGTAATAATCAGGAATAAATTCCCAAAAAGAAAACACAAAATATAGCTACATATATATATATATATACACATATATATGTATGTATACATACATATGTATATGTATACATACATATATATGCACATATATATACATATATATGCACATATATATACATATACACATATATATGTATATATATACGTATAGGTATATATACATGTAAGTATACATATACACACACACACACACACACATATTTAAACCACCTTCCATTAATATTGATTACTTTCCTACTTTGAAAATTTTGTGATCAAATTAAAGACAGTCCTGAAAGTTTGGGCTGCAAGAATGTGCCCACTCAAAATTTACATATACCATTTTATTCACAATTTATTACAAGATGAAGCAAGATACCTATATCATACCTATATATACATAATTCTTTTTTTAATCTATTTATTTTGAGAGAGAGAGAGAGATTGAGTGCACGCACATGAATGTGGGGGGGTGTGGTAGGCAGAAAGAGAGGGAGAGAGAGAGAATCCCAAGCAGGCTCTGTGCTGTCAGCCCAGAGCCCAACGCAGGGCTCCATCTCACAGACTGTGAGATCATGATCTGAGCCCAAGATCAAGAATCAGCCTCTTAACTGACTGAGCCACCCAGGCACTCCTATATAATTCTTAATATAATATGTACTTTAGTTCTTTAAAAAATGACATTCAGCAAACTTATTAAAAATAAAGACTTAATTTTAACAACTACAGTGTAAAGTGAAAACTATTTTATTCTAACCTTTACAAGTCTAAAATAGTATTAATGATATACCATTATGTAAAAGTTACAACCCTCGCATGTTATCAGGAGTAAATAGGGGCACCTGGGTAGCTCAGTCAGTTAAGCATCCAACACTTAGTTTCAGCTCAGGGCATGATCTCAAGGTTCATGGGTTTGAACCCCACATTGGGCTCTCTACTGACAGCGCAGAGCCCACTTGGGATTCTGTTTCTCTCCCTCTCTCTGCCCCTTGAGCTCTCTCTCTCTCTCTCTCTCTCTAAGTAAATAAACTTAAAAAAACCTCATAAATAAATCAGTATCAACACCAGTTTCTTATCGTATACATAAATATTTCTCAGTTTTGATATAAATAAAATGTTTATAGACTCAACTACTTTGTTTATTAATCTCAGACAAATCTGATAGTTGAGAAATCAGCTTAGCAGGAAAAAATAATATAAATCATGGATCTGAGCCATTGAAAATCTCTACAAAAATAATCTTATCAGAGAACATCAAATAAGCTAAGAAAACCTCAACAGAAATTAAGACAGTAGGCATCAAAATGATCTAAGGATACTTGGAGATATTCATATGATACTTACCTAAAATTGTGTTTATCAATACTGAAAAAAAACATTTAAAATTCAGTATCCATTGCCTAGATATCTTTCATAATGTTAAAATCATCCTAGACTCTCCAAGTTACTGTACTTTTCAGGAGTTATGGTTAAATCTGGGAACAAGAACATACATTCTCACGCCACTAGTTTGTTCAATCTCAGAATACTAGCAAGGGGCTTACTATGTACCTAATCAAGTATAGGAATCTTACTCTCTGCTTAGCAGTTTCTACTGGGAATATGAATCTTTCCAGTGTATAGATAAGATTTTGCTCCTATATGATCAGGTAGGCCAAGAGTGGGCCTTTTCCGTAAAAGGCCAGAGTATAAATATTTTTGACTTTGAGGTCATATGATCTCTTCTGGACTCATTCAACTCTATAGTGTGAAAGCAGCCATAGGCAATATAATTAATAAGTGTGGCTGTGTTCCAATAAAGCTATTAACAAGAATGGGCAGTAGTCTGCCAACCTCTGACCTAGGGTATCTAAACATTTATTTTACAGTGATTAGTATCAGCCAACAATTTTAAGCTTTTACTCTAACCATATGAAAATGGCATTTTAATACAAATGTCCTATATCTACAATGACAACATGTCCTAAATTTGGGGGCACAGTCCTAACTTTGTATAATTTCAATTTTATTAATAAGAACTATATATTTCAATTTCAGGTTAAAAAATAGGTTACCTATATGTAGTCAACTAGCAAAATAGCCCCCTAATACATAACTCTTACCTTTGAAAAATCCAGTATCTGCAAATATTTGAAAATAGTGTACTCCAAAGTACTGTAAAACTAAACTTACCCTTTGGGTAGTATAAGATGGTTTTTTCTTCTTTTCAACTGTATAAAGACTGATTTCTATGTCACCTTTTGCAGTTCGACATTCTTCCTGAACCCTAATAACAAAGGTCAAAGTGACAGAAAATCACCAAAAATCAAACCAAAAGTGTAAAAGACTAACAAAAAAAGAGACAGGCAAACCATAAATCAGACTCTTAACTATAGAGAACAAACTGAGGGTTGCTGGAGGGGAGGTGGGGGGGTGATGAGTGATGGGTATTAAGGAGGGCACTTGTGATGAGCACTGGCTGTTATATGTAAGCAATGAATCACAAAGTTCTACTGAAACTAATATTACAGTATATGTTAGCTAACTGGAATTTAATTAAAAACTTAAAAAAAGAAATGCATTTGAAATATAACATTGTATTAGTTTAAGGTATATAACAAGATGTTTTGATATACTTATATATTTCAAAATGGTTACCAAAGTAAGTTTAATAACACCCGTCAAAAAAAATAAAGTGTTGCTGTAACAGAGAAAAAAAGTCAGATAACAAAAGTACCCTTTAAATATAAAATTTGCCACTTTAATCATTTTTAGGTATACAATTCAATGGTGTTAATGACATTTACAATGTTGTGTAACAATCATCACCCTATTTCCAAAACTTTTTCACCACTCAAAACTTTGTAACCATTAAGCAGTAATTCTATTTGTCCTTGTACCAGCCCTTGTTAACTTCTAATCAACTTTACATCTGTATGAATTTGTCTAACCTAGATATTTCATAAGTGGAATCATATGGTATTTGTCCTTTTGTGTCTGGTATTTCACTTAGCATATTTTCAATATTTATCCATGTTGTCACAGGTATCAGAACTTCATTCCTTTTTATGACTGAGCAATATTCTACTGTATGTATATCACATTTTGTTTCTCTATTCATCTGAGTACAGACACTTGAATTATTTCTACTGTTCCCTATTGTGAATAATGTAGCAATGAACATGGCATACAAGTATCTACTTGAGCTCCTGACTTTCAATTCCACTTTAATGTTTTGAGAAAAGAATTATTTCAAATTGTTCTACTGCCAAGGGTTCATAAATTACCTATGTCTCCCTTTTTCTTATTACTGCTGTAGAAAGAAAAGGTGAAACTAAATTACGTTTGCTACTTGTTGGCTTAGCTGGCAAAAGGCCTGGTAAAAGAGATAGCATGATTAAGAAATTTTGTATATTCTCTGTCAAATGTCCTTTTTTCTTTTCTAAATCTATTCCCGGTCTATGTGGATTACCTGGAGTTGATATTAAAACAAATGTTAGGATTTACAAAAAAGGATAGGTATTCTAAATTTGAAATTCATCCTAATGAAATCCTTTCATGCAAGGAAGTCTACTTAAATGGCATTTCTAAATATACCCTAAGCACTGGGGTCTACAACATACTTATATGGCACTCCCCAACTATTCCAATATTAAATTGATGGCCCTTTCCTCAGAACTACTGTTGAATTTGTGGCCTATATATCACAGACAAACTTAATCACATATGGTCTCATGTTCTTACTTAATAGTATTTGTATTCTTATCTTCTAAACGAGACTATGAACTCATAGAAGACAAACTATGTTTTGAATTTTTCAGTATTTCCCAAACCATTTAGCACAAAGCCAAACAAACTGAAGATGATCATTAAATAGTTGTTATGGAATGAAGTAACTGGAACAATGTAGAAAAAACTAAAACTCAGTTTGATTAAAAACTACCTTAGTTATTAAAATTTATTAACTAAACTATAAAGCTCTCAATTTTCTTATGAATGTTACCTTATTGACTCACCTACTAACTCCAGTATTTAGTTCATTGACCACCACTCTTCTGCTCCATGCCATGAGATCTCGTTCAGTGGCCATCTGACTCCGAGGAGCATTGTTATGCATTTGTCGGACACCTTCAATTTGACCACTACGTCGAAGCCCAATATTTGGGGAAGAAGATACGTCCATATTTGGACTTCTCAGAGCTAAAACAAAAAGAAAGGTACCACTTTCTGAACAAAGGCACCAAATTTTTTGACATTGGTACTCTAAAATAGAAGAGTCTAAGATAGTACTTTTCAACAATGCTGCTATCTATTTGCTCTAAATTTTCTATACCACCTTTATGGTTTTTTTTATAGTGTGATGAATAAAGGAAAGCACTCAATAAATGTTTAAAGTTTCTATCACTCTTAAATGTTTTCAAAGTACATTCATATCTGTTGTCTACCAAATGCTCAAGAAATACTAAAAGTATATTTAACATGATTTGGTAGATTCACAAATGTTTATTATTACTAGTTCAGAAAGCAACTTGTAACCTAAATCCTACATTTAGCCTATTAAAAGGTTTATGTATAAAGCTTCAATAGGCTTTCAAAAATAATAAGAGAAAAAGTATATATTTTTAATTTATTTATTTTGAGCGGGGGTGGACAGAGAGAGAGGGGGAGAGAGAATCCCAAGCAGGCTCCTCTTCAGTGTCAACACAGAGCCTGATGTGGGGTTTGATGCCACAAACCATTGGATCATGACATGAGCTGAAATCAAGAAGTGGATGTTCAACCAACCGAACCACCCAAGCGCCCCCTGCAAAGTATTTTTTAACTATCAAAATTTCATTTTCAAAATTGATAATGCAGTTAAAGAAAGGAAAAATAAAGTAATGAAACTTTTCAAGCCCCTAGATATATCCCTGTTTTTTTTATTTTTGTTGTATTTGCAAATAAAATAAAAATGGAAATTGAATCATTCATTCAACTGTTAAAAGAATCACCAGGAAAGATAAAAAAAAAAATTGAAATAAACATTGGAAATAGAAGTCAGTGGGTCCACTTTGACTAATGGCATTTCAAATCTATCCACAGAAATCTATTGAGGGTAGAGCTGAAGACTGATTTCATTAAGGAATCCTATATCAGGATTCTAAGAAAGTTTTATGTCTTAGAAAGAAAGGGCCTAGATATATAGGATTATCAGTCCACATCTTATCTTGTTCCAGGTCAAGGAAAGCTCATCTGAGTTAGGTGCTCCTTAGGTAAACAAAGAATGGTTTTATTTTAATTTTATGGGATACTTAAGACTCAGGAAATGAGTAAAATATACTGTGAATCATTCAACTTTAAATCACTTTATTCATTTCTTGGACTCCAAAAGCCATACCTGAAAGAACCACAATTACATAAACGTAAAAAGAAATACATTTGCCAAAATCCCATAAAAAGACTGCATTTTAAAGTACAACTAATAGTTCTTGATAAAACTAAAATTGACACTGCTCACTTTGGCAGCACAGGACACTAAATCTGGAATGATACAGAGAAAATTAGCATGGCCCCTGAACAAGGATGACATGCAAATTCACGAAGAATTCCATAGTTTAAAAAAAAAGTACAACTGACAGAAGCTAAGATTTATATAAAATTCAGATTCATAAAGTGAAGGAAAAGATACAATAAATTAGAATACTGCTAGTAATTTATATCAAACTGTTGTGAAATTCAATTCAGAAGTTTCACCTGGGGGCGCCTGGGTGCCTCAATCAGTTAAGTGTCTGACTCTTGATTTTGGCTCAGGTCATGATCTCAGAGTTGTGAGATCAGCCCCACATGGGGCTCTGCGGTGGGCACGGAGCCTGCTGGAGATTCTCTCTCCCTCGTCCTTTGTCCCTCACCTACTTGAATGTGCACACACACTGTCTCTCCCTCTCTCTCTCTCAAAAAAAAAAAAAAAAGTATCTGTATTCCCTAAGAATAGGGCTTATCTTCCAGTGTATTTCTGTAAATTCAAGAGAGGAAGGGGATAATGTTGCTTTCTTTTCAACAAAGGAGGGTAAATTTTTTGTTAGTAACTTTTAAATTCACAGTGGTTTTAATTTTGAAAACTATAAGTTGGTTCCCCTTTTACAAAAAGGCTGTACATTTATTGCAGTACCTTACTTCCCTTAATGGAACAAAAGTAAAGACTGAAAATACATTAATGAGTTAAGAGAATACAGTATATTAAAATATACTACCTGTATCTTGTAAGAGATGCTAAGACATTTAGCAACAAATGGCAATGATATTATGGAACTTTGATGTATTTAATATCACAACTGTAAGTTAATAAAAATGTTTTTATTTAAAAATCTCAAATGTTCCTTACACAGACTTAGTACAAGTAAAATAAAGTACCTTCATTATATAAATATATACATACTTACCACCATTAGCAGAATATGATCTATTAATTGGAATATGTGGAATATCTCCTTCATTAATTAGTCTCAGATCTTGTTCTCTCTGTAGCTCCCTGATTATTCCATCAAGAATGCTCTCATCTTGGTCATTGGTTTGTTGCCCAATTACTTGTTCTACCACTTCACCATCACCTTATTGAGACCAAAGATATGAAGCCAAAAGATTACTTACATTTTAATATACCCTAAATACGGTGAAACAAACCTTAATCTATAAAATTTCCAGGCAAATAATTAAAAAACAATATTAAAATGAAAATAAAACATACCAAATAGTATTTTTAAGGAACTTTTAAATTGTTTGATACATCAGCTTGTGTGTATGATTTAACAAATGCCCCCAAATTAGCCACTACTATGAGGGTCTTATCATCTTAAAGAATAATCATTAAATTATGAATTTTCAAATGTACATTCTTGATTGAATATTCCAAGCAAAAAGTCCAGAGTAGAGATCTGAGTAAGGTTTAAATTAAGTTCAACCATAAATACATGAAATGTTTTGCATCTTTCATGAGAATTTCCTTTCTGAAATAAATCAAAATAATGGTCTTTCAAATATTGTCTGTTTTGAAAACACCTCAGTATATTGGTAAGTACAGAAATTCTTTCTACTGACACACTAAAATCCACTGATTACATGTGAATAAAACTTTATTTACTACTATATTCTTTTTCTTAAATACATCTTACACATGTTTTTCATCTTGTCCTCTAGTATCCAATAAAGGTATCCAAAAGAGTAGCTAAGTTATCAGGTCCTATAGGAAATGAAGTGTGATGAACTATAGATTTTTTTATTCAAATGTTTTGAGTGTTTTCTCCCATTTAATATTCATGCTTCTCACCCTTAACATATGACATTATAAAAGTAAATATTAGCAAATGTGTAACATCATTTCATTACTCTACAAATCTTTATGAGAGTACATAAAAATATATGCAACATTTCACTCTATTAAGGACAATTCAAGTCTTAAATCCCTAGTAAGGAAATAAAATTCCATTTATAAATCAATACCTACACCTCACACCTGGAAGAAAACCTACAAATAACAAACTAAGGCATTATGGTATGTGAGATGGGGTGTAGAGAGCAGAATATGCAAGAGAAATATATAAATGAGATATGTTATTGAAGGGAAGATGGCTGGAGTAGGAGGACACTAGGCTTGCCTCCTCCCATGAATAAAACTAGATAACAACCAATTCATCCTAAATACCCTAGAAATCAATCTGAAAACTAGCAGAACAAACTCCACAACTAACTAAAGGCAGAGTATAGGCCACATCAGAGAAGGTAGGAAGATGTGGTTTGGGAGAAAATCAGATATAGCAGCCATGGTGAGGAGGGAGCTCAGGTTGCAGAGAAGGGCAACCTGTTGTCCTGTCTGGGCCTCAGTTTCTCCACTAGGCCCTGTGGGGAGACACAGGGGGCAGTCTGAGAGTGCCAGAGAAATCCAGGTCCTCACAAGACCTACAATATTTTGGGACTGTCACCTGGCCCTCTCCCAGGGGACCTACTTCCTTCCTGGCATCCCACTCCACAATCTCCCAGAAACCTCCCCTGAAAAAAAAAAAAAAAAAAAAAAAAAAAAAAAGTCTTTCTTTAATTAAAACTGTCTGAAACTTCTGTGGGTACAGAAACCACAAACTGGTTGGCAGAGAAAGGAGAAGAGAGGGAGAGGCAACCAGAAATCATTTGGGGCCAGTCTCCTCTCTGCCCAGGTTTCTTCCCCCAAGCCTCCTCAACAGCTCAGCCCAAAGCCTGTTGGGAGGTTTGCTGCCACGATGTGCCCTTGAATGCACTCCTATACCACACACATCTGCATATGCCTTCACCTCCCTTCCCCACAGACCCTTAGCTGGAAGCACTCAGACAATAGAAAAAAAAGACAACAGAGAAAACACATATCCAGTCAGGGTGGTGTGGAGAGACACCCTGCATAGGTGCCTCAGTATTCTACCTCCTCAGTGGTAGGGAGTGTATTCTGGGACCTCCCCTAGGCCTGGGCAGTCCCCTGCAGCCACTGAAGCTCCATCTGTCACTGGACCTTGTGGGCAGTACTTGGGGTCATATATCTCCCAGCCAAAGCCAAAGATCAGGCCACTCTGGTTGGTGCCTTGTGTTTAGTCCATCTGCAAGGACATGGATACCCCAACTTGGTATTGTACATGTGCCAATGGGTCCCAGGAGCTGTTATGCCCATCTGGCTGGCATACTTCTTCATACCTATCAGGAGGCTGATGGTTGAGTGGTGCACAGGTGGCAGGATATGGTTCTTGGGGTCATACAGATGACTTCTTGTGCCATAAGCTATCATGCCTGACTGGCTGGCACATTTGTTGGTGTCCATCAAGGAGCCCAATGATGCACTGGCCCGCCTTCATGGTGGTGTCATTGAAATTGCACTTCTGCTTCTCTGAGTATTTAACACGAATGTCCATGCCACTCTGCAGCCCCTGGCCTTCCCAACCAGGATGAGAAGAGACACCTGCACCCATGTCATGCTCCCACTCTCAAACAGGTTGTTTGTCTCAAACAGGTCCCATGGAGTTCATGCTGTAGTTGACCATGGCCTTGAGGAAGGTGGAGAGGTTTTCTAGTCGGTGCCAGTTCTGCATGGAGTGGCTGATCTTAGGGACTAAGCCTGGCTGCAGCTTATTCACTAATATACACACAATAATTTCCGTCTTTCAGACCCTTCTGAAAGTTGGGCCCAACAGAGAGGCCTGTGAGTCCCTGGATCCAGCTGCAGAGCTCCACACCCTTCTGAAGGTCATATTGGGACAGGAGCCGGTTCTTGACCCCAGTTGAAAGCTTGTACAAGGGCCCTTGTTGAAATGTGTGGAGCTCATGGCTGTGGCACAGCAGGACCAAGAATGGGTTGAATCTTATATGACCATCAACTTAATATAGACAGCTACAAGATGGTGGTGCAGTAGGAGGACCCTAGGCTCACCTTGTCCCTTGAACTCAACTAGATAACTATCAAATCATTTTGAATACCCAAGAAATAAACTTGAGGACTGAGAGAACAAACTCCAGAACTAGAGGGAGAGAAGAGGCACATCGAGGAAGACAGGAAGTGTAGAGACATGGTTTGGGGGAGAAACAGAACACGGGTGCTGTGGAGGTGAGGTAGCCCTGGTGACAGAGAATGGCAAGAGAGAGATGACCACACAGGAACACATAAGGAGAACACTTCCCCAAAGCCATTGGCTGGGAAAACAAGAGGGACTGATTTTTATTAGTTTTTGTAACCAGTGGGACTTGAAGACTGGAGTTTAAAAGGTTGGTGGGCTTGGATGGAATAGAGCTCTGAGGGCACTGCCCTACTCCGAAGAGATGGCAGGCAAACAACCCTGGGGCAGAGAGAGTGAAAAGGGCAACTGAAAAACACCAGGGAAACAGTGGGAGAGATTATTCACTCTTCTCAGAATGTTTCCCTGAGAACAGCAAGCAGAGACCCCTCTCCTGGGACAAAAGAGATGGGTGGTGCCATTTCCCTCTCCCACCCCTCACATAAACACAGAGCTACCTTCAGTAAAAAGCACAGCACTAACACTGGCTGCCTGACCTGTTTACACCAGGTCCCATACCCCTTCACTCTGCCAGTACTGCCCTTCTAGATAAAGTTGACCACAGTTCCAGCAAGGCAGGCCCCTTCCCCAGAAGATCAGCAGAAATCCCCACACACACCATGACTCCCAACCATGGAGTTCTGCAGGGCTTCAGATCTAGTGTTAAGTTGCATCAGGTCTCATTTAACAAGAACAAGGCACACATAGTTAAAACTTGATACATTCTGGCCAAGGTCCAAACACTGTCCACTGCAGGCAAGGAGAACCTCTGAAGATTGATTGGCCTTAAGGATACAGCAGCCAAAACACAACAGCTGAGTGTACCCAGCACACACCAGAGACACTCCTGGCCTGAAATGCCAGGCCCTGGACACTATTTGCTCTCAGGAGCAGGAAACATAACAGGCTTTTGTAGCACACAGAAGAAGACAGAGACTTAGGCAAAATGCCAAGATGGAGAAATTCATCACAAATGAAACAAGATAAGGTCATGGCCAGAGATCTAAACAAAACAGATATAAGTAATATGCCTCATGGATAATTTAAAGCAATAATCATGAGGATACTTGCTGGGCTTGTGAAAAGAATGGAAGACTTCAGGGAGGCCTTTACCACAGAGACAAAAAAAGTTAAAAACTAATCAGTCAGAAATGAAAAATGTGGGGCATTCACTTTCAAATGTCCCCTCTCTATAAAGAGAGCTTTCCTACTATTCTTACTTTCTTTTTTTTTTTTTTTCAACGTTTATTTATTTTTGGGACAGAGAGAGACAGAGCATGAACGGGGGAGGGGCAGAGAGAGAGAGGGAGACACAGAATCGGAAACAGGCTCCAGGCTCTGAGCCATCAGCCCAGAGCCCGACGCGGGGCTCGAACTCACGGACCGCGAGATTGTGACCTGGCTGAAGTCGGACATGTCTTTATGGTTATCAACATTAAATATATAAAACTTTTTCTACCTAGGTTTACTGAAGGTCAAATAAGCTCATGTTATCTCTGATGCAATTTGTCAGCAAAAAGATGACTTAAAATAGTAGTTAAGTCTGTCTTAAGGTTTTATGGGTAATTGTTCATATAGCTTTCAGGGTCTTTGATAACCTGAAAGTTTAAATGTATAGTTTTGCTTGGATCATAAACTAGATTAAATGTGTTGGACATTTAGGCCTTTTCCAAATCAGATGGAATGCTAAAGCATTGCTTACTAAACGTAGGTTTGTTCTTTTGACTTATTGTAGAGAAACCAAGGATATTTGGGTCTCTTGGAAAACATGCTTTGTGATTAATTAATTCATAAATTTGCCATGTAAAGAATTCTGGTGTAACAGTTCACAATTGGTTGCGACTTAGTTTTCACTGGAGACTAAGGATTCTAAGAGTTTAAATTCTGTTAAATGTAGTTAAAACTGATGGAAATAAGAAAAGGAACCATATGTAGAAAAGTAGATGTGAAGGAAGGTATAAGAAGTGGAAATACATTTTTGTTGAAGGTGAAAAAAAAAAGTATTTTTGTCCTAAATGAGACTGGTTATTTGGAGAGAAATGGCTTGGGACAAAATCTAAATGCAAAGGAAAGTTGTAGAAGGTTCATGAAGGGAAATCTTTGGAAAGGAATTTTATGTGTGGTCAGGATGGATAAGGTTAAAATGAATGGATTTTAAAAGTACACTCCTATAAGATTAAAACTACCCTCCTTTGATCCAAAGGCTAGGAAAATGGTGGTGATGTCCTCACTGCTGGCCTCCAAATGCTCCACACTTGTGTTGTTCCTGTTTAGTAGAGGAATGGATGCATATGCCATATAAGGGATGGATGGATGACATATGAAGCGCTTTTACTGGGAGCCATTTTGCTAAACTTAGCCCAGTGTATGTCGAAAATGGATATACACATGGCTGGAATATATTTATGTGGGTACTGCTAAACAAGGCAGGGGAACAGACCTTGACTTTGGCCCTTTTAACCTCCCCTCAATGGCTGAGTATCGATATGTAAATGACTGATAGGCTAAAATAAAATTAGTGCATACTTCTACAATCAGGGGAGTCTTGCTTGATCACAGTCCATAACCCCAAGTTCCTGCAGGAGGGAAATGGAGGGGTAGGAGAAATCAGAGAAGATGTGTCAACTCTCAGAGGTAGGGTCAAGCCTGGGTAAGAGTTACTACTCCCAGCACCTTGTGAGACTGACAGGGCTTTTGGCTGCCAGTCGCATAGTCAGCCAAACTGCGGGGCAAGGAGATGAGAGGCTTCTCCTGGCCAACAATCAGGGTCAGGAGATAAAGTTTCTCTGACCAGCTATAGGAAATTGAGATAAGGGATGCCTTTTCTTCCTTTTCCCTATAGACAGGCAATTCCCCAACCAAGGCCAATACTCTGTTAGGATGCATTCTGAAAAACTGGGATGATTTTGATACACAAATCCTAAAGAAAAAGTGACTCATTTTCTTTTATGCCAAGGCTTAGCCCCAATACAAGCTGGAGGAGGAAACTAGGCAGCCAGAGAGAAATATCAATTATAATACTATCCTAAAATCAGATTTGTTTTTGTAAGGGAAATGGGGAGAAGTCCCCTATGGTTCAATGTTTTTGGGCTTTAAGAGAAAATTGGGACATGTGTATGCAATACAAGGTTAACCCTGGCTTATTGACAGCCCTTTCCAAGGTCCAGAAATCAGGAGGAGAAACAATCAAGGGGCCCTTGCCTGTACCCAAAGCAAACCTAGAGAAGGAGGAAGGGAAGTCTTACCTCAACCTCCTCCTCCTCGGGTCCTCTATCTATAGATCCAGACTTAAGAAAGAACGTGAACTTCTGCTCCCTGCTGCCCACCTTATCCAGGCCCTCCCCATAATGTAACAGGCATGTTTCCCCTACAAGAAGCTAGAGTGCCAGAAGGAGAAATGCAGGGAGACACCACTATGACTTGGTGTTCTGGCAGCAGTTGAGACCTGGAGATGAGCAACTCGTTAATTAACATGGGACTGGAGGTCCTACAGGGACTTCCAATTCCCTACTGGAGCCCAGGCAATTCCATCCCAAGATATTAATTGGGACTATGACCATCCCATTGGAGAATGGTGTCAATGCCACTTCCAAGCTTATGTTTTGGAGAAACTAAGGTCTAAGGTTAAAACTTTTAAATTATAGTAAATTAGCCACTATCTTACAGACACAGGATGAAAACCTGGTGGCCTTTCTAGAGAGGTTAAGGGAGCCTCTCCTTAAATATATGGCTATCTCCCTTAACACCCCTGAGGCTGAGATGATTCTGAAGGAAAATCTGTCACTCAATCAGCCCCAGATTTGGAGAAAACTGCAAAAATTGGTTGTTAGCCCAGAAGGGACCCTGGAGGAGCTTTTAGGAGCTGCCAATTGGGTATATTACAAATGAGATCAAGAGGAGAATAAGGAACAGGAAAGGAGGCTTAAGAAAAATCTGAGGCCTTAGTTGCGGCTTTATGTACTATGTCAGACCAGACTTTCTGAGGTCCTGGCACCAAGTGCCATTTATGTGGCCATTTAGGGCACTGGAAACGAGAATATCCTCAGAGGGTACAACTGATATTGAAACCCCATAAGCCATTTCCTTTGTGTGGAGACAGTCACTGGAGATCTGAATGCCCTCAGGGACCTCAATCTGCGAGGGCTCAGATAACCAATGTCCCTGATGGGGCCCAGGGCTCTTTGTGGTGGCTCCCCCAAACCAACTGTCCATTGGAAACCCAGAGCCTTCGGTAACTCTGGATACAGAAGGAAAGCCGGTTGATTTCCTTCTTGACACTGGAGCCACTTTTTCTGTCCTCCTTTCCACTCCCAGCCAACTATCCAAACGCAATATAATAATTAGAGGCATCTCCGGAAAACTTGCGACTAAATATTTCTCTCAGCCATCAGGGTACATATGGGGAGACTTAATATTTTTCACATTCTTTTTTGATAATGCCAGAGAGCCACACTCCCTTGCTAGGAAGGGACATTATGACTGAAATAAGGACTATAGTGCTACTAACACCAGGACAGATAAACAACAGCTTAAACTTATAGAACTCTGGATATCAAAGATCAATCTTTCCTTAAGGCAAAATTAAATATGCTTCATGGAGTTGGTCCTATGGAAACTGGATGGCCAAAGAAGCCTTAAGGATTGAGAACCAAAAACTAGTTCAGGTGCTTAATTATTCTAATCAACAGTATCACAAGATCCAAATAAGTATAGAAGAGGAAGAAAAATAACTATAGTTAAATTTATATACATATATATGTATATATACATATATATGTATATGTGTGTGTGTGTATACATATATATATATAGCCAGACATGTCAGGGACATTTTGGATGGCTACAATGCGTCTTTCCTCTTCCTAATGGTGTGGCCTCCTCCCTAGGAGGCACTGCATTTGGAATATTAATGCTTGTTGGTCTAATACTGTTGGTATGTCATTTGTAGAAACTGTCTCATCTGCCAGAATAAGAAGACATCCAAGAGAATTCTGCTAGCCTAGATGTTCCAAACACCCTCCCATTAAATTGGACCTTTGGATGACCTGTG
The DNA here is from genome assembly GCF_022837055.1 of Prionailurus viverrinus. Lineage (NCBI taxonomy): Eukaryota > Metazoa > Chordata > Mammalia > Carnivora > Felidae > Prionailurus > Prionailurus viverrinus. The sequence continues at coordinate 58,821,791 of NC_062579.1, forward strand.
AACCTGCCCTCAGTGCCATTCCCCTGTAATTGCTCCCCTTTAGTAGGAAGCAGTTAAGATCAGTCGTCGCCCCAATTCCTAATGGCAGTTAGGAGCCACGTGTTCAGAGGGGGATATATGATAGAAAAAGATAGTATAAAATAGGCAGAGAGGGAAAGGAGGATCTGAGGTCCCTGTGTTGGGATAAACACATATTTTGGAACAATGCTGGGAGTGTCTGACCACAGCAAACTCCCTCAGGTTTAAGGTTCCTCAGAATGTAACAGACCCCATCTACTTCCCCTAAGGTTTGCCTCAGGAATTTGACAAAAGACCTAAGTATGGCCATCAGCCACCTGTCCTACAATGGAAATGAGCCAATCAGGAATGCATAACCCAGCACCTAGAGCTATCAAGCCAGTAAGGGTAGAACCTGAGAAGGAACAAGGGGGAAGGGAAGGGGGGGGGGATTGACAAGAACTTTTTAAAACAAGGACTCTTGTCTATAGTCTTCTGGCATTCACTTTCAAATGTCCCTTCCCTATAAAGAGAGTTTTCCTACTATTCTTACTTTCTAATCTTACACTTTAATAAACTTTTGCCTGCTGCTTAAAAATAAATAAATAAAAGAAAATTGTAATAACTGAGATTTGAAACAAACTGGATGCAGTGAACTTAAGAGAGACAGCTATATGCACAAGAGATTTTATATAAACCTAATGGGAACCACAAATAAAAAAGAATAATAGACAAAGAGTAAAGAAAAAGTAATCCAAATATATCACTAAAGCAAATCAGTAAAACTTGAAAGATAAGAAAGGATCTTCAGAAACAGTCACAATTCAAGTAATAAAACAGCAATAAATACATGTCTACCAATAATTACTTTTATGTAATTATTATAAATGAACTAAATGTTCCAATCAAAAGACATAGAGTGACAGAATGCACATACCCACACACACACACACACACACACACACACACACACACACAAAAGGACCCATCTATATACTGCCTACAGGGAACTCATTTTAGACCTAAAGACACAGGCAGGTTGAAAGTAAGGGGAATAAAAAACATTTATCATGCAAATGAATGTGAAAAAAAAGCTGGAGCATCAATACTTATATCAGAAAATATAGATTTTATTTTATTCTTAAAAAGTGTTTATTTAATTTTGAGAGAGAAAGAGAGAAAACAAGCAAGGGGCAGACAGAAAGGAGGAGAGAGAGAATCCCGAGCAGGCTCCATGCTATCAGTGCAGAGACTGACATGGGACTCGAAGCCACGAACCATGAGATCATGACCTGAGCTGAAATCAAGAGCTGGACACTTAACCAAATGAGCCACCCAGGTGCCCCCCAAAATATACATTTTATTTATTTATTTTTTCAATATATGAAGTTTATTGTCAAACTGGTTTCCACACAACACCCAGTGCTCATCCCAAAAGGTGCCCTCCTCAATACCCATCACCCACCGTCTCCTCCCTCCCACCCCCCATCAACCCTCAGTTTGTTCTCAGTTTTTAAGAGTCTCTTATGCTTTGGCTCTCTTCCACTCTAACCTCTTTTTGTTTTTTTCCTTCCCCTCCCCCATGGGTTTCTGTTAAGTTTCTCAGGATCCAAACTCCACACACAAAAAACAAATAACCCAGTGAAGAAATGGGCAGAAAACATGAATAGACACTTCTCTAAAGAAGACATCCGGATGGCCAACAGGAACATGAAAAGATACTCAACGTCGCTCCTCATCAGGGAAATACAAATCAAAACCACACTCAGATATCACCTCACGCCAGTCAGAGTGGCTAAAATGAACAAATCAGGAGACTATAGACGTTGGAGAGGATGTGGAGAAACGGGAACCCTATTGCACTGTTGGTTGGAATGCAAATTGGTGCAGCCACTCTGGAAAACAGTGTGGAGGTTCCTCAAAAAATTAAAAATAGACCTACCCTATGACCCAGCAATAGCACTGCTAGGAATTTACCCAAGGGATACAGGAGTACTGATGCATAGGGGCACTTGTACCCCAATGTTTATAGCAGCACTCTCAACAATAGCCAAATTATGGAAAAATACACATTTTAAAACAAAAACTGTAACAAGAGACAAAGAAGGACTCTATAATAACAAAGGGGACAATCCAACAAGAAGATATAACAACTGTACCCAACATGGAAGCACTAAATACATAAAACAGTTAACAACAAACATAAAGAGACTAATGAGTTATAATACAATAATAGTAAAGGACATTAATATACCACTTACATCTGAATAGAAAATTAACAAACAAACAATGGTTGTGAATGACACAGTACACCAGGTAGACTTAATAGATATATTAAAACACTCCATCTTAAAACAGCAGAATACATATTCTTTTCAGGTGCACATGGAACATTCTCCAGAACAGATTACATGTTAGGCCAGAAGAAGAGCCTCAACAAATACTCAAGGAGATCAAAGTCATACCATGCATATCTTCTGATGACAATGATATGAAACGAGAAGTCAACCACAAGAAAAAATATGGAAAGACCACAAATACATGATGGTAAAATAACTCGCGATTGAAAAATGAATGGGTTAACCAAGAAATGAAAGAGGAAGTCCAAAAGTACATGGAAACAATGAAAATGAAAACATAATGCTCCAAAAGCTTTGAGACGCAGCAAAAGTGGTTTTAAGTGAGTTTATACCAATACAGAATCAACTCAAGAAGCAAGAAAAACCTCAAACAACCTAACCTTACACCTAAAGGACTGAGAAAAGGGACACCAAACAATACCTAAAGCCAACAGAAGTAAGGAACTAACAAAGATTAGAGCAGAAATAAATGATATAGAGACTAAACAGAACAGATCAATGAAATCAGGAGTTGGTTCTTTGAAAAAATAAATTCACAAACCTCGAGCCAGATTCATCAAAAAGCAAAAAAAGAAAAAGAACGCAAATAAAATTACAAAAGAAAGAGGAGAAATAATAACCACACCACAGAAATACAAACAATTTTAAGAGAATATTATGAAAAACTATATGCCAACACAATGGACAACCTAGAAGAAATAGATAACTTTCTAGAAACATATCACCTACCAAAATGAAAGTTGGAAGAAACAGAAAATGTGCCTAGACCAATTACCAACAAGGAGATTGAATCAGTAATCAAAAACTCCAAACGAACCAAAGTCCAGGACCAGAAAGCTTCACAGGTGAATTCTACCAAATATTTAAAGAGTTAATACCTATTCTTCTCAAACTATTCCATAAAATAAAGGAGGAAGGAGAACTTCCAAATTCATTCTATGAGCCCAGCATTACCCAGATACCAAAGCCAGGTAGATACCACTAAAAAAGAAAACTACAGGCCAGTATGATGTTTGATGAATGTAGATGTAAAAATCCTCAGAATACTAGCAAACAATCCAACAATACATTAAAAAAATTGCTCACCATGATTAAGTAGGATTTATTCCCAGTATACAAGGTTGGTTCAATATTCACAAACCAAACAATGTGATATATCACATCAATAAGAGAAAGAATAAAAACCATATGATCATTTCAATAGATGCAGAAAAAGTACTTGACAAAGTACAACATCTATTCATGATAAAGCCCTCAACGAAGCAAGTTTAGAGGGAACTTACTTCAACATAATAAAGACAATATATGAAAAACATCAGAGTCAATGAATGGAGAAAAACTGAGAGCTTTCCTCTTAGGGTTAGGAACTAGACAAGGATGTCCATTCTCACCACTGTTACTTAAGACGGTACTGAAATCCTAGCCACAGAAATTAAATAAAAATAGTAAAGGGCATGCAAATTGGTAAGAAAGAAGTTAAATGTTCATTATTTGCAGATGACATGATATTCTATATACAAGATCCTAAAAACTCTACCAATAGATCCTAAAAACTCTAGTAGTTTTACTAGAACTGATAAAATGAATTCAATAAAGTCACAGGACATAGAATCAATGTGCGAAAATCTGTTGCATTTGTATGTATTAATAATGATGTAGCAGAAAGAGAATTTAAGATAACAATGACATTTAAAATTATACCAAAAATGTTACCTAGGAATAAACCTAATAACAAAAGGTGAGAGACCTATACTCTAAAAAATATAAAACACTGATGACAGAAATTGAAGATGACACAAAGAGATGGAAAGACATCCATGGTTATGGATTAGAAGAACAAATATTTTGTGGTGCCTGGGTGGCTCAGTCGGTTGGGCATCCGACTTCGGTTCAGGTCATGATCTCGTGGTTCGTGGGCTTGAGCCCCACATCGGGCTCTGTGCTGACAGCTCGGAGTCTGGAGCCTGTTTTAGATTCTCTCTCTGCCCCTCCCCTGCTCATCCTCTCTCTCTCTCTCCCTCTCTCTCTCTCTCTCAAAACTAAATAAACATTAAAAAAATTGTTAAAAAAGAACAAATATTTTTAAATGTGTATACTATCCAAAGAAATCTATACATTTAATGCAGTCCCTATCAAAATGTCAATAGCATTTTACACACAACTAGAACAAAAAGTCCTAAAATTTATATGGAACCACAAAAAACCCCAAATTATCAAAGCAATTTTGAAAAAGAAAATGAAAGAAGTATCACATTCCAGACTTAAAACTGTATTACAAAGCTGTAGTATTCAAAACAGTATGATGCTGGCACAAAAACAGACACAGAGATCGATGGAATTGAATACAAAATCCAGAAATGAACCCACAATTATATAGCATTTAATCTTTGAAAAGGCAGGAAAGATTATCCAATGGGAAAAGACTGTCTCCTCACCAAATTGTTTTGGGAAAACTGGACAGCAACATGCAAAAGAATGAAATTGGACCACTTTCTTACACCAAAAAAAAAAAAAGTCAAATGGATTAAAGACCTAAATATGAGACAGGAAACTATTAAAATCCTAGAAGAGAGCACAGGCAATAATTTTCCTGACATGAGCCATAGCAACATTTTTGTAGATATGTCTCCTAAGGCAAGGGAAATAAAACAAAAAGGAAACTATTGGGACTGCATCAAAATAAAAACTTCTGCATAGCAAAGGAAATAATCAACAAAACTAAAAGGTATCCTACTGCATGGGAGAAGATATGTGCCAAGAATGTATCAAAATAAAGAGTCAGTATCTAAAATATATAAAGAACTTACACAAGTTAACACCAAAAAAATCAAATAATCCAATTAATATATGCACTGAAGAAATAAACAGATTTTTCTCCAAGAAGATACCCAGATAGCCGAGAGACACATGAAAAGATGTTCAACATCACTCATGATCAGGGAAATGCAAATCCAAACTACAATGAGATATCACTTCGCATCTATCAGAATGGCTAAAATCAAAAACACAAGAAACATGGAGAGGATGTGGAGAAAAACGAACCCTCTTGCACTGTTGGTGGGAATACAAAATGGTACAGCCACTGTGAAAAACAGTATGGAGGTTCCTCAAAAAGTTAAAAATAGAGCAGCCCCCTAAGATCCAAGTATCCATGCTACTGGGTATTTACCCAAAAAACACAAAAACACCAATTCAAAGGGATACATGCACTCCTATGTTTGTAGCAGCATTATCCACAATAGCCAAATTATGGAAGCAGCACAGTGTCAATCGATAGATGAATGGATCAAGAAGTTATGGTGTGTGCACACACACACACACACACACACACAGACACACACAATATGGAATATTATTTAGTCATAAAAAAGTGAAATCCTGGGGCACCTGTGTGGCTCAGTCAGTTAAGCATCTGACTCTTGATTTTGAGTCAGGTCATGATCTCATAGTACGTGAGTCTGAGCCCCACACTGGGCTCTGTGCTGACAGTGTGGAACCTGCTTCCCTCTCTCTCTGCCCTTCCCCCACCTAAAAATAAATAAATAAACTTGAAAAAAAACCCACAAAATTCCAGCCATAAATATGCTCTAGAAAAATTGAAGTCCTTCCATTTGCAATGACATGGATGGAGCTAGAGAGTATAGCGTTAATTAAAATAAGTCAATCAGAGAAAGATAAATGCCGTATTATTTCATTCATATGTGGAATTTAAGAAAAAAAAACAAACAGCAGAGGAAAAGGAGGGAGGAAAGCAGGGAGAGAAAGAGAGAGAGAGAGAGAGAGAGAGAGACAAGCCAGGAAACAAACTCTTTATAGAGAATAGACTGATGGTTATCAGAGGGGAGGTAGGTGGAGGAATGGGTGAAATACGTGATAGAGATTAAGGTGTGCACTTGTGATGAGCACTGTGTGATATATGGAATTGTTGTATCACTGTTTTGTATGCCTGAAACGAACATAACACTGTATGTTAAATATACTGGCATTAAAATAAAAAAGAAGAGTTGCTTTGACAGGAAATAGCATTATTTCACTGTCTTATTCTATCTTTACATCATGCATTATGCTTATCACTGCTTCCTCAACATCCTCCAAGACTGTTATTTAAACACTAAATAGTTTCACCAATGAGAAAAGCTTGACAGGTTAAAGTTAGTACATTTAATCATAACTAGAAGTCAAAACCATAAGCAACATGATCATATATATGTTTAGGGTTCTAAGGAAACAGGTCAATACATTCTCTGCTTGAGTATATGCTTGTTGTCCTAATCCATTTATCTGTGTTCAACTGACATAAAAATGTAAAAGTACTCTGGTAAGGTCAAAAGTAGTATGCAAATGGGACATCTGGGTGGCTCAGTAGGTTAAATGTCAGATTCTTGGTTTCAGCTCAGGTCATGATCTCATAGTTTGTGAGTTCGAGCCCCACATCAGGCTTTGTGCTGACAATGCAGAGATTGCTTGGTATTCTCTCTCTCTCCCTCTCTCTGCCCCTCCCACATCTCTCCCTCAAAATAAATAAAAAATAAAAGTTAAAAAAAGTAATATGCAAATGAAAATTAATAGAAGTATTAGGTACATACATTCTAACCTACTACAGAGTTTAGCAGGAAGTATATACCATAGAAAGAACAGTAGGAAGTATAACATTTTGCAAAATATTTTAAATTTAATTTTGGAGATAACATACCATTAGCCACATATCCCAGCTGTGGTATAAGTTGTTCATCTTTACAATTTTCCCGTCCTGGTACTAGTCTTTGGAATTTTGTAGGATGCGGATTGCCATCAACATCCACCAAGAATGGGGGAGGCATGAGGTGAGGAGCTTGCTGGGTCTGTTCATCCAGTACATAGTTGTTGGCATCACGGATAAGAGGTCGATAATCAGTGTGGAAGAACATCTGATCTGGAATCTTTATCACAGGTTTTAAGTATTTAACATGCACAGGGAATTAATTTTCATTCCTAAAGAACATGCACTTTTCAAACCAGATACTTTTTGCATTCCCTTATAGCCCTCTATTGCTATATGTTTCCTCTAGGTAGAAGTGAATCACCTGAATTGTAATCCTATCTTTTCTCCACAAAATCCTATAATCTGTATTAATTTCTGGCCCTATATCATATTTCTCCAATTAGCATATGAAGAACGAGAGCAATAACATAGTAGATAAAATTACATATTTTTATTTAAGTTGCAAATATCATACAAACCTTTATAACTATTTTTCTTTTTTTTCAAATATGAACTGATTAAGTATAATATAAATGGCAAAGCAGGTAAATACCAAATGCATCAAAAACACTCAAAGGTGATACAAGTATTGAGCTAAACTCAATGATTCTGAGTTCTCTTCCAACTCCAAGAATCTATAATCTATTCCAAATTCATAGCTAGTAAAATATAAAGAACCAATTAAGTTAGTTTCCAAAGTATTTTAGCAAGATGGATAATAGGTAAAGTGGCCAAGGAAGAAAATGAACATTTGGTCACCAGCTATTTGTTTCCAATTTATGATAAGTAGAGAATGCAATCTGGTAAACTTGTTTTCCCATTACACCTGAAGGCCAGTACAGAGAATATGTTCTAAGTAAAAGGATTTCCTAATGAATTTTTATTTTAATTTTTTTTTAATTTTTTTAAAGTTTTTATTTATTTTTGACAGAGAGTGAGAGAGAGAGCACGAGCGTGAGCTGGAAAGGGGCAGAGAGAGAGAGACACAGAATCTGAAGCAGGCTCCAGGCTCTGAACTGTCAGCACAGAGCCTGATGTGGGGCTCGGACTCACAAATCGTGAGATCATAACCTGGGCCGAACTCAGATGCTACACCAACTGAGCCACCCAGGAGCCCCTATTTTTTTATTTTTTTAATGTTTATTTTTTAGAGAGAAAGAGAGAGAGAGAGAGAGAGAGAGAGAGAGAGAGAGAGAGAGAGAGAATCTGAAGCAGGCTCCAGGCTCTGAGCTGTCAGCACAGAGCCCAATGCGGAGCTCGAACTCACGAACCATGAGATCATGACCTGAGCCGAAGTTGGACGCTCAACAGACTGAGCCACCCAGGCGCCCCCGCTAATGAATTTTTATATCTACGTCACCCTATATCTTAATAGTGATTCAAACTGTGAAGCCTATGTTCTGGCAGTGATGAAAAATTTTACCAAGAAAAGTGACTTGGTTATTTCATATCTGTTGACATACAATGGCCCTTATTAACTAGAAGACTTCAAATAAAATTTATGAATGATATAATCCAAAATTATAGTGTATAACAAAAATTAAATAGACTAACCTTTTCATAGTATTTACTGCATCCAAAACCAAAAAGCAGCAAATGCCCATGAGAATCTGTGCAGGCAAAATGGTTTCCATCTGGTGAAAATTTACAATCAAACACTGCACCATGGCCTTGGCCTTCAATCTGAAAATTAGAGGAGTCACTTTAAGTCATTTTAAGAGGTGATTTTTCAAATAATAAGTAGGCAATAGATTCTTCTTCTTAATATCTTGGATTCTATAATGTACCAACATTCCAATGTACTCTCTGGCTTCTGCAGCCAGAATCCTACTGAAACAGTAAGGCTCTGTAAGATGTTAGGAAGAATCAAAATGCATTAGATGGCACCAAACATGACCAGCAATGTCGTATCTTAGAAGTACTAAATGAGTGACTGAGACACAACCAAAATGACAAAAATACTACCTCAGCAAATCTTAAATTGTAATGCAAGTAAGCCTTAAAATAACCTTCCTAAAATTAAAGCACACAAATCAATTTTACTAACAAAAGACAGAGGGTATTAACAGTCTAGAACTATACAAAGCCTCAAAAGTTGACAATGTAGAAATGTTTACGAAATGTTTACTGAGAACTATTCTTCAGAGAGGAACAATAAATATGGAGGATATGAGTATTCCCATTACCATAGAAGGGTATTCTACTGGGAAAAGAGATAGCTCATCAGATTTTTCCAGGGTTTGTATGAAATATATCTTAACAGTAACTATACCTCCAATTCCACATTTGCCAGACAACTTCCTGATTACTAACTAAACCATAAGGGGTTTACCAGAGGCAGATACAATACAGTCACTGTTATGATATATACATTAGGATTATTGTTTAAATATTAACCTTTTTGTGATTTTGGCTAGTGTTAGCTCCAAAAGAGTTTCTAGAGTTTAGAGCTGGGCACAAGAATTTGGAAAACGCTAATGCCATGATAACAGAGTCATTCTGAAAGGTGTAATTCTCGACTGGCCTTACTCTCAGGTCTTGAGACATTCTCTAAGTTACTGTATGGATTTAAACACAGATGATAAGAGGTTCCTTGGCACTAAGTACACTTTAATTACCAAGCTGGCATATAAGAGATGTCCATTATAATATGAACTAAGCACAGATTTTCCTTACCATGTTAAAATAATTCCGAATTTTGGTCCCCCGGTCAAGGTCCCAAATAAAAATGTTCCCATCATGACCAGCTGAAAGTATAATCCTTTGATCAAATGGATGTGCTTCCAAAACAAATACTTCATCATCATGTCCCTGTGATAAAAGCAATATTAAACATGAAAAGCAACACCGAGTATCTGGTTTATTCAGCCAAAAGGTCTCTGGAGTGTGCTATCAACCTGGTTCACGTGAATTTATGCACACGACAGTACTTACTACATGGGCACTACAAGAAATGGTTCTATTAGCGTTCCTTATATGTTTACGTGCTGATTTCAAAAAGTATTCAATAGAAGATGCAGAAAGGTGTTTAAAATGTAGTCCAAAAACAGTTACAGGTCATTACCAGGCCCCCGAAGTAGAATTCATATTTCTATGACTATTCTATTTAAAATACCAACAGAAAATGGGACAAACAGAATTTTTCACTAACACCCAATTCTGCAACAGAGATAACAGACAAACCTTCACTGTTCTTCATCCAGCATTCTATCCCTATTATTCAAATTGTATTTTGGAAGGCCCCGTGGTACATCAAACAAAAAAGCATAGTGGTTCTGCCCTTTATCTACTTTATACTTGAAGGTTTCATTAATATGCCATCTGAAAAATGGGTTTACTGTTTTAAAAAAAGGTTTGAAAACCAATGCTCTCTGTATGTTTCCCTTACCAATGAATATCGGCATATTCAGATCAAGAGTCTGCAACTGTAGCCTGCCGGCCAAATCTAACCCCTAGCCATTTTTGTACACACAGCCTGTGAGATTAGAATGGTTTTTACATGTTTAAAAGGCTGTAAAACATCAAAGAATATGCAACAAAGACCATATGTGGCCTGCAAAGTCTAAAATACTTACTACTTGGCCTCTTAAAAAAATAGTTTGCCAACACCTAATTCAGATCATGGTTAAGAAGAATACATGATTAACAATAGGCTCCAAGTTTAGAAAAGCATGCATAACATCCTGAAGTTGCATTTCACTTAGAAAAACATCAGCATATTACACATCAAGAGCTTTTAGAAATCATCATATCTTATGACCTTAAAATGTGCATTTTATCCCAAATCATTGTACAAAAAATGGAATAATAGAGCATCCTACCATATTGCCATTATGGACAAAAAATATAACTTACTGCAAAATAAATGCATACTGGCTCAAAATGTATAGGTAAAATCACATTACAATAAATATTGTCACAACTTAAAGTTTACCAAAACTCTTTTCCCAGTGACTACTAAAAAGTTACTTCTTTGTTATATGCTAAATAATCAACTTGATATAACAAAAACTTTCTAAGGTCCCTAAAAAGTAAACAATAAAATTACTTTGTTAAATTCAAATGATAATGTTACAGTGATTTCCGTGTACACTGGGAAAGAGAAGCTTTTAAATAGGGGATTTTATTTGTTGGTCACATGCCTTAGGATAGGACATAGTCACTGGATCATAGGGAACAAAACCTAATCAAATTCAGTAATGTCTTAAGATATATCATCTGCCTTAAGGCACACTTCTATCTCCACCACTGCCACACAAATCCAAATCATCATCATGGCCAAGGCCCATCCTAAAGTCTACTCAGTCACTCTTATCTCCATTACAATCTATTTTCTATTCTGTTGCCAGAATTATAAAGGTATTTTTCAAAAGCAAAATTCACATGTCATTCCTTAGCTTTTAAACCTTTAAATGGTTTCCTATTGGTCTAGGAGAGATCCCATAAGACCTTAAGTACTCTGCCCCTGTCTATTTCTCCAGTCCTATCTGGTGACACTCTTTCTGCTCTCCATGCTCTAGCCAAAAATTGGCTTTCTTTCAACCCCCTTGTACCTCAAGACCTTTGAGTTCTTTACCCTCTGCCTATAAGGACCTCCCAACTTCCTCACATACATAATTTATCAAATATTTATTGATACTGTACCATACTGAGACAGAAAATAAACAAAATATAATAAGTAAATATCAGGTAGTGATAAATGCCATGATGAAAATAAAGGTGACTGAATAAGACAAAGACTGGAAGGCTACTCTAGATTGTTTGATCAGGGAAGGCCTTGTGAAGGAGGTGACATTTAGGCTGAGACCTGGGTAATTTCTACATATCTTTCAAGTCTTAACCCAAATTTTACTTCCTCAAGAAGCTTTCCTCCTAGACCAGGTTTGGTCACCCTATTAGAAACTTGCACTGTATTTTGTACTTTTCTTTCTTAACATTTAATTAAAAATTTTTTGTTTGTTTTTGTTGTCATTTTTTTCTTAATAGGCTGTAAATTCTAGGATGACAGGGACTCTTTAATTTACTATTTATTCATAACATCTAACTCAGCTGCTGGCACATAGTAGATGCTCAGTAAGTACTTGCAGAATGGAAGAACTTTACCCCACACATTAAGACCCTGATAAATTAAAGAAAAAATTTTAATATTTATTTATTTTTGAGAGAGAGAGAAAGAGAGACAGCTCAAGTGGGGGAAGGGCAGACAAAGAGGGAGACACAGAATCTGAAGCAGGCTCCAGGCTCTGAGCTGTCAGCACAGAGCCCGATGCAGGGCTCGAACTCACGAACAGTGAGCTGAAGTCGAATGCTTAACCCACTGAGCTGAAGTCGAATGCTTAACCCACTGAGCCACCTAGGCGCCCCAACCCTGATAAATTTTTAAAAATTTTTTTTAATGTTTACTTATTTTTGACAGAGAGACAGGACATGAGCAGCGGAGGGGCAGAGAGAGGGAGACAGAATCCAAAGCAGGCTCCAGGCTCTGAGCTGTCAGCACAGAGCCCGACGTGGGGTTCAAACTCACAGACTGCAAGATCACGACCTGAGCCGAAGTCGGACGCTCAACCGACTGAGCCACCTAGGCGCCCCACAGACCCTGATAAATTTTTAACATAGAAAATATAAATATCAAAACTGAACAGATTTGATTGTAATAAGGAATAAAAATAGTCCATTCTAAAATTTTTTTCACTAAAATTCACTGAAGACAGAGGACCCATGAGCCCATGGGAATAGTACCATTAAACAGAACTCTAAATTAAGGTACTTATTAAGACAGGATTTTACACAGATTTGAAAACCAGTAGCTATAACCTGAACTTTGAAATTGGGAATTTTAGACATATGGACTTGTGCTGTCTAATACTATAGCCACTAGCCACATGTAGCTATTAAGCATCTGAAATATGGCTAGTCCAAATTGAGATGTTCTTTAAGTATACAATAAAACACTAGATTTCAAAGATTTAGTATTTTTTAATGTTTATTTATTTTGAGAGAGGCAGAGAGGGAGAGAGAGAGAATCCCAAGCAGGCTCCATGCTCAATGCAGACCCTGACATGGGGTTGATCTCATGACCATGAGATCATGACCTGAGCCAAAATCAAGAGTTGGAGGCCTAACTGATGGAGCCACCCAGAAGCCCCCAAATATTTAGTATTTTTAAATGTAAAATATTTAATTAATAATTTTTATATTAATTACATGTTGAAATGCTACTATTTTGGATCTACTAGGTTAAATAAAATATGTTATTAAAATTAATTTCACCTGTTGTGCTTTACTTTTTCTGTTGCAGCTACTAGAAAAATTAATATTACATATGTGGCTCACATTATATTTCTATTAGATCATGCTGCATAGACAAACATTTCTTAATAAGAAAACAGTATACATTTTTCTACACATATTAACAGAAACTTGTATCAGGGAATAGGGAAAAGCAAAAGGGGTAAAGAATTGGTTAAACATTAAAAAAAAAAAAGAATCTAAAACTCCACTAACACAGTTTTAGGGTTTTATTTAGAAAAGAGAATTTGGAGTTATATGGAAATCCTCCCTAAATTAAACACATTCTTTAGAAACCTCAGATATATATAATATTATAGATAATATTATTATATTATTACCTTACTATAGATAAGATTATCTCAAATAGGAGTCAAATAAAGATGATAACCATGGCATACTACAAAGCAAAGTGAGTCACAAGAATTAGATTCTAGTCCTTATCATTTACTACTTTGTACATCATATGGGAATCACTTGGCCTTTGTCCTTCAAGTATTTATGAACTGATAATTGAAGCAGATAGGAAAAAAGCTTTTAAGTGGCATTTAACCTGAAGTGTACATGATAAACCAACAAGCCTGCCCATGTGATTTCTGCTATTAATCCCATCAACTTTTCATGTCACAAATATTGCAGCCTTTTACAACAACAAATACATTTTTTAAAAGAGGCAAAGCCACCTTTTCCCTCCTACTTCTTCCTCTTACCTCTACTTCTTGCATAAACTAAACCCTGAAGGCAAAATATAAAGGATACCCTTGTCAAAATAAAGTAGGCTCTACCCCGAAAATAGTAACAACAAAAATCCCAACTCATACTAAAAGCAAAATAACTCACATATCTTTGACTGCATTTAACAAAATAAATAATTATAAGACCTCAAAAGGATTTTGAAAAGTTTTTGTATCTGCTTTTAGCAGCTATACCATGTGCCATCCTTATTTTGCAGAGGTGGCTGAAATAATTGCTTCCCTGATAGTAAGTCACAGAAAGTAAACTAAAACTTAAATTTCCTGTCTTCTAGAATAACGCCCTTTTGATCATTGTAATTATTCCAAGAATACTTACAGATAAAGTATGAAGAAGTTGCCCTGTGACAGAATTCCATACTTTCAAAAGGAAATTGTTCACTGCAGTAATAACTGTGGTGTCATAGCGATCCCAGGCCACCATAGTCACTTTAAGTTTAGTGACCTTGTCTTCTCCAGATGGCAAATTATTCCTAAGTAAAATAATTTTCAATTTTCAATATTCATACATTGTAAATTATTAACAAAGGTACATCTAAAATAGCAAATTATGAAAAAAAAATCTCTCCAGGAGCTTGCAAATTTTTAGTTTAAAAATCCTAAACTAAAAATACTTTTAAGTACTCACAAAATAAAAGAATAAAAGTATTTAAATAGGGCAATACCCATAGCTTATTTTAGGGAAAAAAAAGACACAAAATGACAAAAAAAAAAAAAAATCGTAGTTAGTTACACAAGGACAAAAGTGAAACTAGAAAAAAACATCTACAAATTCCTTGAAAAATGAAATACAAAGTCATGTTGCCTACCAGAAAACATGAAGAAAAATATAATGGACATTTTATTACCTTAAATAATAAATGTTTGAAACTAATAGGCCTTATTAAAAAGCAGCAAAAAAATTCATTAACTTTTGATTTAACTGAATATGACATGAATAGCTGGCTATGACTACAATGTAAGTTCTATATTGTTATTAATGGAAGACAGTTAATTTCAGAGTTATACCATATAGAAACTGTAATGTTCTAAAGAGGTAATTATGTATCTTCCAATCAACAGGAAAGATGATTAAAAAGAATGCTGATTAAGTGTATTTATAATGTCCAGTGGGAATGCTAACAATATCAAACATTATAAAGGTATCCTCAGTAAGACAGTTAAATTTATGATTTAATTAATAATTTTTATATTAATTACATAAATAAATGTTGACATTTAATAGGGACAACCCTCAAAGTAGAAAGTAGTATAGATAGATATAAAAAATTACCTATAGAAAATTAAGGCAGAAAATAACTCTGGGCATTAGTAGAGCAGAGATCTTTGGGTCACAAGGGACCAGAATTTTGAATGACTCAGCAATGTTCCTATCATCCAGTCTGTCAATCAATAGCAAAAGGTAATTTACTTAGAGACTAAATACAGATGCAAACTTCAGGTCCATCAGTTAACTCCTAACTATTTATTAATCTAAAAAGATATTTTAATTATTAAATATAATTCAGTAATGTAACAGATACTATAACCATAAGAGAACTACTGAAATATCTAACATCCAATCTTACCCAGTCATTTTAGTAGCCATATCTAGCACTATACTCTTCCATTCTTGTTGCTGATATTGCCAAATTCTTGCTGTTCCATCTCTACTTCCACTAACAAATCTTAAACTGCAAAGAAACAGTTAAAATACCTTTATTATATTCTTCCAAAATAGAAATCCCTTTTTTCTAATTATGAAAGTAATACATTCATCCCCATACACTCATAGGAGGAATGAAAATGATACACTTTGGAAAACAATTTGGCAGTTTCTCAAAATGATAAACACAGTCACCATGTAACTCAACAATTCTACTCCCAGGTAAAAATCCAAGAGAAATGACACATAAGTCCACATAAAAACTTGTACATGAATATCCATGGCATTATTCATCATAAGCCAAAAAGTGGAAACAACCCAAATGTCCATCAACTAATAAAGAGATAAACAAACGTGGTATCCATACAATCAAATAGTATTCAGCAATAAAAATAAATGAAATAATGATACATGTTGCAACATGGTTGAATCTTGAAAACATTACGCTAAGTCAAAGAAGTCAGTCACCAAAGACTACATATTGTATAATTCAACTTATATAAAATTTCCAGAATAGACAAATCTATAAAGATAAAAAGTGGATTAATGGTTGCCCAGAGTTAAGGGTAGGGGTGTAAAGAGGTTGGGGAATGATAACTAAAGGGTATGGGAATTTTGGGGGTGCTAAAAATGTTCTAAAATTGATGGTGGTGAAGGTTATACAACCCTGTGAATACACTAAAAACCACTGAAATTATGCTATATGCATTAAATCTCAATAAACTTACAAAAATACATTCATTCATACACCCATAATTCTATCATTGTTCATACTTTCATTTCTATTCTTCTAGACTCTATTACAGGCATACATAAACACATATATTTCCCCCTATAGGAAACAGAATTGTACTATATATTTTATGTTTTTCCCCAACTTAAGTGTTATTTCATAGATACATTTCTAGGTTTACAAATATAAAACTCCCATCACTTTTAATAAGAGTTCAACTATATGGATGTATCAATTTAATTTAATCAGTCCCTAATGATAAATATTTATACTAATTCCATTCGTCACCATAATAAATAAGCTTGTAATGAATATCTCTATACATATTTTATACAATCTTATACATATCTTTGCTGAATCAAATGGTAGAAACATTTTTAAAGTTTTTGACAAATTATTTCCCTAAAAAATTTTTTTAACAATTTACAATCTCATCAAAAGTTGTGGGAGACTGAGTGTCCATTTTCCCTAAACCCTTGGCAATACTGGGTGCTAACATTCTTCATTATCCTGTCATTGTGAAAGAAAAAAAACGTTACTTTTATTCTAAACTGTATCTTTAATTATTTTTAAAATAAAATTGGACATCTTTTGTTTATTGTCCACATAACTAATAAAGATAAAATAATGTTTGTCCTTTAAGGAAAAGGCAAAGAATTAAAAACTTCAGTTTCCTCTAGCATGAAAGAATCATAGCTATACAAACCTTCAAATGTATAACTCAGTATAGTGCAATAAGCCAACCCCAAAAAATTATTTGAAGGTTTTTTTCATTCCTAATATAAACTTCACTCTATGTGGACCATCATTATTTTACTCTCACATTTAATAAAGATGAACAAATTCATCACAGTAATCACCCATTGTCTGAAAAATATTTACAAATAAAACATGGTCAAAAAAATTAAAAAATAAAAATAAAATAAAAATAAAACATGGTCACCCACATACAGTCCTTGTAGAAATATATGGATACAAATTTATGTTAAGTAGTTACATTTTTAAATCTATTCTAGGTCAATTTTTATACTAGGGCAAAAGATAATCATATTTTTGGTATCAAATATTTGAGAGCATGTACAAATACCTGTATATAATTTCTGAGTTTCAGACACAGAAAATATGCATCATATGAGTAGTAGAGATAATAAGTAATACAGATTTTCAGAGGAAGACCATATGGCTAAAATCTGGAGCAGTCAGAAAAGGCTTCAGGTAGAGCATGAACCTTAAAAGGAAGATAGGACTTAGGCAAGAAGAGAAAGGGACTGGAGGGAGAAGAAAAATAGAGTGAAGGATAGGGAAAGGGAGAGGGAGGCTGTAGGAGACGAAGAGAAAGAGTGAGGGGGAGTAGGGGATGATATTTCTGGGTAAGAATGGTGTGCAGTAAAGCATAAGCAAAGAAATGAATGAGAGAATAGACAGAGAAGACAGAAATACACAGGTATAGATGTGGAATGTAACAGAAGCAATGGTTAAGTCAATTAGGCTAGATGTAAATATTTACATGGGAATAGTAAATGAGTAAAGAATGTAAGGTCTAAGTCAAATTATAGAAAGTTCGGAATTCGATGCTAAGACATTTGAATTCTATTCTATAGACAAAGAGAAAACACTAAAGATTTCTGAACAGAGCAATGTGGATCTGGCAGAAATGGACAGGATATATTTAGAAAGGAGAAGAAAACTGAAAGTAATGGGTCAAATAATAGAATCCTTGACTGAGGTGAGTGATAACAGAAATGGAAAAATAAAATAAACAAAAAAGAAGCCAGTCAGAAAGGAAGAACTGATTAAGTATGGCTACTACTTGGACAGCTGTTTAAAAGAGATGGGGTAACAATGTCATCAAAAATAGACAAGGGTTTTCATCTTATGAAACTGAACAGAAATAAAGTATTATAGCAGAGGGTGCTACTTCTGAAGGAATAGAGGTAAAATATATCAAAACTCTGTTTACACAGATATGCACTACATAGTTACCTGTCTCCATTGTTACAGAACTGAACAGCAACAACTTTGTCCTAAGACATAAAACAACAGATTTTTGGTTAGAGTTAATTTATTTGTAAAATGAATAAAGTACTCTCCCCTTCAAATTCACATACAAAAGCATCATGAAGTCGAATTTTCAGTGCTATGATTTTCTTGGGAAAAAAACCCCAATTTTCTTTTAAAAAATTAATGAAGGCTAAACCAATGCATTAACTGAGGAGGAATACTTACTAGCAGTAATTTGAGACAAACCAGACATAAGCAAAAGCTGTTTCTAAATCATAATCTCAAGAGACAGTTTTGAATAGATATTAGTTTATTATGTCTCCCATAATAAGACAGCCCACTAACCTAAAATGCCACCTTAAAATAGCTGATTTAATAGTTAACTAAATCTCCCTCTTAAATTTTTTTTAATTTCAGAAAATAAATCAGCCATTTCCTGTTTCTCACATGGTTCATTCAATTATTTCACAAAGGATTCATCCGCTTGTAGGTACTATATATACTTCTGCTTGAGTCTTCTTTTATAATGACTAAGTTATACTTTTATGATATAATGTGTATTGTAGTGATGAGAAGATTAAAGTGTAAGCCAGAATGTGCATCTTCCTTCTCTTTATTCCTTGATAATAAAGCTAAAATGTACCCTCAAACGTTGAGCACATTTTCACAAACCACTCCGTGGCTTAACTGCATTTGAATTTTTAATAAAAAGCTCAGATATTAAATGTCTTTATATTTAATTACTTTTCATTTTAAAAAATTATTAAACTGTCTTCATATGTTCAGAGGTAGCCATGATTCATACTGCTCTATGATTTCACTGTAGTATTTATCTGACAGATTCTGGATTCTCACTGCCCTTTGCAATAACTGGTATTAGATGTTCTGAAAGGACATCTTATTTTTAATGACCAACAACAGCCACTGGATTCAAAAAAAAAAATGACTAACAACAGCCACTGACTTCGACAGGGAGAATTTAGATTTCTTGACTTTCTCTTAGCTGGACCGCTATAAAAAAAAACTCCACAAAACTGTAATAATCAACTTTTCTTCATCTCATCCCCACTGAATTCTTGCCCATTGTTTTCACTACCTCCTTCTCACTCAGCTCCCAATAAACCTGACTGCCTTTGTATATATAACCTACTTAGATGGTAATTATAAAGATGCCTTTGTATACTCTAGTACAAATGTATTTCTCCCACTGGATAGTCTCAGATTGTGATCTTTATGGATTTCTTAAGTTTTTCTCTTTCATAATTTGAGTAATATTCTAGGACTTTAGCATCTAGGAATAAGTTACAGCAAGGTAAGAGCTCACCTTGGCTCAGTAACTGTTCATAAGTAACTGTTCAATTATGTTTATGGGATGGGACAAAATCAGGAAGTTGTTTCTAAAAGCTGAAGGAGAAGGTTTCTAGTGTCTCTTTTACTGCAAATTTCAGGAACATGATTGATTTTGTAACTCACAAAGTATCCTTTCCTAAAAGTCATCATTCAGGGAAATTGTGCGTATTTTATTGATGTGCACTAATACTATTGCAAATGAAAGGTCAACAGTACTAAGAATAGTAACCTTAAGAATTGCAAAGCTGAGTGCTTTCAATTGCTGACTATATCGCTTTGACAATGAGGTACGTGAGATACACAGTAAGCTGAAAAACAAGTACTCCCATATACCACAGGAAATAATTATCTAGAGAAAAAGGTAATGAAAGAAAGAGGAGTTAGAGATGAAAGGTACATAGGTATATGAAAAAACAGTACTGGTTCCAAGCTTCCTGAAAAGGAAAGTGGAAATAGCTTGAGTGGACAAGTTCCAGTCATCAATGGCTGTCACCCACGGATAAAGCTGTTCCCTGCTGTTATTAATAACTGAGTAGGATTAGATTTCAGGAGTCTTTGATAGCACTCTGCAACAATCATACTAAAATCGACAGGCTAAATTAGTAAATTAATTTTTCCTAAGATATACTTAATATGTCTTTTGCTTATTTTTTTGGTATAAATTGGCATATAGATAGCATCATATAAGTTTCAGCTGTAAAATATTATAACTTGATATTTATATATACTACAAAGTGATCACCACCATAAATCTAGTTACCATCCATCAACATACATTTGAGCACTGTCACCCATCCCCCAACACCCTTTTCCCTCTGGTAACCACCAAACTCTGTATCTATGAGTTTATTTTTGTTTAGTTTTGTTTGTTCCTTTGTTTTGTTACTTTAGAATTCACATATACTGAAATCATGTTATTTGCCTTACTCCGTCAGATTTTTCACTTAGCATAATATCCTTAAGGTCCATCCATATTGTCGCAAATGGCAAGATTTCCTTATATGTGGCTGAGTGGTATTCTAGTGTGTGCGTGTATGTGGTGTGTGTGTGCGTGCAAGTGCAACACATCTTTATCCATTCATTCATGGATGGACACTTAGGTTGTTTGCACTTTCTGGCTACTATAAATAATGTTGCGATGAACATAGGGGTGCATATATCTTCTTGAATTAGTGTTTTTATATTCATCAATAAATACTCAGAACTGGGGCGTCTGGGTGGCTTAGTCGGTTAAGCATCCAACTTCGGCTCAAGTCATGATCTTGTGGTTCGTGGGTTCGAGCCCCACATGGGGCTTTGCACTTACAGCTCAGAGCCTGGAGTCTGTTTCAGATTCTGTGTCTCCCTCTCTTTCTGCTCCTCCCCTGTTTGCACTCTGTCTCTCTCTCTCTCAAAATTAAATAAACATTAAAAATTTTTAAATAAATACTCAGAAGTGGACTATTTAGATCATATGGTAGTTCTATTTTTAATTTTTTGACAAATATCCATATTGCTTTCCATAGTGGCTACAGCAATTTACATTCCCACCAATAGTGTATGAGAGTACCCTTTCCTCCACATCTTCTCCAACACTTATTATTGTTTGTCTTTCTGATAACACCCATTCTACTAGGTTTGAGGTGATATCTCATTGCAGTTTTCATTTGCATTTACCTGATAATTAGTGATGTTGAACATGTTTTCATGTGATTGTTGGCCATATATATGTCTTCTTTAGAAAAAATGTTTATTTAGTTCCTCTGCCCAGTTTTTATTTGGGTTGATTTTTTATTGTTGGGTTATATGACTTTATATATTTTGGATATTAACCCCTTAGCGGATATATGATTTAAATATCTTTTCCCATTTAGTGGGTTGCCTTTTTGTTTTACTAATGTTTTCCTTCACTGTGCAGTAGCTTTTTAATGTGTAGTCCTATTTGCTTATTTTTGCTTTTGTCTCCCTTCCCTACAGACCCAGATTTACAAAAAAGTTCACTAAGACAAATGCCAAGGACCTTACCAATGTTGGGAAAGTCATCAAAAAGATGTGAATGCCAGTTGACCTGTGAGCTGGACCCCAGGCGATTGGAGGGTCCTCACCTCCTTCCATATCCTTGGAATATGGGTTCCCACTCCCAGAGGCTATTCCAAGGACAAAGCCTTGAGATTATGATGTGTTATTGAGAACATCTGCACAGTATACTTGAGTGAACACAGTTACGGCTTCTTTATAAACTTTTAAGATTTGGCGGGCAGGCACAAAGATCCATTTGTCTTGCTGCCACCCAAGACAAGCCTCATGTGTAAATTTTGTTTGCTTATTAAAATTGCCACCTACCAACCTAGAGTGGCCTACCTCTTTCTTTGGTCTTTCTCTGCCCTCTGGGTTATATGGGCCAGTTTCAGATTAAATCCAAGAAGCTCCCAAGAAGGTTATAAACTGGAAATTGGCAAGCCAGACAGGAGACCAAAGAAATGGCCCTTGGGAATGAGGCATCTGCAGTAAATATACCAAATCAGCCATCAACTTCTGTGGGAGGAAGGTGCCTATACGTTAGATACTTTTGGACTACTGCATGAGTATGGGGATACCCATAAAATGCCACCCAGTGTAATGTACTTGTTGGAGGAAATGCACATACCACATTGAGGCAGAGAAGGGAAACACGTGGTTGCCACAGTGGGTCTCTACTGTGAGTAGTTCAGCTAGCTACCAATGCCCAACTAGAGGCTGAAGCTCAAGTTAGAAAGTTAGTACAGCTGAGGTTAGAAATGGACATACAAGTGTCCACTACTCTGCTAGCTCTGGGGCTGGCAGCCAAGATGGAAGAGCAGAATAATAAATTAAATACTTTAGTGTGCTTTTTGCAAAGCAAGGAGGGTGCAAGCTGCCATGTGTTAAGATATGAGAACTTACAACAGAGCCTGATTAGGATGCTAAGAGGTGGAAACTTGGAGAAAATGATGCAAATGAAGAGGAGGATGTTGTGGTAATTGGTGAGGAAACAGATAAAATGCCCCATACCATTTCACCCCTAATCTTAAATAGCAATTGCCCCAAAACTCCTAGGAAAAAACTTAACATCTTTCTTTTTCCCTTGAAGTTTATAAATCTTATCATGTCTTTGAAACATCAACACCCCTGGAGATAACCAAAACACTGCCAGAAAAAAATAATACAGACTGCTATAGTTCTCTCGTCAACTGCATTATGATGAACTCTCATCAAATCAAATGGCCATTTTTAAGTCTTCTGTCATTTGCAGTTGCTGTTTTGCTCTGATGCTTTGCAAAAAAATGTCCCTACAAAAGTGCTTCATCTTCAAGAAAACTCATGGAAAAGACTTTGACAGGTTTCTGATAACTAAGATTAAACCTTCATTTTGGAGATAATAATGAACCTTTCAAGTGTTCCCCCAAGGCTACATGCATAGCCATAAAGTATGTCATAGGATGGAGGTAGCTGGGGACCTATTGCTGTTCTCCTTCTCCCATCAGCAAAATGGGTCCATTACATTGATAATATCATGTTAACATATAAAGATTTACCTCTGCTGCAGGACACCTGCAGGCTTTGCTCAGGAACATCTGTGAGGAAGAAGATGGGCAATGAACCCGAAGAAAATTTAAGGCCCAGACACTGCCATAAAGTTTTGGGTGTCATCTGGTCAGCTAAGACCCATAAATCTGTAACTGAAAAGGTGCAAGCCTAACCAACCCCTAAGAATGTAAAAGAGGTGTAATCCTTTATAGGGATTTTGGGGGTTTGGAAGACATTTAATCTGCACCTGGCATAGTACTCCCCATTCCTTACGCTGCCTAGTAAAGAATGGACACATATGGGATTGGGGACCACAGCAGCAAGCTGCCTCTTGAGAAGGCAAAAATACTAATAAAACAGATTAAAACCCTGGGCATCTCCTACGCAGCACTACCATTTGAGTTAAATATGTCTATGACTCCAAACGATGGCAGAGATAACAAAAGGGGAGGATGGCCCTGGGATTTTGGTTCCAGCTCCAGAAGTGGGTAAAGCCCCAATATACCTCATAGAATAATAGCTCCTAGCAATGTACATAGTGCTCCTCCAGGTAAAGCCTCTCACATAGCAGTCAGGACAGCAGCGAGTGCACTTAGCTCAGAGTGGTCTTGGCTGCTGATCACTCATGAGCCCTGGCCATTAGCCCTTTGTACTGTTAATTAGGCTATTCTACAGGGATTAAATTTAAGGCCTGAACAATGGGAAGCTGAGGGGCAGATGACCATTAAAAAGTCCTTGTGGGGTCAAGATATATATAAAATGACATTTGGGTCCATCTACAAGAGGCTGAAGTGATTCTCACTGTTTTTCATGCCCTAGCTCTTAAGACACAGACACCCCTTGGCAATCAAGAAGCTGATGCCCCAGCTCGGGAATAAGCCTTAGCTACTGACCTTTTCAGTAGTGATAGCAGATTGGGTACATAAAAAGAGTGGCTCCCACAATGCCCAAGTATGATAGCATACTGTCAAGGATGCCAGAGACTATCCTCAGAGTCCAGTGACTTGGTTAAAGAAATAAGCGCATGTTGTGTGTTCCAAACAAACCCAAGGCAACTGCCAAAAGACTTGGGCCATCCAATGGAGTTTGCAACCTGTGAGAAACTGGAAAATTGACTATATTGCCCTCCTTTGAGTGAGGGTTGTAAATATGCCTTGGTTTATGTAGACACTGCATCTGGCCTAACCCAAGCTTTTCCCTGCCACCATGTAAACCAGGCTGCCATGATTAGGAGATTATAAAAAAAAAAAAAATTGAGTACCATATATGAATACCTTCGCCAAACACATAACAATCAGAAGTCACATTTCAAAGGCCATGTTGTGCAAGACTGAACAATAAAATATGACATTAAACAAAGGTTCCATCTTCCCTATAACCAACAAACAGCAGGGTTGGTAGAAAGGAAAATGGAATATTTAAAACAGCAAATTAGATACTTAACAGGCAAGACCACCCTGACCAACCAATCTAAAATACTGTCCTAGGCTTTAACATATTTAAGTGACCAACCAGTAGGGCCTATTGCCCCACATGTCAGACTAGAGATCCCTGCCTAGGCACCTGATATGTAAAGATACAGAAGTTTTGGGAAACAGCCATTGCCCCAAATCTCACAGTGGATCAACACACTATGCTGTGGAAAACACCAAGCCCCATCATTACTGAAAAATAAATTATCTACCAGAATTTACAATGCAATGTCCTATGAGATAGGTGACTTACTTCACACCCTGGGGTGAAGAATTACTCAACTTCCACTAACATCCTCTTGTCCTGCTACATGCCAGAGCTGTTAAAATACACTATAACTGAAATGAAACATGCACCACTAAAAGAAGGGAGTAAATGGGAGTCCTGATAATGGCATATCCTGACCCCAGTTCAGTTCTTTACACCTGACAGAACTGCTTCCCCTGTCCAACATTTATGGTATGTGAGGAATAAGCTTAGGAATTCCCTGAGTCTGCATTGATGGATTAACAAGGCATAAAGAATTAAAAAGCCATAGGATGAACACACCTAAGTTTGGGTAAACAAGACTAGGTAAATAAGATTTGACAAACAGGGCAAAGGCCCCCAGTATAGGACAAAGGTATAGGACAACAGCAGAAAGCTGCTTTCACAGGAAGTAAGGACCAAATTAGGTAAACAGGTAAATACAGCCACAGTGGGGCTAAGTTGCTCAGAGCAGAGCTAATTAGCAAAAAAGGGTGCCTTGTTGACACTGAGATAGCATACTCTATCTTTCTTGTCCCCTAGGCCAGTTTAGCTCTATCTTTCTTGTTCCCTAGGCCAGTTTAGGTCCAGCCTCATGTTTGCTGTAAACAACCTTCCACCCAGCACCAGAATCTTGTTTTGTATTGACCCAAACCCCTAACACCGCATATCTCTAAAACCCCCTTCTCCCCACAGCCATGAGTTAATGTTCATGGTTTCATTGTCTCTCTGTGCACACCCATCATGCCAGTAAGCCTTCTGATCCTAATAAAACTCAGGGCTCTTGTCTCCTCCCGGATGTCAGCCTCTCTCACATTTTTTTTAATTTTTTTTTAACGTTTATTTATTTTTGAGACAGAGAGAGAGACAGAGCATGAACGGGGGAGGAGCAAAGAGAGAGGGAGACACAGAATCGAAAGCAGGCTCCAGGCTCTGAGCCATCAGCCCAGAGCCCAACGCGGGGCTCGAACTCACGGACCGCGAGATCGCGAGATCGTGACCTGAGCTGAAGTCGGATGCTTAACCGACTGAGCCACCCAGGCGCCCCCTCTCTCACATTTTTAACCCTGCATCCCGCTCTCCTGCTGGACAAGAGAGAACACCAGACCCAGAGTCTAGGACAATGGTATATACAACCAAGTCAAGTTTCTAAAGGTGCTAACCTCCCTCTCCTCAAAGTCAGAAGAAATATTCAGTTCTTCCACTGATCTAACCATTTTGCAACTGTCTTTGTTCCCTCCAGTGGCTTAGAAGGCATTACAGCAAATGTGAAGCCCTTAATAAATTCACTCAGCAAGCATTCAATCATAACAATAAAACCTGTCCTTACTATTTTACTGTCCAAAAAAAAATGGCAATAGACATTATTCGCCTCACAAAGAGGTATCTGTGCCATTATCCAAACATAATGTTGTATGTTCACACCTAATGAATCTGTTAATGTATCATCTTTATTAAATCACATGAAACACAAGTGAATGCCCCTAATAATCCAATTCCCAGCTTAGGATACCTAATAAATCAGTCAGTGGCTTAGATCATGGGCTCTTATAAAAAAACAGTTGTCACTGATTTTGAAATCATTGTATTAATCTATGTTTCCTTTATATGTCCCTGTACTGTAACTGTTGCATTAGGCTACAAAGCAGCCAGCCAGCCACCAAAGGAGCCACTGCAATGCTAATAAAACCCACTACTGACCACTTAAGGCCCATTGCACAAGAGGGCACGTGAGATTGTGAAAGCTGGTCATGAGAGATGGAATATTGGGGAAGGCCACTGAAAAGATGTGACCATTGGATATTCTTTCCTGCTTTGTCAAAGATTAGTTGTCTATACTTTTGTGGGTCCAATTCTGGAGTCTCTATTCTATTCCTTCGGTCTATGTGTCTGTTTTTGTGCCAATACCATGCTGTCTTGATGATTACAGCTTTGTAGTAGAGGCTAAAGGCTGGGATTGTGATGCCTCCTGCTTTGGTCTTCTTCTTCAATATTACTTTGGCTATTCAGGGCCTTTTGTGGTTCCATACAAATTTTAAGATTATTTGTTCTAGCTTCGAGAAGAATGTTGGTGCAATTTTGATTGGGATTGCATTGAATGTGATAGCTTTGGGTAGTATTGACATTTTGACAATATTTATTCTTCCAATCCATGAGCATGGAATGTTTTTCCATTTCTTTGCATCTTCTTCAATTTCCTTCATAAGCTTTCTATAGTTTTCAGCATACAGATCTTTTACATCTTTGGTTAGGTTTATTCCTAGGTATTTTATGATGCTTGGTGCAATTGTGAATGGGATCAGTTTCTTTATTTGTTTTTCTGTTGCTTAATTATTAGTGTATAAGAATGCAACTGATTTCTGTGCATTAATTTTGTATCCTGTGACTTTGCTGAATTCATGTATCATTCTAGTAGACTTTTGGTGGAGTCTATCGGGTTTTCCGTGTATAGTATCATGTCACCTGCAAAAAGTGAAAGCTTAACTTCATCTGCCAATTTTGATGTCTTTGATCTCCTTTTGTTGTCTGACTGCTGATGCTAGGACTTCCAACACTATGTTAAACAACAGTGGTGAGAGTGGACATCCCTGTCGTTTTCCTGATCTCAGAGGGAAAGCTCTCAGTTTTCCCTATTGAGGATGATATTACCTGTGGGCTTTTCATAAATGGATTTTATTATGTTTAAGTATGTTCCTTTTATCCTGACTTTCTCGAGGGTTTTTATTAAGAACAGATGCTGAATTTTGTCAAATGCTTTAAAGAATATTCAATGGAAAAAAGACAATCTCTTGAAAAAATGGTGCTGGGAGAACTGGACAGCAACATTCAGAAGAATGAAACTAAACCACTTTCTTACATCATTCACAAAAATAAAGTCAAAATGGATGAAGGACCTGAATGTGAGACAGGAAACCATCAAAACCCTAGAAGAGAAAGCAGGAAAAAACCTCTCTGACCACAGCCGCAGCAATTTCTTACTTGACACATCTCCAAAGGCAAGGGAATTAAAAGCAAAAATGAACTACTGGGACCTCATGAAGAGAAAAAGCTTCTGCACTGCAAAGGAAACAATCCACAAACTAAAAGGCAACTGACAGATTGAGAAAAGATATTTGCAAATGACATATCGGACAAAGGGCTAGTATCCAAAATCTATAAAAAACTCACCAAACTCCACACCTGAAAAACAAATAATCCTGTGAAGGAATGGGCAGAAGACATGAATAGACACTTCTCCAAAGAAGACATCCAGATGGCCAACAGGCACATGAAAAGATGTTCAACGTCACTCCTCATCAGGGAAATACGAATCAAAACCACACTGAGATATCAAGTCACTCCAGAGTGGCTAAAATGAACAAATCAGGAGACTACAGATGCTGGTGAGGATGTGGAGAAATGGGAACCCTCTTGCACTGTTGGTGGGAATGAAAACTGGTGCAGCCGCTCTGGAAAACAGTGTGGAGGTTCCTCAAAAAATTAAAAATAGACCTACCCTATGACCCATCAGGAGCACTGCTAGGAATTTACCCAAGGGCTGGCTACAGGAGTGCTGATGCATAGGGGCACTTGTACCCCAATGTTTATAGCAGCACTCTCAACAATAGCCAAATTATGGAAAGAGCCTAAATGTCCATCAACTGATGAATGGATAAAGAAATTGTGGTTTATATATACAATGGAATACTACTTGGCAATGAGAAAGAATGAAATATGGCTTTTTATACCAATGTGGATGGGACTGGAGAGTATTATGCTAAGTGAAATAAGTCATACAGAGAAAGATACCATATGTTTTCACTCTTATGTGGATCCTGAAACACTTAACAGAAGACCATGGGAGAGGGGAAGGGGGAAAAAAAGTTACAGAGAGGGAAGGAGGCAAACCATAAGAGACTCTTAAAAACAGAATAAACTGAGGGTTGATGAGGGGTGGGAGGGAGGGGAAAGTGGGTGATGGGCATTGAGGAGGGCACCTGTTGGGATGAGCACTGGGTGTTGTAAGGAAACCAATTTGACAATAAATTTCATACACACACACATACACACACACATATATGTATATGTGTGTGTGTGTATTAAAGAAAGAAAAGAAGAAAAGAGAAAAAAGAGAAGAAAAGAGAAGAAAAGAAAAAAGAAGAGAAGAGAAGAGGAGAGAAGAGAAGAGAAGAGAAGAGAAGAGAAGAGAAGAGAAGAGAAGAGAAGAGAAGAGAAGAAGAGATGCGACCACCAGCTAACCTCTGAGCTGGACCCCAGGGCAATCAAAGGCTCCTAAACTCTGCCCTTGAAATGCAGGTTCTTCTTGCCTTTCCACTACCAGAAGCTGCTCCAAGGGCAAAGCCTTGAGATAACGATGTGGTGTCGGGAACACCTGCACAGATTACTTGGCTGAACCGACGTAATGTCTCTTTATGAACTTTTAAGATTTCGTGGGCGGACATGGAGATCCATTTGTCTTGCTGCCACCCAAGACAAGCCTTAAGTGAAAGTTCCTTTTACTTATTAAAACTGACACCTACCAACCTGGAGTGGCCTGGCTCTTTCTCTCCTGCTCCTCTGAGTACAGAGGCCAGTTTCAGATTATACTCAATAGGCTCCTTAGAGGGTTACAAACTGACAACTGCCTATGTTTTCTTCTAGGAATTCTTATTTCAGGTCCTACACTCAGCTCTTCCTTTATGAGTTAATTTTTGTGTATGGTATAAAATAGTGGTCCGGAGTTTTATTCTTTTGAATGTGGCTGTCCAGTTTTCCCAACATCATTTATTGAAGAGACTACTTTTTCCCCACTTTACATTCTTGGCTCCTTTGTTGTAAATTAACTGATCATATATTTGCGGGTTTATTTCTGGGCTACTTATTCTGTTCCATTGATCTACTTGTCTGTTTTTCGGCCAATACCATGCTGTTTTGATTACTAGAACTTTATGGTATAGTTTGAAATCAAAAAGTGTGAGGCCTCCAGCTTTGTTCTTTCTCAAGTTTGCTTTGGCTATTTGTGGTCTTTTGTGGTTCCTACAAATTCTAGAATTATCTGATCCAGTTCTGTGAAAAATGCTGCTGGGATTTGATAGAGATTGCACGTAATCTCTAGATTGCTTTGGGGAGCACTAAAATAATATTAATTCTTTCCATCTATAAGCATGGAATATCTTTCCATTTATTTCTCTTCTACAATTTCTTTCATCAGTTCTGGATTTCAGTGTGCAGGTTTTCCTTTCTTTACATAAATTTATTCCTAGGTATTTCATCCTTTTGATGCAATTGCAAATGGGGATGTTTTCTCAGTGTATTTTCTGATAGTTTCTCAGTGTATACAAACACAATAGATTTCTGTATACTGGTTTTCTATCCTGCAACATTACTGAATGCATTTATGAATTCTAACAGTTTTTTAGTAGAATCTTTAGAGTTTTCTATATATAGTATTATGTTACCTGCAAATAATTACAGTTTTTGCTTCTTCCTTTCCAATCTGGATGCCTTTTAGTTCTTTTACATGGCTAATTGCTGTGGCTAGGACTTCCAATACTATGTTGAATAAGGTGGCAAGAATGGGTACCCTTATCTTGTTCCTGATCTTAGAGAAAAGCTTTCACCTTTGTCACCACTAAGTATGATGTTAGCTGTGGGTTAGTCACGTATCACCTTTATTATATTCAGATACATTCTCTCTATCCCACTTTGAGGTTTTATCATAAATGAATGTGGAATGTTTTCAAATATTTTTTCTGCATCTATTGAGAGGATAATATAACTTTTATCCTTCATTTTGCTAATGTGGCATATCATGTTGATTGATTTGCAGATATTGAATCATTCTTGCATCCCTTGCATACACCTGATCATGGTGTATGATCCTTTGAATGCATCGTTGAATTCATGTTGCTAATATTTTGTTAAAGATTTTTGTATCTCTATACATCAGGGATATTGTCCTGTAATTTCCTCATTTTTGGCATCCTTGTCTGGTTTTGCTATCAGAGACTGACCTTGTAAAATTAGTTTGGAAGCATTCCTGCTTTAATTTTATGTGGAGTCTGAGGATGGTGATTAAATCTTTGAATGTTTTACAGTATTCACCAGTGAAGCCATCTGGTCCTTGAATTCCATCTACACTGATCTTTTTTATTTCTCCATCATTCAATCTTGGAAAACTGTACATCTTAGGAATTTATCCATTTCTTCTAGGTTATCCAATTTGTAGGCATATAATTATAGTAGTCTTTTATGATCCTTTGTGTTTCTGTGATTATCAGTTGGAACTTACCTTTGTTTCTGATTTTATCAATTTGAGTCCACTCTCATTTTTTCTTGATGAGTCTAGCTAAATATTTGTCAACTTAATTATTTCAAAGAACTACCTCTTACTTTTATTGATCTTTCCTACTGTCAGTCTCTATTTCACTTATTTCTGCTCTGGTCTTCCTTCCGTCTATTAAATTGGGCTTTGTTTTTCTTTTTTTAGTTCCTTTGTGTGTAGAGTAAGATTGATTCTTTCAGATTTCTCTTATTTCTCAATATAAGCCTGTACCACCGTAAACTTAACTTTTTTTTCCCTTACTCCTTCATTTTCTTTTTTTTAATATGAAATTTATTGTCAAATTGGTTTCCATACAACACCCAGTGCTCCTGCCAACAGGTGCCCTCCTCAATGCCCATCACCCAACCTCCCTGCCCTCCCACTCCCCATCAACCCTCAGTTTATTCTCAGTTAAACTTAACTTTTTTATTTTAAATGTTTTTATTTATTTTTGAAGGGGAGAGAGAGAGAGAGAGAGAGAGAGAGAGAGAGAGAGACAGAGCATGAGCGGGGGAGGAGCAGAGAGAGAGGAAGACACAGAATTCGAAGCAGGCTCCAGGCTCTAAGCTGTCAGCACAGAGCCGGATGCGGGGCTCGAACTCACAAGCTGTGAGATCATGACCCGAGCCAAAGTTGGAAGCTCAACCGACTGAGCTACCCAGGCGCCCCTAAACTTAACTCTTAAAACTGCGTTGTTGCATCCTATATGTTTTGGACTGTTATATTTCCATTTCCATATGTCTCCAGGTATTTTTTTTCACTTCGTTGATATCCTAATCAATCCAATGAGTGTTCAGTAGCATCTTCTTTAAATACCCACATATCTGTGATTTCTCCAGTCTTCCTTCTGTAATGGATTTCTACTTTTATACTATTGTGATAAAAAGAAATGGCTGATATGATTTCAATCTTTTTGAATTACTAAGACTTGTTTTGTGACCTAAATATGATCTATACTAGACAATGTTCCATGTGTACTCTGGGGCTTATAGATGGAACATTCATTATATATCTATTAAGTCCATCTGGTCTAATGTGTCACTAAGGCCAATCTTTCCTTATCCTTCCTTTACCATTTGGTAATGCCTTTCTATACCTTTTATTACCATCTTTGTTTGAAAGTTTATTTTGTCTAATATGTGTACAGTTTCACCAGTGGTTTGTTTCTCCTTAAAAAATTTCATTTTCAATGTTTTTTTATTTAATCCCAGCTAGTTAATTTTCAGTGTTATATTGGTTTCAGGTGTTAAATATACTCATTCAACACATCCATACAACACCCTGTGCTTATCACAAGGGAAGTCCATAATCCCCATCAACAACATAAGCCATCCTACACCCACCCCCCCTCTGTTAACCATGAGTTTGTTGCTTATTGTTAAGAGTGTTTCTTCAGTTACGTCTCTTTCTTTTTCCCACGGCTGATTTGTTTTGCTTCTTAAATCCAGCATATGAGTGAAGTCATATGCTATTTATCTTTTTCTGACTTTTCTCACTTAGCATAGTATTCTCCAGCTCCAACCACATTGTTACAAATGGCAAGATTTCATCCTTTTTTATGGCTAAGTAATATTCCATTACACACACACACACACACACACACACACACACACACACACAAAACACACCATATATACCACATCTTCTGTCCATTCATTAGTCAATGGACACTTGGGCTGTTTCCATAGTTTGGCTATAGTACATTATTCTGCAACAAACATCAAAACACATGTATACATTTTAATTAGTATTTTTGTATTTTTTCAGTAAATACCAAGCAATACAATAGCTAGATCATAGGGTAGTTCAATTTTTTACTTTTTGAGGAACCTCCATACTGCTTTTCAGAGCAGCTGCACCAGTTTACATTCCCACCAACAGGGCAAGAGGGTTTCCCTTTCTCCACATTCTGGCCAACACCTGTTATTTCTTATATTGTTGATTTTAGCCATTCCAACAAGTGTGAGGTGATATCTCATTGTAGTTTTAATTTTGTGATGATGAGTAATTTTGAGCATCTTTTCATGTATCTATAGGCCATTTGCATTTCTTCTTTGAAAAAACATATATTCATGTCTTCTGTCCATTTTTTAATTGGATAATTCATTTATTCTGAATAGAGGTTTTTTTTTCTTTCAATTTAATTTAATTTTTTAAATTTACATCCAAGTTAGTTAGCATATAGTGCAACAATGATTTCAGGAGTAGATTCCTTAATGTCCCTTACCCATTTAGACCATCCCCCCTCCCACAACCCCTCCAGTAACCCTCTGTGTGTTCTCCATATTTAAGAGTCTCTTATGTTTCATCCTCTTCCCTGTTTTTATATTATTTTTGCTTCCCTTTGTGTTCATCTGTTCTGTGTCTTAAAGTCCTCATATGAGTGAAGTCATATGATATTTGTCTTTCTCTGACTGAATGATTTCGCTTACCATAATACCCTCTAGTTCCATCCATGTAGTTGCAAATAGCAAGATTTCATTCTTTTTGACTGCCGAGTAATACTCCATTGCATATACACATGTACCACATCTTCTTTATCCATTCATCCATCGATGGACATTTGGGCTCTTTCCACACTTTGGATATTGTGGATAGTGCTGTTATAAATATTGGGGTGTGTGTGCCCCTTCAAAACAGTACACCTGTATTCCTTGGATAAATACCTAGTACTGCAACTGCTGGGTCATAGGGTACTTCTATTTTTAATTTTTCGAGGAAACTCCATACTGTTTTCCAGAGTGGCTGCACCAGTTTGCACTCCTACCAGCAGTGCAAAAGAGATCCTCTTTCTCTGCATCCTCACCAACATCTGTTGTTGCCTGAGTTACTAATGTTAGCCATTCTGACAGGTGTGAGGTGGTATTTCATTGTGGTTTTGATTTGTATTTCCCTGATGATGAGTGATGTTGAGCAGTTTTTCATGTGTTGGTTGACCATCTGGATGTCTTCTTTGGAGAAGTGTCTATTCATGTCTTTTTGAGCATTGAGTTTTATAACTTCTTTATATATTTACAATACCAAACCTTTTTCAGATATGTCATTTGCAAATATATTCTCCCATTCTGTAGGCTGCCTTTTAGTTTTGTTGATGGTTTCCTTCATTGTGCAGAATTTTATATTGATGAAGTCCCCCAAATTTATTTTACTTTGGTTTCCTTTGCCTCAGGGGACATATCTTGTAAGAAACTGCTATGGCTGAAGACAAAGATGTTAATGGCTGTATAATCCTCTAGGATTTTTATGATTTCAGGTCTCACATTTAGGTCTTGAAGCCATTTTGAATTTATTTTTGTTTTTGATTTAAGGAAAGAGTTCAGTTATATCAACACCATTTATTGAAGAAACTGTTTTCTTCCCATTGGATGTTCTTTCTTGCTTTGTTGAAGATTAGTTGAATATATATCTGTGGGTTCATTCCTGGGTTTTCTATTTTGTTCCATTGACCCATGTGTCTATTTTTGTGCCAGTACCATACTGTTTTTATCACTATAGCTATGTAATATAATGTGAAGTCCAGAATTGTGATGCCTCCAGCTTTTCATTTCTTTTTCAAGATTGCTTAAGCTATCCAAGGTTTTTTTGTGGTTTCATACCAATTTTAGGATTGTTTGTTCTAGTTCTGTGTAAAGGGAAGTTGCTATTTTCATGGCATTGTATGAAATGTATACACTGCTGTTGGTTGCATACACATTTTAACAGTATTTGTTATTCTAACCCATGAGCATGGAATGCCTTCCAATTTCTTTGTGTCTTCTTCAATTTCTTTCATCAGTGTTTTTTACTTTACATAATAACCATCTTTCATGTCTTTGGTTAGGATTATTCCTAGGTATCTTATTATATCTGGTGCAAATGAAAATGAGATTGATTTCTTAAGTTCTCTTTCTGCTGCTTCATTACTGGTGTATAGAAATGCAACATATTTCTGTATGTTGATTTTGGATTCTGCAACATTACTGAATTTATTTATCAGTTCTAGCAGTTTTTTGGTAAAGTCTTTAAGGTTTTCTATATAGACTATCAGGTCATCTGCAAATAGTGAAAATTTTACTTCTTTGCTGCTGATTTGAATGCCATTCATTTCTTTCTGTTATCTGATTGCTGTGGCTAGGACTTGCAATACTATGTTAAATAACAGTGATGAGAGTGGACATCCTTATCTTGTTCCTGAACATAGAGAAAAAACTCTCAACTTTTCAACACTAACAATGATATCAGCTGCGGGTCTTTTATAGATGGCTTTTATTATGCTTAGGTATGTTCCCTCTAAACCTACTTTGTTGAGGGTTTTTTAACATCAATGAGTGCTGTATGTATTTTATCAAGTGCTTTTTCTGTATCAATTGAAAGGATGATATGTTTCCTAACCTTTCCTTTATTAATGTGGTGTATCACATTGATTGATTTGTGAATACTGAACCATGCTTGCAACCCAGATATAAATCCCACTTCAATGTGGTGAATGGTTCTTTCAATGTATTGTTGAATTTGGTTTGATAGTATTTTATCAAGAATTTTTGCATTCATGTTGATCAGGGATATTGGCCTATAGTTCTCTTTTTTAGTGAAGTCATTATCTGGATTTGATATCAGGGTAATGCTGGCCTTACAGAATCAAATTTGGAAATTTCCCTTCCTTTTCTATTTTTTCGAATAGTTAAGAATAGGTATTAACTCGATAGCTCTCGAAGAAGATGGCAGCGTAAGAGGACGCTGAGCTCACCGCACGTCTTGCTGATCACTTAGATTCCACCTACACCTGCCTAACTAACCCCGAAAACCACCAGAAGACTAGCAGAAGGGAGTCTCCGGAGCCAAGGGCAGACGAGAGGCCCACAGAAGAGGGTAGGAAGGGCGGCGAGGCGGTGCGCTCTCCACGGACTGGCGGGAGGGAGCCAGGGCGGAGGGGCAGCCGGCCGGCCAAGCAGAGCCCCGGAGTCTGGCTTGCAAAAGCGGAGAGGCCGGACGGACGGAGTGTGTTCTGACAGCAAGCGGGAATTAAGCATCTGGGAGGTCATAAGCTAACAGCTCTGCTCGGAAAGCAGGAAGGCTGGAGAACAAAGGGAGGGAGACTTGCTGAGCCCCGGGACGACAGAGCTATTTGGCGGGGAACAAAGGCGCTTACCAGAGCCATCTCCCTCGCCCATCCCCCAGCCAAAATCCCAAAGGGAACCAGTTCCTGCCAGGGAACTTGCTTGCTCCTCGCAAATACCCAATGATGTGCTTCTGCGGAGCCACCCCTCCAGCAGCGGGTCTGACTCCCTACCGCTGCCACAGGGCCCCTCCTGAAGTGGATCACCAAAGGAGAAGCGAGCTAAGCCTGCCCCTCCTGCCCCCGAGCACCTTGCCTACCCACCCCAGCTAATACGCCAGATCCCCAGCATCACAAGCCTGGCAGTGTGCAAGTAGCCCAGACGGGCCACGCCACCCCACAGTGAATCCCCCCTAGGAGAGGAGCAGAGAAGGCACACACAAGTCTGACTGTGGCCCCAGCGGTGGGTTGGGGGCAGACATCAGGGCTGACTGCGGCTCCGCCCACCAACTCCAGTTATACACCACAGCACAGGGGAAGTGCCCTGCAGGTCCTCACCACACCAGGGACTATCCAAAATGACCAAGCGGAAGAATTCCCCTCAGAAGAATCTCCAGGAAATAACAACAGCTAATGAGCTGATCAAAAAGGATTTAAATAATATAAGAGAAAGTGAATTTAGAATAATAGTCATAAAATTAATCGCTGGGCTTCAAAACAGTATAGAGGACAGCAGAGAATCTCTTGCTACAAAGATCAAGGGACTAAGGAACAGTCAGGAGGAGATAAAAAACACTTTAAACGAGATGCAAAACAAAATGGAAACGAAGACGGCTTGGATTGAAGAGGCAGAGGAGAGAATAGGTGAACTAGAGGATAAAAGTATGGAAAAAGAGGAAGCTGAGAAAAAGAGAGATAAAAAAATCCAGGAGTATGAGGGGAAAATTAGAAAACTAAGTGATACACTAAAAAGAAATAATATACGCATAATTGGTATCCCAGAGGAGGAAGAGAGAGGGAAAGGTGCTGAAGGAGTACTTGAAGAAATAATAGCTCAGAACTTCCCTGAACTGGGGAAGGAAAAAGGCATTGAACCCAAGAGGTAAGAGAACTCCCTTCAGACATAACTTGAACCGATCTTCTGCGCAACATATAATAGTGAAACTGGCAAAATACAAGGATAAAGAGAAAATTCTGAAAGCAGCAAGGGGTAATGTGCCCTCACATATAAAGGGAGACCTATAAGACTCGTGACTGATCTCTCTTTTGAAACTTGGCAGGCCAGAAAGGATTGGCACGAGATCTTTAATGTGCTGAACAGAAAAAATATGCAGCTGAGAATCCTTTATCCAGCAAGTCTGTCATTTAGAATAGAAGGAGAGATAAAGGTCTTCCCAAACAAACAAAAACTGAAGGAATTTGTAACCACTAAAACAGCCCTACAAGAGATCCCAAGGGTGATCCTGTGAGACAAAGTACCACAGACATCACTACAAGCATAAATCATACAGACATCACAATGACTCTAAACCTGTATCTTTCTATAGTAACACTAAATGTAAATGGATTAAATGCGCCAACCAAAAGACATAGGGTATCAGAATGGATAAAAAAACAAGACCCATCTATTTGCTGTCTACAAGAGACTCATTTCAGATCTGAGGACACCTTTAGATTGAGAGTGAGGGGATGGAGAACTGTTTATCATGCTACTGGAAGCCAAAAGAAAGCTGGAATAGCCATACTTATATCAGACAAACTAGACTTTAAATTAAAGGCTGGAACAAGAGATGAAGAAGGGCATTATATAACAATTACAGGGTCTATCCACCAGGAAGAGCTAACAATTATAAATGTCTATGCGCCGAATACCGGAGCCCCAAATATATAAAACAATTGCTCATAAACATAAGCAACCTTACTGATAAGAATGTGGTAATTGCAGGGGACTTTAACACTCCACTTACAGAAATGGATAGATCATCTAGACACATGGTCAATAAAGAAACAAGGGCCCTGAATGACACATTGGATCAGATGGACTTGACAGATACTTTTAGAACTCTGCATCCCAAAGCAACAGAATATACTTTCTTCTCGAGTGCACATGGAACATTCTCCAAGATAGATCATATACTGGGTCACAAAACAGCCCTTCATAAGTATACAAGAATTGAAATTATACCATGCTTACTTTCAGACCACAATGTGATGAAGCTTGAAATCAACCACAGGAAAAAGTCTGGAAAACTTCCAAAAGCATGGAGGTTAAAGAACACCCTACTGAAGAATGAGTGGGTCAACGAGGCAATTAGAGAAGAAATTAAAAAATATATGGAAACAAACGAAAATGAAAATACAACAATCCAAACACTTTGGGATGCAGCGAAGGCAGTCCTGAGAGGAAAATACATTGCAATCCAGGCCTATCTCAAGACACAAGAAAAATCCCAAATACAAAATCGAACAGCACACCTAAAGGAAATAGAAGCAGAACAGCAAAGGCAGCCTAAACCCAGCAGAAGAAGAGAAATAATAAAGATCAGAGCAGAAATAAACAATATAGAATCTAAAAAAAATGGAGAGCAGATCAAAGAAACCAAGAGTTGGTTTTTTGAAAAAATTAACAAAATTGACAAACCTCTAGCCAGGCTTCTCAAAAAGAAAAGGGAGATGACCCAAACAGATAAAATCATGAATGAAAATGGAATTATTACAACCAATCCCTTAGAGATACAAACAATTATCAGGGAATACTATGAAAAATTATATGCCAACAAATTGGACAACCGGAAGAAATGGACAAATTCCTAAACACCCACACTCTTCCAAAACTCAATCAGGAGGAAATAGAAAGCTTGAACAGACCCATAACCAGCGAAGAAATTGAATCGGTTATCAAAAATCTCCCAACAAATAAGAGTCCAGGACCAGATGGCTTCCCAGGGGAGTTCTACCAGATGTTTAAAGCAGAGATAATACCTATCCTTCTCAAGCTATTCCAAGAAATAGAAAGGGAAGGAAAACTTCCAGACTCATTCTATGAATCCAGCATTACTTTGATTCCTAAACCAGACAGAGACCCAGTAAAAAAAGAGAACTACAGGCCAATATCCCTGATGAATATGGATGCAAAAATTCTCAATAAGATACTAGCAAATCGAATTCAACAGCATATAAAAAGAATGATTCACCATGATCAAGTGGGATTCATTCCTAGGATGCAGGGCTGGTTCAACATTCTCAAATCAATCAATGTGATACATCACATTAATAAAAGAAAAGATAAGAACCATATGATCCTGTCAATCGATGCAGAAAAAGCATTTGACAAAATCCAGCACCCTTTCTTAATAAAAACCCTTGAGAAAGTCGGGATAGAAGGAACATACTTAAACATCATAAAAGCCATTTATGAAAAGCCCACAGCTAACATCATCCTCAATGGGGAAACACTGAGAACTTTTTCCCTGAGATCAGGAACACGACAGGGATGCCCACTCTCACGGCTGTTGTTTAACATAGTGTTGGAAGCTCGAGCATCAGCAATCAGACAACAAAAGGAAATCAAAGGGAATAAAATTGACAAAGGTGAAGTCAAGCTTTCACTCTTTGCAGATGACATGATATTATACATGGAAAATCCGATAGACTCCACCAAAGGTCTGCTAGAACTGATGCATGAATTCAGCAAAGTTGCAGGATACAAAAGCAATGTACAGAAATCAGTTGCAAGCTTATCCACTAATAATGAAGCAACAGAAAGACAAATAAAGAAACTGATCCTACTCACAATTTTACCAAGAAGCATAAAATACCTAGGGACAAATCTAACCAAAGATATAAAAGATCTGTATGCTGAAAAGTATAGAAAGCTTACGAAGGAAATTGAAGAAGATTTAAAGAAATGGAAAGACATTCCCTGCTCATGGATTGGAAGAATAAATATTGTAAAAAATGTCAATACTACCTAAAGCTATCTACACATTCAATGCAATCCCAATCAAAATTGCACCAGCATTCTTCTCAAAGCTCGAACAAGCAATCCTAAAATTCATATGGAACCACAGAAGGCTCCGAATAGCCAAAGTAATTTTGAAGAAGAAGACCAAAGCAGGGGGCATCACCATCCCAGACTTTAGCCTCTACTGCAAAGCTGTAATCATCAAGACAGCATGGTATAGGCACAAAAAGAGACACATAGACCAATGGAATAGAATAGAAACCCCAGAACTAGACCCACAAACGTATGGCCAACTCATCTTTGACAAAGCAGGAAAGAACATCCAATGGAAAAAAGACAGTCTCTTTAACAAATGGTGCTGGGAGAACTGGATGGCAACATGCAGAAGGTTGAAACTAGACCACTTTCTCACACCATTCACAAAAATAAACTCAAAATGGATAAAGGACCTGAATATGAGACAGGAAACCATCAAAACCTTAGAGGAGAAAGCAGGAAAAGACCTCTCTGACCTCAGCCGTAGCAATATATTACTCAACACATCCCCAAAGGCAAGGGAATTAAAAGCAAAAATGAATTACTGGGACCTTATGAAGATAAAAAGCTTCTGCACAGCAAAGGAAACAACCAACAAAACTAAAAGGCAACCAACGGAATGGGAAAAGATATTTGCAAATGACATATCGGACAAAGGGCTAGTGTCCAAAATCTATAAAGAGCTCACCAAACTCCACACCCGAAAAACAAATAACCCAGTGATGAAATCGTCAGAAAACATGAATAGACACTTCTCTAAAGAAGACATCTGGATGGCCAACAGGCACATGAAAAGATGCTCAACGTCGCTCCTCATCAGGGAAATACAAATCAAAACCACACTCAGGTATCACCTCATGCCAGTCAGAGTGGCCAAAATGAACAAATCAGGAGACTATAGATGCTGGAGAGGATGTGGAGAAACGGGAACCCTCTTGCACTGTTGGTGGGAATGCAAATTGGTGCAGCCACTCTGGAAAGCAGTGTGGAGGTTCCTCAGAAAATTAAAAATAGACCTACCCTATGACCCAGCAATAGCACTGCTAGGAATTTACCCAAGGGATACAGGAGTACTGATGCATAAGGGCACTTGTACCCCAATGTTTATAGCAACACTGTCAACAGTAGCCAAATTATGGAAAGAGCCTAAATGTCCATCAACTGATGAATGGATAAAGAAATTGTGGTTTATATACACAATGGAGTACTACATGGCAATGAGGAAGAACGAAACATGGCCCTTTGTAGCAACGTGGATGGAACTGGAAAGTGTGATGCTAAGTGAAATAAGCCATACAGAGAAAGACAGATACCATATGGTTTCACTCTTATGTGGATCCTGAGAAACTTACCAGAAACCCATGGAGGAGGGGAAGGAAAAAAAAAAAGAGGTTAGAGTGGGAGAGAGCCAAAGCATAAGAGACTCTTAAAAACTGAGAACAAACTGAGGGTTGATGGGGGTGGGAGGGAGTGGAGGGTGGGAGATGGGTTTTAAGGAGGGCACCTTTTGGGATGAGCACTGGGTGTTGTATGGAAACCAATTTCGACAATAAATTTCATATATTGAGAAAAATAAATAAATAAATATTATGTATATACATAAATATATGTATATATATTACTTATATGTTGCATCTTCGTTATTCATTCACTTGTTAATCAAAACATGGCTTGTCTCCATTTCTTGATTATTGTGAATAATACTGCAATAAACATAGGAGTGCAGATAAAAAAAAAAAAAAAAAGAATAGGTATTAACTCTTTACATATATGGTAGAATTTGCCGGAGAAGCCATCTGGCTCTAGACTTTGGTTTTCAGGAGTTTTTTGGCATGTAGTAAAAAAAGTTGTCCTAAAATGGAAAGGCCTACCTCAAGAATCAAGAAAAATCTCACATAAACAACCTAACCTTACACCTAATTGATTTAGAAAAAGAATAAGTAGAAGCCTAAAATCAGCAAAAGGAAGGAAATAATAGACATTAGAGCAGAAATAATTGATATAGAACCTAAAAAAAATAAAACAGAACAGATCAATGAAACCAGGAGATAACTCTTTGAAAAAATTAATATAATTACCAGGAGATACTTCTTTGAAAAAATTTATATCATTAATAAACTTCTAGCCAGACTTATCAAAAATAAATGAAAGAACCTAAATTAATAAAATCACAAATGAGAGAGGGGAAATAGCAACTAGTACCACAGAAATACATGTAATTTTAAGAAACTATTATGAAAAACTATATACCAACAAATTGCACAAGCTGGAAGAAATGTATAAATTACTTGAAACGTATAAACTATCAAAAACTGAAACAGAAGGAACAGAAAACATAAACACATTAATAACCAGGAAAGAGATTGAATCAGTAATCAAAAACCTCCCAACATACAAAAGACAGGTATTCTTTTCTTTTCCATTTGCATGGAATACCTTTTTCTACACTTTCACTTTCAGTTTCTTCATGTTCTTAGATCTGCAGTACCTTTTTCTATACTTCCATTTTCAGTTTCTTCATGTTTTTAGATCTGCAGTGATTGCACAGGCAACATATTAATGAACCTTGCTTTTTTTAAAAAAATCAACTTATCTAGTCTATATCTTTGGACAATTTAGTCCATTTACATTTATAGTAATTATAGATAGGAATGTATCTATTGATATATTCTTGAACATTTTCTTTTTACTTCCTCTCTGTTCCTTTCTTTTTTTCTTGGATTTTTCCTTTGTGGTTTGGTGATTTCCTTAGCATTATTCCTTTCTCATTATATTTTGTTTTCCTATAGATTTCTGCTTTGTATTACACGAGGTTAACATTTAATATCCTATATATACATCAATCTATTTTAAGTTAATACTATCTGATATTTAAATGTATTCTAAACCTATAAATCTTTATTACCCCTCACATGTTATTTTTAATGTTGATTTTAAATCTGTTCATTTTGGATGTCTACCGGGAAAGGGGGTAGAGTAGAAGAACCATAAGCTCATTTACTAGATTTACTAGATTTACACATTTACTAGAAATGTGACTCAGACACAACTGTAGAGCACAAGCAACACACACAGGTTACTCTGCTGAAGGCCAGGTTCAGGAAAATGGGACACTGCACTTCAGGGCACTCTAAGAGCTCTTCCTCATAAAGGCACTACTTCCAAGAGCAGAAGACATAGCTGAACTTTTTAACATATAAAAGCAGATGGAGAGAGACAGACAAAATGAGAGAAATCTATACCAAATGAAAGAACAGACAAGGCCATAGACAGGTATCTAAGTGAAACAGATATAAGTAACATGCCTAATACAGAATTTAAAGCAATGATCATAAGGACATTCACTGCAATTAAGAAAGGAGTGTAAGACATGAGTGAGACCCTTAACACAGAGATAAAGAATAACATAGCAGAGATAAAGGGGTCAATAAACAAAATGAGAAACATTCTTGATGGAAAGAAGAGAATAATGGAAGAACCAGAGAAACAAGTTAATGATCTAGAAGACAGAATTATGGAAAGTACTCACACTGAACAGGAGAGAAAAAAGAATTATGCAAAATGAGAACAGACTTTGTGATCTCAGTGACTCCATCAAATTTAATAACATTCATATTATAAGAGTCCCAAAACAAGAAGTGGGAGAAAGAGGCAGAAAATTTATTTGAAGAAATAATAGCTGGAAACTTCCCTAATCTGGAGAAGGAAACAGATATACAGATGTAGGAAGCACAGAGAACCCCCATCAAAATGAACAATAATAGGCCAACACATATTGATATTAAATGTGCAAAATATAGTGATAAAAACAAAATCTTAAAAGCAGCAAGACAAAAGAAGACAGTACCTTAAAAGGGAAAACCCATAATGCTAGCAGGAGGCTTTTAAATGGAACTTATGCAAGCCAGAAGGGAGTGACATTGTATACCAAAATGCTGAATGGGAAAAATCTATAGGCACGAATAGTCTATCCAGCAAGGCTATGATTTAGAATATGAGATAGAGTTTCTAAGACAACAGCAAAAAAATAATAAAGGAATTCATGAACACTAAAACAGCCCAGCTAGAAATATTTAAGGGGACTCTTTGAGTAAAAAGGAGAAACAAAAAGTGACAATATAAAGGTAAGAAACACAGAAGCAGTAAAAATGAATATTTCTGTTAAAAAAATCAGTCAAGTATCTCACAGGAGAAAAGGATATAGATTATAACAACATACACATTAAATGCAGGGAGTAGAGAAAAAAGGAATGGGTCCAAACATAAAAGACCATATAGACTCCTATATAAAAAAGAGGTTATACACAAAATTTCTGGTAACAATATACCAAAAACCACTAAAACATATACCAAAAATAAAAACAAAGAAATCCAGAATATATCATTTTTGAAAATCAGGAAGACATGAAAAGAGAAAAACT
This sequence comes from Prionailurus viverrinus, assembly GCF_022837055.1. Taxonomy (NCBI): domain Eukaryota; kingdom Metazoa; phylum Chordata; class Mammalia; order Carnivora; family Felidae; genus Prionailurus; species Prionailurus viverrinus. The sequence goes on from NC_062579.1 coordinate 58,866,662, forward strand.
AGAAAGGATCAGAAAAAATTTTTCAGAAACATCCACAAAACAAATAATAAAATAACAATAAACACATATCTATCAATAATTACTTTGAATACAAATGGCCTAAAAAGTTTAATCAAAAGATATAAGGTAACAAATTGGGTAAAAAAACAAGACCCATTTATGTTCTGCCTATGGGAGACTGATTTTATAGCAAACAACACCCGCAAAATAAAAGTGAGGGGATGGAGAAATATCATGCAATTTATATACATTATGGTAAAGCAGCAAAAAGAGAAATTAAGAAATCAAGACAACTTACAATTGTACCAGAAATAAGAAGATACCTAAGAATAAACCTAACCAAAGAGGTGAAAGACCTGGACTCTGAAAACTATAAAACACTAATGAAAGAAATTGAAGAAGACACAAAGAAATGGAAGACATTCCATGCTCAGGGACTGGAAGAACAAATATTGCTAAAAGGTCTATACTATACAAAGTAAGCTACACATTTCAGACATTCTCTATCAAAGTACTATAAGCTTTTATCACAGAATTAGAACAATCCTAAAATTTTTATGGAACAACAAAAAACCTCATTTAAACAAAGCAATTTTGAAAAAGAAACACAAAGCTGGAGGCATCACATTTCTGGATGCCATGTAACATTACAAAGTTACAGTGATCAATAAAATAGGGGACAACATGGCAGAGAAGTAGGGGGATACATACTTTGAGCGTCTCTCAAACAGAAGTGCAGAAGCCAAAGGACTTTGAACAACAGAACCTGGGAGGAAAAGAGACTGAATCTACTAGGAAGAAAATAGAAAAGCTGGAAAAAAGATAGGGCTACTCCAAGAAACAAATCACCAGTACGCCTGGTGGAGGGTCCAAAATATCACTACGAGTAGGGGAATAAAATAACCAAAGTCACACACACACAAAAAAAAGAGCAAGTAACAATCTCTGAAAAAACACCTCGTGAAGGGCCAGGCCCTGGACAGTGTTTGACCCTCCTTTAATATAGCAGTGCTCGCAGGTGCAGAGGACATAACAAGCTTTTAACATTCATAAGAGACAGAAACTAGTCAAAATGATGAAATGGAAGAATTCTCCTCAAAAGAAACTCCAGGAACTAGCAACAGCTAACAAACTGATCGAAAACAATTTAAGCAATGTAACAGAAAATGAATTGAAAATAATAGTCATAAAATTAATCGCTGGGCTTGAAAAAAGCATAGAGGAAAGCAGAAAATCTATTTCTACAGAGATCAAAGGACTGAAAAAACAATCCTGAGGAATTAAAAAATGCAATAAAAGAGGTTCAAAATAAAATGGAGGCAGCCACAGCATGGACTGAAGAGGCAGAGAGGAGAACAGGTGACTTAGAAGATAAAATTATGGAAAAAGAGGAAGCTGAGGAAAAGAGAGATAAAAAAATCCAGGAGTGCAAGGGGAGAACTGGAGACCTAAGTGATGCAATTAAAAGGAACAATATCCGTATCACGGAATTACACAAGAAGGGAAAGAGAAAGAGGCTGAAGGTGTGTACTTGAATAAATCGTAGGTGAGAACTTCCCTGACCTGGGGAAGGAAAAAGGCATTGAAATCCAAGAGGCACAGAGAACTCCCTTCAGACGTAACTTGAATCAATCTTCTGCATGATATATCTAGTGAAAATGGCAAAACACAAATAAAAAGAGAGAATTCGGAAAGCAGCTAGGGATAAATGGGACTTAACATACAAAAGTAGACACATAAAGATGGTAGCAGACCTATCTACTGAAACGTGGCAAGCCAGAAAGGAATGGCAGGAAATCTTCAATGTGATGAACAGAAAAAAATATGCAGCCAAGAATCATTTATCCAGCAAATCTATCATTTAGAATAGAAGGAGAGATAAAGGTCTTCCCAAAAACAAAAACTGAAGGAATTCATCACCATTAAACCAGCCCTACAAGAGACCCTAAGGGGGATCCTGTGAGACAAAGTAGCAGAGATATCGCTACAACCATGAAACCTACAGACATCACGACTCTAAACCCATATCTTTCTATAATAACACTAAACGTAAATGGACTAAATGTGCCAACCAAAAGACATAGGGTATCAGAATGGATAAAAAAAACAAGACCCATCTATTTGCTGTCTACAAGAGACTCATTTTAGACCTGAGGACACCTTCAGATTGAAAGTGAGGGGATGGAGAACTATCTATCATGCTACTGGAAGTCAAAAGAAAGCTGGAGTAGCCATACTTATATCAGACAAACTAGACTTTAAATTAAAGCCTGTAACAAGAGATGAAGAAGGGCATTATACAATAATTACAGGGTCTATTCATCAGAAAGAGCTAACAATTATAAATCTCTATGCGCCAAATACATGAGCCCCAAAATACATTAAAACTTAAAACACTTAACCATAATCATAAGGAACCTTATTGATAAGAATGTGTTAATTGAAGGTGACTTTAATACTCTACTTACAACAATGGATAGAACATCTACACAGGGAACCAATAAAGAAACAAGGGTCCTGAATTATATACTGAATCAGATGGGATTGAAAGATATACTTAGAACACTGCATCCCAAAGCAACAGAATATACTTTCTTCTCGAGTGCACATGGAACATTCTCCAAGATAGATCACATACTGGGTCACAAAACGGCCCTTCATAAGTATAAAAGAATTGAGATCATACCATGCACACTTTCAGACCACAGTGCTATGAAACTTGAAATCAACCACAGGAAAAAGTCTGGAAAACGTCCAAAAGCATGGAGGTTAAAGAACACCCTAGTAAAGAATAAATGGGTCAACCAGGCAATTAGAGAACTAATTAAAATATATATGGAAACACATGAAAATGAAAAAACAACAATCCAAATGCTATGGGATGCAGCAAAGGCAGTTCTGAGAGGAAAATACATTGCAATCCAGGCCTATTTCAAAAACAAGAAAAATACCAAATACAAAATCTAACACACCTAAAGGAACTAGAAGCAGAACAGTAAAAACACCCCAAACCCAGCAGAGGAGAAATAATAAACATCAGAGCAGAAATAAACAATATACACTCTAAAAAAACTGCAGAGCAGATTAATGAAAGCAAGAGTTGGTTTTTTGAAAAAATAAACAAAATTGATAAACCTCTAGCCAGGCTTCTCAAAAAGAAAAGGGAGATGACCCAAATAGATAAAATCATGAATGAAAATGGAATTATTACAACCAATCCCTCAGAGATACAAACAATTATCAGGGAATACTATGAAAAATTATATGCCAACAAATTGGACAACCTGGAAGAAATGGACAAATTCCTAAACACCCACACACTTCCAAAACTCAATCAGGAGGAAATAGAAAGCTTGAACAGACCCATAACCAGCGAAGAAATTGAATCGGTTATCAAAAATCTCCCAACAAATAAGAGTCCAGGACCAGATGGCTTCCCAGGGGAGTTCTACCAGATGTTTAAAGCAGAGATAATACCTATCCTTCTCAAGCTATTCCAAAAAATAGAAAGGGAAGTAAAACTTCCAGATTCATTCTATGAAGCCAGCATTACTTTGATTCCTAAACCAGACAGAGACCCAGCAATAAAAGAGAATCACAGGCCAATATCCCTGATGAATATGGATGCACAAATTCTCAACAAGATACTAGCAAATCGAATTCAACAGCATATAAAAAGAATGATTCACCATGAACAAGTGGGATTCATTCCTGGGCTGCAGGGCTGGCTCAATATTCGCAAATCAATCCATGTGATACATCACATTAATAAAAGAAAAGATAAGTACCATATGATCCTGTCAATCGATGCAGAAAAAGCATTTGACAAAATTCAGCATCTGTTCTTAATAAAAACCCTCAAGAAATTTGGGATAGAAGGCACATACTTGAACATCATAAAAGCCATTTATGAAAAGCCCACAGCTAATATCATCCTCAATGGGGAAAAACTAAGAGCTTCCCCCTGAGATCAGGAACATGACAGGGATGTCCTCTCTCACCACTGTTGTTTAACATAGTGTTGGAAGTGCTAGCATCAGCAATCAGACAACAAAAGAAAATCAAAGGCATCAAAATTGGCAAAGACGAAGTTAAGCTTTCACTTTTTGCAGATGACATGATATTATACATGGAAAATCCGATAGATTCGACCAAAAGTCTGCTAGCACTGATACATGAATTCAGCAAAGTCGCAGGATACAAAATTAATGTACAGAAATCAGTTGCATTCTTATACACTAATAATGAAGCAACAGAAAGACAAATAAAGAAACTGATCCCATTCACAATTGCACCAAGCATCATAAAATACCTAGGAATCAACCTAACCAAAGATGTAAAAGGTCTGTATGCTGAAAACTATAGAAAGCTTTTGAAGGAAATTGAAGACACAAAGAAATGGAAAAACATTCCATGCTCATGGATTGGAAGAATATATATTGTTAAAATGTCAACATTATCCAAAGCAATCTACACATTCAATGCAATTCCAGTCAAAATTGCACCAGCCTTCTCCTCGAAGCTAGAACAAGCAATCCTAAAATTTGTATGGAACCACAAAATGCCCTGAATACCCAAAGTAATATTGAAGAAGAAGACCAAAGTGGGAGGCATCACAAATCCAGCCTTTAGCCTCTACAACAAAGCTGTAATCAATAAGGCAGTATGGCAATTACACAAAAACAGGCACATACACCAATGGAATAGAATAGAGACTCCAGAATTGGAACCATGAAAGTATGGTCAACTAGTCTTTGACAAAGCAGGAAGGAATATCCAATGGAAAAAAGACAGTCTCTTTAACAAATGGTGCTGGGAGAACTGGACAGCAACATTCAGAAGAATGAATCCAGACCACTTTCTTACATCATTCACAAAAATAAAGTCAAAATGGATGAAGGACCTGAATGTGAGACAGGAAACCATCAAAACCCTAGAAGAGAAAGCAGGAAAAAACCTCTCTGACCACAGCCACAGCAATTTCTTACTTGACACATCTCCAAAGGCAAGGGAATTAAAACCAAAAATGAACTATTGGGATCTCATCAAGATAAAAACCTTCTGCACTGCAAAGGAAACATTCAACAAAACTAAAACGCAACCGACGAAATGGGAAAATGTATTTGCAAATGACACATCAGACGAAGGGCTAGTATCCAAAATCTATAAAGAACTCACCAAACTCCACACCTGAAAAACAAATAATTCTGTGAAGAAATGGGCAGAAGACATGAATAGACACTTCTCTAAAGAAGACATCCAGATGGCCAACAGGCACATGAAAAGATGCTCAACGTCGCTCCTCATCAGGGAAATACAAATCAAAACCACACTCAGATATCACCTCACACCAGTCAGAGTGGCCAAAATGAACAAATCAGGAGACTATAGATGCTGGCAAGGATGTGGAGAAACGGGAACCCTCTTGCACTGTTGGTGGGAATGCAAACTGGTGCAGCCGCTCTGGAAAACAGTGTGGAGGTTCCTCAAAAAATTAAAAATAGATCTACCCTATGACCCAGCAATAGCACTGCTAGGAATTTACCCAAGGGCTACAGGAGTGCTGATGCATAGGGGCACTTGTACCCCAATGTTTATAGCAGCACTCTCAACAATAGCCAAATTATGGAAAGAGCCTAAATGTCCATCAACTGATGAATGGATAAAGAAATTATGGTTTATATATACAATGGAATACTACTTGGCAATGAGAAAGAATGAAATATGGCTTTTTATACCAATGTGGATGGGACTGGAGAGTATTATGCTAAGTGAAATAAGTCATACAGAGAAAGACAGATACCATACATTTTCACTCATAGTTGGATCCTGAGAAACTTAAGCGAAGAGCAGCGGGGAGGGTAAGGGGGGGGAAAGTTACAGAGAGGGAAGGAGACAAACCATAAGAGACTCTTAAATACTGAGTGCTACTGAGGGTTGATGGGGGGTGGGCGAGAGGAAAGTGGGTGATGGGCATTGAGGAGGGCACCTGTTGGGATGAGCACTGGGTGGTGTATGGAAACCAATTTGACAATAAATTTTATATAAAATTAAAAAAACAACAAAATAATAAAAAACACTACAGTGATCAAAACAGTATGGTACTGGCACAAAAATGGACGTATAGAACAATGAACAGAATGTAAAACCAAGAAATAAACCCACAAGTATATGGTGAATTAATCTTTTAAAAGCAGGAAAGTATCCAACAGGAAAAAGACAGCCTGTAAAACAAATGGAGTTGGTAAAACTGGATGGCAATATGCAAAAGAAGAAACTGTAAAAGGAAGAAACTATACCAATTTCTTACATCATACACAAAAATAAATTCAAAATGGATTAAAGACCTAAATGTGAGACCTAAAACCTTAAAAATCCTAGAGGATTACACAGCCATTAACCTCTTTGTGACATTGGCCATGGCAACCACCTTCTTGTATGTCTCCTGAGGCAAGGGAAACAAAAGCAAAACAAACTATTGGTACTCCATAAAATAAAAAGCTTCTGCACAGTGAAGGAAACCATTAACAAAACTAAAAGGGAACCTATGAAATGGGAGAAGATATTTGCAAATGACATCTCTGATAAAAGTTTAGTATCCAAAATACATAAGGAACTTATAAAACTCAACATCAAAAAAAACCCAAATATTCCAGTTAATAAATGAGCACAAGGCATCAACAGACATTTTTGCCAAAGACGACATTTTCCAAAGAAGACAAACAGATTGCCCACAGACACATGAAAACATGTTCATCATCATTTACCATTAGGCAAATGCATATTAAAACTACAATGAGATATCATCTCACACCTGTTCTAATGGCTAAAACCAACAACACAAGAAACGTCAAGAATTGGCAAGGATGTGGAGAAAAAGGAACACTCTTACACTGTTGGTGGGGATGCAAACTGGTGCAGCTACTGTGGGGAACAATATGGAGATTCCTCATAACCTTAACAATAGGGGCACCTGGGCGGCTCAGCCAGTTTCAGTTCAGGTCAGCTCTCAAGGTTTGTGAGTTTGAATCCCATGTCTGGCTCCATGCTGACAGCTCAGAGCCTGTTTGGGATCCTCTCTCTCCCCCTCTCCTGCTCTCTTTCTCAAAATAAATAAACTTTACAAAACTTTAAAAATAGAACTCTCCTATGATCCAATTGCACTACTGGGTAATTACCCAAAGAATACAAAAACACTCATTCAAAGGGTTACATGAACTCATGTTCATGGCAGCAGTTTTGACAATAGCCAAGATATGGAAGCAGCCCACATGTCCATAAATTAATGAATGGATAAATAAGAAGGGGCATATATATATATATATATATATATATATAATGGAATATTATTCAGTTATAAAAAATGAAATCTTGCTATTTGCAATGACATGAATGAAGCTAGAGAGTATAATGCTGCAACAATATGAATGGAGCTATAAAGTATATTGCTAAGTGAAATAAGTCAGTCAGAGAAAGACAAATACCATATGATTTCACTCATCTTTGAAATTTAGTAAGCAAAAAAAAAAAAAAAACAAAGGGAAAAAAGAGAGAGAGACAAATCAAGAAACAGACTCTTACTTACACAGAACAAACAGATGGTTACCAGATGGGTTTTGGGGGGATGGATTAAATAGGTAATGGGGATTAAGGAGTATACTTGTGATGATCACTGGGTGATGTATGGAATTGTTGAATCACTATATTGTACAGCTGAAGTAATGTAACACTTTGTTAAGTAACTGAAATTTAAACCTTAAAAAAAACTTAATTAAAAAAAATAAATCTTGGGGTGCTTGGGTAGCTCAGTTGGTAAAACGTCTGACTGTTGATTTCAGCTCAGGTCATGATCTCGTGGTTTGTGAGATATGAGCCCCACATCGGGCTCTGTGCTGACAGCATGAAGCTTAACTGGGATTCTCTCTCTCCCACTGTCTCTGCCCCTCCCCTACTTGTGGCCATGTGCTCTCTTTTTCTCTCAAAATAAATGGATAAACTTTTTTTTTAAAAAAAAGATAAGCATTTAATAAATAACTTGTTTTGTGCATCCCTATACTAATTATTATATAATTAATTTTACTAATTTTTCTTTTAATCTTCCTATTAGCTTTACATGTAGTTAATCCCCTACCTTTAAAATATATATGCCTTTATCAGTGTCATATTTTACTTTCACGTGATTTCTCATTACTAGTTAATTCCTTTTCTTTTCAGCTGAAATTCTCTTTCATACTTCTTATGAGGCTGGTTTATTGGTTTAGTTTTTGCTTGTCTGGAAAACTCTTTATCTCCCCTTTAATTCTTAATAACATTACCAGGTAGAGAATTATTGGTTAGATGTTTTTTTTTCCCCTTTCAGTATCTTGAATATACCACCCCACTCACTTCTGCCCTACAATGTTTTTGTTGAAAAATCCGCTGATGGTCTTACGGGGTGCCCTTATATGCAACAAGTTGTTTTCCTCTTGCTTCTTTTAAGATTCTCTTTAACTTTTAACATTTTAATTTGAATGCTTTTTCTTACTTGGAACTCTGTGGGCTTCCTGGAACTGATTGTCTGTTTCCTTCCCTAGATTAGGAAAATTTTCAGCCATTATTTCTTAAAATAAGTTTTCTACCCTTTTATCTCTGTCTGACCTTTTAGGACCCCCTATAATGCAGATTTTATTCTCATAGTCTCCTATGTCCCTTAAACTATCTTAATTTTTTGAATTTTCTTTTCCTTTCACTGTTCTCAGTTATTTCTGGTACCCTGTCTTGCAGGTCACTCATCCATTCTATTTTGTCTAGTCTGTTGTTGAACCTCTTAGCATATTTACCACTTCAGCTATTGTATTCTTCAGCTTTGTGACTTCTCTTTGTTACTTTATGGTTTAATATCTCTTTGTTGAAGTTTTCACTGTGTTCATCCATTCTTCTCCTGAGTTTGTTGAGCATATTTATGACCATTACTTTGAATTCTTCATCAGGTAGATTACTTATATCCATTTCATTAAGGGCTTTTTCTAATGTCTTCTCGTTCTTGCATCTGAACATATACGTTGTCTCCTCAATTTGCCTGACTCCATGTTTGTTTCTATGTATTACATAAGATAGCTACCTCTCCTCCTTTAAAAATTTTTTATTATAGTTGACACACTATTGTATATTAATTTCAGGTGTACAACATAGTGATTTGACAGGTTTATGCATTATACTATGTTCACCACAAGTGTTGCTACCATCTGTCACCATACAATACTATTACAATATGATTGACTATATTCCCTATGCTGTACTTTTTACCCCCATGACTTATTCATTCCATAACTAGAAACCTGTATCTCCCACTCCCCTTCACCCATTTTGCCAATTATCTCACTTCCCTCCCCTCTGGCAATCACACATTTTTTTCTATCTATGGGTCTCTTTCTGCTTTTTAATTTTTTAGGTTCCACATATAAATGAAATTGTATAGTATGACCTTGCATTGGAAATAAACCTTACCAATTCAACCATACCCTGGCTTTTGGTTATCTATAAGTAGCACAATTTGTTCTTCAAAGGTCCCAGTTGTTGAGGGTATGCCAAGACCTGTCATTGTTCCAAAGGGAGGGATCTCAGACAGTGCCTAGTTTCAGGCTAATTGTAAGCCAGATTGTCAGGCAGTATCTTTTAAGATATGCAAATAATAGTCTTTGAGTCCACAATTGTAAACACTGCTGACTTCCAGACCAGTTCCAGAGGTGTCCCCTAGGTAAAGTTGCAAAAACCATAGCTTTAGACGTGCGTATAATCTCCTTTCTGTGAGGTATCAGTGAGCTATGATGGGGCCAAGTGAGGGCACTAATGTGGTAAATTCCTACTCATGTTCCCTGAGAGCTCTTCTGCAGCCTCTGGTTGTATGACATGCCCCAGGACAAGAAAATAGGCCTTTTTCACATCAAGACTGCAGGTGAGTTTCAGTCTTCTGTTTGTACAGTGCCCTGGGAATGCTAACTCCCAAACACTGTCTCTAATTGCTTCAAACCCATGGAGTACAGGGGTGCCTGGGTAGCTCACTTAAGCCTCTGACTCTTGATCTTTAGCTCAGGTCGTAATCTCACAGTTTGTGAGATCAAGCCCTGCATCAGGCTCTGTGCTGACAACATGGAGCCTGCTTGGGATTCTCTCTTTCCCTCTCTCTCTCTGCCCCTCCCCCACTTGTGCTTGTTCTCTTTCTCAAAATAAATAAATACACTTTAGAAAACGAAAAAAACATGAGGTCCAAAAATGCAATACCCCACGGGGCCACAAGAGCCAGGTGCTCAAGGGGGTATCTCCTGTGTGGGCTGCACATCCCTGCCCAGGCAGGTTTTGAATGTGGTATGGGGTGGGGTACTCAGCCTATCTGGCTCTGGTGGGATAGGCCACAGCTGCAGTGTGCATGGGCAAGGTGCTCCCATTGAAGCTAGTAGACTTAAAGACATAAAGGAGGGGTTCAACAATGGCATCCATCTGCACCAGGACCAACAAGGCAGGAGAATTCAAAAATGGTACCCACCTCTATCCCAGGAGAGAGTCCCAACAGGTTCTTGCCTCTCCAGCAGATGCTTTAAGATTAGCAAATGAGTCTCCTTCACATAGGGTCTAGGTGCCTTGCAAACTGTTGCTTTTGAGCTGGGTCCCAGGGCTAGTGAATCTGTATAAGAACCTTTAGGGGTGGATTTTTCATTCCCTACAGTTCTCCTAGAAGTAAGCCCCACTGGTTTTCAAGGCTAGATGCTTTGGGGGCTCATTTCTCCAGTGCAGGTCCCACGGGTTGGATTGCCTGATGTGGGACACAGACGCCTTGCTCCTCAAGAATAAGCTCCATATTATGAGAGCAGTCCCCTCAAGAATAAGCTCCATATTATGAGATCAGTCCCAACTGTGGATTTCTGCCCTGGGGTGGGGCTTTTTGCAAGAACACGTCTCTACCCCTCCTACCCATCTTGATGTGGGCCTTTTATCTTTTGTTGTAGAGGCACTATTTAGCTAGATTTCAGGTCCTTTTCAGAGGGAACTGTCCCATTACAGCTGTAGTTTTGTTGTGTTCATTGGAGGAGGTGATTTCAGGATCCTTCTATGCCACCATCTTTCAATATGTCTTTTAATAAGTATGTAGATTTTAAAGTAACAAATAGCTTATACAATTAACTAAATACAGCAGGATAAAAGAAGATTTTCATAAACTATTACTATAATATGTTTTTCTTTTCCTATATAGTCAAACAGAACTCATTTTAAATATTGGGGCCATACTAAATCCAGAATTTCACACTTATCTTCATTATTACAGAGATGTCTTACCATACAGATTTTAGCACCTGTATATTAAATTAAGGTACAAATTAGAAAAGAATAAAATCAATTTTCCACAGGTGTTACATAAGAAAGCAACATATTTAAGTTTTTCATTTTGTTCTTACCGTATGTGATTCTAATTCAGCAATTTTCTCAGGGATCTCAGAACCCAAATAATATATTCTAATCACATGGTCAGTGCTACCTGTTGTAATGAACATACCACCTGGAGGATTAAAAAACAAACAAGCAAACATTGTACCAAGGAACTTTAAAAACCTTCCAATTGCCTTCTCAATTATATGCTCCTGATATTAGTAAGAGGGCTTCAAGAAATACGTTATCTTCTCACCATTAACGATATCTCAGAGAAAAATAAGTATAATTCAAGAGAAATAAGGGAAGTATTTAAAGTACAACTATACATACCACTCACCCAACAAAAGTCCACCAACTATACACTAAGTACAGGCCCTTGAATAATAAACATTAAATATCAGGGCCTTGAGGAACTCATTTCTTTAAATTTTATGTGAAAACATAATGCTCCAAAATTGTTTATAAAATGACCTATAGCTACAATTGTCTTTACAGGGCTATAGAGGTGGAATGTAAAAACTCAACCACTTTTGGGATGATGAATAAATTCTAGAGACGGATGGCGGTAGTGTATCCAAAACAAAGTGAATATACTCAATGCCACAAAACCGTACACTTAAAAATGGTTATTAAAATAGTAAAGTTTATGTTATATTTTACCACAGTAAAAGAAAAGGTGAACTAGCATAGTAATAGAAAAGCACTGTTTATATACTGCAGAAGTGTCTTCTATATGGAGCCACAGTACATTTTTTCTGAAATGTCAGGGCAGGATTTTAGTGTTGAACTGTGTGTGTAGCAGGGGTATACTTTTTACCAACTAAATTCTGAATTATATAAAAACATATAAGCAAATAATAAAAACACTCCAAAGCTATTACATGTGTTAATTCAAAGTCCACAAACGTCCCTCTATAGTATCATATGGTTCACATTTTTTATTATGTTTCCATTAACAAACATACATTTTTTTCTCCACAAAATTGAAAAATATTATCTTTTACAACTGGATTATTTAATATTTTGGGTACTCAAAACTTTGAATTTTTACACATACCAGAACTGAAAGATGAACAAGATATCTGAACTCCAGGTCTAGATCTCTCAGTAAATTTCACTGGGCGATCTCTAAGAGAAAAGGAAGATATTTTTATTTTCCATCATGTTCATTTAACATGCAAGAATCTTTGCACACTGGTGGATATCTACAGATTTAACATCAGTATTATAAAACACACATTGGAAGTAGTCAATAAGTTCTATTCCCATCATTCAGGTTAAAAATGCATTTAAACTTCAAATATACTTTAAGATACCAGAATTATTATCATAGCTTTGCAAAGAAATTGCCAAGTAACTTACTACCACAAAGAGAAGTTCAAAGTCTTCTTATCAGAGTAATAAATGAAATAAACACTCTGCAAAAATTTTGTGTATAAGTTAAATAGTCTCTCCAACATTGGTTTCATAAAAATTCTATTCTAGAATCTCTAACATCTAATTGAAGTAGGTATAGATGTGTATATATACACACATGCACACATACACTTACATACTTAAATAAACCAACTATTAACAACGTCTCAAGATAACAAAGAAAACGAGACATGCTTGATTTTGCACAAAACTCCTAACCCAATTCTAAACTTACCTAAACTTCATTGTTTTTACATGCCATTGCCAGAAACAGATTGTTCCATCAGCACCAGTAGAAGTGAGGTATCTGGTTGTGCCTTTAGTTGATGGACAAAACTAAAAAGAAAATTCTAATTCAAATAGAAAGCTTTCATGTTCAAACTTATTTTAAACACAGCATCTTCTAAAATTAAAATCACTTTAATAGATATACCTTAAATAAATTCAATTAAGAATTTCACATTCAAGATATCAGTTATTTAAATTTCCTAGATTAATGAATACCTTGCAAAAATTTACAATATCAAGAAATAGTAGAAAAAAGTCATCAAATTTAGGATAAAATATATTAGCTTAAAAACAATTATTTTCAGGGGTGCCTGGATGCTTCAGTCAGTAGAGCATGCAACTCTTGATCTCAGGGCAAGTTCAAGCTCCATATTGAATGTAGAGATTACTTTAAAAAAACAAAATTTTAAAAAATAAATAAATAATTATTTTGAAATTACTGAACATCACAGTTTAAGATTATTTCATTACTTTTAATGGAGAAAATATTACAAGGTGATTACTAGTAAGCCATTAGAAGTCTACTAAGTATATATTTATATAGCAAAAAATTATGGAATTTTTATAGCTCATATGAATACGGCATCAGAAATCAATCTAAAATCAATGATTAGGAAGTTGTATCTAAATATTTTGGTCTTATCATTTTATTTTAAACTCCAACTGCAATAATGTATGATATAAATGTTGTCCTAAAAGGATGCCTGAGATACAGAAAAAAGTTGGAAATCAAACCAGGGTCTCTGCATGCCATGAGTTTTAAAAATCCCAAATACAGGGGCGCCTGGGTGGCTCAGTCGGTTAAGCGTCCGACTTCAGCTCAGGTCACGATCTCACGGTCCGTGAGTTCGAGCCCCGCGTCGGGCTCTGGGCTGATGATGGCTCAGAGCCTGGAGCCTGCTTCTGATTCTGTGTCTCCCTCTCTCTCTGACCCTCCTCCCCCGTTCATGCTCTGTCTCTGTCTCAAAAATAAATGAACATTAAAATTTTTTTTTAAAAATCCCAAATACAGATAAATCAACACCACTAAGATGAATATTAAGGATCTGAATAAATTTTGACCTCAAATCTAAAGAAAATGATCATTATAGATATTAGAATTCATTTATCTAGTTTCTTGACAGGAAACACAGAACTTCTACCAAGACTAGAGAATTTAAATCAAACAAAGATTATCAATTAATGTTATCCATTAACAGTTGATATACGGTAAAGAACCAGTACTCAGGTATCATGCCTATATTTTCCTTTCTGAGATAAAGAAGCTTGCAATTGAAAACGTAATCCACAATTTACAGCAGGAGTCTGCAAATTACAACACACATGCCAAATCCAACTTGCTGTCTGTTACTGTAAATAAAGTTTTATTGGACAAAGTCACCTTACACTGGCTATAGCTGCTTTTGGCCTGCAGAGTTAAGTAGGTGTGACAGAGACCACACGGTCTGCAAAACCTAAAATATCTACTATCAGATCCATGAATTGCTGATCTCTGATACACGCAAATAAGACAAGTAAATATAAAAGAGTATAATTTTATTAAGTTTGAAAAAAACACTAAAACTTTTATTATCACCATTATATTTAAATACATTCATCAATCACAAAGGTGGATCTGGCCTATTAATGTTCCCTAATTGGATTGTTTTTAAATAATAAATCATGTTAGAGATTATACAAATAAGATATGTACACTTCTGAATATAAATTAATACATCATTATTAAAGTAAATTTAGTAAATATAGAGAAACAATAAAAGCTACTTATAATCCCACCACCCAGGGGCACCTGGGTGGCTCAGTCGGTTAAGCGCCTGACTTCAGCTCAGGTCATGATCGCACAGTCTGAGTTTGAGCCCCGCACTGGGCTCTGTGCTGACAGCTTAGAGCCTGGAGCCTGCTTCGGATTCTGAGTCTCCCTTTCTCTGCCCCTCCCCCTGCCTGCATTCTGTCTGTCTTCCAAAATAAAATAAAGACATAATTTTTTAAAAAATAATCCCACCACCCAGAGGCAACCTCTATTAATATCATATCATTTTATATCTGTTTTGTTTAAAAAAAATCTGAAAGGAAAATACACCATGATGTTAATGGAGACAGTCAATTAGCAAAGAGTAAGTATAGTATATAGAATTCACACTAAATGGTACTGATTACTATGGAAAAAAATAAAATTAAGGGGAGATAAAGAGTGCTGGTTCAGGGAACAATTTACAATTTTAGAGTGGTAAAGTGGTTAGAGAAAGTCCCTGAGAAAGAGAAATTTACACACAAAGTGCGAAGAAAGTGAAGGAATAAGCCATGTGACTATCTAAGGAAGAGCATTCCGTTCCAGAGACATGAAACGGAGCAAAGGCAGAATTGGAGGCAGAGTGGTCTAACAAAGCAGAGTGCATAGCAGCAGCTAAAGCAGAATGAGAAAAGAAAACTAGTAGAAGATGAGGTCAAAGAGAGCAAGGGGCTGAGAATGTAGGCCTTACAATGTGGGTAATTGTAAAGACTTCAACTTTAACACTGAGTTTGGAACTACTGAGGGTTCTGAGTACCAGTGATGTGATTTAACTTCCATTTTAAAATCACACAGCCTGCTATGGCAGAGGTTAGACTGGGGCAAGAAAGAGGGAAGGGAAGAAGCAGGAAGATCAGTTGGAAATGTGCTTCAATAATCTGGGTCATAGATGATAACTATTTGAAACGTAATAGAAATGATAAAGATCATGATAATTTGTCAGATTCTGGATTTATTCTGAGGGTAGAGCCAAAATTATATGCTAACAAGTTAGATATGAGATATAAAAGAGACCAAAAAAAAGTCAGGGATGACTACTCTGAGCAATTGGAAGGATAAAATAGCCATTTGTTTACTTGAAAAAAGTTTTAGGAAAAGCAGATTTAAGAAAGGAAAATAGAAGTTCAATTTTGAGTATGCTGAGTTTGAGATTCATGAAATTCATGTGATGATACAAAATGGGTAGCTGAATATACAAGTATGGAACTAAGAGAAAGGTCCCAAGATGAAAATATAAGTTTGAAAATCATCAGCCTACAGATGAAATCCAAAACTACGAGACTTAATGAGATCACTAAAGGAAAGAATGTGATAGAGATCCATCAATCTTTAGGGAGCTCCTACATGTAAACAAAGTAAGATAGAAATTAGAAAATCAACCTATGAGGAAGCCAAGGAGTATCATAAACATTTTTCAATATCAGTGGCCATTTTTTTTAGTTATATGAGAGTATTTCTGAATTCCAGAAATAATCTGGCAGATACGATGGTAGGAACACAAGTAACTAATAAACTCCTAAAACAGAAGACATAAAATAATTTCAACTGATTAAAAGTTTGATATACAATTTTTAAAATCCAATATACATTAAACCTAATTCTTGCTAGCTCCTCATAAACAGGTGATATTTTATTTAAATAACACACAAAAATTGACTGACATACTTTTTAGTGACTCAAGAACAAGGAAAAGTAAATGGGAGTAATTATCTCATCCACAAAATGGTCTCCTTGACCAAAGTGTAAAACACAGTTTCAGAGGGATTCCTCTATTTTGCTTTCAACACAAAGAAGAGGACAAATTCAGCTTAGTTTTCTTAAATAAAAGTCTTTTGGGGGCTATCCAGGACTTTCACTACCAACATTTAGTAAAAACGCTCTATGAATAAGAATTTAAAAGAAGTCAATGTATTTTATGTCAAATATCAAGTTGAAATAAGAAATCACTGTAACTAAGAATAAAATTTCTTTAACATCAAACCACACACACACACACACAAACACACACACACAATCCGACTGACAAAAATCTTGCATTAAATATTAACACAAAGTATGCCAATATTCAAGTTACAACCTGTTTATAACCTAACAGGTATTAGTGTTGCTTCATTATGGCATTTATAAGTCTTCTCCCTTCTTCACAAATACTAGTAAGATAAATAAGATGTTTTACACTGCATTTGAAAAATCTTTTCAATGAGGTTTCAATTATCTCTGAAGGGAATAAATTTATATAAAACAGGAACTTTAAAAAAATACCAGAGCAAACTGAGAACAAACTGAGGGTTGATGGGGGGTGGGAGGGAGGAGAGGGTGGGTGATGGGTATTGAGGAGGGCACCTTTTGGGATGAGCACTGGGTGTTGTATGGAAACCAATTTGACAATAAATTTCATATATAAAATAAAAAAAAAATGAATAAGCACTAAAAAAAAATAACGAAAAAAAAAATACCAGAGCAGAGTAGGGACAAAGCTCTTAGAGATCAATATTTTTCTGTTGCCATTCTTTATAAATATCCACACAATATAACAAAAACTGAGAGAATTCCCACCCTGATTATATATGCTAGAGATATCTTTTCATTTTTTTTTACCTGTATGGAAGTAATAGAAGCTGAATGTCCCTGAAGGACTGCAACTGGTGCACAAGTTCGAAGACACCACACCCTTACAACCTTATCACAGCTGCCTGCAGCAATAAGAGTGTTTTCATAGTTAACAGCCATGTCAGAAATTTCAGCAGAGTGCCCTCGAAGTGTAGCAAGGAGACGTCCATCATCTGTTGCCCAAATTTTCACCAAACAGTCATCTGAACCCTATAGTAATACAAAAGGACAGAAGATTTACAATGTAGCGAAAATTTGCAATCCCCCACCCCAGAAAAAAAAGCCAAATGACAAAGGCAGGATTTTTATTAAATTACTTCTGAGCCTTCACTTTCTAATCTCTTTGTCCATATAATATGGATCCAGTAAGAAATAGAACTGATGTCCAAATGATGGCAATGACAAAGCACTGTCCAAACGGACAATGGCATTTGTGAAGAACTCCTCAAAACTACCAATCTTAACAACTCAAAATATTTTTAACTCACTTTTAAGGGATTTGGCATTAAATGTATCTGCATTATTTCTTTCCTTACACCTGATGGCCTTTTATCATAATTGAATATTTTTTCTATAGATACTTAAAAATTTAAGTCTACATGCATTTCTTTTTTTTTTAATTTATTTATTTTTGAGACAGAGAGAGACAGAGCATGAACGGGGGAGGGGCAGAGAGAGAGGGAGACACAGAATCTGAAGCAGGCTCCAGGCTCTGAGCCATCAGCCCAGAGCCCGACGCGGGGCTCAAACTCACAAACCGCGAGATCGTGACCTGAGTCAAAGTCGGACGCTTAACCGACTGAGCCACCCAGGCGCCCCAGTCTACATGCATTTCTTAGTAAATATGAGTCTTTGTTAACAATCTCTGCTGAAAATATTATGTTGCACTTCCTATTGAGAATTTCAAAAGAGCTTTAAAAATACTAAAATCAATTCTAATCTAATGTGGTAAATAAGCTATTTAGTAATTATGTTTATAAAAAGATGGCAATTGTCGTTCTCATCATGATCATCAACATCCAAATACTTAAATGATGCATTTGGAGTTATGAAATGTCAATGGAAGAGTCTTTAATGAACTCCAAGGAGTCATAATTTCTCAAATGCAAACTACTTCATTTACTGTATCATAGAAATTTAAAAAGAAAATTATGCCACTAACTACACTTCTATGTTAACTTAGTACTAAAGCAATGACACTAAACCCTTTCTTAGAAATATTAGCGTGGTACTCAAAAACACACAATATGATCTGGTTAATAAAATGCTAAGTGATAGAAGTCAGAGAAAGACAAATACCATATGATTTCACTCATACGTGGAATTTAAGAAACAGAACAAATGAGCAAAGGGTAAAAAAGAGAGAGGGAGGCAAAACAAGAAAAAGACTCAACTATGGAGAACAAACTGATGATTAATAGAGGGAAGGCCAGTTGGGGGAATAGGTAAAATAGGTAATGGGAATTAAGGAGAACACTTGTGGTGATGAATGCCATGTATTATATGGAAGTGTCAAACCCAAAACTAGTATTACACTGTATGTTAACTAACTGAAATTTAAATAAAAGCTTAAAAAAAATTTAAAAAATAATTAGTACTAAAACAAAAGAAAGATATACACAATAACTAATCTTGGCTACTAACTGTGTAGTACAATTATTCAACTATATGAATGATGTAATCATTTTAATTAAGCAGAATGGACACCAAATACACTAAGTGACAAATGGAAAATGCATTTTAATAAATGTTTGCTAAAATGAAAGGAAATGAAACTGAGTAGATAAAATTGTTTCACATAAATTAACCATCTCTATGTATATAAGGCCTTAAGATTTCATTGTTTTTAATTACATTTCCCAAAACATAGAGGACATAATTAGTTTACTCATTATTTAAATAGAATGAGAAAAGACTTTCAATTTCTATTCATCTTTTCCTGCATTCATGTGTCTAAGAAGGATGAATTGCTTACAAGTATAATTCAGTGCCATGAAGCCTACCTTTAATTGTTGTAAATCTCTATTATGCTTTAGTATCATAAATTTTAAACTCACTGTAAAAATTCTTCTCCCACTTCGGTCAAATGCTACACAGTAGACAGATGACAAGTGCCCCAGAATTCTCTTATGCATCTTAATGTGCTGGTAAGCAGATGAAGGGAAAATATGGCTGAAGCGACTGCATCCAGTTAATTGCCTGGCAGAGGTGATATTCACTGAAAAACATAAAATAGGAGACTCCTTCTTAAAATCTAAAAGCGAAACCTACATCATGAAGTCAAATCATAAAAATTAAGATGAGGTAAAACAGGGTACATACACCACAGCCATTTTACCCTGTGAGAAGTCTAAATTCCATTACACATTTCATGATTTTATGAACTCAAGTTTACTAACACAAAGCACTAAGAATACTCTTCTTTTAAATCCCACAAGTCTGATTTTCTGTTTGCCGTACTCATTTCCCAGGTACATTCTTGTTTTGCCTTTCTTGGTAAACTACAGTCAAAGACACTGTCACTCTAAGTATATGGGTAAATCTTACTATAACATGAAGGAATTTTATAGTAAAGACTATATTTGGTTAAGTAAAATACACCTTAAAAATTACATAGGGAGGGGCACCTGGGTGGCTCAGTCGGTTAAGCATCTGACTTCAGCTCAGGTCATGATCTCACAGTCATGAGTTCGAGCCCCGCATCAGGCTCTGTGCTGACAGCTCAGAGCCTGGAGCCTGCTTCTGATTCTGTGTCTCCCTCTGTCTCTGCCTTTCCCCTGCTCATGTTCTGTCTCTCTCTGTCTCAAAAATAAATAAAAACATTAATTTCTTTTTTTTAAATAACATAGAGAATTTTATTAACTCCTGTCCTACCTCCTCAAATCCATTCACTCCATATGAAGCTGTCTCTAATATTTCAACAGTAATAGATTTATACAGTGAAAAAAGAAAGGAAGCTATAACACATTAAGTTTTCAGTAACAAACAATCTTTCCTAGGTTTCTCTATAGGTTCTCCACTTTTAGGCTCTCCCACTAGTTACCAATGAATTTTTGAAACTGCATCTCCTATAAGGTCAACTTACACCTGGCTTTTTGTTTGCCTTATTATTTATTTTCTTAAAACACAAACAGAAGAAAGCATAAATCTGTCCAATTCTCCTCCAATTCCACCTAGATTCTTCTCACTTACCTAAAATGGAGATCTTAACCTCCATGTAAGGATTTACAAGCACCCACTTGCTCTGTGAAATTCCTCCAGTATTCCCTTATACACTGAGAATATTTAACATCCCATACATTATATTTTAATCAAATCATAAGATCTTCATAAGTGGAAAGCCACATTGAGGCAAGGTGACATTTCACCCTAGTGCATAAATAATATAGTACAAATGATAATAGCTTAATTTTGAAGCCAAGGCAAAATTAAGGCAAGAATGGATCTGTAGCTAGATTAATACAGTTAGAACCATGCCACCCCCCCACACACACAAAATGAAACCTTTCCATATCCCAGTTTTAAAGAGCAATGGAGTCTTTTCTTAGGCAAAGGTAGATCTGCTGGCCATTTTAAACTGACAAAATGACAAAAAAACGAATGAGGAATAGCAAAACCAATGAAACTTTGAATGTAAACCATAAGAACACAATAAAGATCTGAGTATTTATATAACACTGTGAGATGTTAAGTAAATAATGGTAGAAAACTTGTAAGCAACACTACCAGCTAAGAGGATTTCTTTTTGGCAGCTGCTCCCCATCCCAACCTCTAGAAATTTTCACAACTCTAAGATGGAAAGAGAAGACACCATAACTTTGGGACTTAGTAATCTTCCTTCTCCAATCAAACATTTCTTACTGCTTAGTTCCCTGAAACAATCAATCATCACTTCTGCTTTGCTTTTTTCTATCCATACTTTGCAAGTAGATAGAAGAAAAGTTGTGTTACTTAAGGCAGGGTTTCTCAGCCTTAGAAATAATGGCACTTTGGGCCTGATAACTCTTCAGTGTACGGGGCTGTTTATTAAAGAGTATTTAGCAGCATCCCTGGACTCTACCCACTAGATGTTCATAAAAACCACCATGAAGCCGTGACATGGAAAAATATCTCCAGACATTGCCAAATGTCTCCTGGTGGTAATAAACAAAAACAAAACTAAAAAAAAAAAATGCCCCCAGTTAGAAACCACTGCTTAAAGGATAAAAACAAAAAACAACATCAATAGGAAGAAAAATAATCAGAAGAGCAACTCTGAGAAGAAAAGCAGAGACATAAAGAAAACAAATAATCAACGACAGAGAGAGGTAATAGCTACCAGAAATCCAGTCATTCATCTAACAAATATCTGACTTTTTCAAAGGCCAAAGGAACACAACTAAGCATATAAACAAAATATTTTTTAAAATATTTATTTATTTTTTGGGAGAGCACAAGTGGGAAGGGGCAGAGAGAGGGGGACAGAGGATGGGAAGCAAACTCTGTGTTGATAGCAGGGAGCCGGATTTGGGACTCAAAACTCAGGAGATCATGACCTGAGCCAAAGTCAGAAGCTCAACCAACTCAGTCACCCAGGTGCCCAATATTCTTCACCCCAAAGAGACCCCATTAATATTCTCAGGCCAAAACTGTTAAATCAGGAACAATGACTAAAAACTTCATGCATTTTTATAGTGTATACAAATTAGCTTTTACTTTTTAAGACTCCTTTAGAAAAAAACCTAATAATTCGTTAAAAAGAAAAATGGAAAATATTTGCAACATATATGACATAATCTTAATATTTTAAAACAGAACACCACTAAGATCTAATAGATTAGTGGATAAAGAAAATTAACAGATAAGTCACAATATAGGAAATACAAATAAAGGAAGTCACAAAAACATTTAACTATTTTGCCAACTATCAAATGAAATTTAAATGAGAATGATGAAATACAATACTATACCTAATAAATTAGCATTTTAAAAATTCTAAAACTTAATGCCAGCAATTACTACCTGAAACTGGTGTACACCTACATTTCTAGATGCACCATAAAGTGACATGATCCATTTGGAAAATAATTTTGGCAATATACTTCAAGAGGCATGAGAATATACACACCCACTGCTCAACCCCTGAGAATCTATTTTAGTGACATAACTGTTTAGCAAAAATGGGTTACATGTACAAAATGCTTTCATAATACCAAAGAATGATAAATAACCTAAATCCAACAACAGGGGAATGGTAAATTAAGTTACAGAATATGTGATGGACTTTTCTATAGGAATTAATTAAAATACAAATATTATAGCACTGTGGAAAAACTTAGTAACTACAAAGCAAAAAACATAAAATACAACCTTGCGAGTATACTATGATTTAAATTATGGAAAAAATGCATACATATATAATAAAGACTAAGAAGAAACAAGAGAAATGGAACCAACTGCTTTGTGATCAAAGTATAGGCAATTTTTTTTTAATTTCACTTAACAATACATTTTTATCTTAAATACAATTTTTCTATTAGGTTCTTCTTAGTTATCACTAATAGCTATTCAAAAAAATTCTAATATAAGGTACGTTGAATATCTGACAGAAGCAGCATCAAATATTCCTTCTTTCTGATCTCAGGGATTTTTTGTTTTTCACCTAGCACCTGAAATGGTAACATTCATACCTTTTTTTCAGTCATTTGATATCAACAGGCCTTAGGCTCTATACATTAAGGAGTCCTGTCAACACTCTTTTGCATGCATTGTCCATTTAGCCACTATTTTTCAGTATTACTTTTTGCTTTTCTTGTCTATTTACAGAGTACTTTATCAGGAACATTTTTGTCAATTGTTAATAGCTGATACCTGGCTATAAAGATACAATTGAGTTCACTTTTGACCAACCCTTGAGTATTCTACCAGGAAGAAGTAGATCTCACTCTTCTAGCATGAATGTTACATAGCTCTTTTAAGGGAGGGAAATACTCAAAGTCATTATTCTTTTTCTCAAAAGTGACAATAAAATAGACACACATACACAAACACAATTATCATTGTGATGTATCTGAATGTCTCTATCAAACGTACTACTTGAGTGAATTACTTTTCTATTTTAAGTATAATGCAAGTTGGAAGATGAACAATTTAAATTTCTTTCACCTTAAAGTAAAATGAGGTATTCATGAGAAACCTACAAATAAATAAAAAATTCCCACAATCCTATGCCAAAATATCCACTATAATGCCATTATTGCATTCTCACTATTAAGCCTTCTAAAATCTATAGTACTTCAAAGGCATGTAAATAAGTTTTAGTATCTACAACTAATTACCTTGATTAATTACTTAAGTTTTCAAAAACACTATAAAGGTTATGTTATTTCAGCCTCTATTTACTAAGGAATTTAGCTCCATATAGTCACAAAAGTGAAATGGCAAAAACAATAGTTGAAACTGGGCGAGCAATCAACATAATTTTAGTCAAAACAAAATTCCTGCTTTTCCATCAACAGTTGTTAAGGATTTGGCAACTTTAGAGAAATAATACCCTATGCTATAGTTGTGACTCCTTTCTATCTAGGGACCTGGCATAGTTATGGTCAGGTCCAAACAATCAACTATAGAGCATTTTCTCTTGAGCAGTGATGTGAACATGCCAACTTTGTCTTGAAATATTTTAAGAAGCATCCTTTTCAGACAAAAATCCTTGATGCCACATTTCTTTGTATTGACAAACTCAACTAGTAGATAAATTAGTCAAATGTGTATATGTATAAAATGTATTTAAGGGGTGCCTGGGTGGCGCAGTCGGTTAAGCGTCCGACTTCAGCCAGGTCACGATCTCGCGGTCCGTGAGTTCGAGCCCCGCGTCAGGCTCTGGGCTGATGGCTCAGAGCCTGGAGCCTGTTTCCGATTCTGTGTCTCCCTCTCTCTCTCTGCCCCTCCCTCGTTCATGCTCTGTCTCTCTCTCTGTCCCAAAAATAAATAAACGTTGAAAAAAATTAAAAAAAATGTATTTAAATATAAAATAATCTATTCAGAATCCATCATGTTTGTTTTTTTCTTTAAAATTTTGTAAGATAGACATCTAAATGTTCTCTACCAAGAGATAAGATATATGAACTAACTCAGTGACAGAGCAAAATGCTCTTGAAGATTCAAGTAAAAACAGGATAAAACTGTATTTTATAAATTTATTAAGTCATAGAGATCAGTGAACAGCTATTAATGGAATAATTGTTTTTTCATTAAAAACCTATGTTTGTTGACCACCTACTATGAGCTAAGCACTATGACAGACACTGGAAATACACCTTATAAACAAATAAAACAAGATCCTCATCCTCATGGAATTTACATTCCACTGAACAAAGCTTTCATTATTCATTTGCCCAATTTCATGAGTGAATAAGATACTTTAATGAGGAAAATTATCTAAATTATTAAATTTATAAGGTATAATATATATTATATAACATATAATATATATTAAAAATATATACAGCTTTAGAAATGTATTTTTCTAATAAGCTCTACAAGTGATGCTGATACTAGGTCAAGTTTGGGAACTACTAATTCTAGTCAATCTCCCTCCTCCCAAAATTATCTTTTCTATAACATTATCTGGCAGATGGCCATTTAGTCTCTGCCTAAACACTTCTGGTAAAGAGAAGATTATTATTTCTTAATATAATGGCCAATTCATATGTTAAGCTACTCTAATTTTGGGGAGACTCTACCTTTAATTGAACTCAATCTCTTTCCCTGTAACTTCTACAATCATACAGCCTCTGCCCTTGGGAGCTACACTGGGGGAAAAAAAAAAAGAAACAGTCAAATCCCTTTGTCACATGGTAACCCATGAAATATTTTTAAATAGCTGTTACCTGGGGTGCCTGGGTGGCTCAGTCAGTTAAGCATTTGATCCTTGGTTTCAGCTCAGGTCATGATCTCATGGTTCGTGGGTTTGAGCTCCACATCAGGCTCTGCACTGACAGTGTGCAGCCTGTTTGGGATTCTCTCTCATTCTCTCTCATTCTCTCTCTCTCTCTCTCTCTCTCTCCCATCCCCTGCTCATGCTGTCTCTCTCAAAATAAATAAAATTAAAAAAAAAAAACTTAAAAAAAAAAAGAAAGTAGCTATCACTTGTGCCTTAAATCTTCTCTCAATATATGAGGTTCCTTCTACATTACTCACAGCCATAGTTTACAAACACCTGTCTTTCCTATCATCCCCTATGGAAAAACACTCTTTCACCCTAAACACTACTGTGGTTGCTTTTTTCTATGATGTCTCTAGTTCATCAATGTCTCAGCCTCTTAAAATAACAAGAATTCTGTAGAATATTCCAGTGGTTTAATCAGCACAGAGTGGATTACTTCCAACCACATTTCTATGAATGCAATTTAGGATTGCAAAGACTACCTCAGTTTTCTAAAACAGCTGCTTTATACATCTTTTGGTTAAAGAGGAAATAAAGCTAGTTTGACATTCTTTTTTAATAAGCATTAAGTTCTTAGTGATCACCTCTTTCTTTTCTAAGAGTACACAAACCACTTGTTCAATAACCTGTCTAAAATTTTGCCTAGGGTTAAATTCACCAATCTATAATTCCTAGAATGTATCATTTTTTCCCCCTTGATATATTTGTCCATTGTGTCATTTCCATTTCTCCTGTCCACTCTGATTTCAAGCAAATACCTGCCAGGGAAAATTATTTCAGTATACCAGGATTTAATTAATTTAGGCTTCTTAAAGCAGATAGGTACTCATATATCTTGGGTTTTCTTTTCTTTAACCATGCTCGATCTACCCTTTTTTACAGTTTAGAGATCACTCTCTTTGATAATGGAAAATATGGTTATCCCCAGCTCTTACATTTTACCTATCAATGCATACCATCTATTCCCTTTTGATAAATTTATAGATTCTTTCTCTAAATGCTAATTGGGACTTTAAAGGTGTTTTGGAGTAATCCTATATAGGTTGAACTGAAAGAAATTGTTGATAATTGACTATTTTCTATATAAAAAATAGTGATTTTAAATTTAGGCTCAATATAATAGCTATAATGGAAGTGGTGGGACTGGCAGACATCAAGGATTACTCTGATCTAGGTATCCTGCTTCTTTACTTCTCCAGTAGGAAAGCATCATCAATATTGTCAGGTCTATAGTATAATCCCTTATCCATTTATCACTACTTTTATCTGTACTCATTGTTTCTCACAGTATAGCCACATTTATACCATTTCGAGTTTGTATCTCTTGACGTAAAAGTTTCTAGTTCACTTTGTTGCATTGTAAGTAATATTTATAAATATTCTACCCAACCTAATGTTTTCTCTTGTTAATTACTGGTCACTTCCTCCTTTGTGGATGTTTTCCCTATGTTATAGCCACTGTATTTCATCATATATTTTTTTTAAAACTTGGTATTTTTATGAGTGTCCCTAACAAAAATAAAAATTAACTTAATTCAGTTTAATTTCATTTACTTCCTCAACATCAATTAGAAGTGCCAGTGAACAGTAAAAGGGAGAGAATATGAGGTCACAGTCATCACATAAGCCTCAAATTTTATCAAGAACATATTAAAGAATTAATTAAAACCAAATAAAATTCATATAAAGGTTCTCCTGAAATTGGTCATTTTTTCTACTAATATTTTAAATGCTGTCTCTGTCTTTCTCAAAGCAAATAAAATTTTAAAAAGACTTTAAAAAATAAGAAAATAAAACTAAAATATAAAATGTAAATAAAAAATAAAATAGCTATCACTTGTGCCTTAAATCTTGTGCCTTTAGGGGGGCACCTGGGTGGCTCAGTGGGTTAAGCGTCTGACTTCGGCTCAGGCCATGATCTCGCAGTTCGTGAGTTCGAGCCCTGTGTCGGGCTCTGTGCTGACAGCTCAGAGCCTGGAGCCTGCTTCGGATTCTGTGTCTCCCTCTCCTTCTGCCCCTCCCCTGTTCATGCTCTGTCTCCCTCTGTCTCTCAATAATAAATAAACATTAAAAAAAATTAAATCTTGTGCCTTTAGAAATTAAGAATACTGAATGTTCTTTGAAAAAAGCACAGTAAAATGTCATAATTTGAAGTATATGATATTCTAGTATATAGTGGATATTAAAACATCATTTCACATATTCAAATTCTATTTCTTTCACAATTATAATATGGAATACTATAACCCAAATTAATAGAGTTTGAACCAGAATGACTTTTTTCATGTATTCCTCAGTAACAGCTTTGCCATCCTAATTCTGCGGCATCCTGAATTAATTATAAGGACATGCTTCTTATGTTAATCAATACTTCATTGTTCTCCACATTCGACATCCATCCTGTAATTTTATAGGAAAAAACAACAGCCAAAAACTTGTTAAAATCCTGAGTGTGTCCATTTTAGAACATTTGTTGCATGTGGCACAAAATATACTATTTATATTATCTTGACTTAAAAGCTTTGTACTAGAATCTCACATATTAAATGGTAATGAAAAACCCTAAAAAGCAATACAGGACACAATAACAAGAACATTTAATAACAATAAATGAAAATCAAGGATTTATTACAGGGTTGTTATACTAAGAAAACTTTGTGAGTACATGGGCTTTTTCCTACAATGGTCAAGAACACAAGATAACAAGAGAAAAGAGTCTCTTATCCTAAATTCAGTCAATCATATCAAAACACCTAGGTCAGTAAGCAAGAAGAAATAGAAGGATCACTGCAAATGCATACCTTCAGTGAAAAACACCTCAAACCACATTCTCTTCTACCAACTCCATATATGAAAAACAGAACATTAGACCAAAAAAGATCAGGAAGCCTATGCTGAAACATACTAAAAGAATTATATAACAAGTAGGACAAATTGTAAAGTAATAAATAATTTAAAATCTGAGAAAGTGGAAAAGTAGTAATAAAGTATAAAATATTTATTTTACACTAAATTTAAGGTTTTATATTTTATATACTTCATAAAGGAAATTTTACTTAGATTTCTAAATTATTTCAAACGATCTACTTTATCACATAATCTATTCAAAAATGATTCCATTTTAGAAATAAAATGAGTGTTTCTTACAGAATCTCATTTTACACGTGCTTTATTGCTAGGACACAACTGTCAATAGCAAAATCCAAATTTAAAATGCATTAAGGGAGTGAGAGGAATTAAGATGGAAGAGAAGTCGGAGGACCCTGGGCTTTCCTCATCCCTCAAACATACTGAGGTCAGATCACTTGGAACACCCAGGAAATAGATCTGCAGTGTGGCAGAAGGATCTCCACAATTGGAGGGAGACAGCTTGGCAGGTGCAATGTGCATGGGAATTGGGGGAGACAGACAGTGTGGCAGAGGGGAGACAACTCTTTCCGTGGAAAGACAGAAAGAAAGAGGGGTTGAGAAAGTTCAGCACTGAGTTAGCACAAGATGAAAGCCTCTCTAGACCATGGACTGGAGAGCAAGAATTACTGAGTGTCCCAGTTTTTTTTTCTTCCAAACAGCATTTGGAGCTCAAACTCTGAGGTTGTAGAAGTGCATGACAATCTCCAGAGTGGAGTTGTGGCATGTGCTTCTGGGGAGGAGGGAGCTGACCACAGAGTGCACAGGGTGGTGTAGAGATCTCCAAGACACATTGGGAGAGAACATTCACTTCCTGGAGATTGTTTGGAAGAGGGTTTACTGCCTCCCCAAGGAAAAAGGACCCTGAAGGTGCCACCCAAAGGCCTTTCATCAGCAGGGTGGAGAGGCTCTATTCCAGAGGACAAGACCAATCTGAATGGTGCCAGGTCCTTTAAGAATCCCAGCCAAGCGCCAAAGAAAAAACACAGGAGAACTATGGCACAGGGTGAGCTGACTGCCCTTGCTATTCTTTGAGAGCTGCCTGAACAGTGTGGGCTGTGAGGTACCATGTCTGGGGACAAAAGATTTGGGTAGCTCCATTTTCTCCCAACACCAAGGTGGGACTTCAGAAAGCAACACAGAGGCCCCCAGGGGAGGCAGACACACTTACACCAAACCCCACCATCCCATGCCTGGCAACTGTCTGTTTACTGGCACAAGAATGACTCTGAGCCAACACAGTGGACTTCTCTCTCTCAAAAGACCAGCACACCCAGCACCCCCCATGTACCAAGAGCACTGAAAATCAAATGCTTCAAAACAACACCTGCAGTTCTTTTTACTCGTTTACTTTCTTCTTTTTTCACTTGTAATCAGGCTCATAGTTTCTTCTTGGTTTTTTCATTTCCTTTTCTCATTTTTTTGAATCAGTCATTTTTATTCTTTTCTTTTTCCTTCTCTTTTTTCTTTTCTTCTTTTTTCTCTTATTTTTCTTTTCATTTTCATTGGAATCATCCTAGAGTTTTTTGATTCTCTGGGGGGGATTTTGTTCCCTTTTCTTTTCTCTTTTTATTAGGATCAGGCTTTTCCCAACTCCTTTTTTTCCAGGATTACCTTAACAAACAAATCAAAGCACACTTAGTTAAAGGTCCAAACACACCACTGCAAGCAAGGATGAGCTCTGCAGACGACTAACCAGTGAGAAAGAGCAGCCAAAATGCAACAGCAGAGTGCACAAAGCATACATCAGAAACACTTCCTGAAAGGCCAGGACCTAGACAGTGTATGACCCCTTTTTGATATAGCAGTACACTCAGGTGATGGAAACACAAAAAGCTTTTAAAATATGCAAACAACAAAAACTTACTCAAAATGAAAAGATGAAGGAATTCTTCCCAAAAGAAGGGTCAAGAAGAAATCACAGCCAGGGACTTGCTCAAAATAGATATAAGCAATATATCTGAACAATAATTTAAAACAACAATCATAAGACTACTAGGTGGGCTTGAAAAAAAAGCATAGAAGACACCAGAGAAATCCTGCTGAAGAGATGAAAGACCTCAGAACTAGTCAGAATGAATTTAAAAATACTATAACTGAGATGAAAAACAAACTGGAAACAGTGACAATGAGGACTGAAGAAGCAAAGGAGCGTATAGGTGATACAGAAGATAAAATTTGTAAAACAATGAAGGTGAAATAAATAGGGACATAAATTATTAGATCATAATGGGAGGCTTGGGGAAGCAAGTGATTCCATGAAACAAAACAATATCTGTATCAAAGGAGGCCCAGAAGAAGAAAAGCTTGAAAAAGGGGAAGAAGGTTTATTTGAACAAATTATAGATGAGAACGTCCCTGATCTGGGGAAGCAAACAAGCATTCAAGTCCAAGGGGCACAGAAAACTACCCTCAAAATCAACAAAAACAGGTAAACACCATGATATATCACAGTAAAACTTGTAAAACATGAAGATAAAGAGAGAATTCTGAAAGTAGCTAGGGACAAAAGGGCGTTAACCTACAAGGGTAGACACATGTTAGCAGCACACCTGTCCACTGAAACTTGGCAGGCCAGAAAGGAGTGGCAGGAAATATTCCATGTGCTGAATGGGAAACATATGCAGCCAAGAATTATTTATCCAGCAAGGTTGTCATTAAGAATAGAAGGAAAGATAAAGAGTTTCCCAAACAAAAACTAAAGGAGTTTGTCACCACATAACCATCCCTGCAAGAAATATTAAGGGGGATTATCTGAGTGGAGGAAAAAAAAGAATATCAAAGCGATAAAGACAACAAAGCACCAGAGAACATAACCAGAAACACCAACACTACATATAATGTAATGGCACTAAATACATACCTTTCAATAACCACTCTGAAGGTAAATGGACTAAATGCTCCAATGAAAAGGCACAAGATATCAGAATGAATAAAAAAAATAAAGATCCATCTACATGCTGCCTATAAGAGACTCATTAGACCTTAAAATATCTGCAGATTGAAAGTGAGGGGATAGAGAACCATCTATCATGCTAATAGAAATCAAAAGAAAGTAGGAGAAGCTATACTTATAACAGACAAACTAGATTTTAAAACAAAAACCTTAACAAGAGATGAAAAAAGGCATTATATCATAATTAAGGGGTCCATCCACCAAGATCTAACAATTATAAATATTTAGGCCCCCAACTTGGAACCCCCAAATATATACATCAAATAATAACAAAAAGAAAGATGGGACACCTGAGTGGCTCAGTTGGTTAAGCGTCCAACTTCAGCTCAGGTCATGATCTCATGGTTCACAAGTTCAAGCCCTGCATCGGGCTCTGTACTGACAGCTCAGAGCCTGGAGCCTGCTTCAGATTATGTGTCTCCCTCTCTCTCTGCCCCTCCCCTGCTTGTACTCTGTGTCTTTCTCTATCAAAAATAAATAAAATATTAGAAAGAAACTCACTGATAATAATACCATAAGGGTAGGAGACTTTAATATCCCACTGACAACAATGGACAGATCATCTAAGCAGAAACTCAATAAGAAACAATGGCTCTGAATGACATATAACACACTGGACTACATGGGCTTAACAGACATATTCAGAGCATTCATTCCAAAGCAGCAGAATACACATTCCTCTCCAGTGCACATGGAACACTATCCAAAACAGATCACATACTGGGTCACAAATCAGCCCTCAATAGGTACAAAAAGATCGAGATGATACCATGCATATTTTCAGATCACAATACTATAAATCTTGAAATCAACAACAAGAAAACATTTGGAAAGCTCTCAAATACATAGAAGTTAAAGAACATCCTACTAAAGAATGAATGGGCTAACCAGGAAATTAAAGAAGAAATAAAAAATGCATGTAAGCAAATGAAAATGAAGACATGACAATCCAAACCCTTTGGGATGCAGCAAAGGCAATTCTGAGAGAAAAGTACATTGCAATTCAAGCCTATCTCAAGAAGAAAGAAAGGTGGCAAATACACAACTTAACCTTACACCTAAAAGAGCTAGAAAAAAGGAGCAAATAAAGCCTAACACCATCAGAAGAAGGAATAAATGATATAGAAACAAACAACAACAACAAAAAAACAATAAAAAACAGCAGAACAATGAAACTAAATGTTGGTTCTTTTAAAGAATAAACAAAATTGATAATCCCCTACCCAGACTTATCAAAAGAGAGAGGACCCAAATAGGTAAAATCACGAATGAAATAGGAGGAATACCAAACAACACAGAACTACAAACAATTTTAACACAATACTATGAAAAATTATATGCCAACAAACTGGGCAATCTGGAAGCAATGGACAAATTCCTAGACACTCACACACTGCCAAAACTGAAACAGGAATAAGTAGAAAATTTCAACAGGCCCATAACTAGCAAAGTAATTAAATGAAAAGCTATCAAAAACAGGACAACAAACAGGACTACAGGGCCAGATGACATCCCAGGGGAACTCTACCAGACATTTAAAGAAGAATTAATACTACTTTTCTCATACTGTTCCAAAAAATAGAAATGGAAGGAAAGCTTCCAATCTCATTCTATGAATCCAAAATTACCTTGATTCAAAAACCAAAGACCCCAATAAAAAGGAGAAGTGAAGGCCAAAATCCCTGAAGAACCTGGATGTAAAAATCCTCAACAAGATACTACCTATCAAATTCTATAATACATTAAAATAATTATTTATGATGATCAAGTGGGATTTATTCCTGGGCTGCAGGGCTGGTTCAATAATCACAAATCAATCAGTATGATAAACCACATTAATAAAATAAAGGATAATAACCATATGATCCTCTCAATCAATGTAGAAAAAGTATTTGACAAAATACAGCATGCTTTCTTGATAAAACCTTTCAAGAAAGTAGGGAGAGAAGGAACATACCTCAACAACATAAAGCCCATATCTGAAAGGCCCACAGCTAACATCATCTTCAAATTGGAAAAAGTGGAATTTTCCCCCTAAGGTCAGGAACACAGAAGGGATGTGGACTATCACCACTGTTGTTCAACAAAGTCCCGGAAGTCCTAGTGTCAGCAAACAGAAAACAAAAAGAAATAAAAGGCATCCAAACTGGCAAAGGAGAACTCAAACTTTCACTCTTTGCAGATGACATGATAGTCTACATGGAAAACCCAAAAGACTCCACCAAGAAACTGCTAAAACTGATGCATGATTTCAGCAAAGTCACAGGATAAAAAATCAACCGGTGGAAATTGGCTGCATTTCCATACACCAATAACGGAGCAACAGAAAGAGAAATCAAGGAATGGATCCAATTTACAATTGCACCAAAACCCATAAGACACATAGGAATAAACCTAGCTAAAGAGGTAAAAGATCTGTACACTGAAAATGATAGAACTTATGAAAGAAATTGAAAAAGACA
Organism: Prionailurus viverrinus; assembly: GCF_022837055.1. Taxonomy (NCBI): domain Eukaryota; kingdom Metazoa; phylum Chordata; class Mammalia; order Carnivora; family Felidae; genus Prionailurus; species Prionailurus viverrinus. The sequence continues at coordinate 58,900,420 of NC_062579.1, forward strand.
CCCAGAAATGGAAAAACATCCCATATCATGGATTGAAAAAGAAAATATTGTTAAAATGTTGATACTACCCAAAGCAATCTACATATTCAATGCAATCCCAATCAAACTAACACTGGCATACTCCACAGAGCTAGAACAAACAATTCTAAAATTTGTATGGAACCAGAAAAGTCCCCAAAGAGCCAAGGCAATGTTGAAAAAGAAAACCAAAGATGGAGGCATCACAATTCTAGACTTCGAACTGTATTACAAAGCTGTAATCATCAAGACAGTATGGTACTAGCACAAAAACAGATGTATAGATCAAAGGAACAGAACAGAAAACCCAGAAAGGGACCCACAAATGTATGGCCACCTAATCTTTGACAAAGCAAGAAAGAATATCCCCTGGAAAAAAAGACAGTCTCATCAACAAATGGTGTTGGAAAAACTGGACAGCAACATGCAGAGGAATAAAACTGGACTACTTTCTTAAACCATACACAAAATAAACTCAAAATGAATGAAAGACCTCAATGTGAGACAGGAAACCATCAAAATTCTAGAAGAGAAAACAGTCAGCAACCTCTTTAACCTCAGCCTCAGAAATTTCTTACTAGACATGTCTCCAGAGGCGAGGGAAACAAAAGCAAAACTGAACCACTGGATGTCATCAAGATAAAAAGCTTCTGCACAATGAAGGAAACAATCAACAAAATTAAAAGGCAACTGATGGAATGGGAGAAGGTATCTGCAAATAACATATTGGATAAACGGTTGGTATCCAGAATCTATAAAGAACTTGTTAAACTCAACACCCAAAAAACAATCCAGTTAAGAAATGGGCAGAAGACATGAATAGACACTTTTCCAAAACAGACATCAGGATGTCTAACAAACACATGAAAAAGATGCTTAACATCACTGATCATCAGAGAAATACAAATCAAAACCACAATGAGATACCACCTCATACCTGTCAGAAGAGCTAAAATTAACAACTCTGGAAACAACAGACGTCAGCGAGGATGCAGAGAAAGGGGAACGCTTTTGAACTGCTGGTGGGAATGCAAACTGTTGCATCCACTCTGGAAAAAAGTATGGAGGTTCCTCAAAACAACAATAAAAGTACCCTATGACCCGCAATTATACTACTAGGTATTTATCCAACGGATACAAAAATTCTGAGTGGAAGGGGCACATGTACCCCAATGTTTATAGCAGTGCTATCAACAATAGCCAAATTATGAAAAGAGCCCAAATGTTCATCAACCGATGAGTAGATAAAGATGTGGTATATATACACAATGAAATACTACTCAGCAATTAAAAAGAATGAAATCTTAACATCTGCAACAACATGGATCGAACTAGACACAGTGTATTAAGCTAAGTGAAATAAGTCAGTTAGAGAAAGACAAGTATCATATGGTCTTACTCATAGCTAGAATTTAAGAAACACAACAGGTGAACACAGGGGAAGGAAAGGAAAAATAAGATAAAATCAGAGAGGGAGGCAAACCATAAAAAACTATTAAATACAGAGAACAAATGAGGGTTGCTGCAGGGGAGGTGGGTAGTGGGATGGATTAAATGGGTGATGGGAATCAAAGATGGCACTTGTTGGGATGAGCACTGGGTGTTATATGTAAGTGATGAATACAACACTACACTGTATGTTAACTAACTTTAATTTAATTAATTTAAAACACACACAGACACAAAAATAAAGTTCATTATTGGAGTGATGTCAGCATCATGTCAGATTGTTACACTTTTATCTCCATTTTTGTTACCTGATTAGACATTCATAGCAGAATAAACGTGTTTCTACCTACCACACCAGAATATCAGGAAGTTTCTACCCACCTATGCATCCAAAAGTGGGTAGACAGGGCTTTGGTGGTGGCTGTAATCCAAGGGATTGGACTAGAATGTCCCACCCCAACTCATGGTGATCATAGGATAAAAGGAAACCTGGAGAGTGCAAAAGTGAGTGGATACCCACAAGCAATAGAGAATTTGTGGGGTCCAGCCTGCATAAAGGGAGAATCTGGCATGCTATCAGAATGGAATAGAGATTAATTTGAACAAAGGAGATGGACAAACTTGCCAAAGGAGCACTGCTTCCCTGGATGATATTGCAAGGTGCTGATATTTTGGCAGCTGCAGGAGCACCCTCAAGTAGAAGAGGTGGAAAGCCACAACCACTCTCACAGATAGGTAGAAATCAAAAGTGGTAAGTGACTTCCCAGCTGATGAAAATGTGCAGGTTGCAACTGAACCAGATTTTGAAGGACCGACATCCTTGACTGGGGGCGTGGGGGAGCGGAATAGGGGAAAAGCTAATAAGAATATCAAAGAGCATCAACAGCACAAATTTCATACTGTTTGCTTCAGAACATCAGCAGGTCTACCCACAGATCTCTGGGAGTGCTCCACTTAGAGGATCCTTCTCCTGGCCAACTGCTGGCACCCTTGAATTCCCAGATGTTAAGCCCATACCACACTCCACTCTCAGGTCCTTGTGCATCTTCCCAGCACACCTGAGAGAACCAATTCCAAAAGGAAAAACCATACTCTCGAGTTACTGTGCCATACCACATTCTGGAATACAAAATAAAGGGTTCTAATAGCCAGGCTGTTGAATTCTAAGAATCAAAGAAGGGGGCATCTGAGTGGCTCAGTCGGTCAAGTGTCTGACTCTTGATTTTGGTTCAGGTCATGATTTCACAGTTCATGAGATCGAGCCCCATATGGGGCTCTTCACTGACAGTGCAGAGTCTGCTTGGGATTATCTCCCTCTCTCTCTGCCTTCCCCATTCATGCTCTCTCTCAAAATAAATAAATATTAAAAAAGAAAAAGCATCAAAGAAGACAAAGCCTTAATAAAAGGATTATCTGACACCTCACCTGTGAAAGCATGAGGCCATACCATCAAACACCATGGAAAATCAAGGAAATATAGTATCAAGAAAAGAAAATGATAATGCAACAACTGAACTCAAAGGCACAGAATATTGCAATCTCACTGATAAAGAATTCAAAAAAGCTGTATGAACAGAATCAACAAAAAAACAAGATAACTCAGAAACACAATTCAATAAACTCGGGAATAAAATTAATAAAGAGAAGGAATTCTTTAACAAAAATTTGAAATTACAAAAAAGAACAAAACAGAAATTCTGACGCTGCAGAACTCAATGAATGAGATAAAGAATGCAATAAAGGGCATTGGAAACAGGTCAGACCAAACAGAAGAAAGAATAAGTGATTTAGAGGATAGGAATATAGAAATAATCCAATAAGAGAGAAAACTTAAGAATTTAAAAGTAAAGACACTCTACAAGAGCTATCAGATTTTATCAGAAAATCAAATACCAAAATAACTGGTGTACCAAAAGGAGAAGAGAGGGAAAAGGGAGCAGAGTTTACTTGAACAATAATAGCTGAGAACTTCCTAATTCTAGGAAAGGACATAAACATACAAGTTCAAGAAACTAATAGGACACCCTATTATATGGTGCAAAAAGACTTTTTACAAGACACATTATAATGAAAATATCACAAATCAATGATAGAGAAAGAATCTATAGGTAACAAGGGGGAAAAAAGTAAGTAACCTACAAAGACACTCTATTAGGCAATTACCATATTTCTCAGCAGAAAATCTACAGGCCAGAAGAATACAAAATGTCATATTCAAAGTGTTGAAATATGAAAACTGCCAGCCAAGAATACTTCATCAAAGCAAAGTTATCAAAGTTATACTCCAGATACAGAAGAGAATAAAAGCTTTCCCAGACAAACAAAAGCTAAAAGAGTTCAGCTAGACTTACCTTACAAGAAATGCTGAAAGAAGTTTTTCAAGCTAAAATGTTTTTTTTAATTTAAATTCTAATTAATTAACATATAGTGTAATATTAGTTTCAGGTGTACAATTTAGTGATACAACATTTAAATACAACATCCGGTGCACATCATAACAAGTACACTCCTTAATCTCCATCACCATTTATGAGTGAAATTATATGGTATTTTTCATTCTCTGACTGATTTCACTTAGCATAATACTTGCTAGTTCCATCCACATCACTGCAAATGAAAAGACACTAATACATAATGTGAAAATATATGAAAGTAAGTAACATTCTGGTAAAGGTGAAAAACTGACAGCATAAGAAAGCTGTAATTCTGTATTAGAATAGTGTGCTAAAGACTTAACTATAGTATAAAGGTTAAAGGAAAAAGATTAAAAATAACTCTAGCTGCTATAATTTGTTAATAAACACACAGCACAAAAAGGTAAACTATGACATCAAAAATAGAAAAGCAGAGGAGAAAAGGGTGGGAAACATTACAGGAGAACAAAGATTAAGTTGCTGTCAGGATAAAATAGACTCTTTTATCAAGAAATGTTCAAGCCTCATGGTAACCACAAAGCAAAAATCTAGAATAGATTCATGAAGCTAAAAATAGGAATCAGAGCATACCACCATGGAAAAACGATTGACAAAGGTAGGCAGAAACAGAGAAAAAGAAACAATGGAGGCATAAAACAACCACAAAGCAAACAATAAGAGCACTAGTAAGGTCTTACATATCAATAATCACCCTAAATGTAAATGAGATTGAATTCATCAATCAAAGGCACAGAGTGGTTCGATGAATAAAACCACAAGACCCAACTACATGCTGCATACAGGAGGCTCATTTCAATTCTAAGGACACATTGGGTCAAAGTAAATGGATGAAAGGCAAGTGTAAACCAAACTGTAAACCAAATTAAGTGGGGATACCCATACTTACATCAGACAAAATAGACATCAAGCAAAAAATGGTAGCAAGAGACAAAGGAAGGTCATTATATAATGATGAAGGGGTCAATACGTAAAGAAGATATAATAATTGTAAATACACATGTTTCAAACATAGGAGCACCTAAATATATTAAACAAATACTAACATACCTGAAGATAGAAACAGACAATACAATAGACAGACAATACGGGGTGGGGTGGGGGGGAACTTCAACAACCCATTTTCAACAATGATACATCATCCAGAGAGAAAATCAAGGAAATCACACTGAAACATACTCCAGACCAAATAGATTTAACAAACATAGATAGAGCATTCTTACAACATCAGGAGAATACATTCTTCCCAAGTGCACACATAACACTCTACAGAGTAGATATTATAATAGGACACAAAACAAGTCACAGCAAACTTTAGAAGACTGAAATCATACCCCCTATCTTTTTCAGACCACAATGGTATTAAAGTAGAAGTCAACAAGAGGAAGCTGAAAAATCTATGAATGTGGAAACTAAATACTTCTGAACAATCAATGGGTCAAACCAAAAAAATAAAAAAGGAAATAAAAAATTTCTTGAAACAAATGAAAATGGGAACACAACATATCAAATCCTATGGGATGCTGCCAAACCAGTCCTGAGAGGAAGGCTTATGGTGAAAAATGCTTAAATTAGGAAATTATAATAATATCAAATAAATGTAATTTTACACCTCAAGGAAGTTCTAGAGTAAGAACAAATTAAGCACTAAGTTACCAGGAGGAAGGAAATAATAAAGATTGGAGAAGAAATAAACGAAATAGAGGCCAAAACAAAAAATAGAAAGATCAACAAAAAACTGAGAGCTGGATTTTCAAAAAGATAAAATTGCTGCACTAAGATAAAAAAGAGAGAAGACCTCAAATAACGTTATAAATTAAAGAGGACACATTACAACTGATACTACAGAAATACATAGGATCATAAGAGACCACAATCCATTATATGTCAACGAATTGGATAACCTAGAAAAAATGAATAAATTCCTAGAAACACACAACCTAACAAGACTGAATCAGGAAGAAATAGAAAATCTGAACAGATCAATAACTAATAAAGAGATTGAATCAGTAGTCAAAAACATTCCAATACAGAAAACCTCAGGACAGGCAGCATCACAAGGAAATTCTACCAAAACTTAAAGAATTAACACCAATCCTTCTCAAACTCTATCAATAAACTGAAGAGGAAGCAACATTTCCAAACTCGAGCAAGGAGGCCAGCATTACTCTGATACCAAAGTCAGATAAGGAGACTACAAGAAAATTAAACTATTATAGACCAATATCCCCGATAAACACAGACGTAAAAATTCTCAACAAAATATTAGCAAACCAAATTCAAGGACACATTAAAAGGATCATACACTAGGACTTAAAGAGTTCTATTTAAAGCCCCCTCTCCAGCCAAGCATACAGACAAAACTCACAGGTGTCTGTGCTTGGCCCTAACTCCCTGTTTTTCTAGGTCATGGTACCCCTCATTCTCAGAAAATAGACTACAACTACAAAGCATATTCTTCTCTAGCCTGACCACAACCCACATCCCAGACGATCCCCAGACAGAGCCCCTCAAGAAACCTGCCACCTCCTGCCCTATCTGGCCAAGAATCAAGCCCCTTCCCACCCACCCCCCAGGAGTGCAGCTACAACCCTCTCACATCTTTAAAAAAGAAAAACATGTAGGTAATGAATCACTAGATTCTACTCCTGAAATCATTATTGCACTTTATGCTAAATAGGATGTAAATTTTTTAAAAATAAATAAATATATTTTTAAAGGCCTAGCCCAACAGAAGCTTGGGGCCAATATCTCTCTTGATGTCTGGCCCCTCTCCTCCCTTGGAGAGTGAATAAACTATGTTCTGTGTGTTTCTCTACTCTTTGGCAATTCTTTGCCACCCACATCACTAGCTACCCTAACATTTTTGGTGGCCCATACAGGGATTGGCCATTGCCTGCTGACCAAAATCCATCTCAACCAGATCTCCTTTTTGACTAACCTTGAGTCAAATTTTCATTTTCAGAAGGTGTCTTTGAGATCTTGAGCACTGGGGACAATCATCAGTCTTAGTTGCTTCCCCACCACAAGGTTTAAGCCCCAGTACTGGGCTGGATAAACAATCAATGGACCAACCATTAGAAGGATGCCTCCTCTAGGTCTTTCTGCAGTCTTGGGATCCTCGATCCCTTCCCTCACACAACCCCTTGAGTTTAGGGGACATCGCTTTCTCTCAGGCTCTACACTGGTTGCTATCCTAAAAATGACCAAGTGTGATTTAACTCTGGGATTCAAGGATGGGTCAACATACTCAAATCAATAAATGTAATACATCACATTAAGAGGATGAAAAATAAAAATCACATGATGATTCAATAGATGTTGCAAAAGTATTTGCAAAATATGACATCCTTTCATGATAAAAACCTTCAACAGGTTGGGTACAGAAGGAGCTTACTTCAACATTATAACGTCACAAACAACAAATGTATAGTTAACGTTATACTCAATTATGAAAAACTTGAAGACTTTTCCTCTATGATCAGGAATAAGACAAGGAGGCCCACTCTCATCACACTTTCCAATACAGTACTGGATGTCCTAGCTATGGCGATTAGGTAAGAAAGAAATAAAAGGCAACTGAATCAGAAAGAAAAAAAAAAAGAAATATAAGTGTTATTTGCACATGATCATTTTAGAAAATTCCAGATTCAAACATAAAACTGTTGGAAAAAATCAACGTACTCAGTAAAGTTGAAGGATATAAAATCAACACACAATTATAATTTACATTTCTTTTCTTGTTAAGTTTTTAAATTTCAGTTAGTTACTATACAGTGTAATATTAGTTTCAAGTGTAAAATATATCAATTCAACATTTCAAAACACTTGGTGACCATAAAAACAAGTGCACTCCTTAATTCCCATCACCTATTTTAGACATGCCCTCACCCACTTCCCTCCTCTGATAACCATCAATTTGTTCTCTATAGCTAAGGATCTGTTTCTTGGTTTGCCTCCCTCTCTCCTTTTTCTTCCCTTTCTTCATTTGTTTTGTTCCATAAATTCCACATATGAGTGAAAACATGGTATTGTCTTTCTCTGACTCATTTCACTTAACATAATATTCTCTAGCTCCATCCGTGTCCTTGCAAATGCAAGATTTCATTATTTTTTATGACTAATATTCCATTGTATACATACACACCATATCTTCTTTATCCATGCATCAGTAGATGGACATTTGGGCTTCTCCCATAATTGTAGGTAATGCTGCTATAAACATCAGGGTACATGTATCCCTTGAATTAGTATTTTTGCATTCTTTGAGTAAATACTTCGTAGTGCAATTGCTGGATCATAGGTTACTTCCATTTTTAAGGTTTTCAGGAAACTTCATACTGTTTTCCATAGTAACAGCACCAGTTTGCATTCCCACCAACAGTGCAGGAGGGTTCCCCTTTCTCCACATCCTCGCCAACACCTGTTGTTGCTTGTGTTATAGATTTTAGCCATTCTGACTGGTGTTAGGTGATATCTCTTATTAAGTTTCAGAATTTCTTTAAATATTTTGTATATTAACCCTTTATCAGATATGTCATTTACAAATATCTTCTCCCATTCCATAGGTTGCTTTTAGTTTTGTTGATTATTTCCCTCACTGTGCAGAAGCTTTTGATTTTGATGAAGCCACAACAGTTTATATCTGCTTTTATTTCCCTTGTCTCAGGAGACATATCTAGAAGGAATGTTCTATGACCAATGTCAGAAAGGTTACTCCCTGTTCTCCAAGAGGATGTTATGGTTTCAGCTCCCACATTTAGGACTTTTATCCACTTTGAAATTATTTTCTTTAGTGTAAGAAAGTGGTCCAGTTTCATTCTTTCCTCACCATTACTCTTCTGGATGATGCTGTCCAGTTTTCCCAACACCATTTGTTGAAGAGACTGTTATTTTCCCATTGGATATCCTTTCCTGCTTTGTCAAAGATTAATTGGCCATATAGTTGTGGGTTCATTTCTGGGTTTTATATTCTATTCCATTCACCACTATTTTTGTGCTAGTTCCATACTGTTTTGATCACTACAACTTTTAAATATAGCTTGAAGTTCAGAATTGTGATGCCTCCAGCGTTGCTTTTCGTTTTCAATGTAGCTTTGGCTATTTGAGGTCTTTAGTGGTTCCATACAAATTTTAGGATTGTTTGTTGTAGCTCTGTGAAAAATGCTGATGGTATTTTGATAGGGATTGCATTAAACATGTAGACTGCATTGGTAGTACAGACATTTTAACAACGTTCTTCCAATGCACAAGTATGGAATGTACTTCCATTTTTTTGTGTTGTCTTCAATTTCTTTCATTACTGTTTTCTAATTTTCAGAGTCCAGGTCTTTCACCTCTTTGGTTAGGTTTATTCCTAGCTATCTTATTGTTTTTGATGCAACTGTAAATGTGATTGATTCCTTGATATCTTTCTTCTGCTTCATTGTTGGTGTATAGAAATACCACAGATTTCTTCCAATTTTGTATCCTATAACTTTACTGAATTAATTTACCAGTTTTAGCACCTTTTGCGGGTCATTTGGGTTTCCTACATTCAGTATCATGCCATCTGCACATAGTGAAAGTTTGACAACTTCCTTGCCAATTTGGATGTCTTTTATTTCTTTGTATTGTTGTGGAAATAAGTTTAAGAATTCTCTATGCTTACACCAATGGGTTAACAAGGCTTAGGGCAGAAAGCTACCACAGGGTGAAATCTTCCAAGGCTATCATTAAGTAAAACAAAGAATAGGGTGGAAAGCCAAGGCAGGGCGAAAGTGCCCAAGGCTAGTCACTAAGTAGAACAAAGCACAGAGCAGAAAGCCACTTCCACAGGAGGAAAGCATCTGAGGAAGGCTAGAGGCAGAAAGCCGCCTTAACAGGACAAAAGCGCTTGAGAACAGCTAATGATATATATGTCTTAATGGAACCTTGAGTAACCTATTGTTCTCAGGATAGCATACTCCATTTTTCTCAGTCCTTAGAAAAGTTAGATTAACAGATATGGTGCCCAAGGAAAGGGCTGTCTGCTTGGCTCTGAGATGTTGATTTGTCTTGACTATAACCTCTAACACCGCATACCTTTGAAACCCTTTACCTCTTACACAGGAACTAATGATTACTGTTTTATTGTTTCTTTCTGCAGGTCATCACATATGTAAGCCTTCAAGATCCTAATAAATACGGAGAAAGAACCCTTACTCAGGGCTTTTGTCTCAGCATAGACATTAGCCTCTCTCATTTTCATTTCTGCACCGGCTCTCTTGCTGAACAAGAGAGAACTCCAGACTCAAAGTCTGCGACATATTGTCTCATTACTGTGGCTAGGATCACCAGGCCTACTGTTAAATAACTGGTGAAAGTTCATATCCCAATATTGATCTTGATGATAAAGAAAAAGCTCTCAGCTTTTCCCCACTGAGAATGATATTAGCTGTGGGTTTTTCATATATGGCCTTTATGATGTTGAGGTATGTCCCCTCTAAACCTACTTTACTGAAGGCTTTCATCATGAATGTACTTTGTCGAAGGCTTTTTCTACATCTATGGAACGGATCATATGATTCATATCCTTTTATTTTACTAGTGTGGTGTATCACAATAATTGATTTGTGAATACTGAACCACCCTTGCAACCTAGGAATATATCCCACTGGATAGTGGTGAATGATTCTTTTAATGTATTGTTGTAGTCGATTTGCTAGTATTTTGACAATTTTTGCATCCATGTTCATCATGGATATTGGCCAGTAGTTCTATCTCTCTCTCTTTTTTTTTAGTGGTGTCTTTACCTAGTTTTGGTATCAGGGCAATGCTGGCCTCACAGAATGAATCTGGAGGCTTTCCTTCCTTATATATTTTTTTGGAAAACATTGAGAATAGGTATTAACTGTTCTCTAAATGTTTGGTAGCATTCCCAAAGCCATCTGGGAAGCCATCTGGTCCTGGGCTTTTCCTTGTTGCAAATTTTTTGATTCCTGATTCAATTTCTATGCTGGTTATCAGCCTGTTCAAGTTTTCTATTTCTTCCTATTTCAGTACTGGTAGTTTGTTTCTAGAATTTATCCATTTATTCCAGGTTGTTCAATTTGCTAGCATATAGTTTTTCATAATATTCTCTTATACTTGTTTCTATTTCTGTGGTGGTGCTAGTTGTTACTTCTCCTCTCTCGTTTTTTATTTTACTGTTGTACTTCTCTTTTCTTTTTGGCAAGTCTGGCTAGGGGTTTCTCAATTTTATTATTTTTTTCAAAAAAACCAGCTCTTGTTTAAATTGATCTGTTCCATTGTTTCCTTAACCTCAAAATCATTTATTTCTGCTCTAATATTTATTTTTTCTTTCCTTCTGCTGGCTTTAGGCTCCGTTTGTTGTTCTTTTTCTAGCTCCTTTAGGTGTAAGGTTAGGTTGTTTCTTTGAGACTTTTCTAGCTTCTTGAGGTAGACCTGTATTGCTATATACTTCACTCTTAGGACCTCTTTTGCTGCATCCCCAAGAGTTTCAACCATCGTGTTTTCAGGTTCATTTGTTTCCACGTATTTATTTCTTCTTTGATTCCTAGATGACTGATTCATTGTTTAGTACTATTTTGTTTAGTTTCCACGTATCTGTGGTCTTTCCAGACCTTTTGTGTATGTGTGGTTTACTTTTAGTTTCATAGCATTGTGGTCAGAAAAGGTGCATGGTACGATTTCCATCTTTTTATATTTGTGAGGCCTGTTTTGAGGGCCAATAAGTTATTTATTCTGGGAAATGCCCAAGTGTACTTAAAAGAATGTGTTTTCTACTGCTTTAGGATGGAATATACTGAATATTATCTGTTAAGTCCATCTGGTTCAGTGTGCCATTCAAAGCCATTGTTTCCTTGTTGATTTTCTACTTAGGTGATCTGTCCATTGTTGTAAGTGGGGTATTAAAGTCCCCTACTATTATTGTGTTATTATCAATTAGTTCCTTTTTGTTTGTTATTGTTTTATATATTTGGGTGCTTCTGAGTTGGGGGCATAAATATTTACAACTGTTGTAAGTTATTGAATTATCCCATTATGATTATATAATGCTCTTGTCTCTTTTTATAGCCTTTGTTTTAATTTTTTTATTGTTTACTTCTTGAGAGAGAGAGAAAGAAAGGAAAAGAGCAACCCGGGAAGGGATAGGGAGAGAGGGAGAGAGAAACCCCAAGTGCTGTCAGCACAGAACCTGAGATAGGGCTCAAACTCACCAATAATGAGATCATGACCTGAGCCAAAACCAAGAGTTGCACACTTCATCTACTGAGCCACCCACGTGCCCCTTTATAGTCATTGTTTTAAAGTCTAGTTTAATCAATATAAGTATTGCTAATAAGGCTTTCTTTGGACATCCATTTGCATAATTGTTTCTGCATCCACTCACTTTCAATATGCAGGTATCTTTAGGTCTAAAATGTGTCTTTTGTAGGCAGCGTATAGATGGGTCTTGTATTTTTATCCATTCTAACATCCTATGTCTTTTGATTGGAGCATGTACCCCATTTGCATTCAAAGTAAGCACTGACAGGTATGTATTTATTGCTACATTATTTTAACTTTATGTTTTTATTAATTTTTGAGAGAGAGCACGAGCAGGGGAAAGGCAGAGAAAGAGGGAGACACAGGATCCAAAGAAGGCTCCAGGCTCTGAGCTGTCAGCACAGAGCCTGATGTAGGGCTCAAACTGACAAACCATGAGATCATGATCTGAGCCAAAGTCAGACATTTAACCGACTGAGCCACCCAGGTGCCCCCTATTGCTACATTATTACTTGTTGTGTCATTGTATCTGGAAAGTTTCTCTGATCTTTTCTTGTCTTTTTGGTCTCTCCTCTGGAGTCCCCTTTAATATTCTTACAGGACTGGTTTAGTGGACAGGAACTCCACTTTTTATTTCTCTGGGAAACTCTAGCTCTCCTTCCATTCTTAATGATAGCCTTGCTGGATAAATTATTTCTAGATGCAGATTTCTCCCATTCGATCCTTTGACTAGATCATGCCATTCCATTCTGGCTTGCCAAGTTTCTGTTGAAAAATATCAAGCTAACCTTATGGGTTGTCTCTTGTAGGTTAGGGACTTCTTTTGTCTTGTCACTTTTAAGATATTTTCTTTATCACTATGTTTTGCAAATTTCATTATAATATGTCTTGGTGTTGGACTGGTTTTGTTGTTTTTGATGGGAGTTCTCTGTGCCTCCTATATTTGGATGTCTATTTCGTTCCCTAGATTAGGGACATTTTCAAGTATTGTTTATTCAAATAAATTTTCTGCTGCCTTTCCTCTCTTTTTCTGGGGCTCCTAGAATACGAATGTTATTACGTTTGATGGAGGCACTGAGTTCCCTAAGTGTATTCTCTTCCTGAATAATTCTGTCTCTTTTTTCAGCTTCATTATTTTCCATTATTTTGTCTTCTATATTAATAATTCATTCCTCTGTTTCTTATAGCTTGCTGTTCATTGCATCAAGCCTGTTTCAAATCTCGTTTATTGCATTCCACATCTCTAACACTTTTTCAATTCCTTTATCTCTGTGGTAAGGGTCTCATGGATGTCTTCTTTTCTCACACCCAGTGAGTATCCTTATGATTGTTGCTTTAAAATATCCATCATTCATGTTACTTATATCTGTTTTGCTCTCTGGCAGTGGCCTTACCTTGTTGGGATAAATTACTCTATCTTGGCATTTTTATGTAGCTCTCTGCCTTCTTCTCTGTGTTAGAAAAGCCAGTTATGTCTCCTGCTCCTGAAAATAATGGCCTTATGGATAAAAGGTCATGTAATGCCCAGGGCCTGTTGCTTTGGGGAGTGTCTCTGCTGTGTGCTGTGTGGGTTCTGCTGCTGTGTTTCAGCTAGTCTATCCTTCAGGCCAGGTGTCTGGAGAGGCTCTCCTTGCATGCTGTGGGAAGTGTTTGATCCCTGGACTAAATGTGGTGAGCTTTAACTAAGTGTGCTCTGGTCTGCTTGTAAAATGAGACCTGTCACGGACTCCACCAGAAACGAGGCAGTGCAGCACTCTGTTCTGGAGACATGTGGGCAAGGATTTGTGCTGGCCTTCTGAGGGAGGGGCCTGCAATGTTGGGACTTAAAGAACTTGACTGAGAGAAGCAGTCTTGCCAGAGAGCATGGGGTGGAACTTGTAAGTAATTTAGGGAGCCATTAGAGGCATTGCGCTTCTTCCTGCAGGTGGCTCTGTGTTTATGCTGAGGGGCGGGGGCGGGCAATGGTGCCAGCTAGCTCCTTTCTTCCTGGATAGGCATCTCCATGAACTCTGCTTCTCAGGGGTGTTTCAAAAAGAGTCAATAATCTCCCTGCTGTGTGCTTGAGGCATTCTTCAGATCTCTGTTTCCATGCTGTCTGGCTCTGGTTGTTTGCCTGCCTTCTCTCCAGGAGCAGCACAGTGCCCTATGGTCTTATTCCAGCCAAGCCCACTGTCCTTTGTAACTCTAGGGTTTAAGCCTTGCTCTTTGTAAGAACTCACGAATTCAGCCTCTTTCATTTCCAAGCCAATGGCTTTCGAGAAACATTCTGCTTCTGTGTTCCCATGTCCTCCTCTCCCTCTAGTCCTTTTATGCGACCACAGCTCTCTCCACTCTGCAGCTCCCATGACCCATTTCTCCCCTAAACCATGTTCCCACACTTCCTACTTTATTTGATATGGCCTCTTTTCTCCCTTTAATCATCGATATTTTTCTATCAGTCTGCAGGTTGATTTCCAAGGTATTTAGGATAACTTGATAGTTACCTAGTTGCATTCATGGAACAAGATGAGTCTAGGGTCCTCCTACTCCACTGCCATCTTCTCCATCAGTTTCATTTTTATGTACTAATAATGAAACACTGGAAAACAAAACTATCCTATTAATAGTAGCATCAAAACCAGTAAAATACCTAGGAATAAATTTAACCAAGGAAGTAAAAGATCTGAACAACAAAAACTACAAGGCTCTGTTGAAAGGAATCAAAGAAGACATAAACAAAACAAATGACAAGACATCTCACATTCATGGGTAAGCATAATGAATACTGTTAAAATGTCCATATTACCCTAAGCCATCTATAGACTCTATGCAATCCCTATCAAAATTTCAATGGCACAATTCACAGAAACAGAAAAAAGAATACTCCTAAAATTTGTATGGAAATATGTAAGACCCCAAATAGTCAAAGAAATCTTGAGAAAGAACAAATTCAGAAGCATCATAACTCCTAATTTCAAACTATACTATAAAGCTATAGTAATAACAACAATATGACTGGCATAAAAATAGACACACAGACCAATGGAACATAATATAGACTCCAGAATAAATCCTCTCATACAGAGTCAACTAATATTCAATAAGGGAGCCAAGAACACACAATGAGAAAAAGTCTCTTCAGTAAATGGTACTGGGTAAACATATGCTGAACAATGAAACTGGATCCCTATCTTACACCACTCACAAAAATTAACTCAAAATGGACTTAAACATAAGACCTGATACTATAAAACTCAAAGAAAAAAACATAAGCTCTTCAACACTGGTCTTGGCAATAATTTTTTGAATGTGACACAAAAAACACAAATGATAGCCAGCATAAACAAGTGGGACTACATCAGATTTAAAACCTTATGTATAGTAAAAGAAACAGCAACATGAAAAGGCAACCTAATAATGGAAGAAAATGTTTACAAACAATATTTTGGACAAAGGGTTAATGTCCAAAATATATAAAGAACTTTACAACTCAATAACAACAAGAAAACAAATTATTTGATTAAAAATTGACAGAGGAACTGAATAGACATTTCCAAAAAGGACATCCAAAAGCCCCATAGGTACATGAAAAAAAAATGCTCAGCATCACTAATTATCCAGGAAATATAAATCAAAACCATAATATTATCACCTCGTACTTATTTCAACAGCTATCATCAAGAATACAAGAGACTAAGAAGTGTTAGGATGTGAAAGGGAACCCTTGGCTACAGCTGGTAGGAATGTAATGAATGTACACTGGTTCAGCCACTATGGAAAATGATATGAATCTTCCTCAGTAAAGTATATACCCAAAGGAAATGAAAACAGGATACTGAAAAGATATATGCACTTCCATATTCATTGCAGTATTTTTCACTAGCCGTATTATGGAAACAACCTATGTTCCCATCAATGGTTGAATGGATAAAAAAGATGTGGTATATACATACAATAGAATAGTGTTCAGCCATGACAAAGAAAGGCATCCTGCCATTTGTGACAACATGAATGGACCTTGATCACATTATGCTAAGTGAGAGAACTCAATCAGAGAAAGTACTGTATGAAATCACTTATATGTAGAACCTAAAAAAGTCAAACTTAAAAACCAACATTTTATGGTAGTTATCAGGGGCTGGTGGTTGGGGGATAGGACAGATGTTGTTTAAGGGTACAAACTTGCACAAGTAATAAATAAGTCGTAGGGATCTAAAATCATGGTATATGTATATAAACAAAAATATTGTATTATATAACAAAACTGCTAAGAGACTAGAACTTAATTATTACAATAAAAGGAAATAATAATTATGTAATGTGATAGGAATGCTAATTATTGCCACAATGGCAATCATATCACAATATATAAATGTATCAAATTAGTATGTTGTACAACTTAAATATATACAATGTTTTGTATAAAATATACTTCAATTTAAAAAGTACATTAAAGGGGCACCTAGGTGACTCAGTTGGTTAAGCATCTGACTCTCAGTCTCGGCTCAGGTCACAGTCTCATGGTTCCTGAGAGTTTGAGCACCACATTGGGCTCTACACAGACAGCAGGTAGACTGCCTGGGATTCTCTCTCTCTCTCTCTCTTTCTGCTCATCTCCCACTCATGCTTGCACTCTTCCTCAAAATAAATAAATATTTTTTTTTTAATTTTTTTTCCAACATTTATTTATTTTTGGGACAGAGAGAGACAGAGCATGAACGGGGGAGGGGCAGAGAGAGAGGGAGACACAGAATCGGAAACAGGCTCCAGGCTCCGAGCCATCAGCCCAGAGCCCGACGCGAGATCGTGACCTGGCTGAAGTCGGACGCTTAACCGACTGTGCCACCCAGGCGCCCCAATAAATATTTTTTAAGTACATTAAAAACACACTTTTTTGTAGAAAGCATAGGTTCAAATAAGCATTTGATTCAACCACATGAAGAGACATTTGTCCATAGATACAATTAGAAATTCAGTACTTCTACTCATTTTCTATTACTGTAGAAAATTTTCATTGTGATTTACATTTTAAATGTAACTGAGCTTTGTGCGTTTTAATTCTAAACATAGAAAATATAGACAAAAATACCAACAAGACATAGAAATTTAACTTAATTTAATGTAATTAAAAATTACATTTAATTCTAAAGATAGAAATACAGACAAAAACAACCCCAGCTGCCTTTGGCAATAAGTAAATGTAATCCTGCCATCTGTAACAACATGGATGAACTTGGTGGACACTATGCTAAGTGAAATATGCCAGACAAAGAAAAAAAATCACATTATCTCACTGATATGTAGAATCTTTAAAAAAAGTTTAATTCATGGTAACAATAATTGGAATGGTGGTTATCAGAGGCTGGGAGGGTACGGGAAAAGGGGAGACACTAATCAAAGGGTATATTCAGTTACCTCATATACAACATGGTGACTGTAGTTCATAATCTAGATATCTCATATACAGCATGATGACTATAGCAAATAATAATGGAATTTATACTTGAAATTTGTTAAGAGAGTAGATCCCAAGTGATCTCATAAAAGAAATGATTACTACAGTAGCTGATGGACATGTTAATTTTTATTGCAATAATCATTTTACAACATAGACCTATATAAAAACATGCTGCACATGCTCAATGTACACAATTTTTATGTCAAAATAAATAAGAAAACTTACAAACCATCATCAGGGAAATATAAATCAAAACTACAATAAGATATCACCTCACACCTGTCAGAATGGCTAAAATTAACAACACAGAAAACAACAAATGTTGGCAAGGATGCAGAGAAAGAGGAACCCTCTTACACTGTAGGTGGGAAGGCAAATTAGTATAGCCACTCTAGAAAACAGTATGGAGGTTCCTCAAAAAGTTAAAAATAGGGGCGCCTGGGTGGCTCAGTCAGTTAAGCGTCCGACTTCAGCTCAGGTCACCATCTCACCGTTCGTGAGTTCGAGCCCCACATCGGGCTCTGGGCTGATGGCTCAGAGCCTGGAGCCTGCTTCCAGTTCTGTGTCTCCCTCTCTCTCTGCCCCTTCCCCTTTCATGCTCTGTCTCTCTCTGTCCCAAAAATAAATAAATGTTAAAAAAAATTAAAAAAAAAAAGTTAAAAATAGAACTACCCTATGATCCAGCAATCGTACTACTAGGTATTTACCCAATACATATAAAAAATAGTGATTCAAAGGGATACATGCATCCTGATGTGTATAGCAGCATTATCTACAATAGCCAAATTATGGAAAGAGTCCAAGTGACCATCAACTGATGAATAAAGATTGTGTGTGTGTATGTGTGTGCACGTGCACACACACGTGTGTGTATAATGGAATATTAGCCATAAAAAAGAATAGTATCTTGCCATTTGGAATAACATGGATAGAGCTAGAGAGTCTTTTGCTAATCGAAATAAGTCAAAGAAAGACAAATACATGATTTCACTCATGTGGAATTTAAGAAACAAAACAGATGAACATAGGGAAAAAAGAGAGGCAAACCATAAAACAGACTCTGAACTATAGATAAACCGAGGATTGTTGGAGGGGAGGTGGGCAGGGGGAGATGGGATAAATGGGTGATGGGTATTAAGGAAGGCACTTGTGATGAGCACTGGGTCCTGTATGTAAGTGATGAATCACTAAGTCCTTACACCTGAAACTAATACTACACTGTATGTTAACTTATTGGAATTTAAAGAAAAACTTGAAACTACAAAAGAAAATTTAATGCTAACTAATCACAAGACTATATTCTATCTTCATCTTTTTGTATTAAGAAACTAAATTTAAGTTAATTTTCTTCATGAAGTAACAAGTATCCCAAATCAGAGCTCTTGAGTTCTCTTCCAGCTAGCTACAACTCAACAATCTTTCTCCAGTGTATATTTAATGCAAAGAAATAGAGAATAGTGTGGCAGAATTCCCCACGTATGTTAAGTGAGTAAAAATGTCAGGTTTGTAATGTTATCAGACAGAGGCCAGACTATGCCCACAGGAGATCTGTTTACAGTGACATAATCCATCATACAGCCATTGTTTGATAGTCACAGACAAAAAGAAATACATAGGAACTACAAATGTATTTTCTAATAATTTATAGCAATTTGCAGAACGTCATAATTGGCATATTTTCTTCACATATGTTCCATATGTTACAATAAAAAAGGGAAGCTGTAGGGGCGCCTGGGTGGATCAGTCGGTTAAGTGTCCGACTTCGGCTCAGGTCATGATCTCACAGTTCGTGGGTTCGAGCCCTGCATCGGGCTCTGTGCTGACAGCTCAGAGCCTGGTGCCTGCTTTGATTTTGTGTCTCCCTCTCTCTCTGCCCCTCGCCTGCTCACACTCTGTCTCCCTCTCTCTCAAAAATAAATAAACATAAAACAAATTTTTAAAAAGGGAAGCTGTTTAAAAAAAAGAAAAAGAAAAAATTCAAACCAACACTAATAAAGATTCTGAAGCTAATCACCATTTCTATAGGCCCAGGAAGTAGTCTATCAGCAAATATGTTTCTTTTCTTTCTTTGAACTAGTGTCTGTTACAGAATTATGATACAGCTTAAAGGGACTTTAAAGACTAATTTTCAGTCCAACTACTCATTTTACATATAAAACAGTATGATCCAGGCTGGCGATGCAAGTTTTCCAATCATATAGGTGATAACTGACAGACAAAGAAGGTACTTGAACTTGGGTCCAGTGTTGTTTTTCTTATACCAGAGCTGCCTCTCAGTTAGTGCTTTATATTTAAATATATCAGCAATGTTTATCTCCCACCAAGTAAAAGATATTGATGGGTCTAGAGCAGTGAACTCACCTTATTTTTATGGGTACTAAGCCTCTATTCAATACAAAGAGGTAAGCCATGGGACATGAGTTTGCTAGAAGAAATGGGGGTAAAGGACATAATACATAGTGATCCTGTGGGAAAATCAAAGAGCCATGAGAATAGCTCAACAGTACTGGCAGATTTGGCTCTGGCTTTACCAATTCTCCCTATTTTGGTAGAATGATATAAAAAGGCAACATAGAACTGAAAAAAGAACAAGCAGCCTAGCATCTTCTTTACCTATAAAATTTATAAAATAGGCATAATACCACCTACCTTGAGAATTAAGTAAAGCAGATTTTATAGAATGTCTAGTACAATAGGCTTAGTTCCTATTCTCTGGGACCTCAGTGCTCACATTTCAAAATGGGCTGGGTGGAGGAAAGGGGAAAAAGGTGGTATTATATTGGTGACTCTAATGAACAGTGTTCTCTATGCTAAATAAAATAAAATATATACAAAAATATTATCCATACACTGATGACCAGAATTGACAAGACAATCCTTTGTTATATATAATAAAATTTAACATTTAACTCCTTTCATGTGCCAGGAACTATGCTAAACACTTTATATGTTTAAGTTATTTAACCCTATAAATTAATATTCCATTTATATTTTTTAAATGTTTATTTATTTGTGAGAGAAAGAGAATGGAGGGCAGGGCAGAGAGGAGAGAGAATCCCAAGCAATTTCCATGCTGGCAGCACAGAGCCTGATGTGGGGCTTGATCTCACAAACTGTGAGATCATGACCTGAGCTGAAATCAGGAGTCAGATGCCACCCAGGTGCCCTTACACCCTTTTAAAGACATGGAAACTGAGGCATGGAGGGGTTAAGTAATCTCTCTGAGATCCCAATCTGGTAAGTGGCAGAGCAAGGTTTTAAACACAGGCAATCTGGCTTCAGAAGTTGATCTCTTAACCCATATTCTATAATATCTTTTCTGAAAATGAAAAAAAAATTTAAATTATTTGCCCCAAGAGCTATACCATGTTCCAATGACTGTAACAGGTTTTACCACAAACTTTAAATTCTAGCTCAAACCAACCCAAAACATAATTAAATCTTTCAAATTATCCAATCCCAAAACTATAACATAAAAATAGCAGGATGGAATATGTTTAAAAAGAAAAAACTTCTAGAAATAACAGGTAAGCAAGCTCAGCAAGGTAGGAGGAAATGAGGTCAACAAACACAAATTAATGGTATTTCTATACACTAACAATGAACATGCAGAAACAAAAATTATGAACACAATACCATTTACAATCATTCAAAAAAATTAAATAGTTGGATATACATTTAACAAAGCATGTACAATTTCGGTATGCTGTAACTGCAAAATGCTAATGAAAGAAATCAAAGACCTCAGTAAATGGAGAGACATACCGTGGTCATGGAATGGAAGGCTCCACATAGTGAACATATCAGGTCTCCTAAACTGATTTATAGACTTAATGCAAAAGGCTTAATTCAAAAGGCTTTTTCAGACACTGACAAGCTTATTTTAAAATATACATGGAAAGGCACTGTCCCTAGAATGTTGAAAACAATCTTGACAAAGAAAAATTAGGACAGACTAGTCTCTCCAATGTTAAGGCTTACTATGCAACTATAGTAATCAAAGCAAGGTTGTACTGGTAAGGAGATAAACACATAGAACAGTGGCATCAAACATAGGACCAAGAAATAAATTCTTGATGGGTGTTTGAAACATTCTTGACTGATATTTGGAAAAAGTGCAAATCAAAATCAGTGGAGGAAGAATAGCCTTTTCAACAAATGGTGCTGGAGCAATTAGACATTCATAGGTAAAAAATAATGAATCTCCACCTAAACCATTTATACATTACACAATTTAACTCAAAATGAATCACAGAATTAAATGTAAAACTATCAAGCTGTTTGAAAAAAAAATGACACAGGAGAAAATTTTCAGAATTCTGAGGCAAAGAATTCTTCAGCTTGTTAACAAAAGCATAACCCAAAAAGAGAAAATTTGGTATGTTGGATGTCATCAAAATTTAAAATTTTTGGTCTGTGAAAGCCTCTATAAAGAGGATGAAAAAAACAAGCTATATATAGGGAGAAAATATTTGCAAATGATACAAATTTGCAAATATGTATGCAATGATACAAAGGACTGGTATCTAGAATATATAAAGAACTTGTAAAACTCAACAATAGAATAAAAATAATCCAATTAGAAAATAGGTCAGAGACTCGAACAAAGACATTTCATCAAAGGACATATATACAGTAAATAAGCACTAAGAAAAATGTTCAACATCAAGTAGCCATCAGGGAAGTGCAAATTAAAACCAAAATGATATAGCATACTACACAGACATGAGAAAAGCTAATATAAAATATTGTGACAATATCAAATGCTGGCAAAGATGTGGGAAAATGAGATCACTCATAGATTGCTGGTGGGAATGTAAAATGCTACAGCCACTCTGGAAAAGTTTGGCAGTTTCTTAAAAAACTAAGCACGCAATTACCATATGACCTTTGGATTTTGTCCCAGAGAAATGAACACTTACAGAAAAAAGAAAGCTTATGTTTTCTCTCTCTCTCTGTCTGGCCCTCTCTCTCTCTCTCACATACACACACACCCCAAACAAAACAAAACAAAACAAAACAAAACAAAACAAAACAAAACACCTATGCACAAATGTTCACAGCAGCTTTATTTGTAACTGCCCAAAGCTGCAATCAACCTAGATGTCCTTGAACTGGTGAACAAATAAACTGTGGTATACCCATACCATGGAATACCAATCAGCAATAAAAATGAATAAATATTAACACATTCAACAACTTGGATGAATGTCCAGATAATTATGCTTAGTGAAATAAATTTATGTACTATATGATTCCATTTATATAACATTCTTAAAATGATAGGGGCGCCTAGGTGGCTTAGTTGGTTCAGCATCCAACTTCGGCTCAGGTCATGATCTCACGGTTCGTGAGTTCGAGCCCCACATTAGGCTCTGTGCTGACAGCTCAGATCCTGGAGCCTGCCTCAGATTCCGTGTCTCCCTCTCTCTCTGCCCTCCCCTGCTTGTGCTCTGTCTCTCTCTCTCTCTCAAAAATAAACATAAAAAATAAAAATAAATTTGTTAACATTCTTATAATGACAAAACTGAACAAAAATGGAGTATGGATTAGTAGTTGACAAAACGGGGCAGTGGATAGAGACAGGCAGAAGATAGGTGGGTGTGGTTATAAAAGGGCAATATGAGGGACCATTGTGGTGATGAAACTATCTGAAGTATCGAGGTGAATACACAAGTGATAAAACTATAGAAGCCATTATGCACATACACTCAAATGAGTATAAGCAAAACTGATAATATCTGATTAAGACCATAGGCAATCTCAAGGCTTACACTTAAACCAACTTCTCAGTTTACCACCCCGGCACATTTGCTTAGGCTATTCCTTTACCTTATGCTTATGTCTGATATTTTAGCCTATCAATATCCTCCTTAACTTTGCAGACATAACCTAAAACAACCGCCTTTCTTGAAGTAATCTTTCTCCATCACTTCAATCAAAAGAGAACTTTCCTAATTCAATTCTGGACCTTATCATGGTACTTGTATTAGTTACTTCTGCATATCTCTGATCTAATAAGACAGTAAACATTTTAAAGATAGAGATTAACGTTTAATGCATCATGAAGTGATCTAACTCAATCCCTTGGAAGCAAGACATTCAAGTATTTGTTAAATTAATCTGGTCCCACCTTTCTCAAAATATCCAACCATAATTCCTACTCCTCTAGAGCATAAATTCTCCATTTGAAATTAGTAAGCCTTCTTGTATGTCCTATACAGACATCCTCTTAAATGGAATGTTCCATCCCTCAGGTAATAATTAATCCTTCAAAGTTCACCTCAAAGTCCACTTATTCTTCAAAATTGTTCCTTGTTTCTCTTAATCAGTTTCATGTCTCCTTCCTGAATGCCTATTACATTTTGTATTTCCCTTAAATCACTTAGTTTATACGTCTGCTATAGACTGTTTGTGCCCCTACCCATGAATTCATGTTGAACACCTAATGTCCAATATAATGGTACCAGGATGTGGGGTCCTTTTGGGACGTGATTAGGTCATGAAGGCAGAGTCCTCATGAATGGAATTAGTACCCTTACAAAGAGGCCTAAGAAATCCCCCTTGCCCTTCTTCCGTGTGAAGTTACAGTGAGAAGGTACAATCTGTGAACCAGAACATGGGCCCTCAGCAGACACTGAATCTGCTGGTGCCTTGATCTTGACTACTCAGACTCCAGAACTGAGAAAATGCTTGTTGTTTATAAGCCACCAGTCTATGCCAGTTTGTTGTAGTGCCTGAAAAGGACTGAGACGATGCCCTACACTACAATCGTATTCTGGCATCTGTTCAAACCTCTCCAAAGAGTAAAATCCTTGATAGCAAGGTCTGCCATGAACAGGCACTTTGTCTATATTTGGTATTCAAATATTTGCTAAGCTGAATTAAAAACTATTTTTAGAAAGTTAAGTAATTGTGATTACCCTTCAAACTTCCAAAACCATTCAGAATTTAAATTTCATAGTCAGTAAGTTTTATAGGGAATATTGATAAAGTTTGTAATCCTCTTCTTATAACTTACAAGATCTCACTTATGATCCTCCCACTGCCTCTCTAAACCTTGTCCTTCTTAGATCCTTGTATTATTTTTTAACCCTGACTCACTCTTGACTAAATACTGATAGTTGACTTAAGTTCTATCCAGGGTTCTCTTCTGTCTTCATGCTGCCCCTGCAGTCACATACTAATTACTGCCAAATTTTTATCTCTAACCTTTGTCTTTCACCTTAGCTTCTGGCCCACACTTTCAACCACCTCATGAACATCCATCCCCTCTACTTGGATATAACATAGATGGAGATTTCCCAAATCAAGTTAATTATCCTTCCATCACAAGTTTCTTATATTCTCTCTCTCCTCAATTTTATCACTAACAGATAATTTTTTTACTCTTCCTCTTTTATTCCCTATATCCAACCAACCTGTATTAATCCCGCTTCCAAAATTTTGCTTGAAATAAATCCAGTTATCTCTACTTCTATTGCCACTGATGCCATACTTATCACCTATCTATATTTACAGTAATAGCCTTCCATCTGATTTCCTTATCTCTTCCAATCTCTCTCCTCTCCAATTTATCCTACTCTGCCACCTGGGTTATCTTTCCAAAATGAAAATCTGATCATGAAATTTTCCTATTCAAAAATATCCAATGGTATTTTAGTATCTACAAGATAAAATCTAAACTCATTTGTATAGTGTAGAACAGAGGTTGACAAATTACGGGCCATGGGCCAATTTCAGCCCACCACCTCATTTTGTAAGTACAGTTTTACTAGAAAACTACTATATTCTCATTCATTTACATATTATCTATGGCTGCTTTCACATTACCACAAAGCTGGGAAGTTGCAACAGAGACCAAAAACTTTTACTATCCAGGGGTGCCTGAGTGGCTCAGTTGGTTGAGTATCCAACTTTTGATTTCCGATCAAGTCATGATCTCACAGTTCATGTGATGAAGCCCCCGCATTGGGCTCTGTGCTTACAGAATGGAGCCTGCTTGGAATTCTCTTTCCCTCTCTTTCTGTCCCTCCTCCGCTCATTTTCCCCCACCCCTTTCAAAATAAATAAATAAACACTTAAAAACTTTTACTATCCTGCCCTTTATCCAAAAATTCTGTAGACTCCAAGCATGGACAGTTCAGAATAATTGGGCCAAAACCTCCCTTTCCAGTCACATAACTCACTGCAAACCACAGGCTCTTATTTTATCAAACAGGCAATTCTCTTCTGAATAATACCACTACTCATTTACAAGCGGCTATAACATGATATAGGTTGACCACAAAGTATATTGAATAAAATGGTGCTTACCAATTCCCACGATATTCTCTCATGTTTTATTTAAAATACACATAACAGGGGCGCCTGGGTGGCTCAGTCGGTTGAGTCTCTGACTTCAGCTCAGGTCATGATCTCACAGCTCTGTGAGTTCGAGCCCCATATTGGGCTCTGTGCTGACAGCTCGGAGCCTGGAGCCTGCTTTGGATTCTGTGTCTCCCTCTCTCTCTGCCCCTAACCTACTCGCATTCTGTCTCTGTCTCTCTCAAAAATAAATAAATATTAAAAATTTTTAAATACACATAACAATGTGAAAACTATTATTCTAAACATAAATCAGAGGTTGGAAACTATTTGGGAAACTGAGAGCAAATATGAGGATTATAAATATCTCAGAGCACCTATAATGGTTGACAAGAGGTGCTACTATGGTAAACAGGAAATATATGTAATTTGCTGAGAATTCTGTTGCAAGAGCACTACATTTATAGTCAAAGGGCAGGTATGACACAACTTTAGATATTAAAGTAGTACCTTAATATAGTTTCATGTGCACTAGACAATATTTCCGCAAAGATAACTCAAATATCACATCTTTAATCTGAATTATTATTATTATTATAAACATTATCAGGATTTGTGACCCAATATCATAATTACAAATTACATCTGTATGACATTGTAAAGTTAATAAATTAATTCCACAGACATCTCATTTGAGTTCACAGTAATTCTGTGAGAACGAAGGAAAGCATTTTCTTCAATGAAGAAAGCAATTTCTTCAATGTTTCTTCAATTTTCTTCAATGAGGAAATTAAGGACCAGAGAAACTAAATGACTTATCTAACATCGCAAAGCCAAAATATGGTTGGGCCTAGGTTCAATACAGATCTCCTAATTCCAATTCAGTATTCTTCGTACTTTTCAACTATCTACTTTAATGATATTATACAAAATACATTCTGCTATGAGCCTGAAAAAGTAATTTTAACAGCAAAAATTCTACATTATGTACTTCAATCTTCCCACAAAAGATACTGAACAGTATCAGCAGGAACTCTGTCCCTACTAAAATTGGTTTTTACTGGAAAGTTCACCAGATTTAAAGATTATCCTAAAATGACCACCACATCATAATTCTTAGACCATAAGTCTACTCTGTTTCTCTACTTACAGTGGAGTAGAATAATTCTCTACTTACAGTGGAGAAAAATCTGTTTGTATTAAAATTATTTTACATGGACATGGAACTTGAACTGGTGTCAGAAAATATTTCTAAGCTGAAACAAATGATTTTCAACTCAACAGACTAAGAACAAAGAACACACAGAAATGCCCTTAAATACAATTAATAAACTGTCATATGCTGACTACATTCTTTTAAAAGATTTACAATAGGGGTGCCTGGGGGCTCGGTCAGCTAAGTGATTGACTTCAGTTCAGGTCATGATCTCGTGGTTTGTTGAGTTCAAACCCCACATTGGGTTCTCTGCTGTCAGTGGGGGAGCCTGCTTCAGAACCTCTGTCTCCCTCTCTCTGTCCCTCCCCCGCTTATGTGCACCAACTCTCTCTCTCTCAAAATAAACATTAAAAATATTTTTAATAAATAAATGAAAGATTTATGATAATAAATATTTATCCACCCAACATGGACCACCCAAATATATAAAACAATTAATATCAAACATAATGGAACTGATTGATAATAAGACAATAACAGTAGGAGACTTTAATGTCCGAATTACATCAATGGACAGATCTAACAGAAAATCAACAAGGAAACAGTGTCTTTGAATGACATACTTGACCAGATATAATTAACAAATATATGCAAAACATTTAATTAGCAGCACAATACACATTCCTTTCAAGTGCATATAAAATATTCTCCAGAATAGATCACATAGTAGATCCTAAATCAGGTTTCAACAAGTACAAAAAGACTGAAATCATACCAGGCATATTTTCTGACCACAATGCTATAAAACTAGAAGTCAATCAGAACAAAAAATATGTGGAAAGACCACAAATACATGGAGGTTAAACAACATGCTACTTAGCAATGAACAAATCAACCAGTAAATCAAAGAAGAAATAAAAAAAAAAACACATGGAAACAAATGAAAATCAAAACACACAAATCCAAAACCTTTGTGATGCAGCAAAAGCAGTCCTAAGAGGGAAGTATATAAGCAATACAGGTCTACCTTAAAAAGTAAGAGGAATCTCAAATAAACAATCTAACCTTACAACCGAAGGAGCTAGAAAAACAACACATGAAGCCTAAAGCCAGCAGAAGGAAGGAAATAACAACGATTGGAGCAGAAAAAAATGATATAGAAACAAACAAACAAACAAACAAAAACTAGTAGAAAAGATCATGAAACCAGGAGTTGATTCTTTGAAAATATTAATAAAACTGATAAACCTCTAGCCAGACTTATCAAAAAGAAAAGAGAAAGACCCAAATAAATAAAATAACAAATGACAGAGGAGAAATAACAACCAACAGCACAGATATACAAAAAATTAGAAGAGAATATTATAAAAAACCATATGCCAACAAATTAGACAACCTGGAAGAAATTAATAAATTCTTCTTTAGAAACATAAATTGCCAAAACTGCAACAGGAAGAAATAGAAAATTTAAACACACCAATAACCATCAGAGAAATTGAATCAGTTATCAAAAAACTCTCAACAAAGTATAAGGACAAATGGCTTCACAGACAAATTCTACCAAACATTTAAAAAAGAGTTAATACCTATTCTTCTCAAACTATTCCAAAAAATAAAGAAGGAAAACTTCTAAATTAATTCTATGAGGCCAACATTACCCTGATACCAAAACCAGATAAAGACCCCACTAAAAAAAAGAATGACAGGTGAACATCTCTGATGAACATAAAATACACAATAAAATACTAGCAAACCAAATCCAACAATACATTAAAAAATCATTCATCATGATCAAGTAGGATCCTGGGTTGTAAGCAGGGGGGGAGGGGGGTTCAACATTCGTAAACCAATCTAATGATACACCACATTAATAAAAAAAGGATAAGAACCATATGATCATTTCAATAGATGCAGAAAAAGCATTTGATGAAGTACAACATCCTTTCATTATAAAAGCCCTCAACAAAGTAGGTTTAGAGGAAACATCTCAATATCACAAAGGCCATATATGAAAAACCCACAGCTAACATCATTCTCAATGGGGAAAAGCTGAGAGCTTTTTCTCTACCACCAGGAGCAAGACAGGGATCTCCATGCTCATCACAGTTATTTAACATAGTACTGGAAGTCCCAGCCACATCAATGAGATAACACAAATAAATAAAAGACACCCAAATCAGCAAGGAAGAAGTCAAATTTTCACTGTGTACAAATTACATGTTACTCTTTATAGAAAATCCATAAGACCACCAAAAAAACACAACTAAGAAATGAATTCAGTAATACAAAATCTATGTACAGAAATCTGTGGCATTTCTATACACCAATAATGAATCAGCAGAAAGAGAAATTAAGGAATCAATCACATTCACAACCGCACCAAAAACAATAGGATACCTAGGAATTAACCTAACCGAAGAGGTGAAAGACCTGGACTCTGAAAACTACAAAACACTAATGAAAGAAACTGAAAATGACACAAAGAAATGTAAATGTATTCCATACTCATGGATTGCAAGAACAAATATTGTTAAAATGTCTATACTACCCAAAGCAATCTACACGTTTAATGCAATCCCTATCAAAATACCATCAACATTTTTCACAGAGCTAAAACAAACAATCCTAAAATTTGTATGGAAACACAAAAGACCCCGGATTGTCAAAGCTACCTTGAAAAAGAAAAGCAATGCTGGAGGCATCACAATTCTGGACTTCAAGCTATAATACAAAGCTGTAGTGATCAAAACAGTATGGAACTAGCACAAAAATAGTGATGAATGGAACAGAATAGAAAACCCAGAAATGAACTGTTAAGTATATGGTCAGCTAATCTTCAACAAAGCAGGAAAGAATATCCAATGGGAAAAAGACAGTATCTTCAACAAATTGTAATGGGAAAACTCGACTGAAACATGCAAAAGAATCAAACTGGACCACTTTCTTACACCATACACAAAAATAAAGTCAAAATGAAATAAAACCTAAATATGAGACCTGAAACCATAAAATCCTACAGGAGAACACAGGCAGTAACCTCTTTGACACTGGCAGTAGCAACTTCTTTCCAGTTGTCTCCTGAGGCAAGGGAAATAAAAGCAGAAATAAATTATTGGGACTTCATCAAAATAAAAAGCTTCTGCACAGTGAGGAAAACTATCAACAAAACTAAAGCAGTGGGAGAAGATATGTGTAAATTACATATCTGATAAAGGGTTAGTATCCAAAATATTTAAAGAACTTATAAAAGTAAGTGCCCAAAAAAGAATAATCCAATTAGCAAATGGGAAGAAGTCATGAATAGACATATTTCCAAAGAAGACGTCCAGATAGCCAAGAAACACATGAAAAGATGTTCAACGTTACTTATCATCAGGGAAATGCAAATCAAAACTACAATAAATATCACCTCACACCTGTCAGAATGGCTAAAACTGACAACATAAGAAACAACAGGTATTGGTGAGGATGTGGAGAAAAGGAACCCTCTTACACTGTTGGTGGGAATGCAAACTGGTGCAGCTACTCTGGAGAACAGTATGGAGGTTCCTCTAAAATTAAATATAGAAATACCCTACCCTAGCAATCACACTACTAGATATTTACCCAAAGAATACAAAAATGCTAAAACCTATGCTCCCGTATATTTATAACAGCATCTTCTACAACAGCCAAATTATGGAAACAGTCCAAATGCTCACTGACTAATGCATGGTTAAGGAAGAACACTTCTGGGCTTAAACAAGAATATGATGAACCATAAGCAACTGTCACTACCAACATGAACTCACTGAATTCTACTGTTTATATCACAGAAAATATCTGAGCAATGATGCTAAGAGATATAATACTTAACCAAAGCCGGGTAATTACCATATCTACTGGGAGAATTAGTATATTATTAACTTGGCATAAAGCTCCAGATAAAACCAAAAGTTTACAAATCAGTGGTATTATCTGATTTTTAATATAAATGATTCACATAACTCAAGCAATTTTACCTGTCACCTACAATCTAATAATGTACTACACCTGGTGTTCATGAAATCCTTATACAATTTTCTAACTTTTCATTTTTAAACTTTAAGACAGATTATATAAGAAAGCAGAATATTTCCAATTCTTCTGTAAGTGGCATTGAAAGATAAAATGAATTATTTTAACCATAGGTCAGGCTAACTTCATATCCAAAGAAGCCATAAACAACCCTGAGAGTTTAAATGTGACTCACTACCAGTAAAACTGGAAAATAGTGGGTTTAGCTATTTTAAAGAATAATCTCAACTCGACTTTGCTAGGCCAGCCTTTTGAAGGGAATGAAGGACAAAGGATATTACCAAAATCACATTGCAATATGATGCCTATAGTATCGAGAAATGTGTTAAAATCCACTAAAACAACCTCAAAACAATAAAGCAAAGTTTTGAACTTCTAAGCAATAGTAATTTGCACACCTACCTCAAAGATAAACCTCAAGAATGTGGGGGTGGGGTGAAGGATGAAGTAGAGCGGGGGTGCTTTCAGCAAAAGCTTAAGACTGAATCAAAAACAGTATAGGAGGTTCAGCAAATAACTGCTAACCAAATAACAGTCTTAGGGCTTTATACACATAAAGCAAAAAGAACTATTGTTCACAAATCAGGCTTCTAACATCACACCCATCACTATCAATATCATCTTTCAAAAAAAACAATTTTCAGAAACCAAGCTATATTTAAAGAGGGCTAAAATAATCTTGGATTAATCTTTTCTCTTTTACAAAAAGTCACTTGATCAACATTTGTAGTTTTATTTTTCAAAATTTTCATCAGAAAATAGAATGATAGCAAATATGCAACCTTCTGATTGCTTAAAATGCACTTGAACATAATGGCTCCTATAAGTAGAGAGGACAATAAACTAAGAAAATCCTCTTTCCAGAACCTTGGAAAGTGACTTGTGAAATTCACTGTCAATTCTAGATTTACAATAACTAGTAATATATTCTGTGTGAAGCTTGGTTCAATTCCTAAAAAAAGCTCTAACAACTAAACAAATAAAGCATTGAAAGAAGCCAGAAAAAGAGCAAAAACAAATTTTAATAAAACCTGAAAAAGCATAAGTAACTAGTAAAAAGCATAAGACAACAGAATTATTTCTCTCTCATGGATGTGATGCTACTATGGATCAAATTATGTCTCTGAAACCTTAAACCCACAGAACAGCTTTACAGTCTTTAAGGCTGATGACATTATCACCCTATAACACCCATCCACAGTACAATTTAAATTACACTACTAAGTCCGACACACACTATTTGCATTCATGATCATTGAATGCCTTATTTCTAAGATAATTAAGTGAGATATAGCAAATAAACAATATTTCTAATTCCATTCAACCTTTCTGCAAAGTTCACTTAATATAGTTTGGGAATAAATATCCTAAATCTTTATTTTACTATCTTCTAAACAATTTAACCTGATTTGGCTAGTATACACAAACGTTGTAGACTGACTTTTCCTCCAACTAAACAAATCTGAAATTGTTTTATAGCTTACCTTTGTGAACTATAAATACGAAGTTCTATTTCTATAAAGTACCAAGTAAAATGCATAAAACAAATACTAAAAGATTCTTCTAGAATACTTTGGTGTATGTTGAAAGAAAAAGCTAAAGGAATGACAAAGAATAACGAGGAAGGGAAAGAATGTTCAAAATAGGAATAGAGAAATTCTTTTTTTTATTATACTTTACATGATGATATTGATACTTACAAACTAAAAGCTGTTTATCTTTCAAATAAACAAATTATTAATCCTAATATTAACACAATATTGACTCCAGAAATGGACAGAAATGAGAAACTCATGAGCTGTATAAAACCATATCATTGCCTTTAAAAGGGATGCTTAAGTTTCCATGTGGCAGCAATTATTCTACTTCTATTCATGTAATATTTAGTGAGCACTCATAATGTAGCACATATAAAAGATGCTGAGTTTATGTTCCAGTTCTAATTACTTGCAGGTGTGACAAGAAACCCCTGTTCCTCTCCAGACACATAAATGTAATGACTTTATAATCAACTTGTTTCATGCAATTATGTGAGCACAAAAAGGAGGAAAGGGAAGTGAAGGGAAGGAGGCAACGAAAGCAAGGCCTGGCAAAAGTGTGATCCATGGGCAAAAGATAAGAACTGCATAAAATAAGAGAGAGAGGAGGACAAATATTCCTGGCAGAAACCCAGTCACCTCAGCCAAATAAAAAGTTTAAATTAGACTTCCTTTCAATTTACACGTACATATTAACAAGAGGCAAGTTTCCCACCTCCAAGTGAATTATGGGTTTAAATGTGACATATAACCATAGAAAAGCCAATAACAAGAGCCAATCAATGCTAAATGGAAGCTTAGGCAATATATAAATATTAATTTGGCTTTAAAGTTAATGCAAGCCTCTTGAGCTGTATACAGTATAAATAAAAGGCCTACTATGTAAATTATAGGACACTGCTATATATCAATTTTTCAAAAAGAAAAAAGAAAAAAAAAGGTTTGAAAAGAGTCTTGTCATATCATGCCCTATAGTTTAGAAAGGTAAGCATGCATATTTGTTCCTTGGGTAAAATGTCAGTCTCAAACTAGAGTGAACAAGCCATCCTGCTGCCATTTCTAGGGATAATTTTATGGAAATTATTTAGGAGAATATAATAATTAGAAAAATTTTTGAAACTTTTACCATGATGGAAAATAACTATAATAGTAGTTCTTCCAAATATTCATTTCAAATGGACATGAAACAAACTTTGAAATTACTTCTGTACTGAAAAACCAGCTCAGCAGTAGAGTTGTATTTGTGTGAAATTTGATTTTCAAATTTTAGTGCAACTACTACAAATTTTCCAAAATAAATACTAATCTGTAAAGGAATGAAGAAACAATAATATTTAGTGATTATAGTGCAAGATCTCAAATAATACTACAAATATTAATTACATATGTTCCAGGATTCTTTTGATTGTCATTAGGTATTAATATTGTTTTGAATTTAGTTCAATTTTCTTCCTTTGATTTAATTTTGGCACAATGCAAAACCAATCTGATTAGTCAAGCATACAGCTAATGAAATGGTATGACTGGAACTTAGACTTTATAATAGTGTAAATATCACAGGCATCTTTGCTTTTTCCTTATAAGGATTTGGAAGTTCACCCTTGGTAAACTTACGTACACATATATTTAAAGTATTACAGTAGTTAGTCTATGCTATGCCATGCTCCTGCACCTCCATTTCATTAAATTACTAAATAACATCATCGATTAACTGCACAAAGGATGGGAATACTGAATATTTGAATATATAATCCAATATAGTGGAAAGTCCAGCTAAGGTCAAGATTTTATTGTTTTTGGCCAAAGATAATTGCAAAACTCATTAGAAAGAGGTGGCACAATATGATCTTTGAAGTGAGTTACTACAATCAAATTAGGAAAAGCTAGTTTCTAAGTACAAAAGTAGAAAACATTCCAGGTTGAATTTATAAAATGCATCATTAGTCAATACATTATTACTAAATTATGTACCTATCCATAAAGCTGCTTACTGGTTTTCATATTGTTCTAGATTTTACTGTCTACTACAGTAGTCAATAGCCATATGTGGTTATAGATTTTAAAATTACTAAAAATTCTGTAAAATTAAAAATTGAGTTCTTCAGATACAACAGCCACATGTGGCTAGTGCTTACTATTTTGGATAGCACCAAATAGAACATCTCCATTATTACAGAAAGTTCTACTGAGTAGCACTATTCTACATAAAATAACAGGTAAAATAAGCCCTAAGAAATGACTGGTGTAAGTCTAACTATACTGGATAAAATTAAAAGTGGGACATATCTATTTATGATAAAAATTCTATGCAAAGTAGGAACAGAAAGGAACATCCTCCAACTGATAAGGGTATCTACAATCATACTTAATGGTGAAAAACTACCTGCTTTCCCCCTAAAATCAGGAACTAGGCAGGAATGTCCAGTCTCATCACTTCAATTCACCATTGCACTAGCAGTTCAATAATGCAAGAGAAAAAACTATAAGCCAGGAAAAATTAGAAAGAAAAAAGTAAACCCGTCTTTACTTGTAGAGAACAAGATCATCTATGCAGAGAATCCCAAAGAATCTAAAAATAATGCTATTAGATCTGGTTAGTGAATTTAGCAAGGTCAAATTACAAAACAAAAAAAAAGTTTCTATTTACTATCAACAAACAACTGGAAATTGAAAATTTAAAACATACAATTTAAAATAGCACCAAAAAAACGTGAAATCCTTAGGGAAAAAATTCACAATAGACGCGCAAAACCTATACACTAGAAATTACAAAATACTGCTGTGAGAAATTATAGAAGACTTAAATAAATGTAAAATTATACCATATTCCTAGATTATAAGGTTCTATGTTGTTAAGATGTTAATTTTCTCCCAAATTATCTACAAATTCAATGTAATCCCAAAAAATTCCTTGTCATTTTTTTGTAGAAATTGAAAAGCTAATTCTAAAATTATACACTATTGGTAGACACACAAAATGGGACAGCCACCTTCAAAATGATTTGGCAGCTTCTTAAAAAGTTAAACCTATACTTACCACATGATCCAACAATCCCATTAACTAGATATTTAACCAAGGAAATAAAAACTGATGTTCATGCTCCAGAAAAGAAAGTTTATAGCAGCTTTATTTATAATAGCCATAATCTGAAACACCTCAAATGTGCATCAATTGATGAACTGACAAACATATCATGGTATATATCCACACACTGAAATACTGCTTGGTAATAAAAAGGACTAAATTACTGATACATGAAATGACATGTATAAATCAAAAAAGCATTAGGTCTAAGAAAAATAAGACATAAACAAAAGGCTACATGCTTATTATTTAATTTAGATGAAATTCCAAAAGAGGCAACAGTAGAGTGGATAGAGAGATTCGTGGTTCCCAGGTGTTGAGGGAGGGGCAGGGGATAGACTGCAATGAGACATGAGGAAATTTAGGAGGTGACAGAAATGTTCTACATTTTTATTGTGCTATTAGTTATACAAATGTATACATTTGTCAAAACTCACTGGACTATACACTTAAAAAAGAAAATTTTTATTTTATATGAATTATACCATAAGACATTTGACTTCAAAAAAATAATAATGGCTAATCTTCTATTTTTGGGGCTTTGTAAGTATAGATCTGTTACACCAAAGAAATATGCTATGGAAATAGGAAGGCAACCAGTATAACTTATGCCAATTACATACTTCTCTGGACTTTGGCTTTTTCTGCTGTAAACGGGGGTTTATAACCGTTTCCCAAATCTGTTCCCAGGAAATTTTCAGAATGTTAAAGGCATTTTGGGAAAAGGGTCTCCACTATCAAATTATTTAGGAAATGCTCCCCATAAGGTGATTCACAATGCATTTAGCATATGAAGACTCTGAGCAGCCCTACATACGTTCATTTTTTTCTATACTTTTTGTAGAATCAGTATTTCCCACATTTACTTGACCAAGGAACACTTCTATTAAAAATGGTGTTACTAAAGTTCTAAGATTGGTTGATTAAACTTTCAAGATTACCTTAAGTTTCTATTTACATTGGGGAACTATAAAAATAATTGATTTTATTTTTTTAAGTTTATTTATTTTTGAGAAACAGAGAGAGCGAGCAGGGGAGGGGCAGAGAGAGAGGGAGAGAGACTCCAAAGCAGGCTCCACACCGTCAGTGTGGAGCCCGATGCGGGGCTCAAACCCACAAACTGTGAGATCATAACCTGAGCCGAAATCAACAGTCGGATGCTTAATCGACTTGAGCCATCTAGGAACCCCTGCATAGCTACTTTAAAATCAGTTTTAGGGGTGCCTGGGTGGCTCAGTCAGTTAACTGTATGGCTTCGGCTCAGGTCATGATCTCGCAGTTCGTGAGTTTGGGCCCCATGTTGGGCCTTGTGCTTACAGCTCAGAGCCTGAATCCCACTTCAGATTCTGTGTCTCCCTCTCTATTCCTCCCCCACTCTCACTCTGTCTCACTGTCTCTCTCTCAAAAATAAATAAAGAATAAAAATAAAATTTATAAAGTAGCTATGCAGAACAATATCCCAGAATGAGAAAACTCTCAAATCAGAAATTTTAAGACATCTTATTCATATTGCTTACTTTTCTAGTCCACTCCTCTAAGTTTTTACTAGGTTCTGAATTCTAAATATCCTAAACTTAAATATTTTTACTGGTATATACTACATGAAATGCATTATGGTTGAATTATCTCTATTGTAATAGCTTCTCTTCAAATAACAGATTTAAGAATGTGAAAGCATCAATGCCAGGAACACTAAAATTTATAAGCAATAACAGTAACACAGTGATCTAAGTCAGAATAATAATAACAAAGTGATCTAAGTCAGAATGCAAAGTGTTCACTATCTAAAACCAGAAGAAATCTGAATGTATATAGTTAAAAATAATTGTTAAAAAGGGAAGGGAAGAAAACACTAAAGAAAGATGGAAAACCTAATACTCTAAATGCTGTTCTTCAGCATTTTACATGTGACCACTGAAGGAAGTACAGAACATTACAAATAATGTTGACAGTGTGGTAAAAAATACTGTATCTTTGAGCGCCGGGGTGGCTCAGTCAGTTAAGCACCCAACTTCAGCTCAGGTCGTGATCTGGTGGTTCATGAGTTTGAGTCCCACATCAGGCTCTGCACTAACAGTGCAGAGCCTGCTTGGGATTCTCCCTCTCTCTGCCCCTGTCCTGCTCATGCTCTCTCTCTCTCAAAATAAATAAACTTAATATATATATATGTTGTATCTTTTGAACATAAATAAATACATGAATAATAAAAGCTATTTTAATTCAAGTCAATAAATGAATTATGAATAAAGCTTTAAGGGAAAAGTGAACACTAGAAAATTATAAACAATCTATTCCTGAAAATGAAAAAAAATGTTAAAGATGCCATGTTCAATTAGACCCAACTCAGTAGTCTTTTCACCCAAGAACATCCAGGCTATGGAAAAATATTGCTAGTAATGTACACCAAAGTATCCGATTTACTTTAATAACCCTTATGAATCTTTATCAATAACTTGCCTAAATAAATTTTACAATTATTTCTAGCCTAAATTTGTTTAATCTCTTGGGGTAACTTCTATAAGCTTATTATATAAAATAGCATGCATTTTTAAGTTTTTATTTTTCAATTTGAATTTAAGGAATTTTCTCTAGGCACTAGGCACTATATAAAATAATTTTTTAGAAGTGTGAGAAAATAGGGAAGCAGAGTGGCAATTACTCATCTAGCTGTATGGTTTTGTTCATTCTTTTTAAGAGTTAACTTTTAGTACAAATGGTTTTGTAGCTAGATCTCCTTGGAAACCACTACTAGTATTCCTTCATAATGGTCTGGCCAGAAATGTCGCAGTAATAATCTGAATGGAACATGTCAATTTCAGTAAACTAAAAGTGGGAAGGGTGATTTTTTTGTTTTCATAAAGATAAAAATTTAATTATTTGTTTTAATAATTTGTTTAATAATTTGTTTTAATAAAGATAAAATTTATCACATCATAATATGTTTAGTAAATAGATATAAGCAGAATGTATTATGTTTTGTTCGGAAAGCTATCTTTACATAGTTCCATATAAAACCTTTAAGTTCAGCACATAGATATATAAATAAACATCCATATGGTTAAAAACACCTATACTATATAAAACAGGAAATGCTTCTGCTAAGAAGAAAGGAGGAAAGGAGGAAGGGAGGAGGGAAGAAGGGAGGAAGTAAGGAAGGACAGATGAAAACAAAACAAAATCTCAAAACCATAATTATATTTGATTTAAGTAAAAATGCTTTAAAAAAGTTGGACCAACCATGAAACTCCTCAAGAATGTAAGCAGTTCGTTCACACTTCAAATTTAATTCTGGCAGTATAATGAGTTCAGGAAAAAACAAATCAAGAATATGTTTATAGCTCACATGGACATTACTCACCCACATTTGGAGGTTTCACATAGTTTACAGGTAGTTCTGGAGGTCTGCCTCTATGTAGAGCTGCAAAAGCAGACCCATTCCATAGTGTACTCTTACAGTCTACACAAAAAGATTCAAACGTTAGTCAAGAAATAGAACAGTGTTTTTTTTAATTGTACCTCAGAGGTAAATGTCTGTTTTCAATTTCATTTGTTGGAATATATTTTTAACTATTAACACCACAATAAAGATAACATGCATATTTTTAAACATGTTATAAACTGTATTATCACTAAGGGGCGCCTGGGTGGCTCAGTCGGTTGAGCTTCCGACTTCGGCTCAGGTCATGATCTCATGGTCTGTGAGTTCAAGCCCTGCATCAGGCTCTGTGCTGACAGCTCAGAGCCTGGAGCCTGTTTCAGAGTCTGTGTCTCCCTCTCTCTCTGACCCTGCCCCATTCATGCTCTGTCTCTCTCTGTCTCAAAAATAAATGAACATTAAAAAATAAATTTTAAACTATATTATCACTGGGAAACACCAACACTTTAATATATACCAGGGTATTTTACTTCTGCACTGATCTAGAACTAAAACTTTTATTACGCATGTATTTGAATCTTATGCAAATATGTCATGGATTAATAACGTTTTAAGTTTTTCTTGATCTTTAGGTTTATACATTTCTACTCATATAAAACTATATAAGCAAGGTTATGACTACAGCACAAGTATTCCAGGTAGAATTCAGAAAAATTTATACTTGGTGCATACTCACATTATGGGGTACCTGCCAATTGTGCCATAACAGGTAACAATATTGCATATCAGATGACAACAGACTATGAATAGCTGTGTTTTTTGTATTTGATGTTTATGTCAAAAAACTCAAGCAAATATGAAATATTCCTAATAATTCAATTGTGATACAAAAATATTCTACTATTCTCTTGAAAGCTTCCAAATTAACTCATTTGAAGAATTTCCTTAAATTACAAAATGAGATTTTAGAACTGGTATTTTTTAAACTATTTACCTTTGTGAATTAGAATTTGAAAACATTATGCTAATAAAACAAAAAAGAAGTAACCTGGTTGCTAGACCTGAAGTATTTATTATACTAACAGACATCCTTAATGCCTACATTTTTATGTTCATAAAATACTACTTTACATGTTTTAGGGAAAATATTTAAAAGACTGCAAAACAGGGGAGTAGAAACACTATTATTGAACAGTTACATATTTTTTAATATTTTAATTATAAAAATTTTAATATATCATATGTGAATTTTTACATATCATCTCTCATTTACCTGTTATAAAATATACAATGTGATTAGGATGATATAAAGACTTATAATACTAAAAAATATTAAAACATAATAAATTAAGCATTAATACTGTACTAATTAGAGCAGTGATCTTTTAACATCTCTACTCCACAGGATTACAAAAAGATTCTATATTGTTTATTTCTACTGTATTCACTGTTTTACAGCAGAGAGCTTCTTTTACGCCTCTAAATATTTACCTGTAAACTAAGAAAATAAAAATAAGATTGTCAAAATAAGAAAAACTAGAAGAAAATTAGTATTTAGAAAAGCATGGGAACATTTACTTAACATAAAAATATGCTGTTCTCCACTCCTTCCTCTAAAAACTGTGAAAATCTTACCTTTGGCATCCCGTAACAGAGACTGCCGACCAACACCCAGTAATGTCTGTACCCCAGGAACGCTCTGAGGGATCTCCTTATCTAGTAAGGGGCCAATCCGCTCACAAATTTTAAGGAGGTAGTCTGGAGGAATGTGTGCATTGGCTGCCACCTAAAAAGCATAAATAAAACAGGAAAACCAATTTGGTTTAAAAACATAACCAGTCCATTAACAAACTATTTCATCATGGAACAAAGTGCAATTTTTAAATAAAGAATAAGGAAAATAATATTTTAACTATTTAATACTTCAGTCAAACTAAAGAGCGAGCTACAAAAATTAAGCACATCTAAATGATAACATTTTGGGGCACCTGGGTGGCTCAGTTGGTTAAGCGACCGACTTCGGCTCAGGTCATGATCTGGCAGTTTGTGCGTTCAAGCCCCGTGTCGGGCTCTGTGCTGACAGCTCAGAGCCTGGAGCCTACTTCAGATTCTATGTCTCCCCCTCTCTCTACCCCTCCCCTGCTCACGCTCTGTGTCTGTCTCTCAATAATAAATAAATGTTAAAAATTTTTTAAAATGGTAACATTTAAATGATATGGCACTCAAACTTACTTTTACATGCCTTGATTAAATCATTTGCTTAGCTGTTAATCTTATGAAATAAGTGTTGCAAAACAGCAAAAGTGAGCATGCCTAAAATTAAAGTACAAAGACAATGGGTAAACTCTACTTGTACTTGATTTATTCACTAGTGATGATTTATTCACCAAAAATCAGAGGACCTAGATTCTATATAAATGATAAGAAGGCAAAGTTATTACTTGCACCAAACTCTCACCCAAATCCCAAATTTGCTTAATAAAGCAGAACTGGTTTTCCTAAAAAATAGTTAACTGGTTTCTAAAACAGTATCCAATTAATGATTTTATAAATACTATGTTCTAAACAACTAAGCTATATATACTCAAAATTCATTGCAACATTAACTCGTTTTTAAAACACACAAGCAAATTTCTGAAGATGGTTAACATAGGT
The DNA here is from genome assembly GCF_022837055.1 of Prionailurus viverrinus. Lineage (NCBI taxonomy): Eukaryota > Metazoa > Chordata > Mammalia > Carnivora > Felidae > Prionailurus > Prionailurus viverrinus. Next base: position 58,942,179 of record NC_062579.1, read on the forward strand.
AGACAGGAGTGAGAAAATGAAACAACAAAACTTCATTTTTTTAATCTAAGCTAATGTTCAAGTCCATGATGTGTTTCATATACCTAATTATTTAAAGAAGCAGAGGGGCGCCTAGGTGGCTCAGTCAGTTAAGTGTCCAACTCTTGGTTTCAGCTCATGTCATGATCTCATGGTTTAATGGATTCAGGCCCTGCATTGGGCTCAACGTTGACAGTGGGGAGCATGCTTGGGATTCTCTCTCTCTCTGCCCCTCCCCCACTTGTGCTATCTCTGTCTCTCTCAAAATAAATAAATAAACTTTAAAAACATGAAAAAATAAAGGAGCAAACAGAAAACTAGACTATTAAAAATATTCAGATAAAAAGAATATCTACATTCTCATCTTGACATAAAGGGTGAGGGAGAGAATGAACAATAAATGCAAATATATATATACATACACACACACACACACACACATATATATATTTGTATCATCAGTATATTACCACCAGGTCAAGAACAATACAACATGAGAGAATAATTTTGTAAATCATCCCTAATGACCATGAAAGAAGAAATTATGTATGTTCCAGATAAATATTTGTTTAATGAATCAATGAACGTACAAAAACCAAAGTAAAGTCTATCTGTAAGAAATATCACATGAACTCAGAGGAAAAATGTTAGATTCTCCTATCAAGGTACCTTTTTGTTTTCTTATAAAACATAGGTCGAAGAACTACAATCCAACATGTATTCAGAATTCTGGGAAGAAGTAATTCTATTGTGATTTTTAAAAATTATTTCCTGCCAATTATCTTTTTTAAATCCCAGCAAAAATTAATTTTAATCTGTCAAAATAACTGAGGCCTGGGAACTGTCAAGCTACTCAAAAAGAATGACAACTTAGCCTGATTATGTTATATTTGCGTCTACAAGGTTTAGCTTCTGGATTGGGAAAAAGGATCAAGCAAATTCCTTTAAGTTATCTCTCACATTTCTAGTTTTGTTTTTGAGGCAAATTCCTACATAGAACCATCTCTCAGTAAAATATACAGGTAATATTAAAGTCAAAGCAGCTAATGATTCAGTTCAATCTAAATATCTGTTATCCACAGACACTGATATCCTAAAATCCTAGTTTGTAATTCATTCTCTCCACATTAGAACATTTCCTAAATATGCCTAAAGGCAAATAGAGTTAGTACCCCAGAAAATACATATCTCAAAGCAAAATACTGCATATGAACATCTGTAATAGTTTATGCATTTTTTCCCACCAACACTGTCTCAGATACACTCGGCTTGCATTATCAGCCATTACTTTTGCATCAAGTACACACTACACAAAGGCTTTACACAGGATGGTAGTTTATGTCTTTACTGGCACTTTTTTTTGTATCAATTTTCTTTTTTTTTATCCCATTACCATCTTAGGAGCTAATCCCTTCCTAGAATTGCAATATAATCCAGAAAATAGGAGCTCTCTAATATGAATTTTTTTAATTTTTTTTAACATTTATTCATTTTTGAGAGACACAACATAGCCAGAGAAGGGGCAGAGAGAGGGAGACAGAATCTGAAACAGGCTCCAGGCCTGAGCTGTCAGCACAGAGCCCAACACAGGGCTCGAACTCACGAGATCCTGACCTGAGCCAAAGTCAGATGCTCAACTGACTGAGCCACCCAGGTGCCCCGCTAATATGAATTTTTAGAATTATCCTCTTATAGAAAATCTGTCGAGGGCACCTGGGTAGCTCAGTCAGTTAGTGTCCGACTCTTGGTTCTGGCTCAGGTCATGAGTTCGAGCCCAACATCAGGCTTCGCACTGATAGCGAGGAGCCTGCTTGGGATTCTCTCTCTCCTTCTCTCTCTTACCCCACCCCTGCTACTCTCTCTGTCTCTCCCTAAATAAATAAATAACTTAAAAAAATCTGTCAGAATTATATCTTAAACTGACATCTTAAGTTGCCTGGCTACTTCATTTTATAGAAACAAATGATTTTGAGCCATTTATGTAAATTTTTCAATCAATTCCTCAGTAATAATTTTAAAATATGGAATCATTAATTAATCAACCAAAACAAGGCCTTTCTACATCCAAATTCTTGAAGATTTTTTTAAATTATAAATTATTAAATAAATTTCACAAGTTTGAATTCCACCCTATACAATTACAAATTGCTTAATTTCTAAATGGTCCCATTCAAAGAGTCCATTCCCCTATAATCAATAGAAATTTGAATATGAAACAATGGTAGAGAAATATAGATTCTATCAACACAACACCAATAACAATACATTTGAATTTGAACATGCTAGCGTCTCCTTTAAATAACATTAACAGGCTTTCAAACTCTATCAGCTCAGTTCTTGGAATAATAGTTTCTTCTAAATCAAATTTCAGGACTTATAACTGGTAGTCGACATTTATTTCAATCCATCTGCTTTGATTAAAGTTGGAATTTTTTAAAGGTGATCTTTTTTGGCATATAAACTCATCTACTCTCAATAATTACTCTTCTAAGTTTTAAAAAATTCTATATTAGAATTATGTATGAATATAATAATAATATAATGTAATATAAAAAAGTATGCATTAAAATAGTCTATGAAATTTGTAACATATTATAAGCCCCTCTTTTCAATTAAAGCTCAAATACTCTAATTTCAGTTATTTAACCACATTTTTCTCTCTGGAATATAATGGCCAACAACACAACAAGTACTTTGATATTTGCAGAAGAAAAGCATTCTCTAAAAACAAAGTTCAAAAGTATATTACAAACTTCTATATTATTCTGTAAAACAGCTCCAAGGAATTAAATTATAGAATGTTTGAATTATAAGTATCCTTGTGCATAATTAACCTAACTTCACATCTTATAGTAGGAAAGACAGATCCAGAGAAGTGAAATCTAGTGGTCACAATGAACGTACAGAAATCTGTGTTTCCCTGTCCACTGCTCTATTACTGTCTTATTAAAGCAGTTGGAAAATTATTAAGATAACTAACAAAAAGACTGCAAAAAAAAACTATAAATTCAAATAAACTGAAAGAAATTAAATGAAACCTTCTTGATAGGAAGACTGGCTTGATTGGAAGATAGGATATATACCAAATCTAACAACTGAATCACCACACTTCAGAATTATTATGACAAGTGAGAAGACCAGGGAGTTCACAGACATGATCCTACTCATCATAGTTAGTTAAAAGGAATACAGCTGGGAATTGAATAAAATGCAAAAGGTACCTAATTTCAAGGTACAAGGCCCATACCAACAAGCACTACATTTGAAATACTAATTTTCATATAGCAATGATAACATTTTTATCATTGGCTTTTAGAAAATATAGGATAAGTAACTCCAAAAAAACAAATAAAAGAGATAATTGTTTCTGTGTTTTGTTTTCTAAGATCATGATTGCACAGGTAAAATGAAGAATCAAACTGGGACCATATGTTGAAAAAGTGAAATATAACATTTTATCCGAGATTTTAAATTTTTTTGGTGTGGGGGGAGGGGAGAAGCACATGCAAAAAATTAGTCACATGATCTTTTTTATATTTAGAGACAGAAAACAAGATAGATTTTGAAAAATACAGCAAGCCTTTAAATACATCAAATAGTACTTTGAAATCTGGAAGACTAGATTATTCAGGCTCTAAAATTTACTAGCTGTTACTGCTTCTGGCAGTGTGATACAGTAGAAAGGACTTAGATTTCAATTTTTTACCATCCTCAGTTCCTACTTATGTGACCTGCAGAGTTACTCAGTCTGAGGGCCTGAGCTTCTGCATCTGTAAAACTGGAGTAATGATAACTACCTCATATGACTTGTAAAACAAAAACAAAATCATTCACTCATGCATTCATTCATTCAGGCATTTAATATACAGAGATGAGATGGGAAGATTAAACTCCTGCCCTAAGGGAACCTATAGTCCCAGAAGGGGAAACAAACTAGTAAATAAATCAAAACTACAAATGCCTAGAGGTTAGTACAGAGGGCTAATTAGAAGCAAAGAAATACAGTACCTACATCAGCCTAGGAGTAGGGGTTTTTGTCCAATTGCACACTTGAAGCCTAAGTGAAAATTCATAAGATAGACAAAGGGAAAGGAAGGCATTCCAGGCAAAGAGAAAGGTACCCCTACCCAGTAAATGTACTCTGCACAATGACTAACATTCTCCTCCATGATGTTAAGTTAAAAAAATAATAATAATAAATAACTCGCAGAGGGGCGCCTGGGTGGCTCAGTGGGTTGAGTGTCCATCTGACTCCTGATTTCAGCTCAGGTCATAATCCCAGAGTCATGGGATCAAGTCCTACATCGGGCTTAAGATTCATTCTCATTCTCTCTCCCTCTCCCTCTCCCTCTCCCTCTCCCTCCCTCCCCCTCCCTCCCTTCCTCCCTCTGTTCCTCTCCCCCACTCACACACTCTCTCTCTCTCCAAAACTAAAAACTAAAAATAAATAAATAAAGGGAACTTAGAAAAACCTCGCAGAGTATCATCTGATTTTGAAGAGAAAAAAATACATGTATAAAAAAAGAAAACACAAAAAGTAAGTGTATTTTCTTTTTGATATTGAAATTTATATTTCAGTAAAATATAAATGTCTGCAATAATCCAATATTATATCTTAAAGTGTTGAGTTTTAACATTTGCTGAATTTGAAGGATGAAAGGGAAAAAACTGGGCACAAAAGTAAATAAAACAGGTAGGCTTTTCTACTGTAGTAATACCACTGGTTTGTACAATGAGCTACAAAGCATTAAGGCTTCCTATCACTTTCTTTTCAAAACGTTAATCATTGTTCACAGCATTTTTTTTTTATTAGTTTTAAGATTTCCTCAGGAATGAAAGTCAAGAGCAACCCACCTAGGCTTATGTATACTCTGGGTTTCAGTACCTCAAGAAGGCAAGTACTGAAAGTACTATTACCTGGAGGGCAGATAATGTCAAGACATGGACAAGGAGCCCACCCACATTCTAGAAGTTTATCCTTAAAGAAATGTCCAATAAAAGAACTCAGTACCATCTAGCATATTAAATAAGCCTAAGAAACATGTATCATGAAATGCTTCTAACAAAAGTTAAGAAAATCACACAAATAATAACTGAGGGTCAGATTATTATAAACTACCATGGTAGATGAGAAAACATCTTCAACAAGGTAATTTAAAAAACAAGAAATTACTTATCAATAATGCACAGAAAATAAGTTCGGGATAAGAAAAGATCAAGCAGAAGGGTTGAGGATCCCTGCAACAAGACATCAGAAAGACATACCTCCCACTTCAAACAACAGCGAATACTACACCAGCATTGTACTAAACTGCCTTTCTCTAATTAATAATAATGCAAACAACACTAAACATCTTTTGACATAACAATAATTTCTTGTTTTGAGTTAACACAGATGCACTTTAAAACACTCATTTCAGGTTCAATTCTAACACTCACTTTTTAAATACTTTTTTTCCAATGGTACTGTTTTATACCTCCTCACCTTATAAAAATTTTATAAAAATTAGGTGGTGATTATTAGCTAGCTAAGAAAATATAAATTGTGGGGTCATAGTTCTTTAGATGTCCATTTTCCATTCAACCTCTATGTCCTATTTTTAAATTTTGGTTAACATTTATTCATTTTCTTGAGAGAGAGAGAGAGAGAGAGAGAGAGAGACAGAGCATGAGTGGGGGAGGGGCAGAGAGAGGAGACACAGAATCTGAAGCAGGCTCCAGGCTCTGAGCTGTCAGCACAGAGCCTGATGCGGGGCTTGAACCCACAAACTGTAAGATCTGAGATGAGATGAAGTTGGCCGCTTAACAAACCTACCCACTCAGGCACCCCTATGTCCTAGTTTTAAAATGCAGTAACCAATTAATTTGCGATGCATTTTTAATTAACAAAATGTTTTCTTTCATATTTAACTCATTTGGTTCAAGAACAACCTTGTAAAATAGACAGAGGGTTTTAGGAACCTGAATCCCTGAGAGGTTAAGTAACTTAACTTGCCCACAGTCACTCAGCAAGTAAAGGCTATCTCTCAGACTAAATCTTATGGTCTTTTCTACATACTACTCACAAAATCTTATATGAGAAATATCAAACAAGGACATCCCCAAAATTTAACACAAACACTAAAGTGCCTTGAAATTACTTATTTGCTCTCTACCAAAAAAAAAAAAAAAGACCTGTTTATTAATCAATCAGTAATCAACATCAGTAAACCAAGAACAAAAACACAAACTAAATTAATATTCAAATTGACAAAGGTGCTTTCAGGACAAAATTTTATAAGGGACATTCACCCAACCCAAATTATTACTCCCTAACAGCAGCTCTCTTCACTTTCTTAATGCCATCTCATTTGTATTGAGTTATCAGTTTTCCTAAGACTAATGATAAATCTCCAAAAGGATTTTAATCATTGAAAATATGTTCTCAGACCAAAGTGTGAAAAAAGACAATGATCAATCCAGACAAATAGTTAAAGCCAACATATTATAGAAAGCAAAAGAGTACATGTAGCTCAAGCAAATCAAAAGTGAGGAAAACTAGTTTCCAGCATCGATTGCTCTCTACCGTAAGAACTATCAGGTAGCATTATATCCCATTGGGGTTGAGCAGCACATGCCTTTTGGTTTCCCAAAATGCATTCTGTTCTTCCTAACTATGGCTGTGTATCCATGTGGCAGTTAATAAATCACACACACTTAAATTACTTCCACACTTAGAGACGCAATAACTATGCTGCCAGCACTCAGAAATCATTCTACTATTTAATAAACAAATTAAGCTATTATTAGTAATTAGAGAACAAGAACCGGGTAAGGTTAAGAAAAAAATATAGGCATGTCTGGAATTCAAATACAGTGTTTTAAAGTACTTTGTGAGGATCAAATGAGATAATGTGAAAATATTTTTAAACTTGCATAAGTTATATGCAGATTCAAGTTCTTACAATAACATATCATAATAGATACTTATATATTTTTTAAAGATAGTAATGAACATACAATCTTGATAAACTTTCTTTTAATAGCATAAAATTGCTTCAAGTCTTTTGAATATAAAATGAAGGTAATACAATCTATGTCACTCCAAATGAAAGCACTAATTAAGGCTTTCAATTCTAGAGATGAAAAATGCTATATATATATATATATATATATATATATATATATATATATTTTTTTTTTTTTTTTTTTTTTACATTATATACCACACCTAAAGGTAATTATGCTTTTGGTTCAGTCTTATGATACAAGTCCCCTTAACATGATTAAAAAATATTAAAACATGCCTTTAAAAAAGTTTCCAACTCACAATTTCAATATATAAAATTTGTATGCTAACAAAAACTGTTCATTTAAACACACACACATACACATACCCCTCATTACTATGTTTGTAGTCCTCAATAAAGCTCCAAGGAGGAAGCAATAAAATAGCCAACAATTCAACAGGGTCACCAAAAATGAACAGACATCTGTAATTATTTAAATTATCTACCATAAGATAAATTGTAAGAAGCAAATCTAATTCTATTATGTTGTAAACAAGAGTCAAGCAGAAATGAAAAATGTCCAGATCAAACTTCGAAAACACTCACCATGACTTCAAATTTCTCCCTGTATCATTACTTAAAATTCTGAAAGTTAATTTAGAATGTCTTATTTTGAATGCCATATTCAAAAACCTTATAGTTCAACATAAACTGGCAAACGCTTCATATACAGGCCCATTTTTTAAAAGGCACTTCAGATCTGGATATGTCAATACTTGCCTGCCAGTAGCTTTAATAAAATAGCACCTTAATTGTGTTCCAAATTATAAGTAAAACACTAAATCAGATTTAAGAAAGAAAAAAGAAGGATTTCTAGATATATAATACTAACAGTAATAATGAGGTGTTGAAGAAATCCAACTTATTATCCTAATATTCTTCTGGATAAATCAAGGTAAGCAGCATAGACAATTTAAGTAAAAGTATATATACAGACAGAAAGGCAATATTTTTGTTTCATATTGCATGGCTATGTGATCTTATTTCAGTATTTTGATATCCTTTTTTATAATTCTTTACCTCTGCATCATGCATTTGTATTCTTTCCTTTTTATACCCTCATACATCTTCAGTTTGAAGTACTCCTATATAATTTAACATATCAGATTATACTACTTATAAAGACTGTAAGTACATATAAGGTTATACTTCTTAATACTTTACCCTAAACTTCAACCTGAAACATATAGCTAAATCAAAGATCACACTGTATAAATCCATTGTTCTAACAGCATTTTAAAAAATACCTACCCTAAGAAAAAAATCCATCTCTCCCACAATGAAGCCACACAAAATCAAAAATAAAATGTGAAATAATTTTAATCAACTATAAAACTGATGCATCTAGCAATCAATCTATCACAGCACATTCAGTTATCAGCCACTCCATTTCTTTTCCTTCTGTTCAAATTCTCACGCAGCCCTACCCCATCTTCCCTTACAAAGAAATCTATAGGTAGAAAACAGATCTTTGACTTAAAATAGGACCATATCATCAAAATATAACATTCCTAGAAACACTGGATCCCAGAAAAATAAAAACTTCAGTGTACAAGATGAAAAATTAAAAAGATACACTGTCTAAACTATAGACAATGTTCAAACAATAGATGAAATTCTGTGTATATAAAAATAAAAATGCGTAAGGAAATATGAAAAACCAAACAATATATTTATAAGACAAAAATGAAAATCAGGTATATGTAGGGATATACACAAACGGATTAACAACTATAAAACTGGCTAAAATTTAAGCCTCACTAATGAAAAAAAGAGAACGAATTAAATCAACTAGGGGCTATTTTCACCCCATTAAAGCCACCTAAAGATTCAAAAAATATTTAAAAACTCACTCTAAGTACCTAGATGGTGACATCATGAATTAGTATTATCTTCTAGAGACCAATTTTACAATACATCACAAAAGCTATAAAACTGAAGAGACCCTTTGACCTGATAGCTCCACTTTGGAAAAATAGCCCAGGAAAATAAATCCAAAAAAAGGAAGGAAGAAATAAGACTACTTAATTATGCAAAGATATTAGTGAAAACCTAGAAGGAACCCAAATGTTCAACTGAATGTTGAGTTCAAATCATAGCAAACTTAATCTTTTCTTAACATTAAAATGACAATAACTATTCAAATATAGTTATATACAAAAAATGTTAAGAAAATATAAAGCATAAAATGGACACTGACTACAGTTATGTAAAAATATGCCTCTATAATATAAGGAAATGAAGTCTAGTAAACTGAATTTTGTTTTTGTTTTTTTATGTTTGTGTGTGGTTAGTACTGTTTTTAATTATTTTGATGTTCATTTGCTTTTTATTACTGTCAAGTAATTTTTAAAAAGCTTTTTCTTTTTTTAAAAAAGCTTTTTATTTTAAGTCTCCTTTTGCTATTTACTTAAAATGGTCTGCTTACACATAAATGTCAATGAAAACATCTTCAATACACCTCAGTATAAAACTATCTTCCAAACCACATTAGTCATAAAGTGCTTAAATATATATTGGTAGGCACTGTTTTGCCTCTTTTTTTGGCAGGACTGCAGTCCAACAAAAAGTCTGACTACAAATTAAATACACTGATAAATACAAATTAAATACACACAGTGTTTATGAAATAATTTTTATCCATCTGAAAATTTTTTACCATATTGGAATTTATCCATATCACAACTATTAGAGCATTTTATGATTTGCAAAAAATAAAATAGCAAACTAAAATTATTACTTAGTAATAACTATTAACATGGCCTCATTATTGTAATTCAATATAAAAGAATTATCAAACAAACACTAAATCAGTTTAAATATTGTGTTATTAAATCATTTTATTTATATTTAGAGTCTACCATACCCCTTTAACTTACTTTAACTTTGATCTTCCTCCATTTGGATCTTATTTGAAGGAAAGATAGCTGAATTTAGATTTTAGTAACATCACCCCTTTCTCTTTTCATTTCCTTCCAATTCACTGTACCAGTGGCTAATGCGAGAGGACATCTTCCCCAAACTAAAAAAAGATCACCTTTTTGTATCAATGCTGAACAGAAGGTGCATGTTCACTATGGATTATATATTTAGGAGAAACAACACAGTCAATTCAATGCCTTTGGTCCTTCACTAAAGTATATTTTAAAATATAATCATTGTTATCTCCTTCTAAATCCCAGATCCTGTTTCATCAATTCTCAAAAAGGTCATAATCCATAGTTGTTGTTTAATGAAAATGTATCTGCAGAAATGCGATCTAATAATGATTTAATGAGCTATTTTCTAAAATATGATATACACAATTATGCTTTTTTATTCGGTAGTCGATTACCTAAAACCGGCAAATTCTGGAATTCGTTTGATGCTTCCTATTATTTTTAATTGTGTCGTTTTGCCCAATTCAGGGTCGGTTAACTCCCCTCCCTGAGCTCCCTCCACCGTACCCCCCCTCCCCCCCCCCCCAAAAAGACTAAGCCTGGCCTTAGTTCCCGTATTTCAAGGCAGGACCAACCAGAAACCAGTTTTCTTCCACTAATCCGGAACTCTGGGCTGTTACCAACGCTGTCATTGGCCAACGTCAGTCCTTGGTACGTGCCCCAAGATAACCCCCTGGTTTTTCTCCCTTATTCCCCCTACAATGGGCCTTTCTCGATGTTTGTAACATATTCGTAATCCACAAAACGGCATCCCTGATAACTCACATTCTTCAAAGTTTTCGAGTGGAAATAAGGGAGGCCAAGGGAAGGGCAAGGTACCCTTTCTCTGACTGGCAGGGAGCGAGGAAGGGGCAGTCGTTCTTTGGCCCAGCTAGGAGCTCTAAAGCTGGGGAGGCGGAGGGGTCGGGAGCGGGTTGGAGGAACAAGGTGGGGAGGGAGTGGAGAAAGAGTTGGGTTAAGTTGAAATGAAAACTTTACTCACCAGATCCTCGAAGCTTCTTCGGTGCTCTTTTCCCTCCCAGTCTAAGCGGCGCGGAATCAACTGGGGAGGGGAGAAAAGAAAAGGTGGGGGGGGGGGGGTGGGCAAACCATACAGGCCAAGCCTCAGCTCCCAATGAAGCCTACCCAACCTGGGTCCTGGTCCCCGACCCTCTGGCGTCCGTATTTCTCGAGTCACATAGCTGTTGCCTCAAAGCTAGTCCAGTGTAGGAAGCAGGAGGCCGAGAGGGAGGAAATCCTGAAAAACCGCCTCCCACGGGCATAAAGAGGGGGCGAGTTAAGACCCCAGCGATATCCGCCCCTTTTGAGGCAAGAAGCCGGTTCACTCCAGTGACAACAGTTCTGAGTGCCCAGATCCAAGCTTCCCTCCCAGCCCCAGTCCTCCGCCCCTGACTTGCCCTCCCCTTCCTCCAGTCTAACCCCAGCCCTCCCCACCTCTTCCCGAAGGGGCTCCGTACCTGATGCTCCTCGAGCTCCTGCACAAGCACCTGAGCAAAAGGGAAAAACGAATATGAGGGAGCAGCTCAGACCATTAACCCATTCCTCCCTCCCCACTTCGAACCCAGCCGCTGACGGCAGGACTAGTCAAGGCCGGCCTTTCCCTCACTCTCAGGGAAACCGCACGCCCCGATGCCTCAATTTCCCCATTGGGACCGTTCCCCACGACTCCCAGATCTCCTTCTCCCTCTCACCTGAGCGGATTTGTTGCAGGGTCCGGACTGCAAGAATCTAGCGATCAGGTAATACAGCTCTGCGGAAGAGGGGAAAAGAGGTTGAGAGGGAGGTAAAGAAAAACAGAAGCTTTTTCAAAAGAAACTGACAGCCGTTGCGCTAAGCTCCCATCTCCTTAGCCCCCAGACACAGTTACCCACCGGCTTCTATCTGGGTAGGTGCCGCCGCCATCCTTTTCCCTAAGGGTTTGGGGGCTCCACTCCGGAGGAGCTAGCGGGGGCGGGTGGGGGCGCTGCCTCTATTGTGGTGAAGCCCCCATGCCCAGGAGTCCCGCCGCTTCCGCCCCACTCCTCGTCCTAGTTTCGGTCTCTCTCGGATTCATCGCATCACGTTTCGACCCATAGATATTCTAGCCCAAGAGCAGAGGAGGCGGAGGAGGAAGGAGAGAGAGAGCGAGAGCGAGCGAGAGCGAGCAAGAGAGCGAGCACGAGAGTGAGAGTGAGCGCGAGCACGAGCGCGAGCAAGAGCGCGAGCAAGTGAGCCTGAGAGAAGAAAGGGGAGGAGCCAAAGTGGCGGAGGGGCGGACGGGGGTAAAGGGGGTGGAGAGAGCAGAGGGCAAAACCTGTGAGACGGAACTGCAGCGCTCGTCGTTTGCCGCTAGGAGCACTAAAGCAACCAAGTGTCCTCCACTCTCCTAGACCGCCGGCAGTTGCCTAGCTACCGCTCCCGGAAACAGGGGGCGGTGCAAACTGACGGCCGACGCTCTGGCAGACGCCGTAAAACTCCATGGTGGCGTTCTCCTAAGAGAGGTCTTGAGACAGTTTCCCTTCCTGTGAGGGCAGTAGGACTCTCCCATTGAGGACCATTCCCTCTGGCGTTGTGAAGAATGTGTGAGGCGCTGACTTGATTCAACTGGCTTTCTTCCTTTTCGTCCCGTCACCGAAGAGGCTTTAGGGTTATTTTGCCTTTTCCTCCACCGAAAAGAGGCCAGTCACTGAAGGATCTTGTGACTGACGGAAGAAAAAGAGCCCCTATAGCGACATCACTCGTTTCTCTTTAAAATGGTTTTTGTACCAGATTTGAATGTTGTACTTACCAGTCCAGGGGGCAAGGTTCATATTGTTATGAAGACCAGTTCTAAAAACCGATACTGTGGGAGGAATTTGCCATCAGATATGAGGCATTTTATTTTTTCCCCTTCTGTGAGTTTAACACATGCCATGTCTGTCTCATTCGTGTAGGATTTTTTTTAACTTATATTTATTTAGTTTTGAAAGAGAGAGAGCAAGCATGAGTGGGGGAGGGACACAGAGAGAGAGGGAGACACAGAATCCAAAGCAGGCTCCAGGCTCCAAGCTGTCAACACAGAGCCCCATGGGGGGGGGGGGGGGCGGAGGGGGGGGGTCTCGAACTCACCACTAGGAGATCATGACCTGAGCTGAAGTAGGATGCCCAACAGACCAAGCCACCCAGGCGTCCCTTGTAGGATAATTTTCAATTGTATTTTCAACTACTGCCAAAGTATTTTACATTGACCATGGATTTTTATGTATTACATATCTGTATGCAAGGGTAGTTTTCTGTAGTATTACATATCTGTATGCAAGGTTTGGAACAATCTTTTTGAATACATATAATCTTAAAATTTTAGTACAGTACCGACTTGCAGTATTTGGTTACTAAAGTCTTAAGTGATTAAAAGATTTGTAGAGTAATTGGTACATATGTAATGAACTGAGTCTCCTTCCCTACTGTTTCTTAATATTTTGTTCCCACTTCAAGCCTTAACCCAAAAAAGTAATTAATAGAAGCGGAACCCAGTGAGACCAGAGATTATGTTTAAGCTGCATGTACCATTTACATTCATTAGAATATTCAAATTTGAAAGTTTTACCTTTTTAAGTTTAGGGATGGATTCTTAGGAATTTGGTTTCCTCACTCAGAGTTTAGACATTTATCACAGTTAACCCAGAATTGCATTATACTGACCTAATCTCAGCCTGGGTTGTTTAGCTCTCACTCTGAGCATTTTTTCCCCTTAGAGAGAAATAACCACGCAAGGTAATTGTGATACAATAGTTCTATCTTTGGTGGTTATGCTGTACTACTTGAAAAAATGCCATTAGGGGCGCCTGGGTGGCGCAGTCGGTTAAGCGTCCGACTTCAGCCAGGTCATGATCTCGCGGTCCGTAAGTTCGAGCCCCGCGTCGGGCTCTGGGATGATGGCTCGGAGCCTGGAGCCTGTTTCCGATTCTGTGTCTCCCTCTCTCTGTGCCCCTACCCCGTTCGTGCTCTGTCTCTCTCTGTCCCAAAAATAAATAAAAACGTTAAAAAAAAATTTAAAAATGCCATTAACCAAAAGAAAAAAATTTAGATATTGAAAAGACAAATAAGTCCTAAACAACCCATTGCAAGTAGTTTAGCAAAACACGAGATTGAATATATTTTACAAGCCAAGTACAATATATATAAAAGTTAACATTTATCAAGCCACTACCATGTACTAAGCACCTTACATACTTCACCTCATTTAATCTATAATTACCCTAGGAGGTAGGTTCCATTGTTATACCCATTTTACAGATAACAAAAATGACTATAGGATTTTGGAAAACTTACTTAAATTCTGTGAACCTTATTCCTCATCTATAAAATGTGAGGTAATAGTACTTGCTGGGCCCACTTCACAGGAATTGCTTGCTGTAAAAGTAATATGAATATATTTGTGTCATATTTCAAACTTTATAGGACATTGTTTTTCCAGTGATCATCTCAGGATCAGTCTGGGTGCAATCAGGAGGGAAAAGGCACATAGTAATTTGAATATGGAAAGTTTAAGATACAGAATTATTAACGACAACAAGAAACTGGAGTAATGAGATATTACCTACTAAGGAGTAAAGAGAATTCTAACAAATACAGGAATAGCAGATACATAATAGCAGATAAAATAGCCACTACCCCTAGAGCTGAGATATAGTACCCTCAACCCGTACTCCCAATTTAGGGCTAAGATCCAGATTTGGTTGGAGAGAATAAACCCAGCCAAGGTTCATTAAATGGCAAGAAATATGCTGTGGTACCTTGCAAGCTGAAACTACAACCTCCGGAAATCACTGGAACTCTGGCCTCTGGAGCTTTATAGAAGCCCACCCTCTGGGATCAGTCCTCTAGGGTGCCCGAGAAATGTGTTCATGGGGTAGTATATCACCAGAAGCATGTGATATACTATAAAACCACCAAAGGAAGGGTACCAGGAGAAGGTGCTGGGGGTGCTACCAAACAATGCACCACAAGAACAAGACACTGGTGAAATCTGTACAAGCTGGAGGAGCAGTCTACCCAGTAAAAATGTCAGAAACAGGAAGCAAAACCCTTTCATACTTCACTCTTTCCAGTTCCATCTACTGACAAAGCTTCAGTTCTAGCTGACAAAAGGAAAAATATGTAGAAGTCCCAAATCCATTTTCACAGAGCAGTCAAAAAGGGAGAATTTAGAGATGATAAGCAACAAATCAATAAACTGGCACACTTTCCTTGCTTTTTTTCTTGACTGTAATGACTAGGTTGACAAAAGGAAAGTTTTTAAATGCGTATGTTAACATAAAAAGTGCCCATTTGTTGGTTATTACAAGCCAAATGCTTTGAATTCTTTTGCTGCAATTTAAGTCACCAGTATTAACCTGTGGCCAAAAGCTTAATGAGGAGGGGAAGGAAATTTTCATAAATGAAAGTAAATATGGATTTACAAAGAAAAAATCTGTAACGTTTCCCTGATTGGGTGTGTTAAAACTGATTGGGTAACTTAAAACAAGAGAAATCTGTTCTGTCACAATTCTGGAGTCCAGAAATTTAAGATCAAAGTATCACTAAGGCCACATACCCTCCAAAATCTCTGGGAGAGAATCTTTCTTTGCCTCTTCCAGCTTCTGGTGGCTCCTGGCATTCCTTGCTTTGTGGCAGCATAACTCCATTCTCTCAATCCATCTTCACATAGTCTTCACTATATGTGCCTGCATTAAAACTCCCTCTTCTCATCCTTATAAAAACACCAGTCATTGTATTTCAGGTCCACCCTAAACCCAGAATGATATCATCTCAAGAGCCTTAATGATTTACATCTGCAAAGACACTATTTTCCAATAAGGTTGTATTCATATGTATGGGGGTAGGGAAATGGACGTATCTTTTCGAAGAGACCTAATTCAACCCACAAAATAACTTATTTTATTCTGTTTCTTTAAAAATAACTTTTGGGACGCCTGGGTGGCTCAGTTGGTTGAGCGACTGACTTCAGCTCAGGTCATGATCTCACAACTCCTGAGTTGGAGCCCCGCGTCAGGCTCTATGCTGACAGCTTGGAGCCTGGAACCTGCTTCAGATTCTGTGTCTTCCTATCTCTCTGTCCCTAACCCACTCGCATTCTGTCTCTGTCTCTCTTGAAAATAAATAAACATTAAAAATTAAAAAAAATAACTTTAGGGACGTCTGGATGGCTCAATAGGTTAAGCATCCGACTTCGGCACAGGTCATGATCTCATGGGTACGTGAGTTTGAGCCCCATGTCAGGCTCTGTGCTGACAGCTCAGAGCCTGGAGCCTGCTTCAGATTCTATGTCTCCCTCTTCTCTGTGCCTTTCTCTCTCTCTCTCTCTCTCTCTCTCTCTCTCTCTCTCCAATAAACATTAAAAAATTTTTAATACATGGCTTCCTGTCCTCATAGTTCTCAGTTGAAGGGCTATCTTTCTGAGTGAGACAGGACAAAAGTGTTTCTTGTAATTCACCCAACTACCTGTTCTTGAGGCTAAGTTCTGATCCACTCTAGCCAAGAATGTGGTGGGCATCATTCTTTCTCCCATCCCCCATTCATGGGACAAGGCTAGATTTGGGACATGGTGGCACTGAGAATTCCGGGGCCCTTTTCACCCTTGCACTGAATTGTGGCACAGGAGATGTATACTAGGACAAGCAAGACAAAGAGACCTAAGTCTGCTATGTCCCTCCTACATTGAGCACTCATCTCCAAAAGCTGGGATGTCACAGAGAAGTGTGCCACTTTGCTGGCCCTTGGTACCAGAGCTGTAGCTCAGAGATTTTCAACTAGGAAAGAAGGAGGACTTAGAAGAAAACTCTGAATCTTTCACCACAGTAACTTATTCTGTTTAGAATAGAGTGTGGAAACTTTAAGCCTAAGAGCACTCTAAACAACAGTGAAGGTAGTGACAAAGGCAATTGGAATGAAATTGGTAGAATCCTTTCAATTATAGGCTACACCTTAGACTAGATATTTTCCTGAAGAGAAAAAAGGAGAAAAGGCATTTGAAAAGAGCCTTCCTGACATCAGAGCAAATCCCAAACACTGATCTAGGGAAATACCCCTTCTAAGGAGCTCAAATTTAACTTCAACAGACTGTAAGTCAATTTATGCCCTAGGGCATATTTTAAAAAAATATGTATAGACCAGTCAGCAGGAAATTAGTGAAACTTAAGATCTGGGAGTGACCAGGGAAGAAGACAAGGAGAGACTTGCCAATATTAGTGCTCTCCAGGAATGAATGTGTGCATAATCAAGGCAGCACCCTCTGAAAGGCAATGTCAGAGGCTTTGCAGAGTAGTGTAAATAAGTACATAACAATAATAAGACCTGAGGGAAAGGTGGACCAGTACCCAAGGTTGCTACACTATATTATTTAAAATGTCCAGCCTCATAAAGTGAATGGAAAAAAAAAAAACACGGCCCATCTATATGCTGCCTAGAAGAGTCCTATTTTAGATCTAAACACACCTGCAGATTGAAAGTGAGAGGATGGAGAAACATCTATCATGCAAATGGGTATCAAAAGAAACCTGGAGTAAAAGAGGAAGATATAAGTGGAGTAGGAGGAAACTAGAATCTCCTAGTCCAATGAACACAACAAGATAGCCATCAAATCATCCTAAATATCCTAGAAATTGACCTGAAGCCTGACAGAACAAACTCCACAACTAAAGGGAAAGAAGAGGCCACATCTAAGAAGGTAGGAAGCTAGGAAGCAGGAGAAATGATTTAGGGAAGAAACAGACTGCTGGTGCTGCAGAGGGGAGGGAGCTGTAGTTGAGGAGAAGGGTAAGAAAGAGAGGAGCACACAGGGGAATGCACAATGAGAACATTTGGCCCAAAGCCATGGGCTTGGAAAATGAGAGGGGCTGAGTTTCATGAGTTCTTGCAACCAGTGGGGCTTAAGGTCTGGAGCTTAAAAGGTCAGTGGGCTTAGCTAGTATAGAGCCTGGAGGGTGCTAATGCTCCTGAAGAGAAGGCAGGCAAATAACCAGGGAACACACAGCCTGGAAACAGCAATCTGAAGAAAACCGGGGGGGGGGGGGGCAAACAGTAGAGAGCTTATTCACTCTTCTCAGAGTGCATCCATGAGAGGCAGCATTCACAGAGACACCTCTGTAGGAACAAAGGAACTGGATGGTGCCATTTCCCTCCCCCAATCCTCAGCATAAAAACATAGTCACCTGTGGGAAGTAGCACAGCACCAACACTAGCTGCCTAAGTGCTTACACCAAGCCCCACTACCCTGCACTCCACTAGGATTGCCCTCATCAGTCACAATTGCCAAAGTCCTGGGGCAAGCCAGCCTCTGAAGACCAGCATAAAATCCTGCCAACACCATGTCTCACAGCAAAAGAGTTCTGTAGAGCTTTTGTTCTGGTAAATGTGATGACAGGTCTCATTTTGCAAGCAGACCACAGCACACCTGCCCACACCACATCTCCTGACCAGAGAGTCCTGCAGGGTCTCAGTGCCAGTGGAAGTAGTGACAGGTCTTGTTTCACAAGCAGACCAAAGCACATCTAGGTAAAACTCACCACATTCAGGCCAGGGACCAAACACTTCCCACAGAAAGCAAGGAGAACTTCTGCATATGACAAGCCTAAAGGATACAGCAGCCAAAGCACAACAGCAGAGTGCATGTAGCATATATACCTGAAGTGCCAGGCTCTGGGCACTATATGACCTCTTCTTCATAAGGCCATTACTTCCAGGAGCATTGAGACATAACTGCCTATTCTAACACAGAGAACAATGCAGAGACATAGGCAAAATGTGAAGATGGAGGAATTTATCACAAATTAAAGAACAAGAAAAGACCATGGCCAGAAATCTAAGTGAAAAAGATATAAGACATGGCTGATAGAGAATTTAGACAAAGATCATAGGGATACTCACTGCATGTGAGAAAAGAATAAAGGATATATGTCAGAATCTTACCACAGAGATAAAGATTTAAAAAAGAATAAATCAGAGATGAAGAGTGCAATTAGGGAGAAAAAAATACTCAATTCAATGAACACCAGGCTGGAAGAAGAAGAATGAATTAATAAACTAGAATATGAAGTATTAGAAAGAAATGAAGCTGAACAAAGAGAGAAAGAAGAATTATGCAACATGAGAATAGATTTAGGGAACACAGCGTCTCCATCAAACATAATAACATTTGTATTATAGGAGTACCAGAAGAAGATAGACAAAAGGGAGCATAAAATTTATTTGAATAAATAATACCTGAAAATATCTCTAATCTGGGGAAGGAAACAGACATCCAGATCCAGGAAGTACAGAGGACCCTCATCAAAATCAATAAAACCAGGCCAAAAAGAAGCTATATTACAATGGAATTTGCAAAATATAGTGATAAAGAAAATATCTTAAAAGTAAAAAGACAAAAAAGTCCTTAACTTACAAAGGAAAACACATAGGTCTAGCTGGAGATTTCTCAACAGAAACTTGGCAAGCCAGAAGGGAGGGGCATGATATATTCAAAGTGCTCAATGGGAAAAATCTGTAACCAAGAATACTCTATCCAGCAAGGCTATCATTCAGAATAGAAGGAGAAATAGAGTTTCCCAGACAAACAAATACTAAAGAAATTCAGGACCACTAAATCAACACTGCTAGAAATATGAAAAGAAAGGAGAGACCAAAAGTGACAAAGACAAGAAAGGATCAGAGAAAATCTCCAGAAAAAAAAAAATAAAACAAGTAATACAATGGCAATAAATACATATCTATCAATAATTATTTTGAATGACAATGAACTAAATGTTCCAATCAGAAAACATAGGATGTATGAATGGACACAAAAACAAGATTCATTTATATGCTGACTGCAGAGATTCATTGTAGACCCAAGGTACCTGCAGGTTGAAAATAAGGATTTTGAGGATCATTTATCATGCTAATGGAGGTGAAAAGAAAGATGGGATACTAATACTTATCAAACAAAATAGACTTTAAAACAAAGACTGTAAAAAGAGACAAAAACAATGCAATATAATCATGAAGGGGACCATCTAATAAGAAGACATAATAATTGTAAATATTTATGCATACAACATGGGAGTACTCAAATATATGAAACAACCAATACCAAATATAAAGGAACTAATCAAGAGTAATACAATAATACTAGGGGATGTTACCACTCCAATCACATTGATGCCCATATCAGGCAAATGAAAATCAACAAGGAAACAGTGGCTTTGAATGACACCCTGGGCCAGATGAATTTAACAGATATATTGAGAATACTCAACCGTAAAACGGGAGAATACACATTCTTTTCAAGTGAAAATGGAGCATTCTCTGGAATAGATCACATAGTAGGTCACAAAACAGTCTTCAACAAGTACAAAAAGACTGAAGTCATAGCACACACCTTTTCCGACCTCCAAGTGATGAAACTACAAGTCAACCACAAGAAGGAATCTGGAAAAACCACAAATATGTGGAGGGTAAACAACATGCTACTAAACAATGATTGGGTCAACCAAGAAATCAAAGAAGAAAAGAAAAAAAACTGGAAATAAATGAAAATGAAAACCAAATGGTCCAAAAATATTGGGATGCAGAAAACATGGTCCAAAGAGGGAAGTATAAAGCAATACAGGCCTACATCAAGAAGCATGGAAAATCTCAAAGAAACAACCTAACCTTACACCTAAATGAGCTAGAAAAAGAGCAACAAATGAAGCCAAAGCCACAAGGAATAAAATAATAATGATTTGAGCAAAAACAAATGAAAAAATAAAATAAAATAAAACAGATCAATGAAGCCAGGAGCCGGTTATTTGAAAAATTAATAAAACTGATAAACCTCTAGTTAGAATTATCAAAAAGAAAAGAGAAAGGCCCTAAATAAATAAAATGACAAATTATAGAGGAGAAATAACAACCAACACCACAGGAATATAAACAATTATAAGAGAATGTTATGAAAAACTGTATGCCAACAAATTGAACAACTTGGAGGAAATGGATAAATTACTAGAAACATATAATTTGTTAAAACTGAAACAGGAAGATATAGAAAATTTGAACAAACTGATAACCAGCAAAGAAATTGAATCAGTAATGAAAAAATATTTTTTACAAACAAAAGTCCAGGATCACATGGCTTCACAGGGAAATTCTACCAAGCATTTCAAGAATAGTTAAGAGCCATTCTTTTCAAACTATTCCAAAGCCTAGCAAAGGAAGGAAAACATCAAAATTCATTCTATGTGGCCAGTCTTACCCTGATACCAAAACCAGATCAAGACCCCACTACAAAACAAAACTACAGGCTACAATACCTGATAAGTATAGATGAAAAAATTCTCAATAAAGTATAATACCTGATAAATATAGATGCAAAAATTCTAAGTAGTAGGAAAATGAATATAACACTATATTAAAAAATTCATTCACCACTATCACGTGGTATTTATTCCTGGGTTGCCAGGGTGGATCCATATTAACAAATCAATGAATGTGATATGACACATTTATAACACAAAGGACAAGAACCATATAATCATTTCACTAGATGCAGAAAAAGCATTTAACAAAGTACAACATCCATTTATGATAAAAACAATCAACAAAGTAGGTTTGGAGGGAACATGCATCAACCAGATAAAGGCCATATATATAAAACCCATAGATAATATCATACTCAATGGAAAACAACAGAGGTTTCCTCTATGGTCAGGAAGAACACAAGGATGTCCACTCCACCACTTTTATTTAACACAGTACCGGAAGTTCTAGCCACAGAAATCAGACAACAAAAGAAATAAAAGCCATCCAAATCAGCAAGGAAGAAGTAAAATTTTCAATTTTTGCAGATGACATGATACTTTATATAGAAAACAAGAAAAACTCCAACAAAAAGTGCTCAACCTGATATTCAGAGAAGCCAAATTGTAAAAAATCAATGTATAGGAAACCTGTTGCATTTCTATACTGCAAAAATGAATCAGCAGAAATAGAAATTAAAGAATCAATCAAATTTAAAATTACACCAAATACAATAAGATACCCAGGAATAAACGTAAGGAAACGTGAAAGACCTGTACTCTGAAAACTATAAAAAAAACTGATGAAAGAAATTGAAGAGGACACAAAGAAATGGAAAGACATTCCACGTTCATGGATTGGAAGAACAAATATTGTTAAAATGTTTACAGTACCCAAAGCAATATACCTATTTAATGTAATCCCTATCAAAATGTCAACCGTATTTTTCACAGAACTAGAACAAACAATTCTAAAATTTTTATGGAGCCACAAAAGGCTCCAAATCTCTGAAGCAATTTGGAAAAAGAAAAGAAAAGTGAAGCTGGTGGCATCACAATTTTGGACTTCTAGTTATATTAAAAAGCTGTGGTGATCAAGACAGTATGATACTGGCATGAAAATGGACACATACATCAATGGACCGTAGTAGAAAACCCAGAAATAAACCCACAACTATATGCTAAATTAATGATCAACAAAAAAGGAAAGAATATCCAGTGGGAAAAACAATGTGTCTTCAAAAAATTTTGTTGGGAAAATTGGACAGCAACATGCAAAGGAATGAAACTGGACCACTTTCTTATCCTATACACAAAAAGAAATTCAAAAGGGATTAAAGACCTAAATATGAGACCTGAAACTATAAAATTCCTAGAAGAAAACAAAGACAGTAGCTTCTTTGACATCAGCCTTAAGAACTTCCTTCTTGATATGTCTCCTGAGGCAAGGGAAACAAAAGCAAAAGTAAACTATTGGGACTTCATAAAAATATAAAGCTTCTCTGACTGACTTATTTCACTTACCATAATACACTCAAATTCCATCCATGTTGTTGCAAATGATGAGATTTCATTCTCTTTGATTGCCAAGTAATATTCCATTGTGTGTGTGTGTGTGTGTGTATACCACATGTATGTTAACTAACTTGAATTTAAATAAATACCTTTTTTAGAAAATCTTCTGCACAGTGAAGACAACAATCAACAAAACAAAAAGGCAGCCTACAGAATGAGAGAAGATATTTGTAAATGACATACCTGATAAAGGGTTAGTATCTGTAATATATAAGGAACTTATAAAACTCAACACCCAAAAAACGAATAATCCAATTTAAAAATGGACAGAAGGCATTAATAGATATTTTTCAATCTATTGACATACAGATGGTTAACAGACACATAAAAAGATACTCAACTTCGCTGATAATCAGGGAAATGCAAATCAAAACTACCATGAGATATCAGCTCACACCTATCAAAAGGGTGAAAATCAACAACACAACAGTATTGGAGAGGACGTGTACACAGGGGAATACTCTTGCACTTTTGGTAGGAATGCAAACTGGTATAGCCACTGTGGAAAACAGTATGTTGGTTCCTTAAAAAGTTAAAAATAGAACTATCTTTGGATCCAGCAATTGCACTATTAGATATTTACCCAAAAAATATAAGAACACTAATTCAAAGGGATATATGCACCCAGATATTTATAGCAGCATTATGTACAATAGCCAAATTCTGGAAAGAGCCCAAATGTCCATTGACTGATGGATAAAGTAGAAGTGGTAAGCAGCATTATGTACAATAGCCAAATTACGGAAACAGCCCAAATGTCTATTGACTGACAGATAAAGTAGAAGTGGTGGTATATATATATATATATATATATGAAATGGAATATTACTCAGCCATCAAGAAGAATGAAATCTTGCCATTTCCCACATCATGGATGGAACTAGAGTATTATGCTAAGTGAAGTAAGTCACTTAGAGAAAGACATATACCATATGATTTCATTTATATGTGGAATTCAAGAAGAAAACAAAGGAGCAATGGAAAAAAAAACACAGAGAAACAAACCAAGAAACATACTCCCAACAATAGAGAACAAACTGATGGTTACCAGAGAGTAGGTGGGTGGGGGGATGGTTTAAATAGGTGATGGGCATTAAGGAGTGTGCTTGCTGTGATGAGCATGAGGTGTTGTATGGAAGTGTTGAATCACTGTATTGTACACATGAGACTAATATTATACTGTATGCTAACTAAGTGGAATTTCAATAAAAACTTAAAATATAAAGGAGTTCAATCACAAAAAACAGAAAGAAATATGGGGTGGCAATACTTATATGGACCAAAGTAGGTTTTAAAACATATCCTGCAACCACAAAGCAGGACACTACATAATAACAATAACAATCCAACAAGAAGATAAAGAAATTGTGGTATGTGTGCATATATATATATATGTATATGTATATATATGTGTGTGTATGTATATGTACATGTATATACATATATGTATATATATACACACATACACACACACAATGGGATATTAGTCATAAAAAAGAATGAAATCTTGCCATTTGCAATGACATGGATGGAGCTAGACAGTATTATGCTAAGCGAAATAAGTCAGAGAAAGACAAATGCTATATGATTACACTCATATGTGGAATTTAAGAAACAAATGAAAATAGGGGAAAAAAGAAGCAATCCAAGAAACACTCTTAACTATAGAGAATAAACTGGTGGTTATAGGAGGGGAAGTGGGGGTGGATGGTTTAAATAAGTGATGGACATTAAGGAGGGCACTTGTTGTGGTGAGCATTAGGTGTTGTATTTAAGTGATGCATCACTAAATTCTACACCTGAAACTAATGTTACACTGTATGTTAACTAACTCGAATTTAAATAAAAACTTGAAAAAAAAAGAATTACACAAAGATGCCCATGAAAGACTACTCATTGAATATAGTACTGGAATAGTAGATACAGCAGTTAGGCAAGAAATATTTTTATGTATCTAAATTAGAAACAAAATACAATTGTAATTATTAGCAGTTGATATAATTTTGTACAGTCCCAAAGACTCATGAAAAAAAGTTGAAACTGATCGACACATTCCATAAACTTGCAAGATGTAAAGTCAACATAGAGATATCAGTTACATGTCTACACACTAATAATGAAGAATCTAAAAAAAGAAATAAAGAAAACTATCCCATTCAATATAGTATCAAAAGCAATAAAATAACTAGGGATATATTTTACTAAAAGAGAAATATCCGTACAATGAAAACTAAAAGACTTTCTTAAAACAAATCAAAGACAAATTGAAAGACATTCCATGTTCATGAGTCAGGACAACAAATGTCATTAAAATGTATGTGCCACTTAAAGCCAACTGTACAGTCAACACAATCCTTAAAAAAGTTCCAATGGCATTTTTCACAGAAAAAAAATCTTAAATTTTGTATGTATCCTCAAAAGATTCTGAAAAATCAAAGCAATCCCAAGAAAGAACAAAGTGCAGTCATCACACTTCTGGATTTCAAACTATACTACACAATTATAGTAAAAAAAAAAGCAGCATGGTACTCTCATAAAATAGACATAAAGACCAATGGAACAGTACGGAAGGCCCATAATGAAACACCTGCATATACACTGAAATAATAATCAAAATGGACACCAAGAACACCCAACAGGGAAAGTACAGTCTCTTTAGCAAATGGTACTGGGATACTGTATAAACACATGCTGGACAGTGGAATTAAACTCTTATCTCACACTACTCACAAAAACTACCTTGAAGTGGATCATATAGTTAAACACAAGACCTGATATCATAAAACTTCTAGAAGAAAACAGGAAAGTAGCTCTTCAACATTGATCTTGGCAATGATTCTTTTAATATGACACCAAAAGTACAAACAACAAAAATAAAAATAAACAAGTAGGGCCACATCAAACTTAATAGTTTCTGCTCAAGAAAAGAAGCGCTAAAATAAAAGTGCTGATTCTGATCTGCAGAATGACAGAAAAGATTTAGAAACCATAAAATGAATAATGGGTTAATATCCAAAAAATATAAGGATCTACTTAAAACTCAATAGCAAAAAACCAAACCAAACCAAACCAAACCAAACCAAACCAAACCAAACCATCTTATTTTGAAATGGGCAGAGGCACTAATTATTGTCCCAAAGAAAACAAATGGCCAACACATACATGAAGAGTTGCTCAACATCACTATCATGGAATTACATATCAAAACTGCGATGAGATACTACTTCACACCTAGTAGAATGACTATCATCAAGAAGAAAAGATTACCTCACACCTAGTAGAATGACTATCATCAAGAAGAAAAGAGATAGCAAAATACTTGTCTACTGTTGGTGGGAATGTAAATTGGTCCAGCCACGGAGAATTCTCAAAATATGGAGGGCCCTCAAATGGAGAGTTCTCAAAATGGAAAGTCCTCAAGAAAATTAAAAATAGAATCACTATATGATCCAGAAATTCCACTTCTGGTCCAATGGAAAATAAAGCATGATGTTGAAATCATATATGTGCTCCCAAGTATACTGCAACATTATTTACAATATACAACATTGGAAATAATCTATGTGTCCACTGGTGAATGAATGGATAATAAGATGATATATATATGTACAATAAAATATTATATGGCTGGAGAAAAAAAGAAATCATGTCATTTTCAGCAACAAGGATGGACATTGAGGACATTATTCTAAGTGTAAGACAGAGGAAGGTAAGTACTGTATGATATCATTTATATGTAGTAGTTAAAAAACCCGAGTTCATAAAAACAGAATGAAATGATGGTTACCAGGGGCTGAGGGGTAGGGAAATAGAAATGTTTTTTAAGGGTACATGACTTGAATTAGCAGACAGATAAGTCATGGATGTCTAATTCACAATATATTGAACAAAGACAGCAATACTGTGTTTCAATCATCAAACTTGCTAAGAGACTTGATCTTAATTATTCCCCCACAGAAAAGAAATAATAATCATGTGATATGATGGACATACTAGCCATCACAATAATGTCAGTCATGTTATAATATATGAATATATCAAACAAACATGTTGTATGTATGTAATAAAAACAATATTTTATCTCAAATATATTTCAATTAAAAAAGAAAAAAGAATGATGGCATATAAGAATGACTATTTTTTAAAAAAATATAAATGTACACAAAGGTCTAACAAAAGGACAAAATATATGAGATTGGGACTTAACCAGAAAATCTAAGATGAACAATCACTATACCATATTCTAAATCTTTTGTCACAGTTAACTAGGTTCCAAACTATTAAAGAACATCCTGCGGTGTTAATGATACCCATTGGGGCTATTTTTTTGGGGATCAAGATAAATTTTTAAGAGGAACTGTTGTTGCACCATTCCAACTTTTTAAAAGGGAAAAACGTAAAACACAAATTTGTCTGTCATATCAGTTATTTTTTACTTGTTTTCCCCTTCAATGAGAAAAATCATGCTTCTCAAAGCATTTACAAATCTTTCTCTAAGAAATTAAAAGAGTGAAAAAAAGAATTCTAAACTTGTCACTGTTTAAAAAATGGAGGTCAAGCAAACTAAAGATTGCACAGATATATATATATATATGGTAGTTCCAGTCTAAGAAAGAGGAAAATGTAACCTAAACTGAGACTTATTGGATTACAGATGAAGTTATGAGAAAGGACTCCCAGGGCACATTCTTCATTGTCCATCAGTAAAGGCAGGAATTAGCTCTAGATTTGATTGACATGATCATTGGGAAACTCTATGGTTGGGAACTTGAAGTGGGCGTGGTCACATGCTCAGACTGTAATTTGAGAGTGGAGCAAAGGACTTCTGACCAAAAGAATATTCATTCACTTGAGAATACTCACTTATTCTCTAGATGCAGCCTTCTGCTTAAATTGGTTATTTTAATTAAAACTTTGTACCTCTTCAAAATTATTAAGTATCTGAAGAGATTTTAAGCCAATACTGGTCATTTAATCATTAGTGTGAATGGAACTTTAAGCCACTGTTAGTCATTTATACCTTGGTATGAATGACTTTGGCTAAAGTTATTGAGAAAAGAGGGATTTTTAAGGTTTCTGTGTACTTAGTAGGCAGAAAGGAGGGACTATGGAAGATAAAAGGTACAAAAAATGATGATATTGGATCCTAAGCAGACATGGAGAGGGAAAAAAATCTTATCTGTGGCAGCAACATGTGCAAAGCCACAGAAGATAGAAATAGTCTGGAGCACTTAGTGTAATAAAAAAAAAAAAGCTAAAAATAGGTAGAATATAAGGTGCAAATTAGGGGATAGTGGGAGATGATTCTGGAGAAATGACCAGGGGCAAACCATGAAGTGTTTTTTAAACTACTTTAAAGGATTTAGATTTTATCTTTAATGGACAGCCATTAAAGTTTTTGATATGGGGGACTGGAATGAACACTTTCCTTTTATTTTATTTTATTTTATTTTATTTTATTTTATTTTATTTTATTTTATTTTACTTTAATTTTATTTTATTTTACTTTATTTTAATTAATTTAATTTAATTTAATTTAATTTTATTTTATTATTTTACACTTTTCCATTTTAAATATCTTACTGGAGCCAGTAAAGAATATAAATTGGAGGGAAAAATATGGAGACTACTGAAATAGACCAGACCAGATGAGAGATG
The DNA here is from genome assembly GCF_022837055.1 of Prionailurus viverrinus. NCBI lineage: Eukaryota > Metazoa > Chordata > Mammalia > Carnivora > Felidae > Prionailurus > Prionailurus viverrinus. Next base: position 58,970,694 of record NC_062579.1, read on the forward strand.
ATGACAAATCAAGGCAGGAGCAGTGGACACTGGGGCGAGCGGTGTCCAGGAGGCTATATTTTTTTCAGAGTGTCCATATAAATTCTGATGTAAGTTACCTGGGAAATCATCCTTTCAGGAAACATTGCTTTAAGTATTTTTCAGCAATTTTAGAAGTTAAAAAATTGCATAGTGCAAGGACTGAAAAGAAGGATGAGGATGGAAGGACCATTGGTGGCAGATTTTAGCTTCTCCTCACTTTTTCTAAAAAATTATTTACTTTCCAAGAAACCCTGTTTTGTTCCAAAGTTTTAATAATCTATTCTGCAAAATAAAAACCTACAGTTATCTAGATTTATCACACTTGAAGACAGTTTAAAATTATCAATTATTTCTCAAGCATTTCCTTGGTAATCCCACCCTCATCTGCCATAATCTAAACTAAATTTCAACCACTCTAAAAAGAATTTTTCTCAGTAAAATTTTTGCCATCTTATTGAATTTCCAAGGATTTTTTTCATTTTTTTATTATGGTAAAAACACGTGAAATAAAGTTTACCATCTTAACTACTTTTAAGTGTACATTTTAGTAATGTTAAATATATTCATGTTAGGGCACCTGGGTGGCTGGGTCAGTTAAGTGTCTGACTCTTGATTTAGGCTCAGGTCATGATCTCACTGTAATTGGAGCCCCACATTGGGCTCTGTACTGACAGTGTGGAGCCTTATTGAGATTCTCTCTCTCTCCCTTTCTCTCTGCCCCTCCCCTATTCACCTGTGCACTCTCTTTCTCTCAAAATAAATATATATATTTATATATATATCTCAATATATAATATATATAATATATAATATATATAATCTCAATATATAAAATAAAAAATATATAATATATTATATATTCATGAAATATATAAAATATATTATATATTCACGTTGTTGTGAAATATATCTCCAGAACTTTTCAATCTTGCAAATATAAAACATTATACAAATTGAACAATTCTCTCTCTTTCCCTCCTGCCAGTCCTCAGTAATCATTATTCCACTTCCTGTTTCTACGAATTTAACTACTTTATATACCTCATAAGTGGAAACATACAACATATATCTTTCTGTGACTGCCTTATTTCATTTAGCATAATGTTCTCAAGGTTAATCAATGTTGTAGCATATGACAAGATTTCCCTTTATTTCAGCCACCTATCAATAGACATTTGTATTTTGTACACTTCTTGGCTATTATGAGTATTATGGCAAACATAAGTGTGCAAATATCTCTTTGAGACCCTGCTTTCATTATTTTGAATAAATACCCAAATGTGGGATTGCTGTATCATATGGTGTTTCTAGTTTAATTTTTTGATAAAACTTCATACTATTTTCTAAAGCAATTGCAACATTTTTACAATCCCACCAACAGTGCCTAAGGGTTCCTTTTTCTGAACATCCTCATGGACACTAGTTATTTCTTGTCTTTTTGATTTTACCCATTTTGACTGATGTGAGGTACTACCTCATTGTGGTTTGATTTGCTTTTCCATGATGATTAGTGACATTAAGTGTCTTTTTGTGTATCTGTTGGCTACCTGTATGTCTTCTTTGGAATAATGTTTAATCAGGTCCTCTATGTATTTTTTAATCACATTATTTGGGGGGTTTTTTTGTGTTAAGTTTGTATAAGTTTTTATATATTTTTTACATTAACCCCTATTGTATACATCATTTGCAAATATCTTCTCCAATTCAGGAGCTTGACTCTTCTTTTGTTTATAGTTTCTTTTGCTATGCAAAAGCTTTATATTTTGGTTGGGTCCCCCCAATTTTTTTTTTGCTCTTGTTTCCCTTGACTGAGGCGATATATTCATAAACATGTTGCTAAGGCTAATATCCAAGAGATTACTGCCTAATTTTCTTTCAGGAGTTATATGATTTCAGGTCTCATATTTAGGTCTTTAATTCATTTCAGTTTGTTTTTGTGCATAGTTTTGTGTATAGTACACCTTATACTCTCTTATACTAGTAGTCGAGTTTTATTTTCTTGTGTGTAGCTGTTCAGTTTTCTCAACACCATTTATTGAAGATATTGTATTTTTCTCATTGTTTATTCTTGTCTCCTTTGTCATAAATTAAGTGACAATATAATCATGGGCTTATTTCTGGGATCACTATCCTGTTCCATCGATCTATGTGTCTACTTTTGAGCCAGTACCATACTGTTTTAATTACCATAGTTTGTAGTATAACTTGAATTCTTGGATTTTGTTACATTCAGTTCTGTTCTTTTTCTTTTTTTTAATTATTTTATTTTTTTAATATGAAATTTTATTGTCAAATTGGTTTCCATTCAACACCCAGTGCTCATCCCAAAAGGTACACTCCTCAATACCCATCACTCATCCCCCCCTCCCCCCCACCCCCCGACAACCCTCAGTTTGTTCTCAGTTTTTAAGAGTCTCTTATGCTTTGGCTCTCTCCCTCTCTAACCTCTTTTTTTTTTTCTTCCCCTCCCCCATAGATTTCGGTTAACTTTCTCAGGATCCACAAAAGGGTGGAAACATATGAAATCTGTCTTTCTCTGTATGATGTATTTCACTTAACATAACACTCTCCAGTTGCATCCACGTTGCTACAAAAGGCCATATTTCATTCTTTCTCATTGCCAAGTAGTATTCCATTGTGTATATAAACCACAATTTCTGTATCCATTCATCAGTTGATGAACATTTAGGCTCTTTCCATAATATGGCTATTGTTGACAGTGCTGCTATAAACATTGGGGTCCAAGTGCCCCTATGCATCATCACTCCTGTATCTCTTGGGTAAATTCCTAGCAGTGCTATTGCTGGGTCATAGGGTAGGTCTATTTTTAATTTTTTGAAGAACCTCCACACTGTTTTCCAGAGCGGCTGCACCAGTTTACATTCCCACCAACAGTGCAAGAGGGTTCCCATTTCTCCACATCCTCGCCAGCATCTGTAGTCTCCTGATTTGTTCATTTTAGCCACTCTTACTGGCTTGAAGTGATATCTGAGTGTGGTTTTGATTTGTATTTCCCTGATGAGGAGCGATGTTGAGCATCTTTTCATGTGCTTGTTGACCATCTGGATGTCTTCTTTAGAGAAGAGTCTATTCATGACTTCTGCCCATTTCTTCACTGGATTATTTGTTTTTCGGGTGTGGAGTTTGGTGAGTTCTTTATAGATTTTGGACACTAGCCCTTTGTCCGATATGTCATTTGCAAATATCTTTTCCCATTTGGTTGGTTGCCTTTTAGTTTCAGGAATTGTTTCCTTTGCTGTGCAGAACCTTTTATCTTCATGAGGTCCCAATAGTTCATTTTTGCTTTTAATTCCCTTGCCTTTGGGGATGTGTCAAGTGAGAAATTGCTGAGGCTGAGGTCAGAGAGGATTTTTTCCCTGCTTTCTCCTCTAGGGTTTTGATGGTTGCCTGTCTCACATTCAGGTCCTTTATCCATTTTGAGTTTGTTTTTGTGAATGGTGTAAGAAAGTGGTCTAGTTTCATCCTTCTGCATGTTGCTGTCCAGTTCTCCCAGCACCATTTGTTAAAGAGACTGTCTTTTTTTCCATTGGATATTCTTTCCTGCTTTGTCAAAGATGAGTTGGTCATACTTTGTGGGTCAAGTTCTGGGGTTTCTATTCTATTCCATTGGTCTATGTGTCTGTTTTAGTGCCAATACCATGCTGTCTTGATGATGACAGCTTTGTAGTAGAGGCAAAAGTCTGGGATTGTGATGCCTCCTGCTTTGGTCTTCTTCTTCAAAATTCCTTTGGCTATTCGGGGCCTTTTGTGGTTCCATATGAATTTTAGGATTGCTTGTTCGAGCTTTGAGAAGAATGCTGGTGCAATTTTGATTAGGATTGCATTGAATCGTAGATTCCTTTGGGTAGTATTGACATTTTAATGATATTTATTCTTCCAATCCATAAGCATGGAATGTTTTTCCATTTCTTTATATATTCTTCAATTTCCTTCATAAGCTTTCTATAGTTTTCAGCATACAGATCTTTTACATCTTTGGTTAGCTTTTTTCCTAGGTATTTTATGTTTCTTGTTGCAGTTGTGAATGAGATACGTTTCTTTATTTGTCTTTCTGTTGCTTCATCATTAGTGTATAAGAATGCAACTGATTTCTGTATATTGATTTTGTATCCTGCGACTTTGCTGAATTCATGGATCAGTTCTAGCAGACTTTTGGTGGAATCTATCGGGTTTTCCATGTATAATATCATGTCACCTGAAAAAAGTGAAAGCTTGACTTCATCTTTGCCAATTTTGATGCCTTTGATTTCCTTTTGTTGTCTGATTGCTGATGCTAGCACTTGCAACACTATGTTAAACAACAGCGGTGAGAGTGGACATCTCTGTCGTGTTCCTGATCTCAGGGGGAAAGCCCTCAGTTTTTCCCCATTGAGGATGATGTTAGCTGTGGGCTTTTCATAAATGGCTTTTATGATGTTTAAATATGTTCCCTTTATCCCGACTTTCTCGAGGGTTTTTATTAAGAAACAATGCTGAATTTTGTCAAATTCTTTTTCTGCATCGATTGACAGGATCATACGGTTCTTATCTTTTCTTTTATTAATGTGATGTACCACATTGATTGATTTGCGAATGTGGAACCAGCCCTGCAGCCCAAGAATGAATCCTACTTGATCATGGTGAATAATTTTTTTATATGCTGTTGAATTCCATTTGCTAGTATCTTATTGAGAATTATTGCATCCATATTCATCAGGGATATTGACCTGTAGTTCTCTTTTTTTTACTGGGTCTCTGTCTGGTTTGGGAAGCAAAGTAATGCTGGCTTCATAGAATGACTCCATAAGTTTTCCTTCCCTTTCTATTTTTTGGAACAGCTTGACAAGGATAGGTATTATCTCTGCTTTAAATGTCTGGTAGAATTCCCCTGGGAAGCCATCTGGTCCTGGACTCTTATTTGTTGGGAGATTTTTGATAACTGATTCAATTTCTTCACTGGTTATGGGTCTGTTCAAGTTTTCTATGCCTTCCTGTTTGAGTTTTGGAAGCATGTGGGTGTTTAGGAATTTTCCATTTCTTCCAGGTTGTCCAGTTTGTTGGCATATAATTTTTCCTGGTATTCCCTGATAATTGCATGCATTTTTGAGGGATTGGTTGTAATAATTCCATTTTCATTCATGATTTTATATTTTTGGGTCATCTCCCTTTTCTTTTTGAGAAGCCTGGCTAGAGGTTTATCAATTTTGTTTATTTTTTCAAGAAACCAACTCTTGGTTTCATTGATCTGCTGTACAGTTTTTTCAGTTTCTATAGTGTTTATTTCTGCTCTGATCTTTATTATTTCTCTTTTTCTGCTGGGTTTGGGGTGTTTTTGCTGTTCTGCTTCTATTTCCTTTAGGCGTGTTGTTAGATTTTGTATTTGGTATTTTTCTTGTTTCTTGAGATAGGCCTGGATTGCAATGTATTTTCCTCTCAGGACTGCCTTTGCTGCGTCCCAAAGCGTTTGGATTGTTGTATTTTCATTTTCGTTTGTTTCCATATATTTTTTAATTTCTTCTCTAATTGCCTGGTTGACCCATTCATTCTTTAGTAGGGTGTTCTTTAACCTCCATGCTTTTGGAGGTTTTCCAGACTTTTTCCTGTGGTTGATTTCAAGCTTCATAGCATTGTGGTCTGAAAGTAGGCATGGTATGATCTCAATTCTTTTATACTTATGAAGGGCTGTTTTGTGACCCAGTATGTGATCTATCTTGGAGAATGTTCTGTGTGCACTCGAGAAGAAAGTATATTCTGTTGCTTTGGGATGCAGACTTCTAAATATATCTGTCAAGTCCATCTGATCCAATGTATCATTCAGGGCCCTTGTTTCTTTATTTGTCCTGTGTCTAGATGATCTAGCTCTTGTTGTAAGTGGGGCATTAAATCCCCAGCAATTACCACATTCTTATCACTAAGGTTTCTTGTGTTTGTGAGTAATTGTTTTATATATTTGGGGGCTCCCATATTCAGCACATAGATATTTATAATTGTTAGCTCTTCCTGATGGATAGACCCTATGATTATTATATAATGCCCTTCTTCATCTCTTGTTGCAGCCTTTAATTTAAAGCCTAGATTGTCTGATATAAGTATGGTTACTCCAGCTTTCTTTTGACTTCCAGTAGCATGATAGATAGTTCTGCATCCCCTCACTCTCAATCTGAAGGTGTCCTCAGGTCTAAAATGAGTGTCTTGCAGACAGCAAATAGATGGGTCTTGTTTTTTTTAATCCATTCTGATACCCTATGTCTTTTGGTTGGCGCATTTAATCCATTTACATTCAGTGTTATTATAGACAGATATGGGTTTAGATTCATTGTGATGTCTGTAGGTTTCATGCTTGTAGTGATGTCTCTGGTACCTTGTCTCACAGGATCCCCCTTAGGATCTCTTGTAGGGCTGGTTTTGTGGTGATAAATTCCTTCAGTTTTTGTTTGTTTGGGAAGACCTTTATCTCTCCTTCTATTCTGAAAGACAGACTTGCTGGATAAAGGATTCTTGGCTGCATATTTTTTCTCTTCATCACATTGAAGATTTCCTGCCATTCCTTTCTGGCCTGCCAAGTTTCAGTAGATAGGTCTGCCACTAGTCTTATGGGTCTCCCTTTACATGTTAGAGCATGTATATCCCTAGCTGCTTTCAGAATTTTCTCTTTATCCTTGTATTTTGCCAGTTTGACTATGATATGTCGTGCAGAAGATCGATTCAAGTTACATCTGAAGGGAGTTCTCTGTGCCTCTTGGATTTCAATGCCTTTTTCCTTCACCAGATCAGGGAAGTTCTCAGCTATGTTTTCTTCAAGTACACCTTCAGCATCTTTCCCTCTCTCTTCCTCCTCTGGAATCCCAATTATGCATATGTTATTACATTTAATTGTGTCACTTTGTTCTCTAATTCTCCTCTATACTCCTGGATTTTTTTATCTCTCTTTTTCTCAGCTTCTTCTTTTTCCATAATTTTATCTTCTAATTCACCTATTTTCTCCTCTGCCTCTTCAATCCGAGCTGTGTTCACCTTCATTTTATTTTGCAGCTCATTTATAGAATTTTTTAGCTCCTTCTGACTGTTTCTTAGTCCCTTGATCTCTGTTGCAATAAATTCTTTGCTGTCCTCTATACTTTTTCATGCCCCGCGATTAATTTTATGACTATTATTTTCAATTCATTTTCTGTTACATTGCTTAAATCGTTTTTGATCAGTTCATTAGCTGTTGCTACTTCATGGAATTTATTTTGATGAGAATTCTTCTGTTTCTTCACTTTGGGTAGTCCCTGCTGTGGCTCCAAACTGCAGGGTACTTCCCCTGTGCTGTCTGGAGTAACTTGCGTTGGTGGGCGGGGCCGCAGTGAGACCTGATGTCTGCCCCCAGCCCACTGCTGGGGCCACAGTCAGACTGGTGTGTGCCTTCTCTTCCCCTCTCCTAGGGGCAGGGCTCACTGTGGAGTGGTGTGGCCCCTTTCTGGGCTACTTGCACACTGCCAGGCTTGTGGTGCTGCTTTGATGACATCTGGTGTATTAGCTAGGGTGGATCTGCAAGGTGCACAGGGGCATGAGGGGCAGACTCAGCTCGCTTTGCCTTTGGTGGTCCACCTCGGGAGGGGCCCTGCAGCACCGGGAGGGAGGAAGACCTGTTGGACAATGGATCCACAGAAGCACAGCGTTGGGTGTTTGCACGGTGCAAGCATATTCCCTGATTGGAACTGGTTCCTTTTGTGATTTTGGCTGGGGGATGGGCAAGGGAGAAGGCGCTGACTAGCGCCTTTGTTCCCTGCCAAGGTGAGCTCTGCCCGGGCTCTGTTCTGCCAGGGCTCAACAACTCTCCCTCCCGTTGTCCTCTATCCCTCCCCGTCTTGGAGCAGAGCTGTTGATTTATAACATTCCAGATGTTAAGTCCCGCTGGCTGTTAGAACACACTCCATCTGGCCCCTCCGCTTTTGCAAGCCAGATTCGGGGACTCTGCCTTTCGGGTGGGCTGCCCCTTCACCGCCCCGGTTCCCTCCCACCAGTCTGTGTAGTGTGCACCACCTCTCCGCCCTTCCTACCCTCTTCTGTGGGCCTCTTGTCTATGCTTGGCTCCAGAGAGTCCGTTCTGCTAGTATTCTGGCGGCTTTCTGGGTTATTTAGAAAGATGTGGGTGGAATCTAAGTGGTCAGCAGGACGCAGTGAGCCCAGCGTCTTCCTACGCTGCCATCTTCCTTTCCTTTGTCAGCTCTGTTCTTTTGAAGATTACTTTGGATATTTGGAGTGTTTTGTGGGTTTATACAACTTTGAGGATTATTTATTTCAGTTCTGACAAAGATGCTATTGGTTTTTTGGTAGGGATTGCATTAAATCTATAGATTTTTTAAGTAGTATAAACATCTTAACAATATTAATTTTTTTGATCCATGAGTATGGTATATTTTTCCATTTGTATTGTCTTCAATTTTTTCTGTGCATTATACTTTTCTGAGTAGAAGTCTTTCATCTCCTTAGTTGTTTTTTCTGAAGTACAGTAGTTTATTTTTGGTGCAATTGTAAATGAGATTGTTTTCTTAATTTATCTCTCTGCTACTTCATATTCGTGTATACAAATGCAAATTTCTGTATGTTACCTTTGTATACTGCAATATCACTGAATTAATTGATTAGTTCTAACAGTTTTTTTTTTTGTGGAGACTTTAGAGTTTTCTCCATAACGTATCATTGCATCTGTAAATAGTGAAAGTTTTACTTCTCTTCCTGATCAATTTGATTGCCTTTTCTTTTTCTTGCCTGATTGCTGTGGCTAAGACTTCTAGTACTATGTTGAATAAAAGTTGTGAGAGTAAACACCTGTGTCTTGTTCTTGATCTTAGAGGGAAGGCTGTCAGATGTTCATGATTCTCAGATTTTCATGATTAAATATGATGTTATTTGGGATTTTTTTCATATGCCCTTCAGAACCCACTTTGTTGAAAGTTTTTATTATGAATCATTGTATTTTGTCAAAAGCCTTTTTGGTATCTATTGATGCAATCATTTTGTTTTCATCATTTCTTTTGTTAATATAATGTATCACATTGATTGATTTGTGAGTATTAAATTACCCTTGAATTCCGAAATAAATTCCACTTGATCATGGTACATTATTTTTCTAATTTATTGCTCAATTTGTTTTGCTAACATTTTGTTGAATATTTTTGCATATATGTCCATCAGAAATATTGGTCTGCAGTTATATATATATATATATATATATATATATACATATATATATATGTTTGGAGTGTCCTTGTTTAGTTTTTGCATCAGGGTAATGCTGACCTCATAGAATAAATTGGAAAGTTTTCTTTCTTCTTATACTAATTTTTGGAATGATATAAAAACATAGATATTAACTACTCTTTAAAAATTTGTTAGAACCAGGGCTCCTGGGTGGCTCAGTCGGTTACGCATCCGACTGACTCAGGTCATGATCTCACCATTCGTGAGTTCAAGCCCTGCATCAGGCTCTGTGCTGACAGCTCAGAACCTGGAGCCTGCTTTGGATTCTGTGTCTCCCTCTCTCTCTCTGCCCCTCCCCTGCTCATGCTCATGCTCTGTCTCTCTCTTCCTCAAAAATAAATAAAACATTTAAAAAATGTTTTTAAGTTGATAGTATTTTACCTGTGACATTATCTAGTCCTGCAGTGTAGTTTGTTGACAGTTTATTTTTATAACTGATTTAATTTTATTACCAATAATCAGTCTGTTCAAATTTTATGTTTCTTCCTAATTCAGTTTCGAAAGACTGTTTCTAGGAATCTATCAATTTCTTATAGGTTGTACAATCTGATGGCAAATAATTTTTTGTTGTAATCTCTTGCAATTCTAGTATTTCTGTGGTGTCAGTTGTGTTTCCTCCTTCATTTATAATTTAGTTAATTTGATTCCACTGTCTTTTTCTTGATAACTATGGCTTAAGGTTTATTAATAATTTTTTTTTAATTTTCAAGAAACCAGATCCAAGTGTTATTGATATTTTCTATTTTGTAATTCTATGTAACTTATTTCTGTGCTAATCTTTATTGTTACTTCCTTCTACTAGTTGTGGGATTTTTTTCTTTTTCTTTTCCTAGCTCCTTTAGGTGTAGTTAGGTTGTTTATATGGGATTTTTGTTTCTTAAGGTAGGCATGTATCACTATGAACTTCTCTCTTAGAAATTAGGTTGCATCCAAAATGTTTTTTTAAATGTTTATGTATTTTGAGAGAGAGAGAAGAGAGAGAGAGAGAGAGAGAGAGAGAGAGAGAGAATTGTTGGAGGAGGGGCAGAGGACATCCCTGTCTTATTCCTGACCATAGGAAAAGACTTAGGTTTTCCTTATTGAAGATGATATTAGCTGTAGGTCTTTCATATATAGCCTTCATAGTGTTGAGGGTTGTTCCAACTATCCTTACTTTTTTGAGGGTTTCTATCAAGAATGGATGCTATATTTTGTCAAATGCTTTTTCTGCATCTATTGAGAGGATCATATGGTTCTTATCCTTTCTTTCATTTATGTGGTGTATCACACTGATTGATTTGCAAATGTTGAACCACCCTTGCAACCCAGAAATGTATCCCACTTGATCGTGGGGAATAATTCTTTTAATGTATTGTTGGATTAGATTTGCTAGTATCTTGTCGAGAATTTTTGCACCCATGTTCATCAGGGAAATTGGTATGTAATTCTCCATTTTTGTGGGGTCGTTGTTGCATTTTGGAATTGAGGTAATGCTGGCCATTTTTGGAAGTTTTCCTACCATTTCTATTCTTTTTTTTAATAGTTTGAGAAGATTAACTATTAACTCTTGTCTAAATGTTTGGTAGAATTCCTCTGGGAAGCCATCTGGCCCTGGGCTTTTGCTTCTTGGGACATTTTTGTTTACTGATTCAATTTCTTTGCTGGCCATAGTTCTGATCAACTTTTCTATTTATTCTTGTTTAAGTTTTGATAGTTTGTATATTTCTAGGAATTTATCCATTTCTTCCAAATTGGCCAATTTGTTGGCATATAATTTTTCATAATATTCTCTTATACTTGTTCGTATTTCTGTGGTGTTGGTTGTAATCTCTCCTCTTTCATTTGTGATTTTTAATTATTTGGGTCCTTTATCTTTTCCTTTTGCTAAGTCTGTCTAGGGATTAATCAGTTTTATTAAATCAAAGAAATAGCTCCTAGTTTCGTTGATGTGTTCTACTGTGTTTTTTTTTTTTGCTTGTTTGTTTCTATATAAATTATTTCTGCTTTAATCTTCATGGGTTCCCTTTTTTTTCATGGATTTAGACTTTATTTACTGTTCCTTTCCCAGCTTCTCTAGGTGTAAGGTTAATTTGTGTATTTGAAATATTTCTTGGGGGAAGTTAAGATGGTGGAGAAGTAGGGGGACCCTGGGCTTTCTTCATCCCTCAAACAGCTGTATTGATGTCAAATTACTTGTAACACCCAGGAAATTGATCTGCATATTGGCAGAAGGATCTCCACAATTCGAGGGAGACAGTTTGGCAGGTGTGAGGTACATGGGTGTGAATTGGGAGAGAGAAAAATGGCAGTGCCACAGGGAGGAGAGAACCCTTTATGTGGAGAGAAAATAGGGAGAGAAAGAGAGAAGGGTTGAGAAAGTATGGCATCAAGTTAGCACACAAGGAAAACCACTCTGGATGAGGGATTGGGGAGAAAGAAGTACTGAGTATCCCAGCTTTTTTTTTTTTTTTTTTTATTTTGCAAACCGTGTTTGGAGTTCAAACTCTGAGGTTTTGGAAGTGTGTGACATACTCCAGAGAAGAACTCTGGCACCCACCTCTGGGGAGGAGGGAGCTGGCCTCAGAGTGCATAGTATGGTGTAAGATTCTATAAAGTGTAGTGGGAAAGAACAGTTCCCTTCCTGGAGTTCTTTGGGAACAGGGTTTATTGTTTCCCAAAAACAAATGACACTGCAAGTACCAGCCAAAAGCCTTTCATAAGCAGGGGGAAAATGCTCTACTTCAGAGAAGGGGGGTGGATCCTCACCATGCTGGGTTATTTAAGACTTTGTGTTTTGAATCCCAGCTGTGCTCCAAAGAAAAAACGCAAGAGAGTTTTGGTGCATGGTGAGCTGACTTCCCTCACTATTCTGTGAGGGATGCCTGAACAGTGGGGGTTGAGATCTTGGGTCTGAGGATGAGAGATTGGAATGGCACTATTTTCCCACTAAAACCAACATGGTGGGACTTCAGAGAGAGGCAGAGAAGCTCCCAGTGGAGGCAAGACCTGCTTACACAAAATCCTACCCCTCCCTGCCTTGCAATTGCCTATTTACTGGGGCAAGACTCACTCTGAGCCAAGGCAGTTGGCCCCTTCTCCGGAGCAGTATAGTCACCATCCCTCAGGCAACAACAGACAACTCTTTTCTTTTTCTTTTTTCCTCCCTTATTCCTTTTTTCTTTTCGAATCAGTCTCATAGTTCCTTATTTTTTGTTTGTGTTTTTTTTTGTTTCCTTTTTTTGAGAATCAGACTTTTTTATTCTTTTGTTTTTTTCTTACTTTTCTTCTGCTTTTTACCCTTATTTTTTACTTTCTTTTTCCTTGGAATCAGCCTTAAATTTTTTTGATTTTCTGTTTGTTTTTTTTCTGGTTCCTTTTCCTTTTCTTTTATTTGGGGATCAGGCTGCCCCCTTTTTTTCAGGGTTACTTCAACAACAAATCAAAGCACACCCAGTTATAAAGCCAGACACTCCACCAGTGCAAACAAGGAGGAGCTCTACAGAGGACTGACCAGTGGGAATGGTCAGTCAAAATGCAATAGCAGAGTACATACAGCATACACCAGAAACATTTCCTGAAGGGCCAGGCCTTGGACAGTGTATGACCCCTTTTATATATAGTAGTACTGTCTGGTGCAAGGTTTTAAAAGACACAAAAGACAGAAACTTAACCAAAGTTACAAGATGGAAGAATTCTCCTGAAAAGAAAGGTCAAGAAGAAATCACAGCCAAGGACTTGCTCAAAGCATATATAAGCAAAATATCTGAAAACGAATTTATAACAACGGTCATACTAGCTGGGCTTGAAAAAAGGCATTGAGGAAACTAGAGAAAACCTTGCTGCAGAGATCAAATACCTAAGAACTAGTCAGGATGAATTTAAAAATACTATAACTGAGGTGTAAAATAAACTGTATACAGTGACAGCGATGATTGAAGAAGCAGAAGCAGAGGAGATAATAGGTAATATAGAAGATAAAATTATGGAAAACAATGAAGCTGAAAAAAAAGAGGAAAAATAAATTCCTAGATCACCAGGGAAGGCTCAGAGAACTAAAAGATTCCATGAAGCAAAACAATTTTCACATCATAGGAGTCCCAGAAGAAGAGCAGGAAAAAGGGGCAGAAGGTTTGTTTGAACAAATTATAGCTGAGAAGTTCCCTGATCTGGGTAAGGAAAGAGCCATCCAAGTCCAAGAGGCATAGAGAATTTCCTTCAAATTCACAAAAACAGGTCAACACCATGACATTTCATAGTTAAACTTGCAAAATACAAAAATAAAGAGAGAATACTGAAAGCAGCTAGGGACAAAATGTCCTTCACCTACAAGGGTAGACACATAATGTTAGTAGCATGCCTATTCACTGAAATGTGACAGGCTAGAAGGGAGTGGCAGGAAATATTCCATGTGCTGAATGGGAAATATATGCAGCCAAAAATCCTTTATCCAGCAAGGTTGTCATTCAGAATAGGAGGGATAGTTTCCCAGACAAACAAAAATTAAGGAGTTTGTCACCACTAAACCATACCTGCAAGAAATATTAAGGGGAACTCTTTGAGTGGAGGTGAAAAAAAAAAGACCAAAGCAACAAAGACTACAAAGGACTAGAGAACATCACCAGAAACACCAAGGCACTAAATTCATATCTTTCAGTAATCACACTGGATGTAAATGGACTAAATGTTCTTATCAAAATACAGAGTATCAAGACGGATAAAAACCAGAATCCATCTATATGCTGCCTACAAGAGACTCAGTAGATCTAAAGACATCTGCAGATTGAAAGTGAGGGATGGAGAACCATCATCTATCATACTAATGGAGGTCAAAATAAAGCCAGAGTAAACCTGTTGGGTTTGGCTCCTTAACAGGTACAAAACGATTGAGATGATACCATGCATATTTTCATATCACAACGTTATGAAATTTGAAATCAACTGCAAGAAAAAGTTTGGAAAGTGATCAAATACACAGATGTTAAAGAACATCCTACTAAAGAATGGGTTTATAAGGAAATTAAAGAAGAAATGAAAAATACATGGAAGCCAGTGAAAATTAAAAACACGACTGTCCAACCCCTATGGGATGCAACAAAAGCAGTCCTAGGAGGAAAGTACAGTGTATTTCAGTCCTATCTCAAGAAGCAAGAGAATTTTCCTGCTTCTTCAGGTAGTGCCTGTATTGCTATATACTTCCCTCTTATGACTGCTTCTTTTGCATCCCAAAGTTTGGACTGCTTTTGTTTCATTTTTATTTGCTTCCATGTGATTTTTAATTTCTTCTTTAACTTCCTGGTTAAACCATTTATGTTCTTGAACCTCCATGTATTTGTGGTCTTTCAAAATTTTTTCTTGTAGTTGACTTCTAGTTTCATAGCTCTAAAAATATGCATGGTAGTTTTTAGAAAGCTTATTTTGAGAAAGACAGAGACACTGCAAGTGGGGGAGGGGCAGAGAGAGAGGGAGAGAGACGGAATCCCAAGAAGACTCCGCGCTGCCAGCACAGAGCCTGATGCATGGCTTGAACTCATGAAACTATGAGATCATGATCTGAGTAGAAACCAAGAGTCTGATGCTTAACCAACTGAGCTATCCAGACCCTGCAATTTGCATGGTATGATCTGAATCTTTTTATACTTGTTGAGGCCCTGTTTGTAACTCACTATGTGATCTATTCTGGAGAATGTTCCACGTGTAGTTGAAAAGAATGTGTATTCTGCTGCTTTAGAATGAAATGCGAATCTGTCCGTTAAGTCCATCTGGTCCAGTGTGTCATTCAAAGCAATTGTTTCCTGGGTGATTTTCTGGTAAAATGATCTCTACATTGCTGTAAGTGGGGTGTTAAAATCCCCTAGTATTATGTTGTTGTTATCAATGAGTTCTTTATGGTTTTGATTGATTTATATATTTAGGTTCTTCCAAGTTGGGGCAATAAGTATTTGCAAATGTAAGATCTACTTGTTGGATAGACCCCTTTATTATTATATGGTGCTCTTCTTCATCTCTTATTACACTCTTGGTTTAAAATCTACTTTGATATAAGTATGGCACCTCCAGCTTTTGTTTGATGTCCATGAATGTCATAAATTGTTCTCCATCCCACACTTTCAATATGCAGGTGTCCTTAGGTCTAAAATGAGTCTTCTGTAGGCAGCACATTGTTGTGTCTTGTTTTTTATCCATTCTGACACCCTATGTCTTTTGATTGGGACATTTAGTCCATTTACATTCAGAGTAATTATTAATACACAATAATGCCATTGTCTTGACTATAAGGTTGCTGTTTCTGGAGATTTTTCTTTTCTACTCTTTGTTGTTTTTGTCTCTCTTTCTCACTCACAGAGTCTCCTTTAATATATCTTTCATGGCTGATTTAGTCATCTCCAACTTCTTTAGTTGTTTTTTTTTTGTTTGTTTTTTGTTTTTTTTTTTTTTTTTTTTTACCTTTGGGAAATTCTTTATCTATCCTTCTATTCTGAATGAAAGCCTTGCTGGATGAAGTATCCTTGGCTGAGTATTTTTCCCCTCAGGAAATTGAATATATCAGGCCACTCCCTTCTGTCCTGCCAGGTATCTGTGGAGAGATCTGCTGCGTACCTTATTTGTCTTATTTTTGTAGGTTAGGGATTTCTTTCCCCTTGCCTCTTTCAGAATTATTTCTTCATCTGTATATTTTGCAAATTTTACTATAATATGTCTTGGTCTTAACCTGCTTTTGTTGATTTTGATGGGAATTCTCTGTGCCTGCTGGATTTCGATGACTGATTAATTCCTCAAATTAGGGAAGTTTTCAGCTATAATTTGCCAAAATAAACCTTCTACCCTTTTTTCCCTCTCTTCTTCTTCTAGGACTCCTACGATTTTAAATTTAGTACACTTTATGGAAACACTGAGTTACCTAAGTCTACATTTGTGATCCAATATTTTTCTTTCCTTTTACTTTTTCAGCTTCATTATTTTACATAATTTTATTCTCTATATCACTTAGTCATTCCTCTGCTTCTTCCATCATTGTGGTCATTACACACAGTTTTCCATTTTGGTTATAGAATTTTTTATTTGGCCTAAATTTTAGTTCTTTTATTCCTGCAGTTAGGAACTCCCCAGTGTCTTCTATGCTTTTCTTTATTTCAGCTTGTGTCCTTATGATTGTTGTTTTAAATCCTGGCTCAGGCACGTTACTTATATCTGTTTTGATTAGATCCCTGGCTGTGACCTCTTTTTGTTCTTTCTTTTGGTTTGAATTCCTCCATCTTGTAATTTTATCTAGGTTTCTGTCTTCTCCTGTTAGGAATGCCTGTTATGTTTGCTGCTCCTGAGAGTAATGGCTATATTAAGAATATGTCATATACTATATATACAGGGACTGACACTTCAGGTAGTGTTTCTGGTTTATGCTGTGTGCACTCTGCTGTTGTGTTTTGGCTGCTCCTTCCCTCAGATCAGTCCTCTGCGGAGTTTCTCCTTGCCTGCTATGTGTAGTGTTTTGACCTGTTCCAGTCTGTGACAAGTTTTAACTAGGTGTGTTTCGGTCTGCTTATTAAAAAGGAGCTAGATTCTATTTCTCCTAGAGCTGAAACTTTGCAGAACTCTATGGTCAGTAGACTTGGTGGGTGCACAGAGTTTGTTCTGGTCTTCTGTGGGAGGTTTCCACTGCTGCTCTGACGCTCAGGCCCATTTACTGTATTTAAAAAGCACCTGCAGGGATTCCTGGGTGGGTCAGTTGGTTGCGTGTTTGACTCTTGATTTTGGCTCAGCTCAGGGTCTTGTGGTTCATGCGTTCGAGCCCTGCGTAAGGCTCTGTATTGACAGTGCAGAGTCTACTTGGGAACCTCTCTCTCCATTTCTGTCTGCCCTTCCCCTGCTCTCTCTCTCTCTCTCATTCAAAATAAATAAGTAAAAAATAAAAAGCATCTGCAGAGTGCAGGGGGGTGTGGATTTGTATAAGCAACTCAGGTCTCCACTGTGGGAACTATGTTACTCACTGAAGTCTGTCTTTGCTGATGGATGGGGGGAGGGGGGAATGGCAACAGCCAACTCTCTAGTCCCTAGAGATGAGAGTTCTCACCCACCGCTGTTCAGGAAGCCCTTACAGAAGAGTGAAAAATCTCTCCTCATTTGTTTCAGGCTTCCCTCGGATCCCTGACTTCACCCTGTCTATGTCTGAGCCATCTGCCCACTTTGCAGCCAGTGATCCTGTATTTTATCTCAGGCACACTAGCTGGGTTTTAAAACTTCAAATTGTAGGGACTGATGCAGCACAAACCCACACTGATCACTGGGGGATGGTCTCACCATGCTGTGGACTGTACCAATTTGTCTGAGAAGGGCAGTCACATGAATGCACCTGGGCTTGGAGTTTATTGTAAAGCACAGCAAAAAGCCAACATCCAGGTAAGCTGCCCTTAACAGGTGACTCTGCTTCTGTGATAATGAATAGCAAATCTCATTGTCACCCATCAGGCACCTCTCCCAAATGCACTCCAAGAAGTATCTCTCCCAGTGTGACCCAGGAGATCCTCAGACCACACTGTCCATTCCTAGGCCTCTGCTCTCCTTCTCCACAGGATCACTTCTATTCCTGCCTGGCTCTATCCCAGTGATGGCATGGACTTCTAAGACTTCAGACTTTGAGCTCAGTTGCTTGTAAAAACTTGCAATAACCAGCCCTCTTATTTTCCCTGACAATGGTTTTGGATAGTGTTTTTCTTGTGAAAATGACATTTCTTGTGAAATGTCCTTTGCCCTGATCTCTCTCTCTCTCTCTCTCTCTCTCTCTCTCCTCTCTCCCTGATCAGGGTTCCCTCTCCTCTGCATAAGTGGTGATTCTTTTCTCCTTCAAATAATGTCGCCACACCTCCTGCCTTCCACAAGTTGGCCTGTTTTCTCCCTGTAGTTGTGCAGTTTTTTCTCAGTCCTTATATTAATTTCTTGGGTGTTCAAAATGACTTGATACTTATCTGTCTTTGAGGGAAGAGGCAAGGATATGGTCCTTCTACTCTGCCATCTCAACTTCCTCCTCTCCTGATATTTTATTATAATTCATTTCTATTTTCATATCATTTTGGTTAGAAAAGATGCTTGGAATGATTTCAATGTTCTTGTTGAAATTTGTTTTATGGACTAACATGAGGTATATCTTGGAGAATGTGCACCTGGAAAGAATCTTCTGTTTTTGCATCGAATGTTCTGTTTATAAGTCCATCTGGTCTTATGCCAAAGACACTGTTTTCTTGCCCTGATGATCTATTCATTGATGTATGGTTGATGTTAAAAATCCCCTTCCATTATTATATTAATTTTTTTTCTTTTATTTCAATTAATATTTGTTTTAACTGCTCCTGTGTTCATTGCATAGACATTTACAGTTGTTTTATCCTCTTGTTGGATTGATCCCATTAATGTTATAATAGTGAACATCTTGTCTTTTCTACAGTCTTTGCTTTAAAGTCTATCTTTTATGATATAAATATTGCTACTCTTGCTTTTGGTTCACTATCATTTGCATGGTATGTTTTTCTAGCCCTTCACTTTCAGTCTGTGTGTGTCTTTAAGTTGATGTAAGTCTTTTGTAAGTAGCATAGAGATGGGTCTTTTTCTTTATCCATTCAGTTGCATTCGACTTTTGATTGGAGGATTTAGTCCAGTTACATTTAAAGTAATTATTGATAGGTATGCACTAATTGACATTTTGTAGTTGTTTTCTGTTAATTTTTGTTACTTCTCTGTTTCTCTTTTCTTCTGCTTCCCTTCTTTGTGGTTTGGTGGGTTCCTTTTTCATGTTATGATTAGATTTTTCTTTTCATTTTTTGTGTATCTATTATAAGTTTTTATTTGTTGTTACCATAAAGTTCACATATAACATCTTATGTGTATAGCAGTCTATATTAAACTGATGGTTGCTTAAGTTTGAATACATAGTAAAAGCACAAAATTTCCCCATTTTATGTATATAATGTTCGATTTTACATCTTTTTATTTTGTGTATTTCTTAAGTAATTTTTTTATATATAACTGCTTTTACTACTTTTATGTTTTAATCTCCACCCTGGATTTATAAGTTATTAGTCTACTACCTTTACTCTATGTTTGCTTTAACTGTGGATTGCTTCCTTTTATCATTTTCTTACTTCTACTTTTGGCCTCTTCTTTGCACTCAAAGAATTCCCTTTACATTTCTTATGAGACTGGATTAGTGGTTATTAATAGATTTCTCTTTTGTTTACCTGAGAAATTTCATCTCTTTTATTCTGAATGATAACCTTTCTAGGTAGAGTATTCCTGGTTGCCGTTTTTTTTTTCTTTCAACATTTTGAATGTATCATGATGTTTCTTTCTGACATGAAATGTTTCTACTGAAAAATTAGTTTATAGTCTTATAGTGTTTCCCTCGTATGTAAATATTTTGTTTTTTCATGCTGCTTTTAAAATGGTTCTCTTTTAAAAATGGTTTCCAAAATCAGTTTATTTTTTTAAGTTTTTGTTTAAATTCCAGTTAGTTAACATACAGTGTAATATTAGTTTCTGGTGTACAACATAGCGATTCAACACTTTCATACAACATATATATATATATATATATATATATATATAATGGAATATTACTCACCCATAAAAAGAATGAAATCTTGCCATGTGCAATGATGTGGGTGGAACTATAGTATTATGCTAGGTGAGATAAGTTAGAGAAAGACAAATACGATATGATTTCATGCATATATGAAATTTAAGAAAGAAAACAAGCAAGCATAAGGGAAAAGAAGAGAAAGAGAGGCAAACCAAGAAACAGACTCTTAACTATAGAGGACAAACTGATAGCTACCAAAGAGGAGGTGGGTGGGAGGATGGTTATATAAGTGATGGGGATTAAGGAGTGCATTTGTTGTGATGAGCATGAGATGTTGTATGAAAGTGTTGAATCACTATGTTGTACACCAGAAACTAATATTATATACATATATATATATACATATATATATATGTATATATATATATGCCACTTCTTTATCCACTCATCTATTGATGGAAACTTGGGCTGTTTTCATACTTTTGCTATTGTAGGTAATGCTGATATAAACGTCTGGGTACATGTATTCCTGTGAATTACTATTTTTAGTATTATTTAGTTAAATACATAGTAATGCAATTGCTGGGTCATGGGGTAGTTTTATTTTTTTACTTCTTGAGGAACCTCCATACTGTATTCCAGAGTGGCTGCACTAGTTTTCATTCCCACCAACAGAGCAAGAGGGTTCCCTTTTCTCCACATCCTTGCCAACACCTGTTGTTTTGACCAAATATTTAAAGAAAAGTTAATACTCATTCTTTTCAAACAATTCCAAAAAAAGAAAGAAAAAAGAAAAGGAAGGAAAACTTCCAAATTCATTCTATGAGGCCAGTGTTACCCTCATACCAAAACCGGTTAAAGACCCCACCAAAAAAGAGAACCACAAGCAAACATCCCAGATGAACATGGATGCAAAAAATTCTCAAGAAAATACTAGCAAACCAAATCCAACAACACATTTAAAAAATCATTTGCCACATCAAGTAGGATTTAGTTGTGGAATACAAGAGTGGTTCAATATTTTTAAATCAACATGATACAACACATTAATAATACAAATGATAATAACCGTATGACTCTTTCAATAGATGCATGAAAAGCATTTGACTAAGTACAACATTCATTCTTGATAAGAAAAAAAAAACCCTCAACAAAGTAAGTTTGGAGGGACATACCACAACATAATAAATGTTGTATATGCAAAGCCCCCTGCTAATATCATTCCCATAGAGGAAAACATAGGCAGTAACCTCTTGACATCAGCTATATACCACCCTCTTACTAGATATGTCTTCTAAGGCAAGAAAAACAAAAGCAAAAATAAACAAGTAGGACTTTATCAAAATAAAAGCTTCTGTACAGCAAAGGAAACAATAAAAAAAAAACTAAAGACTAAATATCCTATGGAATAGGAGAAGATATTTGCAAATGACATATCTGAGAAAATTTTAGTGTTCAAAATTTACAAAGAGCATGTACTTAAATAAATATCATCCTCAGTGGGGAACAGCTGAGAGCTTTTCCTATACGGTGAGGAACAAGACAGGAAAGTCCAATCTTACCACTGTTACTTAACATAGTACTGGAAGTCCTAACCACAGCAATCAGATAACAAAAAGGAATAAAAGACATCCAAATCTGCAGGGAAGAAGTAAAACTTTCACTATTTGCAGATGACATGATACATTATACAGAAATACCAAAGAATCCACAAAAAAACTGTGAGAATTGATACACAAATTCAGTAAAGTCACAGGATACAAAATCAACATACAGAAATCTGTTGCATTTCTATACGCCAATAATGAATCAGCAGAAATAGAAATTAAGGAATCAATCCTATCTGCAATTGCACCAAAAACCATAGGATACTTAAGAATAAACTTAACTAAAGAGGTGAAAGGCCTATACTCTGAAAACTACAAAACACTAATGAAAGAAATTGAAGACAACACAAAGAAATGGGAAGATATTCATTTCATGCTCATGGATTAGAAGAACAAATATTGTTAAAAAGTCTGTACTGCCCAAAGCAATCTAACCATTTAATTCCATCCCTATCAAAACACCACCAGCATTTGTTACATAGTTAGAAAAACAATCCTAAAATTTGTATGGAACAACAAAAGACCCTGAATAGCCAAAGCAAATTTGAGAAAGAAAAGCAAAGCTAGAAGTATCACAATTCACTACTTCAAGTTCTATTACAAAGCTTTAGTGATGAAAACAGTATGGTATAATGGCACAAAAATAGACACATACATAAATCAGTGGAACAGAATAGAAAACCTGTAAATGAACCCACAACTATATGGTCAATGAATTTTCGTCAAAGCAGGAATGAGTTCCCAACGGGAAAAACACAGCCTCTTCAACAAATAGTGTTGGGAAAACTGGACAGAAACATGCAAAATATCATGTGGGTCTTTCATCCGTGTTGAATTTATTTTCATGTAATACAGTATATAAAGTGGTCTAGGTTCTTTATTTTGCTAATTCTGACATCTGTGTCAGTTATGGATTGATTTCAATTGAGTAATTTATATCCTCATTTTGGGTGTTATTTTCTGCTTGTTTGCATGCCTGTTAATCTTTCACTGGATGCCAAGCACTGTCCATTTTACTTTTTGTTTCCTGTGTATTTTTGAATTTGTACCAATATTTTTTAACCTTTATTCTAGGATGCAGTTAAGTTAGAGATATTTTTGTCCTTCCATGTCTTGTTCTTTATGATTTGGCAGGTCTAGAATCATTCTCAGAGTTAATTATTTACCACTCCTGAGATAAGTCCTTATTTTTTGAAGTTGTTTTAATGTTTATTTGTTTTTGAGAGAGAGAGAGAGAGCAGGGGAGGGTCAGAGAGAGAGGGAGACACAGAATCTGAAGCAGGCTCCAGGCTCCAAGCAGTTAGCACAGAACCCGATGAGGGGCTTGAACTTATGAACTGTGAGATCATGACCTGAGTCAAAGTCAGATGCTTAACCGACTGAGCTACCCAGGAGTCCCCTGAGATAAGACCTTAAGTACCCTACCTAATATCCCATGAATTAAGAATTATCGTTAGTCTGGCTAAGGGAAATATATTGGTATTGTTTCTGGCTCTCTGTTAGTGCTGGGTGATGATATTTCCTCTAATCCTATTGGGTGGCTTTTTCTTTGGCTTAAGTAATTTCCTCACATATATGAGCTGACCAGGTCTCTACTGAATACTCAAAGAAGAACCTCTGCAGATTTCAGAGATTCTCTGGGAAATTCTCTCCTTTACATTATTCTTTCCTTCATACTCTAGCCATCTTGGTCTCTACAAATTCTCAGTTCTATCTCACCATCTCAAGAAATCTAGCTGGCCCTTTTCTGATTTTGCCATCCCTCTAGCATGGGCTGGAAACTCAATAAGGCATTAAACTGGAACAACAGTTGGGCTCACTTCCTTTGTGTCCTGTCTCTCAGGTATCACTCTCCTTCTTTGCCTTGTCTAGTTTCTTAAAAACCATCGTTATATATATTGTCTTCTATTTTGGTTGTTTAAGGAAATGGTGTTTAAATACGGTCCTTAGTAGTGTCATTACCAGAAATAGAAGTCTCAAAGTCTATATTAGATTTCAATAACTGTATTATACTGCCACAGTGTTGAATGAGGTCACCCAGTTAGAGGAAATCAAATGCAAATAGAAGAGGAATAATGTTAGCTCTGCAACATTTTCAACATGAGTAGTGAAATAAGTAAGGATTAGTAATAATGAATAGGAAATGTCAGAGATGTTAGGGGGAAAAGAAAAAGGAGACCAAGGTGCCCTGGAGACCAAGGGAGGAAAACATTTCAAGAAAAAGTGACAGATAATGTTAATTTCTATGGATAAATGGTAAGACAACACCATGAAAATGGACAAAATCTTCTAGGAAAAGAGTGTAGGTCATTGAATTTGGTGAGGGAGCTAGTAATTTGAGGGAAACAGTGTAAAAAGTGGCTTTCCTTAAGATGAATTTTTTTAAAGAATGAATATTTTTTTTAAATTTTGGCATAATTGTCATATAAAATTAACTTCAGGTATACAATGCAATAATTTCGTGCTTATATATATTGTGAAATGATCACCACAATTAACATTTGTCATCATACATAGTTATAAATTTTTTTCTCCTGATGAGAATGAAATTTTTAAAAAGATTTCAGTATGTATGAAGTAGCTCGTAGAGAAGGAAACAACAGAGATATGTAAATTTTCGCTTTGCCTGACACTGTATAACTTGTAAATAAATTAGGGTATACATATTTTAGCACTATACAGGATGTACCCAGTAAGATAAAGAATAGAATTTTTACAAAGCTCTATTACTTAACATAAGGCTTTGAAGACAAAGATGACATTTAGCCAAAATCAGTGAAACTTTTTTGGCATGTGCTACAGCACAATATACATTGTTATAAACAATTTATTTTTCTGCTATTTCTTACAAAAATTGATCTAAGAGAAACAAGGATTCTTGCAATCCTATAGACATTTTATAACAACAAAATTCCTTATTTATATTTAACGTGCTTATCTAAACCTTTGGGAAAAGACCATGATTTGGCTTTTATTTGTATTATCAAATTGCCGTTCCAGGCTTCTAGATTACAATAATGAGCTGACATATATGCCCAATTTTGTTCACTCCCTATTCCACTAAAATAATGGATTGAAAGGACAGAAAAAGAAAATAGCCATAAAACATTAGAAGTTGGAAAGCAGGCAGCCCTAAATCTTAGCAAAACTGATGAAGTTAAATCCCAACCCAGCAATGGGCAAAGCTAAAAACCAATCTATTTACACCACAGAATCTTTAAAAGGCACAAAAACTGATAGCATCGGTTACCTCTATAACCAGGGTGGACAGAACTAAAATGAGGACCAGGTTGAAAGATGTTTGGGACTTTAGGCCCCATGATCCCTTCTACTCCACACTGACCTTCCCCAACTGCAGCAGAGATTTGAGTTCTATTTCCTGGAAAGGATAAAACAGAGTGTCAGGACAGAGGGTATCAGGCCCATTCAAGGGCAAGAATACTGTACTGAAAACAAAAATGAAAGGACCAAATGCAAAACTGAATGCTGAATGCAGAAACCACCAATTTTCTTCTCTTGCATACTCCTACAGCGCTGTCAAACCAGATCTTTACCTGAAAGCAGGCAATTGGAAGACTCTTTCACAGGAAATCTAGAAACTGTAAAGGACATAATTTAATGATAATGATGCAGATAGGGGTTTCTCCCCCAAAGCCCACCCAGATAATCCTAGAGTGAAGCTCAAAATTGAAAACAGCAACCCATAGATTAGAGTTTCAAATGAGTTTTTACTTTAAAAAAAATGTTTATTTTGAGAGAGAGTGAGCAAGTGAGGGTTTGCAGAAAGAGAGGGAGAGAGATAATTCCAAGCAGGCTCCATACTGTCACACAGAGCCTGATGCAGGGCTTGATCCCACAAACTGTGAGATCATGACCTGAGCCGAAATCAAGAGTCGGACACTTAACCGACTGAGCCACCCAGAGGCCCTTCAAATGAGCTTTTTAGTCTTCCATTTTCAAAATAAGTAAACAGTGAAAGACTGGAAGATTTGAGGAAAGACTATAATGGAGGATAGAGGCTGAAAAAAATAGGAAAAAAAATTCAAGGAAACAAACTATGCAAGAATTTGAGAAGTCAGTAAAAGAACTATCATTAGTATCCCCCATAGGATAAGAGAACATGTTACGTTCATAAATTAAGAACAAAATACTATAAGAAAAAGGAACATTCAGAGTACAAAAACAAACTCTTGAAAATTAAAAACATGGCTGCCCATACAAAAAACTCAGCAGAAAGTTTGGATGACAAAGGTGAGAAAATTTCCCAGATGTGAGTGTAAAAGACAATAATATGGAAAATAGGAAAGAAAAAGAAATGAGAATTTCTGGAAGACTGGTCCAGAAGATCCAACATTCTACTAATAGTAGTTCCAGAAAGAGCGTATAGAAAAAATAGAGGGCAGGATCAATGAAATAATTTAAGATAATTTTAGATCTCAATGACATTAGTTACCAGTTAAAAAGGATCCATTAATATGCTGATTAGAATGGATGAAAATAGATTCATACCAAGGCATATCATTGTGATATTTCAGAAATCTGAGGACAAATAGATAATTCTACAAACAAAAAGAGAAAAGTAAAGAGAAAGAGAGAGATACATAGAGAAATTGCCAAGTCATAGAGAAAGAAAGTAGATTAGTGGTACCTGGAGCTGGGAATCGGAACTAAGGTTAAGTGTTACCAAGCATGAAGAATCTTATAAGTGTGATGGGAATGTTCTAAAACTGGATTGTGGTGATGGTTTCAAAACTCAGTAAATTTCTTAAGAATCATTTAATTGTACACTTAAACTGAGCGGCTTTTATAAAATGTAATTATTCTTCAATAAAGCTATTTTAAAAATGTACCCATAAAAAATATACATAGGGAAATAGAGAGAAGTAGAGATAGATTTGTAGAAAGTAAAATCACATTATACAAATATATAAAAGTTTAGAATTGGAATGCTTTTGTGTTTCTTACAAACAACACTAAAAGCAAGAAGATAGTGTTAAAATTCCTTTAAATTCTGAAAGAAAATTCTCTCTCATGTAAAATTCTATAGGCAGCCAAACTCTCAAGTATAAAGCTAGAACAAAAATTGTTTCAAACATGCAAAATCTCAAACAATTTACATCTTATGCACTTGTTCTTAAGAAGCTGAGGGAGGATGTCTGCATAAAAACAATAAAGTAAATCAATAAGAAGGAAAATTTAGGATACAGGAAACAGTACCTTCAACATAGGAGACAACCTAAAGAGATCCTTGTGGATAAGATGAAGAGAGATCCCAGGACAACCGCTTTATGCAACACACATAGAAAGCATTAAGACCAGATTGAATCAGTGTGATTCAGAAAGCAGAAATACTGAGAAATACTGAAGGAAGCCATGACCAAGATCTCTGGTCCATTATACTTATTTTTTTAATGTTTATTTATCTTTGAGGAGACACACATACACAGAGTGTGAGTGGGGGAGGGGCAAATAGAGAGGGAGACACAGAATCTGAAGCAGGATCCAGGCTCTGAGCTGTCAGCACAGAGTCCAACGCGGGGCCCAAACTGACAAATGGTGAAATCATGACCTGAGCCGAAGTTGGACATTTAGTCGACTGAGCCACCCAGGCGCCCCCATTATACTTAATTTTAACCAGAAAACATAGCCTGCTGTGGTTTGCTTAGATTCTATGTCTACTTCACTTATCTTAACAGAGTGATGATGAAATTTTGCTCCCCAAGTACCTCCAAATCAATGCTCCCTTTCAGGAGTTAACTAAGAACACTTATTTAATCCCTTAGAATTATTTTGCTTTGATCTATATCTGAAACTAGTGATAGACCATATTGTGCTTAACATCAGAAAATATATAGTATAGCCTGCTTCCTCTAGCCATATTTATGCTGGATATACTTTACTTGGCCCATACAATAGCACTTCCAAATACTCTGAGGTAAACCCTGACAATTTTTCAGTTTCCACCTATGATCTTACCCACTAACATTTCAGGAAAGATTATGACCTAGAGACTATTCAGCTAATTGGTTTCTGGTAACCTTGATCTAATAAGGGCAATATTGTCCTCTACACAGCTAAGTTTGTGCTTAGTACTAAGTTAAAAGACAAAAACAGGGGTGCCTGGGTGACTCGTCAGTTAAGTGTCCAACTCTGGATTCGGCTCAGGTCATGGTCTTGTGGTTTGTGAGATAGAGCCCCCGCCTTGGGTTCTGCACTGACAGCACAGAGCCTGCTTGAGATTTTTTTTTTTATCTCTCTTTCTCTTCCTCTCTCTCTCCCTCTCTGACCCTCCCCTGTGCTCTCTTTCTCTCTCAAAATAAATAAACTTTTAAAAAGATAAAACAAAAGTACTGTATACAGTATACTCCTACCCAATAAATTGTTTATATATACATTACATAGGTGGTAAGCCTTGGGAATAAAGGAAGGAATTAATGGCACTGAAGTCAGAATAGGGGTTGCTTCTAAGTCAGGAAGAAAGGGAATGCAATTAGGAAGGGACATGTAGGGGTTTGCCAGTATGCTAGTAATGTTCTATTTTGTTGCACGGATGATGAGTGCACATGTGTTTATTCGTTGTCATTTTTTTAAACTACTCTTATGTGTCTTATATACTTGGCTGTATATATAATGTTTCATGTTAAAATAATTTAACTGCAGTTTCAGATGTCCTCTATTATCATGCCCATTGGAATATTTTTATATAAAATTCTATTAGGAACACCTGAACAAACTTAGCTTAAGTGATAAAAGTTTAATTATCTCACATAACAAGAATTCTAGAAGTAGGAGTCTTCAGAGTTATTATATACTACCTCATCATCAAGGAATTAGTCTCTTCCCACTTTTATTTTGCTTTTGTCCTTAATATGCTGATATCCTTCCTCTCTCTTCTTGGTCACAAGAAGGGTGCTTTTGCTCCCAGGCATTGTGATTCCACATAACAGATTTCCCAGAAAAAAAAAAAAGGAGCCAGGACAAAAAAGTCCTTCTAAATTAAGAAAACAAGTCCATTTATGGTGGCATCAAAAATAATACAATAGTTAGAGATAAATTGAATCAAGGAGGTGAAAGATTGATACCCTGGAAACTACAAAACATCACTGAAAGATATTAAAGACATTAATAAATAGAAAGATATCCTGTGTTCATGATTGGAAGACTTAATATAGTTAAATGTCAATACTACCCAAAGTTATCTATAGATTAAATGAAATCCTTATTAAATCCCCAAGAATTTTTTTTTCAGAAAGAAAAATTCATACTCAAATTTATATAGAATATCAAGAAACCCAGAAGAGTTAAAAAAATCTTTAAAAGATTGAAGGTGAAGGACACACAATTTCTGATTATAAAACCTACTACAAAACTACAGTAATCAAAAAGGTGCGATACTGGCATGAAGACAGACATATAGACAAATGGAATAGAATAGAAATGGAATAGAATAGAGAGCCAGAAATAAATACTCACATATATGGTCAAATGATCTTTGACAAGGATGCCAAGAACATTCAATGGGAGCAAAGATAGTCTTTTCAACAAATGGTGCTGGTAAAACAAATATTGACATGCAAAAGAATGAAGTTAGACCTTTACCTTACACTATATACAAAAATTAATTCAAAATAGATAAAAAAAATTTAAAAGACTTAAAAGTTAAATGATAAAACTCTTGGAATCAAAGGGGAAGTTTTCATGACATTGATTTGGCAATAATTTCTTGGACATGACGTCAAAAACACAGGAAACAAAAGAAAACATAAATAAATTGGACTTGATGAAAATTAAAACATATTTGTGCATCAAAGGACATTGTAAACACAGAGAAAAGACAACCTAAAGAATGGGAGAAAATATTTGCAAGCCACATATCTGATAAGGGATTCATATCCAGAATATATAAAGAATTTCCAAAGATCAAAAACAATCCAATAGAAACAGGGGCAAAGAATATATACAAATGGGAAATATGCACATGGATATATGGCCATCATCACAAAGCATTAGGGATATGCAGATCCAGACCACAATGACTACCACTTAATGCCCATTAGAATGGCATTTATTTATTTATTTATAATTTTAAAGTTTATTTATTTATTTTGAGAGAGACAGAGAGAGAGAGAGCATAAACAGGGGAGGGGCAGAGAGAGAGGGAGAGAGAATCCCAAGCAGGCTCTGCACTGTCAGTGCACAGTGCACAGCCCAACATGGGGCTTAAACTCACGAACTATGAGATCATGACCTAAGCCAAAACCAAGAGTGGGATGCTTACCAGACTGAGCCACCCAGGATCCCTGCTATTATTTGTTTATTTATTTTAAAAAGAAGCGTTGGTGAGGAGGTGGGAAAACTGGAACCCCTTAGCATTGCTGGTGGAATTATAAAGTGCTGAAGCTGCTATGGAAAACAGTATAGCAGTTCCTAAAAATATTAAACACAAAACTACCATATGATCCAGCAATTTCACTTTGTAGTGTATTTCAAAAGAATTGAGGGGTACCTGGGTGGCTCAGTCTGGTAAGCATCTGACTCTTACCTCTGCTTATGTCATGATCTCATGATTCATGAAATCAAACCCCGTGTTGGGCTATATGCTGACAGCACAGAGCCTGCTTGGGAGTCTCTCTCTCTCTCTCTCTCTCTCTCTCCCTCTCTCTGTCTGTCTCTCTGTCTGTCTCTCTCTCTCTCTCTGCTCCTCCCCCGTTTGTGCTATCTCTTTCTCTCTCAAAATAAGTAAATAAACATTAAGTAAACACAGAATTGAATGAAAGGACTCAGATATTTTTCCATGTTCATAATAGCATCATAATTAACAATATCCAAAAAGTGGAAAGAACCCAATTGTTTGTTGATGCATATATGGACAACCAAAATGTGGTGTATATGCCCAACATAATATTACTTAGCTTTAAAAATGAATAAAATTATGACACATGTTATATCATAGATGAATCTGAAAGATATTATGCCAAGTAGAATAAGCCAAATACACAAAAATCAAGCATTATATGATTTAATTTATATAAGATACCTAAATAGTAAAATAGTAAAATTCATAGATACAAAAAGTATAATAATGGTTATCAGCTCTCTATGAGGGTGGAATGTGGATTTATTGCTTAATAGGTACAAAGTTTCAGTTTTGGATGATGAAAAATTTTGGAAATGGATAGTGGAAATGGTTGCATGATTTTGTGAGTGTACTTAATGCCACTGGATTGTACGCTTAAAATGCAACTTAAGAAGTTTTAGGGTGCCTCATTTGTTTGAGCATCTGTCTTTTTATTTCGGCTCAGGTCATGATCCTGGGGTTGTGGGACCAAGCCCTGCGTTGGGCTTCACTCTGAGCATGGAGCCTGCTTAAGATTCTCTCTCTCTCCCTCTGCTCCTCTCCCCTGATCACATATTCTCTCTCTCTCTCTCTCTCTCTCTCTGTCTAAAAATCCATCTTATTCTGTTCTCTCTTTTATTAATGAGGAAATTCCTCAGCAGATTCCATTTACTATTTATTGGCAAAAAATATTACACCATTCTTATATCAATCTGGCAAATAGAAACAGGTCTGACATGACTGGTTCTAACTAGAGGTTCTCAAATCTATTATACCCAATGCTTTTATTTATTAAAATATTTTAAATTTAGGGGTTCCTGGGTGGCTCAGTAGGTTGGGCATCTGACTTTGGCTCAGGTCATGATCTCGCAGCCTGTGAGTTTGAGCCCCATGTCGGGCTTTGTGCTGACCGCTCAGAGCCTGGAGTCTGCTTCAGATTCTGTGTCTCCCTCTCTCTCTGCCCCTCCCTCTCTCTCTCTCTCTCTCTCTCTCAAAAATAAATAAACATAAATTTTTAAAAAAATTAAAAATATTTTAAATTTATTTTAGAACTGATTATATATATATATATATATATATATATATAATTGACATATAACTGTTAGTTTTAGGTACATAACATAATGATTTGATATATGTATATATTGCAAAGTGATTACTATAACAAGTTTAGTTAGTATTCATCACCACACATAGTGACACATTTTTGGTGTGATGAGATTTAAGCTAATGTTCTCTTAGCAACTTTCAAATGTCCAATACAGTATTTTTGACAATACCCATAATGCTGTACATTACATCCCCAGGACTTATTCATCTTATAACTGGGAGTTTGTACTCTTTGGCCATATTCACCCATTTCACCCACTGGCCCCCACCTCTGCCTCTGGCAACCACCAATCTGTTCTCTGTATCTATGTACTTTCTTTCTTTCTTCTTCTTTTTTCTTGATTCTACATATAAATGAGATCATATAATGATTGTTGTTTTCTGACCTATTTCACTTAACATAATACTCTCGGTTCCATTCATGTTGCTGAAAATGGCAAGATTTCTTTTTTTGTAGCTGAATAATTATATATATACATATAAATATATACATACATTTGAATAATAATTATATATACATATAAATATATACACACATTATCTATTAAGTCATTGATGGACATGTAGGATGTTTCTATGTCTTGGTTATTGTAATAAATATGAAGATAAATCTTTTTGAGATAGTGATTTTGTTTCCTTTGGATAAATAATCAGAAGTGGAATTGCTGGATCATATGGTAGTTCTATTTTTATTTTTTTGAGGAATCTCCATGCTTTTTTCCATAGTTGTTGCACCAATTTACATTCTTACCCATAGTGCATAAGGGTTCCTTTTCTCCACATCCTAACCATCACTTGTCATTTCTTTGTCCTTTTGATAATATACATTCTAACAAGTGTGAGGTATAAGATGCATCTCCTGGTTTTGATTTGCATTTCATTGATGACTAATAATGTTGAGCTAATAATGTTTCCTGTTGTATATCTGTTGACCTTTCATGTGAATTTGGTAAATGTTTATCCAGATCCAGATCCTCTGCCCGTTTTTAATTGAATTATTATATTCTATCAGGTTATATAGGTTATTTAATATTATGGATATTAATCAATTATCATATATATTATTTGCATATATATTCTCCCATTCAATAGGTTGCTTTTTCATTTTGTTGATGGTTTCCTTTGCTGTGTAGAAGCTTTTTAGTTTGATGTAGTCCTACTTGTTTATTTTGTTTTTGTTGTATTTGCTTTTGATGTCAAATAAAAAGTATCATTGCCAAGATCAATGTCAAGAAGTTCACTTTCTTTATTATCTTCTAAGAATTTTATAGTTTCAGGAGTTACATTCAAGTCTTTAATTTATTTTGAGTTGAATTTATAAATGGTGTAAGACAGTGGTCTAGTTTGATTCTTTCATATACAGCTGTCCAGTTTTCTCAACCATTTATTGAAGAGACTGTCCTTCTCCGTTATATATTCTTTGCTCTTCTGTTGTAAATTAATTGACCATATATGTGTGGGTTTATTTTGGGGCTCTCTATTCTGTTCCATTGATCTATGTGCCTATTTTTACGTAAATACTCTGGGTTTTGATTATTTTAGTTTTGTAATATAGTTTGAAATCAGAAAGTGTGATGCTTCTAGCTTTCTTCTACCTCATTTGCTTTGGCTATTTGGGGGCTTTTATAATTCCATACAAATTTTAGAGGTGTTTGTTCTATATCTGTGTGGAAAATGCCATTGGAATTTTTATATGGATTGCAATGAATCTGTAGGTTGCTTTTAATAGTATGGGAAATTTAACAATATTAATTCTTCCAATCTGAGAACAGAATGTCTTTCCATTTATTCATGTCTTTTTAAAATTTCTTTTATGAATGTCTTATAGTTTTCAGTGTATAGGTCTTTCACCTCCTTGGTTAAATTTATTCCTAGGTATTTTTATGCACTGTAAATGTGATTATTTTTAAAATTTCTCTTTCTGATAACTCCTTAATAGTGTATAGAAACACAACTAATTTTTGTATATTAATTTTGTATCTTGCAATTTTACTAATTTGCTTAGTTTTAACAGTCTTTTGGTGAAGTCTTTATGTTTTTCTGTATAATACCACACCATCTGCAGATAGAGACAGTTTGACTTCCTTTGTTCCAATTAAGATGCATTGTATTTCTTTCTCTTGCCTAATTGTTCTGGCTAGGATTTCTAGTAGTACATTAAATAAAAGTAGCTAGCGTGGGCATCCTTTTCTTGTTCTTTATCTTTTTTTTTTTAATTTTTTTTTTTTAATTTTTTTTTTCAACGTTTATTTATTTTTGGGACAGAGAGAGACAGAGCATGAACGGGGGAGGGGCAGAGAGAGAGGGAGACACAGTATCGGAAACAGGCTCCAGGCTCTGAGCCATCAGCCCAGAGCCCGACGCGGGGCTCGAACTCACGGACCACGAGATCATGACCTGGCTGAAGTCGGACGCTTAACCGACTGTGCCACCCAGGCGCCCCACTTGTTCTTTATCTTAAAGGAAGAGCTTTCTGTTTTTCACTATTAAGTGTTCTTACAAAAGAACACTTATGTAATCCTTTGGTTAAGTGTCCACCTAATCATATATTTAACAGGATGTGATACAAGAGGATTTTTAGAATTATAAAATATTAAAGCTGTAATATACCTTAAAGGTCATATAGTCAAGTTTCCTCTATTTCATATGAGGAAAATAAAGTATATAAACTAATATAATTATAAAGTTAATTTACTTTAATACACCAAGAAATGACAGGAATCTAGTCCTTCTGTTTTGGAAGCTAGTGTCTTTTACATGGCACCATACTGTTACTGTGTTCATGGTTTTCACACCCATGATTGCACATGAAAGATGAGTGTGCACAAATGTGTGCATGCACGTGCATGTGCACACACACACACACACACACATCCACACCAAACACTATCTGAAAAACATTAGCTTTCTTAGGGAGGTGAGGAAGGTAAACAGGCAAAATAGTAACCTATTTTAATTTTTTCTGTTAACAGATATTTTTAGTTCAAGATTTTTTGTATTTATTAAATTTTCACATTCTGCTACAAAATGCTTACACATTAGTAGAGAAGATCTAAAATATTGACGCATTATAGATTATCATTGGAGCAGTGAACTTATACAAGTGGACAGAAACTTGAGTGTTTGAGAACTTGGTGGGCTCCTGTAGGAGGCTGGCTAAAACCAGTGAGAGTCGGAATTGTGTTGGCTGGAAGAACTATGCCACTTTCTGAGGTGTTTCCGAAGAAGTTATTTGGTATTCAAAAGGAATAGGAAACCTTTGGAGGTTGTGACTTAAGCAATCTTCACTACCAGGAGGTTAAATCTTCTGTGCAGTGTACAGTACTAAACAATTGCTGGTAGTCATCTTATTCAGAATTCAATTACCTATTGTGAGCACAACTGACATCCAAAGGCCAGTCTATACATATTAGGCCTCCTTTATAATGAGTGTGGGTGGTGGGGTAATATGTTGGAAACATTCAGACAGGAGATACACAGAATACCAGTTTCCAATGCACCACATCTAAAGAGAGGCAAGATGTGCTAGGTAGGATAATAGACAAAAAAAAAAAAAAAAAAGAAATGTGGAGGGAGATAAAGGGTAAATCCCAGCCTAATGACATACTTGCTTAAAGGAAGGAAAGAGTGTTTTAGCTCATGGTCAAATCTTGCCTTACCTTGTCTCACTTCTTTATTTACTGATTTTATTTCCTTTCTTACCTGGACTTTCATATTTGAAGACACTTCCTGGCAATGACCTCTGATTTGCCACCCTAGCAGCACTACCTTAAACAATACCTTTTCTCCGACTCCATCACTCTTATACCATCAATATGCTAAGTTTCTTGCTTTTCGGGTAGGGCAAGTAAACTCAGGGAAACATGCAGATACTAAAGGAGTCACTAGAGTGCAGAATGGGAAATCTAGCAAAGAAGGTCCTAGAAGAACACATAAGTTGAAGCAAGACCACCAGATCTTTCCTCTGAGTAGATTAAAATAACCCAATATACACTGCATCAACTGATGAATGGATAAAGAAATTGTGGTTTATATACACAATGGAATACTATGTGGCAATGAGAAAAAATGAAATACGGCCTCTTGTAGCAACGTGGATGGAACTGGAGAGTGTGATGCTAAGTGAAATAAGCCATACAGAGAAAGACAGATACCATATGGTTTCACTCTTACGTGGATCCTGAGAAACTTAACAGGAACCCATGGGGGAGGGGGAGGAAAAAAGAGAAAAAAAAAAAGAGGTTAGAGTGGGAGAGAGCCAAAGCATAAGAGACTGTTAAAAACTGAGAACAAACTGAGGGTTGATGGGGAGTGGGAGGGAGGAGAGGGTGGGTGATGGGTATTGAAGAGGGCACATTTTGGGATGAGCACTGGGTGTTGTATGGAAACCAATTTGACAATAAATTTCATATATAAAATAAAAAAAATAATAAAATAAAAATAAAAAAAAATAAAATGAAATTGAATTTAAGAAGGCATTTTCTGTGATATTTTTTGTTGCTTTAAGGACTAACATGGGAGCCAGACTCAAGGTTGTAAGGCAATTATAGATGAAGCAAGTCAAAAACAAACAAAACCCATTTAGTCCAAGGGCATCATTTTATGGATGTGATTTTTTATGTTCTTGCTTCCAAAGTTATCGACATAAATAATTAGGGTAGTCATTCATTGTTGACATTATTTCTTCCGTTTCATTTTGCCCTTCTAGTCAACCTTCAACCCAGCATAAGACACTTAAGTTACTTACAATCTCTTTCCTAGACTTTGAAGTTGTGGCAAGCAAAAAGCAAACACAAAAACATACAGTAACTCAACTTAGTATTTCTGTTATGATTTGAGAAATTATATTAGTGTCTTGGAATAGCAGGATTAGAAGAGGTCTTGGATATTATCTAGCCCAGTGGTCCTTAAAATGTCATCTACAAACTCCTGGAGATTCTCAAGATCCTTTTTAAGGGGGTATGTGCCATTGATCTATGTGTCTGTTTTTGTGCCAGTACCATACTGTCTTGATGGTTACAGCTTTGTAGTACAGCTTGAAGTTCGGGATTGTGATCCCTCCAGCTTTGTTTTTCTTTTTCAACATTACTTTGGCTATTCAGGGTCTTTTCTTCTTCCATACAAATTTTAGAATGGTTTTTCTACCTCTGTGAAGAATGTTGGTATAATTTTGATAGGGATTGCATTGAATGTGTATATTGCTTTGGGTAGTATAGACATTTTAACAATATTTGTTCTTCTAATCCATGAACATGGAATATTTTTCCATTTCTTTGTCTTCTTCAATTTCTTTCATAAGCATTCTATAGTTTTCAGAGTACAGACCATTTATCTTTTTAGTTAGGATTCTTCCTAGGTATCTTGTGGTTTTTGGTATAATTGTAAATGGGATTCATTCCTTGATTTCTCTTTCTGCTGCTTCATTATTGGTGCATAGAAATGCAACAGATTTCTGTATATTGATTATATCCTGAGACTCTGACAAATTCATATATCAGTTCTAGCAGTTTTTTGGTGGAGTCATTGGGTTTTCCAATTCGAGTATCATGTCCTCTGTGAAAAGTGAAAATTTGATTTCCTCCTTGCTGATTTGGATGCCTTTTATTCCTTTGTGTTGTTTGACTGCTGAGGCTAGGACTTCCAGTACTATGTTGAACAACAGTGGTAAAAGTCGATATCCCTGATGTGTTCCTGACCTGAGGGGGAAAGCTCTCACTTTTTCCCCATTGAGGATGATATTAGCTGTGGGCCTTTCATATATGGCCTTTATGATATTGAGGTATGTTCCTTCTATCCTGACTTTCTTGAAGGTTTTTATCAAGGAAGTATGCTGTATTTTATCAAATGCTTTTTCTTCATCTATTGGGAGAATCATATGGTTCTTATCCTTTCTTTGAATAATCTGGTATATCACACTGATTGATTTGTGAATATTTAACCAGCCCTGCATACCAGGAATAAATCCCACTTGATCATGGTGAATAATTCTTTTAATTGAATTTACATTTGAATTTGATTTTCTAAAACCCACTTGAGAATTATTGCATCCAGTTTAATTGAGAATATAGTCCTGTAGTACTCCTTTTTAGTGAAGTCTTTGTCTGGTTTTGGAATCAAGGTAATGCCAGCTTCATAGAATGAATTTGGAAGCTTTTATTTCATTTCTATTTTTGGAACACTTTGAGAAGAATAGGTATTAACTCTTTAAATATCTGGTAGAATTCCCCTGGGAAGCCATCTGGCCCTGAACTCTTGTTTTTTGGAAGATTTTTGATAAATGATTTAATTTCATTCCTGGTTATAGGCCTATGTAAATTTTCTACTTCTTGTTTGACTTTTGGTAGTTTGGGTGTTTCTAGAAATTTTTATGTTTCTTCCAGATTACTCAGTTTGTTGGCATACAGGTTTCCATAGTGTTCTTTTATACTTGTTTTTATTTATGTGGTGTTGGTTGTGATATCTCCTCTTTCATTCATTAAAAAATTTTTAAGTATTTATTTTTTTTAAGAGAGAGATACAGAGTAGGAGCAGGGGAGGGGCAGAGAGAGAGAGAGAGAGAGAGAGAAAGAGAGAGAGAGACACCAATTCTGAAGCAGGTTCCAGGCTCTAAGCTGTCAGCATAGAGCCTAATACAGGGCTAGAACCACAAATCCTGAGATCATGACCTGAGCCAAAGTTGGACGCTTAAATGACTGAGCCACCAGGTTCCCCAATTTATAATTTTAT
Source organism: Prionailurus viverrinus (assembly GCF_022837055.1). Lineage (NCBI taxonomy): Eukaryota > Metazoa > Chordata > Mammalia > Carnivora > Felidae > Prionailurus > Prionailurus viverrinus. The sequence continues at coordinate 59,008,786 of NC_062579.1, forward strand.
CTAATTGGGTCCTTTCTATTTTTTTTTGATAAGTCTGGGTAGGGAGTTATCCATTTCATTTATTTTTCCAAAGAACCATCATTTAGTTTCATTGATCAGTTATATTGCTCCCCCCCCAATATCTTCTATTTCTGCTGTAATCTTATTTCCCTTCTTCTGCTGGCTTTAGGCTTTTTTTGCTGCTCCTTTTTTAGCTCCTTTAGGTATAAAGTTAGGTTGTGTATTTTGGACCTTTCTTGCTTTTGAGACAGGCCAGAATTTGCAATGTACTTTCCTCTTAAGATTGCTTTTGTTGCATCCCAAAAGATTTGACCGGTCATGTTTTCATTTTAATTTGCTTCCATGTATTTTTTTTATTTCTTCTGTAATTTCCTGGTTAGCCCATTCATTATTTAGTGGGATATTCTTTAACCTTCATGTATTTGAGGACTTTCCAAATTTTTGTGGTTGATTTCAAGTTTCATATCATTGTGATCTGATAATATGAATGGTATGATGTCAATATTTTTGTACCTGTTGAGGGCTGATTCATGACCCAGTAGGTGATCTATTCTGGAGAATGTTCCATGTGCACTCAAGAAGAATGTGTTCTGCTTTGGGATGAAATGTTCTGAATATACCTGTTAAGTCCATTTGGTCCAGTGTGTCATTCAAAGCCATTTTTTCCTTGTTGATTTCCTGCAAAGATGATCTGTCCATTGTTGTAAATAGGGTATTAAAGTCTCCTTCTCTTATGGTATTATTATCATTGAGTTTCTTTATGTTTGGGAATGATTTATATATTTGGGTATCCAAGTTGGGGGTGTAAATATTTACAGCAGTTAGAGCTTCTTGATGGATATAGCCCTTAATTATGATATAATGTCCATTTTAATCTCTTGTTATAGTCTTTGTTTTAAAATCTAGTTTGTTTGATATAAGGATGGTTACTATGGCTTTCTTTTGATGTATGTATGCTTTTTAACTAGGTATGCTTTGAATTGTTTATTGAAGTAAACCTGAAAAAAAAGTGTGGGGAAGACTAATCCCCCCAAAAAGAGAAAAGCAAAGGGAACTAAAAAAAACAGAGAATCAAAAACTATGAGGGTGATTCCAACTAAAAGGAAAGGAGAAAAGAAGGAAAAATAAAAGAATAAAAATTACTGAACCACAAATAAAGAGCAAAGGAAATGAAAGAAGAAAAAAAAAACAATAAGAATCCATGAGCCTGATTCCAAAAGTAAAAAAAGAGAAAGAACTGCAGGTGTCCTTTTGAAGCACTAGATTTTCAGTGCACTTGGTGCATGGGGGGTGCTGGCTGTGCTTGTCTTGTGGAGGAAAGGCCCGCTGCATTGGCCCAGAGTCAGTCTTGCCCCAGTAAATAAACATTTGCAAGGCACGGGGGGTGGGGGTTTGGTGTCCTGTCTCCAGTGGGGGCAGCTGTGATGCTTTCGGAAATTCCACCATGTTGGTTTTGGGGGGAAAATGATGCCACCCCAATCTCTCATCTCCAGACCAAGGATTTCACATCCCATGCTGTTCAGGCAGCCCTCAAAGAATAGTGAGGACAGTCAGCTTGTCATGGGCCACAACTCTCCTGCGTTTTCTCTTTGGCGTGCTGCTGGGATTCAAAATGCAAAGTCTTAGAGGAGCCAGCATAGTGCACATCTACTCCCTCGTCTGGAGTAGAGCCTCTCCCCACTGCTGATAAATCGCCTTTGGCTGGCACCTGCAGGGTCTTTAGTCCTTGGGGAGGCAATAAACCCTCTTCCAAAAGTACTCCAGGAAGGGAAATGTTCTCTCCCAGTGTACTCCATATATCCCTACACCATGCTCTGTCCACTCCAGAGAAAGTTGCACACTTCCAGAATCTCAGAGTTTGAGTTCCAAACACTGTTGAAAACAGACAGACAAACAAACTGGGACACTTAGTACTTCCTGCTCCCAAGTCCGTGGTCCAGAAAGGTTTTCTTCATTTGCTAACTAGATGATGAACTTTCACAACCCCTCTCTCTTTTTCTCCCTTTCGCCTCTCCATGTAAAGGGTTCCCTCTCTTCTATGGCACCGCCATTTTTGTCTCCCCCAATTCACTTGTATGTACCTTGCACTTGCCAAGCTGTCTCCCTCCAACTGTGGATCTGCCAATCTATAGATCAATTTCCTGGCGTTCCAAGTGATCTGACTTCAATACAGCTGTGTTTTAAGGGCAAGGAAAGCCCAGGGCCCCCCTACTTCTCTGCCATCTTAACTCATCCAAGTTCTCTAAGTCTTGTATTGTGATCTTTTGACTTTGTTTCCTTTTTAAAGCTTCATTATTTTCTGTAATTTTATCTTCTGTATAACCTCTCTGTTTCATCCATCCTTGCTGTAATGATACTCATTCAAAATTTACACATCAGCTATAGCATTTTTAATTTCAGCCTGACTAGAATTTAGTTCTTTTATCTCTTCAGAAAGGGATTTTCTGGTGTCTTCTTTTTTTTTTAATTCCCAGCTAGTATTCTTATAATCATGATTTTAAATTCTAGTTGAGACATCTTAATTGTATCTGTTGACTAAATTCCTAGCTGTCATTTCTTTCTGCTATTTTTTGGGGGGTTAATTCTTCCATCTTGTCATTTTGGGGGAAAATAAAACAAACTTAAATTAAATTTAAAATTAAAGAAATTAAAAACAAAACTAACAATATCAAATAAAGGAAGCTAAATCCAAGGCGTTTCAGTCTGCTTGTTATGACAAGCTTGATAAAAAACAGAAAAGAAAAAAAAAGTTAAAAAGGTAATTACCAATTTTTTAAAATTAAATAAATAAAATAGAATAAAATAAAGAAAATGAAGTAGAATAAAAAGTTTGATTTTTCTGTATTCAAGAAGGAAAAAGAAAAGAAGAAAGAAAAAAAACATAAAAACAGAAGCAAGGAAAACGAACAAATAAATGAACAAGCAAACAAAATGGAACCCAAATGAAGCTAGATACAGTTTCCCCTAGAACGGAGACTTTGAAGCACACTATGATCTGTAGACTAAGAGGGTGGAAGGAATTTGTTCTGGTCTTCTGGGAAATGTGCCTGGAGTATGTAGGTGTGTGGGTCTTGGTGTCAGGGTTCCATTCTCCACTTGGTGGTGCTGCTTAGCTCACTGGGGTAGATCAGTGAGAGTGGGCTAGAGGTGAAAATTTCTTCCCCTCCCCCCCGTTCTCTAATCTCTAGGGTGGGAATTATGTGCCCTAACAGATAAGTGATCAATCGCCCTTCCTGTGTCTCAGGTTTCTGTCCACTCCCTACCTGCACCTTGTGTGTCCATGCTGTCTACCTGCCAGGTGGTGCCTCCCTCCAGAGTTTTATTATAGATGGGGCTGTTTCAAAACTCCACACTTCAGAGACTGCCAGAGCTTGGACCTGCGCTGATCATCTGGAGTAAGGTCCTGACATGCAATGGCTGGGTACAAAGTCCCCAAAAATGTTACCATGACTAGGCAGCAGCACAGGCTCAGAGTTTATGGTAAATGGCAACACAGAGCCAAGTTTTGCTTCAGCTGGCATCTTTGTTCCCAAATCTGTAAACACAGTTCTCTGGGGCCAGCCAGGACTTCTGCCCACAGAAAGGCCATATTGCCTCTACCATATGCACTCCAAGCAGGGAAACTGCTTCTCCCCATAAAGAACATGGGCCCCTCAGACCATGTTGCACATTCCCGAGGATTCGCCTTACTTCCTTGATGGAGCACCGCCAGGCACTGAGCTCTGAAACTTCAGACTCTGCCTTTCACTGTTTATATAAAACTGGCTGCACTTAATACCTCTCCTTTTTCTCTGCCAATGGTTTTTGGGAACAGATATCTTGTTCAGTTCCCTGTGAGTGTTTTAACTCTTTCTCTTTCTCTCCAGCTACTGTCAGAGGGAGTGCTTTCCTTACATTTCTTGACTATCTGCACTATCTCCCCTTTTCTCATTCTCTGTCAGTCTTCTGTCAACAAAAATGGCTCTCTACCCTCAATGGCACCATGGCTTTTCTTTCCCCCAGTTCACTTGTCTGTACTGCACACCTGTCAAGATCTCTCATTCAAATTATGCAGATTATTGCATTAATCCTCAGATCAATTAAGTGTTCAAAATGGTTTGATGTTGATCTATTTGTGTTTCAGGAATGAGACAAGTTCAGGGTCCCTATACTACTCCGCCATCTTAACTCCTACCCAAAAATCAAAAGTTAAATTTTAAATGATGATTGTGGATATCACTTTATAACTTATTTAAGTAATCTGGATATATTCATAAGAATGATAACTATTTTATCTAATATGCTAGCATAAACAATATACCAGAAGTAACAATATTCAAAATTGCTTAAAGTTGTTCATCACTTTATTAGCTATTAAAATGTTCAGGGGTGCCTGGGTGGCTCAGTTGGTTAAGTGTCTGACTTCACCTCAGGTCACGATCTTGTGGTTTGTGAGTTCAAGCCCCACGTCGGACTCTGTGCTGACAGCTCGGAGCTTGGAGTCTGCTTTGGATTCTGTGTCTCTCTCACTCTCTGCCACTCCCCCACTTGTTCTCTCTTTCTCTCTCAAAAATAAATAGACATTAAAAATAAAAATAAAATGTTTAAATGTCAGTTTTTCAGCTTTATCTAGGTATAACTGACAGATAAAATTGTATATATTTAAAGTGCACATGTGCTGATTTGATTTTCCAAAGATGGTATACAGATGGACAACAGACACATGAAAAGCTGTTCAACATCATTGATCACCAGGGAAATACAAGTCAAATCTACAATGAGATATCACCTCAAACCTGTCAGAATGTCTAAAATCAACCACAGAAGAAACAGTAGGTGTTGGAAAGGATGTGGAGAAAGAGAAACCCTCTTGCACTTGTGGTGGGAATGCAAAGTGGTGCAGCCACTCTGGAAAGCAGTATGGGTGTTCCCCAAAAAGTTATAAATAAAACTACTCTATGATGCAGCAATTGCACCACTGGGTACTTAGCCAAAGAATATAAAAAAACTAATTCAAAGGGATACATGTACCCAGATGTGTATAGCACCATTATCTACAATATCCAAAATATGGAAACATCCCAAGTAGCCATTGACTGATGAATGGACAAAGAAGATGTGGCGTGTGTGTGTGTGTGTGTGTGTGTGTGTAATGGAATATTGGAATATTATCCAGCTATTATCTATCTATCTCTATCTCTATCTCTATCATCTCTATCTCTATCTCTAGAAAGAGAGAGAGAGAGAGAGAGAGAGAATATTATGCTGAGCAAAATAAGTCAGTGAGAGAAAGACAAATACTATGTGATTGTACTTATATGTGGAATTTAAGAAACAAAGCAAATAAGCAAAGGGAAAAAAGACAGAGAGGGGACAAACCAAAAAGTAGAATCCTAACTATAGAGAACAAATCGATGGTTACCAGAGGGGAGGGGGTGGACGATGATGGGGATAAAGTAGTGCACTTTTCATAAAACTTTGAGAAGTATTGCTTCTGTGAACATCTGCATTGCCCTCTCCAAGTATTTCTTGCAGCAAATTAGGATCCAAACACAGAAAACCACACAATTTAGCAAGTGCTAAAATAAGCACTGGGTGTTGTATGGAAGTGTTGAATCACTATATGGTATGCCTGAAACATATATTACATTGTATATTAACTAACTGGAATTTAAATAAAAACTTAACAAAAATAAGTAGGTGGCTTAGTAAAGATTAACAGTGATGATGGTCATCCTTTATAAGTTTGATATTGTCATCCATACAAGTGAGAAGATGGATAATTAGATCACATTCACATTCAAAATAATGAAACACTTAGGAGCTTAATTAAAATAATAAAAAAGAAATTTTTGATTAGGTTCAAATACTTGTATTTTACGCTTTATAAAATACAACTTCTTACCTATAAATCTAATTGCATTTTTTCCTTTACTTATTTATAAGTAAACCAAAATAAGACAAATGTAATATTTTTCAGATACTATGTTAGTGTAGAAATAGTTGATTGGTATTTTGTTTTTTGGTACTTTATGAAGATTTATAGCATTTAAGCCTATTTTACGGTGATTGAAATAACTAAATTGATCTACAATATTTTGATTGATATATGTTAAGCTTTCTAAATACTGCCTTTTAGAAAGGAATCTGTCAGAGAGATCATGAACAGAACAGTTATTCAACCATATCTTGAAATTTTAGGACCAAGTCAGATAGAGTAAATGGATTAAGTTAAAGTTGGGAGAAAATCACGTATTCGGTATCCTAATATAGACCTTTCGGTCTCTGAGGTTGGATCTCTGGGTGTTGAAGATCTTGTCTGGGACACCTGCTAAATTGTGTGGTTTTCTGTGTTTAGATCCTAATTTCATGCAAGAGGTAGTTGGAGAGGGCAATGCAGATATTTACAGAAGAAGCATTTCTAAAAGTTTTATGAAACTAACCCTTTAGAATTTAGTCAAAAGTTTCTTAAAAGGATAGATTTCTAAATTCCAAGCATAAACCCATTGAATTAGAATCCCTGGTAGCAGAATGGCAAACCTGCATTTTTAACATTGATATGTATGCACTTGAGTGCTTAAACAATGGCCTTCAAAATTTGTTCACATTACACTTAGAAGAGTTATTGTTGCATATTTAATGTTTTCTTCAAAAAATTTAAGAATTTTTTTGGATATGTGAATGCTAAAGGTTTACTCTCAGAAAATATCAAGTATACAGTACAGTGTTATTAAATATAGTTTGATGATTGATGTGTTAATTAGCTTGTGGTAAACATTTCACACTGTATATATCTATCAAATCATTTTGATGATTCTTTTGTTGTGCAGAAGCTTTGTTATATGATGTAGACTGATTTATTTATTTTTTATTTTGTTCCTTGAGTTTGTGTGCCATCCCAAGATACATGTGAAGCAATTTTCCCCCTACATCTCTTTCTAGAAGTTTCATGGTTTCAGGTCTTACTCTTAAGCTTTTTAATACATTTTGAGTTAATTTTTGTAAGTGATGTAAAATTGGGGTCTAGTTCATTCTTTTGCATTTGAATATCCAATATCCTTAGCACCACTTATTTTTATTTTTATTTTCCTAGCACCATTTATTAAAGAGACTGTCTTTTCTCTTTTTTTTTTAATTTTTTTTCAACGTTTATTTATTTTTGGGACAGAGAGAGACAGAGCATGAGCGGGCAAGGGGGCAGAGAGAGAGGGAGACACAGAATCGGAAACAAGCTCCAGGCTCTGAGCCATCAGCCCAGAGCCCGACGCGGGGCTGGAACTCACGGACCACGAGATCGTGACCTGGCTGAAGTCGGACGCTTAACCGACTGCGCCACCCAGGCGCCCCGAGACTGTCTTTTCTCTATTGAATACTCTCAGATCCCTTGCCAAATACTAGTTGACTGTATATGCTTGGATTTATTTCTGGGTTCTGTATTCTGTTACATTGATCTTTTTATTTTTATACCAGTATTATACTGGTTTGATTACTATAGCTTCATAGTATACTCTGAAATCAGGAAGTATGATGTCTCCCTATTTGTGTTTTCTTCTTTTCTCAAGGTTGCTTTGGCTATTCTGGGTCTTTGTGGTTCCATTTAAACTTGAGGATTGTTTTTTCTACTTCTGTAAAAATGCCATTGGAATCTTGATAAGAATGGCATTAAATCTATAGAAGATTCTTGGTAGTATGGACATTTTAACAGTATTATTTCTTCTAATTCATGGAAACAGAATACCTTTTCTTTTTTTTTTTGTCTGTTTTAATTTGGTTCACCATTTTTTTGTCGTTTTTCAAGGAGAGATTTTTTTCACTTCCTTGGTTAATTTTATTTTCAAGTATTTTATTGTTTTTGATGCTATTGTGAATGGGATAATTTTCTTTATTCCTTTTTCAGGCAATTTGTTGTTAGTGTATAGAAATGCTACTGATTTTTGTATATTAATCTTGTATCCTGAAACTTTACTAAATTTGCTTATTGGTTCTAAGTTTTTGGTGAAGTCTTTAGAATTTTCTAAATGTAAAATTATGTCATCAGCAAATAGAAGCAATTTTACTTCCTCCTTTCCAGTTCTGATGCCTTTTATTTATTTATTTATTTATTTTACTTTTTACATCCTTTCACTTTCAGTCTCTGTGTATTTTTAAAGGTAAAGTAATTCTCTTCTGGCAGCATATTGATGAATGTTGAACTTTTAAAAAATTTATTCAGTCATTGTATGTCTTTTAATTGGAGAATTTAATCTATGTTTCAAGTATTTTTTTTTTGTTTTGTTGTTTTAAGTTATTATTTTTTTTAATTTAAAGTTAGTTAACATACAGTGTAGTCTTGGCTTCAGGAGTAGAATCCAGTGATTCATCTCTTACATATGACACCCAGTGTTCATCCCCAAAAGTGCCCTCCTTAATGCCCATCACCCATTTAACCCATTCCCCCTACTTCCCGTCCAGTAACCCTCAATTTGTTCTCTGTATTTAAGAGTCTCTTATGGTTTGCCTCCCTCTATGTTTTTATCTTATTTTTCCTTCCCTTCCCCTATGTTCATCTATTGTGTTTCTCAAATTACATTTATGAGTGAAATTGTATGATATCTGTATTTTTCTGACTGACTTATTTCACTTAGCATAATACACTCTAGCTCCATCCACGTTGTTGCAAATGGCAAGATTTCATTCTTTTTCATCGCCAAGTAGTATTCCATTGTATACACACACACACACACACATATATATATACATACCACATCTTCTTTATACTTTCATCAATTGATGGACATTTGGGCTCTTTCCATAATTTGGCTATTGTTGATAGCATGGCTATAAACATTGGGGTGAATGTGCCCCTTCAAATCCAGATGTCTAATGGACACATGAAGTAATTATTGATAAGTAAGAACTTACTATGTCATTTTGTTAATTGTTTTCTGGTTATTTTGTAGAATCATTGCTCCTTGTTTCTTCTGTTTTTTTTTTTTTATGTTTTGTTATCTTGTGGTAGCGGTATGCTTTTACATATTTATCATGTTGATTTGTGTAAATAATACCAGTTTTTATTTTGTGGTTACACAAAAATTATATGGATATTATATAAAACATATTAAAATTATACAACCTATTTTAAACTAACAACTTCAGCAGTACATTTTGAAGCATTGGGTACTAATTCTTTAGTCACTTGAAAATAGAGTAATTAAATAACATTACAATCTTTCTTGAGCCAAATCTGACAGAATGGCTTCTTTATTTTGCTTGTCAATATTTTAACTTTAAAATAATTAATCCCAAAAGATATGAGCAGGTAATTCACAGAATAAAAATACAGCTTAGCTAATTTACAAACAGATGCTATAGCTGGCTTGATGTTTCATCAAGCCCTGGGTCCCTAAACCACACCAGGCCCAAATGCTTTGAGGCACAGATTAAACACACACACACACACACACACACACACACACACAGTTTAAAAGAGCAACTAGCATATAAAAAAGCCAGACTTAGAACTCCGCTAAATGGTGGGGGAACTGCTGGAATATTTTCTGGGTAGAAAGGGCTGGTGGAATTGTTTTAAGCACTCCCTCCACCTTGAAAGTTCAGACAAGTGCAGGGTATGGGTACCCTACTGGACTGTCACCTCAGTAAGACACAAGCCCCTCACATACACCAGCCCTAGTCATCCCACTAAGGTGGCCACAGGGTGTTGCACACCAGGACACCCCTGGTTAACACTCAATATAGCTTTAGATTTTGTGTCAATGTGACACAAAGTACCTCAGAACCCTCCAGGCCCACACTACTTTGGCTTCAGACATCTTGTTAGGGCACCCCCAGCCCAGAGTGCTTCAGGCTGACACATGCTTCAGATCCAGCCACCTGGCCAGGGTGCTTCATATACAAAGCATCCCAAAATCCTCCACCCATTCTGGAATCCCTTGCCTGTACTGTACCTTGGCTTTGGATTTAGCCAGTTATGGTACCCCTGTGATGAGCACCCAGGACACCCTGGCTTGCACCTGCTCCAGCTTCAGCTCTCTTGCCAAGATAAACTCAGTGTGGACAGGCCCAACACCACACTGACCTGCACCCACTTTAGCTTTAGTTGTCCTACCAGGGCATCCCTTTATGGAGTGCCACAGGGCTGCTAGCCTGTACCCCACATTGTCTTCAGCCACACCTCCAGGGTTCTTCTCTGGGAAGAGTCCTGGAACATCCCAGTTTTGATGCATTTCAGCTTCAGCTACCCTGTCAAAGTGTCTACAGTGCATAGAACACTGGGGTCCCCCAGTTTGCATACATTTCAGCTATCCTGCAAGGGTACACTCTGTGCACAGAGCCCAGGGACCTACCAACCTTCAAATTCCCTCAGCTCCAACTACCCTGCCAGGGAACCCCTTGCATGGAGTGCCATGGGACACTTTGGCTTGCACTCACTTCAGCTTCAGCTGTCCTGCCAGGGTGCCCTAAGTGTGTAGAAATCCAAGACCTACAGCCTGCATTGACTTCAGCTTTAGGTGTCCTACCAGGGTGGATGCTGCACAGAGAAACCCAGGAACTCCTGGCCTACACCTGCCTCAGCTGCAGCCATGCTACCAAGGCACCTTTTTGTGGAGAGGCTCGGGACACCTCAGACTTCAGCTTAACCCCATTTCACACCCACTTCAGCTTTAGCTATTCTGGTAAGTTGCCCTTTGCTTGTAGAGCCTCAGGACACAAACTTGTACATAATTCAGTTTATGCTGTCCTTCCAGGGCATGTGCTACATGGAGAGCCCAGGTACTACATGGACCTGTGCCCACTTCAGCTTTATCTGTCCTTCCATAGTCCCCATAGGGTGGAAAGAACTGGACCCCTTAGCTTGTGTGCACTCAGTTTCACCTGTCCTGTGCGGAGAGCCTCAGGACTGCCCCAGCCCAGGACCATGTCAGATCCAGCCATCACATCAGGACAGCCACAGCACAGAGTGTCCTGTGAGCCCCAGCTCACACCAGGCACTGCTCTATCCACTCAACAAAAGTCATGAAACACACACAGTTACAGAGGGGATGACCATACACAAGACTTTTATTATTATTATTTTTTAAATGTTTATTTATTTTTGAGAGAGAGACAGAATGCAAGTAGGGGAGGGGCATAAAGTGAAGGGGACACAGAATCTGAAGCAGGCTCCAGGCTCTGAGCTGCCAGCACAGAGCCCAACACGGGGCTCAAACTCACAAGCTGTGAGATTATGACCTGAGCTGAAGTCTGATGCTTAACTAATTGAGCCATCCAGGTGCCCCAAGAATTTTTGTTTGTTTGTTTAGGAGTACCTGCTTCACCTACCTAATGCATAGACACAAACACAAAAGGTCAAGCAAAATGGAGAGGCTGAGAAATATGTTCCTAAAAAAATAAAAGAGAACAAGAAAAAACCTCAAAAGAACTAAATGGAATGGAGATAAGCAATATGCCTGATCATTAGGCTAAAGGGAATAGTGGAAGAAGTCAGTGAGACCTTCAATTAAGATACAGAAAATATTAAAAATGACCAACCACAGTTGAAAAATACAGTAACATCCATGAAATATAGAATATAATATTACAACAGTAGATTAGTGAATGCAGAAGAATGTACCAGCCATCTGGAAGACAAGGTAATGGAACACAACCAAGTTGAATGGCAAAAAGAGAAAAAAATTTAAAAATGAGAACAAGTTAAGGGAATTCTTGGACAATGTCATGTGAACATTCGCATTATACAGGTCCCAGAAGAAGATAGAAAAAGGGGCCAAAATTTTTTTTGAAGAAATAATAGCTTGAAACTTTTCTAACCCAGGGAGAGAAATAGACATTTAATAGACATTTAAACTCATCAATCACAAAGAAAGGCATCAAGAGAAGAAAGGAACAGAGAAGTACTAAAACAATCAGAAAAAAATTTAAACGGCAGTACTTACCTATGAGTAATAACTTTAAATGTGAATGGCCTAAATACTCCAATCAAAAGACAAGTTAACTGTATGAGAGAAAAAAAAAAGACCCAGCTATTTGCTACCTACAAGAGATTGACCTCAAACCTAAAGACACATACAGATAAAAAGTGAAAGTATGTGAAAAAATTTACCATAAAATGTAAGTAAAAAAAAAAAAAAGACCAGGGTTATAATACTTACATCATACAAAATGAACTTTAAAACAAAAACTGTAACAAGAGATAAAGAAGGCCACTGTTTAATAATAAAGAGAACACCCCAATAAGATGATAGAACAATTGTAAATATCTGTGCACCCAACATTGAAGTACCTAAATGCATAAAGCCAATATTGACATGCAGAAAGTAAGAAATTAATGGTAATAAAATAAAAGTAGGGACCTTAACACCCCACTTACATCAATGGATAGATCTATGTAGATAACCAACAAGGAAACAATCTTTAAATGACATATCAGACAAGGTAGACTTAACAAATATATACAAAATATTCCATCCAAAAACAACAGAATACTCCTTCTTTTCAAGTTCACATGAAAATTTCTCCAGAAAATATCACATATTAGGCCCCTAAACAAGTATCAATAAATGTAAGTAGACTGAAGACATACCATGCATTTTTCTCACCATAATTGTATAAATCTAAAAATCAGTCACAAGAGAAAAACCTGGAAAAAAACAGAAACATGAGGAGGCTAAACAACATATTACTAAACACCCAATAGGTCAACAAATCAAACAAGATATCAAAAAATACATGGAAGTAAGGGAAATGAAAACACAATGGTCAAAACTATTTCGAATTCAGTAAAAGGTGTTCTAAGAAGTAAATATATAGCAACACAGTTTACCTCTAAAAATACAAAAACTCTCAAACAATCTGACGTTATGCTTCAAGGAACTAAAAAATACCAAGATGAGTAGAAAGAAGAAAATTATAAAGATTATAGCAAAAAAAAATGACATAGGAAAAAAATAGAAAATACCAATTAAACCAAGAACTGGTTCTTTGAAAAGATAAACAAAATTGATTAATCCTACAGATCAATATCCCTAATGAACACAGATGCAAAAATCCTGAAAAATTAGCAAACTGCATTCAACAATACATTAAAAGGGTCATTCACCATGATCAGTTGAGATTTTATCCAGGGATGCAAGGATGGTCAATATTCACAAATCAATCATTGGATTACCCACATGTACAAAATAAAAAATAAAAACTATATGATTATTTCAATAAATGTAGAAAACACATTTGATAAAATCCAACACTTGTTCATGATAAAACTCTCAACAAAATGGGTTTAGAGGGAACAACCTCAACATAACAAAATCGATATATAAAACCCCAAAGCTAACATCATGCTCAATAGGGAAAAACTGAGAGCTTTTCCTTTAAGATCAGAAACAAGACAAGGATGCCCATTCTCTCCATTTTATTTAAGATAGTACTGGAAGTCCTAAGGAAAGCAGTCAGATAGGAAAAATAAATAAAGTCCATATTGGTAAGGGAAAAGTTAAAATGTCAATATTTCTGGATGATATGATACTATACATAGAAAATTCTGAAGATTCCACCAACAAACTACTAGAAGTAATAAATAAATTCAATACATTCAATACATTCAATAAATAATTTTGCAGGATACAAAATTAATACCCAGAAATCCTTAATATTTCTATACACTAATGATAAAATAGCACAAAGCAAAATTAGGAAAATTATTCCATTTAGAACTGCACATACACACACAAAATATCTAGGAATACTCTTAGGCAGGGAGGTGAAAAACCTATACACTGAAAACTGTAAAACAATAATAAAAAACTGAAGATAAAACAAATGTAAATATATTCAGTGCTCATGGATTGTAAGAACTAGTATTTTAAAATGTTTATAATACCTAAAGCAATCTAGAGATTTAATGAAATCCCGATCAAAATACTAACCCAATTTTCACAAAATTAGAACAAATAATAATAATTTATATGGAACCAGAACCATACACTTTTGACCACTGCCTGTAATAATCAAATTGTATAGAATACAGATCCTAGAACCAAACTCATGCTTATAAAATCAATAAATCTATGGGGAAAAAAAGCAAGAATATACAATGGGGAAAAGAAAGTCTCTTCAACAAAGGGTGCTGGAAAAACTGGACAGCTGCATGTAGAAGAATGAAACTGGACCACTTTGTTGCACCATACACAAAAATAAACTCAAAATAGATTAAAGGTGTAAATGTGAGACCTGAAACCATAAAAATCTTAGAAGAAAACTTAGGCACTAATTTGAAATCATCTTTAGAAAATTTTTTCTAGATCTGCTTTCTCTGTCAAGGGAAACAAAAACAAAATTAAACTACTGGGACTACACCAAAATAAAAAGCTTTTGCAAGGTGAAGGAAACCATCTACAAAACAGAAAGGCCGCCTTCTTAATGGGAAAAGATATTTGCAAATGATATATCTGATAATAGGTTAATACCCAAAATATATAAAGAACTCATACAACTCAACACCAAATCATCATCATCATCATCATCATCATCCAATTAAAAATGGGTAAGAACCTGAATAAATATTTTTCCATAAAAGGTATACAGATGGCTAACAGACACATGAAAAGATGCTCAATTTCACTCATCAACAGGGAAATGCAAATCAAACCCACAATGTGATACCACCTCACACCTGTCAGAATGGTTAAAACTGAAAACTCAAGAAACAAGTGTTGGCAAGGATGTGGAGAAAAAGGAACTCTCGTGCATTCTTGGTAAGAATGCAAACTGATACAGCCACTGTGGAAGACAGTATGAAAATTAAAAATAGAATTAACATATAATCCAGAAATCTTACTACTAAGCATTTATGAAGAGAAAATGAAAACACTAATTTGAAAGGATATATGATTGCAGCATTATTGACAATAGCCAAGATAAGGAATCAACTCAAATGTCTATCCATAGATGAATGGATAAAGAAGATGTGGCATATATACATACAATAAAATATTATTCATCTTTAAAAAATGAAATGTTGTCATTTGAAACAACACAAATGGACCTAAAAGGTATAAGGGTAAGTGAAATAAGTCTGTCAAGGAAACACTAACATCATATTATTTCACTCATATGTGGAATTTAAGAAATGAAAAAAAACATGAACAAACAAGAAAAAAGAAACACTTAAAACTAGACTCTAATACATAGAACAATTTGGTGGTTCCTAGAGGTTAGGTGAGTGGGGGAAAGGTAAAATTGATAAAGAGGATTAAGCATAATCTTATCTAGTACTGAGCACTGAGTAGTGTATATAATTGTTGATTCATTATATTGTACACCTAAAACTAATATAACACTGTATGTTAATTATACTTCAATAAAACAATGTGAAAAAATGTATGGAACCTCAAAAGGCCCTAAGTGACCAAAGCAATCATAAGAAAGAAGAACACAGTGGAGATCTAACAATTCTAGTTTTCAAAATAAACTACAAATAGACACAGAGATTAATGGAATATAATAGAAAGCCCAGAAAGAATCCCATGCTTATATGGTTAATCTATGACAAAGGAAGCACGAACTTATGATGGAGAAAAGACAGTCTCTTTAGCATAGTGCTGGGTAACCTGGATGGATACATACAAAAGAATAAAACTGACTCCACTTACAGCAATGGACAGATCATCTAAACAGAAAATAAACAAGGAAACAATGGCTTATAATGACACACTTGACATGATGGACTTACCAGATATATACAGAACATTCCATCCTAAAGCAGCAGAATGCACATTCTTCTCTAGTGCACATGGAACATTCTCTAGAATAGATCACATACTGGGACATAAATCATCCCTCAACAAGTACAAAAAGATTGGGATCATACCTTGCATATTTTCAGACCACAACACTATGAAACTCGAAATCAAAAACAAGAAAAAAATTGGAAAGATAGCAAATACTTGGAGACTAAAGAACATCCTACTAAAGAAGGAATGGGCTAACCAAGAAGTTAAAAAGGAAATTAAAAAAGTACATGGAAGCCAATGAAAATGATAACACCACAACCCAAAACCTCTGGGATGCAGAAAAGGCAGTCATAAGAGGGAAGTATATAGCAATCCAGGCCTTCCTAAAGAATGAAGAAAGGTCTACACAATCTAACCTTACATCTTAAAGAGCTGGTAAAAGAAGAGCAAATAAAACTGAAAAACAACAGAAGGCAGGAAATAAAGATTAGAGCAGAAATCAATGCTATCAAAACCAAAATACATTAGAACAAATCAATGAAACCAGGAGCTGGTTCTTTGAAAGAATTAACAAAATTGATAAACACCTAGCCACTTTGATCTAAAAGAAAAGGGAAAAGACCCAAATAAATACAATCAAGAATGAAAGAGGAGAGATCATAAAAAACACAGCAGTAATACAAATAATAAGAAAATATTATGAGCAATTATATGCCAATAAAATGGGCAATCTGGAAGAAATGGACAAATTCCTAGAAACATACAAACTGCCAAAACTGAAACAAGAAACATAAAAGTTGAACAAACCCATATCAGTAAAGAAATCAAATTAGTAATAAAAAAATATCCCCCAAAACAAGAGTCCAGGGCCAAATGACTTTCCAGGGGAATTCTACCAAACATTTAAGGAAGAGTTAACACATATTCTTTTGAAGCTGTTCCAAAAAATCGAAATGACAGGAAAACTTCCAAACTCATTCTATGAAGCCAGCATTACCTTGATTCCAAAACCAGAAAAAGACCCCACTAAAAAGGAGAACTACAGACCAATGTACCTGATGAACATGGATGCAAAAATCCTCAGCAAGATACTAGCCAACTGGTTCCAACAATACAATAAAAAAATTATTCACCACAACCAAGGGGGATTTATACCTGGGATGCAGGGCTAGTTCAATATCCACAAAACAATCAATGTGATACATCATATCAATAACAGAAAGGAGAACAACATGACCCTCTCGTTAGATGTGGAGAGAAAGCATTTGACAAAATACAGCATCTTTTCTTGATTAAAAAAACCCTCAAGAAAGTAGGGATAGAAGGATCATACCTCAAGATCATAAAAGCCATATATTAAAGACCCACCTCTAATATAATCCTCAATAGGGAAAAACTAAGAGCTTTCCCCTAAGGTCAGGAACATGACAGGGATATCCACTCTCACGACTGTTATTCAACACAGTATTGGAAGACTTAGCCTCACAGTCAGACAACACAAAGGAATAAAAGGCATCCAAGTCAACAAGGAGGAAATCAAACTTTCACTCTTCGCAGAAGACATGATATTCTACATGGAAAACCCAAAAGATTCCACCAAAAATCTTCTAGAACTGGTGCATGAATTCAGCAAAGTGGCAGGATATAAAATCAATGCACAGAATTCAGTTGCGTTCCTATAAACCAGTAATGAAGCAACAGAAAGAGAAATCAAGGAAAAGATCCCATTTATAATCACACCAAAAACCATAAAATACCGAGGAATAAACCTATCCAAAGAAGTGAAAAATCTATACACTGAAAACTATAGAAAGCTTATGAGAGAAATTGAAGAAGACACAACAAAATGGAAAAATATTCCATTCTCATGGATTGGAACAACAAATATTGTTAAAATGTCAATACTACCCAAAGCAATCTACATATTCAATGCAATCTCTATCGAAATAACACCAGCATTCCTCACAGAGCTGGAGCAAACAATCCTAAAATTTGTATGGAACTAGAAAAGACCCCAAATAGCCAAAGAAATCCTGAAAAAGAAAACCAAAGCTGGAGGAATCACAATTCTAGTCTTCAATATGTATTACAAAGCTGTAATCATCAAGACAGGATGGTACTAGCACAAAAAAAGTCATTCAGTTCAATGGGACAAAATAGAGAACCCAGAAGTGTACCCACAAACATATGGCCAACTAATCTTTGACAAAGCAGGAAAGAATATCCAATGGAATAAAGACAGTCTCTTCAAGTGGTGCTGGGAAAACTGGACAGCGACATGCAGAAAAAAGAACTTGGAATACTTTCTTACACCATACACAAAAATAAACTCAAAATGGATGAAAGACCTCAATATAAGAAAGGAAGCCATCAAAATCCTCGAGGAGAAAGCAGGCAAAAACCTTTTGATCTTGGCCACAGCAATTTCTTTCTCAACATGTCTCTTGAGGCAAGAGAAGCAAAAACAAAAATAGACTATTGGGATCTCATCAAAATAAAAAGCTTCTGCACAGCAAATGAAACAATCAGCAAAACTAAAAGGTAACCAACGGAATGGGAGAAGATATTTGCAAATGACATAGCAGATAAAGGGTTAGTATCCAAAATCTATAAAGAACTTATCAAACTCAACACCCAAAAACCAAATAATCCCATGAAGAAATGGACAAAATATAGGAATAAACACTTCTCCAAAGACGACATTCATATGGCCAGCAGACACATGAAAAAATGCTCAGCATCACTCATCATCAGGGAAATACACATTAAAACCACAATGAGATACCACCTCACACCAGTCAGAATGGCTAAAATTAACTCAGGCAATGACAGATGTTGGTAAGGATGTGGAGAATGAGGATCTCTTTTGCACTGCTGTTGGGAATGCAAACTGGTGCAGACACTCTGGAAAACAGTATGGAGGTTTCTCAGAAAATTGAAAATAGAACTACCCTATGATCCAGCAATTGCACTACTAGGTATTTATCCAAGAGATACAGGGCTGCTTTTTTGAAGGGGCACATGCACCCCAATGTTTAAAGCAGCACTAACAATAATAGCTAAAGTATGGAAAGAGCCCAAATGTCCATCTATGGATGAATTGATAAAGAATACTACCATACAATGGAGTATTACTCAGCAGTCAAAAAGAATAAAATCTTGCCACTTGCAACAACATGGATGGAACTAGAGGGTTTTATGCTAAGTGAACTTATTCAATCAGAGAGAGACAAATATCATATGACTTCACTCATATGAGGAATTTAAGATACAAAACAGATGAACATAAGGGAAGGGAAGAAAAAATAATATAAAAACAGGGAGGGAGACAAAACATAAGAGACTCTTAAATACAGAGAACAAACTGAGGTTTACTGGAGGGGTTGTGGGAGGAGGGATGGGCTTAATGGGTAAGGGGCATTAAGGAAGGCCCTTGTTGGGATGAGCACTGTGTATTATACATAGGGGATGAATCACTGGAATCTACTCCTGAAATCATTGTTGCACTATATGGTAACTAACTTGGATGCAAATAAAAAGAAAGAAAGAAAGAAAAAGAAAGAAAGAAAGAAAGAAAGAAAGAAAGAAAGAAAGAAAAAGAAAGAAAGAAAGAAAGAAAGAAAGAAAGAAAGAAAGAAAGAAAAAAAATATTCCTTTAAAGTTCAGAAGCCACATTTCTGGGCCAAATCTGTCCAGAATGGATCAGAATGGTACCCAACTCTCCACAAACCATGGAAATGAGAAATAGCTGACAGTATATTCAAAAGTGAAATATTATACAGCAGTGAGTGTACTACAACTATGGAGCAGCCCTGCAGCTCACAAACAACGAAACATAGACAAAACTAGTCTGTGGTGCTACAAATCAGAATAGTAGTCACTTGTGGGGGAATAACTAGAAGAGGGAATAAAAGGGGTTTCCAGAATTCTAACACTATTCTGTTTCTTCATCTGGGTCCTATCCATTCTATAAAACTTCATCAAGCTATACACTTAAAATTTTTGTATTTTTACTGTGTATGTTAAATTCAATAAAATAAGTATGCCTCAAAAGAAAAAAAATAAATAAATTTAAAAAAAGAATGAAACTGGATCACTTTTTGATACCATGCACAAAAATAAACTCAAACTATATTAGACATAAATGTGAAAACTGAAACTATAAAAATGCTAGAAAGGAATATAAGCAGTAATTTTTTTAACATTGACCATAACAACATTTTCTAGATATGCCTTCTTAGGCAAGGGATCCAAAAGCAAATATAAACTATTGGGACTATGTTAAAATAAAAAGCTTTTGCACAGCAAGTGAAACCATGAATAAAATAAAAAAGTAACACACTGAATGGGAAAATGTATTGGTAAATGATATATCTGATACGAGATTAATATACAAAATATATAACATACTTAGACAAACACACAACACACACACACACACACACACACACACACACACATAAAGCTAACTAAAAAATGGGTAAAGGACCTTAACAGACATTTTGTCAAAGACATGCAGGTGTCCAACAGACACATGAAAAGATGCTAAGCATCATTAGTCATGTGGGAAAAGCAATTCAAAACCACAATTAATTCTCACTTTATTCGTTTCAGAATAGCTAAAATGAAAAAGAAAACAAATAAGTGTTGGAAAAATGTGGAGAAAAGGAAACACATTGTTGGAAAGAATGCAAATTGGTACAGCCACTATGGAAAATAATATGAAGTTTCCTCAAAAACTTAATAAAAATATCATATCACCCAATTATTTCACTACTGCGTATTTACCCAAAGAAAACAAAAACGTTAACTAAAGCAACTATATGCAATTCTATGTTTCTTGCATCATTATTTGCAGTAACCAAGTTATGGAAGCAATGCAAGTGTCTATTGATAGGTGAATGGATAAAGAAAATGTGGTGTATATCTACAATGGAATGTACACACCCATAAAAAGGATGAGATCTTGCCATTTGCAACAACATGGAAGGAACTAGAGAATATAATGCTAAATGAAATACATCAGAAAGAGAATACAAATAGCATATGATTTCACTAATGTGGAATCTAAGTAAACAAATGAATAAACAATCAAAAAAGCAGAATTACTCCTATAAATATGGAGAACAAACTAATGGTTGCTAAAAGGAAGAAGGTGAGAGTTTGGTAAAAGTGTGAAGGGGTGTGGGAGATATAGGCTCCCACTTCTGGTATGAATGTCATGCAAATTAAACGTACAGCGTAGGAAGTTATAAAAACTAAAACTGAAAGAGCATTGCATGGTCAAACACTGTAGCTACACTTGTGGTGAGCATAGCATAATATATAGAGATATTGAAACACTATGTGGTATACCTGAAACTAATGTAACATGTGTCAACTATACTCAAAAAAAATATTAAAAATAAGGACTCTGGAAGATGGTGGCAGAATAGAAGGACCTAGACTTGCCACATCTGATGAACACAACTAGAAAATAATCAAATCATCCTAAATACTCCAGAAATCAATATGAAGACTGGCATAACAAATTTCATAACCAAAGGTAGAGAACAGGTCACATTGAAGAAGGCAGGAAATGTGGATACATGGTTGAGAGAGAAAGGTTGTGGCTGCTAGTGTGGGGAGGAAGCCATGGTCATGGAGAAGGGCAAGAGACAGATGAGCACAGTGGAGCACATGAGGAAAACAAATCCCTAAAACAATTGACTTGGAAAGTGAGAGGAGCCAAACTTCCAGAGTTCTTGTAACCAGTGATGCTTAAAGATTTGAGTTCTACAGGTCAGTGAGCTTGGCTTGGGATGGGCCCCAAGACATTTGGGTGCTTTTGGAGAGCAGTCATGTCAAACATCCTGGGGACAAATATCCTGGAAACAGTGATTTGAAGAGTGCCTGGAGCAAGCCGTGGGGAGGCTATTTGATCATGTGAGACAGCATTCATGGAGAGACACTTCCTAGAATAATGAAACTGGCAGGTGCCATTTCTCTCCCCAACCTTTAGCATAAACATAGAGCCACCCATGGGAATCAGAACTGTAAAGACAATCACTAGTTAACTTGGTTACACCGAGCCCTGTTACACCATGCTCTGGTGGAACTGCCCTTCGCTGTTATGCTTGCCTCAGTCCTAGGGCTCCAGGCCTCTTCCCTCAGAAGTCTGGCTCAAACCACTGCTGACACTGCATCTCCTAATATGGGATATTTCTGGAGCTTTGTTTATGGAAGCAGTGGCAACAGGTCTCATTTAACAAACAGACCAGAGCACACCTAGTTAAAACATGCCACATTCAGGCCAGGGACCAAATACTGCCCACAACAGGCAAGGAGACCATCTGCAGATGACTTGCCTGAAGGATTAAGCATTCAAGACACAACAGTAGAGCATGCACATCATACATTGGAGACACTTCCAGAAGCTCCAAGCCCTGGGGAACAGGGAACACTACAGTTCAGGGAACTACAGGACATCTTCTTCTTAAGGCCATCACCCTCAAGAACAGAGATGTGGCTGACTTTCCTAACACATAGAAACAGGCACAGAGAAAAAATGAGAAGACAGAGGAATTTGTCCAAAATGAAAGAATAGGACAAGGCCACAGCCAGAGATCTAAGTGAAACAGATATAAGTAACATGCCTTATAGAGAATTTAAGGTAATGCTCATAAGGATGTTCGCTGGACTTTAGACAAAGGTGGAAAACATGAGTGAGACTCTTAACAAAGAGATAAAGAATAACATAGCAGAGATAAAGGGTTCAAAACATGAAATGAAAAACACGCTTGATGGAATAAACAGCAGGCTAGAAGAAGCAGAGAAAGGAATTAAGACCTCGAAAAGAGAGTAAAGGAAAGTAATCAACCTGAATAAAAGAAAGAAAATAGAATTATGCAAGACAAGGATAGATTTAGGGAACACAGTGGCTGCATCAAACTTAATAACATTCACATTATGGGAGTCCCAGAAGAAGAGACAGAAAATGGGGGAAATTATTTAAAGAGATAATAGCTGAAAACTTCCCTAATCTGGGAAAGAACACAGATATCCAGACCCAGAAGGCATGGAGAACCCCGAATAAAATCAAAAATGGCATATTCACACCAAGACATAGTATAATGAAAATAGCAATGTGTTGATAAAGAACAAATTTTAAAAGCAACAAGACAAAAGAGCACAGGTACATACAAGGGAACCCCCATAAGGCTATGTGAAGATTTTTCAGCAGAAACTTTGCAAACCAGGATGGGATGGCATGATATATTCATAGTGTTGAATGGGAAAAATCTATAGCCAAGAATACTCTATCCAGCAAAGCTATCATTCAGGATAGAAGAGAGATAGAGAGTCCCAGACAAACAAAAATTAAAGGAGTTTGTGACCACTAAACCAGCCATACAAAAAATATTAAGGGGGAATCTTTGAGGGGAAATATGAGTTATGGAACACACAAAATAAAATAATTTAAAATGTGACACCATATACCTAAAATGTGAAGAGGAGTAAAGAATGGATTCAAACTTAAGCAACTGTCAACTTAATATAGAATACAATATACAGTAGATGTTATATACAAACCTAATGGTAACTACAAATAAAAAAAACAATGATAAATATGCAAACAATAAAGAGAAATAAATCCAAATATATCACTAAAGAAAGCCAACAAACCATGAAAGAGAACAAGAGAAGAAAGGATCAGAAGAAGGTCTACCAAAACAACCACATAACAAGGAGCAAAATAGCAATGAATACACATCTGTCAATAATTACTTTGAAGGAACATGGACTAAAATTCCAATTAAAAAAAACAGGGTGACAAACTATTTAAAAAAAGAGACCCATCTGTAAGTTACCTACGGGAGGCTCAATTTAGACCTAAATACACCAGCAGATTGAACGTGATGGGATGGAGAAACATTTATCATGCAAATGGATATCAAAAGAAAGACAGATTACAATAGAGTAAAACCTTGGATTGTGAGTAACTTGTTCTGTGAGTGTTCCACAAGACCAGCAAACATTTCTAATGAATTTTAACTTGATAAACGAGGTATGTCTTGCAATATGAGTATTACATGATGCCAAACGTCACCTGATCACAACTGATCCAATGGTTCTTGAAATTCACTTGATATACAAATACTCTGGATTACAATCATGTTTCCAGAACTAATTATGCTCATAAGCCAAGGTTTTACTGTAACTACTTTGGAAAAAATAGACTTTAAAACAAAGACTGCAACAAGAGACAAGAAAGGACACTATATAATAATGAAGAGGACAATCCAAGAGGGATATATAACAATTACAAATATTTATGCACCCAAAATATAGGGACCAAAATGCATAAACCAGTTAATAACAACACAAAGGAACGAATTGATAGGAATATAATAGTAGTACAGGACTTTAGCACCCTAAATACATCAATGAACAGACTCGCTAAACAGAAAATCAACCAGGAAAGAAGGGCTTTGAATGACACACTGGAACAGATGGATTTAACCCATATATTCAGAATATTCCATCCTAAAAGAGGCAGAATAAACTTTCCTTTAAAGTGTACATGGAATATTATCCAGAATAGATCAAATAATAGGCCATAAAACATACCTCAATGTATTGTAGAAAATCAAAATCAGAGCATGCACCCTTTCTGACAACAAAGTTATGAAAGTAGAAATTAATTACAAACAAATCTGGAAAGGTCACAAATACATGGAGGTTAAATAACATGCTACTAAACAATGAATAAGGCACACAGAAAATCAAAGAAGAAACTTAAAAAATACATGGATACAAATGAAAATATAGTGTATCAAAACCTTTGGGATACAGCAAGTGCAGTTTCAAGAGAGACATTTATAGCAATAGGGTCAGACCTCAAGAAGCAAGAAAAATCTCAAACAAACTAACCTTACACTAAAAGGATGTAAGAAAGGAACAACAAATGAAGCCTGAACCAAGTAGAAGGAAAGAAATAATAAAGATTGGAACAGAAATAAAATAGAAACTAAAAGACAATTGAACAGATAAATGAAACCAGTAGCTGGTTTGTTCAAAAAATCAATTAAATGGATAAACCTCTAGCCAGACTTTTTAAGAAAAAAAATAGAAAGGACCTAAATGAATAAAATCACAAATTATGGAGGAAAAATAACAAACACCACAAAAATACAACAGTTATAAAAAGATATTATAAAGCACTATATGCCAATCATTAGAAAACCTAAAAGAAATAGATAAATTTCTAGAAATACATAAACTACCAAAACTGAAACATAAAGGAAATACCAGCAAAGAAATCGAATAAATAATAATAAAAAAAAAACTCACAACAAACAAAAGTCCAGGGCCAGATGGCTTCCCAGGTGAACTCTACCAAGCATTTTTTTAATTTTTAATTTTATTTAAATCCAAGTTAGTTAACATATAGTGTAATATGATTTCATGAGCAGAACTCAGTGATTCATCACTTACATGTAACACCCAGTGCTCATCCCAACAAATGCCCTTCTTAATGCCCATCACCCATTTAGCCTATCCCCCCACCCTCCAGCAACCCTCAGTTTGTTTTCTGTATTTAAGAGTCTCTTAGGGTTTGCCTCCCTCTCTCTTTTATTTTTTTTTCTTTCCTTACCTGTGTTCATCTGTTTTGTTTCTTAAATTCTACATATAAGTGAAATCATATGATATTTGTCCCTTTCTCTGATTGACTTATTTGGCTTAGCATTATACACTCTAGTTCCATCCACGTTGTTGCAAATGGCAAGATTTCATTCTTTTTTGGTCTCTGAGTAATATTCCATTATATATATATATATATATATATATATATATATATATACATATATATATATATATATGTATATACGCATCCACACACATATATATTATACACATATATATTATATATTATATATAAACCATATCTTAATCCATTCATCGGTCAATGGACAGTTGGGCTATTTCCATAATTTGGCTTTTTTTAAATGTTTATTTATTTTGAAACAGAGAGAGAGACAGAGGAGAGCATGAGAAGGGTAGAGACAGAGAGAGGGACAGGGAGAATCCCAAGCAGGCTCTGCACTGACAGCACAGAGCCCAACATGGGGCTCAATCCCATAAAATGTAGGAGCATGACATGAGCCGAAATCCAGAGTTGGATGCTTAACCAACTGAGCCAACACGAAAACCCTCCATGATTTGTGTTTTTTTTGATACTGCTACTATAAACATTGGGGTTCATGTGCCCCTTCAAATAAGTGTTTTTGTATCCTTTGGATTAATACCTAGTAGTGCAAATAATGGATGTAATGTAGCTCTATTTTTAACTTTTTGAGGAACCTCAATACTGTTTTTTGAGTGGCAACACCAGTTTGCATTCCCACCAACAGTGCCAAAGTGTTCCCCTTTCTCCACATCCTTGCCAGCATCTGTTGTTTCCTGAGTTCATTTTAGCCATTCTGACAGGCGTGAGGTGGCATCTCATTTTAGTTTTGATTTGTATTTCTGTGATGATGAGTGATGTTGAGCATCTTTTCATGTGTCTGTTAGCCATCTGGATGTTTTCTTTGGAAAAGTATCTGTTCATGTCTTTTACCATTTCTTTATTGGATTATGTGTTTTTTGGGTGTTGAATTTGATAAGTTCTTTATAGATTTTGGATACTCACCCTTTATCTGATATGCCAATTGCAAATATCTTCTCCCATTCTGTTGGTTGCCTTTTGGTTTTGTTGATTGTTCCCTTCACTGTGCAGAAGGTTTTTATCTTGATGAGGTTCCAAAAGTTCATTTTTGCCTTAGTTTCCCTTGCCTCAAGAGACATGTCTACTAAGAAGTTGCCATGGCCAAGATCAAAGAAGTTGCTGCCTGTATTCTCCCTAGGATTTTGATGGTTTCCTGTCTTAAATTTAGGTCTTTCATCCATTTTGAATTTATTTTTGTGTATGCTGTAATAAGGTGGTCCAGGTTCATTCTTCTGCATGTTGCTGTCAATTTTTCCAACATCATTTGCTAAAAAGACTGTCTTTTCTCTATTGGATATTCTTTCCTGCTTTGTCAAATATTAGTTGGTCATATATGTGTCCATCCACTTCTGGGCTCTCTATACTTTTCCACTGATCTATGTGTTTTTGTGCCAATATCATACTGTCTTGATGATTACAGCTTTGTAATACATCTTGAAGTCTAGAATTGTGATTCTTCCAGCTTTGGTTTTCTTTTTCAGGATTGCTTTGGCTATTCGGTGTCTTTTCTGGTTCCATACAAATTTTAAGATTGTTTGCTCTAGCTCTATGAGGAATGCTGGTGATATTTCGATAGGGATTGCACTGAATATGTAGATTGCTTTGGGTAGTATTGACATTTTAACAATATTTGTTCTTCCGATCTATGAGAATGGAATATTTTTCCATTTTTTTTGCGTCTTCTTCAATTTCTTTCATAAGCTTTCTATAGTTTTTAGTTTATAGATTTTTCACCTCTTTGGTTAGGTTTATTCCTAGGTATTTTATGGTTTTTGGTGTGATTGTAAAGGGGATAGATTCCTTGATTTCTCTTTCTGCTGCTTCATTATTGGTATATATAAATGCCACAGATTTCTGTGCATTGATTTTATATCCTGACACTTTGCTGAATTCATGTATGAGTTCTAGAAGATTTTTGGTGGAGTTTTGGGTTGTCCATATAGAGTATCATGTCATCTGTGAAGAGTGAAAGTTTGACTTCTTTTTTTCCAATTTCAATGCCTTTTATTTCTTTTTGTCTGATTGCTGAGGCTAGGACTTCTAACATTCTGTTGAACAGCAGTGGTGAGAGAGGACCTCCTGTCATGTTCCTGATGTTAGGGGGAAAACACTCAAGTTTTTCCCCACTGAGGATTATATTGGCTCTATGTCTTTTGCATTTGGCCTTTATGATGTTGAGGTATGTTACTTCTATCCCTACTTCTTTGAGGGTTTTTATCAAGAATGGATGCTGTATTTTGTCAAATGTTCTTTTCTGCATTTATTGAGAGGATCATGTTGTTTTTATCCTTTCTTTTAGTAATGTAATTACCACATTGATGGATTTGCAGATATTGAACGAGCCCTGCAGCCCAGGAATAAATTCCCCTTGATCATGGTGAATAATTTTTTAAATGTATTGTTGGATTCCATTTGATAGGATCTTGTTCGGGATTTTTGAAGCCATGTTCATGAGGGAAATTGTTCTGTAGTTCTCCCTTTTAGTGAAGTCTATGTCTGGCATTTGGATCAAGGTAATGCTGGCTTCATAGAATGAGTTTGGAATCTTTGCTGCCATTTCTATTTTTTTGGAACATCTTCAAAGAATAAGTGTTATATCTTTAAATGTTTGGTAGAATTCCCCTGGAAAACCATTTGGCCTGGACTCTTGTTTGTTGGGGGATTTTTGATTACTGATTCAATTTCTTTTACTGGTTATGGGTCTGTTCAAACTATCTATATCTTCCTGTTTCTTTTTTGGTAGTTTATATGTTTCTAGGAATTTTTCCATTTCTTCCAGATTGCCCAATTTATTGACATACAATTGTTCATAATATTCTTTTATTACTGTTTGTATTTATGTGGTGTTGGCTGTGATTTCTCCTCTTTCATTTGTGATTTTATTCTATTTATTTATTTATTTTTTTTTTTAATTTTTTTTCAACGTTTATTTATTTTTTGGGGGGACAGAGAGAGACAGAGCATGAACAGGGGAGGGGCAGAGAGAGAGGGAGACACAGAATCGGAAACAGGCTCCAGGCTCTGAGCCATCAGCCCAGAGCCTGATGCGGGGCTCGAACCCACGGACCGCGAGATCGTGACCTGGCTGAAGTCGGACGCTTAACCGACTGCGCCACCCAGGCGCCCCTGTGATTTTATTTATATGGGTCTTTACCTCTTTCTTTTCAATAAATTTGGCTACAGTTTTACCAATTTTGTTAATTCTTTCAAAGAACCACCTCCTGGTTTTTTTGTCAGTTCTGTTTTTTTTTTATTTTGATTTCATTGATTTATGCTATAATCTTTTATTTCCCTTCTTCTGATGGTTTTGAACTTTATTTGTTGTTGTTTTTTTCCGGCTCCTTTAGGTGTAAGGTTAGGTTGTGTATTTGAGACATCTCTTCCTTCCTTAGAAAGGCCTGGATTACTGTATACTTCCCTCTTATGACCACCTTTGATGCATCCTAGACGTTTTGGACTGTTATGTTTTCATTTTCATTGGCTCACATGTACTTTTTCATTTCCTCTTTAATTTCTTGGTTAACCTATTCATTATTTAGTAGAATGTTCTTTAATCTCCAATTATTTGTGGTCTTCCCAAATTTTTTCTTGTGGTTGATTTCAAATTTCATAGCCTTGTGATCTTAACATATGTATGGTATGATATCGATCTTTTTGTACTTGTTGAGGGATGATTCATGACTCAGTATGTGATCTATTCTGGAGAATGTTCCACATGCACTCGGGAAGAATATGTATTCTTTTGCTTCAGCATAAAATTTTTGTTATATCCATCTTGTCCAGTGTGTCATGCAAGCCATTGTTTCCTTGTTGATTCTAAGCTTAGATGATCTGTCCATTGTTGTAAGTGGGGTATTGAAGCCCCCTAGTATTATGTTATTATTATCAATGTTTCTTTATGTTTGTGATTAATTGATTTATACATTTGTGTTCCACTGAGTTGGGGGCATAAATATTTACAATTGTTAGATCTTCTTGGTGGATAGACCCCTTAATTATGATATAATGCCTTTCTGTATCTCCTGTCAGTCTTTGGTTTTAATTTAGTTTTTTTTTAGGGTTCCTGTGTGGCTCCATTTTTAAGTACCTGACTTTGGCTTAGGTCATGATCTCATGGTTTGTGTGTTCAGGTCCCACATTGGGTTAGCAGGAGCCCTGCTTTGGGTAAAACATGATCCCTGCTTTAGGTGAGCCCTTATTCTCTCTCTCCCTCTCTCTTCCCCTTGTGGTTTTGTATCTCTCTGTCTCTCGCTCTCAGTTGAGCTCTCTGTCTCAAAAAACATTAAAATAATCTAGTTTGTCTGATACAAATATGGCTACTACAGCTTTCTTTTGACCTCCATTGGCATGACAGATGATTCTCCATCCCCTTACTTTCAATCTGCAGGTATCTTTAGGTATAAAAGGAGTCTCTTCTAGGCAGCATATAGAATTATTTCTTATCCATTCTGATACCTTGTTTCTTTTGGTTGGAACATTTATTCCATTTATATTTAGAGTGATTATTGAAAGATATGAATTTAGTGCCATTGTGCTGCCTGTAGTGTTGGTGTTTCTGGTGATGTTCTTTGCTCCTTTCTAGTCTTTGTTGCTTTTGGTCTTTTTTGTTTTGGTTTGTTTTTTCTCAGAGTTACCCTTAAAGTTTCTTGCAGAGTTGGTTTAGTGGTCAGGAACTCCTTTAGTTTTTGTTTGTCTGAGAAACTCTTTATCTCTCCTTCTATTTTGAATGACTGCCTTGCTGGATGAAGAATTCTTGGCTGCATAATTTCCTGATTCAACACGTTGAATATATTCTGCCACTCCCTTGTGGACTGCCATGTTTCTTTGGACAGGTCTGACCACAAATCTGACTTGTTTTGTGGGTTAAGGACTTTTTCCCTTGTTGTTTTCATAAATCTTTCCTTGTTGTGTATTTTGTGAATTTGACTTTGATATGCCTTGGTGATGGTTGGTTTTTGTTGAATCTAATGGGAGTTCTCTGTGCTTCTTAGATTTTGATGTCTGTGTTCATCCCCAGATTAGGAAAGTTTTCAGCTATAATTTGTTCACATAAACCTTCTGCCACTTTCTCTTCATCTTTTGGAACTCCTATTATTCAAGTGTTATTCCTTGGTAATAAGTCACTGAATTCTGTAAGGTTTGTATCATGACCTTTTGCCTTTATTTCCTTCTTTTTCCTGCTTCCGTATTTTCTATAATTCTATCTTCTATCTCAGTGATTCACTGTTCTGTGTCATCCATCCTTGCCATCACAAAATCAATTTGAGATCACATCTTGGTTATAACATTTTTAATTTTGGCTTGACTAGATTTTAGTTCTTTAATCTCTGCAGAAAGGGATTCTTGGGGCACCTGGGTGGCTCAGCCAACTAAGTGTCTGACTTCATTTCACATTGGATCTCACAGTTTGTGAGTTCAAGCTCTGCATTGGACTCTGTTCTAACAGTGTGGAGCCTGGAGTCTGCTTCAGATTCTGTGTCTCCTTCTCTCTCTGCCCCTCCTCCACTCACACTCTCTCTGTCTCAAAAATAAATAAAAATTATTTTTTAATTAAAAAAGGAAGGATTTTCTGGTGTCTTCTATGCTTTTTTCAACCCCAGCTAGTATTCTTATAATCATGATTTTAAATTCTAGTTCAGACATCTTACTTATATCTGTGTTGATTAAGTCCCTGGATTTCATCTCTTCCTGTTCTTTCTTTTGGAGTTAATCTTTTTGTTTTGTCATTTTGGATGAAGAAAAAAAGTATAAAATAAAAACTAAAAAATTTAACACAAAAGTAAAGCACCAAATAAATGATGCTAAACCCTAGGTTTATTTCAGTCTTCTTGTTTAAAGAATCTTGGTAAAATAGAGGAAAAGGAGAAAGGATTTGAAAGAAAAGCTTAAAAAATTAAAAATAAAAAATAGTAAAATAGATTAAAATAAAGAAAATAAAATAGAATAAAATATTTAAAAAGGAACAGAAAAAAATTTTCCCTTTCCATATAGAAGAAATAGGAAAAAAAAGAAAGAAAAAACAAAGAATATAATTTAAGGAAAAACAGAAGCCAGGAAATGAACAAATAAATGAACCAGTAAATACAATGAAACATGAATGAAGTTACTTCCAGTTTCACCTAGAGGTGAAAACTTGAAGTACACTGTATACTGTGGACTAAGCAGGTAGAGTGATTTGTGCTCCACTTGTAGGGGATGTGCCTGGAGGGAGTAGCTGGGCGGAGCTTGGTGTAACAGCTCTATTCTCCAGTTGGTGGCACTGCTTAGCTTACTGGGGTGGATCTGTGTGTGCGTGTATGGCCTCACCCAGCTCCCTAGTCTTTGGTACAGGAACTTTGTGTTTTCACCAACACACGATCAAGCACCCCTCCTTTGTCTCAGGCCTCCATCCACTCCCTGCCTCTACCCTGACCATGTCCAAGCTGTCTGCCTGCCAGTGGTGCCTATTTCCAGAGTTTTATTTCAGATTGTGCTAGCCCTTTGTCCGATATGTCATTTGCAAATATCTTTTCCCATTCCATTAGTTGCCTTTAAAAAAAAAATTTTTTTTTTCAACGTTTGTTTATTTTTGGGACAGAGAGAGACAGAGCATGAACGGGTGAGGGGCAGAGAGAGAGGGAGACACAGAATCGGAAACAGGCTCCAGGCTCTGAGCCATCAGCCCAGAGCCCGACGCGGGGCTCGAACTCGCGGACGGCGAGATCGTGACCTGGCTGAAGTCGGACGCTTAACCGACTGCGCCACCCAGGCGCCCCTCCATTAGTTGCCTTTTAGTTTCAGGAATTGTTTCCTTTGCTGTGCAGAAGCTTTTTATCTTCATGAGGTCCCAATAGTTGATTTTTGCTTTTAATACCCTTGCCTTTGGGGATGTGTCAAGTAAGAAATTGCTGAGGCTGAGGTCAGAGAGGTTTTTTTTCCTGCTTTCTTCTCTAGGGTTTTGATGGTTTCCTGTCTCATATTCAGGTCCTTTATCCATTTTGAGTTTGTTTTTGTGAATGGTGTAAGAAAGTGGTCTAGTTTCATCCTTCTGCATGTTGCTGTCCAGTTCTCCCAGCACCATTTGTTAAAGAGACTGTCTTTTTTTCCATTGGATTTTCTTTTCTGCTTTGTCAAAGATTAGTTGGCCATATTTTTTTGGGTCTAATTCAGGGGTTTCTATTCTATTCCATTGGTCTATGGGTCTGTTTTTGTGCCAATACCATGCTGTCTTCATGATTGCCGCTTTGTAGTAGAGGCCAAAGTCTGGGATTGTGATGCCTCCCGCTTTGGTCTTCTTCAAAATTACTTTGGCTATTCAGGGCCTTTTGTGTTTCCATATGAATTTTAGGATTGCTTGTTCTAGCTTCGAGAAGAATGCTGGTGCAATTTTGATTGGGATTGCATTGAATGTGTAGATAGCTTTGGGTAGTATTGACATTTTGGCAATATGTATTCTTCCAATCCATGACCATGGAATGTTTTTCCATTTCTTTATATCTTCTTCAACTTCCTTCAAAAGCTTTCTATAGTTTTCAGCATACAGATCTTTTACATCTTTGGTTAGTTATTCCTAGGTATTTTACACATCTTGGTGCAATTGTGAATGGGATCAGTTTCTTTATTTGTCTTTCTGTGGCTTCATTGTTAGTGTATAAGAATGCAACTTATTTCTGTACATTGATTTTGTGTCCTGCGACTTTGCTGAATTCATGGGTCAGTTCTAGCAGACTTTTGGTGGAGTCTGTCGGGTTTTCCATGTATAATATCATGTCATCTGCAAAAAGCGAAAGCTTGACTTCATCTTTGCCAATTTGGATGCCTTTGATTTCCTTTTGTTGTCTGATTGCTGATGCTAGAACTTCCAGCACTATGTTAAACAACAGTGGTGAGAGTGGACATCCCTGTTGTGTTCCTAACCTCAGGGAGAAAGCTTTCAGTTTTTCCCCATTGAGGATGATATTGGCTGTGGACTTTTAGTAAGTGGCTTTCATGATGTTTAAGTATGTTCCTTCCATCCCAACTTTCTCAAAGGTTTTTGTTAAGAAAGGATGCTGAATTTTGTCAAATGCTTTTTCCACCTCGATTAACAGGTTCATATGGTTCTCCTCTTTTCTTTTATTAATGTGATGTATCACGTTGATTGATTTGCGAATGTTGAACCAGCCCTGCATCCCAGGAATGAATCCCACTTGATCATGGTGAATAATTCTTTTTATATGCTGTTGAATTCGATTTGCTAGTGTCTTATTGAGAAGTTTTGCATCCATATTCATCAGGGATATTGGTCTGTTGTTCTCTTTTTTTGCCGGGTCTCTGTCTGGTTTGGGAATCAAAGGAATGCTGGCTTCATAGAATGAGTCCAGAAGTTTTCCTTCCCTTTCTATTTTTTGGAACAGCTTGACAAAGATAGGTATTATCTTTGCTTTAAAAGGCTGGTAGAATTCCCCAGGGAAGCCATCTGGTCCTGGACTCTTATTTGTTGGGAGATTTTTGATAACCGATTCAATTTCTTCTCTGGTTATGGGTCTGTTCAAGCTTTCCATTTCTTCCTGTTTGAATTTTGGAAGTGTGTGGGTGTTTAGGAATTTGTCCATTTCTTCCAGGTTGTCCAGTTTGTTGGCATATATTTTTCCTAGTATTCCCTCATAATTGCTTGTATTTCTGAAGGATTGGTTGTCATAATTCCATATTCATTCATGATTTTATCTACTTGGGTCCTCTCCCTTTTCTTTTTGAGAAGCCTGGCTAGAGGTTTATCAATTTTGTTTATTTTTTCAAAAAACCAACTCTTGGTTTCATTGTTCCGCTCTACAGTTGTTGGTTTTTTTTTAGATTCTATATTGTTTATTTCTGCTCTGATCTTTATTATGTCTCTTCTTCTGCTAGGTTTAGGCTGTCTTTGCTGTTCTGCTTCTATTTCCTTTAGGTGTGCTGTTGGATTTTGTATTTGATTTTTTTCTTGTTTCTGGAGATAGGCCTGGATGGCAATGTATTTTCCTCTCAGGACTGCCTTCGCTGCATCCCAAAGCATTTGGATTGTTGTATTTTCATTTTCATTTGTTTGAATATATTTCTTAATTTCTTCTCTAATTGCCTGGTTGACCCATTCATTCTTTACTAGGGTGTTCTTTAACCTCCATGCTTTTGGAGGTTTTCCAGACTTTTTCCTGTGGTTGATTTCAGGCTTCATAGCATTGTGGTCTGAAAGTATGCATGGTATGATTTCAATTCTTGTATACTTATGAAAGGCTATTTTGTGATCCAGTATGTGATCTATCTTGGAGAATGTTCCATGTGCACTCGAGAAGAAAGTATATTCTGTTGCTTTGGGATGCAGTGTTCTAAATATATCTGTCAAGTCCATCTGATCCAATGTATCATTCAGGGCCCTTGCCTTTTTATTGATCCTGAGTCTAGATGATGTATCCCTTGTTGTAAGTGGAGTGCTAAAGTCCCCAGTAATTACCACATTCTTATCAATAAGGTTGCTTATATTTGTGATTAATTGTTTTATATATTTGGGGTCTCCCGTATTTGGCACATAGATATTTATAATTGTTAGCTCTTCCTGATGTATAGACCCTGTAATTATTATATAATGCCCTTCTTCATCTCTTGTTACAGCCTTTAATTTAAAGTCTAGTTAGTCTGATGTAAGTAAGGGTACTCCAGCTCTCTTTTGACTTCCAGTAGCATGATAGATAGTTCCTCATCCCCTCACTTTCAATCTGAAGGTGTCCTCAGGTCTAAAATGAGTGTCTTGCAACCAGCAAATAGATGGGTCTTGGTTTTTTATCCATTCTGATACCCTATGCCTTTTAGTTGGAGCATTTAGTCCATTTACATTCAGTGCTATTGTAGAAAGATATGGGTTTAGATTCATTGTGATGTCCGTAGTTTTCATGCTTGTAGTGATGTCTCTGGTACCTTGTCTCACAGGATCCCCCTTAGGATCTCTTGTAGGACTGGTTTAGTGGTGATGAATTCCTTCAGTTTTTGTTTGGGATGACCTTTATCTTTCCTTCTATTCTGAATGACAGACTTGTTGGATATAGGATTCTCGGCTGCATATTTTTCCATTCATCACATTAAAGATCTCCTGCCATTCCTTCCTGGCCTGCCAAGTTTCAGTAGATAGGTCTGCCACTAGTTTTATTGGTGTCCCTTTATATGTTAGAGCATGTATATCCCTAGCTGCTTTCAGAATTTTCTCTTTATCCTTGTATTTTGCCAGTTTGACTATGATATGTCATGCAGATCGATTCAAGTTACATCGGAAGGGAGTTCTCTGTGCCTCTTGGATTTCAATGCTTTTTCTTTCCCCAGATCAGGGACATTGTCAACTATGATTTCTTCAAGTACACCTTCAGCACCTTTCCCTCTCTTCCTCCTCTGGAATCTGAATTATGCGTATATTATTATGTTTAATTTTTTCAGTTAGTGCTCTAATTCTCCCCTCATACTCCTGGATTTTTTTATCTCTCCTTTTCTCAGCTTCCTCTTTTACCATAATTTTATTTTCTAATTCTCCTATTCTCTCCTCTGCCTCTTCAATCCCAGCTGTAGTTGCCTCCATTTTATTTTGCAGCTCATTTATAGCATTTTTTAGCTCCTCCTGACTGTTCCTTAGTCCCTTGATCTCTGTAGCAATAGATTCTCTGCTGTCCTCTATACTTTTTTCAAGCCCAGTGATTAATTTTATGACTATTATTTTCAATTCATTTTCTGTTACGTTGCTTAAATCGTTTTTGATCAGTTTGTTAGCTGTTGCTAGTTCCTGGAGTTTCTTTTAGGAGAATTCTTCTCTTTCATCATTTTGGGTAGTCCCTAGGTGGTGTGGAACTGCAGGGTACTTCCCCTGTGCTGTCTGGAGTACCTTGCGTTAGTGGGCGGGGCCGCAGTATGACCTGATGTTTGCACGCAGCCTGCCACTGGGGCCACAGTCAGACTGGTGTGTACCTTATCTTCCCCTCTCCCAGGGGCAGGACTCACTGTGGAGTGGTGTGGCCCCTGTCTGGGCTACTTGCACACTGCCAGGCTTGTGGTGCTGCTTTGATGGGATCTGGAGTATTAGCCAGGGTGGATCCGTAATGTGCATGGGGTGGCAGGGGCAGGCTCAGCTCACTTTGCCTTTGGTGGTCCCCTGCAGGAAGGGCCCTTGTAGCACCGGGAGGGAGGCAGAGCTGTTAGAGCGATGGATCCACAGAAGCACAGCATTGGGTGTTTGCGTCGTGCAAGCAAGGTCTGTGATGGGAACTGGTTCCCTTTGGAATTTTTGGGTAGGGGATGGGCGAGGCGATGGTGTTGGTGAGTGCCTTTGTTCCCCGCCAAGCTGAGCTCTGTCCTCCGGGCCTCAACACCTCTCCCTCCCATTGTCCTCCAGCCCTCCCAGTCTCTGAGCAGAGCTGTTTACTTATAACATTCCAGATGTTAAGTCCCGCTGGCTGTCAGAACTCACGCAGTCTGGCACCTCCGCTTTTGCAAGTCAGACTTGGGGGCTCTACCTTGCTGGGAAGGCTGGCTGCCCCTCCATCACCCCGGCTCCCTCCTGCCAGTAGCATGCACCACCTCTCCACCTTTCCTATGCTCTTCCGTGGTCCTCTTGTCTATGCTTGGCTCCAGAGAGTCCATTCTGATAGTCTTCTGGTGGTTTTCTGGGTTATTTAGGCCAATGTGGGTGGAATCTAAGTGGTCAGCATGACGCTATGAGCCCAGTGTCCTCCTACGCTGCCATCATGTCTAGGAGTTAGCAGATTCCAGTTGATGTCCTTTCTTATCTGGAGTAAAATCTACTTTCCTACAAATGGGGGAGATGAGCTGAATGTTTGTGCTGTTTTGTCCTTTTTAATTACCCCTCTCCAGTTGTTCATTTTTTACAAACAAACAAAGAAACAACAAAAAAACCCAAGACTTTTTTTGTGTGAGTTTGCCATCTGGGAAATGTCAAAGATAGTTTTAGGTACAAAACATATGTTGAACCCCAACCTCACACCATATACAAAAATCAACCCAAAGTAAATTCTTAAATGTAGGACCTGAAACTGTAAAACTTCTAGGGAAGAAAAAACAATAAACAAAAAACATAGGGGGAAAAGTTCATTTACCTCAATCTTGGTGAAAATTTTTTTGGATTTGACACAAAAAGCAAAGGCAACAAAAGCAAAAATTAACAAGTAGAACTTCATCCAACTCAAAAGCTTCTGTATAGCAAAGGAATCCATCAACAAAATGAAAAGGCAAACCACAGAGTGAAAGAAAATATTTTCAAATTGTGAATATAATAAGGAGTTAATATTTAAAATACATG
Source organism: Prionailurus viverrinus (assembly GCF_022837055.1). Classification (NCBI taxonomy): domain Eukaryota; kingdom Metazoa; phylum Chordata; class Mammalia; order Carnivora; family Felidae; genus Prionailurus; species Prionailurus viverrinus. The sequence continues at coordinate 59,046,527 of NC_062579.1, forward strand.
AAGAACTCCTACAACTCAATAACAAAAAAAAAATGACTAAAAAGTGAACAGAGGACCTAAATAGACATTTTCCCAAAGAAGACATATGAGTAACCAGCAGGTACATGAAAAAGGTATTTAACATCACTAATCGTCAGGATTAATGATGCTCTGATCAAATGCAAATCAAAACAAATATATGATATCACCTCACAACTGGTAGGATGGCTATCACCAAAAAGACAAGTGATAACAAATGCTGGTGAGCATGTAGAGAAAATGGACCCCTTGTTCATTGTGGGTGGGTTTGTAAACTGATGCAGACACTATTGAAAACAGTATGGATATTTCTCAAAAAATTAAAAACAGAACTACCATATGATCCAGGAATCCCCTTCTGGGTATATATCCAAAGGAAATAAAAACAGTATATTGAAGAAATATCTGCACTTTCATGCTCATTGTGGTATTATTCATAATAGCCAAGATATATAAAGAGCCTAAGTGTCCATCAGCAGATGAATGGATAAAGAAGCAGGAGTATATATGTTTAATGGAATATTATGGATAAAGAAGCAGGAGTATATATGTAGAATGGAATATTATTCAGCCATGAGAAAGATATCTTGCCATTTGTGACCACATGGGTAGACATTAAGTGCATTATGCTAAGTGAAATAAGCCAGACAGAAAAAGGCAAATACCACATGGTATCAGTTATATGATGAATCTTAAAAAAAAAAAAGGTCAAACACATAGAAACATAGAGTACAAAAGTGATTGTGTGCTGGGTGGCTATTGAAAATAATGCATGTGCCTGTATCCCTTTGAATTATTATTTTTGTATTGTTTGGGGCAAAGACCCTGTAGTGCAATTACTGGATCATAAGGTAGTTCTATTTTTAATGTTTTGAGGAAACTCCATACTGTTTTCCAGAATGGCTGTACCAGTTAGCATTCCCACCAACAGTGCAAGAGTGTTCCTTTTTCTCCACATCCTTGCCAGTGTTTGTCTAGGTAGTCAGGGTTTTGTCTTTCTTTTTTCTTTTTTTTTCTTTCAGCACTTTTAATATACTGCAGAAAAATCCTCTGATAGTCTTAGGTCTTATAGTCTTATAGTCCCTGTATGGAAAAAGTTGTTTTCTTTTTTAGCTTTTAAGGTTCTCTTCACGACTTTAAATTTTGGCACTTTCATTATAATGTGTCTTTGTGTGGGTCTCTTTGGGTTCATTTTATTTGTAACTTTCTGGGCACCTGGATGGATCTCTGTTTTCTTTCTCAGGTGAGAGGAGTTTTTTGGCCATTATTGTTTTAAATAAGTTTTCTGCTCCTTTCTCTCTCTCTCTTCTCCTTCTGTAGTCCCTATGATGTGAAGGTTTGCTTGATGTTTGTTCATAAGTCCCTTGAGCTCTCTGTATTTTTCTTTTTGCTGATGTGATTCAACGAGTTTTAGTGTCTTGTTTTTGAGTTCACTGACATTTTCTTCCACTTCATGTAGTCTGCTATGGAACCCCTGCTATATTTTTCAGTTCAATTATCATACTCTTTAGCTCTATGACTTCTATTTGGTACTTTCTTTATTTTCTATATTTTTTGAAATTCTCACTTGTTTATCCATTATTTTTCTGACCTCATAACCATGTTTATGGGCATCTTTTTAAATTATTTATCAGGTAAATTGTGTATCTCCATTTCATTAAGGTCTTTTTTGATGTTTCATTTTCTTCTTTTGTTTGGAACATATTCTGTGATTTCTTTATTTTCGTTGACTCTCTGTGCTGTTTTTTATGTATTAAATAAAGAATTCACCTCTTCCAGTCCTGAAGGGGTGGACTTATGTAGGACATGAAACCTATTTTTCAACCCTGCTGTAGCTCTTGATTCTCTCTCAAAACTTTGTGATTGTCCAGACAGCACACTCTATATTTCTAGGCTTCTAACAGTTGAGGGTGTGATAAGAATTTTCAGTGTCCCCAAAGGGAGGATCTCAGTTAGTACTTAGAATGATTGGAAGTTAACCTTCAGGCCAGAGCTTTTTAAAAAATATGTAACATTGTGTTAGTTATTGGTGTACAGTGTGTTACTTTGAAACATTTGTATATTATAATATGATTGACAACGTAGTGACATTTATCACATTACATATATAGTATAATATTTTTGTCTATATTCACTATGTTGTGCATTAGATCTCTATGGCTAATTTACTATCCATTAAAAATTTGTACCCATAACCATCAACACTTTTATCCCTTCAACCCCTGGAAACCACTTTATTCAGTTATTAATTAAATAAATATATAGAAAATATATAAATATAAATATAATAAATAAATATAAATATATTTGTATATATATATATATATATATATTAGTTTCCATATATATATGTGATATCACAGTACCTGCCTTTCTCTGACTTATCTTGCTTAGCATAGTGTGCTCAAGGTCCATCCATGTTGCTGCATATTGCAGGATATCCTGCTTTCTCAGGGATGAAAAATACTTTATTGTATATTTGTACCACATCTTTTTTATCCATTCATGCATCGATAGGCATTTGGGTTGTTTCTGTGTCTTAGCTGCTGTGAGTAATGCTGCAATTAACATGAGAGTGCATATATCTTGTCAAAATCCTATTTTTACTTCCTTTGGGAATATACCCAGAAGTAGAATTATTGCATTATATGGTGCATATATCTTTAATTTTTTGAAGAAACTGCATATTGTTTTCCATAGTGGTTGAACTATTTTAAATACCCAATAGTACATAAGGGTTCTATTTTTAACACATTCTCACTAGCACCTCTTGTGTCTTATCATTTTGATGATAGCCATTCTAAAATGTGTGAGGTGGTATTGTATTATGGGTTTGCTTTACATGTCCCTGATGACTAACAATATTGAGCATCTTTCTATATATCCATTGGCCATACTGATGCCATTTTTGGAAAAATCTTATATTTTAATTCATCAGCCCACTTTTTTTTTTAAACTGGATTGTGTGGTTCTTCTTGTTCTTATTAAGTTGACTGAGTTCTTCATATGTTTGGGGTATTAACCTATTACCTAAAATATAATTTACAAAAATTTTCTCCTATATGCAATAGGTTGGTGTTTCATTTTGTTAATTGTTCCTTTTGCTATGTACAAGTTTTTGAGTTTGATGTCGTCCCAGTTGTTGATTTTTTATTTTATTCTTCTGCTTTCAGCATCATGTTCAAAAACTTATTGCCAAGACAAATATAAATGAGATTATTGCATGTTTTCTTCTACATGTTTTATGGTATCAGGTCTTAAGCCTTCATCCATTTTGAGTTAATTTTTGTGAGGAGTGTAAGATCAGGATCAAATTGCATTGTACTCCATGTGTTTCTTCAGTTTTCCAAAAACAATTTGGTGAAGAGATTATCCATTTCCTGTAGGTATTCTTGGCTCTCTTGTAAAATATAGGTTGACCAGGGGCACCTGGGTGGCGCAGTTGGTTGAGCGGCCGACTTCAGCCAGGTCACGATCTCGTGGTCCGCGAGTTCGAGCCCCGCGTCGGGCTCTGGGCTGATGGCTCAGAGCCTGGAGCCTGTTTCCGATTCTGTGTCTCCCTCTCTCTCTGCCCCTCCCCCATTCATGCTGTGTCTCTCTCTGTCCCCAAAATAAATAAACGTTGAAAAAAAATTAAAAAAAAAATATAGGTTGACCATATATACTAAGATATGGGTTCTATATTCTATCCTTTAGTAACATGCCTTTGTTGGTACCTATACTACACTATTTTATTACTATGGCTTTGTTTTTGTTTGTTTGTATGCTTGCTTTTGTTTCAAGTTTTTATTTAAATTCTAGTTAGTTGATATATAGGGAAATATTGGTTTCAGGAATAGAATTTAGTGATTCATCACTTACATATAATACCCAGTGCTCATCACAAGTGCCCTCCTTAATACCCATCACTCATTTAGCCAATCGCACTCTCACATCCCTCCATCAACTCTCAGTTTTTTATCTAAAGAATCTCATATGGGTTGAATCTCATATGGGTTGCTTCCCTCTCTGTTTTTTCCCCTTACCCTGTATCTCCCACTCTGTATCTCCCACTCCCCTTCATCCATTTTGCACAACTCCCCTACCTCCCCAGCAGCAATCAGTTTGTTTTCTGTATTTATAGGTCTAATTACGTTTTTTTGTTTGCTTATTTATCCATGTGGGTTTTTTTTAGATTCCACAGATGAGTGAAATCATATGGTATTTTTCTTTCTCACTCTGACTTATTTCACTTAGATAATACCCTCTAGGTTCATTTATGTTGTCGCAAATGGCATGATCTCACCTTTTTAATGGTTGTGTAATATTTTCTTTTATATATGTATTACATCTTCCTTGTCCATTTGTCTATCAATGGGCAGTAAAGTTGTTTACACATCTTGGCTATCATACATAATGCTACAATAAACAAAAGAGGGCACAATTCTTTTCAAATTAGTATTTTCAGTTTCTTTCAGTAAATACCCAATAATGGAATTACTGGATCACATGATTGTTCAATATTTAATTTTTTGAGAAGCCTTGAGACTGTTTTCCACAGTAGTTGTAACAATGTACATTCCCACCAACAGTGTACAAGAGTTCCTTTTTCCGCACATACTCACCAACATTTATTCCTTGTCTTTTTGAGTTGTTTGTTTTTAATTCAAGTATAATTAATATACAGGGTTATATTACTTTCAGGTGTATAATATAGTGATTCAATAGTTCCATACATTTATCAGTGCTTATCAACATATGTGTACACTTAAACTTTTATCTATTTAATCCATTTCCCCACTTATTGCTCCTGTTTTTCTGTTTGTCTCATTTTGTATTTGTTTTTTCATTTGTTTTATACTTTTAAATTCCACATATGAGTGAAATTGTATGCTGTATTTCTCTGACTGACTTATTTCACTTAGCATGACACCCTCTAAGTCCATTCATATTGTCACAAAAGGCAAGATTTTATTTCTTATGGCAGAGTAAAATTCCATAATATATACATAAATAAATATCATTTTATTTATGCATTTATCTATAAATAAACACTTGTGTTGCTTCCATATCTCCACTATTGTAAATAATGCTGCAATAAGCACAGTGGTGAATATATCTTCTTGAATCAGTGTTTTAGTTTACTTTAGATAAATACTCAGGAGTGGAATTATTGAATCTCATGGTAGTTCTATTTTTAATATTCTGAGGAACCTCCATCATTGTTTTTCTCTGAGGCTACCCCAGCTTGCATTCCCACCAAGAGTGCATGCAGATTCCTTATTCTCCACATCTATGCCAACACATAATTTTAGCCATTCTGAAATGTATAAAATGACATTACATTTTGCTTTAAATTTTTATTTCCTTGAAGATTAGTAATGTTGGGCATCTTTTCATTTGGTTGTTGGTTATCTGTATGCTTTCTTTGGAAATGTATCTATTCATGACCTCTGCCCATTTTTTAACTAGATTATTTTTTTTGATGGTGAGTTATGCAAATTTAATATATATTTTGTATATTGACCCCTATTAGATATATAATTTAGAAGCATTTTCTTCCATTTACTAATAGGTTGCTTTTTTGTTTTCTTGATGCTTTATTTGCTGTGCAAAAAATTTTTATTTTGGTGGAGTCCTAATAGTTTAATGTTTCTTTTGTTTCCCTTGCAAGAGATTTATCCAGCAAAATGTTTCTAAGACATCAATAAATTACTGCCTATGTTTTCCTATAGGGACTTTATGTTTTCAGCTTCACATTTACACATTTAATCCATTTTGCGTTGTAATTCAGTTTTATTCTTTTGCATGTAGCTGTTCAGTTTTCCCAATACCATTTGTTGAAGAGACAACTTCCCTTATTGTATATTCTTGCCTCCTTTGTCATAGATTGGTTGATCATGTAAGTGTGGGTTTATTTCTCAACTCTCTATTCCTTTCTATTGATCTATGTGGCTATTTTTTGTGCCAGTACCATACTGTTTTGATTGTTATAGCTTTGTAGTATATCTTGAAATCTGAGATTCTGATAACTTCAGCTTTTTTTTTTGTTTTGCTTGTTTTTTGTTTTCGTCAAGATTACTTTGGATTTTGGGGTACTTAGTGGTTCCATACAACTTTAGACTCATTTGTTCTACTTTTGTGAAAAATGATGTTGGTGTATAGTTAGGAATAACATTAAATATTTAGATTGCTTTGGGAAGTATGAGCATTTTAACAATATTGTTTCTTCCAATCAATGAGCATGGAATATCTTTCCATTTGCTTGTATCATCATTAATTTCTTTCATAAATATTTTATAGTTTTCAGAGTACAGATCATTTGCCTTTTGTTTAAATTTATTCCTAGGTACCTTGTTTTTTGCTATAATTGTAAATTGACTTTTTTTCTTAATTTCTCTTTATTCTAATTCATTACAAGTGTATAGAAATGCTATTGATTTCTGAGTATTAGTTTTTATCCTGCAATGTTACAGAATTGATTTATTACTTTCAGTAGTTTTTTTGGTGGATTATTAGGATTCTCTTTGGTATCATATCATCTGTAAATGGTGGCAGGTTATCTTCTACTTTACCAATATGGATGCCTGTTTCTTGTCTGATTCCTGTGGTTAGGATTTCCATTACTATCCTGAACAAAAGTAGTGAAAGTGAACATCTTTGTTCACTTTTTCACTTGTTTACGATCTTGGAGGAAAAGCTATAAGTTTTTCACCATTGAGTATGATGTTAGCTGTTAGTTTTTCATATATGATCTTAAGTATCTTGGGGTATTTTCCCTCTAAACCCACTTTGTTCAAAAATTTTATCATGAATGGATGTTGTACTTTAGCAAATGCTTTTTCTGAACCTATTGCAACTATCATATGATTTTTATACTTTGTTTTGTTGATATGATGTATTACATTGTTTGGTTTGCAAATATTGAGATGCTTCCAGGGAAGATGGAAGAGTAGGAGGATCCTAAGCTCACCTCATTTCATGAATACACCTAGATAACACCCACATTGGTGTAACTAACCAAGAAAATGACCTGAAGACTTGGAGAACAGACTCTCCACAGTTAAGTGTAGAGTGGACACCACACTGAAAATGGTAGAAAAGGCATACACATGATAAAGAACAAAACCAATCTGCAAGACTAACCACAAATGAAAGGGAAAGCAAAAGCATGGAGAAAGGAGAAAAATAGACAGACCCACACCAGGCACCCCAGACTTGCTCTGGGAAGACAAATCCCCATAACATTTGGCTTGAAAAACAAGAGTAGCTGAATATCATGAATATTTACAATCATTGGGGCTTTACAAACTTAAAAAATCAGAAGCATCGGCTCTGGGAGAACCAGAGGCCAATAAAAAAAGTCCCCATCCTTAAAAGGACAGCATAACAAACAACTCTTCAGAGATACAACATAGAAGCAGTTCCAAAAGTGCCTGAGATATACAAAAAGATTTATTTACTGATCTCATAATGTGTACTAGAGGGACAGGGATCCAGTGGGCACTATTTCTCTCCCTGGCCTCCCGATCTAAATATCCAGACACCTTGAAGGAACCACCACAAACACTCTGATCCAGCTTGCCAAAAGCATGGTCCCTGCCCCCATGTTCTTCTCCATACCACCCCATCCAACCCACTTCACTCAGCAGGAGTTCCTCCAAAACTTCTCCTTTTCTCACCCTGCAAGCAGACCAACACATACCTTGCTAACACTGCACAACCCATCCCTGCATTCTCCAGGGAATGCACCATTTTTAACCTGCCCCACTCAACAGAAGTCCATCCAAAGTAGGGCCAGACACTTCTCATTTTTCAAGCAGCAAGAAGCCCCAACAGTGGCCACCCCCACTCCAAACTGACTATTTCCTTATGGAGATGAAAAAATAACCACACACCCCAGTAGTAGGCCAGGGCATCCATCTGATCTAACTGCTGGCCCATCCCACCAACAAACACTTCACAGTGGGCAACATGAAGAAAAAGCCCAGTAGTTCAGGATACTGCAATCTCAACAGACTGGGGGCATGTATCTGGTCTAACTGTAGGCCCCACCCTCCAACAGAAGCCTGCAGGGAGACAACCCTGCAGTTCCAAACTGTTGAAGTTCTGGCAAATAGGTTGAGGGCAAGCATTTGTTCTGACCCAACTCAGGCCCAAGGTAACATGAATGGCTCCTTAACAGCACAGTGACCAAACCTTGCCCACAAAAGACAAAAGGACCATTGCAGATGACTGGACTGAAGGTAAACATGACTCAACCACAACATTAGAGTGCACACAGCACACCCCTGAAGCACCTGGGTGTAGCGAACAGGGGAAAGGGCACTATGGGACCTCTTTTTAATAAGGCCACTACTTCCAAGATCAGGAGACATAGGTTAGCTTTCTTAATACATATAAACAAACACAAAAAGACAAAATAAGGAGAGAGAGGAATATGTCTATTATGAAAGGACAGGACAAAATCACACCAAAAGAAATAAATGAAACAGATAAACAATAAGTCTGATAAAGAATTCAAATTAATGCTCATATGAATACTTAATAGACTTGAGAAAAGAGTGGAGGATCCCAGTCAGATCTTCCACAAAGAGATATAAAATCTAAAAAGAAACCAATCAGAGATGAAGAAGTCAATAGCTGAAGTTAAAAATATCCTGGAGTGAATCAATATTAGATTGAAGCAGAAGAATGGATCAGTAAGCTGTAAGGAAGTAATAAAAAGAAAATGAGCTGAACAGCAAACAAAAAATAATAATAATAACTCAGCAACATCAAGTGTAATAACATTCCCACTATAGGGATTCCAGAATAAGAAGAAAAGAAGGAAGTAGAACATTTATTTGAAGAAATAATAGCTGGAAACTTTCCTAATATGGGAAAGGAAACAGACATTCAGATCTAGGAGGCACAGACAACCCCCAATAAAATTAAGCCAAGGAGGTCCACACCAAGACACATACTAATTAAAATGGCAAAAAAAGCGATAAAGAGAAAAATTTTTAAGTAGCAAGAGAAAGTAGTTACATACAAGTGAAACCCAATAAAGTTATTAAATGATTTTTTGGAAAAAACTTTTAGAGGCCAGAAAAGAGTGTCATAATATATTCAAAGTACTAAAAGGATAAAACCTGCAACCAAGAATACAATTCCCAGACAAATAAAAGGTAAAAGAGTGCATCACTACTAAACCAGCCTTACAAGAAATGTTAAAGGGAATTCTTTGAGTGGAAAGAAAGGCCATAATCAGGAGTAAGAAAAATAGGACATAATATTTCACAGGTAATTACAAGCATATTAAAGGTAGTAGATTAATCACTTCTAAAAACAGTACAGAAGTTAAAACACAAAAGCAGTAAAATTAATTATATCAATAAAAATCAGTCAAGGAATTAACAAAAAAAGGATGTAAAGTATGGCATCATATTAATGAAATGTGATGGGAGAAGTAAAATTTAAGTGATCAGTAACTTAGAAGAGAGTGCTATATGTAAAGAATGTTGTATAACAATTTAATGGTAACAACAAATCAAAAACCTATAATAGATATGCAGAAAATAAAGAGAAAGAAATCCAAGAATATCACTAAAGAATGCCATCAAACCACAAGGGAAGAGTCCAAGAAAATAATGGAACAGAGAAGAATTACCAAAAAACAACCCTAAAACAAGTAACAAAACCTCAAAGAGTACATACCTATAAATAATTAATTTGAATGTAAATGAACTAAATGCTACAATCAAATGATTGAGGGTGACTGAATGGATCAAAAAAATAAAACAAAACAAAACAAAACAAACAAAGACATATCTATATGCAGCCTACAAGAGATTCAATTTAGACCTAAAGACATATGCAGATTGCAAGCAAAGGGTTGAAAAACATTTACCATGAAAATGGAAGCAAAAAGAGAGCTGGGGTAGAAACACTTATAGACTTTAAACTAAAGACTGTAATAAGATACAAAAGAGGACACCACATAATCATAAAGCTAACAATCCACCAAGAAGATATAATAACTGTAAATATTTGGGGCGCCTGGGTGGCTCAGTCAATTAAGCGTCCGACTTTGAGGTCATGATCTCATGGTTTGTGAGTTCGAGCCCCGTGTCGGGCTCTGTGCTGACAGTTCAGAGCCTGGAGCCTGCTTTGGATTCTGTCTCCTTCTCTCTCTGCCCCTTTCCACTTGTGCTATCTCTGTCTCTCAAAAATAAATACATGTAAAAAAAATTAAAAATTAAAAAAAAATAACTAAATATTTACTCACCCAATATGGGAGCACCCAAATATATAAAGCAACTATTAACAGACATTCAGGAAGAAATTGATAGCAATACAATAATAGTAGGGGACTTTAATAACCCTCTTAAATCAATGAATATGTTATCCAGACAGATACATTAGACAGTGTGGATCTAATAGGTGCATTAAGAACATTTCATCTTAAAACAGAGGATTACAAATTCTTTACAATAGCACATGAAAATTCTCCAGAACATATCATGATTAGGCCCCAAGACAAATTTCAACAAGTTGAAAAATATTGAAATCAAATCATGCATCTTTTCTGACCAAAAATTTATGAAACTAAACATCAACCATAAGAAAAATTCTGGAAAGAACACAAATACATAGAGTTTAAATAGCTTTCTACTAAACAATGAATAGGTCAACCAAAACAATTAAAAAAGAAATAAAAAATACATGGTGATAAATGAAATGACAACACAGAAATCCAACATCTTTGCCATGCAGCAAAAAATGTTCTAAGAGGGAAGATTATAGCAACATAGGCCTACATCCAGAAGCAAGGAAAATGTCAAAGAAACAACCTAACCTTACACAGAAAGATATTTAAGGGGCGCCTGGGTGGCACAGTCGGTTAAGCGTCCGACTTCAGCCAGGTCACGATCTCGTGGCCCGTGAGTTCGAGCCCCGCGTCAGGCTCTGGGCTGATGGCTCAGAGCCTGGAACCTGTTTCCGATTCTATGTCTCCCTCTCTCTCTGCCCCTCCCCCGTTCATGCTCTGTCTCTCTCTGTCCCAAAAATAAATAAATGTTGAAAAAAAAATTAAAAAAAAAAAAGAAAAGATATTTAAAAAGAAGAGAAACAAAGTCCAAAGACAAAGAAGGAAGGTAATAATAAAGAATAGAGAAGAAATAAATAAAATAGAGACAAACTCCACTATAACAGATAAATGAAACAAGAGCTCGTTCTTTGAAAATATCAATAAGATTGGCAAACCTTCAGGCCAACTCATAAGAAAAAGAGAGACAGAGAGGACCGAAATAAATAAAACCAGAAATGAAAGAGAAGAAGTAACAACCAACATGACAGAAACACAAAGAATTATAAAGAATATTATGAAAAATGATATGCTGACAAATTGGACAACTTAGAAGAAATGGATAAATCCCTAGAAAGCTCCCCTTAACTTCTCAAAACTAAATCAGAAAGAACAAAAAATATGAACAAACTAATTGCTGTGAATGAAATTGAATCAGTAATTAAAAAACTCCAAACAAACAAAAGTTCAGGACCAGATGGATTCACATTCACAGATGAATTCTACCAAACATTTAAAGTAGGGTTATTACCTATTCTTCTAAAATTATTCCAAAAATTAGAAGAGGAAGGAAAGCTTCCAAATTTATTGTATGAGGCAAGCATTACTCTGATACCAAAAAAAAAGTACGGACTAATATCTTTGATGAACATAGGTGCAAAACTCAACAAAATATTAGCAAACAAATCCAACAATACAATTTAAAAAAATCATTCACCATGATAAAGTGGTATTTATTCTTGGGATGCAACAGTGGTTCAATATTCACAAATCAATCAATAAGATACATCACATCAACAAGAGAAAGGTTAAAAATCATATGATCATCTCAATCTTATATCATTTTGCTTCTTCTTTTCCAATTTAAATACCTTATTTCTTTCTTTTGCCCAGTTGCTTTAGCTAATACTTCCAGTACAATATTAACTAGCAGTGTTGAAAGTCGTCATCCTTGTCTTCTTGATTTTAGAGGAAACACTTTCAATTTTTTTTTCCATTGAGTATGTTAGCTGTGAGTTTGTTGTGTAGAGCCTTTATTATACTGTATGATCTTTTTGTACCCAATTTGTAGGGTTTTATTATGAAAGGACCTTATATTTTGACAAACGCTTTTTCAGCATTTATTCATAAAATCATTTGATTTTTTTATTCTATTAATTTCATCTATAGTATTTATCATTTTCTGTATTTTGAAGCATCCTTGAATCCCACGGATAAATCCCACTTGGTCATGATGTATATTCCTATTAATGTGTTCTTGATTTTGGTTTGCTAATATTTTGTTGAGAATTTTTGCATCTATGTTCATCAGGGGTAATTGGTCTATAGTTTTCTTTTATTGTGCTATGCTTATCAGATATTGCTGTCAAAGTAATGCTGACGTTGTAGAATGAGTTTGGAAGTGGTACCTCCCCCTCAATATCCTCAATATTTTGGAACATTTTGAGAAAGATTAGTGTTAATATTTCTTTAAATATTGGGAAAAATTTTCAGTGAAGTCCTCAGGTCCTGGAATTTTCTTTGTTGGTAGTTTTTGAATTATTAATTCACTCTGTTTACTCCTTATTGGTCTGTTTAGATTTTCTATTTCCTCATTCAGTTTTGGTACGTTGTGTGTTTCTAGAAATGTATCCATTTCTTCTACATTATGTCATTTGTTGGCATACAATTGTTCATCATAATCTCATGATTCTATGCATTTATGTAGTATTAGCTGCAATGTCTTCTTTTTCATTTCTACTTTTATTTATTTGAAATTTCTACCCCTTTTTTCAGTTAGGCTATCTAAGTAGGTTTTTCAATTTTATCTTTCCAAAGAACCATCCCTCAATTTTGTTGATTCTTTCTATTGTTATTCTGGTCTCTGTTTCATTTCTATCCACTCATCTTTCTTATTTCCTTCCTTCTGCTAAATTTGGGCTTAAATTGTTCTTCCATTTCTATGTCCATGAAGTGTAACATTAGATTATTTGAGACCTTTCTAACCTCTTAATATATGAATTTATTGCTATTAAATTTCCTCTTAGAACTGCTTTTGCTGCATACCACAATATTTGATATTTTGTATTTTGTTTTCTTTTTTCGGATAACTTTTTATTTCCCTTTTGATTTTTTCTTTGACCTAATGGTTGTTTAGAAGTGTCTTGTTTAGTATCCAAGTATTTGTAGATCTTCTCCATTTTCTCCTGTTGATTTCTAGTTTTATACCATTGTAGTCAGAGAAGATATTTGACATGATTTAAGTCTTCTTTAAAAATGCTAAGGCTTGATTTGTGGCCTATCATATGATCTATCATGGAGAATGTCCCATATGCACTTGAGAAGAATGTGTATTCTGCTGCTATTGGATGGAATTATCTGTATATGTCTATTAAATCCATTTGGCCTAAACTAGTTTAATTCAAATGTTTCTTTGATTTTCCCACTGGATGATCCATGCATTGGTGATTATGAGGTATTGCTTCCTCTACCATTATTGTATCGTTGTCTATTTCTCCATTAAGATCTGTTATCATCTGCTTAATATATGTTGGTACCTGGATATTGGAAGCATATGTATTTATGATTGTTATTCCTTCTTGATGTACTGACTCCTTTATTGTTATATAATAACTTTATTTATCTTTTGTTTCCCTTTTTGACCTGAAGTCTATTTTGTCTGTTATAACTATGACTACACCTGCCTACTCTCGGTTTCCATTTGGTTGTAATATCATCTTCCATCCTTTCTCTTTGAGTCTATATATACCTTTAGAGCTGAAATTATTCTTCTTTTGGCAGCATGCAGTTCAGTCTTGTTTTTAAATCTGTCTAGCCACTGTGTACTTTTTCACTAGTGAGTTAAATCCATTTGCATTTAGGGTGATTATTTATATGTAAGGATTTACTACCACTTTTTTATCTTTTTCCTTCTGATTATTTTGTCTCTCATTGTTTCCTTTTATTTCTCTTTCTGTTTACTTTTGTAAGTTGGTGGTTTTTCATGGAGATTTGCTTAGGCTTTTCTCTTGTTTTTTTAATGTTTTATGTCCCTGCTCTAGATTTTTACTTTGTGGTTATGATGAAGTTTACATAAAACATTTAGTAGATAAAATAGTCCTTTTTCAGCTGAAGCAAATCATCTTCATTTACCTGTAAAGGTTTCATCCTTTTATTCTTCCCTTCTCATAATTTTTATGTCATAAATTATCTTTTTATGGTGTGATGTCATTACCAAGTGGTACTAGCTACATTTTTCTTAATTCAAGTATAATTAATATACAGTGTTATATTAGTTTCAGGTGTACAATATAATGATTCAACAATTCTACAACTCAGCAATTGTACTACTAGGTATTTACTCAAAGGACACCAAAACACTAATTCAACAGGACACATGCACCCTGATATTTATAGCAGCATTATCAACAATAGCCTAATTATGGAAAGGGTCCAAATGTGTCTATCGACTGATGAATGGATAAAGATTATCCATGATGAATACTGATGAATGGAATATTATTCAGACATAAAAAATAAGGAAATCTTGCCATTTGCATGACATGGATGGAGTTAGGGTCTTATGCTAAGCAAAATAAGCCAGTAAGAGAAAGACAAATAACATATGATTTCACTCATATGTGGAATTTAAAAAGCAAAACAGATGAACATAGCGGGCAAAAAGAGAAGGAAACCATAAAAGAGACTCTTAGCTATAGAGAGCAAATTAGGGGCTGCTGGAGGGGAGGTGGGTGGGAACATAGGTTAAATGAATGATGAGTAAAGAGCGGTACTTGTTGTGATGAGCACTGGGTATTGTGTGTGAGTGATGAATTGCTAAATCCTACACCTGAAACTAATATTACACTGTATGTTAACTAACTGGAATTTAAATAAAAACTTGGAAGAAAGGTAAAAAGAAACAATTATACACATTATTCAGTGCCCATCACAGTTAGTGTACTCTTAATCCCCTTCACCTATTTCACCCATTCCCCCACCCACTTCACCTCTGGCAACCATCAGTTTGTTCTCTGTATGTAAGTCTGTTTTTTGTTTGTCTTTGTTTCTTCACTTTTTTTTTGTTTCTTAAATTGCACATCTAAGCGAAATCATATAGTATTTGTCTTTCTTTGACCTATTTTAGTTAATGTTATACCCTCCAGATCTATTCATGTTGTTGCAAATGGCAAGATTTCATTATTTTAAAGCTGAGTAATATTTCATTGTGTCTGTGTGAATGTATATGTATGTATATATATATTACACACAACCTATTCCATATCCATTCATCTATGAATGGACAGTTTGGTTGCTTCAATATCTTCACTACTGTAAATACTATAATAAACTGTACATATACTTTTCAAAATTAGTGTTTTCATTTTCTTTGGGTAAATGACCTTGTGGTGGAATTACTGAATCACATGGTAATTCTACTTAAAAAAAAAACCCCATACTGTTTTCCACAGTGGCTGCACAAGCTTGCATTCTCACCACCAGTGCAGGAGGTTTCCTTTTTCTCTGTGACCTTGCCAACATGTATTATTTTTTGTGATTTTGATTTTAGTCATTCTGACGTGTGATATGGTAACTCATTGTGGTTTGGATTTGCATTTCTCTGATAATAAATGATATTGAGCATCTTTTCATGTGTCTTTTGGCCATCTGTATGTCTTCTTTGGGAAAATGTCTATTTAAGTCCTCTCTCCAATGGTTCATCAAATTATTTGGGTTTTTTTGGTGTTGAGTTATATAAATTCTTTGTATATTTGCATATTAACCCCTTATGTATATAATATGTGGATATTTTCTCCTATTTAATAGGTTGCCCTTTTGTACACCTTCTTATGGTGTACAAAAGCCTTTTATTTTGTTGTAGTCCCAATAATTTAATTTTGCTTTTGTTTCCCTTGCCAGAGAAGATATGTAGAAAGATGTTTCTGATACCAATGTGAAAGAAATTGCTCCCCAAGTTTTTTTCTAGGAATTTTATGTTTTTATGTTTCACATTTACATCTTTAATTTATTTTGAGTTTATTTTTGTTTATAACAAAGTGGTCTATTTAATTTTTTTTTGCATGTAGGTATTCATTTTTCCAATACCATTTGTTTTAAAAAAAAAGTCTTTTAACCATTGTATATTCTTACTTCCTTTGTTTTAGGTTAATTGACCATAACAGTGTAGTTTATTTCTAGACTTTCAGTTCTGGTCCATTGCTCTATTGTCTATTATTGTTCCAGTGCCATATTGTTTTGATACTACAGCTTTGTAGTACATCTTGAAATGTGGGAGGAGAAATAACAAATGGCACTACACAAATACAAAGGATTATAAAAGAATATTATGAAAAATTATATGTCAAAAAATTGGACAACTTAAAAGAAATGGATAAATTCCTAGAAACATATAACCTTCCAAAAATGAATTAGGAAAAGATAGACTATTTGAACAGACCAATTACTAGTAATAGAATATAATTAGTAATAAAAAAATCTCAACAAACAAAAGTCCAGGACTACCTGGATTCACAGGTGAATTCTATCAAGCATTTAGAATTAATACCTATTCTTCTCAAAGTATTCCAAAAAATAAAGAGGAAAAAGAGGTTACAAATTTTTCTATGAGGCCAGAATTATACTGATACCAAAAACAAGTAAAGACACTGAAGAAAAAAAGAGTACAGATCAATATCTCTGATGAACAAAGATGCAAAAATCCTTAACAAATTATTAGCAAACTAAATCCAACAATACCTATAAAAATGCCATTCACCATTATCAAGTGAGATTTATTTCAGGGACGCAAATGTCATTCAATATTCACAAATCAATGTGATATACCACATTAACAAGAGAAAGAATAAAAATCATATGATCATCTCAATATGTGCAGAAAAATCATTTTACAAAGCACATCCATTCATGATAAAAATTCAACAAAGTAGGGTCAGAGGGAAGATACCGCAACACAATAAAGACCATATATGAAAAACCCACAGCTAATATCATTCTTAATGGTGAAAAACTGAGAACTTTTCCTCTAAGATCAGGAATAAGACAAGAATGCGCATTCTCACCACTTTTATTCAAGAAGTCTTAGCCTCATCAACCAAATGAGGGAAAAAAAGCCATCCAAATTGGTAAGGAAGAATTAAAACATTCACTATTTTCAAATAACATTATAATATATGTATATATTAATATACTATATATATAGTATACTGATATATAGTATATATATAGTATATAGTATATATATAGTATATATGTATATATATATAGTATATAGTATATACATATATAGTATATATATGTATATATATGTATATATATACATACATATATATGTATATATATAGTATATAGTATATATATATGTATGTATATATATATATATATACATACATATATATATAAAACTCTAATGACTCCACCAAAAATCTACTAGGACTGATCAATGACTTGAATAAAGTTGCAGGATATATAATTAATATACATAAGTCTTGTATTTCTATACACTAGTAATGAAGTATAGGAAAGAGAAATTAAGAAAACAATTCCATTTACAATAACTACAGTTATTTTTAATGTTTATTTTTGAGAGAGAGAGAAGGAAGGGGCAGAGAAAGGGAGACAGAGGATTTGAAGTGAAGTGGGCTCTGCGCTGACAAAAGAAACCCCAATTCAGGGCTCAAACTCATGAACCATGAGATCATGATCTGAAGTCAGATGCTTAACTGACTGAGCCACCCAGGTTCATTATTTTTAATGTTCTTTTAATAATTATCCTATAATTAAGAGTTTTATATATTATTCTAAAACGTACAGATTTCTATTTATTACTTTAATCAGAGTTCTGTGTACTTTTGTTTTTTTGTTTCAGCTTGAAAAGCTCCTTTCAATATTTTTTGTAAAGCAGGTCTGGTGGTAGTGAAGTCCCTAAGCTTTTGTTTTCTTTAAAAAGCCTTTATTTCTGTTTCATATCTGAAGGAAACTGCTAGATATTGTTGGCTGGAAGATTTTATCTTTCATTATTTTGAATATGTTATTCCACTTTTTCCTGGCCTATAAGGTTTATGCTCTAAAATCTGTTCATATCTTAATGGAGGTTTCTTTGTAGGTTACTATCTCCTCCATTCCATATCCCAGGTGCCTCTAAACTCTTTATTACTGACTTTTGATGTTGTTAATATAATGTATTTTGGAGAAGGTCTTTTCATATTTAGACAATAAGGTGCTCTAGCTTAGTGGATTTGTATATCCAGTTCCTTACACTGGTTTGAGAA
Source organism: Prionailurus viverrinus (assembly GCF_022837055.1). Taxonomy (NCBI): domain Eukaryota; kingdom Metazoa; phylum Chordata; class Mammalia; order Carnivora; family Felidae; genus Prionailurus; species Prionailurus viverrinus. The sequence goes on from NC_062579.1 coordinate 59,064,860, forward strand.
GTACTTAGCTATTATTTCTTTAAATAAATTCTCTGCCCTGAAGAATGAACCTGGACCACTTTCTTACACCATACACAAAAATAAACTCAAAATGGATGAAAGACCTCAATGTAAGACAGGAAGGCATCAAAATCCTCGAGGAGAAAGCAGGCAAAAACCTCTTTGATCTTGGCCGCGGCAACTTCTTACTGAACAAATCTCGGGAAGCAAGGGAAACAAATGCAAAAATGAACTACTGGGACCTCATTAAAATAAAAAGCTTCTGCACAGCGAAGGAAACAATCAGCAAAACTAAAAGGCAACTGATGGAATGGGAGAAGATATTTGCAAATGACATATCAGATAAAGGGTTATTACCTAAAATCTATAAAGAACTTACCAAACTCAACACCCAAAAACAATTCATCCAGTGAAGAAATGGGCAAAAGACATGAATAGACACGTCTCCAAAAAGGACATCCAGATGTGCAACTGACACATGAAAAAATGCTCATCACTCATCATCAGGGAAATACAAATCAAAACCACAATGAGATATCACCTTACACCTGTCAGAATGGCTAACATTAACAGCTCAGGCAACAACAGATGTTGGCGAGGATGCGGAGAAAGAGGGTCTCTTTTGCATTGTTGGTGGGAATGCAAGCTGGTGCAGCCACTCTGGAAAACAATATGGTGGTTCCTCAAAAAAAACAAAATTAGGGGCGCCTGGGTGGCGCAGTCGGTTAAGCGTCCGACTTCAGCCAGGTCACGATCTCACGGTCCGTGAGTTCGAGCCCCGCGTCAGGCTCTGGGCTGATGGCTCGGAGCCTGGAGCCTGTTTCCGATTCTGTGTCTCCCTCTCTCTCTGCCCCTCCCCCGTTCATGCTCTGTCTCTCTCTGTCCCAAAAATAAATAAACGTTGAAAAAAAAAATTAAAAAAAAAAAACAAAATTAGAACTACCCTATGTATAAGAATGCAACTGATTTCTGTACATTGATTTTGTATCCTGCAACTTTGCTGAATTCCTGTATCAGTTCTAGCAGACTTTTGGTGGAGTCTATCGGATTTTCCATGTATAATATCATGTCATCTGCAAAAAGTGAAAGCTTGACTTCATCTTTGCCAATTTTGATGCCTTTGATTTCCTTTTGTTGTCTGATTGCTGATGCTAGAACTTCCAGCACTATGTTAAACAGCAGCGGTGAGAGTGGGCATCCTTGTCGTGTTCCTGATCTCAGGGAAAAAGCTCTCATTTTTTCCCTGTTGAGGATGATGTTAGCTGTGGGCTTTTCATAAATGGCTTTTATGATCTTTAAGTATGTTCCTTCTATCCCGACTTTCTCAAGGGTTTTTATTAAGAAAGGGTGCTGGATTTTGTCAAAGGCCTTTTCTGCATCGATTGACAGGATCATATGGTTCTTCTCTTTTTTTTTGTTAATGTGATGTATCACGTTGATTGATTTGCGAATGTTGAACCAGCCCTGCATCCCAGGAATGAATCCCACTTGATCATGGTGAATAATTCTTTTTATATGCCTCTGAATTCGATTTGCTTGTATCTTATTGAGAATTTTTGCATCCATATTCATCAGGGATATTGGCCTATAGTTCTCTTTTTTTACTGGGTCTCTGTCTGGTTTAGGAATCAAAGTAATACTGGCTTCATAGAATGAGTCTGGAAGTTTTCCTTCCCTTTCTATTTCTTGGACACTAACAATGAAGCAACAGAAAGACAAATAAAGAAACTGATCCCATTCACAATTGCACCAAGAAGCATAAAATACCTAGGAATAAATCTAACCAAAGATGTAAAGGATCTGTATGCTGAAAACTATAGAAAGCTTATGAAGGAAATTGAAGAAGATTTAAAGAAATGGAAAGACATTCCCTGCTCATGGATTGGAAAAATAAATATTGTCAAAATGTCAATACTACCCAAAGCTATCTACACATTCAATGCAATCCCAATCAAAATTGCACCAGCATTCTTCTCGAAACTAGAACAAACCATCCTAAAATTCATATGGAACCACAAAAGGCCCCGAATAGCCAAAGGAATTTTGAAGAAGAAGACCAAAGCAGGAGGCATCACAATCCCAGACTTTAGCCTCTACTACAAAGCTGTCATCATCAAGACAGCATGGTATTGGCACCAAAACAGACACATAGACCAATGGAATAGAATAGAAACCCCAGAACTAGACCCACAAACGTATGGCCAACTCATCTTTGACAACACAGGAAAGAACATCCAATGGAAAAAAGACAGTCTCTTTAACAAATGGAGCTGGGAGAACTGGACAGCAACATGCAGAAGGTTGAAACTAGACCACTTTCTCACACCATTCACAAAAATAAACTCAAAATGGATAAAGGACCTAAATGTGAGACAGGAAACCATCAAAACCTTAGAGGAGAAAGCAGGGAAAGACCTCTCTGACCTCTGCCATAGCAATCTCTTACTCGACACATCCCCAAAGGCAAGGGAATTAAAAGCAAAAGTGAATTACTGGGACCTTATGAAGATAAAAAGCTTCTGCACTGCAAAGGAAACAACCAACAAAACTAAAAGGCAACCAACGGAATGGGAAAAGATATTCGCAAATGACATATCGGACAAAGGGCTAGTATCCAAAATCTATGAAGAGCTCACCAAACTCCACACCCGAAAAACAAATAACCCAGTGAAGAAATGGGCAGAAAACATGAATAGACACTTCTCTAAAGAAGACATCCGGATGGCCAACAGGCACATGAAAAGATGTTCAGCGTCGCTCCTTATCAGGGAAATACAAATCAAAACCACACTCAGGTATCACCTCACGCCAGTCAGAGTGGCCAAAATGAACAAATCAGGAGACTATAGATGCTGGAGAGGATGTGGAGAAACGGGAACCCTCTTGCACTGTTGGTGGGAATGCAAATTGGTGCAGCCGCTCTGGAAAGCAGTGTGGAGGTTCCTCAGAAAATTAAAAATAGACCTACCCTATGACCCAGCAATAGCACTGCTAGGAATTTATCCAAGGGATACAGGAGTGCTGATGCATAGGGCCACTTGTACCCCAATGTTTATAGTAGCACTCTCAACAATAGCCAAATTATGGAAAGAGCCTAAATGTCCATCAACTGATGAATGGATAAAGAAATTGTGGTTTATATACACAACGGAATATTACGTGGCAATGGGAAAAAATGAAATATGGCCTTTTGTAGCACCGTGGATGGAACTGGAGAGTGTGATGCTAAGTGAAATAAGCCATACAGAGAAAGACAGATACCATATGGTTTCACTCTTATGTGGATCCTGAGAAACTTAACAGGAACCCATGGGGGAGGGGAAGGAAAAAAAAAAAGAGGTTAGAATGGGAGAGAGCCAAAGCATAAGAGACTGTTAAAAACTGAGAACAAACTGAGGGTTGATGGGGGGTGGGAGGGAGGGGAGGGTGGGTGATGGGTATTGAGGAGGGCACCTTTTGGGATGAGCACTGGGTGTTGTATGGAAACCAATTTGTCCATAAATTTCATAAAAAAAAAAAAAGAATGCAGCCCTATGTATATCACCAGAGCCCTATGTACATCAAAACAGAGCCAGCTGAGTGGATGCATAAAAGATGTTCTAAGACCATGTCATTTCAATAAAGCAAAAGCAAAAGTTGTTTTCTGAAGGCAAAAAAAAAAAAAAAAGAACTACCCTATGACCCAGAAATTGCAGTACTAGGCATTTATCCACGGGATACAGGTGTGCTGTTTCGAAGGGACACATGCACCCAAATGTTGAAAGCAGCAGTATCAACAATAGCCAAAGTTTGGAAATAGCCCAAATGTCCATCAATGGATGAATGGATAAAGAAGATGTGGTATATATATACAATGGAGTATTACTCGGCAATCAAAAAGAATGAAATCTTGCCATTTGCAACTACGTGGATGGAACTGGAAGGTACTATGCTACATGAAATTAGTCAGTCAGAGAAAGACGAAAATCATATGACTTAACTCATATGAGGATTTTAAGAGACAAAACGGATGAACATAAAGGAAGAGAAAGAAAAATAATATAAAAACAGGGAGGGCAGAAAAAACAGAAGAGACTTATAAATATGGAGAAAACACTGAGGATTATGGGAGGGGTTGTGGGCGGGGGGATGGGCTGAATGGGGAAAGGACACTAAGGAATCTACTGAAATCATTGTTGCACTATATGCTAACTAATTTGAATGTAAATTAAAAAAAAAAACAATAAAACAAGTTAAAAATAAATAAATTAATTAATTAATTAATTCTCTGCCCTTTCCTTCCTTTTGTCTCATGCAATTTCCATTATTCTTAAGTTGACTTTTCTAATGTAGTCTGATAGCTCTTAGGGTTTCTTCACTTTTTTTTTAAATTTTTTAATGTTTATTTTTTATTTTTGAGACAGAGAGAGACAGAGCATGAATGGGGGAGAGGCAGAGAGAGGGAGACACAGAATCTGAAGCAGGCTCCAGGCTTTGAGCTGTCAGCACAGAGCCTGATGCGGGGCTTGAACTCAGGGACTGAGAGATCATGACCTGAGCCAAAGTCGGATGCTTAACCGACTGAGCCACCCTGGCGCCCCTGGTTTCTTCACTTTTTAAAACCTTAGTTCTCTTTCCAATTCCACCATTTGTAAACTCCTGCCTTCAAGCTCACTAATTCTCTCTTCCACCTGACCTGTTGTATTTACAATGCATTGTAACACATTCTTCATCTCATTTATTGATTTAACTCCAGGTTTTCTATTTGCTTTGGGTGTGTGTTTGTTTGTATTATAATTTCAACCTCTTGATAAAGTACTTTTCTTTATTGATTTTACTCTTGATATCATTGCATTGCCTTTTTAAGTGTTCTTGTAGCTCCATGAATTTTTTCTAACAGCTATTTTGAATCCTTTATTAGTTAATTGCAATGTTCCATGTGTTTGAATTTGGTTCCTAGAAAATCATCATTTTCTTTTTGTGATATCTTATCGCCATGATTTTTTCATGAGATTTGATGAAATGTGTCCTTTCCATTACATTTGAAATACCAAACACTTTTCTTATTTAAGCAAGGTTCTGTTTAAGCATACCTCATTTTATTGCATTTCACCTTATTGTGCTCCACAGATACTGTTTTGTTTTGTTTTGTTTTCTTTTGTTTTGTCTATAAATGAAAGCTTGTGGGAAACATACATTGAGCAAGTCTACTGGTGCCATTTTTTTCACAGCCATTTGCTAACTTCATGTCTGTGTGCGACATTGTGGTAGTTTTCACAATATTTCAAAAGTTTTCATTATTGGGGCAACTAGGCGGCTCAGTAGATTAAGCATTTGACTTTTGGTTTCGTGATTTATGTGATAGCACAATATGTGAGTTTGAGCCCTGTGTCAAGGACACAGTGTCTGATAGTGCAGAGCCTGCTTGGGATTCGGTCTTTCCCTTTTTCTGCCCCTCCTCTTCTCTCTCTGTCTCTCAATCTCTGTCAAAATAAACTTTAAAATGTTTTTCTTATTATATTTGTTATTGTTATCTGTGGTTAATAATTATGACTTGCTAAAAGTTCATATAATGGTTATCATTTTTTAACAAGAAATATTTTTAATTAAGGTACATACATTGTTTTTACAAGCATAATACTATTGCATACTTAATAAAATACAGTACATAGACAATATAACTTTTATATGTACTAAAAACAAAAATTAGATATTTGAATAGCTACTCTGTGGTGGTCTGGAACTGAAACTGCAATATCTCCAAGGTACATCTGTACTTTGATTCTAACAGTTCAGCAAGTTGATAATTAAGAACTTTTCTTTTGTTTTCCATAAGGTGGCACTATAGCACAAGTTTTGAGTTTCTCTTGCCAGAGCTGACTTGCTACTAAGGGTGGGAGTGCATACATAAGTCAAAAGCTGGTGGAGGAAATAAAGGGGTGGCAGTAGAGCCCAGGGGCGGGAGGGGGAGTATATACTTAGCACTGGGGTCGAGTGTGCCCACGGCCCAGTAGGTGGATTCTTGAATCAAGGTGGTCCCAGAGTACCTTGGGTTCTTTTGCTAGAATTTCAGAGAAGCCAGTAGGAGACACTTTCCTTTAGTTATCTTTGCTTACTTCTATTTCTTTTCCCTCTTACTAGTCATTGTGTTCTATCTTCAGAGACAACAACAGGTCCAGAGAGACCCCATTTATCACTTTCACTCTCCACCTTCTCTGTCATAAAGGTCAATCTGATCCATTGCCAGATCTGCCGCTGCCTTCAGGGCCATTACTTCCTCAACTACCACAAGCTTTATTACCACTTCCCTTACTCCACAGCTTCACCCACTGTCCAATCTACCCATTTATTGGTGCACAGGTGGATGAATCTCTCAGGTGTCCTGGTGTGCTGTGCAGAGGTAATTTTCTGGTTATAGATATCCAATTAGTTGTAAATTAAAGCAGATAGATAAAAGAAATGACTCATGCCACCATGATATTGAGTTTACTTTTGGCAGAACAATTTAAGTATAGAAATGTACCTCTTTTAAGGTTAAACTGGGACACAAAAACTGGGAGTTTCTGCCTGCTGTCTCTTCAATGAGCCCTGGGGGTGACAGTACATTAAGAACTGTTTCTTTCTTTGCTACCACCTTATTGAAGCTATAAACAAAATCTTCACTGATCACCAAAGCCAGACCACCAAGAGGAGTGTCCTTTAGGTGGCAGCCACAAAAACCAAGGTGCCAAACATATACATAAGCTCCTTTCTCAGAGACTCTGACAACCTGGAGTAAGGCTGATGGAAATCATGATTAAGGTGCTCAACAACCTCTTGGTCTCTAGAGGAAAATGTAGTCAGCTTATAAATGTGTGTTTAATTAGAAGCCAAGCCCTTAGACCACAGCTATAAAGATAAGTTAATAGGCCTCTTTCACTGACACCAGATACCCAGACCAAGAGAGTGAGTGCAAAGATGGTACCCACTGGCCTCTATCCCTAGAGAGCATCTCAGTAAGCCCCTAGCTGTGTGTCAAACCAGAAGGTTTCCCTTTACACCAAAACTCCAAGACAAGCAGTCAGACCTTTTTCACAGAAAGGCTAGGGGTGTGTTTCAGTTGACTGCCTCTGCACTGACTGCTGGGGTGAGTCCATGTGAAGCCTCTAAAAACTTGAAAGATGGTGGACTGGAAGAATCCTAAGCACACTTCATCCATGGACACATAATGATAGCAGCCATATCAGTGCAAGTAACTCAGAAAATGACCTGAAGTCTACCAGAACAGACTCTCCACAGTTAATCCTAGAGAGGAGGCCACATCAAAATGGGTAGGGGAGGGAGATGCAGTCTATAACCAAACCACAGCAAAACACATTATAATTAAAATAATATAAAGTAGTGATTAAGAGAGAATTTTTAAATCAGCAAAACAGTTACATACAAAGGAAACCCCATTCAGTTGTCACTTGAATTTTCAGCAGAAATCTTATAGGCCAGAAAGGAGTGGCATGATATGTTAAAAATACTAAAACAAACAAAAAAAACCTGCTACCAAGAATACTCCACCAACAAAGTTATCATTCATAATAGACGAGATAAAGAGTTTCCCAGACAAACACTAATGGAGTTTGTCATCATTAAAACAGTATTCCAAGAAATGTTTAAAGGGAATTTTTTGAGTGGAAATAAAAGGCAATAATCAGGAGGACAAAAATATAAAAAGAAAAAAAACTGCACAGATAAATGAAAACATATAATAAAAATAATAGATTAATCACTTATAAAACCAGTAGAGTGGTTAAAGCACAAAAGCAGTAAAATCAATTATATTTATAAAAACCAGGCAAGGGATTCACAAAATAACATGATTTAAAATATGACATCATGTACATAAAACATGAGGGAGAGTAAAAAAAATAGTGCTTTTAGAAAGGGCTCAAATTTGGGGTGCCTGGCTAGCACAGTCAGTGGAGCATGCAGCTCTTGATCTCAGGTCATAAGTTCGAGTCCCATGTTGGGCATAGAGCTTACTTAACAATAAAAACAAAAAAAGAAAGTAAATAAAAAATAAAAGGTTCAAATTTAAGCAACCACCAACTTAATATAGACTGCTATATGCATATGATGTTATATACGAACCTAATGGCAACCAGAAATCAAAAAGCTATAATACATACACAATAAATAAAGAGAAAGAAAACAAAGAATGTCACTAAATAAAGCCATGAAACTACAATGAAAGAGAGAAAGAAAAGCAGAAAGGAACAGAGATGATTACAGAAACAACTATAAAAAAGTAACAAAATGTCAATAAATACATATCTATCAATAATTACTTCGAAGGTAAATGGACTAAATGCTCCAATCAAAAGACAGGGTAGAAAAGTGGATTAAAAAAATGCATATATATGTTGCCTATAAGAGACTCACTTCTGACCTAACGACACATGCAGATTGAAAGTAAAGGGATGGAAAAACATTTACCATGCAAATGGAAGTGAAAGGAAAACTGGGGTAGTGATACATATGTCAGACAAAATAGATTTTAAAACAGACTGTAATAAGAAACAATGAAGTCACTACATAATCATAAAGAGAACAATCCAACAAGAGGATATAGCAATTGTAAATATTTATAGACCCAACATGAAAGCACATTTCTTTACTTGATTTGATTTTTGAGACATCTGGTATGTAGTAAGTTCTTAATATTTAATGAATTAATAAATACATGATGAAAACTTTTAACATAGTTATTCTCAGATTTGAGAACACAAGAACCCCCCAAAATACATATTTAGATGTCTTAGTTTGAAAGACACTGCATTAAAATTTAGTCACTATCACTTCATGTGATCATTTGACACTAATTCTATCAATAAAGAACTGCAAATATGGATACTGAAATCAATGAAATCATATGGTTGTTTCAGTTATAACATGGTCCTTCAAAATAATCCAAAATATACTTGCATTTATTATAAACTATCATCCAAATATAAGGAAAAAAAAATTTTTTTTAATTTTTTTCAACGTTTATTTATTTTTGGGACAGAGAGAGACAGAGCATGAACGGGGCAAGGGCAGAGAAAGAGAAGGAGACACAGAATCGGAAACAGGCTCCAGGCTCTGAGCCATCAGCCCAGAGCCTGACGCGGGGCTCGAACTCACGGACCGCGAGATCGCGACCCGGCTGAAGTCGGACGCTCAACCGACTGCGCCACCCAGGCGCCCCAAGGAAAAAAATTTAAATATCTCATAGAGGACTGTCACATTTTGAAAATACCTTGGCAGATATCCAGAGGGCACAAAACGTCTACAATTTGAGAAATAATGGTTACAACTCTTGGAGTCAAAAAAATGTAATAGTTTTATATTCTAATCCACTATTTCCTAGAAATGTGGCTTGCACCAGTCATTTAATTTTTTTTATCATCTTTTTTCTCATATAAAGGTGGAAATAATTACAGTCATTATGAGATTTATCTCATAGAGAAGTTTTGTAGATTACTTGAAATGATTTAGGTAAAGAGCTAAGCTAGTAAATAATAAATGCTATCTTATATTTTCAGTTTCTGTCTCTCTCTCTCTCTCAAAAAAAACCACTATTTCTGTGTAAATAAAAAAGTGTTTAATATCTTAATTTCTTTTAGGATGGTAGTCCTTTTGAGAATCTGATAAAAGTTAGACTTCCTCTACCCTGAAAAATGCATATTTGCATGCAATTTCTTAATATTAGCCATAATCATGATTCTACAAAGTGTTCATAACTTCTTCCCAAGATAGTAGCTTTCTAAATTTTGTAGGAAAAATGAAACACTAATATGTGAAATATCTTTTGTATCTGAAGATTAATAGAAATCTCCTGTAAATGACATTAATATTATTATTTATTTAATTCACTAGGGTATATTGTAAATTGAGTCAAATTAATAAGCTCATTTTTATTTAAATAAAAGCAAAAAATACTGACTGGCACTACAGTGATGTTAAATATAATATCATTTAATATAAAAAAAGGGAGTTAAAAAGATCAAAAATAATTTAAGCATAACATACAAAAAGGTGAAAAGTTACTTCAATCTTGAAATTTGTCAATTTAGAAAGATGAAAGCATAAAAAAATTGTTCTTTAAAAATATTTTTTATTTTGAGTTGTATAAGTTCTTTTTATATTTTGGATACTAATCCTTTATCAGACACATCATTTGCAAATATCTTGCCCCATTTAGCAGGCTCCCTTTTAGTTTTGTTGGTTGTTTCCTGTGCTATGTGGAAGTTTTTTATTTTGATGTAGTCCCAGTACTTTTTTTTGAATTGTTTCCCTTGCTTCAGGAGATGTATCTAGAAAGAAGTTGCTACACCCAGTGCTCATACCAATAAGTGCCCTCCTTAATGCCCATCAGCCTTTTAGCCCATCCCTCCAATCAATATTCATCCAGCAACCTTCAGTTTGTTCCCTGTATTTAAGAGTCTCTAATGGTTTGTCACAAAACAGATGAACATAGGGAAAAGGAAGGAAAAATGTAATATGTTTTAACCTTTGGGAAAACACTGAAATGGTATTTAGAAGGTCTGTTGAATTTTCCTATATTTATGAGAGTCTTGAAATTGCTTTGTTGAATGTTAAGCAGCAAAGCAATATCATTCTTGAATGACAAAGTATCATTTAAAATGTTTATTTTGTTTCTTTAATGTGAATCTATAATCTTTTTGTTCAGTGATTTTCAATTGGGGATTTACATTATTTACCTCTGAATTTTTATTACAATATAGATGTTTAGGACCTACTCCAGATTACTGATTTTTTTACTAGATATTTTGTATATATTTTTGCGTATTATTATGTTTGGCATATTTATGGTTTATTATGTATATTGTATTTTAAAATTACAATGTTATATCTCAAAATATTTTCCTCTGCAAAATTTATATTCATCCATTTTTATAAATCAGATATATATAGCATTCACTGTATTCTCTGAAAATAGACAATCAATGTCTTTATAGATATTTTGTCTAAAACTTTTTGGATCGGCTTTATTATTTTGTTTTGGATGCCACAGAAACCAGATTTCCATGTCAGTTTGATTACTCTTATTTTAAACTTTCATCAGGTCTTTCACGTTTGAACATTATCAGTGGTAAATTAGCCACAGCCATGTTAAGTCTCTGTCATCTACAGATAGTTCCTCATTTACTGTGTTGCTTTCCTGAAGACTCTACAATCAGCAATAGTCCAGAACTATTTTCTTCAACCAAGAAGAAATGTCTCAGAGCCCTGTTAAAAGAGCTGTACCACATAGTTTGAATTATGTTTTAAAGAGTATGGACTCTTAGGGACATGGTGCAATATTTGTTCCTGGGCAGTGGGGTATTTGTCCCAGGGCATAGTGGGATTTTGCCCTATAAAAGTCTGACTCTTTTCTACACTAGCTAGATGTCTTTTCTTTAGCTCCCAGGAGAGCTGTGCTTTCTGATTTCTTTGACCTTTTCCTATATCTACTTTGGAGGGAGAGAGCCCAATATCTCACCCACATTTTTGGCCCCTGCCACCACGCTTCATCTGCAGCTCCTGTCTCCAGCTCTCACTTTTCTCCCACACCTGTCTCTCCACTGGTTGTCCTCCCCTCTCCACAGCCAGACTTGTTTCTCCTCTGCCTTTCTTGCTCATCCATGAATTCAGCCCAGCCACAACCCCAGAGCCCCATAACCAGACAGCTGTCATCTACAAGGTTACATCAGCCCTGCCTTCCAAACCTCCTGAGTCCTCCCAAGCTGTCTTCTTTGTTTATCACAGCTATTTCCTATATCAGACTTCTTTTTTATAGTTTTTTAACGTTGATTTATTTTTGAGAGAGAGAGGCAGAGAGTGTGTGGGGGAGGAACAGAGAGAGAGAGGGAGACACAGAATCTGAAGCATGCTCCAGGCTCTTAGCTGTCAGCACAGAGCCTGACGCATGGCTTGAACTCATGAACGATGAGATCATGACCTGAGCCAAAGTCAGACGTCCAACTGAGCCACCCAGGCACCCCTCCTGTATCAGACTTCTAATGGGCTCTCTGGCTTTTCATCCAGTCCCTCTCCTCCCACTCTATCCCCAATAGGTCACTGATGTATTGCTTAAAAATGCACACTGTGTCATATTCCAAAAAGCTCTGACAAGTTCCCATCCTGGTCTATGATTTTCATGTTTTCTTCTATTCCATAGTAGGAGTTTTTTCCTCTGCCTAGAATACCCTCCCTTGCCTCTCAAACCCACAAAGTGCAGACTCAATGGAACCTCTATCACTTCTTCAGACTTCCTCTGTCTTAAAACGTTTTGGTGGTCCTCCAACACCTGTAGAACCCAGTCCTGATGGGTTAAGGTTTCAGCAGTCCTCTAAATTTGTCTTAAAGTGGTAATTGAAGAGAGTTGGATACAGGATTATTTACAGAAATGTGAACAGACTGAGGGAATTAACATGGGATGGAGCCACCCCTTTGCCTGAAGGGTCCAGGAAGTAAGCTGTTGCTGTAGAGGAATGTGTGGCCATAGATAGAAGAACAAAATCCTCTGACAAACTGTGATGTAGCAAGATTACTGGGGGAGCTCTCGCTTCTCCCATCCTAAGATCACTTGCTGGTGCCTTCCATTGGCCTGATTCAACCAGAAGCAAAAAGTCAGGAAAACTGGGGTTGTGCAGCCCATGGAGCCAGGCTCCCCAAACAGAGAGGGGAAGAAAATGAATCTAGGGGAGAACAGCGATCAGGGGCCCCAGCTCTAGGTATTGCTTTGGCACTCTGGCCCCAGCTCACATCCAAGTAATATTCCTCTCATACTCTTGAGGGCTCTAGTGGGCCCCTGAATCTGCAGTGCCCCAACATTCCAAGTCTGTATCTTTGCCCTTTCCCACTTTTTGTCTTGGTTGAGACCTGCTCATCCTTGAACACTCAACTATGGCATTGCCTCTTACCCCAGGCCTTGAGTCTGTGCTTCCAAGGCCCCCTGGGCCCACTTCAATCAGGCACTTAGCTCTCCTCATTGTCCCAGTCTTTTTACATGCCCTGAGGGCAGGACTGTGTTTCAAAAGTATTTATTTCCTTCCCTGTTTGTGGTAGGTGCCCATTTAAATGCTTATTGAATTGAAATCTAGCACTTGTGCCTCTGTAGAAGGCTTATTTGCTTGTGTTGGTCTCTCCCCAAGATTAACATCTCCTGGAGGCACCTGGGTGACTCAGTTGGCTGAGCATTGGACTTCAGCTCAGGTCATGATCTCATGATTCTTGGGTTCAAACCCCACGTTGGGCTCTGTGCTGACAGCTCAGAGCCTAGAACCTGCTTTGGATTCTGTATCTCCTTTTCTTTCTGCCCCTCTCCACCAGCACTCTGTCTCTCTCTGTCTCTCAAAAATAAATAAAAATGTTAAAAAAAGATTACCATCTTCTTGAGAGAGGAAACCAAGTCTAACTCTGCTCAGTATCCACGTAGCACCGGATGCGGTGGCTGTTCAAATAATGTTTGTTGACTTCCAATGCAGACAGAAAGAATGGGATATGTAAACCATGTACTCTGAGGGTTCAAAGAAGGTATTACTTCTAGCTAGGGAGAATCAGGGAAGACTTAACCAAGGGGCTAACTTGGGAGCTAGCCTTGAAGGATTGAGTCATGAGGAGGGGCTGGGAAGAGCATTTCTGGTGGTGAATGGCATGAGCAAAGGCCTGGAGGCAGGAGAGCCCTGGGCCACTTTGGGAAGCCTGAGGGAATTAACCTGCGGCCCATGGCTCCAAGAGAACATGCTTTGTACAGGCTGTGGCTGAGAAAAGATAAACCAGCTGTCCTCCTAGCTCTGTGTGGAGAAGAGGGAGGTGCCCTTTGATAGCTGGCCACAGGATGCCAGCCACAGGCAGAGTGACCAAGGTTCTGGGTTCTGCCCCTAACCCCAGTGGTAATTTAACCCTTGGAGCCTTTTATGGGAGAGCCAGACCTTTCAGTACTGGGGGGTGTGACCCCCTTGGAGGGTGTTTATGGGCAAGAGCTCAGGGCCTTGGAAAAGCCCAGGATAATAGGGACCACGGACTTCCAGGGTGTAGAACAGCTGAAAAACTGTGGTAGGAGACAGAGAAAGGAGTTCCTCCCCTGACCCTGGTGTTTGTGTTGCAGGATTCTTTACCTCAATACCTGGGATTCATTGTCTCACCACTTTGAAGAATGACAGGGTGGACACAAAATAAAATGAGCAGCAGGCAAGTTTATTAGAATCTGAGATTAAAAATTAAGAATAGTATGAAAGTTTTCTTTGCAAAGAGAGAGCATTCAAAAGTGAATGCCCATAATAGTAGGCAAGGGGCATTGTTTTATAGTGTTTGGGTGGGTCCCTTCTCCTTTGTTTGTTTTCAGGTTCTACCCTTATTGGCTAGGTAGCTCTAAATACCTAGTCATTCCTTTTTGATTGGCTCATTTCCATTGTATGAAAGGTGGTCTATGACCATACTGTTCTTTGTGGGTCATATGTTTTATGGTCTACTACTTATTTTTAGTTAGGTTTTTTGTCAAATTCTCAAGGGAAACCTGACAGGGAGTAGGTGGTGTCTGTTACAGTCTTAAGAGGAACTTTACTCCAGAGGGAGCTTGCTGTGGTCAGATGTTCCCAGCATTGTTTTAAAATATGTGTTTTCCCCACCCAGGGACCTCAGGTTCTAACCTTACCCTCCCTGCCTATTTTATCCTATCTTTTCTATAATAATTGGGCCCCCTTAGGGCCCATTGAGGCTGAAAGCTGGGTTGAGCTCCATGCCATTATTAGCCACCTATTAAGTACCTACCATGTGCCAAGATCCCACTAGCCCTAAGAAGGCATGGTAAGAAGAGGCAACAAAGGTCCCAGATCCTCTCAGACCTCCTTCCCAGCCCTTCCCTCAGCCCTCCCAGGCCTAAGAGCAGGCACTCAAGGGAGGATGGCTCTTATCCCACTCCAGTGATGGATAGAGAGGGCTCCTCTGAGACAGGCTAGGAGTACAGAAGTGGGCCTCAGAAGGTGAAGCTTTATTAGGCAGTGGGTGAGGAGTGTCAATGGGGCTTCTCCCAGGTGGTAGAAGTCAAACAAAAATAGAGCTTATTCTCCACTGCAGTAAGGGGTCTGCTTCCCTGGATGTTGGGTTTTTTCCAGTATATTAAAGAGAATCAAGACAATGATCCTGTTTTCTTAAAAAAAAAAAGAATGGATTCTTAGGTACTGGATTCTCATAGCATCTCTTAAACTACTATAAAATGATAACAGTGGGTTGAGCCAAGATTTCCAGAACTCTTTAACTGAGAAGAAGATGGATTCATGAGACTGGGAGCACAAGATCCAGAGCAGTAAAAATTAATTACATAGTACTAAATGATCTGATGAAAGATAATTGCAAATTATTAGAAAAGCATTGTGTGAAAACAGAGGGTGTGGAACAGATAAATGTAAAATGATTGTTCTATTTTAGGAGTCATGAGAAACACTTTTGTGGCAGCACTAATTTTCATGATTATTCTAATTGCTGTGTGGATAGGAGCAAGGAAGGAGAATAGTTGTATTAATCCTAGATTAGGTTTTGATCAGGGTGGCCTCAGAAGAAAAAAAGAAGAAATGAAATTGAAGGAGTTCATAAGAAAGTAGCTGATTTAATATACTATGGAGTCTAGTTTTATCTATTCCCCACTTCTATGTCCACCTCTGATTATTTTGGGGCAAATCTCAGAATCATAGGTCACCCATAAGTATTTCATTATTTCTTTCTAAAGGATAAAACCAAAAAGCATTATCACACTTAAAAGTCAATAATTCCTTAAAATCATGAAATGTACACTGTCAAATTTCTAATTATCTCACAAACATTTTTTCAGTAGTTGTTTATTTGAAACAGGGTCCAAATAAGGTCTACACGTTGGAATTGCTGGATATATCACTTGTCTCTTTTAATTGGCAGATTTCTACTCCAATCCTTTTTTTCTTCTCACAATTTATTGAAGAAATTAGCTCATTCGTTTAGTAAAATTTTTTAAGGTCTGGAATTTGATGACTGCATCCCAGAGGCACCATTTATATGTTCCTCTGTCCTCTCTCTTTCCAGTAAATGGATAATAGGACTTAAAGGCTTGATCAAATTCAGGTTTGATTTTTTTCAGAGAAGAGTGTGTCATTGATTGTATTGTATTTTTTCATCAGGGCATGCATTATGTCCAGCTGTCCCTTTTTGAGATGTTATCAGCCATTGATATTAAATGTCTAGATCCATTAAGTAATTAAAGTTGCAAAAATGGTGATATTTTAATAGTAACTTGTTTTTCATTTATTACCTAGAACACTATAAAGAGAAACATCACTCCATCTATTATTTGGTTACCCTGAGATGCGTTTTATTTAGGATAGGCAGAGAAAATGTTGATTCTTTGTCTTTATTTACCAACTTACAAAATGAGTTTGTTTCCTAGCAGCTTCCAATGGTAACCAATTGTTGTTTTCTGTTTTTTTTTTAACTTTCAGTTAGATCCAATTGATAATGTGGTTCAATTAATGACAGTTATTATCCTGATCAAAATGTCCCTTTTTGACCTGTGGGAGTCTGTTCAAGTTGGCTCCTGAGTCCTTTTGAAACAGCTTCCAACAGTCTAATTACCACCACCACCCCCTTATTTCTGGTATTACAAGATGTTCCAGGCTCATCTCGTGCATTTTCTGCCTCAAACCTTGCATTTTTTCAAGTCACCCTGTTTCATTTTAGAAAGATTTTTTTTTTAAGACTATGATATTGGTACAAGAAGTACTTGTTCCTGGGTTGGTCATTATTTCTAGGTATTTCCAGTGGACAGAGCTAGGAATTGATTTTAAAGACTAAATACTTTATGAGTTCATACTGATACCTCAAATTCCAGACCATAGATTTTAAATTAACCTCTTTGATCTTACATCTGTATCTGTTTTCTCAAATGTTTTAGGATCCCAATTCTCAAAGTCACCAAGAATGAGAGAATTAAGAGCTGTTTGTATTTCCATTTTGGGGGGGTGAACTGTTTATTTCTTTAGTTCATTTTTTAAGAGTGGTTGTTCTCTTCCTTCTCTATCTTTAAAAATGCTTTTATACATTAGAAATGAAGGGGCGCCTGGGTGGCGCAGTTGGTTAAGTGTCCGACTTCAGCCAGGTCAGGATCTCGTGGCCCGGGAGTTCGAGCCCCACGCCGGGCTCTGGGCTGATGGCTCAGAGTCTGGAGCCTGTTTCCGATTCTGTGTCTCCCTCTCTCTCTCTGCCCCTCCCCCGTTCATGCTCTGTCTCTCTCTGTCCCAAAAATAAATAAAAAACATTGAAAAAAAAAAAAGAAATGTTAGCCCTTTGTTGGTGGTATGAGTTGAACATATTTTTCCTCCAGTTTTGTTGTCTTTTTTCTTTGCTTATGGAGTATATTTGTCATGCTAAATCTAAAAAAATACATAATAAAATTAATCTATCATTTTCCTTAATGTTTCTGGATATCAAATCATAGTTAAGAAAGCTTTCCCCATTTCCAGATTGTAATATAATTTACCCATTTTCTTCTAATTCATGTATGCTTTCCTTTTTTTCACTTAAATATCTGGTCCTTATAAAATTTGTCCTATTGTATAGTTTGAGGCACAGATACAATTTTTTTCTTCACCCCATATGGCTTTCTAGTAGTTTATTCTCACACACAGCAGAGTGGAAGCACCTGGGAATTAACATCCCTGAGAAGCAGCCTACAATCAGTGAATAATAAAATTTGCTGTCAAAATAAGCTTTAGGAGAGATAACCCTGAGTCACATGTTTTTCCCAGAGTGACACAACAGAACTTATAGATACCACAGAGGTTATTTGCTTGATAACAAACCTTTTATTAGCTGCCTTCCCTTTTTCCCCAGACCCTTCTGGTATTTCCTAAGACCACTTCACAATTAACATTTGCATTCTAATCTTTGTGTCAGAGTCTCCTTCTGGGGGAATGCATCTAAGACACTTCCTGTATCATGTACTAAATATGCATATTTAATTGAATTTTCTACTCTCTTCCATTAATCTGCTTATTCATGCTCTAATACCATATTGTAATTATAGAGACTACGGTTAGTGTCAAATATCTGGTATGTACACATTTCTTTCCTCTTTTGTCTCAGTTTTCCTAGCTATGCTTGATTGTTTAGTCTTCTATTTGCACTTGATAACTAATTTGCCTAGACCCAGGGGGAAAAAATGGAATTTTTTTGAGATTGCATTAAATTGATTTAGAGGTAATTGAAAGTATTATGATTTTGATTTTTCCTATCCAAGAATATGTTATATCTTTCCATTTATTCAAGTCTACTTTTGTGTCTTTTAGGAACGATTTTATAGTTTTCATCATACAGGTTTTGGACATTTCTTCGTAAGTTTATTACTGTGTACTTAATTTTTTTATGTTATGCTAAAAAAATTTTTTTATGCTTAATTTTTTTATGCTATGCTAGCCCTTTGTCCGATATGTCAATAAGTTCTTCTTTTCCACTATATCTTTGATTTGATTTTTGTTTATCTGGAAGCTATTGATTTTTGCATATTAATTTTATTTTTTTTTTATTTTTTTTTTAAATTTACATTTATTTATTTATTTTTTTTTTATGTAATTTATTGACAAATTGGTTTCCATACAACACCCAGTGCTCATCCCAAAAGGTGCCCTCCTCAATACCCATCACCCACCCTCTCCTCCCTCCCACCCCCCATCAACCCTCAGTTTGTTCTCAGTTTTTAAGTCTCTTATGCTTTGGCTCTCTCCCATTCTAACCTCTTTTTTTTTTTTCCTTCCCCTCCCCCATGGGTTCCTGTTAAGATTCTCAGGATCCACATAAGAGTGAAACCATATGGTATCTGTCTTTCTCTGTATGGCTTATTTCACTTAGCATCACACTCTCCAGTTCCATCCACGTTGCTACAAAAGGCCATATTTCATTTTTTCTCATTGCCACGTAATATTCCATTGTGTATATAAACCACAATTTCTTTATCCATTCATCAGTTGATGGACATTTAGGCTCTTTCCATAATTTGGCTATTGTTGAGAGTGCTGCTATGAACATTGGGGTACAAGTGGCCCTATGCATCAGTGCTCCTGTATCCCTTGGATAAATTCCTAGCAGTGCTATTGCTGGGTCATAGGGTAGGTCTATTTTTAATTTTCTGAGGAACCTCCACACTGCTTTCCAGAGCGGCTGCACCAATTTGCATTCCCACCAACAGTGCAAGAGGGTTCCCGTTTCTCCACATCCTCTCCAGCATCTTTGGTCTCCTGATTTGTTCATTTTGGCCACTCTGACTGGCGTGAGGTGATACCTGAGTGTGGTTTTGATTTGTATTTCCCTGATAAGGAGCGACGCTGAACATCTTTTCATGTGCCTGTTGGCCATCCAGATGTCTTCTTTAGAGAAGTGTCTATTCATGTTTTCTGCCCATTTCTTCACTGGGTTATTTGTTTTTTGGGTGTGGAGTTTGGTGAGCTCTTTATAGATTTTGGATACTAGCCCTTTGTCCGATATGTCATTTGCAAATATCTTTTCCCATTCCGTTGGTTGCCTTTTAGTTTTGTTGGTTGTTTCCTTTGCTGTGCAGAAGCTTTTTATCTTCATAAGGTCCCAGTAATTCACTTTTGCTTTTAATTCCCTTGCCTTTGGGGATGTGTCGAGTAAGAGATTGCTACGGCTGAGGTCAGAGAGGTCTTTCCCTGCTTTCTCCTCTAAGGTTTTGATGGTTTCCTGTCTCACATTTAGGTCCTTTATCCATTTTGAGTTTATTTTTGTGAATGGTGTGAGAAAGTGGTCTAGTTTCAACCTTCTGCATGTTGCTGTCCAGTTCTCCCAGCACCATTTGTTAAAGAGGCTGTCTTTTTTCCATTGGATGTTCTTTCCTGCTTTGTCAAAGATGAGTTGGCCATACGTTTGTGGGTCTAGTTCTGGGGTTTCTATTCTATTCCATTGGTCTATGTGTCTGTTTTGGTGCCAATACCATGCTGTCTTGATGATGACAGCTTTGTAGTAGAGGCTAAAGTCTGGGATTGTGATGCCTCCTGCTTTGGTCTTCTTCTTCAAAATTCCTTTGGCTATTCGGGGCCTTTTGTGGTTCCATATGAATTTTAGGATTGCTTGTTCTAGTTTCGAGAAGAATGCTGGTGCAATTTTGATTGGGATTGCATTGAATGTGTAGATAGCTTTGGGTAGTATTGACATTTTGACAATATTTATTTTTCCAATCCATGAGCAGGGAATGTCTTTCCATTTCTTTAAATCTTCTTCAATTTCCTTCAGAAGCTTTCTATACTTTTCAGCATACAGATCCTTTACATCTTTGGTTAGATTTATTCCTAGGTATTTTATGCTTCTTGGTGCAATTGTGAATGGGATCAGTTTCTTTATTTGTCTTTCTGTTGCTTCATTGTTAGTGTATAAGAATGCAACTGATTTCTGTACATTGATTTTGTATCCTGCAACTTTGCTGAATTCCTGTATCAGTTCTAGCAGACTTTTGGTGGAGTCTATCGGATTTTCCATGTATAATATCATGTCATCTGCAAAAAGCGAAAGCTTGACTTCATCTTTGCCAATTTTGATGCCCTTGATTTCCTTTTGTTGTCTGATTGCTGATGCTAGAACTTCCAGCACTATGTTAAACAGCAGCGGTGAGAGTGGGCATCCTTGTCGTGTTCCTGATCTCAAGGAAAAAGCTCTCAGTTTTTCCCCGTTGAGGATGATGTTAGCTGTGGGCTTTTCATAAATGGCTTTGATGATCTTTAAGTATGTTCCTTCTATCCCGACTTTCTCAAGGGTTTTTATTAAGAAAGGGTGCTGGATTTTGTCGAAGGCCTTTTCTGCATCGATTGACAGGATCATATGGTTCTTCTCTCTTTTTTTGTTAATGTGATGTATCACGTTGATTGATTTGCGAATGTTGAACCAGCCCTGCATCCCAGGAATGAATCCCACTTGATCATGGTGAATAATTCTTTTTATATGCCGTTGAATTCGATTTGCTAGTACCTTATTGAGAATTTTTGCATCCATATTCATCAGGGATATTGGCCTGTAGTTCTCTTTTTTTACTGGGTCTCTGTCTGGTTTAGGAATCAAAGTAATACTGGCTTCCTAGAATGAGTCTGGAAGTTTTCCTTCCCTTTCTATTTCTTGGAATAGCTTGAGAAGGATAGGTATTATCTCTGCTTTAAACGTGTGGTAGAACTCCCCTGGGAAGCCATCTGGTCCTGGACTCTTATTTGTTGGGAGATTTTTGATAACCGATTCAATTTCTTCACTGGTTATGGGTCTGTTCAAGCTTTCTATTTCCTCCTGATTGAGTTTTGGAAGAGTGTGGGTGTTCAGGAATTTGTCCATTTCTTCCAGGTTGTCCAATTTGTTGGCATACAATTTTTCATAGTATTCCCTGATAATTGTTTGTATCTCTGAGGGATTGGTTGTAATAATTCCATTTTCATTCATGATTTTATCTATTTGGGTCATCTTCCTTTTCTTTTTGAGAAGCCTGGCTAGAGGTTTGTCAATTTTGTTTATTTTTTCAAAAAACCAACTCTTGGTTTCGTTGATCTGCTCTACAGTTTTTTTAGTTTCTATATTGTTTATTTCTGCTCTGATCTTTATTATTTCTCTTCTTCTGCTGGGCTTAGGCTGCCTTTGCTGTTTTGCTTCTAGTTCCCTTAGGTGTGCTGTTAGATTTTGTATTTGGGATTTTTGTTGTTTCTTGAGATAGGCCTGGATTGCAATGTATTTTCCTCTCAGGACTGCCTTTGCTGCGTCCCAAAGCGTTTGGATTGTTGTCTTTTCATTTTTGTTTGTTTCCATATATTTTTAAATTTCTTCTCTAATTGTCTGGTTGACCCACTCATTCGTTAGTAGGGTGTTCTTTAACCTCCATGCTTTTGGAGGTTTTCCAGACTTTTTTCTGTGGTTGATTTCAAGCTTCATAGCATTGTGGTCTGAAAGTAAGCATGGTATAATTTCAATTCTTGTAAACTTATGAAGGGCTGTTTTGTGACCCAGTATATGATCTATCTTGGAGAATGTTCCATGTGCACTCGAGAAGAAAGTATATTCTGTTGCTTTGGGATGCAGAGTTCTAAATATATCTGTCAAATCCATCTGTTCCAATGTCTCATTCAGGGCCCTTGTTTCTTTATTGACCGTGTGTCTAGATGATCTATCCATTTCTGTAAGTGGTATATTAAAGTCCCCTGCAATTACCACATTCTTATCAATAAGGTTGCTTATGTTTATGAGTAATTGTTTTATGTATTTGGGGGCTCCGGTATTCGGTGCATAGACATTTATAATTGTTAGCTCTTCCTGATGGATAGACCCTGTAACTATTATATAATGTCCCTCTTCATCTCTTGTTACAGCCTTTAATTTAAAGTCTAGTTTGTCTGATATAAGTATGGCTACTCCAGCTTTCTTTTGGCTTCCAGTCGCATGATAAATAGTTCTCCATCCCCTCACTCTCAATCTAAAGGTGTCCTCAGGTCTAAAATGAGTCTCTTGTAGACAGCAAATAGATGGGTCTTGTTTTTTTATCCATTCTGATACCCTGTGTGTTTTGGTTGGCGCATTTAATCCATTTACATTCAGTGTTATTATAGAAAGATACGGGTTTAGAGTCATTGTGATGTCTGTATGTTTTATGCTTATAGTGATGTCTCCGGGACTTTGTCTCACAGGGTCCCCCTTAGGATCTCTTGTAGGGCTGGTTTAGTGGTGACAAATTCCTTCAGTTTTTGTTTGTTTGGGAAGACCTTTATCTCTCCTTCTATTCTAAATGACAGACTTGCTGGATAAAGGATTCTTGGCTGCATGTTTTTTCTGTCTAGCACCCTGAAAATCTCGTGCCAATTCTTTCTGGCCTGCCAAGTTTCAAAAGAGAGATCAGTCACAAGTCTTATAGCTCTCCCTTTATATGTGAGGGCACGTTTACCCCTTGCTGCTTTCAGAATTTTCTCTTTATCCTTGTATTTTGCCAGTTTCACTATGATATGTCGTGCAGAAGATCGATTCAAGTTACGTCTGAAGGGAGTTCTCTGTGCCTCTTGGATTTCGATGCCTTTTTCCTTCCCCAGTTCAGGGAAGTTCTCAGCTATTATTTCTTCAAGTACCCCTTCAGCACCTTTCCCTCTCTCTTCCTCCTCTGGGATACCAATTATGCGTATATTATTTCTTTTTAGTGTATCACTTAATTCTCTAATTTTCCCCTCATACTCCTGGATTTTTTTATCTCTCTTTTTCTCAGCTTCCTCTTTTTCCATAACTTTATCTTCTAGTTCACCTATTCTCTCCTCTGCCTCTTCAAGCCGAGCTGTGGTGGTTTCCATTTTGTTATGCATTTCGTTTAAAGCGTTTTTCAGCTCCTCGTGACTGTTCCTTAGTCCCTTGATCTCTGTAGCAAGAGATTCTCTGCTGTCCTGTATACTGTTTTCAAGCCCAGCGATTAATTTTATGACTATTATTCTAAATTCACTTTCTGTTATGTTATTTAAGTCCTTTTTGATTAGCTCATTAGCTGTTGTTATTTCCTGGAGATTCTTCTGAGGGGAATTCTTCCGCTTGGTCATTTTGGACAGTCCCTGGCGTGGTGAGGACCTGCAGGGCACTTCCCCTGTGCTGTGGTGTATAACTGGAGTTGGTGGGCGGGGCCGCAGTCAGACCTGATGTCTGCCCCCAGCCCACCACTGGGGCCACAGTCAGACTGGTGTGTGCCTTCTTTTCCCCTCTCCTAGGGGCGGGATTCACTGTGGGGTGGTGTGGCTCGTCTGGGCTACTTGCACCCTGCCAGGCTTGTGATGCTGGGGATCTGGCGTATTAGCTGGGGTGGGTAGGCAAGGTGCTCGGGGGCAGGAGGGGCAGGCTTCCATCGCTTCTCCTTAGGTGATCCACTTCAGGAGGGGCCCTGTGGCAACAGGAGGGAGTCAGATCCGCTCCCGGAGGTTTGGCTCCGCCGAAGCGCAGAGTTGGGTGTTTTCGGGGAGCGAGCAAGTTCCCTGGCAGGAACCAGTTCCCTTTGGGATTTGGGCTGGGGGATGGGCGGGGGAGATGGCGCTGGCGAGCGCCTTTGTTCCCCACCAAACTGAGCTCTGTTGTCAGGGGGCTCAGCAGCTCTCCCTCCCTTTGTCCTCCAGCCTTCCCGCTTTCTGAGCAGAGCTGTTAACTTATGACCTCCCAGAGGCTAAGTCGCGCTTGTTGTGGGAACACAGTCCGTCAGGCCCCTCCGCTTTTGCAAGCCAGACTCGGGGGCTCTGCTTGGCCGGTGAGCCGCCCCTCCGCCCCGGCTCCCTCCCGCCAGTCCGTGGAGCGCGCACCGCCTCGCCGCCCTTCCTACCCTCTTCCGTGGGCCTCTCGTCTGCGTTTGGCTCCGGCGACTCCGTTCTGCTAATCCTCTGGCGGTTTTCTGGGTTATTTAGGCAGGTGTAGAAGGAATCTAAGTGATCAGCAGGACGTGCCGTGAGCCCAGCGTCCTCCTAAGCCGCCATCTTGCCTAAATTTACGCATATTAATTTTATAACTGGTTTATTAACTAAGTTCTTTCATCTTTTGTAGTAGTTTTTATATTGGCTCTTTGGGATTTTCCAGATATACAAGTATACCTTCTACAAATACATAGTTTTACTTTTTTCCAATTCTTATGTATCTAAGGAAATTTTTTATTATATCATAATAAAGACATAGCTATACATTCATTTTTTCTTGTTAGTTTTTAACCATGGTTTATGCTAAATTTTGTAGGAAAGTTTTTATGCACAAATGGGCATTACTGTATGATTTTTATCTCTATTAATAATGGGACTATTACTCGGTGATTAAAAACAAAGAAATCTTGGGGTGCCTGGGTGGCTCAGTTGGTTAAGTGTCTGACTATGTTTCAGCTCAGGTCATGATCTCATGGTTTGTGAGTTTGAGCCCTGCATCAGGCTCCATGCTGACAGAACACAGCCGGCTTGGCTGTCTCCCTTTCTCTGCCCTTTCCCTGATCATGTTCTCTCTCTCAAAATAAATTTTTAAAAAATGTAAAAAAAAAACTTAAAAAGAGGATGAAATCTTGCCATTTGCAACAACATGGATGGGACTAGAGTGTATTATGCTAAGCAAAATAAGTAAATCAGATAAAGACAAATGGCATGATTTCATTCATACGTTGAATTTAAGAAACAAAACAGATGAACACAGGGGAAGGGAAGGAAAAAAATAAGATAAAAACAGAGAGGCAAACTGTAAGAGACTTTTTAATAAAGAGAACAAACTGAAGGTTGTTGGAGGGGAGGTGAGTGGGGGGAGGGGCTAAATGAGTGAAGGGCATTAAGGAGGGCACTCGTTGGGTTGAGCACTGGGTGTTATATGTAAGTGATGAATCATTAAATTCTACTTCTGAAACCATTACTACACTATATGTTAACTAACTTGAATTTAAATAAAAAATACATAAAACAACAAAAAAAGAAAAGCTAACAAAAATAATGTGAATAATATTCATGGCTCTTCTAGTATTAAACCACTCTTGGGGCGCCTGGGTGGTGCAGTCGGTTAAGCGTCCGACTTCAGCCAGGTCACGATCTCGAGGTCCGTGAGTTCGAGCCCCGCGTCAGGCTCTGGGCTGATGGCTCAGAGCCTGGAGCCTGTTTCCGATTCTGTGTCTCCCTCTCTCTCTGCCCCTCCCCCGTTCATGCTCTGTCTCGCTCTGTCCCAAAAATAAATAAAAAACGTTGAAAAAAAAATTTAAACCACTCTTGTTTTCCTGGAATAAACCCTACTTAATTATGACATATATATATATATATATATGTATTTATGCTTATTTATTTTTGAGCACAAAAGAGACAGAGTGTGAGTAGGGGAGGGGCAGAGAGAGAGGGAGACAAGAGACACAGAATCTCAAGTAGGCTCCAGACTGTAATCTATCAGCACTGAGTGTGACACAGGCCTTGAACCTATGAACTGTGAGATCATAACCTGAACCAAAGTCAAACACTTAACCGACTGAGCAACCCAGGCGCCCCAATTATGATATATATTTTTAAGTGGCTTATAGGATTCCATTTGCCAATATTTTATTAAAGATTTCTGCATCAACATGCAAGAATGAAGTTAGTCTATGATTTTCATTTTTTATATAGTCTTTGTCAAGTTTGGTGATCAAAGTTATACCTTATAAAATTAATTTGACAGTTTTCTTTTTTTATGCTCTGAATTAACATGATCTCATCTTCAGAAATGTACTAAGTCCTAGAATTTCCCCTATGAAACATAGGCGCTGTTTTGGCTTTGTTTGTTTTCAGAGGGACTTTTAAACTACTGTCTCTATTCTATAGTAATTGATTTATTTAGACTTTCTCCACTAGGGCCAATTTTGGTAAGTTGCATTTTTTCTAGCAATTTTACCTCAAGTGTCAAAATTATTTGTACGGTGTTGTGACTAGTAGTTTCATGATTTAAAAACAATTCTATTTTGATTACTTTCCCTTTGTCATTTCTGATTTTGTGTATTTGACTTTTTTCCCGTTTTTAAAGTATAATTTTTGTCAAATTGACTTACATACAAACTAAGTGCCCTCCTCAGTGCCCACCTCTCTCCCCCATTGCCCCATCCACCCTCATTTTGTTCTCTGTATTTAAGAGTCTCTTGTGGTTAGCCTCCCTCCCTCTCTGTTTGTAACTATTTTTTCCCCTTCCCTTCCCCCATAGTGGTTTGTATTAACATATTTTGTTATTTTTTCTCAAGGAATGTTTTTGGACTTATTTATTAATTATGCCTTTTTATTCTAACACACTGATTTCTACTTTTACCTTTATTAGTTCTTTCCTTCTATTTTTTTACTTTACTTTGTTGCTTTTTTTCAACTTTCTGAGATGCATTTAATTAATTATTTTTATTGATGTAGGTTTTTGTTAATTGTAGCTATTAACAGTACAAAATTTCATCTGATAACTGATTTAGCTGTACACTGTAGATTCTGATATTTCATGTTTTTTTACCATTAAAGTTATTGAATTATGTTGTCTTATTTTCTTTTTTTTTGTTTTTAATTTTTTTTTCAACGTTTATTTATTTTTGGGACAGAGAGAGACAGAGCATGAACGGGGGAGGGGTAGAGAGAGAGGGAGACACAGAATCGGAAACAGGCTCCAGGCTCTGAGCCATCAGCCCCGAGCCCGACTCGGGGCTCGAACTCCCGGACCGCGAGATCATGACCTGGCTGAAGTCGGACGCTTAACCGACTGCGCCACCCAGGCGCCCCTGTTGTCTTATTTTCTATTCCCCATTTGACTCGAGTTGCTTAGTACCATACTTGTTTAATTTGCCATGAGAAAGAACCTTTTTTTTTTTTTTTTTCTGGTGAGGAGGATGTTGTCAATTACTAGTTTTGTTCCATTATAGTCAGAAAATGCAGTTTGTATTCTTTCTTTTTGTCCTCCAGTTCTATTGAGATAATATTGACCTATATGTATTATTTTTATTTGTTGATATTTATCAAGGTTTTTGCAGTTAAGATATGTGTAGTTTTTGTGACTGTCCCATGGACATTAAGATAAATATTATTGACTATATTGTTTACTTCTATATTGTTACCATTTTTTTCTCCATTTGATCTGTATTGAATAAAATGGGTGTATAAAAGCCTCATATTACTGTGTCTCTTTCTATTACTTCTTGTATAAACTATAGCATCTTCTTCATTAGAATTGTTGCTATTACCAGGTACACAAATAATAGTAATAACTGTAACATTATTGTGACTTTTAGCCACATTATAAACCATCCTTTTTCCTTTATGAGGCATTGTGTTCTGAATGGTATCTTATCAGGTATCAAAATTGTGAGTCCTGCTTTTTTACAATTTCCATTTATGTGATACAACTTTTCCATTCTTTTTCTTTGTTATTTCTTCTCTCTTTCTCCTCTCCTTATGTGGCTCCAATTACATTTATATTACATAGATTGAGATTATCCCACTGCTCACTGACGTTCTGTTCATTTTTGTAAGTTTTTTTCCTGTGAATTTCATTTTATAGTTTCTATAGCTATGTATTTGAGGTTTTTACTACGTGTTCCGTTTGCACTACAGCTTGGAAACACTCTCAAGGCTGTACACTGAGGGAATTGTAGGGATCACCTCATTTGTTTTCCTGCTCTCAGAGATCATTATCACTATGTGCAAAAAGCCCTAAATCTGATTTCCTTTCTCTCAGGGATCACTATTACTGTAGGCCTGATGCCCTAAATCTTGGAAATCAGTGTTTCTTATATTTTGACCAGTGTTTTAGTTTTAGTTGTTTCATGCAGGAGGGTAAATCTAGTTTCTGTTGCTTCATCTTGACCTAGAAGAGAAGTTATCCATGTAAATTTTAATCAGCTTGTTAATATTTACAAAGATCTCTGCTTGGATTTTGATCAGAATTATATTGAATCTAAAGATTAATTTGGGATAATTGACATACTACCAATATTGAGTGTCTTAATTCATAAATGTGGTATATAGCACCATTTATTTAAGTCTTCTTAGAGTTCTTTCCATGTTTTGTAGTTTTCAGCATACATATCCTGCAGAAATTTTAAAATATTTATTCCCAAGTAGTCCATTTAAAAAAATAATTACCTAATATTGTATGCTTAGTGAAAGAACCCATATTCAAAAGGCTTAAATTCTATATGACCTCTTTTATATGATATTCTGGAAAGGGTGAAACTATAGGGATGAAGAACAAAACACTTATTGCCAAGGGCTAAAGGTGGGTCATGGAACTGTTCTGTATCTTAAATGTGGTAGTTACATAACTCTGCATTTGTCAAAACTCACAGAACTGTGCACCAAAATAATGAATTTTTCTGTACATAATTAAAAAAATCCTCTAGAGAACATTTATTTGTTTTAGCAGGTGATCAACCCAGTTATACTCAGACAACAAGTTCTGTCTCACCTTCTAGGATAATAGTTCCAGTGTCCATTTATTTATAAAAGCCTTTGCTGTGTGGCTTTACTACATTTGTGCAGTTTATGGATGATCCCAGTTTTTTGCAGATTCATACACAGTATTAGGGAATCACCTTCTTGAACTCTCTTTTATGTAATCACATTGTCCCCACTGCCTCCAGCCTTCAGGGTCCTCTTTTACTGACCCTCTGGGCAGAAAAATAAGAATATTTCTTTCAGAGTTTTACCTGTCTGTACTACTCCTGGGCTAGTCTGCAAATGTGCCACCCCGCTTTGGACAAAGTTATAAGAGAAAAGGGTTCCAGTCCAAGGTGGCAATATAGAAAGACCCTGAACTCATCTCTTCCATAGAAAACACCAAATTACACCTATTATAGAGCAATGCATCCTAAAGAACTGAGGGCTGACTGAACAGCTTCTGTGCAACAAAAGATAGAACAACTGAGACATGGTAGCAAAGGAAACCTCCACCCCTGACACTGCAAACTACATTGGGGAGGGATATTACTGAGGGACCAGGAGCAGATTCATTTGTCTTTGGGCACAGAAAAAAGGTTCAGTTTAAAAAAGCAACTAATATATATAAAAGTCAGCCCTAAAACCCTGTCCAATGGTGGAGGAGCTACTGGAACTTTCTCTCTCAGAGGAACCAGAGCACGGTATGGTTTATGCTCCCCCTCCATCTTGAAAGTACAGCCCAGAGCAGGGTCTAAACAGTTATAGCATGCTTGCAGCTTCATTGAGCCCCAGGTTCCTAACCCACACCAGTCCCAGTTGCACTGGAGCACAGAAAAAAAGCTACAGCTTAAAAGGGCAACTAGCATATAAAAAATCCAGCCTAAGAACTCCTCCAAATGTCTAGGAAGCTACTGGAACTCTTTCCTGGTGTGAGGGGTGGGTGTATATAGTTAATCTCTGCCTCCACCTTAATAACTTGAATTGGAGCAAAGTCCAGATGCTCTAACTGGCCTGCCACCCCAGCAAGTACCCAGTCTTCCACCAATATGTGGAATTTAAGAAAGAAAAGAGATGAATATAGGGGAAAGAAAGAAGAGATAGAGAAGGAAACCATAAGAGACTCTTAACTATAGCGAACATAGTGAGGGTTGATGGAGGTAGGTTGGCAGGAATGGGCTAAATGGGTGATGGCTATTAAGGAGGGCACTTGTTATGATGAATACTGGGTGTTATATGTAAATGATGAATCACGAAATTCTACACCTGAAACTAAATTTGCCATATATGTTAACTAACTAGAATTTAAATAAAATCTTCAAAAGAAAAAAAAAGAACAGATGGACATAACAAATATATCCAAAAACAACAAAACACACATTCTTTTCAAGTGCATTTGAAATATTCTCCAGACTAGATCACGTGTTATGCCACAAAACAAGATTGAATAAATGTGAGAAGACTGAAATCATACCATGTATCTTTTCTGACCACAAAGGTGTGAAACTAGAAATAAATCACAGGAAAATAATAGAGTAAACACAAACACAGAGGGGCTAAAGAACATGTTACTAAACAACCAATGATCAATAAAAAAATAAAATAACATTTAAAAAATACATGGAAGCAAATGCAAATGAAAAAAACAATGGTCTGAAATATTTTGAGCCACAACAAAAGCAATTCTAAGAAGGAGACATATAGTGATACCGTAGTCCTACCTAAAGAAACAAGGAAAACCTCAAACTGAACTTACACTTAAAGTAACTAGAAAAATAACAATGTTCAATGTGAATAAAAAGAAGGAAATAATAATGATAACAGAAATAAATACATAGAACCTGCCCCCCCAAAATGAAAAGAATCAGTAAGAGAAACCGACACGTAACATCATATTCAGTGGTGGAAAACTGAGAACTTTTCCTTTAAGATCAGGAACAAGACAGGGATGTCCACTCTCACCACTGTTATTCAACAAAGTAGTGGAAACCCTAGTCACAACAATCAGATAAGAAAAAGAAATAAAAGGGGGCGCCTGGGTGGCTCAGTCGGTTAAGCGTCCAACTTCAGCTCAGGTCACGATCTCGAGGTCCGTGAGTTCAAGCCCCGCGTCAGGCTCTGGGCTGATGGCTCAGAGCCTGGAGCCTGCTTCTGATTCTGTGTCTCCCTCTCTCTCTGCCCCTCCCCCGTTCATGCTCTGTCTCTCTCTGTCCCAAAAATAAATAAACGTTAAAAAAAAAAAACTTAAAAAGAAAAAAAAAGAAAAAGAAGTAAAAGGCATCATAATGGTAGGGAAGAAGTTAAATGATCACTATTTGCGTATGACATGATATCATACAAAGAAAACCCTAAAGACTCCGCCAAAAGCCAATTAGAATTAATAAATTTAGTAAAATTGCATAATGTAAAGTATTTAAAACCCAAAATCAGTAGCATTTTTATGCATTAATAACAATGTATCAGAAAGGAATTAAGGAAACAATTCTATCTATAATAGAATGAATAGAATAGACTAGAATAGAATACAATAGAATTCTATTTGTAAAAGGAATGAAATACATAGGAATAAACGTAACAAAAGATGTGAAAGACCTGAACTCTAGTCTATAAAACATTTATGAAAGAAATTGAAGACAGAACTATATGGAAAGATACTCTAAGCTATTGGATTGGAAGAAGTAATATTGTTAAAATGTCCATATTACTCAAAGCAATCTACAGATTGAATTCAATCCCTAACAAAATAGAAACTGTAGTTTTCACAGAACTAGAAGAAATAATAATACAATTTATATGGAACCACAAAGTTTTTCGAATATACAAAGCAATCTTGAAAAATAAGAACAAAGCTGGAAATTTTACACTCCCAGATATTAAGATATGCTACAAAACTCTAGTAATCAACACAGTATGGTACTGGCACAAAAATAGATACATAGATCAATAGAATAGAATAGAAAGCCCAGAAATAAAACTACATTTATATGGTCAATTAATCTATGACAAAGGAGGGAAGAATATATAATGGGGAAAAGACAGTCTTTCCAACAAATGGTGCTAGGAAAAGTGGACAGCTACATGGAAAGGAACAAAACTGGACCACTTTTAATATAATACACAAAGCAAAATGAAAATGTATTAAATGTGAGACCTGAAACCATAAAAGTTCTACAAGAGAACACTGGCAGTAACTTCTTTGGTATCAGCCTTAGCAACATTTTTCTAGATATGTCAGGCAAGGGAAACAAAAGCAAAAACAAACTATTAGGGCTACATCAAGATAAAAAGCTTTTGCACAGCAAAAGAAACCATTAAAAAACACAAAGGCAACCTACCAAATTGTAGGAGATGCTTTTAAATGACTTATGATATAATGGGTTATTATCCAAAATATATAAAGAATTTATTTATACAATTGACACCCCCCCAAAAAAACAATCAGATTGAAAAATAAACAGAGGACCTGAATAGACATTTTCCCAAAAAAGGCATACAGACACATTAGAAGACGTCCAGCATCACTAATCATCAGGGAAATGCAAATCAAAAGCACAATGAGCTGTCGCCTAATACCTATCAGAATGGCTGAAATCAAAATATAAGAAAATAATAAGTGCTGGTGGGGATATGGAGAAAAAGGAAAGCTTGAACACTGTTGGTAGGAATGTAAATTAGTACAGCCACTGTAGAACACAGTATAGGGGTTCCTCAAAATATTAAAAATAGAAATATCATATGATCTAATATCTGAGTATTTGTTTAAAGAAAACAAAAGCCCTAATTTAAAAAGGCACATGCGCCCCTATGTTTATTGAAGCATTATTTACAATAGGTAAGATATGGGAGTAACCTAAGTGTCTATTGATAGATGAAAAGGTAAAGAAGGTTTGGTATATATACAATGGAATATTTTTCTGCCATAAAAAGGATAATATCTTGCCATTAGCAACAACATGGATGGTCCTTGAGGGTATTTTATTAAATGAAATAGTGAGACTAAGAAAGGCAAATACCATATAATTTCATTTGTATGTGGAATCCAAAAATAAACTGAATAAACAGAAGAAAGCAAAAACAGACCTATAAATATAGAGGATGAACTGATGGCTGCCAGAGAGAAGGTGTTTGGGGGAAAGGGCAAAATGGGTGATGAGGAGTGGGAGATACAGGCTTCCAGTTATGGAATAAATAAGTCATGTGAATAAAAGGCACAAAAGGGAATATAGTCAATGATATTGTAATAGAGTTGTATGGTTATAGATGGTAGTAGCTACACCTGTGTTAAGCATAGCATAACATATAGAGATGGTGAATCACTGTGTTGTATGCCTGGAACTAGTGTAACCTGTTAACTATACTCAAATAAAAAATGAAAATAAAATGTAAAAAAAAGTTACAAGATTAAAGCAGAGAAAAAGGGATAACTCACCCTGTATGGATCACAACTCCATCTTTTGACATCCCTCAATCTGCCTGTTTTTGTTTACTTTTCAGAGTCTTCATGTGGATGCTTTTTGTTGCTACTTTTGTTCAGAGTTTTTACTTATAATCAGCAGGACAAAGTGTATTCTGCTTGTTTGAAAATTATGACAATAATATTATTTTATCTTTCACGTATATGTAATTTGGTATTTTTGCTTTTTCCCCCCATTTTTCCCTTTCCCTTTAAAGTTCAGTAGGTTTATTGAAATATGTGTTAATGTTTACCATTCTGAAAATTTTATTCCAGGTACATGTGTCTTTTAAATATGTATTTTAAAGGTTCATTTTGTTTTTCTTCATGACAATATTCTTGAATTATTGATAATGACATTTGTACTTTTCCTTAACTTTGATTTTCTTCTTTGAGGACTCCTTTTACATGTATGTAGGATCTTACTTGTCAACCTTCCGTATAAGTTTCCTTCTCTTAAATCTTTTTATCTTTGTTTTATTTAGAAGTCATTGTTTACTGAATAAGTGACTTTTTTTTTACAAAAGAGAATCCCTCTGGTGTTAATAGATTTAACATATTATTCTTGTTATAGCATTAAAGATCTTTTGTCTTCTAGAAGGCTGTAAAAATTTGATAGAGTATGCAGAAAATTACATGTTATGAAATATTAGGTAGTATAAACTACAATGATCTTTTAAGAATTATGTTATTTGATGTAAGTCAGGTGATGTACTTACTAAACTTTACTTAAAGTTACACTGTGTATCCAAACCACATAAACATTTAGTAAATCATGACATTGAGATAAACATTCAAGATTATTCTTTGTACGCTATGAATTAATATTAATTTCCAATTCTCTTTGAAAATTCAAAACACATAAATAAAATAATTTCTTCTTATTTATCTTCTATTTTCTAATATTGCTCTTGTGTTTCTTCTACATTTAAAATTATTTCTTAAATTTTTTTTGCTTTATTTCTATTATTTCCTAAGTTCTATTATCTCATTTTCTGAGTTTTTCTCATTTTTATTTATGTTGTTATTTCATATTTTCTATAATTTTCTTAATTTATTTTATTTTAAAATATTAGGTTATACTTTTCATCTGCTTTATGAGCAGGTCCTTCTGGCATTTATTTTTTCTTTACATATTTGTACTATTTATGTTTTATTTCTCTCTCTTATGCACACACTTACAAATTTGTATGGATTCAACCACAATACTCTTTTTTTGCTCATTGTAACATTCTATTACTTTTCTGAGCTTTTTGTAGGAAGGGTGGAGATAGGAAAGATTTTCTAGCTTAATAACTCTAGAGTTTCTTATTTTATTTTCACAGAATGATAAAAATATGGCCTTCTCTCTGACCTCTACTTCTGTTCCCTAATTCCATTTTAATCTGGACATTTTTCTTTCCTGCTCAATTTGGGGAATCTGTTCTCAGCAGGTTTTTACTCAATGTGGAGGTTTGCAAACAATGGAGTTTCAGATGGTTAGTTTCAAGAATCCATAGGGCACAGACTGTTACAACCTCTTCAGCCTTTTTTTGGACCTCTTTATTCATTTTCAAACTGTAAGCACTTCCAGTCTTAGCTGTTATTTCCAATTTGGTTTAATGCAATTTCAAGTGAGTAATTGTTGGCTATTTCAGGGCTTTCATGTTCTTATATCTGTTGGAAGTTCTGCTACTTCCCTTCTCACAGATGCTGACACTATTATGCATCTATCTATCTGCAGTTGGTTTCTTACACCAACGTAAATTTTCAGAATGGGTTAAATAGTTGATAGGGATTCAGGAGTATACTTGCTATGATGAGCACCAGTTATTGTATGGAAGTGTTAAATCACTATATTGTACAGTTGAAACTAATATTACACTGTATATTAACAAACTGGAATTTAAATAAAATTAAAAAAAAATATGGGGTGCCTGGGTGGCTCCGTTGGTTAAGCATCCAACTTTGGCTCAGGTCATGATCTCACGGTTTGTGAGTTCGAGCCCCACGTCAGGCTCTGTGCTGACAGCTCAGAGCCTGGAGCCTGCTTCGGATTCTGTGTCTCCCTCTCTCTCTGTCCCTCCCCCGCTCATGCTCTGTCTCTCTCTGTCTCTCAATAATACATAAATGTTAAAAATAAACTTTAAAAAGAAAAATAAAAAATAATTTGGGATTTGGGGGGATACCTTGTTTTCTAGTTTTATTTTAAGTATGGCTCATGTTTTTAGTTTACCATTCTAGTTTTTCTGTCTGTTTTTATAGATGATTTTAACAAGTGATTAGAAACCATGATGTTACTGCAGTTGTCCTGCCAAAATCACCGAAACACTTTTATTTTTATTTATTTTTAATTTTTTAATGTTTATTTATTATTTTTGAGAGAGACAGACAGAGCATGAACGGGAGAGGGGCAGAGAGAGACGGAGACACAAAATCTGAAGCAGGCTCCAGGTTCTGAGCTGTCAACACAGAGCCCAAAGCAGGGCTTCAACCTATGAACCGTGAGATCATGACCTGAGCCAAAGTTGGATACTTAACCATTTGAGCCACCCAGGCCTCCCCACTCTTATTTGTATGTAAGATTTCATGGCAAGGTAATTTTTAAAAAAGGTTTAAAAAACTGGGGGAAAATGAAACAAAACAAAACAAAACAAAAGTCAATATAAAGTAATCTTTGAAGAAAAACAGGTCCTAACAAATAAGTAGTAACTCAATGAGTGGCATAGGCAATAAGAATGTAGAAAACTTTGGAGGTGGAGGTAAGATACTGGCATAGTAGGAGGACCCTAGGCTCATCTTGTTTCTTAAACGCAGCTGCATAACTATCAAATCATTTGAAATATCCCACAAATCATCCTGAAGACTGACAGAACCAGCTCCACAAATAAAAGGAGAAAAAAATCATCAAAGAATGTAGGAAGGGCAGAGAAGTGGTTTTAGGGAGAAATGGATCACAGCTGCTTCAGAGGGGAAGGAGCCATGTTCACAGAGAAAGGCAAGAGAGAGACTAGGCTGTATTTTTTTTATGCACAGGAAAGCATTTCCCCTAAGTCATTGCCTGGGAAAATGAGAAAGGCTGATTTTTGTGAATTCTTGCAACCAGATGGCCTTAAAGACTGGAGTTTTAAAGGTCAGTGGGTGTAGCTGGACTAGAGACCTGAGGGCACTGCCTTACACCTGGAGAAGGCAGGAAAACAACCTGGGGACAAATGGCATGGAAAAAACAATCTATCGAATATCTGGGACACACAGTGGGAAGATTATTCACTTTTCTTGGAGCTCCTCACTGAGAGGTAGACTTCATGGAGCCACTTCTCTGGGGACAATGGAGCTGGATGAGCTGCCTCCTCTCAGCATAAACACAGAGCCACATGCAGAAAGCAACCCAGCCCCAACACTGGCTGTCTAACCTACTTAAACCAAGTCCCACACCCCTGTGTTTTGGAAGTACTGCACTTCTTGGTCAAGCTTGCCTTAGTCTCACCATGATGGGCATCTTCTCCCTAAGACTAGCAGAAGCATCTCCCAAGCAGATAATTCTGCAGGGATTACGTCTGGAGGAAGTAGTATTGAATCTCAATTAACAAGTAGACTAGAGCACACTTAGTTAAAATCTGCCACATTCTGGCCATGGACCAACCAAAAACTGCCCACTGCACACAAGGAGAGTCTCTGCAGATGACTGGCCTGAAGGATTGAGCGGCCAAAACACAACAGCAGAGCGTATGTAGAACACACCAGAAACAATCCCTGAAGCACCAGGCCCTGGACATTATATGACATCTTTAGAAAGTCATTAGTCTCAGGAGCAGAAAACATAATGTACTTTTCTAACACACAGAAGACAGTGACTTAGACAAAATTCCAAGATAGAGGAATCATCCCAAATGAAAGAACAAGATAAGGTCATGGCCAGAGATCTAAGTGAAACAGATATAAGAAACATGCCTTATGGAACATTTAAAGCAACAATCACAAGAATACTCACTGGGTTTGAAAAAACAATGGAAGACTTCAAGGAAGCCCTTACTGCAGAAATAAAAGAATTTAAAAAAATCAGTCAGAAATGTAAAATGCAGTAAGTGAGATTCAAAAGAGACTTGACGCAATGAACAAAAGGAAGGAAGAAGCAAATGAATGAATAAGTAATACAGAAGACAAAATAATAAAAAATAATGAAGATGGACAAAAAAGAGAAACAAGAATTATGAAACAAGAGAACAGACTTGAGGAACTCACTGACTCCATCAATTGTCATAACATTCATATTATGGGAGTCCCAAAAAAAGAAGGAGAAAAGGGGGCAGAAGGTTTATTTGAGGAAATAATAGCTGAAAACTTCCCTAAACTGGGAAAGGAAATAAACATTTGAATCCAGGAGACACAGAGAACTCCCACCAAAATCAACAAAAGCAGCACAATACCAAGACACATTGTAATTAAATTTGCAAAATATAGTGATAAAGAAAAATCCTAAAAGCAGCTTGACAAAAAAGGTCCTTAACTTACAAGGAAAGACCCATAAGGCTAACTGCAGATCTCTCTACAGAAATTTGGCAAGCCAGAAAGGAGTGGTATGATGTATTCAACGTGCTGAAAGGGAAAAATCTGCAGCCCCAAATACTCTATCCAGCAAAGCTATCATTCAGAATACAGGAGAGATAGTTTCCCAAACAAACAAAAACTAAAAGAGTTCATGACAACTAAAATAGCCTTGCAAGAAATATTAAAAGAAACTCTTCGAGTGGGAAGGAAAGACCAGAAGTGATAAAGAAAAGAAAGGAACAGAGAAAATCTCCAGAACCAATGACAAAACAAGTAATAAAATGGTGCTAAATACATATTTATCAATAGTTACTCTGAATACAAATAGACTAAACACTCCAATAAAAAGATATAGGGTGTCAGAATGGATAAAAATGACAAGACCCATCTATATGCTACTGACAAGAGACTCATTTTAGACTTACAGACATGTGCAGATTGAAAGTAAGGGGATGGAGACACATTTATCATGCAAATGGACATCAAAAGAAACCAAGAATAGCAATATTTGTATCAGACAAAATAGACTTTAAAACAAAGACTAACAAGAGATGAAGGACACTATATAATAACAAAGGGGACTATCCAACAAGACCTAACAATTGTAAATATTTATGTCCCCAAATGAGAGCATCCAAATATATAAAACAATTAATAACA
The DNA here is from genome assembly GCF_022837055.1 of Prionailurus viverrinus. NCBI lineage: Eukaryota > Metazoa > Chordata > Mammalia > Carnivora > Felidae > Prionailurus > Prionailurus viverrinus. Next base: position 59,103,395 of record NC_062579.1, read on the forward strand.
ATCATAAAATAGCTCATTGATACAAATACAATAATAGTAGGGGATTTTAATAGCTCACTTACATCAATGGACAGATTATCTAAACAGAAAATCTACAAGAAAATAATGGTTTTGAAAGACACATTGGATCAGAAGGACTTAACAGGTATATTCAGAACATTTCACTCTAAAGCAGCAGAATATACATTCTTTTAAAGTGCACAAGAGACATTCTAAGAATAGATCACACACTAGGTCAAAAATAAGGCCTCAACAAGTACAAAAAATTTAGAACACACCATGCATATTTTCTGACCACAATGCTATGGAACTTGAAGTCAACCCCAAGAAAAAAAATGTGGAATGACCACAAATAATACATGGGATTAAATGATATTTTAATAAAGAATGAATGAGTCAACTAGGAAATCAAAAAAGAAATAAAAATACATGGAAAGAAATGAAAAATGAAAGCACAACAGTGCAAAATTTTTGGGATGCAGCAAAAACAATCATAAGAAGTAAGTATATAGAAATACAGGCCTACCTCAAGAAGAAAGAAATATCTCAAATATGCAAGTGAATTTTACACCTAAAAGAACTAGCAAAAGAACAACAAACAAAGCCTAAAGCCATTCGGATAAGGGAAAAAAATAAAGATTATAAAAGGAATAAATGATAGAAACTAAGAGAACAATAGAATAGATCAATGAAAACAGGAGCTGTTTATTTATTTTAAATTAACAAAATTTATAAACTTCTAGGCACACTTATCAAAAAAAAGAGAGATAGGACCCAAATAAATAAAATCAGAAATGACAGTAGAGAAATAACAACCAACACCACAGAAATATGAGCAATTATGAGAATAGTATAAAAAACTATATGCCAAAAATTGGACAACCTGGAAGAAATGCACAAATTCCTATAAACATATAAATAACCAAAACTGAAACAAGAAGAAATAGAAAACTTTAACAGACCAATAACCAGCAAAGAAATTGAATTATAATCAATAATCTCCCAGCAAACAAAGGTCTAGGACCTGATGAGTTCATAGGCAAATTATATGCAACATTTAAAGACAAGTTAATACTTATGTTTCTCAAACTATTCCAAGAAATATAAAAAGAAGGAAAACACCAAAATTCATTCCATGAGGTCAGCATTCCCCTGAAACCAAAACCAAAGATTCCACTGAAAAAGAGAACTACAGGCCAATATCCCTGATGAACGTGGATGCAGAAAGTCTCAATAAATTACTAACAAACCAAATAAAGCAGTACATTAAAAGAACCACTCTCCACAATCAAGTGTGATTTATTACTGGGTTGTAAGGCAAGTTGAATATCCTCAAATAAATCTATGTAATACACCACATTAATGAAAGAAAGGATAAGAACCATACGATCCTCTCAATAGATGCAGAAAAAGCATTGGACAAAATACAGTATCCATTCTTGATGAAAGCCCTCAACAAAACAGGGATAGAGGGAACATACTTCAACATGATAAAGGCTGTCTATGAAAATCCACAGATAATATAATCCCCAATGGAGAAAAATTGAGAGTTTTTCCTCCAAGCCAGGAACAAGACAGGGATTTTGCTCTCACAACTCTAGCCATAGCAATCACAAAACAAAAAGAAATAAACGCATCCAAATATGCATGGAAGAAGTCAAGCTTTAACTATTTGGAGATGACATAATACTCTATATAGACAACCCTGAAAACTACTCCCCCCCCCGCCAGTTGCTAGAATTGATACACAAATTCAGCAAAGTCGCAGGATACAAAATCAAGGTACAGAAATCGTTGCGTTTCTATACAATAATGATGAAAAAGCAGAAAGAGAAATCAAGGAACCAATCTTATTTACCACTGCATCAAAAACCATAATATATTTAGAGATAAATTTAACTAAAGAAGTGAAAGATCTGTACTCTGAGAACTATAAAACACTAATGAAAGAAATTGAAGAGGACACAAAGAAATGGAAAAGGATTCCACATTCATGGATTAGAAGAACAAATATTGTCAAAATGTTTATACTCCCCAAAGAAATCTACACCTTTAATGCAATCTTTATCAAAATAACACCAGCATTTTTCACAGAGCCAGAATAAATAATCCTAAAATTTGTATGGAAACACAAAACACACCGAATTGCCAAAGGAACCTTGAAAAAGAAAAGGAAACCTGGAGGCTTCACAATTCTGGACTTCAAGTTATATTACAATGATGTGGTCATCAGTATGGTACTGGAACAAATACACACATAGATCCATAGAACAGAATGGAAAAGCCAGACATGAATATACAACTACATGGTCAATTAATCTTTGGCAAAGCAGGAAGGAATATCCAATGGGAAAAAAGCCCATTGAAACAAATGGTGTTGAGAAAACTGGAAAACATGCAATAGAAATAAAGCAGACCACTTTCTTACACCATACACAAAAGTAAATTAAAAATGGATTAAATACCTAAATGTAAGAAAGGAAACCATCAAAATCCTAGAGAATACAGGAAGTAATCTCTTTGATATCCTCTCTAGTGACTGCTTACTAGATATGTCTCCAAGGCAAGGAAAACAAAAACAAAACAACAACAACAAAAAAAAAAAACAAGTGGGACTTCATCAAAATAAAAACTTCTGCACAGTGAAGGAAACAATCAACAAAACTTAAGTCAACATATGGAAAAGGAAAAGGTATTTGCAAATGACATATATATTAAAGGGTTAGCATCGAAAATAGGGCTTATAAATCTGAACACCCAAAAACCAAATAATCCAGATTAAAAATGGTGAGAAGACATGGACAGTTTTCCAAAGAATACATCCAAATGGCTAACAGACACATGAAAAGGTGCTCAACATCACTCATCATCAGGTGAATACAAATCAAAACCATAAGATACCACTTCACACCTGTCAGAATGGCTAAAATTAACAACACAGTATACAACAGGTGTTGGCAAAGATGTGGAGGAAGGGGAACCTCCTTGCACTGTTGGGAATGTCAGCTGGTGTATCCACTCCAGTATGGAGTTTCCTCAAAAAGTTAAAAATAGAATTACCCCACAATCTAGCAATTGTACTACTAAGTATTTACCCATTGAATACAGAAGTACTAATTTGAAGGGATACATGCACCCTGATGTTTATAGAAGCATTATCAACAATAACTTAATGATGGAAAGAGCCCAAATATCCATAGACTGATATATGTATAAAGCAGAAGTGGTATATGTATACAATGGAATACTACTCAACCATAAAAAGAATGAAATACTGTCATTTGCAATGATGTGGATGGAGCTAGAGAGTATGGTGCTAAGCAAAATACATCAATCTGAGAAAGAAAATATCACCTGATTTCACTCATGTGTGGAATTTAAGAAATAAATCAATCATAGGGGGAAAAAGAGAGAGGCAAATCAGGAAACAGAGTCTTAACTATGGAGAACAAATTGGTTACCAAAGGAGAGGTCGGTCAGGAGATGTGTTAAATTCATGATGAGGAGTAAGGAGTGCAATTGTTGTGATGAGCACAAGTTGTTGTATGTAAGTATTGAATCACTAATTTGTACACCTGAAACTCCTATTACGTTGTATGTCAACTAAATGGAATTTAAATAAAAACTAAAGAAAAACTTTACAAAACTTTCCCATTATGTATCCCTCAGCATGTAATTGTTATATTTCTTTCATCTTTTGTCTCTCTTATTCTAAGGCATATTCCTTTATGTGTTGAAAAGTATTATTTCAATTGATATGCTGATTTTGTAGCAAATTTTAATTGTATCTAGACTATTCTATATGTGACAATTCTAAGTTTTAGTGTAATTATATTTTTTAAGAGAACTGTGGAATGCTTCAGAAATGTCCATGCTATCTTTGCCCAGAGGCCATGCTTATCTACTCTATATAATTCCAATTTTAGTATATGTGCAGCTAAAATGAGCATATAATTATCTTAATTTTATAGCTATTATTTTCCTGGAAATTTTGTCCATATTTTTAATTTAAAACAATACAAATATAGATTACAATATGTATGCTTGTGCATAATTTTCAATAGGACATTTAATAAATATATTATGTGTATTTGTTTTAGATCATTGCCTTGATGTCTTGGGCCTATTCATGTAACTGTGAGAAATAGAACTTTGCTATTCTGAGTGCTGAACTCTTGGAGACCTTGGGCTAGTAATTTACCTTCCATGTTTTTTTTTAATCTAAAAAATTGAAACAATAGCAGTTTATTGTATTTAATATTGAAAAGAATTAAAAAGCAATCCAGTTTTACTTTAATTAACAAAAACACTATAGACCCTTGGTGATAAAACTAGAGAGAAAAATTTGAGAATTTAATCAATCAGAAGAGGTCCAGATTAATTTTTACAGGTGTTTTACTTTGATTAGCCCACCACTTCTTTTTCTGAACAATGATTTCATGGCTAAAATTGTAAGAGTTTTTATAAGTCCTAGTTTCTTTGCTTTAAAAATATAACTAGCTTGAGTCTTTTTCACTAAGAACTTAGTGTTGAATAACTTTCTTTTATGTTTCTGGTTTGTTTAATTGTATGATTTATATTGCATTATGAATAGTTTCCCAGAGGAAAAAAAAAAACAATGTTTAATGAGTCTTCATTCATGCTTAACACTTTTGGGTTTACAAAAAGACATCCTCACCAAGATGTTAAACAGCTTCACAATCTTGGATACTGATTAATTTTTGAAATACTCTGGGAAATTTCTTCTCATGTTTTTTTACCCCTTCATCTCCTCTAAACCTCCCTTGCCCCATATTGGCTAATTTCTAAGATTCAAGAATACAAATGTTCCTAGAAAAAGGAATTAACTTAAACTCACAGTGTTATATCAATAGACATTCTTGAACTGTGGCCTAATTAATTGCAAGTGTCATCATATTAATTGGACAGGAAAAGAATCTGGGATTTTATCTTATTAGGCAGCTATTATTATTATCTAGATATTATTTTTTTTTTATTTTTTTTATTTTTTTATTTTTTTATTTTATTTTATTTTTTTTTTCTGAAATTTATTGACAAATTGGTTTCCATACAACACCCAGTGCTCATCCCAAAAGGTGCCCTCCTCAATACCCATCACCCACCCTCTCCTCCCTCCCACCCCCCATCAACCCTCAGTTTGTTCTCAGTTTTTAACAGTCTCTTATGCTTTGGCTCTCTCCCTTTCTAACCTCTTTTTTTTTTTTTTTCCTTCCCCTCCCCCATGGGTTCCTGTTAAGTTTCTCAGGATCCACATAAGAGTGAGACCATATGGTATCTGTCTTTCTCTGTATGGCTTATTTCACTTAGCATCACACTCTCCAGTTCCATCCACGTTGCTACAAAAGGCCATATTTCATTTTTTCTCATTGCCATGTAATATTCCATTGTGTATATAAACCACAATTTCTTTATCCATTCATCAGTTGATGGACATTTAGGCTCTTTCCATAATTTGGCTATTGTTGAGAGTGCTGCTATGAACATTGGGGTACAAGTGGCCCTATGCATCAGTGCTCCTGTATCCCTTGGATAAATTCCTAGCAGTGCTATTGCTGGGTCATAGGGTAGGTCTATTTTTAATTTTCTGAGGAACCTCCACACTGCTTTCCAGAGCGGCTGCACCAATTTGCATTCCCACCAACAGTGCAAGAGGGTTCCCGTTTCTCCACATCCTCTCCAGCATCTATAGTCTCCTGATTTGTTCATTTTGGCCACTCTGACTGGCGTGAGGTGATACCTGAGTGTGGTTTTGATTTGTATTTCCCTGATAAGGAGCGACGCTGAACATCTTTTCATGTGTCTGTTGGCCATCCGGATGTCTTCTTTAGAGAAGTGTCTATTCATGTTTTCTGCCCATTTCTTCACTGGGTTATTTGTTTTTCGGGTGTGGAGTTTGGTGAGCTCTTTATAGATTTTGGATACTAGCCCTTTGTCCGATATGTCATTTGCAAATATCTTTTCCCATTCCGTTGGTTGCCTTTTAGTTTTGTTGGTTGTTTCCTTTGCTGTGCAGAAGCTTTTTATCTTCATAAGGTCCCAGTAATTCACTTTTGCTTTTAATTCCCTTGCCTTTGGGGATGTGTCGAGTAAGAGATTGCTACGGCTGAGGTCAGAGAGGTCTTTTCCTGCTTTCTCCTCTAAGGTTTTGATGGTTTCCTGTCTCACATTTAGGTCCTTTATCCATTTTGAGTTTATTTTTGTGAATGGTGTGAGAAAGTGGTCTAGTTTCAACCTTCTGCATGTTGCTGTCCAGTTCTCCCAGCACCATTTGTTAAAGAGGCTGTCTTTTTTCCATTGGATGTTCTTTCCTGCTTTGTCAAAGATGAGTTGGCCATACGTTTGTGGGTCTAGTTCTGGGGTTTCTATTCTATTCCATTGGTCTATGTGTCTGTTTTGGTGCCAATACCATGCTGTCTTGATGATGACAGCTTTGTAGTAGAGGCTAAAGTCTGGGATTGTGATGCCTCCTGCTTTGGTCTTCTTCTTCAAAATTCCTTTGGCTATTCGGGGCCTTTTGTGGTTCCATATGAATTTTAGGATTGCTTGTTCTAGTTTCGAGAAGAATGCTGGTGCAATTTTGATTGGGATTGCATTGAATGTGTAGATAGCTTTGGGTAGTATTGACATTTTGACAATATTTATTTTTCCAATCCATGAGCAGGGGATGTCTTTCCATTTCTTTAAATCTTCTTCAATTTCCTTCAGAAGCTTTCTATAGTTTTCAGCATACAGATCCTTTACATCTTTGGTTAGATTTATTCCTAGGTATTTTATGCTTCTTGGTGCAATTGTGAATGGGATCAGTTTCTTTATTTGTCTTTCTGTTGCTTCATTGTTAGTGTATAAGAATGCAACTGATTTCTGTACATTGATTTTGTATCCTGCAACTTTGCTGAATTCCTGTATCAGTTCTAGCAGACTTTTGGTGGAGTCTATCGGATTTTCCATGTATAATATCATGTCATCTGCAAAAAGCGAAAGCTTGACTTCATCTTTGCCAATTTTGATGCCTTTGATTTCCTTTTGTTGTCTGATTGCTGATGCTAGAACTTCCAGCACTATGTTAAACAGCAGCGGTGAGAGTGGGCATCCTTGTCGTGTTCCTGATCTCAGGGAAAAAGCTCTCAGTTTTTCCCCGTTGAGGATGATGTTAGCTGTGGGCTTTTCATAAATGGCTTTGATGATCTTTAAGTATGTTCCTTCTATCCCGACTTTCTCAAGGGTTTTTATTAAGAAAGGGTGCTGGATTTTGTCGAAGGCCTTTTCTGCATCGATTGACAGGATCATATGGTTCTTCTCTCTTTTTTTGTTAATGTGATGTATCACGTTGATTGATTTGCGAATGTTGAACCAGCCCTGCCTCCCAGGAATGAATCCCACTTGATCATGGTGAATAATTCTTTTTATATGCCGTTGAATTCGATTTGCTAGTACCTTATTGAGAATTTTTGCATCCATATTCATCAGGGATATTGGCCTGTAGTTCTCTTTTTTTACTGGGTCTCTGTCTGGTTTAGGAATCAAAGTAATACTGGCTTCATAGAATGAGTCTGGAAGTTTTCCTTCCCTTTCTATTTCTTGGAATAGCTTGAGAAGGATAGGTATTATCTCTGCTTTAAACGTCTGGTAGAACTCCCCTGGGAAGCCATCTGGTCCTGGACTCTTATTTGTTGGGAGATTTTTGATAACCGATTCAATTTCTTCGCTGGTTATGGGTCTGTTCAAGCTTTCTATTTCCTCCTGATTGAGTTTTGGAAGCGTGTGGGTGTTCAGGAATTTGTCCATTTCTTCCAGGTTGTCCAATTTGTTGGCATATAAGTTTTCATAGTATTCCCTGATAATTGTTTGTATCTCTGAGGGATTGGTTGTAATAGTTCCATTTTCATTCATGATTTTATCTATTTGGGTCATCTCCCTTTTCTTTTTGAGAAGCCTGGCTAGAGGTTTGTCAATTTTGTTTATTTTTTCAAAAAACCAACTCTTGGTTTCGTTGATCTGCTCTACAGTTTTTTTAGTTTCTATATTGTTTATTTCTGCTCTGATCTTTATTATTTCTCTTCTTCTGCTGGGCTTGGGCTGCCTTTGCTGTTCTGCTTCTAGTTCCTTTAGGTGTGCTGTTAGATTTTGTATTTGGGATTTTTCTTGTTTCTTGAGATAGGCCTGGATGGCAATGTATTTTCCTCTCAGGACTGCCTTTGCTGCGTCCCAAAGCGTTTGGATTGTTGTATTTTCATTTTCGTTTGTTTCCATATATTTGTTAATTTCTTCTCTAATTGCCTGGTTGACCCACTCATTCGTTAGTAGGGTGTTCTTTAACCTCCATGCTTTTGGAGGTTTTCCAGACTTTTTCCTGTGGTTGATTTCAAGCTTCATGGCATTGTGGTCTGAAAGTAAGCATGGTATAATTTCAATTCTTGTAAACTTATGAAGGGCTGTTTTGTGACCCAGTATATGATCTATCTTGGAGAATGTTCCATGTGCACTCGAGAAGAAAGTATATTCTGTTGCTTTGGGATGCAGAGTTCTAAATATATCTGTCAAGTCCATCTCATCCAATGTCTCATTCAGGGCCCTTGTTTCTTTATTGACCGTGTGTCTAGTTGATCTATCCATTTCTGTAAGTGGTGTATTAAAGTCCCCTGCAATTACCACATTCTTATCAATCAGGTTGCTTATGTTTATGAGTAATTGTTTTATATATTTGGGGGCTCCGGTATTCGGTGCATAGACATTGATAATTGTTAGCTCTTCCTAATGGATAGACCCTGTAACTATTATATAATGTCCTTCTTCATCTCTTGTTACAGCCTTTAATTTAAAGTCTAGTTTGTCTGATATAAGTATGGCTACTCCAGCTTTTTTTTGGCTTCCAGTAGCATGATAAATAGTTCTCCATCCCCTCACTCTCAATCTAAAGGTGTCCTCAGGTCTAAAATGAGTCTCTTGTAGACAGCAAATAGATGGGTCTTGTTTTTTTATCCATTCTGATACCCTATGTCTTTTGGTTGGCGCATTTAATCCATTTACATTCAGTGTTATTATAGAAAGATACGGGTTTAGAGTCATTGTGATGTCTGTATGTTTTATGCTTATAGTGATGTCTCTGGGACTTTGTCTCACAGGGTCCCCCTTAGGATCTCTTGTAGGGCTGGTTTAGTGGTGACAAATTCCTTCAGTTTTTGTTTGTTTGGGAAGACCTTTATCTCTCCTTCTATTCTAAATGACAGACTTGCTGGATAAAGGATTCTTGGCTGCATATTTTTTCTGTCTAGCACCCTGAAAATCTCTTGCCAATTCTTTCTGGCCTGCCAAGTTTCAAAAGAGAGATCAGTCACGAGTCTTATAGGTCTCCCTTTATATGTGAGGGCACGTTTACCCCTTGCTGCTTTCAGAATTTTCTCTTTATCCTTGTATTTTGCCAGTTTCACTATGATATGTCGTGCAGAAGATCGATTCAAGTTACGTCTGAAGGGAGTTCTCTGTGCCTCTTGGATTTCAATGCCTTTTTCCTTCCCCAGTTCAGGGAAGTTCTCAGCTATGATTTCTTCAAGTACCCCTTCAGCACCTTTCCCTCTCTCTTCCTCCTCTGGGATACCAATTATGCGTATATTATTTCTTTTTAGTGTATCACTTAATTCTCTAATTTTCCCCTCATACTCCTGGATTTTTTTATCTCTCTTTTTCTCAGCTTCCTCTTTTTCCATAACTTTATCTTCTAGTTCACCTATTCTCTCCTCTGCCTCTTCAAGCCGAGCTGTGGTGGTTTCCATTTTGTTATGCATTTCGTTTAAAGCGTTTTTCAGCTCCTCGTGACTGTTCCTTAGTCCCTTGATCTCTGTAGCAAGAGATTCTCTGCTGTCCTGTATACTGTTTTCAAGCCCAGCGATTAATTTTATGACTATTATTCTAAATTCACTTTCTGTTATATTATTTAAATCCTTTTTGATCAGCTCATTAGCTGTTGTTATTTCCTGGAGATTCTTCTGAGGGGAGTTCTTCCGCTTGGTCATTTTGGATAGTCCCTGGCGTGGTGAGGACCTGCAGGGCACTTCCCCTGTGCTGTGGTGTATACCTGGAGTTGGTGGGCGGGGCCGCAGTCAGACCTGATGTCTGCCCCCAGCCCACCGCTGGGGCCACAGTCAGACTGGTGTGTGCCTTCTCTTCCCCTCTCCTAGGGGCGGGATTCACTGTGGGGTGGTGTGGCTCGTCTGGGCTACTTGCACCCTGCCAGGCTTGTGATGCTGGGGATCTGGCGTATTAGCTGGGGTGGGTAGGCAAGGTGCTCAGGGGCAGGAGGGGCAGGCTTAGATCGCTTCTCCTTAGGTGATCCACTTCAGGAGGGGCCCTGTGGCAGCGGGAGGGAGTCAGATCCGCTGCCGGAGGTTTGGCTCCGCCGAAGCGCAGAGTTGGGTGTTTTCGGGGAGCGAGCAAGTTCCCTGGCAGGAACCGGTTCCCTTTGGGATTTCGGCTGGGGGATGGGCGGGGGAAATGGCGCTGGCGAGCGCCTTTGTTCCCCACCAAACTGAGCTCTGTTGTCAGGGGGCTCAGCAGCTCTCCCTCCCTTTGTCCTCCAGCCTTCCCGCTTTCCGAGCAGAGCTGTTAATTTCTGACCTCCCAGACGCTAAGTCGCGCTTGCTGTCGGAACACAGTCCGCCCGGCCCCTCCGCTTTTGCAAGCCCGACTCGGGGGCTCTGCTTGGCCGGCGAGCCGCCCCTCCGCCCCGGCTCCCTCCCGCCAGTCCGTGGAGCGCGCACCGCCTCGCCGCCCTTCCTACCCTCTTCCGTGGGCCTCTCGTCTGCGTTTGGCTCCGGCGACTCTGTTCTGCTAATCCTCTGGCGGTTTTCTGGGTTATTTAGGCAGGTGTAGATGGAATCTAAGTGATCAGCAGGACGTACGGTGAGCCCAGCGTCCTCCTAAGCCGCCATCTTCAATCATGTTCTCTAGATATTATTATTAGGCAGAGATAGATACTTGAGATCAAACTTAAACATTGGAAGGAAGCCCTATTTGGCAGACAGGCACCATATTTGATTGTCAAGGCAACTTGTGGTTATTTACACAAATAGTTAACAGGAGAGAGTCTATGGTGGAGGAACATCATGTTCTCCAAAGTAGGTCAGAGTACATGTCCATTGAATCAAGAAGCAGATATCATTCAGAACACAGTCAAGCAGACTTACTTTAGTATCAGGAAATGGGTCACCTCATAACAAGGCAGACCTTGATTTGGGAAGATTACTAAGATTTCCTAGACTCAAGAACAGGGAACAAGATAAGTATTCAGTTATCAAATCTAGGGAAAAGTGGTAATGAGTCTTGAAAATAATGCAGAAGCCCAATGGAAGATATGATACAGGGAACACAAACTCAAACATCTACAGTGACTAGACAGAAAACACAAGTGTGTAAATCAGGCCAAGTTTATGATCCTAAATGATGAATGGATAAAGAAGATGTGGTGTGTGTGTGTGTGTGTGTGTGTGTGTGTGTATACAGTCATCAATGAAGAAAAATGAAATCTTGCTGTTTGCAACCACATGGATGAAACTAGAGGGTATCATGCTAAGTGAAATAAGTCAGAGAAAGGCAGATATACAATTTCACCCATATGTGGAATTTGAAAAACACAACAGATGAATATAGGGGAAGGGAAGGAAAAATAAGATAACAGAGAGGGAAGAAAACCATGAGACTCTTAAATACAGAGAACAAACTGAGGGTTTCTGTAGAGGAGGTGGGTGGGTGATAGACATCAAAAAGGGTACTTTTTAGGATGAGCACTCTGTGTCATATGTAAGAGATGAATTACTGGGTTTACTTCTGAAGCCAAGACAACACTGTATGTTAACTAACTTGAATTTAAATATAAAAAAGAATATCTTTCTTATATACATTGACATATGTTAATTATTTCTCAATAAAGCTAGAAAAAAATCCACATTTTCTTCATTTAATATCTCCCCCCCCAAAAAAAAAAGGATTAAAGAGGCCTGTGATGAATTAGAAAGCAAACGTCTCACATAAAAACATTTAAACTAAGAAAATATGTTTGTATACCAACATACTATGACTGCTGGCCAAATTCAGCTTGCAGGACACCTGTACATGGACCCTTGTCAAATGATTGATAACAGAGGTCTTCTAAAACAGCTTTGATAAGAATAGGAAGAGTACACAGGAGTAGGCACTGGATAGTCTAAAGGGCAGAGAAAGAAGCTGGAATGATCTAACATGAGTTTCACCAACTTCACAAATTTTGCACAAATTGATATCCTTAGTCATAAGAAATTTAGTCTAGGTGAGGAAATAAAATATATACTGAGGAAATGTATGAATGCTATACAAAGAAGCATATCAACAAGTGTAAATTAATTAATGCAAAGGGGATGCTGAATACATTTGTGACCAGATTCAGATGAAATTAGTCTGAAAAATTATGTATAGGGTAAATTTTGAAACCAGTTTTGAAAGAAATAATGAGCAGGCCAAAAGAAATGTTGAGAGAATATTGATAGCAAAAGATAAAACTTATTTAAAGACACATAAAAAGAAACACATCACGTAGCAGAAAGAGCCTTAATTGGGAGTCAAATAGACCTAGATTCTAGTCTTGATTTTGGTACGAATTCGCTATGTGGTTTTGGGTAAGTCAGTGTCCCTAAGTTCCTGGTGTTCAAGCAAACCGTAGATCATAAGTGCAAATTTCCACAAAGACCAAATAGCTAAGTGAGTGAAGAAGTGGAGACATGTCTAACTAAAGCTCATATGCCTTGTTTAAGCAGACATAAATAACTGAGCTTCAAATGTTTGTGACTAAGTGGTAATGTATATTCAATATTTGAATTTTTGTAGAGAATTAAATAATTCCAATTTTTATGTGAAATATTTCCATTTTAATTGTTGACAAGGAATTTACACTAAAACAACACAAAGACCAAATAAAATATTTTCATAAGCCACTAGTCTGCAATCTCTGGACTAGATAGATTCAAAGGTTCCTTCCAGATCTTTTTGTTTAAGGATTCATGGCATTAAATATTGGATTCAGTAAAATGGAAGGAGATGCCCTTAGTTCTTGGGCTCTTTCATATAGTAGAATGACTGAAAGTATGGAAGTTGGAATCAGACAGCCTGGCTCTGCCTAAGTGTGTGATCTTGAACAAATTATATAATCTCTGCACTTCAGTTTAATCTTATATAAAATAAGAATAATAACACTAATTACATCATAGTGTTGTGAGGATTAACTGAGATGTTACATGTGGAATTAGCTATTATTAGCAAGAAAATGTTATTTATGACAAACCATTTTCCTAACTGAAGGTAAGATGAATTAAACACAAGGAGATGACCTAGAACCTATACTCCTATAAATGAGTGGCTATAAAAATGAAAACAAATGACAGATATGAGAGACATTATGAGAAGAGAATTGCTAAGACTTGATAATAGATTGAATGTAGGAATGCTACAATGCTTTGTATATAGTTACAAAATTCTAAGCAGTTACACTTTCAAGAGTTGATGACTGGTATTTGGAAGAAGTTAATTAACTTGAAAATCTAGTCTTTTTATTTTTAATTCTATTTATTTGTTTATTTATGTTTTGCACAATGTTATTTTTTAATTTATTTATTTTTATTTTTTATTTAAATTCAATTTAGTTAACATAGTGTGTAGTATTGGTTTCAGGAGCAGAATTTAGTGATTCATCATTTACACATGACACCCATTGCTCATTCAGAAAAGTGCCTTCCTTAATGCCCATCACCCATTTAGCCCATCACCCGCCAATAGCACCTGTCAGTTTGTTCTCTGTATTTAAGAGTCTCTTATGGTTTGTCACCCTCTGTTTTTATCTTATTTTTCTTTTCCTTCCCCTATGTTCATCTGTTGTGTTTCTTAAATTCCACACGAGTGAAATCATTTATCTCTTTCTCTGACTGATTTAATTTGCTTAGCATAAGCATAACCCTCTCGTTCCATCCATGTTGCTGCAAATGACAAGATTTCAGTGTGTGTGTGTATGTGTGTGTATATATATGTGTGTGTGTGTGTATATATATATATATATATTTGGCTCTTGTCAACAACTTGGGCTCTTTCCATAATTTGGTCTATTGTCAATAGTACTTCTGTAAATATTGGGGTGCATGTTCCCTTCAAATCAGCATTTTTGTATCCTTTGGGTAAATACCTAGTGGTGCAATTGCTGGAAGGTAGGGTAGTGTTATTTTTAATTTTTTTGAGGAGCCTCCATACTGTTTTCCAGAGTGGCTGCACCAGTTTACATTCACACTAACAGAGCAAAAGTGTTCCCTGTTCTCCTCATCTTCACCAAAATCTGTTGTTGCCTGAGTTGTTCATTTTAGCCATTCTGACAGGTGTGAGGTGGTATCTCATTGTAGTTTTGATTTGTACTTTTCCGATGATGAGTGATATTGAGCATCTTTTCATCATCATCTGGATGTCTTCTTTGGAAAAGTGTCTATTCATGTCTTCTGTCCATTTCTTCACTGGATTATTTGTACTTTGAGTGTTGAGTTTGATTAATTCTTTATATATTTTGGATACTAATCCTTTATCTGGTACTGACATCTCTTTTTCTAATGAAAGAGTGCTTCCAAAATTTAACGTGTTCTTTAAAAATGGCCATGTTTGACTGACCTGGGGAAGATGGCGGCATAAGAGGACGCTGGGTTGACCGCATCCTGCTGATCACTTAGATTCCACCTACACCTGCCTAAATAACCCAGAAAACCACCAGAAGACTAGCAGAACAGAGTCTCTGGAGCCAAGCGCAGACGAGAGGTCCATGGAAGAGGGTAGGAAGGGTGGCAAGGTGGTGCGCGCTACATGGACTGGCGGGAGGGAGCTGGGGTGGAGGGGCGGCCCACCTGCAAAGCAAAGCCCCGAGTCTGACTTGCAAAAGTGGACGGGCCGGATGGAGTGTGTTCTGACAGCAAGCGGGACTTAACATCTGGAAGGTTATAAGCTAACAGCTCTGCTCGGAGAATGGGAGGGCTGGAAGACAACTGGAGGGAGAGTTGTTGAGCCCCGGATAACAGAGCTCAGCTTGGCAGGGAACAAAGGCGCTTCCCAGCGCCATCTCCCTCTCCCAACCACAATCCAAAATCCCAAAGGGAACCAGTTCCTGCCTGGGAACTTGCTAGCACCCCGCAAACACCCAATGCTGTGCTTCTGCAGATCCATCCCTCCAGCGGTCTGACTCCCTCCCGGTGCTGCAGGGCCCCTTCCGAAGTGGATTTCCAAAGAAAAGCGAGCTGAGCCTGCCCCTCCTGCCCCTGTGCATCTTGCCGATCCACCCCAGCTAATACACCAGATCCCCAGCACCACAAGCCTGGCAGTGTGCAAGTAGCCCAGACGGGCCATGCCACCCCACAGTGAATCCTGCCTCTAGGAGAAGGAAAGAGAAGGCACACACCAGTCTGACTGTGGCCCCAGCGGGGGGCTGGGGGCAGACATCAGGTCTGACTGCGGCCCCATCCACCAATGCAAGTTATTCAAGACAGCACAGGGGAAGTGCCCCACAGTCCCACACCACTCCAGGGACTATCCAAAATGATGAAACAGAAGAATTCCACTCGAAAAAATGTCCAGGAAATAATGACAGCTAACGAACTGATCAAAAACGATTTAAACAATATAACAGAAAGGGAATTTAGAATAATAGTCATAAAAATAATCACTGGACTTGGAAACAGTATACAGGACAGCAGAGAATCTATTGCTACAGAGATCAAGGGACTAAGGAACAGCCAGGAGGAGCTAAAAAATGCTATCAATGACCTGCAAAATAAAATGGAGACAACCACAGCTCGGATTGATCACGCAGAGGAGAGAATAGGTGAACTAGAAGATAAAATTATGAAAAAAGAAGAAGCTGAGAAAAAGAGAGATAAAAAAATCCAGGAGTATGAGGGTAAAATGAGAGAACTAAGTGATGCACTAAAGAGAAATAATCTATGCATAATTGGTATTCCAGAGGAGGAAGAAAGAGGGAAAGGTGCTGAAGGTGTACTTGAGGAAATCATAGCTGAGAACTTCCCAGATCTGGGGAAGGAAAAAGGCATTGAAATCCAAGAGGCACAGAGAACTCCCTTCAGATGGAACTTGAATCGATCTTCTGCATGACATATCAGTGAAACTGGCAAAATACAAGCATAAAGAGAAAATTCTGAAAGCAGCTAGAGATAAACGTGCTATAACATACAAATGGGGACCTATAAGACTCGTCACTGGTCTCTCTTCTGAAACTTGGCAGGCCAGAAAGGAATAGCAGGAGATCTTCCATGTGATGAACAGAAAAAATATGCAGCCGAGAATCCTTTATCCAGCAAGTCTGTCATTTAGAATAGAAGGAGAGATAAAGGTCTTCCCAAACAAACAAAACTGAAGGAATTCGTCACCACTAAACCAGCCCTACAAGAGATCTTAAGGGGGATCCTGTGAGACAAAGTACCAGAGACATTGCTACAAGCATGAAACCTACGGACA
The DNA here is from genome assembly GCF_022837055.1 of Prionailurus viverrinus. NCBI lineage: Eukaryota > Metazoa > Chordata > Mammalia > Carnivora > Felidae > Prionailurus > Prionailurus viverrinus. Next base: position 59,119,934 of record NC_062579.1, read on the forward strand.
TCACAATGACTCTAAATCCATATGTTTCTATAATAACACTGAATGTAAATGGACTAAATGCACCAACCAAAAGACACAGGGTATCAGAGTGGATAAAAAAACAAGACCCATCTATTTGCTGTCTACAAGAGACTCATTTTAGACCTGAGGACACCTTCAGATTGAGAGTGAGGGGATGGAGAACTATTTATCATGCCACAGGAAGTCCAAAGAAAGCTGTAGTAGCCATACTTAGAGCAGACAAACTAGACTTTAAATTAAAGCTGAAACAAGAGATAAAGAAGGGCATTATACAATAATCACAGGGTCTATCCATCAGGAAGAGCTAACAATTATAAATGTCTATGTGCCAAATACGGGAGACCCCAGATATACAAAACAATTACTCACAAACATAAGCAACCTTATTGATAAGAATGTGGTAATTGCAGGGGACTTTAACACCCCACTTACAGAAATGGATAGATCATCTAGACACACGGTCATAAAGAAACAAGGGCCCTGAATGATACATTGGATCAGATGGACTTGACAGATATATTTAGAACTCTGCAACCCAAAGCAACAGAATATACTTTCTTCTCCAGTGCACATGGAACATTCTCCAAGATAGATCACATACTGTGTCACAAAACAGCCTTTCATAAGTATAAAAGAATTGAGATCATACCATGCCTACTTTCAGACCACAATGCTATGAAGCTTGAAATCAACCACAGGAAAAATTCTGGAAAACCTCCAAAGGCATGGAGGTTAAAGAACACCCTACTAAAAAATGAGTGGGTCAACCAGGCAATTAGAGAAGAAATTAACAAATATATGGAAACAAACGAAAATGAAAATACAACAATCCAAATGCTTTGGGATGCAGCGAAGGCAGTCCTGAGAAGAAAATACATTGCACTGCAGGTCTATCTCATGAAACAAGAAAAATCCCAAATACGAAATCTAACAGCACACCTAAAGGAAATAGAAACAGAACAGCAAAAGCAGCCTAAAGCCAGCAGAAGAGAAATAATAAAGATCAAAGAAGAAATAAACAATATAGAATCTAAAAAAAACTGTAGAGCAGATCAACGAAACCAAGAGTTGGTGTTTTGAAAAAATAAACAAAATTGATAAACCTCTAGCCAGGCTTCTCAAAAAGAAAAGGGATATGACTCAAATAGATAAAATCATGAATGAAAATGGAATTATTACAAACAATCCCTCAGAGATACAAGCAATTATCAGGGAATAGTATGAAAGATTATATGCCAACAAACTGGACAACCTGGAAGAAATGGACAAATTCCTAAACACCCACACACTTCCTAAACTCAATAAAGAGGAAATAGAAAGCTTGAACAGACCCATAACCAGCGAAGAAATTGAATCAGTCATCAAAAATCTCCCAACAAATTAGAGTCCAGGACCAGATGGCTTCCCAGGGGAGTTCTACCAGACGATTAAAGCAGAGATAATACCTATCCTTCTCAAGCTATTCCAAAAATAGAAACGGAAGGAAAACTTCCAGACTCATTCTAGGAAGCCAGTATTACTTTGATTCCTAAACCAGACACAGACCCAGTAAAAAAAGAGAACTATAGGCCAATATCCCTGATGAATATGGATGCAAAAATTCTCAATAAGATACTAGCAAATCGAATTCAACGGCATATAAAAAAAGTTATTCACCATGATGAAGTAGGATTCATTCTTGGGCTGCAGGGCTGGTTCCACATTCGCAAATCAATCAACGTGATACATCACATTAATAAAAGTAAAGATAAGAACCATATGTTCCTGTCAATCGATGCAGAAAAGGCATTTGACAAAATTCAGCAACTTTCTTAATAAAAGCCCTCGAGAAGGTGGGATAGAAGGAACATACTTAAAGATCATAAAAGCCATTTATGAAAAGCCCACAACTAATATCATCCTCAATGGGGAAAAACTGAGAGCTCTCCCCGAGATCAGGAACACGACAACGATGTCCACTGTCACCGCTGTTGTTGAACAGTGTTGGAAGTTCTAGCATCAGCAATCAGACAACAAAAGGAAGTCAAAGGCATCAAAATCGGCAAAGATGAAGTCAAGCTTTCACCTTTTGCAGATGACATGATATTATACATGGGATCCAATAGACTCCACCAAAAGTCTGCTAGAACTGATACATGAATTTAGCAAAGTTGCAGGATACAAAATCAATGTACAGAAATCAGTTGCATGCTTATACACTAATAATGAAGCCACAGAAAGACAAAGAAACTGATCCCATTCACAATTGCACCAAGAAGCATAAAATACCTAGGGATAAATCTAACCAGAGATGTAAAAGATCTGTATGCTGAAAAATATAGAAACTTATGAAGGAAATTGAAGAAGATATAAAGAAATGGAAAAACATTCCATGGTCATGGATTGGAAGAAAAATATTGTCAAAATGTCAATAGTACCCAAAGCTATCTACCCATTCAATGCAATCCCAATCAAAATTGCACCAGCATTCTTCTCGAAACTAGAACAAGCAATCCTAAAATTCATATGGAACCACAAAAGGCCCCGAAGAGCCAAAGGAATTTTGAAGAAGAAGGCCAAAGCAGGAGGCATCACAATCCCAGACTTTAGCCTCTACTCCAAAGCTGTAAGCATCAAGACAGCATGGTATTGGCACCAAAACAGACAGATAGACCAATGGAATACAATAGAAACCCCAAAACTAGACCCACAAACGTATGTCCAACTCATCTTTGACAAAGCAGGAAAGAACATCCAATGGAAAAAGACAGTCTCTTTAACAAATGGTGCTGGGAGAACTGGACAGCAACATGCAGAAGGTTGAAACTAGACCGCTTTCTCACACCATTCACAAAAATAAACTCAAAATGGATAAAGGACCTGAATGTGAGACAGGAAACCATCACAACCCTAGAGGAGAAAGCAGGAAAAGACCTCTGACCTCAGCCGCAGCAATTTCTTACTGGACACATCCCCAAAGGCAAGGGAATTAAAAGCAAAAATGAATTACTGGGACCTTATGAAGATAAAAAGCTTCTGCACAGCAAAGGAAACAACCAACAAAACTAAAAGGCAACCAACAGAATGGGAAACGATATTCGCAAATGACATATCGGACAAAGGGCTAGTATCCAAAATCTATAAAGAGCTCACCAAACTCCACACCCGAAAAACAAGTAACCCAGTGAAGAAATGGGCAGAAAACATGAATAGACACTTCTCTAAAGAAGACATCCGGATGGCCAACAGGCACATGAAAAGATGCTCAACGTCGCTCCTCATCAGGGAAATACAAATCAAAACCACACTCAGATATCACCTCACGCCAGTCAGAGTCGCCAAAATGAACAAATCAGGAGACTATAGATACTGGAGAGGATGTTCAGAAATAGGAACCCTCTTGCACTGTTGGTGGGAATGCAAATTGGTGCAGCCACTCTGGAAAACAGTGTGGAGGTTCCTGAAAATTTAAAAATAGACCTACCCTATGACCCAGCAATAGCACTGCTGGGAATTTACCCAAGGGATATTGGAGTACTGATGCATAGGGACACTTGTACCCTAATGTTCATAGCAGCACTCTCAACAATAGCCAAATTATCGAAAGAGCCTAAATGTCCATCAACTGATGAATGGATAAGGAAATTGTGGTTTATATACACAATGGAGTACTATGTGGCAATGAGAAAGAATGAAATAGGGCCCTTTGTAGCAATGTGGATGGAACTGGAGAGTGTTATGCTAAGTGAAATAAGCCATACAGAGAATGACAGATACCATATGGTTTCACTCTTATGTGGATCCTAAGAAACTTAACAGAAACCCATGGGGGAGTGGAAGGAAAAAAAAAAGGTTAGAGTGGGAGAGAGCCAAAGCATAAGAGACTCTTAAAAACTGAGATCAAAGTGAGGGTTGATGGGGGGGTGGGAGGGCGGGGAGGGTCGGTGATGGGTATTGAGGAGGGCACCTTTTGGGATGAGCACTGGGTGTTGTATGGAAACCAATTTGACAATAAATTTCATATATTGAAAAAGAAATAAATAAAATAAATAAAAATGGCCATTTTTCAGTGCAAAGCAAAACAAACAAACAAAGATAAAAAAAACACAGCTGCAGAATTAAGTCTGGTTATCATGTTTTTATGATAAGTGAGGCTCCATTTGTGGTTGTTAAATTTTAGTCCACTTTTAATGAATAAAGATTGTTTTATTTATTATATTAAACTTATAAATGCATGATAAAGCTGTTCAATTTCATGACTGATACAACTGATGTTATACTATCTGTTCAGATGTTTCTATGTCTTTTCAATGTTTAATAAAACTACACTACCCACAACTCTGCTAAATCTTCTTGTTGATGTAGATATTCTCCTTGCCTTTCAACCCTTTTTGCATGAGGGACAGATTCTTCTTCTGGCTCTTCAGAGATATGTTCTTAAATTTCTCTTCATTGCCCTTCACTCTGTGGGTAAGATCTCCTGACATTTTTCTTTTAATATCCTTTCCTTTATCGGCTCAGTTTATGCACCTAGTACCTTGACCACTGCACATATATCAACTTGAATCTGTATCTTATAGAAAAGATTTTTGAATTTAAACTCAGGTTGATTATTAACACAAAAACAATGTTACAGGGATAAGTAAGTGCAAACATAATGATTTTGAAGTGAGAGCTAATATAACAACAGTCAAGGAAGGAGGGAGAGAGCCAGAATGCTATGCTTGGGAAGAAAGAAAGACATACTAAAGACAGAGGAACACAAAATTGTGACTTGTGAAGGATGAATAGAATTAGAGAAAGGGATTATTGCTGACAAGAGAGTACAAGTGACTTTTTTAATTACATATTTTGCATTAAAATTTGTAAGTTTGTTAAACTAAATGCTCCCTGAAAGGAAAAACCCTCTCAGTCAATTTTTTGTCCCTTAGAGTTCTCAGCACATTATAAAGCAAAAAAAAAAAAAAAAAAAAAAAAAAAGTGATCAGCAAATGTTTGGCAAATAAGTAAAAAATTTAATGCTTCAGATTTCACACTATGCCCAGTGACAAAACACCCAGTGGAAGGAAATTTAATATAAATCCATTTTCGTTTATCATAATTATCATTACCATTTATTGTATGCTTATTAAATGCAAGGCATGAGGTAAGCACTTCACAATTATTATCTCATTTTATCTTACAACAATTCAGTGAGTTAGGGAGAACTGTTATCCCCAAATTTACAGAAGTTATGTGATTTGCACAAGTTCACACAATAAGTGATGGGATTACCAATCCATTTTTATCTGATTTATAGCTTTTCTTCTTGGTAGTTACCTGTTAAATTCATTCTCTGAATATTCCCATTAGAGTTTAGAGCAACAAAAGGCAAAAATATTTTCAGTAAAGTTTCTCTTTGCCTCATGAACCTAAACAATACCACTAACTCTATAAAATATATTGAAATTAAGATTTTCATAATAAAGTATCTTTTGATCATTGTTTTTAAATTAGTTTTTTAGGGGCGCCTGGGTGGCTCAGTCGGTTGAGCATCTGACTTCGGCTCAGGTCATGATCTCGCGGTCCGTGAGTTCGAGCCCCACGTCAGGCTCTGTGCTGACAGCTCAGAGCCTGGAGCCTGCTTCAAATTCTGTCTCCCTCTCTCTCTGCCCCTCTCCCACTCGTGCTCTGTCTCTCTCTCTGTATCAAAAATAAATAAAAACACTTAAAAAATTAAAAAAAATTAGTTTTTTGTTTTACATCATTTCATTGTGGTAAGTGTACTTTTAATCCTAATCATGTATTTCAATCCCCAACCCACTTCCCCTTTGGTACCCATATTTGTTCTCTATAGTTAAGAGTCTCTCTCTTGGTTTGTCTCAGTCTTTTTTTCTTGGATCATATTTCATTTTATTTTACTTTATTTTATTTTACTTTATTTTATTTTATTTATTATTTATCCAAATTTTTATTTAAATTCCACTTAGTTAACATACAATGTAATATTATCAGGCGCAGAATTTAAGATTCATCACTTACATTTAACTCCCAGTGCTCATGAGAACAAATGCCCTCCTTAATACCCATTCCCTATTTAACCCACCCCCTGCCCTTTTCCCTCCAGTAGCCCTCAGTTTCTTCTGCATAGTTAGGAGAATGTTTCCTGGTTTGTCATTTTTCCCTCATATGTTCATTTGTTTTGTTTCTAAAATTCCTCATATGAGTGAGATGATATGGTATTTTTTCTCTGACTGACTTAAGTTTGCTGAGATTATACTCTCATTAAAAATGACAAGATTCAGTCTTTTTTATGGCTTAATAATATCCCATTGTGTATATATACCACATATTTATCTGTTCAACTATTGATGGACACTTGGGCTCCTTCCATATTTTGGCTATTGTAAATATGCTGCAATAAACATAGGAGTGCATGTATCACTTTGAATTAGTGTTTTTGTATTGTTTGGTAAAAACCCAGTAGTGCAATTCCAAGACCATAGGGTCATTCCATTTTTAACTTTTTGAGGAAATTCCATACTGTTTTCCACCATAGGCACACTAGTTTGCATTCCCACAAACAGTGGAAGAGGATTCCTTTTATTCCACATCCCATCCAGCACCTGCTGTTTCTTGTGTTGTTGATTTTAGCCATTCTGACTGGTGTGAGGTGATGTCTCGTTGTAGTTTTGATTCGTATTTCCTTGATGATGAGTGATGTTGAGCATCTTTCAATGTGTTTGTAGGCCATCTATAAGTCTTCTTTGGAGATATGGCTGTTCATGTCTTCTTCCTATTTTTATTTATTTATTTATTTATTTTTTAAATTTTTTTTTCAACATTTATTTATTTTTGGGACAGAGAGAGACAGAGCATGAACGGGGGAGGGGCAGAGAGAGAGGGAGACACAGAATCGGAAACAGGCTCCAGGCTCTGAGCCATCAGCCCAGAGCCTGACGCAGGGCTCGAACTCCCGGACCGTGAGATCGTGACCTGGCTGAAGTCGGACGCTCAACCGACTGCGCCACCCAGGCGCCCCTTCTTCCTATTTTTAAATTGGATTATTTGTTTTTTGAGTGTTGAGTTGTAGAAGTTCTTTATTTTGAATACTAACCCTTTATGTGATATGTCATTTGTAAATATCTTCTCCCATTCAGGTTGCCATTAAATTTTATTGATTTCTTTCTTTGTTATGCAAAGCTTTTTATTTTGATGTAGTCTCAATTGTTTATTTTTGCTTTTGTTTCCCTTGCCTCAGGAGACATGTCTAGGAAAATTTTGCTATGGTCTATGTCATTGACATTACTTCCTGTGCTCCCATCAAGGACTTTTATGATCTCCTGGCATTTTGGTCTTCCATCCATTTTGAATTTATTTTTGTGAATGATGTAAGAAAGTGGTCCAGTGTCATTCTTTTGCAAGTTACTGCCCGGTTTTCCCAACATGATTCTTTGAAGAAACTTTTTTCCATTGGATATTCTTTCCTGTTTCCTCAACGATTAGTTGACCATATAGTTATGGGTCCATTTCTTGGTTTTCTATTCTGTTCCATTGATCTATGTGTCTGTTTTTGAGCCAGTACCATGCTGTCTTGATTACTACAGTTTTGTAATATAACTTGAAGTCCAAATTTGTGATTCCACCAGCTTACCTTTTCTTTTGCAAGATTGCTTTGGCTATTCAGGGTCTTTTGAGGTTCCATAGAAATTTTAGGATAGCTCATTCTAGTTCTGTGAAAAATGCTGTTGGTACTTTTTTTCATTGTTCACTTGAGAGAGAGACAGAGAGAGAGAGAGAGAGAGAGAGAGAGCTGGGGAGGGGCAGAGAAAGGGAGAGAGAGAATTCCAAGCAGGCTCCACACTGACAGCATGGAGCCTGATGTGGGGCTCCAACTCATGAACTGTGAGATCATGACCTGAGCCGAAATCCAGAACTGGATGCTTAATCAACTGAGCCTCCTAGGTGCCCCTATTGGTACTTTGATAGGGATTACAATACATCTGTAGATTGATTTGGGTAGTATACATTTTAACAATATTTTTCTTACAATCTATGTGCATGGAATGTCTTTCCATTTCTTTGTGTTGCATTCAATTCCTTTGATCAGTATTTTGTAGTTTTCAGAGTCCAGGTCTTTCACTTCTTTGATTAGGTTTATTCCTAGGTATCTTATTATTTTGGGTGCAATTGTAAATGGGACTGGTTTCTTAATTTCTCTTTCAGTTTCTTCATTATAGGTTTATAGAAATGCAAAAGAATTCTGTACATTGATTTTATGTCCCTTACTGAATTTATTTATCAGTTCAGTAGTTTTTTGGTGGTCTTTTGGGTTTTCTATATACAGTATCATGTCATCTGCAAATAGTGAAAATGTTACTTCTTCCTTATTGATTTGGATTCCTTTTATTTCTTTTTGTTGTCTAATTGTTGTGTCTAGGACTTCCAGTAATATGTTGAAAAGAAGTGGTGAAAGTGGACATTCTTCTCTTGTCCTGACCTTAGGGGAAAACTCTCAGTTTTTTTTTTTCATTAAGTGTAATGTTAGCTGTGGGGTTTTCATAGATGGCCTTTAATATGTTGAGGAATGTTCCCTCTAGAACTACTTTGTTGAGGGTTTTTATCATGAATGGATGTTTTACTTTGTGAAATGCTTTTTCTGCATCTATTGGAATGATCATCTGCCTTTATCCTTTCTCTTACTGATGTGATGTATCACATTGATTTCCACATATTGAACCACTCTTACAACCCAAGAATAAATCATAATTGATCATAGTGAATGATTTTTTCTTAATGTATTGTTGAATTCATTTTGCTAGTATTTTGTTGATAATTTTTGCACCTATGTTCATCACAGGATATTGGCCTGTGGTTCTTTTGTTTTTAGTGGCGTCTTTATCTCTTTTTAGTATTAGTGTAATTCTGGCCTCATAGAATGAATTTAGAAGTTTTCCTTCCTTTTAATTTTTTTGGAATAGTTTATGAAGGATAAGTACTAACTCTTCTTTAACTGTTTGGTAGGATTTGCCCATAACCATCTGGTCCTAGACTTTTGTTTTTTGGCTTTTCTTTTTATTACTAACTCAATTGCTTTGCTCGTTTTTGGTTGGTTCTATTTTTCTATTTGTTCCTGTTTCAGTTTTGGTAGTTTATCTTCCTAAGAATTTATCCATTTCTTCTAGGTCATCCAATTTGTTGACAGCTAGTTTTTCATAATATTCTTTTATGATTATATTTCTATAGCTTTGGTTGTTATTTGTCCTCTCTCATTTATGATTTTATTCATTTGAGTACTTTCTTTTTTCCTTGATTAGTCTGGCTAGAGGCTTATCAATTTTATTGATTTTTTCAAGGAACCAGCTACTGATTTCATTGGTTTCTTCTATTGTTTTTCTAGTTTCTATATCATTTATTTCTTCTCTAGTCTTTATTATTTCCTTCCCTCTGCTGGTTTTAGGTTTTGTTTGCTGTTCTTTTTCTAGCTCCTTCAGGTGCATGGTTAGGTTGTTTATTTGAGATTTACCTTGCTTCTTGAGGTGGCCTGTATTTGTATAAACTTTATTCTTAGAACCACTTTTGCTGCATCACAGAGGTTTTGGTACACTGCATTTTCATTTTCATTTGTTTCCATGTAATTTTTTTTATTTCTTCTTTGATTTCCTGGTTGCCCCATTTACTGTTTAGTAACATGTTATTTAACCTCCAAGTATTTGTGGTCTTTCCAGATTCTTTTGTCATTGACTTCAAGTTTCATACTCTTGTGGCTGGAAAATATCCATGATATGATTTTGATCTTCTTGAATTTGTTGAGATTTTGTTGTGGGCTAATAGGTGATCTATTCTGGAGAATGTTGTGTGTGCACTTAAAAAATAATGTTAATTCTGCTGTTTTAGGGTGGAATGTTCTGAGTATATCTGTTAAATCCATTCATTCCAGTTTGTCATTTAAAGCCATTGTTTCCTTGTTGATGTTCTGTTTAAATAATCTTTCCATTGATGTAAGTGGGGTGTTAAAGTCCCCTACTTTTATTGTATTATTATCTTTTAGTTTCTTTATGTTTGTTACTGTTTTATGTATCAGGGTGCTTCTATGTTGGGTGCATAAATATTTACAATCATTATATCTTCTTGTTGGATTGTTTCCTTTATGATTATATACTGTCCTTCTTTGCCTCTTGTGACAATATTAGCTTGAAAGTCTACCTTTCCAATATACTACTGCTACTCTGGCTTTCGTTTTTTAAAATATTTTAAATGTTTATTTATTTTTGAGAGAAAGAGAGAGAGGGAGAGAGAGAGAGAGAGAGAGAGAGAGAGAGAGAGAGAGAAAGTGAGCACGGAAGTGGGGGAGGAGTAGGGAGAAAGGGAAATACAGAATCCAAAGCAGGTTTCACACTCAAGAGCCCAATGAGGGGCTTGAACCCAAGAACCACGAGATCATGACCTCAGCCAAAGTTGGATGCTTAACTGACTGAGCCACCCAGGCATGCCAGCTCTGGCTTTCTTTTGACATCCATTTGCTTTATAGATGTTTACAAATCCCTTCACTTTCAATCTACAGGTATCTTTAAATGTAGTATGAGTCTTTTGTAGGCATTATATAGACAGGACAGGTCTTGTTCTTCTTTTTTTTAATCCATTCTGTCACCCTATATCTTTTGATTGGAGTGTTTAGCCCATTTACATTCAAAGTAATTGTTGATAGATTTGTATTTATTGCCACTTTATTGCTTGTTTTGTGATTTGCTTAGATCTCTGTCTGTAGTTTTGTCCTATTTTTTCAATTGGGATGAATTTCTCTTTTTCCTCATTTTTTCTGCCCCTCCGGGCCTGTTTCTTTATGTTAAGAAAGTCAGATGTGTCTTTTGCTCTTGAAAGTAGTGACTTTATGAAAAGACAATCCTGGAATGCTTTGCAGTGCAGTGCCCCCAGTTCATCAGTACCTGACACTTCAGGAGAGTATCCTATGTGTGTTGCTTATGCACTGCTGTTGTGTCTGAGTCACTTTTCTTTAAAGTTTAGTCATCCATATTGACTTTCTGCCTAATGTGGACTGTGCTTGTTCTCTGTGGTGTTAGTGGGACCCAGGCAGGCCAGCTTTGAGGAGTTGTGCCCTCCAGGAAACTTGGGAACATAGCAGCAGTGTTAACAAAATTTGCACTGGATCACTATTTCCATGCTGGTTCCCATGAAGTGCTGCAGTCACTGGGGCTATGTGCTGGAGCATCCAGGGGCATGAGGCTGGACCTGGTACATGAGGATGCCTCTGGGACACTGGGCCCAGTGCAGGATAGATGCTGGGGGCACAGGTCTGGGCACTGTGGCAGACATGTGTGGTGCATGGTGGCCACTGTTCACTCAGTTGCTGGGCAGGGTACACATGCAGCTTTAACAAAATTTCCCTGAGACTAGGGCACAGGCTAGCAGGCTTGGAGTGGGTGGGTCCTCAGGATAACTTTTGTGCATAGTACACTGCTATAAGGTTAGGTAGCAAGTGTCTGTGCAAACCCCTCCACCACCTGAAATTGTCTTGGTGTTTATGCTGTGGGACTGGATGTGGTCCCACATCAGTGGGATGTCCAGTCCAGTGAATGGTGACTGCCAGCTCCCTGGTTTTCAGAGAAGTCCCCCAACATGTTCCAAAATTAGTATGAACATATTTGTCTCTCATTTGTCTCCTAGCATTGTGTACACTCATTTTTATGTTGCCTTTCCACACAGGTTGCTGTCTCTTTAAGGATGGACCCAACTATCACTGGTCCTCTAGTCTAGCCCAGTGCAGAGTCAAATGACTTTTAAAGCCCCAGGTTCCAAGTCTCACTGTTTTTATAAACTCACAAAATTCAGCCCCTCTGGATTTTTTTTAAAGTTTACTCACTTATATTTTTGAGAGACAGAGCTCGAGTGGGGGAGGGGCAGAGAGAGAGGGAGACACAGAATCCAAACAGGATCCAGGCTCTGTCTGAGCTATCAGCACAGAGCCCAACATGGGACTTGAACTCACAAAACCCAAGATAATGACCTGAGCTGAATTCAGATGTTTAACCAGAAGTCCCTGGTTTTTAAAGCCGAATGTTATCAGATTAATCCTCTCTGTGTGAGGCCCCTGGTGCCAGGGCCCATTTCTCTGCCTTCTCAATGAATGCAGCTCCTCCCCCTCCTGTGGGCAGCCTCCTTCTTCCTTTCTCAACTTCCTAACCTTTCAGATGCAAATTCTCATCTATATTTAGTTGTGAAGTTTGTTTTCTGAGTCTTCAGGTTGCTCTCCAGTTTGTTGAATTGGATGTGGATGATATATAGTTGAAAATGTAGAATGGGGTGAGCTCAGGGTTCTCTTACTTTGTCATCTTCCCAAGCTCCCTCTTCCTTTTGTTTTTAATATGATTTATTTAAGTGTAAATTTATGTAATTTACTTAAAAAATTTTTAATGTTTATTTACTTTTAAGAGAGAGAGAGAGGCAGAGTGCAAGTAAGGGAGGGGCAGAGAGAGAGGAAGACACAGACTCTGAAGCAGGTTCCAGGCTCCAAGTTGTCATGTGGGGTACAAACCCACAAATCTTGAGATAGTGACCTGAGCCTAGGTCGGGCACTTAACTTACTGAGCCACCCAGGAACCCCTATGTGATTTACTTTTTAAAGTTTATTTTGAGAAAGAGACAGACAGAGCGAGTGGGAGAGGAGCAAAGAGAGAGAGAGGCAGAGACAGAATCCCAAACAGGCTATGCACTGACATCTCAGAGCTCAAACTCACAAGTGAACTGTGAGATCATGACCTGAGCTGAAACGGAGAGTCAGATGCTTAAGTGACTGAGCCATCCAGGCACCCCTGTGTAATTTACTTTTTAATAATGGTGTCAACCATAAGACTCCTCATATTTTTTTAAAAAAACTTTTTCTTGTGAAATACTTTTAGATTTACAGAGAAGTTGCAAAGATAGTAAAGAGAAGTCCTTCACCCAGTTTCCCTTTGTTAACATAGTAATGTAAAATGGAGTATTTGTCAAAACTAAGAAACCAACATTGGTACATTACTGTTAACTGAATTCTGGACTTCATTTGAACTTTATCAGCTTTTCCACTAATGACATTTTTGTTCTAGGATTCAGTCCAGAATACCACATTGCATTGAATAATTATGCCTCCTTAGTTTTTTTTGGCCTGTGAGTTTCTCAATCTTTCCTTTCTTTTGATCTTGAGAATTTTGAGGAATTCTGGTCAGATGATTTATAGAATGTAGTTCAACTTGGGTTTTTCTCATGTTTCCCTCAGGCGTACACAGTGGTTATGGGTTGTAAGAAGAATTCCACAGAGGTGAAGTGCCCTTCTCGTCATATTATCAGGGGCTGTATGACATTAACATAGCAACATTGATGATGTTGATTTTAATCACTTGCTTAAGGTAGTATCTGTCTGATAGGTTCCTCCACTGTAGTTCAGACTGCCACAGCAAAACACTATAGACTGGGTAGCTTAAACAACAGACATTTATTTTTCAGAGTTCTGGATGTTAGGAATTCAAAGATCAAGTTGCCAGGAGATTTAGTTATTGATAAAAGCCCTCCTTCTGACTTGTAGCTGGCTGCTTTCCTTGCTATATGGTCACATAACCTCTTCTTTGTGCATACACTGAGAGTGAAATCTCTGTTTTCTTTTCTTCATAGGGACACTGATCCCATCATAAGGGTCCAACCCTCATTACTTAATTGAAACTTATTACTTCCCAATAGCCTCAACTCTAATTACTATCACATTGGGGGTTAGGGCTTTAATATATGAATTGAGGGAGAATGTTTAGTCTATAACAGGTCTTTTATTTCTCTTTACTTAGTCTGGTTTTGTTAGCAAATCAGTAAGTTTAGTCCATATCCAAGGGATGAGTGTATATATTTCCCTTGAGGAAGGGAAGTTTCTATATATATCATTTGGAATTCTGTAGAGAAGTGTCTCTCTTTTTCTTTCTTTCTTTCTTTCTTTCTTCTTTCTTTCTTTCATTTATTTATATCATTATTAACTCTTGGATGTTTATTTTATACGTTGGGTTATAATCCAGTACTATAATATTTATTTTGTTGTTCAAATTATTTATTTCAGATTTGACCACTTGGAACTCTTTCAGACTGGTTCTTATATCTCTTTGATATTCCTCATCATTTTGTTTCTTGAGCACTTTTTTACTTTCTGGCACTACAAGATGCTCTAGCCTTCTTATTGTGGTCAATTTATGTATCAACAGGATTGGGCCATTAGGTACTCAGATATTTGGTCAAACATTATTCTGAGTATGTCAGTGAGGGTTTTTGGAATAAGATTAGCATTCAGATCAGTAGACTAAGGAATAAAGGTAGCCCTTCTTAATGTGGGTGTCCCTCATTCAATCAGTTGAAGGCTTGAATAGAACAAGAATTCTCACCATTCCTCAAGTAAGAGAAAACTTTTTGTGCCTGATGGCCTTAATTTGGAGCATCAGACTATTCCTGCCTTTCAAGTCAAACAGAAACATCAGTCTTGAGCTTGTTGGCTTCAGATGAGAACTTATACCATTAACTTTCCTGGTTCTCAGGCCTTTAGATTGAAACTGGAACACACCATTAACTGTCCTGGGCCTTCAGCTTGATGACTGCAAATTTGGGGACATTTTAGCTCCCATGATTGCATAAACAAAATTCCTATAATTTCTCTCTCTCTCTCTCTCTCTCTCTGTCACACACAAATACACATGCACACATACACACACCTTAATTGCTCTGTTTCTCTGGAAAACCCTCACTAATATACTCATCTTGTGTTTTTTCTGCTACACCTTTAGTATCCACCATTTCTCTGAGTCCTGGTTCCTGAAATTGGAGAAAATATTTAGAAATCAAGGTCTGGGCATTCGGTATTGCTCCATTATGTTATTTGTACAAAATTCATAGTTTAACTAGCATTCTAAAATTTTTTCAGGTACAAATTGTCCTACATTTTTGTAGCTTTTTAATGCTAAAAAATATTTTGATGTAAATCAGATAATAAACCTGTAAGCCTGTAAATTAACCTGTAGTTTCCAATTTTTGTGTGTGTGTGCATGTGGATAAACATGTAATGATGATTATTTCACAGAGAGAGAGGGAGAAAGAGAATCCCAAGCAGGCTCTGCACTGGAAGCTCGACCCCACAAAGCCATGAGATCATGACCTAAGCTGAAACCAAGAATCAGACTCTTAACTGACTGAGCCACCCAGGCATCCCTCTAATACACGATTTTATTTTTAAGCTATTTTATTTTTTTAATGTTTAGTTATTATTGAGAGACAGAGAAAGACAGAGCATGAGCAGGGGAGGGGATGAGAGAGAGGGAGACACAGAATCTGAAGCAGGCTCCAGGCTCTGAGTTGTCAGTACAGAGCCCGACGCAGGGCTTGAACTCACAAATTGCAAGATCATGGCCTGAGCCGAAGTCAGATGCTTAACTGACTGAGACACCCAGGTGCCCCATGGTTTTAAACTATTTTATTTTCCACGTATTTTACAGTAAATCTGAATATTGGTTACAAGTGTAAATGTGTAAATGTGGATTTTCTCCCTCATTGTATAATAACAATGAAAAAAGATTTTTGAGACGACTTTGGCCTATGGGAGTTGTGCAGTCCAAATACAGTCTGTGCTCTAAGGACATCTCATCCATGTTCACAAAACCAGAGATTGAAGCACAAGAAACAGGTTGTAATTTTTGGGCACTTCAGAATTTGAAGGGTTTTTGATGCATAAAATGGCTTGAATGGTCCCTGCTGCTCATTGAGGAAACGTCATAATTTGCCTTAACTTGTTTAATTTCACTGCTTCTGATCCAGGTAATATGCTAGATATGCCTGGAATCAGAAATTGAAAAAAAAAGTTTTAATGTTTCAGAGCCTCATCCTTGTCTTTCTTCCATTTGTATTTTCATGACTTTCGTTCTTCAGCTCTCCAGAGATTCATTGAATACACATAGCAATAGCAATAGGACAACATTTCCATCTCCACTCCCTCTATCTTATGTGCACTCTCTATTTTCTATGGGAAAATAATCATCTGAACTTTTTTGAAATAGTTCTCTTTTTAGAACATTTCAGTGGGTATCTTCCTGGGATTAAAAGAAAAGCTTTTTCCTAAAAACAAAAAAATAAATAAATAAATACAAACAAACAAACAAAAACAAAAGGAAAACAGGAATAAAATATGTCATTATTTAACACACACATATACATACAGACACAATCACACAATCACACAACATCAGCAATTGTGGGAATTTTTGTTCCCAATGGGTGATGTAATCAGTTTTCCCAGACAATGCTATGATGAATGAAAATCTAGACCCTAAAATAATCAGGGAATAAAATTCATGAGATTTTGTAAGAAATTATGAAATTGAGCCAGATTTGAAGTTTCACAGTATAAGGCATTGCTTATTTAAGAAGAGAGCAACATACCTTAGATGGAAATTACTAAGCCTTCAAATATCTTTCTGTTTAGTCATGTTTGCTCAATAAAAAAAAAATAACATGCAATAATAGCTAGTTTTTCAACTCCTACTCTGCAGTTTCCTTTTACTATATACTATTTTTGTTTGGTTTGATTTGGCTGGAAATATTTTCCAAAGATTTTGATAGAGTGCAGTTCCATTAGCTTTTGGAATTGTCACACAAAGATATGGCAGGATTGGTCAATGCCTTATAAACATTTTGATTCAGACAATATATATTAAACAATATCATACATGAGATATGTTGATGTTTATGGAAACAAAGTCAGCTTGATGGGGATCAGAAGGTGTGTATGGTAACTGTTATATATTTTTATTTGAGAAATTTGGCTATTTTTAAAAATTTTCTTGTGTCACCCTTATTTTTAATTTATTTTTAATTTTATTTTTCATTTTTTAAAATTTACATCCAAATTAGTTAGCATATAGTGCACCAATGATTTCAGGAGTAGACTCCTTAATGCCCCTTACCCATTTAGCCCATCTCCCCTCCCACAACCCCTCCAGTAACCCTCCGTTTGTTCTCCATATTTATGAGTCTCTTCTGTTTTGTCCCCCACCCTATTTTTATATTATTTTTCTTTCCCTTATGTTCATGTTTTGTATCTTAAAGTCCTCATACGACTAAAGTCGTATGATTTTTGTCTTTCTCTGATTGACTAATTTCAGTTAGCATACTACCCTCCAGTTCCATCCACGTAGTTGCAAATGGCAAGATTTCATTCTTTTTGATTGCTGAGTAATACTCCATTGTATATATATATATATATATATATATATATATATATATATATACAACATCTTCTTTATCCATTTATCCATCGATGGATATTTGGGCTCTTTCCATACTTTGGCTATTGTTGATGGTGCTGCTATAAACATGGGGGTGCATGTGTCCCTTCAAAACAGCACACCTGTATCCCGTGGATAAATGCTTAGTAGTGCAATTGCTGGGTCGTAGGGTAGTTCTGTTTTTAGTTTTTTGAGGAAACTCCATACTGTTTTCTAGAGTGGCTTCACCAGCTTGCATTCCCACCAACAATGCAAAAGACATCCTCTTTCTCTGCATCCTCACCAACATCTGTTGTTGCCTGAGTTGTTAATGTTAACCATTCTGACAGGTGTAAAGTGGTATCTCATTGTGGTTTTGATTTGTACTTCTCTGATGATGAGTGAAGTTTAGCATTTTTTCATGTGTAGGTTGGCCATCTGGATGCCTTCCTTGAAGTGTCTATTCATGTCTTTTTCCCATTTCTTCACTGGATTATATTTGTTTTTGGGGTGTTGAGTTTGATAAGTTCTTCATAGATTTTGGATCTAACCCTTTATCTGATATGACATTTGCAAATATCTTCTCCCATTCTGTCAGTTGCCTTTTAGTTTTGCTGATTGTTTCTTTCGCTGTGCAGAAGCTTTTTATTTTGATGAGGTCCCAGTAGTTCATTTTTGCTTTTGTTTCCCTTTCTCCAGAGACATGTTGAGTAAGAAGTTGCTGTGGCCAAGATCAAAGAGGTTGCTGCCTGATTTCTCCTTGAGGATTTTGATGGCTTCCTGTCTTACATTTAGTTCTTTCATCCATTTTTAGTTTATTTTTATCTATGGTGTAAGAAAGTGGTCCAGTTTTCCCAACACCATTTGCTGAAGAGACTGTCTTTCTTCCATTGGATATTCTTTCTTGCTTTGTCAAAGATTAGCTGGCCATATGTTAGTGGGCCCACTTCTGAGTTGTCTATTCTGTTCCATTGATCTGAGTGTTCTTGTGCCAGTACCATACTGTCTTGATGATTACAGCTTGGTAGTATATCTTGAAGTCTGGGATTGTGATGTCTCCTGCTTTGGTTTTCTTATTCAAGATATCTTTGGCTATTCAGGTCTTTTCTGGTTCCATACAAATTTTAGGATTATTTGTTCCATCTCTGCGAAGAAGGCTGGTGTTATTTTTGATAGGGATTGCATTGAATACATAGATTGCTTTGGGTAGTATTGACATTTAAACAATATTTTTTCTTCCTATCCAGGAGCATGGAATCATTTTCCCATTTTTTTGTGTGTTTTTCAATTACTTTCATAAGATTTCTATAACTTTCAGTGTATAGGTCTTTCACCTCTTTGGTTAGATTTATTCCTAGGTATTTTATGTTTTTTTTGTGCAACTGTAAATGGGATCTTTTCCTTGATTTCTCTTTTCTGTCACTTCATTGTTGGTGCATAAGAATGCAACCAATTTCTGTGCGTTGATTTTATATCCTAAAACTTTGCTGAATTCATGGATCAGTTCTAGCAGTTTTTTGGTGGAATCTTTTGGATGTTCCATATAGAGTATCATGTCATCTGTGAAGAGTGAAAATTTGACCTCCTCCTGGCCAATTTGGATGGCTTTTGTTTCTTTGTGTTGTCTGATTGCAGAGGCTAAGACTTCCAATACTATGTTGAGTAACAGTGGCAAGATTGGACATCCCTGTCTTGTTCCTGACCTTAGGGGGAAAGATTTCAGTTTTTCCCCATTGAGGATGATATTAGCATTAGGTCATTCATATATGGCTTTTGTGATCTCAAGTTATGCTCCTTCTATCCCTACTTTCTTGAGGGTTTTTGTCAAGAAAGGATGCTGTATTTTGTCAAATGCTTCCTATGCATCTAGTGAGAGAATCATATGATTCTTGTCCTTTCTTTTATTGAGGTGATGAATCATGTTAATTGTTTCACGGATATAGAACCAGCCCTGCATCCTAGGTATAAATCCTGCTTGGTTGTGGTGAATAATTTTTTTTACTGTATTGTTTGATCTGGTTGGCTAATAACTTGTTGAGGATTTTTGCATACATGTTCATCAGGGAAATTGGTCTATAGTTCTCCTTTTTAGTGGTGTCTCTGTCTGGTTTGGGAACCAAGGCAATGATGGCTTCATAGAAAGAGTTTGGAAGTTTTCCTTCCATTTCTATTTTTTGGAACAGTTTCAAGAGAATAAGTGTTAACTCTTCATTAAATGTTTGGTAGAATGCCCCTGGAAAGCGATCTGGCCCTGGACTCTTGTTTTTTGGCAGATTACTAATTCGATTTCCTTGCTGGTTATGGGTCTGTTCAAATGTACTATTTCTTGCTGTTTCTGTTTTGGTAGTGTATATGTTTCTAGGAATTTATTCATTTCTTCCAGATTACCAATTTAATTTGCATATAATTGCTCATAATATTCTCTTACTATTTTTTTTTAATTTTTGTTGTGTTGGTTGTGATCTCTTCTCTTTCATTCTTGATTTTACTTTTTTGGGTCCTTTCCTTTTTCTTCTTTATCAAACTCGCTAGTGGTTTATCAATTTTCTTAATTCTTTCAAAGAACCAGCTTCTGGTTTCATCGATCTGTTCTACTGTTTTTTTGGTTTTGATAGCATTAATTTCTGCTCTAATCTTTATTATTTACTGTCTTCTGCTGGTTTTTGGTTTTATTTGTTGTTCTTTTTCCAGCTCCTTAAGGCTTAAGGTTAGGTTGTTTATCTAGATCTTTCTTCCTTCTTTAGAAAGGCCTGGATTGCTATATACTTTCCTCTTATGACTGCTTTTGCTGCGTCCCAGAGGTTTAAGCTTGTGGTGTTATCATTTTCACTGACTTCCATATACTTTTTAATTTCCTCTTTAACTGCTTGGTTAGCCTATTCATTCTTCAGTCTCCAAGTATTTGTTACCTTTCTACATTTTTTCTTGTGGTTGATTTTGAGTTTCATAGCGTTGTGGTCTGACAATATGCATGGTATGATCTCGATATTTTTGTACTTAGGGCTGATTTGTGTCCCAGTATGTGGTCTATTCTGGGGAAGGTTCCATGTGCACTGGAGAAGAATGTATATTCTGCTGCTTTAGGATGAAATGTTTTGAATATATCTGTTAAGTCCATCTGGTCCAGTGTGTCATTCAAAGCCATTGTTTCCTTGATTTTTTGATGACATGATCTGTCCATTGTTGTGATTGGGGTGTTGAAGTCTCCTACTATTATGGTATTACTTTCAATGAGTTTCTTTATGTTTGTGATTAATTGATTTATGTATTTGGGTGCTGCCACATTTGGCACATAAATGTTTATGATTGTTAGGTCTTCTTGGTGGATAGACCCCTTGATTATGATATAATTCCCTTATGCATCTCTTGATACAGTCTTTATTTTAAAGTCTAGATTGTCTGATGTAAGTATGGCTACTCCAGCTTTCTTTTGTTGACCATTAGCATGATAGATGGTTCTCCATCCCCTTATTTTCAATGAAGGTGTCTTTAGGTCTAAATTGGGTCTCTTGTAAAGAGCATATAGATGGATCTTATTTTCTTATCCATTCTGTTACCCTATGTCTTTTGATTGCAGTATTCAGTTCATTGACGTCTAGAGTGAGTACTGAAAGATATGAATTTATTGCCATTATGATGCTTGTAGAGTTGGAGTTTCTGGTGGTGTTTTCTTGTCCTTTCTAGTCTTTGTTGCTTTTGGGCTTTATATATATATATATATATATATACACACATATATATATATACATATATATATATTTTTTTTTCATCTTTTCTCCCATCAGAGAGACCTTCATAAAATTTATTTGAGGGCTGGTTTAATGGTCACAAACTACTTTAAATTTGTTTGTCTGGGAAACTTTTTATCTCTCTTTCTATTTTGAATGACAGCCTTGCTGGATAAAGAATTCTTGGCTGCAAATTTTTGTGATTCAGCACACTGAATATATCCTGCCACTCCTTTGTGGCCTGCCAAGTTTCTGTGGATAGGTCTGCTGCAAACCTGATCTGTCTTCCCTTGTATGTTAGGGACTTTTTTTTCCCTTGCTGCTTTCATGATTGTCTCCTTGCTTGAGTATTTTGTGAATTTGACTATGATATATGCCTTGATGGTTGGTTATTGTTGAATCTAATGGGGGTTCTCCGTGCTTCCTGGATTTTGATTTCTGTGTTTTTCCCCAGGTTAGGAAAGTTTTCCACTATGATTTGCTCATATAACCCTTCTACCCCTATTTCCCTGTCTTCCTCTTCTGGTACCCCTATGATTCTGATGTTGTTCTTCTTTAATGAGTCACTGATTTCTCTAATTCTTTTTTTTTCAAATTTATTTATTTTTTTTGAGAGACATAGACAGACAGAGCACAAGTTGGGGAAGGGCAGAGAGAGAGGGAGACACAGAATTTGAAGCAGGCTCCAGGCTCTGTGCTGTCAGCCTAGAGCCTGACGCCGGGCTTGAACTCACAAATCGTGAGATCATGACCTGAGCCGAAGTCAGACGCTTAACCAACTGAGCCACCCAGGCACCCCTGATTTTTCTAATTCTTAAATCGTGCTCTTTTGCCTTAATCTCCCTCTTTTTTTCTGCTTCGTTGTTCTGTATGTTTGTCTTCTATATCTCTGATTCTCTGTTCTGCTTCATCCATCCTTGCTGCCACTGCATCCATCCGTGATTGAAGCTCAGTTATAGCATTTTTAATTTCATTTTGGCTAGTTTTTACTTCTTTTATCTCTGCAAAAAGGGATTCTAATCTATTTTCGACTCCACCTAGTATTCTTATCGTGATTCTAAATTCTGGTTCAGACATCTTGCTTGGTTAAATCCCTGGGTGTCATTTTTTCCTGCTCTTTCTTTTGGGGTGAATTCCTTCATTTTGTCATTTTGAAGGGAGAAAAGGAATTAATGAGGTAGAAAAATTGAAATTAAAAATATTAAAATTAAAATTATATTAAAATTAAAAACTGAAACCACACACACACACACAAAATTGAATAGATGATGCTAGATCCTGAGTGTGTTTTGGTATGGGTGTTGAAAATAGTTTGACAGATTAGAGAAAAAAAAGGGGGTGGAGAAAAAGGAAAATCGTTTGAGAATTTGAAAAAATGAGTACACTGAAGTAGACTAAAATGAGATGATGGGGTAAAACGGAATTTAAAAAATATACACAAAAGTAAAGAATATAGTAGAAAATAACATTAAAGAAAAATATTTTTAATAAAAATTAAAAATAAATACAAATTTTTTTCTTTTTCTGTATTCAAGAAAAAAAGAAATGAAAAAGAGAAAAAAGATAAAAAAGAAAGAAAGAAAAAAAGGAAATTGTTTGAAAATTTGAAAAAGTGAATACACTGCAGTATACTAAAATAAAATGATTGAAGTAAAATAGAATTTGAAGAAAAAATTACATAAAAGCAAAAAATATAGTATAAAAATTAAGTAAAATATTTTAGTAGAAATTGAAAATAAAAATGAATTTTTTCTCTTTCTGTATTCAAGAAAAAGAAAAGAAGTGTAAACGAGAAAGAGAAAAAAAAGAAAGAAAGAAAATTGAATAGATGAATCTGCTAACAGATTGAAGTAAGACTGAAATTACTTTGTTTCCTCCTAGAATTCAGTCTATGTAGTGCTATATAGTCCATAAACTAAGCCAGCGGCGAGACTTATGTTTTTCAAGAGCGAAGTTGGCTCAGTTGAGCAGGGCTCAGTGTAACAGCGCCAGTCTTCTCTAGATGGCGCTTCTAGCCTGCTGGGGTGGATTGTTGTGGAGCTCATAGGTGTGTTTGCACATGCGCGGGAGTGGTGAAAATGGCACCACCCAGCTACCCAGTCTGTTCTCCCGGATCAGCAATCACACACCTGTCCTCTGTCTTGAGTTTTTGTCCACTCCCCACTTTTTCACTCTTCATCACGAGGCCCCAGGCCATACCTCTCTCCTGAGTTTTATCTCAGATGAGGTTGGTTTCCTCAGCCCCTTACTTCTGAAGGACTGTGGCTTTGACCTGTTCTGCCCCTCTGCAGGAGGGTCTTACTGAGCAATGGCCGAATGAGCAATTGCTGAATGTTGGCTGCATCCAGGAACTCTTGCTGGACCCTGCTGCTGCCGGTGCCCCAAGACTGAGGCCAGGTGCCAGCCTGCCCCAGAAAAAGTTGGTGAGATAGTGTAGCAGCAGCGTTTCAGAGATTATGGAAAATCACAACACACATCTAGCACCAGGCTTCACACTTAATGACCTTGTTCCAGCACCAGCAAATGTGGCCATTTTCTGGGGTCTGCTGGGATCAGGTGGCTTCAACAGTCTCTACCAAATGTCCTTCCAGCAGTGGAACCTCTTTTCCCCGTGTGGCCCGAGAACCTCCTGGACCCCACTCTACTCCTGGGGATTCTCGCCCTTTCCACTGAGCATCACCAGGTATCAAGCTGCGGAGTTGCAGCCTTTGCACTCCCCTTGTTTACAGTCTTAATAGAATTTAAACCCTCTCCTTTCTCCTTTGTCCTTTGTCCCTTTTTAGTTTAGTCCCTGAAGCTGTTTCCAATTTTCCACTTTCTCTCCAGCTGCTTTTGGGGCGGGGTGCTTTTCCTGTATTCCCCTCCCGTCACCATCCTCTGTCCCCTGCAAAAGCAGTTCCCTACCCTCTGCAGCTTCTCGTTCCCCAAATTCACCTCTCTGTGTCACGTACCTGCTGAGTTCTGTGGTTCAGGTTGTACAGATTGTTGTGTTAATCCTCCAATCAGTTTTCAAGGTGTGTAGGATGGTTTAGTGTTGGTCTGGCTGTATTTCATGGACGTGAGACACACAAGAAACTTCCATGGTGTTCTGCCATCTTGGCTCCTCCCCCGAAATTTCGCTATTTTTACAAAGCTGTATATGCACCATTATTTTTGCTAATAAAATAAGAATAGTTTTCTTGTCTCTATTTTCCCCTAAGAGATATGGTATTGAGAGAAAGCATTTATAGTTGGCTTTTTGTTATATTGGTTTGAGTCATTAATTTTTTCGCCCACAATTTATATCTCCACTTAAAATTGAGTGTTATTAACATATTAAAAAATCTTTGTTTCCTGTGCTCAAAAGCTGACAACAAACTCTCTTGGTTCAATGCCAGGCATTCCTGCATTGCAGTTACATTTCTTTTTCAAAAACAAAGAAAGCTATGTTCAGAAACCTGGAGGTGGTCTCTAGGCCAATATATGGCTTTGCCATGAGAGTGTGTACTGTATGCTCATATCCCATGAAGATGTGTAAAGTCAGTCAATAAATAAATGTTTCATATTAGCTTCTTTATTATCTTCAGCAATCAAGGAAAGGATAGTCCAGAATTCCTTTCCAAAATCCAAAAAGAAAATTTAATTTAAAACATGACTGTTCTGATCATGTTGCCTGGCTGTCTTTTAAATTTTATTGTCTTTGTGGATTCTCCCTTTATACATTATTATATTTGATTTTCTCCTCTGAAGGGCAGAGGAAATTCTTCCTCCCCAACAGTTGGAGTAGTCAGAGGGATATTTTAGCCTCACTGAATATCACTTGCCTTTCATTGCTGCAGCTGAAAGATAGTTGGAAAATCATAGATTACTTGGTTTAATACATTTTCTTTGGAGTTAGTGTTAGAATATGGAAACAAATTATGAAAAATAGTCATTGCTCTCATTCATTCAATAAAATTTTTTTGAATATCACCATTCTCTGTCTTGGGTATTTTATAATTTGCTTAAGTCTTTTTTAAATGTTGTGCCCTGAAATGCGTACTGTTTACTAGGTATGTTAATCACAGAATGGAAACAGACCATTACAGACTTTAACCTCTAAACTAATTAAAAAAATTTTTTTGAGAGAGAGAGAGAGACAGAGCATGAGCTGGGGAGGGTCAGAGAGAAAGGGAGACCCAGAATCCAAAGCAGGCTCCAGACTTTGAGCTGTCAGCACAGAGCCTGATGCAGTCCTCAAACTTATGAGCTCTGAGATAATGACCTGAGCCAAAGTCTGATGCTCAACTGACAGAGCCACCCAGGCGACCCAACTCTAAACCAATTTTAATGTAGGCTATAAGAACATTAGCTTTTTTTAACTAAATCTGCAGTCTACTGGTACCTCAAAACTTCTTTGTATCTGAACTTTTAAGTAGTAGCATATTTATTAAACTTCTGATTAATAGTTCTTAACACATTCAGATTTAAAGAAATGCCACATGAAATTTTACAACAAAAGAGTGAACTCAAACACAATATGTCACACTAGACTCTACAAATACCATATCATAAGTAAAATGATACCAATTACAGTAGAAAAGAATAGAGTAACAGCTGAGTTTCATCAGTTGTAATATGTGTTGATTTCCCAGTTGTTGAACATAACACCTCTATCATAAATGCCATGTTCTTGCTGTTCTTTGGTATTTTTATTTTTTAGTTAATATCAGGAAAGACAGTGGTGTGTAAGTATAAAATATTTAAAATGTTTAATAAAAATGATTTGGCAGTCAAATCTCATGATTAAGGATATTTAGGTTTTACCATTCTTCAATCTTTTAAAAAAATTATGATTTGAGGTGGGGAACAAATATGAGAGAGTAGTAGGAAGATCCTAGGCTTGCCTAATCCCTTGAGCACAACTACCTACTTACCAAATCATGCTGAATACCCAAGAAGTCCACCTGAGGACTGATACAACAAATCACACAACTAGAAGGAAACAAGAGGCCACAGTGAGGAAGGTAAGAACTTTGGAAAAGTGGTTTGATGGCAAAATGGATTGAAGGTATTGCAGAGGGGACAGAGCTATGGTCCTGAAGAAAGGCGTTAGAGACAGGAACCACAGATATATGCACAAAGAGAATACTTCCCCAAAGCCAATGGCTGGAAAAACAAGAGGGGCTGATTTTCATGAGTTTTTACAACCAGCAAGGCTCAAAGACTGGAGTTTTAAGTGCCACAGTCTTGGCTGGGAAGGAGACATGAGGGTGCTGCTCTACTCCTAGAGAGAAGACAGGCAAGCAACCATGGGACAGATGGCACAAATGGAAGATCACCAAAGGCATATGAGGATAGACCCTGCTCTTCTGGGAGTGCATCTGTGAGAGGTGGTATTGTCTATCCGGAGATAAAAGAGCCAGTGTGTGACATTTCACTCCTCAGGCTCTCAGCATAGGTGCAGAGACACCCACTGAGGACAGCTAACCCTGACACTGGCTATTTAGCCTGCTTTGTCCAATATCACATGATCCTGCATTCTGGGCCACTACCATTCTCAGTCAAACCTGCATCAGTCCCAGCGTGGTGAGACCTCTCCCAGAAAAGCGCAGTTCCCCACAACACCACATTCCTAAAGTTTGGAGTTTTGAAACTCAGAAGTGTTGGCTGGGATAAAGGTCAAAGTGCACTGCATTTCTTCAGGCAAGCAAGTAACCCAGAGATAGACAGTGTGAAAACAGTGATCTGAAAAAATGCCTAGGATGTATGAAGAAAAATTATTTGCTCTTCTGGAAGTGCTTGCCTGAGAGCAGCAAAGATGGACTCCTCTCTCCTGGGACAAAAGAGCTACCAGGACCATTTCCCTTTCCAGCTTCTCAGCAGGCACCAACCTTAGTAAAAAAGCAAAGCTGCAACACTGGCTGTCTAACTTGCTTACCCCAAATCCAGCACTCCTGTGCTCTGCTGGAAATGCTTTTCTTAAGCAAGTGTGCCTAAAGACCAGTACAGAGGGCTGCTTCCCCTCTTGAAGACCAGCAGAAATCCCCAAATACATTAAGTCCCCAGATCATAGACTTCTGCAAGGCTTTAGTTCTAGTAGAAGTAGCATATAGTGTCATTTAACAAAAGACCAAAGCACACCTAGTTAAAACTCTCAACACTCTGGCCGAGGTCCAAACACTGCCCACTGCAGGCAAGGAGAACCTCTGGAGACAAATAACCTGAGACACAGAGCAGCCCAAACATAGCAGCAGAGTGCATGCAGCACACACCAGAGACTCCCTGACGCACCAGGCTCTGGACATTATTGGACCTCTTTTTCATAAAACCATTACTCACAGGAGCAAGAAACATAAACAGGCTTTTCTAACACAGACAAGAATCCAAAGACCTAGGCAAAATGCCAGGATGAAGGAACCAATCCCGAAAGAAAGAACAAGAAAAGTCATGAACAGGTATAAGTTATATGCTTAATGGAGAATTTAAAACTATAATCATAGATACTCCCTGAACTTGAGAAAAGCATGGAAGACAGAAAGGACATCCTTAATGTAGACACAAAGGAGTTAAAAGCAATATGTCATGGGGCACCTGGGTAGCTCAGTTGCTTGAGCGTCCAACTCTTGATTTTGGCTCAGGTCATAATCCTAAGGTCATGGGCTTGAGTCCCACACTGAGCTCCATGCTCAGCATGGAGCCTGCCTGGAATTCTCTCTCTCTTTCCTTTTTCCCCTCTCTCCTGCTCTCTCTCTCTTAAAAGAAAACCAATCTAACAGAAATGAAAAATACAATAACTGAAATTCAAAAACAGAGTGGACATGATGAACAAAAGGATGGATGAAGCAGAAGAATGAATAAATGACGAAGCTGAAAAAAAGAAATAATGATGGATAATGAGAGTAGACTTAGAGAACTTAGTGACTCCATCAAACTTAATAACATTATTCCAGAAGAAGAAGAAAGAGGAAAGGGGGCAGAAGGTTTAATCTGAGGAAATAATAGCTGAAAATTTCCCTAATCTGGGGAGGGAAATAGACATCTAAATGCAGGAGGCACAGAGAACTTCCATCAAAATCAACAAAAGCAGGCCAACACCAAGACATATTACAGTTAAATTTGAAAAATACTGCAATGAATAAAAATATTCTAAAATCAACAAGACAAAATAAGTCCCTAACTTACATGGAAAGAACCATTAAAGTTAGCTGGAAATCTTTTCATAGAAACTTGGCAAGCCAGAAGGGAGTGGCATAATATGTCAGGAAGAGAAGGATAAATATCATATAATTTCACTCATGTATGTAATTTAAGAAACACAACAGATAAACATAGGGGAAGAGAAAGAAAAATAAAATAAAAACAGAGAGGGAGGCATTGAGTTTGATAAGTTCTTTAGATTTTTGATACTAATCCTTTACCCAATATGTCATTTACAAATATCTTCTCCCATTATGTTGGTTGCCTTTTAGTTTTGTTGATTGTTTCCTTCACTGTGCAGAAACTTTTTATCTTGATGAAGTCCTAATAGTTCATTTTTGCTTTTATTTCCCTTGCCATTGGAGACATGTCAATGAAGAAGTTGTTGTGGCCTAGGTCAAAGAGGTTTCTTCCTGTTTTCATCTGTAGGATTTTGATGGTTTCTTGTCTCAAATTTAAGTGTTTCATCCATTTTGAATTTACTTTTTTGTATGGTATAAGAGGTGGCCCAGTTTCATTGTTCTGCATGTTGCTGTCCAGTTCTCCTAGCACCATTTGCTGAAGAGACTGTCTTTTATCCATTGGATACTATTTCCTGTTTTGTCGAAGATTAGTTGGCCAAATATTTGTTGGTCCATTTCTGGGTTCTCTATTTTGTTCCATTGTTTTTGTGCCAATTCCATATTTTGGTGATGATTACAACTTTGTAATACATACAGATTAAAGTCCGGAATTGTGATGCCTCCAGCTTTTTCTTTTTCAACATCACTTTGGCTATTCATGGACTTTTGTGGTTCCATGCAAATTTTAGGATTGTTTGTTCTAACTTTGTGAAGAATGCTGGTGTTATTTTGATAGGAATTGCATCGAATGTGTAGATTGCTTTTGGTATTATCAACATTTTGTCAATATTTGTTCTTCCAATCCATGAACATGGAATATTTTTCCATTTTTTTGTGTGTGTCTTCTTCAATTTTTTTCAGAAGCTTTCTGTAGTTTTTAGCACACAGGTCTTTCACCTTTTCAATGAGGTTTATTCCTAGGTATCTTATTTTTTTGGTGCAATTGTAAATGGGATAGATTCCTTGATATTTATTTCTTCTGTTTCATTATTGCTGTATAGAAATGAAACTAATTTCTGTACATTTATTTTATATCATGAGACTTGGATGAATTCATGTATTAGATGTAGTAGTGTTTTGGTATAATCTTTTGGGTTTTTCATGCAGAATGTCCTGTCATCTGTGAAGAGTTAAAATTTGACTTCTTCCTTTCCAACTTGGATGTTTTCTTTATTTCTTTTTGTTTCCTGATTGCTGAGGTTAGGACTTTCAATACTATATTGAACAACAGTGAAGAAATGGGAAGAAGACATGAATAGACACTTTTCCAAAGAAGACATCCAGATGGCTAACAGACACATGAAAAGATGCTCAATATCACTTATCATCAGGAAAATAAAACTCAAAAGCACAATGAGATACCACCTCACACCTGTCAAAATGACTAAAATGAACAACTCAGACAACAGATGTTAGGAAGTGGAGAAAGGATGACACTTTTGCACTGTTGATGGGAGTGCAAAATGGTGCATCAACTCTGGAAAACAGTATGTAGGATCCTCAAAAGATTAAAAATAGAAATACCCTATGACTCACCAATTGCACTACTAGGTATTTATTCAAAGAATATGAAAATGCTGATTCAAAGGAGTACATGCACCCCAATGTTGATAGCAGCACTTTCGGCAATAGCTAAACTATGGAACGAGCCCAAATTTCCAACAACTGATGAATGTATAAAGAAGATGTGGTATATATATACATATACACACATACATACAATGGGATACTACTCAGTGATGAAAAAGAATGAAGTCATGCTATTTGCAACAATGTGGATGGAACTAGAGAGTGTATTATGTTAAACAAAATAAGTCAATAAGAGCAAGACAAGATATCACATAATTTCACTCATCTGTGGAATTTGAGAAACACAACAGATGATCATAGGGCAAGGGGAGGAAAAATAAGATACAAACAGGGAGGGAGGCAAACTGTAAGAGACTCTTAAATACAGAGAACAAACCAAAGGTTGCTGGAAGGGAGGTAGGCTGGGTGGATAGGCTGAATTGGTGATGGGCATTAAGGAGGACACTTGTTGGGATGAACACTCAGTGTTCTGTGTAAGTGATGAATCACTGGGTTCTACTCTGGAAACTTATATTACACTATATGTTAAATAACTTGAATTTAAATAAATGAATAAATAAATAATAAAACTACCCTTTGATAGAGCAATTGCACTACTAGTTATTTACCCAAAAAAATGCAAAGATACAAAATCAAAGGGAAACATGCACTATGATGATTATAGAAGCATTATCTACAATAACTGAATTATGAAAATGGCTTACATATCCACTGGCTGAAGAATAGATAAAGAATTATATACATATATGAAGAATTGTATATATATGAAGAATTATATATATATATAATATATATATATACACACAATGGATTACTCAGCTATATGAAAAAATGAAATCTTGTCATTTTCAATGACATGGGTAGAACTAGAGAGTTTAGTGTTAAGTGAAATAAATCATAGAAAGACAAAGACCATATGATTTCACTCATCTGTGGAATTTAAGAAACAAAATAAACAAGCAAAGGAACAATAAAAAAGAGATTGTGTCAAACCAAGAAATAGGCTCCTAACAATAGAGAACAAACTTTTCATTTCCAGAAGGGGGTTGGATGTGGGGATGGGTTTAGTAGGTAATGAGGATTAAAGAGGACACTTTTGACAACCAGTGAGTAATGTGTGGAAGTTTTGAATGACTGTATTGTATACCTGAAACTAATATTACACTTTATGTTAACTAAGTGGAATTTAAATAATAATTTAATAAATAAACAAGCTACAAAATGTTAATTTGAAATTATCCAGAGTAGCAAAAAGAGAAAAAGTGAAAAAGTGTGAGGAAAGCATGCAGGACTTATGTGGTGCCATCAAAAGAAAGAATATATGCATTATGGGAATCCCATAACAGTAGTAAGAAAAAGAGACAGGAAACATATGTAAAGCAATAATGGCTGAGAACTTCCCAAACATAGGGAAAAATATGAACATCCAAGTTCATGAGGTCCAAAGGACCAAAAATATGTTGGACATGTAAAGGACTACACCAAGACACATTTTAATGATATTATCAAAACTCAAACAAAATTAGAGTTCTGAAAGCAGGAATATAAAAGTGACTCATCCCATACACAGAAAATCCTTAAAATACTATCAGTGGATAGCTCAACAAAAAACTTTTCAGGCTAGTAAAGCAAGGGATAATATGTATAAAATACTGAGAGAAAAATTTGTAAATCAAAAATACTATATCCAACAATGGTTTTCTTCAAAAATAAAAGAGAAATAAAAACTTTTTCAAATAAACAAAACTGATGAAATACATCACTTCTAGTCATGTCTTGTAAGAAGTGCTAAAATTCATTTTTTCAAGCAAAAATAAAAGGATGTGCATTAACATCTTAAAAGTATATGAACACATGTGTGAAACTCACTGGTAATGTTAAAAATATAGTAGTCAAAATTATATTTCCTATACTGTAATGGTGGTACATAATTCACTTACAAGTATAGTTTAAAAGGTAAAAAAAAAACAATGATATTAAAATAACCATAGCTACAACAATTTGTTATTGGGTACACAACATAAAACATAAATAGTAACATCAATAACCTAATATATGAGGGAGACGAGTGAAAGAATAAATTTTATGTGTCTTATTAAAGTTAAGTTATCAGCCTGAAAGAGGACATTATAAAGATAAGATATTCCATATAAGCCACATGGTAACAATTAAAACAAAAAACTCTAGTAAATACACAAAACCTTAAGATAAAGTATACCATTACAAAGTATTGTCAAATTGCAAAAGCAAATAACAAGATTGGAAGGAAAGAAAAAAAATCTATAAAACAATCTAAAAGCAATAAGCAGAATGGCAATAGTAAGTCTTTACCTATCAATAATTACTTTAAATATAAATGGATTAAATTCTCCAATCAAAAGACAAATAGTAACTGAATGGATTTTTAAAAAGATTCAATGATATGCTGTGTAAAAGAGACTCACTTCATTTTTAAAGACACATATACTGAGAAGGAAGGGATGGAAAAAGTTATTTCCAGGAAATGATAACCAAAAGAAAGCATGGTTAGTTATATTTTTATTAGACAAAATAGACTTTAAGCTAGAAATGGTAATAATAGACAAAGAAGACCATTATATAATAATAAAGAGGCCAATTTACAAACAGGATATAACAATTATAAACAATTTTCCACCCAAAATTGTAGTGCCTACATATGTAAACCAAATTCTAACAGAACTAAAAGGATAAATAAACAGCACTATAACAACACTTGAGGACTTTAATATTCCACTATCAACAATGGAAACATCATCCAGATAGAGAATAAATAAGGAAACAGCAGATTTGTAAATCACTATGAACCAAATAAGCCTAAGAGATATATACAGACAATTCCACCCAATAACAGCAGAATACATATTCTTCTCAAGTATTCATGGACTATTTTCTAGGCTTGATCATATTTTAGAGTACGAAACAAGTTTTAGTGTACTCAAGAAGAATGAAATTATATCAAGTGTCTTTTCCCACCACAATGGTATGAAACTAAAAATAAATGACAGGGAAAAGCTGAAAAAAATCACAAATTCATGGATATTAACATACTTCTGAAGAACCAATGGACCAAGGAGAAATAAAAAGGCAAATTAAAAAAATATCTTTAGACAAAAATGAAAATGAAAACAGAACACACCAAAACTTGTGGGAAGCAATTAAAGAATTCTTAAGAGGAAAGTAAGAAACAAAACAAAACAAAAAATATATACATAAAGAGAAAAGGAAGATCTCAAACAAATAACTTAAATTTACACATTAAGTAACTAAAAAAGAAAAACAAGCTATGTTCAAAGTTAGAAGAAGATAGGCAATATTTATTAATATTAGAGCAGAAATAAAATAGAAATTAGAAAGGCAATAGAAACGATAATGAAAGTGAGAGTTGGCTTTTTAAAAAGATTTTAAAAATTACAAATCTTTAACTAGATTAAGAAAAAAGATGGCTAAAATTAAAATTATAATGAAAGAAATAATATAATTAATACCACAGAAATTCAGAGAATTGTAAGAGACTACTATGAACAATTATAGGTTCACCAACTAAATAGTTTATAAGAAATAAAATGGATAAATTTGTAGAAACACACAGCTTTCCAAGACTGAAACATGAAGTAATAAAATACCTGAACAGAGCAATAACAGGGACATTGAAGCAGTAATCAAAAACTTATCACAAAGGGGAAGATTCAAGATGGTGGCATACAATGATCCCGAACTCACCTTCATGATGGACACACAAATTTACAGTGGCATATGAAATAATTTTTCTCTAAAAAGGACCTGAGAACTTGATGAACAACACCTTTACAATGAAAGACAAGGAGACACATGGTGAAGAATAAGAGAAGCAGAGACATGGCCTTGTCCAAGACCCCACACCAGAAACAGTGATCCCACAATAAGGAGAAATCCCCAAAATATGGGACATTACTTTGAGGAGTGAAGGGTGTGTGTCCCTCACCAGTCACCCTGACCCTTAAATACAAGCCCCCCAAAAGTCTGGTTTTGAAAATCAATGGGGGTTAAGAGAAGAATAGAACTATAGGGTTAAAAGATTCCACCTCTAAAATATTTGTGCACAAACCCACACACCCTGAGATGCAGAGCAAACAAAATAGATTGAAAAGTGTCTGGACCATAAGTAAGGGATACTAATTAATTTCTAAAAAACAGGGATTTTATCCAGGGATGAAAGTGTTGGAAGATTCCATTTTTTGCAAATGCAACCTAACCTGCTGGTGAGAGAGATAAACGGCATAATTTTTGGTGCCCTTTCTCTAGTCTGTTAGCTCTGGCATGTGCTCTTCCCACATTGCACTGTAACTGGGCTAGGTGAACACCCTGCCTACCCTTCATATCACCAAAGGCACAATAGGGGCAGTTGAGCACCCCAAGTCCCATCCAATTCAGGTAGAGACCAAAGGTACCATCAGAATGGGCAAGTATCCTGAGTACCAATCTTTTTGCTCAGCAACAGAGATGCAAATGGGACAGTCAAGTGCCTAAAGACCCACTCCCCCTCACATAGCAGCCAAGCTACAGCTGGGTTTGGCAAGTGCCCTGAATCATACATACTCCATGTAGAGTCAGGATGGACAATCACCCTAAGCCCCACCCTCCCTACACAAAAGTAGAGCCAAGCTGAGCTGTGAGTGCCTCAAGACCCAACTTTTCTTCATAGTACTCAATCTTTAATTAGCTTGGGCAAGAACACTTAGCCCCATCTACCTAGTGCAGAGACTGAGATACAACTGCATGTGGTGAGTGTCCCCACCCTGCCCTCCCTTCAGAGTGGCCACAGCCTTATCAAGCTGGCAAGTACACACAGTCCACATGAGATATGCCTATATAGCACCTGGCTCTGGTGGTCCCAGTGCTTCTGGGACACATAGGAGTACTCCTACATAAGACCATTCCTTAAAAATTGAGAGAGGTGGCCATTTCCATATATATATGTGTCCCAGAAGTATATATATATATATATATATATATATATATATATATAATCACAGAGAGACAGGCAAAATGAGGCAACAGAAGAATATGTTCCAAACCAAAGAACAAGGCAAAACCCTAGGGAAAAAAAACCTGATGAAATAGATAAGCAACCTACCTGATAAAGAATTTAAAGCAATGGTCATAAAGATGATCACCAATTTCAGGAGAAGAATGTGTAACCACATCAAAAACTTCAACAAAGATATAGAAAGTATAATAAAGTAGCAAACAGAAGTTATAATTGAATTGAAAAATACAGCAGAGGGGTTAAACAGCAGAATAAATGAAATAGAAGGATAAATCACTGAGCTGGAAGACAAAACAGTGTAAAACACCCAGAGAACAGTAAAAGGAAAATGGAATTAAAAGAAGTGAGAAACCTTAAGGCACCTCTGGGGCCATATCAAACAGTGTAATATTTTCATTATTGGACTTCCAGAAGGAGAAGAGAGAAAGAGCCAGAAAAGTTACTTGAAGTAATAATGGATGAAAACTTCCATAATCTGAGAAAGGAAGCAGACATCCAGGTCCAGGAAGCTAAGAGAATTCCATGTAAAATACACCAAGATACATTCCAATTCCACCTCTGGGTATTTATATAAAGAAATCAAGAACACTAATTCAAAAAGATACATGCATCTATATGCTCCTTCCAGCATTATTTACAATAGCCAAGATAGGGAAGCAACATAAATGTCCATTAATAGATGAATGGATAAAGAAGATGTGATATGTACACATGCACACACACACAATGGAATATTATTCATCCATGAAAAAGAACCAGATCTTGCCAT
Organism: Prionailurus viverrinus; assembly: GCF_022837055.1. Lineage (NCBI taxonomy): Eukaryota > Metazoa > Chordata > Mammalia > Carnivora > Felidae > Prionailurus > Prionailurus viverrinus. The sequence continues at coordinate 59,155,606 of NC_062579.1, forward strand.
TTACAACAACATGAATAAACCTGGAGGTATTATGCTAAGTGAAATAATTCTGACAGAGAAAGACAGATGTCAAATGATTTCGTGTATATGTGAAATTTAAAAAAAAGCCCAGAACAAAGGAATAAATAAAACAAAATAGAAACAGACTCATAGATAGAAAGAACTAACTGGCGGTTGCCAGAGATGAGGGACACATGGGAATGAATTAAATTGGTGAAGTGTAACATGAGGTACCAACTTCAATTTATAAAATAAATCATGGTGATGTAAAGTACAGAATAGGGACTACAGTCAGTAATACTGTAATAAATTTTTATGGTGATATTAAGTAGACCTATCATGATGTCATTTCATAATGTATACAAATATCAAATTATTATCTTGTGAACCTAAATATAATATACTTTTGATGTCTATTATAATTCAATAAAAATAATTCCAATAAAGAAAAGCTTAAAACTAGATGATTTTGCTGGTGAATTCTACCAGAGATTTAAAGAAAAATTAATTCCAATTATTCCCAAAATCTTCTTGAAAATCAAAGAGGAGGGAGAACTCCCAAATGTATTTTACAAGACTAAAATTACTCTGACCTCAAAGCCAGATTAGGACACTACAAGAAAAGAAAACTACAGAGTAATATCCCTAATAAATACAGAGACAAGTGTTGATAGCAGCACTTTCAACAATAGCCAAACTATGGAAAGAGCCTAAATGTTCATCAGCTGACGAATGGATAAAGAAATTGTGGTTTATATACACAATGGAATACTACTTGGCAATGAGAAAGAATGAAATACGGCCTTTTGTAGCAACGTGGATGGAACTGTAGAGTGTTATACTAAGTGAAATAAGTCATAGAGAGAAAGACAGATACCATATGTTTTCACTCTTATATGGATCCTGACAAACTTAACAGAAGACCATGGGGGAGGGGAAGAAAAAATAAGTTAGAGAGGGAGGGAACCAAACCATAAGAGACTCTTAAAAACTGAGAATAAACTGAGGGTTGGTGGGGGGTTGGAGGGAGGGGAGGGTAGGTGATGGGCATTGAGGAAGACACCTGTTGGGATGAGTACTGGGTGTTGTATGGAAACCAATTTGACAATAAATTTCATATTAGAAAAAAATACTAACAAAACAAATTCAGCAGCACATTAAAGGGATCATACACCATCCTGAGATACATGGATGTTTCAATGTACACAAATCTATAAATGTGATATGTCACATTAATAGAATGAAGGATAAAAATCAAATGATTATCTTAATACAGAAAAAGCATTTGACAAAATACAACATTCATAATAAAATTTCTCAACAAATTGGGCATAGAAGGAATGTACCTTTACACAATAAAGACCATATATGACACACCCAGGTAACTTAGTGCTCAGTGTTGAAAAGTTGAACTCTTTGCCTTTAAAGTGAGGTACAAGACAAGGGCACCTACTGTTACCATTCCTATTCAACATGGTACTGGAAGTATTAGCCAGAGCAATCAGACAAGAGAAATTTAAGAAAGTCATCTGAATTAGAAATAAAGAAGTAAAATTGTCTCTATTTACAGATGATGTGATCTTATTTTTTATTTTTTTGACAAAATTCTTCTTTATTATTTATTTATTTAAAAATTTATTGAGGTATGATCAACATGTAAAAATCTATACATATGTAATATAATGACCCAATGAATTGGGGGATAAATATATACCTGTGAAAACATTAATATAATCAAGGCCACAAGCATATGCATCACTCCCCAAAGTTTCCTCTTATCCTCTTTATTATTATCATCATTATTATTTTTGTGGTAAGAACACTTAACATAAGACCTATCTTCTTAGAAGATTTTAAGTATACATGATTTTATATGGAGAAAATCTTAAGACTACACCAAAAAACATTAAGAACTAATAAGTACATTAAAAAGTTGCAAAATACAAACAAGATACAAAATCACTTGAATTTTTATACATCAACAATTAATATGACAAAGGAATTTTAAAATATCCAATTTATTATATCATCAGAAATTTTAAAAAAGTGTTTAAGAATAAATTTAACCTCTTGTTTTGAAATAGCAAAGCAGCATGTAGACCCTGACCTTGTCTTGTCCCTGAAACATAGCTAGATCAGCACCAAAACATTCTGAACACCTAGGAAATTGGTCTGAGGATTAACACAACAATCTGCATAACTTGAGCCACAGAACTTAGTAGGCACATGGTACAAGAGAGGTGAACTGGGGGATAGAAAAGCCACAGAGGGTAGGGAGCCATTTTCGTAAAGAGAGGGAAGAAAGAGAAAGAGGAAGGGTCACAGTGTGGTGCATTGGGATCATGCAAGAAAAGCACTGTCCCCAAAAGTAGATGTAGAGAAAGAGAGAGAAAGAGTGAAAACATTCACAGGGGACTGAATAAGAAATCAGTTCTCCAAAACCATTGACAGGGAGAAAGGAGAGGGTTTCTATACCACTAGGATTCTACACACAGTGGAGTGCAGTCTGAAGTTTCAGAGTTCAGTGCCTGGAAGTTCTCTGATGAGGAAGTGGGGTCTCAGGGGTCTGTGTGCCACATGGGAGAAGCATTTGGTAGAGACCATAGGGCTTCCCCACAGGCAAAGGTCCCAGCAGATCCCAGAGAACAGCTACATTTGTTGGTATTGGTACAAAGATGACAGAGTGTGGCAAAGCCTGGCACTAGTTGTGTGTTGTGATTTGCCATAATCTCTGAACTTCTGCCATTGCATGATCACATGAACGTTTTCTGGGGCAAACCTGCACCTGACCATTGCTCAGCAAGACTCTGCCCCAGAGAGTCAGCATGTGTCCAAGCCATAGGGGTGTCTGAAGTGTGTGGTTTTGAAACAGCCCAATCTGAGATAAAACACTGGTTGGAGGTGCTGCTTGGCAGGCAGACAGCTTGGACACAGACAAGGTAGAGGCAGGGAGTCGACAGAAACCTGAGACAAAGTGGGGGTGCTTAATCCCAGATTGGTGAGAGCACGAAGTTCCTGCATCAGAGACTATGGAGCTGGGTGAAGCCATTTGCATCTCTTCCACACACTGATCCAACCCAGTAAGCTAAGCAACACCACCTAGTGGAGAATGGAGCCATTAAAGCAAGCCCCACCCAATTGTACCCTCCAAGCACATCCCCCAGAAGACCAGCACAAGTAATTCCACCTGCTTAGTGTACCAACTATAGAGTGCTTCATAGATTCAGTACTAGGGGAAACTGGGTGTAACTTCGTTCAGGTTTCATTCTTTTTGCTGGTTCCCTTATTTGTTCATTTTCTTTGCTTCTGTTTTTACTTAAATTTTCTTTTATATTTTCCTCTTCTTTCTCTTTCTTGGATATAGAAAGAAAAAGTTATTTTTATTTTTTACTTTATTTTTAATTTTTTAATCATTTATTTCATTTCATTTACTTTATGTTATTCTATTTTATAATATAAATTTTTCTTAATTTTTAAATTTTTTCTTACCTTTTTTCCCCTTTCCTTTCCCTTTTATCTCTATTCTATGAAGCTTCTCTCCAAAAGTAGACCGAAACACACCTAAGTCTACCTTCCTTTCTTTGATTTTTTTGTTTTTTTAATTTGTTTTCTTTTTAATTTATTAATTTTTTTTCTTCCTCCCAAATGATAAAACGAAGGAATTAATCACAAAATAAAGAACAGGAAGAAATGATAGCCACAGTCTTAATCAACACAGATATAAGCAAGATGTATGAACTAGAATTTATAGCCACGAAAAGAATAATAGCTGTGGTGAAAAAAAACAGAATATCTTTCTGCAGAGATAAAAGAAATAAAATATAGTCAGGCCTAAATTAAAAATGCTATAACCGAGATGCAATCTTGAATGGATGCCACAGCAGCAAGGATGGATGAAGCAGAGCAATGAATCAGCGATATTGAAGATAAAATTATGGAGAATAATGAAGTGGAAAAAAGAGGGAAACAAAGTCAAAAGATCATGATACAAGATTTAGAGAACTCAGTGACTTATTAAAAAAGAAAAACATCTGAATCATAGGAGTCCCAGATGATGAAGAAAAAGAAAAGGGGGAAGAAGGTTTATGTGAGCAAATTATAGCAGTAAACTTTCCTAATCTGGGGAAGGACACAGATATCAAAATCCAAGAAACACATAGAATTCCCATTAGATTCAACAAAAACTGACCATCACCAAGGCATATCATAGTCAAATTCACAAAATACTCAGGCAAGGAAAGAATTCTGAAAACAGCAAGGGAAAACAGTCCTTAACCTATACGAGAAGACAGATCAGGTTTGCAGCAGACCTATCCACAGAAACTTGGCAGGCCAGATGGGAGTGGCAGGATGTATTCAATGTGCTGAATCATGAAGATATGCAGCCAAGAATTCTTTATCCAGCAAGGCTGTCATTCAAAATAGAAGGAGATAAAAAGAGTTTCCCAGATGAACAAAAACTAAAGGAGTTAGTGATCACTTAACCAGCCCTGCTAGAAATTTTAAGGGGCACTCTTTGAGTGGAGAAAAGATAAAACAAAATTTAAAAGTCCAAAAGCACGAAAGACTATAAAGGACCAGAGAACATCACCAGAAACACCAGCTCTACAGGCAACACAATGTCACTAAATTAATATCTTTTGGTACTCACTCTAAATATCAATGGACTAAACAGCCCAATCAAAAGACGTAGGGTATCAGAATGGACAAAGAAACAAGACCTATATATATGCTGCTTACAAAAAATTCATTTTAGACCTAAAGACACCTGCAGATTTAAAGTAAGGGGATAGAGAACCATCTATCATTCCAAGGTCATCAAAAGAAAGCTGGAGTATCCATATATATATATCATACAAGCTAGATTTTAATGTGAAGACTGTAACAAGTGTTGAAAAAGGGCATTATATCATAATTAAGGGGTCTATCTAAGAATATCTAACAAGTTTAAATATTTATGTCCCCAAAGTGGAACACACAAATATATAAATTGATTAATCACAAACATATAGAAGCTCATTGATAATAATACCATAATAGTAAGGGACTCAACACCTCATTTACAGCAATTCACAGATCATGTAAGCAGAAAATCAACAAGGAAACAATGGCATTGAATTACAGACTAGACCAGATGGACATAACAGATATATTCAGAACATTTCATCCTAAAGCAGCAGAATATGCATTCTTCTCCAGTGCACATGGGACGTTCTCCAGAATAGATCACATACTGGGACACAAATAAGCCCTTAACAAGTACAAAAAATCGAGATAATACTGCGTATATTTTCAGACCACAACACTAAGAAGCTTGAAACCAACCACAAGAAAAACTTGGAAAGGCCATGAATATTTGGAGATTAAAGAATAGCTTATTAAAAATGAATTGTTTAACAACGAAATTAAAGAGTAAATTAAAAAGTACATGGAAGCCATTGAAAATGAAAACATGACAGCCCAAAACCTCTCAGATGCAGCAAAGGTGGTCATAAAAGGAAAGTATGTAGTAATCCAAGCCTTCCTAAAGAAGGAATAAATGTCTCTAATAAACCACCTAACCTTACACCTAAAGAGCTGCAAAAAGAACAGCAAATAAATCTAAAACTAGCAGAAGAAGGGATATAATAAATATTAGAGCAGAAATAAATGATATTGAAATTAAAAAAAAAACAGAACAGGTCATTGAATGCAAGAGCTGGTTCTTTAAAAGAATTAAGTAAATTGATAAACCCCTAGCCAGTTTGATCAAAAAGAAAAAGAAAAGGACCCAAATAAATAAAATCACAAATGTAGGAGGAAGGCTCACAACCAACAATGCAGAAATACAAACAATAATAAGAGAATAGTATGAGAAATGATATACCAACAAATTGGGCAATCTGGGAGAAATGGAAAAATTCCTAGAAACATATAAACTACCACAACTGAATCAGTAAGGAATAAAAAAATTGAACAGACCCATAACCCGCAAAGAAATTGAATCAGTAATCAAAAATCTCCCAAAAAACAAGAGTCCAGGATTGGATGGCTTTCAGGGGAATTCTACCAAACATTCAAAGAAGAGTTAACATCTCTTCTTTTGAAGCGGTTCCAAAAAATAGAAATGGAAGGAAAATTTCCAAACTCATTCTATGAGGCCAGTATTTCCTTGATTCCAAACCAAAGACTCCACTAAAAAAGAGAGCTACAGACCAATTTCCCTGATGAACACGGATGCAAAAATTCTCAAAAAGATACTAGGAAACCAGACCCAACAATACATTAAAAGAACTATTCACCAAGATTAAGTGGAATTTATTCCTGTGATGCAGGATTGGTTCAATATCTGAAAATCAATTAATGTGATATATCACATTAATAAAAGAACCACATGATACCCTCAATACATTAAGAAAAAGCATTTGACAAAATACAGCATCTTTTCTTGATAAAAACCCTCAACAAAGTAGGGATAGAAGGAACATACCTCAACATCATAAAGGCCATATATGAAAGACCCACAGCTAATATCATCCTCAATGGTGAAAAACTGAGAGCTTTCTTCCTGAGATCAGGAACATCATTGGGATGTCCACTCTTATTACTGTTATTCAACATAGTGTTGGAAGTCCTAGCTTTAGCAATCATATAACAACAACAACAAAAACAAAAAAAAAAGACATCCAAATCAGCAAGGAGGGGTCAAATTTTCACTCTTCACAGATGACATGATATTCTACCTGCATAACCCAAAAGACGCCACCAAAAAACTACTAAAACTGATGCATGAAGTCAGTAAAGTCACAGGGTATAAAATCAATGCACAGAAATCGGTTGCATTTCTGTGTATCAGCAATGAAGCAGCAGAAAATCAAGGAATGGTTCCCATTAACAATTTCACCAGAAACCACAAAATACCTAGGAGTAAACCTAACCAAAGGGGCTTAAAATCTATACACTGAAAACTATAGATAGGAAATAAATTGAAGAAGACACGAAAAAATGTAAAAAGATTCCATGCTTATGGATTAGAAGAACAAATACGGTTAAAATGACAATATTACCCAAGGCAATCTACATATTCAATGCAATCCCTATCAAAATAACACCAGAATTCTTCATAGAGCTAGAACAAATAATCCTTAATTTTGTACGGAACCAGAAAAGACCCTGAATAGCCAAAGTAGTGTTCAAAAAGAAAAGCACAAAACAGACACATATTTCAGAACAAAATAGATAACCCAGAAATGGACCCACAAATATATGGCCAACTAATCTTCAACTAAACAGGAAAGAGTATCCAATGGAAAAAAGACAGTCTCTTCAACAAGTGGTGTTGGTAAAACATGAAGAAGAATGAACCTGGACCACTTTCTTACACCATAAACAAAAATAAACTCAAAATGGATGAAAGACCTAAATGTGAGACAGGAAACCATCAAAACCCTACAGGAGAAAACAGGCAACAACCATTTTGGTCTCGGCTGCAGCAACTTCTTACTCAACACATCTCTGAAGGCAAGGGAAATAAAAGCATAAATGAACAACATATTGTGACCTCATCAAGACAACAAACTTCTGTACAGCAAAGGAAATAATTAGCAAAACTAAAAGGCAACCAATGGAATGGGAGAAGATATTTACAAATGACATATCACAGAAAGGGTCGGTATCCAGAATCTATAAAGAACTTACCCAACTCAACACCCCAAAAAACAAATAATCCAGTGAAGAAATGGGCAGCAGACATGAATAGACACTTTTCCAAAGAAGACATCCACATGGCTAACAGATATGAAAAGATGCTCAACATCACTCATCATCAGGGAAATACAAATCAATATTACAATCAGATACCACCTCACACCTGTCAAAATGGTTAAAATGAACAACTCAGGAAGCAACAGATGTCGGCAAGGATGCAGAGTAAGAGGAACCCTCTTGCACTGTTGGTGGGAATGCAAACTGGTGCATCCACTCTGGAAAACAGTATGGAGGTTCCTCAAAACATTCAAGATAAAGCTACCCTATGACCCATCATTTGCACTCTAGGTATTTATCCAAAGGATATAGGAGTGCTGATTTGAAGGGGCACGTGCACCCCAATGTTTGTAGCAGCACTATCGACAATAGCCAAAGTATGGAAAGAACCCAATTTTTCAACAACTGATGAATGGATAAAGAAGACATGGTATAAATATATATATAATAGAGTATTACTCAGTGATCAAAAAGAATGAAATCTTGCCATTTACAACAATGTGGATGGAACTAGAATGTATTATGCTAAACGAAATTAGTCAGAAAAAGACAAATATTATATGTCACTCATATATGGAAATTAAGAAACAAAACAGATGAACATATGGGAAGGGATGGAAAGATAAAATAAAAACAAAGAGGGAGACAAACCATAATAGACTCTTAAATGCAGAGAACAATCTGAGGGTTGCTCGTGGTGCATTGATTGAGGGGATGGTCTAAATGGGCAATGGGCATTAAGGAGGGCAGTTATTGGGATGAGCACTGGGTGTTGTATGTAAGTGATGAATCACTAAATTCTATTTCTGAAACCATTATTACACTATATGTTAACTAACTTGGATTCAAATAAAAAGAATAAATTTAAGTTATGAGGTAAAATATCTACACTGAAAACTATGAGACATTGATGGAAGAAATCAAGAAGATGTGAATAACTGGAAAGATATATTGTGCTATTGTATTGAAAGAATTAATATTGTTATAATGTCCATACTACCTAAAGACAGCTATAGGTTCAATACAGCCCCTACCAAAATTTTGATGGCATATTTTATAGAAACAGAAATAACAATCTTAAAATTCATTTGAAACCACAAAAGACCCTGAATAGCCAAAACAATCCTGAGAAAGAAGAACATAGCTGGAGAAATCATACTGCCTGATTTCAAATTATATTACAAAGCTATAGTAATCAAAACAGTATGATACTGGCATAAAAAGAGACACATATATACAATGGAACAGAATAGAGCACCTATAAATAAATCCATGCATATATGGTCAACTAATTATTTATACGATCACCCAGAGCACACAATGGGAAAAAGATATTTCTAATAAGGATGCTAGAAAAACTGGAGAAGAATGAAAGTGAACCCTCATCTTATGCAATGTTCCAAAATTAAGTTAAAATGGATTAAAGAATTAAATGTAAGATTCCAAACCATAACACTTCTAGAAGAAAATATGACAAAGTTCCTTGACGTTGATCTTGGCATTAATTTTTGGGATACGACACCTAAAGCACAAATAACAAAAGCAAAAATAAATAAGTGACACCTCATCAAATTAAAGATACCTTGTGCAACAAAAAAATGATCAACAACATTAAAAGACAATGTTGAGTTTTTTCTCTACTTGTTGAATGAAAAATGGTATAGCAGTTGTACATTTAATGGTACTTATTATGAGCAAATGTCACAGAAGAGAAGGAAAGTATTAAGTCCATACATACAGTAATAATTTTCTATTGCTTTGTTATGTATTTATTTAAACAGTTCTCAAAATAATGTATGAACATAAACTTGAAAAAGAAGTTTGTGTCTTCAATTGTAGAAAAATCCTTAGGGATCCTGAGATACTTTCAAGGGATCCCATGAGTCAAACAATTTTCTTAATCAGTTTACAAAATTATTTGCCATTTTTATTTCCATCATAAGTGTAAAGTGGTGTTATCCAAAGTTTACAAAATGCATGATGTCATAACAGATTGCCTACAGAAGCAAATTGAGAATCCGGATATCTTCTATTGTGCTAAACATGAAGGAAATTTTCTAACATACAAAACTATGTCACTCTTCTTAGTAAATTTTCATTATGGATTATGTAGCTATTTTTCTTTAAAATGTTATTCATATCACCATGTAATAAATTTATTTTTGTTATTTTTAATAAATTAACACATAATTATTTTTTTAAATTCTTATCAATCTTAAGAAAAAGATCTTTGGGCTCCTCAAGAATGTTTTAATGCAAAGGAATTATGAGAACAAAAATTTGAGAACTGCTGGAGTAGCACATTTTGTAAGTCTTATTAGCTAAAATATTTTATGGCAACTCTCTTGCTCAAACAGAACAGAACACTGGGTTAGGCCCATAAATACAATAATATTCCAAAGATGGCCTTTACCATTTTGCCCACTAATTCTCAAAGAACTCAAAAACACTGTATAAAGGAAAGCTGTAGGCTTTTTCACCTGTAGGAAACTTACTACAATGATTCTAATTCTCTTCTATTTACTGTTTCCAACTCTGTCCAGCTGTTCATTGCTGTCTCTTCTTCTACTTGGTGTGTTTGGCTGATACTTGTTTGATATTTAAGGGTTGCAAGTAATATCAATTAAAATGTAAAACCTTATAAATAGGTTAAAAAGATTAAGAGTACACATATCTTGTTGAGCACTGAGTAATGTATGGAATTGTTGAATCACTATATTGTACACCTGAAACTAATATAACATTATATGCTAACTAAACTAGAATTAAATTTTTAAAAATGCAAGACCTTATAAGAAGATTCCCCCTTAAAGAACAAATATTTACTTTGTACAGATTTTTATGTACTTTTATGTACTTTGGTAATCTTTAAAAGCTGGTCAGGGTTGGCAGATTTCTATTTGAATTTGAAGCTATGTATTCTCCAAAGATAAAATGTTTTTTTTAAATTATTTTATTTCCTTTACCCTAAATTTCCTTTATGTTAAATACATGAATATTTTATTATGTAATATTTGTACTTCTATGATTTTGTAAATGAAATAATTAGGTATATATAATCTGTGAGTTTATATGTATCAAGCACATTGTAATCATTATAGCTGTGCATCCTACTTCAACATTTGTGAAATGTCCTAACGGATATATGCATATGCAGTGCTTTGTAATGGTTTCAAAGGAATATGTATGTATGTGAATTCACAGAGACAGTCCTACTGTTTCTTTAGTTATAATGATTCTTCTCAAGGTTTATCTTAAAATGTTGCTTTTTTGCCCAAACAGTAACCTAATTAAAATAATAATGATATAGGAATTATCAGACATGATCACCACCTAGAGGCAGCACATTAAACTATTATATTTTGTTTTTAAAATAAGCAAAATGATTCAAAATTTATGTTGTTGTCTCTAGACCCAGAGATATGTATAAAGAGGTTCAGAAAACAAATAAAAGGTATCTTATGGCTTTGATAAAGTGCTATTGTCCTATAATATATTAGCAGAGGGAGTATATTTTAGAGAACTTCTAGCCTAACACTTTAATTAATATATGAATCCATTTTAAAATATTCACTGTAAATATTTACTAATAAACATTATAGTTATATTTAGGTTTTCTATATTCCTTTACATTCAATGAGATAGTGGTCCATTTTATCTCTACCCATCATCCACTTTAAAAAAAAACTACTTAGTGATGACTGCATACCAAAAGTACAAACACATTATGAACAAATTTTTGGTATGAATCATGTGCGCTCACATCAAACTGAGAGTGAATATTTTCAAAATGATATACTGAGTGGAGGTTCACATTGCCTTGGCAAAAAATCATTTCACCAGTTTTTTTTTTTTTCATTTCATGAGGTTTTGACACATTCACCACCTATGGTTAGGTTTAAGAAACTTTCACTTAGAATATTTTTGATAACATCCAGTTTTCCACATCATTCCAAGCATATCTTAAATACTTTTCATGTTACCTAATTTAATACATCAACACTAAAAGGTTTGCATTAGTATCCCTATTTTATAGTTCTATCAACTATGAATCAGAAGTTAAATGATCTGCCCAAGGCCACTCAGCTAGTACATGACAGAACTAGGGATTCATTCTGTTTGACTAATAAAAGATAGTCTTTACATCATTTATACTTAGATCTTGAACACATTAGTGTTTATACTAATGTGTCCTAATACCTTGCACAATCTCTTGCACAGTAGATAATGTGTTTCTTTAAGGAAATATTAAAACAGTTTTTATTAAATAAGTATAATGGAAAATGGTGGCCTAAAGATATACTGAGGGAAAAAGTAATCCTGCTTGGCATTTTGGAATAGAATTGGTGTTCAATTTCACTTGCTTCATGGAGTTAAGAATTAAGAGAATTAGCCTTCTATTCTTTTTGCACTAATTTGATATACTTTTTATTTGCTTAATTGTAATGCAATTCTGCTTGGATATAAACATAGCAACAGTAATCATTCTTTACTTTTAACTTTTAATTGCCTGTAAACCAATAATAGCATGCTTTTATTGAATTATTCCCATAGAACATATATAGCATCCCATAGCATTTCATTCCTCTTGTCTCACTACCACATGCAGCTCCCTTCTTACACTTATAAGTGAAACCAATTTTATTTTTATGTGCATGACTTGACTTGTAGATTCACTTTAGACCCACTTACTCCCACATCATATTTCTAAGACACTGTATGAATTCTGTTATTTTCTTCCTCACCTGGGTTACCAGCCTTGAAACTGTTAAGTGCATTCTGTTCCTTTTTGCTTTCTCATGTAGGTTGCCAAAGACCTTTTTAAAAGCTATGGATTAAGTCATATGGGATAATTTAAATCTGTCTATATATGCTTCATTCAAAGCCTATCCATATCTAGTTGAGTGAATGTTAAGAAGCATTAAGGGTACTCTCAGTGGTAGTCCAAGACTTGGCATTGGAAAGCTGAATTCTAGTACAGGCCTTGAAACCTACCATTTCTTTTACAATAGAGAAGTCTCCATCTCTCTGAACTTCAGTTTACTTATCTAAAATATGAATCTTAGAAACTACAAATCCCTCATAGAATCTTTTGTCAATGATGATGATGATAAGTGTTTACATACATATTTATTTAATAGTTGTTGATTTTCTCTCCTATCCCATAGACTTAAGACAGAACTTGTAACAAGTAGAGTTGTAAAGAAATCACACATAGTTTCAGGCAGAACTGAAGTGATATTATCTAGGAAACCAACCTGAAGAAACCTAAAATAAAGGTGAGAAGTACCATTGTGTTTTCACTAATCCCAGAGGATGTGACACAGTAGTAGAATACTGCCAATCATGTATTTTCCAGGTATGCGAAAATTTATTAAGGTAGTGTACCTTAGGAACTTTGAACATTTGGTAATAAACTTCTTGGAGATGGATAAGGATTGTGCTTATTTTTATCAAGATACCAATTTGATTTTTAAACATTTGTAAGGTTAGAAAAATGTAATTTCCTTCTCTAGTAATTTATCAAAATCAGAAAAAATTCACAATTCTTAGATAATGAGATATTACTTCAAATTCAAGGATCAGTCTTCTGTTCTTTCAAGCATGAAATTTCTTCTATTTAAATCTGTTTTTAATGGATTTTTTTCAATGCTTAAAATCATTTCCTCATCTTCATAAAGCATTGTGTGACAGTGACTACTCACCATAACTAATTAAAAATACTAAGTTAGAAATTGTTGAAAGTCTTTATTGATACGTATATAACAAATTTCAAATTAAGTATTCAGATGTCATATTATCTCACTTTCTGGTTGGAGAGGATACATCATTATTGGAACAGATAACACTCATCACAGTCCAAACTTACATAAGTGGCAGGAAATGGAAAATTATAACAATTGACCATTTAGGGCTGAGATAAATGTTTTTCTCAATTATCTGGCTATTTCAGATAAAGGATTTTTGTTCTGAATTAGTAAGAAAATAATTTTATTTCCCCACTTCTCTCAGAAGGTAAAGAATTAATCTGTCTGAAATTTTAATTTACTTCAAATACCTGGTGTGTGAAAAATTAAAACCTAATTTGTTGGTTCTAGGAAAACACTATATTGGAGGGTGGCCACTCTAGTGGCCTTGGCCAGTTATTAAATAAAATTTATTGCATGATACAATAAATTTTGTAAGAAATAATTGTTAAAATGGAGCATCCCAAGATTTGAACATTGCCAAATTCAACACAATTGTCACTATTTGAGAGAACAATGGAATGAAAATCAAGGAGTCTGGTTTCAAGTCCCTAGTACTGCCATTTAAGAGCTATAGAATCTTAGACAATCTACTTAATCTCTGTGGAACTCAGCTGTCTCATCTGTAAAATAAGTATATTCAAATAAATGCCTTTCTTTTTAATCTGTTAAGGCTGCTATATCAAAATAACAGAGACTGGGTAGTGTATAAACAACAGAAATTATTTCTCATAGTTTTGGAGGCTGGGAAATTCAAGATCAAGGTGACAGTGTAGCAGCATTCTGATGAGAACCAAGGCTTTCTTGCTGTGTGCTCACATGGTGGAATGGACAAGGGTTCTCTCTGGAGTCTCCTTTATAAAAGTACTCATACCATTTTATGAACATAACCTTTATGATTTAATCACTTTTTAAAAGTCCCACCTCCTAATGTGATGACATTGGGTATTAGAATTTCAACGTATGAATTTTAGGAAGATGCAAACATTCAGACCACAGTATTCTATTTATGGCTTCTCAAAATCATGTCCTACTCACACGTCATCAGCTCAAGGGTCTAAATCAAAAGTCTCATCTAAATATCATCTAAATCAGATATGGGTGAAACCATTACATCTTAAGGCAAATTGCTGTTCAGCTATGAACCTGTGAAATCAAACATTATGTGCTTCTAAAATACAATGGTAGGACAGGCATAGAATAAACACTTAATTTCAAAAGAGGGAAATAATATTCCCACCACAAAAAGGAAATGATAATTATGTGATGTGATAGAGGTGCTAATGCTACAATGCCAATAATATTAAAATATACAAATGTACAAAATCAACATGTTGTACACCTTAAATTTATATAATGTTATATACAAAGTGTATTTAAATATATAAATTTTTTTTTTTTTTTTTTTTATGAAATTTATTGACAAATTGGTTTCCATACAACACCCAGTGCTCATCCCAAAAGGTGCCCTCCTCAATACCCATCACCCACCCTCTCCTCCCTCCCACCCCCCATCAACCCTCAGTTTGTTCTCAGTTTTTAAGTCTCTTATGCTTTGGCTCTCTCCCATTCTAACCTCTTTTTTTTTTTTTTTTTCCTTCCCCTCCCCCATGGGTTCCTGTGAAGTTTCTCAGGATCCACATAAGAGTGAAACCATATGGTATCTGTCTTTCTCTGTATGGCTTATTTCACTTAGCATCACACTCTCCAGTTCCATCCACGTTGCTACGAAAGGCCATATTTCATTTTTTCTCATTGCCACGTAATATTCCATTGTGTATATAAACCACAATTTCTTTATCCATTCATCAGTTGATGGACATTTAGGCTCTTTCCATAATTTGGCTATTGTTGAGAGTGCTGCTATGAACATTGGGGTACACGTGGCCCTATGCATCAGTGCTCCTGTATCCCTTGGATAAATTCCTAGCAGTGCTATTGCTGGGTCATAGGGTAGGTCTATTTTTAATTTTCTGAGGAACCTCCACACTGCTTTCCAGAGCGGCTGCACCAATTTGCATTCCCACCAACAGTGCAAGAGGGTTCCCGTTTCTCCACATCCTCTCCAGCATCTATAGTCTCCGGATTTGTTCATTTTGGCCACTCTGACTGGCGTGAGGTGATACCTGAGTGTGGTTTTGATTTGTATTTCCCTGATAAGGAGCGACGCTGAACATCTTTTCATGTGCCTGTTGGCCATCCGGATGTCTTCTTTAGAGAAGTGTCTATTCATGTTTTCTGCCCATTTCTTCACTGGGTTATTTGTTTTTTGGGTGTGGAGTTTGGTGAGCTCTTTATAGATTTTGGATACTAGCCCTTTGTCCGATATGTCATTTGCGAATATCTTTTCCCATTCCGTTGGTTGCCTTTTAGTTTTGTTGGTTGTTTCCTTGGCTGTGCAGAAGCTTTTTATCTTCATAAGGTCCCAGTAATTCACTTTTGCTTTTAATTCCCTTGCCTTTGGGGATGTGTCCAGTAAGAGATTGCTACGGCTGAGGTCAGAGAGGTCTTTTCCTGCTTTCTCCTCTAAGGTTTTGATGGTTTCCTGTCTCACATTTAGGTCCTTTATCCATTTTGAGTTTATTTTTGTGAATGGTGTGAGAAAGTGGTCTAGTTTCAACCTTCTGCATGTTGCTGTCCAGTTCTCCCAGCACCATTTGTTAAAGAGGCTGTCTTTTTTCCATTGGATGTTCTTTCCTGCTTTGTCAAAGATGAGTTGGCCATACGTTTGTGGGTCTAGTTCTGGGGTTTCTATTCTATTCCATTGGTCTATGTGTCTGTTTTGGTGCCAATACCATGCTGTCTTGATGATGACAGCTTTGTAGTAGAGGCTAAAGTCTGGGATTGTGATGCCTCCTGCTTTGGTCTTCTTCTTCAAAATTCCTTTGGCTATTCGGGGCCTTTTGTGGTTCCATATGAATTTTAGGATTGCTTGTTCTAGTTTCGAGAAGAATGCTGGTGCAATTTTGATTGGGATTGCATTGAATGTGTAGATAGCTTTGGGTAGTATTGACATTTTGACAATATTTATTTTTCCAATCCATGAGCAGGGGATGTCTTTCCATTTCTTTAAATCTTCTTCAATTTCCTTCAGAAGCTTTCTATAGTTTTCAGCATACAGATCCTTTACATCTTTGGTTAGATTTATTCCTAGGTATTTTATGCTTCTTGGTGCAATTGTGAATGGGATCAGTTTCTTTATTTGTCTTTCTGTTGCTTCATTGTTAGTGTATAAGAATGCAACTGATTTCTGTACATTGATTTTGTATCCTGCAACTTTGCTGAATTCCTGTATCAGTTCTAGCAGACTTTTGGTGGAGTCTATCGGATTTTCCATGTATAATATCATGTCATCTGCAAAAAGCGAAAGCTTGACTTCATCTTTGCCAATTTTGATGCCTTTGATTTCCTTTTGTTGTCTGATTGCTGATGCTAGAACTTCCAGCACTATGTTAAACAGCAGCGGTGAGAGTGGGCATCCTTGTCGTGTTCCTGATCTCAGGGAAAAAGCTCTCAGTTTTTCCCCGTTGAGGATGATGTTAGCTGTGGGCTTTTCATAAATGGCTTTTATGATCTTTAAGTATGTTCCTTCTATCCCGACTTTCTCAAGGGTTTTTATTAAGAAAGGGTGCTGGATTTTGTCGAAGGCCTTTTCTGCATCGATTGACAGGATCATATGGTTCTTCTCTTTTTTTTTGTTAATGTGATGTATCACGTTGATTGATTTGCGAATGTTGAACCAGCCCTGCATCCCAGGAATGAATCCCACTTGATCATGGTGAATAATTCTTTTTATATGCCGTTGAATTCGATTTGCTAGTACCTTATTGAGAATTTTTGCATCCATATTCATCAGGGATATTGGCCTGTAGTTCTCTTTTTTTACTGGGTCTCTGTCTGGTTTAGGAATCAAAGTAATACTGGCTTCATAGAATGAGTCTGGAAGTTTTCCTTCCCTTTCTATTTCTTGGAATAGCTTGAGAAGGATAGGTATTATCTCTGCTTTAAACGTCTGGTAGAACTCCCCTGGGAAGCCATCTGGTCCTGGACTCTTATTTGTTGGGAGATTTTTGATAACCGATTCAATTTCTTCGCTGGTTATGGGTCTGTTCAAGCTTTCTATTTCCTCCTGATTGAGTTTTGGAAGAGTGTGGTTGTTCAGGAATTTGTCCATTTCTTCCAGGTTGTCCAGTTTGTTGCCATATAATTTTTCATAGTATTCCCTGATAATTGTTTGTATCTCTGAGGGATTGGTTGTAATAATTCCATTTTCATTCATGATTTTATCTATTTGGGTCATCTCCCTTTTCTTTTTGAGAAGCCTGGCTAGAGGTTTGTCAATTTTGTTTATTTTTTCAAAAAACCAACTCTTGGTTTCGTTGATCTGCTCTACCGTTTTTTTAGTTTCTATATTGTTTATTTCTGCCCTGATCTTTATTATTTCTCTTCTTCTGCTGGGCTTAGGCTGCCTTTGCTGTTCTGCTTCTAGGTCCTTTAGGTGTGCTGTTAGATTTTGTATTTGGGATTTTTCTTGTTTCTTGAGATAGGCCTGGATTGCAATGTATTTTCCTCTCAGGACTGCCTTTGCTGCGTCCCAAAGCATTTGGATTGTTGTATTTTCATTTTCATTTGTTTCCATATATTTTCTAATTTCTTCTCTAATTGCCTGGTTGACCCACTCATTCGTTAGTAGGGTGTTCTTTAACCTCCATGCTTTTGGAGGTTTTCCAGACTTTTTTCTGTGGTTGATTTCAAGCTTCATAGCATTGTGGTCTGAAAGTATGCATGGTATAATTTCAATTCTTGTAAACTTATGAAGGGCTGTTTTGTGACCCAGTATATGATCTATCTTGGAGAATGTTCCATGTGCACTCGAGAAGAAAGTAGATTCTGTTGCTTTGGGATGCAGAGTTCTAAATAGATCTGTCAAGTCCATCTGATCCAATGTCTCATTCAGGGCCCTTGTTTCTTTATTGACCGTGTGTCTAGATGATCTATCCATTTCTGTAAGTGGTGTATTAAAGTCCCCTGCAATTACCACATTCTTATCAATAAGGTTGCTTATGTTTATGAGTAATTGTTTTATATATTTGGGGGCTCCGGTATTCGGTGCATAGACATTTATAATTGTTAGCTCTTCCTGATGGATAGACCCTGTAACTATTATATAATGTCCTTCTTCATCTCTTGTTACAGCCTTTAATTTAAAGTCTAGTTTGTCTGATATAAGTATGGCTACTCCAGCTTTCTTTTGGCTTCCAGTCGCATGATAAATAGTTCTCCATCCCCTCACTCTCAATCTAAAGGTGTCCTCAGGTCTAAAATGAGTCTCTTGTAGACAGCAAATAGATGGGTCTTGTTTTTTTATCCATTCTGATACCCTATGTCTTTTGGTTGGCGCATTTAATCCATTTACATTCAGTGTTATTATAGAAAGATACGGGTTTAGAGTCATTGTGATGTCTGTATGTTTTATGCTTGTAGTGATGTCTCTGGGACTTTGTCTCACAGGGTCCCCCTTAGGATCTCTTGTAGGGCTGGTTTAGTGGTGACAAATTCCTTCAGTTTTTGTTTGTTTGGGAAGACCTTTATCTCTCCTTCTATTCTAAATGACAGACTTGCTGGATAAAGGATTCTCGGCTGCATATTTTTTCTGTCTAGCACCCTGAAAATCTCGTGCCAATTCTTTCTGGCCTGCCAAGTTTCAAAAGAGAGATCAGTCACGAGTCTTATAGGTCTCCCTTTATATGTGAGGGCACGCTTACCCCTTGCTGCTTTCAGAATTTTCTCTTTATCCTTGTATTTTGCCAGTTTCACTATGATATGTCGTGCAGAAGATCGATTCAAGTTACGTCTGAAGGGAGTTCTCTGTGCCTCTTGGATTTCAATGCCTTTTTCCTTCCCCAGTTCAGGGAAGTTCTCAGCTATGATTTCTTCAAGTACCCCTTCAGCACCTTTCCCTCTCTCTTCCTCCTCTGGGATACCAATTATGCGTATATTATTTCTTTTTAGTGTATCACTTAGTTCTCTAATTTTCCCCTCATACTCCTGGATTTTTTTATCTCTCTTTTTCTCAGCTTCCTCTTTTTCCATAACTTTATCTTCTAGTTCACCTATTCTCTCCTCTGCCTCTTCAAGCCGAGCTGTGGTGGTTTCCATTTTGTTATGCATTTCGTTTAAAGCGTTTTTCAGCTCCTCGTGACTGTTCCTTAGTCCCTTGATCTCTGTAGCAAG
Organism: Prionailurus viverrinus; assembly: GCF_022837055.1. Classification (NCBI taxonomy): domain Eukaryota; kingdom Metazoa; phylum Chordata; class Mammalia; order Carnivora; family Felidae; genus Prionailurus; species Prionailurus viverrinus. Next base: position 59,175,330 of record NC_062579.1, read on the forward strand.
AGATTCTCTGCTGTCCTGTATACTGTTTTCAAGCCCAGCGATTAATTTTATGACTATTATTCTAAATTCACTTTCTGTTATATTATTTAAATCCTTTTTGATCAGCTCATTAGCTGTTGTTATTTCCTGGAGATTCTTCTGAGGGGAGTTCTTCCGCTTGGTCATTTTGGATAGTCCCTGGAGTGGTGCGGACCTGCAGGGCACTTCCCCTGTGCTGTAGTGTATAACTGGAGTTGGTGGGCGGGGCCGCAGTCAGACCTGATGTCTGTCCCCAGCCCACCGCTGGGGCCACGGTCAGACTGGTGTGTGCCTTCTCTTCCCCTCTCCTAGGGGCGGGATTCACTGTGGGGTGGTGTGGCTCGTCTGGGCTACTTGCACCGTGCCAGGCTTGTGATACTGGGGATCTGGCGTATTAGCTGGGGTGGGTAGGCAAGGTGCTCGGGGGCAGGAGGGGCAGGCTTAGATCGCTTCTCCTTAGGTGATCCACTTCAGGAGGGGCCCTGTGGCAGCGGGAGGGAGTCAGATCCGCTGCCGGAGGTTTGGCTCCGCCGAAGCGCAGAGTTGGGTGTTTGCGCGGAGCGAGCAAGTTCCCCGGCAGGAACAGGTTCTCTTTGGGATTTCGGCTGGGGGATGGGCGGGGGAGATGGCGCTGGCGAGCGCCTTTGTTCCCCACCAAACTGAGCTCTGTTGTCAGGGGGCTCAGCAGCTCTCCCTCCCTTTGTCCTCCAGCCTTCCCGCTTTCCGAGCAGAGCTGTTAACTTATGACCTCCCAGACGCTAAGTCGCGCTTGTTGTGGGAACACAGTCCGTCAGGCCCCTCCGCTTTTGCAAGCCAGACTCGGTGGCTGTGTTTGGCCGGCGAGCCGCCCCTCTGCCCCGGCTCCCTCCCGCCAGTCCGTGGAGTGCGCACCGCCTCGCCGCCCTTCCTACCCTCTTCCGTGGGCCTCTCGTCTGCGTTTGGCTCCGGCGACTCCGTTCTGCTAATCCTCTGGCGGTTTTCTGGGTTATTTAGGCAGATGTAGATGGAATCTAAGTGATCAGCAGGACGTGCGGTGAGCCCAGCGTCCTCCTAAGCCGCCATCTTGCCGCCCTCCTAAATATATAAATTTTTTAATCACAAAAGGGAGAAATGGAAAAGAGGAAAGGGTTAACAGGTAATGACCAAATCCAAAATTTTAAAGCACACTAGAGTTGTGGTCCCATCTTCTGGCTACACTGAGGTGGGAGTTGGGCCCCCAATTTTGCTGGGTGCACAGATTAGCCATGAATTATATTTCTATGTATGTGGCTCTCCCAGGCTGCAATCACACAGATGGATCTACCAGTTTGGGTTCTCAGGATTGGCCCTGCTTATTTGGATCAGACTCAATTGGATATTGCACTAATGGGGCCTCTCTGTGGTGAACCTGCCCCCACAGTGACTTTCTGCCAGGGTTGCATGCCTATAGCTCTGTGTGGCTCCATCCATTGAAATCTAGGTTGAGAAAGCCACATCCCCAGGCTTCACTGGGCACAGTGAAGGCTGCACCTAGGGTGGTCAAGGAGCATGGTGCTGAAGTTTAGGGAGTGGAGGTGATGATGTGAGGTGGCATCTGATAGAAACAGGTCATTCTCTGGAATCATTCTGCCCTGTGTATCCTTATACTCTGGCCTTATGCTGGGAGGGATAGCCCAATCATCTGTGAAATGCCCTGAGAGTGATTCTTCAATTGTCTTGGACAATAGGTCTTGCATTCTGTTTAGCTAATCCATCTCCCAAGGCCCCTGGGTGGCTCAGTCGGTTAAGGAACAACTCTTAGTTTTGGCTTATGTTGTGATCTCATGGTTTGTGAGTTTGAGCTCCACATTGGGCTCTGTGCTGACAGTGAGGAGTCTGCATGGGATTCTGTCTCATTCTCTCTGTCCCTCTCCAGCTTGCTTATACATGTGTTCTCTCTCAAAATAAAATAAACTTTAAAAAACATTTTAAAAAGAAAATCAATCTCCCCATTGTCTTGATGAACGATAACTCCTGGTTTCCATTGGAATGGTCAATCAATACCAATCTCATCATCAAATTTAGCACACCTTTTTGTTCTCTACGAACAAGTTGTTTCTTCATGGAGAGGTCGAGAATTTTCCAAGTTTTTGGTCTACTTCATTTTTTATTTACAATTCCACTTTCAAATTATTTTTCTCTTCTCACATTTTATTATAAGCATCCAAAGAAACAAGGCCACTCTTTCCTCACTTTGCTTAGAAATTTCTGTAGTCAAATATCTGATTTAATTGCTCACACCTTCTACCCTCCACAAAACACTGTGAAACAAACACAGTTCAGCCAAGCTCTTTGCCAGTTTGTAACAAGGATTGTCTTTCCTCTAGTTTCCAATAATGTGTTCTTTATTTTCATTACAGACGTCATCCGAATGGCCACTGCTATTCATATTTCTGGGTGGCGTGGGGAGCAGTAAGGGAGCTGCACCACAAACAATACCGATCTCACACACATATGCACACACACACACACACATGTGCACACACTGGGTCTCCAGGTGCTGGCCATGGCCACATCCCTGGCAGCAGCTCCGGGAAAAGTGACAAAGGATGGCATTGTGAGTTTAACTAAGTGGACATCACTTGAAATCCCTTCCATAACTGCGTGGGCCACTCCAAGGAACAAATCAAAGCACACCTGGTGAAAGGTCCAAAATATCACTATGAGTAGGGTAATAAAAAAACCAAAGTCACAAAAACAGAGAGCAAGTAACAATCTCTGGAAAAACACTGTCTGAAGGGCCAGGCCCTGGAGTGTGTATGATCCTCCTTTAATATAGCAGTGTTTGCAGGTGCAGAGCACACAACAAGCTTTTAAAATGCATAAGGGACAGAAAACTAGCCAAAATGATGAAACAGAATTCTCCTCAAAAGAAATTCAAGGAAGTAGCGACAGCTAATGAACTGATCAAAAACGATTTAAGCAATATAACGGAACAAGAATTTAGAATAATAGTCACAAAATTAATCACTGGGCTTGAAAAAAGCATAGAGGACATCAAAGAATCTATTGCTACAGAGATCAAGGGACTAAAAAATAGTCATTATGAATTAAAAAATGCTATAAATGAGATGCAAAATAGAACAGAGGTGGCCACAGTGAGGATTGAAGAGGCAGAGGGGAGAATAGGTGAATTAGAAGATAAAATTATGGAAAAGAGGTAGCTGAAAAAAAGAGAGAGAAAAAAATCCAGGAGTACGAGGGGAGAATTAGAGAACTAAGGGATGCAATCAAATGGAACAATATCCATAGCATAGGAATACCAGAAGAAGAACAGAGAGAGAAAGGGGCTCATGGTGTACTTGAACAAATCATAGCTGAGAACTTCCCTGATCCAGGGAAGGAAAAAGGCATTGAAATCCAAGAGGCACAGAGAACTCCCTTCAGACGTAATTTGAATCAATCTTCTGCAGGACATATCATAGTGAAACTGGAAAAATACAAGGATAACGAGAGAAATCTGAAAGCAGCTAGGGATAAACAGGCTCTAACTTACAAAGGGAGACCCATAAGACTAGTGGAAGACCTATCTACTGAAAATTGGCAGGCCAGAAAGGATTGGCAGGAAATTTTCAATGTGATGAACAGAAAAAATATGCAGCCAAGAATCCTTTATCCAGCAAGTCTGTCATTCAGAATAGAATGAGAGAGAAAGGTATGCCCAAACAGACAAACAAACAAACAAAAAACTGAAGGAACTCATCACCACTAAACCATCCCTACAAGAGATCCTAAGGGGGACTCTGTAAGTGAAATGTTGCAAGGACCACAAAGTACCAGAGACATCACTACAAGCGTGAAACCTACAGATAACACAATGATTCTAAACCCATATCTTTCAATAATAACACGGAATGTAAATGGAATAAATGCTTCAACCAAAACACATAAGGTATCAGAATGGATAAAAAAATAAGACCCATCTATTTGCTGTCTACAAGAGACTCATTTTAGACCTGAGGACACCTTCAGATTGAAAGTGAGGGGATGGAGAACTATCTATCATGCTACTGGAAGACAAAAGAAAGCTGGAGTAGCCATACTTATATCAGACAAACTAGACTTTAAATTAAAGGCTGGAACAAGAGATGAAGAAGGGCATTATATAATAATTATAGGGTCTCTCTATCAGAAAGAGCTAACAATTATAAATTTCTATGTGCCGAATTTGGAAGCCCCCAAATACATAAAACAATTGATCACAAACATAAGCAACCTTATTGATAAGAATGTGGTAATTGTAGGGAACTTTAATACTCCACTTACAAACAATGGGCAGATCATCTAGACACAGGATCAGTAAAGAAACAAGGGCCCCGAATGATACATTGGAGCAGATGGACTTGACAGATATATTTAGAACTCTGCATCCCAAAGCAATAGAATATACCTTCTTCTCAAGTGCACATGGAACATTCTCCAAGATAGATCACATACTGGGTCACAAAACAGCCCTTCATAAGTATAAAAGAATTGAGATCATACCATGCACACTTTCAGATCACAATGCTATGAAGCTTGAAATCAACCACAGGAAAAAGTCTGGAAAACCTCCAAAGGCATGGAGGTTAAAGAACACCCTACTAAAGAATGAATGGGTTAACCAGGCAATTAGAGAAGAAATTTAAAAATATATGGAAACAAATGAAAATTAAAAGACAATAATCCAAACACTTTGGGATGCAGCAAAGGCAGTCCTGAGAGGAAAATACATTGCAATCCAGGCCTATCTCAAGAAACAAGAAAAATCCCAAATTCAAAATCTAACAGCACACCTAAAGGAAATAGAAGCAGAACAGCAAAGATACCCAAACCCAGCAAAAGAGAAATAATAAAGATCATAGCAGAAATATACCATTCATGTTTCTACCAACATTTGTTCATGACCACTGTGTTATTACCTAAGAAGACTGAAAGTTTTTCTGCAGCTTTTCTCTACTCCTTAACCCTCAAGAATGCAGGATTTTTCTAGCATGTACCTCAATTTTCTTCTAGTTGCTGCAGTTCCAAAGCTACTAATACGTTTTTAGGCATTTGTTATAACAGCACCCCCACTTCTTGATATCAATTTTGTCTTAGTTTTTCAGACTGCTATAATAAATCCCACAGATGAACTGGCTTATAAACAACATGCATTTATTTATCACAATAAATTTCTAGAGGATGGGAAGCCCAAGATTAAGATGCTAGCATGGCCGCTGTCTCATGAAAACCCTGGCTTACAGCTGGCAACTTTTACTACCTTTACTGAGTTGTTACATGATGGAAGGGGCAAGGGATTCCTCTGAAACCTCTTTTATAAAGGCACTGATCCCATTTCTGAGGGCTCTACTCTCGACCTGATCACTTCCCAAAGGCCACACCTCCTGATAACATTATATTAGACATTAGGATTTCAACATATGAACTTGAGAGGGACACAAACACTCTCATAACACCCTTCAGTTTTCCATAACTGAAGATCATAACACCCTTCAGTTTTCATTATAACTCTAAACATGTATTTCTAAATTCAAAAATGTAATCAAGTAAATATATTTACAAATTTATGAAACTCAAACACCTTTGTGTATTCTTATACTTATTTTACTGTAAAAGCTCTTTAAAATAGGGTGCCATATTCAGTGAGTTCAAAATCAGCATGAAATAAATCTGTAATTACATAGGATTTAAGAAATATTTTGATGCTTCAAACAGTATTTTTTTCCATTTCTGTTTGGATATTTTAATTGTTTCTAAAAGGTCAATTTTTTCTGGTTTTATTGAGAAATAATTGACATATTAATTGACCTAAAGTTACTATATAACTTTAAGGTGTACAGCATGTAGCAGCTTCAAACTCACTCATTAATTAAAACAAATAAACCTGCTCATTATTGTGTTTTGTCACACAAATACTTGAAAATATTTTAAAATTGAATTCTGAATGTTAATAGAACATTGATTTTCTTTGTGCATATTTAATAAATGTGTTGACATATGTAAACATTTGTAAAAAGATAAAACATAATATTTAATCCTGTTAGCATTTATCTCATGAAAATATGTGGACTTTCTGAGCACTTTTATACTTTTAGTAAGAGAAACTTTTACCCTAATTTCTTTTCCATTTGTCTTCTGCATAACAATTTATGAAGTTTAAGCAAATGAAAAGCAAAATAATGCTATTTCAGCTGTATAGATACACATTAAGATAAATGAATTTATGTGTCAAAATATGTTTTAAAAAAGAGATTACATGAGTGCTTCAAAGTAAATGATCTACACTAGCATCGAACATGCATCAGCTTAAATCAAAAACATAATAGTATATACTGTTTTTCAAAAAAATGGAAAACAGGTATTAATGTAATAAAACATGCGCAAGATTTACATGCTGAAAATCACAAAATGCTGATGAAAGAAATTGAGGAAGATAAATGGAGAGGCACATCATATTCATAAATTTAAAGGCTCAACATTGTAAAAATCTCGTTTGTCTCCAAAGTGATCTGTAAATTTCACATAATTCCTATTAAAATATCAGCAAGATTTTGATAGGTGTTAAGAAGATTATTCAAAAATTTGTAATTAGAATAGCTAAAATAATTTTGAAAAGTAAAATGAAGTGGGAGTAATTCCTCTCTGGTGTTAAGAAGTATTATTTAACTACAGTAATCAACACAGTGTGATATTGGTGGAAGGTAGACGTATAGATCAAAAAAATGTATTGATCAAAGACACAAAATAGAGAACCCAGGACAATAATTAAAATGATATTCCCAGTTGATTTTTTATGGAGGTGTGAGGCAATTTAACAGAGGAGGAATAGTCTTTTCAACAAATGGTGCTGGAACAATTGAACATTCATCAGACAAAAAGTAAACTTGACCTAAATTTCTTTCACATTTTGTGCAAAACTTAATGTAAAATGGATCACACTCTTAGTTAAAAATGCAAAACTATAAGACTATTTAGAAAAAAATAGAAGGCACTCTGCAGGATCTAGGGGTATGTGAAGTTCTTAGACTTGACATCAAAAACATGATCCATGGGGTGCCTGGATGGCTCAGTTGGTTAAGCAGCTGACTTCAGCTCAGACCATGATCTCACAGCTCCTGAATTTTAGCCCCATGTTAGGCTCTGTGCTGACAGCTCAGAGCCTGGAGCCTGCTTCATCTTCTGTCTGTCTGTCTGTCTCTCTCTCTCTGCCCCTTCCCGCTCATGTGTTGTCTCTCTCTTGCAAAAATAAACATTAATAAAAAAGCATGATCCATAAAAAATCAAAATTGATAAGTTGGACTTTGTCAAAGTTTATAACTTTTGCTCAGTGAAAGACTTTACTATGAGGATGAAAAGGTAAGCTACAGATTGGGGGGAAATATTTGCAAACCATATACCCATAAAGTCTTTGTGTCTAGAACATATAAAGAACTTCATAAAGATTCAAAAATTAAAAAAAATCCAATTAGAAATGGTTAAGACATGGAGAGACATTTCATCAAAGGACATACACAGATGGCAAATAAGCACATGCCGAAATTTTCAACATTATGATCTAGAAGAGAATGTAAATTAAAACTACAGTGGGGTCTATGATGGTGGTGTAGGAAGGCTGTGAACTCACTTCCACCCATGGTCATACCAAATGTATATATATTCATATAGAGCAATGGCCCCTGAAGAACTGAGGACTGATTGGAAGCTTCTGCACAAGAAATGATAGAAGGACCACATAAAGAATGGTGGGAGATACACAAACAAAGTAATAGCAGGAACCCCACTCCTGACTCAGCAACCCTAAGTAGGGAGTGATGTCATTGAGGAACCTGCACACAGAATTGCCTACCATGGGGCTCAGTGAAAAAACATTGGTTTAAAGGACAACTTACTGCAAGTAAAGGAAGTCCACTCGCTAACCCTAGAGCATTTGCCAAATGGGTCAAACTACTGGAACTCTCTTTGGGGTTGGAGGTGTTTGTGAGTATCATTTTTTTTTGTTTCCTTTACACCTTGATAGTGTGGACTGGAGTAGAGTTTAAGTGACTATCTGGTTTGCTTTGGCATACAGATCCAGCCATTCCCCCAAGGAGGCCCTGGCATGGAATGCTTTGGGAACCCCCAGCCAGGATCTGCCCCAAGTCTATCCCACCAGGGCAGCCCGGGCATGGTGTGCTCTAGAACCCTTCATGGCTTGCACATGATCCAATTGCCCTGCCAAGACAGACCTGGTGCAGCATGGCCAGAACCCCCCCCCCCCACCCAGTTCACGCCTGTTACAGCTCCAGCAATCCTTCCAAGGTGGCCCTGGCACAACATGCCTCAGGAATCACTGGCCTGTGGTTTCTTCACCTCCAGCCATTCCACCAAGGTGACTCTGGCATGGGATGCCCTACAATCCTTTGACCCATGCCTGCTGTAGCTCCATCCATACGACCAAAGAGGTTCAGGCACAGTGTGCCTAGGGATGCCCTAGCCCATGCCATTTCTAGCTCAAGCTGTCCAATCAAGGAAGCTCCAGTGTGGTGTTCCCTGGGACTTCCCCTACTGATGCCCTCTATAGCTCCAGCTAGCCTGTCAAAGCTTCCAGGCACACACAGTGTAAACAGGGGATGCTTTTACAAAAGCCCATTCTTGCATGACCTAGAACAGTAGCTGTTTTGATTACTACAGCTTTGTAAGGGAATAAAATATGGAATTATGATACCTTCAGTTTTGTTTTTATTTTTCAAGATTACTTTTTCTTTTCAAGGTCTTTTATGGTCCCGTACAAGTTTTAGGATTATTTGTTCCAGTTACATGAAAAATGCTGTTAGTATTTTGATAGGGACTGCATTAAATGTGTAGATTGCTTTGAGTAGTATAAACATTTTAACAATATTTGTTCTTCCAATTCATGATCAAGGAATTTCTTTGTGTTGTCTTCAATTTCTTTCATCAGGTTTTTTTGTTTTGTTTTGTTTTGTTTTGTTTTGTTTGTTTTCAGAGTACAGATCTTTAAGTACAGATCTGATTAAGTTTATTCCTAGGTATGTAATTATTTTTGGTGCTATTGTAAGTGATTTTTTTTAAATGTCTCTTTCTGCTACTTCATTATTAGTGTACAGAAATGCATCAGATTGCTCTACATTGATTTTGTATCCTGCAACCTTACGGAATTCATTTATTATTTCTAGTAGTTTTTTGGTGGAATCTTTAGGGTTTTCTATATATTATATCATACAATCTTCAAATAGTGAAAAGTTTACATCTTCCTTACTAATCTGTATACTTTTATATCTTTCTCTTGTCTGACTGCTGTGGCTAAGAATTCCAGTACTATGTTGAATAAGTGGTGACAGTGCACATTCTTGCCTTGTTCCTGACATTAGTGGGGAAGCTCTCAGTTTTTTCCCCACTGAGTATCATGTTCACTGTGGGTTTTTCATATAAGGCCTTTATCATGTTGAGGTATGTTCCCTCTAAAACTACTTGGCTGAGGGTTTTATCATGAATGGATGTTGTAGTCTGTAAAGTGCATTTTCTGCATCTATTTGAAATCATCATATGGCTTTTATCTTTCTCTTATTGAAGTAATGTACCACTTTGGTTTATTTGCAAATATTGATCTGCCCTTGCATTCCAGGAATAAATCCCATTTGATTGTGGTGTATGACTTATTTAATGTATTGTTGAATTCATTTTTCTAGTATTTAGTTGAGTGTGTTTGCATCTATGTTCATCAGAGGTATTAGCCCTGTAGTTTTCTTTTTTTGTGTGTGGTATCTTTATCTGGTTTTGGTATCAGTGTGATATTGGTCTCAAATAATGGATTTGAAAGTTTTCCTTCCTCTTCTATGTTTTTGGAATAGTTTCAGAAGAGAAGGTATTAACTCTTCATTAATGGTTGGTAGAATTCAACTGTGAAGCCATTTGGTCCTGGACTTTGTTGGGAGTTTTTTGATTATTGATTCAAATTCTTTGTTGGAAATGAGTCTGTTAAAAGTTTCTATTTCTTCCTGATTCATTATGGTAGGTTATATGTTTCTAGGAATTTATTTATTTCTTTTAGTTTGTCCCCTTTTTTGGTGTATAATTTTTCATAATATTTTCTTACAATTGTTTGTATTTCTGTGGTGTCAGTTATTTCTCCTCCTTTGCTTGTGATTTTGTTTATATGATTTCTTTCTTTCTTTCTTTCTTTCTTTCTTTCTTTCTTTTTTTCTTTCCTTCTTTCTTTTTTTCTTTTGAGTCTGGCGAGAGGTTCATCAATTCTGTTGAGCTTTTCAAAGAACTAACTTCTGGTTTCATTGATTTATTCTATTGTTTTTTTTGTTTTGTTTTGTTTTTAGTTTTATATCATTTATTTATGCTTTAATTTTATTATTTCCTTCCTTCTTCTCAGTTTGGATTTTGTTTGTTCTTCTCTTTCTTGTTTCTTTAGGTATAAAGTTAGATTATTTACTTGAGATTTTTTCTTGCTTCTTGAGGTAGACTTGTATTGCTATAAACTTCACTCTTAAAACCACTTTTGCTGTATCCCAAAGGTTTTGAACCATTGTCTTTTCATTTTAGTTTGTTACCATTCACCTTTTCATTTCTTCTTTGATTTCTTGGTTGACCCATTCATTGTTTAGTAATATATTGTTTAATCTCCATATATTATGGTTTTCTTAGATTTTTTATTTTTTATTAAAACATTTTTAATGTTTATTTTTGAGAGACAGAGAGCATGAGCTGGGTAAGGGGGAAGAGAGAGGGAGGCACAGAATCCAAAGCAGACTCCAGCCTCTGAACTGTCAGCACAGAGCCCAACACAGGGCTCAAACTCATGAACCATGAGATCATGACCTGAGCCAAAGTCAGTCGCTTAACTGACTGAGCCACCCAGGCACCCCATACAAAGTCAAGGACCAATGACTTCACAGTCAAATTCTACAAACCATAAAATGATTGAAATCTTGCCATTTTCAACAATGCAAGAATGTATTATGCTAAGTGAAATAAGTCAGCCAGAGTAATACAATACCACATGATTTCACTCAAATGTGGAATTTGAGAAACACAGCAGATAAACATAGGGGAAGAAAAACAAAAATAAGATAAAAACAGAGAGGGAGGCAAACCATAAGAGACTCAAATACTGAGAACAAACTGAAGGTTGCTGGAGAGGTGTTGGGTGGGGGGGTTGGTTAAATAAGTGACCTATTAAGGAGGGTCCTTGTTGTGATGAGAACTGGGTATTGTATGTAAGTGATGAATCACTAAATTATGCTCCTGTAACCAACATTACACTATATTTTAACTAACTAGATTTTAAATAAAACCTTGGAAAAAATAAAATGCTGGTTGAATTCTTAACCCTGGCTGATTTCTTATATAGAAATTATAGAGTTACTTAGAAAAGACTGGTATCCTGACAAAAATAATGACAATATTTACTTGACTTTTGAAGACTTGGAGAACTGCAAATTTCCCAAACTCTAACTTTCTCATTATAAATACCCTGTATGAGAAATTGTTACCTCATTTTAACTGGCAATGGGCAACTGAAAAGAATATCTTGTTCACCATCATCATTGTTTGTTCGTTCATTCATTCATTCATTCATTCATTTTTTTTTTTTGCTGTTGTAGTAACTTTTCAGATGTGTATGTATATGGGATTTGTTTTTTTTCCAATATATAAATTTATTTTCAAATTGGTTTCCATACAACACCCAGTGCTCATCCCAAAAGGTGCCCTCCTCAATACCCATCATACACCCTCCCCTCCTTCCCAACCCCCCCATCAACCTTCAGTTCATTCTCACTTTTTAACAGTCTCTTATGCTTTGGCTCTATCCCACTCTAACCTCTTTTTTTTCCTTCCCCTCCCCCAAGGGTTTCTGTTAAGTTTCTCAGGATCCACATAAGAGTGAAACCATATGGTATCTGTCTTTCTCTGTATGCCTTATTTCACTTAGCATCACACTCTCCAGTTCCATCCACGGTGCTACAAAGGGCCAGAATTTGTTCTTTATTATTGCCACGTAGTACTCCATTGTGTATATAAACCACAATTTCTTTATCCATTCATCAATTGATGGACATTTAGGCTCTTTCCATAATTTGGCTATTGTTGAGAGTGCTGCTATAAACATTGGGGTACAAGTGCCCCTATCCATCAGTACTCCTGTATCCCTTGGGTAAATTCCTAGCAGTGCTATTGCTGGGTCATAGGGTAGGTCTATTTTTAAATTTGGAGGAACTTCCACACTGTTTTACAGAGTGGCTGCACCAATTTGCATTCCCACCAACAGTGCAAGAGGGTTCCCGTTTCTCCACATCCTCTCAAGCATCTATAGTCTACTGATTTGTTCATTTTGGCCACTCTGACTGGCCAGAGGTGATATCTGAGTGTGGTTTTGATTTGTATTTCCCTGATGAGGAGCGATGTTGAGCATCTTTTCCTGGGCCTGTTGGCCATCTGGATGTCTTCTTTAGAGAAGTGTCTATTCATGTTTTCTGCCCATTTCTTCACTGGGTTATTTGTTTTTCATGTGTGGAGTTTGGTGAGCTCTTTATAGATTTTGGATACTAGCCCTTCATCCGATATATCATTTGCAAATATCTTTTCCCATTCCGTTGGTTGCCTTTTAGTTTTGTTGCTTGTTTCCTTTGCTGTGCAGAAGCTTTTTATCTTCATAAGGTCCCAGTAATTCACTTTTGCTTTTAATTCCCTTGCCTTTGGGGATGTGTCGAGTAAGAGATTGCTATGGCTGAGGTCAGAGAGGTGTTTTCCTGCTTTCTCCTCTAAGGTTTTGATGGTTTCCTGTCTCACATTCAGGTCCTTTATCCATTTTGAGTTTATTTTTGTGAACGGTGTGAGAAAGTGGTCTAGTTTCAACCTTCTGCATGTTGCTGTCCAGTTCTCCCAGCACCACTTGTTAAAGAGACTGTCTTTTTTCCATTGGATGTTCTTTGCTACTTTGTCAAAGATGAGTTGGCCATATGTTTGTGGGACTAGTTCTGGGGTTTCTATTCTATTCCATTGGTCTATGTGTCTGTTTTTGTGCGAATACCATGCTGTCTTGATGATGACAGCTTTGTAGTAGAGGCTAAAGTCTGGGATTGTGATGCCTCCTGCTTTTGTCTTCTTCTTCAAAATTACTTTGGCTATTTGGGGCCTTTTGTGGTTCCATACAAATTTTAGGATTGCTTGTTCTAGTTTCGAGAAGAATGCTGGTGCAATTTTGATTTGGATTGCATTGAATGTGTAGATATCTTTGGTTAGTATTGACATTTTGGCAATATTTATTCTTCCAATCCATGAGCACGGAATGTTTTTCCATTTCTTTATATCTTCTTCAATTTCCTTCATAAGCTTTCTATAGTTTTCGGCATGCAGATCTTTTACGTCTTTGGTTAGATTTATCCCTAGGTATTTTATGCTTCTTGGTGCAATTGAGAATGGGATCAGTTTCTTTATTTGTCTTTCTGTGGCTTCATTATTAGTGTATAAGCATGCAACTGATTTCTGTACATGGATTTTGTATCCTGCAACTTTGCTAAATTCATGTATCAGTTCTAGCAGACTTTTGGTGGAGTCTATCGGATTTTCCATGTATAGTATCATGTCATCTGCAAAAAGTGAAAGCTTAACATCATCTTTGCCAATTTTGATGCCTTTGATTTCCTTTTGTTGTCTGATTGCTGATTCTAGAACTTCCAACACTATGTTAAACAACAGTGGTGACAGTGGGCATCCCTGTCGTGTTCCTGATCTCAGGAAAAAAGCTCTCAGTTTTTCCCCATTGAGGATGATATTAACTGTGGGATAGTCATAAATGGCTTTTATGATGTTGAAGTATGTTCCTTCTATCCCGACTTTCTCAAGGGTGTTTATTAAGAAAGGGTGCTGAATTTTGTCAAATGCCTTTTCTGCATCGATTGACAGGATCATATCGTTCTTATCTTTTCTTTTATTAATGTGATGCCTCACGTTGATTGATTCGTGAATGTTGAACCAGCCCTGCAGCCCAGGAATGAATCCTACTTGATCATGGTCAATAATTCTTTTTATAGGCTTTTGAATTCGATTTGCTAGTATTTTAATGAGAATTTTTGCATCCATATTCATCAGGGATATTGGCCTGTAGTTCTCTTTTTTTACTGGGTCTCTGTCTGGTTTAGGAATCAAAGTAATACTGGCTTCCTAGAATGAGTCTGGAAGTTTTCCTTCCCTTTCTATTTCTTGGAATAGCTTGAGAAGGATAGGTATTATCTCTGCTTTAAACGTCTGGTAGAACTCCCCTGGGAAGCCATCTGGTCCTGGACTCTTATTTGTTGGGAGATTTTTGATAACCGATTCAATTTCTTCACTGGTTATGGGTCTGTTCAAGCTTTCTATTTCCTCCTGATTGAGTTTTGGAAGAGTGTGGGTGTTCAGGAATTTGTCCATTTCTTCCAGGTTGTCCAGTTTGTTGGCATATAATTTTTCATAGTATTCCCTGATAATTACTTGTATCTCTGAGGAATTGGTTGTAATAATTCCATTTTCATTCATGATTTTATTTATTTCGGTCATCTCCCTTTTCATTTTGAGAAGCCTGGCTAGAGGTTTATCCTTATGGTTTATTTTTTCAAAACACCAACTCTTGGTTTCGTTGATCTGCTCTACAGTTTTTTTTAGGTTCTATATTATTTATTTCTGCTCTGATATTTATTATTTCTCTTCTTCTGCTGGGTTTAGGCTGTCTTTGCTGTTCTGCTTCTATTTCCTTTCGGTGTGCTGTTAGATTTTGTATTTTGGATTTTTCCTGTTTCTTGAGATAGGCCTGGATTGCAATGTATTTTCCTCTCAGGACTGCATTCACTGCATCCCAAAGTGTTTGGATTATTGCCTTTTCATTTTCATTTGTTTCCATATATTTTTTAATTTCTTCTCTAATTGCCTGGTTAACCGATTCATTCTTTAGTAGGGTGTTCTTTAACCTCCATGCTTTTGGAGATTTTCCAGACTTTTTCCTGTGGTTGATTTCAAGCTTCATAGCATTGTGGTCTGAAAGTATGCATGGTATAATGTCAATTCTTGTATACTTATGAAGGGCTGTTTTGTGACCCAGTATGTGATCTATCTTGGAGAATGTTCCATGTGCACTCGAGAAGAAAGTATATTCTGTTGCTTTGGGATGCAGAGTTGTAAGTATATCTAAGTCTATCTGATCCAATGTATCATTCAGGGCCCTTGTGGCTTTATTGACCGTGTGTCTAGATGATCTATCCATTTCTCTAAGTGGAGTGTTAAAGTCCCCTGCAATTACCACATTCTTATCAATCAGGTTGCTTATGTTTATGAGTAATTGTTTTATATATTTGGGGGCTCCCGTATTCGGTGCATAGACATTTATAATTGTTAGCTCTTCCTGATGGATAGACCCTGTGATTATTGTATAATGCCCTTCTTCATCTCTTGTTCCAGCCTTTAATTTAAAGTGTAGTTTGTCTGATATTCCAGCTTTCTTTTGACTTCCAGTGGCATGATAGATAGTTCTCCATCCCCTCACTCTCAATCTAAAGGTGTCCTCAGGTCTAAAATGAGTCTCTTGTAGACAGCAAATAGATGGGTCTTGTTTTTTTATCCATTCTGATACCCTATGTGTTTTGGTTGGAGCATTTATTCCATTTACATTCCGTGTTATTATTGAAAGATATGGGTTTAGCGTCATTGTGATGTCTGTATGTTTTATGCTTGTAGTGATATCTCTGGTACTTTGTCTCACAGGGTCCCCCTTAGGATCTCTTGTAGGGCTGGTTTAGTGGTGACGAATTCCTTCAGTTTTTGTTTGTTTGGGAAGACCTTTATCTCTCCTTCTATTCTAAATGACAGACTTGCTCGATAAAGGATTCTCGGCTGCATATTTTTTCCATTCATCACTTTGAAGATATCCTGCCATTCCTTTCTGGCCTGCCAAGTTTCAGAAGAGAGATCAGTCATGAGTCTTATAGGTCTCCCTTTATATGTTAGGGCACGTTTATCCCTTGCTACTTTCAGAATCTTCTCTTTATCCTTGTATTTTGCTAGTTTCACTATGATATGTCATGCAGAAGATCGATTCAAGTTACGTCTGAAGGGAGTTCTCTGTGCCTCTTGGATTTCAATGCCTTTTTCCTTCCCCAGTTCAGGGAAGTTCTCAGCTATAATATCTTCAAGTACCCCTTCAGCACTTTTCCCTCTCTCTTCCTCCTCTGGAATACCAGTTATGCATATATTATTTCTCTTCAGTGCATCACTTAGTTCTCTAATTTTCTCCTCATACTCCTGGATTTTTTTATCTCTCTTTTTCTCAGCTTCTTCTTTTTCCATAATTTTATCTTCTAGTTCACCTATTCTCTTCTCTGCCTCTTCAATCCAAGCTGTGGTCGTTTCCATTTTATTTTGCAGCTCATTAATAGCATTTTTTAGCTCCTCCTGACTATTCCTCAGTCCCTTGTTTTTTGTAGCAAGAGATTCTCTGCTGTCCTGTATACTGTTTTCAAGCCCAGTGGTTAATTTTATGACAATTATTCTAAATTCACTTTCTGTTATATTGTTTAAATCCTTTTTGATCAGTTTGTTAGCTGTTGTTATTTCCTGGAGATTCTTTTGAGGGGAATTCTTCTGTTTGGTCATTTTGCATAGTCCCTGGAGTGGTGTGGACCTGCAGGGCACTTCCCCTGTGCTGTCTTGAATAATTTGCATTGGTGGGCAGAGCCACAGTCAGACCTGATATCTGCCCCCTGCCCATCGCTGGGGCCACACTCAGACTGGTGTGTACCTTCTGTTCCCCTCTCTTAGGGGCAGGAATCACTGTGGGTTGGCGTGGCCCATCTGGGCTACTTGCACACTGCTAGGGTTGTGGTGCTGGGGATTTGGTGTATTAGCTGGGGTGGATATGCAAGGTGCACAGGGGCGGGAGGGGCAGGCTTATTTCGTTTCTCCTTCAGTGATCCCCTTTGGGAGGGGCCCTGTGGCACCTGGAGGGAGTCAGACCCCCTGCGGAGGGATGGATCTGCAGAAGCACAGCATTGGGTGTTTGCGTGGTGCAAGCAAGTTCCCTGGCAGGAACTGGTTCCCTTTGGGATTTTGGCTGGGGGATGGGCAAGGGATATGGCTCTGGCGAGTGCTTTTGTTCCCCACCAAGCTGAGCTCTGTTGTCCAGGGCTCAACAGCTCTCCATTCTGTTGTCCTCCAGCCTTCCCGCTCTCAGAGCAGAGCTGTTAACTTATAACCTTCCAGATGTTTAGTCCTGCTTGCTGTCCGAACACACTCCATCTGGCCCTTCTGCCAGACTCAGGGTCTCTGCTTGGCTGGTGGGTTGCCCCTCCACCCTGTCTCCCTCCTGCCAGTCCGTGTAGTGCCCACCACCTCGTCGCCCTTCCTACCCTCTTCCGTGGGCCTCTTGTCTGCACTTGGCTCCAGAGACTCCCTTCTGCTAGTCTTCTGGCAGTTTTCTGGGTTATTTAGGCAGGTGTAGGTGGAATCTAAGTGATCAGCAGGACACGCAGTGAGCCCAGCATCCTCCTATGCCGCCATCTTCCCCTGGATCCGGGATTTGAATATACTATGGTACTGAGTCCATTTGGAAAAAATTATCTTCTCTCCCTTTAACTATTCTAATCAATTGTGATCCTTCCAAATCCCTAATTTCTGACTAGCTCATTTGTTACTGTTTATGAATCAGTGTATACTCTGACCTTAGGCTCTTCTTCCTTCTAGGCAAAGTAGACAGGAATATATCTGTTTAAAATACACCCTCCTATAAAGCTCTTCCCTTTGTGTGTCTTTTTTTCCACTTTTGGTCTTCTCATTTCTCCTGAGTGGGTCTATGATGCCAGATCTGTCCACTTTGGGCAAGCATTACTGTGAAGAGTCATATATCTGAAATCAATCTCAGCATAGGTCAACACTTCATGGGTAAATATTGCAAATCAAGAAAGTTACAATAGTGCGACAGAATAAGACACTCCACAGAGTGTAAGCAAACTGCCAATGCTCCTTATTTGGGGCTTTAGGATGGGCTTAGGATGAGTATTCTATGTAGTACCTCCACTTGATGACCGAGTACCTTATAAGTACATGAATCTGATTGCATGTAATTCACGATGGACAGGTTAGGCCATATGGTCAGTTGAAGAGCAATATTTAGCATTCAGTATTCATCAAAGTCCAATAGAAAATCAGGATGTGTTTTTTATTTGTTCATTGAACTTAAAATATATTGTACATTTGTTATATGCCAGTCAGTATTTCAGGTTCTTGGATGCAGCAGTAAATAAGACAGACAATATTCCTGCACTCGTAAAGCATACATTCTAGTGGTTGGAAACAGAAAATATACAAACAAACAAGTAAATAAAAAAAAATGTCAGATACTGAGAAGTACAATGAAGTTAAAAGAATTTAATGTAGGTCCTGCAGTTGCAAGGCTCAAACCTTTTACATCAGGTTATATCAAATAATGTAGCCATACATGCTTAAGGAATATTAAACTTCTTCACTTTATGTGATCATTGGGCACTAATATGGTCATAAGCATAAATAATAACCTGGGCACTAAAATCTCATGGCAGATATCCAAGTAATTCAGAAAATCATTAAAATATCTTTGAGATGAAAACTAAAAAATGATTAAAACAAAAAATGCTTTAAAACTTTTAGGTATTCAAAGGTAGATGGGGATAGATATATCCTGGGACACACAGAAATCTTTAGATCCCAGTTTGAGAACTCTTGATATAGTACAATTATATGTATAATTATTTTATTTATATTACATTTTATTCATTATAAAAACTTAATGTAACTGAATTAAGAAAAATACATGCATATCTATGACACTATAATGTTTAAGATTTTTCTGCCTCTTATTTCTCTCATCTGAGAAAATGGAGTCAATAGAAGTATCTATCTCATAGATTTGTTTTGAGGAATAATTAAATAATTCAGGTAAAAAATTTACTATGTTAGACATTGATATTGTTGACTTATTTTATCTATTATAAATAGCATGATGAGCATCCTTATGCAAACATATTTATTCATATCTCTATTTCTAAAGATAAAGTTCTCATAAATGGAATCACTGATTGAAGCAGTGTAAAGTTGTAAACCTTTTGATATAGATTGTTATACTGCCCTCTGTAAACTTGTACTGTTTAACCTCTTATCAGAGGTAAATAGAGATACTTGCTTCCTTATATACTCTCACTAATGAAGAATGTTATCATTGTTTCAAAATTCTACCTAATCTGATAGGTGAAAAATGAACCAGGATTTCTTACTATTTAAGGACTATTGGAATCAGAAAGAAAGGCCACTTATAATGTTAGAGTAAATACTAAATAAAAATTGTTGGATTGTGATTTTATTTTGTTATTTATTTATTTTTTTAAACGTCTATCTGTCTTGGAGAGACAGAGCATGAGTGGGGGAGGGGGAGAGAGAGAGGGAGCCACAGAATCTGAAGCAGGCTCCAGGATCTGAGCTGTCAGCACAGAGCCTGACGTGGAGTTTGAACCCACGAACGGTGAGAATATGATGTGAGCCAAAGTTGGACGCTTAACCGACTGAGCCACCCAGGTGCCCTGGGGTTTATTTTTGAAAATAAAATAATAAATTATAAAAATAAATTTATTTTATCTTATATTTAATAAAAGTAGGTAATAATTACACTTAATTAATTATTACACTTAAGCATATAGTCAAGTGTTAATATGGGGAAAAGACTGTAATTTTTCCAACAAAACAATGACATACGTGATATCATATCTACCATTTATTTGAAAAGAGTTATTTTCAAAAATTATGGGTTTCATCAAGTTTCTCAGATGGCTCTCAGTCGTTTGATATTCCAGCTTTCTATTTTGTAGCTATATTATTATGGTGGTAGATTTTATCATCTTCAATTGTGAACTGAGCTAAATCTGCAATAGCTACATTTATCAGTATCTTAGTTTGTTACTTAAGCTGTTGCCCATCATTTCTTTTATTGATTTCATAAAATCCTGCATCTTTTGAAATCTATGCAATTTTAATATGGAGTCAATTTGCATTGTATTTGCAATATGTTTTCATATGTGTGCTCATATTACATAATTAGTGACCAACTGATAAAGATGTCAAAATACTTAGGAATTAGCATTAGTGTGAAGTGGCGGAAAAAGTTTGAGTAAGGATTAATTTTATAAGCATTCTTTTGATTAAGGAATATTTTGTGTTGTGATGACCATAGGTCCCTATTGCATTCTTATAACTTCAGGGATTTAAAAAACAAATATTGGATCACAAGAGATATTTTATCTCATCGCTTAACATTTTTTCATCACTTGTAAATTAATGTCTTCTAATATTTATTGGTCATTAACTTTTTGTCATTTTTTTTATTCAGACCCTTTGACCATTTTATTGGGCTATTCCTATTTATCTTAATGATTATAAGAGCTCATTATATATTAATAATAGTAATCCTTTGGCTTCCAGATATGTGACACTGTACTTCTCATTTGCCATTTGTCATTTAAATGTGTTCATTGTCTTTATACATAATTTTCAAATTCATGTAGACATACCTGTCTTTTCATAGTTCCTATTTTTTTACAGTTAAAATTATTTCCATTATTAAAATTTAAGAATTACTCATATTTTCTCCTAATTTGACTATGATTATTTTAACTAATTCACCTAGATTTGTTTTATCTTTAGAGAATGGCATAAAGTAAGGATCTATTTCCCTACACTCTATCCCATATAATTAATCAATGATTTCAGTACCATTAACTAAACAATACATCTTTTCCCCCCTGACTTATTGAGCATTATACCTTCTAGATCCATCCATGTTGTTGCAAATGATAATGTTTCATTATTTTTATAACTGAGTAGTATTCTATTGTGTGTGTATATATATATATGTATATATATATATATATATATATATATATACATATTCCATCTGTAAATGGACACTTCAGTTGCTTCCAATCTTGGTTATTGTAAATAATGCTGCAACAAACATAGGGAAGAATATATCTTTTCTTTTTTTAATGTTTGTTTATTTATTTATTTATCTATTTATTTGAGAGAGACAGAGACGAAGTGTGAGCAGGGCGGGGGGCTCAGAGAGAAAGGGAGACAGAATCCAGAGCAACCTCCAGGCTCTGAGCAAGCTGTCACCACAGAGCCTGACACAGGGCTTAAACTCACAAACTGTGAGATCATGACTTGAGCTGAAGTCGACCACTTAACCAACTGAGCCACCCAGGATCCCCTGAATGCATCTTTTCTAATTAGAGTTTTCATTTCCTTTGGGGAAATACTCAGCAGTGTAATTATGGATCATATGGTAATTCTGTCCTTAATTTTTTGAAGAAGCTCCATACTGTTTTCCACAGTGGATGCACCAGTTTATATTCCCATTAACAGTGCACAAGAGTTTACTTTTCTCCATATCCTCATGAACACTTGTTTCTTATTGATTTTAGCCATTCAGACATTTGTGAGATGATATCTCATTGTGATTTTGAGTTGCATTACCCTGATGATGAGAGATGTTGAGCATTTTTCATGTGTTTGTTGGCCATCTGTATGTCTTTTTGGGAGAAGTGTCTATTCATGTCTTCTGCTCATGTCTTTTTTAATTGTTTTTTCTTTTTGGTGTTGAGTTGTCAGAGAAAGACAAATATCCATGATTTCACTCACCTATGGAATTTAGGAAACAAAACAAATGAATAGAGACAAAAAACCCAGACTCCTAAATATAGAAAACAAACTGGAGGTTGCCAGAGGTGAGGTGGGTGTGGTGATGGGTGAAGGAAGTTAGGAGAACATTTACTGTGTGAGCAATAAGTAATGTATAGAATTTTTGGATAAGTATATTGTACACCTGAAACTAACATAACACTTTATGCTAGGGTTTATATAGTAATTATACTAGAATTAAAAAAAATAAACAAAAATTTAAAGTAATAATAAAATGCAACACTTATTATTTATTACATTTTTGTATATTTGAGTAAGTTTTAAAGTTTTTTATTCTGTTTTAATTTCTCAGTTTATGCATCAATTCCATACTATTTAATTATTATTGTCTTATAATATGTTTTAACATGTGATAGAAAAAGTTTTCCCTTATTCTTTGTTTAAAACTTTGGACTGCTTTTCTGATTTATCCTTAGAAATACACTTTGCTCTTTCTAAGCAAGTTCTTTTGGGAATGTTTTAAAAATTGCATGAGATCAGTAGGCTATTTTGAAAAGATTTTAGAGATATACCTATAGAAATTTACCTTTTTTTGTCCTTTCAGTGAAACTTCATAGTTTAATTTTCTAGGTCCTATCTATTTATTATTTAGTTTTTTCAAAATCTTTATATTCTCTATTGCTATAGAGAAAAAACATTGTTCCTATTGTATTTTTAAGATTATTGTTTATATTATAAGGAACAGCTATTGCAATGTGTGTACTGTTTATTAACTCATTTCTCTATGGAACTCTTTCATTAGCTATAGAAGTTTTTCATTTGATTCTCTTGGATTTTTTGGGCTTAAGACATAACATCAACAAATAAAAAAGTTTTCTTTCTCTTTCAAATACTGCAATTTCTTTTTCCTCTTTAAAGTTTAACTTGCATGTGTAGAATATATGTATAACTTTAAATAATATTGTCAAAGGCAAGCACCCTCTGCTTTGTAGATTACGGTATAATACCAATAGTAGATGCTCTTTGTTTACCAATAGTAGATGCTATTTGTTACCTTAAATATGTAACCATTTATAAACATTATACAAATAACACACAAATATATTTTCATCATTAAAAAGTCAAATAATACCAAAGTGTACAGAATAAAAGGTGAAATGCCTACACTTCATATAGCCCATTCCCACTTCCAATTTTTATTTCCCCAGAGAAAGTTATTATTAATAGTTCTATGTTTTCTTTGACACTTTTTTTTAAATTTTTTTTTCAACGTTTATTTATTTTTTGGACAGAGACAGACAGAGCATGAACGGGGGAGGGGCAGAGAGAGAGGGAGACACAGAATCGGAAACAGGCTCCAGGCTCTGAGCCATCAGCCCAGAGCTCGAGGCGGGGCTCGAACTCACGGACCGCGAGATCGTGACCTGGCTGAAGTCGGACGCTTAACCAACTGCGCCACCCAGGCGCCCCTCTTTGACACTTTTTATGTGTATGTTTTTAAAACACACCTTAGATCATATTAAGCTTCTATTTTGAGTGTAGTAAAACTATAAAAAAATCTGGAATTGGTTTTAATTTTTTCAAATGCCCTTTTGGACTCTTGTTATTCAGTCTGCACAGAGTAAGCACTCATTAAATGAAAGATATTTTTATTATTTTTATTTGTGTTAATATATAATGTCATGTTTTTGCTTCAAACTGTCACTGTGTTCTAGTGATATACTCCTCAATATTACATTATTATATTACTGTAATAAACCTTGATTTGTCAATATGTATTATTTCAATGTACTCAAGTTCCATTTATAACATTTTACTTGGACTTCTTGGTCACAATTTATTAAGATAAACATATTATTTTTCTTTAGTGTGTTATTTTTCCTATGTTTTGCCTTGGATATCTTAGTCTTATAAAATGAATTATGCAACTTCTCTTCCTTTTAATGCTTTAAAATTTTTCATATTAATATAAGTATTATATTTTTCCTTTAGGAAACTTAATTGACTGTAGAGCTTTTGTTCACAGTAGTTCTTCAAGAACTATTTTGAATTTATTCAGTGTCTACTGATCTATTAAATAGGTCAAAAGAAACCAATGCATGGAACATACTTACACTAAAAAAAATTAATGTTTATTTGAAATTCAAATTGAACTGAGTTTTCTGTATTTTCTTAACTAAAGATAATTTTTAAGAGATGTTTTATATTTACAGTAAAATTGGGAGGAATGTACAGGGATTTCTCACATACCTCTTGCCCCCACACATTCATAGCCTCCCCATTATCTACATCACTCAGCACAATGGTACTATTTTACCAAGGATGAACCTACATTGACACACATCATAAAGTCCATTGTTTAATTAAGAGTTAACTTTTGCTGTTGTACATTCAATAGGTTTGGACAAAAGTATAATGACATATATCCATTATTATAATATTATAATTATAATATTATAATATATAATAATATAAATATAATATATTTAATATAATATAAAATATTATAATATTTTTACAGTTCTAAAAGTTCTCTGTGCCTACCTCTTTATCTTTACCTTTTGCAACTCTTAGAAACGACTGATCTTTTCACTATCTCCATATTTTTGCCCTTTCCAGTATGTAATATAGTTGGAATCATATAGTATGTAGCCTTGTCAGATTGGCTTTTTTCACTTAGTAATATGCATTTAAGCTTCCTCCATGTCTATTCATTGCTCCATACCTCATTGTTTTAGTGTGGGATAATATTCTATT
The DNA here is from genome assembly GCF_022837055.1 of Prionailurus viverrinus. Taxonomy (NCBI): domain Eukaryota; kingdom Metazoa; phylum Chordata; class Mammalia; order Carnivora; family Felidae; genus Prionailurus; species Prionailurus viverrinus. Next base: position 59,199,801 of record NC_062579.1, read on the forward strand.
GTTTGGATGTATTGCATTTTATTAATTCATTCACCTAATGAAATAAGGGCACCTTAATTGCTTCCAAGTTTTAGCAATTATAAATAAAACTTCTATAAACATCTGTGTGCAGGTTTTGGTGTGGATATAAGTTTTTAAATCTGTTAAGTAAATACCTTGGAATCTGTTGGCTCATATGGTAAGATTATGTTTAGTTTTGTAGGAAACTTCAAAAAAAAATCTTCCAAAATGGTTGTACCATTTTGCATTCCTACCAAAAATGTATGAGAATTTCTATTGCTCCAGGAGCTCCTCACCAGTATTTGGTGCTGTCAGTGTTGTGGACATTGGTCACTCTAATAGGTGTGTAGTAGTATCTCATTGAGATATTTAATTTACATTTACTTGAAGACATATGATGTAGAGCCTCTTTTCCTATGTATATTTGTACTCTGTATATTTTACTTCATGAGATGTCTGTTAAGCTTTGGCTCACATTTTAGTTGGGTTGTTTGTTTTCATATTGTTGAGATTTAACTGTTTTTTTTTTATAACTTGGATAATAGTCTTTTACCAGATGTATCTTTTGTAAATGCTTTCTCCACGACTGTTGCTTATATTCTAATTATCTTAATAGTGTCTTTGACAGAGCAGAAGTTTTTAATTTTAATGAATTCCAATTTATTAGTTATTAATTTCATGAATCATATCTTTAGTATTGCATCTGAAAAGACATCACCACAGCCAAAGTCATGTAGGTTTTATTCTATGTTATCTTTTATGATTTTAATATTTCTGTGTTTTACAATTAGGGCTATGAGCTACTTTGAATTAATTTTTATAATTGGTATAAGGTTTGTGTCTACGTTCACTTTTTGCATATGAATGTCTACTTCTTCGAGTGTAATTTATTGAAGAGACTATTTTTGCTCCTTGTATTGCCTTTGCTTCTTTGTCAAAGACCAGTTCACTATATACAGTTGGCACTTGAACATGGGAGTTAGAGGTGCCAACCTCCCACATAGTCAAGAATCTCTGTATAACATTTGATTCCTGCAAAACTAAAATACTAATAGCCTGTTATTGACCTTAACAATAACATAAACCGTCAAGTAACATCTATTTTTTCAAGTTTTTATTTAAATTCTAGTTAGTTAACATAGGGTGCAACACCAGTATCACATGTAGAATTTAGTGATTCATCACCCACACACTACACCCAGTGCCTCATTAATACTCATCAGTATTTAACTCATCCCCCCCGCCCACCTCCCTTCCAGTAACCATCAATTTGTTCTCTATACTTAAGAGTCTGTTTCATGATTTACCTCTCTTTTTTCCTCTATGTTTATCTATTTTGTTTCTTAAATTCTACATATACGATGTAGAATTATGCTGTATATATAAAATTATATGGTTTTTGCCTTTCTCTGACTTATTTAACTTAGCATAATACACTCTAGCTACGTCCATATTGTTACAAATGGCAAGATTTCATTTTTTTGACCACCATTTTTTTATCCATTCATCAAATGATGGATATTAGGCTTTTTTATAGTTTGGCTATTATTGATAATGCTGCTATAAACATCAGGGTGCATGTATCCCTTTGAATCAGTATTTTTGTATCCTTTAAGTAAAACGTGGAATTGATTCCTTGATTTCTTTTTGTGCTGTTTCATTGGTGTATAGAAATGCAACAGATTTTTGTATGAAGATGACACCAAGAAATGGAAAAGCATGCTACACTCATCAATTGGGAGAATAAATAATGGTAAAATGTCTGTACTACCCAAAATAACCTACACATTTAATGCAATCCCCACCAAAATGTCACATTTTTCACAGAGCTAGAAAAAATAGTCCTAAAATTTGTATGGGACCACAAAAGACCCCAAATGGCCAAAGTAACCTTGAAAAAAAGCAAAGCTAGAAGCATCACAATTCTGAACTTCAGGTTATATTACAAAGTTGCAGTCATTAAAACAGTATGGTACTGGCAGAAAAACAGACACATAGATCAATGGAACAGAATAGAAAACCCAGAAATGGACCCACAACTGCACGGTCAACTAATCTTCAACATCGTAGGAAAGAACATCCAACGGAAAAATGACAGTCTCTTCACCAAATGGTGTTGGGAAAATGGACAGCAACATGCAAAAGAATGAAACTGGACCACTTTCTTACCCCAGACACAAAAAATAAATTCAAAATGGATGAAGGACCTAAGTGTGAGACAGAAAACCATTAAAATCCTAGAGGAGAACACAGGCAGCACCTCTCTGACATTGGTTTTAGCAACTTGTTGCTAGACTCCTCTCTGGAGGTAAGGGGGAAAAAAAGCAAAAATGAACTATTGGGACTTCATCAAGATAAAATGTTTCTGTACAGTGAAAGACACAATTGATGAAGCGAAAAGGCAACTTATGGAATGGGAGAAGATATTTGCAAATGGTATATCTGATAAAGGATTAGTATCCAAAATTTCTAAATATGTTATCAAACTTTACATACAAAAAAAACAACCCAATAAAGAAATGGGCAGAAGACATGAACAGACATTTTTCCAAAGAAGACATACAGATGCATGAAAAGATGCTCAACATCACTCATCATCATGGAAATAAAAATCAAAACTCTGGTGAGATATCACCTTACACCTGTATGAATGGCTAATATTAACAACTCAGGAAAGAACAAATGTTGGAGAAGATTCAGAGAAGGGGGAACACTCTTACACTGTTAGTGGAAATGCAAACTGGTACAGCCACTCTGGAAAACAGTATGAGGGCTCCTCAAAAAATTAAAAATATAACTATCTTACCACCCTGCAATTTCACAATTAGGTATTTATCCCAAAGGACACAAAAACCCTGATTTGAAGGGGTACATACTCTCTGATGTTTATGGCTGCATTATCAGCAATAGCCAAACTATGGAAAGAGACCAAATGTCCATTGACTAATGAATGTATAAAGAAGCAAAGAAGTGGTGGCATACACACACACACACACACACACACTGGAATATTACTCATCCATAAAAAAGAATGAAATCTTTCCATTTGCAACAGCATGGATGGAGATGGAATGTATTATGTTAAGCAAAACAAGTCAAAGAAAGACAAAGGCCATTTATTTCACTCATAAATGAAGTTTAAGAAACAAAACAGCTAAAAATAGGGGAAAGAAAAAAATGAGAGAGACAAACCATAAATCAACTCTTACATATAGACAACAGATTGAGGGTAGCTGGAAGGAAGGTGGGCAGGGTGATGGACTAAATGGGTGATGGGTATTATGGGGGCACTTGTAATGAGCATTGGGTGTTATATGTAAATGATGAATCACTAAGTTCAACTCCTGAAACTAGTATTACACTATATATTAAGTAACTAGAATTTAAATAAAAACTTAAAACAAAAAAAAATGTGCTCATGAACACTCACATGCACACATTTCCCTTTGTGCACATGCACGCTCACACAATGAAGGGGGGTAAGAGAGGGAGAGAGAATAAAAATTGTAAGCTTTTAGGCTGTTCTTTTAATCCATAATGTCCCCAAACTTCCTGATGATGTCCCTTGATATCTTTCCTTTTTAATTTATTGTGCTGGGTGGGCATTTTGATAAATCTTTTTACCCAGAATTTTAAGTGATTTAATCCTAAAAAATGTTCTTGCATTACTTCCTTGATAATTTACATTCCATTTACTTATATTTTGCAACAAACTATCCCAAAACTTAATTATTATTTTATTAAAATAAAAATTTATTATTTTTCAAGATTTTGTGAACTTATAGGGATCAGCTGAGTACTCATTTAGAGTCCCTGAAATGACTACAGTTGAATGGTAGCAGAAGCTAGAGTGATCTGAAAACTTCACTGGCTATTTAAGGTGGCTTTTTCACCTATGCATCTGGCTCCTCAGCTGGAATGGCAGAAACAATTGAGGGTTAATTGGTCATTTCTCTCTGTCATAGGCCTCTTCCTAGCATGGTTATCTCAGGGTGGTCAGACATTTCACATGGAAGTTGGAGTGCTCCTGAGCACACATTCCAAAAGTGAGTGTTCCAAGAATTAGGAAACAGAACCCACTAATGGGTGGTTCTCAACTGAGGGTTATTTATTTATTTATTTATGCCTCTACTCCAGGGGATATTTAGCTATATCTGAAGACATTTTTGGCTTTCACAAGTGGAGGGAGGATGGAACTGGCACCCTGTTAGTAGAAACTGGGGATGTTGCTAAACATTTTATAATGTACAGAATAGCTTAACACAGCAAAGTATTATTTAACCTCTAATGTCAACTCAGTCCATTTCTGCCTCATTCTATTGGTCAAAGTATCCATAGGCTAGAATTTTAGTTACTAGAGACTTTGGAACAAAAAGGCACTGGACTCTGTGATACTAGGCACAACTAAGGAGAGAGGTAAGGGGCCTTTTGGAAACATCACAGTGATTAACTGAAAGTGTACGTAATAATCAATGGGACTGTAATGGTTAATTTTATGTGTCGATTTGGCGGATATTTTTGGATGAACGTAATATTTAAACTCATGAACTTTGAGTAAGCAGATTGCCTTCTATAATGTTGGTTGTCCTAATACAATTAGTTGAAGGCCTGGATATGACAAAAAGACTGATTTCCCTGAGAAAAGAAGTAATTCTCTAGCTGACTACCTACATCTGCACCATTGGCTTTACCGGTTTTCTAGGCTGCTGGCCTCAGACTGTAACTGAAATGTTGACACTCCTAGATTTTGAGCTGCTGGCCCACACTACAGATTTAGATGTGCCAGTTTCCATAATTATGTAAGTTAATTTCTTACAATAAATCTATCTAATCTATCATCTATCTATCTATGTATCAATCAATGATGTATCTAATTTATCTATCTTTTATTGGTTCTGTCTCTCTGGAGAACCCTGACTAACTCAGAGGCTCACAGATCTTCATGTATGTTGGGTTTTCAGAATATCTGTAGTCAAGCTTATATATTCATACAGGAGTTTGAATGGTTCCTCTCTAAAGAAACTCACTAACTGAAGAGAAAAGGCTCATAGAGAATGACATTGGTAGATGCTGCTCATAAAATGGTGAGATTCCTACACATCAGCTAATGATGCTGTTAGTTGTGAAGCTCCACCCAATAAGCTTTTTAGTGTCTCATTCTAAAATATAAGTGTTAAATGTCTTAAATCACCTGGAATTTGAGGGAAAACTAACATTAAAGGCAGTTACCAAAACAAATCAAAAAGGGGATAAAATGGAGACGGAGGACATTGGAGGAAGTGTAGCAATCCAGGGAATAGAAGAAAATTTAAAACAAACCAAACAAAAAGAAAAGCAGTAAATTGTTGTAATATTGATCCTGGAAGACAAAGGAGAGAAAAATGTTACATTAAGAAAAAAGCATAGCCTGATATGACAAAAAGAAAAGCATAGAACAAAAAGAGCTGATGGAAATTAAAACTAAAAAAAGAAATATAAAATTCAATAGACAGAGTCTCCTGGGGTGGCTGAGTTGGTTAACCGTCTGACTTTGACTCAGGTCATGCTCTCACAGCTCCTGGGTTTGAGCTTCGTGTCAAGCTCTATGCTGACAGCTCAGAGGCTGGGGCCTGCTTCAAATTCTGTGTTTCCGTCTCTCTTTGCCCCTCCCCAGCTTGTACGCTGTCTCTCTCTCTCAAAAATAATTAAACATTATTTTTTTAAATAAAATTAAATAGACATATTGAATATAAGAACAATCCTGGAAAGATGAAAAAAGAGAAAAAACTAAGAGAAAAGATATTTTATAGTTGGCGATTAATCTGGACAATCCAACATTGATGTAGGGATTCTGTAAACAGAGAACAAGAGAACTGAGATTCATAGTAGCTAATCTCCAAATATGGCTCTGCAATAAACTATGCCTCCCTGTATTTGTTGCCTTGTTTATTTTCTTTCTCTTGGATTTGGGCTGAACTTTGGTTTCTTTTGACTAACAAAATGCAGCAGAAGTAATGCATAGTTTTCCAGGCCCAGAAAACCTCAGGTGAGAACCTCACAGCTGAGTTCAATGAACTCATATGTCTGGGTGAATGAATTAGACACTATATTACATGAAAATTAGCACCTCTAACCTGCTACAAATGCTAGCTTCAGTATTTTAGTTACCTCACTATTCTTCTCTTTCATATTGTCTTTTAGCTACCTTACTATTCCTCTATGACATTAAAAAAGTTGTAATCACATTTAAAAAGTTGTAATCATTTAATTATTTATGTAATTAAAAATATATTGATTTCTTCTGCTGGAAAATAAGATCAATGAGAGCAAAGGAAATCTCTATTTTCTTCACAGATGTAACAGTACCTAGTTGGTACATAGTAGGTACTCAAGAAATATTTATTGATTAAATGAATTAAAGAATCTAAATTGCAACACTGGTTAGTACTTGTCATTTCTCATTTGATTTGTATTTTTACAAATCAAAACAAAAATTCTATTGGGCAAAATTGGCCTGTGGGTTACTTCTGTTTTAGAGACAGCATAACCTAGTTCAAATCCTAGAAATTATGAATTTTATACAAGTAAACTAAACTATTGAACTTTGTGCTTTTGTTTCCTTATCTATAAAGTGAAAATAATAACAATAATACCTGTCTCATAGGTTTATTATATGTAAATGTGTTTTTTACATGTATGTGTAATATATAAAAAATGCTTAAGAAAGTGCTTGGCACATAGTAAACACTTATATGTGCTAAATATTTGAAGATTTATTTAACCCTTGGTCAGAGTGCCTAATCTGTATGAAAAAAATAGCCTTTTAAACCACTAATACTAAGATATTTCAAAATCATCCATCTCACTTTTTAATTACTCCTTTCTCTCTCCTCTGGAAACACACACACTCATAGACACACGCACACACACACATCCTTTCCCTTATATGATCTGTAATATTCAATTTCTATAAACATTGGGGTTCATTTATATTATTTAGTAAATTTCACAAAGCCTGGACTGCATAATATAGTTGCTAAAAGATTAAATGCATGTGTTATCAGATAACATATACTAAATCATTGTTTTGTTTCTTAAAGGATATTTAATTTTTCTAGATTTAATGTTTGACTCTTTGAAACACAGGAAAACCATCTTGATCTACACTTTTATGTGATACTTGATACAAATATGTAAGAAAATGTTCATGAGAAAAACAAATTTTGGGGCGCCTGGGTGGCTCAGTCGGTTAAGTGTCTGACTTCGGCTCAGGTCATGACCTCATGGTTTGTGAGTTCGAGCCCCACATTAGGCTCTGTGCTGACAGCTCAGAGCCTGGAGCCTGCTTTGGATTCTGTGTCTCCCTCTCTCTCTGCCCTTCGCCCACTCGAACTCTGTCTCTGTCAAAAATAAGTATACATTTTTTGAAAAATTAAAATAAAAGAATATGAGAAAAACAAATTTCAAAAAAAAGATTTTCAAAGTCTGTAATAAACAATAAGAATGAACAGCTCTAAGTTAGACAGATAATATGTTAGAGAAAATGGTTATTACTCCATACAAAATCAGACTTTTGTTTACTTACCATTTTCCAATTTAAGGACGTCAATATAATCTGAAAGACCATTGCCTTGGGATTAATCATGGGAGGCAAGTGTATCATTATTAAAAGTATGTAATTGTCTTGAATTCATGTATTTTAAGATAAAAATCATATCTATCGAGTAGTTATTACATTAAAAATCCTTTTCTGTATTATGAAAAATCACCTTTACATAAGTCATTTACCTTCTATCATGGTTTAGATTTAACTTAATTTCATTTCAGCACAGGAGGTTCTAAACTGAAGCTGATTTTGGACTTTTTCTCTGTTCCTTATATGTTAACCAACTTGTTTCAACAATTCTGTTTTTTAATTTTGGAAAATTTTTGCAATAGTACCTTGAATAAAAATATTTATTTTAGGACCAAAACATTACTATTTGAGGATTTTCAAAACCTAACCTTTAAAATGAACTACTAGGACCTCATCAAAATAAATATCTTATGAACAGTGAAGGAAACAATCAGCAAAACTAAAAGGCAACCGACAGAATGGGAGAAGATATTTGCAAATGACATATCAGATAAAGGGTTACTATACAAAAACTATAAAGAACTTATCAAACTCAACACCCAAAAAACAATTAATCCAGTGAAGAAATGGGCAAAAGACATGAATAGACACTTCCCCAAAGAAGACATCCAGATGGCCAACCAATACATGAAAAAATACTCCACATCACTCATTATCAGGGAAATACAAATCAAAACTACAATGAGATACAACTTTACACCTGTCAGAATGGCTAACATTAACAACTCAGGTAACAACGGATGGTGGCGAGGATGCGGAGAAAGAGGATCTCTTTTGCATTGTTGGTGGGAATGTAAGTTTCCGCAGCCACTCTGGAAAACAGTATGGAGGTTCCTCAAAAAACTAAAAACAGAACTACCCTATGACCCAGCAATTGAACTACTAGGCATTTATCCACGGGATACAAGTGTGCTGTTTTGAAGGGACACATGCACCCCCATGTTTATAGCAGCACTATCAACAATAGCCAAAGTATGGAAAAAGCCCAAATGTCCATTGATGGATGAATGGATAAAGAAGATGTTGTATATCTATACAATGGAGTATTACTCGGCAGTCAAAAAGAATGAAATATTGCCATTTGCAACTACGTGGATGGAACTAGAGGGTATTATGCTAAGTGAAATTAGTCAATCAGAGAAAGACAAATATCATATGACTTCACTCATATGAGGACTTTAAGATACAAAACAGATGAACATAAGGGAAAGAAAAATAATATAAAAACAGGGAGGGGGACAAAACAGAAGAGACTCATAAATATGGAGAACAAATGGAGGGTTACTGGAGGGGTTGTGGGAAGGGAGATGGGCTAAATGGGTAAGGGGCATTAAGGAGTCTACTCCTGAAATCATTGTTTCACTATATGCTAATTTGGATGTAAATTTTAAAAAATAAAAAATAAAATTAAAAAAACCCTTAACCTTTAAAATGGTGTCAATATTTATCTGTGTGATCTTAGTAGGTCATCAATAATACTTACCATATTATGGTTTATTATGTGATTGGACTCCAACTCTGACATGCCCTAGCTCTATGTCTCCTTTTGCTGACACCATCTTAAACATGGGACTTTTATAAGGATTAATAATGTTCAGCTTGAAACATTTTAGGTGTTATTAGAGAGAAACACTGAGGGCAGGCTTTGTTTTATGTAGTAGATATACCCTGAAGTATTATGTATAGTTATTCTTTTTATCAAGGTACAGCAATAAACTGAATTATACCTTACCATCTAGTTAGAAAATGATTTCAAAGGTTATTCACATTAAAAATTTTTATCCTGAGACATGCTATAACTAGCCAAAAACATGCTTATTAATAGGGCAAACACTTCAAAGTCATGACAGAATTTTTATTAAAACTTCAACACTATATACTCAGAAAATCAATTATTGTGATGAATCAGTATATTACCAAAAACTAGCATTGCCAATGAGATAGTTAATAAAGGATACTTCATATTACTAAGGAAACTCCAAGTAAATTTCTTAAACAACTTTTCTCTGTGGTATTCCCTAAAGATTTTTGTATACCTTTGTCCATTTCTCCATAATTTTACTAAGTATTGTTCTGGTATGGATTTATAATTTATATCCACTTTCACTTATAGTGATGGTATACTGTTTCTTTAAATTAACACTCCTCTAGTCCACTCTCCCCTTCACAACTTACTATTTTTGAAATGTTTAGAAGAGAAATTGTGTGTATCAAAGTTTTTATGGTAAAGGAATGTAGGATCCAATGAAAATATCAAAAAATAATACAAGTCCTGGAGAAGTGTTTAGTTTCATAGTGTGAAAGAATGGTCCTCTGTAGTATACTATGACATTCTTGTAATATGAATGCTATATATATGTATATATATATATATATATATATATACATATATATATCAATAGATATATAGTTAAAAAATAATGTTGTAAGGTGAAGATGGCTAACTGCTTTATGTAGAGGGTAGAATTTCACATGAAAAGTTAAGATTACTCATTACCATATTTCTACCCATCACTTGGAATGTGTTTTTTAAGAGAAAACAAGAATTGTTACTTTTATTTTAACCTTGGAAATGAAAGGGACTAAGGTGTTTAAAAAACCAGTTGTTATATTGGAAGTTATGACAGTACATTTTCTGTGGCTGAAGAATTTGGCTAGGAAGTGGGAGGTTATAGACAATGTGCTTAGAAATTTAACCAGCCCTTTTAGGTCAGTTTTGATTACTGTAGCATTTTAGTAAATTTTGAGACATGGTATGAAATGGTATGAAAAGGTTTCCCAGCTCTGGGAAAGAGTCAGAATTGTATGCTTTGGAAGCTGGACTTCTGGATTTACTTACTTCCTTTTTTTATTCTTAATATTCATGGAGTCTTTTTAAAACCAAGGAAATCAAGCAAGAGAAAAAAGGGAAAAAGACATCCACATTGGAAAGAAGTAAAATGATCTTTATTTACAAATGACATGATCTTATGAATAGAAAACTCTGGGGGCACCTGGGTGGCTCAGTTGATTAAGAATCTGACTCTTGGGGGCGCCTGGGTGGCTCAGTCCATTGAGCGTCTGACTTTGGCTCAGGTCATGATCTCACAGCTCGTGAGTTCGAGCCCTGCATCCGGCCCTGTGCTGACAGCTTGGAGCCTGGAGCCTGCTTCAGATTCTGTGTCTCCCTCTCTCTCTCTGCCCCTAACCCACTCGCATTCTGTCTCTGTTGCTCTCAAAAATAAACATTAAAAAAATTAAAAAAAGAAATAAAAAGAATCTGACTCTTGGTTTCACCTCAGGTCACAATCTCATGGTTTATGAGTTCGAGCCCTGTGTCAGGCTCTGTGCTGACAGCGCAGAGTCTGCTTGGGATTCTCTCTCTCTCTCTGCCGCTCCCCCGCTCGCTCTCTCTTCTCTAAAAATAAATATATAAACTTAATTTTTTTTAAAAATAGAGATAGTACCTGTCCTTCTCAAACTGTTCCAAAAAATAGAAAGGGAAGGAACACTTCTGGACTCATTCTATGAAGCCAGCATTCCTTTGATTCCCAAACCAGACAGAGACCCAACAAAAAAAGAGAACTACAGGCCAATATCCCTGATGAATGTGGATGCAAAAATTCTCAATAAGATACTAGCAAATCGAATTCAACAGCATATAAAAAGAATTATTCACCATGATCAAGTGGGATTCATTCCTGGGATGCAGAGCTGGTTCAATATTCACAAATCAATGATACATCACATTAATAAAAGAAAAGATAAGAAACATGATCCTGTCAATAGATGCAGAAAAAGCATTTAACAAAATTCAGCATCCTTTCTTAATAAAAACCCTCAAGAAAGTTGGGATAGAAGGAACATACTTAAACATCATCAAAGCCATTTATGAAAAGACCACAGCTAATAACACCCTCAGTGGGGAAAAACTGAGAGCTTTCCCCCTGAGATCAGGAACACGACAGGGATGTCCACTCTCATCGCTGTTGTGTAACATAGTGTTGGAAGTCCTAGTATCAGCAATCAGAGAACAAAATGAAATCAAAGTCATCAAAATTGGCAAAGATAAAGTCAAACTTTCACTTTTCACAGATGACATGATACTCTATATGGAAAACCCGACAGACTCCACCAAAAGTCTGCTAGAACTGATACATGAATTCAGCAAAGTTGCAGGATACAAATTAAAAAAAAAATAGAAAAAAAACTCTGAAGAATCCACAAAATACCTACCAAATCTAATAAACTAGTTCAGCAAAATTGGATACAAGATTAATATTCAAAACTCAGTTGTGTCTAGGCAGTAGCAATGAACAATCCAAAATGGAAATAAGAAATCCATTTACAGCATCAAAAATAATAAAACACTTAGGAATACATTTAATAAAGGAGTTATAAGACTGGTACACAAAGCACTGCAAAATATTGCTGAAAGAAATGAAAGCTACCCTAAATAAATGAGAAGACATCCTGTGTTAATGTACTGAAAGAAAATTTTCTTGGTATGGCAATATTCTCAAAACTTACATGTGTATTTATTGTGAACCCTTAGCAAAATTTCAACTGCTTTTTCTTTGGCTAAATGGACTAACTGATCCTAAAACTTATATGGAATTATAAAGGTCCCTGAACAACCAAGAACAAAATTGGAAGACACATACTCTCTGATGTCAAAAATTACTACAATGCTACAGTAATCAAAGGTATGGTACTGACATACAGACATATACATTAATGGTATAGACTTGAGGGTGCAGAAATAAATCCATACATCTATGTCCATTCATTTTTGAAGAGTGCTAAGACCATTCAATAGGGAAATAGTGTTTCAAGAAATGGTGCTTGAACAAATGGATGACCACATGTAAATTAATAAAGTTGGACCCCTACGTCACACCATGTAGAAAATTTAACACAAAATATATCAGAGACTTAAATGTAAGAGTTAAACTATAAAACTCTTAAGATATATGGATGTATGTCTTTGTGACCAGGGTTTGGCTCCAGATTCTTAGATATGCCACACAAAACACAAGCAATGAAAGAAAAGGTAAATTACATTTAAATCAAAATTAAAAACTTTTGTGCATCAAAGGACACTATCAAGAAAATGAAAAGACAACCCATAGAATGGGAGAAAATTTTTGCAAATATTATAACTGATAAGGCACTTGTATATAAAATATGTACACATCTTACAACACAATACTAAAAAGACAACCCAAGTGAAAATGAGCAAAGGATTTGTTAGACATTTCTCCAAAGATACACAAATGGCTGATAAGCACATGGGAAGATGCTCAACATCATTATGGAAATGCATATCAAAATCACCATGATTTTAATCACCTCCAAATCACCCCACTAGGATGGTTACATAATGAAATATAGATTATAAGAAGTATTGACAAGAAAGTGGAGAAATTAGAACCCTCCTATATTGCTGGTGAGAATATATAATGCTGAAGCCACTTTGGAAAACAGTCTGGAAGACCTTCAAAAAGTTATAGCATGACTATTTGGTCCAGTGACTCTACTTCTAGAATGTATACCTAGGAGAATATATATATACACAAAAACATATACATGGATATTCATAACGGCATTATACATAATTGACAAAACATAGAAACAACTCAAATGTTCATCAAGAAATAATGTAGTTTATCAATGTAATATATTATTCAGCCATAAAAAGAAATGAAATAATGATACATGCTACAACATCAATGAACCTGAAAACATTATCCTAAGTTAAAGAAGCCAGACACAAAGGCCACACGTTGCATGATTCTATTTTTATGAAATATCTAGAATAGGCAAATCTATAGAGAAAGAAACTAAATTAGTGGCTACCAGGGACAGATGAGGAGGGAGTTGAGAATATAAAGATTACTAATTGGCACTTTGGTTTTTATTTGGGTGAAAATGTTCTGGAATTAGATAGTGGTGGTAATCACACAACATTGTGAATGTACTAAAAACCACTGAATTGGAAATGGTTAAAATGGTAAATTTTATGTTAATTTTATCTCAGTGCAAAAAAACTTTTAAATTCTTTTATGAATATCACAATATAAAAAATTAAATGCTATAATATTTCACTAACTACATTTTTAGAGATAAAAAACTACAATTATTTTTGAAGAGAATTTTTATTAAGATCAACCCAGTAAAATTTTGTGGATACACGTATAATCAGAACTGCCCTTTTGAAAAAAAATGTGTAAATCTTTTTAAAATGGAATTACAATTTTATTTGTTCACAAGCTGATAATAAAATTATATTTGGGAAAGAATTCTAACTCTTTGCATTACAGAAAATAGTTCACTTTTTTTTTTATAAAAACAACCTAGAGAACCATAAGAATGTTGTAACAATCTTTCATGATATCCCCACATTGTGACTTGATCACATATAAGTAAAATTAAAATTCACAGATTTAATACATAACTTACACAAAAGGAAAGTCACTCAAAAAGTTGAAAGAATATTTTTATATATTCCACTATTATAATCACAAAATGTAAAAAGGTTTCATGTTAGCTACTTTGTGATGAATAATCAGCATGAAGATGTTCTGAAATTACATTGATGCTAAAGAAAAGTTGTGTTTATAAAATATTTGATAAAAATATTCATATCTATTAACATTACAACATGGAGGCACATATTACCAAATTATGAAACTATATAGGGAAGCTTTAAACAATATTCTGAGATTCTCCTTTTTTTTCATCTTTTTTGGCCTCTTCTTTATCAGCTACTTCCTTTCCCAATTTAGCCTTCTTATTTTCCTTTCCATCTATTCCATCTTTCCCATCTCCCTTTCCATTTTCTTCTGTTTCATCTTCCTCTTTTCCATCTTTGCCCTCTTTTCCATCTTCTCCTTTCTCTTTTCTACCTTCTTGTTTATTTCCATCTTCCTCTTCATTTCCAATTTCATCCTCTTTTCCACCTTTATTCTCCTTTTCATCTTCATTCTTTTTTCTTTCTTCTCTCAGTTTTTCTTCTCCTTTGTCTTTTTCACATTCCAATTCTTTGCTATCTTCTCCTTTCCCCTTTCCATCTTCATCCACTTTTTCATGTCCTTTCTCTCTTTCTTCTTCTTTCTCTTTGCTATCTTCTTTCCCTTTTCCATCTTCACCTCTTTTTTCATATCCTTTCTCTTTTTTGTCTTCCTCCTTTCCCTCTTCTTTTTCTTTCTTATCTTCATCCTCTTTTCTATCTTCTTTTCCTTTTCCATCTTTGTTCTCTTGCCCATCTTCTCCTTTCTCTTCTTTTTTGTATTGATCTTCTCCATCTCCTTTCTGATATCTCTCATCTTCTTTTCTTGCTGGTGACACTGCTTCATTCTTTTCTACTCCCTCTTCTTCAACATCTTCATTTTTTTCTTCGTTCATTTCCTCAAGTTCTTTTTCAGGAGCTGGTGCCTATATATAGACAAGAAATAAACAAGATTATATTTATAAATTTGGAATTGTTCTCCTTAAGTATTTAGACAGAGTTATAGCTGTTTTATAATTATTCTTTTATAAAAAGAATGATCTCCATTTATAAGAAAGTAATTTTACTGTGAAAAACACCTCCCAAATATCAAAATATAAGGAAAAAATCCTAAGAGATAATTAACTAAAATAATTCCACACACATATGTAGAAATGGATATTTGGAACAATAAATTCAGGAAAATATATTCATATAAATAATTTTCATTACAAATATGGGAAACAGTAAATATGGAAAAATGACATATATTCTATATCAGCAATTCTCAGTGAGTAAATAAAATGCATTCTTTTGAGGAAATAATATTTTGTTTCTATAATGGTGAGATTTAGGTTTTCTTTGTAAAAGTTACTTGAAAACTCTTTGGGTAGGCTGTGGGGAAGAGCTAAGATGTAGCATAGTAGGCAGATAATAGGTTTGCCTCATCCCTCAAATACAGCTAGATAAGTATCAAATGATTCTGAATACCCAAGAAATTGACCTGAGGGTTGATAAAACAAACTACACAACTAGAGGGAGAGAAGAGGCCACATCAAGGAAGGCAGAAAGTATGGAGATGTGGTTTGGGGGTGAAATGGATCACAGGTGCTGTGGAAGGGAGAGATCTGTGGTTGCACAGAAAGTTGAGAGAGAGTGGAACACACAGGAAAATGCACAAGGAGAATGCTTACTCAAAGCCATTGGCTTGGAAAATGAAAGAGGCTGATTTTTGTGTTTTGGCCACCAGTGGGGCTCAAAGAGTAGAGATTTAGAGGTCCTAGGTACAGAGGAATGGGCTGGCGCCATTTCCCTCCCCTGCCCCTCAGCATAAACCTACCTCAGTAGACAGCACAGGAACAACACTGGCTGCCTTACCTATTTACACCAAGTCCTAACACCCTGCACTCTGCTGGTACTGCATTTCTCAGGCAAGTGTGCCTAAGGACCAGTGCAGTGGGCCCCTTCCTCATAAGACTAGCACAACCTCCCACACACACCACTTCTATTGACCATAGATTTCTGCAAAGCTTCAGTTCTAGTGGAAATATCATCAGGTCTCTTAATAAGCAGACCAGAGCACACCTAGTTAAAATTTGCAACCCTCTGGCCAAGGTCCAAACACTTCCCACTGCAGGCAAGAACAACCATTATAAATGACTGACCTGAAGGATAGAGCAGCCAAATACAGCAGCAGAGCGCATGCAGCACACAACAGAGACACTTCCTGAAGAGCCAGGCCCTGAACATTATATGGCCTCTTCTTCATAAAGCCATTACTCTCAGGAGCAGGAAACATAACTGGCTTTTCTAACACAGAGAAGAAGATAGAGACCTAGAAAAATTCCAAGATGGAGGAATTCATCCCTAAAGAAATAACAAGAATAGGTCATGGCCAGGGATCTAATTGAAACAAACATAAGTAATATGCTTGATCCAGAATTTAAAGCAACAATCGTAAGGATACTAGCTGGTCTTGAAAAAGGCATGGAAGATATTAGGGAGGCACTTGTCACAGAGATAAAAGAGCTAAAAAACAATCCAGCCAAAATGAAAATTGCAATAACTGAGATTCAAAACAGACTGGATTGTAATGACCACAAGATGGAAGAGGCAGAGGAACAAATAAGTGATATAGAAGATGGAAATATGGAAAATAATGAAGCTGAAAAAAACAGAGAAGAAAAATTTTGGATCATGAGAGTAGGCTTAGAGAACTCAGTGACCCCATCAAACATAATAGCATTCCTATCATACGCATCCCACAGGAACAAGAGAGAAAAGGGGTAGGAAGTTTACTTGAGGAAATACAGCTGAAAACTTCCCTAATCTTGGGAAGGGAATATTCATCCAAATACAAGAGGCAAAGAGAACTCCCATCAAAATTGACAAAAGCAGGCCAACACAAAGACATATGGTAGTTACATATACAAAATATGGTGATAAACAACAACAACAAAAATTCTAAAAGCAGCAAGACAAAAGAAGTCCATAAAGTACAAGGTAAGACCAATAAGGTTCCACAGAAACTTGGCAAGCCAGAAAGGAGTGGCATGATAGATTCAATGTACTGAATGGTAAAAATCTATAGCCAAGCATATTCTATCCAGCATGTCTATCATTCAGGATAGGAGAGATAAAGAGGTTCCCAGACAAAAACAAACAAACAAACAAACAAAAACAACAACAACAACAAAACAAAACACAACAAAAACCTAAAGGAGTTGGTGACCACTAAAAAAGTTTTACAAGAAATATTACAGGGGACTCTGAGTGGGAAGGAAAGACTGAAAGCAACAAAGACTAGAAATGAACAGAGAGAATCTCCAGAAACAATGACAAAACAAGTAATAAAATTGCACTAAATACATACCTATCAATAATTAATTTGGATGGAAATGGACTAAATGCTCCAATCAAAAGGCACAGGGTGTCAGAATGGATAAAAATACAAGCCCAAACTAGATGCTGCCTACAAGAAACTCATTTTAGACCTAAAGACACATGCAGACTAAAAGTGAGGGGATGGAGAAACATTTGTCTTTCAAATGGACATCAAAACAAAGCTGGAGTGGCAATACTTATATCAGAACGACTAGATTTTAAACCAATGACTGTAACAAGAGATAAAGAAGGGCACTATATCATAATAAAGGGGACTATCCAGAAAGAAGATCTAACAATTATAAATATTTATGCACCCAACATAGAGGCACCCAAATATATAAAACAATAACAAACATAAATGAATTTACTGACAATAATACAATAATAATAGGGTACTTAAAAAACCCCAAGTACATCAATGGACAGATCATCTAAACAGAAAATAAACATGGAAACAATGGTTTTGAAAGACATACTGGACCAGATAGACTTAACAGATACATTCAGAATATTTCATCCTAAAGCAGCAGAATACACATTCTTTTCGAGTGAACATGGGACATTCTCCAGAAGAGATCTCATACTAGGTCAAAACTCAGACCTCAGCAAGTACAAAAAGACTGAGATCATACCATGCATATTTCCTGACCACAGTACTATGAAACTTGAAGTCAATCACAAGAAAAAATTCAGAAAGTCCACAAATACATGGAGGTTAAAGACCATCCTACTAAAGAATGATGGGTTAACCAGGAAATCAAAGAGGAATTTAAAAATACATGGAAACAAATGAAAATGAAAACACAATGGTCCAAACTTTTGGGATGCAGCAAAAGCAATCATAAGAGGGAAGTATATATAACAATATAGGCTTACCTCAAGAAGCAAGAAAAATCTAAAATAAACAACCTAACCTTATACCTAAAGAAGCTAGAAAAAGAACAACAAACAAACCCTAAAAGCAGCAAAAGAAGGGAAATAATAAAGATTAGAGAAGAAATAAATGATATAGAAAAAACAAACAAAAATCAGGAGCTGATTTCTTTGGAAAAATTAATAAAATTGATAAACCCCTAGCAGGATTTATCAAAAAGAAAAGAGAAAAGGCACAAATAAATAAAATCACAAATGAGAGAGGAGAAATAACAGTCAGCACCACAGAAATAGAATTATAGGAGAATATTATAAAAAAAATCTATATGTTACCAAATCAGAGAGTCTGGAAGAAATGGATACATTCCTAGAACCATAAACTACCAAAACTGAACAGAAAGAAATAGAAAATTTGAAGAGACTTATAACCACCAAAGAAATCGAATCAGTAATCAAAAATCTCCCAACAAACAAAAGTCTAGAGCCAGATGGCTTCACAGGGGAATTCTAACAAACATTTAAGGAAAAGTTAATATATATTCTTCTTAAAAAATTCCAAAAAAATAGAAATGGAAAGTAAACTTCTAAATTAATTCTATGAAACCAGCATTACCCTGATACCAAAACCAGGTAAGAATTCCGTAAACATATACACACAACAACAACAACAACAACAACAACTACAGGGCAATAGCTGAACATGGATGCAAAAATTCTCAATAAAATACTAGCAAACCAAATCCAACAATACATTGACAAAATCATTCTCCACAATCAAATGGGATTTATTCCTGGGTTGCAAGGGTAGTTCAATATTTGCAAATGAATCAATGTGATACAACACATTAATAAAAGAAAAGAATCTTATGATCCTCTCAATAGATGAAGAAAAAGCATTTGAAAAAGTACAAAATCCATTCATGATAAAAACCCACATCAAAGTAGGGATAGAGGGAGCACACCTCAACATCATAAGGGCCATATACAAAACTCAGCTAACATTACCCTTAATGGGGAAAAACAGAGCTTTTCCTCTATAGTCAGGAAGAAGACATGGATATCCATTCTCACCACTATTATTTAACATAGTACTGGAAGTCCTAGCCTCAGCAATCAGAAAACACAAAGAAATAAATGCATCCAAATCATCAAGGAAGAAGGCCAACTTTCAATTTTTTCAGTTGACATAATACTGTACACAGTGAAAACCCAAAGGCTCCACCAAAAATTGATAGAATGGATACATGAATCCATAAAGTTACTGGATACAAAATTGTGTAGAGAAATAGGTTGCATTTCTATACACCAATAATGAAGCAGCAGAAAGAGAAATCTAGGAATCAATCCCATTTACAATTACACTGAATACAATAAGATACCTAGGAATAAACCTAACCAAAGAGGTAAAAGATCTCTATTCTGAAAACTATAAAAAATTTATGAAAGATATTGAAGATGACACAAAGAAATGGAAAAATATTCCATGCTCATGGATTATAAGAACAAATATTGCTAAAATGTCTATACTACCCAAAGAAATCTACACATTGAATGCAATTCCTACCAAAATACCACCAGCATTTTCACAGAGCTAAACCATTCTAAAATTTGTATAGAACCACAAAAGTTCCCAAATATCCAAGGCAACCTTAGAAAAGTAAATCTGGAAACATCACAATTCCAGACTTCAAGTTACATTACAAAGCTGTAGTGATCAAAACAGTATGGTACTGGCACAAAAATGGACACATAGATCAATTGAACAGAATAGAAAACCTAGAAATGAACCAAAAACTGTATGGTCAATTAATCATTGACAAAGCAGGAAAGAATATGCAATGGGAAAAAGACAGTCTCTTCAACAAATGGTGTTGGGAAAAAATGGACAGCAACACGCAAAAGAATGGAACTGGACCACTTGCTTACACCATATGGAAAAATAAATTCAAAATGGATAAAAGACCTAAATTTGAAAAAGGAAACTATCAAAATCCTAGAGGATAACACATATAGCAACCTCTTTGACATTTCCCATAGCACCTTCTTATTAGATATATCTCCTGAGGCAAGGGAAACAATAGCAAAAATAAACTATCAGGACTTCATCAAGATAAAAAGCCTCTGCACAGGAAAGGAAACAAACAACAAAACTAAAAGGCCACCAATGAAATGGGAGAAGATATTTGCAAATGACATATCTGATAAAGTGTTAGTATCCAAAATCTACAAAGAACTTATCAAACTCAACACTCAAATAATCCAGTTAAAAAGTGGGCAGAAGATATGAATAGACATTTTCCCAAAGAAGACATCCAGATGGCTAATAGACACATGAAAAGATGCTCAATATCACTCATCATGAGAAAAATACAAATCAGAACTACAATAAGATATCACCTCACACCAGTCTCAACAGCTAAAATTAACAATATAGGAAATGACAGGTGTTGGCAAGGATGTGGAGAAAGGGGAACCCTCTTGCACTGTTGGTTGGAATGCAAAGTGGAGGAGTCACTCTGGAAAATAGTATGTAGCTTCCTGAAAAAGTTAAAAATTGAACTACCCTATGTTCCACCAATAGTATTACTAGGCATTTACTCAAAGGATACAAAAATAGTCATTTGAAGGGATACATGCACCCCAATATTTATAGCATTATCAACAATAGCCAAATTATGGGAAGAGTCCAAATGTCCACCATCTGATAAATGGATATATAAGATGTGGTGTATATATATGTGTGTGGGTGTGTATATATATATATATATATATATATATATATATATATACACACCCACACACATACATATATACATATATATATACATCCATACAATGGAATACCATTCAGCCATAAAAAGGATTGAAATCTTGTCATTTGTGAAGACATGGATGGAGCTAGAGAGAGCTAAAAAGCCTTATGCTAAGTGAAATAAGTCAGTCAGAAAAAGATAAATACCACATGATTTCACTCATGTGTGTAATTTAAGAAACAAAACAGATGAACATAGGGGAACAAAAGAAAAGAGAGCCAAATCAGAAAACAGACTTTTAACTACAGAGAACAAACTGATGTTTGCTGGAGGGAAGGTTGGTGTAGGGATGGGTTAAATGGGTGACAGGTATTAAGGAGGGCACTTGTGATGAGCATTGGGTGTTGTATGTAAGTGATGATTCACTAAATTCTATACCTGAAACTAGTATTATACTGTATGTTAACTAACTAAATTTAAACAAAAAATAATGTAAATAAGAAATAAAAGTCTTTCACCATATAGCATAGGATCACTTACAAAAATTTTTTCCCTATTTGCACAGCTTTGGTTTGTATATTTGGCACTATATCCCATTTTCAGTGTTTTACTGCAATATCAAAAACTATGGTATGCATTAAATATGCAAATAAATACCTGTAAGAAACATTTACATAATAATTTGTTTTGCAATCTGCAAGGGGAAAAGAATCATATGATCTTGCAAAGGGATTTATAAATAGACCATTTGCCAACAAAATGAATAAAGGATTGCTCGCTATTTAATAATAGTCATTTTATTATTACTAAGTCATGATCACTGTCATTATTCTACCAATAGCAATGCAAACCCAATATTCTCACTACTTATACCTGTAAACTCTCGTATTTTAAATTCATTTTCTTATTTTCCCCTTCAATACTATTATATGTCATAAACTGAATATTTGTGTTCTCCATAATTTATATGATGAAACCTAATCCCCTACCTGAAGGTAGGGCCTATGAGAAGTGATTAGGTCATGAGGGAAGAACCCTTATGGATGAGATTAGTGTCCTTACAAAACAGACCACAGAGATGTCTCTCACCCTTTCTGTCATGTCAGGACACAGCAAGGAGACTGCTGTGTATAAAACAGAAAGCAGGTCCTCACCAGACACCAAAAATGCTGGTGCCTTGATCTTGGACTTCTCAGCCTCCAGAACTATAAGAAATAAATTTATGTTATTTATAAGCTACCTAGTCTGTGGTATTTGTTATGGCAGCTGGAATGGACTAACACAGTATAGAACCACTACTCATTTAATGTTTCTCAACTTTTAAACTACAAGTCAAACAAGATTTCCTTCAGTTGTACCCATTGTTGATCTTTCAAATGGATAAATCTGTTAATATTTAAAATACCTCCATAATTTTGGCTTCTCCATTTTTATCACTATATTCTTCTTTAATGACTTCTTTCTTGTTTTCAGCTATTGCTTTGGAACTTGTATCTGTGTTTTTTTCCATCGTATCATGTTCTGTCTTCATTTTCTGTCCAGCAACACAGAATAATAAAAACAAATATACAACTTCAGTGGTGTGTTAATTAAATGGCCCAGGTTATTTTATCAGCTGCTGTATGATTTATAAAAAGATTACAATATCCATATAAACTTAATATCAATAAAATCATCACTCGACACTTTTACCTCCATTGTAAACCCAAAGCAGCATTAAAAATGAATAATATTCTTCTGATATAAATCAAATACATTTTCTTTTAGATGAGAAGCAACAAGTTATAATACTGACCATTGGCCACTCAAAGCTAATTGCCTGCATCAGATTAGATTTTTATAAATTAACTCTTTTTGACTAGAGGGGGCCAGTTTATCTGTCATGTAATAATTAGCAACAGGGTTTTGTTTATTGCAAAGCCTCCAGTGGCTAATAATTAAGAGAAACACTAGCAAGGGCATCACTTTAGATATATTTTAAAGAGATTTCCTGGGGACATAGGTGATTCAATATACGTTCTACAAGTTTTGAAATGACTTGAATCATGATTGCTTTACCAAGAAAGCTCTTTGCCTATGTGAGTAAAGAGCACTGGGTGAAGAGGCCAGAAAACCTGTGTTTGAATTTTGGATCTGATACTTACTTGATGTCATCTTGAGCAAAAGTATAAATCTTTTTGTGCATGTTTTTTATATGTAAAAAAGAGTAATTCCACCTACCTCATAGGGGTGTTATTAGGAACAAATGGTAAAATATATGTGAAATTGCTTTAGAAACTATAAAATATAATACAGATATATTATTACTATTTTAACACATGAAAAACAGAGAGTCAAGTATAATAATACATTTTAAAGTCCAGGATTATATAGTATTTGTTTTATTATAGCATTATCTTCTAATTTTAATGGAAATAAAGTGTTTACTATCTTAATAGCCTATAAATTGAGTACCCAATTTTATAGAATAGTGACCTTGAAATGTTAAATAGAAAAAAAAATTTTTTTTAACTTTTCTCTCCTGTTGTTACTTGTTACTAAAACTTCACTTGCCCTAGTTTTAACAGTATCTTTCTTTTTATTTTTGAGAAAGAAAGTATACGAGCAGGGAGAGGGGCAGAGGGAGAGAGAGAGAATCCCAAGCAGCCTCCACATTTAGCGTGGAGCTGATGCAGGGCTCAAACCCATGGCTCATAACGCCAGCCAAAATCAAGAGTTGAATGCTCAACCAACTGAACAGCCCAGGCGGCCCCAACAGTATCTTTTAATCAAATAATTCAAAGCGATTTATAAATATGCCTGTAATTTACAGTTTCTCCAATCACAAAATGATGGGATTCGAGGATTTTAATGTTCCTCCTAGCTTTAACCATTTATGATTTTAGGAAGTTAACCAATCTCTAAAATATCAGTCATACCTCAATAAAGCAGTTTAAAAAATTACTAGTATTATATTTGCACACATTTATAAATAAATAAATAAATAAATAACATGGAGAAACAAACTTAATATTGAGGCTATTTCTATTTCTAATGTCATTAGCCATAACATTAGAGTATAGAATATCAATTGTGTTCATTTAAAAATAATTTATGTGAAAACACTTTGCAAACTGTAAAGTATTATCAAATGTTAGTTACTACTATTATTACAAAGCATTATTTTGGTTACTACAGTTTACACCTTTTGTTTTTCCAGCAATATTGGTGTTGTGACTATATGATGTCAAAGGCATATATATTTTACAAGTCTACCCAACTAAAATTTTATTTTGTTTCTTCCTAATAAAAATGTCAAAATATGGTAGACAATCACAGAACGTGAACAAATATTCCTTACTCAAAAAGTTTACATGCACCATATGGTATAATATATTACTAGCTAAACAGAAAATAAAGAAAGCAAAATGATCAGCTGTATGCCTTTCCAAAAACATTATTTTTAAATGTTTTTTAATGTTTAGTTTTGAGAGAGAGTGAGAGAGAGCATGTGCGAGTGAGTGGGGGAGGGGCAGAGAGAGAGGGAGACACAGAATTCAAAGCAGGCTCCAGGGTCTGAGCTATCAGCATACAGCCTGATGCAGGGCTCAAACTCATGAACCCTGAGATCATGACCTGAGCCGAAGTCAGATTCTTCACCGACAGCCACCTCACCTAGGCGCCCCTCCAAAAAAATTATTTCTAAAGAAGAGTAATCTTCTGTCAACATTGCCTGTTGAATATTTACCTTTGTAATAGATGTTCTTTTGGGCTTCAACTCTGGTGTCATGGGCACGGGCATCTGCATCAAAAAACACAAGTCATGGTTGGGGGGAGGAAAAAATCATAATTGAAGACACATTACTAATAATGAAATCCAACCTCTTAATTTAAATAAATGGGTATAGTTCGGACCAAGCACTAGGAAAAACAAACAAACAAACATGTCCTTAGTGTGAAATTTTTTACGACAACATCCAAAATAAATCTTGTATTAAATAGGTAGTATTGTGTAGGATTCCCTGAATTTTAAAAGTACATTTTACAATACATGAGAAGCGTTTTAAAAAGACCACTTACAGCAGACAGTCTGGCTGATCTTCTTTTTGGCTATAAGTAAAAAAAAAAATAGTTAATAGAATTATAGACACACAAAACTAGAATTATTTGTATTGTGAAAATATTTAGTGCAACACTACATGAGCATTGTTTTTAAAGAGGCAGTTGTAAACCTGAGTAGAATATATAGTAGAAATATAAATTTTTATTTTCCCTTCCCTGGACCCTTTATACAGCTAAAGAAAAATATCTCAAATTAAACTTCAAATGCTAAGCTAAATGAACACAATGGCTAATAACAAGGAGCATATTTAGAAATAAGAATATAGCCCCTTCTTGCAAACTGACAAAGATTTTTTTTTTGCTTAAAAGGAAGAAACTCTCTCCAGATCTTAACAAGCATAAGGTCCTAAATTCCAAGAAGTTTGTAATTTTCAATACCTGCTATATTTCTGAAAGAGCTCACTAGCATACCATATTCATACTCATATGGTACAAATATACAAATCAGCATCTATTTTTAGCTGCTTGTGTGTCTCAAATTCATAAAACAAGTGGATTTTTTCAGTCATATTCTAAAACTAAAAAAACTCACCTCCTGCCTGGTACCATCTTGACTGGCAGCCTATACAGAGGAGAAAACCACACAGGAATAAGGTCATCGATATAAACACATAGATTAGAAAATATTGCATATGGATTACAGTTGTAACATAACCACTTATGACTTTTTTCCTGGATTCCAGCTCAAGTAGCCACGTGTTATTTCCTAGTAGCATGCTACATACTGCTGTCCGCTAATGTGCAAATGTGCACCAAGATGCAAATGCATTCTCAAGACATAAATTCACACAACTAATAATCAATTCCATCCTTTTGTGTAAATTGCATCTCCTACAAACAAACCTTTTAAATTTTAAAATCCACCTGCTGTAGCCAGTGTTAAAGCCAAAAAAAAGTGTGGGGGTGGGCAGAATGAAGGAGGAACTTCCTGCAATTTCCCTGTGTTTTGCCTTATGTTTTATATGCAATTGTACTTATCTGATCCTCTCTACTGGCTGGATTAATCTTTCCAAGTCCTTCATACAAAAACTACAACCCCCACAATGTTTCGATGCTTGCTTGCTTTCTCTTTTTCTTTCTTTTCTTTCTTTCTTTCTTTCTTTCTTTCTTTCTTTCTTTCTTTCTTTCTTTCTCTTCCTTCTTTCCCTTTCTTTCTTTCCTTCCTTTTGGTCCTTCCTTCCTTCCTTCTCTCTTTTTCTTTTATGGAGGGAACCCCTGCAACGTCAATGCGTTATTCCGAGGAGCTGGCCATGGACTTTAAAACTTCCCGCCACTACCTGCTACAAGGTTGCTGTCAGATCTGTAAAATAGCACGACCCATTGCACAAGCCTAGAAAAGCTCAGCGGAGGGAATCTCAGGAAATGGGATGGTTACTAAAAACCACTGCTTTTTGTATTTGAGCAGCCCTTTAGTCTGGGAATTATCAAGCTATTACATGATTCATACAGCCCCAGAGCACAGGGGAATTTCGGTCTTATTCCTATGTTTTAGAAATAGGGAAGGTGGCCGGATAAATAGGAATAATATCAAAACAATCACACTGCTTTACATCAGCACAGTGTTTTCCAATTTTATGAAGCAACGAAACAGCGTTCAATTTCACTACTAAGGGACACCCCCCTTCCCAAAACAACAAACAAACATTCAAACAAACACTGGTAGTAAATTTATCTCTTGTCCAAGAGACGAGTCACAATTTTTGAAATGAGGGTTTGCAGAATACCTGTAGCCCTTGAATATCTCAAATCAATTCTGCATGTCTAAAAGTGAATAAATCCACGCTACCGCAACATCAGCAGTAGTTTTTATCTTACGCAGTTCTCTTGCCATCTCTCCACCTTTACACAAAGAGTTTGGAGAACCCCAGATCTCATAGCCCTAAAGTTGCTAATTGCAGAGGTGGTTCTCTCCTTCTTTAAGACAGTTTGAAGTCTGCGCCGCCTAATGGCACAGGATTACCATTGCAAAGCCATCTGGCATGACAAGAAGTGGAGGAGGGAAGAGGAAAAAGAAAACGGGAAGAACAAAGGCAAATACGGGAGAAAGCCGTGGCTTTCGTTACCCCAAACGCGAAGGTTCCCGGAGAAAAGCCGGAGGCTGAGGAGGAAACTGGTGCCTGGAAGTGTGGTTAAGAGAAGTGTTCTCCAATAGGGTAAGCGGAGAAAGGGAGGTGGGGTAGGAAGCGACAGCACAACGCTATGGCTGTTTCAGCATGGAGACACCTCTTAAACGATTATTTCCCTTAAACAAAACAAGCCGAAAGTGAACTACTAGTTGCATTCAAGACCATCCTTAATCTTACACTGATCATTCTTTGCCTTTCTTTCCCCTTACCATTCAGTACATCACAAAATCGAACTAGAAGCCAAAATGCTTTCTAAAACCTCTACGGATTAGGAAATATGTATTTCAGTCTCTAATCCTCCTTCTATCTTCCTATTTCACTTACCTTTCTTTTGGGCATTGTTGCAGCTCTCTACAGGAGATCTTAACAATTAGCAGAAAAAAAGCCGAAAGCAGCCTCTGCCCAAGCGCTCAGAGAGCAACTGAGTTTTCAATGAACTAATTGCAGCACAACCTGTACTCGGCAAAAACAAAAACAAAAACAAAAACAAAAACAAAAACAAAACACAAAAAAACAAACGAAAAACAAAAACAAAAACAACAACAACAACAACAACAAAAAACACACCTCGTTATTGGCAACATTAAACGCACCAAGACGCAACCAAACTACGTAAATGGTTAGCTGGAGTGGGAGCCAGATTTGAATGACAGGCAGTGAGACCAATAAAGAAAGCTGATCTGCCCAGGGGCGTGGTCCACAGACTTGCCAGACGCCCTGTTAAGGCTGCCTTTTCAGACCGGTGTGTGGTGGAGGAGCACATGGACTTGATAAATGCAAAATGCTCAAGCTTAAGACTGGCGGGAAAGCCAGAGTTGTCTTCATTTTGTTTTTCTTTTATGTTGTAATAACAGGCGAAAGTCACAGCAGTTGCTTTCTCCACAGTCTCCAAAACCACCACTTTTACTTATTTCCAGGGATAAAGGGTTTTTGAGACCGGGTTTAGTATAGGCTCCAGTCTTCACATTCTACCTCTGGCAGGAGGATGGAGATGAACTGCGGGGGGGCGGGGGGGGGGAGTATTGATTCAGAAAGTAGAGAAGACTGAAGCTGTTTCTCTGGTTGTGGGAACTTTCCACCAAAGCAGTATTGTGGTCCTGGCACGAGGAGGGTGCTAAAATGTGTGGAGGGTGCCAAAATGTTGCCTCTCCTGCAGGTGAAGAGTTGAAAGAAAACTGAGAGCTGGAAGAGCAGAAGAGCCTGAGGGCACAGACACCTGATATCCCACTTGGTAAGCATACACCAAGAATAGGACTTCAAGTTAAGTTTGTAGTCACAAAGGTCTATCCAGGGTTAAAGTGCTGATACAAGGGATTTTGAATCCAAAGGTAGCATTTAGTGAAGGGACTCAGGAAGGTGCCATGCAAAAATGTGTTTAGGACTC
Source organism: Prionailurus viverrinus (assembly GCF_022837055.1). NCBI lineage: Eukaryota > Metazoa > Chordata > Mammalia > Carnivora > Felidae > Prionailurus > Prionailurus viverrinus. The sequence goes on from NC_062579.1 coordinate 59,228,509, forward strand.
AGAGCCTGGACTAGGATCAGGTGATTAAAAGGCACTCATCAGTGCCACAAAATTTAAGGATGGGCCCAAAACTCAGATTAGGGTGAGGCGATTGAGGTGAGTCATGCAAGCACAGGGTAGGATCCTTTTTGAAAAATTTTGATATTTTGTTCATCATGGACTTTGGTACATTAATTTAGATATTTAAAATAGTACATTAAGTATTTATCTTCATTGTTGAGTTTTGGAGTTCTTACATTTTATGCCGAAGGATAGTGTCTCCTTAGCCTCACCATAGTTTAACCCATCCTTAGGTGGATTTCTCGTCTAAAAGAGACTTCTATCTGCCTTCCAAAGTTAGTTCCTGAGACCTAAAGGTTGTGGGAGTGGGGATGGGAATTGGCAAATACTGTACTTGAGGATAATTGTGGGTAGAAATGGAGATTCCAGGTCCTGAAGCCCTTTCTCAGAGTACCTTACTTTGGTTGTTGTAACATGTAATTGGGTTTAAAAGTGCTCCAACGACAGCCCAAATCCGTATTCTGGAAGGTTAATTTAAAAAGGAAATTAATATTTTGCACAGCTACCTAAAGGGGGAGTTTCATTTGTGTTCATGTGTACTAAAAAATTGGAATTACCAGTTTAAAAATTTAATATTCATAGCTGTTACATAATACATAAGCATCCCCTCAAACTAAAATATGGCCTAACAGAAGAACCCATCATTTAAATTTTTGCCCATTCTTCCCCAGCCATCTATACTGTGGAATTAAACAGATCCAGTAGTATAAGACTGTTTGATTACAAGTCAACTTCCCTTCTCCAATCTCATTGTATTCTGATTCAAGTAAGTAAATTAAGAAGACATTTATATTGCTTCCTTTGCCCACAGTTATTGGAATCATCCTTAGATCCTCTAGAGGCCTCTTTTTGCCCTTATGGTGAAAACATTACTGAGCGAGCCTAGATATTTTTCAATCATTTTATGTTCCAAGAGTTAGAATGTAAGTATAAAAATTGGGTACAAAATGAGGATTGCCTCAAAAGGATAAGAAAAAAAAACATGAAGGGAATGAAAAATGTGGCAACACTGGAACACATTTACTCAACAAATTCGTATTTAGCATTATTTTGTGAATTGGATTTTGGTTTTGTAGACTAACCTGTAAAAAGACAAAACTCTCTGGCATGCAAAGTTAAATTACATAGTTTCTACCCTTAGGATTTTTATAATTTTTAAAATAGAGCAAGCAGTTGCATGCATATTTATAAATCAAGGTTGCTTTATCATATGAGTGGTACAATCTAAGTTTGATATTATAACAGAGGGGAACTATCATTTAGGGCAGATCATTGGAGAAAATTTTTGTTGAGAAGGTGGTATTTGACTTGGCCCTGAACTGTTGAATAGACTGTTAACAGCAAATGCAGATACAGGAAATATTTGTACTTGTTAGGGAAAAGAATGCCTAGTCCAAGTGGACTGAAACAAATGATCATGTGAAGACTTGGGAAGTCAGGCTTAGTTTTGAGGCAAAGCACAAATGTGTAGTCAGTGAGATCTAAGATACCTCTTAAGTTTGTCAGCATTTTTGTTTTTTGGTCAGTTTTTCTTCCTTGCTGTCTGACTTGTTGCAACTGTGATTTATGTCTTATCAGATTGAAAAAATAGTCATGCATGCATAAAAAATATTCTAATTGTGACATAGTTCTCTAATTCTTGACCTACCACATACCATGTCTTTCTAATCATTAATCAGGTGGCCTTTTATACAAACCAACCTGCCCTAGACTCTTCATTTGCTGTATTATTATCTCATACTACAGACCCATTCTGTTATATCTTTGCCTATCAAATGTCTACCAAAACTGCTCAGATTCAAATCTAATATTACCCCTTTGACAAAAGCCTTCTCCAATCATTTCTGCCCTAAAAGATCCTGCTTTCTTATTATGTTATAGAATTTAAATTGTACCACTCATATGACACAAGCAAACCTGATTTTCCCCAACCATTCAGTCCTAAAATTTCACATTGATTTAAAATTTTATATACTTATTTCTCCTTGCCTGAATATTTTCTCAGCACATCATATTCTACATAGTTTCTATGAATTTACTAACTTTAAAAACTATTTTTCTAAAATTGATAAATTATTTTTAAGTAAGGCTTTAATCTTTGTATAATTGTCAAATTAAGACTTTTTTGGCTCAGTTTTTCTAAAATTAAATTGGCTTATTTCTCTTTTACAATTGTTTATTGACTATAAAGGTTGATTGTTAGACAGCTCTCCACTGGACTCTCTAATTTCCCCTGAGTATTAAGTATACCTACAAGCACTCTAAAAACCTACAGAAACTTTAGCATGTCCACTGGGTAACCATTGGGAAAAGACACAGAAAGATATGAAAAATTATAGATGAAAGAAACCAACATTAAACAGAGAAAGATAATCCAAAAGAGAATATTAAGATTATGTATTTATGAGAAAAGGGGTGCTAGGCAGTTAAGATAAAAGAGGTCTTCAAATGTCCTGTTTATAGTTTAGAATGATATATATGTTACATAATTAGAAGTATTTCTGTATGCACTGCTTTATGTGCAATGGGATCTCAAAAATACTGATTGATTAGTAAAAAGATACTTGCTTTTATCTATTAAATTATCTTTGATTTTGGCATCATCCATTACCATTATTGTTTCCATTATATTTACAAAAAATGAAAAAATCAGAAAACTACCTACTATTGCTAACAAATAATGATGTAAGACTTTTAGTATGTAATTAAAATTCTGTGTTTTATTATTTATTAATTTTTGTAAATGTTTATTTTTGAGAGAGACAGAGCATGAGCAGGGGAGGGGCAGAGAGAGAGGGAGACACAGAATCCTTAGCAGGCTCCAGGCTCTGAGCTGTCAGCACAGAGCCCGACATGGGGCTCAAACCCAGGAACAGTGAGATCATGACCTGAGCCAAAGTCGGACGCTTACCCGACTGAGCCACCCAGACGCCCCAAAATTCTGTTTTAAATATATTGTTGGTTGGTATTTTCAAAGAGCAAAATAAATGGTAAGTCTACAGTGAGCCAAATGCATCAATGCACTTATTTTTGAGTCATGTTGAAGATTGATCTGAGGAATTGCCTGGATTGATTACAGCACTTAGCTGAAACTCTGGAATAACTTTTAGCTCATCTGTAATTTTACTTGAAAGTATTTCTGTTGGCTAAAAGTTATTTGAAAATTTTCCATTTCTCATAGGTGTCCTCATTTACTTGAAAAGAGTTCCAAAGTTTTTTACTTTAGCTATAAGGACTTATGTTTCCTTTAAATTTACTAAATTCTATTAAACTTAATTTGTATTTTTGCATGAAATATAAGAGTTTTAAAATCTTATTTTTTCTAATATTATACCATCAGCCTGATCTTTTGTTAAAGTTTTTATTTATTTTGAGAGAGAAAGTGCGACAGAGTGGGAGCAGGGGAGGAACAGAGGAAGAGGGAGAGAGAGAGAATCCTAACCAGACATGGGACTCCATTCCACTGACCGTGAGATCATGACCTGAGTGGAAACCAGGAGTCAGAGGCTTAACCAATTGAATCACCCAGGTGCTCCTACCATCAGCCTTATCTTATAGAAGCATAAATATTAGTCCATGGCTAATAAACTACTAAGATGTAGTTTGGGAGACTTCTACAACTTGTGTGAATATTATGGTACACTAAGACAATGGCATCTTTAAAACAATTATATTTTGGCTTTTTATATTTTAATTTGCTTTAATGCTTCAGGCTTTTTCTATCTCCTTAGAAAGCTCACTAATGCTGGTTACATTTATAGCAAGAATTTATTAGAAAATAATAAAAAAAATTTGATAAATGCCACATATTGCCCACATGAGACTACAGCCTATTTTCAAGAAAAGATAAATCAGTTTTCTGGTACAGTTCAGCTGTCCCATCAATGAGCGTTGATTACAAACAATCACCCTTCACTGAGAAAATAGTGGCAACCTATCAAATATGTTGTGTGTAAGAAACCAACTTCTTCACTAATAAAAATATTTGATATAGTAAACTGATACCATTTTAATAAGAGGCTAAAGTTAAATGCTGGATTCTCTTAACTTTGCATCATACTAGAGATTTTTCCCCTACTCTCTGTTTTAGGCTTTCATCCACTCACTTAGAGCCTTACACATCAGCTTATTTTATAATAAGCACCATATAACCTCCAAATTTTTTAATTTATTGTAAATTGCTTGAAATAAATATCTACACATATTTAAACATAGCTAAAGTGTGATAAAAAAAGTTAAAACTAGTTTGCTTCAATCTTCAAACTGTACATACAAATATTCTGATGAAGTAGTAGAACTCAAGTAGATTTTGTTTTGGGAAATTGTCAATGTATGCTGTTGTTCTCACTAACTGCATATTCCATTAAGAGGATAAATGAACAAACAGCTGTACAATAATGGTATTAAGTCTGAAAATACCTTCGAGTACACAGCAAAGCAAGAGTGCAGGGAGGAAGAGAGAAAAGAAGTTCCCCTGGAGGAGATCCATTAAGAAATATCTCTTAAGAGTCATTTTTTGGGAGATCATTCATACACATCTCTTGTGTTCTTAAATTCTAAGGACATGGTGGAAAACATTTACTTATCTTACTTACCTTACTTCATTTTGAAAGAATCATTCTTTTTGTTTGTTTTTTTTCTATTCTCTTTATTCTTATAAATTCAAGATAGTTAACATAGAATGTAGTATTGGCTTCAGAAGTAGAATTTAGTGACTCGTTACTTACATACAACACCCACTGCTCATCCCAACAAGTGCCCTAATGTCCATCACCCATTTAGCCCATACCCCAACCCTCTTCCCCTCCAGCAACCCTCACTTTGTTTTCTGTTTTTAAGACTCTCTTATGGTTTGTCTCCCTCTGTGTTTTTATCTTATTTTTCCTTCCCTTCCCCTATGTTCCTCTGTTTTGTTTCTTAAATTCCACACATGAGTGAAATCATATGATATTTGTCTTTCTCTGACTGACTTATTTCACTTAGAATAACACTCTCTACCTCCATTCATATCATTGAAAAGGGCAAGATTTCATTCTTTTGAATTGGTGAGTAATATTCCACTGTATGTATGTGTGTGTGTGTGTGTGTGTGTGTGTACACACACCAAATTTTCTTTATTCATTCATCAGTTGATGGACGTTTGGCCTCTTTCTATAATTCGGCTATTGTTGCTAACACTGCTGTAAACATTGGGGTGCATATGCCTATCCTCTTTTTATTAAGTCAATCTATGATCAATTTGTTAAATAGCTGACATACTTCATTCATTTCCCACACATTTAAAACTGGAAAATTATATTTTCTATTCAAGTGAGTAACCATTCAAGCAAATGGGCATGTTCAGTTCTTATACATTTTAATGATAATAGTATAAATCTACATTTACATATTTTCATTATTTCCTATAAACTAAATATATTTTTGGAACATTTTCCCTTGCTTTCAGAGTTGTGTTGTCCAAATACAAACTAGAAAATATTTTTAAATATGTTCATTAAATAGTTTATATTGTTTAGACTATTTCATATATGAATTCATTGCTGATTCAAACTGAAGGGAAAATAGAATTATTCCTTCTGTCTCCTTTTGTTTTCATATTCTAATTCACTTCTAAATTTATTATGAGATTAATTGCCATTCATCACTTAATTTCTCCTGGATAAAGTCCACATTGAAGATTTTTTAAAAATGTAATGTTTATTTATCTTTGAGAGACAGAGACAGAGCATGAGCGGGGGAGGGGTAGAGAGAGAGAGGGAGTCACAGAATCTGAAGCAGGCTCTGGGCTCTGAGCTGTCAGCACAGGGCCCGATGCAGGGCTTGAACTATGAACTGTGAGATCGTGACTTGAGCCCAAGTCTGATGCTTAACTGACTGAGCCTCCCAGGTGCCCCAACATTGAAGATTTTTAAAAAGTAATAAAATACATGCTATTTTAGTTCATGAGGTATGACTTGTTCTGTGAAAAATATTATTTTTGTAGCTCTTGAAAATAGAAATATTATTTTGTAAGTTTATGATAACTTTTGCCCATAGAAAGTAGTATCCTATTACATTTTAGCCATTTTAATTTTATCTTTAAAATAACTGTGGCAAGGGGCACCTGGCTAGCTCAGTCAGAAGAGCATATAACTCTTGATCTTGAGGTTATGAGTTTGAGCCCCACATTGGGTGTGGAAATTACTTAAATAAATGACTAAATAACTGTGGCAGGATAATTCCTTTATATATTAATTTGTATTCTGTTTCCATTTCAAGAATTATCCAAATCTTTGTGTTTCTTCTTCTCAGTTGCTAATGGTTATGCTTTGAGAATTTTACTGGCTACGTTCTTAAAATTTTTGGAACTTGCTTATCAGAAAGGAAGAGATCCCAAAGAGTAGAAGAGAGGAAAGGAGGCACACTGAAGGAGACTTTGAACTTTCCTCAAGGCAGAGGAGGTGATAGGGGATGGGTTAGCAAGACCAATGTACCTATTTGCACACAGTGTTCCAGATTAAAATGTGTCTGTAGGATGCCAAATCAGATACTAGGAATACTGGAAGAGGGGTATCTCTGAGAAGGATTGAAAAAAAGTGCTTCGGAGACTTGTAGCAAGAATTAGCACTGGAGAGCAGCACCACTTTACACTCTCACCAACACAGAAGAATGTTCACTTCCCTTGCCTTGACCAGCATTTAGTATTTTAAAATATATTATTTTTTACCAGTTGGATAGACTAAAATATCTCCTTTTGATGTATATGTCTTTAATTGTGAGGAAGTTGAACAACTTTTTTATATGTTTGATGGCCATTTGTATTCTTTTTCTGTGAATTATTTGAACATAACCTTTAGTTTTCTTTTTTTTTTAAAGCCTTTTTTTAAAGTTTATTTATTTATTTCAAGAGAGAGAGAGAATCAAAGCAGGCTCTGTGCTAATAGCATGGAGCCTGATGCAGGGCTTAAACCCAGAAACTGTGAGATCATGACCCGAGCAGAAATCAAGGTCACTTGCCCCAAGATATCGCCCAACCAATTTAGCCATGTAGGTGCCCCATGAGCGTTATTTTTCTATGTGATTTTTCTCTTTCATCTTTTGAAATGTTTATAGAAGTATATTTTTCCAAAAGAGGATTTAAGTTTTTATGTAGCTGTATCACTTTTTATTTATGACTTCTTGTTTGTGTTTTCTTTTAGAAGAACTTCCTCCCCCCAAAATTATAAACATATGTTTTAACACTTCTCTCTGGAAATTATGTAGTTTCACTTTTTATAGTAAAATATTTGTGCAGTTGTCTGGACTTTATACATTTAAGAAGTGAGTTGGGATACAGCTTTTTTATTTTTTTCCCAAAATTTGGGCCAGTTGTTTCAGGATAGAATTTATCATCTACAAGTGAGGAAGTTGAGACCTAGAGTAATAAAACAACTCACCTAAGATTTCTAAGTTATTAGCAAAGTTAAGAACAGAAATCAAGTTTCCTATTTCAACTTTTGGCCTGTAATTTTTCCAATAAAGTATACTGACTCAGTGTACCTTCTCTGCTTAATTACTTTCCTGGCTTGACAGTATTGTGATTTAGTCTAACCCAGTAGAAATTTGATAAAAAAGCTTTTTAATTCTAAACAATTATATGCTTGCCATCAGAAAAGTGTGAATTACAAAATGATTTATTTTCTTCTGTAGGGAAGATCTTTACCAGGAACTTCAGGAAGAGAGAACAGCTATGTTTTAGATTGGTTCTTGGCATAAGGAAGGTAATGATCATAATGCTTTCATGGGAGAGTTTGGGGTGAGAATGGGAGTGAGAAAAGAGGAGGAAATGGACTTTTTATATTTTTCTCTTGGGTCAGACCTTCACAGAGCCACTATTTGGTGATTATTAGTAAAATATTCCCTGTTTTCTCCAGATTAAATTAGTAAGAACAGCTACCATTTATTGGAAGCTTACTATGTATTAGGAACTATTTACGTGTTATATGAATTACTTCTGGTGATTATTTTACAAATGATATAGCTAATAATTGTTTTTTCAGTCATAATTTGTTTCTTTGTTTTTGTTGCAAATTTTTATTTAAATTCTAGCTAGTTAACAAAAAGTGTAATATTGGTTTTAGGAGTAGAATTTAGTGATTCATCACTTACATACAATGGGAGGTGTTCATTACAAGTACTTTAATACCCATCACGCATTTAGCCCACTCCCCACCTACCTCCCCTCCAGCAAACCTGTTTTTCTCTATAGTTGGTAATTTCTTGTGGTTTGCCTCCCTCTCATTTTTTAATTCTTTCCCCTATGTTCATCGGTTCTGTCTCTTAAGTTCCACATTTGAGTGAAATCATATGGTATTTGCCTTTCTTTCACTGACTTATTTCGCTTAGCATAATATAATCTAGCTCCATCCACATCATTACAAATGGCAAGATATCATTCTTTTTTTTAAGTTTACTTACTTTTAGAGAGAGAGAGCCAGCAGGGGAGGGACAGAGAGAGAGAGAGAGAGAGAGAAAGAGAGAATCCCAAGCAGGCTCTGCTCTGCCAGTTCAGAGCCCGACATGGGGCTCGATTGCACAAACCATGAGATCATGACCAGAGCCGAGATCAAGAGTCAGATGCTTAAACAACAGAACCACCCAGATGCCCCAAGATATCATTCTTTTTCATGGCAAAGTAATATTCCATCATATATACATAGCACTGCTTCATTATCCGTTCATCAGTAGATGGATATTTGGGCTCTTTCCATTTTGGCTATTGTTGATAATGCGGCTATAAACACGAGGGTGCATGTGCCCCTTCCAATTAATACTTTTGTGTTCTTTTAGTAAATACCTACTGGTGCAAATGCTGGGTTTTAGGGAGTTTCTATGATTAACTTTTTGAGGAAACTCCATACTGTTTTCCAGAGTGGCTGCACCAGTTTGCATTCCGAAAAACAGTGTAAGTGGGTTCCCCTTTATCCTTATACTCTCTAACATCTATTGCTTCCTGCGTTGTTAATTTTGTCCATGCTGACAAGTGTTAGGTGGTATCTCATTGTGGTTTTGATTTGTATTTCCCTGATAAAAAGTGATGTTGAGTATCTTTTCCCGTGTCTCTTAACCACCTATATGTCTTCTTTGGGAAAATGTCTATTCATGTCTTCTGCTAATTTCTTCACTGGGTTATTTGTTTTTGGGGTGTTAAGTTTGATAAGTTCTTTATAGTTTTTGGATAGTAACCCTTTATCTGATATGTCATTTGCAAATATCTTCTCCCATTACATTGGTTTCCTTTTAGTTTTGTTGATTGTTTTCCTTGCTGTGCAGAATCTTTTTATCTTCATGAAGTCCTAGTAGTTCATGTTTGCTTTTGTTTCCCTTACCTCCAGCGATGTGTCTAGTAAGAAGTTACTATGGCCACGGTCAAAGAGGTTGCTGCCTGTATTTTATTCTAGGATTTTGATAGTGTGCTGTCTCACATTTAGGTCTTTAATCAATTATGAATTTATTTTTGAGTATGGTATAAGAAAGTGGTATAGTTTCATTCTGCTACATGTTGCTGCCCAGTTTCCCCAACACCATTTGTTGAAGAGACTGTCTTTTTTCCATTGAATATTCTTTCCTGCTCTGTCAAAGATTAGTTGACCCTATAGTTGTGGGTCCATTTCTGGGTTTTCTATTCTTTTCCATTGATTTGTGTTTCTGTTTTTGTGCAAGTACCATACTATCTTGATGAATACAGTTTTGTAGTATAGCTTGAGGTCCAGAATTGTGATGCCTTCAGTTTTGCTTTTCTTTTTCAAGATTGCTTTGGCTATTTGGGGTCCTTTGGGATTCCATACAGATTTTAGGATTGCTTATTCTGGCTCTGTGAAAAATTCTGGTGGTAACTTTTTTAATTGTAGTGTCTCTCAATAGCTTTTTAAAAATATTTTAACTTTATTAAAATTTTATTTTAATATTTTATTTATTTTGAGAGAGACAGAGAGACAGAGTGTGAGCAGGGGAGGAACAGAGAGAGAGGGAGACACAGAATCCAAAGCAGGCTCCAGGCTCTGAGCTGTCAGCACAGAGCCCGATGTGGGGCTTGAACCCACAAACTGCAAGATCATAAACTGAGCTGAAGTTGGATGCTTAACTGACTGAGCCACCCAGGCACCCCAAAAAGATTTTTATTTTTAAGTAAACTCTACATCCAATGTGGGGGTGAAACTCACAGCCCTAAGATGAAGAGTCATTTGCTCCATTGTTGGAGCTAGCCAGGTCTCTCAATGCTAGTGGTATATTGATGGGGATTGCATTAAATGTGTAGATTGCTTTGGGTAGTAGAGACATTTTAACGATTTATTCATCCAGTCCATGAGCATGGAATGTATGTCCATTTCATTGTGTCATCTTGAAATTTTTTAAAATGTTTATATTGAGAGAGAGAGAGAGAGAGAGAGAGAGAGATACAGAGTGTGAGCAGGGAAGGGGCAGAGACAGAGATGCAGAATCTGAAGCAGGTTCCAGGCTCTGAGTTGTCAGCACAGAGCCTGATGTGAAGCTCAAATTCATAAGCCATGAGATGATGACTGGAGCCAAAGTCAGATACTTAACTGACCGAGCCACCCAGGCTACCCTCTTTTTGTCAATATAAATTTCTTTCATAAGTCTTTTATAGTTTTCAGAATATAGATCTTTTACCTCTTTGGTTAGGTTTATTCCTATACTTCTTATGGTTTTTTGGTACAATTGAAAATGGGATTGATTCCTGAAATTTCTGTGTCTTCATTATTGGTGTATAGAGATGCAACAGATTTCTGTATGTTGATTTTGTATCCTGCGATTTTACTGAATTCATCAGTTCTAGCAATTTTTGGTGGAGTCTTTCTACATGGAGTATCAACGCATCTGAGAGTAGTGAAAGTTTGACTTATTCCTTGCCAATTTGGATGACTTTTATTTTCTTTTGTTTTCTGATTACTTAGGCTCAGTCTTTCAGTACTATACTAAATAACAATTTTGAGAGTCGACATCCCAGTCTTGTTCTGACCATAGAGGAAAACCTCTTACTTTTTCCTCATTGAGGTTGATATTAGCACTGGGTCTTTCATAGATTGCCTTTATGATGTTGAGGTATGTTCCCTCTACCCCTACTTTATTGAGGGTATTTTTCAAGAATAAATGCTGTATTGTGTCAAATGATTTTTTTTCTGCATCTATTAAAAAAGCATCTGCTGAGTAGAGGGGGATGGGTCATGGTGTAAGATTCTGAAGCCTTCACTGTGGGTGCTGTGCTGCTCACTGAAATATGTCCATGCTGTTGGTCAGGGTATAAAAATGGTGTCAGCCCCCTCTCTCATACCCAGAGAGGAGCATTTCTACCCACCACTGTTCAGGAAGCCCTCACCGAAGAGTGAATAATCTCCCTTCATGTGTCCCAGAGATCCCAAGATCCTTGCCTTCACCCTGTCTGTGTCTGAGCCATCTGCCCACTCGGCAGCACAGGGCTCCTGTGTTTTATCGCAGACACACTGGGTGGGTTACAAAACTCCAAATTTGAGGGACTTGGTGTGGTGTGGACCTGTGCTGATCCTCTGGAGGAAGATCTCACCATGCTGTGGCTGGTGCTGTTTTGTGCTGGAAGGGCAATCACACAAACATGCAGGGACTTGGAATTTGTGGTGAAGCACAACAGAAAGCTGGCATCTAAGCTACCTGCCCTCAGCAGGTACCTCTGTGTCTATGCTAATGAATGGGGCAGCTCAATGGCACCCGCCAGCAATTTTGTCCCCTGAGAGGCAGTGCCATCTCTCCAAAATGCACTCCAAGAAGGGTAACTGTCTCTCCCAGTGTGACTCTAGGGATCCTCGGACCACACTCTGCTCCCGGGTTTCTTCCTTCCTTCTCCACCAGAATACCACTATGCCCACAAGCTCCACACCAGCATACTTCTAAGAACATCAGACTTTGAGCTCCACTGCTTATAAAAACTTGCAATAATCAGCCCTTCTCATTTTCCCAGTCAATGGTTTTGGGAAAGTGTTTTTCTTGTGCAATCACCTGCACACTGATCTCTCTCTCTCTCTCTCTCTCTCTCTCTCTCTCTGATCAGAGCATCCTCACCTCTGTAGCATTCATAATTCTTTTCTCCCCCAAATCACATCTCTACACCTCCTACCTTCCTCAATGTGGCCTCTATTCTCCCCCTAGTTTTGTAGTTTGTTCTCTGTCCTCAGATTGGTTTCCTGGGTATTCAGAATTATTTGATATTTATCTAGCTGTGTTTGAGAAACAAGATAAGCATAGGGTCCCCTACTACTATGCCACCTTGACCCAAACTTCTAGCTAGTAATTGTGAAGTCAGAATTCAAATTCAGGTGAATTTGATTCCAGAGCCTATGCTCTTTTAATTACATTTCAGTTCTTTTAATTTTTATTTTATCAAGTATTTATGTTTTTAAATCTTAGTTCAGAAATTCATTACCAAAATCTCAGCATAATTTTTTTGCTAATATAATTAGTTACATAGAAAATTAATTATGTTTTATTTCCTGTTTTACAGTTTTAAATTTTCAGTTCTTCCTGGGACATAGTGCCATTTTGACTCCAACTGTGAAATAGCTACAAAATCAATGCTAGTGGAATATAATTATTATTAGCCCAACTATAATTCACAGTAATTTGTTCCACAAATATTCATAGAGCACTTCTCAGAGCCTAGCCACTGCATTAGTCACTGAGGATACAAATATTTGATTCTGGTTTTTGAGGAACTCACAATGTAGTACAGACATAGGTGTACCTATGTAGTCTGAAATGGGATATAATTGATATATGTTCAAAATAGTATGGAAATCAGGATAAGAAGCAACCAACACTTTATAAAAGTGGGGAGATCATAAAAGGCTTTACTAAGGAGGTAAAGATAGTATAGGAGAGATGGGCATCCCAAGTAAAGAATTATTAATAATTCTATATTTGTTACTTATCTTAAAGAAGTATTTGTTCAGGGAGGAGTTAAGATGGCAGAGAAGTAGTAGGAACTTGAGCTTTCCTCAGCCCTCAAACACAGCTGTATTGAGGTCAGATCACTTGAAACACCCAGGAAATCGATCTGAGGACTGGCAGAAGGAGTTGGGTTGGAAGGAGACAGCATGGCAGGTGCAAGGTGCATGGAAGTGAATTGGGTCAGAGAACACCTGTGGTGCCATCAAGAGGAGGCAACCCTTTCCAAGAGAGACAAAAGGAAGAGAAAGATAGAGGAGTTGAGTGAGTGTGGCATCACTTTTCACAAGAGGAAAACCTCTCTAGACTACAGACTAGAGAGAGAAGTACTGAATGTCACATGCTTTTTGCACACAGTGGGGATTTTGAAAGTGCATGACTTTCTCTGGAGCAGAGCTGTGGTATGCACTCTGGGGAGAAGTAGGGAGCTGGCCTAGGAGTGCATAGCACATTGTAGGGATCTCCAGGGTACACAGGGGAGAATATTCTCCTTGGAGTACTTTTGGAAGAGGGTATATTGCCTCTCCAAGGACACAAGACCGTGTAGGTTCCAACAAGAGGCTTTTTATCAGCAGGCACAGAGGCATACCTAGAGGGAATATAACCTTGTTGCTGCTTTTAGTGGTGCTACACCATTGATACCATGCACTGTGTAGGCGTGGGACTGTTTTTCTGGGACAAAGGACTTCAGACACAGCATGAAGAGGCTCTAATCTTGAGTAGAGGTGGGTAGGGTCCGCATTGTGCTGGGTCCTTTAAGACTTCAAGTTTTGAATCCCAGCTGAGTGCCAAAGAAAAAATGCAGGAGAGCAGTGGCACAGGGTGAGCTGACTATCCATGCTTTTCTGTGAGAGCTGACTAAACAGCAGGGGTATGAGATCCCCTGTCCGGGGATGGGAGATTGGAGTGCCACCATTTTCTCCCCAACACCAACATGGTGGGACTTCAGAGAGCAGCACAGCAACCCCAAGTGGAGGCGGGACCCACTTAAACCAAACCCCCTGAGCATGGCAACTGCTTATTTACTGGAGCAAGACTGACTCTGAGCCAACACAGCAGACCTCTCTTCCAGAAGACTAGCGTAAGCAGCACCTTACATGCACCAAGTATACTGAAAACCAGGTGCTTCAAAATGACACCTGCAGTACTGGTGGGAATAGGACGAGGCTTACTTTTTTTCTCCTTTCTTCTTTTTTTCTTTTAGAATCAGGCGTATAATTTCTTATTTGTTTCATTTCATTTTCTCTTTTTCTTTTTGGATCAGACTTCAATTTTTTTTCTTTCTTTTTAATTAGAATCAGTCTTATAGTTTTTTGACTCTCTGTTTTTTTAATTCCCTTTATTTTTACCTTTTTTTGGGATTAGGCTTCCCCCCCTTTTTCCAGGCTTATTCTAACCAACAAACCAAAGCGCACCTAGATAAAGCTCCATACCTTCCACACTGCAATCAAGGAGGGGCTCTGCAGAGGAGTGACAGTAGAAACGAGTAGCCAAAACAAAACAGAGTTCATACAGCATACACAAGAAACACTTACTGAAATTCTAGGCCCTGGACAGTGTATAACCCCTTTTTAATAGAGCATTACTCTCAGGTGCAAGAAGCATAACAAGCTTTTAAAACACAAAAAAGACAGAAACTTAACCAAAATGAGAAGTTGGAGGCATTCTCCATAAAAAAAAAAATGTCAAGAAGAAATCACAGCCAGGGACTTGCTCAAAAAAGATATAAGCAATATATCTTACAAGAATTTAAAACAACAGTCATAAGACTACTAGCTAGGCTTGAGGAAAGCATAGAAGACACCAGAGAAACCCTTGCTCCAGAGATCAAAGACCTAAAAGCTAGTCAGGCATAAATTAAAAAAATGTTGTAACAGACGCAAACCTGACTGTATATAGTAAAAGTGAGGATTGAAGAAGCATAGGAAAGGGTGGTTAATATAGAAGATAAAATTATGGAAAATAATTAAGCCGAAAAGAGGGGAAGAGAAGTATTAGATCATGAGGGGAGACTTAGGGAACTTAGTGATTCCATTAAATGAAACAATATCTGTATTATAGGAGTCCCAATAGAAGAATAGTGGGAAAATGGGGAAGAAGGTTTATTTGAACAAATTATAGCTGAAAGCTTCCCTAATCTGGGGAAGGAAACAGACATTCAAATCAAGAGGCACAGAGAACTCCTCTCAAAATCAACAAAAACAGACCAACACCATGACATATCATAGTGAAACTTGCAAAATACAAGATGAAGAGAGGGTTCTGAAAGCAGTTAGGAACAAAAAGTTCTAAAGCTACAAGGGTAGACATATAAGGTTAGCAGCAGACCTGTTCACTGAAATCTGGCAGGCAAGGAAGGAGTGGTAGAATATATTCAATGTGCTGAATCAGATAAAGATGCAGCCATGCATCCTTTATCCAGCAAGGCTGTTATTCAGAATAGGGGAAGAGATAAAAAGTTTCCAAGACAAAAAACTAACTAAAGGGGTTCATGATCACTAAATCAGCCCTATAAGAAATTTTTAGGGGGACTCTCTGGAGGAAAAAAAATAAAGATCAAAGCAACAAAGACTACAAAGGACCAGATAACATCACCAGAAACACCAACTCTACAGGTGACAGAATGGCACTAAATTCATATCTTTCAATAATCACTCAGAATGTAAATGGACTAAATGCTCCAAACAAAAGACATAAGGTAGCATAATGGATTAAAAAAAAACACCCAAGATCCATTTATATGCTGCCTACAAAAGACTTATTATAGACCTAAGGACACATGCAGATTGAAAGTGAGGGGATGGAGAAACTTCTATCATGCTAATGGATGTCAAAAGAAAGCTGGAGTAGCCATACTTATATGAGATAAACTAGATTTTTAAAAAATATTTATTTATTTTGAAAGAGAGTGAGAGTGAGTGCATAAACAGGCAAGGAGCAGAGAGAGAGAGGGAGTGAGAGAATACCAAGCAAGCTCTGCACTGTCAGCACAGAGTCCAATGCTGACACCAACTCAAACTCACCAACCGTGAGATCATGATCTGAGCCAAAGTCATACACTTAATTGGCTGAGTCACCCAGGCACCCCTTCTTTTCTGAAATCAAGAGTCGAAGGCTTAACCAACTGATCTACCCATGTGCCCTGATATAAACTAGATTTGCAAACAAAGACTGTAGCAAGAGGTGAAGAAGGGCATTATATCATAATTAAGGGGTCTATCCATCAAGAAGATCTAACAACTGTAAATATTTATGTGCCCAAATTGGAGCACACAAATATATGTTTATTAATAACAAACATGAAGAAGCTCATTGATAATAATACAATAATACTAGGGGATTTTAATACCCCTCCTTTACAACAATGGCCAGATCATCTAAGAAAATCAACAAGGAAACAGTGGCTTTGAGACACACATTGGACCAGATGAACTTAACATATATTCAGATTTCACCCTAAAACACCTGAATGCACATTTTTCTCAAGTGCACATGGAACATTCTCCAGAATAGATCACATAATTGGTCACAAATCAGCCCTCAATAGGTACAAAAAATCAAGATCATACCATGCATGTTTTCAGAAAACAATGCTATGAAACTTGAAGTCAAACACAAGGAAAAATGTGGAAGGCCCTCAAATACATGGAGGTTAAAGAGCATCCTACTAAAGAATGAATGGGTTAACCAGGAAATTGAAGAAGAGATAAAAAAAAAAGTACATGGAAGCAACTGAAAATTAAAACATGACAATTCAAACCCTTTGGGATGCCACAAAGGCAGTCTTTGGAAGTATATTGCAATCCAGGCCCATTTCAAGAAACATGAAAGGCCCTGAATACACAATATAACCTTATGCCTAAAGGAGCTATAAAAGGCACAGCAAATAAAGCCTAAAGACAGAAGAAGGGAAATAATAAAGATTAGAGCAGAAATAAATTATATAGAAAAAACAAAAAAGCAGAACAAAAAAATGAAATTAAGGTCTGGTTCTTTGAAAGAATTAACAAAATTGATAAACCCCTATCCAGACTTACCAAAAAGAAAAGAGAAAGAACCCAAATAGATAAAATCCTGAATGAATGTGATCACAACCAAAAACACAGAAATACAAACACTGATAAGAGAATACAGTGAAAAATTATATGCCAACGAACTGGGAAATCTGGAAGAAATGGTCAAATTTTTAGAAATACACAAACTGCCAAAATTGAAATAGGAAAAAATAGATAATTTGAGCAGACCCATAACCAGCAAAGATATTGAATCAGTAATCAAATATCTCCCAATAAACAAGATTCCTGGGCCAGATGGCTTCCCAGGGGAATTCTATCAGCTATTTAAAGAAAAGTTAATATCTATCTTTGAAAATTGTTTCAAAAACTATAAATGGAAAGAAATCTTCCAAACTCATTTGATGAGTCACCTTGATTCCAAAACCGAAGACCCCACCAAAAAGGAGAATTACGGGCCAATATCCCTGATAAATTTGTATGCAAATATTCCCAACAAAATACTAACAAATCAAATCTAATAGTACATTAAAACATCACCATGATCACGTGGGATTCATTCCTGTGCTGAAGGGCTAGTTTGGTATTCACTAATCAATCAATGTGATACACCACATTAATAGAATAAAGGATAAGAAATATATGATCTTCTCAATAGACACCAGGAAAGCATTTGACAAAATAAAGTATCCTTTATTGGTAAAAACCCCCATGAAAGTAGGGATAGAAGGACTATACCTCAACATCATAAAGGCCATATGCCAAATCCCCACAATTAATATCATCCTCAATGGGGAAAACCTGAGAGCTTACCCCCTAAGTTCAGGAACATGACAGGGTTGTCCATACTCACAACAGTTGTTCCACATCATACTTGAACTCCTAGCCTCAGCAGACAACATAAAGAAATAAAAATTGAAAAGGAAGGAGTCAAACATTTACACTTTGCAGAGGACATGATACTCTACATGGAAAACCAGAAATATTTCACCAAAAACTTCTAGAACTGATACATGAATTTAGCAGTCTTAGATATGAAATCAGTGTACAGAAATCAGTTGCATTTCTATACACGAATAATGAAGCAGCAGAAAAAGAAATCACAGAATTGATCCCATATACAATTGCACCAAAAACCATAAGATACCTAGGAATAAACCCAACCAAAGGGGTAAAATATATATATATTGAAAACTATAGAAAGCTTATAAAAGAAATTGAAGAACACACTAAGAAATGGAAAACCATTCCATGCTCATGGATTGGAAGAACAAATATTGTTAAAATGTCTATACTATCCAAAGCAATCTACAAATTCAGTGCAATAATTATCAAAATATCACCAGCTAGAACATACAATTCTAAGAATTGTATGAAACCACCAAAGACCCCAAATAGCCAAAGTAATGTTGAAAAAGAAAACCAAAGTTGAAGGCATCACAATTCCAGACTTTAACCTTTATTACAAAGCTGTAATTCTCAAGACAGTATGGTATTAGCACAAAAACAGACACATAGATCAATGGAATAGATAGAGAACCCAGAAATGGACCCACAAGTATATGGCCAACTAATCATCAAGAAAGCAGGAAGGAGTATCCAATGGAAAAAAGACAGTCTCTTCAGCAAATGGTGCTGGGAGAACAGGACAGCAACATGCAGAAGAATGAACCTGGACCATTTTATTACACCATACACAAATATAAATTCAAAATGGATGAAAGACCTAAGTGTGAGACAGGAGACCATCAAAATCCTAGAGGAGAAAACAGGCAGCAACCTCTATGACCTTCTGCAACAACTTCTTACTTGACATGTCTCCAGAGGCAAGGGAAATAAAAGAAAAAAATGAACTATTGTGACCTCATCAAGATAAAAAGCTTCTGCACAGAGAAGGAAGTAATGAACAAAAAAGTAAGAGACAACTTACAGAATGGAAGAAATTATTTTCAAATTACATATAGAATAGATTGGTATCAAAAATCTATAAAGAACTTAGCAAACTCAACACCAAAAATACAAATAATCCAGTGAATAAATGGGTAGAAGACATGAATAGATATTTTTCCCAAAAAGACTTACAGATGGCCAACAGACACATGAAAAGATGCTCAACATCACTGATCATCAGGGAAATGAATATCCAAACTACAATGAGATACCACCTCACTCCTGTCAGAATGGGTAAAATCAATAACACAAGAAACCACAAGTATTGGTGTGAATTGGGAAAGGGGAACCCTCTTTCAGTGCTGGTAGGGTGCAAACTGGTGTAGCCACTCTGGAAAACAGAATAGGGGTTCCTGGAAAAGTTAAAAGTAGAACTACACTACAATCCAGCAATTGTACTACTAGATATTTACCCCCCCAACTCTTAGACATTTTAAAAAATTATGTTAAATCTACTCTCCTTGTGCTCTATAAATGGAACAGCAAAGCCTGAATGACAGCACATTTGTTGACAACATAGTTTACTGAATGTTGAAGCCCACTATTGACACCTACTTCTGAGAAAAAGATACCTTTCAAAATATGACTGCCCATTGACAATGCACCTGGTCATCCAAGAGCTCTGATGGAGATGTACAATGATATTAAAATTGTTTTTCATATCTACTGTCACAGCATCCATTCTGCAGTTCATGGATGAAGGAGTAAGTTCAACTTTTAAGTTTTATTATTTAAGGAATACATTTTGTAAAGCTATAGCTTCCCTAGATAGTAATTTCTTTGATGGATCTGTGCAAAGTTAATTGATAACCTTCTGGAAAATATTTACCATTCTAGATATTATTAAGAATACTTGTGATTCATAGGAAGAGATCAAAATACCAACATTAACAGGAGATTGGAAGAAGTTGATTCCAACCATTATGGATGATTTTGAGGGGTTCAAAACCTCAGTGGAGGAAGTAACTGCAGAAATGGTGGAAATAGCAAATGAACTAAAATTAGAAGTGAGGCATGAATACATGACTGAGTGGCTGCAATTTCTTAACAAAACTTTAATGGATAAGTAATTACTTCTTATGGATGGGAAAATAAAGTAGTTTCTTGACATAGAATCTACTCCTGGTGAAGATGTTGTAAATATTGTTTAAATGACAACAAAGGATTTAACATATTATCTCAACTTAATTGATAAAACAGGGACAGGGTTTGATAGGATTGACTCCAAATTTGAAGGAAGTTCTATAGTGGGTAAAATGCTATCAAACAGGATCACATTCTATAGAGAAATAGTTCTTGGAAGGAAGAGTCAGTCAATGGAGCAAACTTGTTTTCTTATTTTAAGAAATTGCCACAGCCATGTCCTCAGCCTTCAGCAACCACCATTCTGATCAGTCAACAGCCATCAACTTTGAGTCAAGACCCTCCACTGGCAAAAAGATTATGACTGAAAGCTCAGATTATGGTTAGCATATTTTAGCAGTAAAGTATTTTTAAATTAAGACATATATTTTTTAGACATAATACTATTGCATACTTAATAGGTTGCAGCATAGTGTAAAAATAAGTTTTATATGCACTTGGAAGCCAAAGAGTTCAGTTGACTTGCTTTATTGCAATATTTATTTTATCGCAGTGGTCTGGAACCATACCTGCAGCGTGTCTATTGTATGTCTGTACATGGTTTGCTTCTTTAGGTTCTTCCCAAAGAAGATATATTTATCTATATTATATTTATCTATATTTAGTTAAATATAACTTTCCCAAGGAGACCTTCTCTGATGACCACATTTAAAGCTAATCTCCATATCCCTTCTTCTTTCTTTATTTATCTCCATAGCACTTATTAGTTTCTAATATGCTATTTAATTTACTTATTTCTTTTCTTATTTTCTGTCCTCCAAGCTATTATGTAAGCCTCATAGGGAAAATATTTTTGTCTGTTTTGATCACCACTGCACCCCCAAGTGCAGTGCACCACTGCACCCCTATTCAACAAGTAAATTAACAGGTATCTCCCTTGCACTTTCTTCTGAGAAGACTTCTCTGTAGATTGACTTTTTCTTGGGCACTCTGGCTGTCCATGTGATTGATAAAGCAGACACACCTGGAAAGTTTATGATTATTGACATTTTCAGGAGGCACACATGCTAATAGTAGCTCAGCAGTAGTTCAGGATGCTCCAGATGATAGTTTAGTTATGGGCCTAGACCATTTGAGCTTAAGTGCCAACATTGGTATGATTAGCCCTATATAAATTTTTACCCTAACAAGTTCCAATGGATGATAGGTCTCAGTAGCAGATGTCCATTACATGTGCTAAGTCTTGCTGAAGCTTGGAGCGAATCTGGGCCTACTGGACCATGAATGATTTCCCCATTACCCTGAAATCTGTCATTATGTGGGTCTATAGGTAGGTTATATTGGCAGCCAAGATTTCCCTGACATAAGACACAGCTAGAGGAAGAGAACCTGGCTGATTTTTATCATTATTAGATAGCTGCAGAATTTCTTGCTGGTGGGCCTGGCACACATAAAATGGCTGACTTTTCATGCAGGTCCATTTACTCAGTTACTTCTGGTGATAGATTGAACCAGGATGGCTAGGAGATGGGTCTAAGTGTCCAGGTAGCCTTTCAGTTATACACACAGGTCCAAACTTCCAGCCTTAGCTATCTAAATCAGTTTTCCACATGAAAGAGTGGAAAACCTTTTTTGAAATATTATGTTCAGGGCAGCATTATTCCATAGTGTATCCTTTCCAGCAACTGGAACTCTTCCACAGTGTCTGCTTCCTTCTCTGGAAGTATTGGCATCTCCTCATAAGCAAGAAGTCACATACCATCCAGGGTGCTAATCTAACATAGGTTTGGCATAAGACATGACTTTTTTTGAGTGTACAGAATGATATATTTTTATATTCTTCTTTCAGTAGGATATCTAAAATGTTCTGTCTTGATAAGAAGTGTGAGGCCTGAGTTTTCATGGAGTTATATAGGGGACTTCATCAACTGACCCAGATAACAGAAACTGTTTTTAAAAGGTTCTAGATACTCAAACAATTATGTAGATATGGAGCCTTGATGTATAAGAGTAAGACCTTTGATTACAGAGCCAATAGTTCTGTAACTGTTTTCCTCCAAAAAATTAATGGAAGAACTTCAGGATTACTGCCAGATCATCTATGTCCATATGTGTAGTGCTTCTGGAGCTATGGGTTTCATATAATTATCGTCATGTCTTATACTTCAGGTTGTGGAGATTCCAGCGAGAGTGCCAACTGGAAGGTCTTGCGTTTAGGATGAATCAAGGGTGACCTGAGGTAGAGGGAGAATTCGAATAGTGTTCAAGGTGGTAAGCAAAGATTCTAGGATAATTTTGCTTTCATGGTTATTATCTAACTCACTTTTGAAATGCTATCAGTTTTAAGAGTTTAAAAAGTGTATTTATGATAAAAGCACAACTTTTAGTATATGAATTAAAAAGTGGCACTTTTCCTTTGTTATAAAATATATCCTACAGAATATTCATTTTTGAAATGTATACAGTGTATACAAATGTTGAATCATTATGTTGCACACATGATCAATAGACTATTGTATGTATTATTTTAACAATATTAAAAATCACTGAGAAAGTCTAAAGTTTTATCATCAAATTTTAATTCAATGCATTTTTATGTTGTCTGACTGACATCAATTTGTTGCCTGATGGAAGTAAAGCTCAGTCCAAGATAATAAGAGCAAAGATACAATCAGAAAGATGATTGTTTGAGTTTACTTCTCTTCCCTCTAATTTTGCCTTTGAAAATGGCATTTTCAAATCAGACCCATCCCTTTACTCTTACTACCTCCAATACTGTGTAACTATGTTATCCTATCTTTGTTATATTTTGTCAACCTAAGAACTGAGAATTCTTTGTCCACTTATCTTAACTTGGGTCTATAATGTTCGCTATTTCATTATGAATGCCTATCATTCTTTTTTATGTGATATTCTTTCTCTTTCCTTTTGCTCAAGGTCAATGCCTAATTTCTGGATTGCCCCATTATCTATTTCACTTCCTCAAAACAACCAGCAATTTTGTAGGAAAGCTAAAGTCATGTGCAATATTGAACAAAGGTGGATTAGGGGAAATGGGAGAGTAGGGTGGCAT
Source organism: Prionailurus viverrinus (assembly GCF_022837055.1). NCBI lineage: Eukaryota > Metazoa > Chordata > Mammalia > Carnivora > Felidae > Prionailurus > Prionailurus viverrinus. Next base: position 59,251,642 of record NC_062579.1, read on the forward strand.
CTGTTTTTTCTTTCTAATATTGAAGATGGGGGATTGAGGTTTTCAGAGAACCACTGGCTTTATAATACAGAACACCTCTGGAACCCCTGTTTATTTATAAAGAAACTATAAGATAAGCTCCCCTAAGGTTTGAGATTTTTTTCAGTTTTATTTACTGATGTATCCAAGAGCCTACAATAGTTCCTCCATATAATAGGTACTTAATATAAAATTTTATCAAATGATTAAATCAATTCCTCTTTTTTCTGGGAGAGCTTTATATAGTGGAAAGATCATTGGCTCTGAATTTTTCCTTTATATGACATTAAACATTGGAATTGCGTAAGAATATAGTTATGGACTACTTCCTCTTCTAAGTCTATATTATGTCCTTAGCTGTTACATTACACTCCTAAGGCTTCAGTTACCATCTATGAAATGATAACATCTACATGTCTAGTTTTACTTCCAATTCCATATATTTAATGACCTACTTGACACATCTGCTTGAGTGACCCATGGACACCTTAAAATATCATATTTAAAATTGAGGTCATTATATTTCCTCCATATTAGCCATTGAGATGAGTTGAATTAACACTGTTGTTGTGTACATGGCATTCATTGAGCCTAACTTTAGTCTTTTTAAATCCTAGTATATTATTTCCAACAGCAGACTGATGATATATCAGTTTTCAGTTTTAATAAACAAAACTCTATTTATCTTATGCACACTAGTTCACCAGAATTAAAGATAAACAGAAACAAAGAAACTCTGTGAAATCTAAAAAAAAAAGATTAAATAAGCAAAAAGCAGAATCAGACCTATAAATACAAAAACAAACTGATGGGTATGTGGGGGGGGTGGGAGGATGGACAAAATGTGCAAAGGTGAGTAGAAGATACAGTATTGAAATTATGGAATTAATAAGTCACAGGAATAAAGGGCAAAATTTAAGGAATATAGTCAATGATATTGTAATAGTATTGTATGGTGACAGATGGTAGCTACACTTGTGGTGAGCATAACATAACATATAAACTTGTCAAATCACTATGCTGTACCCCTAAAATAATGTAATATTGTGTGTGTCAACCATACTTAATTTTAAAAAAAAGTATGACAAGTGAAAAAAAGAAAAAAAACAACAACCACAAACCTCTCAATCTCTATTCTTCCTATCATCTTAGAAAATTCCAAGTTTAAGGTCTGAGTTAACTTAATTTTGAGTTTGATAGCTATTCAATTTCTAAGATGTATAAGAAGAATGTTGGGAAGGAAGATAGAAATTTAAGCTATGATACAGTATCTATGTAAATGAAGGGGTATATAAAGGAAATATCTCACTATAACTTTGAATGACTCAAGGAAACGTTAGGGTCAAACATCAGGGTCAGGAGTTTTCAACATCAACATTGGCACTACTGAAATTTTGAACAAATAATTCTGTGTTTTGGGTGGGGAAGGACTTCCATGGACATTGTATAATGTTTAGTAGCACCCTTGCCCTCTACCCAAAAGACATACCTACCATTTTTACGAAAAAAAAATGTCTTCAGACATTTCTAATTGTCCCCTGAGTGACAAAGTTTTCCTCCATTGATAGCTATTGATCTAGGAGGTTTGGTTTATCAGAGATTAATTATCTCAGAAATCATATTGAAGAACTATCAACTAATGGAATCATGAAATCCTTCTGTCCATATACCTTACCAATTATGATAATGAGAAAATGTCTGAAAATTATGAATGGACATGTGTTAAAATAGTCACAGTTATTATGACCAAATACAAGTCAGTATCGCTTATTAGGAAACCAGTAAATTACTTAGTAATATTTGTAGAACATGAATTATAAAACCCCAATAATTGGTGAAGGTTAAGTTTTAAGAGGGTACTTTAGAGAAAAAGAGAAGACTCTGCCACCTCATAACATCTAATAGGAAGGTGATGGATTATATGAACTACCTAGAAATATTGGTGGTTCTAAGTGACAGCATTGCCTTTTTCAAAACACTGGAAGAACATGGATGCTAGCTATTTAATGTCTCAAGCAACCTGAGAATAGTGTATCTGAAAAGATATCTACAAAAGCCCTAGTTCTGTGATGATGCTATTAAAGAGGGAATCATGAAAAGAAGAATCTCAAAGAAGTCCAGCCAACAGTTTACACATTTTTGGCCTCAGCCAACCCAACTGCATGAGCAACAAAATCCCAAATAGTCATTTCTGTATTATTGCTGGCACTGATACCTAGGATACCATACCTTGCTCTGGGTTTTACTGTCTCCAACCTTTTGCTTATCTCAGATAAGATACTGAATAATACTTTCACATTAGATGTTACTAGAAATAAGTGGGTGGTAGATTTTTTAGATTATAATTTAAAGGTTTCAGTCTATGCTACAGGGACATGATTAGCAACAAAAATATGCCATCTCAGGTATTCAACCTATAAGAAAAGGAAACTATCCCTATGGAGGAATATAGGTCTATTTGGAATTACCAGAGTACCTGATACCCTCTTTTAGCAAACGTGTCTGAAAACTTGTGCATGCCTCCAGGAAATATCTGTAGTAGCTATGTTAGGCTACATAAATCCATGTTGCTTCAATTTACAGGGTAAAGGAAAGATATAGACCATGATCACTGAGAGAAAATTTCCATCCAGATGACAGGATTGGTGACTTCTATGACAAATATTTTTGTGTCTAGTATCCACAGTCTGAAATAGATTTTATGGCTCTATCCATAAGCATGTATACACACACACACACACACACACACACACACACAAACACATACACACACACACATAAATATGTAATTGAAACAAAAGTTTTGTAAAATAATTATTTTTTTCTAAATGACTTATGTTCTTATATGCCTTTCTCCACCCTATTCTACATAATTTTACAAAAATGCTATTTGTGACACAATGATTTGATCTCACTACTTAATAGGCTATGATCTGCTGTTTCAAAAATATCCTAAGGGAGGGGCTAAGATGATGAAGTAGTAGGAGGACCCTAGACTTGCCTCCTCCCTCAAACACAGCTAGATATATATTAAATCATTCTTAATACCCAAGAAATTGATCTGAGGACTGACAGAAAAAACTGCACTAGAGGGAAAGAAGAGGGTACTTCAAGGAAGGTAGGAAGTACAGAGATGTGGTTTGGAGGATAAACGGATCACAGGTACTGTGGAGGGAAGGGAGTGCTGGTCATGGACAAGAGACAAGAAAGAAAGGAACACACAGGGGATAGCACAAGGAAAACACTTCCCCAAGGCCATTGACTGGGAAAATGAGACAGGCAGATTTTCATGAGGTTTTACAACCAGTGGTGCTCAACTACTGGTTTTAGAGGTCCATAGCATGGCTGGTATGGAGCCCTCCGGGCACTATAGTGCTCCCGTGGAGAAGGAGGACAGATATCCTAGGGACAGACAGCATGATCTGAGGATCCTCTGGGATTCACTGGGAGAGATGGTACCCCCTGTTTGGAGCGTATCTGAGAGAGGTGGCATTGCCTCTCCAGGGACAAAAGAGCCAGCTGCTGCCATTTCCCTCCAATACTCCTTAACATAGATGCAGAGACACCTGCTGAGAGTGGCTAAACTAGACACTGGCTCTTTGCTGTACTTTACTCTAAACTCAATGCCCTGCGCTTGTGTGACTGCCATTCTTGGAAAAAGCTGAATCATTCACAGAGTGGCGAGACCCTTGTCCAGAGGACCAGCACAGGTTGGTGCCATGCCAGATCCCTAAAGTTTGGAGTTTTAAAACTCAGCTGACCTGCCTGCAATAGAGCCCAATGTGTATTGTGCTGCCCAGTGGATAGGTGACTTCATATGGGGTGAAGGCAATGATCTGAGGGACACCTGGGATACATAAGGGGTGATTGTTGGCGCATCTGGTGGGGCTTTCCAGACAGTGGTGGGCAGAAGCTCCCCTCTCTAGGGACAAGGGAGTTGGCTTATGCCATTTCTTTCCCGTGCCACCATTCCTGAGCATAAACTAACTTCAGTAAGCAGCACAGTGCCACACTGGTTGCCTGAACCACTTAAACCAAGTCATGCCCCACTGTGCTCTGCTGGTGCTATTTTTTCTTACAAAAGTGAGCCTGAGAACCATCAGAGTGGCCCTCTCCTCCAGAAGACCAGCACAAACCCTCTGAATGCACCACATCTACTGACAAGAGTTCTACAAAGCTTCAGCTCTAGTGGAAATAGCATCAGGCCTTCTTTTAACAAGCAGACCAGAGCACACCTACTTAAAACTTGCCAAATTCTGCCAAGGTCCAAACATTCTGCCCTGTAGGGAAGGAGGAACTCTGCAGAAGACTGACCTAAGAGAAAGAGCAGCCAAAACACAGCAGCAGAGTGCACATATGATACACTAGAGACACTTCCTGAAGTTCCAGGCCCTGGACAGTATATGACCTCTTTTTCCTAAAGCAATTACTCTCAGGATCAGGAAACATAACAGGTGTGTTTAACACAGAGAAAAAGATAGAGATCTAGACAAAATGCCAGGACTGTGGATTTCATCCCAAAGAAAGAATAAGAAAAGGTCACAGCTAGGGATCTAATTGAAATACATATAATATGCCTGAACCTGAATTTAAAACACCAATCAAAAGGATACTAGCTGGGCTGAATAAAAGCATAGAAAACATGAGGCAGTCCCTAAGCACACAGATAAAAGAGTTGAAAACTAGACATGCCAAAATGAAAAATTCAATAACTGAGATGGGAAGCCAACTGGATATAATAACCACAAGGATTGAAGAAGCAGAGGAATGAATAAGTGATATAGAAGATAAAAATTATGTAAAGTAATGAAGTTGAAAAGAAGAGGGAAAGATCAATATTGGATCAGAAATACAGATGTAGGTAACTTAGCGACTCTATAGTGCATAATAGCATTCATATAATGAATGCCAGAAGAAAAACAGTAGGAAAAAGAGGTAAGTTTATTTGAGGAAATTATAGCTGAAACATCCCTAATCTGGGCAAGGAAACATATATTCAGTGAGCAACACAGCACGCACAGTGGAAGCCAGAGTCACTTACACCAAGCCCTGCCCAACAGCACCCTGCAGGGGCATCTTTACAAGGGCAAGTCAGCCTGTGAAATGGTGTAGCAGGTCCATCTCCCAGAAGACCAGCACAAACCCCTCGCACACATAAGTCTCCTGATTATAGAGTGCTGCAAAGCTTCAGCTCTAGGGGATGCAGGATCTAGCCTTTTCTAACAAACAGACCAAAACACACCTTGTTAAAACCCACCACACACTGGACCAGGTCCAAATACTCCCCACTGCAGGCAAGAAGAAACTTTGTAGAGGACTGATTGGAAGGAAAGAACAACCAAAACACAGTAGCAGAGTGCACACAGCATACACAAAAAGAACTTCCTGAAGTGCCAGGCTCTGGAGAGTATATGACCACTTCTTAATATAACCATCAGACTCAGGAGCAGAAAATGTAACAGGTTTTCCTAACACACAGAAGAAAGAGGTGTAGGCAAAATAACAAGGCATAGGAATTCATCCCAAAAGAAAGAACAAGAAGAGGTCATGACCAGGGACCTAATCAAAACAGATATAAGTAATATGCCTGAACCAGAATTTAAAAGAATAAACATATGGATACTAACTAGGCTTGAGAAAAGCATACAGACACTAGGAAGATATAAACAAACTAAAAGCTAGTACAAAATATAAAATGCTACAATCAAGATTCAAAGCCAATTGGGTGTATTGACAACAGGGATGGAAAAAGCAGAGGAACAAATCAGTGATATAGAAGATAAAATTATGGACAATAATGAAGCAAACAAGAAGAGGGAAAGAAAAAATATTGGATCATGAATGTAGACTTAGAGAACTCTTAACCCATAAATCATAACATTCCTTCCACAGGAATTCCAGAAGAGACAGGAAAAAGGGCAGACATTTTATTTGAGCAAATTATAGATGAAAACTTTCCTAACCTGAGGAAGGAAATAGACAAGATGCAAGAAGTACAGAAAGCTACTATCAAAATCAACACAAACTGGCTAACACCAAGATGTGTCATAGTAAATTTACATAATGCACAGACAAGGAAAGAATCCTGAGAGCAGTAAGGGGAAAAAGTCTTTAACCTACAAGGGATGACAAAGTTTGCAGCAGATATCCCCACAGAAACCTGGTAGGCCAGAAGGGAGTGGCATGATATATTCAATGTGCTGAAAAGGAAAATATGCAGCCAAGAATACTTTATCCACCAAGACAGTCATTCAGAGTAGGAGAGCTAAAGAGTTTCCCAGATGAAAACTGAAGGAGTAGGTGACCAGTAAACCAGCCCTGGAAGAAATATTAAAGGGGCCTCTTAGAATGGGAAAGAAGAACCAAAAGAAAAAAAGACTAGAAAGGAACATAAAATATCTCCAGAAACACCAACTTTATAAGTAATATAATAGCACTAAATTCATATCTATTAATAATCACTCTAAATATAAATGGGCTAAGTGTTCCAATGAAAAGACATAGTACATCCAAATATATAAAAAAGACCCAAAATATATGCTGCTTACAAAAGACTCCTTTTAGACTAAAGGACACCTGCAAATTGAAAGTGAGGAAATTGAGAATAATTTATTATGCTAAGGGACATCAAAAGAAAGCTGAAGTAGCCATATTTATATTAGACAAACTAGAATTTAAAGCAAAGCCTATAATAGATTAAGAAGGGAACTGTATCATATTAAGGGATCTACCCAACAAGATCTAAAAATTGTAAATATTTACACCCCCATGTGGGAGGATCCAAATATATAAATTAATTAATAACAAACACAAAGAAACATTGATAATACAATAATAGTGGAGGACTTAACACCCCACCTACATCAATAGGCAGATCATCTAAGCAGGAAATCACAAGGAAACAATGACTTTGAATGACACACTGGACCAGATGGAATTAAGAGATTTATATAGAGCATTTCATCATAAAGCAACAGAATACAAATTCTTTTCTTTTTTTTTTTAACGTTTATTTATTTTTGGGACAGAGAGAGACAGAGCATGAACGGGGGAGGGTCAGAGAGAGGGAGACACAGAATCTGAAACAGGCTCCAGGCTCTGAGCTGTCAGCCCAGAGCCCGACGCCGGGCTCGAACTCATGGACCGCGAGATCGTGACCTGAGCCGAAGTCGGTCGCCCAACCGACTGAGCCACCCAGACGCCCCTACAAATTCTTTTCAAGGGCTCATGGGGCATTCTCCAGGATAGGTCACATACTGGGTCACACATCAGGCCTCAAGAAGTACAAAAAGATTGAGATCATACTGGGCATATTTTCAGATCACAACACTGTGAACTTGAAGACAATCACAAGAAAAAATTTGGAAAAACCACAAATATGTGGAGGTTAAAGAACATTTTACTAAACAGTGAATAGGTTAACCCAAAAATTAAAGAAGAAATTTAAAAAATATATGGAAGCAAATGAAAATGAAAATATGACCATCCAGAACCTGTGGATGCAGCAAAGACAGTCCTAGGAGAGAAGTATATTACGATACAGGCCTACTTTGAGAAATCGGAAAAATATCAAATACATAGCCTAACCTTACACCTAAAGGGTCTAGAAAGTAATAACAAATAAAGCCTAAAGCCAGCAGAAGGGAAATAATAAAGATTGGAGGAGAAATAAGTAATATAGAAACAAACAAACAAACAAAAACAGTAGAACAGATCAACAAAAGTAAGAGCTGGTTCTTTGAAGGAATTAATAAAATTGATAACCCCCTATCCAGACTTATCAAAAAGAAAAGAGAAAGGATACAAATAAATAAAACCATGAGTGAAAGAGGAGAGATCACAGCCAACATCACATAAATACACAGAAATACAAGCAATTATGAGAGAATATTATATGGCAACAGACTGGGCAATGGGGAAGAAATTGGCAAATTCCTTGAAACATACAAGGTACCACAAGAGAAACAGGAATAAATAGATAATTTGAATAGACTTAACTAGCAAAGAAATTGAATCAGTAATAAAAAATCTCCCAAGAAACAAAAGTCCAGGGATAGATGGGTACCCAGAGGAATTCTACCAGATATTACAAGAAGATGTAATACCTATTCTCAAACTGTTCCAAAATATAGAAATGGAAGGAATACTTCCATACTCATTCTATGAGGCCAGCATTACTTTGATTCCAAAACCAGACAAAGATCCCAGTAAAAAGGACAATTACAGGCCAATATGCCTGATGAACATGGATGAAAAAATTCTGAATAAGAGACTAGCATATTGAATCTGACAATACATTAAAAGAATTATTCACCACAATAAAATGGGATTTATTCCTGGGTGCAGGTGTGGTTCAGTATTTTCAAATCAATCAATGTGATACACCACATTAATAAAAGAAAGCATAAGAACCATATTGTCCTCTCTATATGAAGAAAAGATTTTTGACAAAATACGGAATCCATTCGTGATAAAAACACTTAACAAAGTAGGCATATATGGAACATACTTCAACATCATAAAGACCATATATGAAATACCTACAGCTAATATAATCCTCAATGGGTAAAAATGCAGAGCTTATCCTCTATGTTCAGGAATAAGACAGGGATGTCCACTGTCACCAGTACTACTTAACATAGTGCTGGAAGTTTTTGTCTCAGCAATCAGACAAAAATCTATAAATAAAACGTATCCAAATCACCAAGGAAGAAATCAAATTTTCACTATTCACAGATGTCATAATGCTCTTTCTATGTAGAAAACTGAAAGATTCCATAAAGAATTGCTAGAACAGACACAGGAATTCAGCAAATTTACAGGATATAAAATCAACAACAAAGATCTGTCTCATTTCTATACACCAATAATGAAGCAGCAGAAATAGATATCCATGAATTTATTCCATTTACAATTGCATTAGAGACCATCAGATACCTAGGAATAAACCTAAACAAAGACATAAAAGATCTGTACTCTGTAAACTATACAGCACTTATGAAAGAAATTGAAGAGGACACAAATGGGAAAACATCCCATGCTCACAGATTCAAAGAACAAATACTGTTAAAATGTCTATATTACCCAAAGCAATCTACACACTTAATGCAATCCCCATCAAAATGAAAATAGCATCTTTCACAAAGATAGAACAAACAATTCTAAAATTTGTATGGAACCACAAAAGACCCTGAATAGCCAAAGCAATCTTGGAAAAGAAAAGAAAGGGTGCCTGGGTGACTCAGTCAATTAAGCATCTGGCTTCAGCTGAGGTCATGATCTCACAGTTCGTGAGTTTGAGGCCCACATCAGGCTCTATGCTGACAGTGTGGAGCCTGCTTGGGATTGTCTCTCCCTCTCTCGCTGCCCCTCCCCTGCTCATGCTATCTCTCTTTCAAAATATATAAATAGACTTTTTTTAAAAAAGAAATTAAAGCAAAATAAGACAAGATCATTTTTCCTAGTAATGTTAATGGCCTAATTTGTAAAATTGTAAGTGGATGCACTAGGGGCATAAAGAGTAAAATCAATAGTCCCTCAAATACTATCAATGAGAGACTACCAATGAAATATATCAATGATATGTAGCAATTATAAATGAGATATTATCAGCTAACTGGTTATATATATATATATATAATATATATTTATAATATATATAATATACATATAATATATATATAATATATATAATATATATAATATATATATAATATATATATATCATACTGAGAAATGCTAATACATCTCAAATCCCCTAAATCTACCACTAAGAGTATATCAAATATCATGATAAGGCATCCTAATTATATTGAGCATTTAGTGTGTGCCACAAGCTTTATAAAAACTATTTCACTCAATTCTCAGAGTAATTTTGCTTGTTAGATACTATTATTCCCATTATGCAGATTCAAAAAAAAAACACTGAGACTTATGGGGACTGTGACTTGGCCAACACATACTACAAATATGTGGTAAAATTGGGATCTTGATATTCTTCTGATTGACTTTGAACATGATGTTTCCTCTGCTACAATATGCTGTTTTCCAAGAAAGTTGATTTTAAGAGATTGAAATGAGCTTAGGAAAATATATAGCACTGTTACAAGAATAGCACATTGTTATTACTCGGGAATCTGCTTTTAACAACCAATTTGTATATTACAAGTAACTTTAGTCCCATTTGGTAAAAATATTAAGTGACTGATAAAATGCGTTTTGGAGATCTGCTTATAAGAAATAGGGATTTTATAAATGGACCAACCAAAAGTGGTAAAATTCCAACTTTTGTTACAAAAAAAGTCCATGCATTTTATGTAAATAGGCAGGAAAATAAATGACAATGAAGTAACTTCTGAAAAGGTAATTAGTGACTAAATATTTTCTGTTTTTACAAATATTTATTTTCTTTTCAAATGGAGACATTTGAACCCTGAATTCTTATATCTCAGATGGCAGGTCAGTTTTAGTTCTGAATAATGGTGGGAATGTAAACAGAAATGCAATGGCATGTTTCTAGACCTGACAACATAATTTACTGAGTTCTAACTCATGTTGGTGTATGACAGCTGAATAGTTTACATTTCTTTGTATATATTTTTAAATGTTTATGTATTTATTTTGAGAGAGAGAGAGAGAGAACAGAGGATGGGCAGAGAGAGAGGGAGAGAAGCCCAAGCAGGCTCTGCAGCACCAGCAGGGCTCAATCTCATGAACTATGAGATCATGACCTGAGCTGAAATCAAGAATTGGACAGTTAACCAACTGAGCCACACAGGCACCCCCCCTTATATATTTTTAGTGTGAGCTAGTTAATCAACATAGAAATATTCAGAGTTTTCTGGAATTTATGGTATACAACTAAACAATTAAAACTTTCCAATGACTTGTTCTCAAGAAAAAACAAAATCCTTAATGGCCTTAAAGAGCCCTGAATGGTTTGACATCTGCCTCTCTGCACTTTATCTCCAAGTTACTTAAACACTTGCTCACTACACTCCTGCCATACTGCTTCAGGGTCATTGTACGTATTGTACCCAAATTATGATACATTACTGAAATTATTTTGTTTTCCCATTAGGAAATATTTCAAATATAACAATACGTATATAAAATGAGAACTGATAAGTATACTCACAAGGAACTGTTTGAAGAATTCTAAATTAATACAAAAAGCTTGGATTTATCAAAAAGAAGTTATGTTTTATGAATTGCATGCCTTGATAAAATTAAGTATGCTAGGCAAAGCTAAATGCTATTTGTTTCTTTAAATCCTATTTCTTTCTCAAAAGTATTTGAGAAGTCTCTAAATCCATTTTTAAAGAGTGATACTGCACTCTTATGGTTCTCCTGTTTCTGCTCCTTAAATGTATATACATAATATAGAGAAAATCAGGGGGATGTAGATTGAAAAAAAAACTTGAGACATAATAACCAGATGTGATATGTGGCCCATATTTGGATACTGATGAAAGAAAAAAATAAATGTTTGTAAATAGACATCTTTGAAGTAATCAGGAAAAGTTTAATATATCCTGGATATGAAGGAATTACTGTTAATTTGGATGAGTATGATAATGGCATTTTAGTTTTATGGAAAAATAAGTCCTATCAGTTTGATATGTATACTGAATTATTTAGGAGTGAACAGACTTGATGTCTGTAATTTGCTTTAAAAATTACAGCAAAAAGCAAAGAGATAGGTACAAAGAGATTATCAGAACATAATGTACACTGAACACCCAGAATAAACTCCAAATGTTAAAAAAAAAAGCTACAAGAGGATGAGAAGAAAACATGGGTGAATTTTTTTTTATAACCAAAGGATAGGAAATGTCTTTTAAAATATGGAAGCCAAAAAAGAAAAGATTGATAATGTGAACTACTTAAAAATAACTACTTCTAAATGACTTAAAAAAAATCACAAACATTTAAAAATAAGTAATGAAAAGTTGGAAAATATTTCCAGCTCATATCACAGACAAGAACTAATAATGGAAAAAATAAGCAGTAAGCTACACTGAGAAAGAATTTTCACTGATCAGCTTTGGGAAATAAGCATTCTCATTTATTTTGGTAGAAAAATGCCTATGGAGGATAATTTGGTAATATTTATCAAAAATACAAGTTAATTTATCTTTTGACACAGCAATCCTAATGAGAATTTATGTTTACAGATATACCTGCATATGTGTACAAAGCTATTTATTGGTGTACTGTGTGTAGTAGTAAAATATTGGAAATAACCCAAACAGCCATCACTAAAGAACTGGTTAAGTAAATTATGGTACTTCCATACAATGGAGTACTATTTATATCTTTAAAAAACAATAGGGAACCTCTCTATATATACTGATATGGGAAGATTTCCAGGATATATAGTAAAGTGAAAAAAAAAGTAAAAAAAAAAAGGAAGAGTATAATACATTTTAAATAAAGGATGGAAGTGATACTGATATGTATCTTTATTTCTGTGTATTTACATAGAGAAACACTGGAAATTATCCACAAGAACTAATAAAAGCAGTTACTTGTAGGGAGTAGGAAAGAGTGGTGCAGATGGGGGCGGGATAGAAATGGGACTCTTCAATATAAACCTTGATTTGTTGCCTTTTTAAAAAGAAATTTTTAATGTTTATTTTTTCAGAGAGATACAGAGAGTCAGAGCACAGGTGGGGGAGGGGCAGTGAGAGGGGGAGACACAGAATCCAAAGCAGGCTCCAAGCTGTCAGCACAGAGCCCAACACTGGGCTCGAACTTACCAACCGTGAGATCGTGACCTGAGCCGAAGTCCGATGCTTAATCAACTGAGCCACCCAGGTGTCCCTATTGTCTTATTTTGACTCATTTTTGTGTGTTACATATTCCAAACAATATAAATAAATAATATTTTTTGAAAGTTAATACAGCATATTGAGATTTAGTCTATCCAATTGTGTAGTTACATTATCTTCACAATTCGGGTATAGTCATTAGTATTATTCTCATTTTACAGATAAAGCTTAAGTTACAGAGTCGGGACTCAAAGTTAAGTCTATCTTGCCCCAGATTATGTTCTTTAACATTTTCCTGTGTTCCCCATACAATCTATCTGCCAAATTTCTAAAAGGCATAGTGTTTTGCATCCCAGTCTTTTTTCTAAACCTGCTGGAGGTACTTAAATTTTCTGTGTTATAAGTGTGCTCTAAGTGTGCTCAAGTCTTAAGTCATGTGAAGTCTGGCATTCTGACAGTATCAGCCTGTGTCACATCTCTGGTACATCAGGCATTTCTTTCACAACTGGAAGGAATACATTTCTTTTTAAAATTTTTTTAATTTACATTTTTTCATGTTTATTTTTGAGAGAAAGACAGAGTGTGAGCGGGGGAGTGTCAGAGAGCCAGGGAGACACAATCTGAAGCAGGCTCCAGGCTCTGAGCTATCAACACAGAGCCCAATGTGGGGCTTGAACTCACAAACGGTGAGATCATGACCTGAGCCGAGGTGGGGCACTTAACCAAGCCACACAGGCACTCCAGGAGGAATACATTTCTTATGCATCCAAACTTCTCTTTTCAACTTTCTTTCTAAAAATTACTTTTCTAATTCCCTCCTTATTAAAGGAGACAAAAGGACCTAGTAACAACTTCCTAGAGCCAAGTTAGTGTGATACTAATACTAATACCCTATTTATTGGGTACTTCCTAAATGTAATATCCTGCGCTAATCACTTTATATATTTTTATTATTATTCTCAAGTTAGTTAACATAGAGTGTAGTCTTGGCTTCAGGAATAGAATCCAGTGATTTATCACTTAAATGTAACACCCAGTGGTCACCACAACAAGTGCCCTCCTTAATGCACATTGAACTCTTTTCCCACCCTATTGACCCTCAGTTTGTTCTCATATTTAAAAGTCTTTTAGGGGAAGTTTCTCCCTTACCCTATGATTATATGTTAAGTTTATCAAATTTGACATATGAGTGAAATAATGTGATATTTTTCTTACTCTGACTTATTTTGCTTAGCATAATATCCTCCAGTTCCATCCATGTTGTTGCAAATGGCAAGATTTCATTATTTTTCATCACCAAGTAGTATTCCATTATGTGTACAATGTATTGGTGTGTGTGTGTGTGTTTATATATATATACACACAATATATATACATATATGTACATGTATATATGTATACATATATACATATACATATATATACACAATTATATATATGTTATATATACACACAATTTTTTGAGGAACCTCCACACTGTTTTCCAGAACAGCTACACCACTTTGCATTCCCACCAACAGTGCAAGAGTGTTCCCCTTTTTCCACATCGTCACCAACATCTCTTGTTTCCTGAGTTGTTAATTGTAGCCACTCTGATTGGTGTGAAATTGTATCTCATTGTGGTTTTAATTTGTATTTCCCTAATGATGAGTGATGTTGAGCATCTTTTCATGTGTCTGCTATCTGGATATCTTCTTTGGAAAATTGTCTATTTGTGTCTTCTGCCCATTTCTTTACTGGATTATTTGGTTTTTTTAGGGGGGTGTTCGTTTTGATTAAGTTCTTTATAGATTTTGCATATTAACCTGTTATCTGATATGTAATTTTACAAATACCATGAAGAAGATTGAGAAGATTTGCAAATATCTTCATTCATTCCATAGGTTGCCTTTTAGTTTTCTTGACTGTTTCCTTTGCTTTGAAGAAGCTTTTTATCTTGATGACATCCCAGTGGTTAAGTTTTGCTTTTATTTCCCTTGCCTTCTGAGACATGTCAAGTAAGAGATTGCTGTGGCCAAGGTCAAAGAGGTTGCTGCCTGTTTTCTCCTGTAGGATTTTTATAGTTTACTCTCTCACATTTAGGTCTTTCATCCATTTTGAATTTATCTTTGTGTATTGTATAAGAAAATGGTCCAGGTTCATTCTTCTGCATGTTGCTGTCCAGTTCTCCCATGACCATTTGCTAAAGAGACTGTTTTTTTTTCCATTGGATATTCTTTCCTGCTTTGTCGAAGATTAGTTGGCCATATATTTGTGGGTCCCTTGCTGGATTCTCTGTTTTATTCCACTGATCTATGTGTCTGTTTTTGTGCCAGTACCATACTTTATTGATGATTGCAGCTTTGTAATACAGATTAAGTCTAGGATTGTGATGCCTCCAGCTTTGGTTTTCTATTTCAACATTACTTTGGCTATCCGGGTCTTTTTTGGTTCCAAATAAATTTTAGGGTTGTTTCTTCTAGCTCTGAGAAGAATGCTAGTGTTATTTTGATAGGGATTGCATTGAATATATATATTGCTTTGGATAGTATCAACATTTTAACAATATTTGTTCTTCTAATCCATGAGCATGGGATATTTTTCCGTTTCTTTGTGTCTTCTTCAATTTCTTTCATAAGCTTTCTATAGTTTTCAGCATATAAATCTTTCACCGCTTTGGTTAGTTTTATTCCCAGGTATTTTTATGGTTTTACTTGAAATTGTAAATGGGATCAATTCCCTGATATCTCTTTCTCTTGATTTATTCTTGGATATAGAAATTCAACCAATTTCTGTACATTGATTTTAATCCTGCGACTTTGCTGAATTCATGTATCAGGTCTAGCAGTTTTTTGGTGGAGTCTTTCAGGTTTTCAATGTAGAGTATCATGTCATCTGTGAAGAGTGAAAGTTTGACTTCTTCTTTGCCAATTTGGATGCCTTTTATTTTATTTTGTTATCTGATTGCTGAGGCTAGGACTTCCAACGTTATGTTAAACAACAGTAGTGAGAGTGGACATCCCTGTTGTGTTCATGAGCTCAGGGGGAAAGCTCCCAGTTTTTCCCATTGAGGATGTTATTAGTTGTGGGCCTTTCATATATGGCTTTTATGACTTTGAGGTATATTACTTCTATTCCAACTTTCTTGAAGGTTTTTATTAAGAAAGGATGCTGTATTTTGTTAAATGCTCTTTCTACATCTATTGACAGGATTATATGTTTCTTATCATTTCTTCTGTTGATGTGATGTTTCATGTTGATTGATTTATGAATATTTAACCAGCCCTGCAGCCCAGGAATAAAACCTAGCTCCTTTAGGTGTAAGGTTATGTTGTGTATTAGGGAACTTTCTTGCTTCTTGAGATAGGCCTTAATTGCAATGTATTTTCCGCTTAGGACTGGTTTTGCTGCATCTCAAAGTGTTTGGAGTGTTGTGCTTTCATTTTCATTTGCTTCACTATATTCTATTTTATTTTATTTTATTTTATTTTATTTTCAATATATGAAATTTATTGTCAAATTAGTTTCCATACAACACCCAGTGCTCATCCCAAAAGGTGCCCTCCTCAATACCCATCACCCACCCTCCCCTCCCTCCCACCCCCCATCAACGCTCAGTTTGTTATCAGTTTTTTTTTTTTTTTTTTTAAATTTTTTTTTTTCAACGTTTTATTTCTTTTGGGGACAGAGAGAGACAGAGCGGGGGAGGGGCAGAGAGAGAGGGAGACACAGAATCGGAAACAGGCTCCAGGCTCCGAGCCATCAGCCCAGAGCCCGACGCGGGGCTCGAACTCACGGACCGCGAGATCGTGACCTGGCTGAAGTCGGACGCTCAACCGACTGCGCCACCCAGGCGCCCCTGTTATCAGTTTTTAAGAGTCTCTTATGCTTTGGCTCTCTCCCACTCTAACCTCTTTTTTTTTCCTTCCCCTCCCCCATGGGTTTCTGTTAAGTTTCTCAGGATCCACATAAGAGTGAAAACCTATGGTATCTTTCTTTCTCTATATGGCTTATTTTACTTAGCATAACACTCTCCAGTTCCATTCATGTTGCTACAAAGGGCCATATTTCATTCTTTCTCATTGCCACGTACTACTCCATTGTGTATATAAACCACAATTTCTTTATCCATTCATTAGTTGATGGACATTTAGGCTCTTTCCATAATTTGGCTATTGTTGAGAGTGCTGCTATAAACATTGCGGTACAATTGCCCCTATGCATCAGTACTCCTGTATCCCTTGGGTAAATTCCTAGCAGTGCTATTGCTGGGTCATAGGGTAGGTCTATTTTTAATTTTTTGAGGAACCTCCACACTATTTTCCAGAGTGGCTGCACCAATTTGCATTCCCACCAACAGTGCAAGAGGGTTCCCATTTCTCCACATCCTCTCCAGCATCTATAGTCTCCTGATTTGTTCATTTTGGCGACTCTGACTGGCGTGAGGTGATATCTGAGTGTGGTTTTGATTTGTATTTCCCTGATGAGGAGCGACGTTGAGCATCTTTTCATGTGCCTGTTGGCCATCCGGATGTCTTCTCTAGAGAAGTGTCTATTCATGTTTTCTGCCCATTTCTTCACTGGGTTATTTGTTTTTCAGGTGTGGAGTTTGTTGAGCTCTTTATAGATTTTGGATACTAGCCCTTTGTCCTATATGTCATTAGCAAATATCTTTTCCCATTCTGTTGGTTGCCTTTTACTTTTGTTTGTTGTTTCCTTAGCTGTACAGAAGCTTTTTATCTTCATGAGGTCCCAATAGTTCATTTTTGCTTTTAGTTCCCTTGCATTTGGGGAAGTGTCAAGTAAGAAATTGCTGCGGTTGAGGTCAGAGAGGTCTTTTCCTGCTTTCTCTTCTAGGGTTTTGATGGTTTCCTGTCTCACATTCAGGTCCTTTATCCATTTTGAGTTTATTCTTGTGAATGGTGTGAGAAAGTGGTCTGGTTTCAATCTTCTGCATGTTGCTGTCCAGTTCTCCCAGCACCATTTGTTAAAGAGACTGTCTTTTTTCCATTTGATGTTCTTTCCTGCTTTGTCAAAGATGAGTTGGCCATACATTTGTGGGTCTAGTTCTGGGGTTTCTATTCTATTCTATTGGTCTATGTGTCTGTTTTTGTGCCAATACCATGCTGTCTTGATGATTACAGCTTTGTAGTAGAGGCTAAAGTCTGGGATTGTGATGCCTCCTGCTTTGTTCTTCTGCTTCAAAATTACTTTGGCTATTCGGGGCCTTTTGTGGTTCCATATGAATTTTAGGCTTGCTTGTTCTAGTTTCGAGAAGAATGCTGGTGCTATTTTTATTGGGATTGCATTGAATGTGTAGATAGCTTTGGGTAGTATTGACATTTTGACAATATTTATTCTTCTAATCCATGAGCATGGAATGTTTTTCCATTTTTTTACCCTCTTCAATTTCCTTCATAACTTTTCTCTAGTTTTCAGCATACAGATCTTGTACATCTTTGGTTAGATTTATTCCTAGGTATTTCATGCTTCTTGGTGCAATTGTGAATGGGATCAGTTTCTTTATTTGTCTTTCTGTGGCTTCATTATTAGTGTATAAGAATGCAACGGTTTCTGTACATTGATTTTGTATCCTGCAACTTTGCTAAATTCATGTATCAGTTCTAGCAGACTTTTGGTGGAGTCTATCGGGTTTTCCATGTCTAATATCCTGTCATCTGCAAAAAGTGAAAGCTTAACTTCATCTTTGCCAATTTTGATGCCTTTGATTTCCTTTTGTTGTCTGATTGCTGATGCTACAACCTCCAACACTATGTTAAACAACAGTGGTGAGAGTGGACATCCCTGTCGTGTTCCTGATCTCAGGGAGAAAGCTCTCAGTTTTTACCCATAGAGGATGATATTAGCTGTGGGCTTTTCATAAATGGCTTTTATAATGTTTAAGTA
The DNA here is from genome assembly GCF_022837055.1 of Prionailurus viverrinus. Lineage (NCBI taxonomy): Eukaryota > Metazoa > Chordata > Mammalia > Carnivora > Felidae > Prionailurus > Prionailurus viverrinus. The sequence continues at coordinate 59,270,319 of NC_062579.1, forward strand.
TGTTCCTTCTATCCCGACTGTATCGAGGGTTTTTATTAAGAAAGTTGCTGAATTTTGTCAAATGCCTTTTCTACATTGATTGACAGGATCATATGGTTCTTTTCTTTTCTATTATTAATGTGATGTATCACGTTGATTGATTTGCAAATGTTGAACCAGCCCTGCAGCCCAGGAAAGAATCCCACTTGATCATGGTGAATAATTCTTTTTCTATGCTGTTGAATTCCATTTGGTAGTATCTTATTGAGAATTTTTGCATCCATATTCATCAGGGATATTGGCCTGTTGTTCTCTTTTTTTACTGGGTCTCTGTCTGGTTTAGGAATCAAAGTAATACTGGCTTCCTAGAATGAGTCTGGAAGTTTTCCTTCCCTTTATATTTTTTGGAATAGCTTGGGAAGGATAGGTATTATCTCTGCTTTAAACGTCTGGTAGAACTCCCCTGGGAAGCCATCTGGTCCTGGACTCTTATTTGTTTTGAGATTTTTGATGACTGATTCAATTTCTTCTCTGGTTATGGGACTGTTCAAGCTTTCTATTTCCTCCTGATTGAGTTTTGGAAGTGTGTGGGTGTTTAGGAATTTGTCCATTTCTTCCAGGTTGTCCAGTTTGTTGGCATATAATTTTTCATACTATTCCCTGATAATTGCTTGTGTCTCTGAGGGATTGGTTGTAATAATTCCATTTTCATTCATGATTTTATCTATTTCGGTCATCTCCCTTTTCTTTTTGAGAAGCCTGGCTACAGGTTTATCAATTTTGTTTATTTTTTCAAAAAACCAACTCTTGGTGTCGTTGATGTGCTCTACAGTTTTTTTAGTTTCTATATTGTTTATTTCTGCTCTGATCTTTATTATTTCTCTTCTTCTGCTGGGTTTAGGCTGCCTTTGCTGTTCTGCTTCCATTTCCTTTAGGTGTGCTGTTAGATTTCGTATTTGGGATTTTTCTTGTTTCTTGAGATAGACCTGGATTGCAATGTATTTTCCTCTCAGGACTGCCTTCCCTGCATCCCAAAGTGTTTGGATTGTTGTCTTTTCATTTTCATTTGTTTCCATGTATTTTTTAATTTCTTCTCTAATTGCCTGGTTGACCCACTCATTCGTTAGTAGGGTGTTCTTTAACCTCCATGCTTTTGGAGGTTTTCCAGACTTTTTCCTGTGGTTGATTTCAAGCTTCATAGCATTGTGGTCTGAAAGTATGCATGGTATAATTTCAGTTCTTGTATACTTATGAAGGGCTGTTTTGTGACCCAATATGTGATCTATCTTGGAGAATGTTCCATGTGCACTCGAGAAGAAAGTATATTCTGTTGCTTTGGGGTGCAGACTTCTAAATATATCTGTCAAGTCCATCTGATTCAATGTTTCATTCAAGGCCTTTGTTTCTTTATTGACCGTGTTTCTAGATGATCTATCCATTTCTGTAAGTGGAGTGTTAAATTCCCCTGCAATTACCACATTCTTATCAATAACATTGCTAAAGTTTGTGGGTAATTGTTTTATATATCTGGGGGCTCCTGTATTTGGCACATAGTCATTTATAATTGTTAGCTCTTCCTGATGGATAGATCCTGTGATTATTGTATAACGCCCTTCTTCATCTCTTGTTCCAGCCTTTAAAGTGTAGTTTGTCTGATATAAGTATGGCTACTCCAGCTTTCTTTTGACTTCCAGTGGCATGACACATAGTTCTCCATCCCCTCACTCTCAATCTGAAGTTGTCCTCAGGTCTAAAATGAGTCTCTTGTAGACAGCAAATAGATGGGTCTTGTTTTTTTATCCACTCTGATACCCTATGTCTTTTGGTTGGTGCATTTAGTCCATTTACATTCAGTGTTATTATAGAAAGATACGGGTTTAGACTCATTGTGATGTCCGTAGGTTTCGTGCTTGTAGCGATGTCTCTGGTACTTTGTCTCACAGGGTCCCCCTTAGGATCTCTTGTAGGGCTGGTTTAGTGGTGATGAATTCCTTCAGTTTTTGTTTGTTTGGGAAGACCTTTATCTCTCCTTCTATTCTAAATGACAGAGTTGCTGGATAAAGGATTCTCGGCTGCATATTTTTTCTGTTCATCACATGGAAGATTTCCTGCCATTCCTTTCTGGCCTGCCAACTTTCAGTAGAGAGATCGGTCACAAGTCTTATAGGTCTCCCTTTATATCTTACAGCACGTTTATCCCTAGCTGCTTTCAGAATTTTCTCTTTATCCTTGTATTTTGCCAGTTTCACTATGATATGTCGTGCAGAAGATCGATTCAAGTTACGTCTGAAGGGAGTTCTCTGTGCCTCTTGGATTTCAGTGCCTTTTTCCTTTCCCAAATCAGGGAAGTTCTCAGCTATGATTTCTTCAAGTACACCTTCAGCACCTTTCCTTCTCTCTTCCTCCTCTGGAATACCAATTATGCGTAGATTATTTCTCTTTAGTGCATCACTTAGTTCTCTAATTTTCTCCTTATACTCCTGGGTTTTTTTTTATCTCTCTTTTTCTCAGCTTCTTCTTTTTCCATAATTTTATCTTCTAGTTCATGTATTCTCTCCCCTGCCTCTTCAATCCAAGCCGTGGTCATCTCCATTTTATTTTGCAGCTCATTAATAGCATTTTTTAACCTCTCCTGGCTGTTCCTTATTCCCTTTATCTCTGTAGCAATAGATTCTCTGCTGTCCTCTATACTGTTTTCAAGCCCAGCGATTAATTTTATGACTATTATTCTAAATTCACTTTCTGTTATATTGTTTAAATCCTTTTTGATCAGTTCATTAGGTGTTGTTATTTCCTGGAGATTCTTTTGAGGGGAATTCTTCCGTTTGGTCATTTTGGATAGTCCCTGGAGTGGTGTGGACCTCAAGGGCACTTCCCCTGTGCTGTCTTGAATAACTTGCGTTGGTGGGCGGGGCCGTAGTCAGACCTGATATCTGCCCCCTGCCCACTGCTGGGGCCACAGTCAGACTGGTGTGTGCCTTCTCTTTCCCTCTCTTAGGGGGGGATTCACTGTGGGGTGGCGTGGCCCGTCTGGGCTACTTGCACACTGCCAGGCTTGTGGTGCTTCGGATCTGGTGTATTAGCTGGGGTGGATTGGCAAGGTGTACAGGGGCGGGAGGGGCAGGCTCAGCTCGCTTTTCCTTTGGAGATCCGCTTCAGGAGGGGCCCTGTGGCACTGGGAGGGAGTCAGACCCGCCAGAGGGATGGATCCACAGAAGCACAGCGCTGGGTGTTTGTGCGGTGCAAGCAAGTTCCCTGGAAGGAACTGGTTCCCTTTGGGATTTTGGCTGGGGGATGGGTGAGGGAAATGGCGCTGGTGAGCGCCTTTGTTCCCTGCCAAGCTGCTCTCTTTTGCCTGGGGCTCAGCAACTCTCCCTCCCTTTGTCCTCCAGCCCTCCTGTTCCCCGAGCAGAGCTGTTAGCTTATAACCCTCTTTATGTTAAGTCCTGCTTGCTGTCAGAACACACTCAGTCTGGGCCCTCCCCTTTTGCAAGCCAGACTTGGGGGCTCTGCTTGGGCGGCGGGCTGCCCCTCTGCCCCGGCTCCCTGTAGCCAGTCCGTGTAGCGCGCACTGCCTCTCCACCTTTTCTACCCTCTTCCCTGGGCCTCTCTTCTCGCTTGGCTCCAGAGACTCTGTTCTGCTAGTCTTCTGGCGGTTTGCTGGGTTATTTAGGCCGGTGTAGGTGGAATCTGAGTGATCAGCAGGACGCAGTGAGCCCAGCGTCCTCCTATGCCGCCATCTTCCCCTGCTTCACTATATTTTAAATTTCTTCTTTATTTTCCTGATTTACCCATTCATTCTTTAGTAGGATGTTCTTTAACCTCCATGTATTTGGGGACTTTCCAAATTTTTTCTTGTGGTTGATTTCAAGTTTCATAGCATTGTGATCTGAAAATATGCATGGTATGATCTCAGTCTTTTTATACTAGTTGAGGGCTGTTTTGTGACCCAGAATGTGATCTATTTTGGAGAATGTTCCATGTGCACTTGAGAAGAATGTGTATTCTGATGCTTTTGTATGAGAAGTTCTGAATATATCTGTTAATTCCTCTGGTCCAATGTGTCATTCAGAACCATTGTTTCCTCATTGATTTTCTGCCTAGATGATCTTTCCATTGTTGTAAGCAGAGTATTAAAGTCCCCGACAATAATGGTATTATTATCTATACATTTGTTTATGTTTGTTATTAATTTATTTGTATATTTGTGCATTAACATTGGAGGTATAAATATTTACAATTGTTAAGTATTCTTGAAGGATAGACTGCTTAATTATGATATAATGCCCTTCTTCATTTCTTTTTACAGTCTGTTAAAAAATCTAGCTTGTCTCTTATAAGAATGGTTACTCTGGCTTTCTTTTTATGTCCATTAGCATGATAGACTGCTCTCTATTCTCTCACTTTCAATCTGCAAGTGTCCTCAGGTCTAAAATGAGTCTCTTGTAGGCAGTATATAGATGGATTTTTTTCAATGTTTATTTATTTTTGGGACAGAGAGAGACAGAGCATGAACGGGGGAGGGGCAGAGAGAGAGGGAGACACAGAATCAGAAACAGGCTCCAGGCTCTGAGCCATCAGCCCAGAGCCTGACGTGGGGCTTGAACTCACAGACCGTGAGATCGTGACCTGGCTGAAGTCGGAGGCTTAACCGACTGCGCCACCGAGGCGCCCCTAGATGGATTTTTTATAAATCCATCCTGATACCCTATGTCTTTTGATTGGGGCATTTAGTCCATTTACATTCAGAGTAATTATTGAAAGATATGGATTTAGTGCCATTGTGTTATCTGTAGGTTTCATGTTTGTGGTGTTGTTTCTGGTCCTTTGTAGTCTTTGCTGCTTTCCATTCACAAAGTCCCCCCTTCGGATCTCCTGCAGAGCTGGTTTAGAGGTCATGAACTCCTTTAGTTTTTGTTTTTCTGGGAAAGCCTTTATATCTCCTTTCCTGTATGATAGCCTTGCTTATAAAGGATTCTTGGCTGCAATTTTTCCTGTTCATCACATTGAATATTTCCTGCCACTCTCTTGTAGTTTGCCAAGTTTCAGTGGACAGGTCTGCTGCTACTCTTATGTGTCTACCGTTTTAGGTTAAGGACCATTTGTCCCTAGCTGCTTTCAGAATTCTCTCTTTATCTTTTTCTTTTTCCAGTTTCACTATGATCTGTCATGGTTTTGACCTGTTTTTGTTGATTTTGAAGGAAGTTCTTTGTGCCTCTTGGACTTGAATGCCTGTTAACTTCCCCATATTAGGGAAGTTTTCAGCTACAATTTGTTCAAATAAACCTTCTGCCCCTTTCACTCTTTCTGGAACTCCTATGATATGGATATTGTTTCATTTCATGGAACCTTTTAGCCTTCTAATTCTCCCCTCGTGATCTAGTAATTTCTTTTCCTTCTTTATTTAGCGTCATTATTTTCCATAATTTTATCTTCTTTTTCACTTATTCTCTCTTCAGCATCTTCCATCCTCACTGTCACTGTATCTAGTTTATTTTGCATCTCATTCATAGCATTTCTTAATTGATTGTGACTAGTTCTTTTTTTTAAATGCTTATTTATTTTTGAGAGAGAGACAGAGCACAAGTGGGGGAGGGGTAGAGAGAGAAGGAGACACAGAATCTGAAGTAGGCTCCAGTCTCCGAGCTGTCATCCCATGAGCCCTGATGCAGGGCTTGAACCCATGAACCACGGGATCATGACCTGAGCCAAAGTCAGACACTTAACCAACTGAGCCACCCAGGCGCCTCTCATTGTGACTAGTTCTTAAGTCTTTTATCTCTGCAGCAATAGATTCTCTGCCATATTCTATGCTTTTTCAAGCCCTGTTAGTAGTCTTATAACTTTTATTCTAAATTCTTTTTCAGATATATTGTTTATATCTGTTTTGAATAATTCTCTGGCTGTTATTTTTTCCTCAATTTTCTTTTGGAGAGAATTCATCCCTTTCATCATTTTGGCAAAGTTTCTGTCTTTTGTGTGTTTTAATACCTTGTTTTGTTATGTGTCCTGCCCCTGTGAGTACTACTATATTAAATAGGGGTTATATACTTTCCAGGGCCTGACACTTCAGAACATGTTTTTGGTGTGTGCTGCATGCACTCTGTGGTTGTGCTATGGCTTCTTAGTCCTCTGAAAAGCTCCACCTTGCTTGTAGTGGTGGAGTGTTTGGAACTTCAAACAAGTGTGCTCTGAATTTTAATTTTTTTAATGTTTATTTATTATTGAGAGGCAGAGAGAGACAGAGCATGAGCATGGAAGGGGCAGACAGCAGGGGAGACACAGAAAATGAAGGAGGCTCCAGGCTCTTAGCTGTTAGCACAGAGCCCAACATGGGGCTCAAACTCACAAACTGCGAGATTGTGACCTGAGCTGAAGTCAGATGCCCAACCGACTGAGCCACCCAGGTGCCCCAAACAGGTGTACTTTGATTTGTTCAATAAAGTAATCCTGGAATAAAAGGAAAAGGGGGGGGTGTTGTATAAGCCTGATCCCATACAAAGAGAAAAATAAAAGTGGAGAAAAGAAGACCAAGCAGATAATCAGGAAAACCAAAAGGCTAAATCCAGAGAGAGAGAGAGAAAGGAAAATAAAAAAGAAAAAGAAGATATTGAAAAGGTGTAAAAAAATAGAGTAAAAATGCCTGATTATACAAACAAAACAAAACAAAATTTATATATATAATACATAATTTGTATGTAATATACATATAATAAGAATTGACCAAAAACAAATCAGAAACTATGAGCCTGAATTGAAAAGGAAAAAATAAGAGGATAGAAAGAAAAAGAAAAGAGAAGTGAAGAGAAGAACAAAAGACAGACAAATAGACAAGCGACAAAAACAAAAACAAAAACAAAAAAACAGTTTTCTGTTGGTGCCTGGGAGTGGTGGCTGTGCTGGTCTGGAGGAGAGGTAGTCCGGTTGGCTCAGTGTCAGTCTTCCTCTAGTAGATAAGCAGTTGCCAGGCATAGAGGGGCAGAGTTTGGCAGAACCGGGTCCTCCCACCCACCTCCAGTGGGGGCTGCTTTACTGCTCTCTGAAGTCCTACTGTGTTGGTATTGTGAAGAAAAATGGCCTCACCCCACACTGTCTTCCCCAGGTGCGGAATCTCAACCCACACTGTTCAGGAAGCCCTCACAATATATCACTGGTGGTCAGCTTGCTCCGCTCCACAGTACTCCCGTACCTCTTAGGCATTCCGGATGGAATTCAAACCCGATGTCTTAAGGGGCCCTGCACTGCGTGGACCCCGTTCTGGTGTAGCACCACTCAGCCCTGCTGATAAAAGGCCTTTTGCTGGCACCTGCAGCATCTTTTGTCCTTGGGGAGGCAATAAACTTTCCCACAGTACTCAAGGAAGGGGACTATTCTTTCCCAGTGCACCCGTGAGATCTCTACAGCACTCTGGGCTGGCTTGTTTCCAACCGCCCCCCCCCCCCCCCCCCAGGCATGCACACACAGCTCTGGCTTTGCTCTGGAGAAAGTCACACGCTTTTGAAACCTCCAAGTTTCAGCTTCTAAGGCTGTTTGCAAAATAGAAACTGGTACTCCTTGTATTGTATTTCTCAGTCTCCATTCTGGAGAGGTTTTCCTCTTGTGCTAACCAGATACGGAAGCCCTCTGTCGTTCCCTTTCTTTTGCCTCTGCACAGAAAGGGTCCTCTCCCTTCTGTGCCTAACCCATTTTATCTCCTCCAATTCACATACACACAACTCGATACTGCCAAGCTGTCTCCCTCCACCTGTGGAGATCCTTCTGCCACTCCACAGATTGCCTGAGTGTTTCAAGTAATCTGAGCTCAATACAACTGTGTTTGAGGGATGAGGAAATTCCCGGTCTGCCTACTTCTCTGCTGTTTTAACTCCCTCCTAAATAAGTAACATTTTAAAAGAAAAAAGTTAACTCCTCAGCAGGCCTTCCTCATTTCATCCAAGATTTAGTCTTTCCCTTTAATGTTCTCCTCCACTGTTTATATGCAGTTTCCATAACACTCCTCAGTCAGTACTATAATTTTTTGTTTCTTTTCAGTCATTCCTACAATGTTATGAACTTAAGTGTAAGACTCTTTTGTTAATTCTCCTCTGTCTCTTTCACAATGTGCACAATATCCGGCATATGATAGTTGCCCAGTACATTGTGTTTTGAATTAATATAAACTTTTCAGTTCTACCTATGTTAATGAATTTCTTCCTATAGTTTCTTTGCTGTTGTCTCTTATTGCATTTATCACTATCTTGTATTAGAATTATTTACTTAGATTTGTTGTCTTTATGAGATTGTGAACCCCTGGAGTTATAATAGGTGGTCAATTAGGATGGTGAAATAGTTTTTCTATAACTCCTAAATTAACATATGATGACAATGCTATCACAGTAGTTAGTGATACCTCAGATGATAACTTTTTAGTATAATAATAGTCTCATTAGTCAAAAATAAGAATTAAATCTTTAAAATATATGCATTTATTACACTGCTGCACTTATTCATGGAGACCTCACACATCCTACAGTCCTTTATTGAAAGGTATGCAGAAATCTATTAAGCTTTTTAAAAAATCTTTCAGTTTGGTTTCCAGAATGTCAAAGATTAATTTCGAAGACATTGATGGTATTTAGACCGACTTCAATAGTCTAGTTGGGGAGAACAACATTAATAAGTAGGAACTGAGATTCCAAGACTGATAGAGATATTTACCTTGAGCACATACATTCTTTGAATGCATGAATGTCCCTTAATCTAGCTAAAATGTATTCATTTATACATTTGTTCATTCAGCAAATATTTTTGAGCAACTACTAGGGATTCTGAAGTATTAAGATGTAAATAAAATGTAGTCTTTGTCCTCAGGGAGGCAGTATAGCATACTGGTTAAGAACACATGAAATTAAATAAACTTACTTTTTAAATAATGCTTCTCTACCAGTTACATGATCTTGAACAAGGTACTTAAACATTGTACCTTAGTTTAATCTTCTGTTAATAGGGGTAATAATAGCTATTTTGCATGATTGCTATGAAGATTTAGGTGTAATAATGCACATGTAGTGCTATTCACAATTATTGCACGTAATAACCACTCCAAAAGCATTTATTTTCAATCTTATTGTCTAAAAATAGAAGTGTTATTTTCTGCAGTTTATGTGTTCATAATAGTACCAGTCATCTGCTTTATTGTAGCATATGACCTCATTCCAAATATTTACAGATAGACTTGCTATTCACACTTGGCACTCTTATCCTAATTCTCAGGCTCCATGAGGTTTGTGAGAACAACTTCTTAGTAGTGAGGATAGTAGTGAATGAAATTGAATTATCTTAACAATAAGAATGAAAGAGTTTCCATAAGACTGATGGTGGGAGAATATTATTTGAATGAAGCAGTATAATTCTAAGAAAGATTCTAAATATATTAGAAAGTACTTTGTAAATGAAATGTTGATCACTCTAAGTTAGTGTGGATTTACTAGGAATATATTTTGCTAGACCAGTAGACCAGTGTTACCTATACTGTTGTCCCTTAGAGTATTGAATGTTAATAGGGTAGTTCTGCAAAAAGAAAATATGTCTTCTATGACCCAATAAATTTAGGAAATAGGAGATTAAGCAAAGTGAAACATATGTCTTCACATGTACATGTGAAAAGCCACATGCACTCTGTAAAGTCTTGCAGAGTTTTAATACACTAAAGTGTATTATAGATTTCCAATAGGGTAAACATAATATATAGTCTTTCCCAAATGTGAGCACGAAACTATTTTGTTGTGTGTATGAGTGCATTGCTTATCAACATTATCTCAAACTAATATTTTATAAAATACAGTTTTGGAAATACAGTGCTAATTTAAGTTTCTTTATAGAATCACTAGAGTAGTAGAAAGGAGAATGAGCAGACATATTATATTTTAATTTTTGGGAGGAATTTGAAAAAAATTATTTTGTTATTAATATAAGATGGAAAAGTGTCTTCTAGATCAAATTTAAACTTTCATACTTTCTATGCTTTCATATTTTCTAAAATATTTTTGCTTTCCTACTTTCTAAAATATTTTTTTTAATATATGAAATTTATTGTCAAATTGGTTTCCATACAACACCCAGTGCTCATCCCAAAAAGGTGCCCTCCTCAATACCCATCACCCACCCTCTCCTCCCTCCCACCCCCCATCAACCCTCAGTTTGTTCTCAGTTTTTAACAGTCTCTTATGCTTTGGCTCTCTCCCACTCTAACCTCTTTTTTTTTTTTCCTTCCCCTCCCCCATGGGTTCCTGTTAAGTTTCTCAGGATCCACATAAGAGTGAAACCATATGGTATCTGTCTTTCTCTGTATGGCTTATTTCATTTAGCATCACACTCTCCAGTTCCATCCACGTTGCTACAAAAGGCCATATTTCATTTTTTCTCATTGCCACGTAGTATTCCATTGTGTATATAAACCACAATTTCTTTATCCATTCATCAGTTGATGGACATTTAGGCTCTTTCCATAATTTGGCTATTGTTGAGAGTGCTGCTATGAACATTGGGGTACAAGTGCCCCTATGCATCAGTACTCCTGTATCCCTTGGATAAATTCCTAGCAGTGCTATTGCTGGGTCATAGGGTAGGTCTATTTTTAATTTTCTGAGGAACCTCCACACTATTTTCCAGAGTGGCTGCACCAATTTGCATTCCCACCAACAGTGCAAGAGGGTTCCCGTTTCTCCACATCCTCTCCAGCATCTATAGTCTCCTGATTTGTTCATTTTGGCCACTCTGACTGGCGTGAGGTGATACCTGAGTGTGGTTTTGATTTGTATTTCCCTGATAAGGAGCGACGTTGAGCATCTTTTCATGTGCCTGTTGGCCATCCGGATGTCTTCTTTAGAGAAGTGTCTATTCATGTTTTCTGCCGAATTCTTCACTGGGTTATTTGTTTTTCGGGTGTGGAGTTTGGTGAGCTCTTTATAGATTTTGGAGACTAGCCCTTTGTCCGATATGTCATTTGCAAACATCTTTTCCCATTCCGTTGGTTGCCTTTTAGTTTTGTTGGTTGTTTCCTTTGCTGTGCAGAAGCTTTTTATCTTCATAAGGTCCCAGTAATTCACTTTTGCTTTTAATTCCCTTGCCTTTGGGGATGTGTCGAGTAAGAGATTGCTATGGCTGAGGTCAGAGAGGTCTTTTCCTGCTTTCTCCTCTAAGGTTTTGATGGTTTCCTGTCTCACATTTAGGTCCTTTATCCATTTTGAGTTTATTTTTGTGAAAGGTGTGAGAAAGTGGTCTAGTTTCAGCCTTCTGCATGTTGCTGTCCAGTTCTCCCAGCACCATTTGTTAAAGAGACTGTCTTTTTTCCATTGGATGTTCTTTCCTGCTTTGTCAAAGATGATTTGGCCATACGTTTGTGGGTCTAGTTCTGGGGTTTCTATTCTATTCCATTGGTCTATGTGTCTGTTTTTGTGCCAATACCATGCTGCCTTGATGATGACAGCTTTATAGTAGAGGCTAAAGTCTGGGATTGTGATGCCTCCTGCTTTGGTCTTCTTCTTCAAAATTACTTTGGCTATTCGGGGCCTTTTGTGGTTCCATATGAAATTTAGGATTGCTTGTTCTAGTTTCGAGAAGAATGCTGGTGTAATTTTGATTGCGATTGCATTGAATGTGTAGATAGCTTTGGGTAGTATTGACATTTTGACAATATTTATTCTTCCAATCCATGAGCAGGGAATGTCTTTCCATTTCTTTAAATCTTCTTCAATTTCCTTCGTAAGCTTTCTATAGTTTTCAGCATACAGATCCTTTACATCTTTGGTTAGATTTATTCCTAGGTATTTTATGCTTCTTGGTGCAATTGTGAATGGGATCAGTTTCTTTATTTGTCTTTCTGTTGCTTCATTGTTAGTGTATAAGAATGCAACTGATTTCTGTACATTGATTTTGTATCCTGCAACTTTGCTGAATTCATGTATCAGTTCTAGCAGACTTTTGGTGGAGTCTATCGGATTTTCCATGTATAATATCATGTCATCTGCAAAAAGCGAAAGCTTGACTTCATCTTTGCCAATTTTGATGCCTTTGATTTCCTTTTGTTGTCTGATTGCTGATGCTAGAACTTCCAGCACTATGTGAAACAACAGCGGTGAGAGTGCGCATCCCTGTCGTGTTCCTGATCTCAGGGAAAAAACTCTCAGTTTTTCCCCGTTGAGGATGATGTTAGCTGTGGGCTTTTCATAAATGGCTTTTATGATGTTTAAGTATGTTCCTTCTATCCCGACTTTCTCAAGGGTTTTTATTAAGAAAGGGTGCTGGATTTTGTCAAAGGCCTTTTCTGCATCGATTGACAGGAACATATGGTTCTTATCTTTTTTTTTTGTTAATGTGATGTATCACGTTGATTGATTTGCGAATGTTGAACCAGCCCTGCATCCCAGGAATGAATCCCACTTGATCATGGTGAATAATTCTTTTTATATGCCTTGGAATTCGATTTGCTAGTATCTTGTTGAGAATTTTTGCATCCATATTCATCAGGGATATTGGCCTGTAGTTCTCTTTTTTTACTGGGTCTGTGTCTGGTTTAGGAATCAAAGTAATACTGGCTTCATAGAATGAGTCTGGAAGTTTTCCTTCCCTTTCTATTTCTTGGAATAGCTTGAGAAGGATAGGTATTATCTCTGCTTTAAACGTCTGGTAGAACTCCCCTGGGAAGCCATCTGGTCCTGGACTCTTATTTGTTGGGAGATTTTTGATAACCGATTCAATTTCTTCGCTGGTTATGGGTCTGTTCAAGCTTTCTATTTCCTCCTGATTGAGTTTTGGAAGAGTGTGGGTGTTTAGGAATTTGTCCATTTCTTCCAGGTTGTCCAATTTGTTGGCATATAATTTTTCATAGTATTCCCTGATAATTGTTTGTATCTCTGAGGGATTGGTTGTAATAATTCCATTTTCATTCGTGATTTTATCTATTTGGGTCATCTCCCTTTTCTTTTTGAGAAGCCTGGCTAGAGGTTTGTCAATTTTGTTTATTTTTTCAAAAAACCAACTCTTGGTTTCGTTGATCTGCTCTACAGTTTTTTTTGATTCTATATTGTTTATTTCTGCTCTGATCTTTATTATTTCTCTTCTTCTGCTGGGTTTAGGCTGTCTTTGCTGTTCTGCTTCCATTTCCTTTAGGTGTGCTGTTAGATTTTGTATTTGGGATTTTTCTTGTTTCTTGAGATAGACCTGGATTGCAATGTATTTTCCTCTCAGGACTGCCTTCGCTGCATCCCAAAGCGTTTGGATTGTTGTATTTTCATTTTCATTTGTTTCCATATATTTTTTAATTTCTTCTCTAATTGCCTGGTTGACCCACTCATTCGTTAGTAGGGTGTTCTTTAACCTCCATGCTTTTGGAGGTTTTCCAGACTTTTTTCTGTGGTTGATTTCAAGCTTCATAGCATTGTGGTCTGAAAGTATGCGTGGTATAATTTCAATTCTTGTAAACTTATGAAGGGCTGTTTTGTGACCCAGTATATGATCTATCTTGGAGAATGTTCCATGTGCACTCGAGAAGAAAGTATATTCTGTTCCTTTGGGGTGCAGACTTCTAAATATATCTGTCAAGTCCATCTGATTCAATGTTTCATTCAAGGCCCTTGTTTCTTTAGAGACCGTGTGTCTAGATGATCTATCCATTTCTGTAAGTGGGGTGTTAAAGTCCCCTGGAATTACCACATTCTTCTCAATAAGGTTGCTTATGTTTATGAGTAAATGTTTTATATATCTGGGGGCTCCGGTATTCGGTGCATAGACATTTATAATTGATAGCTCTTCCTGATGGATAGACCCTGTAACTATTATATAATGTCCTTCTTCATCTCTTGTTACAGCCTTTAATTTAAAGTCTAGTTTGTCTGATATAAGTATGGCTACTCCAGCTTTCTTTTGGCTTCCAGTAGCATGGTAAATAGTTCTCCATCCCCTCACTCTCAACCTAAACGTGTCCTCAGGTCTAAAATGAGTCTCTTGTAGACAGCAAATAGATGGGTCTTGTTTTTTTATCCATTCTGATACCCTATGTCTTTTGGTTGGCGCATTTAATCCATTTACATTCAGTGTTATTATAGAAAGATACGGGTTTAGAGTCATTGTGATGTCTGTATGTTTTATGCTTGTAGTGATGTCTCTGGGACTTTGTCTCACAGGGTCCCCCTTAGGATCTCTTATAAGGCTGGTTTAGTGGTGATCAATTCCTTCAGTTTTTGTTTGTTTGGGAAGACCTTTATCTCTCCTTCTATTCTAAATGACAGAGTTGCTGGATAAAGGATTCTCGGCTGCATATTTTTTCTGTCTAGCACCCTGAAAATCTCGTGCCAATTCTTTCTGGCCTGCCAAGTTTCAAAAGAGAGATCAGTCACGAGTCTTATAGGTCTCCCTTTATATGTGAGGGCACGTTTATCCCTTGCTGCTTTCAGAATTTTCTCTTTATCCTTGTATTTTGCCAGTTTCACTATGATATGTCGTGCAGAAGATCGATTCAAGTTCCGTCTGAAGGGAGTTCTCTGTGATTCTTGGATTTCAATGCCTTTTTCCTTCCCCAGTTCAGGGAAGTTCTCAGCTATTATTTCTTCGAGTACCCCTTCAGCACCTTTCCCTCTCTCTTCCTCCTCTGGGATACCAATTATGCGTATATTATTTCTTTTTAGTGTATCACTTGATTCTCTAATTTTCCCCTCATACTCCTGGATTTTTTTATCTCGCTTTTTCTCAGCTTCCTCTTTTTCCATAACTTTATCTTCTAGTTCACCTATTTTCTCCTCTGCCTCTTCAAGCCGAGCTGTGGTGGTTTCCATTTTGTTATGCATTTCGTTTAAAGCGTTTTTCAGCTCCTCGTGACTGTTCCTTAGTCCCTTGATCTCTGTAGCAAGAGATTCTCTGCTGTCCTGTATACTGTTTTCAAGCCCAGCGATTAATTTTATTACTATTATTCTAAATTCACTTTCTGTTATATTATTTAAATCCTTTTTGATCAGCTCATTAGCTGTTGTTATTTCCTGGAGATTCTTCTGAGGGGAATTCTTCCACTTGGTCATTTTGGATAGTCCCTGGCGTGGTGAGGACCTGCAGGGCACTTCCCCTGTGCTGTGCTGTATAAGTGGAGTTGATGGGCAGGGCCGCAGTCCGACCTTTTGTCTGCCCCCAGCCCACCGCTGGGGCCACAGTCAGACTGGTGTGTGGCTTCTCTTCCCCTCTCCTAGGGGCGGGATTCACTGTGGGGTGGCGTGGCCTGTCTGGGCTACTTGCACACTGCCAGGCTTGTGATGCTGGGGATCTGGCGTATTAGCTGGGGTGGGTAGGTAAGGTGCACGGGGGCAGGAGGGGTAGGCTTAGCTCGCTTCTCCTTAGGTGGTCCACTTCAGGAGGGGCCCTGTGGCAGTGGGAGGGAGTCAGATCCGCTGCCGGAGGTTTGGGTCCGCAGAAGCACAGAGTTGGGTGTTTGTGCGGAGCGAGCAAGTTCCCTGGCAGGAACTGGTTCCCTTTGGAATTTTGGCTGGGGATTGGGCGGGGGAGATGGCGCTGGCGAGCGCCTTTGTTCCCCACCAAACTGAGCTCTGTCGTCCGGGGGCTCAGCAGCTCTCCCTCCCTTTGTCCTCCAGCCTTCCCGCTTTCCGAGTAGAGCTGTTAACTTATGACCTCCCAGACGCTAAGTTGCGCTTGCTGTCGGAACACAGTCCGTCAGGCCCCTCTGCTTTTGCAAGCCAGACTCGGGGGCTCTGCCTGGCCAGCGAGCCGCCCCTCCGCCCCGGCTCCCTCCTGCCAGTCCGTGGAGCGTGCACCACCTCGCCGCCCTTCCTACTCTCTTCCGTGTGCCTCTCGCCTGTGCTTGGCTTCGGTGACTCCGTTCTGCTAATCCTCTGGTGGTTTTCTGGGTTATTTAGGCAGGTGTAGGTGGAATCTAAGTGATCAGCAGGATGCGCGGTGAGCCCAGTGTCCTCCTAAGCCCCCATCTTCCCTCCGGTCTCTTAAAATATTTTTGAAAACATATATATCACTCACATTTTTAAATAGAAAATGTTTTTATCATCATTTTTAAATTATTTAAAATATTTTGGATCTCAGATGCACAGAATTGACTTTATTATAAATATTTTCACATATACACTCTCTTGATTGTTTTCATACATGGATTACTTTTAGTTATTTATTTTAGTAAATCAGTTTTTATAATGTAATAAGCATGCACAAACCCAACAGCCAAAATGAAAGTTAGACCATGACAATGATTTTACATTTAACCATATATTTTCCTCCTGCTATTCCACTTCTTTTTTTTTAATTAATTTATTTTTTTTATTTTTTATTTTTTTTTCCACTTCTTTGGGTGACTTACCTTGATTCCATGTTTAGTGTTCCCTGGATTTCTACTTTATTTAGCTTTATTGAATTTAAATGTATTCTGAAGATGTATATAATTTTAGCTATTTTTTTAATTTAAGAAAGATTTATGCCATAAGTAATCTTTTAAAACTTAATATTTTCATGCAATGTTATATTGTTAACATTCATTAAGTTTTTATGTCTCTTTAGTTTATTATTTAAAAAGAAACATTTAATTATGTAACATATATAAGACATACATAACAAGTGTCCAAATCAAATGTACAGCTTCATTAACTTAAATAAACACAACTATGTAACTACTACCTACATCTACATAAATAATAGCTTTATTATTAGGGAATGAGAGACCTAAGATGGTGGTGTAGTAGGAGGACCCTAGGCTTGCCTCATCCCTCAAACACAGCTAGATAACCACCAAATTAACCTGAATACTCAAGAAATTGAGATGAGGGCTGATAGAACAAACTGCACAAGAGGGTCAGGAAAGGCCACTTGAAGGAAGGTAGGAAGTGAATGTTTTGGGGGAGAAACAGATCATGAGTGCTGTGGAGGGGATGGAGCCCTGTTTGCAGAGAAATGCAAGAGAGAGAGAAAGGAGAACACAGGAGATTGCTCAAAGAGAGCACTTCCCCAAAGGCATTGGCTGGGGAAAATGAAAGGGAGTGATTTTCATGAGTTTTTGCAACCAGTGGGGCTCAAAGACTGGAGTCTTAGAGGTTCATGGCATCGCTGGAATAGAACCCTCAGGGCACTTCCCTATTTCTGGAGAGAAGGCAGGCAGGTATCCCTGGGGCAGACAGCATGATCTATTACCTAAGATGAAACAGGACAGACTGTTCCCTCTTCTCAGAGTGCATCTGTGAAAGTCAGCATAGCCTCTTCAGGGACAAAAGAGCTGGTAGGTGCCGTTTCCTCCCCTGCTCCTCAGCATAGGAGCAGAGCCCCCTGCTAAGGGTGGCTAACCCAGACACTGGCTGTTTAGCTTGCTTTGCTCCAAATCCCAAGCCCTGATGCTGTGCCATGAATGCCCTTCTGGGTCAAACCTGCATTTGTCCCAGTGAGGTGAGACCCTTTTCCAGAGGACCAGCACAGGTCCTTGGCACACCAGGTCTCCAAAATTTGGCATTTTAAAAGTCAGCAGGCCTGGATAGGGTAGAGTTCAAGGTATGCTGCACTTGTGTTCAGGCAAGCAAGTAACCCAGAAACAGACACTATGAAATCAACGATCTGAAAAATTCCTGTGATGCACAAGGGGAAGTTATTTGATACTCTGAAAGAGCTTCCCTGAGAACAGCAAACACAGACTCCCCTCTCCAGGGATCAAGGAGCTGGCTGGCACTATTATACACTCCCACCCCTCAGCATAAACCAACTTCATTAAACAACATAGTTCCAACACTGGCTGCCTAAACTGCTTGTACCAAGTCCCACCCTCTTGCACTCCACTGATACTGCCTCTCTTCTCTCATTCAAGTGCACCTAATGACCAGTGCAGCAAGTCCCAACCCCCAGAAGATAAGCAAAACAGTTCTGCACACACTATGGCTACTTAACATAGAATTCTACAAAGCTTCAGTTCTAGTGGAAATAGAATCGTGTCTCTTTTAGCAAGGAGACCAGAGCTCACCTAACTTAAAACTCCTGACACCCTAACCAAGGTCCAAACACTGCCCACTGCAGGCAATGAGAAACAGTACAGACGATTGACCTGAGGGATACAGCAGCTAAAACACAGCAGCAAAGTGCACACAGCACAAACCAAAGACACTTCCTGTAGCACCAGGCTTTGGACAATATGTGACCTTTTCTTCATAAAGGCATTGTCTTCAGGAGCAGGTAACATAATCTACTTTGAACACAGAGAAGAGGACAGAGACCTAGACAAAATGCTAAGACAGAGGAATTCATCCCAAAAGAAAAAACAAGAAAATGTCACAGTCACAACCAGGGATCTAATCAAAACAGGTATAAGTAATATGCCTGATCCATAAATTAAAGCAACATCATAAGGATACTAGCTGGACTTGAGAAAAACAAGGAAGATTTCAGGGAGACCCTTGCTACAGAGATAAAAGAGCTATAAAAAACTAGGATAAGATAAACAATGCAATAACCAAGATTCAATGACCATGAGGATGGAAGAAGCAGAGGATCAAATAAGTGATATAGAAGATAGAATTATACAAAATAATAAAACTGAACAAAAGAAGAAAGTAAAATTTTAGGTCACAAGAGTAGACTTAGGGAACTCAGTCACTCCATCAAAAGTAATATTTGTATATAGGACTCCATAAGAAGAAGAGAGAAAAGGGGACAGCAGGTTTATTTGAGGAAATTATAACTGAAAAGTTCCCTAATCTGTGGAAGGAAACATATGTCCAAAATTGGGAGGCACAGAGAACTCCTGTTAAAATCAACAAAAGCAGGCCAACACCAAGATATATTGTAATTGAATTTGCAAAATATAACCATAAAGAAAACATCATAAAAACAGCAAGAAAAAAGGAGTCCCTCCTTACAAGGAAAGACCAATAAAGTGAGCAACAGACCTCTCCACATAAACCTGGCAAACCACATGGGAGTGGCATGATATATTCAATGTGCTGAATGGGAAAAAAATCTGCAACCAAGAATACTCTATCCAGCAGGACTGTCATATGGAAGAGAAGGAGAGAGAAGAATTTCCCAGACAAATAAACACTGAAGGAGTTCATGCCCACTAAACCAGCCCTGCAAGAAATATAAGAGGGAACTCTCTGACTGGAAAGGAAAGAACAAAAGTGACAAATACTGGAAAGTAACAGAGAAAAATCTCCAGAAACAACAACAAAAAAGTAATGAAATGGCACTAGATATATAT
Source organism: Prionailurus viverrinus (assembly GCF_022837055.1). Lineage (NCBI taxonomy): Eukaryota > Metazoa > Chordata > Mammalia > Carnivora > Felidae > Prionailurus > Prionailurus viverrinus. The sequence goes on from NC_062579.1 coordinate 59,289,517, forward strand.
CTATCAATAATTACTCTGAAGGTAAATGGAATAAATTCTCCAATCAAAAGATATAGGATGTCAGAATGGATAAAAAACAAGACCCATTTATATGTAGTCTATAAGAGGCTCATTTGAGTCCTAAAGACATATGAAGATTGAAAGTGAGGGAATATAGAAACATTTATCATACAAATAGCCATTAAAAGAAAGCTGGAGTAGTAATAATTATATCAGACAAACCAGATTCTAAACCAGACTATAACAAGAGAAAAAGAAGGGCACTATATTGTTATAGAGGGGACTATATACAAGAAGTTCTAAAACTTGTAAATATTTATGTTCCCAACATGACAGCATCAAAATATATAAATCAATATTGGAGTGCTTGGGTGGCTCAGTTGGTTAAGTGTCCAACTTCAGCTCAGGTAATGATCTCACAGTTCGTGAGTCTGAGCCCCACATCAGGCTCTGTGCTGACAGCTCAGAGTCTGGAGCCTGCTTCAGATTTTGTGTCTCCTTCTCTCTCTGCCCCTTCCCCACTTGTGCTTGCTCTCTCTCAATGATAAATAAACATTTAAAAAAGTATATCAAACAAAAAGGAACTGATTGATAATAATACAATTATAGTAGGGTAATTTTTTTTTAATTTTTTTTCAACGTTTATTTATTTTTTGGGACAGAGAGAGACAGAGCATGAACGGGCGAGGGGCAGAGAGAGAGGGAGACACAGAATCGGAAACAGGCTCCAGGCTCTGAGCCATCAGCCCAGAGCCTGCCTGATGCGGGGCTCGAACTCACGGACCGCGAGATCGTGACCTGGCTGAAGTCGGACGCTTAACCGACTGCGCCACCCAGGCGCCCCTATAGTAGGGTAATTTAACACCCCAATTACAGAAATGGAAAGATCATCTCAGCAGAAAATAAACAAGGAAACAATGGCTATGAATGGCACACCAGAACAGATGGACTTAACAGATATATTCAGAATATTTCCATCCTAAAGCAGCAGAATACACATACTTTTCAAGTGCTTATGGGACATTGCTCAGAATAGATCACAAACTGGGTCACAAATCAGCCCTCAACAAGTATAAAAAGACTGAGATCATACCACTCATATGGTATTTCTGACCACAGTTCTATGAAGCTTGAAGTTAACCACAAGAAAAAAATTTGGAAAAACCATAAATACATGCAGGTTAAACAACATGCTACTAAACAATGAATGGTTCAAACAGGACATAAAAAGAAATTTAAAATTACATGGAAAAAAATGAAAATGAAAACCCAATGGTTCCAAACCTTAGGAATGCAGCAAAAGCTGTCAGAAAAAGTATATAGCAATATAGGCCTATTTCAATTAGCGATAAAAATGTCAAATAAATACCAGAAACCTAAACCTAAAGGAGTTAGAAAAAGAAAAAAAAATGAAGCCTAAAGCCAGCAGAAGAAGGAATATAATAAAGATAGAGCATAAATAATTGATATAGAAAGACAAAAAAAGCCAGTAGAACAGAACAATAAAACCAGGAGATGGTTCTTTGAAAATATTAATAAAATTGATAAACTTCTAGCCAGATATATCAAAAAGAAAATAGAAGGAACCCAAATAAATGAAATCATAGATGAGAGATAAGAAATAACAATCAACATCACAGAAATACAATTATAAGATAATATTATGAAACATTATATGCCAACAAATTGCACAATTTAGAAGAAATGGATTAACTCCTAGAAACATATAAACTACCAAAACTGAAACAAGAAGAAATAGAAAACTTGAACACACTGATAACCAGCAAAGAAATGGAATCAGTAATCAAAAATCTCCCCACAAACAAAAGACCAGGGCCAAATGGCTTCACAATTGAATTCTATCAAACATTTAAAGAAGAGTTAATACCTATTTTTTTCTTAAACTGTTCCAAAAAATATATAAATGGAAGGAAAACACCCAAATTCATTCTATAAGGCCAACATTACCCCAAAGCCAAAACCAAACAAAGACTCCACTAAAAAAAGAACTACAGGCTAATAGCCCTGATAAACATGGTGGCAAAAATTCTCAACAAATTACAAGCAAATCAAATCCAACAGAACATTAAAAGAATTATTCACCCAGAGAAGTGGGATTTATTCCTGGGCTACAGGTGTGGTTCAATATTTGCAAATGAGACAACATGATACACCATATTTGAAAAGGAAAGGATGAGAACCATATGATCCTTTTTATAGATGCAGAAAAAGCATTTGACAAAGTACAACATCAATTTAAGATAAAACTCCTGAACAAAGTAGAGTTAGAGGAACATACCACAACATCATAAAGGACATATATGAAATACAATAGCTAGTATCATCCTCAATGGGGAACAAATGAGAGCTTTTCCTCTATGGTCCAGAAGAAGATAGCAATGTCTACTCTCACCATTGTTATTTAACATAGTACTGGAAGTCGTAACCTCGGCAATCAGAAAACAAAAAGAAATAAAATGCATCAAAATTGGCAAGGAAGAAATCAAATTTTCACAATTTGCAAATGACATGAAACTCTATATTGAAACCCAAAAGACTCCACCAAAAAATTGCTAGAATGGGGGCCCCTGGGTGGCGCAGTCGGTTAAGCGTCCGACTTCAGCCAGGTCACGATCTCGCGGTCCGTGAGTTCGAGCCCCGCGTCGGGCTCTGGGCTGATGGCTCGGAGCCTGGAGCCTGTTTCCGATTCTGTGTCTCCCTCTCTCTCTGCCCCTCCCCCGTTCACGCTCTGTCTCTCTCTGTCCCAAAAATAAATAAACGTTGAAAAAAAAAATTTAAAAAAAAAAAATTGCTAGAATGGATACACAAATTCAGTAAAGTCATAGGATACAAAATTAACATAGAGAAATCTGTTGCATTTCTATACTCCAGTAATGAAGCGCAGAAAGAGAAATCAAAGAATCAGTCCCATTTACAATTGCACCTAAAACCATAAGATACTTAGGAATAAACTTAACCAAAGAGATAAAAGATGTGAAAACTCTGAAAACTATAAAACAATGGTGAAAGAAATTGAAGATGAAACAAAGAAATGGGAAAACATTTCATGCTTATGGATTGGAAGAACAAATATTCTTAAAGTGTCTATGCTGCCCAAAGGAATCTACACATTTAATTCAATACCTATCAAAATATCACAAGCATTTTTCACAGAGATAGAACAAATTATCCTGAAGTTTATAAGGGACAACAGAAGACCTGAATAGTTAGAGCAATCTTGAAAAAGAAAAGCAAAGCTGCAGGCATCACAATTCTAGACATCAAGTCATATTACAGAACTGTAGTTATCAAGACAGTATGGTACTGTCACAAAAACATACAAATACATCAGTGGAAGAGAATAGAAAACTCAGCAATGAACCCACAACTATATGGTCAACTAATCTTTGACAAAGCAGGAAAGAATAGCCAATAGAAAAAAGACAGTCTCTTCAACAAATGGTACTGGGAAAACTGGACAGCTATGTATAAAAGAATGAAACTGGACCACTTTCTTATACCATACACAAAAATAAATCCAAAGTGGATTTAACACCTAAATGTGAAATCGGAAACCATCAAAATTCTAGATAAGAATACAGACAATAAGCTCTTTGACATCAGCCATAATAACCTCTTATTATTACATGTTCCAGTATGCTGCATTTTCACCATTGAGTTCAAAATTTTCTAATTTCAATGGTGGATTTTTCACTTTCATTCATGAATTGTTTAGAAGTAGTTACTTAATTTGCTCAAACATATGGTAATCTTTTAGTTTTCTTTTTGTTATTGATTTCTACTCTAATATATTCTGTATGCATTTAAACCGTTTGAAATTAATCAAGACTTAATAAGTTGTGCAACATGTGTCAATTTTTGTAATATTTCATGTGCAATTTTATTTTTGTTCCATGATTTTATTTAATTTCCAGATAACATATAATGCAACACTAATTTCAGGTGTAGAGTTTAGTGAATCAGCACTTACATATGCTGTGCTAATCACAAGTGCCCTCCTTAATACCAATTACCTACTTAACCCTTCCCCCACCACACACACTTCCCCTCTAATAACCCTCAGTTTGTTCTCTATAGCTAAGAGTCTGTTTCTTGGTTTGCCTCTCTTTTTTATTTCCCTATGTTCATTTGTTTTGTTTCTTAAATTTCACATATGGGTGGAATCATATGGTATTTGTCTTTCTCTGACTTATTTCACTTAGAATAATACTCTCTACCTTCACTCATATCATTAAAAATGGCAAGCTTTCATTCTTTTGAATTGCTGAGTAATATTCCATTGTGTGTGTGTGTGTGTATATATATATATATATATATATATACCACATCTTTTTTATCCATTCATCAGTTGATGAACATTTGGGATCTTTCTATAATTTGACTATTGTAGATAACACTACTATAAACATCAGGGTACATGTATCCCTAGATTCACTATTTTTGTACCCTTTGGGAAAATATCTAGTAGTGCATTTACTGGATCATTGGGTAGAGCTATTTAATCTTTTGAGGGACCTCCATACTCTTTTCGTGAGTGGCTGCCCCAATTTGCATTCCCACCAAGGGTGTAAGAGGATCCACCTTTCTCCACATCCTTAACACCTGTTATTTCCTGAGTTGTTAATTTTAGCCATTCTGACAAGGCTGACAAGTATGAGGTCATATCTTATCCTGGTTTTGATTTATATTTCCATGATGATAAGTAATGTTGTGCATCTTTTAATGTGTCTGTGAGCCATCTGTAGGTCTCCCTTGGATAAATGTCTATTCATGCCTTCTGCGCGTTTCTTAACTGCATTATTTATTTTTTGGGTGTTGAGTTTGATAAGTTCTTTATAGATTCTGGATACTAATCCTTTTTTTTTTTTTTTTTGGCATCCGTTCCCTGCATGTCCCTGTCCAGGTTTCCAAATACCATTTTTTAAAAAGTCAAATCCATGTTAGTTAACATATAGTGTAATAATGATTTCATGAATAGAATTTAGTGATTCATCACTTACATATAATACCCAGTGATCATCCCAACAAGTATCCTCCTTAATGCCCCTAACCCATTTAGCCCAATACCCTACCCAACACTCTGCCAGCAACCTTCAGTTTGTTTAAGAGTTTCTAATGGTTTCTTTCCCTGTTTTTTTTTTTATTATTTTTGATTCACTTCCCTTATGTTCATCTGTTTTGTATCTGAAATTCTACATATGAGTGAAATCATAGGATATTTGTCTTTCCCTAACTGACTTATTTCAATTAGCATAATATGCTCTAGTTCCATCCACATTGTTGTAAATTGCAAGATTTCATTCTTTTTCATCACCAAGTAGCATTCCATTGTGTGTGTGTGTGTGTGTGTGTGTGTGTGTTATCAACAAGTGCCCTCCTCAATGCCCATCACCCACTTTCCCCTCTCCCCCACTACCATCAACCCTCAGTTTGTTCTCTGTATTTAAGAATCTCTTATGGTTTGCCTCCCTCCCTGTTTGTAACTTTTTTTCCCCCTTCCTCTCCCCTATGGTCTTCTGTTAAGTTTCTCAAGATCCATATATGAGTGAAAACATATGGTGTCCGTCTTTCTCTGACTGACTTATTTCACTTAGCATAATACCCTCCAGTTCCATCCACGTTGCTACAGATGGCCAGAGTTCATTCTTTCTCATTGCCAAGTAGTATTCCATTGTATATATAAACCACATCTTCTTTTTTTTTTTTAATTTTTTTTAACGTTTATTTATTTTTTGAGACAGAGAGAGACAGAGCATGAACAGGGGAGGGGCAGAGAGAGAGGGAGACACAGAATCGGAATCAGGCTCCAGGCTCTGAGCCGTCAGCCCAGAGCCCGACGCGGGGCTCGAACTCGCGGACCGCGAGATCGTGACCTGAGCCGAAGTCGGACGCTTAACCGACTGAGCCACCCAGGCGCCCCTAAACCACATCTTCTTTATCCATTCATCACTCGAGTGACATTTGGCCTCTTCCCATAATTTTGCTATTTTTGATAATGTTGCTATAAACATGGGGGTGCATGTGCCCCTTTGAATCAGCATTTTTGTATCTTTTGGATAAATACCTAGTAGTGCAATTGCTGGGTCGTAGGGTAGTTCTATTTTTAATTTTTTGAGGAACCTCCATACTGTTTTCCAGAGTGGTAGCACCAGTTTGAATTCCCACCAGTAGTGCAAAAGGGTTCCTCTTTCTCTGCATCCTCAACAACAACTGCTGTTGCCTGAGTTGTTCATTTTAGCCATGCTGACAGGTGGTAGGTGGTATCTCATTGTGATTTTGATTTGTATTTCCCTGATGATGAGTCATGTTGAGCATTTTTTATGTGTCTATTAGCCATCTGGATGTCTTCTTTGGAAAAGTGTTTATTCATGTCTTTTCCCATTTCTTCACTGGATTAGTTTCTTTGGGTGCTGAGTTTGATAAGTTCTTATAGATTTTAGACACTAACCCTTTCCGTGATATGTCATTTGCAAATATCTCCTCCCATTCTGTTGGTAGCCTTTTAGTTTTGTTGATTCTTTCCTTCTCTGTGCAAAAGCTTTTTATCTTGATGAGGTCCCAAAAGTTCATTTTTGCTTTTGTTTCCCTTGCCTCTGGAGACATGTTAGGTAAGAAGTTTCTGTGACCAATGTCAGAGGTTGTTTCCTGTTTTCTCCTCTAGGATTTTGATGACTTCCTGTCTTACATTTAGGCCTTTCATCCATTTTGAGTTTATTTTTGTGTATGGTGTGAGAAAGTCATTCAGGTCCATTCTCTGCATATCGCTGTCCAGGTTTCCCAGTATCATTTTCTGAAGAGCCTATTTTTTTCCATTGGATATTCTTTCCTCCTTTGTCATAGGTTAGTTGACCATACATTTGAGTGTCCATTTCTGGGTTGTCTATTCTGTTCCATTGATCTATTTGTTTTTGTGACAGTACCATACTGTCTTGATGATTGCAGCTTTGTAATACATCTTGAAATCTGGAATTGTGATGCCTCCAGCTTTGATTTTCTTGTTCAGGATTGCTTTGGCTATTAAGGGTCTTTTCTGCTTCCATAAATATTTTAAGATTGTTTGTTCTAGCTCTGTGAAGAATGTCGGTGTTATTTCGATAGGGATTACATTGAATATGTAGATTGCTTTAGGTAGTATCGATACTGCCCAAATTGTAGTATAATATTTGTTCTTCTAATCCATGAACATGGACTGGTTTTCCAATTTTTGTTTCTTCTTCATTTTTTTTCATAAGCTTTATATAGTTTTCAGTGTATAGTTTTTTAACCGCTTCAATTAGGTTTATTCCTAGGTATTTTATGATTTTTGGTGTTACTGTAAATGGGATCGATTCCTTGATTTCTCCTTCTTCTGCTTCATTATTGTTGTATAGAAATGCAACAGATTTCTAAACATTGATTTTATATCCTGTAACTTTGATGAATTCATGTATCAGTTCTAGCAGTTTTTTTGGGTGCAGTCTTTTGGGTTTTCCATGTAGAGTATCATGTCTTCTGCAAAGAGTGTAAGTTTGACTTCCTCCTTGTCAATTTGGATACTTTTTATTTCTTTGTGTTGTATGATTGCTGAGGCTAAGACTTCCAGCACTATGTTGAATAACAGTAGTGAGAGTAAAGTGGACATCCTTGTCATGTTCCTGACCTTAGGGGGGAAGCTCTCAGTTTTTCCCCATTGTGGATGATAATTAGTGGTGGTCTTTCATATACGGCCTTTATGATGTTGCAGTATGATCCTTCTATCCCCACTTTCTTGATTTTTTTTTATCAAGAAGGATACCGTATTTTGTCAAATGATTTTTCTGCATCTATTGAGAGGATCATGTGGTTCTTATCCGTTCTTTTATTAATGTGATGTATCACATTGGTTGATTTGCAGATATTGATTTGTGGATATTGAATGAGATCTGCATCCCAGGAATAAATCCTACTTGATCATGGTGAATAATTCTTTAACTGTATTGTTGGATCAGGTTTGTTAGTATCTTGTTGAGAATTTTTGCATCCATGTTCATGAAGGAAATTTGTCTGTAGTTCTTTTCAGTGAGGTCTTTGTCTGGTTTTGGAATCAAGGAAATTCTGTACTCATAGAATGAGTTTGGAAGTTTTCCTTCCATTTATGTTTTTGGGAACAGCTTCAAAAAATAGGTGTTAACTCTTTTTTTTAAATGTTTGGTAGAATTCTCCTGGAAAGCTATTCGGCCCTGGACTCTTTGTTGGGAGATTTTTTTATTATTGATACATTTTTGTTTTACTGGTTAGGAGTCTGTTCAAATTTTCTATTTCTTCCTGTTTCAGCTTTTATACATGTTTCTAGGAATTTTTCCATTTCTTCCAGATTGCCCGATTTGTTGGGATTTAATTGCTCATATTAGTCTTTTATTATTGTTTGTATTTCGACAGTGTTGGTTGTGATCTCTCCTCCTTTGTTCACCCAGGTGCCTCAGAAGAACAAATATTCTTAAAATACGTATACTACCCCAAGCAATCTGCACATTTAATGCAATCCTTGATTGCATTAAATTGTGAAAATTTTTCACAGAGCTAGAACAATTCTAAAATTTATACGGAAACAGAAAAGACCCTAAATAGCCAAAGAAACCTTGAAAAAGAAAAGCAAAGCTGGAGGCAACACAATTCCAGACTTCAAGTTGTGTTACAAGGGTGTAGTAATAAAAACAGTATGGTACTGGCACAAAAATAGGCACAAAGATCAAGAGAACAAAATAGAAAACCCAGAAATTAACCCACAACTATATGGTCAATTAATCTTTGAAAGAGCAGGAAAGAATATCCAATGGGAAAAAACAATGTCTCTTCAATAAATGGTGTTGGGAAAACTTGACAGCAACATGCAAAAGAATGAAACTGTACAACTTTCTTACACCGTACACAAAAACAAATTTAAAATGGATTAAAGACCTAAATGTGAGGCATGAAACTATTAAAAATCCTAGAGAACACAGGCAGTAACCTCCTTGACATTGGCTGTACAGCTTCTTACAAGCTATGTCTCCGAAGACAAGGGAAAATAAAGTATTGGGACTTCATCAAAATAAAAAGCTTCTGCACACCAAAGGAAACAATCAACAAAACTAAAAGGCAACCTAGGGAAAGGGAGAAGTATTTACAAATGACATATCTGATAAGGGATAGTACCCAAAATATGTAAAGATGTTATAAAATTCAACAGTCAAAAAATGAATAATCCAATTAACAATGGAGAGAATAGACATTTTCCCAGAGAAGACATACAGATGGCCAACGGACACATGAAAAGATGTTCATGATCACTGGTCATCTGGGAAATGGAAATCAAAACTACAATGATGTATCACCTCAAACCTGTCAGAATGGCTAAAATCAACAACATAAGAGGGGTGCCTGGGTGGCTCAGTTGGTTAAGCCCCACATCTGTCTGTCTGTCTGTCGGTCTCTCTCTCTCAAAATAAATAAAGTTTAAAAAACACACCATAAGTAACAGGTGTTAGTGAGGATGTGGAGAAAGGGGAACCCTCTTGCCCTGTTGGTGGGAATGCAGAGTTTTGCAGCCACTCTGGAAAACAGTATGGGCATTCCTCAGATAGTTAAAAATAGAACTACCCTATGACCCAGCAATTGCACTACACTGTATTTGCCCAAAGAATACAAAAATACTAATTCAAAGAGATACACACACCCCAATATTTAAAGCAGCATTATCTACACTAGCCCATTTATGGAAACAGCCCAAGTGTCCATGAGTGGATAACGAAGATGTGCTATGTATATATGTTATATATATACACACATACCATGGAATATTACTCAACATAGAAAAGAATGAAATCTTGCCATTTGCAACAACATGGATAGAGCTATAGACTATTATGCTAAGTGAAATAAGTCAGTCAGAGAAAGCCAAATACCATATGATTTCACTCATATGTGGAATTTAAGAAAAAAAAACAAATGAGCAAAAGGGAAAAAAAAAGGCAAACCAGGAAACAGACCCTTGACTATAGAAAACAAACTGATGGTTACCAGAAGAGAGGTGGGTGGGTATGGATTATATAAATGATGGGGATTAAGTTGGGCACTTTTGATCAGTGCAGAGTGTTGTATGTAAGTGTTGAATCACTATATTGTATACCTGAAATTAATATTACACTACACTATATATTTACTAAGAGGAAATTTAAATTAAAACTTTAAAAAATGTGTAGTAAGGCTGCTATTCAGAATAGAAACAAACAAGACAAACAGATTAAAAAATGTGCAAAAGTTTTGCACAAATATTCCCCTAAACGACATATCGAAAAGGGCTCTTAATATATTAAAAGGTGTGTCGGGGCACCTGGGTGGCTCCGTCGGTTAAGTGTCTGACTTTGGCTCAGGTCATGATCTTGTGGTTCTTGAGGATGAGCCCCACGTTGGGCTCTGTGCTGACAGCTCAGAGCCTAGAGCCTGCTTCGGATTCTGTGTATTCCTCTCTCTCTGCCCATCCCTGTCTCTCTCTCAAAAATAAACCTTATAAAAATTAAATATAATATATATATATATGTTTAAATATATATATATATATATGTTAAAAATTATGACAATGTTAAAAGCCATTCCTCATCATGCAGGAGGACTAAAAGAGAAACACATGGTCCAGAATGAGGATCCCTTAGTACTCTACACCATGGTAGTCATATCATACTTGGAACAAGACATTTAGTTTTGGGGACCACCCTCTGCAGAAGAGAGAAATTGACAAACTGGAACATTATTTAGAGGAGAGACTCTGGACATTACAGCATAATAAGGTTAGTTAAAAAAAAAAAAGACTGGTTAGAGAAACTGGAAATATTAACTTGGAGGAGAGAAGGATTCCTATTGCAAAGGCTTTCACAAGAATAGAAATGAGTTGATAACTATGAATTATTAGTATCAAAGGAACATAAAAAGAAACTGCTCAGCTAAACCTCAGAAAAAAATTCTAAAATTTTACCTTGAACAAAAACAGTATAGGAATGGTTCAGGAATTGTGAGTTCACTGTAACTGGAGGTGTTTGCAATTAATGCCTGGATGACCACTTGTTGTTGTTATTGTCAGGGTGTGTAAGGGGCTGGGAATTTGATCTCTGAGGTCCTTTTCAGATCTTTGATTCCTTAAATTGTGGAATTGTGGTATGGTGTGGTGTGTATACGTGTGTAAGGAAGGGATCTGAAAGCAGGCCTCATTTGGAAGAACTAATACTTGGAAAAGCACCCTCCAACCTAGACCATTTCATCTCTTTGTGATGCTAATGGAGTTATCCTCACAGGTTGACTCACTACTCTTCTGGAATCAGTGACACCCAGTGAAAGATTAATGGGCCAGTAGCCCTTACTGCAAGTATCAGCAGGTTTTAGAAATAGTTGTTCTTGCCTGGAGTTCTGTTCAGTTCCCTGAGACCTTTTTTTTGTTACTGCTCAAGGACAATGGGTAAAATAACGTTCTACCTCTCTGCTGGAATTCTGTACAGAGCTGATAAAAAAAAATTATCTTTAAGCGTTGCTTTTTCAAGCACAGAACATTTATTTTTCATGGGTGTGTGGCACCCTGTAGCTGCTACAACTATGGTCATAACATCTTGGATGAGATCAGAACTCTGGACCCAGTACTTCCAAGATGTCTTCTGGCACCAAGTCCTAAAGTTCCTGCTGATGCACATCACCATGTAGCAGGTGACTGAAACAGGCTTAGAACTCCTAAGCACAATTCTCTGTTATTTAACGTACTCTGTTTCCACTGCAGATAATGCCATTGATGGTGACACTTGGAGAGAGCAACAGTAAGTCCTCCAAAGTGCAATATTTTTTTTAAATTTAGATATGTATGTGTTAATGTGTTGTCTGTTAATAAAGAAAAGATATATTCTTAATCTTCCACCTGCCAGAGCAGATGGAAGCATGGAGACCAGGGCATCACTGAATAACATTGTTGGTGGTTTCATCCAACACTGTTTGATGAACACTGTTCAAACACTGTTTGAACACTTAAAAACCTAGGCACTCTTATTTTGGAAACACCACTCCACAGTGTATCAAAATTTTTAAAAATTCAAATGTACCTATCTTCTTACTCAAATATAAATGTTAAATAAAATATTAATATTTTATAACTTTGTTTTTTTTTAATTTTTTCAATGTTTATTTTTGAGAGACAGAGAGAGACAGAAGGTGAGTATGGAAGGGGCAGAGAGAGAGGGAGACACAGAATTCAAAGCAGGCTCCAGGCCCTGAGCTGTCAGCACAGAGCCCGATGCGGGGCTTGAGCCCATGAACCGTGAGATCATGACCTGGGCTGAAGTCGGATGCTTAACCGACTGAGCCACCCAGGTGCCCCTATAACTTTGTTTTTAATTTTAAAATCATTTAGCACCAAGTACGTCATTAAATTATGCTTGACAGTGATTTCTCTACAACCATTATATATATTTGCGAATTCTGCTGCTGTAGAAGAAAAATCTAAACTGCAAATTGTTTTCAAGTGAAGTAAAATACTGATGAATGTTAAATTTAATGTTTTAAAAAGCTGACATGGTAATGTTTTCCATCTATTTCACTATTTCTTAATTGTGATTTTGTAGTCTTCTTTTTGTATTATGGGCTAAATAATATTTTCACTTTCTCAAAAGTTTAAAAATAGGAAATTTTATGCTTTTGTCAATAATGGACTGGGTGATCCGGAACAACCTTCTTGCAAAAGGCAATTTAAATGTTAGAAGACACTTTACAAAATCTTCTTAAAAATATCAAAGACCTAGTCAAAAAAGTGAGGAATTACCAGGGCAAGAAAAGGGGATGGATTACAAATCCAAAGAACTCAGTGATAAATTAGAGCTGCTTTTTCCCATGGGCCATTTGCTGAGTAGGAAAATGAAGCTTCTAGGCAGACCTTCTCTCCTGAAGATAACCCGCCTGAAGACTCCCAACCCTGAATGGGGTGTGACAGCATAAGTAGTCTCTACTTGAGAAGGGAAAGTGCTGCCCTGAAGAAACAAGTATCAGTTCAGGCAAGGAGGTAGAAAGAATGGGGAAAAGGTTGAATATGTAGAAGAGTTTTCTCATCATAAACAGAACCCCCAGTGGAATATAGTGAAAAGGTTTGAGAGGGAGGAAATATGGAGATTGAAATTGAGGTAGAATTTCTGAATGAGATGTCTTCTAGCTCTTACCCTATGCAAGATGCATGATCCATTTCTACCAGAAATTATGAGACTCCCATTATGTTAACTCTTCCATATCACAGATATCCTCAATCCTGTCTTCTTATTCTATCTTTTCACCTATACTCCAATTTCATCACTGTGTGTACAGCTCACTGAAATTGTCCTATACCCTCCAGCTCAGCAGTTGGCCTAAAAATTCAAAACAGGGAACCAAAATGTATATTTTGAGTAGTGGTGTACTCATTCTGACACCATTACTAGTATGAGTATCTGGCTCGGCAAAGGGGATTTGGGACAGAGAAGCATTTGTAGGAACTTACCTGCATATCAGAAAAGTGCTAAGGTTAGGAACTTATATCAGAAAACTCAGTGAGGGAGGAGAGGGGAATAAAACCTGCTAAGAAGTGTCGTTAGACTTCAATATCTAAGACCAAGTTCATAAAATCTCTACTCATACCTCCACAGCTCCATTCTTGTGATTGGGGTAACATCAGATAGTTCCTCAAGGAAATCAACATTCTTTTCCAGTCTAGACCAGGGCAATGCTGGGCCCAAATGATAACATTTTAATAGGCTGGAGTGCCTATCTAGTTTGCCAGCAATTCCACATGTAAGAATTTATTCCAAAATAATTATTAGAGGTGTGGACAAAAATTTGTAGATAAACATATACTGCAGCATTAACTACAATATAGAATAATTGAAAACAAGCAACATGTCCAATAGTGCAGAACTGGATAAATAACTTTTGGTATGTTTGTGAAATGGAACCATGTAAAACCATTAAAAATCATGTGGAATAATATTTCCTGACATGGGATAATTTTTCAAATGCTTTGTAAGTGAAAAACAGTAATTTACAAAATAGTATGTATCCTATGATAATTTTTAAAATGTGTTTACTCTCTTCCTTCCTGCCACTTCTCTCAACCCTTCACACCCACTCTCATCTATCCCTGACTAGACTTAGAAGGGCTTGCATCAATGTATTAAAGATGGTTATCTCCAGATACTTTCTTTCTTTCCAATATTTGCTAAATTTTCTGAACACAGCATGAACTTATTTTATAAATTTTGAAAAATACTAACATTTGGTTAATAAATCAGTAGATTTCCAGTTCCATCCATGTTGCTGCAAATGGCATGATTTAATTCTCATTACCAAGTAGTATTCCATTGTACACATATGCTGAGTGAAGTAAGTCAGTCAGAAGGACAGATATCATGTGTTTTCACTCATATGTGGATCTTGAGAAGCCTAACAAAAGACCATGGGGAAGGGAAGGGTAAAAATAGTTACAAACAGAGAGGGAGGGAGGCAAACCACAAGAGACACTTAAATACAGAGAACAAACTGAGGGTGGACGGGGGTGGGAAGAGGGAAAATGGGTGATTGGCATTGAGGGCACTTGTTGGGATGAGCAGTGGGTGTTGTATGTAAGCTAATTTGACAATAAATTATATTTTACAAATATAAATAAATAAATAAATAAATAAATAAATAAATGATATCTTATGGCAATAAGTCACAAATACTGTTTGAAAATTCTTTGATCCATCTTACTTTAATCAGGCCATAATCTTTCCAGTAAAATTATATTAAAATGATTTGGGGAACTACTTTATGTAAGATTAAAATGAAGCAAAAATGTCTATTCTAGAATATACATTCCAGGGATGGTTGAATATAGTAAGGTATAAGTCTAACATAATCTATAATGTTAATTTCTAGGATAAAAATATTGGTAAAACCAGTCCCCTCATGTATCCCAAGTATTGTCAATAAGGGACAACAGATTTTGTTTATTGGTGAAATTTTCACTTAGATTAATATATCTGGATTTAAAATTAATTAAATACCAGGAATCATCTTCCCATTCCTGAGAGTTTCAGATAAACTGAACTCATTATTCATTCTGCCATCCAGTTCTCTGCAGATGTAAATTTATTTTATGAGTATGTAGAATAAGTACAAGAGTTTTTCTTTCTTTCTTTTTATTTTTTCAATTCAAAAGAAACTATGGGTCAAAATGTCCAAATAGAATACATGTTGACCACTAAGAGACAGGAGTCTGGGCGATATATGTATATGAAAAATTGTGTACATTTTGCCAAATCAAAACCTGAATGAAGATTTTCCTATCCTGTGGACTGGGAAGCACAATAACAGTCACCCTGAATTAGACAACAATGAAAGTAGCTTATCACCCTGACTTATTTCTGCCTGATCATTTGTATAATGATTTTGAGTCGTATCTAGAGGAGTTAGACACATGAAGAGGACAGAAAAGAGTAAAAGGGTGTGGGAGAAAAGTGAAGAATGAGAGAAAAACAGAAAAAGCATGAAAATGAGAATAAATATGGTGATTTCAATGGGGAGTCAACAATGATTATGTAGGGAAGTTAGTTTGGAGGAGGAAGGGATAAGACTATGGCTAGTGTAGGGCCAGATTATGGAAGGAGATCCTTAGAAACATAATTTAGGTTTGATTTGATAGTCTATGGAGAGCTATGTTTAGTGATATATGATAGTAATATTTTAAATTTTTTAGTGTTTATTTTTGAGAGAGAGAGAGAGAGAGAGTCAGAGCATGAGCAGGGGTGGGGCAGAGAGACAGGCAGACACAGAATCTGAAGTAGGCTTCAGGCTCTGAACTGTCAGCACAGAGCCCGATGTGGGGCTCGAACCCACAAACTGTGAGATCATGACCTGAGCCTAAGTTGGACACTTAACCAACTGAGCCACCCAGGTGCCCTGTATGAAAGTAATATTTTAGAAGGAAAGATAGGTAACTATTATTGAGTACTTTACTTATTCTGGTCAATGTGATACAGAATGGGCAAGAGGGTGGCCTTTGAAGTTGGTTGACTTAAGGTCTAGTACTGACTCGAATTTACCAGCTATATGACATTGGGAAAATTACTTATTTTCCTGAGTCTCAGTTTCTTCATCTGTAAAATTGTTGTTATAATATCCACCCTTCAAGGTTGTTGTATGGATCATACAGATTGAAGAAGGGAGAACCTATGAATAGGGAACAGTTAGGAAGGTATTACAATGAATGAACCTAGACAAAGGTGATTACACCACTAGAATGGAGAGGGAGGAAAAACTGCAAAGGAAAAGGAAAGAAGTAGGACAGATAAGTGACTACCTCACCTCACTCTTATTCATCTTGCAAGTTTCTTATTTCTGTTCATATGATATAATCTGGGATAATGAAATTACACTCTGAAGTACAGGGTCCCTCTCTAGACATTATCAATTGTTTATTCATTCCCTAGAGTTATAAATAACCGTTTATTTTCTCTGTTCATCATTTAAACATCTCTGCAACATACTATTCAAACTCCCTTTCTTCAGTCAGTTAAAAAAACAAAACAAAGCAAAAAGTCATTCACTTTCTTACACTGTATTTTCAATTTTGTTATTGTTTGCAATTTCTTCCTCCATTATTGAGTTTGCCAGTCAGGCCTCCTGTGAATTTTCACAGAGACAGGATTCCCTATCATAACAAAAAGTGAAACAGAAAGAAAACTAGTCCTGCCGTTTCTGGGCTTAGAGAAACCTGAAACTTCTTAAACCTTCTGTGTCATTGGTTACTTCTTCAGTGCCTAATTTCTGCTACCAACCAACATTAGATAATCACTACATAATAGGAGTCTTAAAATGCACAAGGCTTGGAAGGCATGGGCTTTCTTATCAGTGTCTGTATTCAACATAGAGCGTCTTATTTCAAGAAAGGTCTGTCTTATTTGCATACATTTCTGACCAGGAAGTTATGCACAGAACTT
Source organism: Prionailurus viverrinus (assembly GCF_022837055.1). Classification (NCBI taxonomy): domain Eukaryota; kingdom Metazoa; phylum Chordata; class Mammalia; order Carnivora; family Felidae; genus Prionailurus; species Prionailurus viverrinus. The sequence goes on from NC_062579.1 coordinate 59,306,508, forward strand.
TTAGTTTCTGTGGGAAAATGTCCTTCATTTTAATATAATTTAATTCAACCCTTTCTTTTGTTTTTTCTTTCTCCTCTACCTCTTCTCGGGGAGAGAATAGTAAAAAATAAATGTTTCAACAGATCTCGCGGTGTTATTCGAGATTCCCTAATAAAAAAAAATAGAAATGATGCAAATGAGCCTGTGTTTTCCAGGCTTTGGGGCTGAGACTGCAGTGTTCTGAGCTCAGTGAAAGCAGTCAAGGGAGGAGGCGGGTCTCTAGCAATTTCCCTTTCTAACTTCCCCCACCCTTCTCTTCCAACCTCTGTTCCACCTCTAGGTGGATTCCAGCCTTTGCGGCAGCTGCTCTCTAGCCCTTTGCAGGACCCAAACAACAGCGGCCGGCCATCGTTCCCAAGATGGTGATCCGTGTGTATATTGCATCTTCCTCTGGTTCTACGGCGGTAAGGAGGGTGGGGAGACCACTTTGTTTTCCTACATACCAGTCTCCTTCTGCCCCAGAACCCTTAAATTGAAGTTCCTCTGGCAGCTGTTTTTTCAGAAAACACACACATCTTCCACCCCTCCTCCCCTTCTTCTGTTTCTTCTCTTTGTTGCATCGATTTCATTTTTCCATGGGATTTAGCTTTGTTTGCCTTATGTTAGAACCACATTTCTTTTTTGAAGGAAAAAGGCGGCTACTGAGTTTTGGTAGATGGGAGATGGTGGCTTAGGGTCTTTAAGGTTAGGGGAAGAAGGCAAGTAAAATCACACACTGGTGAGTTTCTGGAGTGGGAAATTTGCCATTTGTGCTTCTAGGTACTGAGATGAAGGGCAGGAGTGCAGTTCTGTAAGGATGCAAAACATGCTAACTGAAGATAATTGAGTGGAGGCCTATTTAGGCATTGTGATTATTTTTGAAGTGAGACCCCTTTAATCAGAGAGTTATATTGCCAATGTGTGGGAGAGGGTGTTTAAATTCAGCCTAAAAAGTGTTAGAACTAGGCAGAATGGGAGGGGATTTGGGGAACAATGATGCAAAGTTGTGGGGTTTTTTTAACTTTAATGTGACAAGGGGCCTGTTTTTTCCTTCCATATTGGCCCTTATTTTGATTTTTTTCTTTTTTCTTTTTTCAAAAGATTTTACTTGTAATATTTCTAACTGCTTCAACTATATTAAGAACTAAAAATGGAACTAAAAAATAAGTGGCTTCTTGTGTAGAGGCAGACTCCACTTGCTTTTTTTTTTTCAATGTTTATTTATTTTTTTGAGAGAGAGACACAGAACATGAGCGGCTGAGGGGCAGACAGAGAGCGAGACACAGAATCTGAAGCAGGCTCCAGGCTCTGAGCTACCAGCACAGAGCCAGACATGGGGCTTGAACCCAGGAACCTTGAGATCATGACCTGAGTTGAAGTAGGACCCACTGAGCCACCCAGGCACCCCTCCAGTTGCTGCTTCTTAAAATGATAGGACAGGTCCCCCCTGGATTCATGTGCTTTTAATTTAGAATAATATATCAGCAGCTGTGGGGAGCAATAGGGTAAACTGGGGTGAAAGCTGAGTGTATATCCATGATAAATGAAAGTACCTGTTTTTCACAACTCAAGAGAAAAGCTAACAGTAAGTAGCACATTTCTTATGTGTGAGTTCAGGATGTAGGAGGTAGGAACTGCATCCCTCTTCTGAGCTTTAGAGCAGCAGCTATTCCATGTTTTCACTGTTATTGTTTATTTTTGTTTTGTTTATTTACCCCCAAGTGGGTTTGGGATAAAACTGAAGGTTCTGGGGGTGCCTGGGTGGCTCAATCGGTTGAGTGTCCGACTTTGGCTCAGTTCATGATCTCACGATTCTCGTGGGTTCAAGCCCCGCATGGGGCTCTGTGCTGACCTCTCAGAGCCTGGGACCTGCTTTGGATTCTGTGTTTCCCTCTTTCTGCCCCTCCCCTGCTCGCACTGTTTCTCTCTCTGTCTCTCAAAAATAAATAAACACTAAAAAAAATTTAACTGAAGCTTATGTGAAATCACAGGAACCTTGAACTTTGAACTTTATCTTCTCTGGTCACCGTGTGTGGGTATGTTCAGACAGTTTTCAGATGGAATACTTAACTTTACATTTTTGGGGCAAGTTTAGGTTGAAAACATAAAGAGAACTTTTTATATTACCTTTGAACTTTATTTTATGTGCTTCTTGCCTCATTATTATCCATATATATTTTGATATTTCAGAGGAACATTTGAGTTGCTCAGAGTCTCAAGTCCAGTATAACAATTGTAAAATTTTAAAGACCAGATTAATAACTTTACTTAAATTCCTGATTAGATTGAACAGATCAGGAAGTTAGTTTCATTTTGGGTGATACGCAGTTACAGTACTGCTATTTATTCTTTGCTTTCTTGTTCTTCTACCCCTCCTCCAAAAGTATATTCAAAAAGAAACTCCATTCAGAATTTCTATTAAAGTAAGAACAATTGTACCTCTCTCTTTATTAAGATTTAAGTTTCTAAGGGCCTTAAAAAATAACTGCTTTCTCTTATTATGTACATTGTTAGACTAGAATGGTGAAGATTCTACAAATAGTAAATATTTATGCTATTTGTGTTTTGTTTCAATTTTTTCTTATGCGTAATTAGATCTGTCTGTTATTTAAGTAACTATAGTTTTTGAGCCTGTTATCAAAATTATACATATTGACAAAATAAATTCTTATTTTTTTATAAATTATGGATACTTTTAAATAATACTAAAATGGTATAAAGTGAGTGTACTTCAGGAAGAGCTCATTTATAACATAAATGGGAAATATTCAAGTGGCAATACTAAGTTTTTCCCTTAAGGTTGCTACCATATAGTTTTTAACACACAATTTAGAAATTTTGGGGTAAAAATCATAATAGGAACCCAAAAATTACTCAAAGTGAGATAGTCTTATAAGTGATTTAAAAAACAGAAAAGTTTTCATTTACTCAACTCTGTCCCAATACAGAAGAGTAACACTTGCTTCTCAAAAATTTAGAAATGAAAGTAAGTATGTTAATTTTTGCAACGGATTTCTAGAAAGCCATAATAATAATAGTAGTGGGAACACTTAATTGTGTCAAGTGCTATCTAATTTTTTTCTTGACATTTTTTAGTCCTATGAATCAGGTCTTATGATTATCTCTCTTTTTAGGTTAAGGAAATACAGGTTCAGAAATGTTAAACAACTTTCCAAGGTCACATAAGTAGGAAGCCACAGAACTTGTATCTAATACAAGCTGTTTGAATCCAATAACATGTGTTTAACCACCAACAAATATATTGTTCCACTGGTGCATCATAGCTAGGAGGCATGAGAAGATAAATGTGAATAGGAGGTGAGAGGCACAGAAATAACTATGCCCTTTAAGTGGAAGAATTGCCTGAGTATGTGTGTGTGTGTACACACACACACACACACACACACACACACACCCAGAGGTTAGAAAAAAGAGGAGCTGATGTGGAGGAGAGATAGTATGTCCAAAGCTGAATGCCAGTAAATGGGGTAGATGACCATTCACTCAAGGACTGGGAGATAGAGACATGCCCATTTGGAACTGTTTTTTATAGATCAAGGTATGGAAATTCAGGCATTAATATTGTTTCTTTTTATGGAAACAATTTAGCAGCAATGCAGTTCCAAAGTTGTTTGTTCATAGGAAGTGATTTAGCGATTTCTGCCTGTTCAGAGCTGTTTGTGCATGTCTTGACCCACTGTAACACAGAGGTATACACCATGGTTTTTTTTTTCCTTGAGATTGTAATGCCCTATAAATTTGTATTTAATGGAAAATAGTAAGCACAGACCTATAAAAATAAATTTCAATAACTTTTAACAAAAATCAATATTGGCCTTTGATCAGAATTGCTAGAGTGATGATTGCTTAGAGATTTTTAACTGGTTTGAGAGGGTTTTTTTTTTTCTCAAACTTCTTTTCCTTGGACCCATAATAATCTCCATTGTTTGGTCTCTATGCATTCTAGGTGTGCTTGGTGTAGAAATGTTAAGATTGTGGTAGGATAGATCATTTCTAGGGGTTTTATTTATGAAATAAAATTTGTAAGATGATCTCTTTTATGACTGCTAAAACATAAACTATTACTAATGAATAAATTAAATATACATAATTTTTCTTTACGACAGTATCTGCTATACAAGTTATAAAAACATTTAAATAAAACAAATGTTTGTGATTGCCAAAGCATGAGTCACAGTATTTTTTTTCATTTGGATAATATAGATGTGGAATAATTAAACTACAGCTATTCATCTATATGATTTCCAAGTAATTGTATTTTAGGTGACAGAGTATTTTGCTGTTCTGACTCTGCATTTATAAATTGGACATTGATTTGATGTATGCTATAGTCTTTGTTATAACTGTCAAGATTTGATTGAATGCTGTTTAAAGGTATTGATAAACTACTTAAAAGGACAAAATCAGAAACTGTTCATCATATGAATGCATTGACATACTTTTTGGATGTTCTAAAACAGTGGGAAATGATAACTTTCACTTGGCAAATGCAGGAACTCAATATCAGCACCTTCAGCCTGATGCTCTATATTTGATGACTGACTTCCTCAATTTCAAAACAGTAATGACAAAGTTTTTGGAATAATTTTGCCCAAATTAAAGAGGCTTGGAAAACACAATTATCGGTGATGATTTTTGAGCTTTTAAAAGTCAAATGGTTTCAGAGAAGAATGTATTTTGGAAATTTAGTATAAAATTAGACTTATAATCTGGTAGAAGAGAAAGATAAAGTGGATTTATCTCTAGCTCAAAGACTAATTTCTCTACTGAGGAGGAGTTTCAATCAATAAACTGTAAGGTCAATTCTCCCCTTGAGTTGACCTGAAAAAAAAAAAATTGACGCCTCAGATACAATCAGGTCAAGTGTTCTAATTCTCTGTGGTTAATCTTTAAATTCTTCTCTAAAATATATATCGCACAGTCAAATATATATCTTTTTTAAAGTTTATTTATTTATTTATTTATTTATGTTTTTAATTTTTGTTTAATGTTTATTTTTGACAGAGAGAGACAGAGCATGAGCAGGGGAGGGGCAGAGGGAGAGAGAGACACAGAATATGAAGCAGGCTCCAAGCCCTGAGCTGTCAGCACAGAGCCTGATGCAGGGCTCAAACTCACAGACCGTGAGATCATGACCTGAGCTGAAGTCAGATGCTCAACCTACTGAGCCGCCCAGGCGCCCCAAGTTTATTTATTTATTTTTGAGAAAGAGAGGGGGAGAGTGCAAGCTGGGGAGGGGCAAGGAGAGAGGAAGAGAAAATCCCAAGCAAACTCTGTGCTGTTAGCACAAAACCCAATGAGGGGCTTGATCTCATGAATTGTGAGGTCATGACCTGAGCTGCAGTCATGAGTCAGATGGTTAACTGACTGAGCCATTAGGTGCCTGAAACATATATCTTTTATAGAAATATTTTCTGCTTTAATTGAATTATCCATGGTTATATTTCGTTTCTTACTGATAAAATTAAACAGTGAGAATCTGTTGGTGATTATCTGACCATCTGCTTTCAGTTATGCTTTATAGCCCACCAGGAGGCCTTTTAAACCTAGTACTGAATTATTTCCTCCAATCCAGACCAAGATTAAACAAACGTATATTTAGAGAGAAGGGGAAGCTCATTTATTATGACTTTTTATTAATAAGAGAGCCAAAACTGGCATTTACACTTGGCCAGTTGAGCAGAATTCTAAGCAAAGGGCTAATTTGCTAGCCCAGTCCTTCACATTTTGGCTTTATTAGGTTGTTTAAAGTTTTGCAGATTGCCAGAACCATTAGGCAAAAGTTAAATATAAATTCAAAAAAATCATGACAAATTCAAAGATTGTATATATAAAAGTATACAGTGTCAGTGTTGCTAGATTTTTTATTTTATTACTCATTCATTAATGTGACTAATCAAGATTTGAGTCTAGTAATAGTAAAGGCTAACATTTATTTATGCATTATATATATCAGGCACTGTGCCCAGTGTTTTACATACATAATCTTAATTAGTTCAATCCTTATAATGACACTGGGGTGTAAGTACTATTATTATATCTATTTCATGCACTTGGAGAGAGTATCCCTAAGACCCAGAACCATTAGGTATATTCTTCAAGATCAAAGAGTTACAAATGGCAGAACTGTGATTAGAACCCAAGTTTTTCTGACTCCAGAAGCCACTGCTAAACACTGTATAATTTACACATCCTTTTAGTGTATAGGTATTGAACAAAAATTAGGTCAATAGTACATTAAAACCTTCTCATGTGACTATGGATCTATAATTGTCATTTAACACTGGATGATGCCTGGGTCGCCTGGGTGGCTTAGTCAGTTAAGCGCCTGACTTCTGCTCAGGTCATGATCTCACGGCTTGTAAGTTTGAGCCACGCGTTGGGCTCTGTGCTGACAGCTCAGAGCCTGGAGCCTGCTTCAGATTCTTTATCTCCCTCTCTTTCTGCCCGTCCCCTAATCATGTTTTTCTCTCTCTGTTCTCAACAATAAATAAATGTTGGGGAAAAAAAAGACTAGATGATGCCTAACCAGGGAAATGTGTCTTCATCCATAATCTGTACATGAATTAGGTGCAACTGAGGGAAGTAAGGGGGTTGGTTAGCAGCATCAATTTCAGATACATTTTAGTTATTTCTTTAAAATAAAAATAAAATTGCATAGGGGTGCCTGGGTGACTCAGTTGGTTGAGGGTCATGAGATTGAGCCCTGCATCATGCTCTGTGCTGTGAGTGGAGCCTGCTTAAGATTCTCCTTCTCTTTCCCTCTGCCCCTCTCCTGCAACTTGTACTCTCTTTCTCTAAAGTGGAAAAAAAATTGCCTAGCCAAGGACAGATTTTAAAATAGCATTTGTGCCATGTATTGAAGTTTTATGACTTTGATTCTTTTCTCTAAAAAATTTTTTTATGTTGCTATAAACCAACATAATTCAGAGATGGCTTTCTTTGATTCTTACCTTCTAAATTTATTAGGAAGGCAGTACTAGTATGACTTGTAAACTCTGGTTCTGGATTCTAGTCTGAGTTCTGGCCCTTTGGTTTAGTCCTTTCTGAAAATGAGACCCTATCAGAGTTGGAGTTAAAGCCAAACATTTTTGTTTAGGGGATTTCCAACAGTGAGTCAAAACAAATAGAACTTTACCTTTTAAATACCAGAGAATATTTATTTCAGTTAACAGTTACAATTTGGGAAAATTTTGTCTGTTTTACCACCACCACTTAGACAATTATTTCATCATTAAGTGCAGCATATTTCTCAATGTTAAAATTAAAACAGTAAATATAGGGGCACCTGGGTGTGTCAGTTGGTTAAGCGTCCGACTTCAGCTCAGGTCATGATCTTGAGGTTTGTGAGTTCGAGCCCCACGTCAGGCTCTGTGCTGACAGCTCAGAGACTGGAGCCTGCTTCAGATTCTGTGTCTCCCTCTCTCTCTGCCCCTCCCCCACTTGTGCTCTCTTTCTCTCTCTCTCTCTCTCTCTCAAAAATAAACATTAAAACAATTAAAAAATAAAAATAAAACACTAAATATATACTTAATAGTAGCTGCAATATCAGAAACCATTCTATCCAGCGTGGTATTTCAGTTTATTTAGAAGGAAGATGAGGATAGGTTAAAAATATGATAAATTATCTCACTTTAAATTCTCACGCAAATAATTTGTCAGTGAGCTCTTAAAATGTACCAGGGATAGTGGTAAGAACTTTACATACATTATATACATTGAATTCTTTTGACAACTCAACAAAGTCAGTACTCTTAACATTGTCCATTTTTAAGAAGAGGAAACAGGGTCAAGAGAGCTAGCAAAGCACCCCTCCCCCAGGTTTGTCTGATGCCAGAGCTCATGATCTTAACAACTATGCTATTTGGCCTTCTGGTTGATATTTACTGATTATCCACTATGAATGTGGCTTTGAAATTAATTTATAAGTCATTGCAAAATTGCTTTTCTGATAAACTTGGAAAATCATGAAAAGTACTTCTTAATTAATTGCTTTATAGCAGCACCAAGAATAATTCTGGTGGTCTGTTATATCATGTAGAGAACTTAGAATTCTTCAGAGCAGAAAATCAAAGTCATAATAGCTCAATATGTTCTATTACTTAGAATGCAGAATATGTACTTTTATCTCAATATAAGAAAATTACTTGTGTAAGGCAGTCTAACTAAAAGTAGATGAGAGAAATTGTTTTTAGAATGGATTTTAAGCTTTCAGCTAGACCAGGTAGCTTTAGGGTGAGGTATTGCCCATGTGATGTGTAGGTCGCTAAACCTTTCTGTACTTCTCGTAACCCCCAGAAATGGAATATAGCTGTCATAAAATGAGAATATCATGGAAGAAAGCTTCTACAAGTGTTTTAGAAATCCATTACTGAAAATTATAGTATATGATTTCACACTTTCAGAAACTTAAATATTTTTGGTCTTGTGCATCAGCTAACTATTTTGAACTCAAAAGATGGAGTAGTCGGGGTGAGGCTTTTTCAATAAATTTCTATTTAAAAATTTAGGAATATTAAGTTTATATTTTCTAAGCAATGTTGAGAGGACAATCAAGGGTGGTGGGATGATATACAGAGTTTTCCAGAGACAAAGACTTGGTGAATTTTAAAGGGAATAAGTAGGAAGTGTGACAGGATCTGGAATAAAGCCAATTCTATACCAGAGTTGGAATTTTTAAGAAAAGCTTGTTGAAAGACAAGTACAAAAATATTATGAGGAAACTGTGAATAAACATTGACTTATTGTCCAGTTGCATTAGTGCTTATGATTACATTTGG